>NW_014013744.1:0-2400000 GCF_000170995.1 Trichoderma virens Gv29-8
TAATTATTATAATAAAAATTTAAAATAAATATATAATTAAGGGGATAAAAAAATATATTAAAGCTTTAAAAATAAATAAAACAAATATTTATAATAAAAAATTAATAATATATTAAATTTAATAAAGTTTTTTTTATTATATTTAATAATATTTAAATAATTTATAAATATTAAATATAAATAAAAATTTTTTTTTTTTATAATTTAAAAAAATATATATTATATATTTTTTATTAATATTTAAAAATATATTTATAAAAAATTAAAATAAAAAAATAAATAACAATTTATTTATTTTAATAAAATAAAAATGTTTTAAATATATATTTATTTATTTAATTATATAATATAAATATTAATAAAAAATAATATTATTTATAAATTAATAAAAAAAAATTATTTATAAATTAATAAAAAAAAATTAAAATTAATATTATAATTTTTTAATTTTAATAATTTATATTTTTTATAAAAAAATAATCAAAATTATAAAAATATAAAATATAAAATAAAATATAAAAATATTTATAAATTATAAAAATATTTAATTTTATATATATATATATATATTATAAAAGTTATATTAAATATTTAATTATATTAAATTATAAAATTAATTAAAAATACTTAAAGTTTTTTAAAATTATATAAAACTATTTTAATTATAATTATAATAAAAAAACTTTAATTTATATAATTTAAAGTTATTTTATAAATTAATAAATAATTTAAATTAATACTTTTTATTATATTAATAATTATTAATTATTTATTAAATAAATATATATAAAATAAATAAAATTTAATCTTTTAATTTATTAAAAAGTTTTAATAACTATAATTAATTATATTAATTTTTTTTTTAATTTTATAAATAATTTTTATTTATTAAATTAATAAAAAAATTCTTAAAATATTAATTTATTTATAATATAAATAAATTAAATTAAAGTTAAAATTATATAAAAATTTAATTTTAATAAAAAAATAAATTAAAAAAATATTTTAAATTAAAAAAAATTAAATTTTAAATTAAAAAATTTTTTTTAAATAAAAAATATTATTTAATAATATTAAAATAATATTTAAAAAAAAATTAATATATTAAAACTTTAATAATAAATTATAATTATATATTATTTATAAAATTTAAATAAAAATTAAATTTAATATTTAAATAAAAAAGTTAATATTATTATAATTAATTTAATAAAAAACTATATTTTAGTTTTTAATTTAAAATTTAAAATTATATTTAAAAAAATTATATTATATTATAAATAAATTCTCCTAAGTATAAAAAATAAACTACCTAAAAAAACTAAGATTAAAATAATTATTATTAAATTTTTAATTATTAGCTATTAACTAGCCTAGTGGATCTATATCTTTTCTTTTATAAATAGTTTAGGTTACCCTTTTTTACCTTATTTATTCTTAAGGCTTTAGTATACTTTCTCTACTGTATTAATTACGTCCTTATTGTAAGTTTTTATTACAGCAGCTATTATCTTTACTATAATTATAGATAGTTTTTTATTACTTTTAGCTATTTTAGCTATTTATGCATTAGATTTTTAGTCAGCCGTTAAGTTATTTTTAATTACTGTAAGGATTTTTTACTTTTATATTATATTATTTTATTAAGTTTTTTAAAATACGTAATTTATTTTTAAAGATTATTACTACCTTTTATTATTTAATGAATAATCCTTTCTGCTTTAATTAAGTTATTAAACTATAATTTAAAGTTTTTGCGTTATATTTAAACTTTATTATTTAGACCTTTTTATGCATTTTAAGTTTAGTCTTAAACCTTAATACGCAGTTATACTTTCTGTATTTCTTTCAGTAATATAGCCTAAATCTCCGAGGTTTAGTTTAATCAGCTGTTACCAATTAAATTAAGCTATAGATTAATTCTAGATTTTAAACTAAAGGCTAGGGTATAGCCTTTTATTAAACTAACTGTTACAGTATTAAACCTCTTATTTTAATATTAAATTTAACTTTTATATTATAAATAAAAATATAAAAAATATATTTATTTATTAAAGTTTAAAACTAAACTTAATATATATATATATATATATACTTTAATAATAAAATTTAAATATTATATAAAACTTTAAATTATCATTTAATACTTTAATTAAAGTAAAAAAACTATAAAAAACTTAATAAAATATAATATAAAAATAAAAAATCTTTATAATAATTAAAAATAATTTAATAATTAACTAAATATTTAATATATAAATAACTAAAATAACTAAAAGTAATAAAAAACTATTTATAAATATAATAAAAATAATAATTATTATAATAAAAACTTATAATAAAAATATAATTAATATAGTAAAAAAAATATATATATTAAAAAAAAGTAATTTAAATTATTTATAAAAAAATATAAATTTATTAAGTTAATTAATAGTTAATAATTAAAAAATTAATAATAATAATTTTAAATTTAAATTTTTTAAATAATTTATTTTTTATATTTAAAAGAAATATATTATTTATATTATAAAAATATAAATTAAAAATTATAATATTTTTAATTTTATAATACTATTATAATAATTAAAAATTTTTATAAAATTATAAAAAAATTAAAATTAAATATAATTATTTATTAATATTTATTTATAAATATAATAAAATATATAATAAATATAATAAAATAATATAAAATATTTTAAATTATAAATAAAATAATTAAATTTTTTAATTTATAATTTATTATTATAATATTAAATTATTTTTAAATTTAAGTTAATTTTAAATTTTTATATATTTATTATATTAAAAATATATAATTTTATATAAATATATTAATAACTTTTTTTATTTAACTTTATTCTTATATATTTAATATTATTTTTATAATTTTACTCCTATAATATTTATAATTCTAAAATTTCCTTTCCACACTTGCCCCTACCCATTTTACAACATCACACTGTTGCTTTTTCCTCCAATCCTTTATATGCTCCTCTACCCAGCCTGATGTATAATCGACCCATGTTTCTTTATCATTACCTTCCTTTTCTGCCTTTCGTGCTCTTCCGTGTTGTAATGATCCTAGAAGAATACATTTTCCCCTGTCTCTTCCCTCCCATTTCCATTGTAGGCAACCTGGGTCCTCACCGCAAGCGTGGCTACACTGCTTGGATGATTCAATCACAGCCTCAGGCGGTGGTTCAAACGCATCAAAGCGGCCGCCATCCCAGTTCTCGCGCGCTGGCACTGTGCCAGGCTTGTGAAATTCCCATACATCCGAGTATAGTAATGGGCGCTATTGGCGTGTCAGCTCTGAACCAGATCAAGTTTACCCACTTGCTCAAATTCGCCAGGAGAAGGAGCATTTTGGTGTGTGAATTGTGCATGGGAAGTTACTGACCTGGGATTTTCGTTGGCTGAACTCCCAGCTGAACAAATCAACCATATCTTTTGGGGATGTTTTGTGTAAAGTGATGAGCGGTTGGCACCAATGCTGATCATTGAAAGGAATATCATGAAGGCCATAATCACTGAACATAGGCCAGTGTCCATGCATAGGAATACCAAGCTCCCATAACACCCATCCTAGAACGCTATCACCGCAGCATTCATCATCATGATTTAGATAGCTAAATTTTACGGAGAGCGGATCGTCGGTATACTGCCCATATGGACCAGTGGCACGCTGTAACAAGGTTTTCATAGCACCTCGACTGATCACATATCCAGGGCCCCCGTTGGCAAAGAGGGTGCCTTGGTCTCCCCGTTTTGGATCACGACGTCCAGGAGATGGTGACCCAATGTAAATGTTTGCATCTGGGTTATACGTTTGAAGAAATCGGAAGAGGTTGTCCCAGAATATATAACTAGGAGAGACAACGTCAATGCTACAGCAGGCCAATCAATGGGCGAGTCCACTTACGTGTCTGTTTCGTAAAAGACGTAGAAGTCTTTATTGGGTTTCATGGCCCAAGCTCTCTCCATCATCGGTAAAAATTTAAACTTGTCCAGTGCCCATCCATTTATGTGTTTTACTTGTGCTTCAGTGTCTAATATACCATTCGCTTGCATTTCTTTTTGGGCAAGATATTCCTCCCACATCTTGAAGGTCGTGGCATTATAATGAGAGCTGGGTAGATGGGCCAGAATGTCGATAGCATGATGATTCCGGATTTTTTCATCGAGGTCAGAAAAGATGATCAATTCATCTGGCGTAAAGCAGGCACTAGTGCTATCCATCTGCGCGTTCAGCTTTTCCTTGTTATCGCCATGGCCGGTCTTAAGAATTGGCTGTATTCGTGTCAAGACATGTTTAGGGAACGAATCGCAAAGTTCCCGAGTCGTATCTGTTCCAGGTTGTACAGAAATCGGAAGAAACTCCGTCACCGTATGGTGTATAGAGTCATTGGCCTGTGGATAAATTTGATACGGTAGCAATTGGGTAGGCTCTGGTTCTCTGAGATTGTACAGGAAGAACAATAACAAGATAAGGCAAGAAGCAATTAAAATGATATTCTGTAGCAGTCGGCTATGCAATGTAGGTGGAAGTAAGAGTGGCCGCGACAGCTTTCTAAAAAGGGCCATTCTACATTAGAGAAGTGAAATAAGGTTGTGAAGAAGAACACACACTAGAAGAGCTGCCTACCTTAGGGGTTCACTAGAGAAAGTTACTGAAGAGTGGCAGTGCTTCGAAATCTATATTTAGGTTGATTTAGGATGCAGGTATCTATATATAGGCATACAAAAATATATTGAATAATTTCATATTTAGTAGTAATTTAGCAGCAAGAGATACAATTAATGTATAATATACAAAGTATAATGTGTTAACATTACATAATACTAATATGCGCCAGCTATGGTCTATTGTATCTAAAATACTATAATTTGCATGACTAAGCAACACGTGTAAACTATTTATCCTTTGTTGTCTAAGCTCGGCTTTCACTCCATTTACATCTCTCCGGCAGTTCCCAAGAGTCAACAGATCGACTGTCCACGAACGGCGGGCTAATCACAATGGAGTTCGACACTCTCCAGGTTCGCTTTGGCGAAATTGCCCATGTGGTATCGTCTAATTTCCAGAAACTTCCCGGCTCGGCTATGCTGGCACGATACATCCAGTCCAGTTACCAAAATGACCCTGTTCGATCTGCCATTGAATTGATCCTGGTTTTGTTTTTCATACGGTATCTGATGTCTCCTTCATATTCTACTCACAAGCAGAATTTTGTGAAGCTGCGAGAAGGCGTAAGTCTCCGCTAACCTACCAACAATGCACTATTGCTGACTGTCCGTGACTTTAGGAAATCGAGGAATTGATTGATGAGTGGACTCCCGAACCGCTTGTAGCAGACCAAACTCTCATGGAAGAGATCGAGAATGAAAAGTTGCCAGTTATTGTAGGGTATGTTAATACCGTCTAATAATTGCGCTGCGTTATATTGATCCGCGATTCAGACCGACAGGCCCCAAAGTCAAATTATCCAATGGACGTACTGCTATTAATCTGGCATCCTACAACTTCTACAACTTTAACGCCAACGAACAAATCAAGGAAAAAGCAATCCAAACCCTGCGCACTTACGGCGTTGGCCCCTGTGGACCCCCTCAATTTTACGGCACTCAAGATGTTCACGAAAAAGCCGAGTCGGATATTTCTTCATTTCTCGGCACGGAAGCCTGTATTGTTTATGCGCAAACATTCTCAACGGTATCAAGCGTCATTCCGGCCTTTTGCAAGCGCGGAGATGTGATCATTGCCGATGCTGCTGCCAATTACTCCATCCGCAAAGGCCTACAGATTTCAAGGAGCAACATCAGATGGTTCAAACACGGAGATATGAATGATTTAGAGAAAGTGATGAAATCGGTTGTAAATGAGCAGGCAAAGTCAGGCAAACTGACTCGTCGATTCGTCGTTACAGAGGGTTTATTCGAGACAACCGGTGATGTCACAGACCTACCACGATTGGTTGAGCTGAAAGAAAAATACAAGTTCCGAATTATCCTGGATGAAACTTGGTCATTCGGAGTATTGGGGCGGACTGGTCGTGGTCTTACCGAAGCACAAAACGTTGATCCGCAACAGGTGGACATGATTATTGGATCACTCTCTGGCCCCTTGTGTGCTGGAGGTGGATTTTGCGCGGGATCTAAAGATGTCATTGTGCATCAGCGCATTACTTCCTCCGCTTATACCTACTCTGCTGCCTTACCAGCCATGTTGGCTATGACAGCGAGCGAATCGGTGAAACTACTGCAGTCAAATCCCGACGTGCTTACTCAATGCAGAGAGAATATCCGAGCTTTGAGAGCGCAGCTTGACCCGCGTAGCGATTGGGTTGTGTGCACCAGCTCGCTGGACAATCCAATCTTGCTCCTGGTGCTCAAATCCGAAGTTATCAAGGCAAGGAGACTGACTCTGGATGATCAAGAGAAAATCTTGATGGAGTGCGTCGAAGAGGTACTATGGATTCAACACAACTGTTCCCTTGTTGCATGGTAACGATGGCTAACAATCAACAGACTCTAGCCAATGGTGTTATGATTACACGACTGAAGACCAGGCCCTATGCGAATGCTATGGGGGCAAAGGATGGAGATTGGACACTCCAGCCAAGCCTTAAAGTGTGCGTCACCTCGGCGCTATCTAAGAAGGACATCGAAAAGGCAGGAATCACAATTCGACACGCTATTACGAAGATAATGACCCGAAAAGCAACGAACAAGGCGATCTAGCTTATGAATCTCCCCTATCCTCCTCTTCGACTCCCGTTTTTATTTTCCCAGGGATGGAAGTGATATTATAGAGACCCTTCCTGAACAATTATAATTTTAATTACATAATAATGCTAATAATTCTTTTCTCGAGATGTAGTATTAAATATTAGTTAGATCTGTAATTATAAATTGTTATAAAATGCTGTCTCTTTTGAATGATAATTTGGCTGCGAACTGATACATTTGCCTTTGGAGGGTTATATAATCAATCTAAAACGATGGTCCACCTCGGGAATGTCTTCAGCTAGGACCCTGGAGATACCTATGCTTTAGTACATGCTACTTGGCCAGGCTATAACTGACCTTGCCTATCCCTCATGACATCTGCTTTCTCTGGATTTTGCAGTTCGCAGTCGCCTATCTAGCTCAGATCGAGCAATTAGTGGTAAATTTATGTTTTTTGTCGCGATTAGCAGCTGAGATGCCGCGACTGCTCTGTATGTGCTTCTTACATTTGCAACGTAGCTGATGCGCTAACTTCCCTTCCTCTACAGCTACAGCGCTGTCATTGCGTCGCGACCCTCGACTGCTCAAAATCCCTCCATACGTATCTGCCTTTTGCATTGCCATTGGCGTTGTCTGGCTCCTTCTACTGCCCCTGGACGATTATTCGAGACGGACCTACGTATCAGAGAATGCTCTCCTACCTGGCCAAGTGCATACGTACTTCGGGGGCAGCGAACAATCCATTTTCAGAGGATTCCGGCATGAGGTAGATTTGCTTGCTAGCAAGAACAACTACGAGTCTGTGGCCCTCCCCAGCTGTTTGAACAAACCTCTGCGGCACACAGAAGGCTAACGCGGAAGCTAGAGTCAATGACAAGCTTGAATCCATCCTGACCGGGTTTGGAGTTAAAGTTGGTCGACAGAATTATACCTATCACTCGGCAGGGGAGATATACAGTGGGGAGAACGTGTATGGTATCTTGCAAGCTCCACGGGGGGACGCAACCGAGGCCATTGTACTGGTGGCTGCATGGAAGAGTATAGATGAGCAACTGAATCGTAATGGCGTTGCGCTCGTCCTCACGTTAGCTCGCTATTTCAAACGTCAGTCGCAAATGAAACCAGAGCTTGTGCATCTAATTTGCTTGATTTAGCTGACAATTCCTAGGTTGGTCTTTGTGGTCCAAGGATATCATTCTCCTTCTACCTCCAGATAGCACAACGGGTACGCAAGCTTGGGTTGATGCCTACCACGATGCTCATGATTCTAAGCATATCGCGCCATTGCCGCTCAAGTCTGGTGCGCTGCAGGGAGCCCTTGCGATTGACTACCCCTTTGAGCACCGGTATCATGAACTCCACATCATTTACGATGGCACAAATGGTCAATTGCCCAACCTTGACCTCATCAATTCGATTGTAAACATTGCAGGAGGCCAAATGGGTATCGAGACTACCGTTCAGCAAATGGCTGGCCATACCGACAGCTATCAGGATCGACTTCAAACGATGCTTCGAGGTATGCTTTATCAAGGCCTTGGATATCCAACAGGCCCTCACAGCAGTTTCATCCCCTATCATGTGGACGCCATAACTTTACAGCCTACCGGCGAAGGATGGCACGATGAGATGGCAATGGGCAGAGTTGTGGAGGGATCTTTCAGAAGTCTCAACAATCTCCTGGAGCATTTGCACCAGAGCTTCTTTTTCTACCTCCTCATGCAAAAGAATCGTTTTGTTAGTATTGGCACATATCTTCCTAGCGCCATGCTACTTGCTGCCAATTTCACAATCATGGCCATCTTCCTTTGGGTGAAAAGCGGGCAACCTATGGCAAAGAAAGGAACTGCCGACAAGCCAAAAGATGGCGTTTTGGAAGGCAAGGGAGCTACGACAACGGCGCCTTCATCTCCTACGACAGTAGAGCGGAACCTTCTCTCTCCACTTGCTCTCGTTGCGACATGCCATTCCATTTCTGCAATTCCTCTATTCATTTTCAACCACCTTGGCATTAAGGTAAGCCGAAGCAAAAACCCAAGCCTTTGGCGACCCCTGGATTCTGAGTGCTGACCTACTCCTGTTATAAACTAGACGCTGCCATTGGCCTTTTTGTTGTTTTCCGTCTCATCCACTGTTCTTCCAGCTGCCTTCTCTTTCCTTATTGCCTCGCTTCACAAACCTACTTCGCAGTTCTTTCAACTTACAAAGTCCTTCTCGCTGCTGATCCTCGGTGTATCCCTCGCCACGCTCAGTACGCTCAACTTCTCACTCGCTTTCCTGGTTGGGCTTCTGGCAAGCCCTCTTACTTTCATTCAACCAACCAAAAACCTGGTCACAAAGGCGTTCCTTGCAATCCTGCTGATATTAACTTCACCACCTGTTATTATTTCATCCGCAGCATGGACCAGCGGCGTTGCCATGTCCGAAGTGCTGAAAGCAGCGAGTTTAGGCTGGAATGTGTGGGGGATGTACACACCAATCATTGTATGGTGCGTGTGGTGGCCTGCGTGGCTCATCGGCATGACAAACACTCTTAGTCCTATTTCTAAGATATGAAGGATGCCGACCTTTTCTGTGATGATTCTGGCTATGACCTTCGGAAATATAGAATAGACCTCATGCCGTAACAAGGGGTGGATCTCTCTGGCTTGTTAGATTGCGTTTAATATACATCACTAATAATCCTGACATGCAGAAGGGCTGCATATTACTCAAGAGCTCAATGGAATTGCAGTGCGTATTTGTGGTATACTATACGGCCTCTCTAAAAGCATTTGCAAACTCCACTGACTGGCATCTCATCGAGGTGATGCTTATGCTGCCCAAACATCATGGCCGGCCGCTTCAATCCAGTTCCCTAGCTGATTGACGTTTGAATCCCACTCGAGGAGCCGATGACGCATACTCTCAATCTGTTTCATATCGAGCACCTTCGGCTGCACCCAAGTGATGTGCGCAATCTGGCCTACTTGGTCAATCGTTCCGCGTAGGAGACCCAGGCTCAAAGCCTTCATCACCAAATGCTCGATTTCTTGGGGCTGAACCTTGGTCTCCTGAGAAATAGTGGCAAAGGTCATGGTCCTGTCATGCGGTGGTCTGCGGAATACAGCTTCCGTCAAAGCTGCCAAGTATATCTTCTGTCGGAGGCTATCCGAGTTGTCGTTTAATAGCTTGTTAGACGCAATGTTATCTGAAAGAAGGTCGTAGGCAGCAAGATCTCCCCGGTTGTAGGCGAACAGGAGGTCACGCAACCAAGCATCATCCTCACTCCGACCCAAAGTGTCCAGAATAGGGTGGAGCAGTAGCTCGCCAAAATTATAAATGCTGGTAGATACGAGAGCAGCGACGCTTAGGTAGTAGGCTCTTCGATGTCGTTCATCGTCGGAGAGTGATGACAGGTCGATACAGGCAAGATAGAGGAGGGCGGTTCGGTAGTAGTTTGCGAAGTCCATCTTACGCTAACAAACAGCAGGATTAGTGGCAATGTTCGATACCGTAACAAGAAGGCTTACCTGATAGTAATTAGCACTGGCATCGTAAAACGCCGCGTGGACAACCGCCTCAACAGAGTCGAATGAATCTAGTATTTTCTCTGCCGCGTCCAGGTCTTGCTTTGCATTCTCCAGCTCGCCAAGGCTTAGTTTCACTCTGGCCACTGCAACAGAAGCAAACACAAGTGCATCTTGAGAATCCTCGGTGTCAACTTTCTTGACTACTGACTGCAGAAAAGCCAAACGGTCGTGGTCATCTTCCATATATTGTCAGTAGGGCTGGCGGGCAGCTTGGATTTGGTGGAAGCCGGGAACAAACCTTTGCACTGTGTGGCGGCTTTGAGGGCCAGCATCACCAACTTCAACTTGTTGATTTTATCGGCAAATTTGAGGATGAAGACATTGTAGAAGGCCAAGCGCTGGGCGGCGCTGTCGTCATCATTGAAGAATTCGACAAGGGCGTCTGTGAGTTGATGCCATAACTTGCGCTCCCAGTAATCCTCGAAGTTGAGTATGAGCGGCTGGAGCTTTTCCGGAGCTGCGTCTCGTTGCTCCGCAAGGAAATCGGGGATGCTGTCGGTGTTCATATTGCAGAGATAGCGACCAACGTTGGTCATCCACAGCCTAGAGCTTGGATTGTCGGCCTTGGTGGAGTGATTGACAAGCGGTAGAACGTGTATTGCGGTGACGTAATGTTACCGTTCAAGATGAATTGTCGAGGTGCAACTCCTTCAGATCTGGAGTTGTTCAAACGGTGGTCCAAGGTGGTTCAAGGTGGTGGTGATAGCGTACATGCAGCCTTACTTCATGGGTCCTTCTGGCGAATAACGTGGCAGCTAGCTGCCTAGTGCACAGATTGGCAGCCTTGCTAGGTAAGATCTTGTCTATGACGGAGCGAGCAAGGTAGGTGCTTATCGATACAGCTTTAGCAAGAACAGGAGGTAACACTGCGTGCTTAGTAACTACTAGGTAGGTCAGTAGGTGCTCCGTACTAAGGTGCTACTAAGTCTAAGATACTGTGTGCCCAAGTACAGCAATGCGGTAGGTACCAACCTAGTTTTCAAAGAACAGCATGATTGATTAGTACCTAGAACAGGATATCGCAATATATCCTCCATTTTGGCGAGAACAAGAGTGAGAAACAGAATGATTATTATTACTTGAAAATTGTGATGGCCTGATTGTTCATTGTATTATGTAGATGCACTTTAGACGGCACCTGAGTAAAGGTATCTCCCTGCCTTGGAGGTACTGTACCTGGTTAATCCACAACCTCGGCTCAAGTGATGTGACATACCCCAACCTCGGAGAGCATACAAGTGAACTAACGATCACAGCCCTCATCGTATTGCCATCATGTTATAATACATCGTTCTTACCCTTACCGCTTAAAAGTGACCGACAGAAAAGAAAACCAAAACCATGGCAGCCGCTCTCGTAAACCTTCCCATGGTTCAGCGCCTGAGCCCGCGCTGCATCCGCATCCTGGGTGGCAACCCGGGCAAATTTACGCTGCAAGGCACTAACACCTACTTGCTTGGTACTGGCCATTTTCGTATTTTAATTGATACAGGGGAAGGGCGTCCAGTTTGGATACAAGCACTCAAGGAGACGCTTGCTCAGGAAAATGCGACGGTGAAGTTGGCCGTAATATCACATTGGCATCATGACCACACCGGCGGCATTGCGGATCTTGTCAATGCTTTCCCCCAAGTAAAGGTTTTCAAAAACAGCCCAGATGATGGACAGCTGCCGATTCAGGATGGCGACAGTTTTCAAGTCGAAGATGCAACTTTAACAGCCTGCCACACTCCTGGCCATACAAAAGATCACATAGTGTTCGTGCTTGCCGAAGAAGATGCATTGTTTGCGGGCGATAATGTGCTTGGGCATGGCACAGCTGTGTTTGAGGACCTGGCGACGTATCTCCAGAGCCTGAACAGAATGAAGACGCTCTTCTCCGGACGGGCTTATCCGGGCCATGGACCTGTGGTTGAAGATGGACCGGGGAAAATCAGCGAGTATATCGAACACCGCCGTCAGCGAGAGGAAGAGGTCTTGCAAGCAATGAGAGCCAGCAACTCGGACAATAGCAGAAGCTGGACGGCAATGGACATAGTTAAAACGGTATATAAAGGTGTACGCGAGGATTTACATATGGCAGCTTGCGGTGGGGTTTTACAGATGCTTGCCAAATTAGAGCAGGAGAGAAGGGTTAGGCAAACCAAAGACGGGTGGCAGCTGCAAGATGTTAAGAGTGTAATATAAACTGCCATCTACTTAACGTTGGCATATCAATAGGTATATACACATAATGCTTTACACATATCGAGAATTGAGGCTGTTGAGGTAGCAGACGCAAACTTGTGTCGACATGAGTATTACCGCATGCATGATAGACCAACAGCTTCTCGGTGAATAATAGAGATCCATAAGAATAGACTTAGTGCAAAACCTAAGTTTGCATGTGATAGTTTCTACTACCAGGTAATATGCCGCCCATTTCATCAAACTTACCACTTAGCGTCTGCCAACAACCTTCAACTCCAAGGCTGGCTTGATTTTCACCATGTCGGCTGATTTCTGGGCCGGCTATCTCAGCGGAATAGTCGGCATTATAGTAGGCAACCCTCTCGATATAGAAAAAGTACACCAACAAACGAGAAGCAATGTTGCCCAGAAACTATATAACCAGAGCTCGGTAGCCTTTATGAAAGGCACCGCCGCTCCCATCTTCGGGTACGGGGCTCTAAATGCGCTTCTGTTCTATTCATACAATCGGTCGGAAGCAATTCTGAAACAGGTGGCATCAACCCCGGACGCCGGATGGGTTACCTGGACAGCCGGAGCAGTGAGCGGCCTGGGAGTTTGGATAGTCAGCGCTCCGACCGAGTTAATCAAATGCCGAGCACAAATGTCCACGCCAGCTACATCGAGCTGGGCGATTTTGAAGCAGATATGGAAGAGAGAGGGTGTAAAGGGCCTCTATTATGGCGGGGTTGTCACAGCGCTTCGGGATAGCATCGGCTATGGCTTTTACTTCTGGACATACGAATTGGCTCATCGCCACTGGCCCGCTGCCCGAGGGCAGGAAGACGCTGCTTCAGGGCGACGAGATACATCAAAGGTGTTGGTGTGTGGTGGAATTGCAGGAATTGCGACTTGGGCCAGTGTGTTTCCTCTCGACGTCATCAAATCGCGCCTCCAGACGCAGCAATATTCCCACAGGCCCACGACGAATGAGATGCCGTTTCTGATGTACGGCAGCACAAGTAACAGGCGGTATGGAGCATGGCAGGTGACAAAAGATGCTTACAGAGAGGGGGGGATTCGTCCCTTTTTCCGGGGCCTATCAATCTGCAGCGTCAGAGCCTTTGTGGTGAATGCCATTCAATGGGCTGTATACGAGTGGATCATGAACGAAGTAAAGATAGGCAATAAAGATCAAATGAAATTGCTTACAGAGGCTTAATTATAACGAGCATAAATCAGCATTCATCTTTCAGTTATTACATTAGCATTTGGCAGTCGCGAGTCCGCCTGCGATATCATTGAGAAAGCCTCGGCGCAGCATTCTCAATGCTTCTTTTTCTTGTTCTTTTCTTTTCTTTTCTTTTTTTCTTTCAGAGAAAATTCACGCCACAAATCAAAATACTACTAAGCAGCACTAATGGCAAATAAATTGAATGTATCAGGGAATGCCCCCTTGCATCACATTGTCGAGAAAGCTTACTCCCTGTAAATGCACAACATGCCTTATCTAAGCAGGTGCCTGGAATGTTTTTATTAGTCACGTGAGATCGCGTCAAGATCTCGTGTACTGCAGCCACGCGCGACTGAGTCTGAGCAAACGCGTTATCTTATTCATCTCCTTCATGAACCTCTGTATGAATTTGCTTGTCAAGCGCCAGCGTTTTGTTTTGTTGTTAATCCCAAGGCTTGTGAAGATTGTTCTCATTCACCATGACAGCTGCGTATGTGATTTTAAGCTTCAGCTATCTGGATGTACTATCTTTATTGACAAATCTAGTGCGCCCTCAATCTCAGCGCTGAAGGATAAACCCCCCGGCAGGTTGAATCACCAAGTTCCCAGGCCTCAGAATCTTGACGCGCTCCGCAAGCCCTTCAAATGTCCTTCAGCTGCTACTGCAGTATCCACGTCGGATCGCCCAGCCAGAAAGAAAAGAAAAGTTGATTATCGAGGGGCCGATGAAAGCGGACCGACGAGCATCGATACAGCATATGATGCTGCTGGCCGCCAATTAACGGCATCGCCCAAGTTCCCAGTCTTCCAAGTCAAGGATAAGAATGTCGTTTTTCGAAAAGCGTTCTCCATTCCCCTAAAGGATAAGTCTCAGGTCTCATTCGATGCATCAAGGCCCCCACCAACTCTTGGACTTCGACGTGGGGTTGTGTTTGTCCCCAAGCCTTTACATGACCCATCCGGTGAATTTGCCATTGTTCTTTATGATCCGACAGTCGATGCGAAGCCTGATGCAATTCAAGAAAACGTGGTGCAGAAAGAGGTGGAGCCCTCAAAAATTGACAGCCCGATTGTGCATAAAAGTCTTGCTGAGATCCTCGGGATCAAGAAGCAGGTGGAAGAAGATCACCCCAAAGTGCCGGTTGTCATTGATCCCAAGATTGCCAAATGTCTCCGCCCTCACCAGATTGAAGGTGTCAAATTCATGTATAAATGTGTCACAGGTCAAGTCGACGAGAAAGCTCACGGATGCATCATGGCTGACGAGATGGGACTGGGGAAAACGCTTCAGTGCATTACTCTCATGTGGACGCTATTGAAACAATCTCCCAATGCTGGAAAATCGACAATTCAAAAGGCCATCGTGGTGTGCCCTGCGAGTCTGGTAAAAAACTGGGCAAACGAGCTGACAAAATGGCTTGGTCCTAATGCTATCAACCCATTTGCCATCGATGGCAAGGCACCAAAAGAAGAGATGAAACGACAACTTCGTCAATGGGCAATTGCCTCTGGCCGATCCATCACTCGGCCAGTCATCATTGTCTCGTACGAGACTCTGCGCGTTAATGTTGAGGAGCTTAAACACACCAAGGTCGGCCTCCTGTTTTGTGATGAAGGCCATCGTTTGAAAAATGCAGACAGCACTACATTCAGCGCTCTTAACGATCTGAATGTTACCAGACGGGTCATTCTGACCGGTACACCTATTCAAAACGACCTTACGGAATATTTTGCTTTGACCAATTTTGCCAATCCAGATCTACTTGGATCTCGACTGGAGTTCCGAAAGCGTTTCGAAATACCTATTTTGCGTGGGCGGGATGCAAACGCCTCGGAGCACGAACGCCAGCGCGGAGACGAATGCACTGGAGAACTGCTTGGTATTGTTAACAGGTTTTTAATTCGACGAACAAACGACCTCCTCTCCAAATACCTTCCGGTTAAATATGAGCACGTGGTCTTTTGTAACTTGGCCCCATTCCAGATCGACCTCTACAATTATTTTATCACCAGCCCAAATATTCAAGCTCTTCTCCGAGGCAAGGGTAGCCAGCCTCTGAAAGCTATCAATATTCTCAAAAAGCTTTGCAACCACCCCGACCTCCTGAATCTTTCGGATGACCTACCTGGCTCAGAAAAGTGCTTCCCAGAGGACTATGTTCCCAAGGAAGCTCGTGGGAGAGATCGGGATATCAAGCCTTGGTATTCAGGGAAGATGCAGGTTCTCGATCGTATGCTTGCCAAGATTCGGGAAGATACAAATGACAAGATTGTCCTCATCAGCAACTACACATCAACGCTGGACCTCTTTGAACGTCTTTGCAGAGAACGCCAATATGGAAGCCTACGACTTGACGGAACTATGACTGTGAACAAGCGTCAAAAACTGGTTGATCGTTTTAACGATCCAAACGGAGATGAATTCATCTTTTTATTGAGCAGCAAGGCAGGAGGCTGTGGCATCAACCTCATTGGGGCAAACCGTCTTGTCCTTTTCGATCCGGATTGGAATCCTGCTGCTGACCAGCAAGCCCTAGCGCGAGTCTGGCGCGACGGCCAGACGAAGGATTGCTTCGTTTATCGCTTCATTGCCACTGGCACCATCGAGGAAAAAATCTTCCAAAGGCAGTCTCACAAGCAAAGTTTATCGTCATGTGTGGTAGACTCTGCTGAAGATGTAGAGCGTCATTTCTCCCTCGATAGCCTGAGAGAACTCTTTCAATATCGTCCTGATACCACTAGCGATACTCATGATACGTTTAGATGCAAAAGATGTAAACCTGATGGCCGACAACTCATCAAGGCTCCAGCAATGCTGTATGGCGATACAAGCACTTGGAATCACTTTGTCAACTCTGGGCTACAGCCTATTCAAGATTTGTTGCTCCGGCAAGAGTACGCCGGGAGTGAGGTTTCGGCTGTATTTCAATATATATCGCATTAGACTAGATTCAGCTAGATTTCGATTTCATCAAATACCACCCGTGCTACAAGCAGGCATATGAGAATTTGCGATGGCGCTAAAGTGATTTTGCTCTACGATTATTACTCCGTACACTACTTTGCCTTTGATTTAAATTATTGAAGGCACGGACCATTGCCTGTAACTCTTTGTCGTAGCTCCAGCTTCTCCGTTGCGGCACTAGGAACGGAGCTCCGTCTAACGCCACTTCGGGCTCCGAGTGGTATTACCGAGAACTTCGCAAAAGCGAGCTCCTGGAACGGCGACCGATGATTCGGCTGCTTCGTGCCGAGGCCCAGGACACGGCTACTTCTTTACGCCGTGGCATTCTACCAGCGAAGACGGAGCAACTTCGCTGCACGGCAGGTGGCGTTGTAGCCTTGCCTTGTTGTAATGAATCCTGAAGAGACGATTCAGGGGACCGCCGATTTCTGGCCACTCGATGGTTCTCGATGGCCGCCACTAAATGCGCCAGCACGAGTGTGTTCTACGACGTCACATGCTTAGCACATCGCGCATATTCAGCAGGCCGGGGGAGGTAGCATCTGATGCATGTTGTAATGATGTGCTTGCACACTTGCAAATTAGCGCTTCAGCATGGAGGGCACACTGAAAATGCGCGGCTTTACGATGGATGACGAGAATTGAATTGCACGAGGCTCTACGCAAAACATATTGATCATGGTACCTATCCAGCTGCTACCTTTTGCACTACGATGGACATACATACGTATCTACCTAGTACCAATGTATGTACTCGTGCTTGTAGCACTTCTCCGCACTCCGTATTTATTGCTTCATACCCAGAGATCAGCAAGGTTCGCCCTGCCACGCTGTAACGCCAAAGCGCCCAGGTAAATACGGGGCAGCCCGTACGGAGCAGGAGGCTAAATGAGAGGGAGAGAAAAAAAAATTACAACCACAGCTCTCGGCTGGAGGAGGGGAGGTTTAGCTCGGCACAAGCGACGACGCGGGCCAAGGGATTATGTTTACACGGCCTCTGAGTGGCCAGCTGGCCTAGGGCCATGCCAGCTCTAAGCCGCACATTCTGTCATGTCCTGCTATCCCGGCCGCGGGGCTCCATCTTTTTCCTCTCTGAGGATAACGACTGGTCCCAGAAGCAGCCGAAAAACACCTCTCCCCCACCTGGACAAAACCAACTCTCCACTCTGGTCTCTTTATAACAACCCCCCCCCTCCAAGGCCTTTTTCTGCTTCTGATGTTGACTGATTTCTCCAATTGACTGCAGTCTGTAGACCCTCGCTCAATTGGCCACCATGCTTGCTTCCAGACAGGTTCTGGGCAGTATTGCTCGGAGCCGCGCCGTCGGTGGCGCGGCCAGCAGCGTTCGCCGTCTGGCTACCGTCTCTGATTCTGCCCTCGACCGAAAGGTAGGCCCTTCTGCTATAGCTCGTCGATTTTTCTGTCTGCTTGGGGGTTTCGTGCTGACGCCGTTTCCACGTACAGGTCCGCCAGAACAACTGGGAGGAGAACAACTTCATCAACTACAAGAAGATGTCCGAGAACCTCTCCATTGTCCGTAGCCGGCTCAACCGACCCTTGACCTTTGCTGAGAAGATCCTGTACTCTCATTTGGACGATCCTCACAACCAGGAGCTCGAGCGAGGCAAGTCTTACCTCAAGCTGCGCCCTGATCGTGTGGCTTGCCAGGATGCCACTGCTCAGATGGCCATTCTGCAGTTCATGTCCGCTGGCATGGACTCTGTTGCGAACCCTACCACTGTCCACTGCGACCATCTGATTGAGGCCCAAGTCGGCGGCGCCAAGGATCTTGAGCGCGCTATTGGTATCAACAAGGAGGTTTACGATTTCTTGTCTTCTGCTTGTGCCAAGTACAACATTGGTTTCTGGCGCCCTGGCTCTGGTATCATCCACCAGATTCTCCTTGAGAACTACGCTTTCCCCGGTGGTCTCCTCATTGGTACTGACTCTCACACCCCCAACGGTGGTGGTCTTGGTATGGCCGCCATTGGTGTTGGTGGTGCTGACGCTGTCGATGTCATGGCCAACCTGCCCTGGGAGCTGAAGGCCCCTAAGATCCTCGGTGTTAAGCTGACTGGTCAGCTGTCCGGCTGGACTGCACCCAAGGGTAAGTCGATATATCCCGGAGCTTTTCTTTCTTTCTTTCTTTATATATATATATATATAAACCATACTGACGTTGCAACTTTTAGACATCATTCTCAAGGTCGCTGATATCCTGACTGTCAAGGGTGGTACCGGCTCCATTGTTGAGTATCACGGTCCTGGTGTCGAGGGCATCTCTGCCACTGGTATGGGTACCATTTGCAACATGGGTGCTGAGATTGGCGCCACTACTTCTCTTTTCCCATTCAACGACCGCATGTATGACTACCTTGCCGCAACCAAGCGCAAGGATATCGGAGATTTTGCTCGTGCTTACGCTGCTGAGCTTCGCGAGGACAAGGGTGCCGAGTATGACCAGCTTATCGAGATCAACCTGTCTGAGCTTGAGCCCCACATCAACGGCCCCTTCACTCCCGATTTGGCCACTCCCATCTCCAAGTTCAGCCAGGCCGTTAAGGACAACAACTGGCCTGAGGAGCTCAAGGTCGGTTTGATTGGCTCTTGCACCAACTCCTCATACGAGGACATGTCCCGCGCCGCCTCCATTGCTCGTGACGCCCTCGACCATGGCCTCAAGTCAAAGGCCGTCTTCACCGTTACTCCTGGCTCTGAGCAGATTCGCGCTACCATTGAGCGTGATGGCCAGCTCCAGACCTTTGAAGAGTTTGGCGGCATTGTCCTTGCCAATGCTTGTGGCCCTTGCATTGGTCAGTGGGATCGCCAGGATGTGAAGAAGGGTGACGCCAACTCCATCCTCTCCTCATACAACCGAAACTTCACTGGACGCAACGACGGCAACCCCGCTACCCACTCTTTCGTCACCTCTCCCGACCTGGTTGTCGCCCTCTCTATTGCCGGTTCTCTGCACTTCAACCCTCTTACCGACAAGCTTGTTGGCAAGGATGGCAAGGAGTTTATGCTCAAGCCTCCTACCGGCGACGGTCTCCCTGCCAACGGCTATGATGCCGGCCGCAACACCTACCAGGCCCCTCCCAAGGAGCGTGCCAGCGTTAACGTCCAGGTCAGCCCCACCTCTGATCGTCTCCAGATCCTGGAGCCCTTCACTCCCTGGGATGGCAAGGATGCCAAGGATGTCCCTATCCTGATCAAGGCCAAGGGCAAGACCACCACTGATCACATCTCTATGGCTGGTCCCTGGCTGAAGTACCGTGGCCACCTTGACAACATTTCCAACAACATGCTGATTGGTGCCATCAACGAGGCCAACGACGAGGCAAACAAGATCAAGAACTTCACCACTGGCGAGTGGGATGCTGTCCCCGCTGTTGCCCGTGACTACAAGAAGAAGGGTATCAAGTGGGTTGTCGTTGGTGACTGGAACTACGGCGAGGGTAGCTCTCGTGAGCACGCTGCTTTGGAGCCCCGTCACCTGGGAGGCCTGGCCATCATCACCCGAAGCTTTGCTCGTATCCACGAGACCAACCTGAAGAAGCAGGGAATGCTTCCTCTGACTTTCGCTGACCCCGCTGACTATGACAAGATCAAGCCCGATGACAAGGTAAGCTCCCCCAGCCCTTTTCAGCTCATCATAAAAATTGTAAATACTAATGAGTATTGTAGGTTGACATTCCCTGCACTGAGCTTGCCGTTGGAAAGCCCCTTACCATGACCGTCCACCCCAAGGAGGGCAGCCCCTTCGAGGTCCAGCTGCTGCAGACCTTCAACGAGGCCCAGATTGAGTGGTTCAAGAACGGAAGCGCACTGAACACCATGGCCAAGATGTCCAAGAACTAAGGAGAAGAAGAAGAAGAGCTATGAAGAAAATGAAAGGGGGTATTGTTGATGGCCCACAATCTCATGACCAGCTGGAAATGGGTAAAAACCCGTCGTGCTAGTCTGTCGGCTTAAGATGCGATGGGAGTCATTATGTGCTTTTACGTCTACTCTGTATGTAACTCGTGATTCCCATGTTTAGTATATATAATAAAGGGCAAAAAAATACAAAATTCATAACAAAAAAATGAGTGGCCATATATATGCTTGTAGATACGCTAAACCACCTGTATTTTGGAAGCGCCCTTTGGCAGTTTTCTATGTTAAATATATATATATATATATTAAGAAATTAAGAATTGGCGCGAAATGGTTTATTTACATGTATGCCCGATGTTAAGTTATCATTAAGAATCCATTCTCGTCGTTTCTTCTTAGCTAGATACCCTTATACTTGTACGCCTAATTCCATATTTGAATTTTGTACCACATGATGCTAGTGGCGCTCTAGCACCTCCTTTGCGTACGCGCCTTATGTAAACAAACAGTGCGCAATACATACCTCCATCCCCATAGACGCCCGCTCCCCAATATCGACCGTCGTCATCGCCCACAGCCTCGATCATTGCTCGTCTCCTCCGACCGAACCAAGCATGAGATATTTAGAAATATGGATACCAACATCCAGCGGGCGCTGAATGACAAACTCTACGATAAGCGCAAGGTCGGGGCACTTGAGTATGGCATAGGTCCTGCCCAACTGCCGATGCATGCATATATGTGCTTACGTTTGTTGTATGCCCTAGACTTGAAAAGATAATACGAGATCTTGTTGCCTCTGGTGCGTTTCAGCGCGTGGAAGAGATTCTGGAACAGTTATGTAATGACTATGCCTATGCTGTTCATCAACCACATGCTCGGAATGGAGGCTTGATTGGATTAGCCGCCGCGGCGATTGCGCTCGGCACGGTATGTTCAACTTTTTGCATAGCTCGATTGCCGACCTCACAGGCGATTCATGAACGCCATTTTCTGTCATCTCATCTTGCTGCTGTACTATATTTCCGCTGTGTTATGCTCCGTTGAATCCTGTCACTTTCGCATATGTAAAGGCTTCTATGCTTGATGGTGTCGTCACTGACACTTGCTACAGGAGTTACCTCGCTACCTTGTAAACATCGTGCCTCCTGTGCTTGCCTGCTTCACTGATCAGGATGCGAGAGTTCGATACTATGCCTGCGAGGCAATGTACAATATAGCCAAGGTAGCCAAGGGGGAGATCTTGGCCTATTTCAATAGTATATTCGATCAGCTTTGCAAGGTAAGCTTGTTGATTAATTTCCTATGCTGGCGCGGAGTTATAGAAGTCTCAAGTGTCTGGCTTATTGACGTAATATCATCTCTTTTAGCTTGGAGCGGACTCAGAACTGTCAGTCAAAAATGGTGCTGAACTCCTGGATCGACTCATAAAAGACATCGTCTCTGAGTCTGCCGCATCTTACATTTCGGTTTTGGAAACTTCTTCGAGCATCGACGATAATAATGCCACTGGCGAACAGCAACAAAATCTTCCTACAGCTTTCTCATTGCAGCGCTTCATCCCACTACTCAAGGAACGCATCCATGTCATCAACCCTTTCACTCGACAGTTTCTTGTTGGTTGGATCACACTTCTAGACTCAATCCCGGACCTGGAACTAGTCACATACCTACCAGAATTTCTTGGTGGGATCCTCAAGTTCCTCAGCGATCAAAATGTTGACGTCAGAGTGGCCACACAAACTTGCCTTGACAAATTCCTTAATGAGATCAAAAGAATTTCCCAAGTGAAAAGAGGACTAGTTGAGAACAGGAAGTTTAAAGAAGGCGGGAAGCGGAAGCGACAAGAATCCATCGACAGTGCTGGCGGCCGTCCTAATTTGGAAGAAGGAGACGAGCTGGATTCCGATGCTTTAAACGACGACGATGAGGACAGCATGGAAGAGGACTGGATTCCTGGCCAGGATGTAGAAATCAACTATAAAGAGATACTGGATATCCTTACTGCTACTCTTGATTCTCCACTAGGTTTGTTAGATATCCCATCTGGTCATTATACCTGCTGTCTAATGACTCATGCTGACAATGATGAAGAGGAGGACTGTCTCCTTGAATCACTCAGATGGATTGTCGAATTTCTCGATATCTGCCCCGAGGAGGTGCTGCCTTTCACGCCCAAGATCCTGGCGCATATGCTCCCTGCGATGGCCAGCACCAAAGAGACAATTCGCCTTGCTGCGACCAGAGTTAACAGTTGTCTCATGGACTACGTGGTGTCTCTGTCTGATGAATCTGACGTCAATGCAAGCCAAGGAACAGCATCGATGAACCACCGACTCTCGTTGTCACAAGACAAGCAAGACAATAGCAGTATCGGCCGGGCATCGATATCAAACTCAAGAGATAACGAGATACGCAGCGTAACGCCAGGCAGCGGTCGAGTGTCTTCCGCTGCAATCGCCACACCTGATGCCACCCAAATTCAAGCGAATCTCGATTATACTGCTGCTGTTAATTCACTCACCCTACTGTTCTTAAATGACCACGAAGCTACACGTGTAGCTGCCTTGACTTGGCTTATCATGTTGCATAGAAAAGCGCCGCGCAAGGTGTTGGCCTTCAACGACGGCACCTTTCCGGCCCTTCTCAAGACTCTTTCGGATCCTTCTGATGCTGTTGTTACCAGAGATTTGCAACTACTGTCACAAATTTCACGCAACAGCGAAGACGATTACTTCGCCAGCTTCATGGTAAACTTGCTACAGCTCTTTTCTACGGATCGCAAGTTGCTCGAAACAAGAGGTAACCTCATCATACGGCAGCTTTGTATCAGCCTCAGCCCAGAGCGCATATACAGAACGTTGGCCGACTGCATTGAAAAGGAGGAAGACGTAGAGTTTGCCAGCATAATGGTGCAAAATCTTAATAACAACTTGATTACGGCACCTCAGCTAGCGGAAGTGCGCAAGCGGTTGAGAAACCTGGAAACAAAGGTATATATAAGCTTGTTCCCCCTTTATTTTTTCTTCTTTTGGGTATATTTAGAATTGAGAACATTTCAATTAACACAAGATGCAGGATGGCCAGACTTTGTTCGTGGCTCTGTTCAGGTCGTGGTGCTACAACGCTGTTGCGACGTTCTCTCTGTGTTTACTTTCCCAAGCCTATGAACAGGCATATCATCTATTACAAATTTTGTGAGTTCTGCCTATAGGCAATATCTGTATACCGGGCGCTTACTATTGAATAGTGGTGAATTGGACATGACAGTCAACATGCTGATCCAAGTCGACAAGCTGGTCCAGCTAATCGAATCGCCCGTCTTCACATGTAAGTGTTCCGTCCATTTAAGGGAAGAGGTATGAGTGACCACCATGCACTAACTTAGAATAAAAAAAAAGATTTGCGCCTGCAACTGCTAGAACCTGAGAAATATCCATACTTGTACAAATGCATGTACGGAATTCTTATGCTTCTGCCGCAGTCCTCTGCTTTTGCTGCATTGAAAAACCGGCTCAATAGCGTAAGCTCAATTGGGTTCTTGCAAGTTGTTCCACGAAGGTAAGATTTGCCAACAGCCTGGATGCTCTAACTGCAAGTGAAAGCTTCGAAATCTTCGTCTCTTCAGTGCTGACTGGTGATGATGGACATAGCATGGCAGCAACGCCGGCCTCCTCAAATTATGACCGACCAAACAGATTGAAAGGCCGAGAGGATGGGGCAATACGATGGGTTGAGCTTTTGGAGAAATTTCGAAGCGTCCAGGAGAGAGCAAGAAGAAGCCAGCGACCCAACATTGAGATAGAGGACGCTCTTTCGGCTGGAGTGAGCGAATTCCGCATTGGAGAGCCATCACCGGAGAGCAAAAATCGAGACGGCATGCGAGGAGGCCCTGCTGGACCGCCTGTTCCATTGAAAGACCAGACACCAGCCGTAGTTTCACCACCAGTCAAAAGGTCAGGGCTTGGAAGGCAGTTTGGGAGATTAGGAGGTGCCGTTTCGGGGAAGAACCGCCGAAATCAGTAGATACCAGAACAATAGCGATTGGGAATGAAAGGGGGGAGCAACAGCGATCTATTTCTGTGCGAGGGCTGTAACTGACGTTTTTGGATGCAGTATGAATATTCATACTATAAGATGCCCATGGGTTTATGGCTTAAGATTCCAATATCAATGTTCCACGCACTATGCCGCAAAGTAGAATCATAGGTTGCTGGTAAGGCCATTAACATATGACCCAACAGCAGGGGGGCGTGGCCAGTAGGCCTACTCCCGTGAAAGAGCGGCAATCTGCTCGCTGAGTTCCCTCACATGAAATAGCAAAGTTTGATAGCGTTGTTCGAGCTCAACCACATCGCCAATCGCCATATACGGCGTAGCAATGGACGCACCAAGAGCAGCGACACGGTCGTGGAGATCAGGGAGTTGGGCAGAAACGGTCTTGATTCTGCGTTGCACATCCAAGTTCTGCTTTGCCAGGTCAGAGGGCGGTTTGAAGCACTCGCTCTGCAACACATGAAGCAGCTCCTCAGCAGCCTCGGTCTCTCTCTGAAGCTGGCGCTCAAAGGCATCGACGCGGGCTGCCGTCTGCTCGGCCCCGTAAACCGTGCCCTGAAGACGAAGCATCAGGCTGCCAAGGTGGTCGGGATCCGCGCTCGCAGTGGCGGCTTCAGAGGCCACAGCAGTGAGAACACTCAGAGCGTTCGCACCATCCTTGGGCAGGCTGTGCTCTATGGCGTTGAGCAAGTGGTCCTTGGTGAGGGCGGTACCATTGGCAGAAATGCCCGGCTCGACCTTGTCGTGGGCGCTGAGCGCCTGGAGAGCCGTGGCATCGACCCGGGCGAGGAGGCGGCGCTGGTCATCGGCTGCTTCGTTTAGCGACACAAGGGCGAGCAGCGCCTTGAGCGTGTCCTGGTTCCGCTCGAAAGACGGCAGTGAATTCTTCCATGCGGGCGATTTGGATGCAAGCCAGGCGTCGATGTAGGACCAGTCTCGGGCGGTGGATGCGGCGATGCGGGCGACGGATGGCGAGAAGATGGCTGCTGAGTTTTCAGCAAGCCGATGAGCCATCGTCCTGGATGATAATTTGAATAGTGTTTATGTGCTTTACTTTGGATGGCCGAATGAAGTTGAGATGAGGTTGGAAGCCCAAAGTACACAGCTTAAGCTACCTTGCCTTGCATGGCGTCTTATGCATGCATGCCACGTATCGCCGTTACTATTTATCATTAACAAAGGGGATAAAAAGACAGGTGAAATACGGCATTCTCATGGTATAGGCAGATATATCATAATAAAAAAAAAACAAATAAACGAGCTCCATTTGCTAAATTACATAATAAAACGGGTATTATTTATCAGAATATCAACGCATCTAACGAACAAGTCACTCTATACATGTCAAGTTTTCACCTTGGCCCACCTCTCTGCGATTATCCTCATGATTTCTTTCTGCGGGCTGTTTGGATGCTCGCTTTTAACCACTTTCATTTGCTCCTTGACAAATAATTGATATTCGCTCAATTGGCTCGTCGGCGTCTGGCGTGGTGTAGGTTTTGTCTGTTCAAGCAAAGCCTTACAAGCACCGCATCGGTGCCTCTTGGGATCAATGCTTTTGGAGTGGCGTTTGTACTCGCAGCCACACGCCGTGCAAGTCCACACGTATTTGAAGTCGATCTCATAGGTGTGTTTCGTGGTGACGTTGATGCCTTGTGAACCATACATTTGGGAGCACTTGGCCGCCCATACCTTGAATTCTTTCCCATGAGGATTATCTCTAATGCCGTTAATCATGAAGTTTGCCAAGTGGCAGAACTCATGTGCTATGACATTCAATAAGCGCAGCTCATCGTCAATGACCTTCTCGGAAAGCTCGATGGAAGAATGATGCCGATATTGCTTCACATCGACATTGGCGCTGTCGCCCGTATGCTTGGGGACGACAGTTTCCCGCTTCCAGTTTGCTCGGCCGGCTGTTGTCTTGAGAGTATTACTCCATACAATCTTGACTCCGCCAGTTGACTGGGTCAATTCTGCAATCTTGCCATGCGTGATTTGAGCGTCGAGCTGCTGCAGGAAATCTATCGCCAGTTGTGATTTTCTCGCATCGAACGACTTCTTAGTCTGTTTTTTTGACACCGGCTTTGGAACCGTTGACCGAGTAGACTTAGGTTTACAGTCAATATCTGGCTCATCCCATTCATCATCAGACACCTGGTGCTGACCAGCATCCATGCCTAGCTCCTTAGAAGCTTCTTTAGCATGAATGTCTCCATGAGAAGAGACCAGCTTTTCCTGCTTGCTCTTTTTGGGAGGCATGGTGGGACGACTTGGAGTATCAGCACCTGGCTCATCTTGCAGAATAAGCCTAAGCCGCGATAATGGCCGAAGTATATCTTTGCCCTCTTCATGCTCAGGAAACCGGGGCTGGTGACTCGATTTCGTGATTTGACTTCGACTTGGTGATACGTTACGAGGATGTTGTGTTAATAGTTCCTCCTGCCTGCTGTTACGAGATCGTTCAGTCGTGAGGGTCTGTGACTGGGGCAATCTCAATGCTGAGTCATTGGCATCTGAGGATGAGTTTCTAAAGGCATCATCGCCAGTTTTCGAAGGGCCTCGAGGTTGCTTTCTTGATGCCTGCGACTCGATTGTCGAGGGTATATTGGTCCTGTTCTTGGTGGCCTTGCGCGATCGATCGTCGGATTCTTGTGGCTTAGGTCTGCAGGTGTTGATAAGTCGGCTTCGAGGCCGAGGGATCTTTTTCTCTTCACCACCTGCATCATCACCAAAGCACTTTGGTGATGATTGCCATCTCTTCCGTCTTTCCTCCCCCTTTACCAGGGGTGGGATAACCTGCTCAGGTGCTGCATCGCTCAGGTCCAAGAATGAATCCGCCTTGTCGGTAGTGTGATCCTCTGCACTGCTATTTCCGTCATCCAGCTCAATCAAGGTGGTATTTTTCAGACTGGGATACGAAGTAGGCTTCGACGGAGAGAGTTGCTGTTGTATGCGGCCGGGAAGACGTGCTAGAAGGGTGTCTAAGGACGGAAGTTCGTCATCACTATCATAAAAATAGTCGTCCTCTCGGGTGTTCTTCATGGTCATAATGTCATACTATAATACAATAAAGTTGTCGAGTTAGAGAGCTGCTCGTGCTGTGACATCAATGCATTTGTTTACTTTCGACGGGGGTGGATGCCGAGCAACCGGATTGAGATGAGGTTGGTGGGGCAGTGACAATCTGGCCAAGAAATCAAATGTCACCGACTAGCGCTGCTGGGGAAAAAATCGAAGGGTAGATCGGAGGAGGATCGGCAAGGCCACGAGGAATAAAAAAATCTTTTTATTTTGTTCTAATATTATTACTCACTTGGGAAATGTCGAGAAAACAGCTGCCTTTCACGTGAAAAGGTCTGTTCTAAATTGCTCTACACCATCTTATTTTCCTCCATCCAACTATTACGAAATACTCATTATTCGTTGGTTCGCCTAAAGTACCGGCTTTTATCGGCGTCGCCTTTTCTGGCCTTGAGCAGATAGGGCTGATTCTATGACTGGCTGCTTCTCCACTTGGCCTTGCGACAATATCATACTATTACTTACAACCATGCTTGTGGTTTTCTACTTGAGAACGGTAGGGGTGGTGGCCTCTAGCAACTTAGAAGTAACATGTTCATAACATGATTGACAGATGCCATGAAATTCGCCCATGATTATAAGCAGTCGCTGGCTAGTCAAGGTAAAACCCGCTACTCGTCCCTACTAGTCTACCTGAGAGTAGTTGCAGCCATCACAGACAGCACGTCTCAAAAATGTTTCAGCTCCTGACAGTGTTATAACAATGCAGGCTTCCCGCCTCACTGGGTTGCCCATGCGATCCCTTACGGCCAGCTAAAGAAATGCCTCAAGAAAGTGCAACGAGAGCTTCAAGAGCTGGGACTTGATGCCGAAACCTTGCGTGCACTTCTCGATCCCAACACGGATTCTCCAGTCGCCTTGAATTATAGCCTCAACCGTACGTTTTCTCCTAGGGGAGACCGTCTTGCCTGTCTTCTCCAGCAAACATATCTTTGGTCGTTGTCACTGACACTATTTGGATACAAAGCATCCTCCAGCTCTAAACTTGTGCGACCCAAGTTAACGGTGAATATTCATCTGCACGAGGGCAACATTATCGATGCGTCGCTAGCACCAACCACACGCCACTTCTTCGAGAAAATCGCTTCTGGATTTGCTCCTGACTCTTCTGAGAGCGAGGGAGAAACCAAACCAGTTGATATTTCGCGCGCCGAAACGAGCGACGAGGGGACGCGTGCAACACCGCAAACTGTCATAAATGGAAACGGCGCAGGCCATGAAAAGCACGACATTATAGAGGTGCCCCTCGTATCTGACGGTGTCTTCTTCGACATCCTTCAAAGTGATCTCGGCGGTTTGGATGCCTTGCAAGCCACGGAGCGGGACCAGCTGAAAAAGGAGGTCAAAGAGATAGGAAAACAAGTTTCGCAAGTGTCCCGGCCGACGCGCTTTTCGAAGAGCGACCTCGACCACTGGAGGCACATATTCGAGCTATATCTGGATGCCGAAGTGTTTTTTGCAACGCACGAGCAAGAACACGGAGCTCGCTCTAGCCAAAAGGCTCTCCAGCAATTGCAGTGGTTTCAGAATCAGGTCCAGAAACAACAGCTTGTCGCCTCATTCAAGTTGGCAGAAAGCCGATCTGCCTTTTCGAAATTCCTTGAGCTCAATCTCACCCTCTTGAAGCATCTACAGTTTCAGGAACTAAACATGTTGGCAATCTCGAAAATATTGAAGAGTAAGCACATGCCGTTTCCCTCGACGTCCGTTGATTGAGTATTGGTTAACGAGAGTCGTAGAATTTGATAAACGCACTGCATTGGGCGTTTCTCGTGCTTTCCCGAACGCAATCAGCTCCCGAAAGATGATATCGGGCGATATTGCGAAAGAAGTGTGTGCCCGAATTTCCAACGAGTTGGTTTCTATTATACCCCAGATTAATGACTACCTTTGCCCGATATGCTATTCGATTGCATATCAACCAGTTCGTCTGGGCTGTCAACACGTTTTCTGCATTCGTTGCATAATCAAGATCCAGCGGCGCAAGGAGGAGTGCTGCCCCTTGTGTCGAGCCCGTGTAGTGATGGATGCTTCCGCCGGTAAGTAACTCACTCATGCTGCGAAATAATGTATACTACGAGAATGGTATATTAACATCATGTAGAAAACATTGATACCGAGTTAGAGAAGTTTATGAAGAAATACTTTCTCCCGGAAGTAAAGGAGAAGCAACGAGCTAATGACATAGAACGGGGGGT
This sequence comes from Trichoderma virens Gv29-8, assembly GCF_000170995.1. Classification (NCBI taxonomy): domain Eukaryota; kingdom Fungi; phylum Ascomycota; class Sordariomycetes; order Hypocreales; family Hypocreaceae; genus Trichoderma; species Trichoderma virens. Next base: position 29,893 of record NW_014013744.1, read on the forward strand.
AGAGGTGTTTGGCGAAGGCTATACACGGTCTGAGTGTACTGTTATGTGAGATGCTGAGCGATGAACGTGGAATTTTTGGAATGCTGTTTGAGAAACGATAATGTTTATTACGATGCCTGAAAGTTAATAATACCTGTTGATACCCTTTTTCATGGTGTGTGTTTTCTATACTTTCTATTATTGAGATTCCTACTCGTGGCTTAGATACTCAGTACCTGTTAACTATGATAAAGTTATGTGCGATCTTGTGAATAATAACAGATGGGCATAATGGCCGACTGCTCAATACATTTGGCGTGCGTCCACAGCATCGTCTATGCGCTGCTGCTCGCTCTCGGCTAACGACATTTAATTTTGCGGTATCTTCATTGCCATTTTATCCAATATAATACCTGATTTCATTGCTCTCATGCAATGTTTACCTCTTTCGCCGCCTCAAGAGCTTTCCGGAAGAGAAGTTGCAGCTCCTCAGGCTCCTCCAATCCTACACTAACACGAACCAGGTTCGGGTCTACACCAAACTTGGCTGCCCAATCTAGTTCCCGATAATGTGCCAAGAGGACATAAGGAGAGCAGAGCGTAAAGTTGCTTCCCAGACTTGGTCCCTTTGCGGTGTCGAGGTTGTTGTAGAAAACTTGGGCGTGCTCTGGATGATTGAACACGACGGAGAGTAAGCCTCCATATCCACCATCGGGGAGACGACAAGCCTCGTAGTTTGGCTTTGAAGGATTATACTTGGGATAGTGTACCGTCTTGACAAGAGGGTCATCCCGCAAGATGTCACATATTGTTTCTGCGTTGACGTTGATGCGCTTCACTCTGTTGGAAAAGTCACGGCTGTTTCTCTCCATGAAAAGGATATCCTCGGTCCAATACGTGTTTTCGTAAATCTGCTCCTCAAAGACTTTTTTGAGCAAACTGTAATGTTTACCCTCTGGGTTCAAGACCGTACATCCGCCCATGACATTTGAATCGCCAGAGAATATCTTGGTCAGGCTGCTGACGACAATGTCGGCATAGTGGAGGACATTGACATTTGCAAACGTGCCGATAGTCTCATCGATGACGACGGCAAAGTTGAATTCGTCCGCCAGCTTGCGAATGCGTTTGAGGTCTGGACAGGCGAGAAGCGGATTTCCTGGAAATTCGCAAAAGAGGGCAAGGAAGCGTTGTCCATCCTTTAGGAGGCGCTCAAGCTCGTCAAGTTCGTCCGACGAGGCGTGACCATACAGTATGCAACCCGGTCCAAATTTCTCCAGAATCTTGAGCGTATCGACGTAGGGAAATCCAAAGTTGATGCTCTTGTGCGAACCCAGAGCAGCTAGGAGAACACGATGAGCGTTGAAGATGGCGTTCATGCCACAGGGGTAGAGCAAGACGTCAGTCTCATCAAGAGACTCAATACCACGGCTATTAGCTTCGCTCTTTGTCTCTTTCTCATCATTCATGTCCACATCACCAGCGAGAGAGCCTGCGATTCTTCTGCGAATAGCCGATTTTGCTCGGGCTACTTGGGTAAGGTTTAGATTTCTTCCGAAACGCTCTTCCAGGAAATGGAAGCTTTCACGATCTTCTTCCGGATTCTCGGAGGTGGAAAGGGCCTTGTTTTCGGAACCAGCTGCATTGGGACCTGGGGTAGAATTGGCCCGTGAATACCGCTTTGGACCACGAACAGGTTTCTCTGGGGGAGCGTGATGGGACTTTTGTTCATTAATTGCAATCAACTGGCCATGTTTAAAAAGTTCATGGGAGAATTCGGCCCGTCGGCTTGAGACTCCATCGCCCGTATGCTGCCAGTACTCCTTTGCAACTGGAAACGATTCCTCTGGGAAGATGATGCCGGAAATGGTGGGTGCCAACTGTTTCAATAATGGAGAAATATCCTTGGACGCATCCAGGGCGAGATCAACCACAAAGATCTGGTTAGAGGTTTGCGGAGTTACTCGCTGGCGCATAAACTCTAGACATCTTCGGCCAGCGGCAGCCGTAGCAAACAGCATAGCCTTTTGGCCGGGTTGTCCATAAGCAGCCAGGAAGTCTTGGGCAAAGGCCTGAATGCTCCGATGAATGAAAAATCTAATTGTCCGGAGAAGTAAGCAAAGGCTACACTCGACAGGCCATTCCAATTGATGCATCTCACTCACCGAGGGTAGCCAGTGACCATACGGCCCAAAACTCGGACATCGCCTTCCTCATAATCGACATTCGCTTGCCAGGTTGGCAATGAGACACTCACTGCCTGTGATGATGGTTGCGGATGGCATGAGTGAGTCAACGCTGTCAACAATATAACAAGTGCAGATTGATGAATTGGCAACTTACATGAGCAGTGTCGGGCGGTATAGAATCTCCAAGTGAAATTATAGGCATTATGGAAATGATGAATGCCTCTCTTCTTAGAAGTTTAGCTGCTATCTAAGTATGTTATGTTTGCACCTCCGAGTTTAAGTGGGTTGAAATTGAGCAAAAACTAAATTGACTCTATATACAGTATCACTGCTCCGTATACCGGCTTCGAGCAACAGCAGTAGAAAATGATATGAAATGAGTCATTAGATTCGCACTACCCTTGCTGCCTACTTTAAACTAAAATATTATTGTATTTTAATAGAAATCATGATAAAAATCTCATTCCATATATTATACAAGTTATATACTCAAAATTTATATCAAGGCTGTAATGCGAATGTATATCGCCGTGGGCATACATAGACTAAAGTACCTGGATTATAGTAGTCTATGGACCCGAGTTCGCTCTATAGGCCCAAGGCTTTCTCTGAGGCTGAACTGCTGCATTACGCGCATGGCGGGCGGAGCACCTTGTGATGTCATTTATTTACCCCACTGTGGTATTAAGCTTAGCACTCGTCTAGCAATCTCCAACTGCGCGACAGCCTCTGTCTGGATCGCATTACAGCATCCTCCAACGTAGACAAATACTTGCGACCAACGACGCTGAAACTCCCATCATTATAATCATATAATCATACCGCCATGTCAAGTTACCGAAGCACTCCCCTCTACGGCGGAGCCATCACCTGCGACTTGCCGAAACACTTTGCAGATGTCAGGTCAGCAACCGGCGCATTCTGAAATGCTTGTTTAAACGCTTACTTACTTACACTCTTGTCCTCTGCAGCAAACTCAGACAAGTCCCCGACAACCAGGAAGTATGGATCGACAAGGACGGCTTCACCAGCATCATCTTCGAGATTACAGAGCGTGTTGGAGGCCCCGGATCCGGCCCTGAGATTGACGGCCGGGCCATGACCACGCACTTGGAAGACATGGTCGGGTCGGACATTAACACGGTCAAGATCTGGAACACGGCCGAAACTGAATTCTCGCGCATGCAAGAGTAACGTCGTCCTTTTTCTCTCTTTCTCACTCTCTTTACGCGCCGTTCCCCCGGCCAGTCTTGTGTATGCGCATCCCAGTCCACTAACCAGCAATCACATGGGAAAACAACAGGTTGAAACACCCCGCATATACCCTCATCGCGACGCAGACCCCCAACGCCAGCCACTCCAGCGACCAAAGCTCAGCGCCAGACTTCACGGCCCTCACCATGACTCTGCTGCGCCTCGAGGAGCAGGACACGGATATCCTGATTACCATCAACGTGCCTCACATCAGGGGAGAATACGACGCCGACGAGGTTGATCTGGAGCTGGGCAAGCAGGGCAAGCTTATTGGAGACGCTGTTGAGATTGCGGCTCGCATCTGGGAAACTTTCGTCATCAAGGACTGGGGGCTTTTTGGCGAGTCCAAACACCATTAATGCAGCTCGACGGACAAGCCTTCTACGAGTTAACGCTTATTTTCATTTGAATTCAAGAGAACAGCGCCCTCTCTCTGCTTTACCATAGTTATGAATCTGCGACAAACCCATCAAGAGAACGTATATATACTACTAGACTTATACAATGACGATCTAGTAATATTTGACATATTCTAAACAACAGTATACCTATGAATGACTCTTTAAATGTGCTTCCTCTATTGCAGACAGACACAAGGCAACAAAATCCTGGCATTGTTCCTCCCACTCTAATCGATAAGATGTCGGGTCAACTTCGGCAGCCTCTCCTCTGTCCAATGGCGATGCGGCTAGCGGGTGCAGATAAGCCCCAAAAGGGTATGGAGTGTGAATGCTCCAGTTAGTCGCAAAGTTTTAGTATGATGATGGGTTGTCTGAGGTCCACAGAGAGAGCAATGACTTCGGAGCAATGATTGTTGGCATTGTTTAACCATTCATTGTTCGCCTAAACTAAGATACATATCACCATGTCTTCACAAGTTGCAAAAGCCGCCCGGCGCGTGACTCACGAGCTTCATGGCATTGTTGTGTCTGCTGGTCTGATGCAGAAAACCGTCAAGGTTCGAGTCGGTGGTCAAAAATGGAACAAAGTCATCAACAAGGTATGTAGGCACGACATCACCACAATTCATCCCTTCGACTGACCAGTCCAAAGTGGTTTGCAGAGCCAAAGCACTACCTCGTACACGATCCCAACTCCTCTCTTCGTACTGGCGATGTTGTCTCCATCGTTCCCGGCTGGCCGACCTCTAAGCACAAGCGTCACGTTATCAAGAACATCATTGCGCCGTACGGCACTCCTATCGAAGAACGGCCGCCGATTCCCTCATTAGAGGAACGCATCGCCGAACGAGAAGCCAAGCAGGCTGTCAAGGCTGAACGAAGGATACGTGCCAAGGAAGAGCAGAAGGAATGATACGAGGACGCACGACGAAAAACAGACGACATCGGATATCACAAATCCCAGCTGCATAGCGCAACAGGGCTGTATGAATAGATCGGGTAGCATCTCTCCAGAGCTGCGCCCATGTGGGATTATTGGCGAAGGGATGCTCATATTTTGCTTCCAACAAACGAGTAAGAGTCTAGCAATATAGCGCCTCTTAATGAATTCACGGACGTCGATCGTCATCGATTTGACAGAACTCGCAACGCACACCGCAGCCGCTACTTGATGTTTCGATCGTGTACTGTCGTAGTTTGCGCATCTGCCAGCCTTACTCTAAGCGGAAGGGATGCTGTATCTGGACGCGGGTAAACAATTCAGCTCAGTTCAGCGTTAACCACCACGCTCGCCAAATTTCTCGGCCCATTCTTCGTATTCCCGTAAGCCTTCTTGGTCGACGCTCGGCCGAATAGACTTTAAGCTTAGCTCAAAATCCGAAAGATCCATGGGCCGTATTTGCTCCTTGGTCATATACAAAAGGGCCTCGCCTAGAGATCTTAGTGGCCCCATGGCTGCATCTTTGGCAAGAGCCGTGATGTCGGATCCCGAGAATCCTACCAAGCAGTTAGTTGTTGTATGAACTTGATTGGGCGCTAGGGAGAAGCCAACGCTGTGAGACGATGCTTACCATTTGTTAACTGCACGAGTTTCTCTACATCTTCGTCTGATAGGCTGTGGTTTTGCTGTCGTAGTAACGTCCTCAGCTGTGTCTCCCGCGTCTTCGGTTCTGGTAATGGAATATACTGTCGGCGCACAAATCGTCGCCGTGCAGCTTCATCAATTGCCCATGGCAGATTTGTAGCAGCTAATACCAAGACCCTTTGAGCCTCATTCCTTGAATTCAGTTTGCTATCCGCCTCCCGGCCAGCTGCGGCTCGTTGGAGCTCGCTCCACTGGATAAGGAATTCTGTCTTGATCCTTCTGGTTGCCTCATGCTCCCCAGCATCCGATCGATGAGATAACAGCGAGTCAATTTCATCGACGAATATAATACTGGGAGCAAGTGCTTTGGCGAGACCGAAAAGCGCTCTGACTAGTTTCTCCGACTCTCCTAGATATTTGCTTGTTAAGCTGCTGGCAGAAATGGAGAAGAAGGTGGACTTGGATTCAGTGGCTACTGCGCGAGCCAGCATCGTTTTTCCAGTTCCTGGCGGTCCAAATAGCAGCATTCCGCGAGCCGGCTCGCGTAGGCCCATGAATAGGTCAGGGCGTAGGAATGGATATACTACTGTTTCCCGTAGAGAGTTCTTCGCAACCTCCAGGCCCGCAATGTCGCTCCAGTGAACTTCATCTCCCTGCACAACAATATCGTTGAAGATTTGCTTTGCGGCACTCTCGTCTATGCCTGGCGGCAGATTCTTAAGAATGGCTGTCTTCGTCATTTTCTTGGGTGTTTTATCGTTCTTAGTTTCTCTTGCTGGACTCTCGACAGCCTCTTCACTTGAACGGCTGTCAACTTGCCTCAGAGTGGCAAACTCGGAGGATGGCCGCCGTGTATCGTCCCGGTACCGATCTCCTCGTTCTGCGTCGTATTTATATAGAAGCGGACTGTCCACAGCTATCCTCTTACTCCTAGAGGTGCTGGATTCCCTTTGTGCTGCAGACACTTCGGGCGTGCCAGCTTTAGCACTCCCTCTTTTACTTTGAATTGATGCTTCTTCAAAGATAGGGGGCTTCCGAGGGGTGACATATTGCTCTGATTTACTCGGAGTTTGATATGCCGTGGAGGGCTCTTGGCTGGACGAAGATGTCAGAGCACTTGATGCTGCGCTAATAGACAGGACCGAGGGCTGTGGAAGACGAGATTCATCGGACAAAGGAACCATGTTCCATTTTTGAGGCGATGTACGTTGAGATCTCGTTTCATATGATATTGTCGACTTCTGCGAACTGGGCGAGTTGCGTTCCAGCGATGGGCGTGGAGTAGGGCTTGATTTTGATGAGCGCGCTTCAGTAGAAAAGGGACGCAAGAAGTTGTCTCGAGATCCAGAAGTGCTCCACGCGATGGTCGCGGCCTTGCTTGGCCCATCCGCCGCGGGCCTGTTCGATTTACGAGGAGTAGACGATCGATCGGCAGTCTTCTTGGACCGCAACGTAGTCCTCATGGTGTGCCTCTCGGGGCTCGGAGGACGGGCCGCCTTGTCGCTTCTTGTATCGGGCAAATCTGGACTTCTCGAGCTGGGAAGCGGGTAGGCAGTTCGTTGAGTTGAATCGGCAGGGGTGCTATGGATCCTCTTAATCGCTTCTTCAGATGACGTCATTGCCTCAAGGGAATTCCTTGACGAGAACGCAGGACGTGAAAGTTCGGAATATGTTACCGCAGGGATGGTGCCTTGCCCTATGGTTCCCGCTCCCTGGCTGGTGCTGCCAGTGGCCTGCGTGGTATTGTCACGGTACGGCGAAGCGACGCTGTCTTGCCGGGACAGCTTCAACGCTTCCAAAAGATCAATTCTTTCCTTGCATTGTAGTTCTAGCTCTTTCACCGCGTCTATCAAGGCAGCATCTGTATCGTTGTATGTTTCGGAGACTCTTGGAGCGCTTGCCGACGCGTAGTATTCATTTATGCGCCGAAGTGCGGCTTTCCAATGTCGAGTAGCCTCGCTCTCGTCACCCTAGGAGAAGATAAGTGTCAGCCGTGAGATGTAGTTGGAAATGGCATGTGAAGTTGAGATGGGGCGGTCCATCATCGCTTTTTACCTGGCCTTCATAATACACAGCCGTTGAACAACTGAGGTAACTTGAATCATATGTTTTCTGAAGGGCGGTGCTGTCTCTGTTGCTGAGCATTGCATGGAAGCAGAACCAAAGTCCCAGGCGGGCAGTGAATCGATTTCAGGGCGATTGTCCTCCTCGTATTGTGGTGATATCTATATCACAGAAAGAGAGCAATCACAACTGGGATCTTTGGTAGTAGGCCATGTGCATAAAATAAAGTGACATGCGACAGGTACGTCCCGGAAGTATTTTGATGGGTCTTCCCTTTCCAAGCGCATTATTTTTTTTTAGTTCTACAGTAATACAGTACGTACTTGGTACCGTTTTACACGTAACCAACAGAATTGCCCCACCCGAACTGACGCATACGATGTGGCTGATTGAATCCATTCACTATGATGCTGATGCTGCACAAGAGCAGTTGAATCATGTTTTCTATTTCGTAACAGACGGTGTATGTCCGCTATGGCATCAAGTTCTCCGTCATGGCGAAATATATGTATAATTAACGCCCGAGCTGTGAATTGCTTGCTGCTCCATGCTTTACCCGTAACAATACTCCTTTTTGCTAGCTGACGATCGATTTGCGAAGTAATTGAATGTCAACATTGTGTGATACGCATCCAAATGGTCCCCGTCATATGAAACCCCTCACATATTAAGCATTCACTCCCACCAGCTCCGTCGGTGCGCTCCCTACAGGGCGATTGGTAGTGGGCAAAACGCCAAATCTCCCATACGTCTTTTGATCAACACTGACATAGTGCGGCAATATGGCAAGGAGATTCAAGCGAGATTCGATCCATCGAAGTGCCCATTCCGGAGGTGCGAGCAACTTCACGTAGCCAAGGCCAGCTATAAAGGGGGTGTCAGTTATAAGATCCACGGCTCATACACGTAGTTTGAGACTATACCGATATATCCAACGCCAACACCGCAGAGATGGCCCAACAAACTGGTGCTTGGCAATAGCGCGGCAACAACCACTATCATGAGCAAGGGCGTGGTCCAGGTAGGGAGGTGATATGTCCCAATAACCAAATATGGGTTCGATTTATACGTTCGGATCGCTTCCATGCCTAACAGCAAGAACACCCAGATGCTACCCAGGCCAAGTTAGTATTAATAACCCATCTAGCTGATTAAGAGCATTGTAGCGGTGTTTTCTACCTGGCGCCCATAACAGCATGGTTGGCTCGGAGGATGGCAATCTCAATGAAGAGATACAAAACGGCAGGAATCGTAGTCAGAGCTGTTTCCTGTTAGATCAATGACATGAGGAATTGACGGGAGGTGGTATCCCTACGTCCAAAGAAGAGCGCCAAGGTCGTCAGGGTTCCATATTCGCTTTCGAATCGTTCCATCAACGGCGTCAACGCAACCGCATTGAGGATTGCATGGAGGAAGTTGAGATGGATAAGAGGGAATGTATTCAGCCGGTATCCTAAGGTCGAGTCAGATCAAGCCCAATCCAGCCAGATATCGGAGCACATTGGTTACCAGTTGCAAAGGAGATCTTGTCCGGGATGAGAGAACCCCAGAGTCTCACATCCCAGTAACCGGGCAAGCTAGCCAGCCAGAAACATGCTATTCCCAGTAGGATGGCACGGGTAAACAAAGGTAAGCGAAAGATGTATGATCTTGCCCTCAAGGTATTGAAGCCTTGAATACTCGGCATCGCTGCTCGTGCGCCTGTCGACTTAGTCCCCCAAGTATCCGGCACTTGGTAGACTGCACAACTACTGCACCTAGGGAGTTTAGTAGGTGGTAGGTACTAAGACAGAGGATCAGGTAAATCTCCATGCACTAAATCGGGGCATCCAGGGCGTTCCGATCTAAGCATCGTAATGCAATTAAGCAACGTGTTTAAAAAGAACACTGATAAAATAAAATTCGAGTTTACAGATTTAACTCAATATTATAATAAATTTAATATTAATATAAATTATTATTTATAATATTTATCTACTCTTATAATATGTAATGTTTTACATTTTCAAAAAGAAAATCATTTGATCAATTTATATATTCTAAGAAAGTATTAAAAAATCAACTGTTATATAATTATATAAGATTAAAAGAATTATCTCTAATGTGGTTAGTAATTACTACTTGAATGCGGCTTTCCCGTTGTGGCCAACTAGCAAACGATCGCGTTGTTGCCTTAGAATGCGAGCCCGGCGTAAGGCAGACAATTCTACTTCTGTGTACCAGCCGTTAACCTCCGAGAGATCTACTGCCAATTCAAACCACGGTCTTTTCGCCAGGACCACCATCTAGCCAACATGACGACGCGACAAGCTGCTCTGTCAGTACCTACATCAATCAAGCCTACGAATGCCGACGTACTCGATTCTAACCAATAGCCCCCAATTTTTAGGTCACTATACCGTCGCTCATTGAAGCTTGCGCTGGACTGGGCTGTCCATCGTCACCTATGGCGAGGCCAGGCGCTCTATATACGATCTTTATTTGAGGCCAACAGGAAGGTCACAGATCCCCGGCAGCAGAGAGTCAGTCACCGCTTCCCGTGCTTCAATGGAGGGCCGACATTAACTCTCTTCCAGGCCCTGTTAGCGGAGACCGAAAAGTTACTCGAAAGCTGGAAGCACCCAGACCCATACGTTCCGCCATGCGCACCTGGAGGTTAGACAACACATGCAATCGCGTATACGAAACAAAACAGAGGCTAATTGAGCAGGATCCAAATTTGAACGAAACCTCCCATCTCCGATTTTAGACCGTGAGCCAATGTACTCCTTGCGCCTGTTTCGACTGCTAATATTTGATAGCTCCCCCTCACCACGCAAATCGGCATTGAGGACTTTACTTGCGCCAAAATTAGATCCCGAGTATATAGTAAAAAAATAATGCATTTATTCTAGCAGTCACACCCCGTTTTCATCAAATCGCCATGCGTACGTAATCTGGGGTAGGAAATATGAGTGCACGTCCAATAAAAGCTGAGCTACCTGATATAAGAGAGAGATAATTAGCGGATAGAGGAGTAAAATCTACCGTCTAAACAAAAAATACATCCGATAATGCCAATGTGGTGAATTGCATTAGTATTAGCGGTCCACCCCATTCGATACTCAATTTATTTTATATTACCCGCTATGTAATCCCTTTTGTCGCAGTGATGTAATAAGCGTATTGGCGTACAAAAGCCCCTCTTCATATCGTGTCACTGCCCTCAATTCTGTTCTCTCCACTACCTACTAAAGTATTTACTGCCGCCTTAGGCTCATATTCAATACTCAGCCCATAGCTTGCATTCCTTTTCTTTCAATTTTTTCTGCCCGAATACCAACCTCATATAAGTCATCATGTCTGCCTGTATATTCTGCCGTATTATCAAGGGTGAGCTAAATAGGCGAGGCAGATTGCCGAAATCCAATCACTGAGACCAGCTACCCCTCCTGCTCTCACAGAACTAACAGCATATCGCACCAGGCGAGATCCCATCCCTGAAGCTCTTTGAGAGTGACAAGACGCTGGCATTCCTCGACATCGGACCTCTAAGCAAGGGTCATGCGGTATGCATCGTCCTGCTCACCGAGTTCAATGGTACACTACTAATACTGTAATACTCATTTAGCTTGTCATCCCGAAGTTTCATGGCGCAAAGCTGGCTGATATCCCCGATGATCAGCTATCCGAGATTCTGGTAACACGTCTATTAGTTGCTTGATTTATTTGTTTTTTGTTTTTTTTTTTTTTTTTTACTCACGACGTCTTTGTTTCATTCAGCCTACTCTCAAGAAGCTCGTGACAGCTACTGGAGCCACCGACTACAACATCCTCCAAAACAACGGAGCCATTGCCCACCAAGAGGTGCACCATGTAAGCTTCAATTACACCTTGAATTACTATATGAGTGAGAGGCTGACCCTGGCTGCCATAGGTCCACTTCCACATGGTATGACCATTACCCTTGCAATGAAGCACCTCAGCCTTTGATTCTAGCTAATGCCTCTGAACAGATTCCGAAGCCCAATGAGATAGAGGGCCTTGGCATTACCTGGAATTCGACTCCTACGGATATGCCAAAGCTTAAAGCGCTGTGTGAGCGAATCAAGGCCAATATGTAAGTGTCATTGTGTTGTGTCACAGGTCTGCTTGCCGGCGACATTAGGATGGTAGGGTTTTCGCGAGGTATGCAGATAATGAAAACATTATATATGTCTATCCTCCATAGAATACGCAGGACCCCGTTCTATCCAAAATTATTTTGGTGCATGGCCGTTTCTTTAATCTACATCGTTGATTGACGTGTCTAGATTCCCATTTCCGTCAGCAGTCGCTGTCTTTGCCGGTTCATACCAGTTCGCCCCAACATCACCCTGTAATATTCCCTGTCTGTCGTAGAGAGAGCGCGCGCGCAGATATGGGTCGAGTCTCCAGTAGTCTTCCCTGAGCTGTGTCGCCAGGCCGTCCCTCCTGGACATGATGTCTTTGTTTCCGCCTTCCGACTTGTGTATCCACTGTAGAGTCGCATCCTCATACTCTTTGACAAGCTTTTCCCTGCCCGCGAGAAGCCGTGCCTTGGTTTCGCCATCCTTCATCAGGTCATTTTCGCCAGCGACGGGCTCCACATACTGAAATTCCCAGTTTTCGTCACCTCCAAGTTCTTTAAGTATGTGTGAGGGTTCGATGAATTCTTGTAAATCATTCTTATTATTCGTGAAATGAACCTTTGCCGCCACAACCGGATCTAGCCAGCCGCGAATGATCTTCCAGATTCCTAATGCCAGCGTCAGTTGTCTTCTCTTTTATTCTCCCTTCCACAAATAAGAAATCTTATCTACTTACCTTGAAAGATCCATGGTGCGTTATGAACAAGGACGGCTCCAAGAGATTCGGGGTAGTTGGCTTCGAAGCACTTAATCATGAACTTGACGGGAGTATAGTCCATGTTTGCCATGGAAAATCCAGTCATGTCGAAGATGATGGTCTACTCGGTGCGGTTAGTAACGTCCACAAATATTGAGAGGACAATCTCAATATGGGGTACATACTGCTGTATCAACGGGGGGTCTCAACACCATTCTCGCCGTCTCAATTAGGAAGACGGTATATCGTTCTAAACTCTCTTCGCACTGCTCTCCTTGGCGATGGAGGCGGACTCTCACCACACAAATTGGTCGGCCCTGCTTATCGACACCATGCAAGAAACTCTTGCCCATACGGAGCTGCGCCAAGAAGTCTTCGCCAACCTTCTTGGCCTCATCCTTACCCTCGCGCGCATTCACAACAGCTCCCTCCTCGCCATTCGCCATGATGTCAATGTCCACCTTCATGTCGCTGTGTCGCCAGCTCATGGTAGACACCAACATGACCAAGGCTTTGTCCACATCCCACTTGCGGGCTCGCAGGAAGCGCAACGCGAGGGCATCGGGGTGATCGTGCTTTACCATGCTCCAGAACGTCTCGCGAATGGCCTCGGGGCTGTTGCTCGCAAGAACCTCTTGAAAGTGTTTGTTCTGGCCATATTTGTCGTCTTCCGCAGCCTCGCTCGCTGCAGCGGACTTTTCGTTTCCCTTCCTCTTAAAGACACCGAAGCGCCTCTTCTTCTCTGCTTCAGCCGGTTCCGCTTTTCCACGGGCAGTCGTCTCCGTGCTGGTAGAGCCATTGTCGTCAAGGACGCCGCAGAGCTGGAAGAAAGCCTGCCACAATTGGCGCAGCTTCTCTTCCTGCTCTGGGGTGAGGTTGCCCACGTGCCCCGGTGCGATTTGGTCGGGCATGCTGTCAGAAGGTGAGGAGGCGATCGCGATGTCTTCCGGAGTCGCAGTAGTTGCTGGATGTTCGCGCAAGTCCACTGTCGCAAGGCAGGAAATGGTGACGACGGCGAAAACGATTGCGGCGCCGGTGGTGTATGTGAGGCTGCTGCGAAGGGGGAGATCGCGGCTGGTCCGGAGCGGCTTGTGCAGAGACGAATATATGACGCTATGCCGGGCTCTGTGACGTCCGTCTATGGAAGATGCTGGAGCGGGTTGGTCGCGGATGTAAGTCTTTGTGGTCACTTGTTCAATGGCCTCACGTGCTTGCGATTTGAATGCGCGACAGCCGGTTGAAATGGACGAGACGGAAGTCGATCTGCTCGGCGTGGGGAATCTGCAAGACCCAGGCGATACTAGTGCGAAAAACCGCGATGCTCTGGAAATGTTGACTTCCAAGCTCAAGCACTGCCTTGTTGGAGGCCTCATGTGCAGTGCAATTCGGAGAGTCGGGCGCAGTTTTATTGCGGAAAGAATGAGCCGGCTCCCACGGCGGATTGAATCTTGTAATACAGTATGGAAGGATCAAAGCCAATGCGGAGAATAATAAAGTATTGCGGGCACTGCGCATTTGAAACAACTACCCTGCCGGCAGGCTGGGATTAGGTAAATCTAGCATATGTTTATACTAGTTTTTTAAGTCAGCTCCAACAGGCTGTCGACTCGTGTCAAGGATCAGCTTAACTCTTATATAGTAGTAACTGTTCAATTCGTTTTTTGTTTTTTGAATTATGTAAATACTATCTTTTTAAAACAAAGAAAGCCGAATAGGCACATTCAGAGCATCTGTTTTTCTTGGTTCTAATAGTATTATATACCCTACTATCCCTCCTAGATATACAAATGCGCTGTTGTTTATAGCTCATCCAAGACATGGATGTACTTCTTGTCCTCCTTCCTTTCCTTCTCCGTGGCAGGGGGGAGGTCGTAGTAATTAGAGCTTCGGAATCCTTGCTATAGAGGAAATTAGCCGTCTGCCTGGCCACGTAACAAGCCTCGTAGTACATGGCACTTACCAGATAGTGGTACGTGAAGTTGGCGATGTCGCCTGGCTCGATACCAAGATCGCTGAACGTGCTGGCTTCAGGGTCAATGACCTGGTCAATGAATTCTCGCTCCACTTCATCTGCAGAGATGGTGTGCCACCACAGAACGTCGTTTAGGACCTTGGCCACAGGTTTTAGGATTGCCTTGGGCACATTGATGTGTCGTCGCTTCTTGTAGATTTCCTTGTCCACCAGAGCCGCAACCTCTGCCAAGCTGTACTGCTTGGGCCCATAGAGCTCGAAAGTCTTGCCAGCCGTTGAGTCATCATACAGCATCTTCTCCAGAGCAGCACCCACGTCGATAGACTGTGAATTTGTCAGCGTGGTTGTTAATAACACTATTTCCAGATACCTACGTGGACTGGCCAGAATTTCTCCTGCATATTGTTGGCTGTGAATAGGTTCAGCACGGACGCGAGCTTCAGCAGAAGGTTGTCCTCGAATCCGAAAATGGGTGCCGGTCGCACAATGGTAGCCTCAGGGAAGATGTTTCTAGCGACAAGCTCTCCACGTCCCTAGTGCGGTGAGAGTTAGTTCCATCTTTTTCACAGTTTTAACGATTGCGCATACCTTTGTCGCAAAGAATTCAGAGGGTGAGTTAACATTGGCGTTGTGAGACGAAACATGAATATAACGATCAACGTCGTACTTTGCAACAGCCTCAGCGATACGCTCTGTTCCTTCCACGTGCACATCTTCGAGGGTAAAGTTCCTATCACAGCTTAGTATGTCGTCGAGATCGAAATAGTAATCATGGTCATCCGTACTTGGTAGGATAGTCCCGGCCAACAAGGTTGTACACAACGTCCGAGTGCCTCACACTTGCTTCGATGGAAGCAGTGTTGCGAAGATCGTACTCCTGCGAGCGCATCAGATCAACTCGTCCAATTTATCCAATTCATCCGTGGCAGGCATACAACAAAAATAACGCGACCGAGGTCACCAGTGACTTTCAAGTGTCGCTTTGTCATTTCTTCGCGGAAAGGGACGACAACGGTGCATCCTTGGCGGGCTATATATGGATAATTAGAGCCGTGGTAAACACTCATGCGCTTCAATTCGTTCAACATACCGAGGCGGTTCACAATATACCGACCCAATTGACCCGTCGCACCGAAAACTGTCGCGGTATGTCCTGCCCAGGCTGTTAGCCCCCTATCTCCAAGCCTTGAATATTGCGTTCGCACCTCCGAGAGAAGACCTGGAAGATGATGTTAATTGACTTGTCTTCAAATCGGTTGCGTGCGTTGCTTACCGGCCGCCCTCTGTTCGTAGAATAGTTTTGCCAGTGCGTGTGATTGCTACATCGGATAGGGATCGCTTGCTGCTGACGCCGGCGGCGACGGAGCTGCGGAGAGCTCCCCGCGAGAATAGAGCGAGCACCATTTTGGCCGAATTAGCAGCAAGGAGCAGCTGGTGAGGTCTTTGAGCTGGCCAATTCGGGATCTTTGTTGACGCTGTCTATTGACCCTCCCACCAAGATCATACAGGTCAGCGAGCAAGTCGAAATAAGTTGCGAGGAGCGCCACACTAGCACAGCAGTCTAGTCCAAATATGGCAATATACGCTCAGAAGGTTGATAGAGATATGTTGCTATATGGCGGGAAATATCCAGAATATCAGCGGAATATCATTTAGTTGAAGTTGCTTTTAAATAAAATCGATTGCTTCAATTGCACTACGAAAAAATCTATAGTATTTGCTCTTTTTGAGTCTCGTGTCATAAAAAAAAACCTGAGAAGCCATTGATAATTTAAGGCACAAAGTCAATTGCCTTGCCTGCTATTGGATATAAAAGATTATGTAATGCGCAGCCCACCTTGACAAGAGTCACACTAGCCTCAGAAGGCAGCGCGTTCCTCTTCCCAGCTGGCTGCACTTTATTAGTCTATCTACCAGGGTATGGTTTCAGACCTCCAAGATCTCTTTTGGCGACTGTGCCATGCAAATCGTTGGTGCCAGCCTTCACAACCCAGATTCCAGTCAATATGAGGGGGGGACGCGGTCGGGGTTTCCAGAAACAGAGGAACGGCTGGAACCAGTCACCTCGCCGAGGAGGCAACTTTGCCAACCATGATGCGGCAGTCACACCACAGAACGGTAGCCCTTCTGAAAGACGTCTGCCTAAATCATTTGGACATATAGCTGATTTGGATATTTGCAACAGTCGCCTTCACACTACTCGACGAAGCCCGGCAAACGTCGCATCATGACAACTCTTTCTGGAGCAGCAATACCCAGCTTCGGAAGAGACCCGTCACATTCGTCAGTTCCGGCACACATGATCCTTTACTCCCGCCGCAGACGAAGACAGAGAACGCAAGCGATCATGCCGAAACGTCTGCAACACCCGAGAAAGCAGCGCCTGTAGAAACAATATCTGAGACGATAGATAAAGAATCATTACCTGTACAAACAGTCCATGACGAAACAGCACCTGAAGAAGTTACACCTGAAGAGACTATACTTGAAGAACTACTACCTGGAGAAACAATGACTGGAGAAGCAATACTTGAAGAAACAACGCTTGAAGAAACAATACTTGAAGAGACAATACTTGAAGAGACAATGCCGGAAGAAACCATACTTGAAGAGACAGTACCTCAAGAACCGATACTTGAAGAGGTAGCACCTGAAGAATCGATGCTTGAGGAAGAGGCACCCGAAGAAGAGATCAACGAGAATCAAGTATTGCAAGACGACACCTCTAGCGATGAAATCATTGTCTTTAAGGGTCGAAACGCCATGAAACCGAAAGCGCAGGCTCCCAGCATCACGCTTACGTCGATGAGAACCGAGATTCGAGCGGTGGAGAAACAGATCTCGGTTGCAATTAGAGGGCCTCTCATGCGTCCTACGCTAGAAGGTGATGATTCAGATGATCTGCTATGGCCAAGAAAGAAACGAGACAAACATAAACGACGGAATCGGGAGAAAGATGAAGAAGAAGCGGCTATGATCGCCGATTACATAGCCAACATACACGAGAACGGCGAAATGTTTGAGGGTTGGGGGGCTGAGGACGATTCAGAGAGTGGATCAACCGATGATGACGCCGAAGTCAAACCATCAGCACCTTCAGGCCCAGATAACGCTAATGAAGTCGAAGTTCCTTCGGAAGCAGAGGATGACCTTGATGACCTTGAAGAGCAGGCCGATTTCGATTTTATGGACTGGGAACGACCTAGTCTGCGGCGTAGGAAGGGCAAGGGGAGGCGCCTGCAGCTACTCACAGATGACATGGACTCGGACCTTGAGGAGAGACTTCAATCTACATTCAACAATGATCGACTGAAAAAGGCCCAGCGCAAAAAGGAAAGGGAAGAGTTGCGAGCGATGGGATTACTTGGCAAGAAGGGCCAGGTTGACCTGCGAGCGAAATACTCCACAGGCATAACGATGAGCCAAGTTGCAGATGAAGTGAAAACGTTCCTCGCCGGATCTCAAGAAACGTGCGTATACCATAGGCCTATCAAAATACCCCCATTTTACTGACAATTTCTCAGCTTAAATCTACCACCAATGGATAAACGAACAAGAAAAATGGTCCACGAGTTGGCAAACAAATTCGACATCAAATCCAAGTCAATTGGGGCTGGTGAGCAGCGTAGGCCGGTCTTATATCGAACGAAGAGAACAACGTATAAGGAAGCCGCTTTCGAGCAGGCCGTCATGCGACTCAAACGACAATATTCACGGTCTTCTCAGCCGTCTAAACAAGGTCAAAATCGACAGAAAGCGTCAGGCCGAGGTGACGCCGGAACTAGCTACCGGGACGGTGAGGTCATCGGTGCGTCTGCGCCAGAACTGGGGAGCGAAAATCGAGGTCGAACTATGCTTGAGAAAATGGGTTGGAGTACCGGAACACCTTTGGGCGCTAGTGATAATCAAGGTATACTGCAGCCTGTGAGTCAAACGATGAAACGAACCCGAGCGGGTCTCGGACAGGAGTAGGAGACATGGACAATCTAGGAGATTCTGTAATTGTTGATGCAGAGGAAAATAAAATAGCATAATGTGCAGAAACCATTGCTTCGAGATATCCTCGATAGCTATTGTACAACCGCGAACCCCATTGACCGTGAAGACATTGCCCCCATAAAGCAAACCATCCGTAACGCATTAAGAGATCCCAAAGGCGAAACACAGTCACCCATCGTCTCGAGTAAAGACACTAAAGTCACGCAAACAAAAACCCAAGTTTTCAGATTTGAAATCAGAACCAGCCAACATGATCCTTTTCATTTCGTGGATGAAGAGTACTTGGTGACGGCCTTGGTGCCCTCAGAGACGGCGTGCTTGGCCAATTCACCTGGCAGGATCAACCGGACAGATGTCTGGATCTCTCGGGAAGAGATTGTGGACTTCTTGTTGTAGGCAGCCAGCTTGGAAGCCTCGGTGGCAACGCGCTCGAAGATATCTGTTCAAGTTAGGAATAATGGACCAGAAAAAAGGTGTGAATGCGATCAAATCTTACCGTTGACGAACGAGTTGAGGATGGACATGGCACGGTTGGAGATACCAGTGTCGGGGTGGACCTGCTTGAGGACTGGAAACCAAGTTAGAATAAAAATGCAAAAAAAGAAAAAGGAGAAAAAACAGTGTTGACAAACCCTTGTAGATGTAGGAGCTGTAGGTCTCCTTGCGAGTCTTTGACCGCTTCTTCTTCTCGCCAGAGGCGGCGGTCTTCTTGCCAGCGTCCTTCTTCTCGGGAGCCTTGCTGGCGGTTGAGGGGGCCTTGGCGGCGGGCTTCTTGTCGGCAGCTTTGGGAGGCATTTTGGATAAAGTTGATGCAATCGATTTAGATTTCAAGTGCGGATAATCAAAATGGCAAAAGGGCGGGCTGGCAGCGGGTGATGATGAAAGTGAATGGTGCGGGAAAGACGTTTGGGGATGAGCTGGGCTTTTGTAGCTGGACGCGTTGGTGCAAGTGGATTACTGATTTGCTTGGGAGCAAGTAGGGGTGGCGCGAGCGAAGGCGCGTGCACGCCCTCAGAGCTGCAAAAGTGCGGTAAAACTGCCCGCTGCGAAAAAGGGTGTCTAGGCTCAGAAAAAAAAAAAGGTTCACTACGGGGTACAAGTGCCATGTATTCACAAAGTCACTGCTTGTGCTCCAGTTATGCCGCGCTAGGCACTTAACGGCAAGGCGCACCTTGATTATCACGCACTCTGGACGGGGCCGAGTCCCTGCACCAGATGCGATTGCCTTGCTCGCTCCATAACGTCTAGTCGCGTCGACATTTTTTGTTGTTTTTTTTTTTTTTTGGCTGCCATTTCTCTGCTCAGTCGCATGTGATTGGCTGAGGCCAGTCCTCTTTATCGCTGCAGCTTTTCTCCCCACCAGCCCCCCTACCAGCTGAGGACGGATGTACCTTTTTTCTTCTGATCTCACCGGCGCATGTACCTCCCGCCTTTGCCTTGCGTGCTGCCTGGACGCGCCCTTGTAGTAGCCGCCTCTTAGCAGGAGCGCCTGGATAGCCTCACTTTGCCTCAGCCCAGCCTACCCTAGAATGTAGAGTGTAGCCAATTGTTGCACCCTTTGTAGATTCAATTCTTCTCTTTGTTCCCGTGTATATTTCTCTATGTTCGCATTTATTCGATATGTACGCATATCTATGGCGCAACGATGTGGTAGAATGAGGTGATGAGACACTCCCGCATGTGCATAATCAGGCCTGGTGCTGGATCAGAATTGCAACGGCGAAGCAATCTTGAGCAACACCACCATCACTGCAACCCAATAATCATCTAATGCTACATAGTAGACCACATACGTGTTTGGGAGCAAGCCGGGCACAGACCACTTGGTCTAGCCAATATCAAACGGCCACATCAAAAGTACAGAACCTGTAAGCAAAATCATGTCCCCAATGGATACCAAATGCTTGCATTTGCATATAGTAATGGACCTGAGGCAAAGCGACTGGGTACGCGAGATTCCACAGCGGCACGATTAACGAAGCCCTGGTGCAAAATACACAGGTACCGCCCAGGATTATCCATTTATTTTTTTTGGTCCAATAAGCAGGCTGTGATTTAATCTGGAGCGAGTAGTATTCATGGGTTGGTCATGAAATTGCTGCATTACTTAGAAAAGGCTGCGAATCAACACGCGCTTTCAAGGGTTTGCACATATTATTTTAAATGACACGAATATTTGTAACCAGCCGTACTCTCTGCATGTACACGAGCACCCCGTGAGTAGAATAAAGCGATAATATCTGCAAGATGGGAAGATCCATCCAAACCCCATCGACACCGCATTGAGGCTCACGCAACCTGAATAGCCCTGAGATGGGGCGGAGATCAGAAGGAGAGAATGCTGAGTGCCGGGATACCAAGCCATGTACCGCCTAGGTACCTGGAGCCAGCATTAGCTGCATCTCTGCCTGGACCCAGTTTGGCAGTACTCGATGTACTTTGTACACCCCCCCGCAGTTCCAGTTGATTGTCGCATTGTTTTCCTTGGGACACGTCTATTTTCCCAAACGGGACTAGCTCTGAAGCTGCCGCAGAGGGAGGGTGATTGGTGATCTCGCGCGCTGAGCACCAAAAACTACTTAACGTAGATTCCCCCCGCCGAACTCAAACCTCTTCATTTACACTGTCTCTCAACTATCCACGCTGCACGTTTACCATTCCGACATTTGCCGCATCTCGCACCTCGCATCTACTTTCGAGTAATTTTTCGTTAATCCAAAAACCACATTCAAAATGACTGGCGGCGGCAAATCTGGCGGCAAGGCCTCTGGCTCCAAGAACGCTCAATCGTAAGTAGCTCGACGCGGTACACGCGTTCTTATCCAAACAAGATCAAAACAATCCACTTGAACACGCAAACCTGACTCCATTCCAGCCGTTCCTCCAAGGCGGGTCTTGCGTTCCCCGTTGGTCGTGTCCACCGTCTTCTGCGAAAGGGCAACTACGCCCAGCGTGTCGGTGCCGGTGCTCCCGTCTACCTCGCCGCTGTTCTCGAGTACCTCGCTGCCGAAATCCTCGAGTTGGCTGGTAACGCCGCTCGTGACAACAAGAAGACCCGTATCATCCCTCGTCACCTTCAGCTCGCCATCCGAAACGATGAGGAGTTGAACAAGCTGCTGGGACACGTCACCATCGCACAGGGTGGTGTTCTGCCCAACATCCACCAGAGTAAGCTACTCGGAATCACATCAAGAATCGAAATAGTTACTGACATCACACAGACCTCCTCCCCAAGAAGACGACTGGCAAGTCTGGCAAGGGTTCCAGCCAAGAATTGTAATTTTTCCGTTGGTCGTTTGTGCTTTCTTTCGAGGTCGTTTTGGTTGTCATAAAGGGGTCAAGGGATAAGGTTTACGGTTGCTTTTGTACGTCTGGGTTGTACATTAATCCCCCACGGCTATGATCATGAATCAATTAGGGTTTTTTTCAAATGCACTTCGTTAAAACGTTTACCATTCGGATTGGTCTCTTCAGCCGCAAGTGATGTGTATTGATATGGAATCATGGTTAATCAACAAAAAAAAAAAAAAAAAAAAAAAAAGATATCCTTTTTGATTTGAAACATCGTCTAGTTCGAGCACTGTTCCAAATGTGACATTTCTCTCTTATATTTTCCCTTATATTTTGTCAAGCATTTAACTTGCAAATGCAATGATAATTCAATCGTAATTTGCGTCTGTTTGATGTATGCAATGTTTGATGTTTTTATATGCGTATTTCTCGACTTGTAGCTCTATTGCGCCTCTTTTGCTTTAGCTGTTAGCTCCCCCCACTAGCATCAATTCAGTATTCACCTTGATTGTATATTCCCTTAGCTAATACAGAAAGGGCTATAAATAACGGGGTAGTGCTACTCGCAGTTTAATGGGTACCTCGGTGGCGGCGCCTGTCGTAAATATGTGCTTGTACCTCCCATCGTTCTACCTCTACCAAAGTCATTCGATACTCGCGGCTGTCGTGGCTTTAAGCGGTGAATTCACGACGACGTCGTCCTCCAGCTCAACGGTCCTCTCTCCCGCACCACTTGATTGAACTTTTTCCTGCTCCGTTTCTTCCTTTCCCCGGTGCAATTGTAATGTGTTGGCACCATGTCAGCTACTGAGTCTTCTTCTCGCCAGCCGGCACAGGATGTTGGCGGAAAGAGGGATCTACCCCTCATGACCCGCGATGAAATTGAGGCTTTGATCGCCAGTGGACGACATATTATTATCTACGGCGGATATGTCTTGCGGCTTGATGGCTGGCTTCAATATCACCCAGGAGGAGCCAAGGCCATCATGCATATGGTGGGCAGAGATGCAACTGACTGGATCGAGGTGTACGTGAACTCCCCCCCTAGGAACGATGTATTGGTTGGACGAATTGCTAACGCCCTGTTGTTTCAACTTGCAGTATACATTCGAAGGGGGCAAAGGAAAAAATGGCGCGGTACCGCATTGGCAAAATCGAAGGTTCTTGGTTGAACTTCAGGCCGCCTATCCAGGGCGGTATCTTTCGAACCATGGAAGAGATCGAATCGGACCATAGCAAAGGTATCCATGGCATATCGACGGGAGAGGATACGAGCTCCTCAAGCTCCCGAGCACCCTCGCCTGTATTTGATGTTGACACAAAGTCGTTGCGTGATCGAAAAAGTGCGTCGGGACATGCAGCAGCCAGGTCAGGGTCCATCTCGTCCGAGTCAACTACGGACAAGACGCCGCTGGACGGCATGTCCTATCTAGACATTGTCACTCGCGAGCATATCTCGCTTGATCTTGAGAAATACCCCGCTGTTGACGAAGCCACGCAAGCTCACATTGTTGCCAATTACCGCGAACTGCACCAGAAGATTATCGATGCCGGCCTGTACAAAACAAATTATTCGGCATATGGCTGGGAATGTCTTCGCTACTTTTCTCTGTTCGCTACGATGCTGATTGCTCTTTCCTATGGTTACTACTTCATCAGCGCACTATCTCTTGGTTTCTTGTGGCACCAGCTCGTCTTCACAGCTCACGATGCTGGCCACATGGGCATTACGCACGACTATTTTATCGACACGACTATCGGCATCTTCATCGCTAATTTCGTTGGTGGCCTCTCCCTAGGCTGGTGGAAGCACAACCACAATGTTCACCACATCGTGACAAATGCCCCCGAGCACGATCCCGACATCGAACACATGCCTCTCTTCGCTGTTTCTCACCGCCTACTGGGATCCTTGCGGTCTACTTTTTACGAACGCGTCATGGAGTATGATGCATTTGCGAAAGTTCTCTTGCGCATTCAGCCGTGGACCTACTACCCATTCTTGGCTCTTGGTCGGTTCAACCTCTACGTCCTGTCGTGGGATTATATCCTCAATGGAAAGGGGCCTCGGAAGGGCCCAGCTGCGTACCAGCGTTGGCTCGAGCTAACAGGACAGGTGTTCTTCTGGATCTGGTTCGGCTATGGAATTCTGTACAAGTCGATACCTGATGGCTGGTCGCGCTTTGTCTTTTTGATGGTGAGCCACGTTGCAGCTTCTCCTCTGCATGTGCAGATTGTGCTGTCGCATTTTGCCATGAGCACCGCCGACCTGGGGCCGCAGGAGTCTTTCCCGCAGATGATGCTGAGAACGACAATGGACGTTGATTGCCCTCGCTGGCTTGACTTTGTTCACGGTGGCCTGCAGTTTCAAGCCATCCATCACTTATTCCCCCGCATGCCGCGCCATAACTTCCGCGACGCACAGAAGCTTGTCATTGAGTTTTGCAAAGAGGTTGATATCCCCTACGCATACTACGGGTTCACAACGGCCAATGGGCAGGTCATTGGCAGGCTCGCAGAAGTTGCCAGACAGGCCGCCATCTTTTCAAAGTGCCAGGAAACCATCACCAAGACGAAAGATTTTGCTATATAAATGCTATAGAATGTTGCTAGATAAAAGTCTCGCACTTGGATAGAGGAGTATATGTGTATGAATACCTGAGATTAGTAGAAACAAATACAGGTAGGTTAAAAAAAAGGTGCGGTAGAATTATGCAGCTTTCTAAAGAAGCTTCTTTATTAGTTATTTAAAACTTCAAATTTCTACCAGATTTTTTTTCTTCTACAAGATGAAATCATCTCCAGAGCTCACTTTGGCGGCTTCACGTAGCCATCATGTACTGGGTGCTAACACAAGGTCTGTACGTAATCATTGAAAAGTACTTAGTAGGCACCCTAGTTTGAGGTATTTCTAGTCACCAATAAGCGGCATCTATACTTTAAACTCCAGTCTCTCTGAAGTACTTTTCAATTTGCAAACTGTTAGATACAGTAGCACATCCAAATCATCGCAACGCTGCGAACTTTTTTTTTTTACCATTTGTTTGACACATACAAGCACTTCCAAGTCCATTCCAGAGCAGTGTTATCTATAAACACAAAATCTGCAAAAATGTCCGACAGCGACGATGAACCCATGTAATTAGTCCCTCCTTCAACCACTTTGTCAGACTCTGTATTGGTAAGGTGGAGGGGAAAATGATGATGAGAACTGACTTTGCTCGACTTCCCCCCCATATAGCACCCTCTCGGCACATGCCCTCGCGGCGCTGAAGTCGTTCGAAGCAGAGAGAGACGAGCACCAGGCAAAGTTCCAGCGGCTGAAGGACGAGGCAGAGAGCAACAGCCTGCTGTCCATCGATACGTTTGCCGAGGACTGGAATGAGTCTCAATTTTGGGTACGTCTTACAAACGTTTCTTTGCTCTTTCACAAAATTAAAAAAAAAGAAAGAAAAAAAAAAAAAAACACTGGACGAATGAGGCTAATTGCTGAGAAAATGGGAATTTTTGTTGTATGATTACAGTATTCAGAGGAAACTGCCAATATCCTGGCTACAGAGCTGCTTAGAGATGCGACAAGCAACATGACAATCGGTGTTGTCTCAGCGCCGAGTGTGTTTGTGGCACTCAGGAACCTCTTGGTGAGTTATTCCAGATATTTATATATACATGTCGAATGCACAGGAGGAAAAGAGCAGTGCTAATACTGTTTGATCTCTGCCTGCTGTAGCGAGACCGAAGCGATAATGAGAAGCCTAAGCTTGTCCTTTTGGAACACGACAACCGGTTTGGCGTGTTCCCCGAGTTTTACTTCTATGATTTCCAACAGCCAGTCAAACTGCCAGGTATGTATCAGACTCAAATCTTCATCCATGCATTATTATTTATAAGACAAGTTCTATCTCCAAGTCTCAAGGATCCCGTAATAACCTCATGTGCACACAGGTCACCTGAAAGGGTCCATGGACAGGATTATCTGTGATCCGCCATTTCTGAGTGAAGACTGCCAGACCAAAGGTACCAATTCCCACCTCGATATGCAATACCCCCTTTTGAGCTTTCTAAACTAATGATGGGTGTAGCCGCATTGACTGTGCGCTGGCTCCTCAAACCAAGCAGTGCCGGACCATCATCCAACCTTATTGTCTGCACTGGAGAGAGAATGGAGGCTCTGATTCTCAAGCTATACCGGGCACTGGGAGTGCAGACAACTGCCTTTGAGCCCAAGCATACAAGGGGCCTTAGCAACGAGTTCTACTGCTACGCCAATTTTGAGTGCCCAAATTGGAAATGGCGGTAAAAAAAACAATAGGACGAAGAAGAAGATGCCGCCGGGGCATCTCAAAAGTACGGCCATATTAACATAATGTAGTGAACGGGTAATTGGATGCATAGACAACCATGATAGGACAAGGACTGCTTGAAATGAGCCACATAGCCCGATTGATGAGCTGTAGTATGCTGGATTGCATGCTAGTTTATCCCATAGTCTAGGGATGGTGGGTATGGTGGGTATGGTGGCCCTGATTATAGCATAGACAATGATGTCTCCTAGGCGAGAGACCGAATGATATAGAACAATAGATACGCCTGGGCGCCAAGCACATCCGATACCCGGGCCAATTCTACCTTGTGGTCATTGAATTTGAACCACTGTGATTATTAGCACAAAGAAAAAGATAGAGAAATGAGTATTGGCCATACCTGATCCCCAACTCGGCAATATGACACGTAGTGACCGGTCTCAATCTCGCCGACGTGAACGACAACGCTCAGGAGGTCATAGGTACATGACCTCTCCAATTCCATATTCTCACGACTATCACGGCTGCGAGCACGGTTGGTGTAAGGAAGCATGTTGAGCTGCAGCGGGAATTGAACGGTGTTATCAATCTTGGACGCAGCTCGGTCATGTTTTCCCTGCTTGAACTCAAATCTCTGGGGGTACATGTTAATAGAAGACACAAGGAGGGCATCATGACAAAACGACTTACCTTGAGTTGGATGGATAATACGTTGGGTAGGCGTTTGATGTTGGTATATCTCCGTGCCTGCTGTATTGATGCGCAGCTGTGGCACCTATACTCGCATTTGTCTGACTTGACGTACTCCTCATCCAAACAATCGTTCAATGAAAGGGCAGGCAGCTTCTGTCCCGTCTTCTTAGCTCGTCTTTGTGCCAAAGTGTCGACACCCAGACTGAGATCCAGAAAAGATTGGACCGCATGGGTCATGCCACCGCAGTTCTGGCAGGTTGTGACTGTTTGCATTTTGCCGTAAAATGTTTGGTGGATAATGCAGTTGCACGTATGCTCACTGCCACCCTGCGGCTTCTTACCATCGCCATTTCGTTCGTGAAGTTCCTCAGCCAAAAACTGGAAGAACTCATGGGCGTCCTGCTCCTTAGTTGTCACAAGATTCTCGAAAGCCTTCTTTTCCGAAATCCAAAACCCAGACAAGATATTGGCGGCTGTATAGCCGTTGGTACTTTCTAGCGCGTAGAAATCCTGGAACATGTCGTCCATGGCACAGCTCATGCAGTGGGAAATGCTGCACTCGCTGCTCTGGTGTCCGTCGCTCAGATAAAAGTTACGCAGGAGAGGATTGTGGAGGAAGCTCTGAAGCACGACATTCTGGTAGCAAGTCGCACCTGCGTTGTAGATGCCGCGAAGGCCACTCGCCCGGCACGATGCCACGGTTGTGTTGGCTGAGATGAGCCGAGGGTCTTCCTTGGCCGAGTCGGCAAAAAGTTCGTCATGCTTTCGTTTTCGATTCGCTAAAAAGAGCAGGTGAGGTTACTAAACGCGCAGAGAAGACGACCAATTGGTAACTTCCAGACAAAACAAGGAGAAGAAGGACGACATTGCGAACTATTGCACGGGGTTTGCATACTTGAAAACGTCCCAGTTCCAATCTTTCGCACTCTGAGCTCCTCCAACGTGGGGTCCCAGACCAGGTCATCGCATATCTGACAATAGAGTGCACCGCTGCGAGAGTCGACATCTGTATTTGTAAGCAACTATGAAATATGAACGCATAGCAGTATTCAATCGGCCGCATCGGAGCTGCTACGTACAGAATCGATGCAGTTTCTCGGTTCCATGATCAAGCCGATCGTCTTCGGACACTGTAACTGGGCATTGTAGACATAGGTAATTCGAGGTAAGGGAAGTGACAGGGCGGCCTTCCTGATTTGTGGACGTCTGGGTAACGATGGGGCTCGTATCGAAGATGCCTCGGAGGATCATCTTGTAGTGCGCTATGGAGCTGTTCATAACCTCTTGGCTCTGGGACAGGAGCAGCTGAACATGCTCTGGAAGCAAGTCAGTCATGGCAGTTGTGGCGATTTGATTTGACTGGCACACTCACCGCAGCCAAAGACTGGGCATCCCGGCGAAGGGGATTTGATTTTCGCATTTTTGGGAGATGCGGGAGTCGTTGGTCGGGTGGACATGGCGGCTGTGGGAATGGATGGGTATGATGTATGATGCGACTGATGATGATGGTGGTCGACGGTCGACGCGCCTCTCAGCAAATGCCGAATTGCTGTTTGCAAGAATCGATAGTCGAGATCTGCGGCCTCTGTGCGCGGTGCCTTGGTGAAGAGGGTGAGATGGATTGGGGTAGCGATGTTATGAGGCTTTGCGGGTGATGGGTATCTAAAAGTTGCAATCGAATATTATCGGACGTTTGGGCACGCGCATTAACTCGGCTGGAGTGCTGCTACTAGGATGGCGCATCCGCCGATCAACCAGATGCGCTATAGAGTGCGTGCCTTGCCTTAGCAGCGGCTAAGGAAGCGGCTAACAGTGACTGGCCAGCACCCTCGATAAGGCTTCAAGGAAAGCACCATGTGGTGAAAATATTCGAATTGTATATGTACCTAGTATGCGTATATCGCTTCCAATCATTTATTTACCTACACCTACTAGGTAGTTTGTTATATGTTGCTCATCATCTGCTATACCTATATATGCATAAGGTATTCTCGCAATATCTCCTCCTTACACATTCAGCGATGTCACACTTATAGAATGCGTGGCATATTTGTTATTGTCTTTCTGCCAATTTTTTTTTTAAAAAATGGATAATTAAGCCAATCTACACAGTCCCTTTAATACATCAGCCTCTTATGCTTTGTAATTTCGGGAGACTTTTCATCTTCTTCTCTTCTCTCTCTCTCTTTTTTTTTTCCGTAGAGATCCAAGACCGTTTAGATAAGGATAACTGTGTTTATGTCAGCCGCTACCTCTCCAGTATTGGTCATCCACTCAGATCAAAGCTCCATCGTGTAGCCCAGTCTCAAATCAGTGCTTCATCAACCGTAACCAAAGCCAGCTTTTTTTTTTTTTTTTTTTTAATTTCCTTCCATTCAATATCAGCTGCTCTCCGCTTCCACAGCCAAAATGCCTCAAGATTCAACTCAAAACCAGCAAGCCGCCTTCTCAGCCCTCTACCTCCAGAAGCTCACGCAAGAGCTCTCCGAGGACCTGGACAAGATCCGCAACGCCGACGACTTCAAGGCTGAATCCGTGCCGTCTCTCGTCCATGCGTTACAGCAGGGCGCTAAGCAATTCTCCCCTGCTCAGCAGAATGCCGTTCTCAAGACCTCAGAAAGCCGACACGGCTGAACTGGCGCTGCGGGTGTGAATCTTAAAACTTCTTCTCTCTTCATGGTAAATTTCTTTTTCATCATCGTTTCTTATCGGCGATAAACTCACACGAGGCTAGTGACACCTACCTAGACCACAAGACGCCCCACGGAGCTACACACGCTCTTCAGTGTATTAATCATGGCATAAGATGGCAAACACTTGTGCTTTCATAGCATTGTGCAATAGTAAGGCCATTGGCCATTGCTCATCAACCATCGAGCTCTATCCTTGGCGCTGTCCTCAAGCTACCTTCAGCCATACTGGTTTGATGCATCTACTTACTTTGTATATATGAGGCTACGCTATGCGAGCGCCAGAAAGACTTTAGAATGTGCCGCCTATTGAGAGATAGCTTGGAATTGTCACCTTCATGGCAAATGTGTGTATAGTTTTAAAACGCCACCTCATAGCAGAATCATAGGTCAATTCATCCCTCATCAAATATATCATTACATCCTCTATAGGATGGCTACTACCTCCATTACCCTATCCTAATACTTCTCCTAATACTACTACCCCCACCGCAAAAAGAAAATGAACGTGGTATCATAAAGGCTAAGGGTATCCAATCCGCCTCCCAATGTATCATGAAGGGTATCTTGCAGAAAAAAAATGCGTAAAGGTCGTATAGAAAAGAAATTTTTTGAAACGCCGTGTTTAGGTCGAGTTAGCCAACCCAAAGTAAGCATCGTCCCAAATGCCGAAAACACCGTGGGAAACATGCCGAGCATGTTCAAGCAAAAGCTGCTGAAGGCTGAGAATTGCGCTCCTTGCGGACTGCCCATCCCTTGAGAGCCAAAACGATGAGCTCCCAAGACATGAACAAGCCTGCAAAGCCCAAGGTAATTGTGTAGAGGGACATTGGTTCCAAATCGTAGTGAATCATACCCTTGATGGTATCGGCGCTCTGCTGCCGTTAGTTTCGGAGTTCCTAGGAGATGGATTGTTTTGTATCACACTTACACTGTACATGAAAATAATGCCACCTGCAATGAGACCAAACGATGCCAGGAGCTCGGTCGGCGGTCGAGATGGGTGAGTAGACTTGGGCGGCTTCAGGTACATTGTGACGTACGTGAGCATTCTAGCCAAGGAAGCCCCGAGCAACAAGTTTCCCCATTGCTTGTGGACCATGGTTCCGGTCATGGTTTCCTGCGAGTGGCCACCCATCATCATACCAAGCAGGAAGATGATGAGTGCAGGGATGGGGTTGATGGAGAACTCGTACGACTCGGGGGGTTCGAGAGCCGCGCGCTCATCATCGGAAGGATGGGGGTTGCTGCTAGTCACCAAGGTATTGAGGAGACCTCTCAACCAAGTAGATTCAACGAGCATACCAATCTATTGGAACACCAGTCAGTAAAGAGTTTTGGAATGTAGCAAAAACCCGCGAATTTGCGAAAGACTTACGGAGCCGCCTCCAAGGAAAAGAACGGTGATGGAGAAGTGCTCCAGATCGCTCGGGGTCCAGACGCCATCGCTGCTCCCCAAATGCTCCAAGAAGATGTTGGTCGAGCCATAGAAAAAGATGAGGAAGCTTTCGACCCACTCCGCAGAGACGACCCATCGCTGGCCGGCCTTCCTCTGAGGGCGCAGGTTCCAAGCCCAACCCGACTCGTGGAAGCTTCCCGACCAGCGACCAAGAGTGAGGAGGCCCATCCAAAAGAAAATACCGCCCTTGATCCAGTGAGCAAGTCCGCTGAAGATGGCAGAACCCTCCTAAAGTGCTGTTAGCAAGAATCCCCGCTTTTCCATGCGGAGAGATTGGAGCAGATACTTACAAAGAGACGACCAAGAGTAGCAATGCCGGTAATGTAAGCAATGAAGCCGAAGGGCATGATGATGCGATCAACAGTCTTATATCCAAAATCAATGTACTTCCAGACCCGGGAAGACAACACCTTGACGGCCATCAGCGTCGTCTTGCTCTGCTGCATCGGCGCAGGCATGGGCATGGGCATGGTGGGGCCGTCAGGATCGTCGTCCTCCTCCAGCTCCTTGTCGAAATTGGCCTCGCGGTGATCATTTTCCGCAAGCGTGGAGAAGGAGTTGCTGCGAAGCGACTCTGTCGTCGGCTCCGAGCCCTGGCCGCTGTCGTTGGAGAGGCGGTAGTCGCCGAAGTAGTTGGTGTTGGCGCTTCTGGGAAGTGGGATGAAGGAGCGGCGCTCATCCACTAGCTGGTCGGCAGTTGAGTTGAAAGCCCCGCCAATGTGCCGGAGCAGGCTGACAACCACTTGCGCAGAAATGACCCAAGTCACGATCCAGCCAATCTTGTGGTGCGCATTGTTGGGATACAGATCGGGCGTCTGCGCATTGTACACGGTTCCCAGAATCAGGCCCAGCGCATTGGCGGCGAGGAAGATGAATTGCGACGGAAGAACATAGCGCGACTTGGCCAGCGACAAGACCACAGCTTTTGTAAGCGTCTTATTAGCATTAAAACAGCCTTGCTTACAACATGTCTAAAATACTCACCAACTGGAAGGAAAATGATCCAGGCCAGCGTCATGAGCGCAATGTGCGCATACAGCACCTGGGAATGCTCTGGGTGGGCAAAGTACGTGGGAGGGTATTCCGAGTCCTGCTGCTGGTCTGGCTCCATGTTTTCCATGCCCTCCATGCCCTCCATGCCCTCACCACCATGGCGTCGGGCATTATCTGCGAGGACTGGCAAGGCCAAGCTCAGGCCAAGCACAGCGATGCCAGCAAGGCTACGGCCGAAGGCGGCTGACTTCATCGGGGTTGATTGTATAGCTTAGAATCACGATTAAAGAAAAAAAAAGAAGAAGAACGAGGCGAGAGGCGTTCAACCGCGTTGCGTTGCGCAGGTTCAGCGACGAATCAAGGACGACAGATAGAATACATGCAGAGACGCCTTAGGATGGGAGAGAGAAGAAGGGGAGGGGAAAGAGGCGTGTCCGGCCAAAGGACTATGCAAACTACTGCCAACAAAAGAACACAGAAGCTTCATTCTACGAGAGTCATAGGTGGGTGGGTGGCTGTCTTAAAAGGAAGAAGCAGCTCAGCATGGCGGCAGCTTGTCGAAGCCGCTTCATCCCGCCGGGCGGGACCTGAGCGGCACAAAATCCAGGGCTGCGATTGTCATCACATCAGTCATGCGAGAAACCAAGGCCAAGGAACGCTGCTTGTGGGTTGTTGGAAGGGAAGATGAGGTCGAGCTCCGAGGCTTCCGAGCCTCGCGCCTGTTAGTACTTGAGATGCGGTCAGTAGGTGTACCCAAGCTTGCCAAGGTAGGTAGTAGCCAGGATCGAGAAGCCCAGGTGGGAAAAGGAAAAAAAAAAAAAAGACATATCTCCACTGCATGGATGAGCCGGGTGGGGGGCTTCGATTCCTGATCCAGCGATTTCGGGAACGGATGGTGAGGATGGCATGGTATCGGGTCGCGCCTAAGCATCCATTCTGCGGCCAAGAGATGAGCTGTAGTTTGAACAGGCAGCTGTAAGTCCGCAGCTTGTACAGTACTCCGGGCTACATGATGGAGGATTCACTTGATCGACTGGTAGTGTCGCTCCTCACCCTCCTCCTATCGGAATCGACAGCTCCCTTAGTCGTAGTAAGGCGAGGCGTTCAGTCACATGTGAAGCTGAAGGTGCCAAACAGAGCTTGAGGGCTGCGGAAATAGGCAATAGCACAGCTGTTCTGAGCACTGGCGCAAGTCAGGGTACAGCCGAACGCAGTGCTATGACGCACTGTCATGCCCGTCTGGAGAACCTTGACCCCCGGCCAGTGCCCGGCAAACGCCATGCGGCCTCTCGGCTGTCAGGCCGTCTGACAAACGCTGCCACGCCGATGACACAGCGGGCACGTTGCTGGTAGTAGTACCTACCTGCAGTGCTTGAGTCCTAGGGACGAGCATGTACCACTTACCTGCATACGCCTGGTAGGGCAGGGCACGGCTGGCTTGACTTGATTATGGATATTGACTTGGTTCGATTTGGTTCTATTCAACAAGCTACAGGTACCTGCCTGGAGGCATGTAAGACGAATCTCTACCGAGTCGTGATTGACAAACTGACCCCCGCCAGGCATAAATGCACACGGCATGCAGTGCATCCAATGTGACCTCACTTACAGCAGGCCTGCTCTGTATGGAATAGCATCGTCGTCGCCAGAAGGGCGCTCCGCGTATCACACACGGCGTATTGCGTATTGGGTACCAAGGCTGCTACAGTACCCAGCTACCGCGTACACCCATCTGTCGGAGTACTGTACTCACCTGGTACTTGTACATGCCGTTAATACGACTCCGCACTTATCGTCGTTCGTTTTTTTTTTTTTCTTGACCACCCGCCCCGGTGATTCCGGAGGAGGAATCGGACATCGGAGCGCGAACCATCGGCTGTGTCTCCACCGAAGCGCTGTGACGAAATGGCTGGCTTGGGTTGAGAGCTGGAGCTCCCCACTTGAAGGCTTCTTGGCACACTAGGAGGATGGATTTGCGACTTGGCGACATTCTGCTATGCTAAAATGGCCCATGCGCAATCGGGGTCATCTGATGACTTGGATCCTTTTTGTTGATGTTGTGTTGTTGTGTTCTCTGGTCGCCATTCAGAGCTTGACGGCGGGAGAAACAAAAAATCACAGCAGAGCTTCATTCACCTCGTCCGACACCCTGGTCATGACATCTCATCACCTTCAGAACCCCTCCTTCAAGCGCCAGCCAACCCCAACCAGCCAACCCCCAGTTATCTCGCCTTTTCATGCCTCTTCTCCGAACCTTACATTGTGCTTCTTTTACTCTTTTTCCGTGGCTGCAGCCGAATCACCCAATGCCGGGAGGGTGGCGTGACGCGAACAAACGTGGAAACTTGTGTCAGCATCGATTGGTCCGATGAGAGTTGCCAGCCTCCCCACAGCTCTGCAGCCACGATTGGCGTGCTCCTCAGCCAGGGTACCAGCCACTAGGCAATCCATTTCATTTGAACTGCATTCTGGCCCTTTGCTACTACTGGCAGGCTGCAAGGCCACAAGCCGGCACCAAGCAAAATCACTCGTCCGATATGCCGCCTTTCCGTGTAAGAGTTAAGTAATACTACAAGAAAAAGCGCGGAGTTGGACCCGCGGATATTAGGCCATCGCCCGCCAAATCCTTGGAGTCCCGCTCTTTCGCGATTAGGTGCCGGAGCTTTGTGCTCTCTGCTCTTGTATTAATAATGTCCCATAGTTCCGAGGGGCTTGAGTCATCGCCGATTGTCTAGTTTTGATGGGTGAGAGATCGTATCAGTCGCAGTCCTGCACGATACGGCAATACTTGCCTACTTATACAGGCGGATTCGGCTATCTATTCAATAACCGTGAAGCGGGCCTTTAAGCCAATGGTCTAAAACACCAAACTCTCGCGTAGAAACCGGGCACGTTCTCCGGCTATTGGGACCACATCACGGAAACAAACCAGGAAATCATTAGATCCACAGCCTTAGCCTAGCAGAGAGAACAAAGCAACTGCCAGGGGCCACTATGAGGCGGATAGCCTGTCTGTTCTCTCTTACTAAGGAAAGAAAAAACGATCGTCTTCACTGCAGGGTAAGCTGAACTGTCCCAAGCTTAGTCACCGATCCTAGTCAGCTTTTGGTTACGAGGTGAGCGGCAAGCCTTTATCATATCAATCCAAAAAAAAAAAAAAAAAAAAAAAAAAGAGACAGAGAAGAGAGAAAGAGAAAGAGAAAGAGAAAGAGAAAGAAGAAGATGCAAAAAGTCACAATAATGAATAAAGTTGCAGATAATGTATAAAAATAAGCCAATTCAAGTCTTGGATAAATAAAATACTATTCCACTAAATCGACATTAATATGTGTTGAGCTCTTACGCGAGGCTGTCCGAAGAGTGTAATTCTTTCGAGTTGTCGAGACCCCTGCGCCACTAGTACGTCATTCAGAAATTTTGCGACGCGGGTTTGCGATCCTGGTCGACACTTGAAAGTTTTCATCGCAAATCCAGCCTTTCCACGCAATGCTCATATAAAAAATCCCCGTTTTATCTCCAGTGAATTGGAACGCTCTCTCGCCGCCATGCCTTCCACAGATGCTCTGGAGCTCCAAAAAAAGCTCTTCAAGCGCATGGGCTTGGATGTGCCAGAGGAAAAACGACAGACACAAAGGCGCCCAACCAAACAGAACAAGGAATCATTCAGCCAAATATCGCGTCGGAAAGCTCTGAGAGCGCAGAAAAGGACAAAGAGTCACCCGAAGCAGCCTACCTCTACGAAGAAAGTTGCCAATGGGACCAGGTTCCATCGCCCAGAACGAAATTCTCAACGCCGGCCGGCTGCCCCAGTTAAATTGGCATCTAGCGATGACCACCAGAGCGATTCCGATGGTCACACGTCACCACTGGATGAAGAGGACGAGGATATCCTTGAAGAATCCGACAGCGACGGCAGAATCGAAGACGAGGATGATTTTGACTTAGACGACGACAGCCACTCTGACAGTGATGAGGCAGAGATACCAAAGACAGGATCATCCAAATACGATGGCCTTTCCAGTGCTGTCCGTGAAAAGCTTGCTCAAGATGACAAAGAAATTGAAGAATTTGAAAAGAAGCTGCGTATAAAGAAAGGAGCCTCCTCATTGCCGAAGGCCTTCAGAGATGATGGGCTTGACGAAATTCTGGGCGATGTTGGATCAGACTCCGAGACGAATCAAGCCGATGAGACGTTAAAACGGAAACGAAATTACGATGATTGGTTAGCCTCAAAGAGAAGGAAAGCAATGCCGGAGGCAGCCTCGACTTCTTTGGGCGATTCCGATGAATCAGAGGGCTCAGAAGAAGAGGACGCTTTTGACTTCTCAGACGACGAATCTGCGAATCAGGACCAAGAAGAAGACTCATCACATCAACCCAAGGCCAGAGTGAAGGAAAATCCTTATGTGGCGCCTGCCACGGGGCCAGTGGTCGCCAAATACGTGCCTCCGTCTTTGCGAAAAGCTGCCAACTCGAATTCAGAAGCAAAGATGCGACTGCAGAAACAGATTCAAGGTTTGGTGAATCGTCTGACGGAAGCGAATATTCTGGGCATTGTCAAATCTATCGAGGAGTTATATCAACAGAATGCCCGTGGCGATGTCACAGAAATTCTTACGAGTACAATTCTGGCGCAGATGTACAAATCTTCAAGCATTCCAGACCAGTTCTTGGTTCTTACAGGCGGCTTTTCCGCTGCAGTCTACAAAGTGATTGGATCCAGCTTTGGATCACACCTTATTCAACAAGTGGTGGTGAGCTTTGGGGATTCTTATAAACATGCTACGCAAGAAGGGATCGCTTTTGCGGAAATTCCAAAGGAGTCCTCAAACATACTTGGTTTTCTCACACAGCTGTACCTGTTCGAGGTTGTAAACTGCAAAATAATGTTTGATTACATGGAAAGATTTCTCGCGGACCTGAATGAGCTGAACGTTGAGCTTCTTCTACGCATCTGCCGTATGGCAGGTCGTCTTATGCGGAGGGATGACCCAAATGCGCTGAAGCATGTTACATCCATTTTAAACAAGGCAATCAATGAGGCTGGATCCGCCGACCAGTCTGTGCGCACAAAGTTCATGGTTGAGACGATCAACGATCTTGGCAAGAGCAAACCCAAGGCTCGAGGATTAGATTCTGCCGTTGTATCGGACCACGTTCTCCGAATTCGAAAGAAGCTCGGCGAGCTCAAATCACAGTCTCGAAGACTTGATGGTCTCGCACCGATGGGATTGAGCCTACTGGACATTGAAAAGGCAGACACAAGGGGCAAATGGTGGCTGGTAGGAGCAAGTGTTCCAGCGAAGGAGACTTATCAAGATGAGGAAAAGGAGTCGACATCCGCACCCAAAAAGAATGATATCGACTTGGCCGATGACAATGAGGACATGGATATTGTGTTACCCGACTTTCCCAAGAAAGCTCGTGGCCAGGGCTTTCACACCTCAGCACAAATAGCCATCTTCACTGCCATCATGTCCGCGGCCGACTACGAACATGGGTACCGCCAATATGCCAACCTTAAGCTGAGAAAGGATGATCAAGCTGAAATTGCACGCGTGCTCGTGCAGTGCGTCGGGAGTGAGGCGAATTACAATGAATACTACGCACTCGTGGGCAAGCAAGCCTGTACAAACAACAAAATCAGGTTTGCCTTCCAAGACAGACTTTGGAAAATCTTCCGAAGCCTTGGCGAGTTAATGTTTGGCGAAGAGGCAGAAGACGAAGAAACTGCCGATAGTGAGAAGATGAAGGACGAGCGACGCATTTGCCATGTGGCTCGCTTCTACGCGGCCTTGATATTTGACGGCGCCTTGAATATCAACATCCTAAAGCCTTTGAACCTACCAAGGCTGAATCGGTGGACTCTCATATTTGTCGAGCAGCTCATAGCTAGTCTACTGCAGGCCTGCCGGGGGAGCGAAGCCAAGGAGGGTGTCCGGGTAGCCAAGGTGTTTGGCGTGGTGGCAGAGGTACCGACGCTTGCAGCAGGCATGGACTGGTTTCTTCGGAAGAAGCTACGAAAAAGCAAGCTGCTGACGTCGAAGGAGATGAAGAAGTTGGAAAGGGCGCGGGCGACAGCTGAGGCCGTTGTCCAAGCGCAGACAGCGAGAGAAGGCTAGGTAGATAGGACAGCTGAAGAGACGTCTCTTCTTTTCCTCTGCCCTGCTTCCTCTCTTGTACATTTCTAATAAAGGGGCAAAAGTAGATAGACACACACACAACTCTGTAGGCAGTGGTGGCGTAGAGTCTCAGGGTAAGCGAAAGGGGCTCACCCGATCGATTACCGAGGATCATGATGCTCGACGAAAACTACTAGGAATGAGGCTGATAATGGATAGAGACTAAATTGGTCATCACTTCGCCCCGTTTGTGTCGCCTTCTTCCAGCTGTGGCAATTCGCCGTATAGAAAAGATATCAAATGCGATACCCGATAGCCTCGTGACAGCCTTTTTGCTGGGCGGATTTACTGTACAGAGATAGCTAGCATCTTGTTGCAAACTTGGAATTTTATAGGGAGAGCTGAGGCGTCCCGCATCTAAGCGAAAATGTCCCAGGCCAGGCCGATTTGCGCCGCTGGGCCGGAGGGTACTTGGAGGTACATCACGACGACGTGTAGAGGGGCAAACAAAGCGGGAGGCCGAAGTCGCGCAGCCCTCTGTAGGTGCCATTCTCGCCATTGTCTCATAGACAGGATGTACCCCGCTAGTACCCCTCGAGTACCCGCCCAGTGCACATTCGTGTTCACATAATCGCCCATGGAGCTTCCCTAAAACCAGCGGGCCTTGCTATAGGCCCAAAGCTGATACACTTCTTTTCGACCTCCAACCGTCGACTCTCTTCCTCAACCAATTCATCATACAGCACCTGTCAACGGCTGCCCAGCATGCTTGCCAGCCGCCTGATACCCCGAAGTGCCATCCGCACGCTGCCCAGCAGGCAATTGACGTGAGCACCCGCTTCCCCTCCACCGGCTGCTGTTTGTGGCAGTGGAAAATCTCTCGCATGGCTAACCCGCATCACTGCTCTGCTTAGTCTGTCACGATGGAGTCGAGGATTTGCCTCCGCCTCTGGTTCGTCGCCCTGAAAAAGAACAAAGACGGCAGACTCGGAATGCTGTGCTAACACGGGGACAGAGGAAAAGGACCTGATCATCATCGGAGGTGGTGTTGCCGGATATGTGGCAGCCATTAAGGCCGGACAAGAGGGCATGAAGGTGAGGCATAGCCGAATTTGCACGGCTGGTGATATTCAGGAGCTGACCGTTTCTGCGTCTAGGTGGCTTGCATTGAGAAGCGAGGCACCCTCGGCGGTACCTGTCTTAACGTCGGCTGCATTCCCTCAAAATCTCTGCTCAACAACTCCCACCTGTACCACCAGATTCTCCATGACTCAAAACACCGCGGTATCGAGGTCGGAGAGGTCAAGCTCAACCTCGAGAACTTCATGAAGGCCAAGGAAACCGCCGTCTCCGGCCTGACCAAGGGTGTCGAGTTCCTCTTGAAGAAGAACGGCGCCGAGTACATCAAGGGCACCGGCTCCTTCATCAACGAGAACGAGATCAAGGTCGCCCTCAACGATGGCGGCGAGTCCGTCATCCGCGGCAAGAACATTCTCATCGCCACTGGCTCTGAGGCTACTCCTTTCCCCGGCCTTCACATCGACGAGCAGCGCGTCGTCACCAGCACCGGTGCTATTGCGCTGCAAAAGGTCCCGGAGACCATGACCGTCATCGGTGGTGGTATCATTGGTCTTGAGATGGCTTCCGTTTGGTCGCGTCTGGGAGCCAAGGTCACCGTCGTCGAGTTCCTCGGCCAGATCGGTGGACCCGGCATGGACACCGAGATCTCCAAGGCCACCCAGCGAATTCTCAAGAAGCAGGGCATCGAGTTCAAGCTCAACACCAAGGTCGTCAGCGGCGACACCACCAGCGAGCTCGTCAAGCTCGATGTCGATGCCGCCAAGGGTGGCAAGCCCGAGAGCGTAAGTAGTGAAACAGATGATAACCAGACAGTTCCGGGATACTAGTTGCTAACATACTCGCCACAGATTGATTCCGAGGTCGTTTTGGTCGCCATTGGTCGACGACCCTACACTCAGGGCCTGGGCCTTGAGAACATTGGCCTCGAGCTGGACGAGCGCGGCCGTGTCATCATCGACTCTGAGTACCGAACCAAGATCCCCCACATCCGTTGCATTGGTGACGCTACCTTTGGACCCATGCTTGCCCACAAGGCCGAGGAGGAGGCTGTTGCCGTTGTCGAGTACATCTCCAAGGGCCATGGCCACGTCAACTACGGATGCATCCCGTCTGTCATGTACACCCACCCCGAAGTCGCCTGGGTTGGCCAGTCGGAGCAGGACCTCAAGGCCCAGAACATCCCCTACAAGATCGGCACTTTCCCCTTCAGCGCCAACTCCCGAGCCAAGACCAACCTCGACCACGACGGTCTCGTCAAGATCCTTGCCGATCCCGAGACTGATCGCCTGCTCGGCGCTCACATCGTTGGACCTGGCGCTGGTGAGATGATTGCCGAGGCTACCCTGGCCCTGGAGTATGGTGCTTCTAGCGAGGACATTGCCCGAACCTGCCACGCCCACCCCACGCTCGCCGAGGCTTTCAAGGAGGCTGCCATGGCCACTTATGACAAGGCCATCCACTTCTAAGTCAGGGATCGTTGTGGTGTGAAGCCGGCGTGGTCTTTTGAGTCGAGAGGGTCTATAGTCTGAAGGTCTGGCGTTGGAGGTCTCTCAAGTCAATAGGTCATGCGTAGTGAAATCAAAACAAAAACATATAGATACGGGATGCAATGAAGCATGTATGCATACCCAGGGCTGCCGAGGAGACAAATGTCTAAGTCAAACTGAAGCTATTTGTAGAATCAAGTTCTTCAAGGGTTGTATAATTATTACTATAAATAATAAAGTCAAAAGAAGCAATGCAAGCTGTTTAAGGGTGCCTCCTCAGTATCTCGTTCTGACACTTAAGCTGTGTATATTTTACAGACTAAAGTACTAAATAACTTCTTCCAAATGCCTACAAACTAGGAAATTAACTACCACTTTTACTTGCTGAAGCAGATAGACTTATTGTAGCCAGTTTCTTAAGTATCTGCTACTCATGCTATATTCCATCTTAGGATTCTAATTATAATTCTTATTAAGCTAAAAAAAAAAAAAAAAGAGCTAAATTCTCGCTGCCTTTAATAAGCCGAGTCTACATATGTATACTACAACATGTTATGACTCAAGCAGTGTACTTAAAGTCTAAAAATCCGCTGAGGTCCCCCATGTATTCCCAAATTGGCAGCCGCTAGAACTCCCTGATGTTCATTTCGTCCCAAAGTCTTGCTTCTAAAAGACTCCTCCTCCCCGGCGGTGAGGCTGTGTCTGCCGGAACTGGCTAATCAATCCAAGCACACCGACATCTGGCTCCTTCGTGGCCATACTATTTTCCTTACTGAGTCCCCCAGGAGACGTCTGCCACATGGATTCCCCAAGCATGGCGCCGGCTTCGGAGCTCTCTCCTCCCAGCCCTGCAACATCGGCTTCGGCTTCAAATGGCTCCTCGGGGATCTCAGAAGGATGGGCTCCTCGTGACGGACGGGGCGGTTTATACGGCCCTCTGCCTGCCACATTTGAGATTGACGGCTGGTGACGGGCATCTAGGAGCATAGATGCCATAGGCGATGGCTGTGTAATGCTGTGACCGCCTCTGGGGAATGTACCCAACCCTGCTGTTCGGCTCCTATTTCTCCCTGTTTCCGCGCCCCCCATGTGGGAAGATTGCATGTCTGCTGCTAGAGTGGGCGAATTCAGATTGGGAAACGCAGGGGGAGGATGGAATGGCTGCGTCCCCGGAGGCAGGTGTCCAGGGATGCCAGTCTTGGGATTGATAACGTAATTATCAAGAAATCCATAATAAG
The DNA here is from genome assembly GCF_000170995.1 of Trichoderma virens Gv29-8. NCBI lineage: Eukaryota > Fungi > Ascomycota > Sordariomycetes > Hypocreales > Hypocreaceae > Trichoderma > Trichoderma virens. The sequence goes on from NW_014013744.1 coordinate 71,538, forward strand.
ACGCAGCCATCTTTCCATGCTTTGTTGCATAGTAATCCTCGCGGACGTCCTTGGGGGCTCCCTGTCGATTGGCGGGTTGGCTTGGCCCCCTTTTGAAGTCGAATTCGGCAAACGAGCAGACATAGCCCATCCCATCCACATGTACCGTAAACTCCCGGAAGAAATCCACAATCTGATCACTGCACTTGGGTAGTGACAACAGCAACAACAGGGGGGTAGTTATGATGCCTAGGACCTCTTCTAGAAAGATGACAACTTTCATCTTGTAGAGCTCTGAAAATTCCTGTTTAACTTCGAAGCTGTGCAGCCTTCCCTGCCAGTGATCAGGCATATAGTGAGTATACTCAATAACGTTCCTCAGAGCATACTCAGGATCGAACACCATCGACTCTTCAGACACCATTCCACGGGTGATGGCCCAGATTCCTCCAAATATTCCCAGGTAGAACAGAGCGGTCCGGTCTTTTGTGATTTCAAACGATAAGAACAGTTCCGAGTCAAGTAAAGTGCAAACAGCAAGAATGGCCGTAAGTGCACCAGACATAAAGGAAATACTTTTCGCGATATCCTCTGTCATGCGCTTGGGAAATTGATCAATGTATCGGGTTGCGAACGGAAATGACATATGAAGCCTTTCATAAAAGAGGTGAGGAAGCTCGTTGAACTCGCGAAATTTCCACTCTGCAAGCGAGGTGTATTTACGTGCTGCAGCTAGCTTGGGGTCTTTTTGATATTCCTGTATGCGGTAATTAGCAGCAATTACATGAGATATGTCATAAAGGAGTGAGTACTCACATTGTAATACGTAAAGAAATAGACGATAATGACGTATGCGAGCACGATGGGAGCGAAGAGGAGATTCAGAAACCCAGCAAAGTAGAATCGCTGTTTCAATTTTTGACTCAAGACTCCTCTCCGTTCGGCACGCAGGAAATCTTGTTGTACTTGGCCCAGTTCGTTGAATGCCATGTCAAGGATGCAGTAATGAAGGTACCATTCCATAGTCTTTGAAAACAGCTGACGACCTCTGAGAAACGGAAACGGAAGTGATAAGTTTAGTATATCCTTGTTAATCATGGCGATGAGGTAATTCTCCTTGCGCATCAGTCGGTTGGCGATGTCGTGAGCATCGAGACGTTCTTTAGACTGACTACCGATGAAGCGCCGCAAGTTCTGCGGTATATCGGCGGCTGTTCTAGGATTCTGGTCCCGTAAAGCCATGATCCGAGCAACAACGTCTTGCCACGATATCGTCTGCATATCTTGCTCGGGAATATCAAGAAGGACGACGAAGAATTCGCGGATATGGAGGAGACGGCGGATCTCGAAAAAGTACTGCACAGATTTCCATATGAAGAAGAAGGAGTAAAGCCAGATGCCAAAACTCCACAAGCCTGACATCTTCTGAGTGCATTGGGGTACGACGACCTGCTTCAGTGACTGACTATGCGGCACCTTGCTGTAATCGACACATTGAGTTAGGAACGTCAACAAGATAGCAACGAACAAAGTTTCCCTGCATCTCCATGTCAGCTGCTGCCGCTTAATTCCAACCAGGTTAATCAAAGAAAAGGAGAAGAAGGAGAAGAAGAAGGCAAGATAGCTCCCTCCCTTCAACCCCCTTGGTTGAACCTACAATAACCACAGGGCATTTGAGCACATGATACACCACATGCCGTCGCCTTCATAGTAATTATAAACATCTCTCATGAAGCTGTCGAGATTTGTGATGTTTGCCCATCTCCACAAAGCAGCATTCTTGCGGTCGAATGACGGGCCCGCGTTCAGCAGAGATCCCAACGGTGGTGCTGCAGCTGGTCGTGCACTTGGCCTGGGGACCTCAGCCGGCGGCCGCCACTGGGGCCGGCCGTGGCCCGATGGAGGCTCTGGGCTGTGATAATGTTGCGCTTCTGTTTGGTCGAGGGCGGGATTCGCCATGGCCTTGTTGGACTCGACGAGCAGCGAAGCGGGCACGTCGTCGTCACCGTCGTCATCGTGTTGCGGCCACCTTATCGGGGGACCTCGGCGGGGGTCTTGATGAAGGCTGCTCGCTCCCGGCGATAGTACGCTGCCGGCGCTGTTGTTATTGTTGTTATTGCTGTTGTTGTTGCGTCGTGCGGCGGCCAGCGTTGGTGCAGGGATGCTGTCAAACAGCCGGCTGGCGCCTCCGTGGGCCGGCCCTGCCTCAACATCGTAGTCTGGCTCGTCGTCGTAGGACCGCAGCTGCTCGTAAAAGGACCGGCCGCCTTGCGTAGACGCCGTGAGTCGTGAGAAGATCTTGGGTGCGGGTGCCATGTCGGAGGCTCGTTCAGTTGCTAACCATAACCATAACCATGTTCATGTGGAATCGCCCGAGAGATGGGGAGAGAGAACAGGCCAGAGACGGTAAACTCTGCGCATATCAATGTCCGTTAGCACAAGGGAAGCTGTGATTGTTGATGTTTTGGCAGACAGTCAGCTGGTCGAGCATGGACATGGACATTACTGCCTAATGCTTGAGTCAGGTGGCTTGTTGATGGCTGGAGAGAAGCGTCACCGGGTGAGGACCTACTAGGCTAGGTAGGTAGCGGTAGATTGATATGATCTAAGCGTGCAGGTCCCAAGATCTCAGCTAAAGAGCGGCTAATTTTAGAAGGGTGGATCGCTAGAGCTGCCACCCAAATAAGTACTTGTACAGTGTTAGAAAGTCTCGATGGTAGTGATAGTAGCAGAAAGTACCTAGCAATAGTAGCAGATACTCCAGGAAGAGTACACCTATTTAAGTAATACTAGTGATAAAAGATCTTCATTATGCGTTATCATGACATTTGAAACTCTTCTTAGTCGCTGGGATGCTGGACAGCCCCTTCCCTTAAAAAGAGAGATGACCTCTTCTTTGTATAGGTTGCTTTGTTCAGGCCACAAAGCCCAGCTCGAATCTGGCTTCTGCTTCCTTTCAGCTGCCTAGCTTTCAGGCTTCTGACATACCGCTATAGCCCCAAAGTCTACAAACGAGATACCAATTCTGGTTAATGTTTTCATGTAGAGTCAAACCTACCCACATATTCCCAAATGCATCCATTCTAGTCGAAGTTTCCTACGGAATGAATCTAGCATAAATTGCTCTTTCATTGGTACATAAACCTGGTATTGCAGAATTGGACCGTAAGACTGATTGCTTTGAACAGAATATATTTAAACATAATCTATTTACTACCTTTTTTTTTTTAAGGAATAGAAAAATGTAATTATAGCTTATAGCCCATTGCTCTGTATAATCTCTATAATTACCATATATTGCAAACATATTCTTTACAAGCCATCGTTTCGTTTAATGAAGTACGCTCTGCAAAAGCAAACCAATGTCAGTATACTGGACATCATCCTCTGGTGAATATGAGGGAGAGAGAGAGTGTGAGCGCAACTTACTTGGAAAATTCATAGGCAGACCAACAAATAGCAGTGCTGGGCATTGTTGTGACAACTCTGGGCCTGACTCCCTTGAAGAAGCCTCTGAAGCCTTCCCTTCTATACAGCAGCTTGCAGCCATCCAAGAAGCCGCTGACGTTCCGAACCTGCGGATCAGAGGACGTGCCCCTTGTTTGTAGGATGGTCTTGATGACGTCCATGGGCGTGGTAAGACCAGCGGCAAAGCCACCGGCAACAGCACCGGCGAGACAGTGCGTAACAGGATCATATGCCTTCTGCGGGTTCATGGCGGTAGAGATGGATTCGTAGGCAAGGAACTGCAGGGCCGTGAAGGGAACGGTCATGGACAGCGTGGTTGGGTAAGAGATGTAAAAGGCGCCGATACCTTCGTTTCGGTAAACGTACTTGGCGCAATCGACCATGGAACGATACATCTTTCGAGACTCCTGCATCTGCATGCGCTGTTTGATAACTGGAGAGAGATCAAGATCAGCCTCCCGCTCACTCCTACAGACTTGAGGGCAAATAACGCAATGACGTACCATCGAATGGATTCATGAAAGCATCGCTGGCGATTGTAGCTGCGGCACCACTGGTGGCTATAGGACATTTGGGTCAGTTTTGGAGAGGGCATACTGGGGTATTGGGGAAAAGCGAAGCTCACCGGCAGCAAGAGGGTGGTGGACGCCCACCTGATTGCCGCCCATGGCATGTTTGACGGCTTCGTAGGTCGCAAAGTAAACAGCGTGGGCAGGACCTATAAAACATCGAGTTAGTAAGTTACAGGGGAAAAGAGAAAGGATTGCGGCAAGCCGCAAACAGAGAAGAAACATACCAGCCCCCACGATAACGCTAGACATGCCGCGCCATAAACTGAAAACACCTTCAGTTCGTGCGATCTGGAAGGCGTTCCGAAGAACGCTGTTGTGTGTTATCGTTCCATGCGGCTGCAAGACTTGCATTCGTGTCTATCGTCGGAAGTTCCGCGTCAGTATTAACGGTTGAAAGAGGCGAGCGGTTAGTCATTACCTTTATCGCATCAATTGGGTACATGACGGTGTGTTCCTGGACGTTTCGTCAGCACATGTTCAGCCGTAAGTCAACCAGAGCTGGGCTGGCTGGTGGCAGTCAATCAGTCACTTACAGCAATCCCAGCAAATGCTCCTGCAGCCATGTTCTGCAGCAGCGAGAAGTTTGGTGGAAGGGATTCATAGCTACACAAGCGCAGAAACAGTCAGTGTCAATTGCTCAAGCCAGAAGAAGCAGCAGCCTTGTCCCTCTCGACATGTCCCTCTTGAATTTGTTCTGGTCGCGCACAAAAAAGAAACACAAAGAATAAAGCCTCGCTATGGCAGGGGTGTTGCTTACTCGTATTCCTCTTCCTCTTCCACCACAGGCTTGCCACTTGGCGGCTGGGCCATCTCGGCCACAGCGTCAGAAGCTGCGCCAAAAGTCTTGGAATTGATGGCAGCCAGGTTGGCAGTTGAGGCGTGCTGAGGCAGCACGGCCAGCGTATACTATCTCGGGGTCGTCGAGGGCGAGGGCGAGGCGGAGAGCTGCGGGCGGTCGGCGACGGATCGCAACCCAAGTGCGTGAGTGGGTGATGCAGCCGCGGCTAGATGGAGGGATGCTGGAGCTGATGTGGCCCGTTGAGGTCGCGCGGAGTCGGTCGCAAGCAGAAACAGCGTCTGATCAATGGCAGCTCTAGGTCATTGGGCACTTCGGCAGGGCGTCGAGCGTGTGCGTGCTTGTGAGGGAATGGACGACAAGGACAAATGATCGCGACAGAGTCCAGAGCCGGCGAGTATATCAGAGCGGATCCCCAGTATCCGGTCTATAAAAATTTCCCACCTCTTCTCCGTTGACGGCCTCGGAGTCCGGGAGGCAATTGCGAGGTGTGCGAGGCCCCACCTTGGCTGTTCGCCCAGCAGCGGAGTAATCCCGGAAATGTGAAATTCGCCAGGACACGCCGAATCGGGGTTTTAAGTTCTGAACCGCTATATGTTACTGTATTTGGTTGTGAATACAGTACGAGCATGTAGTCTATTGCCTTGTCTTGTATGGATTTGTAATTGGTATGGACGTTGCGCTACGAATTGGTGACGATGATATATCTATCCATCTCTGTAAAACAAAAAGAAATGCAACCGTAAAGAAAAAGACAAACTCCGCTGCTGCTGCTGCTACACGCACTACTACTACTGCTGCCGCTGCTTTAAAATCCAAACGGCCCGTTGTTGAACTGAAACTTGAACTGCTGACCACCGCCGCCTGGCTGCTGGAACGCCCAGTGCTGGCCTCCAAACGGTGACCCTTGGAATGGGTTCCCTCTCTCATTGGAGTTGGGGTCGTCTCCTCTGTCAAACCGGGCGCGCAGTTCTGGGTCGCTCAATACCTCGTAAGCCTCGTTGATCGAGGCCATCTTCTTCTCGGCCTCCTCTTTGCTGATGCCTTGCTTCATTGCCTTGTCTGGGTGGAACTGCTTGGACGCCTTGCGGTATGCTGATTTGATCTGTCTCTCATCAGCATCGCTGGCAACGCCAAGAACCTTGTAGTAGTCCTTTGTCTTGCTTCTCTTGAGTTCGATCTGTGCCTTGTTAAGAATCGGGTTGACCTTGTCTCTCTTATCTGGGTGTGCGTTGGCTGCGCTTTCCAACGTCCGAATAGCTGCCTCAAAATCCTCATTTTTGAGTAGAGTTTTGGCACGGTGCAACTGGCCCCAGAATGACTCTTCATTCAGCTGAAGTGCCTCGTCGCAATACTGATCAGCATGCTTGCTAGCTGACTGTCACACAATGCTGTTAGCTTCAATCTTGGTAACGCCATAGCACATCCATGCAACTTACCTCAACATAAGCCTGGCAAACCATCTCGACGAGCTGTTCGTACAGAATGACCCTCCCTTGGGCGGGGATTCTTCCCTCTTGGCGCAGTTCATCGATCTGTTCCTTAACGGTCGGGAGGAGCCCAGTGTCTTCTGCTGTTCCAACCAGCCCTCTGCTTGCTGTTGTAAACTGTCCCTTGTTCAATTGCCCGTTTACCTTGGTAAACGTCTTGATAACGGCCTTTTGCTGCTTGTGTATTTTTTTGCAGACTTTCGAATCTGGATCGGAATGGAGACACTTTCGGATCTGGCCGACGCCAGCGTCGAGATCTCCGAGATTGTAGAATGAAACAGCCGAGATGACGACATGGGGAGAGATATCTCCGGGTCGCATCTGCAGCACGTGGCGAAGATCGCCAATGGCTTCCTCTAGCTCGCCTCGCTCAAAGCGACAGTGGGATCGCGTCTCACGCAACGGGATGTACCTCGAGGCGGTAACGATGGCATCCCCTGCATGGTTGACGCATTCCTCCCATCGGCCATCTTTTTCGGCAGCAAAGGCCAGCTTCGTCGACTCCTCTGCCGCGGTCAGACTCAGAATGTCGGGGGAGTCGGACCCTTCGCCGCCCGCAGTGTATTCAGCTCTTGCGCCATCCCAATCGGCGGCCTTGGCCTTGATTTTTGCGAGCTGGATGTGAGCACCTGGAAAGCCAGGCTTCAGAGAGAGTACCTTGTTGAAATCTTCAGTTGCCAGGTTTGCGCGGCCGAGTGACAGATACGTGGTAGCCCGCTTGAAGAATGACAGATAGTTGGTCGGATCTCGAGCGATGGCCGCATCGAAATAAGCCAAAGCCTCGTTAGTCTCGCCCTTTGTGAGATGCTCCTGGGCCGAAGTCAAGAGAACTGATACAGGTACATCTGAAGGAATGTCTTGCGCCAACACGGCGCCGGCTGATATAAGTGCAGCCGTCACGAGGAGGTTTGGCAGGCAGAGGCGCATCTTTGCGACGGTGATGATGGTGAACAAGGCTAGACACGAAGAGGGAGATTGGGCATCAAGCCTTTGTCGCCAAACAACGAGGACAACGAAGCTGGTGAGAACGACTTGAACAGATGGGCGCAGTCGTAAGAGTGAGACGTGTCAAGAAAGACGCATCTATATATTCGTGTCTCGACTAGGTGTGGCACATGTGGGGAGAGCGGAAAGGGAAGTTATAACGCTTCAACAAATAGAGACTGGGCAAGGAAAAAAGAGGGTATGCTGTCCTTTAGCATGGGCCAGGGAACTAAGGCACTACGGTAAACTTACAGGGGCAATGCTGCATTAGCACCCACAGGGCCACAGGCACGAAGCAGATGCGCCACAGCTTTGCCCAAGTGTTTAGCATCGGTAGCCGAATAAATAGCCATGGAGCGCTTCCCGATTTCGCAGCTCGTTTTGATTAGCCACTAAACACAAGCTGAACTGCCTGCATTTGCATCTGACAGAACACGTAAGTATTAAAGTAGAACTGAGGATTGGATTGGAGGACTGCTACCTACGGAATATAGGTACCTAGTACTAAGTCTCACTCATGATAGCAGTCGAGCTACATTGATGGTTGTAAGAACAGACGGAGATTGCTGTCCATACAGAAAAAAGATATTGAAGGATTAATCTTTTATGATGAATATTTTGTACTTGTTTCTTAATCACGTCCATTATTTTCTACCTAGCCGCAAGTTGTTATACTTTGCGCAGCATGCTAACTGTAAGTACCTAGTAGCCTTACCTGTACGGAGTACTACACATCCACTAAAACGCACCCGTCGTTATCGTTATCTACTCCAGATTGTCTTTCCCTCCAAGCTAGCGACATCCCACTTTCAACGGCCAGCCTTCCCGTCAGCAAAACTCCCAGAGATGAGTTCACAGCACCTCAGCCAGGAAGAGGTCAGTCCCCCCCAAACCCTCCCCTCCCTCGTCAGGCTCATGAAGCCTCCAATCTTTTACGAAATTCGTCGCGCAAATTACTTGTGTATATACATCTGCTAACTCACCGTGTTCCGCGCATGTCCAGTTCTTCGACAAACTCGGCCATCTGTTCAACCACAGAAAAGGCAGCGACCATGGAGCCATATACCTAACACAAAAGCGACGTAAGAGTGGACACACCACCCAAAACGCACACAATCTCTCTCTCTCTCTCTCTCTCTCTCTCTCTCTGACCCGCACAACACAGTCACATACGACCCCAGCGAGAAGTCAACAGTCGCAAAGCTCTTCCCCGACCTCGTCCCCAACAAGCCCCTCCCCATCATCGTCCGCGCCACAAACGGCAAATCCAAGCGCGACCGCTCCGATAAGGACAAGCTCTCCACCGTCGTCCAGCCCCACGAGCTCGAGGCCTTCTACGTCCGCTACGCCGACATCTGCAAGGCCGGCATGACGACGCTCAAGCCCAGGGACAAGAGCAAGAAGAAGGCAAAGGCGAAGAAGAAGAAGGCCACTGCGTAAGGAGGCGCAAAAAGGGAAAGGGGGAATTGGAATTGGGGAAGATGTGACCATGCCAAAAGAGGTAACTGAATGATCGAATTGGCCAAAGAGAAGAGTGAAGGTGGTGGCCGGCCGAGATTTGTTGTCCGAGGCGGTCATGCAGCAGTGTCTCGTGCCCTCCTCTGGCTGGTAACGACAATCTCAGCAGCAGAGGATTTTATTGTTGGTTTCAGCGAGTCTTGACTATTTCAAACCAATATATGGCGCTCTACTTCATCACCTAGCACCTTGTCCGACTTGATGTGCTAGTCCGACTACCTTGATTTTACGTGTATGTCGAAGCTGTCAAGGTATTCATTCTAGTGTCATTACAGATCCAAAGCAATATGATATCAGACATCATTGTAGGAACAAGAAATCGATGGGATAGCTTGATTCTTTGTTTGTTGGATTATAGGCTTTCTCGTAGAGTATACAAGGCCTTTCATCTGGCGACCTCTCCCAACGCTTGGGTTGATTTGTACCCGACCCCAAGATAACATTATGCGCGAGATATATCTGTTCGCGCCCCATCATAGCAGCGCGCCCTGTCATTATACCGCCCAGTCTCGTATTGTTCCTACGCTCAGGCCTCAAACTCCAGGCTAAACAAGGCCATGGCAGTTGGGTTCTATATGGGGACATCCTTCGCCGTCCATCCAGTCCGAAAATCACGTCACGCTTGAAACACTTATCTTCACCACGCTCTCATACGCACCGCTTCGAGATACATAGAGAGAGAGGGAGAGACAAAGAAAGAAAGGAAGAAATAAGAAACTCAATAACAACGTTCACCCCTCCTTCTGCTGCTCATTTCTTTCCCATACCCGAAGACATAAAACTCAAGTTCTTTTTGCCCCTCATCTTCCAGAGCGGCATCCCATCTAACCAGTCAGAGCTGGTATCGATAGAAGAATGCCCCTTGGATTTGAGCTGATTCCTCCCACGACTTTAAATATAGCATGTCCGCAAATCAAATTTTCAGTAACCCTAGACGAACTGTGCAAAAGAAAGTGATAAGAAGAGAAGAAAGGAAAAAAAAGAAGAAGATGAACAACCCAGTGAAAGATCATGCGTGAAAAGAAAATGAAATCAGGGCCAAGAAAACTTGGGCCCGAATGACCCGAACCTGGACCCTTTACATAATCTGGTCCTGTGTCAAGCCAGCATGAGCGTCGGTTTCCATGCTGTCATTTCCGGCCTGGTTCAGGTATTTGACGAAGCTCAAGTTGAGCGGTCGGCCACCATACTGATAGCCCTGGAATTTGGCGATTGCCGTCTCAGCAGTTTCGGCAGAGTCAAAACGAACCACGCCGGTACCTCGAGATCTGCCGCTGGGCTCATACTGAATCTCGGCCTGTTCCACCTTGCCAATAGTCGTAAACAGCTCCACCAGATCGTCATTGCTTGTCGACCAAGGCAGCTATAGCACGTGTCAGAATCGGCCCAACAGATGCTGCATTGAAGAGCGGCCAGGACTTACATTTCGAACGTATATGATCTCGCCTCTTTCCGTGCCAGCGGTTGCATTGTCGGTAAAGGGATTGGGGAGTACGGTTGGCGGAGCGGCAGCACCAAAGTCGCCACCACCTCCGGCACCTGCACCAGGTCCAACGCCGCCGCCGCCAAAGCCCCCACGTCCGCCGAAGCCGCCGCCGAAGCCTCCGCGACCACCGAAGCCGCCGCGACCTCCAAAACCGCCGCCAAAACCACCACGCATTCCGCCGCCGTATCCTCCACGGCCGCCGAAGCCCATGCCGCCGCCGCCGCCAGCAAAGCGGTCCTCGCGAACTTCAAGCAGGCGGCCTTGCCAGTCGTAGCCGTTGAACTGTTGGATAGCGCTTCGTGCGTCATCGGGGCTCTCAAAGACGACAATTCCTGAGCCTTTGGGTCTGCCATCGGGGCCAACGTGCACATCGGCACGCATCACTCCACCGATTCGGGCTACACGAAAGCGTTAATGGTATGGAACATTCGACGATGCGACTGTTTGATGAAGGAGCAGCCAACTTACCTGCCTGTCGGAAGAGGTCCTTCAAGTCCTGCCAACCGACATTGTAGGGGAGCTAAAGAGGGGGTCAGTTGGGTTACTCTCGTGATACATCATGGAGAGAATAAACAGACGTTAGCAACGTAGATTTGACGGCCGCCGCCGCCGCCTCCACCAGCGCCGCCACCGGGCGGACCGCCAGAATATCCAGCGTTGAATCCTCCTCCGGGCATGCCACCTCCATATCCGCCGCGGGAGCTGGTACCCGTGGCACCGATGAATCGAGGTTCAGCTTCACGATCCTGATGATGAAAAAAAATAGAAAGCCACACTGTCAGCGCCAGGCAACGTAAATTAGCATTAGCATTAGGGATTGACCAACCTCTCGAACGTAGACAAGGCGACCCATTAGGTTCTGGTTGCTGAGTTGAGCAACAGCCTGCTGAGCTTGCTCCCTTGTAGCATATTCCACAATTCTTCAAGAGCAACGGTTAGCAACGGTAAACCAGACACGTGCTGCGACAGAATTCGAGAGAGAGAGAGAGAGAGAGACTTACCCGCATCCCTACAATTATTCCCAGGACAACGTCCCAACCCGTCAACCCAACCATCCATCAAAACCAGAAAGGGAAGAAACTACAAAAGAAAGCCAACCAAAGCTACGCGATGAAGCCCACCTTCGACATTCCATTTGGAAGCAATAGTACATCGGCAAAGAGTACCTCTCCAGCTGTAACATTGGGAGTTTCCCTGGTCAGTTTTTGATCTTTTCACCGTGCCCATACTCGTAGAATCCTGTTCTCACCCTGTCTCATGAAGTCCTTGAGGTGATGCCACTTGACGTCATATGAGAGGTTGCCGACATAGACGCGGCGGTCCTGCTGGGACGTCTCTCGAATGTTGCTCATCATCTGCTCTCGGGCAGCGGCCCGTTCTTCGTATGATCGATGGGGTTGTTGTCCCCCGTAATTGCCAGCAGGACCACCGGCGGGTGCAGCTCCTGTTCCAGTCATTGGGGAGCGATCGCGGCCCCGTCGATAGTCGTCTCGACTATTTGATCTGCTGCGAGGCGAATAAGACCGCCGACGAGACTGTCGCCCTGGACTCCTGGAACGTCGTCGAGGTGATCGAGACCTCTCACGCTATGGGTCGATCAGTACAAGCGTTTCAAGACAGACAACAGTGACTTGTGACGTTGGTAGGGCTAGGCTAAGTGAATGGGTTATCCGGAATGCAGTCGAGCCACGAGCTGCCCAAGGTGACACTCAGCCTGTTTTCATAGGCAGATATATAACACTCCCCAACAGAGAGGACTCTGCATTCGGTGCGGGCTGAGCATTTTCCACGACCGAGCAATTGAGTAGACGAGCTTCATTGTCCAACAACGACAGCTTCGAACCGGAAACATGACACCTGCTGGCGACGCCTCCCCGTGGGATACGGCGTAGGAAACAGAGTGGCCGCTGCGGGGTGGCGCTGTAGGATTTTGTTCAAGAAGGCCAAGGCGCGAGACCACATAAGAGTTGGTGGGCTCGCACCAAGGCGAGGGCAGTGGAATGCGTGTAGGAGAAAGGGCAGGTCAAAGCAAATATGATGTGAACTTACTGGTCGGTAGTTATCGCCGGAGTCAGCTAAAAGACAAAGGTTAGAAAACTGGCGCTGCAAGAGCCCTCTTCAAAGCAAAGGAAATTGTGCCAAAAGAGATGGAGGAAAAGACGGCCTGATTGAAATAATAGTCATGTACCCGGGTAGTGGTGGGGTGTAAAGTGATGAGAAGTATGCGGAGTAGCAAGGCGGGAGGACATGCAGGTAAGGGGGGTCAATGATAATGCAGTGGACGGAGAGAGGCGAGTCGAGAAGAAGGACGTATCAGCCGGCAACGGGGGCGACAAGTTACATCCAAAGTGGTATCACGTTGAATGAAGCAGAGGCGTCTCTGGTTTGCTTCCTTGGGGGGGTTTCAGGCAGGGAAGAGGAAATAAAAGACAAAGGCAAGGCAAGGCAGAGCTTTTTGGAAAAAAGTCTACCAGGCGAGTGACGGCGCCGAGGCTGGCAGCACGCGTCTTGGCCAGAAACAAAGAGAAAGTGAGAGAGAAAGAGGCCGGTACAAGTCGAGGTCGGCAGACGGAGGCAGAGATATAGACTGAGAGAGCTGAGAGAGAAAAGACGTACCCATGGCGGTTTATGCGATACAAAGGAGGAGAGTGGCCTTGTGCCTTGTGCCTTGAGCCTTGTCGCGCGTGCAGTCAAAGGCAAGCCGGGTGTCTCAACAGATTGGAGGGCCAGGTCGCGACGACGGCAGAATTATGGGTGGCTTCTGGAGAGAGGGCAAGCCACAGCAGCAGTCAGCAAGAGAACGGATCTCGCAGGGACGCGAGCGGGCTGCAGCACGAGTACAGTACAGTACCAGTAAGTCGCAATGCAATTGGGAGGGGGGTAGGACAGAGGCGCATGGTTATTGTTCAAGCTGGTGGTTGAGAAGGGGAAAAGAACGCGCGGACCGGGAGGGGACCAGGCGACGAATGAGCGTGCAGAGGCTGAGGGAGGACGGAGGGGGCCAAGATGCAGAGCTGTGACTACTACTACCTAAACCGGTACAAGTACCTTGCAAGGCACGACGAGGCACCAGAGCTAGAGCAAGTAGATGGGAAGCAGGGGGAGAGCAGGCTGCAGATCCTGCTATGCTTTTTTTTTTTTTCTCACGGGAGCTCGTACGAGTGGTACCATTGATGAGCGCCGCAGGATCCAACCAAAACTTGGGTACCAACCACTACGGACCTTGTAAAACCTACTACTTGGTAGGTGATGTGATTGCTGTGCTGTGCTAAGGCAGGGAGAGAGAGAGAGATAAAAGACAGAGACAGAAACAGGGCAAAAAAAAAAGGGAAAAAAAAAGCACACAGCAACAACAACAAACAACCCGGTCAAAATGGTGATGATGATGGGGGGCAGGGGGGTCGGCTTGCATTGGCTCGTGGGCCGGCAGCTGGTGGGAGTGAGTGGGAGCAAGCCAGGAAAAAGTCAGGCCAGGAGCGAGCTTTCACGCAGCATGTGGTAGCAGAGGTGAGTTGGATGCATGCACGTCGCTCATTGCGTCCAGCTTTGCAGCGCCTGCGTGGAGGGTGGCCACCAGGACAGACAGTACGTACGTGGGTTTTCCGACTTAGCGTGGATTGAAGCCGGGGAAAAAACAGATGCAGTGCTGGTCGGATGCCAGGCCGTGGGAGAAAACAAAACAGGCTGGCTCGGTTCCGGGACCGCGCAGATGGATGAGGTGGGAGGTGGGAGGTGGGCAAAAGTGCCAGCTCAGGGAAGCTCCCACACCCGGCAGCAAGTAGAGTTTTCTCCTCTGGTCGTTTGCTCGGGTCGTGTGGCCGGGGCAGCCGGGGGCGATCCCTATTGGACGGAGGCGTCGCGAAAGTGGCCGGTACAGGTACGAGGATGGAGCAGGGGAATCGGATTGGATGATGCAAAGAGGAAGAGGTTGACGAGAGAAGAGAGAAGAAGGCCGGAAGGGGCCAGAAGGGTTAGAAGGGGCCAGTCCGAGGCCAGCAGCAGCACGTGTGGGCTCGGCCGCAAAGCAGAGCAGTCCACGGGTGGCATTAGGCGCCAGACCGGGCTGCTAGAGCTCGACGTGTTAGAGACTAGAGCACTGATCGCTGAGGCGGCTCAACCAGATGCAGGGCGGGAACAGCGGAGCAGAGCACTAACACAATGGCTAAGGTGCCCTACCCGAGAAGATCGGTGAGGGGAGCTCGCCTGAGTTCACTACGGGAGTACTACTAACCTGAAGCTGTATTAGAGCTGGACAAGGAGATTCTGAATGGAGAGCACCTGTGCCTGACTAGTCAAGGCAGTGGATTCAAGTCTCCGACAAGATGCTATGTCTGTACTTGTGCGACTGCTCGTCGGTTCGTTTTGCTGCAAACAGGGCCCGGCTCCAGATCCCACCCTGCCCGGGCCCTAGCTCGTATCGGCACTGCTTGTGATACCGACAGCACAGTACAGAACGACACGAGCCCAGCAACCCAGCACCCAGGGAGGAATCGAGTCTATCTGGCTGGGTGCTGGCAAATCGACGGGGGATCGGCCCCGGCATTCGGTGACAAGTCCATGGGACGTGCCTGTAAGTCCTCTATGCTGGCGTGCTTTGCGGCAGAAATGCCCCCTCAAGCCCTGGCCATGGCCTGTCTCCCGGCGTGATTGGCCAACTACCTCGTCTCTTTTTGCTCCGAAACCTGGCAGCTCTGGTTTGTTGAGTTGTCGCCACGATGCATGATGCAATCCAAGACGGGGTGCTCCGGCCACCCAATGAGGCCGCAGGATGACTAACCACCGGTGAGGATGCGATGCTCGCAAGCTGCTCATTGTGTAACATGCTAATGTCCGTACTCCGTACAGACAGCATACTCGTACATAGATAATGCGCAATCACATCCGCTTCCAGATGCCATTGGCTCGTTGGCAGTAGCACGCACTCATATCTATTACGTCGAGATATCGCAAAGCAAATAGACTGGCTGCGCTCATGCTCTACCTGCACCGCAATGCACTGCGCTGCACTTACATGCACTGCCAAAAAAAGAAAAGAAAAAAACCCACCAAAAAAACACACCATGCATCTAGCTCTCTCTCCCACGCAGGGGGATCCACCCGTGCTTCGTCGAGTTTGCAGAGCCCCTCGTACAACCAGTCAATAAGAATCCGCAGCATCGCTGTCGCATAGCATAGGCATAAGCCATCGCAGCCCGAACAGCTCATCACACAATCGCAATGGCCTCCCCTTGCATCTCGCGCGCCGCACGATGTCTGGGCTCGACCGCCCGCGGCCCAATCGCCCGCCAGACAGCGCCAGCCTCGTCCCTCTGCCAGCGGCACTACCACTCGTACGACCATCCATCAACGCCGCCATTTGGCACCGTCGACAGGTCTATCCTGGCCGCCGCCTACAAGCACGTCCCTGAGCATGGATTCTCTCTCCGCGCCATTGGCCTTGGCGCCCGCGATGCCGGCTACCCTGATATCAGCTCCAGCATCCTGCCCGACGGCCAGTTCAGCCTGATACGCTACCACCTGGTTGCGCAGCGCGAGAGACTGGCTGACAAGAGCCGCGAGCTGCTCAAGGATGATTCGCTCGCCACCGTCAATGACAAGGTGGCTGCCTTGACATGGGAGCGACTGGTGGGCAACAAGGACATCATACACAGGTGGCAGGAGGTGAGTGCCGTGTCTGGTCGTGAGACACCCATTGGCGCGTTCGCTGACCAGAGTGCGCCATATGCAGGCCCTGGCCATCATGGCGCAGCCCAGCCATCTGCCCAAGTCGCTGGCTGAGCTGGCTGCCCTGTCCGACGACATCTGGTTCCTGGCGGGCGACAAGGCCGTCGACCCGTCGTGGTACACCAAGCGGGCGGCTCTCTCCATGGTCTACAGCTCCAGTGAGCTCTTCATGACCAACGACAGATCGCCGTCCTTTTTCGAGACAAGACAGTTCTTGCATCGAAGGCTGGGAGAGGTCCAATCTGTGGGGGGCACCGTAGGAGCCGTAGGCCAATGGGTTGGCTTTACGCTTAATGCAGGCGTTAATGTCTTGAGAAGCAAGGGCGTCCCTATCTGACGTTCTAGACACAAAATCCGCCCCCAAGCCACATCCTCATCCCTGTCTAATTAAATCATAAGAGTCATGTACAATAGTATCAGCATCTCAAGGCTCCCAACTCCCAACGAGTTTGCTCGCCACCATTTTATGTATATACACCATCGCCTATTGTTTTTTACCGCCCACGAATGAATGGCGTCCCAGCATTATTGCGCAAACTATTCATTACACCTTGCCCACAAAGTATGTTCACAGGCCGGCCATGAGTGGCAGGCGCTGGCTCTAGATGAGGGTTCGTTGGCGGGGATCGGTCAAGCTGTAAGATAGAGATTTGAGAGTTAGCCATGAAAATCGCAAATCACTAGAAAGAGTAAAATGTCAATGAAACTGACCGAATAATCTTGACGTCTTTATCCAGCCGAGCACGGCCCTCAATAGCATTCGGCGTGATCAAGATGTATTGTCGCGATACTGATCGTCGAGCAGCATCCACCTGTGTTGTGACATCATCCCATTAGCACTCACTCTCAAATCACCTCTCATTTCCCGTAAATCTGCAGTATAACCTACCAGCATGTTGGTACTAATTGCTCGGTTAACATTATCCATGAAGACGTCGAACTCATCCAGACATCGTATTGGTGATCCAATTGCTTCCCACACGGAGAGAAGCATGCATATTGACGAGAATGACTTTTCGCCTCCAGATAACGTCTTAGTGTTGCGGCCTGATGAGCTCTTTCGAGTCTTGTCAGGCTCAATCTGGAGGTTTACCTTCCTGGCCTGGTGGTCAATGTCGATCTTGCCTCTGAACCCACGCTCACTCAAAAGATAACTGAACTGAATTCGTATTCGAGCGCTAATTTGCCTCTGGAACTGTCTCCATAGGTGAAGTCGGTGCTCAATGGCTTGTTTCAGACTCGCAATAGTGTCGTCCACGTCTCTTGTCTTCTTCATCACATCCTCGTACCGCGTTCTGGCCTCGACAGCTCGGTCGTAAATCTGTTGGTCTGTGGCCCCTTGTCGAGCCTCTCGCTGTGCCAGCTGCTCGCAAACCTTTTGGTATTTGATCTCAAGACTTGCATATGTTTCGTCTTCAGGGATATGAACACGATCCGGCGACACTTGCTCTGCTTGCTGGATAAAGTCGGCCACCTCGGCAATCTTCTGGTCACGCCTGGCCTCTGCTCGCCGCCTCTCGGACTTCTCGATATCCCACCTCTCAAAGGCGGCATTCTTTTGAGCGAGTGCAATCTTCCGAAACGCTTCGTGTTTCTTGACTTTGTCGTCTGCCTTGGCTACGCGGCTTTGGTGATCCTTACGCACATCCTTTTCGGCATCAAGGCGTGCCTTGGCCTCTTCCGCCTTCTTGCTTAGCTCTCGCTTTTCTAATTTCAAGTTACCATACTGCAGACCAAGCTGCTCCTCTTCGGTCTGCTTCGCTTCGCGCTCCTCCCGCAGCGCAACAAGACGTCCATCGACGCCCTCGAATGCATCTAGGTCTAGTGATATCCGCTGAATGTCCGCCTGAATTCGGCGATTATCACTTTCCAAACCCTTGAGTGCGGTCAGGTGAGATTTGAGATCAGCTTCACAGCCATCCAATTGCTGGCGTGCTTGCCGCTCCTCAGCTATCAAATCCTTCACCTCCAAGCCTAGCTGCCTGAGGTTCTCCTTCTGCACAACAAGCCGCTGAGCAGAATCTGACTGCATTCGAGGAGCTAGGTTGGTCGGTGTAATAGGACTTGTGCCTATTGTTCCGAAACGGTTTGTTATTCTCAGTCCGTGGCCGCGTTTCCCTTTGCCATCGTGGAAGCAGATGCACGCCACCACGTTTCGGGGAGGACCGTTGTTATCGATCATTACCCGCTCCGCTTCGATACGATCCTTTACTAGGATGACCTTTTCGATCTGGTTATTGATGACAAGCTGAGATCGAACGAGCTCATTGTCGAATGCCAGCACTCTGAGGATGGTATCAAATTCGCCATCTGGCTCCTGGGCACTGGTGTCAATTGTGCCTCCATACGCAATATAAATGGGTGGTTGTTTTCTTAGGCCAATTCGCTGAATTAAGTTTGACAATTTCGTATGGTCCCTCTTACTCTTCACAACAAACGCATTCAAATTCTCACCAAAGGTCTTTTCGAGGATGCCAGACCATTCAGGCTTTCGGAGAGTAACATGGGTGCCAAGGGGACCTAGAGGCTTGCTTTCAAACCCGCTTTCCTTCTCAATGGCCTTGGCCAGTTTGATGAGGTCTGGGTCATATCCGTCAAGGGCTGAGCCGCTGCTCTGCTCGAGATCTTTGACGCCCCTTTGCGCCACGACCACCTCCTTTTTCTTTTGTTGGAGAAATTGATCTGCTCGCTTTGCAGCTTCCTTGGCTGCTGTTATTTTTTCGTAATACGTTGACGTCTTGGCCTTGGCTTCGCTAATTTGTTCGTTCACTCTCTTCTCCTGCGCTTGCGCCTCGGAGAGCTCTTGGTCTTTCTGCGCGCGTGCAGAGCCTGATGCACCATCCAGTCGGTTTTCTTCCTCCTTGATCTTGCTCTCACATGACTGTATGTCTGTCCGGAGAGTTCTCAACCGCATGTGAGCATCTCGCTCTTCGCGCTGCAGTTCTGTTTGCTTCCTTTTGGCATCATTCCACGCAGCCTCTGCCTCCAACATTTTCTCCTCAAAAGTGTTTTCTTCATTGCCGAGAGCTTCTCGGGCCTCTTGAACCCGAGCCAGCTTCTCTTCCTCCTTTGTGAGGGCGTCTGTCGCCTTTTCGCAGTCAGCCTCCCAGGTGATGAGCTCCTCGTCGCGCCTGTTCAAATCAGCGTTGCGCTGCTCTAGCTCTCTTTCCCGCTCGACGACTTGCGACCAAACAAGCTGGTTTCTATAGTGTCTCGCTTTCTCGCGAAGGCCTTGGTTCTTCTGGGCTATCTCGGCAAGTCGTTGAGCATCGTCCATTTCCTTTTTAACATGGGCTATCTTCTCATCGAGATCTTCTCGGAGTATAAGCGTCTTGTCTAATGTGTCTTGCGACATTTTGTAGTCATTATCCAACTGCTCCAGTTGGACACCAGAAACAAAGTACTTGTACTTTTGCGCTGGGCTTGCGGCATTGAGGAACTGTCTCGCATTATCTTGGGAGAGGACTGTCAGGGGGTTCCCTATCTGCAAGGCATACCACTCCGAGATTTCGTCGACCTCCTGCTTTTTGGTAGAGACAACCTTGCCCTGGTCCGTCTTGATCTTGAAACCGCTGCTGCCAGATTTAGAAAAGTGGCGCTCGACAGTGATGGACGATCCGTAGATGTCGGGCTGGTATGCATCGGATCCAACGTTCTTGATCTTGACAACAAGACTTCCTTGCTCGCGTCCTTCCTTGACGAATGACTTTAAGCTGCCGCCTCTGTTGGTATCACTAGCCTTGCCGCCAAGACATAGTGTAAGAGCCGTCAAGACAGCGCTCTTGCCACTGCCGTTCTCTCCAACGATGAAGTTGATGAGGGGACCAAGTTCCACATGCAATCGTTCGTGGCACATGAAGTTGTAGCAGGTGATGCTTTCAATAATGCCACTCTCAGCGACCATGTTGTTGTCAAACGTCTGTGTCGTAGTGCGGCGCATCAGCTTCTGCGTGGCTTGCTGGTCGTCCCAATCGGTATTCTTGAGGTGTCGGAAACCATTGTCTCTCATAAGTTCGTATTGGGTCTGGGGGGGAGTCGCCGGAGCGTCGTCATCATCGTCATCTCCATCGCCGTTTTCGCTCTCAGAGCTGGATGAACCGTCGTCTCGTCTCGTCTCTGCTGCTCTACTGCTCGAAGGCTCTGCTGATAACCGGACTCGTTTTCTCTGCGACCTGCGGTTAGCCAGCTGATGATTGCCCGGCTTGTTGACGTAGTTACCGGCTGCATGCCGTTGGCCATGGACGCACGCGCTTCAGTGACGTCTGTAATTTCGTCTTGCTGGCCTGAGGCTTTGCGCAATCTCTTGAGAGGCGCCATGGCCGGTGGTTGATAGATTGGGCGTAGTCACAGAAGTCGAGAAGTATCAAGGAAGGCTGGAAGGATGCGCCGGTCGGTGATTGAAGCGTATTGGTTATATTAACATGTTAAAGAGTCCCATCCTAGTGTCGCATGCATCCTGCAAGCCCCTCTGGCCGATAAGCGATGCGATGGACTTGTCAAAGTCCATTAATTTGGTCTTGCAGCGCGTTGACCGCGTTGAGCGCGTCGTGGGGTAAAGCAGCTAGGCAGTTAGGCAGCTAACAGTGCATGACTAATGCGCCTGTCCTTTCAGGTATCTTAGTAGCACGCTGGCTGTATGTAAATCACTTTGAGGACCGAGATGGTATTTTATCCGCAAGTCGACGGCTTGTATTAGCAAAGATAAATATCATTTGACATTACAACTATAGAAAGGAAATTTGAGATTCAACCTTTTTGAGAGAATAATTAAAAGTCCGTAGCTATATGCTATCTATAATGCCCAGCAATATTGTGATAATAGCCAGCGCTGAAAGAATTTTGATAGGCGGGTGTGTAAGAGCTTGTCGGCGTGGGGCTTCAATCGAGACGGCACTCTCAAACTTACATCTACATGCATTCCAACTAAACTCAACATATCGTATGAATAACCTTTCGCCATGCGGATGACTGAAAACCATCACAGGTATCCCTTCTCGCGGTAAAGCATGTCCAACGACAGCAATGTCGGCGAGACGGAAACTGCCGTAGGGCAGCTCTCTGAAAATACCGTCGAGTACATGCTCTTTGTGGTCGAGAACCAACAATCCGAGGCTCGTAAAGCACGTACTCGCCTTGAAGCTATTCGAAAAGCAGCAGTTGAGCTCGTTCAGTCGCTCACAAAGGACTACATCTGGCAGCGTGAGGGGTTTGAGATTTCGCTGAAAAGCGAGCATGGTGAGTGCAGCCCCTTGGCCTCTGATGGTTCAATGACAATTTCTTCTTAATTCCTGCTCTAATAGCTTACCTCTAGGACTTCTGTTTCTACATGGCACCACTGATTATGGAGATGCCATCGAAGATGAATGGCTCATTGTCTACATGCTCTGTGAGCTGTCCAAAGCCCATCCCGACGTCTGGGTTCGAGTTGGAGATTCCGATGGAGAATTCCTCCTTGTCGAAGCGGCCAACGTCCTTCCCATGTGGCTGAGTCCGGAAATTGATCGTTACCGCGTATGGATCCATCTTGGGAAGATCTTCCTTATACCTCTCATGCTCAGGGGTAAAGACGATCCCGACCAATTGTCGCTTTCGCAAGCCGTCACGTTTCTGCGATCAAATACAGACGCCCTGGTTCACCTCCCCGCCATCGATTCCGAAGCATTTCATAGATTGAAGAAATACCCAGATCAAATCTCCAACTCTATCCACCATTCCCTTGTCACGATTCCTAGAGCAGTGGCCTACATTTTACATGCTCTTCCAAAGGCTGTTGCCCCTGCCGTTGAGCACTTTTATTTGCGAGATGCCAACTCGCTGAAGCCCATTATATCTTCATCGGGATCTTTGCAATTTCCACCGGAAGATCTTGTCACGGTCAGTGTAAGATTCAGCAAAACCCTCTTTGCTCAGCTCAAGTCCCAGAGATTCGACACACCGCCAAGGTGGGAGGCCCTGCTCCGCAAAACCACAAACGCGGAGCTGCTGCCAAAACAAGACCAGAAGAAATTCGAACACTTAGAGACTGGCATGAAGCTCACCTGCGGGTTCGAGATGCTTGCTGTCAATGCAGAGAATAGCAAGAGCAGAGTCGTTCGCGAAATGGCTATCATGTTAGAGGATCTGCAAGAGGACGGAAGCTCATGCCTGCCTTCCGATGAAGAGATGAAATTGTGGGAGAACGCTGGTCGGGATGACGATGATTCATGGCTTGACATCAATTACGAAGACTTTGAGCGCGAGCTAGAAGGGAAGCAAACTCATGCTTCGTCTTCAAAGAGCGCATCCGGCTTCGGCGAGGCTCAGACACAAGAGAATCTGAGAAAGATAGTCTCGCGCTTCGAGTCTTTCCTCAACGATGATGACGCTGGGTTAGAGGGCGCTGAGCTCGACAGAATGGACGTCGATGATGATGACGAGGAAGAAGAAGAAGATCAGGACGTAGAGGTGAGCTTTGATGAAGAAGCATTCTCCAACATGATGAAAGAAATGATGGGCATTGCCACAACGAATCCTGGGGAAGGAGCAAAGGTTCGAAAGGTTGAGACTGCCGAGGACCACACCGATAGCGATGCAGAAGAGGATCGAGACATACAAGATCTCGCATCTCGCATGGAAGCCGAGCTCAAAGAGTACGGGACTCTCCAGCTCGATCCACCAACAACCGAGCGTGCGATAAAGTCAAAGCAAAGCTCTGAGAAGGATAAGCAGAAGGATAAGCAGAAACAGAAGCAACCGCTGCAAGGAGAAAACGGCCATTCGGCAGATTCCACCGATGACGAGGACGGCGAAGTCGACATTGACTATAACCTAGCCAAGAATCTTCTCGAGAGCTTCAAGAGCCAGGGAGGCATGGCTGGCCCTGCGGGAAATCTCATGGGGCTCATGGGGTTCCAGCTACCCCGTGACGAAGATAGCGGCAGTGAAGGCCAAGGTGACGGACGATAGCTTAGCTGGCATTGGTGTAGGCTTTGCCTCTGGCATTCGTTGTTTTGTTTGCTTTTGCTCTTCGATGTCAAGACTACAAGTGCTTGGGAGCTTGATTGTGATAGCAACACACCGTATTTCTAATGTCATGTAGTACTGGGACAAATAAAAGATATGTTAAGCCGTTGTACTATATCAATCTTCGTCTCCAACTCCTGGCTTGTGCATAAATATTACAAATGCTCCCTTCACTTTCCGGTATCGTATTCAATGAGCTATACACGCCAACTTCCATGCAGTAGACAACAACCTCAATCCTCCGAGTCAGGCTTAACAGCCTTGCCGCCACCACCACTCTTTTGTTCGCCTGCCATGCCATAAAGTACATTGATGTTATACCGCTTCAGCTCCTCCCACTCCTTGGCATCGACCACAGAGATACCGCAAAACATCTAGTATCATCGTTGTTAGCTATTCACAAATCTTCCATTACAGTGGACATTGGACAAACCTGGAATATCTCGACGAGGATGACCTTGTTTGGGTTCTTGAGGTTGACTTTGTGCTCAGGCTTGATCATGCCGGCAACCATTTTGATGACGGCTTGTGATTCCAGGATGCTGTGATTTCTCATGGTGTGTCGTATGGCGTACTGCCCAGCCATCAACCTCCAGTTAGCCAAGTATCCTTTTGAGTAAACAAAACCTCTTCCCAGCCGGGCCTCAACTTACCGTAAAAGGGGCGCCTGTCTCGGCTTGCCGGGTTTCCGCCTCTGGCACCGCCGCCGCCTGAGCCGTTTCTTTCACTTCCTCTGCTCCATCCGAGCCTTCCTCTGGCTTCTCTTCTTCCCCTTCCTTCTCCTTCTCCTCCTCGTTCAAGCTAAAAAACGAGGCTAGAACCTTCCGTGCCACTCTTTGAACTCCCTTCTCAGACGCCTTCTCCGTATCCACCACGGGCGTCAACCGGTTAATATACTTGCACTTGCGATCCTTTGGGCTCTCACACTTCTGCGCATCCCTGCATATCTCAAGCACCAGCTGGCAGGGATCCACCGGCCTCATCGTCTTCATGAAGAAGACGCACTCTATCGTGACCGACACTGGGGAGAAGATGCCTCTTGCCTGGGGCTGTTTGGGTGCCTTCATGGCTTCAAGCTCCTTTTGGATAGATGCCTCAATGTCTTCATCCTCGTCTCCTGATTTCGGCTCCGTCTCATCAACTGGCGGCTTGATGCCGTACAGCTTTTCGCCGTACTGTGAAAGGTAGTGAGCATTTTACCAGCAACACCACAAAATCCCAACATTCTCCTCTAGATAATTTGTGGTGGATTGCAAAAGGGGGATGTCGTTACCTCGTCGCACAAGGCTTTGAACTCTCGGACTGCCTTGCCCTTCATGCCCCTTGCATAGGTAACCCAGATGCCCTCATCGCCCACCTCAAGCGTTTTGCCCATTTCCGCCCAAGAGGCCTGCTTTGCCTTTTGAGCCGGCGTTTTCCATCTCCCAGCTGTACCCTCCTATCGTGAGAATCACAATGTTAGCATTTCCAGCGTCATAGACACGAAGCAAGAGTTTTCGCTTCATGTGTAGTACAGGTGTATTCGCCAGCATACCTTTCTCTTCTTCAATGCCGAGCCGTCAGAGCTACCAGGGCCCTGTTTTCTTTTTGATGCGGAATCTGCCATCTCAATTGAGTGCTTTGTCTCGAATACAGGCCGACTAAATGATGCTCTGAAAGCAAGTTTATGAAACTGCAGTGAGCTTTGCAGTGCTGGATACAGCTTATTTGAGGCTCGCGATTAGATACGGTGAGCGGGTACCTGGTACTTCTACTCAGGCTCAAGTTTAGAGGAAAGTTGGGTACTCGCAACCTCTAATATTTTCACGAAAGCACGTGATTTCGAGATCTCATCCTCCAAGATCCCAACTTTCGCCAAGGCAAATCTTAATGGGCGTACCAAGTACATATAGGCACTAAATAAAATGTAAATCTTGGAATATTCAACAAATTTATTCAAGTGACAATCTCTGTGCCAAAATAACTCAGACTGGCACAGATTTCCCGGAAAAGGCGTAAGGTAATTATTTTGGGGCACTTTATAAAGGACTTTGATACCCTGTTGTTGGAATCCGGTATTACATACGCACAAGTCGGGTCACAAGATTGCAAATAGATAATTAACAAAAAAGGATTATCAACTTGAAATTCATATACATAACATCCTGCTAAACCATGCTTCGTTTTTTCTTCCTTTTATAACCCCCCCTTCCAAGCCTGCTTGACTAACGATCAGTGCCTGCCTTGATCCGCTGTCTCAGGTCTATTATTCTAATAAGGTGCCGATAAACTCCATGCCGTGCATGTTAGTCCTTTTTGGCGTTGTTCTTGGCGCTGGCTTCAGCAGTCATGATCAATGCTCGCGGGGCGTCTTCTTTAGGCATGTACAGCTCGACAAATTGAAGGCATTCTGCCGCGTTGAACGTGGGGTCTGTGAGAAGCTGTTCTAATGACTCCTTGGTCTTGACGGCAAACTTCTTGGCCGTCTTGGATCCGCCAAATACGTCAACCAGGGCCTTGAAATCCCAGTTAGAGATGTCGTTGTACTCGGCCTCCATACCGTGGATGAAGCGCTCAATGGTGAAGCCATCATTGCAGATGACAAAGCTGAGAAACAGACATGTTAGTGACTGTCTGGTTGAGCTGGGTGTGGGATATGGTTATGACTTACATGATGGGCTTCAGCTTAAGACGAATCATAGTGCTCAGCTCCTGGGCTGTGAGTTGGAACGAGCCGTCGCCTACAAAGAGGATAGTCCTGCGGCCGCTGTTGTCATCGGCAGCGGCAAGGGCAGCTCCTTGGCAGGCACCGACTGACCAACCAATACTTCCCCAGAGGACCTGGCTGAGTGCGGTAACGCCAGATGGGAACTTGGTATCCCAGATACCAAAGTTGGCCGTGCCAGTCTCTGTGATGACAATGTCCTTCTTCTGGAGGAATTGACCAACGCGCGGCCAGAGCCAGGCCTGAGTGATGATGGGTGAGTCATCTAGGTTCTTGGCAACCTCGTTCTCGACAACTGGTGATGGCTGGACGTTGAGCTCGGATGCGCTGATCTGGTTGATAACCTGCCGCAGCACTCCTCTCATCTGGACACCTGGATAAGTCGAATACTTGACAACACAGTGGTCGCTGTGGAGATCAATCGTGTTCAGCTGAGATGTACGATAAGAGAAACCAGCAGTGTTGAAATCGCTCTAAGAGAAAGGTTAGCGAATGAACGGATAAGAGCGATGCAGATATAGCTTGGGACAGATATACACACCTTGAGGGCACCAATTGTTAGGATAAGATCTGAGGACTCAACAATCTCCTGGGCTTGAGGGGGTGAAGAACCGGCACCGGCATAGACACCGCCATAAGTCGGGTGCTCTTCGTTAACAGCGCCCTTACCCATGGGAGTGACGAAGACAGGGAGATTGGTCTTTTCGATGAGGTCATGGACCTCATCGAGGACGCGGTGGCGAATGGCACAGGCATCAACGAGAATGACGGGGTTCTTTGCAGCTCGGAGGTACTTGAGAACGACATCGACGACGTAGGCTTCACTCTCGGGCTCATTATCGGGCTCCGACAGGTCAATTGGCGTGTTGAGCCTAGCACCCTCGACCTTGGCCTGAACCATGTCGGTAGGCAGCATGATGTAGATGGGTCGAGACCGGATGTAGCATACTCGGAGGGCGTGGTCGATTTGAGTGGCGATTTCAACCGGGTTGGTGAGCTTTGCGACCTCACAGGAGATTTGAGCGCTCATGTTGGCGAAGACGTTGAAATCGCCGTTTCCGAGCGTGTGGTGGAGGAGCATGCCATTTCGCTGCGAGATGGTGGAAGGGCAACCGACAATGTGGACGACGGGGATATGTTCGGAGAAGGCACCGGCAACGCCATTGATGGCGGAAAGCTCTCCCACTCCAAAGGTGGTGATGAGAGCACCCATCTCCTTGACGCGAGCATATCCATCAGCGGCATAGGCTATTAGGCAGGCATCAGTTAGTATGAGGTATAGTATGGTCATATTTTATGGTAAGAAACTCACCAGCATTGAGTTCGTTGACGCTGCCAACCCACTTGAGACCGCAAGAAGGCAGGTAGTCGAGGGCAATGAGGTTGTAGTCTCCGGGAAGGCCGTGGACGGAGCGGACGCCGATTTGGTGGAGTCGTCGGAAGAGATACTCGGCAACGTCCATGGGCTGCTCGAGATTCTGCACCCTGATGTTGATGTTTGCGCCCATGATTGCAGCGGGAGATGGATGTTTCCCCAGATAGTATATTATAGTTCGAAGTTGGTGTTTATTGTGATGAATATAGTAGCTGTTGCTGTTGTTGCTTGTGGTGACCAGCACTCTTAACTTTAGGAGCTCGGGATGTTGATAGTTCAATTGAATGAAGCTGTAGGAGGAATCGATTGATTGATTGATTGATTGTTAGACTGATTGATTGGTGTCTGGCAGGACATAGGACAAAAAAACAAAGGATGGAACGGCTAAGTGAGAGGATATATATTATACTCGTACTAGGAGTAGCTTCGCATCCATCCCACTTCATCCATCGCGACAAGCTCCCCTCCATCGTGGCTGCTCTGGTTTGCACCAAATGCGGCACCGGCGAAGGAACCCCGCCAATGCAGGCTGCTCGTGCCATCGGCAAGCATGAGCTCACTTTCGGACGCGCCTCTGTCATGATAGTGATGTAATGACGACTCTCAGGCCATTTAGACCTTGGCCCACTCCCTGCGCTAATGCACCTGTTGCGGCCTCTTGATTGCCCAGAGATACCCATAGCTTGCCATAGCCTGCAATCCTGGCACCCAGTCCAGCAAAATATGCTCCGTCTTCCGTCTGCAGGCAATCCAATATAGTGCTCAAGCGGACAATTAACACGACAACCAAGGCCGCTCATCTAGATTCCATCGGCGCCTGCTCGGCACCACGCCCGGTCAATTACCAGCCTGTCGCCCCGTTGTTTTGGCGTTGGGCCCAGCCGCATCACGGTATCGACCGGGCTCAGGTACCAGTCAAACCAATCCATACCACACATGGCGCCGAGTTCAAGGATACGAAGTCGCGGCTTGATGAGCTTGATTGCGAATTGATAGTGGAATTGATAAGTCGATAGGTTGAGAGCCCATCGAGCTGTGAGGGTGAGTAAAGATTTTTCTCTCTCTCGTGGCATGCTCGCACTCTCTCGCCACCATGCGCACACAAGTCATGATACCTCGTACCACGGCCCAGCACGGCGTCTTGTCTATTGCCCCTATTCCCAACTCCCAACGCCGTCCGTCTATGGCTGGCAATACATCAGCCGCTGACAATCGTACACTGTGCATGCATTTGCAGCACCTTTCGTTACCCCTTTTCCTTTTCCAAAATATTCCCTCCTCCTTCTAATCGTACACATACATTCGTCCATCTTCCAGGAGGCCATCAGTCGCATCGGCCGTCCTTCCACCCGGTCCTCCAGCGCTCATCCCATCGCGAACAGTCAAACTCGGGCTTCCCCAGCTTTCTGTTGACGTCGTTGTGAGCGCGGCAGAGCCACTGTGAAAACTCGTCACGGCTGGACACCTGCGGCTTTTGCCGTGCCATGTAGCCCTGGAAGTCCTCGGCACATACCCAGCACGGGTACAGCTTGGAGAAGAGCCCGACGAAGCTTAGCAGGTCCGACTGCTGCGTCCGCGATGGCGTTTCTGGGTACGATGCGGCGATGGAATGGAGGAGCGTCCAGGTGCTCCGTCCAAGGGTCTCGACGTCGGGCGGGCAGTCGGCTGGAGGGCCCGAGGCGACAGCTGTTGTAGATACTGCTCTGCTGCCGGCGACGGCATCTTTTTTGGGCGCTTCTTTGGCCAGTGCGGCCCATGAAGCAAATGATGTGCAGCTTCGGCATCTTTTATGACAGGGGCACTGTTACCAGACTTGATCCAATGACCAGTGCCCAAACAGGCACAAATGTAGACACGAGGGTATACGCAAGGCTGCAGATACTTACGGTTTGCCATCCTTGCCCAGAACCACTCCCTTGGGAAACTTCTTGGGCTGCTGGTCGGCGGCTACAGACTCGGAAGCAGCCGAGAGCCCCGGAACGGACGCAATCGCCGTAGCGTCACGAAAGGATGCTTCCTCGGCCATAGTTTTTTTTTTCTTGTATCGGTAGGAGAAGATCCCAGTAGTGCCAGCAAAACAACGCTCACACTCACTAACAAACTCCAATCAGGCCTCGAACGGTGGCCAAAAATCAAGAAAGAGGAAATGATGGAGAGAAAAAGATGTATAAAGATGGACAAGTCTCAAGACGGACTCATACAGTATCTCGCACGTAATTTGTCAGCCCATGGCTTGGGCCCGGCCTGTCACTTTCAGCCTGGACACTTTTTTCTTATCGATAAAGCTGCGGGTAGCCCCTCTAGCCCCTCCAAGCCGTCGTCATCCGCTCTTGTACTCCCGTAGAACTACTAGGCTATTATTAGCTCGTCAGCAATCGGTCGTTTTATGCAGCTATCGATGTCGACAACACCTCAATTCACCATCTTTGAAGCCATTGTTCAAAGGCATATCCAAATCCATTGCCGCCTCTTCAAGAGCATTTATATTAGCTTCACTCTCAATCTCACCCACCAAATGTCCTTCAGCAACCTCCATCCTGTGCTAGTCTAGTTTCATCATGTCATCGTCCAATTCCGCTCCTCAAGACCAGCCGATCCCGGTCCTGCTCCTCAAAACAAAATCCAGCCCATCCGACGCATACGAAGACCTCTTCTCGGCCCCTTCCCATAACCCCTCTTTTGAACCAACTTTCGTCCCCGTCCTACAGCACAAGTTTGAGGAAAAGGGAGTAGACAGGCTCCGAAACTTGCTCCGCCAGAAGCGCATCGGGAGCAGCCCGGACTGCGAGTTCGGCGGGCTGATATTCACTTCCCAGAGGGCGGTGGAAGCATTTGCGCATGTAGTGCTTGAAGATGAAGCTGCAAAAGGTTAGCTCAGCATCCTTTCCTCTTCAATAGGCCATATCTTCTTAGCTGACACACCCCGGTGAAAAGATGACCCCGAATGGCCTCACTTACAGAACATCCCTATCTACAGCGTAGGCCCAGCCACCACCCGCGCCCTGTCCGCCGTCTCCCAGCAGCCTCCCCTCCAAATCTTCGGCAGCCACACGGGCAACGGCGATGCCCTCGCGCAATTCATCCTCGACCACTACGCCGAGTGGCACCGCGGAAACCACCCCGCCCGACTACCCCCCCTGCTATTCCTCGTCGGCGAGCAACGCAGAGACATCATCCCCCGCACCCTGATGGATCCGTCCCTCCCCGAAACCCGCAGGATCCCCGTCGTCGAAGAGGTCGTCTACGGCACGGGCGAGATGCCCTCGTTCCCGGACGACTTCGCGGCCGTCCTGCGCAGCACGCATCGCTGCCCAGAGCGCTGGGCCGTCGTCTTTTCGCCCACGGGCTGCGACAGCATGCTCCGCGGCCTCGGCGTGCTGGATCCCGAGACGGGCAAGTTCTCTGGGCGGCGGGACGAGGGGACGTATGTCGCTACGATTGGGCCTACGACGAGGACACATCTTGTCAAGAACTTTGATTTCGAGCCTGATGTTTGTGCTGAGACGCCGACGCCAGAGGGAATATTGGAGGGGATAGTGGCTTTCCAGAAGAAGAGGTTAGAGAAGACGGCATTGTAGCAATGGAAATGGATAGAAGTCAAGCAAGAGGAGGAATAGAAATTGTAAAGCCAATGCTGGCCATTGGCATTTTAACAAGACACTGCAACACACTGTAAGAGTACGCATGGAATCGAAGGCAGCAATAAATACAAATGGGGGGAAAGGCGCTCATTCATTTGGTTTCGGGGTATCATAGTATAAAATATCTGTCTGTCTGGCTATCTGTCTAGGCGTCAAATTTTCTCGAGGGAGTGTCGTCTTCCTCTGCTTCATCTCTTTTCGTTTCCCCAATTCTTCCTTTTCTTTCTCATACCACCACACCTTCTTCATCCTCCTCCTTCTTTTCCTCATATTATCAACTTTCTCACGCCCCTCTCGCCCAAGATTCTGTCTGACATGTATTCTGGCATCTCTCATATAGTAGAATTATGCATCATATGACTTGAACCATGTTCGACAGACCCCCATTCAGTCGATTACATCGGTGTCCATTAGGCAATCAAATAAGACGGAGTGAAGAGCAGTATTCCGGTAAACACTGTATGCACCAGGGGAGGAGCCTCATCTCCCGGGAACAAGCAAAAGATAACATCGTTCAAAGGCAATGCATATAACCTCATCACGCACCAATCACCCACAGCTCAACGCCAATAACGCTAAACTTTGGTCCCGCATCGCTCAGCGGCTCGTTGCCAAACGTCTCGCAGGTGGCGCTGTGGCCCACGTCGAGCGAGTCGTCGAGCCACAGGCCGTAGTGGCCGCCTCCAGACCCCACGCTCAGGAAGCCCGTCTCGCAGTTGATGTAGAAGTCGTTGAGCCCGCTGTAAGGAAACGCCTTGAAGCGAATCCCGGGCGTCGAGGCGCCGGACCGCGAGGGAGGGGCAAGCGTCGTGCTGCGTGTCAAGTGGGTTGTGTCTGCGGATGGCGGCAGCGGGAGAGAGGTCAGCGTCGAGGCTCGCCACAGGAAGCACTCGCCGTTGCCAAAGTAGGACGGGGCAGGATGGGGATACTCGGAGAGGTAGGCGCCAAACGTCTGCGTCAAGTCAAGTCAATAGTCAGCGGATCGTCCATTCCAGCCTTGTTTTTCCATCATGAGATCCATCTCGAGTCCAAGCTTCCACAAGGCAAAAGACAAAAGACAAAAGACAAAAACTTACCCCGCCCTCCTGGTCCTTGACAACCAGCACAAAGCCCACCCGCATGCCCGCATACTCGCGGCACCGCTGATACAGCGTCGTCAGGCTGGTGCCGTTCTGCTCCAGGCTGTACACCAGGCGCCAGTTCTCGGTGATGCGCAGCCGCTCCGGCACCATGGTGCGAATCTCCTCCGCCACCACCGTCGTCAGCAGCCTCGACGCCGCCGGCGTGCTGTCCTTGTATCCGAGCAGCACAATCGGATCCAGCGGCGGCGGCCGGAAGGGGCTCAGCGTGCGCAGCGTCGGCGTGTAGACATCGTTGATGCCGTCCTTGAGGTGGCCGTGGCTGTCGGCGGCTTCGTCAAACTCGCTGCCAACGCGCGTTTCTTCGGTCGAGAAGCGCCGCATCAGGCCCGTCCACATTGCTACCAGCTTTTTGCCGTTGGCTTCTGGCGTGTAAGCAGCCCTGCAGCTCGTGGTATAAGCCGGAGGTCAAGTATCTTGCCCGTCCCTAGAAGTATTACCCAGTAGGTATGCAGCAGGTCGCAGGCACAGCAGGTTGGTAATCCTTCTGTACTACTAGGTAGGTAGTACTACGTATGAGCTGGCAGAATGTTCAATTGCGGTATGGCGGTAAGCAGCCGCGAGCAGTTACGATGTATCCAAAGACGAGACCCGCCAGCCGAGCGATGGAAGCTGGACGGCCATGGAATAGGGCAAAAAGAAGCCGGAGATGATGGGCGACGCCGAAAGAGTGAGAGAAAGAAAACAGCGGCGTAATGAAAATCCAAGGTGCAGAAGCTGCGTGTACCTGCGCAAGTCGAGACACCTAAAACGACGTGCTAAGGACAACGGCAACGGCCTGTCACGGGCAGCAATTTAGCTGTCGACAGGTATCTGTTGATCCATGCTTTACCTCTGAGGTGGGGTTTGCCAGGGCCAAGTCATGCTGCCATTGGTTTGGCCTATGAGCAACAGGCCACTGCAAAACAGAGCCGTCCATGTCGATCGCGACACTCGCCCCGCACCTCGGCCGGGACCAGCCTTTTGATGCTAAATATACTCGTAGTATAATCTACTCTGTAGGGATATATATCATCGACCATGTGTGCGTGTATTCAATGAGATGCGCAGGCTAAGTAGTTAAAGAAACCCCGCAAAAGTGACCAAAGTGAAAAGGAAAAAAAAGGAGCCATCCGAGGCCTGTGTATTTATTCGTTTCATATCTCGTCTCGTTCCTCCTTGCTTTGCTATCCGCTCATCTTGGCCCGGCCAAGACTAATATCCTTTCTTTGCCAATCTCATTGCTCTATATCCTCCACAGATTCTTCCATTTTTCTTCACCTTGTTTATAAATGGCTACAATCTCCTCCAACAATGTGCTTCATCGAGCTCTGAAAACACGAGCTCAATCTTTTACCGCATAATCTCTTGGTAAATCAGTTGCTTCAGCTGCTCCTTGCTCAGGGTATCTTTGTGCTTGTCGAAATCGAAGAACTCCTCCGGGATCGGAGGCGCGGTTGGCTCGTCATCAGGGTCGTGATATGGCTCGAGGTAGGGGTGCTTGAGAGCATCCTCCACCGTGATTCGCTTTACGGGGTTGAACGCAAGCAGTTTCTCCAAGAGGTCCAATGCCAAGTCAGAAGTCTTGGGGAAGAGGGTGCGGAATGGCACCTTCTTCTTGAAGGGCAGCGAGCGGATGTATTCTCTCGCTCGTCGAGACTTGATGCCATAGTAGTCCTCCATGGTCGGTGTGCCGAGCACATCAAGGATCAGAGTCAGCTGGTGGTGGTCTGGAAAGGTCCTTGCGTTAGCATTCATTTGCGTACATGGAGCTTGGCGTGAGTGCCAACTTACAGTCCTTTCCGGGGAACAGAGGCTTTCCGCTGAGCATCTCAGCCAGGATGCAGCCCACAGACCAGACGTCAATGGCCTTGGTGTACTCCTTAAAGGTCAGCATGATCTCGGGAGCACGGTACCATCTCGTGGCAACGTATTCCGTCATGAAGCCTGAGTTGTCCTCCTGGGAAGCAGCAGATCGGGCCAGACCGAAGTCGCAGACTTTCAGATCACAGTTGGCATTTAGCAAGAGGTTGGACGGCTTGAGATCTCGGTGCAGAACGTTTGCCGAGTGCATGGCCTTGAGCGCTCGCAGCGTCTGGTAGATGAAGTACTGGCAGTGGTCGTCGGAGAGGTCCTGGGTTCGAATGACTCTGTGCATGTCCGTCTCCATGAGTTCCTACACGCAAGTTCTACGGTGAGCACATGTACGGATGACGGGTAGAGAGGGCTTGTGGAGCTCCGTGGGATGACGTACCTGAATAAGATAGACCTCGTTGAAGCTATCGTAGCTTCGGGGCTTCTGGATATCAAGGATGGAGATGATGTTTTCGTGGTTGAAATAGCGCAGCAGCTTCATCTCTCGCAGAGTTCTCAGACAGAACATGGAGTGGTCGAAGGGGGTAATCTTCTTGATGGCAACCTTTTGTCCCGACGGCTTGTGAATGGCAGAGCTGTTGACGCCCAAGTGCTGTTAGAAAACGGCGTGTGCAGCTACAACTAAGACGTAGGTAGACCCAGGAACCAGAAACTTACCAAACAACTCCGTAGGCTCCCTCACCAACAACATCCTGAATGTCATACTGCTCGCTGACGTTGAAGGAGATTTTGCGCGACGCCGACGCATTATTGGGGGGGTTCGACCGAGACATGATGGTCGGGCTGGGCGCTCTGCGCGACTTGAGGCTGGGAGGTAGGTGGCTGTGGGCGGATGTCGATGGCGGGCTCGAGAGCGTAGAGAAACGCAACGCAGCACCTGGCGGGAAAGGGTGAACAAAGGCCTCTCCGTATGCGTTGGAGATTCTCGTCGATGCCCGCAGGCTAATATACGGTTAACCCAATCAACGGCAACTCCACTTCCACGAACTAGACGGAGTCAGCTTGAGGTTCTTCCCACAGCAGACGAGGGGAATCGCGGCATACGAACAGAGGTGGGTAAATGGGAGGCTGCGTAGATGCAGAAGAAGCTGCTGACGCTTGTTCTTGGGGCGAAGAAGAGAAGTTGGAGAGACGAGAAATACGCTCAACCTCGGAATAAGGAACAATGTATGACGAGAAAAAGACGACAGAGACAAAGACAGCTGGGATTCCGGCAAATGATATGGAAGTCTCGGTGAGTTCACTCACGAAGCACGAGTCGCTGGCTGCGGGGTCGAAGGTGCGTGCTGGCCAAGTGGGGGTGGCCTATGGTCTTTGTATCTGCTCAGCTGAGGTGCTTTAGCGAGTTGGTGCTTTGTACGAGCAATAATTCAGGAGGGCCAGCGGGGGCGGGCTAGGAGGGCCGGGCAAGGGGGGGCGCAGAGCCTATGCTTGGGGCTCGACAGGTGTCTGCAGGCCCTGGAAGAGATGGAGGCTGGCACGCTGCATTTGGGCTAATGTTGGACGCTGATGGCACGGAGCTTCGTCCAAGGTCTAGATGGAGCTTCAAGATGCATGCAAGCCCGCCTGGAGTTACAGGTTCGTGCCGGACGGGCTCAGGCGGCGCGCGGATCCGCTGGCGGCCCCTTGCAACTGTCCTGTGACAACCTGCCGATCCTGGGCAGCCCAGATCGAGCAGCGCTGGCCGTTGCCCGTATCGAGCCCGGTTTGAAGCTCGAAACAGCAATACCTTGCCTGAGAAGGTGGCTGGCCCAGCGGGAGACGGGGAAATGCCGTGGGAATGCATGCATGTGGTGTTGTATACGGTACGGCTTGTCAAACGCCGGCATACGGCTAATGCAACATGCCTACGAGTACAGATAGGTGCCCTTTCTTGGAGGAGAGGGGGGGAGGCTCCTTTGTGTTTTGTTGAACAAAGACCTGGGAGCAAAAAACAAAAGACCGCAAGGGTCTGTTTTTCTAGAACGGGAGCTGTTGGGTTGGATTGCTGAAGAATATCTTTTGACATGGAATCGTCAACGCCTGCTGTATGCTTTGTTCTTACTCAGACTCAGATGGGGAGTTATCTATACAGCTACAAATCAGGTAGAAAGAAGCCTCCTCTATCATCAATTGTGACAAGTGAGGGGAAAAGAGCCATTATGCAGTCAGCTCGGGTCGAATATGCACCCTCTTCATCCTCATCACAAGCAAGCCTCAACTGCCATTTACCATGGAAGTATTCCGAGAACAGTCGGCCGTCTTACTTCAACATTGGATCCAATCCAGCAGCAGCCGGCGCCCGCCTGAGCTAAAGGCCACTAAAGCCTTCCATAGCGCAGGTCGTTCGGCAGGGAGACGACATGGGGGCGTCTGGGGCATCTTACAGGCTCAGCGCGGCCCTGTAGCGTAGCTTCGGCGCCAGCGCTTTGTCTCCTCCATGAATCTGGACCAACACATTGACGGTCCATCTTCCACAAAACCTTCAACCTCAACATCAGCAACATCAAATCCAATCCAGTCCAATCCCATACGATGCATGCCCAATGAGTCATATGATTCCTCTACATCACCTCTTTATCTCGCAACTCCATCCATCAAATCACAAAGCACCTCCCTACTCCTCCTCCAAATCGTTTCACACTCTTTTTCTTCCCAAAGCGCCTAATCGCCATCCCCATTGGCCAGTCAAGCGTCCCCCCTCGCCTGTTTCATCACACTCCCACCTGCGGCGTAAATCACAAAATCGGCCCCAAAAAAAGGGGAGGGGTGCCCAACCTCAAACCTCGACGTTAGAGGTTTTTCTCCAGCGCCGTTTCAAAAACTCGGGGCCGTATTTCATATCCCAGCCTTTCTTTTTCCTTTGTTAAACCCTACAGGTATTACGAGTACGCTTTTTTTTCGGTTGTGGTTGTCCACCGTCAACGTACCGATAGGTAGTACTACACGATCCATGCACCCAAGCGCAAAACACACGGTAAAATCAGTGACAACCCCCCCCCAGTCAACACCAGAGCTGCCGAGCAAAACCACCAAAAATGTGACGCACAGGAAAAGGCCCGTCTCTCCGTATTGGTTACCAATGTTCGAAAATTATGGAGTAGCCCAACCCAATCAGATAAAACACGCCACCTCTACCCCCGTCCCGCTCTTCCTGTTGCCGACGAAACAATGTGCTCCAACAGCTTTTTAACAGCCGGCCGGCCGGCCTCTATCGCCGTCCTCCACTATAGAAGAACAGGCAAGATGCCGAGATACAGAGGAGAGAAAGCACCTTGGCACTTGTGATGTACCGTGATAAAGGCAGGATGATACCTGATGAGGCTAGATAGATGCCAAGGTAAGAAAGTAGACAAATACGCCGTGAAACAACATGCTCAGCCACGGGACTCAGCCAAGTCTTGAAAACACATCTTCAATACTTCAGTTTTTTTTTTTTCAAGCGACTATTTTTTGAAATATTGTTCGTTTACCATAAAAAGACATGATCCCATCTCCTCATACTCGCCCTCTTTTTTTGCCAAAGGCCGCCACCATGAGATTCCCCGTCACTACCTAGTCTATACAATTATTATTGCAACACCACCGCTCAATTGCACTCCCCAACGTTCATTACTGCACAACCTAGATGATGATCATGTTAGCTACTGGGTGTTCTCCATAGAGTTCTTTTATGAGGGTGCCAATTGACGTACCTTTTCTCGAAGTGCACCAAGCCATTGTGCCGCACTTACTCCCTGGTCTGCCCGGTCCTCGACGAGTAGCGTCTGCGCCCATAGCTTGAGAGATGGCTCGCCGTCCTCCCGTACAACGTACAGGTGCGGAACCGTGATACTTCCCACGCCAAGTGCTCGGTGATCACGGCTCTTCTGGATCACGGCCCTGATACGCTCGTTGAAGTCGTTTTCGAGCTCGGGAACCCGTCCCTTGCCAACGTGAACCTGCGTGCGGTCCTCTACTCCAAAGACATCGGCGATGAGCTGGGGAACGGCATCTCGACCAACCCACAGGAACTGGACCTGGCCGTCGTCAATCAGATAGAGGCCGTATGGTACCAGTCTCTCCGACGACAGGTTCTGTGCTGGGGGGAGAATGATCTGCCCTGTGGTCTCATCCGGCACGCCAGCATTGTCGGGCATGTCATGCAGAGAGTAGAGCCTGGGGTAAATGTAACGGATCAAGAGCGGGATCGGAAGCGTGGACAAGAGGCACAAGGCGGCTGATCTAATATCAGAAGGAATCTGTGTTGACTTTCGTAGGCCGACGTTCTTTGTGAGGCCAAGGAACAGCATAGGGAGCCCTCGGAGGTTCGCAGGGAACTGCAGGCCACCACCCATGCTGCCGCCGGCGAGCTCCTTCTTGAAAGTCTGGAGAAGCTCGGTAACCTTGGCCGATAGGGCGTCTCGGGCTGCATCCAGACCGCTGCTGAGTGCTCTCTCCACGGCCTTGTGGCTGAAGTAGGCCGTGATGGCGGACTGGTCAGCCGACGCGTACAGGTCAGACAGGTTCGTCGTTGTGGGCAGGGCCAGAGTCAACACCCTGATACGACGCTCGCCATTGCATGTCGTGTGTAGCACAGCTGCCTGCAGGCACACCACGTTCTTAGTAAGGCTCTCGTCAATGGCAACCTCGACAACGTAGCACTGATCGCGGGGGAAGGCCGGGAATGCGCAGAGGTCTGAGCTGCGGTTGAAGAAGTTTCCGTAAAAGGCATTCATGCGCAGACCCGTAGTCGCGCGAACTCGGAGTACGGCTTCCAACCCAATCTCGGACGACAGGTAGTCGCTGAACTCGGAGGCGAACTTGAGCGCGTCTTCCGGTCGCGAAGCGTGCCAGCCAGGATAGAACCAAGTCTGTCCACCAGTGTATCTGGGCAAGTTGCTCAATGAGGCCACGTCCTGGTACTGGGATGAGAACAGGAACATGTCAATCGAAACCTGGTTCTTGGAACACTCGACCGCAAAGCTCTTATAGAAGCTGTTCGAGGTCTGCAGGAGGCTACTCTCCTTGGCGGTTCCCAAGAGCTTCTTGTCTTCCCTCATGTCCAGCTTTCCGACGCCCGTGTTGGGCAGCGAGGCCGTGAGGACAACAATCTTGCCGCCAAGCGCCGAGATGAGTTTGTGTCCCGCACGCAGGGCGGAGCCCATGCACGAACCATTGCTCTGGTTGTTCTGGAACATATCGGGCAGCTTCTGGAGGAACTTCTCGATGCTCTGGCGGCTCTCGGTCAGGGGAACCAGGAGATCGTGGGGCACCGGCAAAAAGGGTTCGTCAAGGTCGCTGACCACAAGCATGCTGGTCTCGACATTCTCCTCCGAATCCTTGGGAATGGAGAAGTAGTGAAGGCTAGAGTCGACCGCGAGGAAACCAAGGCGAGTTCGGCGATCCGCGTTTGGTATCCTGTTCAAGCTGTCGAGGATGGTCCTGGCACTTGTGGCCAAGAGGCCGTTGGAAACAGCCGCATAGCTGACATCGAAGAGGAAGAGGTACACCAGGGGCTGGGGAGGTCGAACCATGTACTCTTGGGGGGCAACAAACTCGACGACGGCGTGGTTGAGCTCGTGGCGGCGCCATCTGTCAGCAGCTTGCTGGGCCGCGGCATCCCAATCAAATGCCTGGGGCACATCGTTGCTCAAATTACACATGTTGCACCTCCAGCGGTGGCCGTGATCCAAAAAGGTAACAAATGGGTTGATATACGTCCTACATCTTCGGCAACGTGAAATGACCTGATCTTGGACCACGGGGATGGGGTCTTCGTCGTCGTGAAGAGCTCCGTACGGCTGGATTATCAGAGCAAACGGCAGCTTAGACTTCTTGAGCAGCGAGTTGGTTGTGGGGATGGCGTTGATAGTGGAGCGAATGTATCGCGAAGAGCAGTTGGATTCTGGTGAGGCAGTCACGCTGGTCTATAAGAAACACAGCTCATATTAGCACACACGTCATCGCGGCACGGTATGTGTAGGTGGGATGTCATTCTTACATTGGGCGGGAGGATGATTGGAGGCGGGGGCAGATCCAGCTCCGTGACGTTGAAGGGCTGAGTCAAGAGATCCGTAGGATACAGCTGGTTGAGAGCAGCGGGCCTGTTTGCTTGGGCCATCTGCGGGGGCTGAGGCTGGCTTCCCATCTGCATGCCAGCGATGCCCTGAGTGATGCCAGCGACGCCAGCGGCAGGCCCTTGACCACCTGGAGCTTGGTATCCCTGATCCGGAGCTTGGTAGCCGCCATAAGCGGGCTGCGATGCAGGCACGGGTTGTTGTGCGCCATAGCCAGTCTGGGGATACTGGTATCCAGTCGCCGCGGGTCCACCAGCAAGAGGCTGAGGCTCGCCCTGGGGATAGGCGCCATAGGGAGCAGCACCGCCTTGAACTGGCGGCACGCCGTATTGCTGTCCGACCGGTAGCTGACCGCCAGCTAAAGCATTGGCTCCTGTGCCGACCTCGAAAGCTTGCGCCGCATATCCTCGCTTCTTCTTCTTGCCCGCAGCGGCCTCGTGGGCGTGGGGTGCGGCCTGGCCATCGAATGGCGGTTCCTGGGCTTGCTGGTCAAGCGGCTGGCCGTAGCCATCATTGGGCGGCGCCGACATGATGAGATTGCGTTGGCCGAGGGCGTCGCTCTGCGCGCAACCAGAGGTGAGGGATGCTGTGATAAGAGTTCGGTCGGCGGGGAGGGCTGGGCCTCTAGAGGAGCAGTTGCTCGGGGCGAGAAAGCTCTGCCTTTGACCACGGGGGAGGCGGTCGATGAGATGAAAGGGCCAAGGTTGGATCCGACAGTCGAAATATCGAGCAATTCGATGTCGAAGCCAGCCGTCTGGGTGGATTGGCAGGCGGAAGCAAGATCAAGATTCGCTGGTGGGCGTCACTGCTTGTCGTCCAGTCGATACTAGGTAGTGTGTCCTCTTTGGATAGGTAATTACCTAGACACCGCCTCTGAGCCACACAAAGAGGGGCGCTGTGGCTAGGGAGGCGTTGAGAACTCGAGACTCGGTGGAGCAAAGTACCAAGGTACTCAAGTACTCTACTAAGGTGCCAATGCTAATTGGAGGCAACGACGCCAGCAATGCAGGTCGATATTGTCTGTTGTATGGGCCGCCGCGGGTTTTATAGCACAATGCCACCGTATTCTACTTGATGGCTTTGAACAGGTGCTTTGTTTGAAGAAGGGTTTCGGAGTGGATTCTCTACTATTCAGCTTCGAGACATTGTGAGATGCCGTTAGAAACACGTAGCTACATGCCGTATTTGGTACTCGTCCAGGTACAGTAACTTGAAATGTGGCCAAAGCGGCGTATGCCAACCCACCCAGCTGGCATGTTTGGTCAGGCAACATTGTTGATCCTCAGCAATAAGCTCGAATCAAGCCACGTGGTAGATCTAAACACGGGGTAGATGGCAGATGACTGGTTACCTGTGACTTTTGATTCCTCGATGAGAACAGCCATGCCCTCCTTCACTCCAAAGCCGTGCAGAAAAGCCAACCTGCAGGGTAGCTGTTGGTACTCCGTAATACCTTGACAATTGAAACCATGGCCTTGAAGCAACGCTGAGCGGGATTCGGCACGCAGCCCAGACTCCAAACCCCCAGCAAGCAACAAGGGGCACCGCAACGGTTCGCCCATCGAATGCACGCAGTAATCTTTTGACATCTGATATAATAAATCCTTCTGACTGCTCACTCTCCCCCTTGTCCATCATCGCCGCTGCAGCGTCCTCCCGATTAGGACATTTTTCGCTGTGGGGAATCTCCCTACCGCGTCCAAACGGTAACCTTGAAGCATTTCGATGTGCCGACTCTTCTTTTTGAACTCCCTCTTTCGCTGAGGATGAAGTTGACTCAATAATTGCCCATATATCTGATACCGCCGCACGGAGCCCTTCTAATACAAATGCCACCCTCTTCAGCCCATCCCTGCATGTGCCATCAATGCAATTGGCGCAAAGCGTCTCTTTCGCAGTAGCATCATCAATGCTTCACAGCAATGTCCTCCCTCTCCAGGCCCACGGACGATGATAATAATAGACGACACGCAGTAATATGGACTTTCAGGTCCCCTCGCTAGCCCGCCACAGCCCACCAGCCCCCAGCGCATTAGCGCCGCCCAAAGCCCACTGAAACCGCTGTATCCCAGGCTGCGGTCCCTGGCTGCGGCACGAACTAACATTGGGGAACAAGCATCTTCAGGAACTCGGCAAGGGGAAACAGGAACCACAAGAACCACAAGACCAGCGAAAAAGGCGCGCCGGACGGGGAATATGCTTGACTCCAAGCCCCGAAGCAAAAACCCGCCCAGGATCTTCCCTTGATCGCCTTAATCAACAACCCGGCCTAGTGCTGGCTATGTACATGTATCCTGCAGCGCAATCGCACATGCAACCAGGTACATACATGTACTGTACCGCAGCAGCTATTTCGGGCAGTAATTATCGAATCCCATCGCCAGCTAAAAACAAACAGCTGAGGCCTCCTCCACTTGCACATGCAATGTCCTTCTTTTAATCTTTGCATTCCCTCCCTCCAGCCATCGATCGCTCCAAAGCTTCCCAACTTGCTCTTCAGCTCCCTCTTTTTCTCTTCCAAACCGTCACGGGTTCTCTCTTTTTTTCAGCTACGCCATTCAACTACTTGGCCAGCTGCCCTTTTTCTTCTTTTCAAACTCTGTTCGCTCCTTTGACATCATCTGTTCGCGCCACGCCCATTTCCAAGAGTCGCCTTTGGACGTTGCTGCTTTGCGCCTTTGCCGTTAAATCGCTTTAATAACCACAACAAGAACAAACCTCGATACCCAGGGCTATATTTCGCCCAGTTTTACTTGCAACAACCGTCTACATTGTTTCTTCCCCCACTTCGCACCTCTCCCTCCCGAACATCATGGCATCAACTCTGGGGTACGCTTCCTCTCTGAAAGAACAACCCCCCCCCCCCCTTCATAGCTCTAGCAGAAACAACTAACACGCAGATTGCGCGCGCTCTTCCAGCCAAATCATCCCCCTCATCATCGCCATCGCCCTCCTCAGCGGCGGCGGCTGGGTCCTCTACCAAATCTACCTCTCCTTCACCAAGATGCGCGAGACCGCGTCCGAGCGCATGGGCCGCAAGAACGTCGTCTTCACAAAGGACGGCGTCCGCGTCGGCGTCAAGCACATGCAGAACGAGAAATACGTCGACAAGACCCAGAGCTACGTCGTCAAGGCTTGGAATCTGGGGACCGCGCAGAGAGACGAGGAGATGTGAGCATCTAAACCTGCATTCCTGGGAGGGTTTCATATTCAGCTAATGCTCTATTGATTGTAGGAAACGGAAAGGCTCGAAATAGCGAGGTGGAAATAAGCTCGATGAGTCAACTTTGGATTAAATGTCAAAATGACATGTGACAGAAACATCAGAAATACTTGTGGCGAGGAGAGTAAGCCAGATGGGGCTTTTAATGTGAACCTTGATTTTCACCATTACTTCCCACGGATACAGCATCTTGGGAAAATGCGGTGTGGAGGAGCTTCTTGTCGCCAAACTCAACGGCTGTCGCTGGATTGAACAAGACATCTAAGAGGCCGTCATACGTATCCTATAATGTAACACTCTCTATGTTATATGCACCCACACCAATAATCCCCCCAAATAAAAGCAATATGATGACACTGCCAAGTCCAAGTATGGCATGTTCCGAGCCTGTGCGCCTAACCTCACCCCTTTCTTGATTGATTGTCCGATACATGCGCCTTCTGAAATTCCAAACGAGACTGGTCTGCGTTGTCCTGGACCTCAATCCCCTTCCGGACTTGTATCATCGTACGTCGAAATAGCGTGCTGCGTCAACTGTCATTTCATGTTAGCACTCTGGCCATTACAGATAATTCTTGTTGCTTCACGTACCAGTACAGTCGGCTGACCCTGGAACGTCTGCTGCCGGAACAACTGCGACGGCATAGGCATAGTGGATAGACCTTCGGACGGCTTTGCGACTTTCATGGAGAGAAGCTTCTCGACGTTGACAGACGGACTGTTGGACA
The DNA here is from genome assembly GCF_000170995.1 of Trichoderma virens Gv29-8. Lineage (NCBI taxonomy): Eukaryota > Fungi > Ascomycota > Sordariomycetes > Hypocreales > Hypocreaceae > Trichoderma > Trichoderma virens. The sequence goes on from NW_014013744.1 coordinate 115,259, forward strand.
TTGTGCCATCCATTCTGATGAGCATGGAAGGAGTCCGATATTGGAGCTGCGAGTTGATTCCTGCTGTTAGCCAACTGTACATAGCATGTGCGTGCTGAAAAAGAGGCCACGAGAAATGGAATTGGAATGGTTTCATACTTGAGTCAGCATGATAGCGTACGAGACACCAAGATGCTTCCCGATGTAGGTGAGCCGTCCACGGGCCCATGTCCGCTGGTCCTCAGTCACGTAGTCTTGTCCTTGAATACAGGCCAGCGGCCACGTTAGGAAGTATCCAGACAGGCTTTTGTAGGTGTCGTCTTCACCGCAAGCAAACCCAGAAAGGCTGTCTTGCTGAAATAGGTGCTTGCGCGTGCTAAACCACCCGAGCTGATAGGGTACCGAAGCTATGATATCGGTAATATTCTCCACGCATATTCTTCTTGCTGTGGCATACTCTGGCGCCGTGCGGTAGTCAACAGGTGAACAGACCCAGGCAGCGCACCGGATCACGATTGACGCCAAGATGATTCGTGATACTCGCATCATGCCCCATAGACTGGCCACCCACAAATCTGGATAGGCATCGACGCGGCCTGGGAATACTTCCAGCTGACTGTAGTCGGCATCGGGAATTTCGTCTTGCCAGAGGATCGTCCGGTATCGAAAATCGTCCGGGACCGTCTCCGCCCACCGGACGCATTCAAAGTCCACCTCCCGAGCTTGTCTGATCATGTCTTTCATAGCTTCAACGCTCTCCATGTTTCGAGGGAGCTGGCTCATGAGCCGGTTTACCTCTGCCCTAATCTCTCCGGTGCGAATGCCGAGCCTCTGACACTGAGAAGCATACGTATCCCGGACAGCATCTGAATTGATCCACCACTCTGCCTGCATTAGGGGTGGCTTCGCAGTACTGAGCGTGTGGACAATCTACGAAAACTACGGTCAGATCAAGAAGATGGAAATGTACAAGGGGTCAAACATGTTGCAGGATAGAGGAAGAACCTACCATTTGGGTTCGCACTGCTATGAACAAGGAGACTCCGATTTTGGTCCGGAGTTGCTTGCGGCCCCGTTTCCTAACAAGCTGGATCGCCGCACGGATATGAGGTCCCCAAGCTAGCATGCCCAGGTTTCTAGTTGTGATGTTTTCAAAAAGCCCCAGCAAGAGGATTGCCGCCAGTGTGGAATCCTGCTTGATGGTGTCTGGGTTATTCAAGGCTATGTTTATAGCCCCCAATGCCTTTGAGTGGATGCGCAGGGCGCGTTCCACCAGAAGCTCATCTCCGCGGGTATTGGCAAAACTAGCCATGGCACAAGCATCAAAAGCGGCCTTGAAGTGAGGGGCCACCTCTTCTGCCCTCAGCAATGGCACTACGTACTCGAGGAACCCGCGTCCGTTGCCCTGCCGGGGAATGAGGACATAGTTGGAGAGGAAATGGCAAGTGACCTGGCCGTCCAAATCCATCTGCGGTTTCTGCAGAAGGGTGTAAAGGCCAGTCCAGGGGGTCTGCTGATTCTTGCGGCCATATGGAGCCAGCGATGACAGATGTTGAGATGTCACAAAGGTGGGATTTGCAGACGAATGTTCACCGTTGGGAGATGATGGCTCTGGCGTAGACCCGGGGGCGAATTTGGTCATCCTTTGCGCCAAAGCTTTTTTTGATGCCCGCTGCGCTCTCTTCTCCGTCGCCTGGGTCTCGTTACGAAACACCAGGTCGAACTCATCTCTGTATCCGGGGCATTGCCGGCGAGACTTGGCACACTGCTTGCATGTGGGCTTTGTCTCATCACACTAGTAGATGATGAGTTTCGACGAGGCGCGTCATAACAGGGTAAGGAGCAGAGAGACATACCTTGATGCGGCGAGTACGGCACATCTGACAGCCCCTCGAGGGCTTGCCTTGATAGACCATGGTGAGGAACAGAACTGGCTGGCTTATATCAAATATCGGTTCCTGAGCTTGAATGTCGTGTTCTTGAAACCATGATCTTGAACCATGGAGAAGTGGCCGGAAATGTCAACGAGCTGAATGTATGGACGACAAAGCTTTGAGACTGTGTATATGGGTATATGTATATAGGGCGAATTTGCTGGGCTTGACCCTCTTGCCAAATCGGGATGGGAGAGCTCAAATGAGGAGGAAATAGCGTATGAAGCCAAAAGCCACGCAGCCCTATCTCGGTACTAAGAGCCGGAGAAGGGGAAAAAGAGTATAAAAATGGGAGAGACAGTGAGGAGTCGGAGAGGCGGTTTTAAAAAAGCAATTGCAGTGAGATTCAGAATGCTGAGCTGGCTTATGGTTTCTTGAGGGGACGGTGAAGGAGAAAAGATTCGAGAGACGAGAATCTGAGGGCGCCAACCAACTCCCAAAGATGATGGGGGAGAGGGAGGGGGGCCTATAAACAAGAGGCCACGAAAGGAAATGTTTGCTCAACCTGTCACAAGGCAGGCAGGTGGATGACGGTGCAACAGTGAGTGACGAGGAATGCCGAGTGTTGGCAGGTAGGCGAGAAGCGACGTATCTTGCGATGAGAGAGGAGTTGAGCAGCGACTTGGTGAAATGGATGTCTGATTTGCCGAGGCTATGTAGCTAATGAATGGCTGGATGTCCCTCCCGGATAAAGTGGTGGCGAGTATACACGGCAGAGCACTGAGGAGCGATCTGGAATCGGACAAGATGTTGGACGCCAAGGAGCCAAGGAGCCAAGGAGCCAAGGAGCCAAAGCAGGGCGGCTGAAAATTGTACAGGGCGTCAAGAGCCAGATGAAGGATTGCGGAGAATGAAGCTATCGCAGGCACAGAGTTAGAGATATAGGCCATCCACCTCGTACTGCTATAAGCGAAATCCGGATCTGGATTGTAGGATTTCTGGCGAGCCGGGATCTTGGTCAGATTCATGCGTGTCAACCGGGGAGCCTGTGCCGGTCGCCTGTCTGGCTCTCGCTCACTCTCTTGTTACTTACAGTACTGGAACCGACTCGGACTCAGTCTCACTGGTGTCGATTTGGCGAGGGAATCAACAAGAAGAGACGTTGGAAGAGGAAACAGAAACAGAAACAGAAATAGAAATAGAAATAGAAGCAAGACACGTGAAGCGCGGGCTCTGGGATGACGACGAATGAGGGGGAAAGGGCTGGAAGCAGGAATGGGAATAGGAGGCTCCAGGGATCAAGGATGGACGGTCTCGATGCCAGATGCCAGCTGCAGCCCGGACCAGCCAAATGGGAGAGGGCTCACGAGAGCAAGCAAGCACCAAGTAAGACGGACAGTGGAAGAGAGAGGAGGAGGAAGAAGAAAGCAAGGAGACGGAACGGGTTTGGCGGAAGCGTGGAATTCGTCACAGCAAGACGACGACAAAGAAACCTGGAAGCGAGAGCTTGGCAGTACCAGCGTGGATACGAATCTCGCGGCTCGGTATTGGTACAGGTGTAGGCAGCATGGCGGAGGTGCTGGGCGTTGGGCGTGTACCTGTACCTGCACCCTGCCTGCGGTGGCCGCTGGGCCAGGTACCTTAGCAGATGTAACCTGACATGTCGCGGATCTCACTGAACTGACAGGTGCCAGGGGGGAGGCTACAGTTGATGCTCTGGTTCTGTGGACTGCTGCAGTGATGTGTTGGGGCGCTGGAGCTTGCGATGGTTCGAGTTTAGTGATACAAAGAGTTGACCGCTAACTGGGGGAGCTACAAGCGCCTACTAGGTGAATTAAGGGCAAGCCGCTGTCTACTGGAGGTGCTGCGAGTGCCGAAGTACGATATACATGCTCAGATCTCCGATCCGCAAATCTTTTGACAGGCGCCTGTAACCAATATCATGACAAATTGACATCCCAGGATCCCGAGAAATGCTGAAGAATCTTTTACGGCCAAGATGTGGGCAGGCTGTGCGACCAGGTAAAAAGCACCTTTGTCCATTCAAACTGGGTTCAACCAGCAGCTCCGAGATTTGACGCCCCCCAAGTCCGGACTTCGCTCCTCGTACTGGTACGGTAATATTAAAGAGATGCCACCAACGCGGGATCCAAAGTCAAAAGCTGCGACTAGCATGGGGCCTGCGGAGTTGCCACAATGACAGCCCCTGGTCTAAAAAAGCTGCAGCTCAATGCCAGCTCCGGCAGCTTTTTGGTCCCATGCCTTGCTTTGCTAAGCCATGCCATGCCATGCCATGCAGAGAGACGCAGAGCTGCTGTTTTAGTACATCAAACTAAAACCAAACCAAACCCTCAAGCCCAGCAAAGTTCGGCCTTTCGGGCTATAATTAGCTGCGACGAGCCAACAGGAAACGGCTCCGTTTGACGAGTGTCATGAGTGTCATGGGGGGTTTCCATCTGCCGCTCCCACAGACTAACTAGCACGGCACCGCTGTTACGGGGGGGGGGACGAGCAAAAACAAAACAAAAGATGCAGAGAGTAGGGAATACAGTAGAGGAACAGGAGAGAAGAAAATAGAAGAGATGGAGAGAAAATACGGATAGAGTCTGGGCCAATCGATGCTGCGGGTGCGCAGAAAGAGGCTACGTGCAGTTCCGAAATGGGATTGGGAGGCTGCAAGCAGGCAGAGGCCTGGCTTTTGGGCGGTTGGATCCCGAACTCCCCGCCCGAATTACGAGCTTGGATGCAACGACATGAAGGATTGCCGTACGCGTACTTGATCACCACCTGTATATAAAACAATAAAAGGAAACAGCAAAAACATCAGCTTCGTCTTCTTCACCCTCGCCAAAAAACGGGAACAAGCCAAAGCCAAAGCCAAAGCCAAAGCCCAGCGCCGCCAATCTAACCGCCAAACAACCTAGCCAAATAACCACCATCATCAACCACGCCCTTTACCGAACCGCCTCTCCCCCGGTAGGCCGAAAACACGCGAAGCGAGACGGATCACAGCGTGCGTCCTGGTGCGTGCGACCCCCTCGTTGCACGTCGCACCCATTGAGGCCCGGCTCAGCTTCAGCATGCACGCAATGTTTGCCTCTCTCCCTCTCTTTCTATTTTCCCTACTGTCTCTCTCTCCTCGCCTCTCTTCTTTAGTTCTCTTCATTCTCACCCGCTTACCTGTATCAATACCACCCACGCCATATTCCCTCGTTGGCTGAGTACTGTAATAACTCGTAAAAAATGAAAAGCTTCCCGCCGGCCCCTGCAATCCATTACCAATGGATGATGATGGCACCAAGTCCGCCTACATGCCTGTACAGTCACACAGGGTGGCTGTTTAATATATTTCCTCTACAGTAAACAGCTGAATCCCTCCACCGCCGTAACCCGGACTCCGGACCTCGCACTTCACGTCCAACTGACATGGCCGTGCTCAAATAAAACGCCCCTCTCCCCAGGCGACACAATACCAGCCCAATCAAAACAACCACAACCATTGCCTTGGCATCTCTCGGAATATTATTATGACATGTATGTACGAGTAGGAATCGGCCAAGGATGCTAGGCAGGGGGGCAAACCGCCCCAACGACGCCTTACGACAAGGCCCTTTGGCACTTGTAATAACACACCCTGTCGTTGTCATCCCGTCTAAAGATTTATTCACACACACTTCACGACAGCTGGACAGAGGAGGCTGTAAATGCTTGCCAGAAGTATCAGATAGCTCCATCTTGTGCTACTAGATATCATTAACATTACTAGTAGCTACGGGTTCCCCCCTTTCGTGGCTTTGTCTAGGTACCTTGATGATCAGAATCCCTGCGATGCCTTGAGGCAGAATGACGACTTCATCCCATCCCCTCTTCGCCAGTTGTAGGTGGCATAAGCCACAACTGCTCATTTTCCTCCAATAAAAACTCTGCCCTTTATCAGCTTTCTTCTTCACGTCTTCCTGCCTTCCATCCACGGCTCTTGCACCACGGGCTCTAATAAAGCGTTGATATGTTAATAAAAACAGTACAAGACAATAGGGAAAAGGCAAACTCCTGTTGCGCCCCATTGTCACCATTGTTATATCCTTTTTTTGTTGCTCCGGCGGCTTAAACCGCTATCCAAATATTTTTTTTTGTTTCAGCTCTCGAATAAATTAGAAATGCCCTCCAGGCCATCAGGTGTATCCCTGCCTCCAGCGGCGTCCGCCCTTTTGCGGCCCGCAGCATCAGACGTTGCCGGGGCGCTGGTCATGAATCCCTGTGCCATTTTGCTCCGGGTTGTGCGCTTAGAGCGGCTTGAATTATCGAAGCCTTTATTCAGCTTCCCCATCTCTGAGACGCTTACTCCTTTGAGATCCTTTAAGAATTCCAAGACGATTGCTCTCTGTTGCCGTGTGTGAGACCCCGGCTTGGCTACGTAGGCCTTTAAGCGCTCCAGTTCCGCGGGATTTACATTCGGCAGTGCCATGAGAACATCGGTCGGCGTCGATGTGATGGTGCTATAATAGACCACAATTGTGGCAATGAGCGATGCCAACTCCTTCTGCACATCCACAAAGTACGGCTCGTGGAAGGACGTGATGCATGCTCTCATTACGTCCGAAGAGATATATTCTCGGACAGCAGTAGCGATTTCTGAAGGGATTGGGGTTGCATCCACTGGGACTCCGTTTCCATCGGAAGTTGTTTGGCTTCTCTTGGATCCTTGACCAGCGAATTCCGGCACCAGAGAGATGAATAGTCGCAGTAGCATCCCGCAACATCGTATATCTCGCATTCGAATTCCATGCATGCAGAAAAGCAAGAGCGGTTCGATAATTTCCTGGTGCGACAGGCAAAACTTTCGAAGAGAGGGATAGGCTTCCCCAGAATTGTTGTGCTCGTCGGCATGCTGGGCCTGTGACTTCAAAGTGGGAGAATCTATGTAAAAGGTAAGCAAACGCAAGCACGTGGGAAATAATCGAGGGCTTATCATACTTGGCTTGGTTGGATCCAAAAAGTCTGCCACCAGTACCACGGCAGTATACGTTACTTGGCGGAGGATACTCTCAGACTTCATCTCCTCCTTGAGCTCGGCATCCCCATCTACCACCACACTCTGCTGCTGCTCCAGCTTTGCCCATTCCGAGTTGATTTTGGCATCCATCTGTTGGAAGCACGAAGATAAAAGTCTGGGCAAAAAGTTTTCGCGACAATCAACTGGGCAGTCATCGACCAGATGCCGAACCAGACTCAGCAGGTTGCTTTGCTGGTGGGTAGACAACCATATCGAATCTGTAAAGAAGGCCTCAGACAATGGAGCGGCGAGCTCGCTGAATCCGTAAAACTGCGAATGTAGCTTGCTCATGCAGTATATGACTCCATAGGCTGTTTCACGGACGAACCGAACTGACCCACGGATCGTGGATGCAAGCCCTTCTATCGTGCCCTTCTTATCGAGAACACGAGCGTAGAAGTCATCTTTGCTTCCTTCAGAGATACCGGCCTGCCAAAATCTATCGCTGAGGACTTTGTCTACCATGTGGCGCATGTTTTCTGGGAACCCTGTCCAATTATGTGGGTTATGCGAGGCGTGGGCATAGCTAGAAGGAAATTAATACAAAGGATTGAAATAACAGCATCTCGACCGTCAAGAGCACGTACCTCAAAAGACGCAGCAAATCTGCCAGGATGTTTGCGAATCCTCCTTCCCAAATTACAGAGGTAGCCTGGAAGGCGGTGGATGACCTATCGACTCGATCCACGGAGAGTGCGAGAAGGGTTTTCATCGGGCGGAGCGGCAATTGCTGTGATGTTGTATCGGCACATGCTCACAGCGGGGTGTAGGGCTTCTGGGATTTACACATACCTTGAGGCGCTCTTCCAACTCGTTCTGGAGGGCTAATCCCTCCGCGTCAAGCTCACACGAGCCCCAGTCTTGGATGCTGTGTGCCTGGCGGCTGACCAAATATGCCTGAGCCTTATCTAGCGCAAGAAGTTCGCAGAAGCCAGAGTACGATTTCACGGCAGATTTGATATTCTCCTCTTGCCATTGCGCCTTGACCGGTTCAACAAACTCTCGTAGTTTCTGAATCTTGGCCTGGGCGTCAAGATTCTTAGCTCGATGTCTGCCCCCTGGATTAGAAACCGCACTAGATCTGCAAGTGATTACTCGATATTGAAACTTACATGATCAAGAATAAAAAGCTTCGGTAAGCAAGAGTTCTTCTATCGTCCAACTTTCCAGTAGACATCATCTCATTTACACGGGCTTCGATTTGGTCATAAACCCCCTAATGATCAAAAACAGTTAGCACCCTTGTACGTGAAGATGCGAAGAGCTTGAAAGAGAAAGCATACCAGGAGGTGATCGGGCATGCCAATCGCAAGGCGGTGCAGCTCGACCATGCTCTCAACTTGAAAATCTTTAATGGCGTCATTGTATGCGCGATACTCCGGTTCTAAAACAGGCCACGTGAGAATGATGTGCTCAAGCACTTTCAGCATAAAGTTTGCGTTCTTGTTCAGGGCATTTGTTGAGAAATAGACGAGCAGCTGAAGAGTTCGCCTTCGTATCAAAGGGTCCTAGAGAGCGCCGAGTGTTAGTCAATGATGATATTGGGCTATGGCATTCTTATAAGCAGAGAGCATACTTCAAAGTTCATCGCCAAAAGTCTCGTGCACCAGCCTTCAAGGCTGGACTCAAGCTCCGCTATCTGTTGTTGCTGTCCAGTTAATTTGTTAGCATCATCGTATCAACCTTGAAGTGTTCTTGGACGCGTACATTGTCGTGCTGGTGTGATCTCTTCCACTTTGCGTATCCCTTCAAAGATGCTTCAATCAGAGTGAAGTGAGCGTCTACCTGCAAAACAGGCATCGAATGCTTGAAATAGTTTTGCTCTGATCATAGTCAGTTGATGCTCCCAATCTGAGCGGGGGACCTGCGGCAATGTCTCACTATTAAATGGAGGCTGTCCATCATAAAGATGCAGCAGAACCTGTTCTGTGCGCCCCAGGATATGCGATACAGCATCGACTAGTTTGAGTTGTACAATCATTTCAACGATTTGTGAGCTATAGCGGCGGTAGTTGCCCAGGAAGGCATGGCGCTCGGGGATGGTATCGGTGTCCTCCATCAGGAATAGGAAGGTTGGGTCAGAGGTGTCTTGAGGCAGATTTTCATATCGGACCAATCTGGAGCTGCAGACCTCGAGGAGAGGCCCTATCATGGATGTAACAAGATCACTTGGGCCAATCACCTTGTTCGCAAGGAGCCTCGTCCACGTTACTAAGACCGGGATTGACACCATGAGGCTTTGGTTTTGTACTACTTGGAGCAAAAGCTGCAGGAAGCCTTCAGGGCTTGCATCATGAGGGACTTGTGAATGTTTCCTCTCAAAATAATCACCTAAGCTTGACAGCATCTGTTGTTGAAACACTTGTTAGAGGGAACCGGGTACGTGCAGTTGTACGGGGGCATACCTCAGAGAGCTTCTTCAAGATCTGGTACTTGTCTTCGTCTACGTCGTCAGCGTCGACCGCTGATCGATCAATGAGTTCCTTGAAGAGCCGAATGGACGCGCTGCTGTACATGGGGGCCACGAGGTCTCTGAACTCTTCATCTGTAAAGTTGGACCGGCAATACAGGGCGTATAGGGCATCTAGGGCGACCTGTTTGGGAGCTTGTCAGCCTGAGTCACGAGAAAATAGTCCGCCAACACTCTTTGTCTTACCTTTTGGATTTCGGTCGAGGGCGACGCTAGGCCGGCAGACAGAATAGCCACGCAGCGAGCAGAGGATATAGCCTTTGGAATAGCCCACGGCATAAGGGACAGGAAAACGGAGAATCCTTTAACAATGCATGTCTTAACTTCGTCATTGGCATCGGCGCTGATACACAGGCCTAGGAACTCTGAAAGTCGACTGAGCCAGCCCTCGTGACCGCATCGAACATCTGGACCAGGTTGACGATTGGGAAACGCCTCGATTAGGACCGCGGTAGGAGTGAAGATCTCGACGCATGCTTTGCTAAGGACACCTTCCCTCATGGCAACAACCGAATCATCTCCGGCAAAAACCTCGTCCGATAGAGCCTCGAGGACAAACATGACAAGCTCCTTGTGAGCGGGCGAGTTGGGGATCTGCCATAGCTCAACGAGCATGGCATCCATGTCCGTCCAGTCGGAGCCCCAGCTTCTCTTGGCCACCTCCACCCAGAGCTGGGCAGTCTTGTTTCTCAGATATGAAGGGTCGCCCTTGGAAACGGCTTGGCTCAGCTCCAGCACCCAGTTTCGAAGGGTTCGGGATTGTTCATCGGAGTAAGTGGCCCATCGGTACCGTATGGCATGCTCGAGAAGCGACAGGGCATAATGGCGGACGACGGATGGCTGGGCCTTGTCGGAAGCTAGGTTGTAGCCTTGGAAGGGAGCTTCGGGGATGTCCTTGACTTCTTCGAGGAAAGATTGGGCTTCCCTACGCGCATCGTTGGTCGAGTGAGGGCTGTGAACGACTTCGAGCGCAAGGTGAATCTTGGCAAGCACGTCTGCGTCGCCGCCGTTTCTCGCGTCGCCGCCGTTGGTGTTGGAAGACATGATTGATAATCAGCCAAAGTGGCGCGAGCAGGAACGCTGCAGGGCACGCGGCGCAATCGAGGATGCTTTTATCCCACGAGACAGCCTCAAGAGAATTCTAGAAGTCGGTCGGCTTGGGCACGAGCATCGAGGGTGGCTGCTGTTCACTAAAAATTAAAAAGAGCAGGGGGGCCCGGATAATTTGTTTGGGTATTGAGGTGACAGCTCGTCGGTAACAAAGGCCAGCGGGGTTCAGGACTCGTAACGACAAGGTGACTCAACGGCTAAGCGCAAGAGCAAGTTGCAACATGAAAGATGAATAGTACGATTGGTTAGAGAAGGTCGATGATGGTGATGAAAGAAAACGAGCACGATTGTTCCGAGCACGAGGTGAAGGCGGTCAGCGGGCAGAAAAGCTCCAGCTTCTATTACTTCGAGCAACGGTTGCAAAACTCTTGAGGCTCTTCCTTTCAAGTTTCCAGGTTCCATACTACATACTTTTTAGGGGTCTTTATCACGACGGCCTAGGCAACGTTAGGCCCGAGATGGAGCCTTACAGGTCGACCAGCCACTAACAGCCACTATCGACAGAGCAAGGCACAGACAGGCACCGCACGAGACGGCTACCTAGAGGCAGCTTGGGCCTCGCCAGCCTTCTGATGTGTCAAGCTTCTTCACGCGACTGCAGTGTCACCGCGCTGCAAGGCTGAGAGGGCCCTACAGAGCATACATGCGACCACAAGCTTCAACGGATGACATTTGATCAGTTACTTTACTTGGCCCAGTGCACAGAGCAGGCGGCGGTGGAGCCTGGCCGCTCCCCTGGATCTTGTGTCGTCGTACTATATTCCACCCCAGTGGAACCGCTGCAGCTTGGTGGAGGGGCGTGTGGTGTGCGATGCATCGCTTCATGGCCTCTGGTCCGGACCTTGTCCTGGCTGATCAGCAACAGCATGCCTCTGCCGAATGCACCCCGCGCCGGACCTGCTTGATTACCCGAGATTCATGTCTAGCCTGCCTCGCTTCTCTCCGTCTTCTAGAAGGATTGGATCATAAGGATGGACGCCGTCCCAATAGGGCAAACCGCCCACTTGGCTGTGCCTGTTGGCCCATTCTCAGACGATATTTTGTCACAGTGGGATTGACATCACCGGCAATTCATTCTAGTATTACTGCCGCGGCTCATACTCCCACAGGCAGAGCAGCTTATCATAGAAGCTGGTTGAGACAACGCGTATCCTCCCATCCTTCGCGGGCGATGGCAAAATATCCGAAGCATAATTCATGCTTTTATGCTCTTCGAACCGGGCCAACACCTCACAAGCCCAGCCCTGTCCACTGCCGTCTGTCACAATCTCCACGAGCCTCGCTCCAGCATACATGCAAGATGCCAGGATTCGTATCCTCGTCGAGCCTCCCGCGGTCTGGATATCCACCAGCTTCAGCCTCCACACCCCGCCTCCCAGATTCGCGTCTGCTAGCAGCTGCACGCGTTTTAAACCATGCGAGTGATGAAGATCATGAATTGCAAAGACTCGCAAATGGTCATCGTAACTTCCAGTGACGACTATTCTACCGTGATCCTGAGTTGATAGCAGCAGGGGCAAAATTGCAGTTACTCCTGCATCGTGCTGTCCCTTGATTGTTATGGAGCTGAATGGCATGTCTAGGGTTGATGATGGGTCATCTTGATCGCTTTCCCCTTCCCAGTGACAGGTCGTATATCGAAGCATGGAGTCGTCCCCCCCACAGTAGACTGAGATGGGTTGGTTCGTTGCAGGTGATGAAGCGTCCATAGGAGAGAAAGCTATACACCAAGCCTCGAGAGAGTTCTCAATGTCCACATTGGCAGATTTTGCTATCTTCCACTCATCGTCCAGTAGCAACAGCCTTGCCAAACCGGTAGAGGCGGTGACCCCAATCACCTTGCGCGCAATCGGATGCCAATTGCACTGCAGAAACAGAACGTCGTCGTCGAGATCCTCGCACCTGCTCGTGGCTAAGTGCTGCAATGGCGCACTGGCATCTCTGAGCGGGTCGAACTTGAACATGGCAAGGGTTCCAGTGCTGGACACCACTGCCAAGACGTTTTGATATTCCGGCACATCCTGGTAGAAGCGGAGGTCCAGCAGCGCAGACGGCTGCATTACGGTCTGCACTATCGATCTGTTTCCCTCATCAACAGTCAGTAGTCCAGCAGCCTGACCAGCCTCCTAGGCATCCAGAGTTGCAGCCTTACACGTCGTCGCCTTCAACCTTGAGAACGACAAGGCTGCCATTCCTGTTCTGAGGTTTGGAAGCTGCTGAGTCGCCATTCTCAGCTTCCTCTTGCGCCGGCTTTGGCTCGGTGTCGTCCTTTTGCAAATTGTATGTTCCCACCACCAGATACTCAGGATGCGCGGGGCAGAACTCAGCACAGCTAGGCGGGAGGTCCAACACCAGTGATCGCAGCGAGGCGATGGGCGTCAATTCTTCCATATTCGGCAAACGGTGCTCGTGCTAAGAGAGGGTGCGAATTGCGGAAAAAGGAAACATCAATTTGAAGACATGGTTCACCCGATAGCTGCCTGTGGTGGCCTGGGAAAAAGAAAGAAAATCGCTGTGGCGGCGGTGGAGCTTATCGGATCGCTTCCCGGCAGCCCGCCAGCAGTCACTGGGGAGAGCTTGCAGGGGAGGCGGTTGTAAACCAAGACGAATGAATACCTGGATTACAATATCACCTACATAAAGAGACGATCCCCGCGGGCGAAACTTTGTCTCTCTGCACGTCTTTTTGCAGTTTCTCTTCTTTTAACCCCCCTTTTTTTCTAGCCAAGCCGACTAAAGAATCGATATTTTGCCAGCAGCAGCTTTGATGCCTTGACCTCATCGCCCACGCGCGGCTTGTACTTGAAGTCTTGGGCAAACGCACTCGCCGAAACACCAGCACAAGCTTGTACCACTTTTTGTGGCGGCTCTACCAAGGCCACTTCAGACTTTTGGCAGCCTGAGCTGAGCAATCCATAGGTACTTGGACGTTCACTAATAATAGCTGTGTGCACCAGCGTTAGCTCATACGGGAGCACCAGTAGCGGCGGTGTCGGGTACCTGATCGCGGCGCGAGTTGGGTCAACGCCATGGACTCTGACGACTCGGACTTTTATGGTACCTTGAGTTTCATCTACTATTTTATTCGTCTGATTGTGGGAAGGGAGACAAGGAAAGTATCATCTCTGACCGGACAATCCAGGTGACGAGGAGGTCGCATCACACCTCTTACAGCGTGTCGCCGACTTTGACGTGGACGATTGGGCTCAGCAGCAGCGAGTCCATCCGAGCCGTCCGCAGCGCAAGATCAACTTCAATGACGAGGCTTCTCACTTGCACAATCCATATGCCGGCATATCTTATGCCTGGCAATTGACGGAGACGATTGACAACTTCCTTTCACGACTGCCGCCCGCAACAACTGACCAGACGTCGGATACGCCATGGATATTCATCTGCAACCCCTACATCCCACGGGTTCACAAGCATGAGAGTCAGAGCCAGTTCTCCAAGGGAAATGAGGATGAGGCGCCCGAGGAAGAGGGCAGCAAGACGGCCATTGTCGCTCAAGGCGGTCTGGAAAGGCTTCACCTGGTTAGCAAGTTCATCGAAGGGATGCAGAGGTCGGGAAAGGCCAAGTCTATTGTCGAAAAGGAAATCAGAAAAGAGCAGAAGCAGGCTACTGACGACATTCTAAAGCTGGCCCATCTCGCTAAGGTGCGAACAGGCAAAGTACGAATCACCCATGTTGATTGATGATATGTGATTCTTTATTTATTGACCATGCCTCCCCCGTAGTGGCTGCTGTTTTGTCCTGCCTCGGACGTCAACGAAATGTGGGAGATTGTCGCTAAAGCGACAGCAAATAATGAGCTTGGCATCGCCGCCAAGGTTGCGCCACGATCGCCATTGGAGGATCCTCGCAAGGATCGCATTCTATGCATATACACGGCCGATTTTGCTGACAAGGCTGACGTTGGGCGCGTATTGCAAAAGATGCGCGAGCTCAAGCTGGTTGAGGCCAGAGGTCGACCAATTTACTATAAGCCAGGCAAGCTCTCCGGCGCTGTATGTCTGATCTGATCTCAAGACTGACACCATGAACAGATGCATTCACATATATTGGCATCTCGCATGGCAATGCGTGGGGACTGAGGGTGTCCATTTATAGCTCTACAGATGTATTTCCTCGCCGAGCCTGAGGGGCGCCAAATAGGGAACATCTTCTCGAATTGGTAGAACAACAAAAAACGTATACTAAAATGCTGAGATACTTTGAGACCAACACCGAAATAACCAATGGGAGATGACTACCCACGAAAGTCAAGCTGACTGAAAACACAATGCATGCTAGGACAAGTAGAGACCAATATGCTAAACGCCAAGTTGTGAATGACCCTCATATCGTGTCACGTCATACCATGCCACGCCATCCCATGCGCCGCCTCTCTATAACAGTCCGATATATCCCCGAGGAACCTCCTTCTCTCTATTTGTTTGCCCATCAAGACAGCGTTCTAGTGCAAGTTATGTGACTTGATGCTCATCGTACAGGGAAGTTTGATCCGGGTCGACGGCCTTGAGAAGGAGGATTAGTCGATAGGCGCTGTTGCCGTTGAGGTAGTATCGATGCAACTTCTTAGAGCGAATGAAGCCAAGGCCTTCGTATAGCTTCATGGCAGCTGTGTTGGTCTCCTCAGTCTCCAGCACGATCTCATCGGCATTGCGGTTTGCCATGGCATCGATGGCCTTCTTCACCAGCGCGGTGGCAACCCCCCGCCCGCGGAAATGTGACGCCACGGCCAGCATGGCAATATACCCTCGCCGGGTTGGAGGCGAGTGAGATGAGTGCACCTCAAGCTTGCAGACTATGACCCCGATGAGAGACGAGTCTTTAGGGTCCAGGGCCTGGATCGATCAGTTGCTGTGACGGGCGAGAAACTCGACAGAGATGGCTTACCATGAAGCAAAGATGGGACCATTGGCAAAGAAAGTAGCGGTAGACATAGATACTATAAGGCTCACTCAAGTCTTTTGAGATGAGGGCCCGGATGGCCGGGAGATACTGGGCCTCAAGCCGGTGCTCATACTGGATATACTCCAGGTTGGCTGGCAGCTGCTTGTTCGACGACACTGCCATGGTGTTTTGCTGGTTTGCGGTGAAGGACTGTCTAGGGAGCAGCGCAAGAAATAGCGAGGCGATGCCAGACACCTGTCCGTCTATCCCACGTTCTTATCCCCTCTCTGGATCAAACACCTCCTCCGAGCAGTGACTCAACCGTCGGCCAGTGAGTCGGCAATGAGAGCGAATAGCCAAAGTGGCAGCCAACCAGGCAAGCCGGTCAGCATCGGCGGAAAGCAGGGAATCCTTCGAGAGGCCTGGCAACGACTGGGTGCCTGGCAAGCTCTCTGGCTTTGGTGCAACCTTAGGTCTGACTAAAAGCAAATCTTGGGTGGAGGCTCCAGTCGCTATCGTATCGTCGCGTGACGGTCAATCACATGTTAACGGGGGGTCGCAGAAAACGTGCTAAAAAAGGCTGTCCACTACCTGTAGCTCAGCTCAGCGGCTCAGCGAGATTCCCAGATCCGGAGGGCAAAAGCCAATTTGATCTGATGCTTGAAACCGGGTTCCAGCAACTTGCCGCAGCCAATGGACGGGCTGCTGGGGCGCTCCGAGGCGTGAACCATGCGTCTGACTTTTCCTTCCCCCTTGTGTACAGCATTTAACTCGTATTTCCCTCCTCTTCTTCTTTCCCTCCCTCGCGATGAGAGCGAGTCCTCGGCACTTTGGCGCTGTCAGTTCACTTTAGTGGCCTTTCCACAGCGCTGGCAGCCACTAAGAAGGCTGGAACTCTTCCCGTGCCGGATGATTGCCCTGACGTCAGCCGCTACTTAGACAACTTGAACCAATTTGCTCGCAACACTCAACTTCCAAGAGAGCAGCTTTAGCCCTTGAAACACCTGGCACGGCTTTGTTCCATTTACTCTTCTCCTATCTTTATTTGTCCTGCGACTTGGCACGAGGGCTTCAACCATGGCGACAACTCTGCGGAGGCGGATGCCGCCAGAGACCAGCTCGGCCGAAACTACCATGGACTCCAAAGAAGACTCCCCGCCGATTCAGCCGACATCCCACGTCCATGTAATCGAACGAGGGCCCAAGGCGCGCAAGCGTCGCAACACCTTCATCTTCTTGCTGGGTGGCCTCTGTGGTCTCATTGCTGCGGGATTCTTTGCCAAGTCCAACGACTTGATCGACTTGCCGGAGCTTACCGATCTCAGCATGGACAGTCTGCTGGATGTTATCCCGGCAGGCCTAGTCAAGGACATGCGCGAGCTTGTTCAAGGAGAGCGTGAGGTTACTACTTCCTATGATTCTTTCTCTGTCGGCTTGAAGGCTCGGGCTGAGGGGCTGGATGCTTACCATCCCATGGTCATGATACCTGGCGTCATCTCAACAGGTCTGGAGTCCTGGGGCACGGCTAACATCTCGAGGGCCTATTTTCGAAAGAGACTGTGGGGAAGCTGGACAATGATGAGGGCTTTGGTTCTTGACAAGGAGATTTGGAAAAAGCACATCATGTTGGATAAGCGAACCGGGCTTGATCCGCCCATGGTGAAGCTTCGTGCAGCCCAGGGCTTTGACGCAGCCGACTTCTTCATCACAGGGTATTGGATCTGGAGCAAAGTCTTGGAAAACCTGGCAACCATTGGATACGATCCCACAAACTCATTCACGGCTGCATACGACTGGAGGCTTTCCTACCCCAATCTTGAAGTAAGAGACCAGTATTTTACAAAGCTCAAATCATACATCGAAACCGCCGTCGCATTTGAAGGCAGAAAGGTGGTCATCGCCTCGCACAGCATGGGCAGCCAAGTCATTTTTTATTTTTATCACTGGGTTGAGTCTGCTCAGGGCGGCCGTGGCGGAGGAGACTGGGTGGACCGTCATATCGATTCTTGGATCAATATCAGCGGCTGCATGCTGGGTGCAGTCAAGGATCTGACGGCCGTGTTATCCGGAGAAATGCGGGATACTGCACAGCTAAATGCCTTGGCAATCTACGGACTGGAAAAGTTCTTGAGCAAAGAGGAGCGGGCGGAAATCTTCAGAGCAATGCCGGGCATTTCATCAATGCTGCCGCTTGGAGGTAACGCTGTTTGGGGTGACTTAAACGGAGCGCCGGATGACCAGCCTGACCAAGGTTTCTCATATGGCTCCTTTTTAAACTTTCGAGTCGGCTCAAACTGGACAACTCCCGACCGAAACTTTACAGTTGATGCTTCCATGGAGTATCTCTTCAACACGACCGAAGATTGGTACAAGGATCAGGTCAAGCGAAGCTATTCTCACGGCGTTGCTCATACCACCGCAGAGGTTGAAGCCAACGAGAAAGATCCTAAAAAATGGATCAACCCCCTCGAGAGTAGACTTCCTCTGGCGCCAAATCTCAAGATATATTGCTTTTATGGGGTCGGTAAACCTACAGAGCGATCATATTATTACAGAGCACCAGACCAACCTACCATGACCAACCTCAACATTACCATCGATATTGGGCTCACCGAAGGTGCTATCGACCACGGTGTCATCCTAGGTGAGGGAGACGGTACAGTGAACCTTTTGAGCGCCGGATACATGTGCAACCATGGCTGGCACATGAAACGGTATAACCCTGCTGGCGCCAAGATCACAGTAGTAGAGATGCCCCACGAGCCTGATCGATTTAGCCCGCGAGGAGGCCCCAATACCGCCGACCACGTTGACATTTTAGGAAGAGAGACACTGAACGAGCTGATCTTGAGGGTTGCAGCCGGCAAAGGCGAGACCATCACCGACTATGTCGTGAGCAATATCCAAGAGTATGCCGACAAAGTGAAGGTCTACGAGGAAGAAGGTGAAACCGAGAAGATGGGGAAGAAGAACAAATCATAGAATGATATCGTTAACCTGGTGTCTTGGGTTGCCTGCGTGGTTGGCCTTGTTGGGATGGGATGGGCGATTTGGCGTTTAGCGTGGGGAGCTGTACATATGCAAAAGAGGCGGGCGGAGAGCTTGTTTCACGACGAAAGAATACCCTCAGACATTGCGGAAGCACTTAGAACAGTAGACAAGATAAAATATAGTTGAGAATTACGGTAGCCCTACAGGCAGGCATTGGATCCCTGTTGTTAATTTGGAGTTGACGGTCTGATTGAGTGAGTGATGCTTATGTAAGGTTCGAGAACATGTCTCTGTCTTATCTACCGATGCACGGAGCCAAGCGTGGATGGAGATTAACAGAGCCACTACGGAAATGACATGTTAAAAGGGAGGCACATACGAAGTGGCGACAAGGATGCTGCTGTCCCCTTGTATGAATTATTTAGATGATGGAACGAGGCTACAGAGTACAGATATGCCAATTCGTTATCTTGCATTTTGCATTGAAGAGGAATTGCCTGCCTATCTTAGTACTAGGTACTAATACCTCCATGACGCATTACAGTAGATACTGCAGACTGTTCTGTCAATGCCTGCATTTGATACCATCCATACGGAGTCCCCAGCCGCCACATATTAATTTGGCAAGCATGGCGCATGGATTAGTGGCTGCAGTTGAAATATAATTTTTTCTTAGTGCCACCGTTTATCGGCTGCGCCTGCTGGGTGACATCAGGCTACTGACTCGAAATCAATCCCGAAGCATCGCCTTCTTTTCTTCCCTTTACCCCACACATCAAACGGGGCCTGCATTCCGCTCGCATCCCAAGTAACACAAACCCAGTCAATCAGCAATCAGGAGCCTTTTCAGGGTCTGGGACAGGGTCTAGGACTGGGACCGGAACTGGGTGCTTGGCGACGTCTGGCTCACTTTTCTTGGTCGACGTGCCCTTTTATACTTTGGCGAGCCTGTCGCGGGTTGGCCTGCTGTACTTGCTCCTCTTCTTCCCTTCGCCAGTTCGCCAGTTCGCCAGCCATCGCCAAATCGTCTGCGCAAAGGCCCCGATGCAGTCGCTGCCACCTGCTGCGGGATCTGGCAGCCATGGCGGATTACGAAGAGATGGTGCCATCTCCGCTCTCTCCTCTCTCTCCCGAGGAGGAGGACGGGCTGTGGAATGGTGAGTTGACGGACCAGCTACATCCAACACTCGGGAGACGGACATTGACAATGGCTGCTGTCTAGAGCTCGACAAGTGCGTGTCGGAACATTGCGACAGCCACGAATCCATCGACGATGCCCTTCGTTCCTGGCTGAACTTGACGACCCAGCTGCGCTTGCAGCAACCCGCGTCGCAAGACGAGGTTGTCATGTGCTCGCAGATCTTAATGAACAGCGATATATTCAAGCACAACAAAGACTATGTCCGCAAGCAGCTCATCTACAGCCTGCTGCAGGAGGACGAGTCCGGGCCGCTCCACGCTATAGTATGTATGCTTCTTCTCGACGGCCACCAGGACGCGGTGACGTTTCCGCGCATGATCCAGGAAGCATGCTTTCCTCGCCTTTTGGAGTTGATCAGCAGCCGAGACTCTGACGACGACCCGCGCCTCCATCGGTTTCTGCTGCAGCTCATGTACGAGATGTCGCGCGTAGAGCGGCTTACGCCGGAGGACTTGGCGCTAGTCGACGATAACTTTATACACTTATTGTTTCGCCTTATCGAGGGCGTGTCTAGCGATGTAAACGATCCATATCATTACCCAACTATTAGAGTACTGGTGCGTGTTTCGCTCTCTACATCCAAGAGAGATCCCAGTCCTTGAAGATTGAGATATGCTGACAAATGGCAACAGCTTGTCTTGAACGAGCAATACATGCTTGCGTCTACAGATACCGTGACGAATCCCGGATCGACACCCGAACCGCCAACGAACCGCATTGTAAAATGCCTAAGTCTCCACGGACCAAAGTTTCGAACATTTGGGGAGAATATCATTCTGCTCTTGAATCGGGAGACGGAGACGTCTCTCCAGCTTCTAATCCTTAAGCTACTATATCTTCTTTTCACAACTAAAGCGACGTACGAATACTTTTATACAAACGACTTGCGAGTGTTATTGGACGTCATCATTCGAAATTTGATGGATCTCCCGGACGAGAGAATGTCTCTCCGGCATACCTACCTGCGAATTCTATATCCTCTGCTGGCGCATACACAGATGAACCAGCCGCCACACTATAAAAAGGATGAGATTCTCCGCTTGCTCAAGATCCTGAAGGGCTCCCACAACGCCCACTTTGCCCCAGCCGATCCGACAACCTTGCGATTGGTACACCGAATAGCCAAAGTTAAATGGCTTGAGGCAGACGATGATGCAGACTCTGAGACGTCGGGGCAGGCAGAAGTTGCCCGAAAGCTCCTAGGCATGAGCGTTTCGCCAAGAGATTCATCCAGCAGTGTTAGTGTCAGTGATCTGGCCGAAGTCACGGAAAAGCCAGGCGTGCATACACCAAGTCGAAACAATGACTCGAAAGCAGGCATGGAGCACTCTGAGCATTACGTGGAGCTGGAAGACAGTACTGGCAAAGCCAAGAAGCCTCTTCCGGTGGTCCCCAAACACAAGCACGGCGTTCCCTTCAAGCATGCAGCCACCACCATGGTACATATCAGTAAAGTTGCCGCGAAAAAGACCCCTCCAAAAGCGCCACCCCCCAGACGACACGGCAAGGTGAGGTTGGCAGAAACGACGTCATCGGATGAACACCTCGCAGGAACCATACACTAGGGAGTCGACAGGCTTGTAGCCAAAATTTGCCGTATGTACGTTAAGATGTTTTTGTTGTTGGGGTTTTCTTCGTCTTCTCTTCTTTCCTTGACTTCGTCACCTCTTAATTTCAAGAGAATTGTTTGAAAGCGAGCCCCAGCGGTATTGCTGGCGCTCAAAGACGTCGACCGGTACGTGTCTTCACCTCCTTGGAAGCACACGGCCGAAGCTTTTCTGGAGTTTTTGGAGTACAATGCAGAATGACGCGGATTTTCAGCTCTTGAACTTGATCAGCGACAGGCCGGCTATTGTTTGACACGAGAAACATGAGTAAAGGGAAATACCTCGCAGTATAGACAAGAGAGTGTTTATCGGGACGAGAAGCAGCCTACCCAGGACTTACTATACCTTTTTTACTTTGTTTTGTACATACAGACGTACATACGATGTCTTACTACTGGGCATGATGCTTGGAACAAGGGGCGAACAGGCAAAGGAGCATTTCTTACTTGGGCGAATTTGTTTCTCTTTTTTTTTTCTTTTCTTTTCTTGCTTGTTTAGTGTTCATAGGGTTTCGGATGTGCCGTGTGTGACGTTGGGCGTTTATTCTACAATACATTGACTAATTGAATCTTGTTTTGAAATGCTGCAGTCAGGTAGTAGTTATTTGATCGGAAGGACGAGAAGTCCACTTAAGTGTTTGACGAATATTTCATTATATAATTGCCTTTTCTTTTCTTTGTAATAATAATAACGGTAAGCCTTATCAAAGTACATCTCGATTTTCGTTTAAAGTATTTGAATCCTTGTTTAAAGCATTTGAATATGGAGCCAAAGTCGATTTTGCCTCTCCTGGCTTTGAGGAGAGTTGAGATGCTGTGAAAATATAACAACGCATCCATGCAAGCTCACTTGCATGGTATTTCACAGCAGTCTTAACCTCACCCAAGGCCGCACACCGTCGTGGAGGATTGCAGGAGACTCAATTGGGAAACTGCATACCCGTCATTGGGCAGCGATCACTCTCGGGATCTTTGGGCCATGCATACGACCATGGAAGAAAAATAGTATTAGCTCGCTGAATTGTGGCTGCATATTTCACAGCAATTTTAACCTCACTCAAGGCCACATTTATGGATGATCGCCGGAGATGAGAAATATTATTGGCCTGCATAGGTAGAAATTAGAACTAAATTGATCTAGCTCTTCGGGCCTTGGGGGGAGTTAAAAATGCTGTGAAGCAAAATGTCTGAGACACTCACCTGCATGATAAAAGAGAAATATTATAGGCCAGTCCTCTAGAGACTAGAGCCAAATCGATCCAGCCATTCAGGCCTTAGTTGGAGTCAAAAATGCTGTGAAATGAGTCTCGGTCATCACGCTTGTATGAAAAGAGAAATACTTACATGCATGAAAAGAGAAATATTATAGGCCAGTCCTCTAGAGACTAGAATCAAATCGATCTAGTTATTCAGGCCTTGGGGAGTAAAAAATGCTGTGAAAGACGTTCGGCTGATAACAATCGGCACACAGAATTACTCAGTACGCATACATAGACCACGCTAAATTCAGCGAAATATTGCTTTCATTGTCTCAATGTATGCACATATTCATTTTGCGGTCCCTCTTCTTTTGCAAACCACTTGGCAAGTAATGCACATTTTACAGCAGTTTTGACCCCTCTCAAGGACATTTATGGATGATCGCAGGAGATTCAATTAGGAACCTACCGTATTTTGAGTAGTACCTTGGATTTCAATTTACTTCTAATTTCTAGTAGTATAGGCCAGTAATATTTTTCCTTTCATACTGATCTTGCCGAGGGGCCGCATGGTCCGGTTGCTTTATATAATGACTATGAAGTTGGTGTATCTAGAATAAAACCCGCCCGATATCTAGTTAAACCTTGTTAGCTCGCTAGGCGCTCCCAGTGAGGAAATCCATCCAGAGTCTTAGTGCCATTGCTCGATGCTACGCCAATCGCATTGCAGTGGAGCAACACTCCAAGATTCCATAATTTCTACCGATTCCAAACAAAGCAATGCAAGGAAATAACCTTCCAGAGCGGAGAGACTCGATCGTGCACGATGGAATTTTGAAGTGGAGAGATAGGCTGGTGGGGGAGGAGGGGCGTGTGGCTTGTGCTGGGCTGGCGCTTGTTTTAGGGGACGAACTAATACGTCATTCTCTGGGGGGCTTTGAGGAGAGAGGCAGCCAGGCTTGTGTTGCTTGGACAGAAGCAGCTGAAGGGTGGATTTGACGTGTGTAGTGCTACATGCCTGGCAGTACGAGTTTAGAGCGGCGACGGCGGTAGCAGGACTTTGGGTTTGTAGGGGTCTAAAGGGACTTGCTGTAAGCGAAAAATGACGATTTGAGCGCGGGTTTGTGCATGAGGTGACAGCTGAAGCGCAGATTTTGGGGGGTGTTGGCATGTCAGTTGTCAGTTGTCAGTGTCAGTGTCAGTGTCAGTGCCTGTGCCAGTGTCAATGCCCATGTTAGGGGCCAGAACAGGACAGAACAGGAGGACAGGACAGGACAATGATAGGTACTTTCGTAGTAAGTCATGGTATGAGTGAGTACACGTACAGTAATATCGAGTGAGACTGTGCCCCTTGGCCCCGGGACGCTCCGTGGAGGAGGATTACAGGCACTGAATGGAATATTACCGCCACTGCTTACGGGTGTTTCGTCGGCCCTGCTATCTATCTTGAGATCTTTCCACCTTACGTATGTACCTATTTGCTATTCTAGTAGACAGCACTGCCCTGATGCTAGGGAGCATTCATCACCTTGATGGTCACTCGTGCATCGCAGGTTGGCCACCTTGGGTGCCTGGTCATGCTCTCTTTTCGCTCCCCCAGTACCTGCAAGTGACGCAGCGGCAGACGCAAGTGATGCAACGATACCAGGTATCGAAGAGGTTCCTGCGCTAGCGTGCCCCCTCTCGGTTTCTGTGTTGCGCTGTAAGGCCGATGAGGTCAACCCGGGTTCTGAGTACCTCTGCGACTGCACGGTCGGAGGGGGCGGAGCATGTACCTGTGACCCGCAGCTGTACTTATGCTCACCATTACGGGGCCATTACAGGGCCATTACATGCATGAAAGGCATTGCCCGTCTCCCCGTGCGACGCAAATCATTTAGCAGGACAGCAATGCGCAGCTTCGTTTCGTTGGCCTGTGGCTCGGCAGCACCAAATTCGCAATTTACAGCAGCGCTGCTTTGTTCTAACACGGTCCATCGCATCAGCCATCTCGTAATTCATCTAGGCTCTGTTTTCTGTTTCCGCTTCTGTATCCGTCACTGTCTCTGTTTCCATTGCGCTAAAACCTGCTTTGGCTTGCCGACCCCAAAAAGTCTCACCTCGACTGAACTGCCATTGCGTCAGTCACGCCTGTTGACGTTGACGGCCTCTCGACTTTCCCCTCCCCACCAACGCCTCTTTGTGCTTCGGTGATCGTCCCAGCTGTCGTCACTCGCTAATTCGTGCGAGGCGAAACCTTGGTCGGGCGCCGTCTTGGCTGGCATCCAGATTAGGAGCAAACTATAATATTTGGCTGTGCGGCTGCTCGGAGCTTCGTTTCCTCTTTTTGCTGCATTTTCTCTCCTTCTCCTCAGCTCAGCTCGGCCTTGCTCTGCTCTGCCCAGCTCTGCTGCTCTCCTCCCTCTCGTCGCAATGGATCCCCAGCCTCAATCTCAGGGATTGACCCGTCTCTCCCCTGATCTGAACTCGGGTCCCAAGCTCAATTCTTACCTGCAGCAGCCGCAGGTCGCATCACAGTCGCAATCGCAGCGACAGCCGTCCAGCTCGCCCTACCAGACGTCGCAGAAGGGGAGGCGACCTCTCTCCTACCAGCCGCAGCCCACATACCTCGAACCCGGACGACGCTCGCATACCGCATCGCCTCAGAGACGCCAGAGTCCCCTTCCTGGCCGCTTCAACGAGGAGTGGGACGCCAGCCAGCGTGGAGGTTCCGTCGTCGACGGCCGCCGTGGCCAAAGCCCTCCAGCAATGTCTGCCACTGCCGAGGCCGGACCATCGGCCGTGCAACGCTCCAACTCGGTCAACAGCTATGCGGCTGGCGATGATCGCGCCCTGCCTCAGAGGGGCAACACGCTGAAGAAGAAGGCCTCGCTGCGGCGAAGCGGCACGGGCAGCATTGTGCGATCCAGTAGCCGCCGCAGCGCACGAGCTGGCAGTGTCAAGAGCCTTGTCCTCCAGACTGCGACGGATCCCGACGAGTTGCACAGCGCCTTCTTCTGTCCCGTTCCCACAAACGGCAATCCTACCGATGTGCTCGCCGCTAGATTCCAGAGTATGCTTGCCTTCATGACACCCCCTCCCCCCGTCTCAGATTCGACTCGGCGCATTGTAGCCGTTGTATTGTATCATCTGACGCTAACGTTGTACGACACTCAACAGACTGGAGGAAAATCCTGAAAGACCTCATTGCGTATTATCGTGAGGTACAGTCTCACTATGAGCAAAGGTCCAAGTCGCTCGCCAAGCTATCAAGCGTCGCCAACAACATGTCGAACCCAACCTCGTTCCTCCAAACCGCCGGCATTGATGATGCTCTTCAAATTATACGCAACTATAATAAGCTAGCCCTTCAAGAGGCCAACAAAGCCAAGGAAATCGAGGAGGATGTCATCTTGGCGCTTACTGGCCTGAGGAGCGATCTGCAGCAAAAGATCAAGGAAATCAAACACCTGGCCGGTGACTTCAAGAACTCTGTTGATAAGGAAATGGACTCCACCGGCAAGGCTGTCAAGATCCTCTCAGAAGCGCTGGGAAAGAATGAGATGGACACCGCCGCCACGACGGGCAAGCAGGATCCATACCTCCTCAAGATTGCGGTCGATCGCCAGATTGAGCGCCAGCTTGACGAAGAAAACTACTTGCATCAAGCCTATCTCAACCTTGAGGGCTCAGGCCGCGAGCTCGAATCTATCATCGTAGGCGAGATTCAAAAGGCTTACAATGCCTACGCTGGTATCCTCAAGCGCGAGGCAGACAATGCTCACAGCGTGGTCGGAGAACTCCGTGATGGACCAATTGCTATGCCCAAGGATCAAGAGTGGGAGCATTTTGTGTCTAACGATAGCCGAGTGGTCAATCCCAGCATGCCGCTGCGCTCGGTCGAACAGATTCATTACCCAGGGCAAGACCATCTCTCGGCGCAAGAAATCCGCGCCGGACTACTGGAGCGCAAGAGCAAGTACTTGAAGAGCTATACGGCAGGATGGTGAGTTTTCTTCCTTGTGTACTAGCAGCTGATTTATTCCTATCCCATATCACTCAACGAGGTAAAACCTAATGCGATTGATGCTAGGTATGTACTTTCGACAACGCATCTTCACGAATTCAAGTCGGCAGACAAAGCTCAGGCGCCCATAATGTCTCTCTATCTTCCGGAACAAAAACTAGGATCCCGCTCTAGCGAAGGAGGTCCATCCAACAAGTTTCTTCTCAAGGGACGGCAGACTGGCGCCATGCACCGAGGCCACACCTGGGTGTTCCGGGCCGAGAGCCATGATACTATGATGGCTTGGTACGAGGACATCAGGGCCCTGACGGAAACGTCTCCGGAGGAGCGAACAGCATTTGTACGATCTCACTCACGGCGAAGCACGAGCCGATCATCGCACCGCTCAGCTAGCAGCGACGGACTTGATGAGGAAGAGGACGAGGAGCCATTTACAGCGACCGAGCAAGATGTCACGCCAGGACCTCTTGCCACGCGGCGACCCCAACCAGGTGGGCGGTTCCCATCCGATATCCAAGTCAACGCACAACGAGGCTTACAGGTGCCTCAGTCCCCGTCTAGTGTAGGATCCAGCCAGGAGCCACATGCCCCGGTGATTGCTGCAGCAACCGCGATTCCAGGATCAGCCACAGAGGCCTATTCTCCGGAGAAGTACACACGGCACGACGAAGGCCATCCGGAATACGGACAGAGAGGCGAGACCCCGATAACAGACGTCCATGCACAGGCAGTCATAGCCGACCATGAGGCACAGGTCGACGGCGTCAACCCTTACACAAGCGAGCCAGTAAACCAGAGCCCAAGCCACCAACGAAACGTCTTCGTGACGCCACTTATCATCCCAGGCACTCGTGCGCCAGTGCTGGCCAACGGCATAGGTGGTGACAAATCTCTCGGTCCACAACAGCAACAGAATGCAGCCGCTATCAATGGTACAGCTGCAGGAGCTGACACGAACGATATCAACGGCGGACACTACACAAATGTCGGGGGCACAGCACCTCTCTCTCCGGATGCGATTCCTAGATCTGAAGTTCAGCCTGATGCCTCAGGACTGCAGGTTCTTCCTGGTCAGGGAGATGCTGCAATGCTAGTGGGTGATAATAACGCGGTTCGGGCAATCAACGATGAGAGAGCGGCTAGTACGGTGACAGTGTCAGACTTACCGATGCCGGGCAGCTTTCCTTAGGGCCCGTCATTTGATTTATTGATGGATATGTTATTTCTTTTCATTTTTTTTCTTGCTATTTTGGTTTTCATTTGTCCAAGAAATGTGTGTACGTCACTATCTGGATACCATCTCTTGATTACCTACTGTCTTAGGTATCTGCGTCCTGTACAATGGATTTTTGCTATTGGATTGTGGAGGGGGAAAAGGGGCCGGAAAAGAGCAACAGTGTATTGAGTGAGTTGAAGGCGTTTTTTCCGTTGCTTTGTTGTCGATGCAAGTGTTTTCTGGACCGCATCACTCGTTAGGTATATCCATAGCTTGCCCTGCGTGGTACAGCTAGCAGTTTTTTGCTGTTTGATGAAATTCAATGTTTTGTTTTTGCAAAAGTAGATTGATACCATAGGTAGCAGCAGGCCGTTTCAATCTCACAGTATCTCGCAATGCCTATATGAAATTATAAACGCTGTTATGGAGCACCTCAAATGAAATTGCATGTATCGCTGTATCGCTGTATCGATATGTCGATGTATCAATGTACTTTAGATACGTCCCTCTTGCCCCACCACGCACAATCCGCTCCAACATTATTCCGCACCAGCCAATCAGATCCCCTCAATCGGACAAGCTTCCTCTAAAGCAAGCAGCCTTTCTCCGAAAATTTCAACACCAGTCTTTGGAGACGCTCTAGGAAAAAAAAAAAAAAAAGTTTCACGACCGACGAGGGAAACGACATCCGAAGAAACGGGCCTCCAACTCGCAAACCCCCGACGATTGGCCTCTTTCTCGCCCACGGAACTCTTTCTTCCTCACTCATTAAAACAAATAATAATAAATAAATAAAAGATCAAGCAGCACAACATGTCCTTCCGAGGCGGGTCTCGCGGTGGTCGTGGAGGGTCTGGCGGCGGCTTTCGAGGCGGACGGGGAGGATTCCAACAGAGGGACATGGGCCCGCCGGCGCAGGTTCTAGGTATGGCGATTTTTTTTTTGCTCTCTTCATTGATTTTCTGATTTTGTTTTGTTTGTCTTTGCGGCAGAGTTTTTTGGTTGGTGTCGAAGTTTTTGCTCTTGGCTTCTTTTGTTGAAAATTTCTCTTCGACGGGGAGAGTGGCCTTGCGACTGCGCGCTTCTTTCTCTACTTCTTGTTTTGGACTTGCTCTAGATTTTTTGTCGTCCAATTTGCGAATGGCAATGGACAATGGCTTCAAACTGAAGCACAACACAATGAGCGAGAGGCAGAGATTCAGACAAATCAGAAGACACACACCCAGCTAACAAACCACCTCCCACAGAAATGGGCAAGTTCGTCCACGCCTGCGAGGGCGAAATGGTCTGCGAGTCCATCAACCCAAAGGTCCCCCACTTCAACGCCCAAATCTTCCTCGAGAACAAGACGGCCGTCGGCAAGGTCGACGAGGTCCTCGGCCCCATCAACCAGGTCTTCTTCACCATCAAGCCCTCCGAGGGCATCCAGGCCGCCTCCTTCAAGGAGGGCGACAAGTTCTACATCGCCCCCGAGAAGCTGCTGCCCCTCGACAAGTTCCTGCCCAAGCCCAAGCCCCCGCCGGGTGCCCCCAAGCCTAAGCGCGCCGGCGGCAGCTCGCGCGGCGGGCCCCGTGGAGGCGGTCGCGGAGGTTTCTCCCGCGGCGGACGCGGCGGCCCCGGCGGTGGCCGTGGAGGTTTCTCGCGAGGCGGTGGTGGCGGCTTCGGCGGCCGTGGTGGCCGTGGTGGAAGCGGCGGCTTCTCCAGAGGCGGTGCCGGCGGTGGCAGGGGACGTGGTGGCTTCAGCAGGGGAGGACGTGGATTCTAAGAAGGAAGAGAGAGAGAGAAACAAACAAGGCAGACGTACCAAGATGAATTGTCCGTCTTTTCTTTTCCGTCTTTGCTGAACAAACCTTGGGGATTCCCCCCCTCTAGGAATTGGAAAGCAAGAAGGGAAGAAAAACCCGGCATTGGAAGCGGCCGACAGCAGCTTGCTTGGGGCGAAAAAGGAGAGGGGGAGAGATTTTTATATGTACAAAGGGCTTCACGGCGTTTAATGGCTCGGTTTATTCCTCATCGTACTTGAATTGGGTTTTCTCGTCATCTTCATTTCCCCCCTTCTCTTCCCACCCATCTTGGGTGCTGCTGTCTCGACCAGGCATGACGAAGAATTCATGTAACGAAAGAGCAAACAAAGAGTGGCAAAGTGTGATGCGAATGTAGACAAATAAATGTAATCACTTTGGGGCTTACCAAACACGGGTCTCTCTCACAGCATACAAGACGTAGGATGGTCATAGGGGTATCATAATCTCTGTTGTGGTAAGTTATGCAGATCATATCCTCTCCTCCTCGAGCCTCAAAGTGCCAAAAACCTCCAGTTGTATAGGAGAGTAGCTATCATTATATAAAAAGAACCCCATGCCTCCAACCATAATGTTTATCCATATTTCGAGGCGCTTGCCGGGCAACCACCAAGCCAAACACGATTGAACAATCTCGTATGCGCCAGCTCTCATTGATCATGAACCATACAGACCATTGACCCTCTAGCCCCATTTGTCACAGCCGAATATCCAGTAAGACCGAGAATTAGAAAAATAAATAAATAAAGCTACAACTTTGCTACGGTCGATGCTGTCGCCTAATTTAAGGCTTTGGGATGCGTATCGTCTTGCTGGTCATCATGCAGCCGTGAATCATGAACAAAAGCACGACCGGGTGGAACTCAAGCGACGTGCCTTCAAACACGGTGCCAAAGGGGATGTTGTCCAGGATCCAGCCTTGCTGCAGCCAGTAAGCCATGATGGCATCCAAGCCCAGAGACGTCGGGATGGGAGTGCCCTCGAAATATTTGCTCTTGCCACTGGCGTCCTTGGGCAAAACCGCGACGGTAACGTTGAAGCGGGCCAGTCTGGTCAGGCCGCACAGAACAAAAAAGGTGAGGGCGACGGTATCGGCGGTAGTTCGAAGACCAATTGAAAAGGCCACCATGGCGGGGGCAACACCAAACGAAATCTACAAAGCAGGGCGTGTCAGTATGCATGCTTGATTGTTAACAAGTAGCTTATAGACAGGACGACGTACCAAATCGGCAAGGGAATCCAGTTCCTGGCCCATGAGGCTGCTCTTCTTCCTCCATCGGGCAACCTTGCCGTCAAGGAAGTCGAAGAACAGGCCAAATGGCAAAAAGGCTAGCGCCCACCGCAGATGAGTGTCTCTGTTGGCATCGTCAAGGCACGAGTGTAAGGACGAGAATATCGACATGACACCGCAGAAGCCTATGACAGCATCACATGCAACGTCAGCAATCAAGGTCGCCAAGCAAAACTAAGGGAACAAGGGGAGAGAGGAACCCACCGTTCATCAGAGTGATGAGATCTGCGAGGTGCATGGCCCGTACCAGTGAGAAATGGCCCACGTCTGCAGAAAGAAGCATCTTTTGCTTATCAATGGCTGCTTAGAAGACACAGGGAGAGGTTAGCTTCTGATGTGTCTCTAGCTCGGCAAAATATATGACCCATCCCCAACACTATTCCCACCACGAGGCTGCAGTTGAGGGTTCGTACCTGGCAGGTTCTGCGGCGGCGTCTCTCTCGAAGTCAGGCCATTCGCATCTGCCGAAGCGGCACTGGGTCGTTTTGACATGGCGAGTTGGTTGTTTGGCTTGTAGACCGAGGCTCAGAGAGAGGCTTTTTGTCCGTCTATTCGGTTCCTCGAACGGGGCAGCAGTGGTGGATCAAAGGGCGCGCAAAGCTCGAAGCGTCCCGAAACAAAGTTCAAAAAGAGAAGTCAAGCTTAAGTATTGAAAATAAGAGAAGCACCCGGTGGGATATCGCGAAACGGCGACTACAGGTGACGGTGATGTCTGTGGAAAGAAGACGAAGAAGACGAAGAAGGGAAGAAGAAAAAAAATGGACGACGCGAGGGGCTGCTGCAGCAAATGCTCAATTACATTGGACACGGCACTTGCACTCTTTAGCTGTTAGCTGTCCGCTGCTAGGCGAAAGAGCCTAGGGTGGCGCTGTTGCCATTTGGCACAGCCTGTCTTGGTCCCGACTACCCGGCTAGCAGCATGTGGACAGTATCCAGTACCAGCTGATACAGCACGGCAGGGCCATTTGCGCCACAAGAACTGGTGGTAGGGCACAGAGCAATGTCAATTGTGCTAGCTGACAAGTACCGCTACTTGTTGGGCCAGCAGCTTGTTTGTACCTGCTAACGGGCTGCACCTGTTGCTCGTTGCTCATCGGTGATGTCAACCACCTACCAGGCATGATGATGCACACACTTATGCAGCTACTACCTACATGTACCTATCACGGTCACAGTTACACCATGATGCGCAGACAGCTTTTGCCAAGTTGCCAAGGTAAGCACACACAGGCAAACAACACCGCCTTAGTAAGAATGACGTCTGGTGCATGCATGTACACCCCAAGTAGCAAGTACGAGTACTCCAGCAGTGCCTCAATGAGCAAAGAGAGACGGCACTTTTTTAAGCTGCTGTCAGTATGACCCTCTTCATAGATGTCATATGAGCTATGAAACCCAAATGTATCAGCTCCCCCCAAGGGTGAGCAAAAGCCTTGTCCATCCCATCCACATGCTGCTAATCTGCCAGATATGCTGTAAGAGATTAGTAAAGCTACATCTCTTTGCCCGTCTTCTTGTGAGTGTCTCATGACCTGTGGAAACATGCCTCAGGTTTACATCCTAATCTACAGAGTAATACCTAGTAGGTACGCTTAGATTACGAGAGCAGCAACTCCAGCACAACAGCAACTCTAGGCATATTGTCAAACAGCCTAAAGACAGGGGCATCAAGGACACATGAGAGAGAAAATCAACTGCACAAAAAGTCTTGTAGGTAGTTGTAGCGCTAGAAATCGTCATCGAGCGGAATCCCAGTCATCGACACATACTGGACCCTACGGACACGCTTATAACCACATAGGCCGCTCACGAACCCAAACTCGTCATCGTTGCGACAAGCCGGCAGCGCCTCCATCTCATCTGCATAGAGATCCCAGATTATTCCGCCCACAGCCCACAGCGACTCGTCCATGGCTCTGGCGAAGAGGGCGGAACCCACTGCCTCGACGGTGCCACCGCGGCTGAGATAGGTCTTGGTAACGGGTGGCCACTCCCTCGAGGATCTGGTCATCTCGAGGATCTTGTGCACGTGGGGAGGCTCCGTGTGGTCTCGCAGAAGCCGGGCAAAGTGGCCCAAAATGCTGGCAAATCCTTGCCTCATGGACTTGTTTGTGCGCAGGTTGTCGCGTACCCCGGGTTGCAGATACTTCAGAGTGAGCCTATTCTTCTCTACAAAGTAGTCGCCATCACTATTATCCGCATCGTCAGAGAGCATGTCCCCGGCGTCTGCTGCGCAACAGCGGAGTGCCAAATGCATTCGCGGGCTCATGAAGCCCTCTTGACACTGTCCGCAGGTGCAGCCGTACCTGAGCCGTTGCAACTCTTCTGGTGAAGGGTCGCTCAGTCCTTTCAAAGTCGAGAGGATGTCCAAAAAAGGCTGCGAGCAGCCAGTGAATTTATCCGAAATCCCATGCTGAGTGCGGGTATCATCTATTTGTTCTTGGCACAACTCGAGTGGCGTCCCTCCCATGTAATTCCGAATTGTGATTAGGCGCGGACACTTCTCGAGGATCCATTTGACACATGACGGATTCTCAAAGGCTGCTGCGTGATGTAGTAAGGTGTTGCCGCGTCTGTCAGCCAAGACCCAGATGTCCTCCTCCGGCCCGTAGGATTCGAGAGCCTTCTGAATCACTGCTAACCGAGCAGTATCGCCCTTGGTTGCCTCAAATTCGTCCAGCAGCGTTTCAAAGAAGATATTGGTTGTGTGAGCTGGTGTTGGCCTGGGCGGGTCGAAATCTTTGTCGGCAGGCAGAGATTGACACGCATGTTGCGTATTCCCTGGGAGGAAAGCGAACCACTCCGTGTAGCCAATACGCCGAAACCCCAAAGACCTTAAGAAACATTCCGCCGTTCGCTCCTCCCTGTCGTATATGTGTCTTTGCTCTTCATCACTTTTATTCTCGCACTCGTCTCTGACTTCCGAGTTTAACGCGGCCGAACAAGCGATGGCGACGAATGTCTGGGGATCGCACTTGGCCATTGCTTTTTGCAGGATGTCGCGAACCATTTCCCGGCCAAGGCCTTGACGCCTGTGACACTCGTTGATACTCACTTGGTCGATTAAGAGAATGTCGCCATGATCCAACTCATCGCCCCAGATACCGGAACCAGATCGAACCGGGTCCTTCTTGAAGACAGGCTTGAGCCGACCATACCGATCAAAGAGGTCGAAGCCCATGGCCGAAGTTTCTTCAGTTGGATCTTTGATATCGTCGTGGAAGTTGGATCGTATCTGATTACGTCTAATCAGGACGCTGGTGCACGAACCTATACAGTCATGTTTGCCGTTGATGTTGGTCTTCTTTGAGAGAACGGATCCATTGATGACCTCGATCCACTCCATTCCTTCATACGGGTCAATATCGCTCTCGTTATCGCTCTCCTCATCCATGTCTTCATCCAAGTGTTCATCCATGTCTTCATCACTCTCTTCACCGCTGTTTTTATCTCTCGTCTCGTCGCCGCCCTCATCTTTGGCTCCAGTTACATTCATCCTAGGTGAACTAGAGGCCATAAGAACGTGCTTGGCTTGTTTTCAAGAATGGAGAAGCAGTATACTTACTCATTCTCTCTAGGCGTGGTGATTTGCTCTAGGTCCATCATCCATGGAGGGCGAGATTCACGAGGACCGTAAATTTCTGCTTTCTCTTGGTCCGTCAACGGCGACATTGGCCTGCCGTGGAAGCGGGCTCTCATTTTGAGCTGAGCTCGGGTCGGTGGCTTCCAATCATTCTCGAAAGTCTTGGTCAGGGAAGGAATTTTGACCTTGATCTCGAACAGATCTCGCCAGTCGTCGTTGGCGCTCGTCTTGGCCAACTTCGACGCTGGTGCATCTTCGCCGGAAATGTCGTTCAAGAGATGCTTTTCAGCGGGCATTTTGAATCCGTTGTTGGCAGAACTTTGGTGCACTTCCCAGAAGTATTCACGTGTGCTGAGTGAAGAGGAGGCAAGATGTGGTTATCATTTGCTGTTGGTGCTTGCGGGGTAAACACATCCCAGGATTTATGGAAGGCAGGCCGCATGTTGAGCGGCCAACAGGCAGGCAGCAGCGATGCTCGACATGGAATCGCGTTTTGAGGTATAGGAGTGGAAGGGCTATTCAGCACCCCAGCGGCTAAGAGGAGTTCCGAATGGGGTAACAACGTATTATTATGAAGATCTCTTATCACCGTTACTTAAATACATATTATACAATTCCTGGTGTATCTGCTACTATCGCTAGTTTTTGCTACTATCTATATATTCCTCTAATATCTGCTATTATTACTACCCGGGCTGCTTTAAATTTAAGAATGGGATGCTGAATAGCGAACGTGGGATGCTGAATAGTCACTCCCAGTAGGAGGACGACTTTCATATATAAAAGGCCTCTGCGCGATACCCAATTAAGAAGAAAGCTAACCCAGAAGGTGAAACATCCAAGTCTTGATTGTACGGAGTACACCATCCTTGTTTCCTCGTTTGCCTTAACTCGGCTGAAAGAAGCTGGAGCGAGAAAAAGCGTTGAAAATAACATGGAAATGTTCAGAGAAGCTCAGCCCGAGTACTTGCTGCGCCTGTGGCGTTTAACGTAAGGCTCAACATGCAGCTGACCAGGTATTGCAAAGTATATGCACCGTCACATGCAAATATCACCGCTAGTATCCAAGACACTGTTCACACGACTTCAAGAGGGACACGCGACTCCAAATAAATTTATCAGAACGCTTATTAACGGTAATAACAATATTATCAGCAATATCACATACATTACTAGGAGTGAGGACATGTCCTGACCCCCCTCAGCTCAGACACTCAAGTCTAGCAGTGGCATGTCGAGTGACCAAGCCCCAAAGAGATGACAACAACAATGCAGCAATATCCTGTAGTGATTATTAGGTATTCTAGCCTGACACTGACGATCCTATCAATGTCCACAATCAGACATAAAATGAGAATATAAACAAGTACCAATGTGTACAACTTCCCTACCCAGTCTCGTATTCCTTCCAGACTGAGCGTCTCTCCCAAAATAATATACCCACAGTTGCTACTCGACTGTGACCTTCACAAAAAGTGCAGACTAGTTTTCCAGCGGGTATCTTTGCCCAATCCTAGCAACATATGAAAGAAAGAGAAAAAGGAGAGACAAAATTCAGCTCAAAACGCCAGACACAGGTTGGTACTAGCAAAGCCCGTGTTTTCTCCTCCATGTCCGATTTTTAGTGGTGTAAAAAAAGAAAAGCGTCCATTCCGCCTGTAAATCCATCTCGCTCTCTGCCCCATTGATTAGTTTGCTTGTCTGTCTCTCATGCGTTGCGACTGAAAACCCAAAAAAACCGTCCAAGGCAAGCTAGGTCCAAATGCTCGAGTAATCCATAAATGAGAATTAAGATGCATAAACCATGTTTTTTTTTTCGTCTCGGTCTGCGTCAAAATTGGCACAGTCTTAATGTTTGATGAGAATGGAGAAGCCGTCCAGCCAGGCGCCACATGTGCCAGCAACACCGCAGATAGAGTAGCCTCGAGGAGGTATCAGAGTGTGTCTGAGTCGAAATGTCAGCGTTACTTCGCCCTGCCCAACCACATCCCTCGGGCTGGAGTGACTTACGCAGAACCACCATGGGCTTTTCCAAACATGGCTGATTTTCTACCAAGGCTGGTCAAGAGCTGAATGCCATCGATCCAAAAGCCGGCCCTCACGACAAAACCACTGAGGTACTCTCCGCGCCGAACGTCTGAGGTGTTGAACGTGTGGTTAGCTTGGAGTTTCTTTCGCTATTTTTGGGTGTTAGCAAACTCACCAAATTCAAATGTGTCGCCTCCCTCCTTGCCCCCCCTCTTGCCAAATAGCTGTGTCGAATTATCGTCATAGACGAATTCCAGTCCATCCAGTGCCGATCCGTGATATACAATAACACGAGACATGACCCGGTCCTGCTTCAGAGCGCTGGTGAAGACAACCTCATGGGGCTCGCTGCCTTGCATCTTTGACTCTCCGAGGCTTTTGCATCGGAAGGCCACTTTGCCACCTGGCAGCTTCACCGACGACTGCTTTGATGCAAATGCTTTGAAGTCATCGATATCCAAAGATCCTCCTCCATGGGACTTGACAGACACCTTTACACGACCCTTTCTCTTTGCTTCTGGCAGGCGTGCCCGCAAGTCTTGTTCGATCATTGTAACTTGCCGCTGGATAGGACTGTTGTTGTCTGGTATATACTCGATCCATGCGCGGCAGACATCGTCACCCTCTCCGTAAATTTCTATAAAAGAAATTCCAGTCTGTGCCACGGCCAAAACGTTACCGCCGTCGATAGCAAAGGCCTGGACGCTTTCGTCGGGATTCGTGGGGGTATCGTTTGGCAGCCTGAATGCAGGATGTGCTCGGAAGCGAAGGCAGTCCAGGCGATGCCAACCGCACTCATCAGCTTGCAAGGCCAGCCCCCCTTTGGACTTGGTTCTGGTGGAATACGCTTCACGAGCCACGAAACTTCGGTTAAGAACAACGTAGTCTCTGAGCATAATCCCTCCTTCCTGGTGGGGGCATCCAAACAAATGGCCAACCTCGTGCAGATGCGCGCCAATGCCAATGTTTGCCGCCTCCCAGGAGCTCCCCGCTTCGTTGCAGTCGTTTGCCACGTACGCAGTGTCAGTCGGCGTGCAATCGGTAAAGGCTGGCACTACCTCCTCGAAGCAGCCGGGATAGCTATGCAGGCTGTGTGACCCGAAGATGCCCAGTTGCAACTCTCCGCTGCCGCCGCCAAGGGCGGCATGGCCACGGATGGTTTTGACATCCTTATCCCAGTGAGCATCCAGCAGAAGAACTGCTACATATTGCTTCTGGCCGGGCAGGGGGTTCAGGTGCTTCTTGACTGCAGCCGAAGCAATGTCGAAGAGAGCATTCTTATCCGTAGCCTTGTCATACTGTTGCGCCTTGTTGAGGTCTTGCAGTTCCGCCACTGTCTTGTCGGACCGGATAATATGAACACGGGCTTCAGATCTCATGATACCACTCTCCCTATCACGGTAGTTGGCAGAGCCAGACGTCCATTCCTCTTCGAATCGAAACGTTCGTCGCCCTAGCTTGTGTCGCCACATCTGCTCCGCAGTAAATGCCTGCCAGAGATAGGCTGCCATTCGAAATTTCTTGACAGCCGTGTCCAGGCCATTGCCTTCCCTTTCAGCACGCGACGGCGTGGCATCAAATATCCCAGGTGAGTCTTTGCCTAGCAGAATGGCGAGCTGCAGCGGAGGTGCGTTTAACGAAGGTACCATGTGGAGAGTGAGATACGAGACATGGATGGGGTTTGAAGACGAGCTGTTGGCCAGTTTCGGGCTAGAGAATTCAATTCTGATCTTGTTGGGGCCAGGTTGTAGATATACAAGAGCTTTGAAGTGAGAATTGCATACAGGCCAGCTGGTTGGTGGAAAGGAGTCATCGAGTTTGCTGACGATGACAGTGCCTTCGAGATGGTTCTGCTCCGTCTCTCCAATTGTACCGTGCAGCAAGAGAACCTTTTGGTATACCTGTCACGAGGGATTAGCATTTTCAACATCATCATAACGCACAATTTGGAGCAATTCAACAACGTCAAGGGTAATCAATGCAAAATTAGGGGACGAGGACTCGAACAAGGGTGTCGCGCGACGTACCCATGCATTTTCCGCAATGTTTTGGACACGAGGAGCATACTGGGAGACAGGCAGGTTGGTCCTCCCGTTGGGCGCAGGAGATCCAAGGCCTGACATGCCCGAGACGCTGTATCGACTGGAATTTCCTCCAGGCACCATCATGGGTCGGTTTTGAGCTTGTGCTGGATACTGGCCAGACGCATTGCTGTCCTTGACCTGTAGATTCAGCGCCGGGTCTGACAGGTGAGAGGGCGGTGTTAACGAGCCGCTTGATGGCGTGGTGTCATTGGTTTCATGGCTCAAAGTACCATCACTGGAAGTGTCGTTGGAGTTTTCGGTCCGGAAGCTTGCTCTTGATCGGCGACGCAAGTCTTTGAGAGAGAGAAACGCTGGGGCCATGATTGCGAATGTGAGGCAAATGTCAAGGCCTAACTAGTTATACACGACAAGGTGATTTTGCTTTCTTGTCGGCAGAGAATGGCTGCTTGCTTGCCTGTTTGCTTGCTTCTCTGCCGCAATCAGAGCAGAGAGAGCTGGGTCCTGGTGAAACGAATGGCAGTCGATGAGCTGTCAAATCTGGGTGATCCGTCTCTCAGCCGCACCGAAAATGAAGGAGTGGCGCTAGGCGTGATTGTTCCAGCTGCATAGACCAAAAACCCACAGCGGCTACAGTTGGTGATTCGCAGAAGTCTCCCAGCGATGAGGGTAATCCGTGATATAGCGAGAGTAAAGCAGATACTACAGTGTAGAGGCGATAAATGCCGGTTCTCAGAGTCGGGGGCTGTGGCTGACGCGAGAGCTGGTGGATGCTGACGCCTGGGGGGCGAGTTCTAGGGTTGAACAGGTTCGAGGCAGCGTCAGGAAAGTCGAAAGCGTAAGGCGGGCTCTAATTATAGGACACCGAGGCAAGATCAGGCCCAGAGATTGCGAGAGAAAGAGAGAGAGCACGAGAGAGAGCACGAGGCAAGGAGGAGAAACCCGGCAACAACTGCAACCTCGACTGGAACAACGAGCGAGCGGACGGTAGGCGCCTTTCTTCTGCTGCCAACCTGCGTGGGTGATTGGCGCTTTGCGAGTGGACAATTGAATGGAGATGCAATGGAAAAGACGGCAAGATCAGCGTTCAGGCCGGACACGCGTCACCAGTCGAATATCTCGAGGGGTGAAGGAGATAGATAAGCGCATGGTCAGGAGAAGCTCCCCTAGACAGCCCGTATTAAAGCCTTCCCGCAGTCACTTATGCCTGCTACGTAGCATGCGGAGCTACCTGTATTCTCTGCAACTCCCGTATCCGCCTGGCTGCAGAACCGGACAGGCCAAAGCGAGCGTCTCGGCCAAATTGGCGGACGAGGTTACAGCCGTAACGATGACGTCGCATTTCATTTGAAGCTTTTGAACCTTTTGACGGGTCTGCGGCTGTGGGGGGACGCCAGAGGGATTGGCCAATTCGCGACGAAAAAGTGCCGTGGCGCTATTTGTGGCTATTTATGTCAAACGAGCGGCCTTGGAGGGTGTGGTGCTGGGCAGATCTTACAGGCGCCATTAGGCCGGTCGCTGCAGGCGGGTGGTCCAATTTGGTTCCTGAAGAAGAAGAAGAAGAAGAAGAAGAAGAGGGTACGAGCGCGAAAGGGGGAAAAGTTGATGGACGATGTAAATTCCATCTCTCGCCTCACCTCATTAGGAGAAAAGTACCAACTAAACGCCAAGACACACAAGTACAACTTCTCCTCCCATAGCAGTACTTACCTATCAGTACACGTACCAACAAAATGTCAAGTTAAATAAAATCCTCCGTACTCATACTACTACATCCTGAGAGAGATCCACGGATTGGCACAGTTCGCAACCCGTTGGCCGCACAAGTGCGTGGCTGTGTGGGCTCATCGGCTCGGCCTACGGCTTCTGGATCCCAACCCCCCGCCCGTGAATCTTCATTCGTTTGTGCCGGTTCTGGAATCTCGAGAAATCGGGGCTTGCGTGCATGTGCCAGGGCAAGGCGGCGGCTTGTAAATGTGCGGAGCAACAAGGCCGTGGCAGCATTGAGCAAGAGGGCTGCAAAATGAAGCCGTCACCAACGGTTCCCTTTGGGGCACTCACTTGGCATCCGAGTTACTACCTAATGTTTGATGACTTAGTTCTCCTTATCCGTGCATCAGCCCGTTGACTAGAGCAGACTGCAGCTCCGGCTCGGGCTTGGCCGAAACGTCGAAACGGAGGCAATCAATAGTACATGTACTATATTCCCAGTAGTGCTCCGTGCAATATGCAGTCAAGTGGATTTTGTTGCAATCGCTCGGAAATCCATGGCGTCATCCAGGCCACGCAGGCAATGCTTGATGCATCCAATACTCGTATATTATGGCTCTCTCATACAAATCATATATGTACTCGTACTCCGAGGTGACATTCAGTCGTAATTCATGCACATCGACGCCGCATTGGGGCAAACGTCTGTCCTCGATCCGGGGCAAACAGCCACCGACAATTAGGATAAATTCTAACGTGTCCAAGTGAAGCTTCACAACACACCTGTCAAGGCTCTTGCTCTGCACTATAGCCTGAAGACAGCACTCCACAACGGCCGTCAAGGTCCCACACCCAGGTCTCCTTGTTCAATCTCTCGTCCCCCTCCCTCTGCCTCCCTCTGCCCTATCACGAACGTGCAATACGAGGCTCGCTAGCACGCGGGTTTTCAGCCTCGGTCCCAGTTTCACTTCGATAGCGGCCAGTGAGCAGTCGCCAGAGGCTGATCGCCGATTGGAGGCGCTAGCTTAAAGTGCCTGCAGAGACAAGATCCACGAAGGCCAAGGTAGCGTGTCGCCTACAGCATAGCGTAGCAACATAGCTCCGTTGAGAGCTCCGTTGAGCGCTAAGCTTCAGGGCACGGCGGCTCTCTGCATTCCTGAGCTCAGGCACGGATCCCGATATCAGAACATCAAGGTTTGGCAGTTGAGGCCCATCATCTCGTCTCATCCCATCTCACATCATCCCATCCCAAATCGTTAAACTCTGTGCCGTGTTTAGAGTTCCCGTCGCAACTAAATCGCCTGAATCAGCCTTGGTCTCGAACTTAGACAGATCTCGATTTTGGCGAGAAACTGTCGCCCTAGCCTCATTGGAGTCTAACGTTTCAACTGGCCACCTCAATCTGGACATCGCACCAGCCCTGCGCTTTTATATTTCTAACGAGAGAGCGGATCAACCAGCCACATTTTATGCAGCCGCATGCAGACGAAGAAGCTGATCCTGGGATCAAGGTTTTTCTCGACAATGTTTTAGACTGATGGATCTGTCCTCTTATCAGCTCAACGGTTTTTTTTTTCTCCCGCCCAAGTTCATGCATATGAGACCAGGCGCCTTGATGACATCAAGATGTACTATTGCTCCATATTGACGGCCAACATCCCAGTAACTACTTACCGTCGAGTTCAAGTTTCGTATCCAGATACAGAGGAAATATCTTTAATTTACTGTACGGAGTAGGTTCCTTGAATATCTGTTACTGTTTCTTCTTTCTCTAGCATTTGCCATTATCACAGCTGTAAAATTTGAGACGCGGGCTGCTGGATAACCACTTCCCAAACTCAAGAGGGGCGTCGCCATGACTACAGTGGATGGTACACTAATACAAAGTACTCGTCACCGAACGCTATATCATTCTTCTCTCGCTTTCCCTGTGTACCTATGCACATCCCGCCACCCTCGTAAAAGTCTCCTTGCTGGCAGCAACAGTGTCAAACTCCGTCTCGTAGTGAAATGTCACAGGGTGTGTTAAAGCCCAGATAGCAAACAGCAAGCACCTCCCGCAAGGCGATCGGCGTTGCCTTTGTTCCTTTTTTCCCCGTGCGGAGAGCAAACAGCCCAGCTGTCGCATGATGCGGGCTGCAAGGGCCAACCAGGAACATGTCAGCGCTCAGCTCATGGCCCCGTCATTGCCCAACGCCCAAATAGAGGAATGCGAGTAATTTAGTCGATGAGCCCGGAGCCTCATGCCAAGAGAGCAGAAGGGATACTCCAAGTAGGTCCATGTATCAGTGAAGAGACAAGAAGAAGACGGAAGGGGGGGCAAAATCCACATGTCTCGAAACTGCAGCAACGGCTGCATCTCCATGCAAGACCCGCCCAGATGGATGTCTCAGTGCAAGATTTTGAGCCAGAAGGGGCATCGAATTGATCCATTGATGGCATTTCCAAATCCGCTGCAGCTGCTCTCAACTCCCTTCGTGAAATAGCTGTCCTCAACCCGGAACCCCCTTTTGACTCCCAAGTCGAGCTGCAGCCAGCCAGCCATCCATCAATCCCCATCACCTGCACATCATCCCATCCAACATTACAGACCGCCCGATGCGCTGGCCGTGCACAACCGCAAAAAAGTCAGCGCCTTGCCCAACGCTCCGTTAGTGCCAGCTTAGCACCTACTGACCGGTTGCCCGCAGCAGCCTAGCCGGCTTTCTAGGGGCCGCCTGTACCGCCGCACTGGTTGGCCAGCCCAAAAAGCCGCTGTTGCTGCCTCCCTCCTCCCCTACGGCCACAGAGCCGCTCGTTTCGCACTCCACAACCTTTCCGTCTTTCACGCACACACACTTTGCCCTCCTCACAGCCTTCATCGCCCTGCACTCCGCCAATTCCTGCCTTCGCCCGCCCCCGGAAATAGAGGAAAAGGAGCATCTGAGGAAGACAAGAAGCTTGTCGGCGTATTGATCATTCGCGAGGGATAATTACAGACGCTGTAGACCTTATCCAGGCCCCTTAAGGCCGCAGTTGCTAGGGGCGTTCTCGCAAATTTTTGGTTCACCATGATGGCCTCGCCTTTGAAGAAGCAGCCGCAGGATGTAGCCGACTGCGTCTTGAAGCGTGCAGAAGTCAGCAAGGTACGCATGCCTCTCTCCGTCCATCACTCCTATATATTTTCTTTGTTGCAGTATCAATGCTGCCGGCGTCAATGACTGGCTTTTTTTTTCTTCCTGCTTCCGAGTCATCCAGTTTCACTAACAGGAGCTTTGACACAGATTGCACGCCGACTCCAGAACCGCCTCGCACTTGCGCAATTCAAGACCAAACATGGCTGGGAAGACCTCACGCTCGACATCATCGAACCCAAGGTGGAGGAGGAGATCCGACGCAAGCGTCTCTACGAGGGCGATGTTCTCTCCGACTCTTCGTCCAGTGCATCCGACCTGCCGTACCCGACCAAGACTCTGATGAGCTCTCCCCTCAAGGCACCCTTGTTCTCCGATGCTGTCGGCTCAAGCAATGGCAGCTCCGGGCATCGCAAACGTACCTACTTTGCCTCGTTTGACAACAACGCCTCGAGTCCGACCAAGCGCTTCCGCGGCTCCCCTACAACACACAAGTCCTTTGGCGGCCATGCTCTATGGAAGGACGGGCACCAGCTCACACACTCGTCTCCCATGAAGCCCCGCCGGCAGCAACACTTCACCACCTCGGCCGGACCGGATGTTTCTTTCTTCCAGCAGCGGCGAATGACCAACGAGCTGAATGCTCACCCGAATTTCACCGCCCCAGATGAGGACGATGACGATCTTTTGCCTGCACACTCGTTTGCTGCCAACATTCGGTCTTCTCCGCCTCGCACGCCGCCAATGCAGTCCCGGACCTTGAGGAAGAGGGGAGACGGTGCCCAGGGGGGCCAAGAGGGAGCAGATCTTCTGCTGTACTTGGCAGCATCGCCCTCGCCAGCGGTCAAGCCTAACAGGGCTCGCATGGAGCGGCCGTCGACGCCACCCCCCAAGAACAGCAAGCTGGATCTGCCCTCGGCCATGATGACGACGCCCGGAGGAGGCAATCCTTTCCCCAACACCCCTGGACAAGGCTTCGACTTTGCCGACTTTGTCAACATCACCCCAAGCCCAGCTCAAAAAGTCTGGAAGACACCAAATCCCCTCACAGGCGCCCGCACTCCCCGCAGCGTGGCCAGGAAGCGCCTTACGTTTGATGAGCCTCGACCATGATGAAACCAACGAAGCATACCCTCCTAATCTGTGATTGGCATCCCGTAATGCCTCACTGTCCCTACCTATTTGCTTCCTGTACATGATACCATGAC
The DNA here is from genome assembly GCF_000170995.1 of Trichoderma virens Gv29-8. Lineage (NCBI taxonomy): Eukaryota > Fungi > Ascomycota > Sordariomycetes > Hypocreales > Hypocreaceae > Trichoderma > Trichoderma virens. The sequence continues at coordinate 159,638 of NW_014013744.1, forward strand.
ACTGTATGCCGTACTGTACGCGGCCTTATTGCTTTTATTACCACCCTATATCCTGTTTTATGTTTCTGTCCATTTTATCTATTCACGTTTTACCCCTAGTTTGTTGGCCGACCCAAGAGCTAATCTCTTGTTTGGATGTCTGGCCTTTGGCGTTTTGTTTGTTCTTTGAATTAGACGGTCCGCACCGTTGACACATGGGCAGAAAATCGACCGTTGGGGACAGCTGATCCTCTCAAAATTGAACGGTCATGAGGAGGGCATGGAGCCGAGCTGCTGTCTTTGGAAGAGAGATTTATTTGTTTATTTTGTTGTTTTCCCTCTCTGGCGGTGTACAGCAGGTGGACTTGGCGGACGCTGGTATGAATGGGATGGTTGGATGATTACCCCCCCTGGTAGAAACCAGGCTGGCCTTTGTTTTGGCCCAAATGAATGTGATAGTAGTTAGTCGCGTCAATGACAAAAATGATTCTCCCCGTATTTACTCTTTCTGCGCAATGTTGACTCTTTGTGGTTGGATGAATGTTCTTAGTGTGTTGGTGGCTGCTGCTTTTAATTAACGGCCCCCAATCTCGAGGTGCATTTCGTGCGCACACAGACGCGGTTTCGACCAGCCTTTAACGCGCCTCTAGGCCGAATTGGATTGCTTCCGGACGCGACTTTTGGTCTGGAAAAAAAAAAGAGAGAGAGCTCCCGCGTCTTGGTCGCGTTGCACGGAAAGGGTTAATTTACAGCTTTGGGTTTCTCGCGGATGTGATTGGATGATGGGCTTGTCGTGTGGCGCATTAGCTGCGGCGGGAAAGATCCAATCGCAGATGAGGATGTGACGCAAGATTTGGAGCTACTACATGAGGTACTAAATTACGGGAGTACAGAGTTTCTGTCTAGGCTTTTGGGGAGTTTGTGTTGGAATGGGAGGGGGATTGAGATTGCGCTGTGTTGGGCTGAGCGTGGCTTTTGCTTTGTTCTTTGCTTTTTTTTTTCTGGGAGGAGGAGATGTTGGTCGTAATTAAAGGAGGACAGCTTTTGCTCTGCGGTTGTAAAGCGGCTTACCCTACAGCACAGCATATTGGTAGTGGTAAATTTGGCGTGCCGAAAATACTGTACCTCTGCTCTCACCACTCACCAAACTCGCCCAAGAAACACCAGCCCGCGAAGCTTTCGTCAATCGATACATCTTGCATGCGTCAAGTCTCTTGACATATCCCTTTACAGAAGCGTACTCGGTCGGCATTGGACGCTCCTGCGGCGCGCGAGAGGTACTTTTAACGCAGAATGACGCAGAGGGGGCTGCAAGCACTTTAGCCCGCATCCCCCTCCCCACTGGCCGGAGGCTTCTGTAGGTGAGAATCATTCGATGAAAGAGACAGAGAGCTAGTGATGGCTGGGACTGTGGAGCCAGACTTTTGATTGACGTCTTGTCTATATATCATCCATTGTGGGTATATGTCATACATGGTACAAAGTATATACAGCTACTGCTCTACTACTACTACCACTTCGTACAGGGTCTCTACGACTCCCGAGTGTCTACCTTAGTGCACTGAGACCTGCTGGTGAGAAGACAAACACTACCGAGTAGAAGAGACCCGTTTTTCATTTTTTAAATTCCATTTATATCCCAAGCTTCCTCCTGCGTTTGTCATACACCGCAAAGATGGTTTCATGAAATAGTAGGGCTATCTCGCCTGCCCGATGGGCCACCAGAACCAACATCTCCGCCAGCGGTCCAATCGCCGAGACTGGAACCACTCATATACTTGGACGTATAGCTGTCACGGGGGTTCTGTTGGCCCTGGCTGCTATACACGGAACTACTCCTGCTGGGAGTTCCGTTTGGTGGTGGAGCAAGGCGGCTCTCTAGCTCCAAGTCAAATGGATCAGACCGGAATTTATCGCGGCGCTGAATGAAAGAATCGTTGCTTTGTAATGACTCTCTGTGCACAGAGTGCGGCCGAGGGGGAACTGTCGGGGCGTGGAAGCTTCGAATCCCACCCAATGACCGGCCCCTCGACCGGCGAGTCGAAGCAGAAACAGGCGGAGGCAAGACCATGTTATCATCGCTGAATGGATTTGATAGTACCGAGCTGGAAGGCGGCGGCACTGTGCCCGACATCAAAGCATTGGCATCCGAGAATGGGTTAAACCGCCTGCCGAAATCGAAGCTTAGGCCAGGTCCTAGTTTATGTCCCTTGGGTTTTCTCCCAGCTGCGGCTGGATTTTGGGCTCCCCCGGTTCGCATCGGCGCAACGTTTCTAGGTTGGGCGGCGTCCGCTTCAAGGAATTGAGAATTTCCTCTATTCATATTGACGTTGCGTGGTGCAAATTTCTCACCAATGTTCTTCTTGACAGCATTTATTGTGGTTGAAACCCCCAATCTTTGTGCCATTGGTTTGGAAGAATCCTTCTCGGTATAGGCCTTGCTGGACACCCTTCTTTCTCCCGCGATCTTTTTCCTCCAGAACCACAGCAAGATAACAATAACTGCGGCAGCGGCAATGCCTCCGACGGTGCCACCGACAATGGCGCCGGTTGATGGGCGTGAGCTCGAGCCAACCGGGTCGGCCACCGGCTGCCCAGTAGCCTGGCTACCTGGTAGACCACTTTCTTGAAAGTCGCCAGGTAATGTGTTGATACCCGTGGGAAACGCTGCAAAGCTCCCAGTAGAACTCGGGGCAATATCTGTAACTGTGTTGGAAGGTATTTCGCTTAGTATAGAGTCGCTAAGCGGCATAGTTGGTGTAGAAGCCGGCGGGAGGGAGCTTGTAGACGTAGGCACGGATAAAGCTCCAGCATCCGATGTAGAAGATGAAATGGAGGTCGGTGTTGAAATCGGTGTTGAAGCTGGTGTTGAAGCTGGTGTTGAGATGGGCGTATTTGAAACACCAGCACCTTGGGGGGCTGAGATGGCCGGATTTGCTGGCTGACTTGCGACGACTTGGGATTGCCCCTGAGTTGATGATATGTTGTTCGCCTGTATTGATACTGTAGATGAAGGTAAAACAGCCGAAGATGAAGCCGAAGATTCGGGAGGGGGGGCGACAGCGGCAGCACTGAAAACTTGTGGTCCTTGGACTGACTCATCCGTGGGCTGGGCTACTGACGATTGAACTTGAGAGGGAGTGGTTGATGACGATTTTGACGACGTAGGGGATGGGGATTCCTTTCCAATTTCGGTCCCAGATGCCGGAGAAACTCGAGCAGGAGAGGATTGAAACGCCGCTGCCTGAATCTGGGTTTGCGATGATATCGTGATAGTAGAAGTTGTTTGGCTAGATGGTGCGGCCGTGGGAACCGCGCCTGTCGAAACTGTGGTCACTGTGGAAATTTGGGGAAAGAATTTTGGTGTTGAAGAGGACAGTTGCGTGGATATTGATGGCGTGGGTATTGATGAGGTCGTTGGTAGGATGGAAGTCGGCGAAATCAATGATGTTTGACTGCTGTCGCTGGATGCCGTAGGAAACGCAATGATTGGAGTCTCGCCATCAGCTGTCAAACTTGCACCTTGAGCAGAAGTAATTGGGGAATTCCCAACAGTTTCTTCTGCCTTCAAATCCGAAGCTGTAGTGCTGGGCGTTTGCGTAGTTGCGCTCTGCGCGGTGCTAGGGGCCACATCGAGAGCAACATCGTCCGATGAGCCTTTTGTTGGCTCGCTGGAAATAATACTGGAAGAAGATAGCGGAGGGATGTCTGAGGGCTTGTTGATGGTAGAACTGGTGTTGAGAAAAGTAGTTGATGTAGGCAACTGGGTATCGATGGATGCCGAAGAGCCACTCAAAAGGCTTGACATTGCGGTAAGCAATTGGCTTGCGAGACCAGCCGCAGCGAAGCCGAAAGAATAGAGGTTAAGGGAATATCATGTACGGAAAGAAGAAGAAAAATCGTGTGAGTTGACTAACACCCCCTACAAAGCAAATAATAGGGAGAAAGCATAGCTGGCAATCACAAGTGCACAATGGACTAGCCAACCGCCACTAGACAAAGAAAGAGTAGGTATGAAAGAGTGATGGGAAGAAGATTACACTTGGGCCAGTGACAGAGGAATGTTTAAAGAAGGTTAGAGGTGTGATGTCCAGGAGGCACGAGAACAAGGTCAGAGGAGAGTTGGACGGCAACGTTGTGCGCCTTTACTGACGGCCCTTTGTAGCATCTTTTCGGCGGTACCACCTAAGATTGGCAGCGCATGGGGCCACAGAAACAGAGCCCTGCTTAGCTCCTGCAAGGCAACGAAACACATTGCATCGCGCTGTGAAATGCGAGAGTTGCGCCGACACGATCTTGCGTTGGGAGGCGGCGCTCCGTATCAGGGGCTGAGACCCCCAGTTCTGCGACACATCTGAAGCATCATGACATGCTAGATGGGGGCGCGGAGTGCCGCTTTTGAACTAGCCTTGGGAAGAGGGGGGAACGGTTTAGGAGATGGCTAGTATCATGAGTTGAGAAAAAGGAAGTCATGGAGGCAAAAAGGAAAAAGTCGCGAGGGGATAAAGGCTAAAGCCAGAGGGGATGGTGTTCGTTTCGATGCGATCAACAGTAGAGCTTTATGCCGTCGAGATAGAAATAGAATTGTGGCTGCGGAGGTCGGCGTACGAATATTCGGTCATCAACGCTCATGTACTGTGGCACAGAAACTGAGATGTCAGCCTGGTGCTTGTTATTTAGGCTGATGTGAGAGTACCCAAACTGAAGTACCAGCTATTGTCACGCGTACATGAGGTTATTCGTACCTCTCCTCGTAAGTGATATTTCCATCCTTCCCTCTGAGAACCTCGAGTATAGCCGTTGAGCTTCGCAAGAGAAATGGAGTGACTATGAAGCCATTCGTCAGTCCATCGAGCGAATACCTCCCCAATTAGGCGCCCGTTGCTGGTCTGGCCAGCGCTAAGGGCCTAGGAGAAAAGCAGGGCGGCAGGGATGGTTTGTTTGATTGGCACGAGCCGATGTTCTGAGTCGTTGATGCGTTCGAACAGGACTCGTCTGGCCCAGTCAATGCTCCATCGGCACGAAGTCCGAGAATGCAAAGCCTGGCGCAGCATCGGCCGTACGCGCGAGATGTTGTGTGCTTGCGTTTAAACCTGTTGGCAGTGTTTTATCAGTTTCGTAGTGCACGTCAGAGAGAGGGCCGTGCAGTTAGCTCCAGTCTCAGACTTACCCCATCAACCCATATATTGGGCTTCCGAGGATATAGGAATACATAGGTGGCGATGTATGATACCTTCAGGCTCGTTGGATAGGACTGGAGACAGAGAGAGACCGGAGGTTGTAGCATTGATTTCCCGAGGCATTCACTTGCCTTGGCATCATGGAATGAGGAGTAGGCTCCACGATGAAAGCAGTGACGTTCAAGACGACGGCGAGCGAAGCAAAACACTCTAATTGAGCTTCTGTAGTATGCATAAACCCTTTGTAACAGGACCGAAACTTGAGCATCTGCTAGTGAGGAATCATGGATGCTGTTGCGCTTTTTACCTTGTGCTCTTAGATAATCCCGCGCCGGAAGACATTCGGACTTGGGACGGCCGTTTTATCACGAGACTATTACTGCGCATTCAGAACAAGGTAAGAGCGATTGTGATCAGACCTTCCAACGTAAAGTAAAGTACCCCTAGAGATCAACTCGCCCACGGCAGGTACGCTATGGTAGCGGAAGACGGAAAGCCGACACTCCGAACAACCACAGCTCTCTTTTTGCACGCCCAGATGGAATGATGGACCAAAAAGAGAGATGAGACTACCATCTCTGATTATTGGCTATTCAAAGCTCCCTACTACTACTAGTAGCATTACTAGGTGTTTTGCCTGTTTTGCCGGTCGAGGTGGGGGAGCTGTTAGCAGGCTTATGTACTTGGGGACAGCTAGGACTCGCACTAACCGCCTCCTCTGCGCCATGCCCCTGGATCGATCACCACAGCTGTCTGGTCCCTTTTGGGGTTGGGATTCTCGACCCCATCTATGCAACGCAACAGTCCAGTCTGCAGTACGAGCACGGAGCACGGCAGCCGGCTGTTGGTTGACCCGCCGTCTGCTGCTCAGTTGAAGACGCTCGCCGCAAGTTGCGTCGTTTCTTCGACAGTCCTGTCCTCCGTGTCCGCCTCCGCCTCCGCCCCGGCTCGGCCTTTGCCAGCATCTGCTGTCTTCTTCTAACACGCGCGCAGAGAGGCCATCTCCGAGCCCATTCCCGAACTGCGTTTGCCCCCTTGTGGACGAGAGAGAATCGGCGCTTGATGGTCGCCCTGGCCCGCACTCGCATCCGCACCCGCGCCCGCGCCCGCGTCCGTACGCCTGGCATCTCCGAAGCTCCATCACTCCGGCCACTTCGTTCCTCGTGGTCGCCGCCGAAACGGACGGCACCGTCTTTGCTCCAGATCCGCCCGTCTAGCCCAGCCCAGGTGACGGCGTGTTAATCCCCTGCCCCTCTTCTGGGTACGAGCCTGGGCTTACGGTTGCGGCGCCGGCTCGATCTGACTTTACCCACTATCTATCTGCCTATCACTCACACTCTATCGTGTCCTCATCAAGGGCTGTCAATCATGTTTGGATCCTTTGGCCTGGGTATGTCTTCTTCAACCCCCCCCCTCCTCCTTATCCCACCTCGCGATTCCTTTCCGTTGGGAACATGGCACGCGACCAGCTCCTCTCCTTGTCTCCTTCCTTGCACCATCCACACCAGACTTGGCTTGTGATATCCCCTGCCTTCACGCCTTGTGTCTGATTCCTGCATGCCCCTTGTTCTTTTGACTGCAGTGTTCTGTACTCTACGCATTGTCTAAACGGCAACTAGCAAACCTGCCACCGAAGGTCAAGGTAGCCCCCGAAGACATCCCGCCTCCAACGCCTATCTGTCTTCCTCGCTACCAGCCTTTCGTCCAGGATGACGTTCCAGTCGATCCTCAGCACGCCCTATCTAACTTACTCAAGTGCACGGGCCGGATTTCTGCTGCTTCGGGAGCAATTGGCCTCTCTGCCATTGGATTTGATTTGAAACTGGACGTCCAAGTAGAGGAACTCATCCCCGATCTGTCCTTTCTCCCTGACTTTAAGAGGTGGGACCAGCTCACGCTTGAGGAGGCTCGAGAGCAGAACCAGGCGGAGCGTCGACCTATAAGAAATGGCAACTCTTCTCCTGGATGCCTCGTTTACGTAGAGCGTCGTAGGGAGCTCTCGAACGCAAATGAAGATGCATTTCGTACCGTCCGTCGCCTCGCACCTCCCAAGGGGAGACAGCAAGCTCGCCTTGGCAACGCCTATGAGTTCTTTCGCTGCCTTGAGTTCTTCACCATGTATTGGGAAGACCCAAGTCAGCCCCCTTCTCTCCCGCCCTCTCCCGAATTGGCACCGACAGAGAATGGAGAAGCCCCTGCTGCCGAGGAACCGCTACGACCCCAGGTAGCACGGACATCAGATGGTGGCTCAATGCCTCCAGAATATCGCCAGAATCTTATTTCAGCCTTTGTTAAGCTTGTCGCGTACGACTTTGGCTGTAACGTTTCCATGTCACGTCTCGAACCAAGACTACACATGAGCTCTCCAGAAGACCATCCAAGCCCGCGCAAGTCATACAGCCCCTCCAATTGCCACTTTCTATTTCAGAGCCCAACTACACGAGAAGCAGCCCGTGCCGGTCTTGTGTATGGCCCTCTTGGGGCGGTGAGTACGCGCCCGGGTATTAATTTTACAACGCCGGACATCGAAACTGCGCAATCTACCGACCTTGCCCGGGAAGTATTGGCGGCGCTTATCACGGCCCAGCATAGGGCTCGTGAGGGCAAGGTTGAAACGCGATTTGGCGAGAACCAGTGGTGGACTTCTAAACCAAGATGGGGTGGTGGTACTGGAGGCCCCATTGGGCGAGAAATCGACGCGGATTCGCCTCTCGGGGACAAGGATGCTGCGCCTACCGACTCAGAGAAAGCGGCTCGGCCTGCTGCCAAAAGGGCCCGAAAGACCATGTCCATATATGACGCTTATCGAATGGTGCGCCCACCCGCTTTTACTTGGGACAAGAAGGCTCGCTACGAAGCAGTTGGCAGGCAGAAGGGCGCCGATTATGACGATGTTTTCGTCATTAGCTCCATTTTTCACCATATATCCATTCTCCGAGTGCGAGTGCCCGACCGTCTGCTAGAGGTACTTGGCGGCTCTCCTGAGCCGGATGTAACACAGCGCAGCTGGGGCAGAGTACAAGGATGGAGAAGCCAGTGGTTCGACCTGTTTGATACAGAGCAGCGACTTGCTGCCATGCAAATGATTTGGGCCGTGATGGCTTATCAGATGAGAAAAGAGCCAGAAGAGGAAGATGCTACAATGGCTGACAATTGAACGTTGGTGGGTCTTTTGCGAAGAAAGAAAACCTCGACGATAGAGGGCGGAAGATATAAAGAAGCACATAAAGCCAGAGCTGTCGATACGCGAGCAGAGTTTTCTAGGATACATCCAAGATACAGCAGGCTTTTGCGTTGAGGAAAGCTAAGGTTAGATAATATACACTGGAACTTGTGCTGTTGTGGATTGTGAAGCCGAGAGCAAAGGCAGGTGTCAACATGAAGTGACAGGTACAAATGTGATGTGAAGCACGAGCCTGACATGTACGATCACCGTGGTGTGCCGTGAGGTGAAGAGGAGTCCTTCTTGATCACTGAGTAGGGAGGAAATGCTCGAGGATGGTAATCACGAAAAGAATTGACAGTTGTAACGTTCGGTATTTAACATCTGGGGGATGATAATGTATCATTGGGCCTTTCTGCGTCAACAAAAAGGCAAAACGGTAAAACGCGTAGTTCCGATATCGTATTCAATACTCGATATCGGCTAAAACGTCTTGTCCCCCCGTTTTCGCACGTGTATATCACATTACTGGAGCCCATGTTCTTGGACATTTACCGAGGATAAGATATGTATAAGCGTAAAGTATGTATGCGTATGTATATCCATTTGTATAATTGCTACGGATAGGCATGGCGACAATGTGAGAAGCGGAGCTTACCTTTGGGCTAAGGTAGGCATAGGTAGGTAGAGAAGATCTTACCTTAGTAGGTAGGCTTGGAGATGATAAGATAAGATTAACGCTATGAATGTGCAAGAATGTAAGCTAGATTGCATCTGGTCAGTTGAGATCGAAGTCATCGACTGGCTCAAGGAGCTTGCAGATGTTCCAGTGCAAGATGTCGCGCGCTGCAATTGAATCCTCCACGCTGTCATGTCCCTTGCCCTTAACTTGGATGTCTCGCCCAAGCCTCTCTTTCGCCAGTGCTTTCAGTGATAGCCCCCCTCTCTGTTTTGGCGCCGCAGGACCCTTTTCATCGGGCCCTTGTTGAGTGTCTGTCACCTCGTTTTGGAGCTGCTGGTCACCGGCCAGGGCCTCAGAAGTTTGTTCTGCTTGCTTGCCCTGTTTGTCCTCCTCTGGCGGCCTGTTTGCTTTTTCGACCAAGTACGTGTCGATAATGAGTGGGTGAATCCAACGCAAAGAGGTGAGATCAGAGTTGGCGCCGTGTCCAATGACTACGGTATTGGGGCCGATGAACTCCCAGAGGGCATTTCTAGCACTGGCACGGCCCAGTAGGCACGATCGCGTGCGCCGTGCGTTCTCCATATCTTGTCTGGTGACTCCCGAATACTTTGTGTTGAAATGAATCATCTTAACATCAGGATACACAAGTTTATCGAGCAGGACTTTGCCTGAGAAGTAGTCGACAGCGGATACGCGGATCAGTTCGGATTCTCCTGTTGAAGCTGTTCCCATTTCACAGTCGATGACAACAGCAATTGCCGGAGAGCCCCTAGATTGGAAACCGGGTGTGTGGAAATATCTCCATTCCCTTTCCAGCTCACCGGCGGCATAGACTTTTGGCGTATGATCCTCCTTGCCCTGACACGGCGGCGAACCAGGGATGCCATTACAGCAGGTCCATTTCTAACATGGTAAATGTGAGCTTTGCCATCTCACTTGTATGAAGGGAGCGGGGAGTTAGGGAGAAAGGAAGAGAGACAAACTCTTTGAATGACTTTTCCAGGATGGTACTTGCAGTTCAAGACTGGCTTCTTAGCTCTTTTGGATGAGTCACCCTGGCCAGAACTATTGATGCGCTGGCCAAGATCCTCATCGTCGTCATAGTTATCATTATTTCTGCTTCCTTGAACCGGAGTCTTTGGTAACCAACCGGTCTTTTTCAACTTGTAAGGAAGATCTAGAAGCGTAATGTCAGCTTATATATATACATGATATTCTGCTGTCAAAAGGAGTGGAGCACTTACGGCGACTACATAGAAAACATCTCCGCTTGCGATCCAGATAGTCCTGCGAGAGCTGTTGCATGACGTAGCCGGCTTTCCGTAGGTCAGAATTGAAATGAGTCAGGATTTGAAGCTGTTGGATGTATTCTTCAGAGCTTTGAATAGGCTCGGGCTGATTGTCGCGTGAGGGCATGGGAAATGGAATGGGAATAGCCACAGGGCGGGCCGGCGCCTGAGAAGACGCGAGCGACATGGCGAGCGAAAGCGGGAGAGAAGCAAGAGAAAAGCAGAGAGAAAAAAAGAGAGAGAGAGAGAGAGTAGAAATAAGTTGTAAAGGGCAAAATGAGGAGTAGGAGTTGTATATGTGATGCGATGCGATGCTGAGAGGAAGGCAGAAGGAAGGAGATGGAGAAGGCAGAGAGGTGCCTTGATTAGCGGCAATCGATTGCGCCTAGTCAGGCACCAGCTGGAGGTTTGGCTGTCAGCAGTCAGTCGCACAGGGCGGCCTACGAGACACAAAAATGCCCGAAAGGCGGCTGAGGCTGGTGATGGCTCATGCGCATCGTGTAGGGTAGTCTCTATCAAATTGAGGAGCTATATACTACTAAGGTAGGTAGGTATTTATAATATTCTATACGTTGTCTCTTCTTCTTCTTTGTCTCCTTTGCTTAATACCGTGCTTTGCGTGGGTGTTTATTTCCAGGTGTTGGGTCATGCATCTTCCAGGTCATCTCTAATCATATGTCGTACAAGGCTGAGCCCGATGATATCGGTGACACAATGTCTCAGTCCAACGCATCGTCTATTGGATGACTTCGTCGGGTTAAGATGGGCGTCAGCAACGCCTTTTCCGGCCACGTATATTAGCCCATGTCTGTTTAACCCCCGCCAAACATTGAGGCGCGCCCTAGTACCGGCAGCGCTAGCAATAGATTTGCGTTGCTGCTACATACATGTGTACATCGCCGGATCCTATATAAGTCAAGGTAGGATAGATACATATCTACCGTCATTGAAAGGATACAAGGGCACGAACCAAAGAATCAACATTGAAACACAACATCCAAAGGCAGCACCTTGACCATGAGTCCTTCAGCTCTCGCCAATGGCACAGAGGCCGCCTCAGGGACGCCTCGTCTCGTCATTGAGTTTCCTCCAGTTACGGCAGCCGACAACCTCTCTGAAATCTCTGCCATCACCGAGCTGGTGAATCGTGTATTCATCGACGCAGAAGCTGGCATCTGGAACGAAGGCTTCGTGCGCACCTCTGACGCCGAGGTTGCAGACTTTATCCGCAAAGGCCAACTAGCCCTCGCCTATCTCGCGTCTTCACCACCGGCATCCGAAGACCAGGGAATTCAAAAGGGCCAGTTGGTGGGATGCGTGTGTGTCAAGCGGGCCTCGGACTCAATGTGCACTTTGGGCATGCTCAGCCTGGACAAGACACACCAGGGACTCGGACTGGGCCGCGAGATCTTCAAGTTTGTCGAAGAGTACTGTCTATCACTGGGCGGCACCACCCTCGGGCTGGACATATTGATGCCAACGAGCTACGACCATCCGCTCAAGACGAGGATGCATGCGTGGTATCTGCGACTGGGATTCCAGCAGGTGAGGCTGGGCGACTTTGGGGACGATTACCCTGCCCTGGTGCCGCTGCTGAGTGGACCTGTGGTTTATAGAGTGTTTGAAAAGAAGCTCAAGTAGACGGATGCGGACAGAAATGGTCGTCTCCTGGTCGAGGAATTGGAATACAGATGTGCTCACTGATTTTTTGGAGATCACGCGTCGACTTGTGGCCTTGATGCTTGTGTACACCGCCATCTATCACATTCCCCCAATAGGCCTGGCGTTTGGCTGTTTTAGACGACCTGGACATAGAGCCAGGACATGGAAAGATTAGAATGAGACAATGAGATTATTATCACATCATCAACTACTAAGAATTCTAAGTAGGGTTGAGGTTGAGACACGCTATCGTATATAGTAAGAATATCACGGCTTCTGGCCCGTCTTTTCAGCTTGAGAAGACAACAGGTGTGGAGATAACGGTGGATCGGGTCGATCTAGATTTACATCTAGAGACAATGGCAGTTCACCTCGAGCTGAAAGAGGATACCTTAGGTGAATGGCTCTTTTCTTTCGGGCTGCCTCCCTCTTTCACTCCTGGAGCCGCTTGGACCAGATCTGCATTCTGAGGGAAGGCATCTGCCGAATATGCGTTGACGTCGTTGGCCGTTTCGACTAACCGGGGCTCCCCCAAAGAATCTGCACAGGCGATCTGCAAATGCGCCTCCCGTACATACAGATTTCCACCCCCAGGCAACCAGATTCTTGCTTGTTTACTCCGTTTCCCCCGGCCGAGCAAATAAACAAGACACGCCTTGCCCCGAAATGGGCTGCGGACCACCAACCTGAGTCGCAAGACTCATACTATCAGGCCATTTCCAGCTGGACAGGCACGTCAGAAGCAGTCCGCCCAGCGATCGGCGACGACAACGAGCCAGACTACTTTCCCTCGAGTTAGAGACGATTAGTACAATACACACCCCTCGTGCTTCGTGTGGCTTGAGCCTCCCCCGGACGGAAAGGCGTTCCGGGGACGTGATTGGGCGATGCGGCCAGACTTCAGCTCGTTTGAGAACCCTGTATTTTTGTTGTTAAATGGTGGAGCTGAAAGAGCAGCCAAAGAGAAAGCTCTCTCTCGCGCTCCCCTTGCTGCAGGAGACATCTCTCGCCAAGATGCTTTCGGGCTAGCTCAAAAGTCTCTGTTCCGATGAGCATGTTGCGCTGTGCTGAGCTGTGTTTTTGCTTTGCTGGCTAGCATCGGATGAGCCTCACTCGCTGCAGCTTTTGGCACTTGGCGATGGCATCACTTGCGGCAGCGGGTAAGTCCGAGAGGAGGACGGTTAATGGTTGGCTGGGGGCATGTTTTGGGGCAGTTGGCGCGCGCCATTGGAGATTTGATGGGCGTAAATATTTACATAGGCAGATTAATTGGTGCTAATTAGTCCAGATTGATGACTTGGCAATGCTTGAGAATGTTTATGTGTGTGTGAGTGTGAGCGTGTGTGTGGTGACGTGCAGCCTTGGGGCCACAAACACTTGGTTTGTTTGGTTAGGTGGTACTGCCCCGTCTGAAGCTTCTACTACCGTTCTGTCGTCATGGCCGACCGCAGAAGAAGCATGGAGAAGAAGAAGAAGAAGAAGAAGAAGAAGAGAACATGCATCGTCGGCCACACACTAGTGCAGTCCCAAAGCATCTGCAGTAATAGCCGCCTGCAGAATTGATGCCGAGATGCTGTGCTGTAAACATTCAGCATACATGTACGGAGTACATATGGGGAAAAAAAAGAAAAACAGCAGCACTGCCATGATGACCCGCATCGGGGTCTCCGTTCGGCGAGGCAATGCCGCCATGCAAGACGCCATGTGGCCGTAGCGCTCATCTTTTTCCGCGGGATCGATGCCAAGCTGACGGTTACGGTAACAAAAGGGGCCCAAGCGTTGTTTTTCCTTTTTTTCATTCGGTCCCTTTGCATTGGTAGAAGATGAAGATGAAGCAGGCAGCGGACGGGGGCCCGTTTTGGGTACCGTATTGGTGGCGCCATTGCGAACATGGGGCTGGTGGTTACTGGTGAGGCGCAGGAGATGCAGGTGCTGCAGGTGCTGCTGGCCTTGACGTTGCGGTGCACGTTGCGATGGATCTTCAATGTCATCATTGTCGACTTGACTTTTGATATCGCATCACGTCGGTGAGATCAGGCATGCAGTTTTGCTTTGCAGCTTTGCAGCTTTGCGTCATTTGCGCATTTGCAGTGCCCCAGCCTTGACCGAGGCTCTTTGATGTGTTACTCGTACTGTCTACCTACCTACAGGTACCTATGTCATGTAAGCGAGAGTGATCGTCACGCCTTCAACGGTCATTGTCTCAGACAAGACGGACGCACTTGACAGCGTTGGGAGCAATGGGATGATTTCGGAGATACTGCCAATCGTCGTCTTCAGCTCTATCCCAGACCACCGATGCCCCAGTCCACGCTTGTTGCTGGGCTGGGGGTTTTTAGCCAAGCTGTATTGTGCCTAACACGGGTAGGGATGAAGGATAACCTCACTAATATACGAGTAATATCGAGCGGCCCGTGTCGTCTTGCCCGCAACGGCGTCGATAGCAGCCGGAGCGTTAGTCTTCTTGATACCTTGCCGTCAAGTTGACGGAGCACAGTACAGTAGAGGTAAGGTAGTCTATGGCATCAATGTCTCTAGAGCCTCTCTGCTTGCGCCTTGCAGTCAGTCAGTCAGGTAAGCAGCTTACATTAGTACGTGTATGATGTATCCTATGTATCCCATGTATCCCATGTATCCCATCTCTGCTCCCCCCATCAGGCGCCCAATCGCACTCCTGGTCGGAGCCGTAGACCGAGATACAGCCCGAGCAACTGGCTGCAACCATCCTGGCATCCAACCCTGGCCGGCTGGAACCCCGGCAGCCCATCGGAGGAGGCATCGTTTCTGGTCATCTCAATCTCAAATCCCAATCCAGCATCGCTGCCACCGTTCGTTTATTACGGGCTCGTTAGTGGGCGTTGCTAGCGGTTGAGCTGCAGCAGTAGCGCCTGTAGGTACCTGTAACTGCACCTGTAGCTACCGCAGAACCCCGCCACCACCACCAGTCCACCATCCACTCCACTCGCTATGCGCAACCCACCACCGCCAGCGCATCGTCACCCGACCTCCGCCCAGCGGCTTATTGGAATTTCATCCTGTCCGCACCCAAAGTAAAAGAGACAAAAACCCTCGAGACGAGCGCTCTCGCCACCATTGTCAGCTTCATCCATCCCTCGGCGCCTAACCTGCCTGTTGCACGCCTCTTGTCGCGTCTCGCCCACGCCCTTTTTGGAGACCCTCAGCCGGTATTGACATTGGTCTCTCTCTCTCTCTCTCTCTCTCCCCTCTGTTTTTCTTCCAATTGTTATTTTTTTCCTCCCCATCTTTTTGCCGCCCGCTTCCTTCACATGCTCGAGTAGCAGCAGCTGGCCTGGACCTGGACGATTCCATTCGACACTACTCCGTACTCCGTGCTCCTACAGCTCAAGGGCCTCGACTTCTGTCCCCGCGCCTCGCCTCCTCCACACCACACCCGCCATCTGATCATATCCAGACGTCCGCTAGCTCTGATTCTGATTGATCGACCTCGGACCTGACCGCCCAGCTACACGTGCTCTCCTCGATAAGATTGCCAGCGCATTGGGAGCAGAGCCAGACCTGCTTCCCGTCAACTCGATTGCTGCGTGCATTTCTGGATCGACGGCCGGGTAATTCATTTGCACGCGACTGCTTGGACCCTTTTGCACCCGATTTTCTTGGTGCATCTCTTCAGCAAATCCCCGTCGTCATTGCCGTTCTAGCCAATCCTCAGCTCCAACCGCCAGCTTAGCTCCCAACGGCGCGCTTGCTTGCGCTGCCTTGCCTTGCCCAACCGCCTGAACAACACCAGGAAAAAAAAAAGCTTCAACCAAGCTCCGAGTCGAATCTCTATCCTCTTTTCCTCTTCATCTCCCAAATGTCCGGATATCCAGCCTACAATGGCGGCGGCTATGCCGCACCGCCGCAGCAGCAATACCAGCAGCAGGGTGGCTACTATCCGTATGAGATCCTCCTAATTCCCCTTACCGCATCACATCCAACGCCGTCACGGCGATTGTGCCCCCAATCCAAACCTGCTCTCCTGCTTCATCAGATATAGGCGTATCTTGCTTCTTCGCTGCATTATACGTTGATGCTTACACCACCTGTCTCTCTCCAGGCCTCAGCAGCCCGCTTACAACAGCGGCTATCCTCCCCAAGGGCATCAACCTTCTCCCCAGCCCGGCTACGGTTACCATGCTCCTCCGCAACAGCAGTACGCATATCAGGTATGGCCGATGCTCCTTCACCCAGACGCATGTCGAAAAGCACACCGAGATGCCCAGGATTCTGCAACTGCTTACACCCAATGATGAATGTAGCAACCTCATCCTCAACAGCATGCCCCTCCACAGCAGCAATACAACAACTACGCCCAGCCACCTCCTCAGCCCAACTACAACGGACGCCCTGGTACGGTGAACGAGAATCTTCCAACTCAAACCCATGTGCTGACATGATAAAACAGGCATGCCTCCCCCCGGTCCTGCTCCCTCGAATGGCTATAATCAAGGACGCCCCAGCGGCAATCCTCCGGCCCCTCCGAATGGGCCGCAGAGCTTTGGCCACGGCGCACCAACAGGCTATGCGTTCCGATACTCCAACTGCACTGGCCGTAGAAAAGCGCTGTTGATTGGCATCAACTACTTCGGCCAGCGCGGTCAGCTGCGAGGCTGCATCAACGATGTCAGGAACATGACGGCCTACCTGGTGGAGCAGTTTGGTTACAAGAGAGAAGACATGGTCATCCTGACCGATGATCAGCAAAACCCCATGAGCCAGCCCACAAAACAAAACATTCTCCGTGCAATGCACTGGTTGGTCAAGGATGCCAGGCCCAACGACTCGCTCTTCTTTCACTATTCCGGTACGTTTCCACCCCTGCTGCGCTGGTTTGGCATAGCTGCGACTACCGCATTGTTTGGAGCTTACAAACTGACCACCCCTAGGCCACGGTGGGCAAACAAAGGACCTTGACGGCGATGAGCCTGATGGATACGACGAGGTCATTTACCCAGTTGATTTCAGGCAACATGGGCATATCACAGATGATGAAATGCACCGAATCATGGTCAGCCCCCTGCAGGCAGGTGTACGACTGACGGCCATTTTCGATTCGTGCCATTCCGGCACAGCACTCGACTTGCCCTACATCTATTCTACGCAGGGTATCCTCAAGGAGCCCAACTTGGCCAAGGAGGCTGGCCAGGGCCTGCTCGGCGTCATCTCCTCGTACAGCCAGGGAGATCTCGGTGGTGTTGCAAACAACATCATCGGATTCTTCAAGAAGGCCACCACTGGCGAGGAGGCCCACAACAGAGCCCTCGCAACCAAGACTTCTCCTGCCGACGTCGTCATGTGGTCTGGAAGCAAAGACGACCAAACCTCGTAAGTCAATTGTCCAAGTCTTGATCGACCAAGTTGTAGCTAACAGCGGTTTCTCTCAGTGCCGATGCCACCATTGCTTCACAAGCCACTGGTGCCATGTCCTGGGCGTTTGTCACGGCTCTCAGGAAGAACCCCCAGCAGAGCTACGTTCAGCTGCTCAACAGCATCCGAGACGAGCTCGCTACAAAATACACACAAAAGCCGCAGCTCTCCTGCAGCCATCCTCTTAGTAAGTTTCCCTTGCAGATATGTCAGGTAGGGTAGTACTCTTCCTAACATATTTTGCAGATACCAATCTCTTATTTGTCATGTGAAGGAGTTTCTCTCTCTCTGTCTTCTCTTAACAAAAATTAAAATGGCTGAGCGGTTCTGTTCTCGCGGCTACCATCACATTTGTATATGATATATACGTAGTCAAAGATGCTACGACCCTCTGAATAAACCATGATGGGGTGGTTCATCGGATTCGGAATTTGGAAAATCCAGCTGGTCTCTTTTTTTCCCCAGGGGTGCTTTGTTTTCTTATTCTTCTTCGATTTGTTCATGTTTAGTGCTCCTTATTACGGCCGGTCTTTTTAATGGGAATTCTTTTGGAAAGCATTCTGTTTCGGGTTTATATATTCCAGCACACCAACCTAGCAATCTAGCATCCCGAATTTATACAAAGTCATTACACTACATACCCTGCAAGCATATTACTACTATGCGGCAATTTGGAAGCCCAAAACAAAAGAAACAAAAAGGAAGAAAAGAGAAGCAAAAAAAAAACAAAAACATACAACAGCCGGTGTTCGCTGATGGTCACCCACTCAACTACTAATCTGCCGGTTAGAGGCTTGTCTATGGGGGAGCAGACGGGACCCCGAATTCTCCTCTACCTATGGTCGTATGTACTAGGATTTGACACTATTCGAATTATATAACAGCAAGCGAGGAACTACCTGCGTTGACATGCCACTATTCCAAGGAGTGCCATTATTTACTATGAGCACTGTAATCGCCTTGATGAGAGAAAATAACTTTTACGTATGAGCATACGAGCGCGTTGTTTAAACAAGAAAATATTCAACTGTGTGAAATAAAAAAGACTACCGAAAAAAACAAATCCAGTGGCTTTCCATCCCCCCCAACGCCATTGCTACCGTCAGCCCGATCCAACCGGGCGATTCCCATCCTATGCCATGCCAAAAAAAGAGATGCTTCTATCCTGTACATAGTTTGACCTTTCATCACCAATCCATAAACCGTTATCCTTGCAAAGCAATTCGTAAGAAAGAAGTCGTTAGCGTTAGGAATCAGATGATTGATTCTAGGATCGCCCCCCAAAATAATGATTATAAACACAAAGAAACCGAGAAAGAGAATAGAAAGATATATGTGGGTATTTGGTCTTTCATAACAAAAAAGGGGGAGATAGGCATTCGGTATGCCAAATGTATTGCGAACAATGCATGCTTAGTAGAGGGCTTCGACGGGGACAGCGCTGAGCAGCTTCAAGCGCTTGTCTCGGCGCTTCTCTCTGATATCGAGGCGGAGCTGTTTGCGGGCACCTTCCTGGGGAGCCCAGTTGCGCGCAGCGATGCGCATGCGAGCGATGAAGCGGGCCATGACGAGGAAGGCCTTGAGAGTTGTCGGGGACTTGGTGGAGGAGGGAAGTTCGGGTATAACAACGGGATGGCGGCTTTGAAGGACGTAGGCGCGGGCTTTTTGTAATTCACGGACTTGAGCTTTGTTACTGTAAAAATGAAAGGGCTTGGTCAGCAGGTATTTCCTACAAGAATGATACAAGGGGGTGGAAAAGGGGGATGACATACCAGGCCATTGCGACATCGAGTTGCAGCTGGACGAACTTCTTTGCATACGAGACGTCCTTACGAAGAGCCGCTTCACGCTCCCAACGGGCATGCATGAACTCCATCTGGAGCATCATGTCGCTCGACTTCTGCCTATGCTGCGCCTCTGTGTTCTCAGCCGCCCTCACAATGGTGTTCAACACATCGTCCGCGCTGCCGCGATGGCGACGCTGCGCCTGCACCTCCTGCGCCTCCCTCTTCAGGAGTTGAAGATCTTTCTGCAGCTTCTCGGCGCTCACACGATACGCCGCCCGCTCGCTGCGGGTGCGCTCGAGCTTTTGCCGCAGGGCGGCCTCTGAAGCGACGAAGTTTTCAATCAGTTTCTCCTGCTGCAAAACCTCCTGCTCGAGGCTTTCAATCTCAGCTTGGCTCTTTCGCAACTGCTGGCTCTGCTTGTTGGTTTCCGTACGAGATGCGGTGGCAGCATCACGCTCACGTTTGGCCTTTTCCAGTTTTTGTACCAGGCGCTGCATTGCGAGCTCATGTTGGGTTGCCATTTCCTCAGCATCTTCTTCTGCCTTCTCGAGCAAGTCTTCCATAGCTGACTTTTCGTCCTCGAAGTCAATTAGCTTTTGCTGGAGCTCTTTGATGGTCTGCGACGCCTTATTCTCGGCGACGCCACGTATTTCGAGTTCCTCGACTCGGTTGACCTGTGCCTGATAGTCGATCTTCGCCTGGCGCAACTCATCGCGGACAGTAGACAGCTCACTGCGAACCTGAGTCAGAAGGCCTTGGCGTGTGTCCAGCGCCTCCTGAAGATCGTCGATTTGACGAGTTAGCACCTTCTCTTCGCTCCGGTGGCGATCAGCCTCGATCTGCATCACTTCTTGAAGCCTGGTCTCCTTATTAGAGAGAGAACCTTCAGCTTGACGTAGACGGTCTACTGTGCGTTGAAGACCGGCAGCCTTTTCCTCGGCTTGCTCTCGCTTTGATTCGAGCCTCCTCTTTTCAGTCTCCCACTCTGTGCTGTCGTTATCATAGAGATTGTCCTTTTCCCGTATCACTGCCCTCAGATCCAAAATCTCCGCCTCCAAGTTGCGAATTTCCGCCTTCAGATTTGACATCTGTGCCTGATAGGTCGAGATCTCGTCGTCTAGCCTCTGGATTTCGTCATCGTACTGGGCTCGTACCGCATCTTCGGCTTCGCTGCTCTTCTTCTGCTCCTCAGCAAGCATCCTCTCCAGGTTGTGAGCTTGAGCCTCTAATTTCTGGAGATCGCCGGCTTTCTTCTTTTCCTCTGCCAACATCTTCTCCAGAGTGTAGACCTCGCCCTCCAACTTTTGGCGTTCAAAATCTTGATTGGTACGCCCAAAGCCGCTGAACCCGAAGCCGCTGTGCCCGAAGCCACTTTGGCCAAAGCCGTTCCCAAAGCCATTCCCAAAGCCGCTGTGCTTCTGGCGTAAATCTTGCACAGTCGTTTCGAGGTTGTTGTTGGCCGTCTGGAGCTTCTCGTTTGCTGCCTGGAGACTGTCGTTCGCCGCTTGGAGATTGTCGACTTCGGCAAGGAGTGTTGCTGCCTGTTGCTCTATTGCCACATACTCCTCTATGGTCGCTTGAAGATTGCCATTATCCATGGCTAGCTTTGCGGCCTTCTTCTCCAAAGTCAGAAGCTCCCCCTGTAGCTGGGAGATCTTCTGCTCACGCTGTCGGGATAGCCCCTTGGGAACGAACGACACATTTGCCCTCTCTTCCTCGAACTCATCTAGAACCCTCTCGGCCTTTTCCTTTTGAGACAAAGCAGAATTTAACCTCCTCTTTGTCTCTTCGAGGTCGTACAGCCTCCTCTCCTGCTCCTGTATTGTGTGTTGCTTTTCACGGAGCTCGGCTTTGAGTTGCTTATTATCGAATTGCAAACTCTGAACCTGATTTACGTGGCCTTGGCCACGGGAAACTTGAAGCTGTAGATCGTCTCTCTCAGACTCAACATCCTGGAGATTCTGTCGCAGGGTTTCCAACTCTTCCTCCCGTTTTGTCATAAGGCCTTGCTTCTGGATGAGCTTACTTTCGAGTTCTTCAATCGTGCCCTCCAGTTCATTGATATTAGAATCACGATTTTGGAGCTCGGCTTCAAGGTCGTCAACCTTGACTTCCAGCTCATTGATGATGGCCTCCCGATTTTGGAGCTCGGCTTGGAGTTCTTCATTGATCTCCTGTAGCTCCTTTACTTTTTCTCCGCCGTCTTCGCCCTGAGAAACCTGGTGCTCTAGCTCCTCAACCTGGGCTTCGCGGTCTTGGAGATTCTGTTGAAGTGTATCCAGCCTTTCTTCCTGATCCGTGATTAAGACCTCTTTCTCACGGATCTCGGCTTTCAGATCTTCAATCTCGTCCCGCAAACTCTCCACTTGATCATCGTGATCTTGGCCTTGAGAAACCTGCTGCTGTAGTTCCTCAATATGGGACTCGCGATCTTGGAGATTCTGTCGTAGTGTGTCCATCTCGGCTTGCAGTTCATTGGAGTTGGCGTGCTTCCTTTTTGCGTTTTCCTCCAACTCTAGTCCTCGCTGGCGAGACTTCTCGAGATCACGCTCGACAGTGGTTATCTGCTTCTTGAACCGTTGAAGCTCCCTCTGCATTGTGACCTTTTCCACTTTGAGCTCCGTGTTTTCCTTTAGAGCTGCTTCATTATAGCCAGGGCCTGCTTTCATGAGGGCATCATTTAAAAACTGGATTTTAAGCTTGAGACCAAAGTTCTCCTTCTCGAGCTTGTCAATGACATTTTCTTGCTCGCGTAGAGACAATTGTTTTCCGTCCTGCAGAGGGCCCATGTCTCCATCCCTGCGTGGTGGGGGACCTAACGGCGTCGAGGAGATGCTGCTGGCTAAGACTTGTGGCGTATCGAGGTATGACGCATTGCGTGCTGAGTAGGCGGAAAAGTCCATTTGCGGCATCGGGGTCATCTCGTCCTCGTCGATTGTCCTCAGTGCGACCGGTGTGGTGGTAGCGGCGGCGTTATTCTCTTTCCCATTCCTCCGTGTGCTGTTCATTGTAGCGGACTTGAGTAGTGGTGTAAATTCTCCGCCTCCAATGTTCGATGGCAGGTTTGGACGATCAGCAAGCGGTCCCTTCCGGCGGGGCGTTCTGAAGCCTGTGCGTCTGCCATTGCGGAGTCGCTGTAGCAAGTCATCATCTTTGTCTGGGGCTATAAATGATGCTTCGGGAGAAATGTCTGAGATATCGGGCAGTCGGCTAAGATATGTCGCGTCACCGGCATTGCTTCGTGGCGTGTCGAGGATGCCGCCAAAGCCTTGGTGGGCCATTTCGGCGGCGTGGTTTGAAAGAGTCGTGGGATTGTGTGAGATATTCGTGGGTGCGATTCGAGGTCAAACTTCATAGGATGCCTATCGTGGGATGAAGTCGAGCTGAGCGCAAGATGTAGTAGATCTGCTCGATGAATGATGACTGGATTCGGAGAGTCAAGGAAGGCGTGGAGTAGCAATAACCAATATTGTGAGCTGCGCGCGACTTGCACAAGTAAATTGGAGAAATTAGACTGAGCTTTGAGACAAGAGTGTGGGATGTTGAAGGCAGGGTTTCGCGTGGGAGAGAGGAGGTTAAATATGAAGATGTGCTGGTTGTTTATCGCGTTAGCCTTGTTTACATTCATGCCACTTTAGGACTAGCGCCACCAATGTT
The DNA here is from genome assembly GCF_000170995.1 of Trichoderma virens Gv29-8. NCBI lineage: Eukaryota > Fungi > Ascomycota > Sordariomycetes > Hypocreales > Hypocreaceae > Trichoderma > Trichoderma virens. The sequence goes on from NW_014013744.1 coordinate 182,425, forward strand.
CGAGCATCAACCTTTCGGATTTTGCCCTGGAGTTTCTGATAAAACTCAATTGCTTTTCTGAGCTTGGAGTAGCCCGAATGCATGATATTTCGCTTTGCGGAGAAAGTCTACAGAATCCATAAAGCATCCCTTGGCACTAAATAGTACTTGGTAGTTATAGAATGCGGCTTCTCCCTTCCATGTGCTAGTATTACAGAGACTTATAAGGCTAAATCCTGTTACGGCAGTGTGTTCGTTTTCTTGACACTAACAGCTGGAAAGAAAAAATCATTTAAAATACATCTCACAAGAGATTTATATGCTTGACTTAGATATTCTGAAATATTCTAGGCATCTCGAAAACATGTTCTCCGTAAGAGGCGCACATCTTCAGAGTCTGTAACATGGAGCCCATTTATGGAAGTTTGGGTGCCACCAAAATTTATGTGGGGGAGAGTTTTCTCAACTTCTGCCACTGCCGTGTACGTACCCTGTGCAGCGGGAAAATGAGCAAAAATGGCGGGGTACCCCAAATGAGGCTCGTACAAGATTTTGGGCTTTGCCTTGGGTGACTGCTGTAGGTATATTAATACATACTTTGTATCATAAAATCAGTATCCAGGGAAACTAAGGTCTACGTACCTAGGTAGGTAGTTTTCTTTCCTCCGTATCTTATTTACTTTGCAGGAAATTTAAAATGCCCCCAAGAGCGACGCAATTGCCGCCGTTTATCCGCCAGTGAAGATCGCTTTATTGCATTATCTTTTCGATAGATGCATGAATCCCGTTTGCGGGGAAAGGCGGAACGCATGGCAAATGGTCAGGGATCCGGCGCAAAAGACCGAAATATGCGAGTAATCTGGGCATAAATGCCAGGGTTTGGCCATCTCAATTTGCAACAAAATCTTTGTCATTCTACAGAGCAGAGGGCACCAACGCTCCTCGTTTCCGCATCGATGTTGGCGCCCGAGAGCCCGCTGCCACCAGTTTTCCCGCCACGATAGAAAGGGCGGCGAGAGGAGCACTTTGTCTTGAAGGCTCCTGATACACAACACCTGGGGTCTTAAAAACTCGCATCATCTCACATAATCTGTGGATCGGTCTGCAGCTATGGAGCAGAACTGCAACGATGGCGTCTTATCACTGAACCAGGTGCCTGACGAGATCATCGGCCATCTGCTGTACTATCTCTCGCCCCACGATAATCTTTGCAACATCCAGCTGGTGTCACGTCGTTTCTACCACCTTGCCAATGAACCCCTTCTCTGGAGGCACCACTGCCGCAGCTCTTTCAAGTACTGGAACCCGCGGCACAGGTTTTATGAGAAGACGGCGGCACTGGCTCAAGAGACGAACTGGAAAGAGCTTTTCATCTTCAGAAGCGCTCGCAACCGGCAAATATCCGCCTTGTTGGATGAGATCATCCGGACCAAGGTTAACCGCGTAAGAGGCTTCGAAATCATAGGCCAGATCGGTTATGATGCCAAAGATTTTCTTTTGGAACAATGCCAAACACCTCCTTCTGCTGAAGATGGCTTGGCCAGAAGGTACAGTTCCTGTATACCGCCATCTCCATCTTGAATGCTCACACAGCGGTGTAGATACTATAGCAATGGGCTCTTAGACACCATCCACAAGCACATCGCCATTCAAGAATGGCAGTCGCTCATGCTATCTTCCCAGCCGCCTAGCATACGGCTGGCAGGCGAGCAGCTCGAAAGAGCTCTTGGCGCCTTTGACCTCTTTGTGCTGCACGATCAGCGTGGTGACCTCGATGATGTACGTCCTCTAGTCCAATCTTTACTGATGTAAGAGTTGCTAAGTGGATAAGATTACACGGATGTTTGATGAGATGACGGCCTCTTTTCGATCTTGCCACCCAAAGTTTCAAAACTGGTCAACTCGGAGAAAGGCATTGAAGCTGGTCCGCTGGCTTCGTGCACATAATTTCACCGGAGTACAGGACCCAGAGCGAAACTATCGCAATTTGAGAAACTGCTTAATCGGACAAGCATTGCGTCACCCAGACCACGAGTCCATCCCAATCATTTCTACCGCCATATTCTGCTGCGTGGCATCTCGACTCGACATCGATGCGAGGTGTTGTGCATTTCCAACTCATGTACATGCCATTGTGTACCCACCAACTGGATATGCTTTAGACGGCGGGCTTGTGGAGGAATTGGAGACACAGCCCCAGCGCATGTACCTCGACCCGTATGGCAGCGATCACGAGATCCAACTGCCATATCTGCAACTGACGTTGACCCGCCTAGGGTTGCAGGAGCACGCCGGACTCTTTCTTGCCCCAGTCCCGGCGCTGATGATGGCTATGCGAACGGCACAGAATATAAGGGCTACCTTAGCGAGGATATCAGACATGCAAGACCATGCACATCCTGAACTCAGCCAACTCATGCACGGAGACAGTAGAATGAATGCTGATGCCTGTCTTTACGCTGCTTCGTGGGCTACGTTACTGTTAACGCCTCCGAATAACTCCACGTGGCTTGAACGGTTGGCCAAATTCCTACGTCGATTCCCTGGGGCCTGGCCAGAGGACGTTTGGATGGTTGAAAAATACCTGTGGCCGTTGTATAGCAGCGTTGTCAACCCGAGAGATGGATTTCCCCGCAATATTGATGCTGGTTTCGGCAACCCGTGGCAATTTTGGCAGTTTGTACGAGATGCTGATGGCATGGCCCCGCTCGTTCATCGAAGAGATCTCTGCGATGATCCAAGAGGCCCTCCGTTTCAGGTCGGCCAAGTGTTTCGGCATCGTCGATATGGCTGGCTTGGCGCCATTACCAGCTGGCATGAAAGAGGGTCGCAGCAATCAAGCTTACGGGAAGGTTCTCACGATGATTTACTCCGGTACACTCACAGCCCCAGGCCAACCAGTTCTCACTACTCACTCTGCTTTATGTGCATGTAAGTAGCTCGATTTTCACTTCTACCATTTATTTCTTTCCCAATTGTCCACTGACACTCTCATAGAACTGAAACGGAGCCCGAACAGCATGTGGTGGCCCTGCGTAATGTTGAGCTCATCTCTGATCCTTCCCTGATTCGGGAAGGCATGTTTCCCTTGGCAGGGAAATTCTTCAAAAGATTTGACGTCGAGACCTGCAGGTTCATTTCCAACATCCGAGAGGAATTCCCGCTCGATTAGACCTGAGGGTGACTCGTTGTCCTGGCAAATGTGGGATTTGTCATGCGCTGGCTTTTCTTCATTGCCCTCCCCTTTTTTGTTACAAGATTTATATACCCCTGAGCATGAGTTATATGGCGTGATGGTAGACTGGAGTCAGATTTATTATCGGAGGCGTATGGCTACGAGGTCGGCGAGCCTCGCCACTTCTCTTTATTCCCCCTGGATCTTGGGATAACTGCTTCAATATAAATAATACCTCTTGCCACTTCCTTTTAAAGGAATAGAATACTATTATATTCAATATTCTTCAGCAAGATAGGGCAAAGAAGAGGATACAATGACATCTGAATCATTAAAGGAGTTCATTTCCTTCTAATATGGCTCAAGATAAAGTTTGGGCATTTGTCTCTATTTCGGTTTCATCTATTTAGGTGGAGCATATGATCAGAGCTGCAGAGGCATCATTGCTATCACATGCTAATTACAAAGTAGTTGCGGTAGACGAAAGAGTTAGTGCAGTACTAGAATGCGAAAAGGTAACTATCTTAGGGTCCGTCGATCAGGTACTGGCATGGATGCTTATATGAACAGACAAGAAGCCTAAGGCCAGCTGAGAAGCTCCGTCGAGCATCCTCCTGATTTCAGCTTCGCTCGGCTTCACTGTTTATCTACTTAACCTAGTATACCCTGGAGGCCCTTGATTAAACTTCTACATTTTTATTTGAGCCTCTCGTTTGGCCAAGACTAGCTCTCTTGCTTACTTATTATAGATAGATGTTATGAATCTTTTAAACGAATTAGTGTTTTACTTGCCAATTGACCTGTACGCGTATTAAATGCCGTGGCTTCAGCTGATAGAAGGTGTGGCTATAAGGTATTGTAGTAATTACAAAGATCGGAATCTATCCAGCTGGGTTAACCTTTGAGCTAACGGCCGTGAATTCTGCAAGCCTCCATTCCTTGACTTTTCACATGCTTTATCGAGATGTACATCCAAACGCAAAAGATATCCCTAGTCAAAGTTATTATCAAAGAAAGCCCAAGGATTTGTTCCAATCAGATCCCTAGTCAAGACTGTCTTGAGATAATCCGCACACATAGCTAGATGGGCTTCCATTGTGGTTGGCGAAGAGAATGCGAAAGTTGAGCCTAACAGCGCTAGTGAATACATATCTGGTTTGCCCAGTGTCAACCCATGTCAAACGGTGAGCCTGGTGGCCACGGCATTTATGATTGAGAAAAGCATGAGGAGAAAACTAAATCTAGAGGGGGGCATACACTTACGTCGAAATGATCATAGGAACGCGGGCCGGAGGAAAGGAAAGCTGGTCGAACTGAAGGAAAAGAAGAGTGACTTGTGAGACTAAAAGGGAATCCAGCTCGACTGCCATTTGTCACTCATTCAATTTATTCGATTCGGTTGTGCCATCAACTTGCGCCGCGTGCTCGGATCTGCTTATAAGTCCAGAAACCCCTTCTCCTCACAGCCTCGAAAGAGTCACCCCAGATCCCTTTGAATCCGAGCTAAATCATTATCAATTATAATACTCCACAGCGTGCTATCAACCTACATTCATGGCTTCTATATGGGAGGCGATACCTGTCATCGGACCTGTAGCAGGCCAGTTGGCGAACGGTGTCGAAAATGGGATAACGTGGATGGGCAGAATGACTGGGGGAGCTGTGAATATCGCGGCCAACGGCCTAGTCGGAAGGGAGAGGAAGGAGAGGATTCTGACTGAAGTTCCAACATGGCTTGTGGACAATGTCGCTGACCACAATAAACTTGTCCAAAGCGTCATCAAGACTGTCAGACTTGCTGACATTTCTCTATTGGCTCAGTTGGTTGACGTCTTCTCGCGGCGCTTCCTGGATGCGGTGCTCACCAGAGTGGGACAACTCGGGATTATCAGAAACGGCATATTCAGTAACGATATCAATGCAGCGACACTTGGGCTGGTATGGAGCAATGCTGATGAGCTTGCAAGCTTTTTTGTCGACCTGGTTGAATGCGCAAAGTGCTATGCTCCAGCAAGCTCACTGAACGGGGCAACTGGACAAAACAATCCACATGGGCAAGACAATGAATTCGACCTCTCGCAGCCCATGAATCGGCATGCTCTGATATGCCAGGTCCAGAGACTGGCTAGATCCATAATCTACATACTCAAGAACGTGGCGACCTCAATCACATTCGAAGAAATCGACATGAGCAGTGAAACCACATTAAGGAGCGATGACTATGACACGGGGACACTCCTTGAAGTCAGGCCATCGGGGAGGCAACGAGTAATAAATGCAACACCGGCAGGGCCAGGGCAACCGCTGGCAGGAAACCAACTAAATGAAACGGATGAGGAGCAACAAGATGAAATGGAGGAGGAACAACAGGATGAAACAGAAGAGGAGGAACAACAAGATGAAACAGAAGAGGAGCAACCAAGAGTCGCGAATGAGAAATGGTTGTTTGTCAATGGTATCGCTACGGAGCTCTTCTGGCTACACCTCGCTTGCAAGAAACTGGCGAGGCAGTATTCAAGGGAGATAACAGGTGTTTACAACAGGGGAGATGGCATTTTGTGGGACCTCATCGAATGTGCCGGCGAAAGGAACATCACAGGCGAGGGTAATGCAAGAAGCCAGAAAAGGCTCATTCAAAGAACGAGCAGCAGCAGGGGCGCTCAAGAGAAGCTGAAGGAGCAGCTGGAAGCGGCACTGGAGCAAGCAGGAGACGGAGACGGAAGCGTATACAAGCATGTTGTGGTGATAGCCCACTCGCAGGGCTGCCTCCTCCTCCGTCTTGCGTTGGAGGAATTAGTCGTTGAGGACGCTGCTGGGACGGGCAACACTCGGCAGACAATGCTGGAGCGGCTTTGCGTCTTCACATTTGGGAATCCAAGCGTGGACTGGAAGCTGGATCTGCCCGACGATGTTGTCATTGCGCCCCTACAGAATAGCGGGCAGAGTCAGATGGACCTCGAATTTCTCAGCTCCCATGTTCTCCGCACAGAGCATTTTGCTAACAAGGTCGATTTTGTTGCGAAACTTGGAGTCATTAGTGAACATAGACGGGCGGACAGTGGCTATGCACCAGAACATGTCTTCGTAAACGAAGACCCGGACTGGATTGGCCATCTCTTCGGCACACAATACAGCCTCGATTCTCGATACTACAGAGCCGAGCAGACGAACGGAGCGATAGGCGACCCGTCATGGCTGCTAACTTGTAGGAAAAAAACTTCTATTCGACCTGCGAGGGGTGAGTTTTCTCATACGGTTGCTCTATAATTGTATAACTAATCTACTTATCCTTTCCACAGCATCATCGTCTTGACAGTGATTAAGGTGTCCCGCATCGACAAGCTCTTCAACATAATGGTATTATCTCCTTCAATCAGTAAAATTAACAGATGGATAGTCCCCTGTCAAGCAAACAAACGTGAAGGCTGCATGCACTGAACTAGCTTCAACGCCATCAACCGGGTCAAACGTTATATACGCCAGTTGATTCAGCTCCTTCAGCCACAGCTACAACGCAATTCAATCACCTGCTCGCAAGTCGGCGGCATGCCTTCACATGCTTCAATTTCTGTTTCATCCATTCATTCATTCTACGTACAATAGCCCAAGCTGGCTGCAAACACCCACAAAAAATCACTTTCGAAACTTCAAAAAGAGGCTCCTACCACCACCCCGGAGAGTGAGTGTCCACATTAGGATCAACGCTGGGTTCAATGTTAGGTTTAATGTATGAGCATTTAGGATAAATAACTAGGTACTGAAAAGACCTTTACTCTTATGCTGAAGTCTCTTGCCTTGACCCTAAGGAAACTTTTCACATGCTAGCCCAGACGAACCTCATCTAATTTTAGATTTGGACTTTCATCAATATCCAATCTGAGTCTGACTCATATTCTCCTATTCGCACCCCTGATGCCTGTAGACAGAATGTGACATCTTATATTACTCTCTCTAAGACTAGGTTCGCTGTTTGAGTTGGTGCAGTCTTCGAGGCCCCAGCGTTCTTGACTATCCGTTGCCCAATATCTGTCGACGCTTCCTTCTCCCTGCCTCTACTGTAACGCCATTTCAGGAATTCTCGATAATATCTTCCAGAATGCCCTTCTCTGCGAGTTTTTGTACCCATCTGTGCAACGCCTGGCCGTAATCCTTTTTACGATCCTTGACGCGTTGCTCGTCTACGCCGAGGGAAATCATCTCGGCTCTGTGTTCTCCAATGGCAACCTTTAAGTCGACGACAAGCTGCTGATAGAGATCATAAGCGTCGTCAACATTGGCCGTAGCGTGCGATATCTTGGTTTGTATCTCCTTGGGTATTGCAATGTTCTCGATATCGGATGAACGGAGATTGAACTCGGACAACTCAGCCGGTTTTTCCAAGACTGGTAACTGGCCGTTGATTAAGCCAGAAAATTCCGAATTGTGCTCCATTTGCTCTTGCAGGAGGCGGATTGCTGCGGCTGCTTGAGCGATGGAGTGGGAATGCAGCGCAACAGGGCGCTGGCAGAGGGCGAGGAGGTTAAAGGATATTTGGCTCTCCTCATATTGTAATATTCGACCCTCAATCTGGGGCCTTGCGATATTTGTCCAGCAGGTCTCGTCGGCTTCTATGGGACCTTATGTGAAATGACAGGGATTAATTAGTCTTCAAAGCGCTTTGGATCAAGCTGCTTGACCAGGCTACTCACCTATTCGATGTGGCTTGCTTCGGAGCCCATCCAACTCCCAAACATACCCATCTACTGGAACATAGGCGATAAAGTGAAATCCATATGAATCGTCGGCTCTTTTCTTCCTACTCGTTTTCTTTGCGGCCTTGGATCCTGTTTTTGCCTTTTTTGATTTCGTGTCCGACACGGCATTTTCTAAGCAGAGGTCGACATTAAGATGGTCCATGCGTCTAGTGAATGAGTTATGTATGCTTCTCATGAACTTGTTGTTGCTGACTTCGTGTCCTCGCAGAACGGTGTTAAGGTTCTTGGTCGCCTCCTTAAACTCTCGAAGCTTGTCGCCTAGTTCAACCTCTGGGGCGTTCATGACGATGTTGAGTAAAGCGAATGTTGCACATGCATTATTGGTAGTCTAAATTGTTTCGAAACCAGAGAAATTAGCCATGTGGCCGATAGAAAGGTGATAAAACACGGGAGTTGAGGGATATTTACCTGGTTTGCGAACCATAGCGAACCCGTCTCATCTTCCCCTTCATCTTCTTCAACACTAGGGGTGTACTGGAACAGAAATATCAGACCATATATTGGTTTCCTGGAGAAGATTTTAGTTTTTCATTCGACAACAGCATCTTCGGAACTCACAGCAGTGTGTCTAGCCAGCTCTGGTCAATGCTGAAGAGTTCCTGCACCTTGACGTCTTTGACCCCTAGATCGTGTAGAATGGTATTGAAGAATGCCTAAGATCTGCCTGTCAGTGCGTTGCTTAAATTATCTCATGGTTGGGTGCTTATCGCATTGTAGGCAAGCTGAGAGGCGTCCACCCCATTCGCTGCATTGCCTGGGCAAAGTAAGCAGCTGTAACTCACAGGTTCTGATTCAAGCTCAACCCAGCCTTCCCACTCTTCAATGTCTGTTGATGTAAGAGGCCGTAGTGCTTCGTCTAACAGGTTATCAGGCAAATTTAATGACTCTATTGCGGCCTCGGCAGCCTTGCGCTTTGGATTTCGTCGCCGCTCATTCAAACTACTCGTGGATGAGGTTTCAGCAGATGCTTCTGGGGCTTTGACAACGATGGTAGATGCAACCTGCCGAGAAGATCGGCGAAGAGGCCTATCAGATAGTGCATAATCTCCCTCTTTTGGCGAACTGGCCCTAGAGCTGTTAGACATTGTTATTATCCAAGCTGCGTTTGTATTGCGAACAGGTCGGCGGGCAAGGATCATTGAGGCAACTGAATTTTTGGGTAATGCTAAAAGCGACACCATGCAGTACACGTAAGGCATAGATAAGGGTGTAATTAAGACGAAAACAAGAAGGAAGAGGGGCAAGTGACTTGAAGAAGGAAACCAGCAGATTGCGTCAAGCTGCTCAGCTGGCCAAGGTAAAGATTGGGTGCATGATAAGATGAGCGGCCTGACTACATGTAATTCTTGCCACCAGATACAGCATATCTTGGAGGAGGCATCCGCTTCTTGCTCTGCTATTAATATAGACAGTAGGAAACATTTCTTTTCTTTTCTTTTTGTGTATGTGTAGATATTTGAAGTTGGAACGAGCAGAGATGAAGAGGCAATGAGGCGAGGAGGTGGATTGGATACTCCGGGACTTGATCTGCTTGCCGATGACGCACCTGGACAATGTACTGGTGGCCATGATAAGGACTCACCAAGGCAAGTCGCATATCTTAGCGGTATATGAGGCGAGATGTTGACTCAATCAAGTCTCTCCAGCTGCTGTATCGCTCAAATTATCCGCATCCTCACCGCCACCCTCAGTATAATGGACGGTGCTGGATGCCGATCTCCCAGTAGGTGAGAGTACGAATACGCGTCGTTATCTTTGGAAGTAGAAGTTATTGGGCGAACATCACGAGGTGCTGCTGAAGTGTCGCTTTGCTGTGTATTTGCATAATGGGAGCTACAGAGCAGAAGAAGTGCATTTATTTCAACTTTGTTGTAGAGACCCAGTACTTTCAAGCTGCCTTGTCATTCTCTCGACAAGAGCATTGGCCGGTCGCTGAATGAGTAGCGGTACTTTACAGTTACAGCTCTCCATCTACGGCCTAGTGGGATTCTAGCCAATCAAAGCGCAGTATTTGGCCTCGAAACCCGCTAACCCCGCTGACAGCATCACTGTTGATTAGCTCCTGGCGCTCCGTTTCAGCGAGCCAGCAGAAGTCGCGTCTGGACGTGTCGGCATTTCAACCGCCAAAAAAGGGCATCCACTGAAAAATTAGGTAAACTTGGTCAAACCACCAGGCACCCAAAATCGCCATCCAGTCAAGCTCGCCCAAGCCACGCGACAACGCAAACCATCAGCGGAACGCCATTCCGATTGCTTCTGATCTCCCGTGCAAAGGCCCCACGAGTGCGCTGTTGCGGCTACCGATGCCTCTGAGCAGATTTTCACAGCACCACGGAATGCGATGAGCGCGAATCCTCGCCTGCGGTCTGGGTTTCCAGCCCCAGCCGTCCCCAGACGACGATTTCAGAACGACAACGAACCGCCAGAAGATACCTTTGACTCAAAACTTGGGTTGAACAGAACGGCAAAGCTTCCTCAGGCCCAAGAAAAGGCAACTCCCCGCATCTCCAACACTCAGCCGGTCATTCCTTTGACGCTTCTCGATGGGCCACAACAACGGCTGTACGCCTTTGCTGTTTACATCTTGCTGTGGGCGTGGAAACTCTACGACTGGCTACAAGTAGTGGAGGATGGAGATGCCTCTTGGTGGCTCTTCTTGAAATGGATCCTCATTGACTTTACTTTTCTCTTTGGGCTCCCCGAGCTGAGGATACCCTGGCTGGAGCTCTCCCAGCTCGTGGTTACCGCTGTTTTTGCGTCTCACTTGGTGACCAATTACATGCTCATGTTCAATATTCCGGTATGTTTTCCGCATCAATTTCCCTAGCCAACATTGGGTTACTAATTGAGAGCTAGCTTCCATGGCAGGGTTGGCTCCTCGGCGTTGCAAAGGTCCTCTACGATCGTGAAATCTCCGTCTCAGAACACCATGTCAAGGTCTCCAATATCCTAAACAACCACTCGTTGATCATGGGCAAGCAAACCATCAACATTCTTCCCGAAGGTTCTGCCGTCCTCAACCCCGACCATACGCCCTTTTGCTTGTCTGGAAAGACTCAGACCTCGGCCTCTCTCCCAATCTTCTTCAACTCTACTGTTCCTGCCGAAATCGAAATCCTACGTCTCGATCTCGACACTGGCAAAGAGGAGACCATCAAGATCCCGAGCCGAGAAATAAACAAGGTGGCCAAGATAATTCGAGAACACAATGCGGATCCTGATGCTGTCCCGTTTCATTGGACATACCCTGTCAAGAAGCCAGGCATCTATCGACTAAACAAAGTTTTGGACGAGTACAAGCTCGAAGTTCAAAGACCAGTCAGAGATACATATGTGGTGCCTTGTCCACAAGCCAAGATTCAAACGGCCGAATCCTTGGACCGATGTATTCATGATCTATCCAACCTGTCGCTTGACGTAGTTGGCACGCCACCACTGAAGATCAAATATTCGCGATCAATTAATGGAAAAGCCCAGGCTTTCCACTTTCAGAGTCTGCAACCAGAAGGCTTCACCTCGCCACTCGCCGGCACCTCCGGCTTGAGTCTAGACGATGGCGATGACGTTTCCTGGGTCAAGTCTCAAAAAGTAACCGTGAAGCTCAACGAATCTCTGGCTACCCCTGGAGTGTGGGAGTATTCAGTTGAGGAGGTGCACGATGCACTTGGCAACGTTGTCAAATATGGCGATGCCTACGAAGAGCTAGATGCACCTAAGATGAAATGGCTTGCCCAGAAGTTTTCTGTCAAAGAGCGACCCAAGATTCGCATGAAGGGCTGTGATTTGAGAAATCCCATCAGAGTGGCAAGGGGTCGTCCAGCCAAACTGCCCATCAGCTTTGGCTTCGCCGGTCCTGTGGATGATACGTCTCACAAGGTTACCTGGGAATTCTCGCCCATCGATTCGATTACTAACAGCGGTGACCACGGCGACCAGGTTTCGATTGGAGAATACTCTCCCAAGAACTCGCTCGATAAGCCGTTGGTATCTGAACCTGGCCTCTACACATTGAAGTCTGTTTCAAGCGGATCTTGTGAGGGTGAAGTGGACGAGCCTTCCTCTTGTTTGTTGCTGAATCCCCTGGAACCCCACCTCTCTCTGCGAACGGAGGAGATACCCGATAAATGCGCCGGCAACTCTGTTGGTCTCCGCGTTGACTTGGACCTTGTCGGTACACCTCCATTCACTGTACGATACGACATTATCTCCGATGGACGAGTTGAAAAACAGGCCCACCGTGTGGATGCCTTGAGATCCCAGATTGAACTCGTTCCTCGAAAGGCCGGACGTTATAAGTACATCTTTAGATCTATCGACGATGGTGTCTACACTGGATTACCCCTGACGGGTGAAGACAAGGTCCTGGAGCAGGTAGTCAAGCCGGCTGCGTCGGCATATATCTCCAACCCCGAGAAGACGATTAACGCATGTCTCGAATCTGAGGTGGATGTGGACGTCGTGCTTGCTGGAGATCCACCATTCAGCTTGGAATGGGAGATCATCCACGACGGCAAGCGCAAGCCGGGACGTGCAGAGAAGATTAAAGATACCACCTTCAAGATCCAGACATCGACTTTGTCAAAGGGTGGAGAGTACATTCTTGCTCTTAGTAGTGTCCAGGATCAACGTGGATGTCGAACTTTCTTGCAAGATCAACTCAAAATATCTGTGCGTCGCCAGCGACCTAGGGGCGCTTTCGGATTGATCGAACAAAAGAACAGCATCATGGCCATTGAGGATACGGCTCTTCGCCTGCCACTTCGCCTTCAGGGAGAGGCTCCCTGGACTGTCTCCTATCGAAACCTGGATGGACCATCCGATATCATCACCAAGACCATTACCGGACCAAATGATTACCTTTTGGTCAGGTCTCGAGGTACTTACGAGCTTGTTGACATTGTAGATAAGCAATGCCCTGGAACTGTCGAACCCACTGCCTCCAAATTTGAAGTCGATTGGTTCCCCCGACCAGAAATTACCATCGTTCCGTCAAAGAGCATCACAGAAGCCGGTGGCGTGTTTGTCAAACAGGAGATTTGCGAAGGTGATATTGATGGATTTGAAGTCAAGATGAAAGGTAAGCTTCACTTTAGCATTACAGACGCTTCCCGAATGGTGCACGGCATACTGACTATGGCTATACAGGATCCGCTCCATACCACGTGGAATACGAGGTCAAACATAAACCAGTGCAGGGCGCAGCTTCGCTTAGTTCAAGACGGTTCGATGCCGCCTTGTCTAAGGCTGCTGTTGCCATGGACACGTCCAGGGCTGGCGATTACACTTACAAATTCTCTGGACTTGCAGATAATCTCTACAACAGTGATAAGTACTTCAACCCCCTGACTGTGCGGCAACGTGTGAACGCGAAGCCGTCTGCAACTTTCTCCAAGCCAGGCCAGACATTCAAATACTGTATGGAAGAGCAAGAGCAAGAAGATGTGATTCCTATTACTCTTACCGGCGTCCCCCCGTTCTACGTCGAAGTGGAAATCAAGCATCAAGTAGGATCCCCTCCGGAAACTTACAGAATTCCCTCCATTCAAACCAATAATTATGGCATGTCTATTCCTCGCCAGCATCTCCGTCTTGGTAACCAGCAGTTACTCATTCGCACCGTCCGTGATGCACGAGGCTGCCAGAGGAAATACGAGATTGGCGGACCATCTATCCCATCGATCCAAGTCCAACTATACGATGCCCCTTCAATATATCCACTGGAGTCTCGCAAGGATTACTGCATCGGCGAACGTATCTCTTATACCCTTTCTGGCACTCCGCCATTTGACATTGCTTACGATTTCAACGGCCAATGGAATGCCAAGTCACAGACTACCAGCTTCCGGCGTATTGCTGAGAAGCCTGGCGAGTTTACCATTACTAGCATCTCCGACAAGGCCAGCGAATGCCGTGCTGCTGTCAATATCCCCAAAACAATTCACCCTCTACCTAGCGTGCAGATCAGCCGTGGTAAACACTCTCGAGTGGATATCCACGAAGGAAATGAGGTGGATATTCTTTTTGAATTCTGGGGCACACCTCCGTTTGAATTCACCTACACGCGAAGCAGCAACGCCAAGAAGGGCCAGCGAAGTATCGTACTCGAGACTAGACACGACATCTCGTATGAACATAGCAAGGTCGTCAAGGCTAGCCAGGAGGGTACGTATGAAGTTGTTGCAATCAAGGACAAGTTCTGCTCCTTTTCCATGCAACAGGTGGAGCAAAAGAAGGCACGATAGAAGGCGAGCGTCATAGATTGGAAACGAAAAAAGATATACATGCTGCGACGAATTCAAAGATGAGATATGGGGGGAAGAGAGGAAAATAATCTTGTAAGACATGAAATGGATTAGGCGGGGGGCTGGACTGTAGGGGGGGGATGGGATACATTCTGTACATATGCACTTATACCATGGCACGGCGTTTTTGAGTATGGAAGACACCAGGTTGAAGAACTGGAAATTTATTTTTCGAAGTGTTTTTTTGTAGTATTCTAATGAAGAAAGGGGCTTCTGTTTGGTTGAGAAACCACTACAAGCTGGATACAATGCTATGTCCGTCCTGCGTCGGACTTTTTACGTACAAGGGTGCTATATACAATCATTTCCAAAAAATATGGTTTTGTCAGGCTAATTAATTACTCGTCCTCGTCTGCCACCTCAATTTTCTTAATCATTTCTCCTCCGGCTCGTGCAATTTCTAATAGCACCGCCTTGCGATTCACTTCGACTTGGTCGCCGTCACCCACGCTGGAACGGAAGTTATACGGCAGACCTGCCCTGAACTTTTGCTTCTGCAGTCGAGGATTCCAAAGGGCTGCCACAACACCATCATCTGCGCTGCCCTTGAAAAACAGCAATGTGTCTTCGTATACACGCTCCAGCTCCTCGATAAAGACGTCTGTCGGGTGAGCGCGAATGGGCAGCGGGACGGATGCTGTCAGAGCATCGAGGTTCTTGAACTGAGAGTGCTTCCTCGCGCCGGCCTCAACGGCCGTTTCGCGGATGATGGACTTGATAGCTTTGGGGGACAAGTGGAACAGGACGTCGTAGTCCTGGAGGGCGGCTTCGAAGAGAAGAGACGGGTCGAGGCGGATGCCCTTTTCTCGGACGAGCTTGCAGGCTGCCTTTGCGAGATGGGTCATGCGGGAGGCGACTAGCTTTGAGGGCCCGCCGCGGGTGTATGCGAGGCCGGATTGATCGTGGGAGGTGGCTACACACATGACCTTGTCGTTCATGTTGGGGTCGCGTTTCCTCCAGGTTTGAAGCTCGTGGTGGACCGAGGAACGGACGTCTTCGGAGAGGTCCTCGGCGGTATCGACGATCAAAGCTTCGTCTCGCCAGTCCCATTTTGAAAGGAAGAACAGCGTTCGTAGCAGGCCTGTAACCACGGATGACGGCTGCTTCCAGGGATAAGGCTGGAGGAAGGCATGAAGGACGAACAGCTCGATGAGCTCTTCGCGGATGTGGCCGGTCAGCTTGTGGCAGTTGAACCAATGCTTGACTAGCCGGATGGTTGGCGACAGGGGAGGGAAGCGAGTGCAGAATGTTGCAATGGTCTGGGTGTGCAGCGGGAGAATGTTGTACAGCCAGTTCAGTTTGACAAAGGCTTTCTCAGCCTCCTCTCGAACACGAGGTTCGAGCGTCTTATTCTTGACTTGGCGTTCAAGGAGCTTCTCTTCCAAATCGCAGTGTATCCTAAGTCGGTATGCTGCCCCATTCTCGTAAATGATATCGAGGAAGGCCAAGTTCTCAATGCCTAGTTCCTTGTTCTCACGGCCCAAGTAAGTGCTGATTTTGTCATTCGCCTTTCTCAATCTCCTGTCAATGTCGAGCAGGAATTCGACCTTTGCTTCTTGAATGGCTGTGAGATTCTCGGGCCACTTGCTGGATGCTTCGAAATACAGGTTTACATCCATGAGCTCGATAGATCCCTTATGATAACCCACCAACGGCGGCTCGATGGATGCATAGCGCGCAGACGAAGAGGTAGGAGAAAGCTGTCTGATGTGCAACGGCAACTCTTCGAGGTTGCGGATATCTCTTTCAAAGTCTTGGAATGCCTGTCGGGCGGAATCAAAGGCCGATTTGTCTAGATGAGACAGGCTAATGATGGAAGAAAAGGCACCGCCAATAGTTGTCACCTTGTCCTTCGCGATTTTCAAATGCCGTTGAAGAATGTAATGCGTGATTTCCTCGCAGATCTGCAACGGAAGCTTACTTGACCACTCGACACACTCTAGAATGCTGCCATCTTTGAATCGTCGCAACTCGGCCTTGTCACCCCAAAATTGTCGGAATTTCGCAGCCTCCTTTTGCTCTTCCGCAGGTGGACCAAGCTCCATCTGTCTTGGCATGTGAGCAGGATCGAAGACGACGCCAATGAGAACACGCAGGACTTCTCTGGCCGGAGGTTTGGATAGTGACCAGTGTCCTCTCTGGGGCAACTGGAATTGTACAAGCTGTGCTCGTTCACCATACGCCCGCTTGAGGTGCTTGTATGCTTCGAGACAGAAGTTCGCCACGGCACCTCTACGGTCAGCGGTTTCCGAGAATCTTGCCACATCGGAGCTCTGGATTTCGAAAATGACATCGAATGTTTGAAACGGAATATCGGCCTTGATGATAAATGTGGGGTCGAATTTGTCCGCCATAATGTCGGCGAGGAGATCTGTGGTTGATTTTGCGTACGTCTGCAGCAAGCTAGCCGACCAAGGTGTCATCTTGAACAAGAGGTTGAGTTGCCTGACGGGGTCAAACATGACAGGGCCGGCCTCTCGAATGGTATCCGCGGAAACGCTGGAGGAACCAAAAGCGTAAGGCTTCTTGCTGAGATCGGTTGTAGATAGAAATTGGAGGGCCGCCTTGAAAAGTTCGGTGCTGCTCAGCGAGGTCGATAGAGCTGCTTGCCCGTTTCTACCACCTGTTTGCAAAAGCAAAGCAATCATGGCTGCCCACTCGAAATGACCGAAGCCTCCCTGAGAGATGGCACTGCCAAAGCCACGCTGCTGAAGCCACGTCCTGCCGAGGATGCAAGCATCTGGGAAAGCAGGGCATTCCTTTTTGATGTGGGTAAGCAGACGCAAGTAAGGAATAAAGGTTCGCTCGGCGTTCAGGGTGGAGTTGTAAAACGGTGTCGCTGCTTGAGCGGCCTTCTTCTCATCCACCTCGCCCAATCGGTTGTTGTTCGACTTCGGCGTCACTTTGGACCAAGGGAACAGGTCATCAGGGGCACAAGGAATCAGTTTGATGTGGTAAGATGTCTTCTTGGCCTTTTTCTTGGCCTCTCGGTCATCGCTTCCATCGCTCGGAGCTTTTGGTCGGAGTACGACAATCGGTAGCAGGGGGTTCTCATTAAGGTTCTCAAAGCTCATGTCCATCTCCTCAGCAAACTCCTTGCGCACACAGGCGGCAATATACGCAATATAGTAGGCTCGGCGATAGAAGTATCGCATATTCGAGTAGTCCTTGTCCTGGAATAGCGCGGTGGGCATCTGGACGACCATGTCGATTCCAAACTCGGACTGCGTCTTGATCATTGTTCGAGAAACATAGCTTCCAACGACGTTGCATTGTGACGGAGGTGCATAAGAGACCTTGTAGGGGGCATCCTTTGCTGGCTTTGGATCGGGGAACGGAATGACGATGCGATGCTCTTTTTCGAATTTGATGGTGGCCTCGGAGATCTGATGCGTGTTAGGATTTCGATTTCGTAACAGCTCGCTGCTTCTCAAGCTCGTGTAAAACTCACTGGTCTGGGATCATGAGGCTCAATTGCGTCGATTATGCCTTTAAGTCGGTGCAATTGGCCATCCACACCATGGAGTGCCTTTTCGTAGTTCGGCTTGGCCTCCTTCAACAGCTCGTCCGTCTGCAGGACAAAGGTGCTGGCAGCGTTAACGCGAGCCGTATTTCGCGACTCAAAGTCAATAAGACCAGAGTGGCGGAGGCCGATGCTCTCATGGCCA
Source organism: Trichoderma virens Gv29-8 (assembly GCF_000170995.1). Taxonomy (NCBI): domain Eukaryota; kingdom Fungi; phylum Ascomycota; class Sordariomycetes; order Hypocreales; family Hypocreaceae; genus Trichoderma; species Trichoderma virens. Next base: position 200,303 of record NW_014013744.1, read on the forward strand.
ATCTTGCGGCGCTTCGAGCTTGATTCCATGGTGTCGCTCGGCATCTCGTGCACCGTGGCTTGGTGTAGGCAAGCTTGGTGTTGAGCGCATGTATGTCGCATGGGAATTTTTTTTTTTTGCTGGACATTGAGAGTCGCGGGGCGATAAGCTCGCCGATAAGAACTCGATTCTATAACAGTTCTAGCGTGGCTGAAGCAAGTGCAGATGCTATGGAGTATTGATTAGGTAATCACTACTTACAAGTGGCTACAAAGTCGACATTAAGCCCAAGAAGCGCGCGTTTCTGCCATGAAGCAAAAGAGAATCTATCATAGTTAAATCACGGTAGTTGGAATAATTTTTTTTGGTCAATTCACATAATATCATTACCTTCTTTGAGAGACACTCATGAGCTCTGGGACAAGCACTGAAAATCTAGAGTAGTGAACTAGCAAGTCTACTAGATGCTCATTTCTACATATTTAGTACTGAAGAGGACGCGGTTTGGAACCATTCAGAGTTGTGCATTATCAGACATTAAAGGAAATTACCCGTCGCGTAAAAGGGAAAAGGAAAGAAGAAACGAAATGGTATTGAAGCGATAGTCTCTATAAACTAGCATGGAAACGGCGTTGGTGGCTTGTGAGTAGCCTTATGGCGATATCCACGCTACGTATGTACACACGCAGGGACATCTTCAAGAATTTAAGGGTGCAAACACTAATAGAGCGGCATTTCTTGCAGAGAAGCAACTAATGCCGGCTAGCATAATGGAGCTGCAGCAAGTAAACGCTGAGATCTTGGAACGATTGCGCGCCCCTGTGGCTGATCTATGCTTCGGCACAAATATTAACCGCCAATGACTCCTGGCCGCCGTCCTATTGCTTTCCACTTTGTACTGCCCGGATATAAGAGCATTCGGCATAGTTACCATTCATGTAAGTGGAGACGGAGGAAGTTGCATAGCGTGCTTTACAAACCGTCGAAGCTCGTCTTGGTTTCCTAATGCTTCTCGTCAGCTGGCATGGGCATACGCATTCTCTTAGCTTCACAATAGAAGCCATCTTGCCAACAGGTCTCCACTACGAAGATGCCTTAGCAAGTTAAATTCCGTAAAAGTACTGACTTGATGACACCTGTCGATATATTCCGATATATTAAATTTGTCTTTAAAGGCGGGAGTTTAGAGGAGGAAGCCCCGCTAGATATTTAGCGCTCTAGAAGATGGCGACGGATGAAGTTACCAAGTTTGCGCCTTCAGGATTTTTGTAGAAGACATTGATATCATAGAGAAGCCAATAGCTTGAATGTCATTGCGCTAGTTGCCATGACCTTGGCCGGTTACACGTGTTGATATCGGTAGAGTTGCTGAAAATCTGCAAAATGGAGAACCCAAGAAAGCACAGAGACACCAGAACAGAGTAGATAAATACCACAAGATCCCCCTTCGTTCTCTTCGACAAATTCTATCATCACAAACTCAAATTCATTCGACTTATCCATACCTTTACTTCGTAGCACAGATATCAAAATGTCTTTCGGACGCACCGTTCTCCTCAACACCGGCCACAAATTCCCAACCTTGGGTTACGGCACTTGGCAGTCCAGCCCTGGTGTCGTTGGCCAAGGGGTTTATGAGGCCCTTAAGATTGGTTATCGGCATCTTGATCTCGCCAAGATTTACGAAAACCAGGTCGAAGTTGGAAAGGGTATCAAGAAGGCTCTTGCAGAGATCCCAGGCTTGAAGCGTGAAGACATCTTCATTACAAGCAAGCTGTGGAACAACAGCCACCGACCGCAAGATGTCGAGCCTGCGCTGAACGATACACTTGAGGAGCTGGGGCTTGATTACCTTGATGTGAGTGCTTACTGTACAGCTAGTTGGTGTAATTGATATGACAGAGTCGCGACTAACTCTGTACGATGTTAGCTCTATCTTGTACACTGGCCAGTCGCTTTCGCTCCAGGCAAGGATCTCATTCCCAAAGTTGCAGGAACCGACACAATCATCCTTGACAATGGAGTATCTATTTGCCAGACATGGAAAGGTAAGTGTGGCGAATCCTATCCAGAGCGCAAGTAATCATCTGGTAGATAAGGATATTTGACTAACACTTTTTTTGCATAAAAGCCATGACACAGCTACCTAAGAGCAAGGTTCGCTCTGTTGGCGTCTCCAATTTTGCAATTGAGCATGTTAGTTGATCCACCGTCTCAAATTATTGCTTCATTCGCTTATGCAGTCATTTCTGTAATTAGTTGGAGGCAATCATTAACAACTCGGGCGTTGTTCCTGCTGTCAACCAAATTGAGCGACACCCCCGAATTCCCAATCCTCCTCTGATCGAGTACTGCAAGAAGAAGGGCATCGTCATCACAGCCTATTCTGCATTTGGGAACAACTTCTTCGGCCTGCCGTTACTCGTCAATGTCCCAGAGGTCAAAGCAATCGCAGACCGTCTCTCAAAAGCTCAGGGGAAGACTGTCACTCCCGCACAAGTGATTCTCGCCTGGTCTCAGCTTGACGGCCACACCGTCATCCCAAAGTCGGTCACTCCGGAGCGCATCTTGGAAAACTTCCAAGAAATCGGGCTTGATGACCAAGCCATCCGAGACCTCGATAAATTCGGTGAAACTCCACAGCGCCTCAACCTTCCTGGATGCGAATGTAAGTAGATCAGTAATCCATACGAGTCTCCACTGGATGTGAAGGATTCAACCCCATGTTTCTATTCCAAGTACTGACCTCTGATAAAACAGGGAACATCAACATCTTCGGAGATGATAAGGAAAAGAACACCACGAATCAGATCGTCGTTTACGCGTAAGATTTATTGTCATTTTAGGAAATAGCATTGCAGCAAGATAAATCCACCTTCCAAGTACATTTGAGTCGCATTATGTTCATCGAATCTTTCTTTGCACGCTTTGAGGAAATAACAGTGCAGCGAGAGACATCTCCTATTCAATTAATATCTTGAGTCACTACTTTGCTCAGTGAACCTTTGCACGCTTTGTCACCAAAACTACCATTTCAGCTGTCAATAACCTTAACAATAGAGCTAAGGAAAAGCACGGCGGAAGTCCGCTGACTTAGACCCATGTGAATGCAGGGCGATGCAACCTAAATTCAAGAGACGGTAGTAGCTCCGGCAGGCGGCTAACTCTGTGTGGATATTATTGTCCACTTCAACGAAGCGCACGCCCGTCACCCACATGTGCGGCTGATGGTAGCAACCGCTGCGGTGTCTCCAACTTGGCGAAGTCCGCATGCGCGGTCGATAACAACTACCGATGCACGTAATAATAGGATCAGCGGCGTTCTCTTTCTTCCGTGTGTACTTAGCAGAAGCTCGTGTTGAGTCTCGGCGTTCGCTGATGGCCGAAACCCGCATGGAGGTTGAGGTTATATAACAGAGAGACTGTGTCCATGGTAAACATGAGTATCAGTCAAGCTCAACCACACGACTCCCTTTTACGACCATCAACACAGCTATAATAAATCAGTCATCATGGCCATTGACCATACCTCCATCTCGGTCCCTGAGGACAAATTCAAGGAGTGCGTGGCACTTTACGTCAAAGCTCTCGAACCACTTGGATATGAGATCGCCTACCAGTTTGGCGAGTACACCGTTGGACTTGGTTCGAAGCTCGACGCCAGAGACAACTACAAAGCCGCTGACTTTTGGGCAATTGGGACCAAGGAGAGCGGCGGCAAGGCACACGTTGCCTTCCGTGTCTCAGGTAAGAGCCCATACTGGACCGTTAGCTACATACCACAACACTGACACGGCTTCATAGATCGAGCTGTGGTAGACGCATTTCACGCGGCAGCGATTTTGGGCGGAGGACAGGATAATGGAGCGCCCGGCGTGCGAGCGCATTATCATCCCAATTACTATGCCGCCTTTGTGCTTGATGCAGCGGGTAATAACATTGAGGTTGTGTGTCACAATCCATAGGACGGGCCAGACTGCTGAAATTTGCTGCGAGGGTTGATGCTTCGAGGTTGATTAGGAGTTTTAGCGTCATTGGAATTGAAGATTTTGAATGAGCTGCCCAAGTGACGATTCATAGTCATATTCGGCGGCCTTAAACATGTAATCTAGCTTCATGTTAGTAGCGATAATATGTATGTTCAACATGCAACACATGATCATGTACACGTATTCTTCAGATAATGATGTAGTAGTGGGGACGTAGAATAGTGGTCTGAATCAGAATTGATGGCGGTTACATGGTACCAAAGATGCCGTCATCGAATAGCTGGGATGACTTGGCCGCAGATCTTGTAATCATCACTCGAATTAGACATTTTCAGATAACCTGAGTTTGCGCATGTAGCACGGTAAGCAGCAGATGAAAGCGATACAATGCAGCCGGCAAGATATGGCAAATTCCCCCAAATTGGCCGAGGGTAGAGGGGAGTTAAGGCGAAATCTTTCGGAATCGGACCCCCAGTGCCGCAAAAACCCACACAGAGCCCACAGCCCTCAAAGCGCGATAAGATGCGCATGTGATGAGATGGTTATAGCAATGAGAATAATTATTGTAAGAGCAACAGGTATAAAATCTCAGAGACGATCAAACAAATTGGCCATTACTACGGCAGGGTGCATTAAAAAGAAAAACTTCAGGACTGACCTTTTCCAAGGCTGGTGCACGTGACTCAAGCATCACATTGTGTCGGAAGATATCTTCAATTGCATGATTCAATTTACAAGTACAGTCAGTATATTGTAAGAACCCCGTAATGATTTCAAATTACAAACTCCCCGTCCGCACTGCCGGATGAATCTTTTCTCGCGGATAGTCCCACGGAAAGACTTCCCGGGAAAAGACATTTCCCACTCCGCATGTGCCGACAGCCCTAGCAAAACGCCCAGGCCTGGCTTCGGCTTCGGAAGCCGGGTCGAGAAGCTTTGGTTGGAGAGAACGGAGCGGACAGCTCTTGGGGCTACGCAGCGCCTCCCTGTCTTCTGACGCCGTCAACGGAGCGCCTCCAACGAAAAATACTGTCTGAGAACAAACAGCCGCTTGCACCTCCTGCAGACTCGGAGCCGGGGCTTTTGATCAGCGATATTTTGGTTTGTCTTGCCAGTGCGTCCATGTACAGTAGGATATCAGAAAATGACCAATGTACATCTAAGCCATCAAGGGTTTGTCAGCATGTGATAACATGAAAACAGAAAATAGAAAGAGAGAAAAAACCCTCTCCGCTCAGATACTTGGTGTTGTTGTTCGCGGAATCACGCTCCGTACTTCTTCTGTATTGCTGCTATCAAATACTTCATCCTGTGGCTGCTCCCCCACATCCGCCCGCCGCCCCTATCCGATCCTTGCAACGGAACTGTCCCGCTATTCTGGCCTGGATCCAGCTTCTCCTCACTTGCAATACCCGAATTGTTCTGGTGGCCATGCGGAGACCGGGTCTGCGGTAGTGGGTTCGGTCATTGACGGCTATTACACCGGCAAAAACATCAAACACAACGGCCATACATAACGCGCGAGATGCCGTCACTGGCATCTGACAGTACCCCAAAACTCTTGCTTCTTTTTTCCTTTTCCTTAATTCCTTTTGCGCATTTGATATTTTCACATATCTTTGCCTCTCTTCCCGGCAGAGCAGTCGCCGATTATTGCAGCTCTTGATACCCCGCAAAGCGACCCAAGATCCAGTCTCTCGTCGTCTTCCCCTCCACAATGCCCTCCACAGCTCTGCGCCTGCGGACCCTCGGGGCCTTTGCGCGCCATGCGACAAACGTAAGTCTAGGAGTCCTCATCAATGATGGCAGCCTCATGGAAACCGAGAGTAACCATTGGACTAACATCCCCGTGTTTCAGCCCACTGCCGTCTTGTCTAGATCGTTTTCTGCCACCGCCCGCCGAGCTGAGATTAACAAGGTGCTGCCCTCCGCCGCCGAGGCGATCAAGGACCTCAAGGCCGACTCAACTCTGCTGTGTGGTGGATTCGGTCTCTGCGGTGTCCCCGATACTCTGATTGACGAGGTCCTCAAGAGACCTGATGTTACCGGTCTGACGGCTGTGTCCAACAATGCCGGCACCGATAGCTCTGGCCTGGGCAAGCTTCTCAAGACGAAGCAGGTGAAGAAGATGATTGCCAGCTACATTGGCGAAAACAAAACATTCGAAACAATGTACCTGACTGGAGAAGTTGAGCTGGAATTGACTCCCCAGGGAACGCTGGCCGAGAGATGCGCAGCCGGCGGCAAGGGCATTCCCGCCTTCTACACACCCGCAGCCTTTGGTACTGTTGTCCAGACCGGCGACCTGCCACTTAGAAACAAGCCCGACGGCTCACCGGACGTGTACTCTTACCCCAAGGACGTCAAGGTCTTCAACGGCAAGCCTTACCTCCTCGAAGAGAGCATTGCTGGAGACTATGCATTTGTCAAGGCTTACAAGGCTGATAAGCTCGGAAACTGCCAGTTCCGTCTCGCCGCCAACAACTTCAATGGCGCCATGGGCCGTAACGCCAAGATCACCATTGTCGAAGCCGAGCACATTGTTGAGCCAGGCGAGATTCCTCCAGAAGCCATTCACTTGCCCGGCATCTACGTCAAGCGCGTTATCCAGAGCACCAGCGCCAAGAACATTGAGAAATACACCTGGGCTAAGGACGATGCTGACGCCGACTCCAAGGCCGTCCTGGGAACTGGTGAAACTGCGGCCAAGCGAGAGCGAATTGTGAGGCGAGCTGCCAAGGAATTCAAGAACGGCATGTATGCCAACCTGGGTATCGGCATGCCCATGCTTGCGCCCGGCTTCGTCGGCCCTGAGGTCGAGGTCCAGCTGCAGTCCGAGAACGGTATCCTTGGCCTTGGCCCCTACCCCAAGAAGGGCCTTGAAGATGCCGATTTGATCAATGCCGGAAAAGAGACGGTTACCCTTAACCCTGGAGCCGCGGTCTTTGGCAGCGAAGAGAGCTTTGGCATGATCCGCAGCGGCAGAATCAACCTGACCATCCTGGGTGCCATGCAAGTCAGCGGAACTGGTGACCTTGCCAACTGGATGTTGCCGGGCAAGGTCAAGGGCTTCGGCGGCGCCATGGACCTTGTGAGCAACCCCAGTGCCACCAAGGTTGTGGTTACCATGGAGCATACCGACAAGAAGGGCAACCCCAAGATTGTCAAGCAGTGCGCATTCCCACTCACTGGCCGCGCGTGCGTTTCCAGAATCATCACTGAGCTGGTAAGTATTCAGGCACTTCCTCTTCTGAAATGTAAACCATCTGTTAACAGTTTTCTTTCAATAGGGTGTTTTCGACGTCGACTTCGCCCACGGCCTCACCCTCATCGAGATTGCAGACGGAGTGACAGTAGAGGAGATCAAGAGCAAGACGGAGGCTCCCTTCAGAGTTGCCGATGACCTGAAGCCGATGCTGTAGATGGTTTGCGGTACCATACTGGGATGAATAAACGGACTGACACGTAATATTGAGATATTTGATGTAACACCAAGGTATATACCAAAAATGGGCGGGTAGATGCTCTCTGGGATGCTGCGTAAAAACAAAACTACCTGTGCCTGGGCACCATCACAGGCGTTTGGGGGGCGAGATAGAATAGCGTTCTTTATCTGAACTTGTACGAATGAATTGAGATACAGCAAAAAATTCAAAATATTATATATTAAATACAAATTACAACAACTACCTCCATATGCGCCATCAGCGCTAAGGATCTTTTTCAGCTCTTTGATTTGCGACTCTGGAGGCTCTTGGACACCAAACACAGCCCGCCACCTACTTACGCCTTGCTGACATATCCCGCCTTGCTTGAGTCTGAACATTCACCACTCTTTTCGCGGCGCCGCCTCATGCTGAGCTGCAACACCACAGACGCCTCACAGGGCTTGGGCTGCTAGTTGCAAAGGCACCATTTGTTTTGCATTTATCTCATCCCTATCTCCCCCTCGTTTATTCCTTTCATCTGCTGTGAATGAATCTCTACTTCATGTCGCAGCGCCATAGCCGTCTCTTCACTATCGAGTGGCTATGAACAATTACGACCCGTCAACCGGCCAAGTCTTTCGAGAATGGACAATCCCAGGTCGACTCAACGCCAGCTCCAGCCATGACTGGTCACGGAAGCGGCCGTATCCCTTGTTTAAAACTCGAGGCGCTCGAGGTCCGCGGTCTCTGATGGACATGGCGATTAATGTCATCGCTGATAATATTGGCGATGTATCCGAGGAGTTGCTAGGGTCTATGCCTACTCAGCTGGTCTGGCGCATCTGGCGCTTTTTGGAGGCAAGGTTCGTCGGTTTCATGAAGGATCTGTTATTTGATCTCAAGAACTCAATTTTATTCTTTGGTTGAGATGCTGGGGGGAGGCTAGTTTGGGACTTCAGATGAATGTGTCAAAGGAGTTACTGACGAGCTGGCTCTAGAGGTGTAAGCCTTCATGCTTGGAAACTCTTCTCTGCGATATTGCTACGCGAAGACGATGAAAAGAGCCTTGGGCTTTATCGGTTTCGACAACACATTTGTCATCCAGACGTAGGCCTCGAAAACTACACCAAGCCCCTGGCATCTTTGACGACAGATTTCATCACTCACCTCGTAATCAGTGGCGGTTGTCACTTTCAGGCATCTGAGCTGGTCCGCTTAGCAGATATGAAAAATCTAGGAGTTCTGGAGCTCATCCAACCTGCGGATGAGACGGGCGGCGATTTTCCAGATGTGACCGACAACCTTATCCGCGGCTGGACTGAAGCGGAGAATCCTTTCCCCTTGCTGAGAATCCTGAGGATCTGGGGCGACCGGTCTACTTCGAAAAACTCCCTCCGCTGGGTGGTCAAGTTTCCCTCATTGGCGTTATACGATGTCATGGGCGCGAAAAAGGGCTGGGATCCTCCACATAAAGAGGCAGCGGAGGCCGGGTGGGAAGTAACGGATCTCTCGGGCGGTCAAGAGAATTCATTGCTACGGAACCTGATGCTCTTAGTCCCAGACGAGCATGTCAACAAGACACGAGACTCGATTCGAAGCGTCGATGCTGATTTGGTGACGCTCTGCAGCGATTCTCAGTGCGCCATCAAGTTCGTTTCCAATCGGGAGGCGCCGCCTCTGCTGGACTATCTTACAGACACAGGCAAAGTGTATCTGCCCTCCTGGGACCCAGACGCGGCGTCGAGGGAAGCAGGAGCTTGCCACGGCATTGCGTTTGAGGCATGGGCATTTTGGCTGTACTCGTTCCTTGGCCAGCTCAGCAACGACATAGACGTGGCTAGCCAGGGACTGTCAGTAGACCAACAGGCTGTAGCTGGTCCGTTTGTACTGCCTTCACGGCCCATGGCATGTGTATTTCTGGGCCACAGTGGGCGAGGAGGCATTACCTCCAAGCCATCCTATGTGAGCCGCGGCTTATTCTCAACAGGGCGGTATATCTTCACCCGGCCGATGAATGCGAGCCGCTACACAAGAGATAAGTCCGATACCCAAGAGGAACAGGACGAGGCAAAAGCCAAGCAGGCTTTCGCAAATGGGCTTCGACCGGGGGTATACCGGCCGGCGCAGAAGAGAAAGCAGCTGCATGATGTACTGCAGTCGCTAGCTGGGTGAAGCATGAGAACCAAGTGGGTGGATAATGGAAGATTTCTCATGTGTTTACGATATAATCTGGCATTTTCACAGGTGCCTCCCCATCTAATATATAGAGATTGCACGCATGCCACTACGTTGATCATCAAAAAATAGCCAGCGTCTTCTCCGTGATCAAAGGAAAAGACGCGACGAGGGCATGTACCGCCGAAAAAATTTATCTATCCCAAACGCAGCCTCCGAAGAGGGAGTATAGTAGGACAGAGGGTAAGTCAGCGGGTTCATCTATCCTCCAGTTTCCCCTCCAGGCGCATCCAAAGGTTGTCGAAAGCCAGAGTGAATTTGAAGGAAATTTTTCTAGTAGGTTTCACTGAGGAAAAAAGAAAAGAAAAGAAGAGGAAAAAAGAAAATTCTCGGCTGGCGTATTATAGTGATCGGGGCGTGGGTGGAGTTGGGTCGGAAAAACGTGGCTGCGGCAGGGGAACAGGGTACTTTGGTACTTGGCGCTTGGGGATTACGGCAGCCCACACTCGTTTGGAATTCGAAGTCATCTTGCTCAAGCTGCTGTGACTCACCAAGCAACGGTCTGCAAAGCCCTGCTGCTTGAAGATACAAATTAAGTAATTAAACTATCCAATATTACTCTGTACTACCAGGTAGCATCTATGAGCAAGAGCAATAGCAGGTCCATGTTCAGCTGCTCCCTTTCTGGCCTCATACAAGTAGTCAATGGCATAATGAAGAGCGCAGTTACAGTGCGATAGCTCTGTAAGCCAGTTAGCCAATCGCCTATCAGCCATTTTCAATGTCACAAGCAAAGTACTTTAGCGTTACAACGCCACACTGTGAATGGACCGCGCCAAACGCCTGTGCCCTGAAAGTAGAGCATCCAAGGATCAGCTCATTACGACGATGGCATGTATGACCAGAGATAAGGGGCTGTGAGTCATACAGCAGCATCTGTTATGACAGCCCAGACACGGGACCCTCCATTATAATAGCAGAACTTTTGAAGCTTCGCGGTACATCATGCTGAATTCAGAGGGCAAGGCTGAGCTGTACCTCCAAGTACCCCGCTACCCCGCCTCGCTGCCACTGAACTGGCGACTCAGAGTGCATGCAATTCTTTGGCCATAACTTTTCAACTGTGGATTGAATTTTCCTATTTAAGTCCTGTGCAGTCGCATACCTAGCAGCGCAACGCCGGAGGTAGAGCCGAAGCTATCTACAGCATATCATCACCTACTCTCTTTCTCTTTCTCTCTCACTCTCTCCCTTCCTATATCTATCTCATCTTCAAGATGCCTGGTGCTCCTGGATCGAGCTCGCGTGGCCGCGGTGGCAAGTTCAGAAAGTTCACCAGAGGAGGTAAATCCAGCCGGCCACAGGAATTGCTCATCGACAACGCGATGCATATCATTTTCACATGCTAACGTAGAATGTACGAAATAGGCGGCAAGCACTTCTCCCGCGATCTCCAACCTCTCGACTCCGAAGGCAATGCAGTGAGCATGTGGGGTGCGGACGCCAAGCGCAACGAGGACGAGGAAGATTCTGAGGAAGAATCCGAAGAGGAATCCGAAGAGGAGGAGGCCGGCCAGGCCTCTGCTCAGGGAGCCAGCGCCGAGGCCAACCGCGAGGATCGAAAAGCCCAGAAGAAGGCTCGAAAAGAGGCCGCCATAGCCAAGCAGAAGAGCCGCTCAGTTGAGGTCGGCGATCTGCCTTCCTCAAGCGGCGAGGAAAGCGACGCGGAGTTGCCTGCCAACCCGAACCACTCTTCCTCAGCCCGCAAGCAGGCGACCAAGGGCGCAGATGTTGACGAGATTACCGAGGGCGTCAAGAAATTGCCCGCCAGTCGACGTGAGAGGGAAGCTGCTGAGGCAGCTGCCGCAAAGGAGAGATATATGAAGCTGCATGCCGAAGGCAAGACGGACGAGGCCAAGGCGGATATTGCCCGTCTCAAGCTCATCCGTGCACAGCGCGAGGCTGATGCTGCTAGAAGACAGGTGACGACCCACCATTGATTTTCTTGTACTCCTTGTGTGTGGCATCTTAACGCTAACCATTCAACCTCATTTAGGCCGAGAAAGAAGAGCGAGAAGAGCGAGAGAAGGAACGAAGAGCTGAGATTGAAGCCAGAGAGGCCAAGCTGCGAGCACTTGCTGCTGGCCCAGCCAAGAAAAGCAGCAAGAAGAAATGAAGCCATTTTCAGTTTGGATTTCTGCAGGATACCTTGGCTTGGGAGCTGGAAACTAGATTCAATACATCTTTCAAAAAAATTAAAAATAAAATACTGCGTAATTGGACTCATCAATGGGTACCTAAAGCGACTAAACATGCAATTACTGAATTGAGTTTCAGTCGGCCAGTTTTCAACAGCAACCTTAGCCGTGACAGGTGATGCTCTCGTGACCCATGCTTGTGTGCTTCGTATTAATACGCAGGGCCCAAGTTATCACATTTGTAAACTAAGCAGCTAAAATAATATAAGCCTTTCTCTATTTTATTTCCGGTAATTCCTTTATTTTCTACAATTACTCAGCAGCTTTCAACTGCACGTTTGAATACCATCAATCCTGTTCTAATAATTCAATGCCTTGGGTGTCAATTTTTCTGGCGTAGGCGCGTTTGCATCGGTCCAGGCACTAAGTGGCTACCCCACAGCGAAGTTCGCGGTACGGCAGAAAGGTGGAAAAAAAATTGGACACCCCAAAAAAAATTCAGGAAAAGTCCCCAGCAAGGCAGTGGCAGAAAAAAAAAAGCATCACCTCACGCCAACCACCAGCTATCACCTTGCAATTTTCTACATCATTGGCCGCGGATCATCCAGCGCCGTCGCCAGGTATCGAATTATAGGCGCCGCCGCCGTCGCAGATTTCTTCTTTCTGTGTATATATACTACCTTTTCGCGATACTGAAGCTAGGATGGCGGATTCATCACTGCAGGTTCGTTTGGACGTCCTTTGTCCAGCCCCGCCAGGTGGAAATGCCTGGAAGGGGCTGAGAGACGAGCTGTAGGAATCATTAGCTGACATCGTCTGTTAGGATCGCCTGCGCGATCATGCCAAGGCGTTCGATGGCTTGCTGAGTCTGATTCCAGCCAAGATGTACTATGGCGAAGACACAAGCGTACGTTTACAGACTTGATCCTGCCGACCCAACCCTCTCAATCAGGCGGATATCTGGATTCCATCCACATCCAGAATGTATTTGAGGTTATCAAGGTCCTGGGGCTGACGCTTGTTGATATGTAGGATCAATGGAAAAAAGAGAAGCAGTCAAAACAGGAGGCCGCGGCCGCCCGGCGAGCCAAGCTAGATCCCGACAGCGCGCTGAACCGCAATGCCAAAGAAGTCATGGACGAGCGAGCCAAGAGCAAGCGGAAGTTGCGGCAAATGGAGCAAGATGAGAATGAGCCTGAAGAGGAAGACTATGAACCCGTGACTGGCGTCGAGGCTGAGAAGCCCCTCGAGGGCCTGAAGAAGAAGAACCCTGAGACTCCTCAAAAGAAGCCCAAGACCAATGATGATGTTGAAGCCGAGAGCAACGATGAGGGTGAAGATGAAGCACACGGTTCCGAGGACCAGCCAAAGCTATCAAAAAAGGAAGAGAAGCGAGCCGCAAAGCGAGAAAAGAAGGCCGAGAAGAAGGCCGAGAAAAAAGCAAAGCACGAGTCAGGCGAGGCAGCAACTCCGGCCAAGACTCCGGCAAAAACCCCAGTCAAGAACGCCCCCGAGGCTGCTAGCACGCCTGCGTCAAAGAAGCAGAAAAACAAGAAGGCGGAAAAGGATGCCGCAACTCCCTCAAAACCTCAGCCAACTCCCTCAAAATCACAAGAAGCTGATGTCAGCCACACTGACAAGGCTGATGAAAGCATGCAAGACCGGATGGACGGTCTTGACCCATCTCTAGACTTCTCTGGCCTGCAGAGAGAAGATGATGGCAGCGCTGTATCAGCACTCGACTCCGAACCACACTCTCCCACCTTCGACTCAACCGAGACTGCTAACGGCCAGCCTGCATCAAGAGAGGTCGCAAGCACAACCACATCCGTCTCCTCAGTTGCCTCATCAGAAAAGCCAAAGCACCTTAAGATCCCTGCAGATACCACCGCTCTGAGAGCCCGTCTTGCTGCCAAGATCGAGGCTCTCCGTGCAGCCAGAAAAGCCGACGGCACGAATGGCAAGCCTATTCGCACGAGACAAGAACTCATTGAGGCGAGAAGAGCAAAAGAAGCACAGCGCAAAGCACACAAGAAGGAGCTAAGACAGCTAGCCAAGGAGGAAGAGAAGAGGAAACGCGAAGAGGCACTAGCGTCCAACTCGCCTGGTGTTATGAGCCCTAATATTAGCCTCGACGATGCTTCAGGAGGCTTCACTTTTGGACGTGTGGCATTTGGGGATGGCTCACAAATGTCCCATGACCTCGGCTATTTCCTCAACAGAGGCAAGAAGAAGGGCCCCTCAGATCCCAAGACAGCGCTGCTCAAGGTACAGCACGAAAAGAAGCGCATAGAAGAACTCGATGAAGAGAAGCGCAAGGACATTGAGGAGAAGGAGACCTGGCTGAATGCCCGCCGCCGTGCCGAGGGCGAGAAGATCCACGACGACGAGGCTCTGCTCAAGAAGGCCGTCAAGCGCAAGGAGGTAGCCAAGAAGAAGAGCGAAAAGGCCTGGAAGGAGAGAGCCACTGGCGTCGCCCAGGCCCAGCGGGAGAGACAAAAGAAGCGCGAGGAGAACATCAAGCAGCGCCGCGAGGACAAGCTGCTCCGCCGGTCGGGCAAGAAGAAGAAGGGCGGCGCCGCGAAGAAGAAGGGTGGACGGCCCGGCTTCGAGGGGAGCTTTGGAGTCGGCGGGAAGCGCAAGTAAGGAGAGACGGCAAGGCGAAGTTCGCATGTAGCCTCTTTTTTTTTGGCCTGTCGTGTTGTTCGATAAAAAAGCTTTGTACCTATTTCATGGCCCTCCATCTCATGAGCCTGCATGGCAGTTCTCTGGTTGTTCTTGTTTCATCTGCTTTGCTTGTCATCTTTCTCTTTTCTTTTTGCTTGGACTTTTTTTTCATCCACATAGGGCGAACTAGCGTCGGAGGCGCAGGGCATGGCATCATTTCAAATGTTGACCGTATGGAGGGAGGGTTACGGGTCATTTGTGGTTATGTATGGCCGTTTTGAAGGCGGCAAGTGTTCTAGGTATTCACGATGGCTGACGAGGTTAATACTACATGCAAACAAATGAAGAAAAGACTCTGACCGGACATTTTTGCGTGAAAAGAAACAACCCCCTGGATATGATATGGGCAGAGAAAAAGCGTGTTGAATTGACGCCGGTACATTTGCGTTCTTCCCAAATCACCATTACAAAAAATCATACGCAAAGCATAGGTACATACAGACACATCTCATTCTCCAAGTCTCCTCCTCCAACATCTCCCCCTTCCACCGCTCCCCTGGGATCTGACAAAGCAGCAACATCTCAGAGCAAGTAAAAACAAGAAAAGAAGGCAAAATAAAATTAGTAAAAAAAAAAGACTTCCCATTTAGGCAAGGGCTCGCTTCTTGATCTCTCTCTCTTTTTTCCTCTCTTTCCCCGCCGTTAACTTCCCTTTTGTTCCCTTTCCCTTCTCATATACCCTTTCAACTCTTTCTTTCGTCCTTCTTTGTGCGGTCGTATTTCATTTCAGCCGTTAACCTCTCCCGACAGCAGTGAAAAATTAAAGAAAAGATAAAATAAAACCCCCCGCCTGTTTCCCCACTCCCCCTTTCCCAAGATAAAGTGACAAAGAAGGCGAAGATTTTCGATAATTTTTTTTATAGTTGGTACTGGTTTTAGATTTCTTTCAAGAGACGATGGAAGAGGGGGGGATGAAAAAGAGGTCTTGCTGTGAGACTATCTTAGAGAGAAGTTTTATGCATGGAAGAAAGGGTAATCGATTTTGGCCTTTTTGTATTCTGTCATCATTATAATCGAATTAGGAAGTGGTATAGTGGTCGGTTCGTTCAGAGCTAGTCGGGGTTTATAGGAGAGAGTCGAGTCTGGTGAAGACGCTGAGGCAGGCAGCCACGATTTCGAGCTGCAGTTCTTTATCCTTGGCCTTGTTCACCTCCTGCATCGCAAATTATATTAGCATGCTATCCTCTTGCGCATAATTGTGCCATTAAAAAAGCGCATCTCACCTCGGCTATGACCTGCGGTAGGTTGGCTCCGATGCCATTGCCCGTGGCCTTCTTGCCAAAGGGGTACTGGCTGTAATCCGCCAGCAGCTCGTCCGTCTGCGCAAACGCTCGCTCCCTAGCCTCGTGGCCCAGCGTAGACAGCGCATTCTCCAACACGTTGGCGGCGTACGCGGCACACACCATGGCCACGGTGCGCAGGTAGCGGAACTCGAGGTTCTCGGGCAGGAACTGGCTCCCGTTGAGGACGACGGTGCGCTGGGTCAGGACGTTGCGCACGCGGCGGCGGATTTCCTCCTTGGCTCCGCCGTCGGCAACGGGGTGGGTGGCCATGTCGAAGAGAAGGAAGTTACGCTTCTCCGTCCGTAGGATGCCCTTGTCGACCAGGCCCTTGGCCAATCGTTCGCGGACCTGCTTGAGCTGGTATCCTATCTTCATCAAGTTCCAAGTTTCGCCTGGTTGGTTCAGAGCATTAGCCGCCGCATTGGTCATGTAGCATATTCACAAACACGCAATGCCACGCCAGTGTCGGCGCAGAGGCAGCGGATGGCACATATAGGGTGGGGGGAAAGACAGGGGTGGCAGTACCGCTCATCAGGTCAATCCAGGAGCTGACGCTCATCTTTTCGCTCTGTTTCATCATCTTGAGAGCCTCGTCGAGGAGCACCTCGCCGGTGAGGGTATCATCTATCACTTCAATGTTTCGGTCTGCCAGGGGGAACCGTCGCCGCGCCGGGTCCTTCTCCATGCTGATGCGCCCGCGGAAGGCGAGTTCCAGCACGATGCATCCTCGGAGCGCGTACGAGATGTTGTCGTTCCAGAACGAGAGGTACCCCTAATCACAAGGCTTTCGGTCAGCAATTGGGCGCCGCCACGCAGCAGGCACACGCACCTGTTTGTCCTTGAGGCCAAGCAGCAGCACCTCCTCCATCATGGTCAGCTTGGGCTGCTTGCTTCGCTCGGCCGACTCGCTGATGTCTCGAGGGTCAAAGGCAATCTTGTGGCCGTTTTCGCCGCTCTCGTAGCTTGTCTCGGGGCCGCTGTCTCGAGCGTCGCGGGTCGAATTGGTCCTCGAGACGCCGTTGCTGCTCTCGCCCTCAGTACCAGCGGCACCGCCAGCTCCACGGCGTCGCGTCAGGCCTGATGAGGACATGGTGACGGCTTGTAGGGCGTGTAGGTGAGGTGTTGATTATGGAGGATGCGCCGATTCTGGCGAGCGTCGTCGATCGTCGAAGGAGCCCAGCCCCAGACCAGACACGAGTCGGTGAGAATCGGCGAGCGAGGCGGCAGGCGAGGGGCTTTTTAACAATGAAAAGAAACGGCCAATGCAGCAAAGGGACCCCAGGCCGATGTTGGACAGCGCTGTCACGCACAAGAGGTGTATGGTCTGGCAAATCTGCGAAAGGTCCACAGGCGTCTAGGAGAGATGAGGTCCCTGGTGGTGGGCCGCGTCGATGATTCGTCCAGGCCTGAGGCTCTGAGCCGTAGCAAGGATGGGGTCAATGGCGGGAAATTCCAGCGAAACAGAGGCACTACAGCGCTAACGGGGCCTGAGAACATCAACTGATGAGCTCTGCCGCACTTGCGACACTGGCGCTAGGGGGGGGCCATTGGGGGGAGCTGTCGGCCGGTTTGGGGGGATTGGAGTGGGATTCGTGCGTGCCCTGGCGCAAAATGGGGCAGCCGCGTGTACTCGCAGCACAGTATTACAGTACTAGGTACTTGGCATCTGGCAAGCCAAGGAGATAAGATACTACCTCAACTCTGCGATTGGTGATAAGACGGCAAAAATTGACTGAAACATGAAACAAATGAGGCGATGAGGCTTGATACGAAGCGCTTGATGTGCAGGACGAAGGCTGTGTTTTTCTACATATGTCTCAGACACTGGCCTACGGAGAATTATCTGGTTGCAGTTGAAGGCGCAGTTCTGAAGCTATGCCTATCCGAACAGATTTGCCGGGTTGAAAGCCAAAAAGGAGGGATAAAGAGAGCAGAAGAGACATTCTATTATTAGCGTTGATTCGTATTACCAATCGCTTGATACAATTCGCGCAATTGAGGGTTCCAGGGCTCTATACGATGTTGCTCTATTGATACTCCATTGAGATACTTTGTGTGGTGTTTTCCCAAGATCGTTACTGTGCCGAGCTTCACCCAGCCTGGAAGGAAGCCAACTGGTCGGAAACTGCCCAATTCGGTAGCCGACAGCGCGGCAAAGGCCACGTAAAAGAATGTTTCTCCACTCTCAACGTCTGCTCGACACAACACTGGCCATTGGCTTGGTATCTGACAATGCCTGGCCTGCAGTTCACATCTCGAGGCGATTTGCTAATATTTTTTCCATGAATGACAGGCCAGATTTCACAGTCTGCTTCGTCATGGACAAGAACGAAGGCCCCTGTGTCGGGTACGGATCCCATGCCTGTCTCCAATCGAGATGATACGCCCTGAAAACAAGACCAGCATGGCCATATATGGTCCCAAGACTGCATTGAGAGTTCCACGGGATGATGCCTCGGGCTTGATTGTCTATTGATTAATTCATACATGATTGCCTTTGCAACATGGCGCTCTCCTCGTGAGTATACAACTCCGAACGGACAACAGTGCTTACCAGCTTCGTCTACACGCATGTTTGCATAAACTGGTATCTTTGAGCTGGTAGGTATTAGTACCTCTCACACTCTGGATGTGTTCTTATGCTAACTTCAGACTCGATAGAAAATCACCTCGCATGTGGATGGATGCTCGTATCAGGCCTTCTCTTGCAAAGAGTCAGCAGCATCGTCCCGGTCACCATCACATGCTCCTCATCGTCATCTCAATGCTACACCTGCCTCTATACTTACAGCCTGGGAAGTGCTGGCAATCGCTCCACCAGAATCCTACAGCACTGGACTGCTGACCAGCTGGCAGCTGCCATATCCTTATATACCATGAAAGCTCAATGCCATTCAACAGCGAGCGGCCCACTTGGAGGTGGCGTGGTTGGCAAGATGTGAGATGTGAATTGAGAGGGCCTTTTCAGTTCACACGGCACTTGCGGCGAACGCCACTACCAGGTCAGGAACTCTCAGACACGGCCCCCAGCCCTGGACGACCGTCGCGTAGGCCCCACCCGGCGCGAGTTCGAGCTGTTGGTACCCGCAAAGCAAATACCCATGGGAAACCGGGGCGCGCAGTAGGATCTACGCTGGACCTCAAGAGAGATCGCTGGGCGTGTAATTTTTTTCGTTTTCCATTGTCTTTTTTTGATTTTTTGGTCTTTGTTGGTGATTTTTGTCTTTCATGTCTCCCTGCATCGATGTTCGATGGTGCATGGCGTTGACGCTCGGGATGCGCAACCATGGGTGCTGTGTCCAAAAGCACCTCGAAGTCAGGTACCAGGTGTCCAAAGTCTGCGAAGGTTTGGCTTCCCTCGTGGTCGGGGTTCGATTCCAGCTTGGCACCCTTTTTTTTATTCTTTTGTTCTGCCTTTTCTCCCATGTAAAATGGCGAATTCAAGCATACCTGACAGCTGCATGGCTTCAGCATTATTATTCATCGCAACTGTATGCTGCAAAGTGGTTGAAATGATGTTCTTTTTGTGTATGTTCTCGCGATCCACCTGCGTTCCGAATATCAAGATACAGAACTGCAGATACTACAATGAATCGCACTATAGATGCAGTACCTAGTAGCTAGTCAGGTGGGCGGTTTTATATGTGGACTACCGAGTAATTCCTCCTCGTAGCCAATCCCCCCAAATCCAACAAGTGCCTAGCCTAACGGCATTATCCCATCCATTTTATATTCCGGCTCCCAAGAGATCAATCAATCTTTCACGCCCTCCCACCAACCGTATCTTTCCATAGCTCATCAAAGTTGATATTTTCAGCTTCAAAGAGCTCGCGAATCTGTTTGGCAGTGGCTTCTTGCTTCTCCGGGCCAAATCCTCCAGGTTGGGTTGATTCAAACTGCACAATCTCGATCCAACGGTAAAATAGGTTCTCTTTGCCCATAGCTGTAAGGGCATCTCGGAAAGCAAAAACTTGCCTCCTCTTTTCATCCTCCTCGGCTGCGATGCCCAGCTTGAGGTCGTGGCACATCCAGCCGTAGTCCTGGTGGTACACCAAAATGACATTTTTAAACGCCTCGAGAGCAGCATCCTTCTTGTCAACCAGCCTGTGGGCCAAAATCATGCCGTTCCAGTCCAGATCCCACTTTTCATTCATAAGGAGATAGCCAGTCTTTTGCTCTTGAAGCATGGGTGACGTGGCCTGCTGAGTATAGGCAAGCAAAATCTTCTTTGAGTCGGCATCCTTGAAGATGTCGCGCAGCATCTTGTCCCAGTCACGGCTGCGACGGACATAAATCTCCTTGTCCCGAAAGCCCACGTTCCATCGCCACAGCGTCGGGTTGCCGTGTGTCGTGGCAAGCGTGAACTCGACGGGCCACGGCCAGACGAAGACAAACAGCACAAAGTCGATGAACATGACGATACCGCGCTTCCACACCTCCCAAGACAGCTCCGACCACGACGCCTCATGAAAAGGGAACGTCATCTCGTTGGGATGGCCAAAGCCGGACATGAGGATTTTCCAGTACCAGGGCAGGATGGAGTACATTCGCCAGACGAAAAGAGCGGCAACGCTCATATTCAGGGCGACGGGCACAAGGAACATCTTGCGCTTGAAGGCGGCTGGTTTGGCGTCGATATGCGTGATGTAGATGTGCTTCTGCGAGAGCTCGCGGATGAAGGGCTCCAGCACCTCCGGCGGCCGCTTGAACGGCGAGGGAGGGTCCAAATTGCCATTGTTGCCGGATGAATTAGATGCGGCAGATGGCTTGTGCTTCCCACTTCTCTTGGAGGGAGCCATTGCGAATGCTGGCCGTCTCGTGCCTGATTCTTGGGGGAATCAATTGGCGAGTCCACAATCCACGGCCGTGCAGGTGTTTTTAGTAAGTGAGCTTCAGGGGAATGTGGTATCTTTGGCCCCAGCAAAACTCAGGTCCCGACCGCCTTGTAAGCTGTATCCACAGCGAAATCGCCACAAGACTTGCAGAGAAGGGAGAAGAAAATCAGGTGTGAGGATGACGAGATGACTTGTTTACAGGATTCATTATGCTGGGTTCAATTACAGAGACATTCCTTGCATAGATACGAAAACTAAGAGGTCGTGTGCCATGCTCTTCCTCTAAAGTTGAGCTTCGTGGCCAGGTTTCTTATCAGTTAGTATCAGTTGATCCCCTTTGAGTTAGCGACACAGTAGATCTCAGGTACTAGCAAGTTGCTACCCGAGACCATAAGCAGGGGAGGCGGTTTGTTTGTAAATGAACAAATCCATCTGCATTTAATGTACAAGCTTATAGGGAAATTCAAAACACTCGAGAAGAACAATCAATTTAAAATATAGAGTTGACAAATTAGCTCTAATGAACAAGTTACTGCGCAGTAAATGTCTTGATGTTGCACATCGTACGGACAATCTTATCCCGAGATGCCCCTCCAAGCACTTCATCCTCGAGCTTAAGAAAAAAAAAAAGTGAATATCCCGCTAAGCCTAGAACAAAGAGCTCTGCCCCAATGACCTAGCAACCCTCCAGCGACATCTCCATTCATACATGCCTCTTCTATCCAATGTCGACGGGAGCTTTGCGTGAGCTTCATCGCCATTCTTTGTTGCAATGTTGAGAGCTCGTGCGTGGAAGGTTTGCGCTTTTGCCCCCCAATTGAGCTCTGTATTGCTGGTGCGATAACTGACATCATACACTCTAGGATCGCAACCATCCGTTTGTGTGCACGTTTTGTCGACAGAAACTGGCCGTCAATGCCGGACCGCAGCATGTACGACCGCTGTCCATCTCTTCTGCCTCGCCGGGGCCTTTAAGCGCGTTGCGAGAGCTGCCCACCGAGCGAAGCGCCGTCTTCTCTTGCCAGGCCCGATCGCTGTCGCGGACGGCATGTCTCAGCAACTCTGCGAATAATGAGGGGCCTCCCAAGACGGGAGGATTCCCTGGCGCATTCTCCAATACTCGAGCGGGGAATTGGGGCACATTTGCAAAAGCAGACACGGCTGCTGGGACGACGCCTGCATTTGATGGCTTGCTGCCGCACGAGCGGCTGGCCCGACGGCAATCAGCGGTTGCAGAGAGTGTGCAGACGGGCAAGAGTAACGAGCCTAAACGCAACGAGTCCAAAATGAGTACAGGAACCCAACGCAGGAATACTCCGCAAGCGACCAAGTCGAGGTCTGTCCTGGCTGACGTCTTCAAAACCAACCGAGAACCGCGCGCTCCGCCAACCCCAGAGTCTTGGTCTTCTCCGCAATCCGAGGGCAGCGAGGCTGTAAAGAAGCCGTCGAGGCTATCTATATCTAGTGATACCTTCGCTCGTCCGGGGAAGCCCACCGGGGAACAGCCAGCACGATCAACAAGCGGCGGTCTCAAAACAACTGGATGGGGTTCATTTAGCCATCGTAAGGCCGAAGCAACTCCCCATCCGCATGGAGTAGATCCTCGTGGGAATCAATCCGGCGTGTGGAACGAAATTACCAAGTCTCGAAAGCCCAAGATGAAGGTAAAGCTTGGAGCGAGGCCACATGCGCATGGCCACGAAAACAAGGCTTCAACTACTCAACCTTCTCCAGGCCAGGAATCGTCGACTCAAGATTTCTGGGGAGAACTGGAAACTAGAGCCACGGGATTTAGGGACAAGGCTAAAAGTAAGAATGAAAATCAACTTGTGGATCGGAGGAGAAAGACACAGGATGCTCAAGACAAACGAGATTCCTTCGAGGAGAAAGTCACACCTACACACAAAGCGGAAGAGGATGCTCCACCCCAGAAACAAAGACGGAAATCCAGGTTTGAAGTGGAGGAGCAGCAAGAGCCTGAGAAACCTCGATCTAAAAAGGGAAAAAAGTCGCATAGGGAAACACAAGCCTATGAAGACGAAGACTGGGATGATGAAGCCGTACACCGCTGGGAGCAGAAGCAACGTCGCAAGGCGGAAAAGGAGGCACAGAAGCAGAAAGCTGTAGAGGTAGAGCAGCAAGCCGTCCCGATATTTCTCCCTGAATACATCAGCGCATCGAACTTGTCTAAGGCTCTGAAGCAAAATGTTACCCCTTTTCTGCAGGACATGGAAGAAATGGGCTTCGAAAACATCACCAGCGACACAATCTTCACTGGCGAGACTGCGGCTCTCATTGCAATGGAATACGGCTTCGAGCCTACAGTTGATACAGGATCCCTTCGAGATCTCCGAACTCGTCCCCCGCCCGCAGATTCCTCGGTTTTGCCGTCTCGTCCTCCTGTAGTCACGATTATGGGCCATGTCGATCACGGTAAAACTACTCTGCTGGATTGGCTTCGGAAGTCCTCCGTCGCAGCACAAGAGCACGGTGGCATTACTCAGCACATTGGAGCGTTTGTTGTAAAGATGTCGTCTGGCAAGTCTATCACATTCCTCGACACTCCGGGCCATGCCGCCTTCTTGTCGATGCGTCAGCGCGGAGCAAATGTGACAGATATCGTGGTGCTTGTGGTCGCTGCTGATGACAGTGTCATGCCCCAGACACTGGAGGCATTGAAGCATGCTACGAGCGCCAAGGTGCCTATTATCGTCGCCATCACAAAGGTTGACAAAGAGGATGCCCGGATAGACCAAGTGAAGGCAGATCTTTCTCGACATGGTGTTGAAATCGAGGACTACGGTGGCGATGTGCAAGTTGTCTGCGTCAGCGGGAAAACAGGATTGGGCATGGAAGACTTGGAGGAGAATATCGTCACACTCTCCGAAATCTTGGATGTTCGAGCTGAGGATGATGGCATGGCTGAAGGATGGGTTCTCGAGTCTAGCATCAAGCCTCAGGGCAAAGCTGCGACCATCTTGGTCAAAAGAGGAACCCTCCGCCCAGGCGACCTGATTGTCGCCGGCAAGACCTGGGCAAGGATCCGTGTGCTGCGCAACGAAGCTGGCCTCGAGCTGGACTCTGCTCCTCCCGGAACACCAGTGGAGATTCTGGGTTGGCGAGAGCTACCAACTGCTGGAGAGCAGGTAATCCAATCGCCAGATGAAGGAAAGGCGAAGACGGCTGTCGAATACCGCTTGGAAATGGCTGAGCGTGAGCAAAGCTCTATCCAGCTCGCAGAGCAAGAACAGCGCCAGCGAGAAAAGGCCGCAGCAGATGCTGCAGCGGATGCTGAGGGCACTTCAACCACCGCTGGAGAGACAGCTGAGCCTGGAATCCTGACTCAAAACTTCACCGTCAAGGCGGACGTTGTCGGATCCGTGGAAGCAGTTTGCGGAAGCATCTTGGAGCTGGGCAGCCACGAGGTGCAGCCCAAGATCCTGCGATCATCTGCTGGCCAGATCACCGAGTACGACATTGACCACGCAGCGACGTCCAACAGCATCATTGTCAACTTCAACTGCACCATCCCGCCGCACATCAAGCAGCGAGCAGAAGAGGCCAAGGTCAAGATTCTCGACCACAAGGTCATCTACCACGTTGTTGACGATGTCAAGGCGGCGCTGTCCGACATCTTGCCCATGAATATCTCGTTCCGTGTCAACGGCGAGGCCGACGTCCTGCAGGTGTTCCCGATCAACGTGAAGAAGCGTGTGTTTAGAAACATTGCCGGATGTAGAGTTCGAAACGGCTCCATTAAGAAGTCGTCTCGCGTAAAGGTCCTTCGCAAGGGCGAGGTAATCTACGACGGTATGTTATCTGACTTTTCTAGTTATGAGACGTGGTTGTTGGACATTGAGTGCTAACTTACAAGCAGGCAAGATTGACACCCTGAAACATGTGAAGAAGGATGTCCAGGAAATGGGCAAGGGAACAGAATGCGGTATTGGCTTGGAAGACTTTGAGGATTTCCAGCCGGATGATCAGATTCAGACGTACGAAGAGATTAAGGAGAGGCGGAGCTTGTAACATTTACATGCATACATTTTACAAAAAGAGGCGGCTTTGGTATATAGACGTGTAAAATCTGTACGATATGGATGGATATGTACTAGTATAACTTCAACGCATGGAAAAGGCATTCATTCTACTCATGAATTGGCCGTTGGGCAGGGAAAGCAAAAACCAATATAGAATGACAAAATACTTGTTTCCAAGAGCAGCCCTCAATATTCTGATACCTTCACAAATTCCCACAGAGTGATTCCATGGTCTCTCCTGATAAGCTTCTTCCCGCCGTTAGCAACGGCGAGTTCCCTCAACGTGTGGTGATAAAACGGCGAGAGAAGCTGGTACCCTCCAGCGGGATGCCTTCGTGGAGTGAAATACTCCCAGTCCAGGAACCTTTCCGCCCATGCTCGCATACCCCATTCGCCGTCGTGGCCGATGTATTTGTTCGCCTTTTGATTGAAGAAGCCGAAGTAGCCGTTGGCCTCGACGCAGAGCCAGTGGCTATACTCGTCGCGCGGGTCGCTGGTTTCTTGCAGGCAAAGATGGCCATTCGCAAGCGTAATTGCTTTGTCAGAGGTTTTGTTTATGATCCTGTATACCCCGCCTGGCCAAGGGACTGCATAGCTATATTCCCAGGTTTGATCGGAGGTGGTCGAGCCGCTATGAGGCGTATATATCGTGAAGCTGCCGGCAGAGGTGGCATCATCCTGAGTTTTCTCCGGATCCATTCTCGAATAGTCGGGCCGTCGTTGTGAAGAAGTGAGCTGAGCCAGTTGGTTTCACAGCGTAGGATTGCGACATCGAGATAAAGTGCGGGCAAGTCGCATTGGATTGGCTGCATTGGGTTGAGTGATTAGCCGAATTCCCATTCAACGTGATTCGCGGGAGCAACTGAGGTTGCTAATTCACTACATTTACGCATATCTCATAGCGGAAATGCTTGAATAGCTGTTGATATTCATATACTCCTTGTCGTACCCATCTTTCAAGTAAGAAAAGCTATATGCCAACAGCACCTGGGTTGGAAAATCCGGCATCTGTGCTACTACAGATAGATCTCTCAGCCATACTTGCGCATGTACTTGTGCCCAAGTGCCCATATAGACTGTTCCACTGAGAAGACTCTACCTGAAGGGTTGAATGATTTGACTAGAGGTGATGAGAGCAGGATCTTCACCATCTACGTACGTAGAAAGGCAAAAATAGCTGCGTGAGTAGATGCACGCAATTCGGGTTGAGGCCGATGTCATTAACATTCCACACAATATTCGCACATGAAATGAAATCCCATCAATAGTGAGTGGCATTATATTGGTGTCATGTACCAACCACTACCATCTATTCGGCGCAGAAACAACATTGGACGAAAACGTCCTCGTTGTAATCGCTGCCCTGGCCCTCTCCTTCTTCAGCTTCTCCAGCCCTATCCTATCCGTGACCGGCGTCGCAGCAATAATGTTGTCAAACTCGTCGTCATCGCCGTCGCTGCCCTCGCCTCCCTCATCGGTACTATCACCGCCATTGTCGTTATCAGAATCCGGCTCAATGTCTAGGTCAGCCTTGAAGCGCTGCTGTGGACGGGGTATTGTCGATGGCTTTTGCTTCTCGTCGGCGTTGGGATTGGGGTTGGTGAAAGTTTTTGAGGCGAGCACCTTGCGGCGGATTTCTTCCATGGCGGCGTCATCGTCGCTGTCATCTGATAGGGCGTATGGGTCTTTGTCCTCGTCTTTTTCATCTTCGGCCTCCTTATCCTGGTCTTTTTGCTTGGGTGACCGTTTGCCCAAGTATATGCCGTCTATGCTTCCCTCTTCTTCGGAGTTTTCGTCATCATCTGTGTTGTCTTCATCCTCATCTTCCTCCTCCTCTTCATCGTCGTCCGAATTTATTGGTGCTCTTCTGTTGGTGTTTCCGCTGGTCCAGATATCATCATTACCCTCCTCTCTGCTCTCGGCATATTCCTGCTCTAACCTCTCCATCCAGTCTTCCTCCGCCTTCTTAACTTCAGCTTCGTCCGCGCAAGCCGCATACTTTTTGAGCAAAGTCGAGTTGATTTCTAGAAACGATGGTCCATATGAAAAGGGGGCCAGAATCTGCTCTGCCCAATCCAGGTGACCGCAGATGGCAAAAGCAGCGGCCAATGCCTCGACGCAATTCAACCTCCACGGCTTGCCGTAGTTGACCGTGTTGGCGGCAACGAGATACGGCAGCAGCCTCTCGCACTTGCCACCCACCTTATTCCATTGTACCTCCTTGGTCCGGGCCCACGAGCACTCGACGACGGCAGCACCAAACTGGTCCATGAGCTCTCTGTCGGCCGGCGAAATGACCTTCTTGCCGTTGGGAGTAATGATGACGCCGCCGTGGCGCTGGCCGAGGTGCAGCTCGCGCATCATGCCCAGCTTCATGAGCTTCTTCCCGGAGCATCGCTTGGGATCGCAGTGGCCTAAATCCCAACAGGCAGCCTTGAAGGCAGGGCGGCCTGCTGAGGATTCATCGTCTTGGTCGTCTCGATGGCGGGGTTGGCGAGGAGCACCGCCGCCACGGCCGCCGCCGAATTTCTTGCCTCTGGCGGCGAAGTCTTTCTTGTGTCGCACCATGTTTTGATGTATATCTGAATTTATATGTGGACTTGAATTATCGGAAAAGAAATGGCGAGTGTCGACCTGAGGATGGCGGTTGAAACACAAATTGTTGATGGTTGATGATGCAAAGAGGATTTTTTTTCTTATCGGGGGCGTCTCTCTATGAAAGTATGGTACAGCTCCAGGTACCCCTCCACTGCCGGAAGAGGCATGTCTAGGGCAGGTACCTGTTTGGAGCTTCTACATGGGCTGGCTGCAGAGAGGGAGGACGATGCGGGATAATCTGCTGTGAAAAAGTACATACTACTGTTTACCAAGATACCTACCTACCTCTATGGAAGCCATGCAAAGAGCAAACTTTTGTACAAATTAAATCCATCCGTCTTAAAGTTGAATCGACACCCGATAAGATGTACATCGCAGGTACCAGCATTCTCACCGGGCTGCCGGTCCTTAAGAGCCCCCGCTGGCGAATATCCAAGCCCCGGATAAATGCATAAACCATGGCCCAACTCCATCATGGCAGAGTAGAGGCAGCCAATCGCCAGCCAACTCAGACAGCTCGCTCTCAGTCCAGCACAGTGACCACATCGCCAGAGCGGAGGCGAATGGCTCATCAAGTCGACGGCCCAGCGTTACCACTGCGGAGTTGAAGGAGCTGCGATTAGGCAGCATTCGAGGTACGGCCATTGTGCAGCTCCGGCCACGTCGTCCTTTGGCCACTTCTGACCGAGATCCAGCTTGCGAGTCCCTTGAATCCAGACCGACGCAGCGTGAGGATTCACTCACAGCGTGTGTTTAGCTTTGCTTTCTAGGGAGAGACAGCTAGCTCTCTACTCGTACGGCCGCTAGCTCGAGCCTCGACCAGCGCAATACACAGGCGAGCTGACAGACAGACAGACAAACGAGCTAGCGAGCACCCGAAGAGAACGACAACCAACTATACCAGATGGAAGCTGCTTCTGCCCGCGCGGCGACCCGCGGCGGCTGGGGGGACGTCGGCCGCTTGCCCTCCCAGCTCCTGCGCTTCATCCAGGGAGCTTGCAGCCCCGAAAACTACGAGCCCAACCTGGCGCTCAATCTCGAGATCTCAGACCTCATCAACAGCAAAAAGGGCAGTGCCCCTCGCGAGGCTGCCACGGCCATTGTCGGGTTCGTCAACCACCGCAACCCCAATGTCGCCCTGTTGGCGCTCAGCCTCCTCGACATTTGTGTCAAAAACTGCGGCTACCCTTTCCATTTGCAAATCAGCACAAAGGAGTTCCTCAACGAGCTGGTGCGGAGATTCCCGGAACGCCCCCCAATCCGCCCGACCCGTGTCCAGGCGAGGATTCTTGAGCTGGTGGAGGAGTGGCGCACGACGATATGCGAGACGAGCCGCTACAAGGATGACCTGGGCTTCATCAGGGACATGCACCGCCTGCTCAGTTACAAGGGCTACATGTTCCCGGAGGTGCGCAGGGAAGATGCTGCCGTTTTGAACCCGAGCGATGTAAGTTTGGCCTCTTCGGCAGATGCGCCTTTAGTTCAATTGCGCTGGTATGATGTAGTATGGACATGATACTAACTCATCTGGCTGCAGAATCTGAAATCGGCCGAAGAAATGGAGGAGGAAGAGCGAGAAGCACAATCTGCCAAGCTGCAGGAGCTCATTCGCCGGGGCACACCCGAAGACCTTCAGGAAGCCAATCGCCTGATGAAGGTCATGGCCGGCTACGATACCAGATCCAAGACAGACTACCGGGCCAAGGCTGCTGAAGACGTCAGCAAGATCCAGGCCAAGGCGAGGCTTCTGGAAGAGCGCCTCGCGGCGTTCCGGCCCGGCGACAAGATGGAAGATGGCGATGTATTCAGCGAGCTTGCTGCCGCCCTGCAAAGCGCCCAGCCCAAGATCCAAAAGATGTGCGAAGAGGAGTCGGACGATCACGAGGCCGTGGCCAGGCTGCTGGAGATTAACGACAGCATACATCGTACGGTTGAGCGCTATAAGCTCATGAAGAAGGGCGACCTTGATGGAGCTGCTAAAGTCGCGGCTGGCGCTCCCCCGCCATCCCAACCGGGAGGATCGAGCTCAGCGGCAAACGAGCTGTCACTTATAGATTTCGATGGCGATGCTACTCAGAACAACGGCACTGATTCCTCACAGGCCGGCGGATTGGAAAATGATCTCCTCGGCTTGGACATTAGCGGCCAGTCGAGCACCTTTGGACAGGGCGGCGGCATTGCCTTGGGATTTGGAGCGAACCAAAGTAAGCCATACACACTCGACTCTCATGTGTCAAGGAGCCCACTGACAGCTGATTTAACATTAGATATTCCTGGGCCCGCGCTACTATCATCCCTAACTCAGGGGAGCACCGCCAGAGGGGCTGGGCAGAACGACACGCCGCCTCCATTCTCCCAGTTTGCCTCCTTCACATCTCCTCCTGCCTCACAGTCCGCCACGCCCCAGCCCAACTACCAGCAGCAGCAAGCACCGCCTCCAGCAGTTTCTAATGCCTTTGCCTCATTTTCCACTGGCTCGCCCGCGCCTAAGCCTGCTGCCGTGTCCAACGATGATGATGAATGGAGCTTTTCTTCCGCGTTGCCAGCGGAACAGCCAGTGCCGGCCAAGCCCAAGGAGCACAAGGGAATTGCCAGCAACTCCAGCTTAAGAACCGACTTTCTGGCCAAGAGGAGCACTGCCGTTAGCAACTCCATCAACATCCTGTTTGCCTTTTCAAACAACACCGCGCAACCTATTAATGAGCTTCACTTCCAACTAGCCGTCACAAAGGTACGCCTGATAAATCACCAACCCCCCTTTACCCCCTCTTCGTCGCTAACTCAAAGTCTCTTCTCCCCCACAGGGCTACGAACTCCAACTCAAACCCCAGACAGGCCGCTCCCTCTCCCCCAAGCAGAGCCGTGGCGTCACCCAAGAAGTCGACGTCTGGCACACCGGCAACAGGAACCAGCGCGTCGACTCCGTCAAGCTACGCTGGCGAGCGTCGTACAAGGTGGGCGAGGAGGTGAAGAATGAGATGGGCGAGATTGCAGAATTTAGCCTTGCGTAAATACTTTTACAACCGTATTTTTTTTATTATTTTCCCTCCAACTTTCTACATTTTTTCATCAAAAACTTTGACATATTAGGAGTGGAGGGGAAGGTTTAAAAAATGAAGAGAGTTTGTCTATTTTTTGTCTGTCTGTATACAGAAGAGTTTTTGCCTGGGACGCTACTAGAGAGATTCGTTGGGCGGGGGCATAGCGCTTGAAAGTTTTTGTTTTTCTGCCATACATGTCTCTTCGTCATCAATAGTAATTAAAAGAAACAAAAAAATATGAAATGAAACCACACAAGAAGAGACAATGAGAAGAGAAGAAATATGAGGGGAAAAAAACAAGAGAACAAAAAAAGAACAAAAAAATCAACAAAGCCGGTCAAAACAAAACGGCCATCTATTTTCACGCCCCATTATGCACATGACCCAAAGTGAACGGCATTCCATCCTGTCAGGTCTGAACCCAGTTGAATACTCTTTCTCTCCCTCGCTGTCTTCTCCCAACATGTTTCCATCATCCGTGTAAACGCCGCCGTCAGCCCAGATGTCCCTCCTTGATACAATTCCCAGACAGAAAAGGAAAAAAAAAACAAGCCAATTGAAAAAAAAGAGAAAACATAAAGTGAGAAAACAGTGTTAAAAGAAAAGTCAAACAATGTCTGTGCCAAAGCAGATAATTAACGTGCCGCAAGTCATGTTGAGAAATAATAGAAAAAAAAAAAAAAAGAGTTCTTTTAACACAGAGATGCTCGGTTCGTGACAAGTGAAACCAGGTTCCGTATGACCCCTTTGTCATGTAATTGGTTGCAGGGCTTCCAGGATGCCGTCCAGAGGGGGGAGCGAGAAAACAAAAAAGAGCATCAATCAGCCAGCCCATGGCCGCAAAACGCAATTGAGATGAAATCGTGCGTCGGTCGCTAATATTAATCGCACAGGCCTGCTGGGTATTAGAAAAGCTGCTGAATAGCCTCTGAAACGTTCACAACTTCCGTCACTTCTTCCTCTTGGAGGGGATGCCGCAATCATTCCCCGTCATTCGTCTCTTCTTCTAGGAACCAAGCTCGCGGACAGATAATGATGGCGTGGTAGGCTGGAGTGGGTATCCGTTGGCCGATGCCTTGGCCATGCTCTCTCTCTCTGCCTTTTCTCGCTCTCGTTGCGCTTTTTCGGATTTCGTGATACGAGGCTTCCGCGTGACAGCACCGCCTCGGGAGCCTGGGCCACCGCCGCGTCCAGTCGTCGCTCCTCCTCTTGTGGCACCTCCCCGGCCGCCACCTCGACTGCCTCGTCCGCCTCGGCCTCGCTTGGGACGCTCCTCGTGTCTACAATGTCTGCGTTAGCGAGTGATAACGATGAAGAAGATTGCCCAGCAATGCTGAGATAGGATCAATACATACCCCGCAGCTGGCTTTTCAACCTCGGGAACCAAGGGACCAGAGTAAACGAAGAAGCCATCTCGGCTGGCGGCAGCTTGAGCCTCCCAGAGCAGTTCAGAGTCGTCCACGAAGTCATCATCCACATCGTACTGGTCCTCTTTGAAGTTTCGTTTCTTCTTTGGCTTGGCTTGGGCATCGGCGCCACTTACTCCGCCATTTTCGGGATTGCTACCTTCGGCATCGGACAAGTCGACCGACATCTCATCGCCAGATTCGCGACCGGATTCAACCTTCTCCAAGGACGCCGCAGCCGCAGCAATTCGAGCCTTGCGGTCTCGGTCAGCGGCAAGCCGGGGATGCAAAGCATCCCAGCCATACTGATCCTCGGCCATGCGCATGAAATTTACATATTTGTTTGTTTCTCCCGCGGAAATAGGGATGGTGAGGACAATGGTGGGCGTCTCCTTTTCTTCGCCAGGGCGGGCTCTGCCGAAATCAAGAATCGATCTCTCGTCCATCTCCATAATCGTCTCTTCCAAATAGTCTGTTTTTGGTGTCGAGACGCCGGTGATGGGCTTTTGTTTCGGAGACACCTTCTTCACAGGCCCGTTTGCAATTGTGGTAAAGTTGGCATGATCAATGACTGGTCGTGGAGCCGGAGGCGTAGGTGTGGGGGCATCACGCTTTATTTCCGGGACCGCAGGCTTCAAAGCAGGAGTTTGAGCTGGTGTAGAAGCTGTTGTCTTGGGCACATAGGATGGGGAAGGCGGCAATGGGGTAGCGTCTTGAGTCTGCAAACGGGACTGAGACACAGCAGGCGGGTAAGGCTGGTGGGATTGACTGGGCGATGCCTTGGTGGACGGCTGCGGCTCAATCATGCTGGCAATGGATGGCGAGCGATGGGATGGCTGAACCGGTAGGGGTGCCCGCGGAGACCCGGCAGCTGAGGAGTAATGCGAAGTTATAGTTTCTCGGACGGGATCATAATTGCCCCGGATGGGATCGTAGCTCTGGCCGCTGGTGCGCACGGGTATGGATGTAGGGCTGGCGATGCTGTTTGACGGCGATCGGGTGACTGGTGGCGGGTCGGCATTTAAAATGCTTTGCATGGAGCTGGGATAGCCTTCTCTCTTCTGCATCTTGGGCGAATACCGTCTATCCGGGAGCTGCTGTAATTGGTGCTGCGGTGTGGAAGACAAAGGCTCTCCAAGCTGAGGGTGAAGGGAGGGAGAAGAGGACGACAGCCCTCCTGCCGCGGCAGGGGCCAGGGGTCTTGGACTGGGCGCATCGGTGTCGACATCAGAAGCAGGCGCCAACTTTCTCTTGCGCTGCACGGGTGGCGCTTCCGCATCTCGAGACTTTCGGGGCTTGCGAACCTTGGGCGCTTCGGATCCGTCTGCAGGGGCCTTGGGCTTCACCACGGAACCGGGCTTGCGTCCTGGCTTTTTGCGGGGTACGCCAGCTGCTGTTAGTTGCACCCATTCGCCGTCGATGTAGGAATACTTCTTTTGCGCCTGGCTTCGCGAGCCTGGGGTGGCTCCGGGAGAGCCTCCAGGAGGTGGCTGCGACGGATACTGCTGCGAGTACTGCTGCGAGTTCTGGTCGCCACTGACGACGATTTCCTCCATGTCGAGCTTTGATTGGTCTTTCGCGACGTTGGGACGGCGGCCAGCCCCTTGAGAGGGCGACCCGGGTTCTGAGAGGGAGCCTGAAGGGGGAGAGGAGAGTTCGCCGGCGGAGGAATCGAATCGCGTCGATGCGTCGCCGACAGCAGCCATAGTAGGGCTGACGCGAAGGTGGAAGCGATGGGAGGCTGCCGTCAAGATGTGACCTGGCGGCAGCGTAACTATCTCTCAGCCACGACGGAAAGGTAGATAGTTGAGAGAGGCAATCTGTCGTTTTTCTAGTGGCCGAGGTACTGAGAGGGAATTCTCGAGCGACAAGGCTACTAAGGTAGCTCGGCGGTTTCGCACAAGGTGGGAAATTATGTATTACAACATAAAAAAAAAGGCGAAGAGAAAATTAAATGGAAATGGACAAGGGAAAAAAAAAGAAAAGAAAGAAAAGAAGCCGATGGAAAATCAATCAATACAGATCAAAAACCCCAATCAAAGGCAACGAGTGTGTTTGAATCGCAGCCTTGCAAATGAAAGGAAATTTAATCGAATCGAATCAAATGACAAAGCGCGTCAACGAGGCTGCGGTGCAGAAAGTGTGACGTTACGTGAGTGGCCGGAAGCCGGAGTGGAAACGTGACGAGTGGAGCCGGGTTTGGACTTGCGAATAGCCTCACAAACGGGCAGTTGGGCGACAGACTGGCGGATGATGCGATGCGCGGCGGCCTGACGGATGCGCTGAGGATGCGGGGCTGCAGCGGTTGCAAGAGCTGGATGGCGTGCAGCAGGGCCAGGCCTGAGGGATGCACTGCGTTTGGCGATGGCGCGGGCGCTGCACAGGAGCGAGATTGATGGAAAAAGTGCGTGGTTGGGAGAGAGGAGGTGAGGCAAAAGAAAGGGGAGAGGCGGAGGGGGGAGAAAAATGATGGGAGGAACAAGAAAAAGAAAGGGAAAAAAAAAGAGGAGGGAGGGGGAAATGATGGGGGATTTGCCAGCTCGGCACGATTTGGGGATGGCGACAATATAGCAATTCTGATTTTCTAACAAAAAGGCGAGAAAAACGGGGCGGCCAGCGCGTGTTTTGGCCTGGGAAAAGCGCATCTGGGAGCAGCTTCGGTTGACTTCGGTCACTATTTGACGGTACCTCCAGGCAATGAAAATGCCAATGCCAAAGGCATGTCGGGTTGAATTAAGCAAGACGGGCTGGGCTGGGCGTGGGTCGCAGCGCCAAGGGGGGTACCGGTATGAACAAAAACAGCAATTTGTCTAATACAATGTACTCGTTACGGAGCATTGAGGTCTTGTTTCCTTTTTTTATGCGGCGTCGGCGGCACAGTACGGGGGGCACGGAGCAAATGGAGAGCGGCCAATTGGGATTGGATGTGGAACGGCACAGCACAGTACTATGTACAGCTGGCCTGTTAGGTAGTCCTAGTTACAGTTACTAGGTACTAAACAAAGAACCCAGCCCGGCAATAGTGCAGCCAGAGTCGACAGATGCGAGCCGAAGTTGGCGCTCCTCTGCTCTTATTTGACAGGCTAGCCCAGGGTCCAAAGGCTCTGATCCAGGGTTTAGCGTCGGATCACGGGACTGCTAGCCAAGTATCTGCCTACCAATCTGCTACCTAGCCACGTCCGCTAGCAGTTAGTGGCATTTAGACTCCAGCTCCAGTCTGCAGTCCCGATAGCGCAGATATGGAGCGTTATGATGATTGACGCCAAGCCGCTGGAGACGCACATGGCCATGGCAATCCCGCCAGCAGGCACTTGCGCACGCAACGAAGCAGCGAGTTGCACAGCTGCAATCACATGCGCATCGCATCGCAAGCACTGCACAGCACGGCACTCGCATCAGCGATCGGACTGTGATACACGCCTGGACGGTGCCGGAGAATTCAGGATGCAAGGTTGAGAAACAGGCACAGTAGCGTGGCCTGATCCATGTACTGGCCGTGCCTTGCGGCACCCCAGAGTCCCCTAACAAAGTTGCTGTGTGGGGGGGGAGAAGGCGACGCTAGGGCACTTTCGAGATGCGCAAATACAGCACAAGTAGGGGGGGATCGGCCGGTGGGCCAATCAGGGCGCAGATTAAACGCGGCACGCTCTTAGCGACCAGAGGCTTCTAGAGACCCGAGAAGCGCGCTGCAGCAGCCCAGAGCGGGGCTGTTGCTTTTTCCGTGCTCATGGCTGCATGCACCAGATTCCGGAAAAAGACCAGGCCTGAAGCCGAGCCCCACCCACTGCCGTCCTTTTGATTCTGGCTGGTGGCATCAGATAGGGCAGGCGCGGGCCGCCATGGACGGTGGCATCAGGTGCGCCGTGTCGGGCGTCGCAGATGGAAAAAGGAAAAAAGAGAGAAGAAGAAAAAGGAAAGAGAGAGGGAAAGAAAAAGGAGAAAGAAAATGTGAGACATGAGTAATAAGCTGTACCAGGAGATTTTAGTCTGGAAAAGAATAACTGAAAACAAGTGAAACATCGTCTGCTGTTCCTGTCAGGCATGTCTTGGAATTGCTCATGCTGTAATTTTTCTTGTCTCTGGCCGGGCCCCCTAAAAACTACTTGGCACAGAGACATTTGGGGTCTCGCCTCGCTAAAAAACCGCTGGAGCCATCCTCTACTGGGTCCCAGCAAGCTGCCCTCGCCAACGGTGCTGATTTTTTTTTCCTGCCCATGTAAGCAAGCGAAACCAACTTTCGATAACCCTCGCATCTTGCAACGTCAATATTATATTTGATAGCATCCATACTGTCAGCACCGCTACTTGTTCAGATAAGCATCGCAGGATGAACAAGACAGTACCCAGTGCAGGTATGTACGAGTAAGCCTTGCAGCCCCCTAACTGTCCCCTAGGCTCCCACCAAAAGTCACACTAGCTGTCGCTGTCGCCGATCACCTCATGTATTCCTCCGTCTCATGTCATGTGCTTGTCGGATTTCGCCAGCAACGCGACGGGCGCAGGGAGGAATCCATTCAACCGACACGACACGGCACGAGGTGATATGTGACCGGCGCTCTCCCAAGGCCACGATACTGTCTCACCCAGATGCACGCCTGAACCTTTTTCTTTGACTCTCGCCCGTCTTGCCAATTGGGGCCCCTGTCATGCGCTGCTTGCTGGGAACCCGCGTGGCACTAATGCAGGTGTGGCGGTGCTGGCTGGCTGGGCTCCGAAACTCTAGATTTGATCTAGAATTGCAAACGCTTCGGCCAATCGTGGGGGTCCTTGTTCCACGGCCAGCCGCAAAATATACGAGGTACCTCGGGTCTTATTTAGGAATACAGGCGCGAACTGCCGTACGAGTAAGCCTTGTAGGCATTCGATGCCTGTTCTGAATAATGCGACTCACCAGATGCCGCAAGACGAATAGAATAGAGTGGCAGACCACCTGTAGATTACTTGATACGGCTCTTAGTATAATTGCATTAGTAGAATTTTTTGCGCCTCGTTTCTTTATTGTACATACCTATGTATAGCATTGTGTGACTTGGAACAGCCACAGCTCGAGGGAAACCTGCTCCTTTGATGACAATGTACCCGTCATTGCCTACGCAGAAAGGTACCTTGTATGGCCTCATCTACCTACAGTGCAACTAAAATGACCCATTAACCCGCAACCAACCAAGCGCGGGTCCATGCATTCCATGTCACCCTGCAGACTGTAGAAGATTGCGTGCGCTGTGCAGAGCGCTCCGTGCGAAACCTGCTGCCAAGTCAATCTCTCCTTATTAATGGCCCTTCTACGGAGTACTGCAGTGAGCTTCATTCGTTTGCGGATATGGGCTTATCGATACGGATGGGGCAGGCTAAGCTGGCATCGTCGCCCCACCATCATTTTCTTGAATTCTAACTCTTATCAAGCAGATACCTCAGGCAAATCAACGTAGGATACGTCTGTACTACTGCGTCTATCGACAACATGGATCCCACGCTGCTCATTGGCGATATCGTCGAACGAAGCGAAAAGGGGGCGAAACCGGTCGAGTTCCCCTCAGGCCCCATCTCAGCGACCGGGTTTCCTCAGCACAAACGACGATGGAAGCCCTCCGCGTTCAAGCAGCAGCGAAATGGCGGTGCATCGCAGCCCAACCAGGCACAGGAGCAAGGCCAGTCACAGAGCTTCGAAGAGGCCGAAAGAAAGCGAATAGATAGAGAGAACCAGCAAAAGATCAACGACATGACGCCCCAAGAGATATCTCAGGCGCAGGAAGACATAATGAAAGGACTGAACCCGGCGCTCATACAACGCCTGCTCCAAAGAGCCAACATCGACGAGCCTGACCCAAACTCGCCGTTTAATATGCCTGAGGCCCCAGAGCCGCAAGAAGCTTCATCTTCATTGCCTGTGATTCCTAAAGCCCGCTTTGACGACGTGCCAAAAACAGCCACCGTTGAGGACGAGACTGCGGACGTCGTCGAGCCAGAATCAAAACCTGAATCAAAACGTCCAGCCGCTGCCGCTGCTGCCCAGGCGAAGTCGACCAAGAAAATCGCCGATAACTACGATGAAGACCGAGAACCATCTCAAATCCCACCCGACCTCTTCCCCATTACCGACCTTCCGAAATCAACACACTTCCCTGTTCCCCCGAGCCTCCCGGACCTGGACCCTTCGGATCCCAATTTCCTCGCCACGCTGCACGAAAAATACTTCCCCAATCTCCCCGCGGATCCGAGCAAGTTAGCTTGGATGGCGCCTGTTCCCACTCAAGACAGTCCTGCCGATAGAGATTCTCCATACTATCCCCATCCCGAGATCAGCGTTTCAGCATTGCGCTTCGACTTCCGAGGTCGTTTCCTATCGCCGCGAGTGAGTCGGTCCATTCCCTCATCCAAAGGACTGCATCACCACGGAGAAGCCCCCGAGGCTGCAGGCTACACAATCACCGAGCTCGCTAGACTGGCACGAAGCGCTGTGCCGGCGCAGCGTTGCATAGCGTTTCAAACTCTAGGCCGAATCCTGTACCGTCTGGGGCGCGGCGAATGGGGAACTACTCCAGACCACCCCATTGCCATGGGAGTCTGGGGCGCTGTCAAGGAGGGGCGGGTACTGGAGAGTCTGGCTGAAGCAAGCATGGGCGAGGGCGGGCACAGGGGCAGCAGGGCGTATGCCGTGGAAGCCCTCTGGCTGTTTGAAAAGGGCGGATGGCGCGAGAAGCTGCAGGTGAGGTAAGGCAGAAGTATTTTGGGCATTGGAGAAAAGAAGCCGGCTTGTTACGTTGATACCGCCAGCGTGCCGTTTCCAGGCATGATTCCATTTGTGGCATACCCATGCATCTTGAATATGAGCTGGCATCCGTTTACTTGCCAGATATTGCGAAACAAGACAAGACAAAAAGAGGTAGACTGTGGGTAATATGACAATTGCGCCGTACACAGCTTGTATGCAAGCCACTGAAGGCAGATATGCGCCGTGTTAAAGACACCGTATACCAGCAGATGGGCTGCGCTGACGTGGATTCTAGCACACGAATTTGGCACCCATACAGTTGACTAGTCTCATGACGTGTACACAGATTAATCTGCTAAGGCCAACACTAACGAACAGGCGTATACTGAGTTGTTCGCGGCTATACGGAATCCAGCCCGTATGCGACAAGCCCGATGGATTTCGCGCATTGGGAGTCGATGCCGCCAGCTCAGTTGATTGATTTACTGCATCGGGCTTGTGCGTCGGACGGCGGCCAATGGGGATGTACATGGGCCTTATCAGTTGGTCCCTGGTGCGATCAAGGTAGTGATCCATGAGAAATAGAGGGAATTGTGAAGATGAAATAGAAGGGACGGCAAATGATGCAATTGAAGAGCAGTTGCTTCCAATGATTAAATTGACTCAGACTATAACCATCCACGGTACTATCTAACATTTTCGTAGATCTACTCCATCGATCTGATAATCCACCACGACGTCGCTGGCCAGAACCATGGCCGTGCTGAGTTTCAGGGCTCCGGCAGTGCCAGGCGGTGATTGGCTAGGCGTGCCCGGGCACCAATGGCCATTCCGTCCCAAGCCCAGGGATTTGCCAGGCTTTTAGCGTGCCTTTCCGACTTGGCTTTCCACTGGCACATTGGCCTGAAGCCTTGCCGTGGCGGTGGGGGGGAGGGAGTGAAAAAAAAAAATACATCGCCCACACTTTGCCGCCTCTTCTTCTTCCTCTCCAGCCCACAAGCAACACGGCACCGCCGTCGCCAGCCAACTTTCCCCCCTCGCCTTGGGTGCTTGCAATTTTCTTCTCTTCTCTCTTCTCACTCCTGTGCTTCGGACTCTGATTTGCAGCGCGTCGTCGATTCTTTTCCTTTTCTTCGTCGAGAATCCTCTTCCGCTCGTGCCCGTGCCCGCCGAACCTCGTCGATCGACACGGCAGTGACGCATCACGACAGCGACCAAGGAAAAAGCCCCGGTTCGCCGACCAAGATACAAAAAAAAAAGAAACAAATAAAAGAAAAGAAAAGAAGGAGATTCCACGCTTGGAATTTCTGCTGCAATCTCGGCGAGACGATAAACATAATTGTTGAACCGACTGGCGCAGGTGAATTCCATCATCTTCCGCTTTTTTTTTTTTTTTTGACGCCAGCTGTCTGCACAGCCTGTCAGGATTTTCTGCAGTGCGGAGAGTTCCCATCGTCCATCAAAAAACCCCTTTTTTGGCTCCTCTGCGCAATCACCCGCAGAAAGAAGAAGAACGGTTCAATTGATCGGTTAAAAAAGAAGCCAAGACAAGAACCTTGATTTTTGCAAAGGCCGGCATCATCCAGACCAACTGCAAGGCCAATTATTTCTGTGACTTTGACTAGCCATGGCATCCCCTCTGCAGTTCGCCTACCGGACCCAGAAGACCATTGGCGTCTTTGACGCCGCTCCGGTCTACGAGCCCCTTTCTGGGTTCACCAAGCCCGAGGGAAACCTGCGGTGTTGTGCCTACTCGCCTTGTGGCCGCTTCTTTGGCTGGGCCACTCCCGAGGCTCTCAGCGTGGTGAACACCACCAGCGGCCAGCTCATCCTCAACCTTCCCATTGTCAACGTCTACGAGCTCGGCTTCTCACCCCTGGGCACCTTTGTCATCACATGGGAGCGGCCGGCCAAGGACGAGGCCGGAGACGCGACCAAGAACCTCAAGGTCTGGCGTACCGTGGAGGAGGGCGTCGACGCTGCCGCCAAGGTGCCTGTAGGCCAGTTCGTCCAGAAGCAGCAGGGCGGCTGGAATCTGCAGTACACCGCCGACGAAGCCTACTGCGCCCGCCTTGTCACCAACGAAGTGCAGTTCTTCCAGAGCCATGACCTCGTCACGGTGTGGAACAAGCTGCGCGTCGAAGGCGCTACCAACTTCGCCCTGGCCCCGGGCCAGGATCACGCAGTGGCTGTCTTTATCCCTGAGCGCAAGGTAAGCATCGCCGGTTATCGATTTTCTTTTTTTTTCGTTGCTGTCTGCTAACAACTGAGACTTAGGGAGCACCCGCCGCCGTCAAAGTTTACAAAGTGCCCGCATTCCAGAGCCCCATCTCGCAAAAGACCTTTTTCAAGGGAGACAAAGTGCAGCTGAAGTGGAACAAGCGAGGATCCAGCCTCTTGGTTCTGGCTCAGACCGACGTGGACCGATCCGGCAAGAGCTACTACGGAGAGACGACTCTATATCTACTGA
This sequence comes from Trichoderma virens Gv29-8, assembly GCF_000170995.1. NCBI lineage: Eukaryota > Fungi > Ascomycota > Sordariomycetes > Hypocreales > Hypocreaceae > Trichoderma > Trichoderma virens. The sequence goes on from NW_014013744.1 coordinate 241,184, forward strand.
GCACCAACGGCACTTTGGATGCTCGTGTGACTTTGGACAAGGAGGGTCCCATCCACGACGTCTCGTGGTCGCCTTCGTCGCGACAGTTTGGTGTGGTATATGGTTACATGCCAGCCAAGACGACTATTTTCAACGACCGCGGCATTGCGGTGCACTCATTCCCCCTTGGACCTCGCAACACCATCTCCTTCTCGCCTACCGGCCGCTTCGTCCTCGTTGCCGGCTTCGGCAATCTCGCTGGCCAGATTGACGTGTACGACCTGGAAAAGGACAACCGAAAGGTCTGCACCATCGAGAGTGGCAACCCCAGCGTGTGTGAATGGAGCCCCGACAGCCGTTATATCATGACGGCCACGACCTCTCCGCGACTGCGAGTCGACAATGGCGTCAAGCTGTGGCACGTCACCGGCGGACTTATGTACAACGAAGATATGGTTGAGCTGTACAGCGTTCTATGGCGACCCGCAGATGCCGCTAGCATCGAGGGTGGAGATCCCCTCAGCTCTATCCCGACCGCACACGCTTCTGCGGCGACCTTCCTCAGCACTGTCAAGGCTCCCAGCAAGCCTGCTGGAGCATACCGACCTCCCGGTGCTCGTGGATTGGCCACACCACTTCATTTCAAGCGTGAGGATGAGGGTGGCGCCGCTCACATTGTCAGCAATGGCACCCAGAACGTGAGTGCCAATGGATTCGGCAGGGCTCGACGTGCCGTCCCCGGCGCTGAGCTGGCCGAGGGCAATGTCCCGACTGTCCGAACCGTACCTGGAGCGGAGCCTGCCAATGATGATGGCTCTGCCAAGAAGAACAAGAAGAAGCGCAGCAAGAAGAACAACCAGCCCGACGGCAAGCTGGAGCCCGAGCCTAACGGAGGGGCCAGCCTGGCCCCGCCACCGCAGGAGTACGGCGCTGGCTCGGGCAATGAAGGTCGCAGCCCAGAGAGGCGCGGAGTGGCCGGCGGCAACCAGAACGGCCGCGGCTTCAGAAGCCGCTCTCGAAACAACATGCCAGCCCGCAGCCGAAGCAACACCCAGCAAGGTCCTCGAGGCCAGAACGGAGGTCAAAACGGACAGCAGCCGCAACATCACCAGTCCGGCCCTCCTCCCAGTGCCCCGACTGAGCCGGCATCGCAGAACCCCAACGCTAAGAAGATTCGCAGTCTTCAGAAGAAGGTTAGAGCCATTGAAGACTTGGAAATGCGACTTGCTGGTGGCGAGAAACTGGAGGATACCCAGCTAAAGAAGATTCACACTAAGACATCTGTTCTGAAGGAGCTGGAGTCTCTTGGTGGTGAATCGTAAACTGTTTTAACAGGACTGGGTGCATTTGAGACGAGCAAGAGTGTTGGACGAGAAGAAGGAATGTGTTTTATTTTCTTTGCTTTGTGGAATTGGGCGTCCCATAGGCCGGCATTCTAAGGCGATGGTTTTCAAGGTATGAATACTTCGGACAAGGGCTATTACTGAGCGGGCCAGGTTTTTAAAAAAAGGGATAGTGGCTGAGGGACCTATGGATTTGGTTGGTTTTGTACACCACTGCAACGCAACGTTTTCTTGGACAAGAAAAGCAAAAAAGGAGATGTGCTTGCATCCGACTCTCGGACCGCTGTTGCCCGAGGCAAGACGTTTTTTATGTCGGTAAATAGTTATGGGAATCGAGCACTACGCCTGGTAGTGGTATTCTCTGAAGGAAATGCTGCCCTGGAGTTTTTAGATCCGTGGGTACGTCGACAAGTTGCCTGCTGGAAGGGGGGACGGGGGCAAATGTTTGTTGGCAATGTCATGATGCATAATACAAAAACTACATGTTGAGATTGAGATTTGGTCGATGCCTCCTAAGTGATGCTTGGTTGTGATTGCCAAGGTGTATTTCTGATGAACACCAACAGTCGTATATATCCGCCATCTGTCTTTTACGAACTTACTGCTGCTAGAAGCGTGTCCATCTCCGCTCCAGAAACCAAATGGACCATGGTATAACAGATCAATCACAGTCCAGTCCCGGCCGTCTGGCGGACTATCGGACCCATTACGCCGATCTCCCATCCGGAAGGCCATGCGAGTGCCAGTCGTGACTCGATGACGATCCCTTCTATTTCCTCCCTCCAGTCTCATCAGCCATGACGGCGTCTTACTCTAGCAAGCCCTCCCGATCAATGTGCATTAATACCAATAAGATCTCTCCTATCTACTTATCGCTTCGTCTCACTGCATGCAGCCAATCAAGCTTAAACCCTTTGCCACAACCGCCACACTTGTCACTCCCGGAGGATCAACCAACTCACACGAAGGATTCTTGACCCCAGCTGACTGTTTCACGTCTACCCTAATTCTTTGTCACTGCCACGGACGGACAAATCCTTAAAATAAATAAATAAATAAAACAAGGGACTTTGAAGTCATGGTTAAAATTCGGTGCTTAAAGGGGGCGAAACATGTGAAAACGAATTGAGTTGTGCTTTTTCAGGCTTAATGCGCCTTTGGCGGGCTAGTGCCCAATGGCGATGAGGATGGGCAGCCCCCCCGACTCTTGACTGTGAGGACGGCTACAGGGAAGAGATCCTTCTGCCATTGATCGCTGCATCATCGAAATGCCGACGGGTTTTGTAGATGTATAAAGACCGGGCGGTGGTTGCTAGATAAGAGCAAGAGTGCTGTAGACTTTGAGCCTGATGGCTTCGGAATAGCTGCACCACCACGACGCCAAGCAATAAAGCAGCGCCTCAATCCTGCCATCTGTCGTCATTGAAATCCATCATCCATCAAGAGGGAAGAAGAAAAGCCATGTCCAATTCCCAAGAGGAATCAACGGCAGAATGTATCCTCGTCGGCGAAGGCAGAGCAGATCTAGCAGGCATCGGTGTAAGTCAACCGCTCTCTCATCGCCAAAACCCGCAACCGCAAAACCCACGAGCTAAGACCACCTGAATGACACAGATCATCGTCGGCTTCGTCGGTCAGGCGACGATATCCCTGTGTCTTGCCCTCTGGGCCTTCTTCTTCTCTAAAAGCAGCGCCTTGGATGGCAACCATGCTCCTGGTAGCATTGAGTTTGCGATTGAGCAGAAGCGGCTTGAGTGTGTGTCTGATATTCTCTTGGTTGGCAACGATATTCAGATGATTCTTGGGGCGTCGTACATGATTTCTGTGTTTTCAGTGGCTAGCAGTATCGACACGTACCATTTGCATCTCGTGTTTGACATTGTCAGCTTTGTTGGGTAATGCCCCCCCTTTGTTGTTCCAACTTTCATCTCCATCCTTATTATCATCACTCACATCACCCTCATACTAACATTCATCATAGAGTCTCCAGCGCCGCCGCCCTCGTCTGCTGGACATACTGCAATGTCAGACTCCATCGCCCGGCCATTCCCCAAGACGTATCATCTCACCTCCTCTCCCGGCACTTCGCCTTCTTCCGCTCCGCCCACTTCACGCCCCGTCATCGCGGCGCCTATCTCTTCGCCATGATGTACCTCGTCCTCACCATCCTCCTCTGCACCAACCTCGACAACTGGTCCCTCGACCACGAGCCCGGCCGCTGCTACTTCACCCACCTGGTCACAACCTCTTCTGCCGTCCACCCATCTGCCGATATAATCTACGTTTCCATCACCGCCTCCTGGATGATCATCGTCATGCTCGCCGCTGCATTTTCCGGCGCCCGCTGGCGCCACTCTATCCTAATCCTCGCTTTCTTGCAGTTCCCCGTCCACCTCTACATGGCTCTGGCCTTGCGATCCGCCAACCAGGGTAAGCTCGAAGGCGAGGTCCACGAGAACAACTGGGACTTTGGCCAGACTACCGCCGTCGTGCTGCTGGCAATGGCCGTGCGAGAGCTCATCGATAAGTGCTCTGAGTTCTTCTTTTTTGAACGCGATCTTCGCAAGAGAGGCGCCCTGCCCAAGACGAGCGGAAGAGAGCGAAGCGACGCAGAGCAAAGCCACGAGCTTATGGGGATCTCCAGCGTGGAGGAAGGGACGGGTTATTATGGGGCGAGTGGTACTATGGATGAGGAGCGTTCAGGGGAGAGAGTTCCGCTTGCGAGGCCGGCGGCAAAAGCGACAGGGTCGGGAAGATAAAGGGGGGAGAGAGTGTGTGAATTTTCAAAGCTGCAGTAATACCCCAATGGCGTGTATTGGTATCAATTTCATAGACCATATCTATATGCATAAATGATGAATGGAGCACTTTTTGGGTTTCTATAGAGATTATTGCTTCCCTTTCATAGCTGCTGGAGGGTCGAAAGATGTCGTAATATACAAGGACGTGTAACCACTATATGCAAGAAAAGTAAGAAAAGTAAGGGTTGACCTGAATGCAAAGGTAAAAGAGTCAAATTCAATGACAGTACTCCCTCCGGCCATCAAGATGTATACAAACGCTTCCGTTGCTCATCAACCGTCCAAAATCTAGACATTTGTGATCTCTTACCAAGATGGGGACAATACTGCGAATTTTCCTTGTAGCCACATCTTTTAAACCATTTTTAGAGCCAATTCTGAGGTGATGATAGCTACTACCTTGATCCATGCTGTCTACAGCTTTTACTACAGCTGTTGGTGAAGTAATATTGCATTCAAGAAAATATGTGAGGTTGTCGCGTTTCAAGGTCCATGACGTAATAATGGATTGTTCATTCACGAGAGAAATATCTACACGTTCAAACGCCTTAATTATAGATTCCGACCTGTCTTTTTTCGGTTTTCAAATGCAACCCATATTCGCCACTAGCCACTGTATTCTTGAAGGAAAAAAAAAAAAATTCGCCAAAATTATTGTACTCTATGATCAACTTGTCCGAGCTCCGAGCGTCTCTCTTCAACGGCCGTTCCAAACGGGCACCGCCGTACGAATTATTGATCCGTAGTCCGCACGAGATTACCCTAGACCCGACACCCGCGGACACCATCCCCACAGCTGCCGAGGCCTCATTCAGCTCACAGCGAATAGGTAGGTATTGGCAAATAGGGATATACAAATTTTCGCATCAAAGGTATATGTATAAATACTAAGCCGTGTTCCTTCCATCAGTTCGTTTCTCATCATCATCTTCCCTCAGTGCCATTAGCATCATTCCAATAGTACCTTATTAGTCCTACGCAACGACTTATACATCTCGCAACACTATTTGAACACTTGAACACAGTCGCTTTTCACTTTTAATATCCCAATGTCTCAATCACCGCCAACTTACGCCGACCAACAGGCTTGGAGAGACATCCAGGCCTACCTCCCTCCCCGGCTACACTTCACCCCTGAGCACTCTCCCATCGAAGAGTTCTGGTCTCACCGCGGGCATAAAATTCACCTCGATCGATGGCCCAACCCTTCCTCAAAGGTCCGCCTCATCCTCCACCATGGAGTCGGAACGAACGGCCGTCAAATGTCCCTCATTCTCGGAGTGCCATTGCATACCGCTGGCTTCGACCTAGTCGCCATAGATATGCCGGGCTATGGATGTACACAAGTCTCTCCGAATAACAAGAACTACTCATACGATGAATGGGTCCAAATAGCGAGCGACTTTATCGACCACGAGTTGCAGAATGATCCTAGGCCAATAGTATTATATGGTCTATCGGCAGGCGGCATGCTCACCTACCACGCTGCGGCGAAAAGCAAAAAGGTCAAGGGCATCATAGGAATGACATTCCTAGATATGCGCAACCAACAGGTCGTTGACGAGACAGCCCTCAATTTCATAATGGCCCGAGTGGGAATACCTCTTGCCAAAGTGGCAAATGCCATGGGCTTGGCATGGTTTAAAATGCCCATGTCGTGGGCGAGCAAAATGCACGCGCTGGTCAACAATCCTTCTGCGCTCCGAGTATTTCTCAAGGACAAGTCGTCGGCGGGATCCATGGCGTCTATGCGGTTTCTGGCGACGTATGCCAATTATCAACCTGCAGTGGAATATGAGGACTTTGATGTGTGTCCAGTGTTATTAACGCAGCCGGCAGATGACAAATGGACACCTTTGCATTTGAGTGAGCTCGTTTTAGGGAGGATGAACAAGGTCCAAACCCGGATCGTTGAGTTGGAGGGAGCTGGGCATTATCCAATGGAAGATAGGGGATTGCAGCAGATGGCAGATGCTATCATTGAGTTTCTGAAGAAGTTGGAAGAATAATTAGGTATCGAATGCTTATCTTGGTGTTTAAAATGGTACCTCGTATTTAACAATTAGGTGTGAAGGTAGTTATTAATACAATACTTAAGTACATTCGCACTCCTCTTGAGAGGAAAAGGGCCGAGCAGTTCCCAAGTCTCCTGAGCTGAGGGTGATGAACCCCCAAGGAGGGCCTGAGTCGACACACATGAAAGCGGCAATGCATTGGTAGGCGCCTTTATGAAATTAGCCGTTAGAATCAGGGAGGTATAGCATGGATGCCAATATTCAAAGCACCGGTCTGTGACAACCGCGAGTTGCTTCTACTTAGGTACCTATTACTAAGATACTGACAAAATCACTGTAGCTACTACGAGAGATGAGCATATGGGTCGTACCTTCTGCCTCTGATAATCACGTGTCCCTCCTACTCTCTTTCCATTTCCTTAACCCAACATCCGTCTTCATCTTTCTTCGAGTTTCCAACATCCATTCAACTACTCTGATGCATTCTGCGCCTCATACCGCCTTCTAACACACAAATTTAATGTATTTCGAACCACTGAGCCCCAGTGAAGGAGAACATGTTTGATTTATACATACGCTGAGTTTCTCTTCCGCAAGCAATTTACATAGCTAGCTTGCGTAACTGATTCAGATAATTGACAGATACGTTCCAAATGCTCAGAGGCAAAAGTCCTTCTTCTTGTCCGCACCTCCTGATCCATTAATGAACAACGCCAAGAAATATCCAATCCAGAAATCACCCGCTTTCTCACCCGCTTTCTCATGACTCTGTACACACGCAGGTCATCTTTGCAGCACTAACAAGAACGTCTCGACTAGATTATTTGTCACTGCTCCCTCTAATGAAGCTTTGCAACTATGCTCCCAAGTATATTCATGTCATGCCCAAACCCGAGCTTCGAGTCAACGACGATCACTTCAGGCCTCTTTCTTCGACCGAGCAGCCCACAGACTAGCGTGGCAATTGCATGCTTTTCCCTAAACCGTCAACCATACTTGTTTCTATTGGTTTGTGGGAGCAAGACAAGAGACTGCAGGCAGGCGTGTGCACCAGAAATCTCGCAAAACGGCCTAGGTACTGATTGGACCCTGGTGGTGGCAAACTAATGCCGAAATCGACAAGATCGGCATTGAACACGAGAGCAAAGTTTGCCTGAAAATTGGCTGAACGGATGTATGTGGCAGCCTTCAGATTTGGCGTGACATTGGGAGTTGGTAGTCTTTTCAACCCCAGCACATGTCTTAGAACCCTCAATCTTCAAGTGAAGATGGAATAAATCTAAGATCACGATCTCGGTGACTTGAGTTCAGCGAGCACCCCTGGCAACGGAGTCTTGTGCTGGCCAACCCAGCATTGTGTGCCATTTATCGTATCAGCAGATGCCCCTCAGCCACGTTTCCTGAGCTAAGCAACGCAAGCTGCCAATGCTTTTGTGCTTTCTTGATGGTATACCAGCCGGCCGGTCTTGCCGGTCTAGTCTCCCGTCGTGGATCTAAGAGAGATCGGCGTTCCGGGGCATCCACTCTCGGGAGGATTCATCAGATGGGATGGCACATCAGCCACAGATAGCCTTCACAAAGATCATGCGTCGCATTTTCTTCGTGACCAGCATTTACAAGAAGTCATACGCACCTCCAACTCGGAATTCAACGTGCTAGTAACCCGTGTGACCCGCCATCAAACGACCAGGAGATTAAGCAATGTTTCACGGCACTCAAATGTGATCGAATGGACTTATTAGGAAAGGATGTTCGCAAATCTATTCAGTCAAGGGTTCTCTGCGGCCTACGATCAATGTTCTGGGCTCTATGAATTATCCAGCGAGAAACCTTGAACTGACTGGTGCCGTGCTGGCTGAGGCTGAAGGCTTAATGATACAATTGCATTGACACACATTAATTGCGGGAGAATCCTTCCAGAGTATCAGCCAATTCTAGCAAGGTATCACGCAGCTTGATATGGGCCCTTGGCAAATCCTATTGCCCAGCCGAAAGGGGAAGCTAATGTTTACCTACCATTTGCAGTGTGCATCCGCAAAAGTAAGGAGTCAGGAGCACTGCCACCTGCGACAAGCTCTTTTCGGAGCTTTATGGCCAGGCACATCAGCTGCAAAGTACATGCAGGAAGATTTCTTTCACGGCTGTTACAAGGGACCCTTGATCTACATTCCTCAAAATATGCCCGTAATGAGCGAAGTGCGAACAGGCAGTAACGCGTACGCTCAATTCTTCAACCTTACTAGCTGGGTATAAGTATCATCTATCACAATCTTTGGCTTCACCCTTTAACAGCCCTTTGAGCAAGATATTACCCGAATATACAACTGGTCAAATGTGTCAACTTTGGCTACCTACAGAGCATTGCATGTCATGACAGTGAGGCAAGATATGCAAATAACTCTTGTTAGGGAACACACGGACCTGGCCTACGTAGGTCTTTATCGATGGCCGATTCTGGTCTAATTCCGTCACAGCAATATAGCAGAGCGGTTCATCGACCGACTACGGGAATATTGCTGGTGCTTACCGCCAAACCGATTGTCAGAGTCGACTAGCCCTCTCCTTTGGCATGCAGCAACACTAACCAGCCTCGAAATAAAATCCCATGCAGCCATATGGGGGGGGGGGGGGTTGGTCCCGTTTCTTTGCTTGTATTTGACACCCTTGCAAAAATATACTAAGAGCAAAATCCAGCGGTTCCAGCATTGATAGCATGAAGAAGGAGAAGGAGGTAGAACAAGACAGACGGGATGGAAGATGCGGCACCGTTGCGACTTGGAAGCTTGGCTAGAGTTTTGCCGTGTCGTCCTTTCAATGTGTGCGCATTCTGTCCCCTGTCGATATTGTCTTACTCCGGGCTCAATATCCGGTGAGCCACACCCACTGAAAGAAAGCATTAGTCTTCTCTTTGGCGTGCAGTGTTATAGACACGCCCTTGAGAGAGACAAGCTCCGCACACCAGCCACGCAGCAACAAGCATCCAACCCCAGCGAGCAATCCAGACGCGCAACTCACTCGCCACAGCCAAAAGAAATACAGTAGCTTCTTTGCTGATCAGCATTGGGCTGGAGCGTTGGGCAGAGGGAGCCTGTCGGGCATTGAGTGCGACAAAACAGAACATTGGATGTGATTCTTTTGGCCCCCGTGCCGTCTGTGCCCTCAAGTGCCCCCAACAGAGACCCGGCCATACGATCCCAGATGCCTTTTACCGATGGCTGCCAGCAGCAAGCAGCGAGTCGATCGCCCCCTCGCCGCGACTAATGCATGGCATCGAGCAGCGGACACGGTGTGCGCCCACATGAGCCGAGAAGGGGGCCGAGCCAGAGCTTGCGAAAACTGTCGGGAGTTCACATCCACTGACTGTCTGCTGGCGATTTGTCGTGCGCTATTTTCTTCTCTCGCGCTGGCTTGACTCAACGGTGAAGCAGATGGGTGCGCACAGCTGATTCGCCAGTTCGCTAATTCCTCGACTGGGTAATAAGACTCATGCGTGATGCCTCGCATGCAAGCAGCACACCCTTTGCTTGGAAGCAAAGCCACAAGGTGACGAGTGGCCTCTTGCTCGACGTTGATCTTGGTCTCGTCTACGAATATCATATAATATCGGTTGGTACTGTACCAACAGGACTATTAGCAAGTTAGTACATACCAAGCATTTGGTGGATGCTCCAGACTCCATGCATATGTCCAAATTTAGCATCGCGGCAATCCACATGGCTTCTCAATGCCGTAACTGATCCTCGGTGGGTACACGTGTAGAAACACCAGGTCCAAACCACAACCATCCTTTTGCAATTTAAAACGCTCTTGTTTCTTTTTTGCAGAGACCGTACGGAGTACTATGTACGAGTACAGGAGAAGGGGGGAAGCCTTGCCGGTATGCAACCCATTGCGTCGCATACTCCTGCTTCCATCCAATATTCAACGGCTCGAGGCCCTTGCAAAAAAGGACGATGTGACCCATGGCATACATAGTAGATTGCCACGGCTCACAAGCTAGTGCTGCGGCTTTGAGGAGTGACCCAGTCACCGCGACCTTTTCCACCAAGCAAACGCAAATGTTGGGTGATACAGGCTATGACACGCATATCTGCTGCTTCACGCATTGCTGCAAAAGCAGGTACTACTCTGTACCCCGTCCGTGCAAAGCTTTTCGACTCTTCTCCTTTTTACTCAACGGGGGAGGATCCTGGCAACCTGGCAACTTTCAACATCCATACTAGTGACTCTGAGCTAGTGCCTGTACGACGTAGGCTGTTCTCCATATATGCCCAACGTCCCAGGGCTTATTGGGCCTTTGTCGAGTGGACGAAGCGATATCTGTACAAGTACGTACGAGTACTGTACAGGTACGAAGTACGAGTATGCCAAACTACCTACTACATACAGGTACATAGTAGTAGGCATTACACGCAAGGGCGGAGTTTCCCAACATGGAAAGCAGATAAACAAAGAGCTTGGGGTTCATCAAAAAAAAAAAAACAATGGCATTATCTGCGTGATGCATATTTGGTCATATTCCCATTAGGCGATGCATGTCCTGGCCTAAAGCCTTCCCATAGCGTGTATATCATGTCAACATCCCAGTCCTCCTACCCATTGTAATACCAAGCCAGACCAAGAGATGCTACCCAAAAAAGGCGAAATTAGTCGTGTGCTATATCCTAGCTAGATGCGTGTACAGCCGGATCCAAACCACCATATGAAATCAAAGAAACAAGAATCAGAAGAAAAATGAAAAAGAGAAAAAAGAGAAAGAGAAAGAGAAAATGAGCTGTTGCCAAACAGTAATGATCCAGTTGGGGGTATTCGAATGCAACAAAAGCAACCACAGATCATAAACTCAAATCCCGTCCAGCAGAATGTGAGTAGCCGACAAGGCAACCGTCCCACAGTTCCAGGTAAAGATGGGTATGCAATTGCAACATGGTAAATCCAAGGCGCCTTGGTATCTTTGAAATTATCATCAACACCTTCCAACGCCAGCACAATATCCCACTTCCATGCCCGCCTCGCTCGAATTACTGGGTTCCTAAAGGAGAAGAAAACAAAATTAGAAGAACAAGGACACGCGCCATCCAGTCGTAATATCTCTAAAAAATGAGCCGAAGAGCCAGGCCTGTCGGTATCGACGTGGGGACCTCGGGCCCATCGTCAATCGACATCTCCCAGTCTCGTTTGATGCTTGGTTGTTCCACCACATCCTCAATCTCGAGCTGCATATCTTGTCCTTCTCTCAACTCCTGAACGACATCATCGTCCATTTCGACCTCGATGCCAGTCTTCGTCACATGAATAGTCCGGACTATAAGGGATGCGTCGAGTCCCCACTTGGCGGCGATCCGGCCGTTGAGTTCTTGGAGCGTGCGCGATGAAAGATATATGGCTCTGTGGTATTCCTTCTTCCCAGACTCTGCTTTTCCCGAATAAGCAACGTAGAAGCATGCGACCGGTTTGGCTGGCCGTTCAGGTGGAGGTCGGTAAGACGGGTCGACGCCTAGAGCCTCGATCCATCCACTCAGAGTCCCGTCTTCCTCCGTTTTGCTGATTGTAGTGGGGTTCTCAACCCTCTTGACGCCGGTAGAATCAAAACCTTGCCACTGTAACCCGGAGCCGATGGCAGATGCTTGAGATGCTAGAGAGAGTGAGCTTGGGGAGGGGGACACCAAGGAACCGGCAACGGAGCTGTGTGTGCTGCGAGCCTGCCAATTGCTCCCTTCGCGCAAAAAGTCTGCCTTGCCCGGTAATGCTTCGCCCTGTAATGACACAGGATGCAGGTCGGGGTCATCAAGCTCCTCGCCCCGTAGATACAAAACACTCACAGGCCTTGTGCTCGTGAACATATCTTGGAGCGTCTGCAGTTTGAAGTGTAAATCCTCCTCCAATGTCAGACGGGGAGCTGCACCACCAGCAGAGCTGGTCGAAGACATGGACCAAGTTCTTTTGTGTTTCTGCTTGGCAGGTATCCCTGCTTTACCCAGGCCGCCGGCTCTCTTTCGTTTGAAATCTTTCAGCCCATTTTCCGCTTGCGCGATCTGCTGCTTGAGCTTGTCAATCGACTTCTTCACATGAGCAACATCGTTGGAAAGCTTCCGTTCAGCACCGTGGTCCCTGAAGAGCTTGACTTTGCAATAGCATGTCTCAGGGGCTGCATCCGGAGGCGATGGTAACTGATCCGAAGAGAAGAGGCTAGTCTTTGCACAGAGCCGTACAGGAATACCCTTGACACCTTTCGAGTGACTAAAGTCGGTCGAGAGAAAGTTGAAGCGGACAGGAATGTTAACTTCGGCGGCACCATTCAAGCCCGGCGTCCATATGACGGAAAACCCGTCAAAGGACGAGGATTCCAGATCCACCCGCGTTCTCTTGTCATCACCTTCGGCGGGTTGGCCAGCTTCAACATACTCAACGGCTTGTAAACGACCCCCTCTTTGATGGGCCTCATTTGTCCCTCTTCCCTCTTTCCACAAGCTCCAGCAAACACCCGGTTTCTGTCGCTGCTGTTCATCTTCAAATGATATGCGCACGTACGTTCTATATCTAGTACCGGGGCCGACAGGGATCATGGTGCCCGTATCGACGATAGATAACGTATAGGCTTGCCCCTTGTTCAAGTAAGTTACCGGGATCTCGGTGGCATGCTTTACCATAGCTGTGGGAGCATTCAGTGTTGAGTGAAACCGAAACTTCTCGGCAGAGGCCGGGAGAGGAAGAGCAATTGGGACTCCTGTTAGCTGCTGTGGGTGCAATGCAGAGGCAATCGTCGGAATTCGTTCTTCTGATGGATCAGAGTCCATTGGGGATGCATCGTGATCCATCGTCTCGTAACCCGTATCGTGATGTACGAACTCGGTTGGTACAAAGGCTGGTTGCGGGGGAGGTGCCTGGACAAAAGGGTCAAAGGGGGGGATCGGAAGAGTTTCTATTGCAGGGAAGCCTGCCAAGTTGGGAACTTCGATGCTTGGCTGGATGATATCGAGAGTCGTTGGTACGGATAATGGAGTCTCTAAGCCAGTGGTTATAGCCATTGCGGGAGGGGGGCCCATCTCTACCGCCTGAGGGGGAAGCAAGGTGCCCGATCCTCCAGGAGTAGGAGGATAATATGCCTGAGTACCTGCAACGCCGGTAACGTTTGGAACGCCGGCAACGCCAGTAACACCAGTAACGCCAGCGACGCCAGCAATGCCTGGTGTGAGGGGGTTGAAGGTGAAGGCATTGGCATCAAGAAGTGAGGGTGTAAATCGCCAAGGGTCATTAACAGCTCGGGGCGTAGGGTCCATGTCTCGAAAGGCTACATTCTCAATATGTGCTCTATCATATTCCTTGTTAGTACTTGGCCGAACCGAGCCGTTACCAACACAAGGCTGAAGCAACCAAGCGAAGCTTGACCATGAGGCACCGGCTTATTAGACGGAAGCGCAACCTACCTCTCATTAACTGGTGCATTGATAATGGGTTGAAAGACGGCAGTGGTTGCCTGAGAGATGGCAGGGGCGGTAGGCTCTGTGACTCCGGTAGAGACTTCTGGGAACTGCTGTCTGAAGTCTGCCAACAGCTCATCATCAGGCTTCCGCGCGCTTGTTCTACATGCGACAAATGACGTTAGTAAATCAAAGCTGGTAAGTAAGTCGAGGTTGCGCAGTTCCTATTATCAAGGAATATCCAGCAACGGCGCATCTATCCAGCTGCTGGGGCCATATCAAGTCGATTTGGAATTTCGAGGATGACACAATCCTTGGAGGGACATGGGCGATATGCTCGCGATGGGCAGTACGAGACAGATAGGAAGCACCTCACCTTGAACGAAACATGTTTACGGCGATCCGAAGCGCCTACGTGCCCCGAGGCGCTTATCAAGATTCAAAAAGAACCTAGGAGAAGCTTGTGAAATTCAACCCGACTTGGTTCTGTAGTGTTTCACGTAAAGATATTACTCCCGTCTGCCTTTTACGTATCGTCGCAACGTATAGGCGGTCGAGCAACTGGTGAAGAGGATAGTGCGATAAGCCGCATAGGACGCTTGTTAGGGGCGAGAGGGGAGGACACGACTATCACAACTCAGCAAAACCGGGGAGCTGGAGTTGGCTGTGACCGCGATCCTCATTCACCACCTCGGAGACTTCGCCGCCGCTGTAAGCGCAATGCCGGTGACACGAAGGCGCCCTTGAAACCGTTGGCAGCTCTCAAAAGCCGGACCGCCAATCCAGTAATGGTTGTAAGTCGTCTCTTTGTCGGGTTTGCGGCACGCGGGACGGGACGAGAGGATGAAGCGACGGGGATGTCAAAATGGCAGAAACGATGGTAGGAAGTGAAGAGAAGAAAAAGTATGATCAAATGGGCGAGCAAGAGATGTTGCCTCGAGGCCCCGTCGGCTGGTGATGGAGGCGCTGGGTCGGGTGTATATTAATTAGAGACGCAACTGGCGGCGGGGCCAAGCTTTCGATCTGGACGCTTTTTCCCCTAGTAGGAGCAGGCCTGATGTTCTGGACCGTCTTGGGCGTGGAGCCCCTGTGCTGTGCTTGTCTCGCAACGCTGTGGCTCGCCCTTGTCCCTGCTGTGGCTCCGTGCTTTGGGGGTGCCGTGGTTGGCCTTTGGGGGGGGATCTTTGTTTTTTTTTTTTTTTTTTTTTTTTTCCCTTTTTCCTTCGCAGCGGTGCTTGAGGATTTCTGGTGTGCTGGGGAGGGGGGTGGTGCCGCCATTGAGGGCTGCATGGGGCAGATGCGACAGCGGATCGAAAAGTCAGTGGTGAATCGGCACACCCCGAGGAGCGTTCTTAGGTTCATGGGCAGTAGCTTTATGCAGTGCTAGTCCCAGGAAGTAGTGCTGTCGATGGAGAATTTTCGCTGGAGCCGTAGCAGCTTAGCTTTGGTAGCTCCTCGTACAGTAGTGGCTGACAGAGGACTCAGGCACTCTTTCGGCATGTGGGTGCGCGCGCGCGTTTGGATATTTTTGCCTCACCCAATCAAGTGGTGGTAGGAGGCAGCCAGTTTTGTGAGTGAGCGAGAGAGAGAAAGGGTGGGAGAAAGATAGAGATGGAGGAGGAAAGAAAAGAGAGAGTTGAAAGACGGAAGAAGAGTTGTAGTGGTAGAAACAGAAGTTTGGCGATGATGGAGTATACCTTACCTAATAGAAGATGGAAGGAACTCTTATTCGTCTTACTCGTACTACCACGGGGGGAAACGAGGTAGGTGGGATTGATTGAAAAATGGAAGGCAGCAGGTACGGACGGTGATACCAGGCGTCGCATTTCACAAGGAGAGGAGCTATCAGAGGGACCTATACTAAGGGAGAATTCACACTGTGCAGCGCATGTGGGAGTCCTGTAATATGATGGCCCGCCTTTCTTCGTATCTCTCTGTATAGTCTGTACAGTACAGTAGGTAGAACTCGCATCGTGTGCTGGAGAGGTTGAGGTACTAATCAGCACTACCAAGACGGCATCGTCTGCATGCACACCGAGCCCGTCAAGTGGCCACGAGAGCTTGCGCCGTAATACTGTGCTCGTGCATTTCCCGCATTGGGTTGGAGTACTGCCCAGTGCTTGTCACAGTGCGAAATACCACCCGCTAACTGCTAACTCTCCGGACGGTAGCACCACTCGACAGACAGCATCTGAAGCTGTATCCGGACAATCCTCCGTTCAGCAGACAATTCGATGTCGCCAAAACGCCAGCGCTCTGCTAACGCTGCCTTAGCACTTCCAGCACACGTTACTTGGCAACTTGGTTACTTAGCCAGTACACCGTCTCATTCCTCGGCGCCACCAGCCCCGAGGCTCCCTGTCTTGTCTTTACGTCGAAATCAATTTGCTAGCGCGAGACTGGCCAAGATGCACCGGCCCTCGCTAGCCTCGCTTTTCCACTATGCCAACACCCCTCTGGTTCGTTTCGCTTCGCGTCGTTTTGTTTTACGGCTGGTATGGGAGCTTGTTCAATAATCAACCGTT
The DNA here is from genome assembly GCF_000170995.1 of Trichoderma virens Gv29-8. Lineage (NCBI taxonomy): Eukaryota > Fungi > Ascomycota > Sordariomycetes > Hypocreales > Hypocreaceae > Trichoderma > Trichoderma virens. Next base: position 257,268 of record NW_014013744.1, read on the forward strand.
TTATTCCAGCAGTCTGAATGAGATGCAAGCATGTGCCCGCAGCCGCTTGATATCTCATCTCTGCTGGAGCTGGACGAGTACTCCATAATACGGTATTGTCTGGGTGGGTAAAGCAGCATCTCTTCCGGCCGGCGTCCAAAAAACTCTACAAGCGAGTTCCGTATCCCGGGGTTAGCAGAAATCCGGCATGTCAGAATCAATGCAACTATTGCTACTCGTACTCCGTCTTTACATAGTAGCACTTACATAACACCAAACGTCTTTAGATGGTGCCCTTACATCCAAATTTGCCCGCTTTTGCTAACACCAGTTGGTAGCAGGTACTTGCGAATGCTTCCTACTAGCCTTTCATGTAGTATGCGGAAGCCTTCGGAGGTTGCTATCCGCTGTCCCACGCTCGGCCTCCCGGTGCAGCGAAGCCCTGTCGAATCTCCGAAGCAGGGTGTGGTCCCAGGATGAAAAAATAAGAAGCACATGGAAGGCGTTTCTTCATTGCCTTAGCGGCCAGACCGTTGCAGGCCGTGTGGCTGTGCCCGTGCAGATACAGAGAGGCATATGTGCTTGTATGCAAGGAGCACAGAATGCTGCTGTCGCCGCCTATTTGTTGTACAAGGGCTATCTGTGCTCTGCTTGGTATGCCCTTGCTTGCATTAAACCGAAGCATTCCAAACGGAGCACAGAGGCACGGTGCGCCCAAAGCTTTCGCCAATCAGCTACGTGTCTTATACTCGTACATATATCGGCGCGCTCACTCGCTAATGATTTTTTTCCCAAGTGGAAAAAAAAAAAAAAGAAAAAGTCCAAGGGGGCTAGCCACGGCATGGCATCTAAGAGGGTGGCGATTTCGCAGGCCGCTTGCTTGGCCGCGCAATCTATGAGCAATTCCACCCTGTCATTCTTTAGACCACAATCCCTGCTTGTTTCTGGCATCCAGAAAGAAATTCATAATTTCATTTGGGCAAAGATGCATTGGGTCTCCATCTTCCGGCTGCTGGTTGACATCAGCAATCTTCAGGCTTCGAGGGACCATCTACTGTACACTGACTCACATTTAACCTAAAACACTTACCATCAGCCCTACACGCTGACTCGGCTCCATTCCAATTTTTTTCTATAGCACATTAGAATCTGGAGGCAGAGCTGCCGGGCCGCTCGAAGAAACACATGAGCCTCATCAACCCGCTCAGTGGGGGTCATTTAACTGTTTGAGCCTACAGATGAGCCTCCAGCCACCTTGAAGCTCTCAACTTTTCATAGCGGTCCGGGGTGGATTTGTCGAAGTCGTATGATCCGGAAGTGGCAGCCGGATAGGTAGGCACTCATAGGCTCCCAAGGTGGCAAACTGTGGCTTTTCGGGCATCGAAATTTCACTGCCGTGATGATGCTGATTGGTAGGCATAGCATTGAAGCTACCGAGAGGTTTATGCAACTTAGTAAACATCCTAGAGTTATGGTAGGATGCAAACTTTATATAGATGAGAGGTATCTTATCTATCACCTTTTTTGTACTACTGGATTGCATCGGCGGGAAGAGGAACTACGGGAATGATGATCTGGATGTGGTCGATTCAATAGTTGATGGATGGAGTCGCCTTGGTGCATCAGTATGCCTCTACATCATGTACAGATTACAGACTGTCTAACTACTAGGTAGTACCTAACTAAACACCTTTCACGTATATACAAAAAGTACAAATTACTGCAACTATAATGGCGGACGAGACATACATACATGTACGTGCATTAAGTAGGTAGGCTTTCACAACTCTCGGTGGGCATCTGTGAGACGGCGGACTTGGCACTTTGAGAGACACCCGGTGCAAAGCCGACACTAACCCATCCCTACAGGATGTCACAAATCATTCTTGGGCACTCAATCGCTTCATTTCAATGGAGCCGTTATTATGTATTCCTATTAGGGGTTATTTATTTATTTATCTATGTATCTCCAATGTCGGTAAATCGGCAGAAAACAACTAGAATAGATCTACAAGTAACTTTGGGGCTGGTGCTAAGCCAACCCCGGACTTTTTTTTTAAAGAGGGTCCAACAACTGGAATACCTGTATCGACAACCTCCTTTGCGCCAATCCCTCTCTTATCATCAATGTTCAAATCTACCAATCTACCATTATCTCATAATCTTTCTGGCATCCCGTCACATCCGCCCTCTTGATTCGCCGTAAATCTGTCATATGGCTCTAAAATCGCAGGTTTAGAATTCCATTGTCATAATGGAGGCCTCCCTTCCATACCACGAGCCAGGAATCATCACGATCCTTATCCAGGCATCCTTCCTCCTTGTCCTCAATGTCGCCAATTTTGTGCTCGATCATAGTGTTTACTGCGGTCTCCTTGGACAGATATTCGTAGGAGTTGCCTGGGGAACACCCGGAGCCAAATGGCTGAGCGCAGAAGTTGAGCATGTTGTTGTCCAATTAGGCTATCTTGGATTGCTGCTCTTGGTCTACGAAGGTAAATCCTACCGAGCTATTCCATCGTTTTATTGATCTATAGCAATCTAATCCAATCTACCCAAATAGGTGGCCTGTCGACCTCTCTAAAGGCCCTCTGGGCCAATCTTTGGCTATCTTCATGTGTTGCCATTACTGGTGTCAGCGTGCCCATGGGCCTCTCTTTCGTCCTCCAGAAGCTCAGTGGCGCGACCCCTCTCCAGGCGTTTGCTGCTGGTGCAGCATTGTGCTCTACAAGCCTTGGAACGACATTCACGGTGCTTCGATCAACTGGTCTGATCACGTCCAGGCTTGGCATCGTGCTCACAAGTGCCGCCATGATGGATGACGTCGTCGGTCTTATCATGGTCCAGATCATCTCCAATCTGGGATCATCCGCCTCCGAAATCAGTGCCGTCACTATCGTTAGGCCACTCCTAGTATCCATCGCCTTTGCCGGGTGCGCTCCTCTCGTTTGCGTCTTCATGGTTAAACCGCTCACGCTCTGGTTGAACTCTTGGCGGATAAAACATCCTCAAGGTCTTATCAATCAACTTCTTAACAAAAGGGGAACACCATGGATCATCCACGCTTCCGTTTTAATTGGCTGTATTGCTGGGTCAACATACGCAGGTACTTCTAACTTATTTGCTGCCTATATTGCGGGTGCGGCCATCAGCTGGTGGGACTCTGAAGTATCCCATCCTGCTAGTGAGAAGACAGCAACGGGAACACCACCTCCAGTGCAAGACCAGACTGCTGGACGATCAGAAGCAGACAATTCGAGGACTTCTGAGCCTGTACCAGAGCCCAAGCAACTGGATACATCTGGAATCGCCATTTTCGAAAGATACTATTTGCAGCCACTTGATAGGGTTTTGAAGCCATTCTTTTTTGTAAGTGATTCCCTCTAACAACGAAGAAATTCTCTAATTATTTAAGGCATCAATTGGTTTCTCAATCCCCATTACCGAGATGTTCAAGGGCTCCATCGTGTGGAAAGGGATTGTATACACCACTCTAATGATGGTCGGCAAGTTATTATGCGGTGTCTGGCTCCTCCGCATTTCCGTAACATCCCTTCTACCTACTAAATTATTAGCCTTTATCAAGCATCCTAAATTACAAATGGCACATTTCTGGGGACGAATTCACGAAAAGCCTAAGGCGTCCCGTAACTCGACTTCTTCACGCGCAGCTCAAGTCCAGGAACCCTCGCAATCATCGCAATCAGGCCGAGAGGCGACCACGCAAACGGCAGCCTCGCATTCTAACCCTGCGGGAACTAACCCGCGATCAATTTACCCTGCCTCAATTTTAGGCTGCGCAATGACTGCTCGTGGCGAGATTGGTTTCTTGATTTCATCCATCGCGGAGAGTAACAAGATATTCTCTTCGCCACAAGCCAAGGATGGAAAGAGCTCGGAAATATTTCTCATTGTTACGTGGGCTATAATGTTGTGCACGATCCTGGGCCCTTTGTCGCTGGGACTAACAGTCAGACGAGTGAAGAAGCTGCAGCAGGGCGTTGAGAAGCAGGGTCACCTTGTTCAGAAAGATGTGCTTGGTGTCTGGGGCATGTCTTGAGGCACAACCGCAGTGGGCTTAATGAAATAACGAACTATGATAACACCAGTAACTATAATCCTTCGAAGAACCCTCGCGAGCTCCCCAACCAGGCCGAGAGGCAACCACGTAACAACCACGCAACGACTACGCAGACGACAGCCTCGCATTCTAGTCCTGCGGCGATTAATTTGCGATGACCCATGGCATAGATTTCCACGGCTCACAAGTAAATTATTTACGCCAATATTTCATCGGTTTATCTTCTTACCCAACACTATGTATAACCTTGAAGATAGCACAACGCATAAGATCGAGAAGGAGTTGAGCATTACAATGAGCTGTTCAGAATAGCAGTTGAAATGAGTATATGGCATTCGCTGTCTTCGTCTTAGAAAATCTTAAGTTATAGCCTATCGTTCTCAGACTCTCAATCTTAAAGAGTCTGTTATAATATGTCCAGCCTTTCTTCCTAATCTATTATTAGGACCTCTTTCTTACAGATCTCAGCTTTCAGGTCTTTAACCTCGTCCCGTAAGCCCTCCACTTAGTTATTGTGATCTTAGCCCTGAGAAGCCTGGGGCTGTAGTTCCTTAATATGGGACTCACGATCTTAGAGATTCTGTTGTAGTATGTCTATCTTAGCTTGCAGTTCGTTGGAGTTGGCGTGCTGTAATAATACGAGCCTTAGCTTCGCTTATACGCGTATTCAGACGATGAAACTGTGTATTGTTGACGAACAGTTGATCATTGCCGGTAAAAAACGTGCTCAAGAACTGGCGACGAAGTGGAGGCTCTGACCATGTTTGCTTCCAAGAATCAGTGGAACACTCTTGGTATTGACACCATATACTGCAAAGCGCTGATTTAGGAATCTCATCTCCAATACCCTGCAGTTCTGTACGCGATAATACCTACTAGGTATAAAATAGAATACCTACAGCAACTCAGCACCTCAAATCGGCTGTCCAGCGGCTCGTACCTAAAATTTAAAGCTGCCTAGATAGTAAGAATAGTAGATGCTACTGTAATAAGGTGTTAATAGTACTGATTCCATTGCGTGCTCCTTCATTTTATGCATCCCGCTCTCTTTATCGTTCCTCATCGAATTCATTACACCGTTCTTCCGATCCCATCGGCTCCATCCGGAGTCAAGGGCCAACTGATGGTTTAGGCTTCCCTTCCGTTTTCTGTCTGGGGCTTGAGTCGAGAACTTTGCTCCCACGTACGTTTTCATTATCTTTTGCTTTATCTAGTAATCGTATAATTCTTTCCAATGTTAGTACTTAATTATACGAGACGGCACTTGTGACTCAAGATTAAGCTTCCATCCTATAAGGCACCACTAAAATACGGTAGAAACGCATATGCCGTGGCGCTACCCCACCATTGGACGCCACACCGAAAGCTTCACCGCGGTGAGAAATTTCCACCACAGCCCTTGCTGGTTGAGTCACCATGCTTGTCGCAAATCCATCTCTCCCACCATAAATCCCCAATTCCACGCGCTCGTCGCCGCTGCATCTCTTTGCGCCGGGCTTTTCACCATGTCGCACAAGGGAAAGAACAGCGCCAGCTCGGCAAAGGGCAAAAAACCCGCCAAGTCTGGCGCAGAGAGCAAGGGCGAAGATGTTCTGCAGGCTGTGGTGCGTTCAGTCATCGCGGGGTTCTGCTGCAGCGATAGCTAACCAGTGGTCGGTTTACAGGTTCTCGCAGACTCGTTCCAGGATCGATTCAAGCCCTTTACAGTAGAGAAGCCAAGAGTATGTGGACCTTGCCAATCCTGAGGAGCTTGGTTGAGAATACAACCGACAGCTGACTCCTTCCAACTACAGTGTCTTCTGCCGCTGGCAAACACCCCTCTTATCGAGTATACGCTCGAGTTCCTGGCCATGAACGGCGTTCAGGAAGTCTACATTTACTGTGGCGCACACACAGACCAGGTCGAAGACTACATCGGTCGCTCTAGATGGACGTCGTCGTCAAAATCTTGCCCGTTTTCGGTGCTCCAGTTCGTTCGAGTTGCCGATGCGAGGTCGGTTGGCGACGTTCTCCGCGACATGGACAAGCGATCGTTGGTGGACGGTGATTTCCTCCTGGTACATGGCGACCTGGTGTCGAACCTGATTCTGGACGGCGCCTTGGCAGCGCACCGAAAACGAAGAGAGACGAGTGCCGCGAACATCATGACCATGATCTTGCACAGCGGAGGGCCCGCAGATCACAGAACCAAGACAAACGGAATCACTCCCGTGTTTGTGGTGGACACCAAGACCCAGCGCTGTCTTCACTACGATGAGATGAACCCCCTGCAGAGCGACCACTACCTTTCCATGGATCCTGCCATTGCTGATGAGCTGTCGACTGAGTTCGAGGTACGAGCCGACCTGATAGATGCTCAGATCGACATTTGCACCCCCGAGGTCTTGGCTCTGTGGTCAGAGAGCTTCGACTATGAACTGCCGAGGAGAAACTTCCTACATGGGGTGTTGAAGGATTGGGAGCTTAACGGCAAGATGATCTACGCTGAAATCTTCGAGGACGGATATGCTGCTCGGGCAAGCAACCTGCAGATGTACGACTCCATCAGCAGAGACGTTCTAGGCCGATGGACATTTCCCTTTATCCCTGAAAACAACATCATGCCCAAGCAGGCGTACAAGAAGCACAGCAATAATGTTGTTATCGAGACTGGCGCATCTCACGCAGCAGACGCCAAGCTCCAAAACTCCGTCATTGGAACCGACTCGAGCATCGGATCCGGAAGCAAAATCGTCAACTCTATCATTGGCGCTGGTTGCAAGATTGGCGCCAATGTCACGCTGGAGAACTCGTTCATTTGGAACGGCACCACCGTGGGAGACGGCACCGTTATCTCACAATCTATCCTGGCTGGCAACGTAGTCGTCGGTAAAGGCTGCACAATACCTACTGGATCGCTCATCTCCTTCGGCGTCCACATTAGCGACTCCATCTCCTTTTCTACCGCCGCGGTGCTCTCAACCGTTACTTCCATAGGCAAACAGGTCACCAAGGACACCAACCTGCTCGGTCCTGACAGTAACGCAGCCCCCTTCTTCGATCCTGAAGACGACGAGCTCGACGACGAAGACCCCTCCAGACTCCAAAAGTCTCTCATCTACTCCCTCGCAGACTACAACCTATCCACCTCCTCCATCTCAACGTTTGCCTCCGACGTCGACTCGGACGATGACAACGACAGCAACTTCCTTTCCACCGACGTCGCCCACTCCAACAGATCACGTCTCTCGTCTTTTGCGTCAGACGACTCGGCTGGCAAGATGTCCTTCCACGCCGATGCCGTCCACGGTCTGCTCGACGCCCTGCGCGCCGAGTCTGGCGACTTTGACTCTGCCAAGTTGGAATTCATGGGTCTGCGTCTGGCCAACAACGCATCCGATGCCATGATGCGCAAGGCCGTCGCAACGGCGTTTACCCGCCGCGCCGTGGAGCTCGTTACCCCCGAACACGGCGGCCTCGACGCCAGTAAGGCGGCGGACAAGGCCTTCACCGCGTGCAAGGGCGCATCCAAGTTCGTCAACGAGGTTGGTGTTGGCGGCGGCGAGTCGGCGCAGATCGAGTTCATCCTCGCCCTGCAGCGGGCCTTGCAGCATTACTCCAAGGGCCAGGAGCAGAGCAAGACTGCTACGCTTCTCCCTGCCATGCTGCAGCAGCTCTACGCTCTGGATATCTTGGAGGAGGAAGGAATTCTGGGCTGGTGGGCGGATCCACGTGCGGTGGAGGGTGAGTCTATGGCTGGATTGAAGGAGAAGTGCAGAGTGCTGGTCGAGTGGCTTGAAAACGCAGAGGAGGAAGATGACGACGATGACGACGACGATGATGACAGTGATTAGACAAACCAAAAAGTAAAAAGTAAAAAAGGATAGGCACAATGAAACAAGGCAAATAAACCAAGACAACAAAAGAAAGACGGGGAAGAAAGAGCAGCAAAGAAAAGGGGGCATTTAGACAGCTAGCGAAGTTCGCCCAAGCTGGGTATCATCATATATTGCCTCATTGATAAGCTTAATCCGAATATGCCTTGAAAAAAAATCAATCCCGTCCCTCTCCCCTCCGACCCTTATCTCAATGTGCATGTTCCCTAAAGCGCCATTTCGCCCTGAAATTGCCTGAAATGCCCTCCTTGAACGCAATTTGGGGGGGGTGATGAAGCAAAAGACCCATATCCTCCGTCGTTATCAGTACCGTACATAAAACGAGAAAAGAAAAATGAAAGAAAAATGAAAGAAAAATGATGCCTTGGTTTGGACATTCTTCTCCTCCAGCTCGTCCAGACTTCAGAACGCTAGCTATGTTCATATCCATGCTAGATATCGATATAAGCAGCAGCCATCCTACTTCTAATAGTAACTCTGTAGATCTGAACCGTTGGATGGCTGTCCGCCCATTGGTCGACCCCGACCAAAGGAGCTCGAGGCTCCAGCATCATTCGCTGCTTGGTGACCCTTGGGGTCAACGTCGTCGAGAGATCGGTAGCCATGGCCACCGCGGCCGCGTCCACCTCGTCCACCCCTGGAGGCACGATGGCTTCGACTAGGGTTTCCACCCTTGTTGCGTCCCCTACCAGAGTGAAAGCCTCTGGTCTCGTTTCGGCCGGTATACTGCACGGACCGAGCCGCCCACTCTTCGTCTGCATTGTGCTTGCGCTTGTGAGACTTGTTGGCGAAGAGACTCTGGTATTCGTCTTCCTTGGGATCCTCTGCCTCAATACGAAGGATCACCTTTTCGCCGACAGTTGTCTCAAACGAAAAGCGCTCTTCTACCGGCACAGGCTGCCAAGCAGTAATCTTCCCAGCATCCATAGGGCGAGCGCCTTTTCTAAGGGCAAGCACGACAAGTGGTATGGGATTATCGGTGTGAAACTTGGCAGTATGCGGCACAGGACGCACACACGCAGCCCAGACGGAGTTGTCAAAGCAGGCAGTGCCGGTGACTTCCCACAGCATCTTGCTGCCCATGCCGCCAACTTTTTCGAGTATGCTGGTGGGGCATGGCCTGGGGCAGATGAGGATATTGTTGGCGTGGAACTTGAGGTCGTTATTCGACACGCCAGCTGGGATTTTCGCAAGCTTCAAAAGCTTCTTGATGTCATCGGCGCCTATCATGTAGCTCGTGAAGAAGACTGTCTTCTTGATCATGAGCTTGCTCTTGGAGGAGGGCTCCTTAGTCAGGGTAGCGTTGTGTTGGTTGATCATGTGCTGGACTTCGGCGACTTCAACGACAGGATCAAGAAGTGTGGACGAGTCAACCACCTGGACAACGTCGGCCGTTATGGGCCCTCGCGTGGGCGCTTCAGTCTGACGCCTGTTGTATTCGGCGAAGAAGTCTCGGAATCCCTTTGTATGCCGCGGGCGATCTTCGTACACTTTGATCTCAGAAGCTTGCTGGTACGTCTCCATGAGAGCCTCGAAAAACAGCTGCTTGAAGTGCATTGTGTTCTGGAAGGTCTGATTTGATGGGCTGACCCTCGGTTTCAAGCTGACCATGTCGAACTCAAGCCCTTTGCTGGTCACCATCTTCTTGATCAGCTCGCCAAAGCCATGCTCAGAGCGGCCCGTCAACAGCACGCAGAGGGCATCTGGTTGCTTTGTGCTCAGCTTGACAAGGTCAGCCACCTTTTCGTTCCACCAGCCCTCCCAAGCTCGCTCTTCTTCCTTCTCGGCGCCCTCGCCAGTGGCTGCGAGGATGCGGTTGTCATGCCACCACCCGCCATTAGAAAAAGCTTCTTGGGTCGCGAGCAATCCTATCGTCGGACCGGTCCACAGGGTCGGGTTTGGCATGGGAGTTCGGAACACTAAAGGTTTCTCAAGGTCAGCCTTGGGAATGGAGTTTAGCTGGTGGTGGGAGTGCAAGAGGTAAACGCACGTGTGTTGTCGAAATCGTAGACATGAAGAACTCGGATCTTGTCAACAGCTAGAAGGATTAATTAGCCCATAAGCCCGCAAAAGGAGCGCATGCAGCATGCAGCATGACGAACCTGGGAGCTGCTTCGTCAAGATGGACCATCGCCCAAGTGCCGTGACTGTGAACTGCGAGCTTTTGGCGCCATGGTATGCGCTGTACGCCGATGCCATGGCGCTCGATAGAGAGGAAGAGAAACGGCGAAGACGAGCGGCGGCGGTGATGCTGCGGGATTGGAGACTGCAATGCGTCTGGTCGCGGCCTGAAGTTGAGATGCAGGCGCTGGGCCGAGAATTTTGGACCAAGCAGATGTCGCGAGTCGAGTTGGAATTTCTTCGCTGTATATAGCTTGAGGCGCCTATAGGTCGTGTGCAACGCCTGGCCCTTCTGAAGGGGACCTGCTTTAGCGGGCTATGCACTGGAGGTCAGCAGCAATACGGCAGTGGCTGCTCATCTCCCGTCATATCCATTCGAGGGGCCTACCCTGCATTCATCTCATTTCTACCAATTCATGTTCGTGTGAAGAGCAATTGGAACGGCGTTTGGGAGACTTTTGAGTTTTGCTGCTGCGTCTTGTGTCTGATGTGAGATTATCTCATCAACTCTGTTGTTTTTAGCTGATGAAGCCGGCGGTAAGCTGATCGACTGAACTTACTAGTGATGAGGGTGGCGATTGGGTTGGCAGCTCCCACCCGCGTTATGTGCTTGATCCCAGGCCAGGTTAATCTATGAAAACGGCAGAGTCGGGGCTTAACCTGGCGAGTGCATGTGATCTCATCCCATCGACGCGATCCAGCCCTGATCCTTTATTTTATACTTTCCATGGCATCTCCGGCTAGCGCAGCCGTGCGTTTCCTGGCTGGTTCCAAGAAGGCGCCTCAGGGCATCTTGCAGCTGCGACTGCATGTCAAGCCGGGGGCGAGCAAGACCAGAGAGGGCATTCAGATGGTCACCGACGACGTGATTGAACTTTGCGTTGCGGCTCAAGCCAAAGACGGCGAGGCCAATCAGGCGGTGATTGAGGTCCTCAGCGAGGCTCTGGACATTCCCAAGTCGAAGTTGGTTCTGGCTCAAGGCGCGAGATCGAGAGATAAGACGGTGGTTGTGCAGGAGATCAAGGGCGACGGGACAGCGTATGCCAACACAATTCTCGAGCTGCTTCATAAGGCTAGCTCCGAGGCCTCATGATGGTTGATAGCGCGCTTTTCTATATGGCGAGAGGTTCGTCGCTGGATAAAATCCACATGGTTCTATTCCCTCACCTTCGCCGGTGACTCAACGCCGCTCACCCCGCCATTCATCAATATTCGAAGCTGGCTACTACTTTGTACATGTACCTACCTACTTCAACATGCATGACATCAATACCTATTTAATAAACCTTGGAGCCAAATGCTTCACCCCAGTGCCGTTCGATACAAGAATATGTGATAAAATACGTGTCAGTTGACAAATTTCGTCACATATTACACCATGTCTGGGCAGACCTTTACCATTCAAGCTCTCCAGCTGCAGGATGTGCCCGAGGCGGCTCAGCTCAGCAGCGATGCCTTCCTGACGGATCGCCAAACCCAGATGAAAGCTCTGGGTCGAAACCCGTTCAATATGAAGGAATACCAGACGCAGAGCCTCCCAGAAATGCTGAAATCGCCTCGATGCGTGATATTAAAGGCCGTCGACAACGAAACCGGGGAATTTGCCGGCTTCTGCAACTGGGGGCTCATCGGATTTTCGCCCGAAGAGATGCCAGTAGTGGAAGGCAGAATCCAACCTCCCGAAAAGCCAGCTGCAGCTCCGGCACAGCAGTCAGAAAATGAAAATGACAAGGAGAATGGCAAAGACAAGGAAAAAGAGAAATCCTCTGCGGTAGAGCCAAAGCCCAGTCCCGATGCGGATCCAGACGACCCCATTGAGCGACTCCAGGCACTTACAGGCGCTGATTTGGATGCGTGGCAGAAGGAGGTGATGCCCAAAGGCACCAAATGTCTCGTGGTTATCGGGCTTTCCGTCTCGCCCAAATTCCAGCGGCGAGGCATTGGGTCTGCGCTGCTGCGCTGGGGAACCAACATATGCGACGAGGCAGGCGTCTTTGCTTGGGTTCACTCGTCGGAGCCAGCGTGGAAGATTTACGAAAAGGCAGGATTCCAGGTGATCCGCACCCTCGACGTGGATCTGGACGAATACGCTCCATGTCCTCCTCCAGACGAGGGCCCGGAAGCTAAATGGGGCCACTATGTCTTTCGATATATGAAATACTTTGGGTCACAAGATTGAAGGCGCATGTCGGATGGGCCTGCATGTAGCATTCCTGAGCTTCTAAATATACCATCTCTTGTCTCAAGTCTCACCATGCTCCAATTATAGTACCTGGCTGGATGTGTGCTTTGCATATGGGCATCGACATCTGTCTATCTGAGACGGCAAATCCCAGCTTCTGCCAAGGTTGGTTCATTGCTGGATACAGTACTGATCGGCATTGTGCGGGGGATAGAGGGATTCGGTAAAGGAGAGCCCGAGCAAGTCAGATTCCGACCAGGTCTCAGCTAATAATGAATAAAGAAAGGGGAGGCTTTGTGAATGTTGTCTCTGGAAGCATTCCGTGGTGCGTCTTTTTGTTCCAGGGGGTTCTAATAATATCGTGATCCCGAACCTACTCCGGACTGTAAATCAAGTGCCAGACTCTGAAGATCAACGGAGTCTGCTCCGGCGGGTTATTAGATCCACAGCACAAATATTCCATTGATGTTATACGAGTACTGTTATACTGTTATACTTGCTGAAGCAGTTCTAGTAGAGATCTGGGTCGCGCTCCCTCCCTGCGTGTCTTGCTCTATTTGCGGCAGCGTAGCGTGCATGCCTGCCTGCCTGTGGACCGTCTCTGTCCTGGTGAAAGGCAGATGGCTGGTCTCAGAGTTGATTTATTTTTAGAGGCCCTCGAGAGCAAAAATATTCAAGACATTTCAAGGTTATCTAAACAGGCATTGCGAGCATCCAGGTGGTGCTACAAGTAGACGAAGTCCGTGATGTTCCAGTACGAGTAGCATCGAAATACAGTAGACACTACCCGCAAAGTACTCGTACAAACAGCGAATGATCCCTGGGTGGCAATCTTGCGGAAGGCCGGTCCGCTGAGCCTAACTGGAATACCACCTTGACGGGTGCTGACCCGAGCGAGGACCTGTGGATGTAGCGGCAGAGATAGTCTGTCACACTGATGTATCTGTACTTGAGACAGACACACAAATACGAGTATTTGCCTACATCCCATCTCTGGAGGCTACAGTAGGTACGGACAGCATCTTGCTTCTGGCCTCATGCCATGGCATCCCACCAGACATTCAATCTGCGTCGAGTTGATCATGCTAAGCACTTGGACTTGTCCCGAAGCGACGGAGTCCAATGACAAGCTGACGGGGAACGCCGACAGCGGAGCCGTGTCCAAGGCCTGCAGCACATCATGCATGTTACCAAGTCGGCGATTTGATGCTGGCGAGGCGTCCAGCGCGTGCTGCAAGGGAGATGTGACCTGATTAGCATTTGATGAATGTTGCAGTTATTACACTTGCAATGTGCTAAGAAGCGAGCGTCTCGGGCATTCTATTCGTCGCCGAGTAGGAGAAAAAGCGGCTGGTGTGTGAGTCGATCGCATTGTAGTCGCCGCCTTGGTCGTCTTTCCAGTTCAGCCCCGCAAAGCGACCATCGTGAGTATCCAATTGGCATGCATCACGGCTAGAAAAGGGTCGAGTGTGAATATTCTTGCTTGAAGCGGTAGGCTCCCAAAAAAAGGAAGTACCCCCTGGTACATGCATACAGGCGCTTTTGGCCCCCCCCAGATAATAAATGACCTCCCTTTCATCACCTGCTTCCCTGCATGATTTTGTTCAGGTGGCTGCTATGGGGGGCAGAGCTGATAAGTGCACACATACACACGGAGTACGAGTCCAGCATGTTGGGGTTGGCATCGTCGAGAGATTGGATGGCACACACGTGTATGCCGTCCCAACAGCGGCTTGTCTTGTGAATGGCTGCCTCGTAAGGTGCTAACTAATAGCGGCGCTCATTTTATATCACGAATTGAGACTGATAGATATTATCCTTTTGGGGACTCCATCGCGCTTGGACGGGTATAGGGGTCAAGTTAGAAATTGAGGCTAAAAAGCTTGACCAGCTTACCAAGGACTAGCTCTACCACTAGGATGGAACTGAGAGCCAACAGAGACTCCATGCTGGAGAAAACAACTCCGCCAGCTGATTCAGATGTCAATACGGAGGATCCCGGCTTGGTGGAGGCTGCACAAGATGCAATCCAACATGCCTGTGAGCAAGTACTATGTAGAATTTACGAGCCCGACTTACACACATGGCGGGGGCGCTCGTATCGGTCGGTACAGGTACATGTCTGGCATGTTGAATCTCGACAGGTACGGGTGCAGGTACATGTGGCTTACACTTGCGCTAGGCGTTAGACAAGAGTGCAGTGCTCCGTAGACGAGAAAAAAGAAAGCACATCAAATGGACCTAGCCTATCGTGTCATCATCTGCCGGGGCTTGGCACAGAACAAGAAAGACGGACAGACACGGGGCTGGCTGAAAAGTGGCCATTGAAATTGGCACGAAAACGCTATTGCTCCCTGTCATGGCCTCCAGTCTAGTTACAAGTACTGGGGATTCTGGCTCCGTGTGAGGGACTATGCGCCACACGGCTCTAGCGCCTGGGGATGCCCTAAGAAACGAGGCTTGCATGTACCGTGCATTAGGGACCGCCACACGGATCTGGCTAAATAGAACACGGAACACACGATGGCTCCCGGCCTTTGGATTTGAGACCCCCTTCTTTTTTTTTTTTTCTGTTCTAACACTTATTATTCCCCCCCTGTGGATACATTTGATTTTTTTTTTCTGGAATGATTCCTCTAGTAGTCAATAGACAGGGTCGTAGTGCTGTGTGTTTTGCTGCGTGTTGTTTCCTGTTGGTTCTTTTGCCTTCTTCGCCTGGATTGGATGCATGATTTCCGTGCTTTCAGCTTCCTCCTAGCCGCATGAGGGATTGACTGCATGTGCCTGCCGTGCTTGTCAAGTATCGATACCTGCCCGCGTCTTAGCAGCCATCAATCGCTGTATCTGGCACCGCTCCAGTACACTTGCAGCGCTGTGCCTTCTGAACCACCCACCTGATCTTCCTTGTTAGCCTAGGCCCGGCCCACTCCATCTCGGGCCATCCATTCGCCCATTCAACGGAGCTGGGCTAAATCGTCCAACCTCGATCCAGCCTCGACCAGCCAGGCTTCGAGGTCAATTGCTTCGCTCCCAGTCGAGTCGAATCTCGCTCGCCGACTTGCGACGTCACCTGCCAGCTCGACGTTTGAC
Source organism: Trichoderma virens Gv29-8 (assembly GCF_000170995.1). Taxonomy (NCBI): domain Eukaryota; kingdom Fungi; phylum Ascomycota; class Sordariomycetes; order Hypocreales; family Hypocreaceae; genus Trichoderma; species Trichoderma virens. Next base: position 272,596 of record NW_014013744.1, read on the forward strand.
GGTGCAGAACATTGGCTCCGTCCTTCTGCCAGCCCGGCGCACCACCTCCGTGTCCGGGCGCTTTTACGTCCTTGTGCCGTCGCTCCGGTCCGCCAGCCAAAAGGCCAAGCCCAAAGGCCCAGGTCCAGCCGTCAACGCTCGTCCGACCCGACGCAAAGAGAGGGAGATTGAAGGTATAGCAGGACAGGCAAGGGGCCGTCGACGCAGAATCCGAGCGAGTTCTCTTGCTGCCTCTGCGACTGCAGCTTGCCGATCCTTGGCCGTCGCTGAGCCTCAATTGGAGGCGCGTCGCTTCCTCGCATATTGCCTCTTGGATCCCGCTCAGCATCACCGACCCGGCCCAGAATGTCCGGGACAGAGGCTGCCGCCGCCCAGGGCGGTGGGGGAAACAATGCCAGTGAATTTGTGAGTAGGATTCTTATGCTCTGCCCGCCGCACAACTACACGATTGCTAATATGATGGATGATGTCAAGGTCCGCAAGCTGTTTCGGTAATTGCTCGCCAACGAACCATAACCCTCTACGCACCCGACTGACGTTGCCTTAGCATGCTCGAAGACCCGTCACACCAAGATGTAGCACGATGGGGCAAGGATGGCGACTCATTTGTCGTCGTCGAGGTGGGATTCACCTTGATTACAACTGGATATCGGCGTACACCAGTATTGACTCTTTCTTCTCCAACCAGGGCGAAAAGTTCACGAGGTCCATCCTACCGAAGCATTTCAAGCACAGCAATATGTCTAGCTTTATCCGACAGCTTAACAAATACGACTTCCACAAGGTTAAGCCATCCACTGATGGCGACTCCACCTCGCCGAATGGCAATGTAAGTCCCTTGGCCGATGGAATAACCCAAGTTATACTACGTTGGGGGCGCATGGCTAAGAATTGTGACTCGACGCGCAGATTTTAGAGTTCAAACATCCCTACTTCCGTGTCGACAGCAAAGACGATTTGGATAATATCCGCCGAAAAGCGCCGGCCACCAGAAAACCTCAGGTCGCGGAGGACTTTACTACGAGCCAGCATGTCAGCGTCATATCCGAGCAGCTGACGGCTACGCAGCAGCAGGTGCAGCAGCTCCAGGAGCTGTTTGCCGATGTTTCGCAAACTAACAGGCTCCTCGTCAATGAGGTTCTTACGCTGCAAAAGATGCTCAATGCTCAGAAGCAGGCGCAGTATGAGATGCTCAACTACCTCTCCCCTTACAACCATAACCGGAATAATGGGATGATGGGCCACCAGATGAACTCGAATGGCAGCATGCCGACGGCCGAAGGAGACGAAGCTGTGCCGGAGCTTAGAAGGGCGAGAGAGCTGCTTTCTAGTGTCCCAGCCGACACCGTGGCTGATCGTGAGCTTGAGCGTCTGCATGACATTTACGAATCCCCGGCCGACTCGGCGACCATGGTAACCCCCGTATCGATGCCGATGATGCATGACCCTATGAATGATATTAGCCGGTACCCCGTTTACCCCGTAGGACAGACCGTTGGCATTGATCCTTTCCATTCGGATCACATCAACAAGATTCCATATGCTATTCCCAACGAAGGCAGTTCCGGCCCCATGGACCAACATCAACAACATCAGCAACACACGCCGCAGCCAGGGTCATCCGGTCAGATGAACAACGCACCTGGCACCTCAGGATCGATGGATAAGCCTGCGTCTCTGTGGGGGCCAAAGAAACCCGTTGTATTCCTGGTGGAAGACGACCCCACGTGTGCCAAGATTGGTATTAAGTTTCTCAAATCCATGGGCTGCGATGTTGAACATGCCGTAAGTAGACTGCATTCTCCCAAAACGGAAATAATCAAAGGACGTTGCGCAGCGCATGGTCCCGCGTTATTCGTCGGCGATGTTTAGCGGCTAACAACTGCAGAACAATGGCGCGGAAGCATTCAGCAGGGTCAGCACCGTTGGTCGCGACCATTTCGACCTCATCTTCATGGATATCATCATGCCCCGGTTGGATGGTGTATCGGCTACCATGTATATCCGCCAACATTGCCCAACGACGCCCATCATTGCGATGACGTCAAACATTCGTCCGGACGAAGTGAATGGATATTTCGAGCATGGTAAGTTTTGATGGAAGAGAGGAAGAGTCTAGTTGCTGGGTGTCAAGCTGACCGTCGCACAGGGATGAATGGAGTGCTGGCCAAGCCATTCACAAAGGAAGGGATGCTCAAGTCGGTCAAGACAAACATGCAACACCTGTTAAAGAACCCACCCAGCCAGTCGGATAATGGGCACGGGCCTGGGTTCCTCATGAACGTTCCGTATCTGAGCACGACGGGCAACAGCATCAAATTCGAGTCACCGACTCCACCCGCAGGTGCCAGCGGCTCGAATTGGTCGTCCGGCCACATGTCCCAGAACGGGGTCGACCAGAGTTTTGGGCTCATGGACGGGAGCAACCAGTATAACATATCGCAGAATAGGGGCGGGTACTCGACGATGGATGCATCCTCTGGCCGCATATCCGATCATGACAGCCCGCCGGAGAAGCGGCAGCGCCTGAATAACTCGCAACGAAATTATGCTTAACGCCAAGGCTGACGATTAATTCTGTGCATCGAAGTGCTCTGTTGGATGATCATTTTGACTTTTGTGTCTCCTCAACCCCCCTACCTTCCGCTTTTCACCTTTCCCCCTCCTTGTCGACTCATTGCATGGAGACACTTTGTTATCGGCGTTGTGACTTGTTTAAACCAAAGGAGGAACTTTTTCTTCTTGTCTTTTTTTTTCCATCCTTAAAGATGGATTCCACCTGTTCTCTTGGGATTTCTGGTTGGGATGATGATTTCGCGTACCGGTTGGATATTTTGTCGGGGCATTCTGTGACAATGTTTCCCCTTGGAGAAGGAAACGCTTTTTTTTTGTTCTCTTTTTTGAAATGAACGAAAACCGGAGTTGTAACGATATATGCTTATCTAGGCCATGGGTTTATGAGGAGAATGGGCTGGAGGAGGCCGCCTTTCTGTGATGAAGATGAAGCCGTGCTGGTGTTGAAGGCCCCAAAGCATTGGGAGCCTGGATTGGTGGCTGTTCATGACAGAGAGTGGTTAATCATATGATCTATTTGCACGACAAAACAAGCTCACCATTTGTAAATAAAGTGACGGTTGAACGTCCTTGTATGTGTAAAGAATGAAGTTGAAGTGTGAGTGTGAGTGAAGGCGAGGGAGATGTGCTTGTACTGACTAAATGCGCCCAAGAGCATAGACTTACGAGGTACGGGCCCGAGAAGTCGGCACGGCAGATGGGAGGCCGTCCAAGCATTAATACTAATTTTTCACTCCCCTGAGCAGAGGAGCGAAATGGGCCGGCGAGATCCGATTGCGCATCTCCAGCACGACGTCACATATAAACGAGGCCGGGATGGGCAGGTTAGCGGCGTCGGAGAAGCAACTCCGGCAGCACTATACACGGAAAAGGATCGCTGAAGGACGCACGACGTCACCAAGAGAAGACAAAGAAGAAAAAGGCTGCAGAAAAATCACACCTTGGGATGCCTGTAGCCGTTAGATCCGACGACGCAGGCGCGGCGCTGAGGGTTCCATAGTGGTCTGGACCGGGAATGATGGAGACGGGTGGTCCAGAGAGAGTCTTGGTAGCGGGAAGCGGGGGATGACGGCGAAGTTGGAGGTTGTGGACATGGATATGGGATATTTGGGGGATGGGAGAAGAAGGAGGTGTGTATTGTATAATGGAGATTTTATCATGCAAGGGCTTGTTATGTGTTTGCTTTTGTACGGGGGAGGGAGATGGCTGTCGATGCGAAGGCGGATCGAGCCACTTATACCGAGAGGGACGGAGAATGCATGCCCTTGTCAGCAAATTGTTTGCTACTGTACATACTCGTACATGCCTTGCCAGGCACTAATTAGTCTATCCGGGTGCCTATTACTACCTACTTACTACCTTGGGGGTGGCAACGTCAGAGTCCCGGCAGTCTAGAGCAAGTTCTACGGCCCGGGTGTGTTTATGCGGCAATCAATCTGAGGTTGTGCCAAGGGGGGGCTCTTGATGCCGGAAGCCTTTTGTTGATGCTACCTCGCCTGGGAGTAGATGCGCCGGCGGGCTAATGAGCAAGCAGCGGGCAACTGGTGTCTATGTGGTACAGCCGGGAGGCGGTTTGACGGTGTAGCACTTACACGAGCGATACGAGGTTTTTTTCTTTACTTTTCTTTGGTTTCTTTTTGTGGTTCTTGTTTTTTCTGTTTGACGACAGAGGAGCGGACTTGGTGTTTGTTTTGGATGTACTCCGTATCAGTGCTAACAACCCACAAGGAAAACATGGGGGCTGATGGTGCCTTGCGCCGTAATCCCCCAAACTCCGACCAAACTCGTGGGCTGACACGGGGAGAAAGGAAAAAAAAAAGTTCCTTACGGTGGAGAGAGAAAACAGACGATGACAGATGACAGTTCTGCCAAGCCGGATAGCTTGGTGGTTTTTTTGGAACTTTCTAGTCTAGGCCCTTGCTTTTTGGGACGCATGAAGCTGAGTCGAAGATCTTTACCAGATAGGGTAATTTAGGTGTTCTGATTCGGAGACGATCCGGAGGGTTGGCTCAAACTCTAATCCGTTCATGTGAGGGATTGAGGTGAAGCTCGTAATTGTTAAAGAGTGTTGAGCTGTTAAGCAATTTGAAGAATAGTATAGTAGATATTGAAGGTGGCAGGTCAGTTATAGAAGTGTGTGGTTGTAAATATGTAGTTGCAGGTGCTGCTTATAGGTCTGGAGCTGGAAGCTTGTGGTTGGTGCCCAAGCAATCAGTCACTGAAGCTGCCCATCAATTGGACGGATCCATCCATCCATGGATGCTATACGGAGTACACTGTTTGACTGTTTCCATGGGAGCTCCGAGGGCAGCTTCAGTGGGGTGACGCCTCTGAAGCGCCCTAAGCTGACAGCACTGAATCCATTGAACTCAATTACACGTACAGTATCCATCACAGTATATTCTCAGTATAGGCACTATGCACTTTAGCTGTCAAGTGGCAGTTTCAATTTACGCGTCAAGACGCGTTTTCCCCAATCAATCCAATTGACCATCCCCGCGCAAGGGTTTGGGCCTTGTTCGCCATATCAAAATATCCCGACCAGATTCTCCGTTGCAGGACCAAGCCAGCAGCCAATCAGCTCAGATCCAGCTGCCCAAAGAAAAAGAGAAGCAATGCCACATTCGCTCTCTCTCAACTCGGGCAACGCCGCTGCTATCAAGGACGAGCAAATAGACGGCGAACCAGGAATTCCCACCAACATTGCTCCAGCACAGACAACCGCAACCATGTCAGACGACGATCTCGATGTCGATATGAACGAGATGGAGGCACCGCCCGCAGGCCAAGCCGAGGAATCAAAAAAGGAGGTCAAGTTGGACGAGCTATTCGCAGATGTCGACTCCGACGACGAGTTTCCGAGCTTAGCGCCCGTTAAGCGCGAAGGCGTCAGCTCACCGGCACGAGCAGCTTCACCCTCGTAAGTGGTTATCTCGTCTTTGTTCCAGCAGTTCTTGAGGGGATAATAACCAACTGACCACTCGATGCATAGAGACATCCCCGCCTCAGATCCAGAGGTCATGCGCAGCTTTTACCAACGACTCTTCCCCTGGCGACAGCTCTTCCAGTGGTTGAACCACAGCCCAACGCCTACAAATGACTTTGGCAATCGCGAGTTTGCATTTACTCTGCAAAACGACGCATATCTGCGGTACCAGTCTTTTGCAACGGCAGATCTGTAAGCTGATATGTGCAAGCAAATGACCAGTGCAGCTGTGCTCACAGTGCATCTAGACTACGAAAAGATGTCCTCCGCCTCATGCCCTCCCGTTTCGAAATCGGCCCCGTCTATACAACGAACCCTCGAGATCGAAAATCCTTGCACAAGTCGTCCGCCTTCAAGCCCCTGTCGAAAGAGCTTTGCTTTGATATCGATTTGACCGATTATGACGACATCCGAACATGCTGTGACAAGGCCACCATCTGCAACAAGTGCTGGCAATTCATGACCATGGCCATCAAGGTTGTCGATATAGCTCTGAGAGACGACTTTGGCTTCAACCACATCATGTGGGTGTACTCTGGACGAAGAGGTGCCCACGCTTGGGTATGCGACAAGAAGGCTCGGTCAATGGATGATCAGAAGCGGAGGGCCATAGCAAACTACCTGGAAGTAATCAAGGGTGGTTCACACAGTGGCAAGAAGGTCAATGTCAAGAGACCACTACACCCACACCTCAGGTGAGTGACGATTTTCTGCTTTTGGTGGATAATATTGATAGCAGCAATGGCACTAACATGTCGTTTAGCCGGAGTCTCGACATTCTCAAGACGCACTTCCAAGAAGATGTACTGGCTGTCCAGGATCCTTGGGGAACAGATGAACAAGCTCAGAAACTATTACAACTTCTCCCGGATCGCACTCTAAACGATTCATTACGCCGTAAATGGGAAGCCGCTCCAGGGCGATCGTCAACATCAAAATGGGCTGATATTGACGCTGTGGCTAAGACCGGTGCAAGTAAGCATCTGGACGCAAAAGGATTGCTGGAAGCTAAGCAGGATATTGTACTGGAATATACATATCCTCGCCTCGATATCGAAGTCAGCAAGAAGCTGAACCATTTGCTCAAGAGCCCCTTTGTTGTGCATCCAGGCACGGGGCGAGTCTGCGTGCCCATTGATACCAAAAACCTCGAGGACTTTGATCCTCTTGGCGTACCTACGGTGCAAAGCTTACTCGCGGAAATCGATACTTGGAAGGGTGGAGAGGACGGTGATGAAGATGACAAGTCCAAAGCCAACGTTGCTGACTGGGAAAAGACCAGCCTCAAGCCGTATGTTGAGCAATTCAGATCATTTGTGTCGGCTCTCATCAAAGATGAAGGTGTTGCAAAAGTAAAGCGAGAGCGAGAGGACGATTCAATGGATTTTTAGAGTCATAATGATATGGAGCATCAATGGACTGTCACCAGGTTGCATATAGCAGGAGGGATATATAATTTTGTGCAGCAGGTTTTTGGGCATGAATCTTGCTTGGTATTATTCAAGGAGCCGTATACAACAATTACGCCTATGATGATGTCTCTTTTACTTGTTCAGCGTGTCCTTCGTCTGCAGCATCAGCTGATGCCTCAGCTGTTGCAGCGTCTTGTGCCTTGGTTTCTGATGTCTCCTCCTCATCGTCTTCTTCATCCTGCCCCTGCTCCTCCTCCTCACCTGCTTCCTCACCCTCTTCCTCACCTCCTTCACCATCGCCGGCATCCTCACCCCTTAATCTTCCGCCCTTTCTCTTTGGGATCACGCTCAAAAACGCCTGGCCCCAGTCGCCGCACTCTAGCCACTTGAGCATAATCTCAACAACATGGTTCGTCGCTAGGACTTGCCGGCTCTGCATTACCATGAATTGGCCAATTGGCAATCTTGCTGTACGGATGCCCTTTTCCCGCGCGCGTCTATAGCAAAGGCCCTTTTCGCGGTTCTTGTCAACCAGTCCACCTACGACATAGCATGTGTTTGGTTCCAGGCGTTCAAGTGTGTAAGGGGAATCAGATGACAAGTACACAACGTCCTTGTTCGCCTCATCCAGGGGCGGCTCCGGGCCAGGAATAGGAAAAGGGTCGGTTTCATCACGAGTCCACGCGGGAGCCTCGTCGAGGCTGCGCTGCAGCGACTCAATCATTTCGCCTCCGCTGCCGTCGGTGGCGTTCATGCGCTCACGGATCTTGGCCGCGCAGCTAGTGAAGTCGCCGTCGTGAAACCAGATGCCCTTCCAGTTCTTGTGCTGCGCACCGAGGACCTCGTGGAAGCGCTTTGCGATGCCCTTGTTGAAGCCTGCGACCCAGAGATGCGAGCGATACCTCGCCTGCTTGTTGTCAGAGTACGACCGGGTGACCTGGCTGGACAGCGAGACGCGCTCCTTGTCCATCATGTACTCCTCAAAGTCACAGTCGATGATGATACCGATAGGGGCTAGAGTTGAAGGCGTCTTCTTCTTCTGTAGCTCCAGAGGGTCGACGCCCTGAGCGATGAGAGCGGCGCGCTCGGAGCGGACGCGAGACTTGCGCTCGTGGCGCTTTTCCTTGCGGCGCTTGCGGCGGTCGTCTTTGCCGGCTTCCCATTCTTCTTGCCTGCGGAGACGCTTGAGGGCGTTTTTGGACATGGGAGGGTTTGAGGGGGCGGGTTGAGCTTGTTCTTGTTCTTGGTGAGTGTCCATTGGTTCTGAGAGAGGCTGTGTTGAGGCCTCGGTAGACTCCAGGGAACTCATTTCTGCGATGATTTATGTGTGGTATGACTTGAGTGATGGGTTCTTGATGAGGTTATGAGATAACGGAGATTCGATCCGGGATGAGAAGTTCAATTGGAGCCGGGTTGGCTTTGAGATTGAACTGTCTGCTGTGTTGTTGAGATCACCTCTGCCGGCGACTGTTTATGTGATGGTGAGTCACAGAAGTGTAGTACCAGCTATTTTTGAGGTTTTTGATATCCAAAGTAGCCTTTTAGCTGAATAAAGCTCTTGGAAATCACAATTGGTCACTGCGACACCGCTAGAACGCCCTTAATCGCCAATATCATGGAGTTTTCCAAAGTCTTATATGGACTTTTTCTATGGGGCAATCTTTTGCGCTCCAAATCTCTTGGTGGGCTGGTGGGGCCGAGCAAGTACCTTTGTACCGCCGCCCAAAATCCGGGACAGCCTTTGACAGCCCAAAATTCTTCTGTCCAATCACGGCAGCCCAATTGATGACAACTCCCATCACGTGATGCGCAATTCCCGGCATCAAGGCACTCAACCAGGTCAAAACAGCTCCTCCTCTCTTTTCAACTCCCATCACGGGCGAGATACCCCAATTCCACAACGCCATGGCGAAGCCGTATGTGCCGCATGACGTCCTTGACGAGACGGCCAAGACTTCATTAGTCGGCCTGGGCAGCGGCATCTTCATTGCCGCCATCCAGAATGCCCTGTCGAAGCGCAACGTGGGCGCTATGAGCGTCTTTACGCGGGGAGCTCCCATCATTGGCATTGCCGGTATGGACTGAGTCCTCCTGCAGGATGCGGCTCCAATTGGGCCGGATTCCTTTCTCGGAATACAATTATCAGAATGCGTTTCGGCTGACGGGTGCGCTGTTTGTGTCTTCTAGCTGCCGGTCCCGGTGCCTATGCCTTCTTCTCCCGGACGATGATGAACCTGCGTGAGAAGGAGGATGCTTGGGCCGCCGCCTTCGGAGGTTTCATGTGCGGCAGTGTTCTCGGACTTCCTTGTAAGGATCCCTTCGGAACTCTGCGTGGTTTTCGGTAATGGCGCTTGCTGACTCCCATACTACAGTCAAGCGCACTCCCATCGTGTTGGCCCTCGGTGCTTTCGTTGGCACTGCCCAGGGCCTGTTCCACGTCACTGGAGGACGACTGGACAGCTTCTACAAGGAGGAGGATGAATTTGAGCGCAAGGAGATTGTTCGACGGACAACCCGGGTGCCCGTTGAGCAGACAGTCGCCGAGCTTGGCGAGGGACGAGGTAAGTCTCGACTCCCAAGGATCTCCAAAGTAGATTTCTGTAAGCTGACACTCGAATGCAGGCATTCGTCCTCCTGGATATGAGGAGCGGAGACGAGAGCGGATCAAGGAGAAGTATGGCTTCGAAGTTAACCCTGTGAGCGCCACCGTTGAGGGCAGCCAATAAATACAATGATAAAAAAGAAAGAATTAAAGCCAGCTGCCAGAGATTGAGGTGAGTCCGCGGCAGCTTGTACATATATCCATCGCATTCCAGTGCGGAAGAGATGCGATGCTAGATAATCGGATTTTTTTTTTTGTTTTCCCGTTGCCACGTCGCCATCACCATTGCTATTGCCATTTGCTGGTCTGCATGTTTTTGGATCTGGGCTGCCGGTGTCACGACGACAAAACTTGAAAAAAGGTACGTTGTTTTGAATATTCTTCATTTTGCACTTTGTTTTCTTCTTTTCCATGATGAAATCTCTTCAGAGGCTGTTTATGATATCACTGATTACATTATCACCATATCTACATTGTATTGTCTGATGGAACTCTTTTCTTTATCTCTCACTATTTTATACTGGCTGCATGTCACGAATAGTACGCTGACATATGGAATACACAGGATATAAAAGCTTTTCATGTAAAATCGCGAGTCTCATGCCCCTTAAATATCGGCGCTCTTAGTGCTATTATATGCATATCCTTCCCAATGATAGGATCTGTTTCCCAAATAAATGCCGTCAATCCCAACTCCTGGCGCTATTAAATGCGAGGCCATTACACTAAATGTCTTCCTTTGCGTAAACTGACGTTGATTTTATCCTCCATCCATGTGATTTGTTTATAGCGCCTTGACAGATTGAAAGAAGGGGTTGGCGAGCAGCTGCTCGTCTGCTGCCACCAACTCCTTTAGTTTGGCCACCTGCTCTTCCTTGCTCAGCTCTCCGTTCTGCACGGCCTCCTTCCATTCAACCAGCACCTTCTTGAGCATTGCACTGCCCTGCTCGACGTCCTCAGTACTGTAGCTCACGCCAAGATCTTCGTGTTTGGTAGTAAAGTCTTCGAGCTCGTCTGCCTTGCGCTTGGCCATGCGAACGACCTTGTCTGGGAAGCGCACAAGCTCAGCGACGTGGATACCGAAACTCTGATCGCAGATGCCGGGCTCAACCTTGTACAGCAACGTGACCTCGCGTTTGGCGTTGACATCGCCATTGGTGCCGCTAATGTGCGCCGTGACGTGCATGTTCTTGACCTGGGGATACTGGTCGGCCAGCGCGGTGAGTTCGTGGAAGTGAGTTGCAAACATGGCAAAGCAACCAATCTCTTTGACAATGTGCTCGGAGATGGCCCACGCTAGACCGAAACCGTCGTATGTCGAGGTGCCGCGACCAAGCTCGTCAATGATGATGAGGGACTCGGCAGTAGCTGACTTGAGGATGTTGGCCGTCTCAAGCATCTCGGCCATGAAGGTCGAGACGCCCTTGAGTTGAGAATCGGAGGCACCCACACGGGCAAGGATAGAGTCGAAAATGGTGAGCTCGGCCTCTGAGCAGGGAACAAAAGAGCCAACTTGGGCCATGAGGGCAATGACGCCGGCTTGGCGGATGTAGGTAGATTTACCACCCATGTTGGGTCCGGTGATGATGAGGAACGATGACTTGTCACGGGTGAGATCCACATCGTTGGTGATGAATTGGACATCATCCTGGAGCTCCATGCAGGGGTGACGAGCGCCGGTGAGCTTTGTCTGACCTTCGCCACGAGTGTGCATCTTGGGTCGGACATAGGCTTCAGGAGCGTACACGGCGGCGTGAGAGAGCGAGACAATGACATCCAGATGAGCCAGCACGCCCGCAAGACGCTCGAGGACGGGGCAATACGAGGACGCTACCTGGACGACCTCGTTCACCAGGCTGCTCTGGGTGCGGTTGTAGTTTTGCGATAGCTGGTCGTGCTCACGACGATAGGCCTGCAGCTGCTTTGTTGTAAAGTAGACGCCGTTCTTCTGGGTGGAGCACTCCTGATACTTTGACTTGCCGCGGATGCAGCCAGCTTCTTGTCTCGTCAGGCGCATGCACACACCATGGACCTTGTGGTTGGCCTCGAGGAAAATCTTCTTGTCGGCCTCCTGGTCCAGGTCGCGTGCGGCGCTGTGGAATTCCTGTCTGATATCACGGTCGAGTTGATCAAGCTTTTTGCGGATAACACGCAGGCTCTGATCATACTCTGGTTTGATGATGTACTCGTGCCGGTCTAGGGCATCGAGGTCAACTGTTTGCTCAACCATCTCCTGAAGCTTGCCGAGACTATCGGACAGCTCTCGGAGTTTGTTGGTGTATGCATCGTCGAGAGGATCCTTGTAAGCCTCGTCCATGACTCCTTCCAAGGTGCCAATGAAGCCAGGCAGGCGGATGACAACTTGATAGGCGCGGACGACGTCCTCTAGATTGGCTTTGCCGCGCTGGAACTTCTTCGACAGACGGTAGAGATCGGGGACAGAGCGCAAGTGCTCTTCCTGCATGGTTTGACGGAGCTCAGTATCGGTATAGAACGCCTCTACGAGCTGCTGTCGCCTTTCAATCTCATCCTTGCTCATCAGCGGCTGCTTCAGCCACTGCGCCAAGAGGCGACTGCCGACAGGAGTCTTGCAGTGGTTGAGCACACCGTAGATGCTCATTGTCTTGGAGCCGTCTCGTGGACCGGGCATGAGATTAAGAGCCTTGAGGGCTGCGGCATCGAGCTTCATATACTGTGCCAAGTCATGTTGGTAAAGCTGATACTGGCCAAAGTTGGAAACATCTTGTAGGGCGCCAATGTATTTGATCAGGCATGCTGCGGAACCCATGGCCAACTTAAGGTCTGTTTGTGGCAGCATGGCAACTGATTTTTCGTCTTTCAAGAGGCGGGTCAGGTCTTGCTCAATGTCTTTGATGCCAAAGTCACCGGCTGGTCGTTCGGCCAGGGCCACACCGCAGTTATTGATGATTTGCCTTATTTTCGCCAGTTCGGGGTCCTTCTCCTTCTCTCTGTCGCCTTTCTCGTACTGAATGAGACACTCCCGGACACCAAGCTGAATAAGAAGAGCCTCGAAATTGGAGTAGAGATCATTGTCGAGGAACTCGCTGACACCGAGCTCTCGCACACTGGCGTCAGCAAAGCAGACACCGACGGCACGTGCCTCCGAAGCTTTTGCGGATATCTTGACTGCCATAATCATGGGAGCCGAATCAATCTGGCCACCCAGCTCGTCCTCGACATCTTGGAGGTTTCCCGGGGACGCCTGCTTGATGCACTTCCAGTTCATCCGCCCGCTGGAGCTCTGCCAGATCTCGACCCTCTTGCCCAGCTTGAAGAGCGCCTCGCGGAGGAACTGCCGGAAGACGGTCGTGGTTAATGTGACGGAGGGGAGACCCGTGTGGTCATTCTTGCCGAGTTGTCGGACAACGGATGTCGTCTTGTAGACCTGAAGGGGCTATGTTAGAGGTGAACTGATCAAAAAGAGTTGACTGGAGAGGTATCGTACTGTCTTAGCAATGAACATGGCATCGTTGCCATGGGAGGTGTACCAGTCGCCTCTGTCGAATATCCGCACGGCATCTTCGCCGAGATTTGGTAGAGATTTGAAGAAGCGGATGAAGCCGCCCTCGTCGTCGACCTAGTGATACAATGTCAGATTCGGTATCTCGCGGTCTGGCTGATGTAAGAGGCAGATGTACCTTCAATTCGGGTCTTGAAGCCATGATTGGAGACTATGAATTTGTGATGAAGATGCCCAAGCGATCCCTCAAAACTTCCAAATCTCTTTCCAGCCGGAGCGAAGGAAATGAAGCATGGAGATGCAGCTGGTCGAAAAGACGTGGCTTGCAGAATCCCCTGTAGAGCCACCGGCGCGTGTCTTGGAGGGGAGACGCGTCTGGACTGCAATCAATTAAAAAAGAGGTGACGCGAAAGGCGGGGCTTAGGTAATCGCCTCTTCCTCTTCCCGCCTTGAAGCATCCACTTACTCATCACGTCAACTATGCTTCTATACTGGAGGCTTGCTGTTGCTTTCGAACATGCACGCTTGAGCTCTTTTATCGTCACTATGAAATGGCAATGTCTGAATATTTAAACCTCGAACCTGGCCGCCTCAGCATACTTTCAAGGTGAAAAGACATAACCTCATCGGCCCTCTAAATTTCGATCATGGACAATCCCGTGGCTGCAAATGTGCTCGGCACAGCTGGAGCTGTAAGCCTCTTCCAATAACTACTAACCATGAAGATGGTACATCTCTCAAACCACCGGCTAATATTATTCCTCCTAGGTGTGTTGGTCTGTACAGGTACAATTGCCTCCGTTTCTATACTATCGGCATGTGAATAGCATCACTAAACAAGAGGCAGCTTATCCCCCAAATCATCATCAACTATCGTCGTCACAACACCACCGGCCTGCAGCCCTCAATGATGATGCTGTGGGCGTGTGCAGGCGTTCCACTTGGAGTGTACAACATCACCAAGGAGTTCAATATAGCCCTACGCATCCAGCCTCAGATTCTTACACTCTTAAGTCTGGTCACTTGGGCTCAATGTCGATATTACGACAAGGTGAGTACATAATTGCTTCGCTGTTGCTACCCAGCAGGAATTACCAATGACTAACCTTAGTCTTAATACTAGAAATGGCCTGTTTCTCGCTGTCTTCTCGTAGCCATTCCCATCGCTCTCTTGATGGCTGGTACACAAATTGCCCTCATCTTCGCCCTTCGAGCGGCTCACTCTAAGCATCTCACATGGCCAGATACTTTAATGGCAATCCTCTCGGCGGCGTTCCTCGCTGCTGGCGTGCTCAGACACTACTGGGATATATATGTCCATCGATCAGTGCGCGGAATCTCATTCATATTTGTGGGCATCGATGCTGCCGGCGATATCTTCTCACTCGTCTCAGTATTCTTCCAGCCGAAACTGGACATCCTCGGCATGGTGATATACGGGACTGAGCTAGTCCTTTGGATAGGCGTATTCGCTTGTGGTGGTTATTTCAACTTGCTGCCTTGGGTGAAACAGAATCTGAAGATGCCCTCGGAGCCTGATGGAGCCCACAGTGGCTCTGAGGTATCTACAGATCCTACCACTCAACCACCTCATGGCATCTCTCTTCGAAACATTCCGTCATCCACATCCGTCTTTAGAACGCCATCAAGCGAATTTACTGTCGCAAGAGCCAGAGCTGGATTTCACGATGCCGATGATGAGAGTGTCACAATATCACGAGGATGAATTGGAGCTCATGAACATATCTTTTATACTGTAATTACCTCGATCTATATCAGCACGGCAAATTGCCTCATATGAACGCTACCGTGAGTATCATGCCTGTATTAATTTTGTGCCACATCTTCAAGGATCATGGATGATGCCTTTTCCGCAATGGCATAAACAGTCGCCTGTATATGCGCACTTATTTGAAGCGGCATGATGCTTGCATCCACAACACGCAGCTTCTTGACTCCATAAACCTTGAGCCTCTCATCCACAACTCCCCCTCGAATACCTTCATGGCCGCCCATGGCGCATGTTCCAACAGGATGAAATGCTACAGCAGTGCTATCAGTGATCCACTTCTTCATATACTCGTCGTTCGCGTATGAACTGGCAGGGGGGTGAAATATTTGCTTCACAACACTGCTAAAAGCAGGCGCAAGCAGGATATCGCGAGCAAAGCGGGTCGATTCCATCATAACCTCGAGGTCAATCTCTCCACGAGGGCCATGGTAATGCCTAGGATCAATCACAGGATCATCTCCCTCAGCGGCCGGTGGCTGAATATGGATTGAGCCAACAGCGAAAGGATACTGCAGAATTTGGAACAGCGTGCCAAACTTTTTGCCAGTCACAGCCATGGGCGCGGCGCCAAGTCTAAAGATGTATTCTGCATAGCCGAACCGGTCGGCATGTCTCAGGCGCTGCTCCATGAGAGTCTTCTTGGCTGGCGAGAATCCGGTTAGAGCTTGGGCCTGAGAATGTAACCTCTCCAACGTATCTTGTGACATGAAGCTGGCAAGGGGAACAAAAGTGTAAGAAGAAGGAATGCTGGCAAGAGGGCCAGTTTGGTCTCGACGATACTGTTCTCGAGCTTCAGCTGCGTAGTTAGCATCAAAGAAGAGGTCATCTCTATTCTCAAGCTCTGGGTCTACTTCTGCGATGATATGGACCGCTATTTCTCCCCGTTAGCTCAAGACTTGCCTTTAATACTAATTGGTATTGCCGAAACAGGTACATACCGTTGTGGTCTTGCAGATTTTCTCCTACCATGGGACTGTCCACTTTGACAGCAATGCCGGCCCGAGACAATATCTCGGGATTGCCTATGCCCGAAAGCTCAAGTATCTGTGGGGACTTGATGCTTCCAGCGGACAATATGACTTCGCGAGATGCTAGGGCGACATGCTCCTCGCCTTTGTATGTAAACCGTACTCCAGAGGCTACACACTCATTGTCAATATTGTCAAGGATAACCTCCTGAACTGTAGCATCAGTCAAGATGTGGAGATTAGAGCCAGCTAAGGAACAATAGTTGGTTGCAAATGATCGGGTCATTGTGCGTGGGTCAATGTTGTTGACATTTGTCCACGCTCCGACATTCGACCCCGCAAAATGAGCAGAGTTTGTTGGTACTCCCAATGAATTGAGTGCCTTGAACCAGTGACGATTAGATGGAGAGTATTCTTTAGCATAAGAGATGTGAATCGGTCCTGAGTCTCCAAAGGCCTCGGGATCATATCGAAGGTCCTCTTCATCCCGTATAGAATCGCTAGGCGTATGAAACGTTTCCGATTTTTTGAAATAAGGTCTATGAGCCGATATCAGAGAATATTCACATTGATTCACCTTGCTATTGCCTGAAAAGCACTTACAACAGCTCATTCCATCCCCATCCGGAATTGCCTAGCGCCTCCCACCCATCATAGTCCTCTCTAGCACCTCTCATCCAAGTCATGAAGTTGATGGCGCTCGACCCACCAAGGGCTTTTCCTCGCGGCCAACTGACCGACCTTCCTCCTAGACCTGTCTGCGGTGCTGTCTGAAATTTCCAGTCGATTTCACTGCCCAGTGACATTGCGAGATAGCCGGGAATTTGGACATCTTCGCGGCCGTTTGCCGTCCCTCCAGCTTCAAGAACTCCAACGGTGTACTTTCCATCTTGAGCTAGACGAGATGCAACGACAAGGCCAGCAGTTCCGCCGCCGATGACGAGGAAGTCAAAGGACTGGCGGATGAAGTCGTTGATAGAGACTATCTGCATGTTGCTATGGAGCTTTTGGCTGGTACTTAAGGAATTTTTGAGGAGAAAATGATTACTGATTGTCTACTGCCCTTCTTGCTTCAATTTTTTATGTCTTATATAGATATTCTCAGCTATTAGTGCTGACCTGGCGAATGTAGGATTCATCGGGACTCGGGCATCGCAGCCTAACTCCAAACATGGAATACGGAATAAAAATGCACGCCAATATCTCCGCGCTACACAAACATACATACAACTGGCTAGTAATTTAAAGTTTGAGATTACATCTCCCAAGGTACTATTAAACTGATGTCCCAATAAGGGATGACAAGCTTGGAAGTGGTAATGAAACCGAGGGATTACAGTGAGACTTACAGGCTTCAACTTTAAACTCGGGCTAGTGGTTGTCTTCGCCTTGTAAGCAGCTATCCTTAACTCGGCCTTACGTTAGAAAGGCAAGTTGGCTATGAATGATTACAAAGAGATGCACTTCAATGTATGTTTGATGCCACTTCTTTTTTTTTTTTTTTTTTTTTTTTTTTTTTTTTTTTTTGGTGTACAAGGTCGAATGTTGAGTCCGTCGAGATGGCCTCATCCCTTCGATCGAGACATTCTAGCTCGCTCACGAGCATCGGCCTCAAACACAATCATGACATCATGGACTGACGCCTCAACCAACAACACTCCTCTGGAATGCTCCTCTGGAATATTCGTGTCATCCAAATCTCAAACGTGGATTAAAGATTCCACTGACTGAATTGTCTATATAATCACACAATTCAGCAAAATGGTCAAACCACGCGTGATATACTGGTTCAGAACAGACCTCCGTTTGCACGATTCGCCGGCCCTCCAAGCAGCCCTAGATCTCGAGCCAGAGGTCCTCTGGCCAATCTTCACATGGGATCCTCACTACGTGTACAAGGCCAGAGGAGGCGTGAATCGGTGGCAGTTTCTGTATGGCACCTTGGCTGAAAGCCTTCATTGAATGATGAGACGAGAGACTGATATTTTCGCATTAGATTGGACTGCCAGAATGACCTCTCGCAATCCATTACGAAGCTGAACAAGAACTCCAAGCTGTTCGTTCTCAGGGAAGGCCCGCAAACACTCCTCCCAAAACTTTTCAAAGCATGGAAGCCCACCCACTTGGTTTTTGAAAAGGACACAGACGCATATGCTCGTTCTCGAGACGAGGCCGTCGCCAAAGCAGCCAAAGCAGCAGGAGTCGAAGTCATCATTCGACCAGGCCGAACTCTCTGGGACAGCGACGACATCGTCAAACACCACGGCGGAAAACCCACCATGTCGATAACCCAGCTACAGGCGGCGGGCAAGAAGATTGGTCCCGTCGCAAAGCCCATTCCCGCACCTGAGAGCTTACCTGATCCGGGAGACATGCCCGTGGATTTCGAGCGGCATCTTCCTGAGACGAAACCAGATTTCAATGAAAGTTATAGATCTGAGGAAGACACTGAGTATAAACACATCGCGGGCCCGAATGGCGACTTTGCAATTGAAACGCTGGAGGAACTCGGCTTTCCTCCAGCCACGACTCCCCATCGAGGCGGCGAAACGCGTGCCCTCAAGGCTCTCGACGAGCTCCTCAAAGATAAAAAATACACGGCAACTTTCCAGAAGCCAAAGACAAGTCCAGCCCAGTTCAATCCCCAGTCCACAACCCTGCTCTCGCCATTCTTCCACTTTGGGGCCCTCTCCGTGCGCCTGTTCTACTGGCGCGTCCACGCCATCGTCGAGTCCTACGGCAAGGCAGCTTCATCGCCCCCAGAGAGCCTCATCGGCCAAGTACTCTTTCGCGACATGTACTTTGCCGCCCAGGCAGCCCTTGGCGCATCATTCGCGCAGACAGCAATGAACCCTTACTGCCGCTTCATCCCCTGGCATCTCCCCTCCAAGCGCGACCCAGACACAGGCCTCGCCACGGGAGATCACCACATCGACAACCAACAAGCCGAAACGTGGTTCCAGCGATGGAAGGCCGGCGTCACCGGTTTCCCCTGGATCGACGCCCTCATGCGCCAGCTCCGACACGACGGCTGGATCCACCACCTCGGCCGCCACAGCGTCGCCTGCTTCCTCACCCGCGGCGGCTGCTACGTCGACTGGGAGCGCGGCGCAGAGGTTTTCGAGGAGTGGCTCATCGACCACGAGCCCGCCTGCAACATCGGCAACTGGCAGTGGCTCTCTTGTACCGCCTTCTTCACCCAGTACTTCCGCTGCTACAGCCCCGTCTCCTTTGGCCAGAAGTGGGATAAGGACGGCGCCCTGATCCGGCAATGGGTTCCTGAACTCAGCCGCGTGAAAGCAAAGTACATCTACGAGCCGTGGAAGATGCCTCTCTTCGACCAGAAGGAGGCCGGCGTCCGGGTCACTGGAGATGGACTCTCGGGTCGGCAAGAGGCGACGTACCCAAAGCCCATGTTTGATTTCAACGAGCGGCGAGACATCTGCATGGCGGCCATGAAGAAAGCATATGCCGTGGGGCTATACGGAAACGACGACAGGGTTATAGATGGAAGCTGGAGAACATTGTTCCCATCCCCTGACGAGGCCGAGGTCATGGGAGAGTATGAAAGCGACTACGGGGAGAATGCAGATCATAACGAAGATGAACAAGACCGAGGTGAATTAAATGGAGAATCTACCCAGAACAAGCGTGGTGTGGAAAGTAATGCTGCGCAGTCCAAGCCGAAGAAGCAGAAGACAGAGGCGTAACCTAGCATACAAAGAGATTAAGGGGTCTAAGAAATCGATTACAGATATAAAACTCTAGATAGAATTCCAAGTCAGGGCATATTTCTCAACATGATTATCTCGTATACTAAGATGGCCCAGCTTCATCTACAGTCTATAACCTCCAAAATTAGGAATAATCTCTATAATGTTTCAAAGATGACCAAGACCAATTGTCTATAACATTGAATCCTTGACAGACAAAATCCCTATCCGCTACCTACTCATCTTCCGTGTGTGGTGGAGTTCGTTCGGTTGTATGGTAAGACTTGAATGTTTCGCACAGGCATGCGCATAACGTCCCAATGATCAGAGATGTTGGGATTGCCGTAGGGGCGCAAAGCAGCAAATCGCAGGCTACATCAAAAGGTTAGCAGATCCAGGAATCTCGAACAAGTTAGTTGTTTAGATTGCATTGTCTCACGTGTAATTGCCTGGAGCGATATAGCTTCCGTTTGCTAGCTTGCCAAACCACCAATGCTTAGCATAGCCACGTGGAACCCTCATCATAGGAAACGAGACTGTTTGCTCCTTATCCATACGGCTAGGGTCGTAGTACCAGAAGGTGTCGGCATCTCGCATTGTGGCCGCTGCACCAACATAGCCGGATTCCCCAACGACGGGAGGATACTCCCAATGGATTTCGGTCCAAAACGGGGTGTATATCTAAAGAGATGATCCTAATTAGCAGTTTAATGACCCGGCTTGGAGCAGGGGGCGGATACTGACATCCCAGCGGAGATGGAAACATGGGTAATCGAGACGGGCAGATAACTCGACAAAGTCAAATCTGCTTTTGTCGGTAATAAATGACCAACTGTCGTCGTCGACATTAGATATCTTCTCAAAATTGTTGATGGGGCGCACTTACGTCCAGTTGGCCCCCCGATCTGTGATGAAGGGTTCTCCCATGAACATGGTGTCAAAAGCCTTCTCAGTATCGTATGCTGCCCCTAAAAGGTGCAATGACAAATCAATATGTTGAAAAACTATCCATCTCGGGACTGAACACACCTCCATATGGAATAGAGAGATCTTCGCCGTTGCTCCCTCTCATCCAAACCTTACCACCATATAAAGGTAGGTAATCATCATTTATGTTTTCGGGACGATCAAAGATGAACCTGAGGTTTATTAGCCATATATGACGTACAATTTGAATGGTGGGAAGACATTACTCGACTTGTTTCGTCTCTCTAGGTGCTACTGAAACATCACTGGGCAATAAAACGGGGGGCACAATCCGCAATGGCTCCAGTTTGTAGGCAGTTTTTATACCATAATGAGGATCCAAGATTTCTACTCCAGCCTGGGGCTCAAGCTCAAAAGAGTAAACCACCGTTTGGTTCCCTGAGTTTGTAACGTTGGCTGTCCATCTTGATCGGAACTGTATGGAATCTGACAGCGAAAAAGGCTCAAACTCCAACTGCGTATCATAGTCAATCACCTTGAGCGCATTGACAAGACCGGTGCCCACTTGGAAAGGAGGGGCTCTAAAATCGAGATCAATGTCATCAGCAGCCCACCCAATGCTAACTCCGCTGGAAACAATCCGGTTGGCTAGTTGTTTTGCGAATCCAGGGCCATGTAGCTCACGACCACCGTGCTTGGATATGTACAGCGCTGCAATACCCGCAATGTATGGCGCAGCCATTGATGTCCCACTCATCGAAGTGTAGTCATTGTCTGGCACGGTGCTGAGGATTTCAAGGCCTGGGGCACCGATGTCAGGCTTGAGCAGTAACTCATTAGTCGGGCCCCACGACGTGAATAAGGCAGGAATCGGTGCTGCCCTGGGATCAGAGGTGCTGATGTTTGGATTCCCGGTCACGTTGATGGCGGCTACAGACAATACGTTGTGGCCGTTGGCGCCGCTGCTTGAGTAGAATGGCCCGGTATTGCCTTCATTCCCGGCTGAAATTGTAACTACAACACCTTTATCGGCAATTCTGCTGGCAACCAAAGCCCATGGGTCATCAGCAAACCCATCAGGTCTGCCGATGCTTGCTGTAATAACGTCAGCCTGTTGAGCGTGGTTAGCTGTAGTACGTGGAGGACAAAATCCAGGGAGGTTTACCCCAGCGCCATATGCATCACAAAATGCCTGAATGAGCACATCTTCATCCGTATCCCAGGGATCCTGGATAATCTGTCAGCAAGGAGTTTATTAAGGATATCATCGTTGCATTTACATCGGCAAAAACCTTGAACGAAAGAAGTTGGGCATCAGGAGCCACCCCGGTCAACCTTTGATGGGGAAATTAGTGTGTAAATATGATGATCGGCCGGGATTTGGTAGATTACCATTCATTTTCAGCGGCAATGATTCCGGCGACGTGAGTCCCGTGGCCATGGGAGTCCATAGGATCTTGATCCGGGTCTTTTGGGTATCGCTTCTCATTGTGAGAATTCCCTCCACCTTCGTGTCAGCCATCATGTCACCTGTTCAGCCAGCGGCTGATAACAAAACTTACAGTTTGTTCCGACGAGATCATAGCCTCCAGCAACTTTGCACCCAGGTCCAAAGCATCCGCCAAGCTGCAGAGTATTTAGCACGAGGGGGGCTAGTCTGCCATAGATCAAGGCGACTAACCGCTTCGTGGGTATAATCAACGCCGGTGTCGATGATGGCAATGGTAACACCTTTGCCTCGAATACCTCGAGCGTGGAGATGATCAACACCGGTCCACTGATGCACAGAGTAGTTATGATTCTTGGGGTCCGGAGCGGCCTTTAATCGCGTTATGGCAGATGCCATTGGAACAGTCTTCATTGGCCAGACATTGGACACACCAGGGACTGCGCCGAGTGTGTCGGCATTGTCAATTTCAGTTTCGACGACTATCCCATTGAAAAGGTCCCCACAGTCAAACTGCCTGAAGTAGGTACTATTTCTCGATGCTGGCGAGTCAAATTGGCGAGTCATAAAGGCAACGCTACCCTGCATCGCGAATCTGGTCAATGGCTGGCTACAAGCTGGCAAGTGAATTAATATGACAGCATACCTTTTCGACCTCAACTATGTACTTGTTTGTTGCGACATTGATGTTCTTTGTGGGTGTATCTGTCACTCTCTTCTGTCCACCCTTCATTGAATAGACGCCTGCCACGAGGATGGCGAGACTCCCGAGGTTGATAGCTCGCATGGTGATTTGCGGCACTTGGCCCGGCGAGGTACCTTGATAGGGAAGACGGATTCAAAAGGCTGTTTGTTGTAGAATTGCAGCTTCAAAAATCACAAGGCGGAAGCTGTATCGTGATGACTTGGTTCAGCGACGGTTAGAGGCGGTTGCCTGTCTCGAACAACCTGAGATTGTTTACCAAAGCGATTGGCATCAAGAGAGTTCAAAGACGCAAGAAATCACAAGAGAATGTTGCAAAAAAGCACACGAGCAGCATCACAGAGTCGGTGTTCTATTTATCCCAGATATTATCTCAAGGAGAAGCATGTACACACTTTTCAACTCGCGCCGAGACGGCATGGGAACTCTGGTCTGGTCCTTCCTCACGGGTATCGACATCTCTGCTTTACCGTCTTTTCTATTTTACTTAATTTTATCCTATTTTTGAGTTGAAATTCGTCATGGAAAAGATATCGAGCTCACAAGGCAGGTACTCCAAGGCACCACTGCTGGGTAGAGGCAGGTTCAGCAGCTGCACTTGCCCACTGCGAAGTGAGTTGATGTCATAGTTGCCGATACCCGGTTACCCATTCAGAAGGCACTCACCAAGCTTGATCCGCTCTTTCCCGTGTGTAGCTCTAATGCGGATAGCAGATAGCGGATACCGGCAAGGCGAGTTTGTACTTGAGACACTTGACTGATGCAACACAAGAAGCAGAGCACGAGGCCGAGTCGCTGCTACACATGATACGATCTCCGTGCAACACACCCGGGAACGGTGGAGGGACAAGAGAAGTGCCGTAGCTGTGAGAGCCGCTACGGTACGAACTACGGGCATCAGTCATTTTGATTGGCATATCTTGTAAGCACAATCAAAATGATACTTCCAAATTTTACGAGACGCCACCAGTAGTTCTCTTGATCTCTCAGCTCTGACAGCAGTGATCCATCATCTTATTAGTGTTGGTGCCACAAACGGCCAAGGACAGCTAGCGGTCCCATCTACAGCTACTACTAGGTCATGCCTTGGTGCTAATGTGAAATAACCTAGGGATTAGAAGCATGAAGCTACCCGGACAGCTTCTTTGGCGAAATTTAAGCCCGTGGACCATCGGTTTTGGGGACTCCACACCTGTGCGCCATCCACAGTGTGCATTACGACGGGAAAGCGGTGCTCAGGCGCACAAATGGACGGAGGTTGAGGATCGTTGGAGCATCTGTGTGCTCGGGAGCTTCCGACGACGGCTCGCTAGATGTCATTTCGTATCAACGCTGAGGCTTGGAGACGGCAGAGGGCAAACACGAATGGGCTGAAATTTTATTCAGACTTTTGCCTGCAAAAAAGTTTCTTGCATTTGGGCAGAACACCGGATGTAATGATGAAATACGACCCGACTACGGAGTACAATCACGAAGTAATACTGACGCATCACTTGCAGCATTATACTGTACCATATCACTCAACCCGCTGCAGGGACAGGGCGAGGTCCTATCCCTAGCTCTCCCCAAAATCGTCAAGATCGCGCGCCTCGCTTCTGGAATCCACGTGGAAACAGTGTGCTAGGCCGCACCCATGCATGTCACCAGCGAGCCGTGACTTGCCCGACACAAAAAGGGGAGATTGAGCTGAGGACGGCGAATCGAGGCCTGGCCAGGAAAAGAGCGAATCCGCGGCGCTGTGTCATGTCGATTGACTACTGTACTTTACAGCTGTGGGTAATCGACGGAGAGGAGAGGAAATGGCTAAAGTCGACATGACATGAACAGGACCAGACGCAGGGGGTTGATGGACTGCGCTATTCCAGCACTACGAGGCGCCATGCAGCTTCCAGGCACTACTGTACCACAAGTAGCACGACAGCTACCAGGTACAAGTACGGGAGGATGAATATGAACCACTGAGTGGTCGAGACAGGGTTGTCGCAAATACGAGTACGGCCGTGGCTGCTGCAGCTGGGCTGTCGTGCATGTACGAGTTGCTAAACGCTCTCTGCCTGCAAGAGACTGAGCTAATTTTAGGGTTTGTGCTCTGCTGTCTTGAGGCGGTAGAGGGCATCGATTGGTTCGAGTGTTGATGCTATGCAGGTGAAGAGTAAAAGGCACGGCAGAGAAATGACAGTGAATAAACAACAACTTACCTACGCAGAATGGTTTCAATCGATAACTGCGGAGAAAGATAACGCAGCAGCCAATTTCAGCAGCCAATGTCGCTTACCCATAGCCAACGCCTGCCCTGCTGGCTGGTCTCAGGACATTTGCCCGATCCTGGCTGGGCACTGCGAAATCCGGGATGATAGCTTCGGGCCCGACCATTATTGGCGCATCCACAGTAAGTAAACTTGAACGCTCAACGGACCAACCACCCACAACGGCGCGATGTGGCCGCGGGCACTTGGGCCAAGATGGAGCCCCTGCGCTAGAGAGCCCGCAAATACGGAGCAAGGTGTTTCACCCATTCAAGGCGAGGCCAACAGGGGGAGGAGGGCAAAAGAGAGAGAGAGAGGGCAAGACTGAGGGTTTCAGGGCATTCATCAGGATACCTGGTACTCGTACGGCATTACAGGCGTTGCATGATTCTGGAGGCACTGGCTGGACTGGGTTTATCGACTGACTAAAGCTCCATGTTATAGTTGCAGCCACACGTGGGCTGTGGCATCTCATGGATCGAGCCCAAATGCTGAAGCAATTTGCTGCTGACCAAGACAGACCTACAGTAGGCCTACTAAAACAAGACCTAGACCTTGGTAGACCTCAGGGTACTAACACAGCTATAGTAGTGCACTACAGCGGAGTATTCCCTCGTTTTTTTTGCCTCCTCCTTTTTTCCCATACAAGTATTCCCCTCAACCACCACTGCCACTCGACTGGCCCGTCCAAAATGCCCACATCGCACAATAGAATCCGCCTAGTCCTGCATAAGGGATGCATTCGCCCTTATCCCCCGAGGCAGCGCCTTACCTGGCCTGGCCACTACCGCTGGCACCTTCTCATAGCGACGTGGGGACCCCTGCGGCTCATTCAAGCCCTAGAGACTATGCGCCTTAGCGCTGCTGACAGTGAGTAGCGGTACTTGTCCCTCAGAGGCCCGAGCACTCGCCTGCCCGCCAAATGCCCGCCAAATGCCAGCGCCGCCAGGTCCAGATACCTGTCGCTAGTGATCCCCCGGCCTCTGGTGGCGTGCCGTTGCAGCGTTGCCATGCGCTTCTGGGTCTGCCAGGTACCAGTACGCTCCGGGAGTAGCGGTACACGAGCTGGTACGGGCTACCTCCACCACGCTGTCATCTCCGCTAATGAGCATCGTACCTCATACCTCGTACCTGCTGGGCCATATCTTTGCCCCCGGCCCGCCGATTCCAGGATCTTTGCACAAGACCTTCCACTCTTCCTCTCTTCTGCATCCAACTTGAACTTCTTTTCTTCCCATTCTTTTTTTCTCTCTATTCCTCATCTAGCAAAACGCCCCTGTAGCTGCAGGTCCCCAACCTCTTGTCACTCTTTACTTCTTCAACGCTACTAATACAACGGGAGCTCCCAATACGTCCCCTGCCAAACGTACCACTTCCTTTTCCTCCATCTTACCTCAAGACCGCTTCACCTCCCATCACCTGATTCTCTACTTGATACGTACTCGGTTCTTGTTACTGCAAACGTACAAACTCAGGAGAACTCCTCTTTGATTCGAACTCGAACGTCTTTTCCTCGCACCAACGTGAAACGAGCCAACGGAATAACAACGATCTACGCCTTCGGTTGCTACCCGCAAACCTCTATACCTACCACAAACCACAAACTTTTACCTTTTTCTTCATACCGCAAACATGGGCCAAAGCCTCTTCGAGCGTATCCAGGCCAAGCTGGAGCTCTTCCGCCTTGAGCAACGCTACACCCGTCGCCGTAACCGTCGCTCCACCTTTGTGTCCAACGCCGTCTATGTTGATGGCGAGTACGTCTACCAGACTCCCAACAGCACCGGCTCTTCTACAGAGTCGACCGCATCCCGCATGGACGCTCTCCACGGCGATCGCGCCTCGCCCACTCCCAGATCTCCCATGCACTCCATGACACCTGAGCCTACCTCTCCTACCATGGAGGCCCTTCCTGAGCGCAAGAAGCTCAACCGCTTTAGCTCAATGCCCGGCTTTGGAGGATCCCGGACAGAGCAGCAGAGGACAGTCCAGCGCCGAACCAGCATGATTCGGTAAAGTGCCCCCCAAAAGGGTACACACAAGACTTATACAAAACAAAAACAAAAACGACAAAGCCAATTTTCATTTTGGATGGTGTACGGTTTGGATTACAAGACAAGACGACAAAAAGCGGAAGATACCATAGTGGGTAGCTTTTGGTTACGACCTACCACGGCAACCCTACGTACAGAAGTAAACCGCCGGTCGTGTTCTCACGATTATCATTTGTATCTCATCAAAGGCCATACTTTTCACGCTCGTTCGATTCTAGATGCCTTTTCTCTCTGCTTCACCATGCCGTTTCTTGGGTCTGGACATGGGGTGGTGTTGGTCCTGGAAAGATTCGCTGGCGGTTCTTCATTGCTAGGTTAAAGCATCTTCTACATTTTCTTTTATACTTGATTTTTAGTTTACGGAGCTGGGCGCAGCATACGACATGTCTGCTATGACTTTTGGGTTGAACATATTTTCCTCAATACAGTCTCTTGTACATAGATGCCAGAATTATGAGATGAATTACTCAAACACGTTTGACTTACCTGATTCCTGCTGCTACGGACCCAGTTGTTGAGGCTTATACGGCTCTGTCGGGCCCGTATAAGTGCGCATGCTCACATGATGGCCTATTTCTGTGAGAGTTCCTATTTTAATCCGGGAGTTCCGCCCCAGCACGTCCGTATAAGTCAGATCTATAACCGGATGTTTTCCCCTCAATTAATCAGCGCAGGACAAGATAGAAAAAATCCGGTAGTAAGCATCACCAAATCGGCTCACACTCCAAACAATTGGACAGAATTTCTTTTGCCGCCGCGTCATGCGCATTACGTATGTGCCGCTGCCACCTCGTGCATGACACGCATCCCCCCATCCCCATACAAAAGCCCAAAACACACAGAGTCGCCTCCTTCCTGGAAAGAAGTGGGTTTTTGTGCTTCTCTTTGTTCTGGAGGGGGGGCCTATCCGACGTAGCCGCCGTGCGGTACATGAAACTTGGCGCGAAAGCCTGCCGCATGGGCTTTGTCGGAAGGGATTGGACCAATGGCCGTTTTGTGAGGGGCGAGGGGAAAAAAAAAAGAGGTGTTGGGAGTCATGGATCTATAAGAGGGAACATATGCCAGAACGTGCAGTAGGAGACGTTTTGAGTGGAGATTTGAGGGTTCATGAATCGAGGATCTTTGGTTGTGTAGGTGGTTTTTACCGGGGGTCCGGGTTTTGGATTTCTAAGACAAGGTAGGTGGGTGAGACATGGTTTGTGTCTTACGCTTTTTTTTTTTTTTTTTTGGTGAGGGGTTCTTTCTGCATGAAGTGAAATGACTGGCTTGAGGTGTTGTGTGTCTGTTTTCCTTGTTTTGTTTGGGATATCCGGGAGTTGCGATAAGGTGGCGATTGGTTTACTCGTGGAGGCGTCTTGCATTGGGAGGCGTAGGTTTGACAGCTCTCGATGTCCGGATGCCGGGGATGTTCCTGTTGCTGATACGAAGTAGAGGTACATTGGCTACATGATTGGATTGAATCGTGGAATTGCTGTTTGCGATTTAGTTGCTCGTGACGTCGGTGTTGTTGGGCGATATCTTGATTGTGCTGGATATCGTGAACTTTTATGCGCCTTTGTAAGGTAGTATCCACTTAACATGATGACCTCTATCTGAGCTTGTAGCACATCGTCTATACCACAAAATGATATATCACTAGGATTTATAAATTAACTAAGCTTCAAGATAATTTATTACATTTAACGCCTCAAATCAAGCATACAAACAAGTAGCTGGTGCAGAACCTACCTCACTACTCGATGTCTCAGCATCAGGTATATAGAGGTATACAGCAATGAAAACAAGCACCATTCTAATATCTAACAAAGTGTGAGTATCACATGGACGGTAATAACAGCCCAGTCAGTAAAAGCAAACCAACGCCAGCCAAATCACAAGTCACAAACACATAAAAGAAGGGCGTCACAAACTTGGATGATGAGACAGCCAAGCTGAAACACCAAAAAAGGTAAGACACGGTTCGAGTCGAGGCTGCATGGCATTTCATGCAAGGGGTGAAAATCAATTTCATCAATGCTCGCTGTAAATGCGTCTTCAAGCCAATCAACGACCAGCAGCAACATGTGCAATACGTTGATCCCCTTTAAGCTGCGACAACAACGCCCAACGCCATAGAATGCTCATGCGACCACTCGTTGCGGCCGCCTTTCTGGTATCCAAGTGCACGATAGTAACACATGCACACACTGTATAAAAAAACGCCGCCCATGACTTTATGCCCTTGCTACCAATCCCTCATATGCGCGGTCTACGGTTCGCCCACCCAAGCCGGGAATCGTCCGCAGCTGAGATAGATTCTCAATCTCGCCGCCGCCCTCGGTGTTCGCGATCTCCAGGTAGTCTACCAGGTCTTGAGCCTTCTTCGCGCCGAATCCTACAAGCCCCCGGATCTGGCTCGCATCTCGTGAGTTGACCACGTCGAGAAGTCGCTGTGTACGTGGCGTGATTTCCTCATCGTCTTCCGTAAGAATAGTCTTTGGCTCTCTTCTAGCCTTGAGCTTAGTTGCCTTGATCTTTGGTGTAGAAACTTGGCATTCCTCTTCCCCATCTGCCTCAGCATCGTCGCCATCTTCGTCGCTGACAGTCTTGCGTCTTGGCTTGCGTTCCCTCTTCCTCTCCTTCCTCTCAGGGGATGTGCTCCCTGAGCTCCCTGAAGCTTCTATCCGTGCCCGTAGGCGCTCAATCTTGCCCAAGAGCTTGGGCTGGTTCGGAAAGTATGGCAAAGCCGTTTCGTAAGCCTTGAGCGCAGCGGCATCATCGCCTCGCTCCTTGTGGTGCCTCGCTGCTAGCAGACACCGCAGGCCCTCGGACTTGGCGTCCTCTCTCCACTCTTCGTTCTCAATTCGTCGTTCCAAAGCTTCCAGCCGCCTCTGGACTGCATCACTCGCCTCGGGCGAAGTCTGAGTCCGCCGAATAGATTCCTCAGCTGCTTCCCTTGCTGCCAGAATCTCACTAACCTTCTTCTCCACCAAGGCCTCGATTTCGGCTGCTGTCACGGTAATAGCTTGTTGCGACGCCGGCGGAGGCTTCGACGGCGCTGGGGGCGCTGAAGGCTGTGAGGGTTTTGCGATTTGCTGCTGTGGGGTTTGGTGAATGATTGGCCGAGCAAGCTTGCTAGGTCGAGAGGTCGTGTCGTGATGGTCAGATGATCGCTTCAGAGATGAAGACCGGTTCTTTGAGGATGAGCGAGGAGGAACAGAACCAAGGGAGGGCCGCGCAATGGCTGAAGGCTTCGCTTTATCCGTATATACACTGAAAGCCTTGACCGGCTTGGCTGCCTCAGTAGTTTTCGCCGCTGCGCTTCCATTGGCAGCAATATGAGTATTTATGGC
This sequence comes from Trichoderma virens Gv29-8, assembly GCF_000170995.1. Taxonomy (NCBI): domain Eukaryota; kingdom Fungi; phylum Ascomycota; class Sordariomycetes; order Hypocreales; family Hypocreaceae; genus Trichoderma; species Trichoderma virens. Next base: position 302,833 of record NW_014013744.1, read on the forward strand.
ATTGGCTAGGGGTTTTAATGGCTGCCGAGTAGTTGTAACTGAGTTCGTCCTAGGAACCTGCTTGAATACGACCTCGTTCTCGATCTCGCGAACCTCAATCCGCTTGGCTCGAGAGCTAACATTCAAACTACTAAGAGTGTCCAAGTGGTAGTTTCGGAGTGGTGATAGGTTGAGGATCATGACGGTGATGCCATTGTTCTGGCCTAGTGAGAGAATTCGGGTCATCTTGGACTCTCGGTATGGTATCCTCTTGGCTCCTTGAGAAATGGCGTCAATGCACTGGCTGAGTACGAACAGGCTCTTGTTGATGGCTGCCGACTCCACCATCCGCTCTTTGCCGTTATCTGTCCGGCGGTTGTCCTCCGAACCAGCCAGATCGATGGCCGATGCTGTGCTTTCGCGAACCATGTTACCGGTTGTCTGCGTTAGCTTGACCCGTAGAATGGCGTGGCTTCGACTGCTGTGAGCGTTGAGTTTTGTAGCCGCTGTTACGCGGTTGTTGTTGGCCTCGATATACAATGTTTCAAAGTCCTTGAGGTCCTCACAAGCTCGCTCTGTCAAGCCCACCACGACCGTCTTGCCGTTGGCCTCTGCGCGGAGGGGCAGCCCAGTTGGCGTTCGTTTTTCGGGGGGTTCCATCAAGTCATAGACCTTGTCGTTGTAAATTTCATAGTATGAGAGTGCCACATCTACCGTGGTCTCTCCATCCGTGTCCTTCATAATCTTCTTCCCTCTGCGGAAGATACCGCTGAGCAACCGGGGAATCACGCCTCGCTCAGCCAGTTTCATCCCTCCTCGCATCGTGTGCGTCTTTCCCGTGCCAGTGACACCATACGCGAAGATGGTAACATCGAGACCCTGAAACAGTGACTTGATATGCGGCGCCACTGCTCAGGTTAACACGGCTAGTCCCGTAAGACGCGTTGGACGCGGAGAGTGGCGGAGAAGAAAAAGAAAAACGCTCCCACCTTCAGAAGTAAACAATGTTTCCTGCGTCGTCTCTGAGCCGTAGACGCCATTGAAGGTGAAGGAAAACTCCTCGCTCTCGTTGCGCGGGTTCGGAATCTTGACGATGGTCGGCGGTTTCTCGGGCTCGACGCTGTCGGTGTGAACAATGATGTCCTTTTCCAGCTCCTGGGCCAGGAGAGGCCGCAGCCTGGCGACGACGCGAACCGACATTGGCGATCAATTGGAGCTATGGGTGAGGAGGAGAGAGGCAACCGCTGCCGGAGGATGGCGATGGAATCGAGGCTCCTAAATCCTGCTTAGTGAGCATCCGTCGTCCTTGTCTTTGGAACGTGAGATTAATTAGATTGACCGATTTTTGGCGTGCTGGAAGGCTGGGAGCGCCAAGGGCTGGTAGGGGTGCGGTACGGGGTAGGTACATGCCGTTGGTACTCGTACTGCACGAACTGGGGTATTTGCGCTGTGTTACCACGGCAACAACACGTGCAGCTACTTTAAGGCTAGCTGAGCTGAGCTGAGGGAGGTACATGCACCAGGTACGTACCTGTCGGACCACAGCCGGGAAAGACCGCAGCGGTTGCGAGAATTGCCGGGATTTTAGCGTCCGAACGGACTTCAGAAGCTCATCACCAGCTTTTCGACAAGCTCGTGAGAGCTCGACAAACGGCGCAATGAGAGGCCCTTCGCCGCTGCTACGGACAGCGCGAGCATGGCGCAATCAGCCGGTGCAGTATGTCTGCTGGCAATGCCGCGGCATCCAGATCAGTGCAACTCCAAGCACGACAACCGGGGGAGATGCTTTTGGCGCAATTGAAAACCTGAGGGATACGGCTGGTATGGCTTCGCTGTTGATGTGATGTGATGGTGCTTGGGCTGACTGGCTGTGGACTCAAAGATGCCCGATTCGAAGTCATTGGCTCGCCCTACTCGCTGCTCTCGGTATCACTTTCGGCTTCACAGAGGCTTTATACACGACGTGGGACGTTGGTCGCAGTGGCGGGGAATCCAGACAATGTGAGAGCGCTGATGATGCGACCGCAGCGATAGAACCGAGATATTAACGTGTGGTGGTTTCGCAGGCACAATCGACCCTTTCACTACTAAATCCTCTTTCGCGGGCGCCGTTTGGAGTTCCATTCATCTATCAGCGCATATCTGCCACTTCGCCGATTACCGCTTTGATCTCGACCAAATCCCCCACGACGACGTTTACCATCCTACACCTGGACGGAACGACCGATTGGATGGTGATTCAGCGCAATGCCCTACTAGCTTGGACTGGCCACACTCTGTCCCTATCATCGCGGATCCAGAGACGACTCTCGATGGCGCATTGGGGCAGCACATTTGTGACTGGTCGTGGATTGGCGGCTCTGTCGGCGCCTGGGCAAATTTATCAATTGCATCTCTCCGAGGGCGAAGAATTTGTCGCCCACCCCGGCAGCGTCGTCGCGTATTCTGTAACGAAGCACCAGCCTTTACCTTTCAGGTTCAAGAGCGCTAGTCTACGTTTCCAGATCCCCTCCCTTACTTCGTGGATTCCCGAAACAGAGTTTATGAAGAAGGCACGGGATTCACAAGTCTACAAATTCCTCGCTCGTGTTTTCTACAGTCTTCGAACAATGACCCGCCGGACCATCTGGGGTGATCGATTGTTCTTGCATTTCAAGGGGCCGAGCACTATTCTGATGTCAAGCCGGGGCGTGCGCGTTGTCGATAGTCTCACCAACGAACAGGTCAACGAGATTGCTGATGCACAGGCTGGTACTCTGGCGTCTGCCTTGGAACTCTCTAGCAAGCCTCAAGGCTCAGAGCCTGCAAAGTGGGTCGAAGAGGACGTCTCCGGGATTCGCGTGGAGCCAACAAACAAGGATGGAAAAGTAACATTTGAGGATAAGAAAGACTTGAAGGAATTTGTTCGATGATGATCATTGGGATGCTAAAAATTGGGACGGTGGATAAAAGAATTTGCTTGTGAATCAAGCCTGTATGCTGTATACTACATGATGACCGAAATAAATGTCCGGCTTTATTAATGTTGAATCTCATTCCGTGCGGACCATGCCGCAGGGCATGTGGCTGATACAGTGTCAAGGACGATATAACGACAAGTACCATTTTGTTATAAGCCTAACAATTCTCACTTATAGCACTAATCTTGCTTTAGGTATTTAAAGCTATGGGTACATACCTGAGCATAACAATTTACTTATGTCCTCCATAAGTGAGTGGCATGCTTGTTTTTTTATTGCCAGCGGCATGGAGACAGTATACAGTGGCTCAATCACTTGTGTAACTCACTCTCTTATCGTAGACGTTGTATTGAATTGAACTTGAGCATTCCAGCAAATGTAATCAAACTTTGAGGGGATACAGCCGTACACAGTTAAGCCCATAATCGCAAGTCCAAGCACACGAATATAAAAAATAAAGGGAAGAGAGTAGTAATTCGCTATTCATTATGAGAGAGTTTAGAAAAGTTTGGATGAAGATATGGGGAGCCTTTGTTGCTTGTAGTAAACTATGAAGGTACTCCAGTTACCATGCGAAGCAATCTTTGAAACGGCATTTGACCGACTCCAAGAAACATATGCCCAGTTATGGAGATACAGGTGTAATAAATTTCTGCTCTCCGCTGTTGCGCGCCACGCCGCTATACTTTGCCGAAGACCGTTTCTTTCGTCTGTCCAAAAATTCCAAGACGGCGAGAACAGTCACTGCAAGTTGAATCACAAACATGGCAATCAAATTATACTGCCATCCCCGCATAAGTCGTAAGTTGAACGCAACGTTGCTCCTCTGGCTTGCATCAGCAAAATCTAGGTTCAACATGGCACTATACCAATTTTGCGGTGTCCATGTATCAACTGGATATTTTATGTTGCTGTTTGTTGAGGCGATTTGAAGATCGATTGTCTGTCCCTCGTGTGCATTCGTAACAGCGAAGACGTAGATAAGAGCCGCAAGGGTAAGCAGAAAGGCCAGGATGATAAAAATAAGCCAGGCGCCGTAAAGGAATGACGTAAACTTTTGCCCAAAGATGTTGGGTCGGCTTCTTAGAAAGAGAATGAGGGCACCTCCGAGACAAACAAGAACTATCGCAGTTCCTGCTGCTGCGTTGGCGGTATGCCCTTGATTGAGCAAGAGATTTGCTGGTTTGCCGTAGAGTCCGAATGTTGAGCCGTTGAAATTGATGATATACTTGTGGCCGCTCACTGTGTGGTGTAGCCATGTCACCATGCTGGTGATGAAAGCTAGCTCAATGACAGCATCCACCAATAGCACGCCCATGGCAATGGCAAGAGCCAGAAACAGAAGATCTGCCATCTCGCCTTCGATGAACACACAAGTTGTTTTGCTGTAGTAGGCTATTCAACGACAGATGGAAGTGAGGGGGAAAGGGCCTGGGAAGTTATCCAATGACGGACTAAAGATTATATATTAGAATATGCCTAGAGCTTACATACAGTGTGTATCCAGGGTCTCGCTTAATCAACGTTAGCAACATGATAGTAGTGATGGCTGGGCAGAATCTGTAGCTGAGATATTATACATACCCTTAGTTACAAGCGGCAGTGAGGCGCAAAAAATATCAAACTATTGAAAAATGGCTGAATATAGCATCCTAAAGATATGGGATTGGATCAGCACAAACACTCAGAATTCAGAATCTGCCTCGCCAAAAAAGGGCTGTCCCGGCAAGGCATACGAGCCGTATGGAATGTGAAAGAGTCCTTGAAACTGCAGTTCGCCGACTATCCGACTATAGCGGCGTCTGAACGTCTTTATCTTTCGCCTCAATCTCAGCTCCCTTCTCAGGCCACGGCGTCACTATAGCTTCATTTTTTTCTCAGTGGCTTATAATAGCGGTGTCTAACCATATTTATCCCTCGCTTCAATCTCAGCTATGCCTTAGTCTCAGCTCCCTTGTCAAGTAGCAGCGCCACTATAGCTTTATGCTCTTTTCAGCGACTTTTGATAGCTCCGTCTAACTATATTTATCATTCTGCATTAGCCCGCACATCAATACGCAAACCTTGTTCGGTTATAGCATTAACTAAGTCATGTTGAGATATATAGCACCAAACTGGAGCAAGGAATGCCATTGAATCACAAGCCTATTATGGCTTTGAGGCTGCAGAGAGGCGTGATCTAGATGCGCATCTACCGACACCTGCACCGGCATGAACTGGATCCGGAACTTAGTTCATGTTGATGTCTTAAAAATAAGGCAACGGTCTCAGTTTCTGGTAGAACTAAATCTATTTCTGGATAATGTTAAGCCCAATGTAAAAATATACGTATCACGTTAGCATCTGCACTGTACTAGCCACATTACGCCACAGAGAGCGTCCGTTTGGAGAGAAACTTGATTGCAAGAAGGAGACACTCATTTCAGTTTCTCCTGGACTATTACAGACTCGAGTCTATACGTAACATTGTTTGTTTGTTTGAGACAATAATAACGACATTACGTGCTATTGGTTAGCTGTCCCATTCCAGAACTCTAATTGTGAGTCACTTGTGATCCTCTCTTTGACCGTTGATGACAAAATGCGATTCATTCCTAGTAAAAGTAGGATGGAGGAGATCTGTAGCATAGCTGATTCTATTCGTCGGCTCTGTTCGTATCATACTTGGGGGGTAATAAATATAGTATACCACGCGTCTGGTGTCATTCCGATTTTTCAGTCCTATGGCGCACAAAATTTGCTATTTTGGACGGATATACTAATAGTGTAAGGATAGAAATCTTCAAAACTGTAGAAGGTGAACGGTGTACAAAATACTGGGTATTATCTATTATGCTCGTGTATAATCGAGATTGCCATCATTTACACTAATACTTCCTGCAAGATAAATATAGGATAATTCTATTAATATTTATCCAAGTAAAACTTCTACCAATTCTCACCCAATATATTTATTTAGGAGCCTCTTCGATTTATTAAAATTCTTGGTTCCTTTAATAGACCACATAGTAGATATCAAGAAACATTGATGAGGGTACTCTGGATCCATCTGGGCCGCTCGTCCCCTGTCAGGTTGCATACTACGAAAAATTGGTCCAGTTGAGCAGTCCGGCCGCAGCTATGACGGCGTTTTTGCTCACCGCAACGATACCAGTGCAGTGGGCAGGCTTTGCGTTGGGGACAATGCTCATTGTGATTCATTTGGCCATTATGATCGTGGTGCTCGTCCAATTTGTGAGTTCGACGAAAATCTCGTTCATTGGGAGTTATTGGCAGACGGTGGCGCAGGTAGTTTCTAACGAGACGCGGCCGATTCTGGACGAGGCGGATCGGATGGATGATGGGGCTATCAGGGGGCGGGCGAAGCGGGAGGTGGGGAGGCCATTGGAGGGTCATTGGGTTTTGCGGAGGAGTACTAACAGGCGGGTTACTTTGGGGCTTGTAGAAGTTGGCGAGTAGAATCTGCTCGTAGTTCAAATACGTTAAGTAGTATGGACATGTAAATAGTAGCCTGAATCTCCCATAAGAATGTGGTTCAGCCCGCGTGCTCGCAGGGCGTCAATGATTGTTTCTGGTGCTCCTCTGGGTGGGATATTGAATAAGTCATGCACCTGCGAATGTGAAATCCATGGTTGACGCTGAATTTGAAGCGGTGTATGTGCTCTAATGATCGACATTAGGTTGTCTCGAGAGAGATTTCGCTGGAAGAGTAGCGTGACCAAGGCATTGTAATAATGAGTAGGTATGTAAGCACATACAGTTATATACTAGTAGGGCCTGCTTGAGGTTGAAGCCCAAGTCGGTTCTGCCTCTTACGGCCTCGGAGGTGGCTAAAATTGCTGTGAAACTCGCTGGCATGATCAATAGGCTACATGTATACTCCACTCTATTTCTTTACTGCTCGGAAGAGGGTCGAATTGCTGTGAAACTATGCTAAATGGTCAAGTCCGCAGTAAAAGTGAGGCGTGTATTTTCTATTGGTCGTATCTTGCGGGAGTCACAGTCATCATCTCTTCCGGCCTTTGAGTAGATTAAAAATGCTGTGAAGCTTCCAAAACGCGAAACCTGACGGGAGTTTTAACAGTTTAGCCTTCTAAGCGAGCTCTGTACCTGTGACGTATGCTTCATGCTGCCGACCCCTTCTACAGTGCATGTGTGTATAGCAGGCGCTTTATAAAATCAGCCAATGGGGCTAATTTCATATCAGGCGGGTTGCATTAGGGCCTTAGGTTGACAATGCTTGCAGACTGGCACATCATCCAAAGGTAAAGTTGAATGAAACATCTTTATTACGGGACATTTAATGGTCATAGCATATCCCAGGTGTCGTTCTGCCGATCATTGTTAATAAATCGATCCCCAACATTGCCTTTCCATGGATGATGCGTACATTAGCCTCGATGTTCATCTTGCTGCTGGGTATTGCATGTTTGACGGTCAAGTCGAGACTGCCACCGCGTCGCCGTCGCTTCGTCCCCAATGAGTATGTGAGACACTTCGAGGATATCCGTTTGTTTAGTACTATTACTGGCGTCTTCCTTTTCCAGTTGGGAATGGTTGTACCATTCAGATACGTTACTCTTCCAGCTAAAGAGGCCGGTTTCTCTCCGGATTTGATCCCATACCTGTTGCCAATCTTCAGCGCCATCAGTGTCTTCGGACGAATTTTTCTCAGCGTTGCAGCCGACAATATTGGCGGATTCAATGTAGTAACCACCATAACTTTCGTTTCAGCTACTTTTTGTCTCACAGCTCCTACCCTTGTCGAAAGTATGGCCGACATCATCGTATATGTCGTCATATTCGGCTTCTTTTCTGGAGGCGTCATCTCCCTTGTGCCAACGCTTGTTGCTCAAATCTCCGATATCAGGCACATTGGCACTCGAGTCGGTTCAGCGTTTGCAATTCAAGCCACCGGAGCACTGATTGGAAGTCCCATTGTCAGTGCTATTTTGAGATCACGGCGCTTCAACCATCACGCCCTGCAGTTGTTGTGTGGCTTTTCTATATTGCTCGGGTGCGTTGGATTCGTTTGGGCGAGATATACGCAGGTTGGCTTCAAGTTGGTCAAGGTTTGATATGATAGAAAGAATGTATACGAGTGTAATATCTATCGCCGATGCTGATAAATTGCACACACGCGGCGTTCAGGGCTACTTGAATCATCATTACACAATAAACCACATGAGAAAGCATAGACATCCTCAAGATAGACAATGATTTGGCATGCAATATAGGACATACTCTTGGCCATCATATCATCTGTAATAGTGCTCCGGCATTTCAAATCATAGCCTATTCACTAATCCTGATTGGTTGCCTACGTTTTCAGATACATATACATGTATGTTGTTGGTTTAGTTAGGTTGCTGGTGTCTGCCTACAAGTTAGCCTCGCTGCAGAAGTATATGCTGCATGGGTGGGGGTTCAGATGCGGGCACTGGCTACAAATACTCGTATGGCTGCAGCAGGCTGCCAACGGAGATGTCAACTTCACCTTCTTTTTATCGCATAAAGCAATTAAGCTTCGTCAATACCTTCAATACTGAATCAGTTTCAATGAATCCTCTCCTCCTTGCTTCTGACGTTGCGGCATTAGACGGCGTCATCGCGACTACCATATCAATTACTCTCAAGTATGCGAACAGCGTTGCCCACGCCAAAAAAGAGCAGGAAGATTTCCTAAGTCAACTCTACGCTTTAAAAATACCGTTGGATAAACTTATTGATGTCATATGTAAAGCCAATGGCTCATCACCTAAGTATACTGGTGCGGCTAAGGAGCTTGGTCCCCAGGTGGGGTCCTGTAAAGACGCAGTAGAACGGTTGCTGGCCACGCTTCAGAAGAGTCTCCAGTCGAAAAAGATGCGCAAAACCGCGCTTATGTGGCCTTTTACTGCAAAAGAATTTCAAGATGAAATTCAGGGACTCAGGAACTATGCAACAGTGTTTCAGAGTGTGCTTCAAATTGATATTTTGTAAGGGCAGATTCCCAAAGTCGCGATATACGTTGTCTGAACTATCGAGCATTAATTAACTGCATTTTAGGAATCTAACAACCCTCACTCACGAGAAAGTGAACGCGGTATCCGAAAAAATGGAACAGACCCAACAAGGTATAAATATAACCTCTGGGCTGATATACCGTCTTCATCCTGACTTCTAGTTAGATCGTAAAAGAAACGAGGTCATTGGATGGCTCTGTAGCGGCAAGTATCATGCAAAACACAAGGAAATAGAAAGTACCAGAGCACTCAATACTGGCGACTGGTTCTTGCGGTTGCCAGAATTGAAGGGATTCATGCAGCATGGAAATGATGAGTATCGTTTGCTCTGGTGCCATGGACTCCCTGGCGCTGGCAAAACTCATCTCTCGTAAGTGTTCTCTTCTTCTACTGTCAACTGCCCATTTATGCCTTGAGATTGCATATTGATCCTCTAATTAGTTGGCTCGTAATTCATCATCTGGAAGATATGTTTAAAAATGATCCGGATAGCGCAATCCTCTATTGGTATTTCGACTACAGTCGTCCAGCAGAGCATGCTTTGCTACGTCCAGGTTTATTGAGGCAACTTATTGAACAGCTTCCAACACTCCCTCCTGTAATTGAGACGTTGCTTAAACAAAGTCACGAAACGCCAGACGATTCTGCTTTAATGGATGCGATTAACATCCTACGAGGGAATTTTAAGCAAGTATTCATTATACTAGACGCATTAGATGAATGCGTTGAAAGCTTCCAAATTAAAACTATGGATATAATTGATCATCTCCAAAACACGGGAGCCCGAATGCTAATCACCACCCGCAAAATTGATTTCGAAAGGATATCCTCTGGATGGGTACCTGTCGAGATTAAGGCCCATGCCGAAGACATAAGAGAACTCATTGACGATAAGTGGAGAAGCTCTAACTTCAAGTTCAGAAACAATAATGAACTTAAAGAAGAGGTGGCTAAAACCATCGTCTCCAAAACTGATGGCATGTGCGTGATACCCCTCGACTTGAAGCTCGCATCTGAGATACCTGCATGAATTGTGAAGCTAACTAGTCACAGGCTTCTATGGACATCATTGCAGCTTAATGAAATTATAAAATGTAAAACAACATCTAGAGTGCACAAAGTGCTGCAAAGAATGCCAGAAAAACTTTCCGATACCTTCAGCGGTATTATGTCTCGTATTGCAGACAATGACGACAATGACTTTGCATTGCGCACATTGCTGTGGCTTATCTATGCGAAATCACCACTAAGCTTCGGTGCTTTATCCCACGCGCTTTCTGTCGAGCTTGAGGACGGAATATTGAATGATATTGACCGGGACAACATACCAGATATTGAAGACTTAGTGGTCGTGTGCTGCGGCTTACTAGTGAAGGATGGTGAAAACGACCTTCGGTTGGCTCATTTATCGATTCTAGAGTATCTGAAAAGCAACCCTCAGGTATTCGGATCTTATAAAGATCCAGAAATGTACATCGCAAAAGTTTGTCTAAGGTACCTATCGCTGAGGGGTTTCGAAAATAAACATGAATATGGCGGCAAAAGATTTGGACAACGAATGCAAGATTATCCATTACTAGACTACGCCGCAAAAAAATGGCGCTGGCATATTCCTAGTGACAGTCGATGCGACGAGTTGGAGGATGAAATCTTCCGTTTATACTCCCATGAGGGACTATTCAGCAACTACATCGATGCTTATTATCCCTGGATATCGCCACAGTTGACTCTGCCCAGGCAGATGAAATCGTATTATGATGAGGTTCGTCGAATCCCACTTTACAATGCCATCGAACTACAACTTCCTGGCGTTATTGGTCGCCTCCTCGACGAGGAGGGATTGTGCTCTTTGGAGCCAAATGCAAGAGCCACACTGCTTATGCGTGCAGTAAGGGACAATAGAAAGGATTTCGTTGGTATGCTACTAAAGGCTGGAGTTGACCCGTCCATAAAAGGCTATGGCCCGGAACCCTCCAGCTGGAACACCTTCAGAGATGCTAATTATGGTGCCTCGGAACAACAACGAGCAATGGGATCTTGTCAAAAGGAAAAGTTTTTCTATGACGAGCTCTATCCATCTACGATGGCCATCATCATGGGGCATCGGGAAATTTTTGAAATGCTAAGAGACGAGATCAACATGGAGGATAATCTCGACGTTATTGGCGATATTATTACAAGGGCAGTCGAAGATGAGGACCATGGTCAGGAGATATTAGCAGAAATACTACGAGATTATCCCACCATCGGCCATCAGCATCCTGCTTATATTGAAGCAATTGAAAGGAGGAGATGGGAGCTACATCCCAACAAGCGGGGAATGCTTCAGGTCCTCCTCGATGCTCGGCCACAACTTGACAACCAAGGTGGCGTTCTGACCAACCTGCTGCCATCAGTCATTTCACACGCACCAGAATACCTACCGACGTTCTTGAATAAAGGAGCGAGTCTTAATATACCCAACCAAGAGTTCTGCAAGGCTCTGTTGGCGGCAATTGACAGGTATCGAGAAGATGATCAACTTGTCATTTCACTATTGGATAGGGGTGCTGAAGTATCCACCAGAGTGTTTCGTGAAGTTGCCTGGAATGGAATGAACAAGTTGATTGAATATATGCTGAACAAGGGATACGATATCAGCGCGAAGGGTGATGTGTCGGTTACCTCAGCCGTCGCTAGGGGGCATATTGACACGCTGCAACTACTGTTGAGTCATGGCGCGAATGTTGAGAGTATTGGCATGTTTGAGGACAGGACTGCTCTTCATATTGCTGCTGATAATGGAAATGAAGCCATCGCCAAGATTTTGCTAGATTATAACGCAGACCCAAATGCTCAAAGCGTGGAGTGGGGGACGCCCCTTGGTATTGCCTCATATTCCGACAATGAAGCAATCGTCAAGCTTTTGATTGAATACGGAGCCAAGGTCAACACTATCAGTGCTTCTGAACACGGTACCGCTCTCTGCGCTGCTGCGTCTAATGGTTCCCATAGCGCCTGTCGGCTTCTTCTAGACAAGGGCGCGGATCCAAACTGCGAAGAAGCTCTGCCACTTTTGGCGGCTATTAAATCCAAAGACAATATTTTGGTAATCGAGATGCTCTTAAAGAAAGGGGCTGATCCCATGAAGAAAAACTACAAGCACGAGTATCCCCTGGAAAAGGCTGTTTATCATGGGCGCGATGACATTGTGCGATTATTCTTGAAGCATAGGGCTAATCTTGACGCCTGGGGAAGTAGAGGAAGCATTCTGCATGCAGCCGCTGCGAGCCAGAGGAAAGGTATGGTACAGATTATGCTCAAATTGGGGGCCAAAGTAACAGAAAAGAACGACAAGTTTGGCAGCATCTTACAATGGGCCCGTCCAGAAGACTATCCGCTACTCATCGACAACGAAGTCAAAGTGAATCCGCCCATATTGGGACACAGGTACGGGACGGCTATACAAGCGGCAATTTCAAGGATAACAGATCCTTCGGGAGATGATGAGAAAACTCAAGCTAAAATTAACGAAGCCATCTGCTACTTGGTAGAGAAAGCTGGAGACGATATACATGCAGTGGGTGGCTTTTATGGCACCGCCTTACAGGCAGCATCATCTAGGGGGTACCTTTACACCGTCGCGCTGCTTCTTCACAATGGTGCATCACCGAATGAAGAAGGTGGTCGCTGCGGAACTGCCCTCCAAGCAGCTGCGTATCACGGGTACTTGGACGTGGTCAATTTGTTGCTCGGCAAAGGTGCTAAGGTGAATCAGAGGGGCGGTTTGTACGACACGGCATTGCAAGCGGCTGCCTTCCAGGGCCACACTGAAGTAGTTGAGCTTTTGCTTAAGCATGGAGCGAACGTACACCTACAAGGGGGGAAGTACGATAATGCATTCAACGCAACAAAGCAGAGGAAGAAACTGTTTCGTCAAAACGCTCTGCAAAAGATACTCTTAAGCCATGGGGCGGTGGATGACGGCCGGGAGTATACATATGACTCGGCCGAGGATAGTGACGATTATGATAAGAGTAGTGATACTTTTGACTACAATAAAGATGGAGAGCAGGAAGGGAGATATAAGGAGACAAAGGGTAAAATGACTGATTGAATTGGTCATTCCGTGGAATAATCTCATCTGGCGGATTTTTTTTTTACTCCTCCAAGAGTGCTGTATTAAAATAGATGCAGACTTACATGCACGCAACAGGAACACAATGATCGGCATATTTGACAGTGCCATAAGGGCAGCGTTATCTAGGGACTTATACTCGAACAATTAAAAGGGTGCTCCTGGACGTTCTTAGCAAAAGTTAGAATAGAGAATCTTACATAACCTAGGATGTTGCTTAGGTATAAAAAGTTCAAAGGCTAATCACTCTGCTTTCGATTCTTCCAACATGATGAGAGATTCCTTGCAAGCTGAGGTTTGTTATATTTGCTTGATGCTGCCAGTAGAGCATATACAGCGAACTACACTCGTCAAGGCAATATTGGAACTTGGGTTACTTTCACTCGAGCACGTTCATATATCAAGACTCTGAGACACTTTCCTAAGAAGCATTTGGGTGTTTTCTTTTCATATGCCTACGTAAATTATCGCGCCGAATGTTGTCAAATTCAATCCCACAAATTTTGCACGCTCTTTTCGAAACATCAATCCCCAATCTCTTGGCCACTGGCCGGTGATGTGCTACCATGTGGCGATCCAAATCTCTCTTCTCCGCATGGCCTTTTCCACATACTTTGCATATCTCTGGCTTACATGCCTTTCTTGCATCTTTCCTACACAACAAGCCGTTACATTAGTCTCAAACATTCGTATTGAATCGTTAATTTTCACTTACTTTAATGTCTTTGGTTTTTTTCCTTTTTGAATATCCGTGGGAATTATTGGTTGATTCATAAGACATATTGGTGCGGAGAACCCAATAACCTCTGTTTGACTGTCAATGTGGCTGGGCATGTCTGGGAACTGGTAGACAATATGCGGAGACACTGAGAGAAAATTGTCTGTTGGTGAAAAAGGCGTATTGCTAGAACTCCATGCGCTTGGAGTTGTCGCAGCATCCCATGCCCCTTGATTCTCGCTAACGGCCTCAATGCTGGAGTCAATACCCGCATATTGGAAGGCATTGATTGGTGGTGTAAATTGATCAGAATTGAGTTGTAATGAGAATCCGTCATTGTCGTCAACCACACACTCTTCGGTATTCAAAAAATTAGGCAGTAAACTGTCATGGTTGCCAGCGGCTGCCAACAGCCCATCAAAATAGTTGTCTCCGGGAAGAGCTGGATCCATGAATAGCCCCAAGTTGATATTGTCGTCCAATATGGACGTTAGTTCTGGATTTTGGCACCAAGCCCAATCCATGATTGGCTTTGAGATTTCGGTATGTTTTGTAACTGCCAGCGGCAGCGTTGAATAAGGAGTTTTAGTTCAAGAATATTTTTGCTTGGAAATTTTCGACTCTGACAGTTCAGAGTGATGATTGGACACCTTTTAACGACGTTATCCGGGTCCGGCAATTTGGCTTTCTGAAACTAGTCAATATTTTTTTTCTAAATATAGAATTAGATGTTCCGACAAGAGCATACCATATTCGAAAGCTTCAAAAAAGAGTCATCGTGAAGATAACATTCTGGCCATATGACAAGGTAAGGGTCCTCGAGTATGCAACTCAAAGAATGGGCTATTTGAAGTTGGTTTAATGGTATGGCCCACTGTTGCCGGGGATTGGCAACGGCCCTATCATTAAAGGAACTTCGGCAATCCCACTGTTTGAGTTGTATACAGGTCAGTCCACATGCCGAGAACCATTGGTCCTGGAATCAGAAATTCTATTGTTAGCAACATATATGTCAGAATCCAAGTCCCTTTAGCACACATACCAGCTGCCACTTCAGTGTTATCCAAATATTGAAAATGGCCCTATAATAGAAGGTCCAGAGGATAAAGTCAGGGGGTAGCACCACATGGTCCAGGTACCAATACATTAGCAGCTGGACCATGTGGTGCTACCCCCTGACTAGTATGAAAGTTGAGAGTGTTAAAAGTGCTGTAGGCACGGAAATAGAAGGATGATGAGGAGGGTCTCTGAGTGCTGCCTGGGGCACTGCTTGGGCAAGTTGAGCTATTTAAGCTTGTCGCTGCTCCCAGGCGGGGGTTGTTTTCCGCCTTGTGCAATTCCTTTGGGTTAGCGACGTGTCTTACAGCCGTCAAGAGCTGATTCGCAAAGCTGGGAGGCCTATGCATACTGTAGTGGAGGGTAGTATCGGATGAGACAATTTGCAGTACGTGATTGGTGGCCTCGGAGGCCTTTGCATTAGCGACTGGAGGATGCCAATAAACATTCGGATTGTGGCCCACTTCTTCAGTCATTTGTAGGTTTCTACGATGTAAATGAGATACAATTCGCCAGTACTCTTATGCAATGGCCTCCCAACGTAAGGTATATATAAAGGGCAAATCATTTGTTGAGTGCTTAAGCTGATTTCGTCTTCTCTCCTGAGTTGCACGTTTTATTTCTTCATCTATAACTCCGCTATCATCAGCTTCCATTTCGAGTTTTTCACAATGTCCTTCACTGATGCAGAATATCAGCATTTCATTCCGCAATTCATTTTGAGAAATTACTCCTACCCACTCAAATGTCCAAATGCTGAGAAGAAGGGAAAGAAAAAGTGCAAATGCAAGCATGAAAAAGGCAAATACCCTGGAGATCTCGTTACGAATTGTGTGGATCTGACTCTTTCTCCTTTCCGACTGGAGACTTATTCGGTGAAACGCATATTTGGGGCCCCCAATATGTACAATGACCCAGCCAAAGCCACGTCAGATGAGCAACGCCGCATTGAATGCATGTTTAGCAAAATGGAATCACATGCAAGCATCCTGTTTCGCCGCATTGTCAAAACCCACGAAGAAGGTAGCACAGTCGTGACACTTACAAGAATTGAACGAAATTTGATTCGCAAGTTTCTATTTCTGTTGAAGTATCGCGGCTCCGGGTTTCATCAACGATTTTATCATGACAAGCCTGAGGATTACTGCTCTAATGATCGAGAGTTGCTTCTCGAATATATGAGGGAGCACCACTTTTCCACACCGAGGGATGTTTGGTATCATAACCTGGAAACAATCATGAACTTGGAAATGGACTCTGAGGGCAAGTGGATGGCAAAACTCCTACAAAACATGTTTCCTGACGATGCCCTTTGGTTTATTATGCATACTGAACAGTATTATATGGCCATATGTACTACTTCTGAGGTGGCGGATGAGTTTATCCTAACGGAGAACTGCTACAATGTTTTTGAAGGGCCGAATACTTTCACCAGGAACAAAGACACAGGTCAGGTAACAGGCAGCAGCCACGCTGGATTTCACCTTTTTGCACCCATTTCACCCCGTTTAATCATCGTTCTACGGTGTCTTGCACTGCCAAGCCCTGAGGAAGACTACCAATTGGAAGTTAGCCAGGCGCGTCATGATGCTCTCTGGTCATCGTTTCAAAATATATATGGGCCAGATTGGAAATCTTTGTTGGAAGATTTGCCAATAAAAAAATGCAGGAATAATTATTCCGAAATTATCAATGGGGAGGCCCATCCTCTTGCGGGATATGATGGGAAACATCGGCCAACCGATAAATTTCATTTTACTTATCATCCCATCGGAAGTGAATATGTTAACATTATAAACAACATATTTCTGGAGAACGCATACAATACTAGCTTAATCGCCTACCGAAACCAGGAAAACATCAAGAGAATACTGGAGTCTTATAATAGCGCCCCTTGCGAATCATTCAAGATCGTGGGTGGTGATGACTCGGATAGTCGATATGCATATCTACGAGGGATAGAGACACTGGTCAAGCTCCAGGGCTCTAAAAAATCCCTTGTGTGGAGGACCATTATAGTGCCCAAAACATATTCTGCACAACCATTGGCGAACAAGGAACTAAAATTTCGCAGAATGGCGTATGGAATCCAGAAGGGCCGTACTCATGATAACCCAATAATATCCTTCCTTAAACTGTACAAAAAGCTTGGTAAGTAAAAGACCTCGCAAATTGAGAGATATAATTGTAACGCTACCGATGCTGATAACTTGCTTTCAGGTGGGAAATTCGAGTTTGAACGGGACATCGCCCAAGCTGGGAAAATGATTTTTTTTGAAACGGTGGTAGAAGGCTTTAGTTCCAATTGCAGCAAGATGATCCGAATGCGGAACAAAGCAATCATTTCCTCTATGTTCGAAGCCACGTATTGCTCACGATATTGGCTTTATCTGAAATTGCTTAGGAGAGAACAATGCGGGTATAGAGATGGAACGCAAGATGAGATTGATATTTTTGTCAGTGACAACATAAGAGTCGGCCCAGAAGATGTGTTTGCTCAGAGTAAGCATCCTCGCACTCACCTTGAATGATTCAACTCGTATACGTTGGCTTATACTGACTTGGACAGCCTCTCAACTCTACACTGAGAACGCTCTCAATGGTCTGATGAAGAGAACTGCATTTAACGACATTATAGCTCGAAAATTCAATATAGAGGATCTATGGGCGAAGGCCTTTGGCGTCAATACTATTGTCCAACATGCACTATATCATTCTAGTATCTTTTCCCACCCTGGTAAGAATATCATTCCAAAGTATATAGTCACATCGAAAATCGATATTAACCATTGCTATAGGTAGAATTCGAGACTGTGGTATGCTGCAACCCCAAACCTACCTCATACTCCTTGTTATATCATATTAATACACTAGCACCCTCTAGGTATTCCAGACGTTGAGCTACTGGCTAAGCAAGAGGAGAAAAGTCTCCGCAACAAGGGTTTCCGAAGTGGATTGTTTCATCTTCCTTGTGCTAGTGAGGATGACCATTTAGAGTTGATGGTGAGAGTCCACGTGAGATCAAATTTTCACGCGATGATGGTAGGGAAGGCTGAAGACAGTATTTTGAGAGAATTGGAGGACATATTTTTTAGATTGACCTTTCCCACCCCGCCTTTGGATTAGAATTAATGAGACATCATCAATTTGGCATATCTATTGCATTCATACGCAAACTTTGTAATGTGAGCATATGTCCATGAAACGGAGGCATTTGCAGCCCGCCTATCAGGCTAATGAACACATTCGATGTCATCGCCTGACTCTCCCAGGCATGAGCGTTGGGCACAGACTTAAGACTCGAAAGTTTTTGAGGCTATATCAAGAATGGTGCCTGTTCAAATGTGCAAAAGATGGCCGCTATGAGGCTTCGCCGAATTTTTGGTCATATTATAAGCAAGTTTGGTTATGACATGCAAACTAACCTCATGCGTATATACGCTACTGAAAACTCCTTTTGGCATCCCTCCATCTCTTCATTGGTGCCTCTGGGCTAAGTTGCAAAGCAGGGTGTCACCAGACGCAGTCAAAGCATGTATACCTTAGTGTCATCACATTGATTACTGCCTGTTTTTAACTGGGGCTTCTACGGCTTTTGCAATTCAAAACAGATGGGGTGGACTTTCATACGAAGTCAAACTTGGCTGTTATTGTGGAGTTCTACATGATCTCAATTTTACTTTATATACCAGGGTGTTTCATACTCATTCGGCCAGTTTCTTTTTACATATCTCGACTTACCGGGCGTCATATTAACCGGCTATTCCAGCTTCATCAAGCCGACATCAAGGCCAATTCCTGGGCCATTCCCCTTTTCACGTGGTTTACTAGTTTTACGGGCATAATTTTAACGGAAGGCCTGAGACGTTTCCGACTCAGTGTATTGAGTTTGATAAACAAGCAGCGGACAGACCATGTTTCCCCAGTAGCCTGCCGGCAAGGTGCAGTGGACTGAAGATGTCAAGTCACCTTGATTCACAGGGCAACATCCCCCCTTTCCCTCCCCCAATTCCCTTCTCCTCGATTCCCAGAAGATAGAAGAAGATTTCTCTTTATTTTTCTTTTTTCTTTTTTGCTCTCAGATGCTTTCTCGTTTATGATGATCTTTATATATAGTTGAAGTTATAGTGTATGCTTATTGGTTATTATACGGATATGCTTATGCCACGGGCCAGCTTCGGACTAGTCCAACTGTCATGTTTTTTCTCCACCATCAGATTCTGCTTGGTGAAACAAATATGCCCTGAGTGTTTCTCCAGTGGATCATGTCACGACCCGCCATTCACTGGTATACTCTCATACGCTAGACCAGACAGTGTACTTGTACGAGTACTTGAAACTCACTGAAGGGTTGGAGTTTAGCGTCTAGCTGTGACAAACCAACCGCGCCACCAGGACAAAGGAGTGGAGCACCTGTCTACGTATGGCGCAAATAGGAAAGAGGGGTTCATCAGTGGCTGCTGATAGCTCGGCCGTGGATGACATATGATTTGTATACTCTGTAATACGATGTATTATGTTAGTGCTGCTGCTGTTTCTTTGTGTGGCACCCTTTGGATTTGTGTACAATTAGGTGGAATTTTTGATTGTCAAATATATGCCTCATCTTCAGTCTCAAGTCCCAGATGTACAGAACCGCTCGTTCCACTAAGGGGTTTTGGCGGCTTTGTTCCTATACCAAGTAATCCACACATATCCATACGGAGTGCCCGCCTACTCGAAATACACCGCCACATTTGGAACAGCAGATGGAGGGGTCCGTCCTTGCATCTCAATCGATAAGATCCAGCAATTCAGCTGTTCGAATCTGGACATGAGAATCGTGATGGAACAAACGGCATTCCAGTACATCCCAATCCTGGAATATTATAGGCCGCCACCTCTTCTCGGGTATACGTGGCAGCGTGATATTGGGGCTGTGTCGAGTCTCCCTGCCGTGGGCCAAGGTCATAAGCCACTCTTGAACGCAGGGGAGTGGAGATGGGGATTGGATTGACCGGCTAGCTTGAGCATTACGAGGGACCGAGTGTAAATGTCGTGTCTTACAAAATGCGCCTTGTCCCGCTCCAATTGCTTGGTTGACTTTTGCTTTCGTCAGACTCCTTGAAGATAATTAGGCTCGAATCATCCTTCCTTCTACCACGAAACATCACAAATCGAAGCAATCATGAGCGGCTACGGTTACGGTAACAACGACTACCCTCAGCAGGGCCACCAATCCGGCGGTTCTGCCAACTCGTACTACCAGGGAGCTTCGAACGAGCAGCAAGGCTATCACACACAATACCAGCAGCCCCCTCCGCCATATGGCAATGAGGGCCAGCAAGGTTATGGCGGACCTCAGGGCTATGGCGGACCTCAGCAGGGCTATGGCGGACCCCAGCAGGGCTATGGCGAACCCCAGGAGGGCGAGCGAGGCTTGATGGGAGCTTTGGCTGGAGGTGCGGCCGGAGCTTTTGGCGGTGCCAAGTTTGGAGGCCAGGCCACCGGCCACGCCAAGACAAGCGGTGTTGTTGGAGCCATTGTCGGAGCCATTGCTGGGTCAAAGCTGCAGGACGGCGTCTCAGACTGGCGACATGAGCGAAAGGAGGAGAAGCACGAGGCACAGATGTACAAGGAGGAGAAGAGATACGAGGAGCACAGATATGAAGAGGAGCGCCGCCGTCGCGGCTCCCGAAGCCGCTCCCGAAGCCACTCTCGCCGTCGCTCCCGCTCCAGCAGCAGCAGTTCCAGCGGCTCGTCCAAGAAGCATCACCGCCGCCACTCACGCTCGCGCTCAGGCTCCAGATCGCGCGGCCACCACGGAAACACCATCGTTGTCCAGCAGGGAGACACTCTCCGTGCTATTGCTGCCCGCTATGGCACCTCGTATGAGGCGATTGCCAGACACAATGGCATTGACAACCCTGATCTGATCTACCCTGGCCAGGTCCTCCGGGTCCCCGAACGTTGGTAAAGTGGTTTTGGATGCATCGCCGTGATGTTGATGGTGTGTAGACAGAGAAAGAGAAGGTGCATCTTAAGATGAAATCATGCTGTGCAAAAGAGATGATCCCGAACACGTCAACGGGCAATAACGGATAGT
The DNA here is from genome assembly GCF_000170995.1 of Trichoderma virens Gv29-8. Classification (NCBI taxonomy): domain Eukaryota; kingdom Fungi; phylum Ascomycota; class Sordariomycetes; order Hypocreales; family Hypocreaceae; genus Trichoderma; species Trichoderma virens. The sequence continues at coordinate 323,753 of NW_014013744.1, forward strand.
TGAAAGAGAGTATAAGACTGAAATTAAAAGTCATCTCCAATAGGAAGAATCAAAAATACAATAGTATTCATCATATGAATACCCGATTCCGGTTTTAGTGGCACTCGTAGCAGTGAACGGCTGTTTTCTCCCCGCGCTGCTGGATGCTACATAGACTCAATATGGGTGTAAGTGGGCAAACATGCAATACAGACTACATGTACACAACCAGCGTCGGAGAGTGCCATAACACCAGGGCTAGTTTTAGGTTTAAAAAAGAAATTTTTAACACTCTACGAAATGCAAACAGGAACAATATGGGGCGCTGAGAGGGGGTGTACAGTATAAGCAGGCAGGCCCACTAGGTATTTGGATTATGTTCATCGTAGCAATAAGTGTACAGCACCAGCCCGGAGAACCAGTCCAATGCCTTTAGTAAATGTACGAACATCAGCTCATATCCTCTATCTGCATATATCTACCTATGTACATAAATGAGTCCCGGCCCTGCTATCTGATAAAACGTGTTTATGTTATCCGTATCTGTGCAAGCTTAAGTTTAGGCAATCTGATGCACATCGAGATCGCAGGCTAGCGCCCGTGCAAGCGTGGGAGGTTAGCCTCCTCTCAGACAACAATGGACAGGTTTTTTGTAGCGTAAGTAGGCACAGATACTGTAGCATTGAATCAAGGGGTGTCAGCCGAGATGAGATGATCTCGATATATGACCTGTCGGTAGCTAATCACAGAACCTACGTTATACACATGATCAAACGAGTGGATGACAAAAGTCCAAGGATCGGATAATTGTAGTAATGCCAAGGAGTCCGCATCCGACGCATATGAGAAATGTGTGCTACATACCTAGTAGCTTTCCATTATATTAAGACTTTACCAGAACATAGATAGTAATGCAAAGTAGCACATATATATATGCATCCGGGTATCCGATTTGAGTTGCTGGCCATCAAGATCATGCCCATCTTGTTTATATTTATACACTGGGTTCGTGTCTTCAGCTACTCGCGCTTTAATGATCATTGTATTTCAATTTTATTAATTTTCTGTCATTTACTACGAGTAAGCGTCTCAGTAAGCTTTGTCCCAACTGGTCGGCGAGCTTTATGAATTCCAGATATCATATGAAGAGATTCTCGACCTCCCTGTGTTTTATCAGTTGAGCGCAGCATCCAATCAGAGTTCATACTTAGATCAACAGCTGCCATGAGGTACTACGAAAGCATAACATGTTTCTCAGGCACTTCAATTCTCCAAAGCCTTTCTATTGCATAGAGAGGGCTGGGGAAATTAGATGTGCAGGGGCTGTTATGCCTTCCCGCCCAACATTGTATTACACGCAAGCCCATCATGTGTAATACATTACGAAGCTGAGACATTTCCCATTGCTTTTTCTCGTAGCTCACCAGCTGAAATGTAAGGGATGGAGATGATTGGAAGGAAGTGGACGAGGCTGCGTTCGGTGACCAGGGTCAACTGCATGGACAAGGATCGATGGACTCTCAGCTCTGCTTTGTGAGCGAAATGTGGCTGTTAAATGCTCGGAAGCTGGCCGCACAACAATCGCGTGCATTTTTATCAATTTATAATTCTCATAAATCATTTTTAGATTATCCAAACATTATATAACAGTCGGGAACATGCCCAAATGTGTGTTGCCCAGCTCTTCTTCAACCAAACATTCCACATATTCAACTTCAACTCACAAACGTACTTCTCTACTTAGAAGTTTGCTTTCGTTTTGCTCTAAAAGCCATAATCTAGTCATAATGGCATATGTATTCTTTCTTCTTATTTATGCTACCTTCATAGCCGTCGTCAAGGCCGATGGCCTTTCCGATATCTCCAACAACTTAGCATCGGACCTAGGTCCTCTCCTAGCGCTTTTTGGAGATGAAATAACGCGCCAATATCTCAGCGAAAGTATCGGTTTCCTGGATTATTTCATTTTCGCCATGGCCCCTATAGGCATCATTGCCACAATCACGGCTGCTATTCGTATATGCGGAAGCTCAGCACTTAGAGCCTTCATTGGGAGAGCTCAGGAAGGAGACGGTACTACTGAAGCTGAGCTATGTACATCAACAAGCGCCGACGTTTGCGAATTATTTAATAAAAGCGGTATCGCCAGAGTTCTCGGTCGGCCTGATATTGTTGAGCTCATATACACACCTGATGATCCGAAAGATGAAAGATTTCACATATTCACCAAATATTTAGATCGGCCTGTTCGTCATTATTGGGAAAAAAATCAATTCTCCGGAAGCGGTCACGCCCTTTTCAGCAAGATATTCTTCTCGTCTGATGAATCTACTGAATTTGCTCCAAAGCCAAACCTCTCTCTCAATGTGGGAGTCAGAAGACGACCAGATTGGATCTTTTATGTTGTCGCTATCGTTGGCTTTATTCTACAAGCTGGTATTCTTGTGTTTGCCGGTACTGCTGTGTTGCTCCTTGGATGGAACATTCACGAATCGGACGGCGAAGTTATTACCCAGAACTATGCTCCCGGAATATTTATTGTGGGTACCATTGTTTTATGTTCGGGTGTATGGGGTTGTGCGACATTGATCGGACAAACAACAACTGAGATGTATTATCAACGGAAGTCTAAATCATCTCCTGATGTGTTATACTGGATTCAACCAGGGCCCCAAGTTATTGGTGACCAGTTTTTCTACCCTTTCGCATATTCCGATGCAAATAAAGTCGAACAGCGCAATAGAATTTGGATGTCATCAACGCAAAGTTCCAATAGGAAGAAATCGGAGGTTCTCGCATTTATCGCCGTTTTGCTTGTGTTATTTGGCTATGTTGGTCAATTCATCGGCCTCCGAGGACTGAATGCATGGATCTCAATTGCCCAGCTAGCAATTACCCTATTTATGAGCATCCTACGCAGCATTTTGCGCATGGATCGCTTGGATAAGAATGATAACTGCTTAGATGGGCGGCGCGATTTGGTTGCCGGCCATGAGCTTGACTGGTTAGCCTTCAATATCGCAGGACTGGAATTCCAACAGAGGCAAGAACGCCTAAAATCAAATCAATTACCAAAGGAAGACAAATCACAAGAGTATCAGGAGAAGCTGTGCTGGTATGTGACAGGACAGTGTGGAGAGACGCCTGCATCGGAGAGCACTGAGTCTGCACGCCATACCATTAACGCTGTATGGCTCACAACCTTAAGCCAACAGCTACTCAAAAATCGCATTCGTCTTGCCAATCTTACTGGTCATCTTGATAATTCGGAAGAAGCGAAAAGAATCACGCACTGGAAAGATGAGAGTATCAGAGTCCGTACCAAAGCTCGAAGTCTTAAAGCAGCTCTTTGTGGCGCGGCAGCAGCTTTATTGAGAGACCAGACATCAAAAGATGAAGTTCATTTAAGATTGGTATCAGGACTCTCTTACGGTGACACCAATGACAAAAACAGCGTTGTTACTATCGAGATGGAACCGCCGAAGGGTCTCAATCAAATCAACTGGACTCTCGACTCTTCCAAACTTGAAGCGGTTTTAGGACTTTGGCTATGGTCAATAGTCAGCAAAGACTACGAATCTTACAAAAGGCTGAAAGACAGTAGCGATAGTACGAATCCTCGATCTGAAAAGCCTACTGCAAAGATATTCAGAGTTGTGTCTGCTTGCACTGAAGAGCAAGGCTGGGATGACTCTGTGGATGCAGATATGAGCATATGGTTGGGTTCAAGAGATCTGAATATTACCCAACAGACGTTGGACTTAAATGCAGGACTAAATCACGTATATAGCCTTGCTGATACCTGGACTGAGATGCCTGACACTCCAGAAATCTGGGAATACGACCTGACACCAGAGGTATCGAAAAAACCAGTACAAAGAATTTGTGGGTGGAATCTCATATACGACGCCTTCAGGGGAAATAATTCTGGGACAAGAAGCCATGATACTACTATTATTCAAGGGAGAGTGAAGGTCAAAGGTTTTCCGGTGAAGGACACTGGAAACTCCTTACTTGAAATATGTGCTCAAGAGCTCTTCGTTGCTTTTATGCTTTCTATGAAGAACCAGGGATTTCGAGAGTTCAGTGAACTGTCCGTTAATGAGTTGGCGGGCAATGTTCGCCTAGAAAATCCTCTCGTTTCAGCTCTTACCGAGTGTTTCACAGGCCATTCATTGGGGACATATTCAGACGCTATATCCTGCTTAATTCCGATACTGAGATCTGATGTTACTTCCAATCGAGAACAACTGTTGTCGGCATTAGCCCAGGCGGCAACAAAATACAGACGGGACGGAAGATGGGAAGGCGCAGAAATTATTTTGCGTTGGGGTTGTCACTACTATTGCTTATTGAGCCAGAGAAGCGCAGATAAAGCTAGCCTTTTTACGGAATTGCTTCGAGAACTTGGTGAACTATACCGTTGGTCACTTGCTCAGGGACAAAATAGCGACAGACAAGATTTTGGCAAAAATGGCATTCAATGGATGAGAGAGAACTTCGGTAATGCTCCGAATGAGTCAATTCAAGCTGCAATAGTGTTGGATTATGAGGAAGTAGTGAAAGAAATAACTGGAAAAGATCTACAAGATCTATCCATGCTCAAATATACCTCGGCTGTCGCGTCACGGAAGAGAGGCCAATCTCTAGTCTTACTATGCCTCATGACGTCCAGACGAGACATCAACTCTTCCGAATTTAGCCACGTCCTTCCGTTTGCTGCTCGAAATGGCTGGCATGAAGTGGTTTCCGCTCTTCTTGAAATGAAAGCGAACCCAAATAGCCAAGATAGCGACGGCAGAACTGCAGCGTCGCATTGTGCCGAACTGGGTCGACAAGAGCTCTTGCAACGATTAATCGCCAAGGGTGCTGACCTTGATCTTGCCGATAAACGTGATATGACGCCTTTAGACTACACTGCCAAGAATGGGCGCAAGGATGTCCTGAAACTCCTGATGAAAATTGATTCATTAGACTTGAATAGGAAAATGTATAATGGCAGGAGCGCTCTGTGGCTTGCAATTGACCAACATCATGTCAAGGTGATGAAAGAATTGCTGGACAACGGAGCCAATGTCAACGAAAAAGATGATCACGGGTTCTGGCCGCTGCAAATGGCCGTAAAGAGAGGCCACGAAGACGCGGTGGAGCTGCTCCTCAGTCAACGTTCAATAATAGCATGGCGGAACGCCGCACGCGATTCCTTATTATGGGCATCCTGGAGAGGTTATGCAGATATCATGCGGTTGCTTTTAAAGAAGGGTTCTGAATCCGGGTCATCGGATGCCTTTGGACCGGATCGTATAAGGGAGGAAGTAGAGGACTTACTGAAAATGCATGCTGATAACGCCAAGTATATACCACCTCTTCGAAACCACAGTGATGGATTTTTCTCAACGACGGATATTCGTCCTCCTTCATTACCTACTGTGAAAGACATGCAGCATATTCAGTTTGACCCCCCTCACTCATCAACACCTCAGCTGATGATTGGAATCAGTGCCCTAAATATGAAAAGCGATTCTCACATTGACACACACTGGGAGGCAAATTCTGTGCTCCAAACAGGGTTTTCCCTAGTCCGGAAACGGTATCAAGAGGCTGAAATGTTTGGCAAGCCAGTGCGTTCTGCTAGTGCTGTCTGGCTTGAATTTGGCGCAGAGGATAAGAATTTCCAAGGTAAGAGGAAAAGAAAGGATATCGCTATGCCACTTCAAATGACTAATTCACTGATATATTGACATGATAGTTGGCCAATTCCCCGTATCGCAGCATTCCAGCAGCATTATTCGCATTCCCTTCCAGGACAAGTTCGACAAGGCGCCACATATTGTCGTATGGCTTAACGGGTTATACCTTCCCAATATTGGGAAAATTGGTTGGCATATTAATGCTAAATATGTCTATGCTACTGGATCTGACTTCCACTTTACGATTGAGCCAGCAGATGAGGGTTCCGAGAATCAGCTCAGTGTATCATGGTTAGCTTATCCGTCCGAGAGTACGGATGTCAAAAGTGGCAGCGATTTCATCGATACTAGACCACTGCTTGGTTTGGCTCAGGAAAAACGAGTGGATTTTGTTACGAGACTTAGGAGAACGCCTCGAGTGTTTTTGGCGCTCAGTGGGTTTGCCATGCAATCCAGCCAAGAAGTGGATATCGAAGTAAAAGTTAACAGGTCAGATCCTTCGGGATTTTCTTGGACTGGTAATTCGCCTTCTGGCATTTCTATAGATAAGATTTATGTGAATTGGGTGGCATTTGGCTGATATAGTGAGTAGAGGCAGCGGCATCAAGTTGGAGGGTGGATAAGAAATTGGGAGAATCGGGCAGAAGTTTGAAATGCAATATGTGCATTCCAGATAATACAAGATGCACTCCAACAATAATATATTGATGTTAAATCAAATGCGCAACTATATCTCTTCGTCGTCACAAAGTAAACCTAACAATTGATGTTAGCATCGCCTGCCCCTTTAGAACATATAGTTAGATTAGAGTTTAAGCAAGAGAGGCATACATAAGTCTCATCCTACGAGCTTATGCCTAAGCAGTTGGAAGCTTTAACAAATAAATATTTTTCATTGTATCACAAGTGTAAAATTACAGCCTGACCACACCATTATTAGGTCTATTTAGGGAAGTCCGTCACCTTGGATGCATCATCTATACTTCTAGCTCGCTCCTCGAGCCTTCTAAGTATGCTTGCTCCAAAAATCATCCCGTTTCTTTGAACATCAGGTTAAGGATGGCGAAAGATATGAATGCGATCCCCGTTCCTTCCAAATAAAATGTCATCGGAGAAGAGCCATGACTTCAAGCTCTATGGCCTTTCTTACAATGCAATTGAAAACTATGCTTGCTTTAGAATGGACGGCGGTAGCGATTATACCCAAGTTCCTGCGACCAGCCAACTTCATCTATTATAGACTTACAGCCGCGAGGCGAGACCTTTCCCATTCACGGTTCTTCGAGCCCATTGACAGAGCCATGGGATTTGGAAACCAGTGGCCGTTATCTACTGCATCGCTGGCCGAAGATAATCGCGCGTTATACAAACGGGAGTGCTGTTCAGGATGATGGTCATATGGCAGAAGATAGAATTGCATCATCCAAACGTTCGGTCCAAAACGCAGGCCCGTAGGCAAGACAAAGAGATATTCCTGAGAGATTTTCTTCAAAGAGCGATTGCGAGATCCGTAATGCACCGCTACCCTCAGATGTCAACTCCAGAACAGTTCCATCAACGCACCGAGCTCCTTTTGAAGCCAGATAAACTATAATGTCATTTGCACTGAGGACGGGAAGTATGTTAGTTTTGACTATTTTTTGGAATTTGATTCATCGATGTCCCTCCTGGCCTCCGGTGTAGTTCATAGTAACCAGGCCCCAGAAACCATCGGAAAATACAAAATAGTTGTTCCCAAGAGCGTCTGCGAAGGGAGAACCCAAATCTTTGGGCAATTGAATTCTTTGACAAATCCACCGCATGAAGAATAATAGCGTATGTTTGATACAGCGAGTGACGGACAAGTGACATACCGAAAAAGTCTTCATTAAAACCAATGCTCCCTCCCCGCCTATGACTTTCAAGGTATCTACTGACTTATCCTCGACCAATACTATCCACGCATTTCGCATGATTGGTTGGGTCGCCTCAAACTCCGCACAAGAAGCATGAACAGAAAGCAGCTAATCATCTCGGAGAGGAACGGAAATGTTTATATAATGCCTCCGATCAAGTTCGTTGATCAGCAATCGGGGTTAGTCACACGAGATCATGTCAGTCTCGAATCAATAAACTCTTATTCATTCTTTTATATGGCATACCTCGGTTGCTCCGGGTATCCGGTCACGAATCCATTTAAATGCTGGGCCTGGTCATTGGCATTTCAAGTTGATCGGGACAGCTCCTATCATCAGCACAGCAACAGCTACAACACAGCACGCGCACAAATCAACCTTCATTATGTCGGACTTCCTTAACAACGGGCTATTCCCGTCTATTGATGCCTCTACTCTCAATGACGTGACCGCCGAGGAACGGTCCAGCGCCATCGACTTCGTCAATCGCAATAACTTCGTGTTTGAAGAGTTCAACGTGGACAAAGTAATGTCTACCTTTCTCCCAGAAGCTGCCGTGCACCACATTGGCGGCACATTCCGTGGTGAGGCTGAGAGAAGAAAGTTTCTCGAGACATTCTATGCAAAGATCTTCATTCCCGGTATTAGTCGGAACGCAATGAATCACGTGGTAGACCGTGATGGCGATGGCGTCATGGTCAGGTATCAGATGCACTTGGTCAGGTATGCCTGGCCTAGTGATATTAGGGGTATTGCCGCCGGCGAGGACCTTTTGAGCAATGACGGGCTGCCGTCTACTTGGTACTTTGGAGCTGTCATTGATCGTCTGAGAATGACATCCGAGGGCTGGAAACTATTTGAGCGATACCTTGGTCCTGCGTTTAGGGATAAAAGGCTCGAAATTTCCAACGATCCCAAGGCACTCAAGGAATTACCCGTCTAGATGGGGCTTCAATATGTATAGTATCAAATATGTATATATATGTATGTATGCTGCTGGGCCTTACAGTGGTGCCAAATCTAGGATTCTACAGAGAATAGAGCATGAATTTGTCACCCGGACCGTGTGTTGGCCACGGGATGGATATTATCTCTATCGTAATCGTGCCAAAGCAGACCGTACTAGGAGAGAGCGTCTACCACTCGGAATGTGACATAAGCGCGCCGGTGGGCTCTGTTCAAGGATTGTCCACCACCTTCTCACCGGGTAACATGAGATCTATTGATGGGAATAATCACGTTTGCGAAGTAGATGCGATACTCGAGACTCGTAAAGAAATGTTGACAGTATAACAGGCTGAAGGTTGCTGTATTCACTTACAATCCGGTGAGGATTGAGGGACCTCCGGGCTCTTGTGTAATCCATGTCGCTGGCTTCTGACCCGTCTTGAAATATATCGGATTGGAAGACGAGTTATGAAAATCAGTCTATCTGGTCAAAGATAGCAATACTCCAAGATCAAAAGTATAGACTTAAATGTTACTCATATACAAAGGCAGGTTCGTTTAATACGAAAAGAAAGAATTCCAGATACCGATCGAGGGCGTGCTCCGGGAACCGATAGACACATAGGAGTTAGATACGCCTACCAGAAGACACAAAAATCGATGGAGGGTAAATTCGGCGCAAATTGAGACTCCAGGGCGTGGGACGCTTTACATGGCTTGACAGAGGCGACAAGATGCACTTCAACATTAGCTCTGAACAGCGGAAATAAGCATAACGCTAGGGTGCAACCGCGCCCGTCTTAGAGGTGGAGGCGCAGCCACTTCCAGTTAAGATGACCACGAACTTTCGCGAACGAAGTTAACTCCTCTATCGTCTCGTCTATCAGCACGCTATGGCAGATTCAAGAGGCCAGAGGGTGATTCGCAGGTAAGCAAAATATAAACAAATGTCTTGACAACCATACCTCTCCTAGCTTTGGTATATCCATGAACTAATCTACCTCTGTCCCCAGGAAAATGGCCGTGCTTGGGGATGAAGGCTGCGGCAAGACCAGCTTCCTGGCATTTGCTGGAGTCGGCCGTGTGGCGGACCCGTCTGAGCGTTATGTTAGTCTCACACATTTGAGCACTCACATCTGGTACTAATGACTTGAAAGAGGCCCAAGCAATATTGCAATGTTATAGACTACGTAGTAAACGGCAAGAAGGTGTCGTTTACAGTATTCGATGGCGATTTTGACGAAGATTTCCCAAACTTACGACTGCTAGAGTGTTCCCTGGCCGATGTACTACTAATATGTTTCTCGATTGACTGTCCTAATTTCCTTACAAATATTAAAAGCAGGGTTCGATCCTCTCCAGCCATACACTTTAGATTCCATCACTAACATCTATAATGAACGCAGTGCGGTAGATACGCAGCCCGCTTAAAGGACGGTGTCCCTATTATCCTTGTTGGTCTCAAGGCCGATCTTCGAAAAGATGATACCTCTGAGGCGAAATTGAGCCAGCAAGCTCAAATGCTCGTCCAGTTTAATGATGGATTAGCGGCCGCACATGAAATTGGGGCCAAGAGCTACCTAGAATGCTCCAGCGTAACCGGCCAGGGCGTGAGAGAGGTGTTGGAGACTGCCGCAATTTTGTCACTGGAGAAGAGGAAAACGCATAGTTGTTTTATATTATAATAGCAATGATATGGGCGTGTCAGTTTATTTTATCCCGGTTGGCATTTCCTTTTTTTGCGTCGCTCAGTGGATTTTCATTTCGCTCGATTAAATCGACTGGATTGCTATAGTAGATCTATGACGGTTAGACAATGCAGTCTCCGTCTTGTTCCTTGGGTTTTTACTTATGTGTTTGATTCGACTGTACATGTGCGTACGATATACTGTAGTTATAAGTAAGATCCTGCGGTAGTCTTCGAAACTCTTCATGATGCGGGCTACGGCTTTATCGAAACTATACAAACCCGTTCTATCAATTTGTTGATTAAATGAGTACGAATAAGGATAGAATCAAGATACTTTCTAACAGAATCTTTTGTATTGTATTATTTGTGTATAAATTGCAGCCTGACCACACCATTATTGGTCTATTAGAGAAATCCGTCACTCTAACTGCATAGAATCTTCCACATTTCTAGCTCACCCCCGGAGCCTTCTAATGCTTGCTCCACAACCCATTTCGCTTCCATGTCCAATTGGTCAAATACTCTGGGTCCATACCTCTCTCAAACGCCTCATTTCGAGCTTCAATCTGGGCATTCAACATGTCCTGTCGAGCAGCTGCACCCCGGTTATGTAGGTGTGGCATACGGTCGATGGCATCGATGGCCAAGCTGAATCGATCTGTCTGGTTGCGAATGGCCAACTCTAGAGGGGTGTCGATATTGCCCTTCTCTTTGTATCCACGGACATGGATGTTCTGGCTTCCCGGTCGCTTATATGTCAAGCGGTGCACCATCCAAGGGTAGCTGTGGAAGTTGAAGATGATGGGTGTGTCAGCTGTGAACAGGCTGATCCAGTCGTTATCGCTGAGACCATGAGGATGCTCGCTTGGGTGAATCAGCTTGAACAAGTCCACACAGTTGACATAGCGGATCTTGAGCTCTGGGAAGTGCTGAAGGAGCAGGTCGATGGCGGCCAATGTCTCGTGAGTGCTGATGTCACCACACGAAGCCATGACCAGATCGGGGTCCTGTCCAATATCGGTGCTGAACTTTGGCCAGATACCAATACCCTTTGTGCAGTGTGCAATGGCATCGTCCATGTCGAGATATTGAAGATGATCTTGCTTATCGGATACGACGACGTTGACGTAATTTGAGGATCGAAGACAGTGGTCCATGACTGCAGCCAACACGTTAGCAATGCTCACTTGTACGAAGTAGTAATTGAGTTCTCTTACCGGAAAGCAGGCAGTTTCCATCAGGAGGGAGATAGATTCGAACAACTTCGGGGCTCTTGTTGGCAACAACATCAAGGAAGCCGGGGTCTTGGTGAGTAAAGCCGTTGTGGTCCTGTCTCCAAACAACAGATGTCAGGAGGATATTGAGGGAGGCGACTCTAACACGCCACTCCACCTCGAGACACTTTTCGAGCCACTTGCAGTGCTATTGATCGCTGTTAGCAATCACAAAGATAGATATCACGACTCTGTTTCACTCACCTGGTTGACCATGGAGTCAATGATGTGGATGAACGGCTCGTAGCTGTTCAGCAGACCGTGGCGGCCACTCAAGATGTAGCCCTCCAACCAACCCTCGCAGGTGTGCTCAGACAGCATTTCCATAACCCTGCCTGCTGGGGCGAGATTGCCACCATTCTCATCCTCCTCGAAATACTCGCCCATCCAAACCTTCTTGCCCACTTCGTAGACAGCAGACAGTTTATTTGACTCGGTCTCGTCGGGGCCGAACAGTCGGAAGTTGTGAGGGTTTGCCGCAACAACGTCTCGCAAAAAGACTCCCAGTCTCTTCATACTAGCGTCCATAATGGCGCCAGAGTTCTCAACCTTGACACCGTACTTCTTGAAGTCGGGCATATTAAGGGGCTTCCTAAGAACTCCGCCATTGGCGACAGGGTTGGCACTCATACGACGGTTGCCCTCCGGGGTAAGAGCAGTCAGTGAGGCGATGGGCTTTCCACTCTCGTCGAACAGCCTGTCGGGTTCATAGCTGCGCATCCAGTCCTCGAGGATCTTGAGATGCTCTGGATTTGTCGAAGGATCAGTAATGGGAACCTGGTGTGCTCTCCAGAAGCCTCCGAGGTAGTTGCCGTCCACCTTGCGGGGTGCAGTCCAGCCCTTTGGCGTTCGGAGGACAATCATGGGCCACAGTGGCCGAGTGGCCTTTCCGCTCTCGCGGGCCTCTTTCTGGTAGCGCCTGATCTCATTGACGCAGTGCTCAAGCGTTGCAGCCATGGCCTGGTGCATGGTATCGATATCATCTCCTTCCACAAAGTAAGGAGTCCATCCGTAACCAAGGAACAGGTTCTTCAGCTCCTCGTGCGAGACTCTGGCCAAGATTGTCGGGTTGTTAATCTTGTAGCCGTTGAGATGCAAAACAGGGAGAACAGCACCATCGGTGATGGGGTTGAGGAACTTGTTGCTATGCCAAGCAGTAGCCAAGGGACCAGTCTCTGCTTCACCATCACCCACCATGGTCACAGCAATGAGCTCAGGATAGTCGTACACAGATCCGAAGGCATGAGAAAGAGAGTATCCGAGTTCTCCTCCTTCATGGATAGAGCCTGGGGTTTCGGGGGTTGCGTGGGATCCAACACCACCGGGGAAAGAGAAATACTTGAAGAATTTCTGGAGACCCTCAATATCTTGTGACTTGTCTGGGTAGACTTCGGAGTAGACGCCTTCGAGATAGGATTGCGAAAGAACGGCCGGAGCACCGTGACCGGGGCCGGAGACGAAATAGGCATCCAGATCGTACTTCTTGATAAGACGGTTGAAGTGCATATATGTGAAGATTTGGCCGGGAGCTGAACCAAAGTGTCCAAGAAGGCGGGCTTTCAAATGCTCCTTCTTGAGGGGCTCGCGAAGGAGAGGGTTGTCTCTCAGGTAAATCATACCCAGAGAAAGGTAGCAGCTGGCTTTGAAAAAGTCATTGTATTGCTTGATTTCCTCGTCAGACAGGGGTGTGCCCTGGACGGTTGAGCGGGCTTGGCCAAATGCCCGAATGGACTGAACGTCGGCCATTGTTGTCAGGTTGATTTGATTGTATGTTCTGAAGAAGGGAGTTGTCCGCAGACATAAGGACGAAGAGCTATGGAATGCGAAGCGTAGCTCTTGGTTATATACGAGACAAGAGCGGCTGGGTGTCTATAGCTTCCCGCCGAGTCGGGAGCTTGTTAAAGCCGTTGCAAGGGTAAGCTGCAGACGATTTCGATCTCTTGCCACTTCCGTATAGTCGCGGATGGTCTAGAGTCGATGGAGGCCCGTGTACAGCACAGCTAAAGAAGCTTGACCCAACAGATAGAAAGTCCAGGACCAATCAGTGAAGCAGTCGGTAAGAGCAGCAATGCAAACAAAGCACTATCTGCAGCTGTGATTGACTAGGGGGGAACAGCAAGACTGGCTATCGTGCGATGTTGCAATCGAACGAGCGCAGCAGGATGCAGCTTGCCAGATGCATGTGTGAGCGCTGCATGCGGTCCGACCAATGGCCCTGGGGAAAGCTCCATGACGTCTGAGAGATTGGCGAAGCTGATTCGACCACGCCGGGCCGTGGTTCGCTGATAGAGTTCTGCGGGCATTGTAGAGGTTGTCTGATGGAAAAGTTGGGCGCACCCTCGCATCACCATCTGGCGTGATCTATACGTCACTACTCGGACCACCGCGCCCGGAATAGGCCCGCGAGCCCGCCAGAGCTGCAGATGCAGTGCCTAAGCGGCGGGGGCGGGGGTGACGAGGAGGGGCCAAGGGGGCCAAGGGGGCCTAGGGAGCCTACAGTACAGCGGCGAAACACCACTGAAGACGCGGAATTTGGGGGGCTCCGCTAGCATGTGGTAGGCCTGTCTATCTGCCATCGGCGATCGCCTTATTCCTTGGGCAACATTGATCACGAAATCAATATTGACCAGGGCCAAGATGCCTAAATTGTATACACAATCGCCTGCGTTGCTGATGGCTTGATTGGGTCGGTTGGCTGACATGTGAGACCGGCCCGTTGACGGTGACAGCTTGACGGCAGGAAATTCTACGAGCTCCGTGTATCGTCGGCGAACAGCAACAGGGTTGGCTCCGTTACACGTTACATCCAGATCACACTCATATTGGCTGATATCATACCCAATATTTTTTTTTTTCTTGCCGAGGCCGGAGGCATTAGCCAAGTAGCCTAGAAGTAGGTTTTACTGTGAAGGAATTCGCCTCGAGCCAAAAGGATGAAGGAATTAGCTTTGGGAGCTCCCCTTCGTGGCAATTGCTAGAGCAGCATCAACCTGCGTGGCGTCTCTTTCTCCTCAAAGCCATTTTACCTTAGCATTGTCCTCTCACAGAGACGCTCACTGATTGTCCATGGCTTGTCCAACCCGCCGCAGGCAGACGCACAGATGCTACACAAATGCTACTTCCTGACGTAACGATGCTCATCACGAGGACAGCAGCCTGTGCCATGGTAAAAAGGCAGTAAAAGGCCCTTGAAAGGGGCGTTATAAGTCCCGCCTTTTCTGTCTCAACCTTGGTGACAACATTATTTCGACAACCACCACGCTTGAACAATTGCAACAAGCCACCGAATCAATCAAAAAACATCAAACAAGACAATCGGCATCAATTCAACATCGAGCACTTGTCGAGCGCAATGATGCCGCAGCACAGGCCAGAGACGCCACAGCCCGAAGCTCCTCTTCCCACCGAGCCTGATACCAGCGAAGGCGATGGCACTGCGGATTACTGAGGGGCAACTCAAGCTCAAACTTTGATGACGACAGAGCCGCTCGGGAATGAGAAAATACGAACGAGCCCTGAGTGGACTCGAGAGCGGCGTCGAACATGACGGTTGCGGAAACGAACTGAGGGAACTAGATTGAATAGACATGCCCAGAGATGATTCATGAAGGAAACGTCTATGAAGCGCATGTCTTTTTGGCTTTCTTTTTTACGGCCGATTACACGATACGCCGATTACATATACACTTGCCCCCGCCACTGCCCAAAGAGCGCGACTCTGTGGGTGTGACGACGTTATCAGAATGAAGGAAGAATGGAATTGAGCAAGCGATGTACATTATTTTTATTTTTATTTGATTGAGAAATTTCATTGGATTCGAATTTGCTTTCCAGGGTCGTTTCATTTTCATAGTTGGGATTTGTGAGTGAGCTGTCAAAGAGTTCAATTCTTGATTCATTGGTCTAGGTTATTAACCTCTTTGGCATCTCTACAAGAAATAGATTGCGCTCATCAACATTGATGTAAAAATGCTTCCATGCATGATGAATGATGAATAAAGAATTTTTTACAGAATAAATTTCGACGCACTATCCTTTCTTTCCCCTGACATCGGATCTTCTTTGGACGCGCACAAAGTCAATTCCAGTATCGTCGCCAGTGTGGATGCTGTCCCTCACACGTCATCGGTGGCTACCACTTCGGAGCTCGGGATCTCAGCTGCATATAGAAAAGTTCGAATGCATCGTGAAGATTCTTCATTTCATCATCTTCTTCAACCTTGAATGTGACATTGATACTTTTTGAGATCGATATATAATTGATATATATTGAAGGTTCATCATAATTAAAACACCACAGCCTTCAGTCATCAACACCATGGACCCCTCACAACAACCATCAAGCAGTCAAGCTGCCGGAGGGCCTCCGACGCTCTCACCCGAAGCCATCGCGTTTGCTGGGAGAATGTACGATTCTGCTAGAAGAGGCGAAGTCGCTGTTTTTGAACAGGCACTTCCAGCTGGACTGCCTGCGAACATGACAAATGAAAAAGGGGACACACTGGTAAGGCAGACCCAAGCAGCGCTGCCTAGCTGGCCTGCAGTCATGAGGCCTTGAGACCAATTCATTTTTGCATATATGGCTCACATTTCTTTTCAAGCTCATGCTCGCCGCATATCACGGACACGCAGAGCTAGTGAAGCTGCTGATACAACACGGGGCTGACCCAAACCGCGTCAACGACAGAGGGCAGAGTCCCCTCGCCGGAGCCGTGTTTAAGAAGGAGGATGAGGTTATCGATGTACGTACCTCTTCATTTTTCTCTTTTCTAACGACAATTCACTCGCGTTTTGGAACTATGTATTAATACGAGGTAAATAGGCGCTGTTAGAAGGTGGTGCAGACCCTGATTATGGCAAACCGACTGCGATGGAGTGCGTGACCATGTTTAATCAGGAAGATATATGGAAGGCCAAGTTTGAGGCTGCTCCTGGAAGGGGCAAGGGAAAGCCGCCTGCCTTGGATTGATAATAGTCGTGATGTGGTAGTTTGTTTGGATGGATGTTCGATGTAATTTGATGTAGGTTAGTTGTTTAATACCAGAAGCGTGATGCTTTTTTGATTGAGATTGGTGATGTCGCCACCGTGGATGTGAAGCCAACTACATGGATCTTGGAAGTTGTGTTGCAAGCGAGTTGATACCGACATCAATACGGCCAAAATATACATAATGAGTTATTCAGAATACATCAAGATAAGATATTTAACAGATTAAAAAATAATGAATTTTTTATAATTATTCCAATGGTATTATATCCATCCCTTTATAATTCCGTCTCTCAAAACCCATGGCGGGGTTACTCTTCTCGTGGATTCTTCTAGTGCCTAAAGGGGTTGGAGGGGCTCCTCTGGTTGACCCCTGGTCCGTGCACCCAAATTCACTGTCAAGGCTGCAACAATTTTCCGGAGCTCGACAGCTTCGCACCGAGACGAAAAGACGCCGCATTGCCCCTTTAATCCGCCCAAGGCCACCGCCTCGCAACCTCTCCGTCGTCAAGCGTCTGTTTTTGGCCTCTGACTCTCTCAAACCACCGCCAAAATGTCGTTCGGAGGCCAGACCCCGACCATCATCGTCCTCAAAGAAGGTAGCCAATATCCCATGGAATCCAATGCAATTTACCCCTCCGCCCACCGCTGCCCGTCCAACGCATCGAGGCCGTAGACACGACACGAGAGCTGACCCAGTCGTCCAGGCACCGACACCTCGCAGGGCAAAGGCCAGATCGTCTCCAACATCAATGCGTGTCTGGCGGTCCAGGCCACCATCAAGTCGACTCTGGGTCCCTACGGTGGTGATCTGTTGATGGTGGACCAGAATGGCAAGCAGACGATTACAAATGATGGCGCGACGGTCATGAAGGTACGGTCGAAACCCACATCACACATCACACATCACACATCGCACGTATCCCAATATACTACATACACCCTTTATTACCCTTTATCTCTTCTGTGGGTGACAACATGCCAACTAAGCGCGGTCAAATAGTTGCTCGACATCGTCCACCCCGCTGCCCGCATCCTCGTCGACATCGCACGGTCACAAGACGCTGAGGTCGGAGATGGAACCACATCCGTCGTCGTCCTGGCGGGAGAGATCCTCAAGGAGGTCAAGGAGCATGTCGAACAGGGTGTCAGCTCACAGATCATCATCAAGGGTCTGAGGAGGGCGGTGCAGATGGCCGTCAACAAGATTAAGGAGATTGCTGTCAGCACCGACGACGGCAGCCAGCGCGATACCCTCAGCAAACTGGCCGCAACCGCCATGACGAGCAAGCTGATTAAGCGAAACACTGAGTTTTTCACAAAGAGTAAGACTGCGTACCACATACTATATATACTGCATTACACGAGGCTGCGTGATGATGGATAGTGGCAAGAAACTAACAACGTGGCATAGTGGTCGTTGACGCCGTCCTATCACTCGACCAGACCGACCTGAACGAAAAGTTGATCGGCATCAAGAAGATTCCTGGCGGCTCCCTAACAGAGTCACGCTTCGTCAACGGCGTTGCCTTCAAGAAGACCTTTGCCTACGCCGGTTTCGAGCAGCAGCCCAAGTCTTTCAAGAAGCCCAAGATTGTGTGCCTCAACGTCGAGCTGGAGCTCAAGGCCGAGAAGGACAACGCCGAAGTCCGCGTTGAGCAGGTGTCAGAATACCAGGCCATCGTCGATGCCGAGTGGCAGATCATCTACCAGAAGCTCGAGGCCGTTGCCAACACGGGCGCCAAGGTTGTGCTCAGCAAGCTGCCCATTGGTGACTTGGCCACCCAGTACTTTGCCGACCGAGACATCTTCTGTGCCGGCCGTGTTGCGTCCGAGGACATGGAGCGTGTCACCCAGGCCACCGGCGCTGTCACCCAGTCGACATGCTCAGACATCCTGCCCGAGCACCTGGGAACCTGCGAGACCTTTGAGGAGAGACAGATTGGAGGCGAGAGATACAACTTCTTCGAGGGCTGTCCAGAGGCAAAGACGTGCACTCTGGTCCTGCGTGGTGGTGCCGAGCAGTTCATTGCCGAGGTTGAGCGATCGCTGCACGACGCCATCATGATTGTCAAGCGAGCCGTCAAGAACCGAACCATTGTCGGTGGTGGCGGTGCCGTCGAGATGGAGATCTCGGCCTACCTGCACCAGTTCGCCGACAAGAACATCCCCCACAAGCAGCAGGCCATCATCAAGTCCTTCGCCAAAGCCCTCGAGATCATCCCCCGACAGCTGTGCGACAACGCCGGCTTCGACGCCACCGACATCCTCAACAAGCTCCGCGTAGAGCACCGCAAGGGTAACACCTGGGCCGGTGTCGACTTCCAGAACGAGGGAACCGCCGACATGCTGGAGCGCTTCGTCTGGGAGCCTTCCCTGGTCAAGATCAACGCCCTGCAGGCCGCCACCGAGGCCAGCTGCTTGATCCTGGGCGTCGACGAGACCATCAGAAACGAGGAGAGCGCTCAGCCACAGGCACCGGGTCAGCTTCCCCCGGGTGCGGCCCAGAGGGCACTGAGAGGCAGAGGACGGGGCATGCCTCGACGGTAGATTGAGGGGCAAAAGGGTAGATAGAGGCGCATAGGAAGGGGGGGATTTAAAGCATTTTAAAAAAGGAAGAAAGAACCAACCCGGAATGGAGGTTTTGAGGATCTGTAAGATACCTAGAAATGGCCTCTATTATCTACTAGACTTTGATATGACACTTTTTCCGACGATTTTTTTTTCTTGTAATTTTCTTAGTTTCCCTTTCTTTTCTCTATTTGTTGTCTAGTTTCTTCTATAATCATAAAAAAAGGTAAACGAGAGTGTATATTTTTTTATGTGAAATCTATAAGGTATCTCATCATACCTGCTGCCGTATATACATCAACACCTCAGCATCAGCCCATATTTCCATGCACCATCATACTACTAAACTTCCCAACTACAAACTCCCACGCTATAACAAGCCCCAACTCTCAACGATGCCATAAAAAGAAAAGGGACGACATGATAAAAAAAAGAAAAATAGAAAGAGAAAAATCGTTTCATCCCGCTGGACCACCAAAGCCGACGTCGTATATGCCCCTTCCGTCTCTATGCCCTATTCTCCGCATCACTTGCGCACCGCCGGTGAGTCCATCGACCATGACGTCGTCGTCCATGACGTGGTTTGTGTGGTCGTTGGGACCGACATCATCGACGTCGTCGTCTACTGCGTCGTGCTCGATGAGCATTTCCAGGTCCGTGTCGACAGAGGGCGGGACGGTGTCGTCAGGCTGTGTGGGCACGTCTTCTGTTGCGCTAAGGAGAGCCTGAAAGTCCGGGTGCGGGTGGTAGTGCTCAAAGGCCATGTCGTGATGGGGCTGCGGGTGGTGGTGGTGGTGGTTGATGATCTGGGGGTCGATCGGCTGGTAGACGTGCGGCTCGTGCTGGTTGGGCTGGTCTTGCAGCATTGGGTTGTGGTGGTGGTGGGTTTGGTGATGGGGGTGGTGGAGCGACGGCTGCTGGTGGGTGACCTGGTGGTGGTGCAGGGCCTGTAAGTGGTGGTGGTGATGGGCGTCTGGCGGCAGGCCGTGGTGGTGATGTTGTTGGTGCTGCTGCTGTTGGTGGTGATGGAGGGCCTGGGCGGGCTGGAACGTCTGCGAGGGTGGAATGACGGAGATGTCGCTGGGGTTTGCGTACGCGCTCGGGCTGGGGCTCGTGCTCGGTGACAGTGACAGCATCGTGTCATGGCTCTGTAAAGCAAGGATCCGCCCGGTAGTGCCAATGTTGGATGGGATGGAGTGGTTCCGCGGCGGTCCGTTGCTCGGCAGGATCGGCGTTGGCGTCGGCGCAGGCGTCGCGACAGTGGTGGCCACCGGAGCAGACGTGGTAGACGCGACCGTCTTCTTGGTGCCGCCCGGGTTCGGCGTCTTGCCCAGCTCCTTGCACTCGGCACAGGCGCGGATGACGTCGCTGACCGTCTCCTTGATGCGGCTCCAGTGGTACTTTTCGGCAATGGTGGCCGTCGTCTTGTTGATGCCTCCGTGGTGCATGACGTGCACGTTGCGGGCAATCTCATACTGCCGCGCCGGGTCCGAGATGACCTCCTTGTCCTTGAGCATGAGCTTGTCGCCGTCCAGCAGCTTGTAGTGCGTGGCGGCGCTGCGCAGGCGGCTCTTCTCGGCGCGGTCCGCGCCGTTGGGATACTTGCCGTACTTGAGGTAGTACTTGATCTTGTCGAAACGCTCCTCGCTCACCAGCTCCTCGGTCTCGCCAGGGGCCAGGTCCCGGCCGTAGATGATGGCGTCGATGAAGCGGTCGGGATAGCTCTTGAGGTTTCCGCAGCCCTTGACGCGGCCGATGCGCTTGAAGCCCAGCGCATCCCAGATCTTGCACGACGCCACGTTGGTCTCGTAGACCAGGTTGAAGACGCTGTACGTGTAGCCCAGCCGCGGCGCCCAGTCGATATATGCCTCGCCCATCAGGCGGCCGGCGCCGCGGTTTCTGGACGCGTCGGTGACGAGGAAGCCGCCGTTGCACACATGGCTGCTGCGGCCGGGATAGTTGGGCCGGATGTAGAAGCTGCCCAGGCACTCCTTGGCCCAGTCCTTGCCGTCCAGCAGCTGGTCGGCGCTCTCGATGTTGCCCAGCAGCATGACGGCGCCAAAGTTCTGGAACCAGAAGTCGGCAAAGCCATCGGCGCTGAAGGGGTCCATCAGAGGGTACGTGTCGCCGCCATCAATCTCCTTGTTGATCTGCGCACACAGATAGACGACCAGCGACACGGGGATCTGATGGCGCGATGCAAAGGGCACAATCGTCGCCACGGTCTGGCGGTCCCTCAGCGTCACCTGGCGAGGCACAATGTCCGGCGGCAGAATCGGGTTGTTCGGGTCCGGAAACGGCGGCTGGCCGGAGACCCGATGGATTGTGGGGCTGGCCGGGTCATCGACGGCGGCCGGCATCGTTTGGGCTGAGCCGGATGATGGCGAGGAGAGTAGCGTGTGCGTTCTAAGGGGGGGTGAGAGAAAGGAAACCGTTGGTTACCCAGAGATGCTCTGTGCATGCCGGATTTGATAATCAGCCACAGGCCCGCTTAAACAACTCCCGGTGAGGGAATCATGGCCCTTCACCCATGGGGTACGTCATCTGGCCAAGGGAAGAGGGAGAGGAAATGCAGAAAAGCAGAGGGATTGGAGCGGGTGACGCCAATTGGGCATAGTCCAGACGGCCAGAGAGAAGGGGGGATGGAAGGGTAAAAAGAGAGTAGTAGTACATACCATGGGTAAAAGAAGACCATTAAGGACAGTAACGGCACCTCCAAAATAGGAAACAGCCCGGAAAATTTTCCCTGCAGCAGCAGGAAAAAAAAAAGATAAAAAGAAATCCCCCCAAACAGATCCCCCAACCAAGAGCCGTGCAGAGCCCCTACAGGCTGCAGGCGGGAGATATAGAAAAGCAAAGAAGGATAAGCAGGAGGAAAAAAGGCGACTAGGACTTTTTTCTTTTCTGTCAGCTCAATTGAAGCGCGGCAAAAAAAAAAGACCAACAAAAAAAGCCCCCAAAATTCAAATAAAGAAAAAAAAAACCCTTCCAACTTTTTTTCTTTATTTGGCTCCCGCCCCCCCGAAAAAAAAAAAAAGGTTAGTTTCTAGGCCACTCGATTCATTAATGCAAGCCCGTTTGGTGCGTCTGATTGCGGCGGCTGGATTTTGTTTTGCGCGCTGCTGGCCTTTTTTCGCGCCCGGTTCTGTGCTGAAAAGTTCGTCGTGCGACGTTCTGCTCGGACCAAAGAGTGAGAAGCACAGGTAGGTGGTAGTGAGAGAGCGGCTTTTTTGCCTCTGCCCCCCCGGCTTTTGCGGTTAGGCGTGGCGTGACCTTGAGGACTTTTGGTTTGCGTTGTGTGTCGGCGACTTAAAAGGTAGCGGTACCTTATCGTACCGGCTGCGGAATGACGGTTTCTCCGCCACTGGACCCGTCGCCTCTAGGGTAAGCTGGAGATGCTCTCAACTCCATACTACCGTCAACCAGCCTCGCATTGTTGTGGATGTTGAAGAGAGATATGGCTAGTCAATTCAAGCGGAAATAATTCATCTCGTTTGCGTCATGCCCATATACATCTATTATACAATGTTTTTTTTATGTCCCTCCCTCTCTTCCCCCTTTTCCATCCATCTAATGGCTCTTGTACATAGGTATTTTATACACTTCCTCGCACAGCTTGCTCAATCTTGGCAGCATCCTCCTTCAGACTCTTGAGCTGCGCTTCGATGCTACCCAGGCGCACACCCAGTGTCTCCTTGGAGGGCGCTGCCTGCTCTGTTGACGCCTCAGCTGCAACTGTCTCTCCCATCATGTTGACCAAGTCATCCTCGGTCACCTCCTCCTGCTGCTCTCCCAGGTATTGGGACCGCAACAGCTTCATCTCCTCATCCGTAAATCCCTGAATGTTGGCCTGCATCCGGCCCATGACCTCCTTTCTCTTGAGGACGGCGGCTTGCACTTCCTTCCTCATGTGGCGGCTGAGTTCTGGCGAGGTACTCCATGAGATGTTGCCGCTAGAGGCGTCTTGTAGTCGTCGCTTTTGACCAGCTTCTCCGGCTCGACCAAGCACTCCAGCAACCAAAGCCATGGAACGGAGACTAAGAGAAGAAAAACGGTTAGCAAATAGAACCGACGTGATGGAATTGGGAATTGATAGAGCCCAGCTCACCTGTCATCGTTTGCCGGGATCGTATACGTGACCCATGAAGGATCAGTGTTTGTGTCAATGACTCCAATCGTGGGAATGTTCTTCAAGCCACACTCGTACAACAGCGTATAGTTCTCCAGCGGGTTGAGGCAAACTACCAGATCTGGCAGCAGTGGTCTCGCCGTGCCCTTGAACATGTCGAATCCATCAAGTTCCTTGTCCAGGTGGTCCACCACCTTCATACCCTGGGTCCTAAGGATGACGTCTCGGTTTGTTATAGAGCCGGGAATCCACTTTGTGAACAGATGGTAGGCACCTGCCAGCTCAGATGCCTTTGTGACAATCTCCATCTGGCCCTTGCGGGTACCAACAAAGAGAATGATGCCACCGCGGTAGGCCACCTCCTCAACCACTCGGGCCGCCCGTCGAAGATGCGCCGCAGTTGTCTCGAGGGAAATGATGTGAATTCCCTGTCGCACTCCGTATATGTATCGAGAGTTGGCCGGATTCCATAGTGAAGTGTTGTGGCCCATGTGTGTCTGCGACGCCATCAACAGCTCCAGCGTAACGTCCTCCGGCCGGGGTGGATTGCTAATGATCTCCGTGGGGACATAGCGCTTCTCGAGTTTTGAGCCAAGGCTCCTTGTGTTCTTCTGAATCCGCTGGAATTCGGCATACTGCTGAGCGGGGGTCAAAGTCTGCTTGCCCCTCTGGTGCGGCTTGGTCCATGCAGCTCCGTGGTGCTCCTGCGAAGAGTTGGCTCCGAGCGTCATGATGACTTCTTCGACAATCTTCTGCTTCTTCTTGGCCGATGACACAATCTTGGGAGGAGCGGCGGCTGCCTGAGGAGCCGGCCACGCCTGAGCCGGGCCATTGGAGGTCGAGGTTGAAGCTGTCGCCGTCTTGACTTCGGTCGAGAGTTGTCGCAGAACGGCTCGTGGCAGGGGAGACGCCAATGCGCGGCGGCCTAGATTTGATAAGCATCCTGCGTCTCCCATCTTCGTCTTCGTCTTCGTCTCCAATTGACTTACCATGCCGCACAGCGGCGCTCTGAACATTCATGGCGGCTTTCGTCTTGCTCCTGCTGCCGTCCGACTTGCTCGCATCAGTCCAAAATTTGGATCACGCCGGTATGGATGGGGTCTTGACGGCGGTGCATATTTTCCGGTTCCGCTGGGCAAACCGCCGCTAGAATTTTAGAGCGCCTACGCTGTAGGTAGTCAAGTAGTACTGCAGCTGTGTGAGCAAAATGACCCCGCCATCAATTTGCCAGCCCAGCACAAACTACCCCACGTCGGCTGAGGCTTGTGATTGACACGCCATCTTGCATACGCTCAGCTGTGCTAAGCACGTTAAATGGAGTCTGACATGGCATGCACGAGACTTGATGGCATGATGGTGAGTTGCGAGAAAACAAATTGAGATTTGATACAACAGAAGACAAAGTAAAAAGCCCTAAATCTATGACGACTTGTCTGTGCTTGAGAAATCTACAGTTACCAATGCCAACCAACTTTTTCTTCGTAAGGTCATTATGGAAAAAAATCCCACAAAGGGGACGCACTGCTCTCTTTTACCGGCTAGTCGCTCTGGCAATAGTAAACACACCGATTATAACCACCGCAAGGGTAACAATGGCTCCGGGCAGCAACAGGTCGTTGGGTACGCCAGCAATAATCTGCTCCTGGTGGACAATAGTCCTTGTCCTCCGTGACCGGCGCGTGGGCCGCTCCTCCTCCTCCTCGGATTCTTCTTCCTCGCTCTCTGACTCTTCCTCTTCGTAGGCCCTTCGTCGTTCACGAAGGCCGGTGGATGACGAAACTGGGGTTGGGATCGTGTCCAACGAGGGCGCTGAGGGCGGCTTCTCTGAGTCATGCACAAAGAGATCGACCTTCTCGAGATGCGCCTGGCGGGCGAGGAGGATGGCCTCCAGGAGATCGTTATCGGTGGTGATGGACACGGTGTCACCTTCGTTATCCATGTAGCTGAGAGCAAACCCAGCACCGTCGATTCTGCCCTCCAAGACATCCGGCATGCCTCCGATGCTCTCAATCTCATTTCCTAGCTTGGCTGCAACGGCATGCACAAACGCCTCTATGCCTTGCGATGCAACCACTTGCAGCCGGTGAACACGTCCCGAAGGTGCCTTGAATTTGAAGGCAAACGGAACATCGCCAGTCGTAACCTCCGGGGCGATGGAATGAGGAGGCGAGTCCAGTCCGATGTGCGACGCAGAGTCGTTGGGAGCGACGCTGTCTCCAAGGCGGTTCGCCTCGGGCGACATCATGCGAGACCCGTGGTGAGCGTGGTGGTGGCTATGGCTGCCGTCGCCAGATACCATCGACTCCGTCTCGTGGTCGATGGAGAGCCAAAACTTGTTCCACGCCGGGCCTTCACCATTGTCACTCGACATGGTGTTAATTTGCTCCAGCGTAGCATAAGTCAGCTTGAGCACATCCACCATTCCCACGATCTCGCCGCCATCGTTCATGACGGGAAGGTTGAGATAATGGCCATCTGGAATATGAGTGTTAGGCACATATTTGACCATGTTTTTATGCTTCTTGGGCACGCGAAAAACGGGATAGCCATAAAGCTAGGATGAGAGCAGTAAAGGTGAGGAGGAAAGGGAAATTGGAGGTGCTTACCATGCATCTTTCGTAAGGCAGCCTGAATGGTCATATCCATTGGGGCAAAATCGGGGTGAGGGGTCATGACACGCACGACGCTGCAATTGGCCGGGTCGAGCCCTGGAGCAATGACACGAAGAACGACGTCCTTGCTAGTAAAAATGCCCGTAATGGCACCCTGGTCCTGCACGAGCACCGCAGTGGTGTGGTTTTCCTTCATCATGGCCGCAGCCTCTTTGACCGAGGTCCGGACGCTCACCGTGGTCGGCGGGATGCCGTTCAACACAGATTCGAGTGTGGGCCCAGACATCTTGGATCGAAGAGCCTCCACATACTGGATAATCTGCTGCGGCTGGCTGGCGCCCAACTCGGACTGCACTCCCTCGAGGGCGTCATACAGTTTCCTCGAGGAAGAGTATGCGCGCTCCAGCTTCTCCATGGCGTCATAGAAGCACTTTGTGATATCCAGCACACCCGAGATATCCTGGTTCTCGTCCATGACGGGCAGGTGGCGGAAACCCTTGCGAACCATCAGGTCCAACGCATCCGTCGCGCTCGTGTCGGTCCTGGCACAGAGGGGGTTCTTGGTCATGATTTCAGCAATCGTGACGTTGGCAGCCTTGAGCCCAGCTCCGACCACACGAAACGCAAGATCCTTGGCCGTAAAGATACCAGCAATCCGGTCCTCATCGTCGGTGACCAGCACGCAGTCCTCCCTCTTCGCAGCCATCAGCTGAGCAGCCTCGGAGACGGTGGTGGCAGGCTTGATCTGGAGGGCCTGGCTGGGCTTGAGGGCAAGCACAGTTCCAGGAGGGGCTCTGCGAATCTGTCGTGACCGGCCCGTGAGAGTCTTCTTCTTGGAGAGGTCGCTCTCCAGCTTCCTGCGGATCGCCTACATTATGCGCGCGTTAGCCACTACAACTGAGGGGTGGTGAACACTGTGGTGAATAGCTTTCTTCAAACTCCCCCCTCCTTCCCCCCAAACTACTCCCCACCTGACTCGAGTGCAAAAGCTGCGATAGACGCCATCACGTACCTCATCGCGCTTAGATTGTTTCTGTCTGCTCGCGCTGAGACTGGCAGAGCTGGACTCGTTTGGCTGCTGCTGGTCTAGAACAGGGCGAGGGATGCCGGAAGTCGCAATAGCAGGGCCGGCATTGTTGAACGGCGTGGTGCTTCGGGGTTGATTTCGGCTGGGATTGTTCCCTCTGGAAGCGTTGACCATCGACATGGCTGCGGTCCGCGACAAGGCGTCAGGAAATGCGGGCGAAAAAGAAGCGTCGTCTTGAACAGAGAGAGGAAAAAAGTCAAACCGGATTTCAATTCCTTGAAATCAGTTTTCCGGAGTCAGCCAGAGGGCAGCCAATGACAGTGGAGGAGGGATTTTCAAGGGTGACGAAATGAAGTCGAAAGGTCGGTCACCAGATATTGAGCCCTGGCCAGGATCCCCCCGGCACTTTTTTTTTTCTTGCTCAGCCGACGAACCCTTAGGTTGGCGCAGTGAATGGCATTGGCCAGCGGGCGGGTTACAGGCGGCTTATAGGCCTATGGCGCCCCGAGGCAGGCGACACACAACCCGGAAACTCCCATCGTGGGCCACTGAAGAGGGAAAAAAGCGCAGCATGAATCGACCTAGTGCTGCAGGTGCTAAACATCTAGCGGCGCTCGTTCGTGAGTGCCCCATTGATGGGTGAAATTTAACTGGAGAGGTCGAATGGGGGTGCATTGCAGAGCCTAGATATGATATCAATGTAGGCACCTGCATTGATGGTATTGAATTTGATAGTAGGTAGTAGTAGCAGGCACTAATCATGATCCTTGAAGCACATCCATACGTACTTGGGAGCACTGGGAGTCCATCTGGCGGCTGAGGCGGGAGAAGATGGCTGACGGTCTTTATCAAGGGCTGGGCAGAAAGGGTGATGAATGTCTAGCACAGTTTCTGATTTATTTCTCGCCAAGCTGCATGTCTCGTTCTGCAAATACTGTATGGGCACATGTCAGACGCTGTCTCTGGTTTCCGAATGCGTACTCCCGTGATGTGTCAAGATGCCTAAAGCGTCAGCTCCCAAATGATACGACATCTTCCCTCTGCTGCCTAGTGCTTGTCTCTCTGTTCCTTCACATCTTAAACATCATTCAAGCTTTGTGGAGTCATTGTGTCTTTTCTTCTTCCCGTGACGATGCCGTGGGCAAGCTGAGATGGAAGCTAGGCCTACTGTAGCTCAAAGACCAGGATACTCCATTTTTATGTAGGTGAGGCCTGCAGCTAGAATGCAGCAACCTGGGCGCCGTCGATGCTATGCTCTAGCAGCTTTTCTCCGTCATCCAGGCTCTCTGCAATGTCCCAGCATGTTGGGAGCGGCGCCATGTACGGAGTAGTCGTATTACTACTGCTAGCTACTCCTTGGTCCGTCGCCCAGGCAAGGCTCCGGCGTGAACAAGCGGGGAAGCCCCCAGGATGGAATGCATCGTATCATCAGCATCTTGCATGTGCAGTAGCTGGTCCATCTTGTCAAGTCCAATCCATGAGCCGGCAGTGGCTCAACAGTGGCGTGTTCCAGCCAGCCACTCGCTCCGTCCCGCCCGAACGGCGTTGCCGTTTCCATCGTTCTTCAATGTTGATGGTCCCAAATGGATGGCCGCTACGCCGTCTTAGTGGCTTGCTCAATGATAATATTTACTCCTTCAGCCGCGGCCGATTCATGGACTTGGACCGCTCGAGGTGGCCCTCATTTAACATGGCCCATTGATTGGCCTCAGCTTGTTTGTTATTGCTGAGCACCAAACTCCGAGCGAGATTGCCCCCGGCGAGTAATTTCCGCTTTGGGCAGCCTTGGTGACGTCGATAAATATTACTATAAAAAGCTATAGCGCTTAGCAGCGATCTCATCCAATGTTATGGGTACAATCTGCGTTGCCATGGCGCGCGTCAGCTGCTATCAAGGCAAGGTAGTAGTCATAGGGCCCAGAAGCAATAAGCCGTTTTAATGAGAAAAGACAGGGTACGAGGTATCGGTACATGTCTGAAGCAATAGTGCGGGCGGATTGCATGTGCTCGGCGACAAAACAAGCACGGCCTCACTGGGAAAAAAACAATTGGTGCTTGCTTGGCAGAGCGTTGGTAGATGATGCCCATGTTGTGCGCTTGTACTTGTACATCCAAGGGATGCATGGGTGCGAAAACACAGACACTCTGGCCAAGATATCGATCTCGGCGTGAAACATGGCGTCCCTCGAAGCCTCCTGCTAAGGGGAATCAATCTGGCGCCGTCGTCATAGACGCTGATGTGGCATGCTGGAGTTATGCTCTAGCACTGCATACGAGTATGCCTTTTGGTTTTTCACAAGCAGTAATAATGCGTTCCTTCATATGCACCAATCTCACGTTCATACGGTAAGCGAGAGATGTGTACATGTACCTAGGTATGGAGTGCTCTGCAAGGTTTGGCGACATGGACACGAGCATGGGAAGCCAGTAGCAGGCGGACAACTCATCCCATCGTCGCCCAACTGCGGACCGCGCGAATCAACACGGCATCGCCACAAAAGCTCTTTGTTCCTGGACTTGTCTTAATATTGCCGGGCTGTTTTAAGCTGCCACATCTAGTCTGATAGACGCGGGCTATTGGTGGAGCCGTTTGCGCTGGCGCGTTGCCGTGGCGACGACATCCCATCCCATACTTGAGCTCCTGGGAACCATTACTGCAGCTCAGCTGGCCCTTGAACTTGGATCTGGAATCCATTCATTCTTCACCAACTTCACCGTTTGTCACTGGAGCATTTTGCTTTTGGTATCGTATCATGTTTGATGAAATGCGACAGCAAGCCGAGCCGAGCCTCTCAGCTGCTACAGGCACAACCTGCCCAAGCGCCTTTCCAAGCGACAAGCCATTGAACGCTATACCCATGCAGACTTCGCACTATATGAACATGAACAATATGAAGTATGAATCAGCTAAGTTACCAGGGCGCATTGAAAATGTTACTGCTGATGATTGGATGCCTCACCCTATGACAAAGCTAGAAGGATCACAGATGAGACCCGTAGCCGGCAGCGGTTATGCTGCTCAGCCGTCGCAACCTCGGCTCACGCACAATTACGGCGCGCAGAATTCTCCTGCTGATCGCCCTAATCGGCATCGTCGCACCGAGTCAGCTGCCAGCATCGCGAGCGCGGCTAGCATCGCCGATATCAACATCGATGAGACGCGAACCGAGACGGGAGTAACTGTCGAAGAGATTGCACAGTACATCCAGGGACCCGAGACGACAGACGGCAAATGGACTTGTCTGTTCGACGACTGCGGGAAGCAGTTTGGTCGCAAAGAGAACATCAAGTCCCACGTCCAGACACATCTCAACGACCGCCAGTATCAGTGCCCGGCTTGCATGAAGTGCTTTGTTCGACAACACGACCTCAAGAGACACGCCAAGATACACACTGGAATCAAGCCGTACCCTTGCGACTGCGGCAACAAATTTGCGCGACATGATGCTCTCACGAGGCACCGCCAGCGGGGTATGTGCGTCGGCGCCTTTGATGGCATTGTGAGGAAGAGCGTAAAGCGCGGACGACCCAAGAAGAACCGTCCGGAAATGGACGCGCGCCTTGAGAAATCCGCCAAAACCAGGAAGAAGAACATGTCCATCAGCTCCATCTCTTCGTTTTCGGGCTATTCGGATATCTCCAACGTCAACTCTCCCGATTATGAACTCGATGTATTGAACGAGGTGCTGGATATGGGTATTGAGGGCGAGGCTGAACCGTTGCGCTCGGTCTCATCGGCGCCGATGCCCAACCTGCCCAGTCCACCAGTCAACAACAGCAACAACAACAGCAGCAAGGCTGTCGCATCTCCTTCAGAAGCCAGTGTGAACTCATATGTATCCCCGGAAGCAATCATGGAGAGGGTCTCACATCCTTCTTCTCCCGGAAAGAGCACACCAGGCCACTACAACACGCCACCCGGTCTCTCTCAGTCATCGTCGTCGCCGCCGTCCTCTCATTTCTTCGAGCTGGATCCCGCCACATCAACAACACCGGATGAAGTCGTCAGCTTCCCTGCCGGCGGTATGATGATGAGCTTGACATCCATGGGTCCACCTTTGCCCCTGAGCATCAGCGAACAGGAAGACGATCTACTTCGCCAATTCACCAACGACGATAGCTTCATACCGCTAGATCGTGACCAGAGCCTGATGATGATGCCTAAATTCGACGAGTTCAACGGCGTACCCGTCAGCATGCTCAACGACAACGGCTACTACTTCTGATGAGCTGCTTGATGCGACCAATAACTTAATTGCGCCATGATATATTCCGAACTTGTCTTATATATGTCGAGTCGATTTACGATGACGCCTTAATCTGAACCGGGTCTAATGATCGGGATAATGTTTCTTCTTTTCCTTGCGTTATAAGGTTTCTTTCTGACATCCCCATGGCCCTTATCTGCTGTATAAACCACAGCTCGCCATGTTGGAAATCTGATGTCAGTTCAATTGTACAATACGGGGGAGGAATGGGATTGGGGATTAAAATGGGATTGTGGTTTTTTCCTTTGTTCAGTTCCTTTGTCTGGATATGCAGTCATGTTACAACGTGTTGATGTTTGGAAACGAGGCTTCTCCACGGGAATCCGCCACCGGGTCCCTCTTTGGCTATTTGTTCGGAGTTTTGAGGATATTGCCTGGGCACACTAGAGTACGAATGAGAGCCTGAATATGTGGAAGCGCCATGATTGTCTATTTCCCCTGTGATGTTGATTCGACACAACCGTCTCTCCCATTGCCCATCGGGCTTTCGTGCCCGCGTTTTATACGCAGCCTGCGGATTGCTGATCGTGTGAGAAGAGCCGAACCGTCCCCTTCGCCGTATTCGCCGTATCTAGAGCAAGATGATTTCGTGACTTCACCTGGTAGAATATGATTGGGGTATTGCGCTGTCGTACGTTCATGAAATAGATTAAATGCAGTGCGTGTTTGGTTTTTTTCTGCCGGCGGTGTGATGCCAATGACGTCTCGACAGTTGGACAGATTCTGGCAGATAAGCTTCGTTGCCTCTGCACTTGAGCCTCCCCGCCCTCAGTTTTCCATCCTTTTTTTTTTTTCGCCAGCTTCACTCTAGGCCATAGGCCGTGATCGCTGGAATTGTGGCGCCATTTAATCATTCGATATTGCATTCATCTCTCATATTTAGCGTTTAGTTTATTCTTTTATCCCCCCCGTTGATACATTCATTGTTCGAAAATGCTGACGCCCACCGTTGCCTACCGATACCGCTGGCTTTACGCCATCGGAAACACGCCTGCTACGAATTTGGCTCGAAGCGTTCCCCACGGTCAGGATGCAAGCTTACTGTCACTTGGCTGCGGTGACTTGAGGAATGTTTTGTACACTTCCTATGTTCAGCAAGGGCTTCGTGAGTTCAAGACTGCCCTTGGAATCAAGTTGCGCCTAGACTGACAGTCTCGTCGTCTTTAGCTGACAGAAAACTGGACTTCACATGCTGTGATATTGACGAAAATATCATTGGTTGGTCTAAAAATGCCAGCGTTACACGTGCCTGGTGCTAATCTTGATCACTTGGTAGCACGGAACCTGGTACTTCTGACCATGATATTGGCTGATGGAGAAGTTATCAGCAACGAGGCCCTCTGGGACATATACTACCACATGTACTTGGACGAACAGACCACAGAACTTGTTGCCAGCCATGCCCAAACGATTATTCCCATGCTGGAATCGCTTGATTCGTTTACCAGAGGCCCATATGGGTCGGTTATCAGGTTTTGCGATGAAGATACCCTGCATGATGTCCGCCACGCTCTTCAGCGAATTCTTGACGCGGCAAGAAAAGATGATAGAGACAAGCAAGCTACTAGGCTATCTGAGAGTCTCAAATTGTCTAAAAAAATGACGGAGGAAGGCTCTATGATCCTGACAGGGTTGCGATCAGCTGCCCCTCTCGCTCTAACGTCCAAGTTTGCCTTGCCTGAGAATTTCCGACACTACTGGAAAACGGGAATCACGATGATTGAAGGGAAAACTGCCGAGATACTGAATCCTATGGTGGCTGGCCTGTTATCCGACTGGGAACTTTTTCACTATGGCAACGATCCCCTGCTCAGCTTCCATCTTGCGACTGCATTCGCAGATTTGCCAGACAATTCTCCCTTGAAGCCTGGTATCGATGACGAGAAATACAAAGTTGCTGCAGCTGCTAGGATACAATTCTTTGCATGGGTTGATGCCTTCAGAAGCCTGAAGAACAACATGTGTGTTCGCCTTGTCATTTCAGATGCCTTCGCATTCAGCCATACCCTCCAACATTCTGATACGGCCGACCAAGTATCGGCGAACTGGTACAGGCGTCTGTGGGACTCGAAGGTCCTCTGCTTGGACGAGGCGTCGTATGGACATGGTGGCAGTGCGCCGACCAAATTCGATGCAATCGACACCTCCAACTTGTCGGATCACTTTGAAGTCTTGAACATTCTCGTATCCACATCGCCTCTACTAAAAAATGAACCGTGGGCAACACTGTTTACCGAGCAGCTCTTGGACAACCGCAAATCCGGGAAAGAGTCTCTTGACCATGTGTTGCACGGCCCATCGTCTACAGTGTCTCTTTTACTGGGCCTTACCCCTTTGCATTGCTGGACAAATGCAAAGGCTGAATCTCACGTAGATGAGATTTTTATATCAGCGATGGTCCAAACTGGAGGCACAACTCAGTCTCAGTTTCATGTTCGTCTGGCATGGAAGCGTGACGACCAGCTTGGTGGCTATGGCATAGAACGACCCAAGATACAGATGAAAGCCAAAGACATCACTGAGATTCTATTTGAGATGTATTTGGACATGTTTACAAACGAGATGGACTCAGAGTCCCGTTATTTCAGTGGGAGGGAGGCGACCAATTATCCCCGTTTCCATCGTGGGGGGTTCACTGCCTTGCTCAAAGCCATCCAGGCACGGGTGAAAACCGATTGGGACTCAGTGCTCGGCGATTTGCTAAGGAGAATCGAAGAACAGCGACGGGCTCTCCCCATGGTAGCAAAACAGGCACAAGGCTTTCGCCTACAGCTATCTCTCTCCAACCTTTGGAGTAATGACGACAAGGTTGATGGGGCTGTAGCAACGATACCTCGTCATGGGCCTCTTAGTGGATGGAATCATCTCCCGCCCATGGTTGCCATCACTCTACTTGTTCCTCGAAACACAATCGACTTACTCTATGGTGAACCTCACCCGTTAAGTCCAATTCCAACATTTGTAGGCGCATTGAAGGCTAGCCGCCATTATTCATCACTCGCTGAGACACTCTACGTGTTCGATGATGTTCATATTGTTTTTGGCCGAGTGACGAAAACCGGCGACATGGCCTCAGGAGATGCAATCGTGAGCATAGAAGAAGATGAGCTCTGTTGGTTAGGAGAATCGGCATTGGTAGCAACCTTTTTGGTGCCTACAGCTGTGCTGGTGCAAGAGCCAATGATAGACATGGTTGGCCTGGACTTGACCATGGCTACTCCTAGTACCGCCCTTATAAGAACAAGAACAGTACTGGGTGAGAGTACAGTCTATGAAACTACATTGTCAAACTCCACCAGAGTGTTTATAACCAAGCTTATGCCGGGGACGACAGCGCACAAGGTAACGAGCAGTGGCGTAAGGCCCTTGAAAGATGATGTTACCCAGGTGGATAACGGAGGGCCAATGACATTGATGGCCGAATTACCCTCGGATAAAAAAGCCATCGAATCTTTAACTGCGCATATGCAGATTTCCTCTGAGAGGGGCCAAAAACTGTTGCAGAATAAGGCCCCTATCGAACTGCAGCAGAACGACCCCTTCACCATCAATATCGTGTTTGGCAAAAAAGAGTTGATATGCCCGCTCAAATATCCTGTTCCTGTGACGAGCATTGGCAGCAAAACTCGCATTGCTCGCAAGTCTGGATATATCGAGGTGATTGCCCCTCTGGCAGACCCGAAGCAGAGCGAGGTCCTGGCAGATTTTGTTTCCCCGACTGTGCTTGCTCCTCGCGGTCTCCCTGTGGCTGTTAGTCTGCCACATATTAACCTTGATAGGCTTCCTGTTGTTGATCTGAAAGAAAAGGCGCGCTTGTCATGGCTGACAACGCTGACATCTCTGCAATTCTCTGTGAAAGAGAGGCAGCTAAGAGATGGGGTGGATATATCGGGAATTGCAAACGACGTGCGCGTCAATTTCAAAGAATCTCTATTTACCATATTCATGGTTTCTTCTGGCGTACAAGGAAGTCAGACAGGCCTAATATTTATCAAGCATCCGCAAAAGGGCGGCATCCAGGCAGTTATTCTAGTATCGGCTCTACGGTTGGATGGTGACCCGGGATCGGTGGTGCTGGACGCCGCCATCATCCCCTTTACACTGAAAATGCTGGAATCGGAGACCTTGAGGACGTTCTTGTACGAACTGGACCCTCTTGGGGGTTGCACAGTGATAGTCGATGATGAAGAGCTGGTTCTTTGGAAGAAGACCATACCATCTTTCGTCGAGCGATGCCGAACTTGGAACCATCTCCCAAGTTGCGAATACACAAAGAAGGGCGCAACTGTACCGCTGAGCCTTGAACATGGGCAGCAATGGCTTTGCTCATGCGGCAATGGACAACTACCGAACGATTTTATTGCTTTACCTTTGTGGGACAAGGCGGCAGACTACGCGGTGCGGATTGCAATCAGCCCAATATACCCTGTCCCTTTTGTTGAACCGGTTATCAATGAGAAGGAGTTTGTGGTGAAGGAATCGGCAGACGGAGTTGAGCAATGTAACACATGTGGCAAGTCTGAGAAGTCGGACGGGCTGAAGCTGAAGAAATGCAAGGGGTGTATGAAGATCAGTTACTGCTCGACAGAGTGTCAAAAGGCAGACTGGAAGCAGCACAAAAGGGAGTGCGTACGTGGATAGATGGGTAGTATAGTGCAAAGAGAACCAGTGTATGCGGCGTAGAACGACACCTTGCTGAGTTCTCATATACCTACCTATTTCTTCTGTTTTTGATGAAATAGGGTCAGAGGTGCACTGGTGATGCTGTTACACGGCGGGGAGCAAAAGGGGTTGCCATTGATAGGGAGTTGAGATGACAATGCCCTCTTTTTTGGTGGGGGAGTACCAGGATGAAGGGCCAAAGCTATGTACCGATGTATTTACCAATTGTGCAGCCATCTATCTATCCAGATGCAATATTCCACTAGTAAAATTACTCGCATTCTTTTTCTTATTCTTCAACTTTCATGTGAATTCATCAACTCCCTATTACAAGTACACACCGTGTCAAAAGAGTGGGCTACCGCAATTGGTGGAGGATTGATTGGCTTGCTAATACAACTGGACGTCAAACCCCCACCACACCGCCTTTGGCCGGAGAAGGCAGAAAAAAGTACCCAGCCCACCACTCAGATTGCGGGTCGCAGCCAGGCAGAGGGAAGCTTGTCGAAAGCACGATACTGCCACCACGGAGCCCACGAGATTTCTAATCGATCCGGCGAGCTCAGAGCCATCACCATGTCTGCGGCACAACTTCTCAACCCAAAGGCCGAGTCCCGAGTGCGTGTGTCCCCTGCCTGCTGTTCGTGAGCTGCTGTCGTCTAACCGGGTTGCAGAGGAGGGGTGAAGCTCTGAGGGTCAACATCAGCGCTGGCGAGGGCCTGCAGGATGTGCTCAAGTCCAACCTCGGACCGCGAGGCACGATCAAAATGTAAGGCAGACGGCTTCCTCCGCGGCGTTTCATGAGTGCTAACAGCGTTGCAGGCTTGTCGACGGCGCCGGCCAGGTACGCGATGCCCAATTTCTACCCCTCAGTGACGGACCCCCTATTCCTAACAGCCCTCGCTCGTCAACAGATCAAGCTTACCAAGGATGGAAACGTCCTGCTGCGAGAAATGCAAATCCAAAACCCGACCGCCGTCATGATTGCTCGAGCCGCGACTGCTCAGGACGACATCTGCGGCGATGGCACAACATCCGTCGTGCTGCTGGTGGGAGAGCTGTTGAAGCAGGCAGACCGATATATCTCGGAGGGACTCCACCCTCGCATCATCACCGACGGCTTCGAGATTGCCAAGGCTGAGGCTCTCAAGGTGAATACAAATACACAACGCTTGTCAATTTAAAACGAGTGTCGTCTAACTGTTGCTAGTTCCTCGACTCCTTCAAGCTAGCCAAGGAGGTCGACCGCGAACTGCTGCTAAACGTTGCCCGAACATCCCTTGCCACGAAGCTGAACGCGACACTAGCAGCCAAGCTCACCCCCGATATCGTCGATGCCGTGCTGGCCATCTACCAGGCCCCTGCCAAGCCCGACCTGCACATGGTGGAGATTATGAAGATGCAGCACCGCACTGCCTCAGACACGCAGCTCATCCGAGGATTGGCGTTGGACCACGGTGCCAGACACCCCGACATGCCCAAGAGACTGGAGAACTGCTACATCCTGACAATGAACGTCAGCTTGGAGTATGAGAAGACTGAGATCAACTCTGGTTTCTTCTACTCAAGCGCAGAGCAGCGAGACAAGCTTGTCGAGAGTGAGCGTCGCTTCATCGATGCCAAGCTCAAGAAGATTGTCGAGCTGAAGAAGCAGGTGTGCGGTGATGACGGAAAGAAGAGCTTTGTCATCATCAACCAGAAGGGCATTGACCCCCTTTCTCTAGACGTCCTGGCCAAGAACGGTATCCTGGCTCTGCGAAGAGCAAAGAGAAGGAACATGGAGCGTCTTCAGCTCATCTGCGGCGGCGTTGCTCAGAACAGCGTTGACGACCTAACGCCCGATATCCTCGGCTGGGCTGGTCTCGTCTACGAGCAGACTCTGGGTGAGGAAAAGTACACCTTTGTCGAGGAGGTCAAGGACCCCAAGTCTGTCACCGTCTTGATCAAGGGACCCAACGCGCACACCATTGCCCAGGTTACGGATGCTGTCAGAGATGGATTAAGAAGCGTCTACAACATGATTGTTGACAAGAGCGTTGTTCCAGGCGCCGGTGCCTTCCAGGTTGCCTGTGCTGCCCACCTCAAGAGCGATGCCTTTTCGAAGACGGTCAAGGGCAAGGCCAAGTGGGGTGTGGAGGCTTTTGCCGATGCTCTTCTCATTATCCCCAAGACCCTTGCTGCCAACGCTGGACACGATGTCCAGGATGCCCGTAAGTTGACACCAAGATCCGAATTTATAATGTCAAGTTGCAATACTAACGTCAAATCACAGTTGCTGCCCTACAAGACGAGTATGCCGAAGGCCAGACCGTTGGCTTGAACTTGGAGACTGGAGAGCCGATGGATCCCGAACTGGAGGGTGTATTCGACTCCTTTAGAGTCCTGAGAAATTGCATTGCGTCAAGCTCAGGCATTGCATCCAACCTGTTGCTCTGCGACGAGCTGCTCAAGGCTCGACAGATGGGCAGAGCTGCTGGCCCGGGCCCGGGAATGGACGGCCCTGAGGATCACATGTAATGAATGAATCTATTGTTTAGACTTGTGGTAGACAAAAATCATCCCGGAACAGGTTCAAAAATATCCAGGCACTGTCATTTATCTAATACTGCATTTTTAATACAGCCACGTGCTGTGACTTGTATCCATTTCTCATCATCGTCAATAAAATATCCATCCTTCTTCTAATGGACATGTGGCTGGCCGTTTTAACGATACCGCAGCCAGTACCGCTGATAAGCCCCGCAACGAGATTATCTTCCAACTAAAAAAAAATCTTGACCCCACCATCGTTGAAATACATACAGCACCACAATCAGAAGCCTCCAGTCTGCAGGCAGATTTGCGACAATGGCAGATTACGCTTCCGACTCCTCGGACGGCGAGTTCACAGAGACAAATGTCCTTCTTGGATATGCTTCTAAAGAAGCTGAAGAGGACACGATAAGCAAACTGGGAGGCACTCCGGTATGTCTCTTTTGCCTTTCCTTCTCCCCGTCTCTGATGAATTGCGCCAAAGCTTTGAGAGACGACATGCTAAATGAGATGGCTGTTTAGGATTGGCTCGATGCAAACAAACCGCCGTCAGCAGCCCTGGCAAGATGTAAAGTCTGCAAAGACATGATGGCCCTGCTTCTGCAGCTGAACGGCGAGCTCCCCGAGAAATTCCCATCCCACGAGCGGCGGCTATACGTTTTCGCCTGTCGCAGGGCCACATGCCGGCGAAAGGCTGGCAGTGTTCGCGCGGTGCGAGGTGTGAGGGTTTGGAAAGACGGTGCCGTGACGACGGCGCCGGTTGAGGAGAAGAAGAAGCCTGAGGCGAAGAGCGAGTCGGAGGAAAAGAAAAAGGACGGGCCTGGACTTGGGGAATCGTTGTTTGGAGCAAAGCCCCTTGGGGGTTCTGGCGGAAACCCGTTTGCCAGCGGCGGCGCAAATCCTTTTAGCTCGGGATCGAGCAATCCTTTCAGCTCTTCTACTTCTTCTTCCAACCCGTTCTCAAGTCAGCCAGCTAAACCTGCTGCTGCTGCTGCTGCTGCTCCAGCTGAGAAGCCTGCCGCCGCCGCGGCTTCAACCAGCCTCTCAAAGACCTTTGCCGAAACTCTGGCGATCAACACTACGCCCGCGGGACCTCCTCCTCCTGCCGAGCCTTGGCCCGAAAAGGCTGCGCAGCCAACACCCTACCCGACACTCTACCTCGCCGATGCCGACTACGAAACTCTCGATCCTGCGTCGACGAAGCTGCCGGCCAACGTGACCATCGCCGACGCTGACGCCCCGGAGCCATCTGCTCTTGATCGCGAGGCGTTCGAATCAGCCATGGACGCTACGTTCCAGAAATTTGCCGACAGAATGGCGCAGAACCCCGAGCAGTGCATTCGTTATGAGTTTAGCGGCGTGCCGTTGCTGTACTCTAAGACGGATGAGGTTGGCGAGTTGTTGACCAAGCGGACGATGCCCGGATGCCCTAACTGTGGTGGCCGGAGGACATTTG
This sequence comes from Trichoderma virens Gv29-8, assembly GCF_000170995.1. NCBI lineage: Eukaryota > Fungi > Ascomycota > Sordariomycetes > Hypocreales > Hypocreaceae > Trichoderma > Trichoderma virens. Next base: position 363,473 of record NW_014013744.1, read on the forward strand.
AGGTCCAGTTGACGCCGAATGCTATTACGGAGCTGGAAGAGGATGACTTGAGTCTGGATGGCATGGAGTGGGGGACGATCATTGTTGGAGTGTGCGAGAGGGATTGTTCCCTGAGACATACTGCCGTGGAAGAGGCGGGCTATCTGGAGGAGTGGGCGGGTGTCCAGTGGGAGGAGTTGTCCAAGGAGAAATAATGTTTGTCCGGGGGGGGGGGTTTTATCTTTGTGGTTAGACAAAAATATTTAAGAGGATTACAAAAAAAGCCTCGACGAGTTCATGATATCATATAGGAGAGCGCGAATAGAATGTAGAAGTGATGTTCAAAAAGATAGCCCGGTTCTATGCATGACTGATCTTGTATCACTTTTTTAATTAACAGTTGTTTGTTTCCTATTAAACGCCTGAGTTTTTGGGACCCCGCACCAATGCCAGTGATTTTTTGTATCATTTCCGCATCACGGGTTCCGCCGACATATCCATTTGTCACTCTGCTCCCTGTATAAGCAAATACTGGTTTAATCAACGCCTTCTATCTCCATGTCGTCGCCCTTCGCTTCTCTCCCCTCATGTGTGACAGCATTTATACAGTTTCCTCCCAAGACCGTCTAATCACTCTTGCGAACTGATCGACGTTGACGTCCTCGCGAATCTCCGACTTCTTGGCCTCGTTGTCGGGGTTGGAGGGGATCTTGACGGTGCCGTCGTCGTCAATGGTCCAGCCAGCGACCTCGGTGAGGAACTTGCGCGTCTTGTCCTCGTTGAAGCCGAGCCATGAGACCATGTGTGAGAGCTGGATTTCGCGGAAGGCGTGTGAGACGAGGGTGGCGATGCGCTCGCGGACGAGATCCTCGAAGCCGGAGATGTCGGCAATGAGGTCGGCGCACAGGTCATCGCCGTCGAGGTCGGCCCAGAAGTCGGCGTACTGGGCGCCCTGGAGCTGGGAGTTGAGGGATCGGAGCTTGGTGATGGCCTCGTGGAGTTCGCCGGAGGAGGCGGCCGAGGGGTTGATGAGGTGGAGGGCGAGGGTGAACTGAGACGAGGGGAATTGGGTCATGGCCTTGACGAGGATGTTGGTGACGACCTCGTCCTTCATGCGGTCCGGGTTGAGCTGGTAGCTAGTTTGGCGGGCTTAGTTAGCATCGCGGTGCTCCATGCGCTGACGAGTGAAAATGAAACAAAAGCAGCAGGTAATTTTGTTCTCTATCTCCATCTTTTCAGACACCACTAAAGTTGACTTCAAGTGACTGGGCTGTTTAGACCCAGTCTCAGGTAATAGGAAACGTTTACAAAAACGGTCATCATATAGATAGGTAGATAGATAGCAGAACATGTATAAAAAAGCAAGAAAAAAACAGGGAAATTCTCGCACCAACACGAGACAACAGCCCGCGCTTAGCAACAAGGCCACTCACAGCTTCAACAGCGTCCGGTTCGCATTGCAGTCGGCAAACTTCTGGTCGCACTGCTCCTGGAGGTAGCTCTCGAGGGTGCCCACGGCCTCGGGGTTATAGCGCTCGAGGCCATTGATCACGGTGGTGATGTAATCGGGCCGCTCCGCGGGATCTTCGCCGTTCATCTTGGGCTGGATTTGAGGGGGGTCTGTTTTGAGGCTGGTGGTTTTGGGTGAGGGGAGATGTCGACTGGAAGTTCGAGATGGTGGGGCTGGAAGGGAAAGATTTCGCATATTGCGGGTTGCTGGTTGTGCGGCTTCAAAGTGCCTGAAGCGGCTTAGCGGCGCAAGGGGGACGGGGCCGAAGCGGGATTCACGGTCACGTGCCGTCGTGTTGGACAGCGTCATGGACGGCGAGGAGCTCGCGTGAAGGAGCAGCTTCAACCATGAATCGAGGGTGATTGTCCGGAGATTACGCGTTTTGCCGTATTTCACGAGCTGGGATTATTCTCAGATGATTTCTCCATGTTGCTGAGCTAAAGACTGCAACGTCGAGGGGCTTCCGCAGCAGTTCCGAGCTGCACAGAGACGCTATGTCGAGTCCGGCCAAGAAGAGGAAGCTCAACAGTGGCAAGAAACAGCCCGCAGCCCAGTCAAAGGGACTGGAGTACTTCTTTTCCAGGCAGAAGCAGTCGGATGCATTGAACTCATCAGCTGGCGAGGATGGCGCTCAGAGTAGCTCCTCGGCTATACTTTCAGATGAGGAACTGGCACGGAAGCTACAAGCAGAATGGAACCAAGAGGCAGCGAATGAAGCTCATACTCCTTCGGATGGCCAAAATGCGACTCCCAAGGACAAAGATATCGGATCCATAGCAGAGACAGTAGAGGATGATTCAATGCCTACTTCAGCAAGCCAACCAGATCAATTACCTCTTGCAACGACTCCTAAAAAGCAGGATGCTAAGAAGACACTTTCTCTGCAATCTACTGGAATGGCCGATGATATCGTAACAACGTCTATCCCCCTTGACGAGTCGCCACTCACTTTTGAACCGTCAAAGTATGTAAAGGAGCTGCAGGAATACTGGGCCCCCGAGAACGGGGATGCGTCCTACGCCCTTCTTACTAGATGCTTCGTCCTTGTCAGTGCAACGACAAGTCGTATCAAAATCGTTGATACTCTGGTAAATTGCCTACGAATTCTGGTCGAGGGCGATCCTTCTAGTCTTTTACCAGCTGTAAGTATTCTCATCGACCTTGTAAGCGTAATCATTCTCATCGGTGTTTCAGGTCTGGCTGGCCACCAACTCTATATCTCCTCCATACATCTCTATGGAGCTTGGGCTCGGCGGCTCTGCCATTTCCAAGGCTCTTCGCCAAGTATGTGGTCTGGATAACCGGTCCCTCAAAGCCATCTATGATAAATACGGGGATCCTGGCGATGTTGCTTTCGAAGCGAAGAAGAAACAGAGTTTCACATTGAGAAAACCGAAGCCTCTTACAATAAAGGGAGTATATCAATCCCTAGTCAAGATTGCCACTACTCATGGGCAAGGCAGCGGTGAGGTGAAGCAACGGATTGTAGATCGGCTACTGCAAGATGCGCGAGGGGGAGAAGAGAGCCGGTTTATTGTTCGAACCGTCTCTCAATATGTGCGTACTCTACCCTGTATTTTTCCTTGTCACCAGGCTCACAACTGATGCTATATAGCTCCGCATTGGTGCCGTCAAAACTACCATGCTCATTGCGTTGTCCAGAGCTTTCTTGCTATCTAAAGCCCCAGGTTCTGAGTACGGCACAAAGGATATTACGGAGCTAAGTAAACTAAAGAAGGAAGAGTTGGCGGAAGTCTGGAGCAGAGCAGAAGAGATTGTCAAGGCAAGTTTTGCGAGGCATCCAAATTACAACGACTTAGTTCCTGCACTGCTTGACATCGGGGTGTGTGAAGAGTTGCTCCTGCGGTGCGGCTTGACCCTTCACGTGCCATTGCGTCCCATGCTGGGAAGCATAACCAGAGATCTTTCAGAGATGCTTACGAAGCTCCAAGGGAGGGATTTTGCGTGCGAGTATAAATATGATGGACAGCGCGCCCAAGTCCATTGCGATGAAAAAGGCAAGGTTTCGATATTTTCGAGACACTTGGAGCTCATGACCGAAAAATATCCTGATCTTGTGGAGCTTGTACCAAAGATTAGAGGAGAAGGTATCGGTAGTTTCATCATGGAAGGGGAAGTTGTTGCTGTTGACCGAGAGACGGGAGAGCTCAAGAATTTCCAGACACTGACAAATCGTGCGCGAAAGGATGTTGCAATTGGAGACATCAAAATCGATGTCTGTCTTTTCGCGTTTGATCTGATGTATCTCAACGGGCAATCTCTTTTGGACAGACCATTTCGAGAAAGACGAGAACTTCTTCGGTCGCTCTTTATCGAGGTGCCGCACCACTTTACCTGGGTTCAAAGCCTAGACGCTACTTCTGGTGACTCTGAAGCAGTTCTCGAGTTTTTCAAGTCGGCATTGGAAAATAAATGTGAAGGCATCATGGTCAAAATCCTGGACAATATTCCTGATCTGCCCTTAGTGGAAGATGAGCCTGAGCAGCCCCTGGAAGATACAGAAAAACTGTCGTTGCCCAAGACTAAAACAAAGGGCAAGGGGAAGACGAAGAGTACTGCAAAAGGCGATGGTGATGAAAAATCAACAAAATCTCGAAGAAAGCCGCTCTTGGCAACATATGAGCCAGATAAACGGCTAGACTCCTGGCTCAAGGTTAAGAAGGATTACAATTCGAGCTTCGACACGCTAGATATGATTCCCGTGGCTGGATGGCATGGGCAAGGCAGAAAAGCGAAATGGTGGTCACCCATCTTGTTGGCGGTGCGCAATGAGGAAAGCGGCACGCTGGAGGTGGTCTGCAAATGCATATCGGGCTTTACAGACGCATTTTACAAGGCGAATAAGGAGTTTTACGACAATGGAGAAGAAAGCGGCGAGCCAAAGAATACCAAGCTACAGAAGCCGAGCTTCATAGAATACTATGGCCCAAGCCCAGACGTTTGGTTTGAGCCACAGGAGGTATGGGAAATGGCGTTTGCAGACATTACACTCAGTCCGGTCTATACCGCGGCAATTGGACTCGTGAGCGACGAGAGAGGTCTCAGTTTACGATTTCCACGATTTTTGAAGAAGAGAGACGACAAGAGTATTGATGAAGCAAGTACAAATGAGTTTCTGGCCAACTTGTGGAGAAAACAAGAAGCAAAGGCGGCATCGTCAACGCCGAAGAATGGGGACGCCGAAATGGAAGATGTTCTGGATGGCGACCAAGACGAATGATTCTTTTTTGATAGATGCCAGAATTGATGACCCATTTGTGCAATGACTACGGCGAGACTGGTGTAACAGAATATTGACTTGAATTGATGGCTGACTGGCTGTAAAACAAGATGATTCATTTCCCGGCGTTGAGCCTCTGCGCAATCAGACTGAAGACGGCCACGGACCCCATAAACAGAACGGCATGATAAAACTAATGATGTTAGAAAGGGCTGCTTTCAAGTAAATACATGTGGCGGAATCACGTACGGCCGTTCTGGAGATGTTCCTCTCTTCATCTTCTGTTCGGGCCTCAATGAATAGCCTCCTGAGATTGGGAAAGCTTGCCTGCGACATGGAGATTTAGCAGACAAGTACGCGGATATTCATTATTCGATGATTCTGTTGGTGGCATTACCATGTTGGCGGAACAAAAGAGGGAAGAGAGGATCCCGGGCTTGGGAGGAAAGGCAGAGATGAGAAAGTGGGAGCTAGGGATTTAGGTTTATGGCGTCGAGGGTGAGTTTGGCTGGGAGGAAGAGGTCCGTGCACTTTATTAATATGGAGTGCCTGTTAGAGTGATTTCGTGGAGATGAATGAATTAGCGATTGATGTTTGGGTATTTGATGTGAACATGAAGATGAAGGATTAGATGATATGATATGAGCTCGACAGTAGATGACTAAGTAAGTGTAGTGAAACTTGTGATGCCGCATGTGGGTGTGGATCGGAGTTTTTTCCTTGTATTTATTCGGACTCTTGCATGAATAGCTCGAGACTGGCTGCTGGTTTCTGCTACTACGAGCATAATATGCCCCTTATGGGATATATCCGTGTAAAGTGATAGATGGACGATTAAGCATCCATGCATTCCTAGCAAGCGAATACTTTAGGCATCCAAAATGGTGCCTTCTGATATTTACGATTGATACCATGTCTAGGCATCGAGATAATTATTGTCTCTACCTAATCTCTCTATCCATGCCATGCCATTAATAGCATCTCAGGGCGATTCGGTCAAGTTGGATGACTCAGCGGGACCAGTAAATCTGGCCATTCGGCGCCGGCCTTCAGTGGAGTTTTGATTGGCCCAGTTAGGGAGGCTGTCGCTACAGTACAGCAAGCTGATGGCCTGGAATCCAGACATCAGCTGCAACTCTCAACCCCTCGACATTGGCTCGACAATCTCCAGAGGCCACGACACGGAGCCTTTGCTGGAGGCTCTGCCACTAGCCATTCCCCTGATAGCAGTCCAAGGTTCTCTTCAAAGGTTTCTCTTCACGGCCGCCGGCCAACTCGCAGACCCCTGCGGAACCCGTGAGCCGTCCGAAACGCCAGACTCAGCACCATCCTCGTGCCCCTCCACCTCCCAGAAGCTCCTCGGCGATGGCGGTGAATCGCATCCGGGGCGCCTTTGCCGCGCCTCGGAAGGGCGAGACGTTTGAGCTGCGAGCAGGCCTGGTCTCGCAATATGCCTACGAGCGGAAGGAGTCGATCCAGAAGACCATCATGGCCATGACGCTGGGCAAGGATGTGTCCGCCTTGTTCCCCGACGTCTTGAAGAACATTGCGACAGCCGACCTGGACCAGAAGAAACTTGTCTATCTCTATCTCATGTACGTCGCAATGATATTGCTGGAGCAGGTTTTGACATGGCAATGCTAACCGAGGCGTGTGACCCCTTAGGAACTACGCCAAAACACACCCAGACCTCTGCATTCTCGCCGTCAACACGTTTGTGCAAGACTCGGAAGATCCGAACCCGCTGGTACGAGCGCTGGCCATCCGCACAATGGGATGCATCAGGGTGGACAAGATGGTCGACTACATGGAGGAGCCGCTGAGGAAAACGCTGCGAGACGAGTCGCCGTACGTGCGCAAGACGGCCGCCATTTGCGTGGCCAAACTCTTCGACCTGAACCCTGCCATGTGCATCGAGAACGGCTTCATCGAGACACTCCAAGAGATGATTGGGGACCCGAATCCTATGGTAGTCGCAAACTCGGTCCAGGCATTGGCGGAAATCAGCGAGACGGCACCCGAGACGAGGGCGTTGCTGGTCACTCCTGCTGTGCTGAAGAAGCTGCTCATGGCCATGAACGAATGCACCGAATGGGGTAGAATCACCATCTTGACCGTGCTGGCAGATTATATTGCCGCCGATGTCAAGGAGTCGGAACACATTTGCGAGAGGGTCATTCCACAGTTTCAGCACGTCAACCCTAGCGTGGTCTTGGCTGCTGTCAAGGTGGTCTTTATCCATATGAAGTCAATCAGCCCGGAGCTCGTGCGGTCATACCTTAAGAAGATGGCGCCTCCTCTCGGTATGTTTGTTGCTGCTAAACCCATCTTTACGTTTCGATGGACATCATTTGGTTTGCTTTGCTGCTAACACGAATCACAACAGTCACATTGGTCGCGTCTGCGCCAGAGGTGCAATATGTTGCCCTCAGGAACATCGATCTGCTCCTCCAAGCCAAGCCCGACATCCTGAGCAAGGAACTGCGAGTCTTTTTCTGCAAGTACAACGATCCGCCATACGTCAAGATGCAGAAGCTGGAAATCATGGTCAGGATAGCAAACGAGAAGAACTACGAGCAGCTCCTTTCCGAGCTGAAGGAGTATGCATTGGAAGTGGACATGGACTTTGTGCGCCGAGCCATCAAGGCCATCGGCCAGGTCGCCATCAAGATCGAGGACGCCAGTGCCAAGTGTGTCCAGGCGCTGGAAGACCTTCTCGCCACCAAGGTCAACTACGTGGTTCAAGAGGTCGTTGTGGTCATCAAGGACATTCTGCGAAAGTACCCCGGTTACGAGGGAGTGATTCCTTCGCTATGCAACTACATTGATGAGCTCGACGAGGCCAATGCTCGTGGATCACTTATCTGGATTGTTGGAGAATACGCGGAGAAGATTAGCAATGCGGAGGAGATTCTCGAGGGCTTTGTCGACACCTTTTCGGAAGAGTTTACTCAGGTATATTTTGAAGAGCAGCTTGCCTGTCAGACTTCGAGGCTAACACCACATTATAGACCCAACTGCAGATTCTGACAGCCGTTGTTAAGCTGTTCTTGAAGAAGCCTAGTGGAGCGCAGAGTCTGGTTCAAAAAGTACTGCAAGAGGCTACCACTAACAACGACAACCCTGATATCCGTGACAGAGCATATGTCTACTGGCGATTGCTATCAGGAGACCTGGAGGTGGCCAAGGTAAGAATTCAGTTCCATCTAACTATTGAAGAAGCGCACATGTACTGATATTTAACCCCTAGAGCATCGTTCTGTCACAAAAGCCGACCATTTCAACAACAATGACAAGCTTGCCCGCTACCCTTCTGGAGCAACTCTTGTCGGAGCTGTCGACTCTTGCATCAGTATACCACAAGCCTCCCGAAGCCTTTGTTGGCAAGGGCCGATTCGGCGCCGACGAAATCCAGCGGGCCGCCATTCAAGAACAGCGCCAGAACGCCGCGGAGAACCCCATCGCTGCCTCTGTTGCTGCGGCCGCCGCCAATGGCTCTGCCTCATCGCAGAGCAACATTGAAAACCTGCTCGACATCGACTTTGACGGCGCAGCACCGGCGTCTCAGGAGCAGGCGAGTGCAGCGGGAACTCCTGACCGGGTGTCAAGCCCAGCCACGGGTGGTATGGCCGACATGATGAGCATGTTTGATGCCCCTGCGGCCAGTGGCTCTTCTAGCGCGGCGCCAGCTGGTGGCATGAATGATTTAATGAATGGGTTTGAGGGGCTCAACTTTGGAGCGGCGAATGCAAGCCAGCCATTACCGGCAGCGATGCAGCTACACGGCGGTTCTGAGCCTAAGAAGGATAGCGATGATCTTTTGGGTTTGCTGTAGATGCACATTGACTTTGATAGGCAAAGAGGTCAGCGAGCAAAAATGGGAGAAGAGGAGCTAGGGAAATGGCATATATGGGAGATGTCGAGACGGGGTGGAAGGGGGTGGCTTCGGATGTTGGGAAATATAGTTAATAAGTGATGCATATTTTGATATCTCTGATATATATACAAGTTATGAAGATATTTTGAGTTATTCGCCCTCTCTATATCATAATCTTTTGGGGCAAGTTTGCTCGATGCGGCAGGGCTATTCCATGGTGATGTTATCCAAGTAAGTTTTTGACCAGCCCTAGTGGATTGCCCATGGGTGTTTGCCTGGGCAGGCTATCTTTCTGGGCTTCATCTTGCTCCATCATGTATATCTTGCGCCCATCTCTCGTGCCACGGTCAGGCTGAGTATGCAACATCCTTGATCCCCTGGGTATATTGGACTTGTTCCCCCCTCATTCTTCACTGCGACGTCCCCTCAACGTGTCCCCCAACCGTGCCCTCCAGCGACGGCGCAGCAGTATCCTTCTCCTTGTCCCACTCCTGCGGCGTCTGGCACTTTGCCGTCCAGGCGTGGATGGCGGCGATTTCCTCCTTGAGCGCCGTGTTGACGAGGCGGTGCCGCTGAAGCGCCCTGAGGTTCTGGAACTGGGGGGATACGATCAGGGAAGTGAATGCTTGGCCACAGCCACCTGGTATACAATTTTTTGTGAGTCTTTGCTTATCCTGGAGGGGGGGGGATTTGTAATATGGGTTTTGGAGTGGGCGGTACCGGACATGTCGGTGACTTCGACGTGGATTGCGCCGAGACGCTGGGTGATGGCCTCGCGCAGGGAGGCTTCTGTTATTGAGGCCATGGCGAGAAATGTTTTAAGGGCGAGGATATTGGTTGGAGGGTTGCGACAATGCAGAGAAGAAAGAAGAAGCGATCTGATTGATTAGATAGATCGTGGGGATGGTGGCATGCCTACAGTGCGGATTCAACAGTGTTGCGCGCAGCTTCGGTACGGTATGAGCTCATTGGGCGTTTGGATTGGTGTGGGGAGTGAGAAGCTTAGTTGAGCTTGGGGTTCTCATTGGAGGGGCTTCATCGATAAGAGGCCTTCTATTGGGGATTTACATCCAAGATCTAGTCCAGACTTTCTTCTTCTTCTTCCAATTCACCCATCATCTGCAAGCTCTGGCATCACATTGATATCAAATGCTATTGGCAAGACGCCTTGATAGAGGTCTTTCGTCGGCACTCCGCTCAACATCTTGTCGTCCCGTTCCAGCTCTTCGTCGTCTCGGATTCTCTGCAGCTCGTGCTTGTCCCTCGCCGCGACACAGCATTTCCATTTCCACTTCGAGCTCAACCAAAAGACCAGACAGCGGCGCAATGGCTGAATATGCAGATGGTGTGGGCGCTTGGGGCGCATGGCAGGTCGAGCCGTCCAAGTTTACGCAGCTCGTTGTCAACTCGATGAGGACGCTGTACGTTGCTCTTGTCTTGTCGTCACCTTGTCTTCTTCACATGCTTTCCTATATATATATCCTAGCTGACACTTGTTGATTGATTCATGGCAGATATCCCGAAGAGCTCGCCGACCGGAAATGGGACAATGTCGGGCTGCTGGTTGGCAATTCCGAGAGCGATGCCAAGAAGCTCGAGCCCACCGTCATGGTGACAAACGATCTCACCTTTCAAGTCGCAGTGGATGCCATTGGCCAGGGCGTCAGCGTCATTGTCAGCTACCGTATGATATTACTGCCTTGTTCTACTCTGTCGTCTAGCTACTAATTGGCCTTGATGCCTGGCATTCAGATCCCTTCATCTTTTCCGGCTTCAAGTCAGTTACGAATAGCGACCCCCAACAAGCTACACTCCTACAGTTGGCCAAGGCTGGCATTGCGGTCTACTGCCCGCACACGGCCGTGGATGCTGCCCCCCAGGGCCTCAACACATGGCTCGCCGACATCGTAGCCGGACCCCATAGAAGCACCCGGTCGGTTGCTATTCCTTGCGCCACGGCCCCCGAATCACACTCTCCAGCTGGATATGGCAGCATAGGCAAGTTCGAGGACGGTGCCTCCGTGCCCCTGGCGGAGATCATCAAGCGACTGGCTCTCAAGCTCGGAGGCCTCAAACACATCATGATTGCGTCCCCTGTTGGCGCTGACATCAAGACTACCGCGGTGCGCAGCTTTGGTGTTTGCGCAGGAAGTGGATATGACGTTCTCCAGTCGGCCGATGTGGACCTACTCGTCATGGGTGAGACGAGCCATCACTCTGCTCTCAAGGCCATCCAGCAAGGCAGAACCCTCATCCAAGTGTTCCACAGCAACTCGGAAAGAGGCTACCTCCGAGAGGTATTGAAGCCCAGCTTGGAGAAGCTGCTCAAGGAGGCCGAGCCCAGGGCAGAAGTGATATTGAGCGAGTATGACGCAGACCCGTTCAAGATACTGGATGTGAGTACCTTGCAGGAGGACTAAGAGGCGTGATAAATACGGCATCAGGTAGATTGGATTCGTTGCACAGCAACAAAGGCAGGGCGGTCATTGCTTCATGGCAGGCGATGTGTTAGAATGCAAAGGCCCGTATCGCCCGTCCCTTGACGCCCTCTCTTCGGGTGCCGGTGACCTGTTTCGCGTCACAGCAATGACCGCATCGCCTTCATCGATGCATGTCTGCACGTCGTCTCCGCCCACCCCCTTCTGTTTCCAAGCTTCCAGCAGTTTTCTCGGCATATCCCACTGTCTTCTGGCTTCCTCGAATCTCCCTTCCTTTACAAGTGCTTGTAGCCGCTCAGGAGTCGCCAGCACCTCAATGGCCAGCTGCCTCGTGCGTTGACGGCGTTGCTGGGCTTCCCGTGCTTTGCCTTCGTCCGAATCCGGCGGAGGTACCGATTTTCGTATTGATTCTTGTATGGCGGACGCCTGGCTGTAGATGTGGGCAATGGCTGGATCGAGTGTTGTGGCCATGGGATTCAAGGGATCCATATTAGCTCGCATCTGAATTGGTTAGCAGCTGCAATTCCATACCCTGTCACGCAATTTCCACCCCGGGTCATGATGATGATGCATACCTTTCGAATCGTCTCCGTTGCTGTGATGAGTTTGCTGTAGTTGTCGTACACAAGAGCCTTCTTCTCTGCATCCAGAGCCCTCACTTCGCCCAGCACTCTCGTGTACAGCTTCAACAGCTCCTGCAAGGTGCTCTCCGCCACAGTCTTCTGGAGGAACTCATCGAGGTTAAAGTCGGGCGCGTCGATCTCGCTGGCGGGAACCTCCGAGTCGGGGACCTCGATGATGCGCGGCGTTGACGGCGACGAGGCCGAAGCCGCTGCGGCCCGGAGATTGTAGTACTCGCGCAGAGCGGCGCGGTTGTTGGACCGCTTGGAGCTGGTCGCGGGCTGGGATGCGGCGAGGACGGGGGACGTGACGGCGGAGCGGGAGACGTCGGAGGAGGGCCGGGCGGAAGAGGTGGGGGTGCCGGAGGGGGTGCGGCGGAGCGGAGCGGGAGGGTTGCGGGAGGATGCGATGGTGGACATGGCTGGAATGGAGAGGCTGGAGATGGCGATGGCGAGGTTGAGATTGGAGGTTGGAGGTTGAGTGAGACAACGATGAGGCTGGACTGGACACTGGAGAAGGTGACAGACAGCACAGGCACAGCCTTGTAAGCTAGAGCTGGCGCACTAAAATATAGCGCCCCTGGTCCCCTAAAACCTTATCGCCGCTATCAATTGGAGCCGCTGGATGGGAATTCCAGGTACGTCATTTGGCTGGAACTCAAAGGGAAAAAAAGCTCTACTGCTATCCAAACAAAGTCTCGATAGCTTCAACCTCAGCTTCACAAACAAGCATAAGCACCAACACCAGCACCAAATTCACACACAATGGACCTCGTCCCGCAGCTCCGAAGAGCAATCCTCGCCCAATCCCTCCCCCCGCCGTCCCAAACCCTCCTCGCAACACTCACCTCTCGCTCCCCTCCGCCACCAATGCCGTCTCTGCTCGCAACCGCAAAGGCCCGTCTCCTCGCCTCCGACCTGACAAACACCTCCGGCACCGTCGTCGACACTTCAATGCCCGCGTTCCCCCCAAATATCGATTCCGCCGCCGTCCAGAATTCTTCACTCCCCCAAAATACGCACGTCCAGGTCCTCGACATTGAGAACCTGAGTCTGAGCCGCTGGGAGCAGGTCGAGGAGCTCGAGGCCATTGAGCGAGGCGAGCGCACGCGCGGACGACAAGTCATTCGTGTGACGGACGAAGAGAACGGCGAGGCGGATGGGTCTTCTTCATCTGCGGGACAGACGCAGGCTTCTCGTGCGGGAGCGGCTTCGGGGGGGACCAACGCCATGCACAGGCTGGTGCTGCAGGACGGCCGCGGCAAAAAGGTCTTCGCGGTGGAGTTGAGGCGTGTAGGGGGGATTGGGATAGGCAAGACGCACATCGGCGAGAAGATGCTGCTCAAGGCGGGCGCCGTCGTGGCGAGGGGGACGGTGTTGCTGACGCCGGAGACGTGCACGCTGCTTGGAGGCAAGATTGACGCTTGGCATGAGGCCTGGATGGAGGGAAGACTGGCGAGGCTCAGGGAGAGCGTGGGAGCGGATCGGCCGCAGTGAGGACATGGATTGGATCTGGGACATTGGAATTGCTTTGTGATACCCCCTTATATAACGTTATTTTACTGTATATATTTCATTGTGAACGGTAAGTCATTTCGTATAGCCGTACACTTTCTCGTTTCTCTATTCCGTCATCGTGAACAGCCATCTCTTCATTTTCCCATACATGAAGCCATGATATATATTCCCATCATATACCCTCAACACTGGTCTCCAGAGCATTCCACCCAGCCCCCTCCCACGGCGCCAAAAACGCCGCCCTTTGCGCATCCGCGACTCTGCCCGTCCCAGCATACGCCTTGGCCAAGTCCTGCGCTTCCAGCGTCCCCCGCGGCGGAATACCCCTGGCAGCAACCTTGAGCGACATCTCGGCCGCGTAGTCGCCATCTTCGCCCGTCGTTTCAGCAAGCGATGACCAGCCATGCGGGAGGTTGGGATAGAGCATGATGTCGGTCTGGACCTGCGAGACCATGTCCTGCTCCGTCTTTCCGTCCCCGAGAGAGGCTACCGCTCTCAAAACTTGGCCGATGCGAGATTGTTCTGCTGCTGTTACCTTGTCATTTGTTCGGAGGCCTTGAAGCTCTTCTACTACGGCTTCTAGGCTTGCCTCATCTTGATCGAGCAGGGCGATGACTCCCAGGAGTAGCACGCTTTGCACATGCTCAGGATGTTTTTCAATGACTTCAAACAGAGCACCACGAGCCTTCTCTCTTGCGCTCTCAGTGCCCTGAGCCCACAGAACCTGAGCGAGCAAGCACGTCGCATCAGGGTTGTTGTCGGACTCTTCCAACGCCGACTCGAAGCACTTCTCTGCCTCGTCGTACGTCTTCAGATAATACTGCGCAAGTCCCACAGTCAAGTGTGCCGACAGCCGGGCCTTTTTGCGCTGCTCACTCGTCAACTCATTCTCGCCCTCCTCGCCGCTCAATCCCAATGCCATTTCTCCACACTCGACGGCCTGTTCGTAAGATCCCGCGGCGAGGTATGCCCGCGCGAGATCCGTCCTGGCCAGCGTGAATCGCGCAAGGTCATCGGCGGACTCGGTCCTTTCGTAATCGGCTTCGAGCTTCTCACATATCTTCTCGAGAGTCTCAACGGCGCGAGGGCTTTCGCCCGTACGCTCTTGCAAAAGGGTTTTGAGATGGACAAAGGCCAAATCATCGGGGCGTAAACTCTGGACCTGATTGACAGCAAACAGAGGCTGGATTAGCGATGCCACGTTCAGGTTGAGCGGAGCCGTCAAGATGTGATCGAAAAGCGAAGACGAATAGTGACGGCGTGCAGGTAGCGACGACGATTCCGAAATTTCCATCGCGTGCGTAAAAAGACCCCTTGCCTCCTTTGCCTCGCCAAACAAGAGTGCTACAAAGCCTTGGCCGAGCCATGCGTGCGCATAATCCGGGTCGTTGGACTGAGCCCTCGTGAAGTTCTCGTTGGCAAGCTTAAAGTCTCCTGCCAGCAGGGCCAAGGTCCCAAGATTGGTCCACGCCACCGGGCTACGCTCATTTAAGTGCAGGCTTCTGACAAATGCATGCTGAGCTATGGAGGGATTGATGTCGCTAGTCACTACTCCTAGGGCGTTCCAGAAATCTGCATTGCTGGCTTCCAGTTCGATTGATCGTTTGAATGCTCTGACAGCAGCTCTGATGTATCGATTTGGCTTTTTCCGCAGCTGTGATGGCAGGCAAGTATGAGCACGATATTCTGCCCATCCCAGGTTATAGTACGCAACGGCCTGTGCGTGGATATCATTGGCCGATACGTGGATGGCCTGCTTGTAACTCAGAATTGTTGCGTAGAGGCATGTCGCAATCTCAATGTTGAAATGCTCGTCCGTCGTAGCCGTCTGGTACACGACATCAGTACCAACCTTGTCAACATTGGCGAGGACATCGAAAGCCTCCTGTGGACGAGATTCTAACAGAGGTTTGATTGAATCGATAGGAAAGTCCGCTGTTCGACTCTGGACCAGCGTAAATATAGAACAAGCCTCAGCGATACTCTTCCAGAAATTGAAAGTGTCCAACACGCCGCCGCTCCGCTTAGTCGCAAAGTTGATAGCATCTATTGCAAGATGAACTGCCTTTCCAAACAGGCCCCTGTCCACGCTTGTAACGGCATTGTCTACCATGGTTTGCATCAAGGCGAGAATCACTCCCTCCTCTTCAGCATGCGTCTCCAGAACTGTCTGGTAGAGTATAATGGCCTCGTCGAACTCGCCCAGTTCTCGCTTGATGTTAGCAAGCATATAGTTGGTAAACCAAGTATCCCCGGACACATCCACCTTGGATTCTTCTTCCAGCTTCTTTGCGTTGAGGATGGCTTTGGTCGCCGCAATGTATCGTCCAGAGCTGTGGTAGCTTTCGCCGAGCCCAACCCAAGAGTGGTAGTCATTGGGCGAGATTCTGAGGGCGGCTTGGAACGACACGATAGACTTGTGAAAGTCTTGCTTGTTCAGTTCCGCAACACCCAGGGCTGCAAAAGGCCAGCTGATTCCCTTTCGTTTCGACCCTGGTGGAGGCTTCACCTTGCCAGAGTCAACAATGCGCTGAGCAACCAATTCCACTCGATCCCAATCGCCATCATCTGCAAAGGAGCGAGCCAGGCGTTCGGCCGCCGTCACCTCTGAAGATGACAGCTCCAGGGCTTTTGTAAAGCATCGACGTGATCGCTTCTTATCGCCTGCGTAGTCGCCGTAGAAGATCCCTAGGCTGGTATACGTCGGTGCATGGTTCAAAAAGTTGTTCAGCGCCTTGAGCCAGTAGGCATAAGCACATTCGCCCTTCTTCCGCTTTCGAGATTGCTTATCCGTATCCAGGTTCCAAATGCACATTCCGATGCGGTACTGAGTATCAGCCAGCAGCTCCTTGGCCGCATCACCTTTCTCCTCTAGAGGCTCCATACACTCTTGTAGTTCGCCCAAAGCTGTTTGCCAATCTCCCCTAAGAGCTTTGACCCAGGCAGCTTCGGACTTGACACGAAGGTTTGAGGCATCACGAGCCAGTGCGCGAGTAAGGAAATCAATCGCCTCTTCGTAGTCCTCCTCTTCCTCGAATATGAGGCCGGCGCCAATCATGGCAGGAGTTGAAGACTTGTCGTGCTCTAGAACCTTGTCAAATAGACGCTTGGCTTCTTGGTGATGTCTTGGAGATTGGTAGTAGATGAGCGCCGTCGCAAGCGAGATGGAATAGGCATCTTCCGTGTTTGCATATGACAAGCCAATCTTTTCTTTCTGTTTAGTAAGAAAAGGAACAGCCCTGCGCATCAATTCCACTGTACTCTCGTATTCTCCGGCCCGTAGCAGGTACTGCCCTACCAGCCTATAGCCAAAGACGGATTCGGAGCTTGCAATGCCATCTGTCATCATGATTAACCGATCTTCTTCGGTTAGTGGGACGACAAAGGTTGGGGCGCCGCCATCTTCTTCATCACTATCGTCAGAGGTTTCGGCCTCGGCTGAGGGGGCCTTTTTCGATTCTTCTGCCGTGGGCGCTGCGAAAGGAGAAGAGCTGCTTGTTAGGAACCCAGTGATGATCTTGTATAGATCACTTTCTGGGAAAAAATTACAGTAGTTTCTCAGAAGCTCCACGTCGTAGTCTTGGATTTCCTTCTTGTCCTGCCAGTTTATGGCAATATCCCAGGCCAGTCGGAATGGGTGTCTGATAATGACCATGTCATTTGCCAGTCCAAGAACCTTCTCCTGCTCCTCCGTCTTTGCTGGCCCTGAGGGTAGCACAACGAGGCGATCATGACAGTATTGAATCAGCTTTTCTTCGTAACTTCTCCTCAAATCATCATCAGTCGTCCAGTTGATGAGTTGCCGGTAAAGGTGCTCTAGTTTGCTTTGGCCGTAGATTTCCCGCTTTACCTCGAGAGTAACATCAGTCAATGTCGCACCCAGCCTCGTTCGTCGCTCTCCAATGAGCGTATTGATGGCCTTTTTCTCATATGTCTCGATAATATGAGTGATGCTTTCGTATGTCTTGGCGGGATGAGGGAAGTAGCCTTCCAGAATCGAGTACAGAGGACTCTCGGGAAGCCTAATCCACAAGGCGTCGGCATACTGTAGCTGATCTCCATGGGCTCGAGCAAAGTCGACGAACTTATCGACGGCTTCCTGGCACTTGTACAGGTCCTCCGCCTGGTGAAAGATTGGGGCCAGGCTGATCACTGCTGCTTGATACTCGCGCAGCTTCTTGGCGGCCTGTTTCTCATACAGCTTGATGAGTCCCTGCCAAGCCTGTGCATCTTGAGGGCGTAGCTGGGTTGCCGATTGATAGACAGCCTCGGCCTCATCCGGGCGGTTCTTCTTATCCAACGCAAAAGCCAAGAAAATATGACTGAGGGGTCAGTTTTGGTGCACATGGATGTAGAATAGAATAGCCAACATACCCCTGGTAGTTGCTGGGCTCCTTTTTCAAAAAGTCCCGGGCCATTTCAATAGCGTCGTCAAACTTTTGTTGGCGCACTGCATCGTTGATGCCTTTGAGCGCCGCCTTGCTGCTGGCCATGATGATGCCTGATATCCTCAGCGGAAGCCAGCACGCACAAAGGATGGAGTCAGATCAGAAAGAAAGAAAGACAAACAAAACAAAGAACGGCCTGTAATATCAAACGGCTTGAATCTCATGGCAGACGGTGTCTCTGCCTTTGAAGAATCTTCAAGCCAAGACTCCCATGTCTGAGAGCTCGAGCGAGTGTCTGGTGATGAATGAAGTGACTGGCTAAGCCATGAGCCTCAACAGCTATCGCGGGCGCTGTGCTGCCTTGGCCGAGGATTTGCCGATCGTGCCTACCAAGGTCCTCATCTGGCTTTGACAAAATTGAATTTATTCATCAGC
This sequence comes from Trichoderma virens Gv29-8, assembly GCF_000170995.1. Classification (NCBI taxonomy): domain Eukaryota; kingdom Fungi; phylum Ascomycota; class Sordariomycetes; order Hypocreales; family Hypocreaceae; genus Trichoderma; species Trichoderma virens. The sequence continues at coordinate 381,479 of NW_014013744.1, forward strand.
AGGGCAACAATCATTGAATTGCAGAATTAAAGATACAATTGATGATAATTATCGTTGATTCGCAACTGTGTTGTGATAAGATCTCCATTTTATCGGTGAGCAGCTCCAAGGCCAAGAAAAGGCTATGCGTGATGTTAAATCTTCTACTCCGAGTCTTTATCGTCACTGTTCCAATAATATCCACATGTTGAGCAAAATACCATATTAAGGAGCAATTCTCGTTGCTCTCTTGGAAGATCAAATGTCAACATAATTCTACAGTTTATACGAATGCATCCATTGTCATACATCGGCTGCAGCTGGATCTATTTTTATTACGAGTGACATCCTATGAATAGGCTATAACAAACAAACAAAACACAAATACTTCTCTCGTGATCAAGACAGCATAAGAAAGGTTCAAGAGGATACCTTGCCCCCTCCTGGTTAATTATCTCTTATCAACCCACTAGGTACATAGCAAGCCAGGGATTGTGGGAAGCCACAAAGGTTGCCTGTTGAGACAGCCATCAGAAAGACTGGGGTCTGTACAACCTCAAGAGTCCTTGAAAACTTCAGCTTTTGTCAAAGCTCGACTCCTTTATGCAGCCAACAAATCTTGGCACCAGTCCCATCTCAAGTTGTAGGTGCCGCAGCCTCGCTTTTATGTCATTGCGGACAAGTTTGCTTTCAGAAAAGCCACATTAGACTAAAAGAATGAGATCGCCCCCTAGTCTAGCCAGCGCGAAGTCCATTGTTCTTTTTTTTTGTGGCATCCCTCTTTATACTCAGGTAGCACAAATTTCTTTCAGTTCTATGATTGGCATCAGGAATCGTTGATGCCTCAGCCACGCGAGGGTCCGGTCCGCCTTGCGTTGCGTTGCGGTTTGTGTAATTTAGCATTGATCAGCCAAGAATGTGAATACGATGCACAAAATTCGTCCCGTCACATTATCTGTGCATATCAACAAGTGAGCTGCTGTTGTAAGTAGGAATGCCCGTATATGAGGCGCCCGGTCTTCTGGGTGACTCGAGCGTCTTATTGTTGTTGCGACTCATATCCACTAAAATCGCGAGCGAATCTGTAATCTTTGCTTTTTCTTGATATAATCTCGCATGAATCATCTTCACCGTTGTTTGTTCCAGATTGTCGGTGTAATTGACGATTCTGGCATTCGTGATGGCTTCATCGGGTCGAAACACGGGCGCCTCGAACCGCAACGAAGGCCAATTTTCGTCTGCAACTCGAGGCAGACGCGCGAATGGCAATGCCATCATTGAAAACCCTCTGGGTAAGATTGTCAATAGAAAAAAAAAAAAGCTTGAATAGGAATCTGATGGAAGCTGACGGGAATAGTACATCTCACGGACGAGGAATTGCAGAGGGATGTTCGATCCTTTATCGAGAACCACCTGCCATCCGTCGCATACGAGGACCTCCTACGTGCCGCTCGAGTCGCAAAGGATATTCGTATATATGATGAAGTTGCTAGAGAAAAAGGATACCGTTTTGAGTCGACTCTTCCGGTACAATTGACGACGGAGGAGAAACGAGCTTTGCGACGCGAGAGAGACGTCCCATTTAGTGAAAAGGGCATGCGAATTGTCATCCTCACAGTTTCAATTGCTGCTCTATTGCAAGGTAAGAGCGCGTCATTCTCAGGCAATTTTGCTCCTGCCTAATTCTGTCTTCTTTCAACAGGATTTGTTCAGTCGTCCTTCAACGGCGCTTCGCTGTATAAAGAAGAATGGGGGATTCCGGAACACATCATGACCTCCAGCTCGGATAATTGGAAATTCGGGGCTACCAATGCAGCACCATTCTTCGTTGCTGCCTTCATTGGCTGCCCTCTCTCGCTGCCTATTAATTATTGGTACGGCAGACGTGGAGGCATCTGCGTTGCTGCGTTCTTGATATTCGCAAGTTCCATTGGTGCTGCTTTCGCAAAGTCTTGGTACCTACTACTCGGAATCCGGACTATTAATGGCATTGGTATTTTTGATCAAAAAATTCCTCTTGGTTTTTAAATACTAATTATTTGATTAGGAATGGGAATCAAGGCGGTCAGCACGCCGATTCTTGCTGGAGAGACTGCTGTCGGGTTCTGGCGTGGATCTGCCATTCTAGCCTGGCAATTATGGTAAGATAAACACCTCAACACCTTCTTGTTGGTGCCATTAGCTAACTCGCAAGAAAAGGGTCGCATTTGGTATCATGCTCGGCTTTGGTTTTAACCTCATCTTCACGACGGCTCAGTCGAACGCGACGACGCTGGCACTCATCAATGCAGCCCCCATGGCGCCAAGTCTTGTACTATTCATAATTGCCTTGTTCTTCTGCCCAGAATCCCCTCGATACCACCTTACCAAAGGCCCCAACTACAGCGTTCCAAAGGCATTCACATGCATGGCGAAGATCCGAAATACTGAGGTATGTCATACTTTGGCTCCTCTCTGGTATCTACTAACTCATTGATAGCTGCAAGCACTGCGAGACTTGTATGTTGTGTATAAGTCACTTGAGCAACAATCTATGGGTCTAGGCGATTTAGACGCCCATGCTTTTCGATCCCCGGGATTCGTATGGGTTATGCGAGACTTTATGAGACAATACAGGCAACTATTCCAACAGAGACGCCTATATAATGCCCTCATCTCTACATCTACGGTCAACTTAGCCCAGCAGCTCTGCGGAAGTAAGTTAAGAATATACATCATCCAAGAGGCACGCTCTAACGAGATACAGTCAACGTTCTGGCCTTTTACTCAGGTAAATCTCGGGTCATGTAGCCAGATTCAGACCAAAACTCATGGAAATTAGGATACCTTTTCAATGGCGTGCACGAAGGCATCCATATGCACACGAAAATCGTCCCAATGGCATACAGTCTTGGATTTGGTAAATACATACCTATTCGTCACATTCTTCTACTTGAGAACAGAAAGCTAACCGCTCATTAAATAGGAGCAATCAACTTTCTGTGTGGACTACCGGCTGTGAGAAGTATCGACACGTTGGGTAGGCGAAAGTGGCTGTTGGGAACTTTGCCTTTCATGGCCTTGTTCATGCTTGCTGCCGCTTTATCATTCAATATTGCGGCTGAGAATATCCGAGTTGGAGTTGCTGCTTTCTTCTTATTCGGTATGAGTGACAATCACCAATTAGTTCTGAAGTGTGACCTAACATCCAGCCAGTCTTTGCCGCTGCGTACTCTCCAGGTCTGGGCCCGATCCCGTTTACCCTTGCTTCAGAAAGCTTTCCTCTATCTCATAGAGAAGCGGTAGGTTATCATGACTAATCTTGAGGAGTTTCGTCAAAATTAATTGCGTATCAGGGAGCGTCTTGGGCTATTGCCATCAACTTGGGCTTTGCGGGTATTTTATCCATCGTCTTTCCAAGGTAAGCTGAACCTTCAGGCCAAATCAATGGCTATTTTGGGCTAATGATTGCAAAGGGTGAATTCTGGCCTCAAAGAAATCGGTTCCTTGGGTCTCTTCTCTGGACTCAATGTGGTCGCTTTAGTCATGGTCTTCTTGCTTGTAGAAGAGACAAAGCGCCGCACTCTCGAAGAGCTAGACCACATTTTTGCCGTTTCGAAGAGGAAATTTATGCGTTTCCAGCTATTCGAATATTTGCCGTGGTTGATCCAATGGTACATTTTTGGACGACGCTCAAACCCCCGACCAGAGCTATATGAAGATGTGATATGGGGCCCTACAGAAGGCGAAGACCTGGCGCCGTTTCGAGCTGCCGATTTCATAGGGCGCGATAGCTTGCCATCAGTTCCCGAGCCGGTGGAACTGGGCCAGAGCCGACCGATGAATCATGCTCCCGCAGGAGCACGATTTCAAGTCTACCAACCTATCGTGAGTAAATCTTCAGTGGACCAGGATGATGATTCGGGTATGCAGGCAACAAACAATCAAGGGCCGGTGGGTTTCTATTATTGAGGCAGATATAATGAAGCAGATGAGTGCGATGAAGGGACGATTTGGCTGTGATGGATGCTCCATGTTGACTTTATTTTTGATGATATTATGTATAATGAGGAAGGGATAAGTTTAGTTTTAGTTTTGTATATTCTATTACACGGATAATGAGAATGTTTATTACTCTACCTGTGTATGAATGATTCGGTTGTTGTCTACCCTACAGTCCTAACAATTGAAGTTGTCCTAACCCACATACATACCAATGCAATACTAATTCACAAGTAGAGTATAATGCCTCTGGATTCGGTGATTCATACATCTACCGGCATTTGAACTAAAGCACGTCTAAAACCTGCATGATTCAGCAATTACACGGCACTTTGTTCCTTTCGTATTCGCAATCAGCCATCGCCACCCGGGTCTGCCGAATTGGAGAAATCGGGGGAAAAGAGATCGAGTCTTATCCGCTGTGGGGAAGCAGCAGCGCTAGCCATGTTCGCTATTTTCCAGTTTAGGCTCTAGCTGTGGCGACTGAGAGACCGCTATCTGCTAGTGGGGTCTGGCACTGAATCTGTCTGGTGACATGCTCAGTTGGCGAGACGCTCGCGAACCGTCTTTCGTCATCACTCCAGTCCTCAGTTCTCTTCGTCCCTTTTTTTTTCGTCGGCCATTTAATCGTTGTCATCGAGGAGCAGATCCAATTCCTTTCGATTCAATTCGCTGCCTGGTGAGAACCATGGCTTCCTTTCGCCTGACAATCGAAGACGGCCAGTTCCGCGATGGCCAAGGCCGCCAGATTGTTCTTCGCGGCATCAACGTCGCTGGAGACACGAAGCTGCCGAGCGAGCCCAACCAGCCGTCTCATGTCGGCGACGATTTCTTCGACGGTGACAACGTGACGTTTCACCAGCGGCCGTTTACCAAGCAAGACGCCCCGATGCACTTTTCGAGGATCCGGCGGTTTGGCTTCAACACGATCCGATATCTGTTTACATGGGAGGCCCTTGAGGCTGCTGGGCCGGGCATCTACGACGAGGAATACATTCAGCACACCATTGAGGTCTTGAGGATCGCCAAATCCTATGGCTTCTACGTCTTCATGGACCCTCACCAGGACGTCTGGTCCAGGTTCACCGGTGGCTCTGGAGCCCCCATGTGGACGATTTACGCCTGTGGACTGAATCCCCAGAGCTTTGCTGCTACCGAGGCGGCCATTGTTCACAACACGTATCCCGAGCCTGATAGTTTCCCCAAGATGATTTGGTCTACCAACTACTACCGACTTGCTGCTGGCACCATCTTCACCTTTTTCTTCGCCGGCAAGGACTTTGCCCCCAAGTGCATCATTAACGGTGTCAACATCCAGGATTATCTGCAGGGCCACTTCATCAATGCATGCGCCCATCTCGCAAAGCGCATTCACGAGGCTGGAGACCTCGAAAACGAAGTTGTCATTGGCTGGGAGAGTATGAATGAACCGAATCGAGGCATGACCGGCTATGTTGATTTGAGCGTCATTCCCAAAGAACACCCTCTCAAGAAGGGAACATGCCCAACAATGTGGCAGACTTTCCTAACGGGCATGGGCAGGGCGTGTGAGGTCGATACATGGGACATGGGGGGACTGGGGCCGTACAAGACGGGCACCAAGCTTGTAGATCCACATGGCGAATTTGCCTGGCTGCCTGAAGGGTATGACGACTCGAGGTATGGATGGAAGCGCGATGCGGGATGGAAACTTGGCGAATGTGTCTGGGCTCAGCATGGCGTGTGGGATATCGCAACAGATACCCTCCTGAAGAAGGACTACTTTGCAAAGAACCCCAATACTGGAAAAACGATTGACTATCCGGAATTCACAAACACCTATTTCCTGGACTTTTGGAGGAAATACAGCAAAGCTTGTCGCGCCCACCACAAGGATTGCATCATGTTTATGCAGTTTCCCACTCTGGAGCTTCCTCCCCAGATCAAAGGCACGGAGGACGATGACCCAAAGATGGCCTTTACTCCTCATTTCTATGACGGCATTACCCTCATGACAAAGCATTGGAATAGTAGTTGGAATGTTGACGTCGTTGGTGTGCTTCGGGGCAAGTATTGGCACCCTGCTTTTGCAATTAGAATTGGCGAGACCGCCATTCGGAACTGCTTAAGAGATCAACTAGCGACCCTTAGACAAGAAGGCATTGAGCGGACGGGCAACCATCCTTGCCTGATGACAGAATTTGGTATTCCCTATGATATGGATGATAAAAAGGCATACAAGACGGGAGATTACTCGAGCCAGTCTGCGGCACTGGATGCTAATTATTTTGCGGCTGAAGGATCGGGGATGGAAGGGTATTGTTTGTGGGTGTACTCCACGACAAACGATCACGAGAGGGGAGATCAATGGAATGGAGAGGATTTGTCCATCGTTTCCGTCGACGACAAGCTCCCCGAGACATCATCCATACTGAGCGAGACTGCCTTTGATCAATCAACTACGAGTCTGGTCAAACCTGGCGCCACCGTCGTAACCTCGGAAACCTTGGAGGATGCTGAAATAAATCCGGGAAATCTTCAACGAACGCTTACGAACCCATCAATCAGCTCCGCTCCCTCGGATAAAGACCCTGAGCTTGCAAATGCTCCAGGTTATCGTGCTGCAGAAGCCTTCATTCGGCCAACACCATCAGCTGTGGCGGGGAGACTTGTCTCGTCTGGCTTTGATCTACGTAAATGCACCTTCAACATCAAGGTTTCGGCTCCTCAGGCTGCGACGGATGATGCCCCTACTATTATATTCCTTCCCGAGTACCACTTTCCCAAGCCAGAGTGTGAAATCACAGTCTCGGGTGGCAGATGGGAGATTAGCCTTGACAACAGCCAGGGCACACTGCTTCAGCTCCTGCGATGGTGGCACCCCGAAGGAGAGCATACCCTGACAGCCAAGGGACCAATACGGAAGTACAATCTCGCCGAAGGCAGTTCTGACGACCCTAGCTACTTGGAGCAGTGCCAAGCAGGGACTGGCATGAGCATGGGAAGCTGCTGCATTATGTGAAAGTTGGTGTAAACGCTCATTGTAGTGACGAAGTTGTAATGCATTGAGTTTTGCGGGGAATATCATCAGAGGCCATTGGGTAGGCCTACTTGAGCGGAGTTATGGAATTCTTCCTTTTTTGAGATGCTAGTTTGACTTAAACCGAGGGTTTGAGCGTCGTGTATTGATACGGACAGAAATCCGTGCGCACCAATAATCATCCATTCATTATACGTAGCGTAGCAGTTTTCTGCCACATCATTTGGCCTAAAGACAAGCTGGCCAATCACAATGGCATTGATTTATAATGAGAAAACAAGAAGCGAATATCTTTGGGGTTTTGGCACTATCAGATCCATTGACTGGGTCCGTAATGACGCGCCTAAGTGAAGCAAATATGCATCGTCAACACCTTGATGGCACTGACGTGACAACCTTGATGGCCAACGAAGATTCCATGAATTTTTGTAACCATGACTGCTATAAAATAGAGCACCAGAACGATATAAATTTAAATCATAATAATTTTCCTATTTCTTCTTTTCGACATATTTCCTGCATATACCGCTCTGTAAAACATTGACTCTGGCCAACTCCTCTCGCCACAATGGGACAGCGACGAACTATCAAGGTGAAGAAAAGCAAAAAGTCAGAAATCTTGGTGCCCCCCAAGCCTTTACCAGTGACGCTCTTGTCTGGCTTTCTGGTAAGTTGACAACGTCCACTCTACTCCACGCCAATCTGGTCCAGGTCTTGCTGACAATCTGTTTTAGGGTTCGGGCAAGACAACACTCCTACAGCACATTTTACGAAGCGACCATGGACTTCGTATAGCTGTTGTTGTGAATGATATTGGAGCGTATGTATTATGCTGCTCTCTAAATGGAATAGTTGTACTGAGATCGGGGCAGTATCAATGTCGATGCATCTCTTATAAAAAAGACACATCAACTTACAAAGACCAATGAAAAGGTCATTGCGTTGCAGAATGGATGCATCTGCTGTACTTTGAGAGGAGATTTGCTAGAGGAACTTGTGCGCATTTCTCAGCTTCAGCAGTTTGACTACATCATCATCGAAAGCAGTGGTATCAGCGAGCCGGAGCAGGTAGCTGAGACTTTTGATTCTCGTCTTGCAGAGCAGATGAGCCTCTTGACTGAAGGCGAAGGCGCTGCTGCTCTTGATGAAGACATGATTAAGGTTTTGAACAAACTGTAAGCTTGAAATTATTATGGGAAGATTGCCTCTTGCTGTTGGCGGTGCAACTGATCGTAGTGCAGGAAGAAAGCTGGAGGGCTGGAAAAATTTGCCCGATTGGATACGACCGTGACGGTCATTGATGCTTTTACGATGCTAAACGACTTTGATACGGCGGATATACTGTCTAGTCGAAGGGATGATGTTACTCCTGAAGACGAAAGAACTGTGTCGGACCTTATGGTTGATCAGATTGAGTTTGCTGATGTGATTATCTTGAATAAGATCGATATGGTAAGGTGGGCCACAAGTAAAGCCATATTGATTGATGACTGACCGATTGATCAGATCAACGACGAGACAAAAGCTCAAGTGCTTAACATTGTTAAGCAGCTGAACCACCGTGCCAAGATTCTCGAGTCTAAATATAGCAAAGTGGACGTCAAAGAGCTGGTCAACACAGGCCTCTTTAATCTTCAAATTGCGCAAACTGGCTATGGATGGCTGCAGGATTTGCATGCAATGACTGTGCGCGAGGTATGTTTCCCTGACAGTTGCTTCTACAGTATGAAGCCTTATGGGAAAGGCTGACACAGATATTCTAGGTGAATGGCCGCAATGTGGTGACTCCTAAGCCGGAGACGGAGGAGTATAATGTACAGAGTTTCATCTATTCACGTTATCGACCTTTTCATCCAAGACGGCTTTATGCGCTGTTGTATGATAAGTTCATCTTGCAGATGGAGCATCCTGAGGATGACGACGATGAAGATGAAGAGGAGGAAGAGGAAGAGGAAGATGAAGACGAAAGACAATCCGACACCGAGGATGCTGAAATGGTTGACTGTGAAGACAGCGCAAGCACCAACTCGTCCTCCGAAGACAAGTCAGATTCTTCATCTCTTTCTCGTCCCCCCTCAACTCCCGAAACCGCAGTGTCTGCTCAATCTCCTCACGATAGCAAAGATGTCAATGATATGGACGTCGATCCCTTGATGATGCCCTCAAACGAAATAATTCTCGCTAATAAACGAGCCCACCCAACCCTTGCACGGCTCTTCCGCTCTAAAGGAGAATTCTTCCTGGCCACACGGCCTCATCGCGCTGGCGAATGGTCCCAAGCCGGCGCCATGCTCACTCTCACGGGCGGACGGTCGTGGTTCTGCACTTTGCCAGAAGAGGATTATACAACAGGAAGCCCCGATGTAGATGCTCTAGTGAAGCATGACATTGCCAAGGGCGGGGAGTGGGGAGACAGGAGACAGGAGCTTGTCTTTATCGGAGAGGGACTAGACCATGACGGGTTGGAGGAGATGCTTGATGCATGTCTACTTACGGATGGGGAGTATGAGGCGTGGAAGGGAGTAATGAGGAAAGATGGAATAGAAGAGGAGGAGAGGAGAGAGATGCTGGAGGGGCTGTTTGAAGATGGATTTCCGGACTGGAGTGGAGATGGTGAAGAGGACGAGCACGAGGGACATGACCATTAGAATGATGGCGATTACTTGTGCATGTTATGATAGATTCCTCATATCTGGAATCATTAGTAAAAAGTTAAAAAAGAGGTACTGCATCAAAGTAGCTGAGTAGACAATGATGATGATTAATCTTAGATCTCAAGATTGATATGATTAGATGGGAGAAATGAGTCTGTAGAGCTAGAGCTGGAGACTTCTAGAACCCCCACTGTCCGGATGAGACTGGGCGTTGCCACCCGCCACAAATCGGCACAAACCACGCATCTTGAGGCTGAGGAGGCGGGGCCTAAAATCGGCACAAATAACGCAGAACTGGGTATATAAGACTCGCGAGATTCTGGAGAGGATTGATGTTTTCTTTTCTTTATCACAATACAAATAACTACATCTTCTGCAACTACTTCAACTATACCATACCGACATCTCTTCAGATTTTTATAAAACACCAAACCATCTCTACTTATTCATCATGTCTGGCGGAAACTGTGGCTGTTCTGGTGCTTCCACTTGTAACTGCGGCTCAAGCTGTAAGTATATGTCGGCATCCAGAAGTCACTGATAGGGCATCTTGCTAACTGGCGTATTTGCACACACAGGCTCTTGCTCCAACTGCAACTAAAAACTTGATACTCGAGCAAATGCAACGCATCACTTGATGTTTGAGAGACACACCAAAAACGCCATCTGCCTCTACGTCGTTGGCTTCTTATTGTCAAATTGCGATACGACGACATTTCGACGACTTGTATTCAATAGTACTAGCTAGTACGCTTCATAATCAATGTATTACTATTAAAAAGCATTTATCCGTCTTGTGCATGTTCCCATCAATTGTGTTCATTATTGCGTTGTGAGACACAAGCTGTACATAGTAGAGTCTGTACCTGTAAATGCACCAGGACCCTGCGTTCTGCAGCCTGGACTTCCCCGGATTTGGCCAGCTGTCAGCTGCCGCGGGAGGAGAGCTGGGGGCCCCTGTAGAGTGCAATTTCCAGTATGGAGGCCACATGTACCGCCGCTAGGTGCTCCCTAAGCTACGGGGCATCACAGGCACATTATGGAGCGCTGCAAGGCACTTGCCGTCGTCCATGCTGACAATCAGGTACATTGCAAGGAGTCCGAGGTATCCCCTACCCATGTGTAGACCCATTCTTTCACCGCAACTCAGGTACTCGATACAAGTATTTCGTGCTCTTCATCAACAACCTTAGTACCTCCCGAGTCCTTAGTAGCACAGTAGCGGAGTGCCCGCTGCCCCGATTTGCATGTGATTGAAATCATAATCGATCAAGGTGTCTCACGTGGCCAACCAGCACTCATCCGTTTGCTAGCAGGCGCCTGCCCTCGGCTCCTGCCAAAGCGATCAGGACGATTGCGGCCTGCTGACCATTTGCTGTGCTCGTACTGCATGTACCTAAAGTACGAATTTCTTCCATCTTTTCTATTCCATCTATATTTCTCATCGACTCTCCTTGATGTAAATTCTACTCCAAACCCGCCTGTTTGCAGCCTGACGCGGTTGCGCGACCAATGACGTTTTGGGCTGGCGGAGACGACGGACTGCCTTAGATGGCTGCCATTGTGAGTCTCTTCCCTGCACTTGGCAACTTGGTATTCGTACTCGTACACATGCTCTCCCCTGCGAGGCCTCGATTTCCTTCCCTGTTCCTGCGTTGCTCGCTCTACCCTTGCTTCCACCTTGCGCGACTGCTTTCTGCTGTTTGGAATTGCTTCTTTTCCCACTTATCCATGCGCACGCCTGTGCCAGACGGAGGATGCCCGCCCTTGGATCGACATCCCACAACTTTATAGGGCTCGTTAGGGTGATGTCATGAAGACACGCAGCCTAGGCACGTCTCTCGTCAGCCTTCGTTGACGCCACGATTCGAGCTACGGCCAGATGCCTCGTCGTTGTTACGTCGTCGAGTTGCTACCATTACAATTACAATTACACCTTGACACTCCCGCGTGCTAGTGCTTGCGCCTGTTGTCGCCGCGCATCTGCTCGAGCTGCCGCAACTCTTTGCTGACCATCTGCCGCATTTTCTACTCGCAGGATCTTCCGTGGATCTCACAGCTCGGCCGGCCAATGTCTTCCCGCGACGACTCGTCTCTGGGCGGCTCGCCGCCAGCCTTCGACTCGCATACATCTCTGGGAGCTGCTCCTCCCCCGACCTTCGCTTCCTTCTCCCCAGTCACGCTCTCGGCCACGACCCCATCGAGGAACAGCCGTCGATCGACCGTCTTAGTTCATCAGAAGAGCCCGCTGCTCCTGGCCACGCCTCCACAGATCACGCGCGCGCTCGCCTACAGCCACCCTTTCCTACTTCCACTCAACACATTTGTCGGGCTTCTAACATGGAGCACCGGAGACCCTTGGCAGAGCTTCCTATTGCTGTGCGCCTTCTGGGCCGTCGTCCTCTACGGCGATGTCGTGCTCATGCGAGCCGGCCCCATCGTGGCCTGCATGTCACTGATAGCGGGCATGTACGGCCGACGATATAGTCCCTTGAGCAGCAGTGGCTGGACCGAGCCGGCCCGAGTAACCAAAGAGGCTTCTGCTTCCAAGAAGGCTGCGGCCAATGGCGGTAGCAATCTGGAAGAGACTCCAAATGGGAAGCAGTCTGGCCACTCTCGGGCTAGGTCGGAAATTACAAACACTAAACACCAGAAGACTTTGGATGAGATTGTCGACACACTCAAGGAGTTTACTGGCAGATGCAATGTCTTTATGGACCCTCTCCTCGAAATGACCGACTTTTTAAGCACTCAACGAACCCCTACCAGCGCAACCACCAGGCCAGCGCTCACGGCCATGTTCATGCGGCTCCTTATAGTGACTCCATTTTGGGTCGCTCTGACCATGTCACCATTCAAGATCATCACTACTCGACGCGTTGTGCTACTGGCAGGGTCTATTGTCTTGACATGGCATGCCAGGGTGATGCGAGTTTCGAGAACCATTGTCTGGAGAAGCGCAACTGTTCGCAGGCTTGCAGGAGCTATTACTGGTCTACACTTTGAAAGCCCGCCAAAGCCACCACCTACTAAGAATGGCACAAATGGAAAGGAATCACAGATGAGCAAGGCATCATTTCTAGGCTCTTCCAGTTTACAAGTTAGCCGTCGACGAAAGGGTTCTGCAAATGGCACTAAGAGCGCCGGCGTCAAGTTCACGTTTATTATATATGAGAATCAGAGACGGTGGATCGGTTTGGGGTGGACAACTAATCTTTTCGCATACGAACGGCCTGCGTGGACAGATGAACACAACAACGCCGTGCCACAAAGGGATGAGTTTGAGCTTCCCGAAGTCGAGGATGGAAGTCGTATGAGGTGGCGATGGGTGGAGAGCAGTAGATGGCGGGTAGATGGTGTGAATGAATCCGAAGAGCAGGGCACAGTGGATTATGATGGTCCCGAGGGGAAGAATGGGTGGATATACTATGATAACAAGGTAAACAGACCCTGCCTCTCTTACCCTTTCCTCTCACTGAGCTAACAATGACCTTGCCAGTGGCAAAATGGCCGGCGGGGACTTGATGGATGGGGTCGGTGGACGCGCCGCAGAAAGTGGTATCGTGATGCCGAACTGGTAGAAGTGGACGAATCACAACTTCCTCATGAATTGGAGGCTACTGAATCCTCATCACCGCCTCACACCACATCCTACAGCACTACCAACGAAAAGATGCGGGCCGAACCTGTGGTTTCCAAACCAGATGAAGACCAAGTCGCTGACGATCTGAATACAAAGATTGCAGATGATACAATTTCACTACATTCAACTACATCATCGCGGTTCTGGCCAACCCTACGGAGACGCACTACTGACCGTTCCGGGGATAGCCTCCGCCTGGACAGTCAGAGACAGGAGAAGCGACGAAGTGGTAGCCAGAGGCCAAGGAGGACGAGCGACGTGGCTAGTGACATCGCCGGAGAGGATGATACAAGCTCATTAAACATTTCGGTTGCACTGGAGCTGCAAAAGCAGGGCAAGGAGGGCGGGCAATGGGGGATCGGGGACGAAGCGCGCATGAGTTTGGAATGAATGGCTTTTGGGATATCATTGGTTGCCTGTGGATCAGCATTCACTATACAAGGCAGGGCTTCATTTATTTTTGTGTCGAGACCTTTGTAACAACAATACTGTCGTAGTAGCATTGGCTAGCGGGTTTCTGGAATTTGGCGGGAGTCGCGGATGCGGCGTTGGGATCACCACATTTCTATGAGGGATAATGAATTATTGCTTGTATAAATTATATGCTGTTATGCTACGGTTTTTGTTCTGGGTTGAGCTCAGGGGAAAAGTGACTCTACTCGATGATGGAGTCGTACAAAGCAGGCAGTCGATTACAGCTGGCTCGCAGTTCATTCAAAGAAACCTGTTTTGGCCACTGCTCATTTTACCTATTCTTTCTTTCACTCCTCTCTCTTCTTTCCGTTTGCAACAGCTTTGTCCTCCCACAGTTCTATTTGCGCTTGAACAGAACGATTCACTCCCTTGATTCTACCAAGAAAATGATGGCCGAACTTTCGGATATTGAAGAGGGATGCTCGGGTGGTGCGTCCGAACAGAATGGAAAAGAGTATCAAGCAAAGAAGGATGGTGGTGATCACGCTTGGAATGGAAGGGGAAAAGGAAAAGGACTTCAACGCCAAAGTCATGAATTCCAGCCGCAGTACGAAAACTCGCCTGTCTCGATAACGATAATTCCACCTTCTCTCCCGCCTTCATCGTCAGCATCGTCAGCATCGTCATCTTCTTCTCGAACAATCACTCCTCCTGATAGTGCCCTTTCACCTCAGCGAGTCTCTTCCTCTGGGACAGTGCAGATTGCTTCTCCTGAGGCGTCCTCCGTCACAGCTCGGTCCCAGACTGAAAGTTCTGCTTGGTCGCCGGTTTCTGGGCCATCTCGCATTTACGGCATAACCTCTGAAACTGCCTCGTCGTCAACTATCGCCGGCCACCATTATTACGGCGATGGTCATCAATATCGGCGGAATCAGCCATATATACGGGAGGGCGTTCCGCAGGCAGGAAGGCAGCCTTTTTGGTGGATGGATTCTTCGGCTGTTGATTTGCCTCGACATGGCGATGATGAGCGAGATTGTTTACTGAACGATGCGACAAGAGGGGGGAAGGAAGTGAAGATGCAAGGGGTTCTTCATACAGTGATGCACGGAGTTGTCTTGGTGCTGCAGTGCGGCGTTTCCTTGGGAGTGTTGACACTTTTTGCGTGGATAGCTTTGTGGAAAGACGAAGATGGGGGTTTGGTTGGCATACCTGGTAGCATGTATGTGTGATGCGTTTCTCTCCGTGTACATGAACGAAATGTGCTGACCATCATCTAGGCTGCGCAGCTTGCCGTCTCTCACGACGACCTTTGTTCTCTTCATCTCGTTCGTCACGCTTCTCATCCACGAGATATACGTTCTCTCTCCAGTTGTGCTGCTCTACCTCCAGGCGGCAATTCTTGCACTGACTACCGTTTCTGCTACGACCATGTGGATGAATTGTGTCCAAGAAGACAATGTGATGTTGAAGTGCGCCCTGATAAGCTGCAGTATCATGTTCTGGGGAATGTCTGGGCTTGCGTTCCTAAGAGCAGTGGTGGTGTGGAAAGTTACGAGTTTGGATGAAGATGAAGCGTCGGAATAGAGGAAGGTTGATCAGGGGATACAGGACAGGGGGAGAGATGTGCAACATTTCAGGGAGCTGGATCGGGAGAATAAGTTTTCGTTCGGAAACGGGATGTAGTATGATAATTGAGTTTGAAATATGGCTTGCATAAGAGTATACGAAAATGGAGCTTGGAAACTGGAGATGGAAAGGAGGGGTGGCTAACAAGCATCCTCAAGATGGCTTCATAGACGTAGCAGCTTTATCAATTCGTCCACCTATAGACATCTGTACTGCTGATGTACAATTTCTGCTAGCATCATCTTCTGATTCTGCATGAACTTACCAATGTATAGCCACTCAGTAGAGAGACAACGGGGCCTTTGCTGTTACCCCTACTCACATCAGCTCCAGAAAAGTGATGCAAAACCAACTTCCCGTCTTCTAATCCATCAAGGAGTTCTGATGAAAGTTTTGCTCATCCCATCTTTCACAATCCGGGCAATTCATCAAAACCACAACCTTGCCGTTCAATCTATTCTCCTTAACAAACGCATCAAACTCCGCGAGAAATTCATCCTTTGTAATCACAAACTCATCTTCCTCCGCCATTTCCTTCAGCTTCGGCCACATGACGACAAACCGCGGATTCGCATACTGCAGCACATCTCTCCACACCTGATGAGGGTCCTCATGTGTTGAGACGCCGTAGTAGACTAGCTCTGCATGCAGATACGTGACGGCCCGCATCAGGTTGGCCACGTCAAAGGTGCGTTTGTCGCGGGTGATTTGGATCTCGATGTCGCGGCCCAGTTTGGTGGCTAGCATGGAGGGATCCCAGCAGAGGGCTTGGGATCGAAGCCATTTGCTGAGATGGGTTTTGTAGGAGCCTCTGATCCAGCCGAGTTCGCTTATGGGGCGAGGCTCGATGCTATGTTGGAAGAATCGTTGTTGGGGCATGTCTCCTATTTCTTTTATGGTGGGGACCGGATTAGGTATTGAGCTGGATTGTAGAGCTTGCCTGTTCTTTCTCAAGATGCTGGAGCTGAAATAGTGCTGAAATAGCATGAAGAATGAAGACTAAAAAGGTCAAGATTCAAGAGGAGGGATAGGGAAGGGGGTTTAATAGGCGCCCGTTTGCATTGAGAACTTCCACTCACACTCTTATTGTACGACCTACAAACGAACATAAATTCCAATTTCTTGGCTAATTACATACTAATCCAAATATCCTTGATACAGAGACAGTGAAATGTGAAGCGAGAAGCCATTGAAGAGGCACTTCGTGGCTACATGCATGTACATCAAGACATCCTTCATCCATCAAGAGTGCTTCCTACAAGCAAACAAGACAAGAACAAGTGTTTGCTAATCTTGTTACTCCCATCTAGAGCTCGAAAAATACGTCTCCTATCTTGCGGCCCCAGTTCTCCTCGTTAGCAAGCCTCCTCATCACATCCGCCAAGCCATCACAATACCCATCCACTTGTTCCGCATTCAGCTGCGCGGTGTCCCACGAGGCAATGAAGAAGAGATTATCTCCATTCACCATAAAGGCGTTCCAAAACAGTCCACTGTCAGTCAGATGTTAGTCAATTTGATCGACTCATGAACTACACAGGGGTACGATGCTCATCAACTCACCAATCTGGCCAGTCATACCGCGCCACGGGCTCCAGAGTCTCAAAATCACTGCGGAATCCTCGAGATGCCGCTACTCCCATGCTCACATCCCACACAAACGATTGCCGGAATGACGCGTCTATGGCTACACTACCTTCTTCTCGAAGTTCCTGTACGACCTTTTCCCACGGTGCATGCTCGTGGCGGCGAATCTGCTCTTGCTCAAGCACCATGCGCTGAATAAGATCTATGAGCGTCTCTTCGCGCTTGATTTCAAACATGTTTAGGATCCATTCCACTGTAGGTCCATCAATGCTCATGGCGGGAGGGAGGGAGTTTGCTATCCATTCCGGCACAAACGGCCATGAGCGAGCACTCTCCCACGAGGTGAAGAGGGCGACTGATGATTTTGTCTGGAGGACATTGAATAGCGTCAAGGCACATTTCGTGAATAGCACTGGTTCCAAGTTGTACAGGTTGCGCATTTTAGCCATGTTTGGGAGACGGACAATTCTGCTGCGGCGTGGAAACTGGAATTCGTCTGCCTTAGCTTGCCACTCTCCCTTCCATATCTGGTCTCTGACGGCTTCGCGCTCGGCAGCGTAGAATGAACTTCTGTCGTTCCCAATCATCATCCCTGGAGATAGTTGTTTGGGCCATAGTGCAGATTTGTAACGTGAAATGCCTCGCAGCCGCTGAACATGGAAGGAAACGGCTCTCTGCGCTGGCAAACTGTCTTGATACTCCGTAAGCAAGTCTGCGAAAAGTCGATATGGAGTCTGGGCGGGGATTATGATGCTGGAATTGTGTATGAGTCGATCCAAATCTCTATGCCAAGGCAAGAGAGTCAAGGCATCGGCTATGGAGTGGCTGTAGGTTATACGTAGCAAGTATTGCCCCGTTTCCTTAATCTTGATGATAATGGCGCTGAACATGAACATGAGAGAGTGGGTATCCTCAGAACTGTCTTCATATACCTCTTTTGCCTCCTTTTCAGTTCTTACCTCGACTTCACTCACTAGCTTTTGAAAGAGATGCTGGCTGTGGCGTACAACGGTATGGTAGAGCAATCCTTGAGTGCCCAGGAGGACTGTCCGTAAAAGAGGTCGGGATGCTATCCATCTAAACAGTCCATTGTAAATCTGCGAGATGGTAGCATCACGAATTCGGAAAGCAAGACGGATTCTGTATGACTGTGGCCGTTGACCGACAATCGTCCGGTACATGGAGCCCCTGATGGGAATAACATCTTCGACATCGGATCCATCTAGACCAAATCTCTTGATTTGCTCTTGAGCAGCGGCCAGAAGATCATATTTACCCCTATCCCCAAACAACGGATTCTGGTTGGGGCTGTAATCTTGGCCTCTTTTGGGTAGAGAAATGCAGCCATCCTCTGGCTGGTAGATTTCAGCGAAGCTTCTCTTTTCAATTTCAGTTTCAGTTGCAATCGGTGCATCCCTACTGACCAGAAGCTTAGCCTGTTTCTCAATAGTAGCGTTCTTGCTCAAATCTTGGAGATAGAGCTGCCTTCCAAGCACTCGGAGCACAGCGTCGCAGTATCGAAGCAGCGTGATGCTGTCGGCCAAAGAAAAGATGTCATCTGTCTTACTGGGACGGACTCCCACTAGTTGATCCCATATTTCCCTTAGCTGTGTTTCCAATAATGACACTTCGTCCTTCTTCTTCATCTTCAAGGTCTTGGTTTGATTAGCCAGCCGTTGCTTTGTGACAATGTCGGCAAGGATGGCCTTCTTGGGCTTTCCGATGGAGGTTACTGGAACACATTCTATCCCCAATTCTTCAAGTGTGTATACCGCATCAAGGGCATACTGAGGACCTAAAAGCTTTGCCTTATCCATCACTTTTCCTTTGGATACCTCTGAAGTGATCTTGACAATGGCGACTGGGACCTGGCCCGCAATGTCATCTGGGACTCCCACGACAAGAACCTATTTATCTCATTAGCCGAGACGTCTCGATAGATCAACAGTAAGGGGGGAGAAAAGTATTACTTGTAGAAGGCCCGGGATTTCGGCTAACACAGATTCAATCTTCAACGGATTGATATTCTCTCCTCCTCGAATTATCAAATCGTTGTACCGCCCAAGAATATAGACAACCCCTTTGTTATCAATCATGGCTTGGTCCCCTGTCTTTAGCCACCTCCCCGAATTGTCATTGTAGAACCGTTCTTCTCTTTGTTCACTCTCGTCATCGCACAAATAGTTGTGTATTACCGAGGTACCGGCAATATGGAGCTCTCCAACTTGCATTCGAGAGAGCACCTGTCGAGTTCCCGGACGGCAGACACGCACCGCTGCTCCAGGAAGAACTTTGCCAACTCCAGCGTGGTATCCATCTACCAACATCTCGTCTCGTCGAGACCAACTAATAATCGGTGCCCCTTCAGTCATCCCATATGCCTGAATAGCGTCACGCGCCCCGAGCCCCTCTCTACAGAGACGCATGTGTTCCGGCCCAATCATTGTGCCGGAAATCGATACAATGGACAGATTGAGGTCCCGTGAGCTCGGAAACGAGCTGTGGGACAACAGGGCCCGCACGAGTGTTGGCGTGGCTGACATGACGGTGCACTTCTCCTGAACCAAGGCCGTGAGCGTGGCGTCAATGTGGAAAGACTTGGCTGCGAATACGACGGTACCGCCATGACGCCACGCACGAAGCGCGTTATTGATGGCAAAGACATGGCACACAGGCGTGTGGACGAGCCAGCGGTCGACAAAGCTCGGGTCGGCATTGGCATCATAGTTGTTGGTCTGAGACACCAGGTTGCGGTTTGTGTGAGGGCATCCTTTGGACTTGCCCGTCGTTCCACTCGTAAAGACAATGAGAGCGGGAGTGTTTCCGTTGGCTCGGCGCGGTCCTTGATCGTCGTCTGTGTCACCAAGACCCTCTAGCCCCTGAAGGGTGGAATCCCGAGCTAGAAGCTGACCGAGGCTGATCCAGCCATCAACAGAGCCACTCCCGCAGTGGACACGGAGAAGAGAATATTGAGGTCTAGACATTTGTCCATCCAAAAGCACCGCAGATTCAGTATCTTGAACCACTAACACGCGCGGTGAGATGGACTCGAGCATCAGACAAACATCGTCCGTCACACGAGGATCAATAGGGATGAAGACGGCCCCAATCTTGACACAGGCCCAAAGCAAGAAGCCCCATTCTGCGCAATTCCAAAGCACAGCGGCGACATGCATGCCAACACCAACTCCCAGCTTCTCCAGAGTGTCAGCCAGATGCTCAACGCTGTCCCGGAGGTTTCCATACGAGCATCTGAGACATTCCGATCGCGCAGTCAAGTTTGCATCTTCCGATACGCGGCTGCCATCTGCAGGTTGCCACAGAGAGACTATTGCCTCTCTATCGGGATGGGCAGAAGCTGTGGCCGCAAAGATATCCCAGAGCTGTTGATCGAGATCCGAGAGGGGTTCGCCATGAATCTCTGCAATGGCGGTATCAGGAGTGGTGTTTTCCTCTCCCTGGTGGGCCATTTTGCGTTTTTGTCTCTTTATTTTCTCTCAAGTATCTTATTGGAATCGACTGTCAGGGAGTTTGAAAGATGTAGAGTTACTCTCCAGCTCTAAGCTAAGAAATTGATGATGGGTCAACAAGATATATAGGCCAGTTTGTTTAATCGGCACGATAAGAGTAAGGGCGCTTTGAGTTGTTCGGCATACACTTCTCTGCTACCACCTTTTTATCTTGTCTAGGCAAGCCGTCATTGTTCCCGTCCTGTAAAACAGATCCCTCCAGGCGTTGTGTGCCAAACACACGCGAAGCAGTTTCACCTTGTCCATTAGCCTGGGAGCCTAAAGCACATTCGATCAACCGTGCAGCTGTTGGTTGATACCCATCGTATGTTTTGTGATACAGAGCCCGCGTCTCCCCAATGACATGACTAGGAAAACGCCACTCGCCCTGGCAGCGAGCCAAATAGAAGGTCGACCTGATGTAGTACGCAATGCGAGTACCGGCAAGCAGCGCATTCCTCCAAGACACTGGATCCAACACGGCATATTGCTGAATCTCCACGGCAAGTCGGACAGAGGGGGTTCACGGTAGTTGTCTGTGCCGTGACTTTGCTTCGTACAAGGTCAAAAATAAGCTCTCTGGAGTATGAGTTGTTGGTTGTTGGTCCGGAGTTACACACATCTGGAATGTGTCTGAGACTCTAAATCCATGAGAACAGTGTCTGGATGCTGCTGACGTGCTCCGCCCCTTGCTGGCAAAGTCAACTTTCGCTTGGTATCCAATCTATTTCGCTAAATATAATTGAACCTGGGATCAACCATGTAAGTCTATCCGAGCTGAGCACCTTTTTTTCGTATCGAAGCGAAGACTGACGGATGAAATAAAGACACAAGTAAATTTGCGGCTTTGTATTGACATCAGAGAGTAACGTATCAACAGCTCGGAAACTGCCTGTCGGGTGTAGACAAATAGCGAGCCCGAAGGAGTGAACCCGAAGGAGTGAATCCCAAGCCTTGTTCACTTACACTCTCTGGGCGAAGGCGTTAGCTTCATCAAAAAGATGGAGGATGTAGAAGCCCCCACTAACTGTGACCGCTTCAGAAAAACACGCAGGATGATTTCTCTTGTCAAGCCATTTCATCCAAGTAGTGACAGAAATCCGGTGTGTAGCTGGTAACCGTAACCCCAAGCCAACCCCATGATCCTCTTTGATCTGCGAATACGACTTGCACCGTGTCATTGAGAAACGCACCTCTGATCCCACTCTTCCAAGTCGTGTCTCGAGTGGTTGCATATCGTAATATCCTTTTGTTGCTCATGCGAAAAGATGCACAGCCCATTGGCTCCAGACTCCTGCAGCTAACCACGTCGGCGCGGTATTTCCCGACACAAAGGAAGCCCTCATGTCGGATATCTGCTTCCTCCACACATGTCGGTGCGCAAGGGCAGTGTCCGATCGGCGTTGAGCTATCTGAGCAGTACGATCCTGTACGGTTGCGAGACATACAGCTGTCAGCATCTCTTCCATCCTATCTTGGCTGTTGAAAACAGCAGGGGATATCATTATTGGGTGTGACTGCATACTGCGGAGAGTAGTAGCGGTAAACATAACATCATCGTAGGTTGACGCAAGTCCTCACTGTTGAAGGCAGGATTATTATCAGGCCGACTGAATACTGACGTGTCAGAGGTTGCCTTTTTGTGGCCCTGACAATCTATTATTATACTATTCCGTCGTAATCAGAAGCCAACAGCTGGCTGTCTTCCAGTCAATGAGAGCTTCCATAAGGCCTAGCCGCTGCGCCCAAAAGTTCCACAACAGAGAACAGGAGCACGAGGAAGACGAAACTATCGATATTATTCGGTCCTATGTATACAAGGCATTTGGATAAATGAATTTGTGAAACACACCTTTACCAGAAGTGCTATGACGTTTATGAAAGGGCTTAGGGCAGCCCCTTTTCTTTGTGTGTTGTATTGTCTAGATACCGCAAGCCAAGTACCGCCAACTGCCTGAACGAATTCCAATCACTAGATTTCTGCAAAAATAGGCACATCCCTGGGCTGCCAGATAATTTATCAAGGGCTTGGACATGTTACTAGTGTACTTTGTGATGAAGTGATGCAGAGACTTCATTGGGCTGGCTCAGAAATAGGGGTCGCAATTTTTGTTTCGTCCCAACACACCAAAGCTTTCCATATCATAGAAATCTAAGACTTTATTTTGACTTGATGCTCCGTGGAATATCATTAGCTATGTATGGATTCTTTGAGGATCAATATTTAATGCTCTATTTTTTCACCTTACTTTTCTTCTCTTACATATCTCATGGTATATATAAGCAAATCCTCCAGTATCGAATTTCACGTATCAAAGGCTGCAAAGACGCGCAATCGAAAGCCCCAGTCAAGGATCCTTACATTGGATTTGATTTCATTTACGATTGTCTCTTTGCAAAACCCGTCGAAAGATATCTCGATTCTACATACAAGACCTTCCAACAGCTGGGAGCCACATATGCATACAGACGGTGGACATGGGAGGCCGTCTACACATGCGACAGCCGAAATATTAAGCATGTCCTTGCCTCTGGCTTTGACGATTTCAAGCTCCCTCGTCTGCGAGTCAACGCAATGACAGGGCTCCTTGGGAGCGGCATCTTCACATTGAACGGGCACTCGTGGTCACATGCTCGAGGAGTTTTGCGACCCTGCTTTGCGAAGCAGAACAAGGAAAGCATAGTCGATATGCTCGAGACTCATTTTCAGGCCCTACTACGGAGAATTCCAGACGACAACACCACTATCGATCTACAGCCCCTGTTTTTCTGGCTCACTATGGACTTTGCGACAGACTTTCTTATGGGCCATTCGACGCGCGTCCTCGACCGCATATCAAGTCATGCAAAAGAGAAGCAGTTTGTGGATGATTACCTGACGTGCTCTACGGAGATTGTTAGGAAGATGCAGCTCGGTCCACTCCAGATGTTCTCCATCAATTTTGCTGCTATGAGGGCGCGAAGTCGCGTGTTCCGATATATCGACGATTTCATCAGCGCATCCTTGGAGAGAAAAGATGAGAGCAATTCTGCAATAATGGGCTGTAATGTTCTTCAGTGTCTCGCGGCAGTGACGGCAGATCGAAAACAGCTTAGGGATCAGATACTCCATATCTTGGTTGCGAGTCGCGATACTACGGCCTGTTTGTTGAGCAACCTTTTCTTCGTTCTGGCTAAGAAGCCGCACATATATGACAAGCTGAGGAGGGAAGTCACTTCGATTGCGGGTGCTGAGCCTCCAACAAGCAGCCAACTGAACAATATGGAGTATCTCAAGTGGTGTGTTCAAGAGTGTGAGCCAGGATCCAAGTTTTTATCGTCAACGTCGTTTAGCTAACCGCAGCGAAGCTTTGCGACTCCATCCTGTCATCCCGACAAATGCTCGAGAAGCGTCCAAAGACACTGTCCTACCATATGGTGGTGGTGAAGATGGCAATTCACCTCTTCTCATCAAGAAAGGAAATCTCGTCATGTACAACATCTACGCTATGCATAGAGACGCTCAAGTGTTTGGACCGGATCCTGAAGAATTCGTGCCCGAAAGGTGGAATGGTCTCAGACCAGGTTGGAGTTATTTACCTTTCAATGGCGGACCACGAATCTGCATTGGCCGTAAGCTATCTGAAGCTATAAAATTGTTTGGCGAATTCTAACTTGTTTAAATAGAGAAATTTGCCCTCTTGGAAACATATTACTTTGTGTCAAGAATGGTGCAAACATTCGAGACAATGAACGCAGTTGATGATTCAGAATGGGTAGAGCTTTATGCTCTTGCCACTACATGCAAAGATGGAGTCAAAATTAGTCTAAAAAGATGTTGATTTGTATCAATCACTTTTTGTTTATTGTTTAAGCTTAGTTGGCGTTTATGCGTTCAATTCTTGGTATCATACAATATGGTGTCATAGGTATAAACAACCGAGGATTTGTCTTTTTTTTTACTACTCTACACAGTACACGGTTGTGAGGATCTTCAGGTTGATCAGAGTTTAATAGCCCAAATCCCTTACCTATACGTAAAAAATAGAATATTTTGAAAATTATCAGCTATGGAATCAGGTGTTTCAACCCGTTTGCCGAGGAGAAATTACATCTAATAAGGAGGCGATCGCGAATTCCAGGTCAAAGTCAACCACACGAATTTTATCCAAGACTATATATACAATAGCTAGACACGATGTAATTTGATGGGAAAATTCAACGAATTAACAGTGGAAAGCGAGAAAAAGAAATAGGTACTTTATTCGGTCGCCATGCGACAAACTCGATATATGATGTCAAAGCCCCCTATATCATGTGCAAATCATCCGGTAAATCAATGCGGTATATTCAATCCATCCAAAACGCCATTTATTCATGCAATGTATGGATCGCCATAGCTTCGTAGCTTCGTCAGTTCGTAATCACCTGGTCTCACAACCTCACAGAAGACTTGGTGGAGAACAAGATGGTCTTCAGAGATGTTCATCTCTCCGTTGATGTCCTCAATTATCATCATCCGGAGGGCCATTCCGATAGAATATCCGTTCAAACCAGGTTCTGTTGCTGCGATACCAGGTATCGGTATCGCATCGAGATCCTCGCTCACCCCATTCTTCCTCATCATAGAAGTCGTCAAAAGCATGAATTTCAACGTCAAAGTCGACGTCAGAGCGACCCGGTTCGATTGGGACCCATTCAACCTGTTCTCCATGGCGACGACCAAATTTTCCATTAACATGGACAGTCTTTGGCCTCCACATGCTTCCTTCTGCCGCCGTCCATTTCATTTGGACAGACCACTCATCACCGTCCAGCTTCCGAAAATGCTCTTCTTTAAGTCCATGGGTCCAGAGCCGTCCCTGAACTTTTCCTTCATGAAGAAAGACGTTCTCTGGGTCCCATACCATGGCATCGTGGGCCAAGCAGATGAGAACGTGTTGCTTTTGCATCAGTTCCTTATTCTTTTCCAAGGCGGCGATATTTGCGAGGCGCTCTAAGCCAATCCTGAAAAAGAAGCCATCATTGGTATCAGGATTTATTATTAGAGTGTCCTTGACGAACGGTTTCTTGGTCCAGGGAAATTGCAGCCACTGTCGCAAAAATAATGACCCGCATTTACCGACTTTGCGTCTAACAACTTCGCTTTTAACCTTCTGTCGGTTCACCTCTTTCTCTATCCGCTTGAACTCCTTCTTCAACTGGCGCATGTAAACATCACCATGTTTGATCGCATCTTCAACCACTTCTTCAACATGCTCCAGCATCTCCTCGTAGAGCTTAGTGTGGCTGTCGATGATTTCCTTAAGCTGGCTGGAGAATCTTTTGGTTCCCATCAGAGCAACTTGTATCATCTCGCCGCGGTGAATCTGGAGATTGAGGAGCAGGCAGTTCATCTTTTCTTGTTGAGTTTTGCACGAATCGATATACTTGGCGTGCGATTGGTCTCTGAATTGCTCAATCTGGTTGAGCCGCAAGAAAGCTCGGATCCTTGAATTGATGCTTGGCCATAGCGACTTGCTAATGGGCCCTCCAAATACCGCGCTGATATCATAAAGGAGGTTTTCTATTTATCTTCGTAAGCAAAGAGTATCACCAAATGTAAAAGCGCCGCAATAGTACGCACCATTATCTCTTATGTTATTTGTGGTAGGTGAGTTGGCTGAACCGACAATTTCTTGGTTCGTCTGCCCCCCTGATTCTTGGTCAGACATGCTGGGTGGTGTATGCAGAGAACTTGATCACTTGAATTGTATAGATAGGCTTCTACAAGCAATCACGTAATATAATCGGAAAGGCTATGATGGACGATATGTGTATACAGAGATGTGAGCTATGTTTGTTGAAATTGAGTAGATAAAGATCAAGAAGGGGGCTGCTTCCCATGAAATATTTATACGGCAAACGTAAGAGGAGGAGCAAGAACAAACTTTGAAAACGGCTTCCCAAACTTTGAATGATTGGTATATGGTTTATGCTCCAGCGAGATCTGAGCGCATTTTGGATGGCTTCACTCGTCTCGTTAAGGTTTATCAGCTACGTAGGTACAGGGGCATGACTCTGTTACCAAATGAAGAAATTTGACATCCAAGTGAACAACTATATCGGCAATATGACATAGCAGTCTAGATAATAATGTGCATCTTGGCATAGAGCTACAAGCTTATTGCGATTGCGTTCTTCGAATTCTTCCATCTACACAAAGAAATAGTATCAAACTTAGGGACAGATCTCTCGTACCTCAAACTCGAGTCGCGTTAAGTTTTGGCTAAAAACCAACGCCCCTGGGTATCCATCACCCCTGAGTATCCAGAAACCATCGTCGTGCAATTCCGAGTAATGCCATGACAGGCGGTCTGACACTAACCAAACAAGGTGAAGCTGTGTGAACTTGCATCTGCTCCTTCTGGGAATATTTCCCGCAACGTAGTACTGATTAATCGATATAGTTTATAAAACCATGCATAAACTTGAGACTAGCATGGTTGGGCGTCGGATAGAATTCAGTACTTGTGGAGATTTGAGGTTTATACGAAGAACCCACCAATAAAGGTTCAAGATTGGCGGTCCTTCTTTTCTCCTATACCTAGATACCCGTCCTCTAGGTCATATGAGTCTCAAAATTTTCGGTTAATCTTCCGCCAATAATGAAAATCTTTTATGTAGTTGCATTACGGGCCGAAACGAGTCACGTATAATAACGAGCTGCACGATGGCCCACGAAGCATTCGGCTTGTATCTTGCCTGTGTTGTCCTAAGATAATGTACACAGGTCACATAAAGAAGATTGTTGGATTATAGATCAAGAGGTTCGTATTTCAAAGAAACTGTTAGGTATGTGCAAGGTGTGACAGGCATATTAATGCGCAGTATGCGGTCTGATCCAGGATGGTACGCATCGATGTCTACGCCCCCTACGTAATATTGCCGCTGAATCTCCTATAGTCTTGAACAGTATGTTAGCCAAGGTATTCCCAATAATATTCTACGTGATGAAATTACTCCCCATCATATGTCGTATCGTTATATATTGCATATACATTCATGCATATAGCACCTTTTTGACCTACCAAGTACCGAAGCCCAAACATTATTCCCTTGTTCCTGGAGATAGCCTGTTTGGTACATCTCTACATTGCCACAGTATAAGAAAACATGAATAAATCTCATTTGAACCCACGACCTGGTGAAAATCGAGATTTTCTTCTCACCCTGGGAGTTGAAGCGGGAGTCTCCGAGGACAGATGATGGCGTCAACGTTATTAACCATGCTTATTTGGGGAGCAAGGGTGGCCATTGCGCGATTCCTATTTAGTCGTTGGTGATGGCGAATTCGAACATGGCTTGGACATTTTCGGCTGGACGCTCTATTCCCATTCAGTTCCCTCTCTGTTCCGGCAGTCTGTATTTGCCATCAGTTGTTTGAACAGCAGTGAGTGAAACTCATTTCCATCCATAGCCAACCCTTTATCTCTCGGTGATGATGCTCATGTACGGAACAGTGAAGATGGCCATCCTGGAATCGGCTAGTACGCATCTGCAAGTTCATGCTGGCAATTGAGTCATGCCAAAACTTGCTCGTCCTGCAGATGGATGCTGTTGCTGCCTACGGCTCGTGCTTTACTGTTCCCATCATGATCATCCATCACCTTCAGCTGGTTAAAGTACATACATCTACCCAGCCACCAATGGAGATTCGTAGACAGTTCAAGTAGATCCATGTACTCATATAAGACATCATACGACCAAACCCGTGTACGAGTATAAACCCTCATACCAAAACCACGGGAAAATTCTCGCTGCCTCCGGCAAATCGATCCAAAGATCGCCTAACCCGAAAAAGCATGTCTAATGCGCCCTTACGGAGCTTGCAGGGCAAGTGATCCAATGCTGGGATTTGCTTCAATCACCGACAGTGAAGTGACGCAGCATCTTGGTGGGGGAGGGGAAAATGGGACCCTTTTGCTGACCCAGAAAAAAAATTAAGAGCAAAAAAAAAAAAAATTAACCATCGGGAGCCGCCGAAAAGCATGTGTGAAGCGAATTTCTTACGCCGGTGATTGCCTCTATATTTTGCTCCTCTTCCTCTTCTCTTTTCCCCTTTCTTTTCTCTTCCTCTTGGGCATTCTGTGTATCCCGTCTCGCTCCCGTGGTCACCGGCCTCGTTAAGACTCCGTCCATCTTGACAATCTTGTTCCAAATTTCCTTTTTGATACCCCTCGTTGACTAAAAACAAATAAAAAACGTCAAAATGGTTGAGAAGATTTACGTTACCTACAACGACGTATGATAAGCCCTTGAACAAGACAACCTGCCGCATCGTACTTTGCGAAACCTAAAAACTAATTCGACTTCGCCGCAACAGGTCCACAAGCTGTGCCAGGAGGCCGCTACCAAGATCCTCGATGCCTTCAAGCCGCAGCTCATAATCGCCATCGGCGGTGGCGGCTACGTCCCTGCGCGAATCCTCCGCTCGTTCCTCAAGCGCCCCGGCTCTCCCAACATCCCCATCCAGGCCATCGGCCTCTCCCTGTACGAGTCCCTGGGCGACGACACCCAGGTCGAGGAGATTGGCACAAAGGTCACCCGCACCCAGTGGCTCGATCTCAGCGCCCTGGGCGAGATGGAGAACCTCGTTGGCAAGCGAGTCCTGATCGTGGACGAGGTCGACGACACCCGGACAACGCTCGAGTATGCCGTCAAGGAGCTTGAGAAGGATGTCGAGCTTGCCCGCCAGAGGCTGGGACCCGATGCCCCCAAGGCCGAGTTCAGCATCTTTGTCCTCCACGTATGTGTTTATCCGCGGAGACATTAATGCCAAAAAGTATGTTTTGCTAACTCCCTTCCAGAACAAGAACAAGGACAAGAAGGGCCAGCTGCCCGAGGACATGGTCAACAACCGATACCTGGCTGCCGTCACTTGCGGCGATGAGTGGATTAACTATCCCTGGGAGGCCATCGACATTGACGAGCACGACCGTCTTGCCGCCCTGAAGAAATAGAACACGCTTTGTCATCTAAACCTGCGAATACGTAAAATTGAGAAATAGAGCAAAAAAATAAATAAATAACTGATACCATTAATATTTGCTGCTGTCTTCTCTGTTCTAAGCTTGCTCTCTCTGATGTCTAATTTAATGATACAGGATATTGGATTCTATACATGATGCCCCATACCACAGCTCTCGAAATTGATTGACTGATACACTATACCGCCTGCTGAAACTCCGACTTGAAATTTATGCCTTTTCTTTACTTTCTTTTCTTCATCTCTCAGCCACCGAGTGTTCCTTCTCGCTGGTGTCGCTCCTTTAGCCGCTTCTCCTGCTTCATGAACTCGCGGATGCCAACCGGAACATTTTGAAAGGCCTCCTCATCCCATCTGTCTTTCGAGATGTCGGCCGCCAAAACTGCATCCGACCGACCGCCATCGGCATCCATGGTGCGACCTCCAGCCTTTAATCGCGCTTTCGCTTCAGCCTTGGTTGCCGACCATTCTTCCAAATCCTCTCGGTAACGATCCCACACGCAGTTGACGCACCCGCTCATGCAGCAGTTGTCGGGCTCTTCCGGGCGAGGAGGGATCAGGATGCCGGCGATGTAGGTAGATTTTGCTTTCTTGGTGGCAAGGCGGTCCGCTTCTTCCGCGGGGCCGAGGAGACGAGAGCCGAAGATGACTCGTGCTCTTGCTTCTGGGGTTGCTGGTGCCGATGTTTGTTGAGGTGATATGGTAGAGAAGATTTTGGGAGTAGCGTCTTGAGGTTTCAGAGTTGGGTCCGTGGGGATGGAGCTAGCTGCTCTCTTAAGCGTTTTAGGAGGCGAATACAAAGTAGGATTTTCGAAAATCGTTTGGTAGTATGCTCCCAGAGGCGTTCTTTGCGGCCACTGCTCCTCCAGGCCAGCTTCAGTGACACTGGCAAAACATCGTCGACAGCATTTCCCCTGCGATAAAGCCGCTCTGGGCCGCACAAGCCCCAGCCGCGATATGATGTTTCTTGACGGCGACATTGTGGTTGCTTCAGCAGAGTAGGTTTGGAGAATTGGGCTGCGGCAGATGCGATGCGATGCGACAGGGCAGATTTATAAGAGCCGGCAAGAAACCGGATGAGAGCAAGGCCTTGATCCGGAATTCGCACTTCGGCTTCGCAGAGCTTTTGTGGGGGGCAATTCGGACGTCATCGGGCAAACCGGCATTTGCTGAGAGAGAGAGCCGCACGTGATGGCTTCGGTACTAATTCGAGCTTCCCGTCGTTTTCAGACTCGCATCAGTAGGTGTCTTTCGGTAGAGAGAAGAGATAAAAGCAGGATAAATAGGAAGCACATTTTTGTTTTTTGTATTGCTGCTGCTATGATTTTGTTTTTATTTTTATCGTCACTAGACAACGCAAGCAGTAGCGACAAGAAATTCCATCCATGGGAACCTGCATAATAATCTGATTTACAGTATCCTCCAGTGTTTGGAGCTACATAGTCTAGTATACCGAGCCCAAGCGCTACCGCCTACCTCTTTGGTCCAAGCCCGCCTTGTTTAGCTGCAGCTTTGCTGTGACGCGCTCCATCCGGCCAAAAACACCATCCCACATCGCCAAGCTGTTCATACGGGCATCTTCGCATCTCTTGCATATTTTTTTTCTTTCTTTTTCTTTTCTCTCATTCATTTTCTTTTAATCCAACATAGACCTTTCCCCTGCCGCATGGTTTTACCGCCCACCACCCCCTGGCTTCTCAACAATGGATGGGCCTGCGTCAAAGAGACGTCGGGTCTCACCTCGTAATTCGTCTGTCAACATTGGCAGCAGCAGCGACGCGACTCCAACATCTCCAGAGCCCGCAAGAGCCCGAGCCAATCGCCTTGCAAACGCTGCACAGACGAAAGCCAGCGCAGTGCGTCGCCAGCCACAGACCTTAGACAAGGAACAATCTGCGCCACCAACAGAGCAACAACAAACGCTATCCACCAGCGACGAAGCACGAGAAGCTGTCGACGAATCCGCCAACGCGGTAGCAGCAGCGACTAGCAACCCAGCGCAAGAGGAGGATGAAGCTACGCGAAGCCCTGGGTCATTACCATCGTCAGAACAAGCCGACAGCAGCTTGGCTGGAATACCTACCAGATCGCCTTTCAAACCGAGGCCAAGGCCGTTACCGCCGCCTGCACCCGAAGGAGACGATGAGGCAGATTCATTCTTGGGAAGAAGGCAGCGACGATCACCAAATAGCGGTCGGCCCATTTCCCACCCAGAGCCCGAGTTACCGCCATCTGCCCCTGACGCTGCCTCTTTCAAACCGCCAAAGGGCATACACAGCAGTCCATCGCGATGGAGAGACAAGCCTAGGATGAAAAAGACCTCGCCTTTAAAGCCCTCTTCGAGCCACCCGCCCGTGAAGCCCGGCAGCAAGGCTGTATTGCCGATGCACAGCTTTCAACTTCCTCCAAGGGACAGCGATGGCAATCCACAGGAGAATCCTTTGCACGACAAAGCCCATCCAGCCCGTCAAGTTGGCGTGTTTGATCCGAATAGAGACAAAAAGAGGGAAATAGAGGCTCTTGAGGAAGAGATTGCAAAGTTGCAGCGGGATCTGCAGATAGTAAGCAAAGAGAACGATAGAATACGGCTGATGCAGTCTTCCGGTCGTATCCTAAGCTTTGCGGACGAGGAAGAGGTATTTGACGTGATGCGACGGCATCTCATAGACTCCGAGACAAAACCTCCGCCGCCCCCATCACAACAGTTATTAAGAGCGGCATTAAACCCTACAGCGTTGTTGCCATTTGGGAGGCCAACTCCGGTTGTCGCTACGACAGACGATCAGATCAACATCGCAGACATCAAATCTCACCATCCCGTAAGGATGACGGCAGAGGAAGAATTGCCATATCTGCAACTATTCAGCCCGTTCGAGGTCACGTCAACCATGGCCGTGTTGCATGCGGATGGGGACCAACCCCTGCGGCAGCGGCGTGTCATGACTTTCCGGTCAAAAGACGCACCTGGCCTCTTTGCTTCAAAGGTCGAGATGGTGGTGAATGCCACCAACTCGAGCATTTTGGAACTCAAGGTGCACTCTCTCGAACCCGCAGCGAGGGCTGAGCTGGGGCCATTTGTCACCAAGGTATGCGAAGGCGACTGCAACAGGAGCATGCAGCGCAACATTGGGATACTGTCATGGGCCATGGGGGAATGGTACCAGGCTGCCGTTCAAAGAGCGCAGTTATGGTCCAAACTAGACCAGGAGCTAGCTTCCAAGGGACAGTTCTTGCAAGCCGTTGCCGAGGCACGGAGGAAAAAGCCGTTGCGAAGAACAGCTGAGGAGATGGAAGACGACGGGGAAGAGCAATCAACACCTGCGCCATCATTTAAGAAGGCCGCGTTGGTTCATTTCATGGGCCAACAAGCGTTCGAATTTAACATCCCGTCGAAGAAGCGGACAGATCCTACATCATCGGTGCGGTTGGAGTGGAGGATTGATTTTGATTGGATTGGAGAGGCGCAAAGCAAGGTGACTGTCATGATTGGCGTCCCCGGCAAGTGTAAGAGCTCTACTATATTTTTCCCCACTTTGTCTTTAAAACTATATACTAACATATTCTTTATGCAGGGCGCAAAGCTGATCAGCGTGGTGTGTTGGGAAAGCTCCCAAAGCTGTTTGAGGATCTTGTAGAGGGGGGGCAGGACCCATCTCTCGCGGTTAAAACGATTGTGGCGTTGGTTGTAGGAGAACAGTGAAGTGTGTATGTTGTTGAGCGATGTGATATCAAAGGACAGCCTGAAAGGCGGCCGGAGTAAAAGAGATGTTTCAATCTAGCTCAAGATGAGCGCTTGACGTGATTCCACCGCATCAATAGCAAGAAGAGTGAGCCCGAAACGTGAACATTAAAAAACACTACTTGTTTTGATCCCAGAGTGATATTACACATGATTATTTTTACATTTTGTTTATCCCTCTTCCAATTGCGCCACGTATGCCACGATTTAGTCCACGTCAACACCCAGCTTCCTGAGATCGACCTTGGCCAACTCAATCTCCTCCATCAGCTCCTTGTGCGCCGCGGGAACATCGTTGAAAGTGAAGACGCCCCAGCCGAGACGGAAGAGGAGGAACGCGCCGAAGGAAATGAGGGCCCAGAAGGGGAGCTATGACGTTGCAAAGGAGCAGAGGTTAGTTGTGTTGTCAAGAGATTCGACACGGGGGAGATGATTTTTGGGGTCGCGACGCACCACTGGGACGATTTCTTGCTGGACGAGAGGAGGGAGAGGAATGAGCTCCAGGAAGAGAGCAAAGTAGAGCTATTTCGAGCAATCGTTAGCGAAAAAGACAAGTTCGTTCGTATCGCGATCCAGAAGCCAGGCTTTGGCGACTGAAGGGGGGGGAAACTTCGTACAGAGGAGACCAAGAGGCCAATGGAGATGGTCTGCTGCGCGCGGGTCATGATGACGACAGAGGTGATCGCGAAAATTGACAAGGGAAAGAAAATAATAAAATGAGCGTGAGGGTTTGAGGGTCTGCGAAGTGCCGAAAATGCGTGGGAATTGGAGCCCCCCTTTGCGAGATGAACAAGGTCGAAGGTTGAAATTCCGCGATCTAACCAGCGTGGCGCCTCGGCCGGGTTTGGGAACTGGCGCGCTGGAGCTTTAGGCCTTGCAGTGGGCTTAGTTGGCTGGTTGGGCTGTGGCTTAGGGGAGGCGCGTTGAAACGAATCGCCCTGCAGCTGTAAATTTCAGAGATGGTGACTAAGCAAAGCTGTGTTGATGGCCTTTTTAGAGTAGAGTGTTTCTCCACTTGGCATGTCTTGCACTTGTCATGGCACAGAAGCACAGAAAAGCAAGCATTATCTCTTTCATTTCCCTCTGCTTCACATATTTTCCTTCTTTTTTCCTTCTTTATGCTGAAATTTCGCATTGCTAATAGTACAGACAGACAGATGTACTAATCGAGATTGTACCATTAGATCTACCGCTTTGGCAAAAGGCGCAGGGATGATTGATGGCCTCTCTATTCAGATCGGCCATCCAACCAACTCTTCAGCTTACCAGGATCATCAAAGTCCAACCCACGGGTACACCCACCCGCACTTGTGCTAGACGTGGAAAAAGGAGGCAAGAGGCTACAGATGACCCTGGTATTCAGCTTTGCTCTCGCCGGCGTGGCGTCCACTGACGGGCAATGGCCAGCGTCGCAACAGGCCCATCCCAGATGGACGGGAGTGGATTTGGTGCGCGGTGGCCACTAGGAGACGGGCAATTAGCTCTGGATTTGCTCTCCCAGCCGTCCTAATCGCCGGTCCATCCATTCAGAGCCCGGGCGCTAATGCAGGCCGTGCGATGTGCCGGTGAAGCTGCCTGTGCGAGAGAGGAGAAAGCAGAAGCAATCGATGTGACAGGGAGCTTGTAAGACAGCTTGATTCCCGATACGGGACCAAATGACGACAGGCATCGGCGGGGAATGTCTCACTCTGCGGCCTGCAATTCGTGCATCACAGTGGTTATGACCACTTGGACGCGGGCCAAGATTGACCGTGAAGCACAGGCAAAGACATGCCCGGCCTTTGATGCTTGCTCTTGGTCGAAACCCGCAGAGCTAGCGGCACTGCATGGGTGAGTTGGCACCGCGAATCAAGCACGCAGGCAGTATTTGTGATTGCGGTGGTGAATGTCTCACTACAGATCCACGGTCTTGCGGCCACCCAATACGACTTCATCTAAATCGGGCCCATTACTGCATGTATTATGGCATTGGCCTGCTTGTATTAGTCTATAGATGTGACCTCCCCCAGCCTTTGCTCTTTTCTTCCTTCTCTTCCTCCTCTTCCCCCTCTTCCTCTTGTACACCTCGCTCCTCCCCTCTCCCATCCTCCTCCATAGGCCTCTACTAGTCCCGTTGTTTCTTAAGTCTTATAACAAGATCAACATGACGACTCCAATTCCTAAGCCACCCGGTGTGCCATTGCTCGGCAATATTTTTGACGTCAAACCCAGCAACACATGGGACTCATTAAGAAAGCTCTCGGAAAAGTATGGCGAGATCTTCCAGATCAAAGTACTGGGTCAGACCATCGTCTTCGTTGCCAGCGTGGCTCTAGCTGAGGAGCTTTGCGACGAGAAGCGATTCCGCAAGTACGTCGGCGGACCAATTGTCGAGATCCGAGCGGCGGTTCACGATGCGCTCTTCACGGCATATGATGATGAACCTAGCTGGGGCATCGCTCACCGAATCATCTTCCCCACGCTGAGGCCCGACGCCGTGGGAGCTCAATTTGGAGAGATGCGAGATCTAGCTACCGAGCTTCTGAATAATTGGAGAGGCCTTGGGGAGCAAAATAAAATCTCTCCTGTAGAACAGCTCAACCGACTGAATCTCGAGTCCACCACCTACGTCTTGTTTGGCAAGCGGCTCAACGGACTGAACGGTCCTCCGCACCCGATGCTTCAGGCAATGGAAGACTCTACGTCGGAGGCCATGAAGCGCCCTACTCGGCCAGGCTTTCTCAATTGGCTTGTGTATGGCCGCAAGTTCAAGTCGTCAATCAAGCTTATGCGAGATTATGCTGCAGACTTGGTCAAGTATCGCCACGAGAACCCGACAGACCGCCAAGATGCGCTGGCTGCTATGATGAACACGCCGGATCCGGAAACGGGCAAGACTTTGACTGACTCGGAAGTCATTGATGAGATTCTTTCGATGCCCATCGGGAGCAGCACGGCACCTTGCTTGCTCGGTTTCGCAATCTATCTCCTTCAGAAGAACCCAGAGACCATTGTCAAGGCTCGTGAAGAGTTGGACAGAGTCATTGGTGATGGGGAATTCGAGCTTCAGCATCTTGAGCAGCTAGAGTACGTGCAAGGAATTATGCGCGAGTCACTCCGTCTGTCCTCGGCTGCACCAGGCTTCAACATTGAGCCACGACCAACCACCGAGGGTGACAAGAGTCCCGTGCTGCTCGGTGGAGGCAAGTACCAAGTCGCACACAACCAAGCCATGATCATTGTTCTGCACGGGGTGAACCGAGATCCAGCGGTATTTGAGGATCCGCTGGAATTCAAGCCCGAGCGCATGGTCGGCGAGGCCTTTGAGAGGCTGCCTGCCGGAGCCAAGAAGTGGTTCGGCAATGGCAAGAGAGTGTGCATTGGCAGATACTACGCTTTGCAGTGGAGCTTTATTCTTTTGGCTAAGATGATTAAGGAGTTTGATTTCGAGCTGGCGGATCCGGAGTATAAGTTGGAAGTGGATGGATGGTTTAATATTCGGCCGATTGACTTTTATGTCAAGGTGAAACCCAGAGCTCTCTGATATGTCACAGATGGTGTGTTAATTATGGATACCAAGTATTTGATTGATGGCGGGATAATAGGGAAATAGTTTGAATCAATTCAAGAGAATAATTGACCTCGTCAAAGACTCGACAAGACCATTCGTACATCTATACTTTCTTCTACGTATACGAGGTGCTGGCTACCGGAAGCACATCAAACGGATCCTTACCCTGCGTCAGCGAATCGAGAAACCCATGAATATGCCCATCCGCGATCTTGCCCAATGATTTACACGCGTCTTCCGGCTCAATCTTCTTAACCTCAATTATCCTCTCCAGGTAACGAATAATCTTGAGCCGCACATTAATATAATTACTTATATACTTGTAATGGCGATCATTTTCGGGGGTGGTTCTCTTGCGCCATTCCGTGCCATATGTTGTTTCGAGGAGCTCGATGGGGGGGTTCTCGCGGTCACCGAACTTGTACTGGTTCCAGATGGAGAGGACAGTGGTTCCCTTCGACATACGGCGGAAGTGGAAGCGGCCGCCGTCTGGAAGAGTGTGGTAGCGGGGGATTGAACTGCGGCTGACGCTGTATCGGGGTTTGCCTGGCACTGATTTTATTGGTGTTGGTTTTTGGGCTCGTTTACCAGGGCGGCGACGAGGTTTAGGGGCAGGTCTAAGTTCAGGTTCAGGTTCGGGTTCAGGCTCAGGTTCATCTTCAGGCTCATCTGCATGTTCGTCTTCAGGCGAAAATTCCGACGCTGGGGGCGACGGGGAAGGGCAGTAATCCGTGTCTGAGTCGTTGTTGTTCTCGGAGGGGTCGTTGAGATCCGGGGGGTTGTCGTCTCTTGGGGGGTCGTTTATGGCTGTCCAAAGAGATTTCCGCACCACGGCTCGAAGCCGCCGCGCGCCAGCTAATATCTTAAGTCCATCCTCATCCTCATCCTCTTTCTCGTCATCAGCTCGGCCTCCATCATCTTCCCTCTCCTGATTGACTTCCTCCTCTTGCAGCGTCTCCGAGCCTAAACCCTCCTGTTGCTGAAGGTCCATTGCATCAGCGCTGTTTTTAGAACGTAATGTTTTGTCCTCCACTAACGCCCTCCTCGCCGTCGTCTGTCTCTTCTTTGCCTTCCTCACACCAGAATTCCCAATCGTAGGCTTCCTCTTCGTAACTTTCCGCCCAGTACTCCTGATAGGCTCTCTATCCGTATCCGGCGTCGGCGGCACCTCCATATCCACGCTTCTCATCCGCACATCATCATCATCATCATCATCCCTCTCCTCAAACAGCGTCGGCAGATCCCCTCCATCAACACCCCCAAACGAACCATTACGAATATTTTGCATAAACTCCTTCGTCTGCCACAAAATTCCATACTGCATGTCCAGTCTCCTCTCAAGCTCGTCATTCTGCTGTTTCAAAAGTCTCATTTCTTTCTTCAGGGTGTCCTTCAGGGTGTTCATCTCTGCTGCATAAAGCGTATGCATATTGATAACCGTTTCCGCCAACTCCATCGGGACTTCCAAAGTCTCCAGCCCCTCCATTCTCCTTGTCTTGTCCTCCTTGTTTCCCAAAATTAACCCAATGCTTGTTTCAGACGAAAGGTAGCTGTTTGCTCTGCCAAGAAGACCCACAGAGTCGGCGCCGGGTGGGTCTCCCGGAACCCCTTCCGGAGCCGGAGTTGAGGACTCCGAGAAGTAGACAGAAGGAGCGGTGTTTAGGGTTCTATGAGTTCGCAAGGCGAGTGATATTTTGGGGAGGCCAGAGCAACTGCTTGGGCTGCTTGAGAACTGATTAGATACCACGTCAGGAACGTGGCTCTTCTGCCGCCGCTCCAATTCGTTTGAGGACATAACCCTCACACCCGTGATATTAAATAAAATGAGCAATTACGTCCTTCAAGTTTTCAACGCGTTATTGCATGTAAGAAGGATGAGCGACTATTTATTGCCATTTACATGGCTGCCTTTCATTGTTTGATTGTAGAAGTGTGCTTTGATTGCTTCTATCTAAAGCCGCGATTGAGGATCAAAGAGCCTGGCTTTGCTTGTCCTCCCCACGGACCATAGACGGGCCCTCAACGCCGCCCCTTTACTTTCGTTGCATTCCAGTCTCAATGGCCATGCTCTTTGTTCTATCCATCAGCTCTAAATTTAAAAATCGGTCATTCATCTCATCCGCATCATTGGATGCTACACTGTTCAACCTGGTCCAGTGTAACCGGCTTCCTCCACTCAAAAATGAGCCAGCCAAAGACGTAATAAAAGGGGGCATCAAATCACAGCTCTAAACCTGCTGTCCCACTCCCATGTCTATGCAAAGTTGAAAAGAAAAAAAAATCTCAAAAGAGAATAAAGAAAACGCTCTCCTGGTATATGCGCGCGCTTGGTATCTCATCTCGTCCAGCTCCATACGAGAACCTGAAAGGATCTGAAAGAACACAAAAGAACCTGAAAAACGGTAGGGAAAAAAATCAATCGGGGTATACAACGCCGAATAAATGTGGTGCGCCGAAATGCAAAGGAATAAATGATAGAATGGGTATTTGGAGAAGAAAAAAGAACAATAGAAGAAAAGATTTAAACAGCCACGCTTTTGCGATGAATCCGGATAGAAAACCGGCTTTTGCGGGACGATGAGGCCGGGCAGCCAGATGCACACTTCTCCTCTTGGTCGTCTTCCAGGTCAAGCCTATACCGACGAACACTGCCAGTATCATCGTCAAAGGCAACATGTCTGCCTTTGCCTGCAAAGCAGTCGGGAAGCAAGTTCCTTCGGAACCAGCCCTTGACGCCCTTGCTTGCAGCGTCAATGGCTGCATACTCCAATCGACGAGTTCTATCGCTGGTCCAGTAATGAGTGGTCTGGGGCGGTAAGACGGTATTCTGGGCTTCCTGGCTGGTCTCTGCAACTTCAGCAAGGTCGGGAGCTTGGAACTGGTAGTAGGGCACTTGGTTGGCGACCTCGACAGTTCGAAGTTGGTATGTGCCAGATGTCTGGCTGGTTGCGGGTCGATGGATGGTCGGCCGGATGCGGGATCGTAACGACTGAGCTGATGCAGTTCCATACTTGGATAGTCCTGTAGTACGTCGTGAAGGCTTGGGTCGAATGTAAGTGGCTGACGTGCGTGGTGATGAAGTATGCGACTCGTATCCAGAATCCTTTCGTTGGACTTTGACGATGGTTGGAGACTGCTCCCTAGGGGACCTGGGAGACCTGGGAGACCGAGTCGGCTGGCGTCCCCGAGAGGTTGAAGGAGGCGATGATAGCGGGTCTACTTGCTCAGCATCACGGAAGCTGTAGTAGGAGATTTCGGATGCCCGCCGTGCTGAATGTGCCATGATGGTGGAATTGTTTGAGATGCTTGCGGCCGGCGCAGTATAAGTGACGGTCGAGTGTGGTGGGCGTCAACCATATAAGTTGCCAAAGGAGTTGTAGTTGGCTAAGATGAGGCCACGGCCAGCTTTCGGTTTTTCATATATATGTCAAAAGAGGGGTGTTGGGAGGACCAAGCTTGACGAGAGTGTGGATGGGAGAAGGAGTATATAGTTGGAGGTCCCCTAAATATATTTGTGGTGAGATGCCCCTGGAAATTGCAAGCGACTCGAGGCATATACAAGAAGAAATAGAAATAATTTGTGGTTTGGGTTACCGCCCGTAAAGAGCCACACAGGATGATTATAACGCAAAGTTATAAAACAATGGCCTTCTCCCGGGAGCGCCCAGTCTTTTCAAATCGAGGAGAGTGACAAGCGGGATTGCGACTGGCAACGGCAAACGCTTCGATTGGTCCGGTTTGTGGTGTCCGATTCAGGGCCTACGGCAGGCGGGGACAAAGAGAAAAAAAAATAAAAACCAAGGGGCCGCTCTGTAGGGGATCCGCTGCTGGTGAGCCGATCCCTGCCCCAGTATGCAGGGCCGGGGTGCTTATTCAAGTCGGCTGTGGAGCTATTAAAACAACAAAGTCGAATCACCAGTCGGCGGTGAACAAATGCAAAAAACCACGACAGCAAGGGTTGGTTGGCGATGACGAGATTCAGACAATTTTTGATAACCTGATTTGAAGGGCGACTATCTCTTCCCATTCACTACTGTACTTGTGGGCTGCAGGGCATGGATTTTATTCTCGTTTCTTGTTTCTTCTTGTTTGCTTGTGTCAAGCAGCAGCGATGGACAGCAGATGGTTCGGCTGAGGCTAGCAGTCGCTTAGAGAAGGAAGCAAAAGTTCTGTTGATGAGTCAAGGCAAAGGCGTCGTCGAGAGGGCGTCGAGATGTCAGTTGAAATGGCAACCAGTCTCGTAATAGCTACTTGTAGCCAAGTTGCACAGACGCCGTCGCGTGGCTAATCGATTGGACCCAGAATCCAGAGTCCAGGATGCTTTGGCGGTTGGGAAGGGCCCATCGCCAAGCGGCGGGAGCTGAGGTCCAGTCTGTTAAGTAGTCTTGGGTGCCAAGTGGAGAGCTCTTCACCAGGCCCCTCTCGCTTCTTTTCAATCTTGAACGCTTAAAGGACCAAGAAGTGGGTTGACGGCGAGAGTCCGCGCGAGGGGCTACAAGGGCGCTATTGCAAACCTGAGTTGAACAAGGGCCCTTTGTGAAGAGGCTTGCTTTCGCCAAAGGGAGAAGCACAGGCGAGAACCGGGGCCACAGATGAATGATATACTTGGAATGGTGCTCGCAGCCGTGGATGTGAATGGGCGGCGAATTGTCGAATCAGAGAATCACAGCCGAGGGATTATCTGTCAAAGATGCATGTGTCTCTGCCGTACAGGTACCTGTCATGTGCGCAGATCAGCATTGCGAGGTCGTCATGATAGTCGCTTGCATCAAGTTTAGTACATCCAAGTACATGCCATTTGATCTATTAAAAACCAGCGTGCAGGGGGCCACATGCTGCCACACACCAGCAAATCAAACCACACCAAGAGGTATATCCTGTGGGAGGTTTCGCCAGGTTTGGGCGTACTGTAGTACTCGTACTAGTAAGTAATGTACCTTGCTTGCTGCAGGCCAAGTGGAGGCGGCGCTACAACCACCATGCCGGCGAGTAGACTCATTGATAGGCCACAGCAAAGAGCTGCAACTTTTTCCGTTGCAGCGTTTGCAGTGTTTGCAGCAGAGGGGTCAGGTCATGCGCATCGATCCAGAAGCAGGGCGAGTTCGACACAAAATGTGGTCTGCTAACCCGTCGTGGTTGGACGACGGCTTCCGATGTCGCTACGATGGATGCCTCTCCAGCAGCGCCATTGGCCACGCGGGTAAAAGAAAGTTGCGGGACGGGACTTGGCTTTTTGGAAAAAGGACGCCATGATCATCAGTTGCTTCTAGTCGAATGTGGCGGCTTCTGTAGCCGATGCTGGCCACGAGGGAATCAAGGGCGTAAACCCGCCACCATATCTCCGGCCACAAGAGGGGGAGAGTGAGTCTGATCGGGGCAAAGTCGTTCCCTTGGAAGCGGCTGTCGCTGCTCAGCAGTGCGTAAAGACGTAAAGGCGTAAAGGCAGGCGTATAGGTACTCCGCAGTGCGATGGAGATTAATAACTTGGTACCTATTAGTTGCTGGTATGTGCTTCTCAGCCGTGCAAGCATCATGTGGTAGAAGCGCCCTCAGCTGCAAAGGCTAGACGCAAGAGCATCACGGTCACGGTAAGCAGCCAGAGACAAGACAAAGAGCTAAATCGGGAACATCAGCAGAAAATAGAGTTTCCAAGGTTGGCATTCACATGTCATGAACGAGATGCCGAAGCCACATCAAGTCACAGTGGCAGTCGCAGTTGCAGCAGCTCTTGCCTTGGATGTTCCATCCGTGCTACTGTAGCTGTACAGTCCTGTCGTGCACTGTCCACAGCAGGTGCTGCAGCTGCACTTGCGCAAGCCAGAGCCACAAGCCACAAGCAAGTGCAAGAGCCAAGGCCAAGCGAGGGCAGGCTCTCGTGACTTGGCTTCAAGACGCACCTGCCAATCGCCATGTCCTACGTGCAAGTACCTACTGGTACAAGTTCAGCAGAAGCGGTGAAACTGAGACAAGCAGCAGCCAGATGGTCTGAGCCACGATGGCGCTTTCCTCGCTCACTCGCACGCACACGCTTTGTTTGTCTGTCTCTCCTCTCCCCCTCTTTGTCTAGGCAGCTGCAAAGTGCTCAATTGCGTGCCCGTGGAATTGCATGTGCTTGTACTCTACTGCACTGCATTCTCGGGGTCCTCCGCATGGGGTACAGTAGGGTAATACGGGGTCGAGTAATACTATTCGCCTCTCTCCTTCATGCCTGACCAGTCTGGTATCTTCCATGAGTAAGTTCCACTCCGGATGAACCAAGGCAGGGAGGCAGATGAGATGCCCGTCTACCTGTTGGCTGCCGAGTCATTCTCCAGGCAGCCCAGATGCGGAAGCACTTCCGGCTCTAGGCCATCTGCCAAGCTGCCAGCCGCGTGCTCTCCCTTCTCCTGTAAAGGCTCAATGAAACGCTGGAAGGGCACCAGTGGTAAATCAATCAGCCACCCAGGTACTGTAAGTAGCTTTTCTCTCTAAAATGGCAGCTGGGTACTTGTTGTCGCTTGCTAACTTGAATGACTTGCCTAAGGCCCTCTACCCTGTCCTTGCTCTCGCATGGGCCGTGACATGGTTTAAGGGAAGAAAAAAATGCAATCAGAGCATATTAGGGCACGGGCGCAAAAGCAGGGTCCTCTCTGCGTCCCATTCATGCAAGGTACCGTACCGAGCAGCGCCAAATTCCGTGGCCTCTTTCATTTGGCATCTGTTGGCAATTTCGACTATCAGATTCGCAGCCCTGGGCGCCTCATTTCCTCCTATCCAGAACCTTCGGTCGACCTTCTAGACGAATCTCCATCGCGCGGAAAGGAGCCAGAAGCCCGGGAACAATGGCCATTGCAATCTTGTCTTCTCCTTGCCCAGCAGATGAGATGGCGTGCTGCTGGCCATGTCCACTGCCAGGCTCCGTTCCTACAGACGCACGTCGCGTATCCTGCCTAGATGGGAACTAGCACCATGTACAATCAATCGCAGACTCGGCCCCGTCGAGATTGTTCCGCAAGAGGCCTCTGAGAACCTTGTGGCCCGGCGACTTTCTGCTCGGCGGCAAGTACTGATGTTATTGACGTCGTATTCATGCAATCGCCACGAAATACCGGCCGCTGTCCGTCGAAAGCGTTGGCAGAGCTTCGCCGTCGCGGATCCGCGCGGCCCGCCGACTGTTAGCCAATTTACCAATTGCTTTCCCCAGATTGCCAATGGCTCCAGAGGGCGGCGGGTGCTAAGCCTATTGATTGGCGCCTCTAAGCGCCTTGTGTATTTTTGGGAAGTCTTCTAGACGCTTTTGTCCAGTCTACGAGTATATTTGACGCCAAGTCGAATACTCGACTGCTGGACACGGAGCAGCAGTCATTTTGGCTTCTTCCCTGTCCAACTACCACGGCAATCGACCGAGAGGGGCGTCATTTCGGCAGTAATATTTTTTTGTTGAGCCCCTCTTCAACTGTGCAGGATCTGGGCATCTGCCTCTATCTGCGGGTCTCGCCACTCCTTCGTATTTCGCGGGGGCATGAGGGAAAGGGGCCTTTATCGTCTCAGGATACTCCGGATGACATACCGCTTTTGCCTTTCTCGACCATATGGAAGACGTACATAAAGATGCTGCTGCATAGCCTGCTCGGATCTGTCAGCAATGTGGGAAGAAACAAATGGGCAAGCTGCAACGCCATCCCGGTGATACACCGACAGCTCCAGAATCTGCAGAATATATCGTAAGAACGTTGGAAAGATTTCCCAGGTAGGCCTGATACTTTAGATGATACAGTGTCTTGGCCGATGCTGAGATCTGGTCATGGCGTTTGAATTGAAGCTAAGCCTTAGACATGCCGTAGGAGATGATTTTGGTCCATAATGATGGCCTTGCTCACGCACAAAGCACAAGTCTTCAATACTAACGGCATTGGTCTACTCTGGATCAATGCTTAATTGACTTGCAGCAACGTTTTACATGAAGGAATCTACCAAGGTCTGA
The DNA here is from genome assembly GCF_000170995.1 of Trichoderma virens Gv29-8. Classification (NCBI taxonomy): domain Eukaryota; kingdom Fungi; phylum Ascomycota; class Sordariomycetes; order Hypocreales; family Hypocreaceae; genus Trichoderma; species Trichoderma virens. Next base: position 426,153 of record NW_014013744.1, read on the forward strand.
TATGTCAGGTAGAACGCCTTTCATGTGTTCTTATTGTGCTGAATACCACAGCTTGGAATTCGTCATCAGGGTTGGCAGATCAATGGCTCATCCATCACATAACAATCTCAACAGTGGCAAATATCACACTCTAGAGCAATTGCTGCCGTCTAGTCCCTCAGTTTCCCATTACATAGGAAACTGTTTGGTCTCATGCGCGGGCCGCAGCGAGACCTCGTCAACATTCCGGACAGCCCAAGACATGATGGAATGGAATAAAGCACAACTACGATTCGTGAAATGCTATTGGTTGGTTAGCCAGGACACGGAGATTTCGTGATTCAAGGAGAAGACGCCTTTGTGCCAACAAATTAGCAAAAGCCTCTCTCGTTGATGTCACTGGCAAAACCCAGCCGCAAGCTTGACAGAAATTCTACTGGAGTCAGCCTCGCATTCCCCAGGTCTAACCTGCTGTTTATCCGCCACTAACCGTTGAAACAATCTGTCGTTGCTCTCCTGGAAATCTCCCTTGTGTGTCTTGGAGAAGGCAAGTTCTAGGAATGGATGTTCATATTGAGTGTCTCCACACAGAGCCCGTGAGGCCGTTACGGGACATCATCTCTTTCCAATATATATCCCTTGATTCCTAAACGACCTAGTTTCGAGAGATATAAAAGACGAGACAAGATCCGAGCCAAGTTAGTCCAATTCATCACCACTACCAGCTCATCCCACAACTCCAGTCCTCTACATCCCCATCTCACCAAGAAGAAAAATCTATCCAAGTTTCGGCCTTCTACCCCCAAAATGCAGTTCAAGCTTCTGTCTGTCCTCGCCACCGCTCTGACGGTCCAGTCCGCCTATGCCATGTCTTCCACTCAGCAAGGCCAGGCCCAGCAGCAGAGCGAGCAGAGCCAACAGGTTCACCAGCTCGAGCAGCTTGCCCATGAGATCCACGTCCACCAGATGACCGAGCTTCACCAGCTTGACATCGGTCTCCCGGCCCTTAACGCCAGCGCCATTACTGCTACCTTGAACAGCGTCAGCAACGTCTTTGCCACCACCGGAACTGCCATCAGCAACATCACTGCTGTCACTCTTGCTCAGCAGCTCCCTGTAAGTTTCCCCTCGTGATGGAGTGAATAAGTAGTGCATACTGATAGAATGGGCTTGCAGAACATCATTTCCAGCATCAGCGCTCTGGCTGGAAACCTTGTTACCAACGTTGCCAGCATCATCACCACCCCGGTGACTTCCACCTTCAGCGATGGTGACCAGCTCTCCATATACAACGCTTTCGCCACTGTAAGTATCTCTTTAATCCCATTCACACCATCAAGGTACAATATAGTCTAACAGCCATGACAGCTCACTACCGCCAACACTCAGCTCATCAACGCTTTCGTCGGCCCCAACGGCCTCGTTTCTAACTCTCTCCTCCGTGGCCCCATTGGTGTTGTTCTCAACCTGATCGAGCGGACCGTTGTCAACCTGGCTGGTGCCATCATTGCCCGCATCCCTGCCTACGCCCAGCAGGCCCAGACCCAGCTGAGCCAGATCCACTCCTCTTTGGCTCTGACCATCAGCGTCTAAGCCGACTTCGTTTTCTTCTAAAAAAGCTGGACAAGTCTTTCCATCTGACGACATGATGGAGGCATTGGGCGGTCAAGAGTAGGGATGCTCCTGGCCAGGGTGGGGAGGATAGACGACTGGAATGACTGGGACGTCTCTTTTTTGTCATTGTTTCAAGATAGGGTCATGTTACTTAGAAATGAGCCGGCACTGCAAAAAGTCAATGGCAACCCAAAAAAAAATACAGTGCCCACTATCAGAGTCGAACTGATCACCTTGTCATGTCAAGTATTTACTAGTGACACGCTATACCGCTTAGCCAAGCGGGCTGTATGATTGAAGTTGTCTAAAATGAGACTATTCAGTTTCCACGATGCCCCACACGAGAAATTCGCATCATTCTGTCTTTTCGTAGACTTGTGTCATGTTGTTGAGGTAAAGAAGTATTGCAGGAAGGATGGTGGCGCCAATTGGTGGAATTGGCCAAACCATGAGTATAGATGCTGATACGAGGACGAAAGATACAAAACTAGCGTTGAGAGAGCATGTAGCTCACGCTTTAGTGTGTACCTAAGCATTTCTAGTAATTGAGCTCTCTAATGGTAGCAATCCGGCCGTTAGCGGGACTCTTCACAGCAATTTTAGCCTCGCCCGAGGCCACGAGAGGTAGTCTAACTACAATAGATTTTTTGGTTGAAAGTGCTGTGAAAGGCACCAGTAGATGCAGGTGGTTATAGAAACCTCGCATCATTGGCCTTGCTCCAAACAATAAATTGGAGCCATGTCGCTTTAATCCCCAGGCCTTGGGAGGAGTTAAAAATGCTGTGAAGTTAACCAACGTACAACAAGCTCAAAAAGACCACGGTTGTTTCATGCAGCTAAGATCGGACTGTGGACTAGATGAGTGTTCATTGGCGTCTCTGCTATAGTTCGACGCAGCTTTCCTGCATCTATCGGAGTCATGTCGCTTCAACCTCCAGGCCTTGGGAGGGGTTAAGAATGCTGTGAAGGAACCCCATTTGTGGGACCAGCCTCTTTGCTATGGTTTAACGCAGCTTTCCTACATCCATTGATGGTTGGAAACGTGGATGATTCGGCAAGGCTGGATCTCTTCCTCGTGACTCCAGTTTCAATGGAATCGGCAGCACTCCCTCGATATGTGTAGACTACTATACTTTACTCCAAGACATGTTCTGCCAGCTTGAATTGAGTTAATGTATGAAATATGCAAGTTTTAGCTAAAATTCTCGGCTACTCGTAACCTCATTTTAGCATTCAAAATTGGACGACTCTTCTCTAGACGGGAATGATGGGTGGAATTAAGACTGTCAAGTTTACTACGTGTTTACATTTGCAATGCGTGGCACGATCGATCGATCGATCTTGTCAATCGTTCAATTAACATGCCTTTTTTTCTTCTTCCACTTCTTAATAATGCTACTGAAATACCAATGGGACACTGGAATGCGGTTGTGTCCAGTTCTTTTAGAATTATCGGGGCTGCCATGAGGACATGTTGGTGCTACCCTGTAGAGGACAAATTTTCGTCCATGAAGCCAACATTTTTCTTTTATTTGTGGATAAGCACTTGACCACGTATCACCCACTCGTTCTCAGTGACAAAAAAAGGGAGCTGGAGAGCAAATTTGAGCAAATATACGGTGCCATTGACTGTTGATTTCTATGGGGATAGGCAAATTGCTGTGCATTTCGCAACGCGAGCCGTGACAGAGGCGCATGTTAGGCAACTCCAGCAAGCAAAAATGGGGGTAGAGATTCCATGTCTTATGATGGCCAAACTATTCCCTGCGAAATAAACAAATGGGCAAAAACCGCATCAAACACCGGGTGCAGTATTTCTACGAACAGCATTGCTCTCTTCTAGAAGGAGCAGCAGTATTACGCTGCATGGCGCCACATGGAGTGAAATCGTTAATTACCTACCTAATGGGGCTTGAGACACGTCTGTAGCACCAATGATCTGCTTGTAGCCATCACCCATATTCCTCTGCTAGTTCGTGAGTTTTATTGCATCATAGAGACTCGACTAGAAAGTGAGTATTCGCGCCTTCGTATGCCAGTTGCAGTCTTGTCTAATGGGATAAACCCGCCAGTTTCGCACAAAGGCCTCGAGTCGAAGATAATCTCAACTCAGATTGTGCAAACTTAACTGCCGCAGCTCTGTGCAATTCTTGTAGGTATATGGCGCCACCAGGCAAGCCCAGTGTCCTTCGCCGAGAGCATCGTCAAAATGCTTCAATGTGTGATTCGCAAAAGAAAGGGATGCGTAGTATCAGTCGACTTGTCGAGCAGGGGGGCGAGTGGCGACCGGGCTGCGTACTCTTCTTTGTCAATATTGTGACACAACGACCTGTATACCAGTAAATAGCCAATGGATGAGAAAAAGGATCATGCATCCCTGGAATCATCTCTGGGACTTTCTAATAACAAAGGAAACCATCCAGGCTTCCTATTTCAGCACCGGGCGTGACACGACAGTTCAGGAGCCTGTGTAAGTTGCGCAACGAGGACAAAGACTCTGCACGTACCCAATGAGCAACTTCCAGTGTCCAGTTCAAAAACTCAGGTATTTCGTAGCGCCGGCCCCTCCTCTCGTTAGTAATTGGTATTTGGTATAAGCTTAATCACATGGTGACATTGAACCAGTCAGTTGACATGGATCCCACTTCGCTCTCCGCATCTAGGCAGATATTTTTCCAGGTTGTCAATTGCCGGTCATCTTTCATGATGACGGCTCTTCGTTTTCCTGGGGGAGACGGCAAGAAGGAGTTGAGGATATCGCGGCTTGCTCGCTTCAGCATAGACTGAGTTTTAAGGACACATGGGCGCCATGAGGGAACTGCGTGTTGACTATCGGATCATGGCACTCAATTGATATAAATCCGACGTTGGTAAGCCGCTTTTGCTCCCGGCCAAATCCTCCGATGCCGAGTTAAGCTTGATTGAAACGGAAGGCTTGCTTCCGCAATATTGATCTCGCTATAATAGGGGCGGGCTCGAGCGGGGGCCGGAGGGCTGCGGTGAGCCCGAAATTGCGTGTGTGCAGCCAACCGTTGGCGATGCACTCGAGACGAAGCCCGATGATTGCTATGGTCTTCTACGTAGGTACTCTATGTACTGGTATGCCTCCAGATGTGACGAGATGGGGATTGCAGGGCTCAATGGCAGAGCACACACGAGAAGCAACTTACTGCACTTGTTTGCTTGGCTTCCAATACGCTCTCCACGTGCAGTCGATGTTTGTTGCCACGGCGTACTCGTACTCGACACTGTATAGTACGGAAGACTTGCCTAGACATGCAATTAAATGCATGGATCGGGAAACCACCTGGGGGCCTGGGCTGCTGAAGACATCGTCTTGCTGGACGATGGAGTGGCAAATCAGCATCGGCAGGGAGGTGCCAGGACTTGGTTTTATTCGCGGCTGTTGATTGTCATGGCGAGGGGCCGAGACAACCGTAGCTGGCGGCTGCAGTCGCAGGGCAACGATGTCGTTTACCCTTGAATCTCAATTGGCTTCCCAATGCTCAGGCTATGCTCAGGCTATATTGAGTGCTGGACTCGCGTTGAGTTACCCAGTTGGCGTCGTTTTATGGGCCGATGTGACACGACACATGCAGCTTCACCATTATCCAGAGCTGGCTCGAGAGTTTTCAAGTCGACGCTGAAAATTTATATTAAACTTGCTGGGGACCTGCCCATCCAGCGTCGCATTCTCGTCTGCGTTCATCCGATGTTGATAGCCGGCAGGTACCGGCAGGTAGCGCACGCGGCCAAACGACGTTGCGGCCCTACCGCAGGGTACAAGGCTACGCGACAAGGTTGCAAGGTTGCTATGCAAACCCCGCATTTGCGTCGACTCGAGATTGCCCATTAGGAAGCTATTCTGACCGGCCATCAAAACATGGCGGGTGGATGGACGGATGGAAGGCAAAATCAAAAGGGGGCGCCTTCTGATGACGGTTGAATCTCGAACCCGACTCGCCTGAGCGCTGAGTCGAGTCTGCGATCAAGCGGCGCCGCATCTGTCGTAGCATTGCATTGCATTTGCATCCCCTTTGCATCCTCCAGAACCCCCCCATGTCTTCCCCAGGCTTTTCGCAGCGGCTAGCGGCTCGCACGGGCGCCCAAACTGGGATGGCGTCGGAAGGGGTCGAGTCTGTTGATAATAATGCCCTGAAGGACGATAAAATTGGAACGTGAGAAGCCCTCCTGAAGAGAGTCTTGTTCTGGTTCGGTGCTAGCTGCCTTAGATAATCGGCCGACCCCATGCGGAGAAATGGCTTAAAAGTGGAGGGGCCAAAAAAGACGAGAAAAATCCAAGCCTCTGCCCACTTTTCCTCCCTGTATTTGACCGTTGATAAATCCCCGTCTCGCCTCGAGTCTCCAGCCAGGCGTTTCCGACCGGAAGACGCGACATTGTCTGCGCGCCCTGCGTTTCTCCGATCCCCGACCAACCGTGAGCAGAGCGTGGGAAGCGGAGGCTGAGGGAGAGGCCTCGAGACGCAACTGATAGCGATCGGCAGAGCCATGGCCAGCGCACCGCTAGGGGGAGCATCAGTGGCGACAGCGGCAGCGGCAGCGGCAGCAGCAGCAGGAGGTCCAGGTCAGTACGGGCACAGCGCGGCACAGCGCAGCACAGCACAGCACAGCATGGGCAATAACCCCCCTGTGGTGGCAGCCCCCCTCCCCTATGGTATGGCACTACTAACGCTGCGGTGGCCTCTGCCACAGGCTCTACAGGCACAGGCTCTGCAGGCTCAGCAGTCGCCCTCACCACCTCGCCCGAATCGGCCTCGACGTCCCAGCCCGGCTCGCCAACGGCCTCAACACCGCCGCCTCAGCAGTCACTTGGAGCGGCTGCAACCTCGTTCCACCACCATCCACGAGGCCGTCTGGTGAGCAGAGCGTGCGATCGATGCCGCCGGCGCAAGGCCAAGGTCAGTCTAGTCTGCTTTGTTCCCATATTCCCTTTTCTTCTTCATGTCTCGGTCCCTGGTCCCTGCCTCCGTGCTCCTCTCGTTCCCTCCTCTCCCTCTCCTTTATACCATTATACCACCTCCTACACGCAATACATCTGGATATGCTGTGTTGTGTTGTGCATACATTGATGCCATATACACCATCATATGAGTGTATATGTAGCTTTGTATTCATAACCTGCTAAGCTGTTTCACCTCGTCTCTGATGCTGCGCTACTCCTCCATCTCCCCCGTCTTACACCTTGATCCCGTCTCCTCCTTCTCTCCACTGACACCCCCAAAGTGCGAATACCTCAGCGCCGTCGATAGCTGCACGCACTGCCGCGATGCCCACGTGCAGTGCACTTTCGACCTGCCACTGGCCCGACGCGGTCCCAAAGCCAGGAAGAAGAGCGATCAGCCCGGCCAGCCACCTCCAGACCCGAGCTCTCTCTCCACCGGGGCTCGTGGATCCGGCCAGATGCCGCCGCCGTTGAGCTTCTCCGGCCCCGCAGCAGGTGGACTGCAGCCCTTCAACTCGTCGTCGCTGTCGCCCGAGACGGCCTGGGAGCCCGTCGAGCCTCTCAGCATCGAGAATGGCCTGCCACGGCAGCCACTGGGCGATCTGCCTGGGCTCTCCACAATTCAGAACATCTCGACTCGCCAGCGATGGCTACACCTCGCCCACGCCATGACGTTGCGCAACACGACGCTAGAACGGGTCTCGAAGCGATGTATCGACCTCTTCTTCGACTACCTCTATCCTCTCACCCCCCTGGTGTACGAACCTGCCCTCCGGGAAGTCCTTGCATACATCTTCTCGCAGCCCTTGCCCGGCATCAACCAACCGTCTCCTCTGTCGCAGCTCACACCAGACCCGACCGCTGGCACCACCCCATTGAGTTCTGCCGAGTCGTGGGCGGGCTTTGGCCAGCCCGGCTCGAGGACCGTTGGCAGCAGGTTGGCTCCCTGGGTCGACTCGACCTTCACCCTTGTCACGGCCGTCTGCGCAGAGGCAGCATTCATGCTACCCAAAGACATTTTCCCCGAAGGAGAATCCGTCTCCGAAATCTTTCTCGAGGCCTCTCGTGATTGTCTTCACCAGCACCTCGAGGCCGACCTGGAGAATCCGACGGCCAACTCGATTGCCATCCGCTACTTCCACTCCAACTGCCTCCACGCCGCGGGGAAGCCGAAATACTCGTGGCACATCTTTGGTGAGGCCATCCGCCTGGCCCAGGTCATGCACCTTCACGAGGAGGCTTCTCTCGAGGGGCTCGTCCCCATCGAGGCAGAGTTCCGGCGCCGTTGTTTCTGGATCTTGTATCTGGGCGACAAGTCCGCCGCTATACTCAATAACCGCCCCATCACCATCCACAAGTACTGTTTCGACACGGGCATCACCACCCTTTACCCGTCTGGTATTGAGGATGAGTTTCTGAATACGGCCTCCGATCCGCCCAGAAAAAGCTTTATTTCCGGGTTCAACGCAAACGTGCGGCTGTGGCAGTCGGCCGCCGATCTGCTCCTGGAAATCCGAGTGCTTCAGGACCAGATGATGCAGCATTTTAGGGGGAGCATGCCCCCCAACCACGTTCTGCCATCTGCTGACCGGCAGCACCTCGACTCCCTCTATGTCAGGTTCATCACCTGCCTAGATGACCTCCCGCCGTATCTCCAGTCGTGCACTCTGGCCATGGCGGCAATGGCCGAGGGCAATGGGTCTGCCGAGTCCAAGCAGTACGTGATACAGTGTATCAACTTGCAGGTGACTTTTCACTGTCTGCGCATGGTAATCACACAGAAATTTGAAGATCTCTCTTATTTTGCTCCTGGTGTAGAGCAAGCCGATTTGAGGAAGTCGGAGATTGTACGAGACATGTTAAGAGTGATGAACGAGGCGCCCTTTTGGGGCCTCCAGGCCAACGGCGAGCCAAACGTAAGTCTTTTTTTTTTTTTTTTTTTTTTTTTTCCCTTACCGTTTCTTAAATCCCTCTTATCACCCTGCGGATATTTATATTTAAACTTCGGCACTTGTTTTGCTGACCTTGTGCTATCTTGATACCGCAGGTGGAAAAGATTCGCCTTATCGGAGCTAGTTTGCTAGCCATTATCCATCGGAACCAGGATTCACCCCTGGCAACGCGAGCTAGGAGTGACTTTTCGGTGCTCTTGGATATTCTCACACGGCTGGACTCCAAGGCGTCGGATCAGCTTAGGAGCACGTCTAATACCGTTGTTGGCTAAATGTGCGGAATGGAACCGAGCAACGAAAAAAAATTTAACTGTGTAAATATGGCAGGGATTCCCTTTCTTCCCCCTTTCAGCGAGTTGGGTATGTTGTTTCTAAGGGGGGCAAAAGGCGTTTTTGCATGGGTGTAATTTTACGTATGGAGCACTTTTTTTTGTGTGTATATTTTCCATTGCATTAATGAGATTAACCAAGATCTCCCGTCGTTTCAAGTACATTCAACCCTGATGTTCACTCCGTGGTGAGTCCAGGGACGGGTTACATGCAGCTTCCCTTGTGAGACAAATAAGCGAAGGAGGATTCGAAAGAAAAAAAAAAGGTGAGCATAAGAGGAATGTGATCGGGGAAATGCCGAGACATTCGGAGAAACATGGACGCAACGTTGTTGACCGTTGCGATTTCTCCGTCTCCGTTCATAATCTGGCCCTGGCCCGTATCACATATATATAGTTCCTTATCAAGGGGGAAGTTGGGAGCATAAAGTACGGACCCCATGTCTCTCTCTTCCTTTATGTTAAATGGCTGAGTAGCATTGCATTTGGGACATATGGCTAAACTGTGCGCTACCGCTATATACTGCTGCTGCTTGTTAAGGAAAGGAAGTTGAAAACACACAACAACACAAAAGAGGCAGAATTCAAAGGAAAAAAGCATAAAGGCTATTTCAAGCGGCCACTTTAACCCTTTGCCTTTCTGCAAACATGTCCTTGAGCACAAGGGCCGACTTCTTTGGCGTGCGCTTCAGGGTGGTGTAGTCTGTGTACGTGACGCCGAAGCGGGGCCCGTATCCGTCTGACCATTCTGTGTCAAAGCATGAGTGGTTAGTCTGGGGTCAATGAATCAAAGGTGATAGAGCTGAGAAGAGGGGGGAGAAGTTGGTACGTACCCAAGTTATCGAGCAGAGCCCAGGCAAAGTAGCCCTTGACGACGACGCCGTCCTGGGTGATGGCCTTGGAGATGGAATCCAGGTGCGAATCGAAGTATCGGATGCGGAAGGGGTCATCTACCGCCTCCTCGCACGTCATCTTGTCCTCTCCGGGGCACGGGCAGCCATTCTCAGTGATGTAAATGGGCTTGCCGTACAGGCTGTGCACTCTGCCGAGGTGCTTTCGGAACATGTCCGGGCAAGAGCGCAGCCAGAAGATGCCGCTCTCTTCGCCGACGGGGCTTCCGTCCTTGTTCTCCTGGTGCTCGTGGATGGCGCCGAGAAAGTCTGTCTTGGGGACTGGACCTTCGAAGTGACGAGCGAACTGAGAGGTGTAGTAGTTCATACCATAGAAATCAGTCTCTCCGGCGTTGAGAATGGCAAAGTCGGCTGGAGTGAGAGCCGGAAGCCTGTCGCCCAACTGCTTTCTCATGCAAGCAGGATAGTCCTTCTTCAAGCTATCATCCATGATAATTAGTATACCGAAAATCTCCAACGGAGAGGCTCTGAAAATAACTCACAAGATTGGATTTGCATACCACCCGATGTGGAATTCCATGCGCCGCTCTGCAGCCTCCTTATCTCTCGGATCACTGCTGTCCCAGGGCTCATAGTAGTCGCCGTTGAGCGAGATGCCGATCTGCCCCTTTTGAGAAGAGCGAAATTCTTTGCTGTAGACAGCCGCAGCGCGGGCATGGCTCATGATTTGGGCTTTTCCTGCGAGCCATGGCTCAGTGGTAGTGTCGCCCTCGGTGGAGTGCTTGTTAATGCTGCTCCTACCGGGAGCGTTGCTACCGGTGGCATAGCCCTGATGTTTGATTAGTATTGATGGTTGTATTACTGTATATGAGAGGGAGATATGGGATGAACCCCGTTGAGACTTACATAGATGGACTGGATCCACGGCTCGTTGATGGTGATCCAGTTCTTGACTCGGTCTCCGAAGCGCTCAAAGCACAACCTCGCATACCTCTCAAAGTCCAGCTGGACTTCCTCCACGTTGAGCCAGCCTCCATACCTATCATGAAGCGCCTGGGGAAGGTCCCAGTGATATAGAGTCACCCAGGGTGTAACTCCGCGCTTCAGCAAGGCATCGATCAGGTTGCTGTAGAACTGTATCCCTTCCTCGTTGATGGGATCAAGTCTTCCGCCGAGAGGGATAATGCGCGACCACGACAGCGAAAAGCGATAGGCCTTGGCGCCGTACTTGGTCAAGAGATCGAAGTCCTCATCGTAGCGGTGATAGTGATCGCAGGCAACATCGCCGTTGGCGCCGTTGGTGCGTGAGGGCTCCAGGTGGCAGTACGTGTCCCAGATGGACGGCCCACGGCCCCCTTCTTTCACAGCCCCTTCGATCTGGTAGGCGGCCGTAGCGAAGCCCCATTCGAAATCGTTGGGCAGAGCTAGCGACTCGGACATTTTGACGTATCTGTTGCTGCTCGTGTGTCCTGGCTGATCCTTTGTGATGTGTTTGTTGCAGGTGCGTCTGTGTCTGCTCACCAAACGACGGTAGGAATAATAGCTCAACTCAGGCTAATCATGTACATGTACGAGTACAGGTGAGAAAGCCCGTTACTGAAACGGACCGACCCGATGAGGCTCATGGTTCGCGTCAGGGGGGACAGCTTTATACCCACACGTGAGCTCAGTGGTTTGATTCTCATCCTCCCAACTCCATCCTCTCCAGGCCGTGTGGGGACCATTGCCAGTCATTGCTCCGTCGAGAACGGTTCGAGTCAGCTGTCCGTGATCAGCATCCGGTTCGTTGCCTTGTGCCCGTCTCGAGATTCGTACCGCTTCCCCGGACACACGTGGGAGCAGAGCTGGGGAAGTCCACGAGGCAATCAGCAGCTTGCAATTTGCCCCAGGCCCCGATACCCCGTGTCAGTCGATACGGAGATGCCCCGATGGGGAAATAAGGACGAGCATCTTACTCCCAGCACGGCGTCTTGATTGGCTGTGCGGCTTTGGCCGGCCTTTGTCGAATTATCCGGCCTCTTGGAAAGCCTCTTCAGCTAGCGTTTTGGTCGTTCCGCGGATCCTGATTTCTCCGAATCGCCGATTTAGATTCGATCTGTCCCCCCCGTGGGGAAGGAACTTGCCCGGGACGCGCGCTTACTTAATTTGCCCTGCATTGTTTAGCCTTTATCAATCTCGTGTTGCCCATTGACCAACTTCATCCATCATCTCACGAGATGTTGGAGAGATGGAGAGAATCGATGCTTCACCTACGGCTGCCATGCGACACTGCCTCGTGGCGGCCTGCCCTCACCGAGAATGGCTGGCCTGTTGACTAAGCAGAGCGACCGGCGCTTTTTTTTTGCGCTCGGTGAACCTTCTTTGCACAATGGCGTGACAAGCAGCAGTTGAGCTGAAGAGCCCGAGCCCAGCTCTGTCTGCCTCAACTTTGGTCTCTACACTTCATCGCTGAGAGACAAGAAGGCTGGATTATGGCTCCTGCTGCGGCACATACGGCTGACGGTATTTCATCGCCAATTGATTTGGCATCGTTTCCTCCGTTCTGGCGGCGCAAGAATGGCATCCTGCTGTATTTTCTACTCACCTCCTCGCTGCTCGCCAGCGCCGCGCTCGGTATTGATGGAGTGAGTTTTGCCCCCTTTCTTCTCTGCTTTTTGGACTCCCCCAATGAGCCAGGACTGACCAAGGGAAACCATGATAGTCAATGACCAACGGAATGCAAGTTCTCCCGACATGGCAAGATCAATTCGGACATCCCGAAGGCTCAACCCTGGGCCTTTTCGGCGCATCGAGTGCCATAGGCGGCGTTATTCCATTCATATTCCTCGGCTGGATCAGTGATAGATGCGGACGCCGTGTCCCAACTGCCCTTGGCTCAATTGTCATTATCGCTGGTGTCTTGGTCGAATTCTTCGCTACCTCGCTTGACATGTATATCGGTGGCAAGATTGTGCTTGGAGCTGGGTCCTCGCTGATCCAGATGGGCGCCCCGGTTCTAGTGACGGAATTGAGCCATCCAAAAGAACGAGTCCAGATCACTACCTTCTACAATACGTCCATTGTGCTGGGATACGTCATTGGTGCATGGGCGACTTATGGTTCCTTCCGCATTGCCGGATCATGGTCATGGAAGCTACCGACCCTGATACAAATTATTCCCTCGACGTACCAACTGTGCCTCATCTTCTTTTGTCCGGAGTCTCCTCGATGGCTGATTGCCAAGGGTCGGATGAGAGAAGCGCGCGAAATTCTGGTCAAATACCACGGCGAATGCGATCCAAACGCCAAGGTCGTCAATGTTGAATGTGCAGAGATTGAACAGGTCCTTGCCAAGGAAGCACAACAAAACATGACATGGGTTGACTTTTTTTCATCAATTCCCAATTTGAAGAGGATTGCGCTTTGCTTTGCAACCGCCGTCTTTAGCCAGAGCTCGGGCAACCTGCTCGTGTCAAATTATCTGACACAGATCCTAAAGGATACCGGAGTTACATCTCAAAGTGACATCACGCTTGTCAACGGCATGGTGACGCTCTGGCAGTACATTGTGGCGCTCGCTGTCACAGTTTGCATCAACAAGTTCAGACGACGCACCTTTTTCCTTATCGGTTCTGGAGGTGTTTCGCTTACTTTTATTGCCTGGACGATTGGGGCCGAGCAATATCTCGAGCATGGTTCTCTTGCTGCTGGCCGGCTAGTCCTTGCATGCATATTCATCTTCCAGGCGTTTTACACAATGGCCTGGACTAACCTGGTGGTGACATATCCTCTGGAGGTTGTGACTTATCAGATGCGAGCTAAGACGTGGGCCTTTGTCTTGCTAACAATACAAGTGGCCACCATTTTTGGGAACTACGTGAACCCAATCGCATTACAAAACATTGGCTGGAAATTTTACATTTATTATTGCATCTGGGTGGCGTTCATTTTTGTTATTGTATACTTCTTTTTTGTCGAGACCTCGGGGCCGACTCTGGAAGAACTGGCGTATCTTTTCGACGGGGAAGAGAAGAAGAAGCAGCTGTCAATCGAAACACGACGGCAGAAAGATGCGGAGATTCGCACGCAGACGGAATCAATAGGAGAGACGTCGGTTTCCGGTGCCTCTGTATAAAAATGATTGGGAAACTGAATTGCATTGAGTATTATTGGCGGACCTGGACACTGGAACAAAACAAAAATCATGATAGACTGGGCATTGGCGTTGGAATTGAGCAACATGGGGAATTCATTTTTACGATAGATACCTTGGTCATTGAGCCTGAAATTTACATTTCTCTACCACGTGGAAACGCCAGCCATTAAAGCAACATGAAGCCATCACTCGCATGAACTCATTAGGTAAGGCCTTTGGAGCTGTTGTCTTGCTAACAGGGATTAAGCAGGCAGCAACATATCACTGTTTTCAATCTCCACCGAAGCGAGCGAATCAGTGGCTGGCGGTCTCTGAAAAATGTCTCAAAATTGGCACATATCGGTCCATTTCCTGCGTGACATGAGATGCGAGTCTCCCAAGACGGGCGGATCCGCTTGATATTGGTTGGCTGGCTGGCAACTAGAAGCGCGAGCTGCTGCAACGGAGTCCCGAATGTGACTCTATTTAGGTGACGCAAGATTACCAGAAGCGGCAGTCTGCGGCGGTTGGAGCCTTGAATTTTCCTGTCCACGGGTGCTATTTCGCGACCACGGCAATCGAATGTCAATTGCCGCGCACAAAGTATCGATAGCCGGTTGAGTTCTCCATCTGCCGTTGGCTAGCAGAGCTATCGAAGCACCGTTTGCGTAAAAGAATGGGGCGAGAAAAAGCCCGGGAGCTGTTTGGTGTGGTGCAGTGGAGACGCAGCTTGCAAGGCCCGGATGAGGATATACCCAGTGGCAGAGGACATGATTCATGGTTCATGATTCAAGCAATGGCGCCGACGGGAGGAAGCGAGGAGATAGGAGCTTGTACGGCTTCACTCTTGTGACAAGGCTGATGTGTGTGCCAACCAGGCCAGAGAAATGACATCTCGGACAATAGAGCGAGATCGGCTGCATTGATGCGATGGGCACTAACTGAGCAGGACCGAGATCTGCTCCTAGTCGTTGTTTTCGTTGTTTTCTAGAACACGGTGGCGCCCCTGCTAGAGCACTGGTGATGGTGCATTGCATACAGGAACTTGCTTGATGGTGTGGTCCGGCTTCTGTTGGGCTTTTAATCCGCCGAACCATGACTGTCAATCATCTCCTATCATGACTAAAGCGATTGCATCAACAACCGGGATATCGGCAGCGAAGACGATGCAGCCAAATGTCGCCAACGGCATTACATCGTTTTCTTATCTCTCCCACAAAATCGAGGCATGTGGGCGTACTGTGCCGCGGACTTGTCCGACCCCTCCAACATGATCGGCATGGGGAAGTTTTTCGCCCCTGCACGTCTCCATTCCGATGGGGATGAGGGAGGAGAAGCTTCAATGGTGACCCATGGGGACTCCCGTCACGGTGGTATTTCTCCTGCGGAGGGATGTGGGACATGGGGATGGCGTTTTGTGATGGGTTTGGTGACAGGGAGTTTGTAAAATGTATATATATAACAGGTAGGTCGTATGAGGGCATGATGAGCTGGTCGATCTGTACGCCCTTGGCCTGCATGTCTTGGACCTGCTTCTCATAGTTTCATTTTATTTCACCTTGTCTCTTCCAACTCGTACACACTTGAAGCTGTTCATTGTTCAACAACAGCAACATCATCATGTCAGACGACGGCCACGAGAAGGCGAAACTAGAGTCTCACATTGACTTTGTTTCTACCGCGCCAGATACCCAAGATGTCAACGCCCTCATTGATGACATGGAGAGCCAGCTCGAGGCCTCTGGGGGTCTCGAGACAGGCCTCTTCCATGTGCGCTTCAGTGACCCGCGGCACTTTACCTGGCTGCTTGTCGCCTTTGCCAGCATGGGCGGCTTGCTTTCTGGCCTGGACCAGAGCTTGATCTCTGGCGCCAATCTGTTCTTGCCCAAGGACTTGGACCTGACGGCAAGGCAGAACAGTTTGGTGAATTCGGGCATGCCTTTGGGTGCTGTGGGAGGCGCTTTGCTGCTGTCGCCTGCGAATGAGTACTGCGGTCGCAAGTGGGCCATTATCATCTCCATCATGCTCTACACTATTGGTGCCGCGCTGGAAGCTGGCTCCATCAACTTTGGTAAGTCTAGAATATCTCCCCATGGCCCTAATCTATACCGTATATTAACATGTTTCCAGGTATGATTGTTTCTGGTCGTGTCATTCTGGGCCTTGGTGTCGGCCTTGAGGGCGGCACGGTCCCCGTCTATGTCGCCGAGACTGTCGAGAGCCGTATTCGAGGCAACCTCGTATCTCTTTACCAGTTTAATATTGCGCTGGGTGAGGTCCTCGGTTATGCCGTGGCAGCCATATTCCTCAAGGTTCCTGGCAACTGGCGATTTATCCTGGGCTCATCGCTCCTCTTCTCTACCATCATGTTTGTTGGGTGAGTGTGTCTCTACCTCTGCCTTTAGAGCACTGCGTTATCTTTGTACAAGGCGTACGCTGACGATGTATTTCAACTAGTATGCTATTTCTGCCAGAGAGCCCTCGCTATCTCATGCACAAGGACAGAATTCTAGATTCCTACAAGGTCTGGAAGCGCATCCGCGGCACAGAGTCTCCCGAGTCCCGGCAGGAGTTTTACATCATGGCCAATTCCGTCCAGCAGGAAAACACAGAAATCAACGAAGGCGCAAAGAATCAGCGCTTCCCTTGGATGGACTTTTTCACGTGAGTAATAGTATTCAAGCCCGTCTTTCATTTGTGGCTTTTGCTGATTAGAGACGCAGTGTTCCTCGCGCTCGTCGTGCTCTCGTTTACGCCAACATTATGATTCTCCTTGGACAGCTGACCGGTGTGAATGCCATTATGTACTACATGTCTGTCCTCATGAACCAGATCGGCTTCGATGACGAAAAGGCTACATACATGTCCCTGGTGGGAGGTGGAGCCTTGCTCATCGGAACAATTCCCGCCATTTTCCTCATGGAAACCTGTGGCAGACGCTTTTGGGCCATCACAATGCTTCCGGGTTTCTTTATTGGCCTGGTCTTGATTGGAGTGGCTTATCAAATTCCCATTGATACCAATCTCCAGGCAGCGGAGGGGCTCTATCTCAGCGGTCTCATCATCTACATGATGTTCTTTGGCTCTTATGCATGCTTAACATGGGGTAAGTTGAGTCGCTTGTCTTTTTTTAATTCTTATTTACTGACAATTTTGATCAGTTGTTCCGTCTGAGGTGTACCCAACCTACCTCCGAAGTTATGGCATGACTACCTCAGATGCTCTCCTTTTCCTCGCCTCTTTTATTGTGACATACAACTTTACAGCTATGGAAGACGCCATGACCCGCACTGGCCTAACACTTGGCTTCTACGGTGGCATTGCTTTTATCGGCGAGATTTACCAAATCTTCTTCATGCCTGAGACGAAAGACAAGACGCTCGAGGAGATTGATGCCGTCTTCTCGCGTCCTACTGGGGATATTGTGCGTGAGAATTGGGCCGGCGTCAAGGAGACTGTGGCGGACGTGTGCAGCGGCCGTTTCCGTAAGGTGATTGCAGGACAGATGCAGCGGAGGAAGAGTCAGCACGAGCCTGCGACTGCTTAATTGAGATAGGATTTAGCAATAACAGCTCAATTTTGATATGGATGAATACTGTAAGACTCTGTATGTGAATATGAGGAGCTGATGACTTCAAAGATGATTCTGAAAATGAAAATTGGTGCAAACGCTACACGTATAAGTGCCTCCTCTGACAGGGGATGGATGAGGTAACCGCCGCAAACCTCTCCTCGAATACCCACTCATCACATAGAAATGAAATAGGACGAA
Organism: Trichoderma virens Gv29-8; assembly: GCF_000170995.1. Classification (NCBI taxonomy): domain Eukaryota; kingdom Fungi; phylum Ascomycota; class Sordariomycetes; order Hypocreales; family Hypocreaceae; genus Trichoderma; species Trichoderma virens. The sequence goes on from NW_014013744.1 coordinate 443,727, forward strand.
TTCATATCTTGCTGGGTATTCTGGATGACAACAGAGCAGTCTATCCTCTATTCATTACATACTCATTCTCATTACATACCTGTCCAGGGAGCTCATAACCCGGTAATCTCCCCAAAATGGCCTGGCGCAGTGACTCTTAAGCCTCCTCCCCCAGATGCAGCACATTGTACAGTACAACCAATTCTTAACATGTCTCACCTGCTGATGCATTTTCACAGGCATTGCCCACATCACACGTTGACAATTGGATGCAACAGTGTATTCAGAATGTAGTCTTAACCAGTCACTGGCGTTTATTTAAAAAAGCTGGCATCTACCTGATGGCGTTAGAGGCATGGGCGTATGGCGTGCTGCCCGCGTATTTGTGCTAACACAGCCGTGGCTAGAATTCTTATATGCAATGACTCGGCCCATCGACCGACGGTCCGCATTCTCGCATTTGAACATCCATGCAATCCATGACGGAACAAGAGATAGACAAAAATCACCGTCCACACAACAATGTCTATCAGCTACTGGGAACACAAGGTCCAAAAAGCCATCATTCAAGCATGGCCGACGATCCGGAACAACTGGCACCTCGGCATGACCGCATTTGGCGGACCACCAGTTCATTTCAAAATTGTATGCAAAAACCATGCCCGAAGTGAATTCGACTGACCTTGGAACAGTTCCATGACAAGTTTGTTTTGAAACTGAACTGGATTGACGAGCAGATGGTGCGTACTACGAAAGACGATTCTGCTCGTTCAGGAGATTAACACCAAATTATCTCATAGTACCAAGAGCTCTTTAGTGTCTCGCAAGCCTTGTCGGGTCCAGCAAGCACAAAGATGCTTTATTGTGTTAACTTGATTCACAACGGCTTATATGGAGCCCTGATTGCATTCTTCATTTGGAGGTAAGCCTAGACTTCTGTCCTATGAAGCATCCAAGTAACCGTGTTGTGCAGTTTGCCCGGAGCTCTCGGGATGTTTGGCCTTTCCATCGGCGTCTCCAGTATAAAGAATACATTACCTGGCGCAGTCTACGCCCTGCTGTCCGGGCTGAATGCCGCAACTGTTGGAATTATTGCCTTGGCGGCCGTTGAACTATCAAACAAAGCGATTACAGACAAGCTGACTAGGATTCTTGTCTTTCTCACTGGTACTGCCGGAATGCTATATAATGCGCTCTGGTACTTTCCAGTCCTTATGTTCGCCTCTGGATTTGCTGCTGTTACAAATGACTACCGTTGGCTTCAACGCCTCGGCCGGATTGCCAAAAATACCTTTACACCTTCGAGCCCATCAACGGGAGCGGGAAGTGATGCAACTGAAAGAGATGACCGCAGGGGCTCCAGTCACTCTATCGCAACGCCTGAGGAACATCCTACAACCTCTAGCGATGACCCTGAGTCGCGCACTATACCACAGGAGCATCGGCTGAACTTCTCGTGGAAATCTGGAACGGCTATTATCACAGCCTTTTTCATCACCTTCATCATCGTAATGGTTCTCCGTGGAGTCTTGCGTAACCCACCTATCTTGTACAAACTCTTTGCTAACCTCTATCTTGCCGGAACTATCATTTTGGGCGGTGGGCCAGTGGTGATTCCGCTGCTGAGGGAATACGTCGTGGCAGAGGGATGGGTCAGTCCGCGGGACTTTCTTATTGGCCTTGCCATAGCACAAGCATTTCCAGGACCAAACTTCAATTTTGCGGTATTTCTGGGCAGTCTCACCGCTGTTAATAGCGGGCAACCCGCTATTCTAGGGGCAATCATTGCATACGTGGGCATCTTCCTCCCGGGGATGGCTTTAGTTCATGGGACAATGGGCGTTTGGAAGGTCTTGCGAAGCAAACCATGGGTGAAATCTGGGGTCAGAGGTGTCAATGCAGGCGCTGTTGGTTTAATTTACACAGCTGTGTACCGAATTTGGCAGGTTGGGTATATAGATGAGGGTTTCCATTCTGGGAGAAGCCTGGGTGATGATCCGTGGTGGGTGGTTATCACAGCGACAGCCTATGTTGGGGGCAGATACTTCAATCTCTCCGCGCCACTCGCTGTACTTGTCGGTGCTGCGATGGGATTGGTAAGATATGGAGTTGTTATGAGCTAGACATTTCGAGGACAAATGACATAGGCTGCGAGTATGGGGAGCCTTTTGCTAACAATGATGATATTCCCTTCTAAAAGCAGCTTGAATTTGCTCAAGTCAAGTCCTCCAACTCATAAGCATTTGCTGTATGCATGTGATGCATCGATTTTGTTCTTAAAGTCGTAATTGGCTAATACTGCTGTTTCCATTATTAAAGCTCCATCAAGTCAAGTCGGCTATATGAGCACAGGACTCCACACCAGCTTGTCCAATTAGCCGAGGCTCTCAACACCAGCAATCCGCCTTTGATGTATTGGCATTTACATGTATCTTTGGGAACCGTTTTCTTTTCTTTACACCCTGTTTGAGATTATATTGAGTACCTAGATTGAAGCATGTGAATCAAGTTGGTGCAGGCATTAACTTGACAGATTCAGCCCGCCATGTCCAGCATCCTCAACTCCCGGATTTGGCAATCAAGTTGCTGGCGGGCCAGCTCTTATAAAAGATTGCAAAGCCAGATCACCACCGAAGCCAAGCACAGAAATTTATCATGTACTGCCCATCGCCGCATCATGGATACGACGGGATTCACCGAGACGCAGCTCGCCGTGCGTCAAGCAGTCGGCCAAGTCTGCTCTCGCTTCTCCAACACTTACTGGCAAGAGCTCGATCAAAAGGAGCAAGACCCCAAGGAGTTTCACGCGGCCCTCGCCCGCGACGGCTGGTTGGGCATCGCCCTCCCGGAAACACTCGGTGGATCTGGCCTGGGGATCTCCGAAGCCGCGATGATGATGCAGACGATTGCCGAGTCTGGGGCCGGCATGGCGGGTGCGCAGGCCGTTCACGCCAACGTCTATGCCACGCAGCCGCTGGCCAGATTTGGGTCAGATGAGCAGTTGAGCGAGACGATTCCGGGCATCATATCGGGGCGGTGGCGGACATGCTTTGGCGTGACGGAGCCAAACGCCGGGCTGGACACGCTGCGGCTATCGACGACGGCGAAGCGCGAGGGCGACGAGTATGTCATTTCGGGGCAGAAGATCTGGACGACGTGCGGGCAAGTGGCATCCAAGATGATTCTCCTGGCCCGAACTACGGCGTACGAGGACGCTCCCAGGCCGAGTCAGGGGCTGTCGCTGTTCTGCATCGACCTGGACCGAACGCAACCCGGCCTTTCGATGCGCAAGATCAAGAAGATGGGCGGCAGGGCAGTCGATGCCAACGAAGTCTTCTTCGACGGCTACCGGATTCCTGCCAACACGCTCATTGGAGAAGAGGGCCAGGGCTTCAGGATTGTGCTTCACGGCATGAACGCCGAACGATGTCTTCTGGCCGGCGAGGCTCTTGGCCTGGGCTATGCAGCGCTGACTCGAGCCGCGACGTATGCCCGCGAGAGAATTGTCTTCCAACGACCCATTGGCATGAACCAGGGCGTTGCGCATCCCTTGGCAGACTCATACATGCATCTCGAGGCGGCCAAGCTGGCGACATACCACGCGGCGAGGCTGTATGACGCGAGCAAGACGGACTCTTCCATTACGCAGGAGGTCGTGGGAGTAGCAGCGAACAGTGCCAAGTATCTCGCTGCAGAGGCTGCTTTTACGGCTTGCGAGAGAGCTGTGCTGGCTCATGGGGGCATGGGATATGCGGCCGAGTATGATGTGGAGAGATGGTTTAGGGAGTGTCTGGTGCCGCGCATTGCGCCGGTGAGTAGGGAGATGATTTTGAACTACGTTGGAGAGAAGGCATTGGGACTACCGAAGAGCTATTAGAGAATTTTGTTCTGGGATGTGATTTTGATGTAAGTGAAATCAATGGCTTGGAAGTACATATCAGACCTGTAATACATACCCGTACCGCGTTGGCCGTGTGTAAGTGAGATACTGAGACGGCTATCATGAGGTCGCATGATGCGCACACGGCTCGCAAACTCTTACAAAGAGACCTCGCATGATAAGCTTAAATTAAAATAGACGAACAGGCCCATTGAAAAATGACTCACTCGTCAGTATAAAAGGGGCCATTAAGGCACCGCATTCATTCCCAGCAGCAAAAGCCGGGCACAGGAGAAGCCCCACCGTATCCGAGGCCGCGCCTCCAGTCCGAGCCGGAGCGGCAACTTGGCAAAACCTACACCTACACAGTTTTAAACAGTCATCCGCTTCAACACCAAAGAATCCGGCCTGAATCATCACATGCCGCACAGTCTCTCCTCGGCGCAATGGTATCCCCCAAAGCCGCATCGTCGTCTCCATTCGAGATGGACGGCAAGAAGTCGCGGGCCAAACACGCTTGTCGCGAGTGCAACACCCGGCGAGTGCGCTGCGATGTCATGGAGAAGCAGCCGTGCTCGAATTGCGTGGCGGCCGGGGCGAGCTGCCAGGTGCTGCCGTCGCGGAGAGGAAGGTATAATTGAATTGCTTTGTTCGATGGAGTGTGTCTAATGTGATGGATTGGCGGCTAATTTGGCAAAATAACCATCGTTCAAGATATCCGCGGCGATCTCGTCGGCTACTGCAGAGCATCCAGAGTGAGAGCAACACTCAGGCCCCCAGCGAGGCCAGTGTCCCTCACACCGGCCAAGTCACTCCTCTCGGCACTCCATCTCATGGGAACTCAACGCCAGACGCCCCGGCATCACAGACCTACTCAGCCCCGGAGCCTCAAGCCCAGGATGGCTCATCGCCGTCTTCTCCAACCACAACGCCCGGAACCCGCTTCTTTGGCGAATCCAACTTCCTCACGCTGATGCCGAGAGACGATGAGGGCGCTTCAGCCCAATCCAACCTCGAGGGTAATGACCGCAACAACCAGAAGCCGCGCTTCACGTTTCCCATGCCGGCCACGCCGCAATCCACCGCTCTGGCGGCCGAGGGCAATTCCGGCCGCAGCCCCGGCTTGATGCGCTACCTCCGTGACGAAGGTGCCCTGACTCTCCCGGATTTCGAGAGCTGCCGGCCGGCCTTTGAGGCGTACTTTTCCTGGTTCCATCCGGCCTATCCCATTCTCGACAGGGCGCTAGTGGCGCGGCGATTGGCCTCGGCGTCGTCCTTTTCTCAGGTGGACTTGTCGAGGATGCTGCTGCAGACAATGCTCCTGATCGGGGCGACATATTGCGATGCGAGCACGATCCGCGCCATGGGCTTTGAGGACAGATCGCAGGCCAAGACGGCGTTTTACACGAGGGCGAGGGTGCTGTTCCATGCCGACTGGGAGAAGGACGAGACGGTGTTGATGCAGTCATTGTTTCTGATGAGTTTCTGGAGAGGGGCGCCGGCGCATGTGCGAGATGTGCGGTATTGGCTTGGGGTTGTCATTACGCTTGCCGAGTCGTACGGGTTGCATCGCTCGTGGGTTTCTTCCTATTGCGAGTGGTTTTTGAATGTTGGTGCTGATCAGTCATTGTCAAAAGGTCTCGATCCACATCAAAGGACTCATATACCGCCTGCATGAGGCGAAGAATGTGGTGGTCTATCTATGTAAGACTATTCCTATCCCCACAGCGCGATAACTCAACTCATCCCTTTGAAAATGTAGGTGAGAGAACGACAGGCTGCTGCAGCTCTAGGCCTTCCCAGCAGAATACGGGATGACGACTGCGACATTGAGCCTCTCAGCGCACTGGACTTGGAGTTCGATGTCAACCCTGTCGACCCGTCCTTTGGCTCATGCCAGCCGGAGCACGTCACATATGCAATCAAGATGGTAGAAATTGCCAAATTACGTGAGGATACCACAGTCTCGCCCCTCTGATTTTCTTCCTTTTTTTCCTGCTCTTTTCTAGTCCATTTCAGGACGCTCTTACTAAGATCAGAGGAAAACACCAGTCGGCAGAATCATTGACCTCCATTTCGGTCCTGGCCATGCCTCCATGTCCTCAGCATCCCCAAACACTCTTCAAGATCTCAATGCGTCTCTCGAAGCCTGGATGGCAAGTCTCCCAGAAAACATGAAATACTCTCCGGATCATGGTACAGATTCAGTCTGGGCGTGTCTGCTTCACCTCGCATACAAGTACGGTATCCCTGTTCCGCCATCAGCTTTGGCTTGGTCTCCCATTCCTGCTAACCACCAAAAAATAGCCATCTCAAGATTCTTATCCACAGGAATAGCTTCCTCCGCCTCGAATCCACTACCCCTGGCTCTCAGGTCGTCCTCAAAGCTGCTTGCCGCATCAGCCGCATCGCAGAGGACATGTCCACCCAGGGGATACTCCGCTACGGCCAAATGCATCTGTAAGTTCATTCTCAAGCCTCCCCTCAAGGCAACACCTTTCTTACGTTTCTGGGTAGCATTACGAGCATCTTTTCCGCCCTTTGCATCCACACCATCACCATCCGGCGCGGCACTGGCCTGACCCGACGTCTTGCTGAACACCGCGCCGAGGCGTGTCTCCTCTGCCTAAAAGAAGTCCAAAAGTACTGGCGTATCAACATCAACGTCCTCGACTTTTTCCTGCATTATCTTGACCGCTCAATCGCGGCTCGATTACATGGGATGCAGTCGGATGCCGCTGCGCCGCCTCCTTCCAGCGCCATCCAGGGCCCTGCCAGAGAGGCAAACGAATTGAAATCCGTCGCAGCTGTGGATGCAATCCCTTCGGAGTCAAATTCAAATCCGAGCGTATATCCTCCTCTCGAATTTGACTCGGTATCAATGCCTAATGTTTCCATACCTACTCTCGGGCCGGGACATTATCTAGCGCAGGAAGAATTCCGAGAACAGTATCTCGGCCTCGTCAGCCAAAGTGACGACTTGTTGGGTGATTTGGAACTATTTCTGCAGGGTGAAGATTTTTCACAGACAGGGAATGGATTTGACGTCTTGCAAAGGTCATTATAGTAATTGATTGAAGACGACGACTTTGTATATATACTCATATCATTTAATCATCTTATTAGAGTCCGATCACTGCCATCGGGCACATGGACAACTCGCTACTACCAATATACAGATCATAGATTTAAAAACAATTTCATACTCATCCAAAGCTCATAACAATGCCAACCTATGACATTTGATTCCAACAGATACAACATACAGCATACTAAAAGAAAAAGCTCATTACAAGAACCACCTGAACTCAGGAGCGCTGGGTCCGTCCCTGAGTCGCGAAGTAGGAATATCCCGAGGGTCAATCTTGACGCCGGAGCGGCGATCACGCCTCCTGTTGTCCCACATCATAAACATGCCCATGCACAGAGTGATGAGAGCGCCAGCAGCGCCGAAGCAGGCCGTAGTGATGAGCGCAGGCTCGTATCGGGGAGCGTCCTGAGTACGGAAGATGTTGCTGGACACGAGACCCATGACATTAGCCAGGGGCACACCGACAGATGTAAGGGTGATACGGCGGCCTTCGTGTGCGATGTTGTTGTTGTACCAAGTAGAAAGCAAGACGGAGGGAGCAGAAGTGCCCCAGCACATCATGAAGGTGGCAAAGTAGGCAACGTGTAGCTGCTTGGTGACATCGTCGATGGCAGCGTAGATGATGAAGCCGGTGAAGGTGAAGACGTAGCCCAGGATGATGAAGGGGAAACGCAGACGAGTGAAATCTGAGCAGAAGGCGAGGACAAGCAGCATCACAGCGCCAGTGACGTTGGGGGCAACGGTGTAGAGGTTCGTCTTGACGGTGGAATATTGCAGACGGGCGATGATCTGGGGCAGGAAGAGCGACACGGACTGGATGGGCACACCGAGGCAGATTTCTATGAGCAGGAAGCCGTACGCCCAGGGGTAGGTGAAGATCTTGAGAGCATCGCGGAAGTTGAACTCTTCGGCAACATCGGACGAGGAATCGACCTGGATACGGTGGAAGGCAAGCGAGCGCTCCTCTTCAGTCAGGAACTTGGCCTCGGAGGCGGAGCGAGGAAGATAGAACCAGGCAAAGATGGCGAAGAGGAAGGTGACGCCACCCTCGATGATGAAGAGGTAGCGCCAGACGAGAATCTTGCTGTCCTTGATGTGGAAGACACCGAACGCCAGGAGGCCAGAGAAGGCATTGGCGATGTTGGAGGCAGCGTAGAAGATGGCCAGACGTCGGGCAAGCTCACCACGACGGTAGAAAGTGGTCAGATAGTAGATGACGGTCGGGAAAAAGGCGGACTCGGCCATTCCCAGGAACCAGCGCACGGCGAAGATGCCGCTGAAATTTTGCGTGGCGGCGGTGCAGAGCGTCATGGAGCCAAAGGTGAACATCATGATGGGCAGGGCGCGCGAGGCTCCGAATTTCTTGGCCAGCATGGCAAAGGGCGGTGCGAAGATGACGTAGGGCACGAAGAAGATGGAGACGACGAGGTTGTACTGGTTGGCCTTGAAGTGAAGATCTAAAGGGGGAGGCATGGAGTTTAGTTGATGCCGTCACGAGACAAACTGATGTTGGGGGATGAGGAGATGCGTACCGCTACTGAGGCCCTTCGTCTGGGCGTTACCCAAGTTACCCTTATCGAGGGCATTGAAAAGGTCTAATAGGGGGAGAAGTAGTCAGTCGCTGAGTTGATTCTATAGATGATGGCGGCTGTCTTCATCAAAGACACACCTGTCCAAGCATCAAGTTAGGAGGCTCAACTTACACATAATAGCCAGCACAGGCAGGATGCGAATGTCAAATTTGAAGCACAGGGCTCGCTCTGCAGGATGATCGACGACGCGTGCCGTCTCTTCCATCATGCCCTCCTTCTGGCTCTCGATGTGATCGAGCTGATCGTTGGTGCCCATGTCCTTGGACACGCCATTGTCGACCTCTTGAACAGCCATGATGACTGCAGCTTTTCACAACTGACACGCTGTGAAATGGAGAATAATAAATTATTCAAGACGGCAACCCCTCTGAATTGTTGTGGGAGGGGAAAAGAAGAGAGACAAAATAAAAGGGCAAGACCGCGAGCGTGGTTTGCGAGGTTGGGATGCGGCCGGAGCTTTTATAACAAAAGTCTAGCTCAATGCACACCGACCTACTGGAAGCGCTCAAGAGCTGGTTTTTTTCCCCAGGCTAAAGAGGGTCGTATTTGATGCACAGCTGATGGCTGACAAGCAAACTCAACCGAGCATAGACCACGCAGATGGGAAACGGAAGCGCGGCAGCAGGGGGGATGCCGGCGCTTTTTATGACTTTTTATGATAATGTAACTCTAGATAGCAGACAAAGAATTGGTCAGTTGAGATAGACAGCCATCAGCATCAGGGGTGGTAGCTAAAGAGAGCGAGAAAAAAAGGATCCCGGGCTGGTCCATTCCAGCTGATGATGCTGTTGCTTCTGTCTTTTTGCTCCAACAAGACAAGGCTTTGACCCCCTCCACACCCCCAGCAGTTTGGACGTGATCAACTTACTAGCAAACTCCGTAATCACGGCCGGACCACCATCAGACAGGTCCCGGAGATGTGGAAAGATTGGGCGGCATACGTCCAGTTCCAGTCTTGTGCAAGATTGTCACAAGAGTCCCGTATCCTTGTATCCACCAACCCCCCAAATCTCTTATCTCTCTACCCTCTTTCTCTAGATCCACGCCAGACAGGCAACAGGATGATGGGCAAAAAGGGCCAGCAAAAGATGGACTATCTATCAGCAGATAGGGTTTTTTTTCTTGCTCAATAGCACTTTGCCGCTGGTTTACGTTCTGGGCCGCCCGGCATTTAGGTGATGACTCGCCTTCTCGAAACGAGGCACAGGAAGAAAAGAGACGGCGCGTTTTCCATCCATCCCCGGATCAAGCCACACAGCCTTTCCCTTTTCTCCAGAATCCTCTCCGTGGGGAAGACGAGAGAAAACCTGGAGAAGCAGACCCTGCCTACCCCACACTATTTCCCTTCTGGCCCTCCCCTTCAGAAGAAGAAGTTTCTATGTGAAAGCGTGACTAACACAATGGCCCAGCGACGAGTCGGCAGGGAGGGCCCAAGCGCAAGAGAGAAGAGGGCGAGACAAACAGTCTCCAATCCTGACCCCCTTCTCGAATCGCCAAAAGGCCGCTAGCATAGTAGATCCATTTTGCTTTAGGCCCGGTGGGGGAGCCCAGGGGAAGCGATTAGAACGCTGATGGGTGGGTGAGAACAAGGCCGTTGATGGGCGTTGGACAGCCTCGGATCCATGGAACTTCGAGTTGATACTTGCAATATCTGCTTTGTTCACGTATATGAACAAAGTCACTATCACTCATGATGGGCTATTTTTTATGCAATCAGTGGAGCAACATGGGGTCTTTGACATGTCTCTTGTCTTGTCAATCTATCTCGACGCCACAAATGCTCATTCTCGGCCAAATACAGAAGCTGACCGCCATTCAGTGGGGGAACGAGCATGGGGGGTTGGTCTGCAGCCGATATCGAGAGAGATACGAACGGGGGTTATTGCTTACACGGGGGTCACTCTGCTTGGCGCTTAGCCAGCCGTGGTCCAAAGGCCGTTCCAGCCATCGGATCCCTGCTTCCGAGCTGTGATAGTCACAGCCCAATCAAATCGCGTGGTGCGGCGAAGTGTTTGGGGGTCTGGGAGGGGGTCAGGCAATGGCCACATGGGTGAGGGGAAGCGATTTGGGGAAAAGGCTAGGAAGAGTCAGTCAGCCTGGCCCCCTCTGTCTCTTCTGCTGCTATCACCAAGCTCACGAGTAGTATGTATGTTAGCATGAGCTTGAATCGTCAACAGCAAGTACCTGGACGCTATTACAAGCATGCAAGTGTACATCCAAGCTGCAGCTGGGGCCACTATTCCCACTCTCCAGCGGGGAGCTGTTGTTCAAACTCATACTCTCTCTCTATCCCATTGCTTTCCAGCTTTACCCGATCTCGCCTAAGCAAGGCACCCTACGTCACAAGAATGCACAGTATGTAAGAGGTCCAGTCAATGCAGTAGTAATAGAATTTCTCAAAGTGGGAATGACTGTTGGAATATGAATTTCTGTCTCCTCCGCACGTAAACCTAGTCTTCTTCTCCTCTCTTCTGACGTTCATCTTCTCTCTCTCTCTCCTCTTCTCACTTCTCCCAATCACCAAAGACCCTCAAACCACAGCCAAAATGTCTGGAAAGGAGCCCGTTCTCACCACCAACGCCCCCAAGCCTCTGCCCGGCATCTACAGCCAGGCCATCAAGGCCAATGGCATGGTCTTTGTCTCTGGCGCCGTGCCCATGGACCCCGTCACCATGGAGCTCATCCCCGGCGACATCCAGGCTCACACCGTACGTTATTTCCTCAGCAGGTGACGAGTATCACAGCAAATCAAAGGCACCCAGTACTAACGAGATTCTGCCCAACAGCACCAATGCATCAAGAACCTGTCCGCCATCCTCGAGGCCGCCGGCACCAGCCTGGAGAAGGTCGTCAAGGTCAACGTCTTCCTGGCCGATATGGGCGACTTTGCCAAGATGAACGAGGTCTACAGCACCTACTGGGGCGATGTCAAGCCCTGCCGAACGTACGTATTGTTTTGTCCTTTCACCACCACATCTCTCCATCTTTCTCTGTCTCTTGATTTCTGCTTCCTTCTCTCGCCTTGAATCCGTCCCTCTTTTTGGTCTTGTTACCCCTCCATGTCTTCACAAGGGCGCCCCGCCATCGGATGCAACATTGTGGTGGGGGTCCGTGAGAGGAGCTTAAAAAAGGGCCATGTCACGTATTGTACTGCTGTGTGCATTTTTCAGCTGTGTCAATAGCTGGTCAAAACGTATTTGGATGTTGGCTGACAATTTATGATGCAACAGATGCGTGGCTGTCAAGACCCTGCCGCTGAACACGGATGTTGAGATTGAGTGCACTGCTGTCCTGTAAATGGGAATTTAGAAAATAAAAGAAAATACCAAAGGATGAATAAATGGGAATAAGGATATAGACCAAAAAATAAAAATTGAGCTTGGGAGTTCCCTAATCTGTTTGCTTCGAACTTCATCATCAGTTTTGCTGTGTAAATGACATCTCCCAATCCAACAACTCGCGCCGTGTAAGTCAAACATGCCACGTCAAGTCAACCCAAGTCAACCCAAATCAAATTAAATTTAGTCAGTTTAATGTCAAAACGCAATCAATTTGTTGAGTTATCCCAAAAATACATGTTATATATATACGCCTCATGATGTATTTCCAAATGCAAGTGTCATCAAACCCCTCCATGTCTCCTCCATCTACGCAACGTCTGGCAGCGCACTCTCCACGTCCATCATCGCCTTCATACCATCCGCAATGCTCTTCACCTTGATCTCATCTGGCCTGGGCAACGGCCTCCGCGCCCATCCTCCGTATCCAAAGTACGACTGCATCGCCGCCTTGACGCCCACGACGCCCGTCTGGATCGCAACCCAGTCACCCGCCGCCAGAACAGCCTGAAGCGCCGCAGCCTCGGCCGCCTTCTCCGGACCAGCCTCAGCAAGTCGGAACAGCTCAACGTTGGCTCGCGGCGACACGTTGGCCAGCCCACCGATGACACCGGCTGCGCCGCTGGTCACGGCCGACAGCGTGAAGTCGGCGCTGCCGGCAAAGCACAGGAAGTTTTCGCCAGACGCCCGCACCGCAGCAGCCACGCGGCCCAGCTTGCCTGTGTTGCCGCAGGTGAACTTGCAGCCGACGATGTTGGCGTGGTGGCTCAGGCGGATCAGCACGTCCGAGTTGACGTCGATGCCAGGCGTGGCGCCGGGATAGTTGTAGATGATGATGGGGATGGGCGACTTATCGGCAACGGCAACGAAGAAGCTCTCGACCGTCGCGGCGTCAAACAGACCGGCGTAGTAGCTCGGCGGCAGCACCAGCGCATAGTCGCCGCCGTTGGCCGCCGCGTCTCGACACAGGCTCACGGCCTCGATGACGGACTGCGCGCCGCATCCGACAATCAGCGGCATGGACGAGAAGCCGGCGGCATCCAGGGCCGATCGCGTGGTCCGGGTGATGGTGTTGCGCTCCTCGTGAGCCAGATGAACCGCCTCGCCGTTCGAGCCTTGGACCGCAAGGCCTGCAACTCCCGCCTTTGCCAGCCGGACGGCGTGCCGTGAGACCGTCTTGACGTCCAGCTCATCTGTCTCGGGGTCGAAGAAGGCCACCGTGGGCACGTAGATGCCGCGGACCAGAGCCCGTGCTGGGTGCTCGCCATTTGCGGCGGCCGCGGTAGGAGAATAGGCAGCAGAAGGAGACATTGTCTGTTTCTTTCTTTCTTATTGAAGACGGCTTTCACTCTTACTTTGGGAAGAGGATGAAGCAATAACAAGAGATTTTGTCGTGTGTTATAGGATACAGGAGAAACCGTATAACGGTAAGGTCTCTAGGGAATAAACAGTATGCTTCACACAAGAACAAGCCAAAGAGAGAGAATACAGTCCACACAACCTTCGACTAGAGGAAATAAGAAGAAGAAAGGAAGAGGACGAGGGGAAAAGGGAACGGGAGGCAAAGCATAATAGCCCGGTACCTACATTAGCAGCCAAGCAACTCGCGTCTCGTCTCTTTCACCCATGCTACGTATTATTGCCGACACATCCAAGCAAAAAAAATGCTACTATTGATTGCCAATGTCGTGCTCCATGGGCCAGAGACACCGAAAAACGCAAAAAATGGCGGTACCCCCACGCTCCCCATACTTTTCCACTCGCCCGTACGAGTACATGTAAGGGGAGAGAGCAGCAGAGAGCTGCTGATCATGGGGAACAGGAAGGGCATGGGGACTGAGTAAGATAATCTCCATAGTTTTTGCCGCTCGGCGTCTCTCACATCTCACAACCCTGCCCAGAGCCAAGTCTTCCTATCCCGCTTTGCAGCTAGTTTCAACCTTGTTATCCCCCAGAGAAACTCACTCGGATGTTGGTGGTTTTTTTGCTCAAATCAGAAAATCGGGCGCCACAACGTTGGAGTTTCCCCGTCTTTTTGGGGGGGTTGAATGTGGGGGATTTTTGCCATCTGTCCAGACTCCACTGATATCCCCCGTCATGACATGGTGAAGAATCGTACATGTATTCATTCGGGCATGTGCTTTCGGTACCTTGCAGCAGTTCGCACACGAAGTCGACGCAGATCCAGCAGCAATCTATTACTTTTTCTCCAGTTATACTCCGTAATTATCCTATTGGAGGCCGAAAGCCGCCTGTTTATTCCTTTGCTCATGGCTTCCCGGAGCCGGCCGGCATCGACGCCCCTTGCTCACGTCGGTGGGGGTCTCTTGATCCTCTGACTTTGTGCCGTTCTATTCTATGGAACAGGTGTCAAGGACGAGCAGTCATGTGGCCTCTGTACAGAGTCAAACGAGTCTCATATTATACATAATCAGACAAAGTATTATACAGAATCAGACAAATCCTATTGCTCTATACGGAATCAAATAACACCACGTTGCTCTACTGAACATAACAAATGTCATAATATCTCACTCAAGTCTACTAGTAATACATCCATCACCACCCCCTGGCCTTGATCCAAACGTCCACAATCTCATCCTCATGACCCGCCTTGTCCTCGTCCACCACAAAATACCACCCAAAGTGACTGCTCGTGATGCACGCATGGTTCGGCCACAGCCTCAGCTTTTGTCCTGCCTCCACCGCATCTCCCTGGGGCCCCAATCCCTTCTCCGTCTTCCGCTTGCCAGCCGCCCATGTCAAGATGCCGTGCTCCTGCGCAAATCTGCCCACTGTCCAGCCTTCGTAGTCCTCGACGTCGCAAGAGGGCATCGCCACATCTCGCCCCCACGGCGTCACCATGGCCATGCCGTCGTATGCCTTGCAGAACTCGCGGCCTAGTGCTAGACCACCCGCCCCGATCAGCGCCTCATCCGTGCCGTTGGTGCCCCGGCCGGGATACACGCCGTGAACCTCAGCCACGACAGTGAGGGCAATGTCTCGCCATGACAGCTTTGAGGAGGCCATGCTGTGTGCCGCCAATTGCTGCAGATCCAGGGTCGGGTACACGCCTGCGTGGATCTCCACCGCATGGCCCTTGCTCTTGACCGTTTGGAACAGCCCTGCCAGCTCCGTCACCGCGGCCTGCAGCTCTGGTGTGCCAGTCTCGCGATCTTGAGCCTCGTCCGGCTGTCCGCTCAGCAGGTTCTGCACCGCCAGTGCCGTAGGAGACGCTCCGGCCGAGACAACCAGCGTGGGCAGCGTAACACCCGCCTCCTTTGCCTTGACAACCAGCCTCTCCGCGCCGCTCAGCATGGCATCGACCTCAGCCCGCAGCATCTTTACCGCGGCAACACGGCTGTCTCCTCCATATGAGTGTCCCGCATGTGAATACAGTCCGGACAGCACCACGGCTCCGGCCTTGTGAGCCGCCAACGCCGCATCGGCAACCTGGACGAAGCGCTCGCTGCTCTCCACGACTCCGGCTCGCTTTCCACCCATGTCAATCTTAATGTGCGCCAGCGGCTTCACACCAGACTGCTTCTCCAGCTCTGCCGCTGCGGCCAACTGCGCAGGGTCATCGAGAAGAACTGAGATGCTACCTTCGCCGAGCACCTTTGCAATCGCCGCCAGCCGCGGCACGGCTCCCTTGGAGATGGGCAATCCGTAGACAAACTGTCCAAGTATCATGAAATGTCAACTTCTGCTCGTAGAATCTTTGTGAAAGAAAAGTAAAACCTACATTTACCTGCCTCCCCTTGCTCTTATACTCCTCCAACAAAGGCAGAATAAACTCTGCTTCTGAGAGCGTCGAGACAATCAGATTCGCCGGCCTCATTACATCCTCTCCAACTTGCAATCTTGTCAACTCGACAGTCTACCATCCAGTTCTCAATATTAGCCACCACACCCCCCCAGATGTGAAAAGACGGCGTCTCACCTTGTGTGTCTTCACATGCGCCCTCCACCCCAGCTCCAGCTTCTGCACCGCCTCTAGCATCCTCTCGCAGTTCCGCCTCGCCGCCGCAACATTCATCACCGCCGCCGGCGTCGGCACGTCCCGGATCGACTTGCCCACAAACTCCTTGACCAGCGCCTCCTTGGGCGAGGTGGGATAGTAGACGAGTGACGACATCTTCTTCAAAGCTGGCTGCTGAATAGGACGCTGAAAAGACACGATTGTAATGAGTTGGTCTATTTTCACAACTGGCCAATGCTCAAATCGGTTCGCTCGTCAAATTGCCAGATGCTTGAGGACAATGCAATGGAGTGAATAAAGAAATCGTTCCTTGAGCTTATTGCGACATCGGATAACTGTGGTACAGTCAATCCAAGCTCTCTCCATCCCGTAGTTGCTTCAGCCCCTCAATCCACATCAAATTGCCCCTCATTCTCAAGGAATACAT
Organism: Trichoderma virens Gv29-8; assembly: GCF_000170995.1. Lineage (NCBI taxonomy): Eukaryota > Fungi > Ascomycota > Sordariomycetes > Hypocreales > Hypocreaceae > Trichoderma > Trichoderma virens. The sequence goes on from NW_014013744.1 coordinate 460,016, forward strand.
GATGGCCCATTATGTTCCCCCACGGCAAAATGGTGGCACTTTCACCACTAGCACAAAGAGGAGAAGCATCCCGTAATCAGTGGGGGTCATAGATATACGGTGGCAAGCAGTGGACTCGACCTCGGAACTACCAGGGAGGAGAGAATTCTTTTATTTCTCTGCCTATCTACGGAGTGCTGTACTGCATTTCTCCATTTATATCTAGCATATTTATCTATATCTGCTAGTCCTATCTATATCTAGTATATTTACTGATATCTACTTCGTAATATCGAGTTTATCTACATCAGAGTGTATCTAACAGCGAATACTAAAAGTAATAACGATGGCAGAAGAAACGGCGATAGTAGAAGAAAATAGTGATAGTAGCAATAGTAGAAAAAAGTAGCGATACTAGAAGAAAGTAGCAATGTTAGGGGCTTACTTCGCCAAGCCATGTTATACGAATATCATTAATATTGAGAACTCATAATTATGCATCAGTAGTTGCCAATCTGTCCTGCAACTCATACCCCGGCTGCAGCCAAGTAGGACCATTAGTCGCCTCCATTCCTTCGAACTGTGATATCAAGGCTTGAAGCTTGACCCCCCTCGGCTGCCGCTGCCATGCATAGGAGGATGAACTGAAGATATCGTCCATTTCTTCTGGAGGTCCCCCTTGTGTCTCGCGAAAGGCAGCCGCCACGTGGAAAAAGGCGACCATATTCACTAAACAACTTGATAAGTCACATGTTTGTGCATGTCAGAATCCAGAGACCACCTACTGACGACGAGTATGAAGTATGTCTGGGAACTATTGGAGCCTCTATGTCAGTAGTCTTTATCTCATTGCCAAAAAGAGACGGGATAGAAGACAAGAATAGCGAGACGAAGTAGAAAAGAGGCAGCAAACAGGAAGAGAGAAGGACGCCTACTCGTAAGACAGCACTGCCGATCCGAACCTGTTAGCCTTCGCTCTAGAAAGATGCATGTTCTTCACTTACGCAAACTAAGCTCCGTAAAGGTCAAGGCCACATTGTAAATCCAATAGCATATCGAACACAGTGCAATCCCTCTGGTGCGAAGGTGATTCGGGAATATCTCTGCTGTGTAAGTCCACGATACTGGGCCCCACGAAGCCGCATATGCGATGATGTAAAAGCAAGCGAAAACCACCACGGCCGTTGAAGCGCCTCGGTTTTCGATGACCCAGGGAAACCATCCGTAGATGCTGCTTCCAATAAATTCCAAGCTGAGTTCGGCATATTCGCTATGGATTATTCCTGTGAAAAGAAAAGAAAAAACAAGATTAGCTGCCATGTCTGTGATTGATCTGAGCAAGACTCAAGCTTCACCTATTATCGAGAGACACGATGCCATTGTCAAGGAGCCAATGAGCAATGTCACCCGTCGACCCCATTTATCCATCAGTCTCGAACCCAGAACGCATGTGGCAACGACATTGAGCAGATATAGAACGAAGATAACCAAATTGGGGTGTCTAACTCCTGCGGCAGTCACAACAAAGACAGTGTGGTGAAGCATAATGTGCATACCACACGCTTGATTCCACATCTGCATAAACAGACCCGTCACAAGCCTCCTGAACTCCGAGACACGAAGCAACATTCGCAGCCGAGGCTGTCCCTTCTGGCGCTGATCCCGGATATCCTCCCTCATTAGCTCATACTGCGCCCGAAGTCTAGGGTCGTTCATTCTTTTCTTTTGTAGCTCGGCCATGAACGCATGGGATTGAGCCCAATGGCCCTGCGAGGCAAGATAATATGGACTCTGGGGCAGCAAGAACGTAAAACCCGTGAAGATAGAGCCGGGAATAAGTTGAAAGATAAATGATACTCGAAGAGCAGACATGAGATCTTCGCGAGGAATCGGTTCAGTCATGTCAAGCATGCTCCACGAGAGCTTAGCAGCGACGTATTGGTTGACATTTTGCAGGAAGATACCGGCAGCGATAAACAAATATAGAAGGCTGCCATCATGTTAGCCTCGGACGCCATGTCATGAGTTTCTACGCACCTCATGTAGGCTCCCCGATTCTCCCGTGGCGCTATTTCGACCTATTTGACTCGTCAGCCAAACTTATCACTACAACAAAGCACTCCTTACCATATATGCGGGCGCAGCGACACTGAGAATTCCAGCCGCCAGCCCGGCCAAGACTCGTCCGATAGACAAAACCGCAAGCCCTGGTGCAACAGCCATGAGACAGCTTCCAATCAGCCAGAACACAGATGCGCAAAGCATAGTCCTAGGTGGCTTCAAGTCATCCATGAGGCGCCAAGACACGAGTGCTCCCAGTATCGAGGCAATAGGCATCGCAGCCGTGACAATTTCCCTCTCCCACCTCAACAGGATGGCAAAGGTTGGTGAGTACGCCATGACATCGAGAAACCCTGACATGGACGATAAGTTGAGGCCGATGAGGAGGCCGCCTTAGCAGGAGGCTCTGTTAGAAAAGATGGGCGTTTCTTAATCCGCGGTAGGCACCTAGGATTGGATGGGAGCTGGGGATAGGTATGTAGATACTCACTCATGGAGGCGATAACGCATATATGTATAGCACTTTTCAATATCATGGCGACAACTGCTGATAAAGTAGCGAGAACAAAAATAATTCGCGGTAAAATGCGCGTTGGCCAAAAATCATGCTGCTGAGACGATTAAGAACAAAAAGGCACGGAGAAAGCGGAGCAGAAGATGCTTTTGTTGTTGGCATTGAAGTGGGAAAGAAGCATGTTGTAATGTAAAGCATACCTAGCGAGCAATTGGAGAGGGAGTAGCTATCCAAAACTTATAGGGGGGCAGCGAGTAGCCCCTTACTTGGTCGTATCAGACGGTAGAAGAAGCTACGGTAGAGATAGAGATGGTAGACAGAGTAGCGATATAGCGACAGAGAACTGTATCACACGTTGGCAGTCACAATTCACAAGCCTAAGAACAGGCCTCCAAATTCTGAGCAGCTACCAAGCATTTCTTTACAGGTTTGAAGACAAAAGCATATACCATGAAACGTCCAAGTTTCAGGAATACAATCCATAGCCAACAATAAATCTTCCCTCTCCACAGCTCTGCGTAAAGCAGCCTCTGCAGTGAGGAAAAAGTGGTGACCAACATCACCGAGAGTCCATCAAGCCCAGCCACAGAGGCTACCATCGACAAAGGCTGTCCGGAAAAAAACGTGTAATTCCAGACACCCTCGCCGACGAGGCTGAACAACATCTCTCTTCATCTGCATCATAGTCAGCGTCCAACAGATCCCAACACCCCCTCCCTGCATGTCACTTCGCAATATGCTTCGTAGTTAGTTAAAAGTTCAGGTAAGAAATCGATCGATTCGGCTCAATGCGTAGGTAGACGGTAGGTTCAAATAGTCGCGATCCCTGAGGTATTCCATTAGCTGGCGGTCACAAACAACCGCCCTGGCCATAAGAACAGTAAAAACCACTGCTCTGGATCCTCCATCGCGCCTGATCGTCAAAATGTTACTAGTACACGTTCAAATAAACAGAAATATGAGCCCTCCGCCCTCCCTCCAAATCCACAGGGCATTATTCTCTAACATGCCTCCATTATGCCAATGTACTCATTCGTAACAATGGGTATCCATAAACGCCAAATGCCTCATTAGTCTTCATAAATGCTGCGTATACCTTTAGGTAGAGCATGGTGGTTTAGGCACGCTTCTCATGAACGTGCTGGAGAAAGTTTCGCTGCATCCTAAAGGATGAGTAGTCTCCTCGGAAAATCACATCAAGGATGCCACCACATTTGGCATCTTTTGCAACCTCTTTCATACGCGCTTGGAGAGCGAGATAGGCATCGTAGAAACGAATCCGAACGCCAGGCATATTTGATGAGGAGCCAGCAATGTCGTTGGCCGGATTGTTAGGATCAATGATGGAGAGACGGGTCGTGTTTTTGTAAGCAAAACTGGTGACCTTGGACTAGAGATGGGGGGTATTGCGTTAGCAAAAGGAAAGAAAGGGGGGAAAGAAAAGAAATTATCGCCATGTACCTTGGGAATATATCCAATAGGAGTAGTAAGAGAAATGGCATTCCTCTCATAGTTGAACTGGCGCCCGTATAGTTCGAAGAATTCGAGAAGCATCTCTCCAAGATGGTGCTCCGGGATGAGGTTGCGGCTCTGGACTTGGGGCATGAGCTGCAGCATGCTGACAACTAAGCAAATGATGGTGAAGCCTCCCAAGCCTCCGTTAACAGGCTCATTCAAGCCCCGCATGAGAAGAAAGTGCTTGATCACTGTAACGAGGATAGGCATTGCCGGATACTCCTTCTTCCAGCGCGCAAAGGTTTCAATCGCCGTAACTCCGCCCAGGTTTTCAAAGGATACGTCGACTCTCAGTCCGGTGGCCTTGTCAACAAATTTGACGAGCGGGATTCGAGCGTGGGCAATAACCTCGATCGAGTCGAACTCGGCAACTCGCTGGGCCACAAGAAACTTGCGAAACTTGTACAGCCAGCTTCTAGCACTGAGGTACGTAGCGGGGCCGCCTCTCATGAAGCTAGCAGAGCATACAACCATGTCCATGTCAGCAGTTGGAAGGTATAGGCCAGACTTGAAAGAGCCGAACGGGAAAAGCTGAGCGCTGGCAAAGCTTCGGTCGTCCCTCTTCATGGCCTTTCGCAAGTTGTCTACCAGACTGTCGCGAATTGCCTGCTCAAAGTCACGAGGCTTGACAAAGTGGTAGAAATCCATGATTTCTTTGTGCAGTCTGATGCGGCATGGTTAATATGACGGGATAGATCCACCATTGCCCACGCAAGGTGAGCAAACAAGATAAACAAGACGGAGAGGCTTACCGAAAAGGCATATCTGTAGTGGCAGAATGGTCGACAGTCGCCCATGGACAAGGCTCTTCATGTGATTTCGGTGCCCAGTTTGGCACTAAGTCTCCCTTAGAAGGCTTCATGTTTGCTTTCTTGAGCTGGCCGTAATCTGGTGGTTGGATGATCTCGTCGTCTGCAGTACGCTTACGAGAGCCAAGAGGACCTGGGGTGTTGTGGGTAACAACTGGTTTGCTTGGGAGAGAATTTATACCCATAGGAGGCGGTGGAAGCTTGCTGGGTAGAATACCGGAAAGTTCCTTGCGCGGCGGTGGTGGCTGGGAGTTAACAACCTTATCGTCGCCTGACTCTTCACTCTCCTCGTCGCTAGGTTCAAACGAAAGGAAATCTTCAGCCTCAGCAGCGGCAGCGGTCTTGATTGTAATCTCCTCCACCCTTGCCTTGCGGATTAGCTTTACAACGTCCCGCTTCTTTCGAGTGGTCTCGTCTGGGCAAGGAAGCGCTGTGTACGGATCTGGATTGGACCACTTGGGGGTTGCTTCAGCAGACTCATCGGCCAAAGCCGTGCGCGCTCTTTTTCTTGAGGGTTCTTCTGTATCAGACTGCGACGATCGTGAAGAGATGTCCATATCAAGCTCGTCATCGTCCGAAAGCTCGTCTAGATCGCGATACTTTGCGCCTTCGCTGTTGTGTACACTCTCCTCAGGGAGGTCAGTGTTGATGCCAGAGATCAAGGCGCGCTCAGAATGATGAGGCGGCGGCTGCCAGCGAGGTCTGCCTAATCTCTGTGCCGGGCCGCCTCTTCTTCCGTCTCTCCGCGGCTGGCGTCGATGTGACGGCTGGCCAGCTGGCGCGTAGTCAGAGATGCCAGCTGGTTTCTCGACGCGAAACGTAAAATCTCCCTGAGGGACGGCCGGCCGGTATGAATCGCCGCCTCCACGGTCATCGCCATATGGGCGAGAGCGAGGCTCTTGCCTCCGGTCACCGGGGCGCCAGTTATCAGAGTCATGATAGGGTCTGTCGCGCGGCTGAGAGAATCGTGGTGGTGAGCGTCGGAAGGAATGGCGATTTCGGTCGTCTCCATAGCCATTTCTCGGACGGTCGTCGTTACGCCGCTGCGGTTTATTGCGCACCATGTTGGGCCCCAGTTTCAAGCAAGTTTACGATGGAAGCAGCCGGCGCAAAGCAGAATCACGCGATGCGAATACACGGCGTTTATGATACCCAAGAGGGTTGGGAGAAAAAGTATGCGTGATACGACAAATTGTGGTTGCTCGTTATCAGCTTATCAGCATGGCTGACTCAGCAAAAAGTGCTGTAATCTAGGTACTTATTCGCGATGATGAGAGGCAAAGGCACCTATCTGGGCGTTTTACGGGCATATTGCGGAGGGTTGAATAAAAAATTGTCAAATTCTGTTTCTATGTTGCAAGAATCCATCTACATGAAAATTTCTGACAAATTGTGGTTCTGAAAGGTCAAAATTTTAACCTCTCTAATGGTCCCGCAGTAAGTAGGTACCTACAGTTCTGAGTCTATACCCCAGCATGAAACCTTCAAGGCCAAATCTATGACTATTACCAGTTCGCAATACATTAGATTTATGCTTTCGGGCAGTTAAATAACATGATACAGTAAACAGAAAAGAGAGTGTGTTTGTAATTATTGAGCAGTGCCATGCAAACGAGCGAGAATCGCCACCCAGTCTTGCCTCTTTGCCCACTCCTCCCAGGTTGTCATGGGACAGTCAATGCCGGCCTATAACACATCGTCAATGATAACAGCTTAATTTCACTAAATGGAACATACACATACCTTTCTAATGTCCTCTGCTTGCAAAACATCCATGCCACCATCATAGCCTGGTTGTGAGCTGTACAAGAACATGTCGGTAATCTCGCCTCCAAGCTGCGGCTCTCCAGTTGCCACAATCATCTCCTCGGGAGAAATCTGTCTGTAGGTAGCTGGAACGCCAGAAACTTCGCTCCAGGTTTTGATAAACTCGGGCCAAGTGCAGTTTGTTCCTGCGGCCATGTAATCCTTTCCAGGAGGCATCTGCCAGACAGCATAGGTGAAAGGCCCCATGTCGTCAACGGGAGCGAAATGAGGAATTATCTTTGTAGAATCCGTGGCAAAAGCCATCTCGAGTTGCCCATTAGGAAGCTTGAAGCCAGGTTAGAACACAGGATTTACCACAATGCTTGGTCACACGTGTCGAGTAATGAAAGAAACCAGACGTAGTTTGTGCAACTCACTTTACCAAAATAAGATTGCGGCAGGATGTTGAAGCTTGTGTAGAAAAAGCCCGTCTGGATGCACGACATCTTGGCTGCAAGCTCGGGATAGTGCTCTTTGACATAGGCCGGGAAGATGTCGGCCTTGGAGTCAAAATGATACAACTCCTTGAACTTGCCGCCGCTGCACTTGCCCGCGTGGCTCAATGTGGAAACGAGAAAGCCATTCGCATCCAGCGAACCGGCAACCTTTGCAGCGGCGTCGACAATGTTCTTGCCATGGCGATACTCTGTGTCGTAGGCAAATCGACGATACGAAATGCCCTGGGCCTCGGCAGCCTTGCGGCATTGCGGGTGGAAGAAGGGCTCCCAGTAGTCGGTGACGCTGAAGATGACATTTGCTCCGGCAAAGGCCTTGTCGAGGCTGCTTGGGTCGTCGAGATTTGCCTCGACCAGCTCCGCACCTTGTGATGCGAGTTCTTGTGCTGCGGGAGAGGCAGGATTGCGAGTGAGACCACGGACCCGAAACCCAGCGGCGAGAAACCGGCGAGCCACGGAGCCGCCTTGGTTGCCAGTGGCACCAACGACGCAAATGAGTTTTCTCCCTTCAGAGCCCATTGTGGCTTTTGACTGATGATGAGCGTGAATCGACGGGGAAGCGATGTCGTATTGGACAAACAATTAGTAGCTGCGAAAAATGGCTCCGGCTGGAGACTTGAGAAGCGCTCAATCTGGAAACTCGGTGTCTCCACTACGGGCGAGACGAGAGAAATGAATGAGACAAGACGAGATGGAAATCAACTCGCATTACAGAAAGACTCAGAAGGCTGATTTGATTAATCTAAGTCGACAGCCCCTCACCAGCTCCCCCAGCTCCTAAGCCCCCTTAACGGCCCAGCATCATACAAGAGTCAAGGTATTCAAACACTAAAATTGTATAAGGTAAGGCATTACTTGTACGGGCACCATCTGCGGTGTCGAAAAAGGAACTACGACACTAGCTGATGGTGCTGCCGGAAACTTACTCCTACTCCAACTAATAGTCTCCGTCAACGGGACAAAAGAGGAACCAGAGCATTCCTTGGAGATTGGAAACCTCGGTGGCAGAACATCTACTCACGCTTTATCCAACCGACTACAAACATGAGCCTAATTGAAGCCTCGAGGACCACAGTTACCAGCTAGTCGGATCCAAGTGCGCTGGTCTTTTAATCCGTGCTATTTGCGTACAGAAAAGTCCCCAATTTCGCATGGTCCCGTCCCAGTACCATGGACCAGCTCTCGCAAGCGACGGCTAAAACCACGTGTAAATGGCCCAGCAGGGTCAGGGGTTGAGCCATCGTGTGGAGACTTGCGAGATGAAATGCGCAGCTTCGTCAGCCTATCACGGTCCTCAATCAGGCTTCTGGCAACCCACTTACATATTCGTCGGCGAACCGCAGCACCGACCTAGCCGGCTTGGTTTCAGCAAAAGGCGTGGCGTGAGCGCGGGATGCGACGGCGAGGCCAAGGAAAAAAAAGACGAGCGGGTTCGCAAAAGGCCTCGGTTCAACGGAGTCGAGAGGACACAGTCACTCATACTTTGTATGTACCTGCTCGGTTTGGTGTTGATGAATGCTGCGTTTACGAGTACATGCATCATGTTCGCAGACCAGAACCGGCGCCATCATTACTTGCAGATAGATGCAAGTGCTTACGCGTGTAATGGCGGGAAAGATTGCCGTGCTTCCAAGCAGATGCGCCGGGCTTAGATACATGTAAGGTAGTAACGGCTGAATCACTCAAGAAAGAGAAAAAGTGACGGCCGACGACGCCACACCAAAATGACCAGGCATAGAGAGACACCATGCGAGCTTATATCAAAGACAAGCCCGTAATATTACACAGGATGTCATGCATAGACCTCCATTGGCACACAAAACCTCATACAATGCAGCAACCAAACACCTCATGACCAACATCAAAGCAGTAGACGGCCAGTTCAGTACGAGTACTCGTAGGAACATGCTAGCTCGTATACGTATTAGTCCTCCCGAGGCCGAAATGGCCCGGAGCTGTAAGCTTCGCATCCCGCAAGCCGCTCCCCGCCCCAAACTCGACTCTGTTCTTACAGGATCAAGATTGCCGCTTCCTTGGCCGCTAGGGGAAGAAGAAGAAAGGACTGAAAAGGGGAGCAACTCGTTCGCCCGCTAATTTAGCAGTTGATCTCGAACCCGCGAGCGCCGGGAGCCCCTGGTGTATCGATCCCTGCGTACGTGGCACGACCAGGCGAGAGAGAGAAAAAAAAAAGACACCAGTCACATCTCTGCGACACAACCTTGAACCATGGCGTCTCCCATTGACAAAACAAAGTCCCCTTCCACTTCTCCCAAGAGCAAGGGAAAATCACCATCCCTCTCGCCGCGGCATTCTCCGTCTCAGTCTGCCGGGGTTGTGACCCCCTTGGCCGGCCTCGTGGCTGGCGACGCCGACAATCCTGTTCCAGTCCAAGTCGATGTGAGTGCAGCCATCATTGATCTCCGTCACGTGTGTCGACCTACATGCGTAATGCAATGCAACGCGTTGAGCCTCTTTGTCGTGGACAAGGGGGAGATAAGAAGAAACGAGGGGATACATGAGAAGAAGATCCAGGGGAGACGAGAAACGACAATCGTCACACAACCGCTTACATGAATCTTGGACCAGACCGATGCATATCCCGATGACCCGGCAGACGTCGACTCGACCTATGGCTCCGATCAAGACTCGGCCTACACCGGCTCCATCACATCGTCCATCTACAACTACCAGTATGAAAACGGCCGTCGCTATCACGCTTACAGAGAGGGCCAGTACGTCCTGCCCAACGACCAGCAAGAACAGGAGCGGCTCGATCTCCAGCATCACATATGGCGCCTCCTAATCGGCGGCCGCCTCTTCACAGCGCCTCTGCCGTCGCCCGACAGCGAAGACGAGCTGCGCATCCTCGACTTGGGCACGGGTACCGGCATCTGGGCGATTGACATAGCCGACGAGTTCCCCAACTCGTCCGTCTTTGGCGTCGACCTGTCGCCGATCCAGCCTGAATGGGTGCCCAACAACTGCCGCTTCCACGTCGACGACTACGAGGATCAGTGGACGTACCACGAGGACGAAAGGTTCGACTACATACATGGTCGGGCCCTCAGCGGCACGTCAGCTGACTGGCCGCGGTTTTATCAGCAAGTGATGCAGAACCTCAAGCCCGGCGGCTGGCTGGAGATGCAGGAGTACGATGCGTGGATCTTCAGTGATGACGATAGCTGTGACCGCGCGCCATGGACGATGGAATGGGTCGACAAGCTGGACGCTGCGAGCAAGATGTACGGCAAGCAGATTAACGTGGCCCAGTATCAGAAGCAGTGGATCCTCGACGCGGGTTTCGAGGATGTTGAGGAGAAGATATACAGGGTACGTTGAAGCATTGATGGCATTGGCGTTCTACATGTCGAACCGAGATGGGTCGATGTAACAACAAGCAACATGAGCAAGCAACGCTAACCATTAGTTTATAAAACAACAGATACCGATCGGACCATGGGCCAAGGATCCTACACTAAAGGAGCTGGGCAAGTTTGAGCTCACGCACATGCAAATGTCTGTCGACTCGCACACGCCAGCCCTTTTCACGCGCGTATTGAACTACTCGAAAGACCAGGCAGATGTGCTGATGGAGGGTGTCAAGCGAGAGTTTCGAAGCCGAGACCTCCGGTTGATTACTAGCTATCGGTTTATCGTGGGGAGGAAACCTCTCGACTCATAGGGGAGGGGGGGTGTAGATGAGGCGAAGGAGGATGGGCTGATAGAGCTGGCTTTCGGGCTGTATCGAGAATGCATGTGTGATGGGACATTGAGACGGTGAGAGGGGATTTGAGATTTTTTGCATTGATTTGTTTTGTTTGCTTCTTAAAGCGTATATTAATTTGGAATTTGAATACAGCTATTTTTGCCATATGATGAAGCTGATCAGCGTGTCACCACGCCTGTGTCCTACTAGGTATCAGAGTGAAGGGAATTGAATCACCATTCATATGGACATGTACACAGCCTCACCTTGAATGTACTTGTATCTCCTACCACCAAGCTCAAGTACCAGATACATACCCCAGAGCCGGGGCTCATCCAAGCATATTCTCGTAGATGTCAATACGGATGTATCCGTAGATTCTTTGTCATTATTGGTGAGACAGAGGCCGTCAAGGGGCGGGTCACCTGCAGCTTTTGCATTAGCTGTCAGCGCGCAAGGCAGCCTTGAAGACAAATGCTTGTTTGCTTACACTGTGGTGGTTGGGCTCAGTCGGGTTTGTCTCGGATTACATCAATGCGAGCTGCCTGTAGTTTAAGGCCGGGATGCTGGGCTTTTGGAGCAATTTTCCGCGGACATACAGCCCAGTACTCCGTATATGGCCAGTCATTCACATTGATAGCTGTACTATGAGAGTGACAAACTCATACTCCAAAATAGATGAATAAATCGACAACTCCAAAAAGCAAGGCGAGCACAGCCCCATGTGGCGTCCGCAAGGCTGTGCCAGCTGAGAACGAGCTTGATCAAGTGAAGCGTCCATAGGTGCATAAGAACTACTGCTGCCAGGCCATTTTGCAACTAGTTGCCAAGTCATCACATCTCCATAGCTCACCGACCATTGCGCCTCGTAGGGCTCATGCGGCTGATGGGATTTTCACACCCGTCAGGTTTAGTGCTCTTTTTCTTTTTCCTTCTGGTCGAGCTTCCATCTTGACTCGCTCACACACAACGCACACGCCCGCCGAACCAAACTAAACGCAGGGGAGCTATAAATAAAAATCCAAAAAATCTCTTTGTCGCCTCTCGAATCAGCATCGAGGAATCAGGCACGACACAATGAGGTCGACCGGGGGCGAGCAGCGCGCGAGCGAGGTCAACAGCGCCATGCTGAGCGTCCCGGGATACGCAGACGACACGATGCTCTTCATGCTGCGCTGGGGGAGCACGGCCCAGGTATGATGACCTCATTTCATTGCTTCACTGGAATTCTCTTTTCTTTGCTTTGCTGTTTATGTTTATCCTTTATCCTTTATCCTTTATCCTTTCACCATAAACATAAACCACAAAAAAACGCCCATCTCCATAATCTTACACGGCTGCTGCTCCACCAAAAAGTAAGACACCTGACGCATTTGGGCTCGTTGGCCGCTTTCGGGCTGGATTGGATGGTGATGACTGATGTGATGATCATCCCACACCCGCCGCGCCGCAGGAAGACAAACGCGCTTGGTTACATGATCAACCCTTTTTTTGTCATTTTCACGTCTATTTTCGCTTTTCAACATGTGATGGAGGGCACGACCTGTCGTCGAATTACGAGGTTTTGTTGCACGTTGATTGGCCTGCTCTATATGAGTCAACCGATCATTGCCTCCCGGGTATCAAGCGATGCCCTGTTCCCTCATGCACCTTTGCATTTTATTTTATTTTATTTTTTGTCTGCAGAGTACATACCTACTCGTACATGTACATACATACCTACAGTAGAGCAAACAGGCTGATGTGGTGTTGAATCGCTTCGGCATTCGCCCGGCATTCAGGCGACGCTACGCAAAGTCGACTATGACGAGTTCCAGGTCCGCGTGTCGGCCATGAACACGCATTGGTTTGAGAGCCAGAGAAAGAGCCAGTGCACAGAGACAAGCTCCGTCAGCGTCGGCACCCGCGGCACCGACCAAGGCGACGGAGAACCAGAAGCAGCGGCGGCGGCAGCAGCAGCAGCTGGAGAGGCAGAAGCGGCTAGCTGTGATGATGACAGAGAGGGCGGCGGCCATACAGACGACGATGCCGTGGATCCGCACCAGGCCGGCGACGAGGCCACTGACAAGGCCGCTGAGCTCAGGGCCCGGACGCTGGAGCTGATTCAGGATTTCCCTCACCTGGTGCGCGAATTTGACAAGTTTGTCGACTGTACAAGGATCATGGCGGCCAAGTATGGAAAGGCACCAGTATAAGATATCATATTGGATACGAGTAAGCGATAAAAAGAAGCACACGACGAGAGGAACGGTACCTACTCGTATGTACTAACGGGGAATACGTGGTAACGTTGGAATCAGCTTATCAAGTGGTGCCAAATTGCTTCATTAAAAAACAAGCGTTCTAGACGCCTAATAAGGACAAGGATCATATCATCTCACACCCCCCCAGTCGGTAGTCATAGTGATCACGTCTTCTTTTTTTTTTCTGCCAGCCAGCACTTATCGCACACTAGATGGAATACGGTCACAAAATTCACTTGGGAAACAGGTTTTTTTTCTAGGAATTGCCTTTTGCATTAATTACTATTATCTGTTTTCGGCGGATCCAAAGAAAATTTCCAACTCTCGCACAAACCGACGAGTTTCCTTCCCATCTCTCCCCCTCCCCTCCTAAAATCGACCAAAACAGTCCAGTCAGAAGAATGAATTTCGTATCACATCTGCCGGCGCATCACACAATAACAAACAAAAAGCACACAATTATTTCCAATTCCAGAAATTGTAGAAACGCCATCTTTCCCGGGGCAGACACCTCTAGATGGTGTCGCACTTTATGCAAAAGTCGAGAAGTAGCAAAAAGATGAAAATGAAAAAAGTTCTTTTGCGGAAAGAGAAATTAAAAGAGAAGAGAAGCACAAAAAAAGGTCGCCGCGCCAAAGATCCCCTTTCCCCCGAGCCAGCCGTGGAATTTGTGTGTTCGTTGACGGAGGACCCGGTTAGTGTTGCGGCCCCGGACACGCCGGCTCCGGGAAAAGAGGATCAAGGCTGGGAATTTCTGACTTTCACATCCCGAGTGATACCATGTCGATGTACAGTAGCGCTTCCAAGATGTGACCTTCTATGTCGACGAACTAAATTGTTCTTCCTCTTTTTTGGTTCCCCATCCCTCCGATTCCTTGTTCCTCCCGGTTCCTGAAAAGCTCACAACACACGCCTTAGATCCTCAAGGCAGTGGAAAGCCAAGCAAGGGGCCCGAGTCGCTTAGAGGTTGGCAGCGAGGACGGCAGCGGCACCGACACCGAGGAGGATGTTCTGAGACAGAGAGTTGGCTCCGGAGGTAGGAGTGGTGGTGGGCTTGCCAGTGTGGGTGACGCTGGTGCCGTTGGTGGGAGAGGCATGGCCGCCGGTCTGAGCCATGGCGGTGGCAGCGAAGATGGCGATGACAGCAGCAGCACGCATTTTGAAGGTGTGTGTGGTGGTTTGGGGTTTTTGGTTTGGTGTTTGTGTAAAAGAGGTTGGAGGTTGAGTTTAACGAATGGAATTGTTCGGCTGTAGGTTGATGGAAGAGAAGGAGAAAAGCAAGAAGCTGACAACGAAAGTCTGGCTCGCTTTATATCTCGGTCTGGATGGGATGATAAAGCATGGCCATGGCAAGGCCCCAAAGAAAAAAAAAGGAGCCCACCCACCACACCTCATGCAAACGCGCACGCCCCTGTCTATCCCACCCCTGAGAGGCGCCCAGGGTCAGGGATTACAGTAGTGCAATAGTGGTCTAGTAGATTCCACCTTGCGACATGCCAATGACTTGTTCCCAGCAGATCACCGCGTTAGTCGTGCTGCGCTGCTGCGTTGCGGTGCTGGAGGCTGGTTATCGCGTCATGTTCGCCACTTTGCCTGTTGCGGCCTCGACGACTGATTCCGTGGTGTGCACTATCAGCAGCTGCTGTGCCCTCCCAGCGGTCTTTTTGAAGCACCTGTCCGTCGTAGCGGCCACTCGAGTGCGCCTTTGCCTTGTTCCGGGGGGGCTGTGGATGTATCTCTTGAGCCGCTAGAGCTGCGAATGCGTGAACATAGCCCCCCTGTCAGGATGCCGGATATAATGATATATATAGAACAAGGGCAGATTACAGTACTACTGTGCGGTGCCTGTACACTAAGACGGCGCTGGACTGTGCTGCTGTACAGTACTACCTGGTATACTAAACATTGAATACCAGTGTCCCAGCCCTTTGTCCCATTGACAAGCTCCCTCGTCGGAGCCGGAGTGCCGCGCCCAAGTACCCGTTACCCGTGCGGTGGACGGAACGGTACTTTGCCTAGCTGTAGACTTACGCAAGCTGCCCAATTGCCTCCAGGGGGGGAGCGGCGGCCGGAAGCTCCGACTACTGTCCTCTGCCGCAGGGCCTGGTTTATGCTTTGTGATGAATTCTTTGCTGAGCCGCCCGGTTGAATATCCTTTGCGACGCCATTCCAATGCTACTAAACAGAAGAGGGTGTTTAGCCGCCTCTTTTGATCTATGTACTAGCTGGAAGGTCACTGACTGAATTGGGGGGAGGGGGGGCGCTTTTTTTTCTTGGTTTCTTGGAATTTTTTTTATTTTTTTTTCTGTTGATTTTGTGCAGGCTGCATACGAGATTTCCCTACTGCACTCCACGCGGCGGGCGGAGATTTCGATGCGATACGATGCGATGTGATGCCCAGGCACGACAAAAGAGGCATATTTTAGAGTTGTGCTGAATCATAACAGACACGAGGACTTGGACGAATGAATGAATCATGCTGCATGTACTGTCATCACAGTCAAAAAATACGACGAAAAGTACCGGTACCACAAGTGTGACCAAATCCGTCTGGATGCTGGTGCTGGTGCTGTGCTGTGCTGCGTGCGGCTGAGGCGCTCGATGGGGGTGTGTCGTGAGGCGTTTGCTTTGTGCGATAGCAGCTCGGTAATAGTACATGTACCGCGCCGGAATTGTTCAAGTTACATCGCCTGCCACACCACACCAAAAGATAGCCTTATCTTTTGAACCTCGTCGTGGTTGGTGTGCTATCTCTGGTCACTGTACAATTACTTCATTTCCTATCTGTTCCCTCTTGGCTTATCCGTTGTTAGCGCCACAGCTTCGCCGGGTTGGGCAAAGCCGCATATCGCCCATCACCAACCTGCAGCCCCATCCCCAGAAGCGAACAGGCAAACAGGAAAAAACACACGACGAGAACAGCGACAGAGAGGGCTTTTCTCCCTTGTTCCGCACCGGAGGCGGGCAAGCCACTGCCTCAAGCCACTGGCTCGTCGGATCAGCAAACAGCAAACCAGAGCCCCCCTCCGTCCCACGCTGCTGCTCCACCGCTGCGACATGTCGAGTATATCCGCCCTTTTTGGCCCTTTTATCCCGGGGCCGGGCTGCCTTCGTTTGGGGGTGGGAGGGCATACGCGTCATCAAGGGAGGGCCACTCTGCTTCCGGCCAAAGGCGTCTAGCTATGGAAATTTCCAAGGTATTTTTTTGCTTTCATCCTTTGGCACGTTGTACTTGTGGGAAAGAAAAAAAAAAACTGGGAAAAAGCGGGCGGCCGAGTGGGCTCTGGGGGGAGGACCCAGCCTATGCCTTGGATGAGGATGAAGCTGCTCCAACTTGGTCACCGTGCCATCCGATATGCTCGTGGCTGGTGCATTGATAACGATTGGGCCCTGGCAATGGCGTGACTGGGGGGAGAGAGATTTGCCCAATGCTCGATGCTTGTTTCTCTTGCCTGTATGGACCTGTATGGATACTGTGCATGGACATGGACTGGTGCTCGTAGGTATCACAGCGCATGTGCTCTCGCTAAGCCTCAATTGCAACTCTGTGGTGCAGCATTGTAACATGTCGTTCGTATTAAGACAGTGTCTAATTAATGTGATATTTTTATCTGTGTATTCCTTTGTTCCCTCTCCCCTCCATTGTCTGGTGTCTCGCCCCCATTTCGCAGTCTCTCCTTGTTCCCTGCTTGTCCCCGGTATACCGTTTTTTTTTTTTGCTATTTGCTGCTAGTGCCCGTTTTTTTTTTTACCCGCTGCCCAGTGCTTTGAAACAACGCAGGTTTCCCCTTTCAAGGCTTTTGTTCTCTGGCAGGGATACGGGTAAAGGAGAAGACGCAAGATTAGCAGTGGAGAAGTGCTCCGTTCGGTGGATCTTCTCAAACCGCCGTGCGTCTGCCGATCTGGGATATAGTAATGGCTCGCAAAGCTTGGCCTCTGTCGCCTTTGAGAGAACCCCTGGCTTTCCTCACATGCCCCATGTCTTTGCTCAGAGAACCACTGTGCTTGTGTTGTCTTGGCAAGGCTTCGCGTGCTGCTCCTGGACTGGGTCTTGATATGGGTGGGGAGAGCTTGATGCAGCTACCGAACTGGTACAGGCACTATACAGTACATGGAAGTATGACAGAGGTAGTAGCATCCATCCGTATTACCTGCACTGATGAGAGGAGTCGGAATACAGTAAGCAGAGGTACCGTGGTGTAATGTTGCTCTCCCGTGTATCTTTTCTTTTTTTTTTGGTCTGCTAATGTCCGGCACATATCTTCCAACTGCCGTTTTCGTGAATAGCACTACACCGTACACAGACCGTTCTCGTAGCTGTGCCAAACACGCCTAGTAGAGATTGGGATAGGTAGAGAACCATGGAATAATACGCCGAATGCCATGTATGTACTTGCCAGCCCGCGCTCGGCAATAAGTGAAACGCTTCCGGCCGGCCTCAACGGAAAGGGGAGGGGTGTGTGAATGGGAAGATCGCGATGTATCGGAAACATCTTTCTTTCTTTTTTTATTCGCATTACGCATTGATGAGCTAGCAAGTGTCAAAAGAAGACGGCCAGAGTGAAATTTGAATGTTTCAATGGTCTTTGGGCAATTCTCCGAGCGATCACCGCGCCACAATATGCAAGGTACGGACGAGCTATGAGGGAGATTGAAGTCATTTGATGCCCTTCTAGTCCAATGTATACCGTACGAGTATGTAAGAGTACAGTATTTCGCCACCGCGAACGTCTGCCCCAAACATGATCTACAAAAAGGAGAGGACGGAGGCGAGAAACACCGGGTCCGCCGTGTCAGAGGAATAAATAGAAACAGGAAAATAACGCGATATGTTACTTGCTTTTTTAAACGGGTGCCTGAAATGAAGGTTACTCGGAGCAGAGCCAATGATCTCGTGCAGACGGATAGCAAATGTATGTACTCGTAAGTGCAGGTGAGAATTGATTATTCCGTTTCGTTTGCTGGCCCAAGTGCTACCACTGCGGCAAGCCGGGAATATTCCCACAAAAGTTTCAATAACATGTCAACGGGTACCTTCTGTAACAAGGAGGTCCGTGTCCAGTAATATTTTCCTTGCTTGTGGCTACGAGGTACTTCTGGTGGCTCATTCTACTATACGACTATTTCATTCGTTTTATTTGATTTAATCTTCCTTCTGTATATCCCGCACTGCGCCAAGTGCTTCGTATATACATAGTATTGACGTTAGAGCGGTCCCAAGTATCAGGTCCAGTCCATAAAGGCCCACGTCCATCCAGTTCCCAAGTTTCAGCGCCCTTGGCGACAAGTCAGTGGACACAAGCCGCTAAGCCGTTTGCCGTGACCGCGGGCTCCAGTCGCCGCCACCAAACTGCGGAACCAGAACTGACTGCAGTGCTTAGGTCAGTCAATCCAAGGTTTGGCCTACTGCACTGTCGCGACGCACGGCCAGCGCCAAGCAATAGCGCTGCAGGGCCGCCATTTGCCGTTCTGGCCGCCCTGAAAGTTCAAAGTCAATCCACGGCGCGGGCCAATCGCTGCGCTGTCAAAAAAGTATCAGCCCCTGGACCGCTGCAGGTACCACAAGCCCAGCCCAGCCCAGCCCAAATCCTTCCCATGCTCAATCTCCATCTCTTTGCCATGGATCAATCAAAATGCTTCTTTTTTCTTCCGTGGCAGCCGGAGCCACCGCATTGCTCGCAGAACCCAGGCCCCAATCTCGGCTGCTTCTTCTGGGCTCCTCTTGGCCGTTTGCTAAAAGTACATAGTACTTGGCCAGGCACGCGCAATTTGCTGCTGGCGTCAGGTACCACGGGTTCTAGGCTCTAGCCCGCATCTCGCTCTCCTCCCCCCTTGCTCGCGAGTCGGGGACTTCGGCCGTAATCCAGCGTCTTTTTTGTTCCAATGTTGTTATTTTTCTCTCTCGCTCTCTCCATCGCCCGCAAAATGCCCCGTCCCCCATGTCGGCTGGAGCTTCTGGAATCTGGAACACGCTCGTCTCGCTTCAATAGACTCCACCGCTTGCTTCTTCCTTTGTCCAAGCTTTGGGCAGCGGTGTGAGTGCTGGGGCCAATTTCCTTTTCTCGGTCCCTCTTCCAGACGTCCATCCAGAAAACGAACTCCGTTGTGTGTACTCCGTAGGTAGGCGAAGGAATCCAATACTTTCAACTCCGCCGAAATGTCCTTGAGGAGACCGTTTACCGCCATCTTTGCGTCTTTACTTCCACAGCAAAAGCCCCCCACGACACTTGAGCTCCCTCCTCCCCTGAGCAGATGTCGCCATCGAGCGAATTCCTGCACAGTAGCATCAAAATCCAACGCTGTCACTGCCAAGCGGTCAAAGTTGCACGAACCCACGCCCCCAAGCGGTCAAGGCCCTTTCCCATCCAAACACCCCTTCCATCTGGCCAGCACTTCTCGCATGCCCACGCCCATCCACGCGAGCCGGCCCCCTTTCCCTTCCCTCCTTCGCCCAAAGCTTATCGACCAAGGAAAACCACTATCGTGGGCGAGATCCAGATCTCAGCAAGGGAACAATGTCCAGCCCCGTTTTCAATACCGTGGCCCTACATACTTGTGCTCCGTACGGAGTACGGCAAGCTCCCTTCTCGGCCCCCTTGGAGCCCTTTATTTCATCTGTAATCTCGCTACTTCGGTAGCCTTTCGCGCTACTTGTACACACACGTTTTTGCCTGGCCTGCCGGAACCCCCTGGCATGCAACGTGGAATCGCAATCCCGCTTCGGCCGGCGGTTTTTTTCGGTCTGGATGGCCGGACTTGGGAGCTAGCAATGCCAGGGTTGGGCGACTGTCCACGAAGTAGATACTCGTACTTGTATAGGTGGTTTGCTAAGCGTCGTGACGGTTCTGTATCACGCTGGTTAACGCTACGTAAAGCTGCTTCTGTTGAAAATAGGTACTGCTAGGTAACATGAACAAGTGACATGCGAGCTAGGTAGGTTACAAAGCGTAGAACAGTGTAGACCATCAGCACCAAGGCATAAATGTTTACCGTGGCTCAGAGCATCACCCTGTCTTCGGACAAAACGATATACGAGCCATTACTCGCACCTAACCTGCACCGGCATCACAAAACCTCTTAGAATGAATGAGCACTTTATTATTATCAAGAGAGAAGCTGTGTGAGAAACAGTTACCACAACGCCCAAAGAAAGCAATGTCATAAGTACGGCTATACAATGCAAAAGATCTATATATAGAGAAGTTCACCACTCGCCAGAAACAAGTCCATCACGTCATTAGCTTACAGAGAGCCCCCGCCCGTCATTTTCCCCAACCTCTCTGTCGTGAGGCAATGGAAAACAAATGCAAATGCATGCAGGAAAAAAAAGGAAACCTCCCTTCGAGTGGAGGAGCGTTATGAAAGCTCCATCATAGGAGCCCGCCTATCCTGATAGCAGGCTTATATAGCTTGAAGCATGATATCATAATATCACCTCAAAATGTCTGTCGTCGCCCCCCTTTTTCGTGTACTTTGATCGTCCAGAGTTGATGATTTAGTGAGCACCGTTCACCTCGCCATTGGTGGCGGGCACGTCTTCGGCCAAGCCAATGAGGACAGAGTACTGTCCACCAGCGCCGGCAGCGATAATCTTCTTGTCTCGCGTGGCAGTGTTGTCGATAAAGGTAGGGACATGGATGTCGTCAATGGTGCCCTGGCCAGTCTGGTAGTTGCTTGAGAAGCCCCAAGAGTAGGCCTTGCCGTCTTTGCTAACGGCAAAGCTGTTGTCAGTGCCAGCAGCAACCGACACGATATCAGAGACACCTAGGAAATGGTTAGCATAAGTTGTTGATAAAGGATGATGGGACCTCTACTTGCCTTCGTGCTTGGTGGGCTTGACGAGGATTCTAGCAGTGCCTCTCTCGTCCCGGATGACGTACTCCTTGTCAACCTTCTCAATAGCCTCGAGCTCAAAGCCAACCTGGTAACCGTCCACACGGCCCCAAGCAAACAGCTCTCCCTTTTCGGTGCATGCCAGGGAGTGGTGGATACCGCCCTCAATGCCCGTAACTGTGTGGTCGGCAAGGAAGCTGATCTTGACGGGCTTGAGAATGACGGCATCGTCTTCGCCGGCGTTGTTCTCCACACCAATCTCACCAAAGTTGTTCAAGCCCCAACCCCAAACGGCTCCGTTGTTATCAATGGCGAAGCTGTGGTACGAGCCGCACGCAATCTTGGCAATCTTGCCTCGAGGCAGGCCAACTCCCTGGGGAATCAGGGAAGACATCTTGTTGCGCTCAATGATGCGTCGGCCAAGCTGGTTCTGCTGGCCACATCCCCAAGCCACGACATTGCCCTTGTTGTCAAGCGCGAGAATGTGGTTGGCTCCGGCAGCGAGAGCCTTGATATTCTTCAGGCCAGCAACGAGCGCAGGTCGCGTTTGAACCCTGACACTTTCCGTAAAGCCCAGAATACCATCACTAGAGCGGAAAGTACCCCATCCATAGACACGTCCGTCTTCCGTAAGCACAAAGGAGGCGCTGTCACTAGCAACGACCTGAACGAACTTGGTGCCGGGGGCAAATTCCTCCTCGGACAAGGCAGTTGGTGTGCTCTCCTTGGGGTTGATGCCAGTATCGTCTTCATCTTCCGAGTCGGAGTCGTCAGCCTTGTCGGCGTCCCGCAATCCACCATCCCAGTTTGTGTCGCGACCCAGAGCGCCCTGGTCATTGACGCCCCAAGTGAGGATCTTGTTGTCGCGAGTAAGGGCAACGACGTGCATGCCGCCGCATGCAATCTGTACAACTCCGACTGTCTTGGCCGAGAGGTTGTCGTTAAGTCGAGGACGCTTCACATCGATGGGCTTCTTGCCGTTGACGCGCTTGCTTCCCAGTCCGAGCTCACCCGAAGTACCCTCGCCAAAGACGTAAATGTCCAAAACTTGCGTTGGAGCGTCGTTGATCTTCTTTCCAATCTCAGGATGGGCGGGCTTCTTGGCCTTGGCCGGCGCAGCGCGTGGCTCTTTGGCTGTCTTGCTCTTCTTGGGCTGGGGCTCTTCCATGACGACGTCTTGTTCATGCTCGTCCTCTGTCTCCGAGGCCTTTCGCTTGGTGGAGGTGGCACCATTTGTCACGGGCTTCTCATCGTCGGTCTTTTCGTCAGTTGTGTCCTTGACCACGGCCTTTGCGCTGGCCTTGGCTGGCTTCTCATCCTTCTTGACGGCCTTGGCGGCGGCGGCTTTGGTTGTTGTCGCCTTGGTGGCGGCGGCAGTCTTGGATGTCGCCTTTGCGCTGGCCTTGGTCGCCGCGGGCTTCTTGGCATCTGAAGCCGCCTTGGAGGCAGCGGGCTTAGCTACCTTGGGAGGCATCGCGACGCGCTGGTTTATATAGCTTTGGGGTCTGCTTGATAAGCGAAGGGGGGAAGGGACGGTATCGGGAGATGCGGTCGCAGAAGGGCGAAGGAAGCTTCAATTGCAGCGATAAATGCGGTGCAGCGCTTCCGAAAGGCCCAAAGCCAGATTCTTTGTTTTCTGATGCAGATGAAGAGATGGAGCGCGAGCTGCAAGGTGGTCTGTGGGATAGTTATAGGAGTGGCTCGATGATGGCAGGACGCGACCAGGTGAGATTTTTTGCCCAGCCCTGGTGGGTGGCACAGAGAAGTGGCTCCACACAAGGTAGGAACTTTACCAGAGCTACAGCTCAAAAGGGCTGACCGCTCTTGATTTGTCCGGCAGATGAATTGTCAGCAGCCAATGAGCGGCGTGTTTGGCACCTCGCGCGAGCGGTGAATCGCAGCCCGAAATTACATAATGCCAGCGAAGACAAGAATGCGCAGCGTGTGTGACCTGGTGTGCTGACTTTTGAATGAGATTGATTCAGCGCCCTCACTTTTTGCTCAGCAGGGAGTCGCCGCCGATTCCCAATCGAGGATAGCACGTTCAGATCCAGCTCATCATTTCCATATTTTTTTTTTTTTTTGATTGCATTTATTGTATTGTATTGTATCGATCCATTTATTAGATGCTACTGTAATATGCCGTGCCTCCAGAGGGAGGACATGGTGCCACCAAACGCCAGTCCCAATGTGTTGTGCATGTCAACAATAAACAACGGCACAGCCCAAGCCCGAAATAGCAAAAGCGCCCGCACCTTAGGCGATGGCCGACCTGCCAAAATCTACAAGTATGTGTGTACAACTCATCCGTATAAGTGCATGCAACATGCAACATGCAACATGCAACATGCAGCCCCATCGCTGCAGCCAAGTATAAACCAGCAGTAGTCCTGCATTCCGTTGCCCGCCCTGAACGCCACCATTGACCGGAGTCCCAAATGAGGAGCCGAAAAAAGAAAGGAAAAGTAATATCAAGGGAGAATAGCTATGTAAGCGCCTATCTAGCGACACACGCCTCAGCAGATAGCTCCCTCTTTATTTAGCGTAGTTGGTGAAGTCGATCTCGTTGGCTGGGTTGTATCCGCCATCGGTCGCCTTTTCGCAAGTACAAGCAGCTAAACAGCCAGAGTCAGCACACAGCCCAACGCTTCCACTTCCGATTCTTTCAAAGGGGCACTTACTAGCTGGTCGAGCACCGCACTGGCAGGTTGAGCCTGAAACGGGCGCGTTCTCTGTAGAGGCCCGGTCGCAGGTGCACTGGCCGGCGGGACGAGCGCGGCACGAGCAGCGCGGGCCCTCGACAGCATTCTCAGCGGTGGCTTTGGCGCAGGTGCAGTGAAGAGCGGATTCCTTGCCGCATGAGCAGGTGGCCTTTTGAGCTATTGGGCATTTTCGTTAGATTTAATCCGCATTGTAGTTGAGAGTCTGATGGGAGCATTATGTCGACTTACCACAAGCACACTCGGCGTCGGTACCCTGGCGGCAGCAAGTGGAGGCCTTGGTAACGGTCATTTTGACAGTAGTGTTTGGTTGAAGATGAGGGTTTTGGTTTGAAGAATTGTACAAGTCTTGGAAACGGATTGTAAGTAGAGAGATGCAGATGGTTGATGCTTGTTTGATCGGTGTCGAACCTAATACCTGGACGCCGGGCAGTGACGTCTTTTGTACCTGATGCTGTGCCCACTCAGCCTTGACGCTGCTGGGCTGATGACACTCGATTTGGGTCAGATTGCGGCGATGCCCATTGGCCCAGAGGATGTGGCGTGGCGGCTGGCCAATCAGGGCGCGGATATTTGCAAGCATGTTGCCGCAGCCTTGGATAAGGCTTCTAAGCAGACTATTCGCGTGGATCGATATTGCAAATCGTCCGTTTTCCCCTTTGATTGCTTGATAACATGCACATGATCGCCATACTGATCGATTTGTGGCGCAAGGATCAATCAGATAAGTCGTGGTTGGAAATACGAGTACGGGAGATGTCAATAGGGGATGCGAAGCTACCCTGAAGAAGAGCCATGGGACGCATTCGCATTAGATGATGGGATGCAAGACTTGGTTGATTAAGGGTCTTTGATTGTATTCTTGTTACTATCTGTGCCATAGTACAAAACTGTGTCTGCCATGGAAGTTATATGCGGCAGTGCTGTTAGTTCTGGGTAGTGCCTGTACCTTATAGTTGTTTTAGAGCTGTCAACACATAGTAGCCCCCCAGTAGTACCCCATTGTCCTCATAGTCTATCTGCACTTACACCATTGCCGAAACCCAGTACCGAGCATCTTCAACCTAAACTCCAATAGCCAGCCACACATATATAAGCGTGCTTCTAGAATTGCGGCCTCTTGACTACATTTCTACTGGCGCAAGTAAATAAATCGGAGTATGCGCCACGTTGTCTCTTTAGGGACTTGGCAACCCCATGAACAGCATCTTGTTCCTCCGCAGCATCTTGCTCCCACGGCATCAAGATCGCACCTCGGCATCTCGGGGTTCATTTCGACTTATCGCAATGCGACGCTGCAAGGGTCCTGCCGGAATGCTACTTGCTATGCATACAATGATACTACAAACACTACCAACATACATATGCGTGCGTCCGAAATATCACTACATATCCTTCTCGCAAGACGTGACCAAAGCCCTGCAAAAACTCTCCGTCTGACGCGTCCATCCATACAAAACACAACCTTGTCATAGAGTCAAGGCTCAGACAAGGAGGCAACGCTGTCTCCCGAGTCATGTCTGACTAATGCCAATACCAAGATCGAAGCAAATTTCCCCGCGATTTCAACATCTTTTTAAGGTTAGAAACTCCCGGGGAAGCATAATATAGCTGTCCCGTGGCGCATTAGCCAATTTACCCGGTCCAAAACGACGGCTCCTGATGACGGCAAAGTCCCCAGATGGGATGCCAACATAGCACACGCTCGTCTCCAATTTGATGCTTTTGAGGAGACGCTCAACAGCCGTTTTCGACTACCGTCTATCGCAGGCTCGTGAGTGGCTGTAAATAGATTGATTGATTGATGGATGGATGGAGGGATGGATGGATTCGAGAGCGAGTTGCTGGTCTTGGCCGCTCTCTGCGATGCTCACTACCTTGTAGTAAGCAGCTCCTGTGGCTTGCATTTTTAATGCAATGGCCACATGCACTCAGCTTGGGGGCATCGTGGTGAAACCTATAAAGAAGATGAATCCTGGCAAGCTCGCATTATGCCTTGCCATCCCTGTGCGAAGAAAATTTCGTCTGCGACCAATTACTTTCCTGCAGTTACAGCTTAGCTAGCGGGCTTTCCATTTGACGTTCGGATCCCTCGCCCGTAAATTTTTCTCTCTTTCCTTCCCCCCCTTCCGAGAATTTCTATACGACTTCAACTTAGCCAAAGGCTCTGCAGCTGCGATATTTATTTAAGATATCACCATGTCACCCGAGACGGAGGGAGGCAAGACTGAAATAGCGACGGATGTGCACTTGGCAGCTGAAAAAGGCCAAGCCGCTACTGACAGGTGAGCACTACTGAATCCTGCATCTCCAAATCACAGTCTGGGCTACATGTGTTTGTTGCGTCTTGTATTGTACCTGTACTGATGAAGATAACCGTGCTCTAGATATGGCGTGGCCCTCGTCGAATATGATGCCGAAGCTGAGCGTAAGCTGCGGCTAAAGATTGACCTGTTCATCGTCCCAACTGTGGCTCTTCTCTATCTCTTTTGCTTCATTGATCGCGCCAACATTGGTAAGCTTATGCCGAGACACCCGTCCGTCTACAATGTCTGACAAGCAAATGATGTGATGCACAGGCAATGCGAGGATTGCTGGCCTCACGAGTGATCTCGACCTCGAGGGAAATGACTACAACGCAATCATCTCCGTCTTCTTCATCTCCTACATCATCTTCGAGATCCCGGCGAGTCTCGCTTGCAAATATATCGGGCCTGGCTGGTTCCTTCCCCTGACGACGGTTCTCTTTGGCGTCTGCTCTCTGGCAACCGGCTATGTCCAGACTATGAGCCAGGCAGCCGGCGTTCGCTTCCTCCTTGGAATCTTCGAAGCCGGCATGATGCCCGGAATTGCCTACTACTTGTCCCGGTGGTACCGCCGTTCGGAGCTGACGTTCAGATTGTCTTTGTACATCGTCATGTCGCCTCTAGCTGGTGCATTTGGTGGTTTGCTGGCGTCTGCCATCTTAAAGCTCGATCACGTTGGCGGCGTTCGCTCGTGGCGCATGATTTTCGTTGTTGAGGGCATCATTACCATTGGCCTTGGTCTTCTCGGCTTCCTGACCTTGACTGACCGCCCAGAAACTGCACGCTGGCTCTCCCAGGAAGAAAAGGATTTGGCCATTGCGCGTGTCAAGTCTGAGCGGGTTGGTACCACCGCTGTCTTGGATAGCATGGACAAGGTAAAGATTAAGAGGGGCATTCTTAACCCTGTGACGCTCAGCACAGCCTTCATATTCCTCCTGGACAATATCACTGTCCAAGGACTTGCATTTTTTCTCCCTACCATCGTTGCTACTTTGTTTAAGGGCAAGACAACTATACACCAACAACTCCTTACCGTGCCGCCTTATGTAATGGGAGCTTTCTTTACCGTCTTGTTCCCCCTTCTTAGCTGGCGTCTCGACAGACGCCAGATATTCATCATCCTTTCTGCCCCCATGGTCATGGTTGGATACGCAATGTTCCTCGGCTCAACCGACCAAAAAGTCCGCTACGGCGCAACCTTCCTCGTCGCCTCCTCCGCCTTCGCCCTAGGCCCCCTGACAAACGCACAGGTCGCCGCCAACGTTGTCGGCGATACGGCCCGTAGCGCGGCCATTGGCACCAATGTTATGGGAGGAAACATCGGGGGCCTCATCAGCAGCTGGGCGTTTCTTCCATTTGACGCTCCAAACTACCATATCGGAAACGGGCTCAACTTGGCAACGTCGGGGATGATCTTGGTTCTGGCTACGCTGACGCTGCTGTGGATGAAGCGTGATAATAAGAAGCGAGGGAGTCAAGATATTGATGCGGCGTTGAGTGGCTTGACGGATGAGGAAATCGAGAACTTGGACTGGAAGCACCCTGCTTTCCAGTGGAGATATTGAACGAACAACACGGAATTGCACATGCCTACATAGGTAATTTTAATCATACATTTATTTACACCGCAATTGTTAGTTTCTTTTTCTTTAATCGCACGTGCTATACCGTCAGCGTAGATATGACACAATGAAGCAGTCTAGGGGCATGATATTTCTAAGTCTTGCGCTGCATACCTACTTACCTCTGACAAGTTAAGTTTCTGGTCTCATATGTTACAACTACGCTTACTAACTCCGTTATCAAGACTGTAGAAAAGTAAATAGATTATCTGGCATAGCGACTATTAGTTAGCTGGTAGGTTGACAAAAAAAAAAAAAAAAACGGGCAAATGACTGTTAGTACATCTATAATACATGATGGACATATATCCCATAAACGCATGAAATCGGCACTTCATTAGGGCATCTTTTAGTTCAGCCCCCCTCCAAAGCCGTGAAATCGATCTCCTAGCCCCTGAAACGTAGATTGATAATATCCTTCGTCCCAGCCTCCCAAGTCCCCATGGGGTGTGAGCTCTCCCGGAGCATAGAAATGGTCAGGCATTGGAAAGCTGTTGCCAATGTCTCCGTCATTAGGATCCGAGACGTTGTTGTTCCAAGATTGAACAGCAACAGAATCCATCGGGCCGCTGACACCCATGGTTGGCATAAATGACATGTCGCCTGAGAAGTTGTGGCCTAATATGCTCACTGCTGCAGGCGTAGGCACGACCGAGGGATCGGGAGCCAAGTTGCTTCCCCTCCTGTGCAAATCATCCTTAATGGTTCGCACGCTGTCTCGGGGTCCGAGAGCAGAGTTCCTGATGCTGCCGCTTTCGTCGGAACACTCATCCATCATTACAACCCCAGAGTCGGGCCGGGGAAGGATCTCTCTTCCCTTTCGTGGTATAAGACTTTGGAAGCTTTGTGCCCGAGATGGCTCGTTTCTCTTGTTGCTGCGATTAGTGTAGGGCATACTCTGTGCAGCACCGATACATCGCTCTACGGCCTCCATAAAGCATTGCTGGAACTTGGTCGTCAACGTCTCCAGCGTTGCCGGATTCGAAATCTTGTCGCGGAGAGAAGAGTGTAAGATTTCAAACGACGACATGTAGCAATTGGAGAGCTCAAAGTGCTCGATGACGGGAGTGAAGTCTACTCGATTAACATTAGTGGGTTTTCATATCCTCAAGTTTATCATAATCTAGGTGCGCATACGGTATTGATGGATCTGGTGGTCTTCATCATCTGGAAACAAAATGTTCCAGATTTCTTTCCACTGGGCTTCGGGGGAGGCGCCGCTGGCTCTTTTACGGGATAGGAGCTTGACCGATGTTGTTCCATCTACTCCCGACTCTGGATCGTGATCCATGATGTCGCACATCATCTCCTTTGGCAGACGCTGGTGATCGCGAAGCTCTTTCCGGGTGTGGAAGTCGCGGTTGCATCTGTCACAGACGAATGCGGACGGGTCGTCTCTCTTGTGTTGTTTGACAATGTGTTGTCTGTGGGAGAGTGTCAGCAGTGTAATGTACGCACATGAGCTGTGCATTCGATGGCAGAAAGGATAGGATAAGTCTCTGCATACCTCAGCTCAGCAAACTTGGGAAAGTATGTCATGGCACAGCTGTGATGATCCCTGACATTAAATCGCGACGGGTTCCTCTTTCTATAAGGACAGCTCAGACGCAGATTCTCTTCGTCCTTTGGATTTGGCCGTAGCTTCTTGGAAGGATTGTATCCCAGGCCCTCGCCCTCACTAAAGTCGCCATCATCCTCGTCTCCTCGGCCCTGCTTCTTTCTCTTGCCTCCGGATTGCGAGTCGCCGGCCCCACTGCCACCTTGAGAAGGGGTTGAGGAGCTGCTTGATGTCGACATGACTTGCGTCATATCAGCGTCGGATGGTGTGGCCCAGAAGCAATTCCCAACATCGCCGATAAACTTGCCCACGAGATTTCGCACTGCTGGTGTCACCTTGGACGACTCCTCTTGAAGATCTACCCCAAAAACTAATTGAAGGGTATAATCAAGAATGGCTTCTGTGTCCTGAGATGAAACGTCGTCTGATATAGACGATGCTGTATCCCACTTAGAGGAGAAGGAAGTTTCAATGGTTGAGGTTTCAAGCTGCGGCCATTCATGTGAGTCGCTGGGAGTCACACTTTCTTCCTCTTCCTTGATGGGCGAGACGCTGACGGCAAAAGTCAATATACGTGAGACCAAGAGCTGTCTCTAAAGATCTTCTGTGCTTGCCTTGTAGATTGATCCAGGCAGTCACCCTCGCTCACGGGAACGGGAGTAACAGGAGTGGCGACGTGAATCTCCCCTAGCTTAGCGCTGAGGTCTGGATATCCTGCAAAGGAATAGCCGTCATCGTCGTCATTGACATGGGTTGAACAAAAGGATCCTGTAGAAGACTGGTGTCGATGATACACTCGGCTGGCTGGGCGTGAAGCATCGATGGGATGGCCGCAGTAGATGTCGCTGAGATCGCTGGCGTAGCTGGTGCTGATGGGGCTGGCCAGGGTTGAGTGGGAATACGTGGTCGCAGAGTCTGGTACGTTTGCCGACGAGATGCTGCTTCTTGTCGAGGCCGTCCTCGAGCGCAGGCGAAATGAGCTGGGAGCAAAATGGAGGCTTTCAGGAAAGTGCTTCCGCTGGCCAAAGGCAGTAGAAAGGTTGTGGCTCTCGATGCTGGATTGCGGCGCCGTCAAGGGCTTATCGCTGAGCGAGTCTCTGGATCGCGAATCTCGTCGCAAGTGTATGGGAATATGATTGATGGCGAGGCCTGGTCTGCGATCTGCCTGCTCAATTGAGTTATCGGCCATGGAGTGAGCCGCGGAGAAGCTGGCCCGTCTTAATGTCATTGAGTGCTGAGAAATTGTTTCTATTATACAAGATCGACTTGGCTCGGACTCTGCCCACTTGTCAGTGTTTTGTCCACGGCGCCATTTTGAAAATAATAATGATTGAGAAGAGGAGAATGGATAATTAAGATAGGAAGAAAAATAAGAAAAGAAAGAGAGGGATGCCAACCTACATTAAAATTAATTATAGTATACTAATTGCGTGGGAAAAGAAAGGATGAAGAGAAAAAATGAGAGAAAGAAGAGAGGCTGCCTCTCCAGAATGCCTTATCATTGATAGGTGCGGGATGCCTACTATTATCCGTCCTGTATCCCGGCTTCAAGGCGCTGGGAATGCCTCGCGAACCGCTAAAAACCCCAACTTGGATGCCTTCTCAGGCCCCCCCTTCGCCAGTCCTGGACTTTTGCCTGCAGATTTAGTGTCTCGCGATGGGGCATGGCGCTGCCCAGCTGGGCCATACGACGGCATCCTTCGTGGGGACCGGCCATGGAGCTGCGCCTCTGATTCGCTCATGGTGACGGCTGTTGCATGGGGAGCACTGCTTACGCAGGCAGAGACGATCTGTTGAGGCAGCCCTATGGTTCGCATCTTGACAGACGCCAAGTGGCCGAGTCTGGTCCTCGATTGAGGTCTATTAGGGACCCTCCTGATACGGTTTTGTGGCCCGCGATCCTCCTGTCGAGCAGCCAAACGCGGCAAGTCACAATGGACACGAATAGGCTAGAAAGTCGAAGATAAAATGGCACCTGGATGGTCCAGTCGGGGCCGGGCTTGGGGTCTTGGGGTCTTGGTAAGCGCCAGCTGAAGGTCCGTCATCGTCTCATTGTGCTGTGCCGATATCCCCTGGAGGGATGGGCCTTAGTCTCTGATCCGGCGGGACGGCGCGCATTAGTCAAGCGCCTATGTAGGCAGGATAGATTGATTATGGTTTATCATAATTTCGATCAAATTGCTGTTGCTGTCAGTGGAGGAAACTTGGAGGTGAAGTGGTGAAGTGGTCAGATGGCAGGTTGGCAGGTCGTTGAGGTAGTATACGAGTAGTATTGATAGGTAGGATAAAAATAACGTGGGGGGAAAGCAGGGTGCTCTTGCCCACAGCAAACAACTGATGGTGGCTGCCATGGACTTTGTCTCCATCTTGACACCTTGTTTATCTGGCTTGTCAAGCTCATTTCGCTCTTCTCGTTGGTTCATGAAGACAAACCGGCGCATCACGGATACTTTGATACTTTGAGACTTTGAAACGAGCCTTGGTTTTCAGGCCTGTTGCACGTCGAGTTGCATGGAGGGTGTTTTTAGCCTTGGGCTGAATTCTGCGTACAAGCAGCCTGAGAAGGTCCTCGTGAGGCTGCTAGTCTTGCAAAGCTATGGATAGGACTTTGACTGGCTGTTGGTTTATAAGGACAAGAGACTGGAACTCGAGTTGAGGGAAGTACTCAGTAGATCCAAAGTATTCTATTTGAACCTGCTTGCATTGTGTGATCTCTGCCAAAACAGTCTATCGAGACACCGTTCTGAAGATTTTGATACCATCCATCAGAACTTCTCTTCAGTCCATCAACTAATCAATCCATCATGGGCACTCGGCAACCAAACAACAGCTCGAACCAGCAAAACGGCAACTCAGCCTCAAGCCCCTCCCCTTCTAGGTGAGTCTGCGCCGCTTCTACCGCTAGCTTCCCGGCTCCCTCCCCCAAAGCGACCACTAACAGCCGCCAAAAACTCGGCTATGTCCGCTAACGCACGCCATCGACGCCTGTAGCACAGCCCAGAGCCCAGCCATGCTCTCCCGGTTCCTCTATGACAGGACAAGCGTGCCAGATCGCCTGGTGGCGCGATCTTTCAATGCCGCGACCCAAGGCCCAGGACACGATGCCGATGCATCTGAGCTGGAGCATTACATGTCGCAAAGCTCCAACAATGTGCAAACAACGGGGGCGAATGGTAGACGTGCTTGACTTGGCGTGTATGTGTATGGAGCAGCCGACTTACGAATCATGTACTTGTACTTGTATAATAGATATTGGGAGATACCTGAGTGGGAGATAGGGACCTGGACATACCTTGGTAGGACGTTGGAAGGATGCGGGCAAGGAGGAATCGGGCCCGAGATGCTTGGCCCTGGCCGTCTGCAGGTGCCGTGGCGTCAAACGGGCGCATTCCTGAGTTTACTGGGGCTGTTATTCTTAGGCGTTCTCCATTCTACCCTTCCAGAACCACTCGAGATCCTCACAGAGCCTCACAGTTGCAGCATCAGCTATGCCTGTTGTGACAGTCCCACACTAACGGCGAACCCGATTCAAGAAGAGCATAGGCCACACATAGGCGACATATAGGCTTGAAATAGAAAGAAAGGGGTATCATTGAGTATACATCAATCTCTACAGGTGACATGCTAGATAAAGCCATATCCAATCAAATGCGGTAGTGTGCTTCATGAAGCCGCCTGGGCTAGCTTCCTGCGCTTGTTCCTTTCGTCTTGTTCTGCCAACACGCGAGCTGTCAATGTCGCCGCCATCGAGTTATTGATACCCTTAATTCTCGAGTCTGTCTCTTTCTTTGCTCGGCTGGCATCGTTCTTCTTAGTCTTCTCTTCCTTCTTTTCCGCATCTCCGTCCTCTTCGGCGTCTCCGGCCTTGCGCTTCTTCTTCTTGTCCGACTTGCCCTTCTTGAGCGTATGAGTGAGGCCGCTTGCCTGTAGATCTTCGATCCGCTTCTGTAACCTGTCTAAGTCTTTCTCAGCAGTTGGGAGGATAGCTATCACATTCTCTTGGGTAAAGGCCTCTCCACACTCCGGGCAGGCCTCTTCTTTGATCTCTGTAATGGCAACCTCTGCAAATGCGTGGCCACATGGCACCAAGTAGACGGCCTTTGTCGCCGGTCCCATCTCTTTCATGGATATTGGGCAAGCCCATTTATCGCCCGTCTTGGAGAATTTCAGCTTTGCCACGTCCCGTAGCGAGCGGATGCCCAGAGCTGCTGGTGTCACTTCGTTGGGGTCGTCAGACGGCATCAACCCCTTCAAAATGGCTTCATAGCTGTATAGCCTCCCCCGCCAGTCTGAAACTACTGCCTCCAAGTCGAGGGGCGCATCACTGAGGGCGCAGTGAGCCCATGCATGTGCTAGAGACTCGAGGGCCGTCGCCTTGAGTTCAGAAATCGTCGGTGCGCGCGCCGCGTTCTTGACCAGCTCGCGACGCTTGGGGATGGATCCGCCGTCATTGCCCATGGCTGCTGATCGTGATGATACGTATTGCGGTGTAGGGTTTGTGGAATGGATGCCTATGATTAGGTTTCGTTTCGACGCGGTGATTCAGAAGAATACGAGGAATCTTTGGGTTTGCAAGTGGCGAGAGTTTCTGCGGCGTGACCAAGAATAAGTGGTCATGGTGCTAACCTTCTCCTAGCTGGGTAGCCGCCGAAAGTGAGATCTCGCTCACTGGCAAATCACCGCTGCCGTTATCGATAGCACTTTCCGAGCCTCATGTGCCGCTCAGTGCCGACATTAAGCTTTGCGCACCGTGTCCCGCCTGTCCCGACCAAAACACTTACAGTGCGTATACAGTGTGTACAAACGCGCAGCGATCGATCCTACAAGCTACTATGAGGCTAATGGACCTTTCCTTGTCCTACCCAACCTTCATTAATCCGGCAACGCAGCTTGTCGGAGGCATCATGACAACGTGACCTTGGGCTGCCAGCGAGGCATTCCTTTGACTGTGTCACATCTTCATCTTTATCACCTTCCGACGGCCATCTGCGAATTTTCCTTAATCAAGAGCCTCAACCTCTGTCGCGCGTCATCCTATTTTCCTCGGAGCGATTTCGACCTCGCAGTCGAGCTGCCGCGACTCATAGCCTCGGTGCGGTACATGTGGCGCTTCCATTGAAGCTCCAGTCGAATTGGGGACGATGGCGCAGGCACAGCAGGTCGCCCTAGAGCGACTCGAATATATTACGAGGGGATTGCGGTCAAGGTGAGCTTCCGTGGTGGGGGGTTTCTGTTGATGTTTGGTCAAAGGGAATGACGCCGCTGATGAGTCGCCCCTCTCCAGAACTAGCGACGATGTGCGCAAGCGATCGGCCATCCAGCTGCGAGAGCTGGTGACCGTATGCCATCGAGGTGAGGCGATGCCGAGTCCGTCGTGTGCGTTTTGAAGGACTGCTCAATTAACATCCCTGTAGATCTTAGCCCCGAGCAGTTCCTCACATTCTACAACAACGTTAACAACAAAATCACCCAACTCATCACACATGGCAGCGACTCTGCAGAGAGACTGGGCGGTATCTATGCCTTGGATTCTCTCGTCGATTTTGAAGGCGTGGACGTGGCCGCCAAATATACCCGCTTTACGCAGAACCTCAAGACTATTCTCCGTGGCAAGGATACCATGCCTATGCGGCATGCGGCGATTGCCCTCGGAAAGCTTTGTCGGCCCGGAGGAGCCATGATTTCTGAACTGGTCGACTCCGAGGTGAATACTGCACTCGAATGGTTACAGAATGACCGAGTCGAGGAGCGGCGGTACAGTGCAGTTCTCGTCCTGCGAGAGCTTGCGCGAAATGCACCTACCCTAATGTACCAGTATATCCCAACCATTTTTGACTGGATCTGGGTCGGTCTTCGTGATCCGAGACAACTCATTCGCGAAACCTCGGCTGAGACCGTCAGCGCCTGTTTCCGCATCATTCGCGAGCGAGACCAGGAGATGAAGCAGATATGGATGAGCAAGATCTACAACGAGGCGAGACAGGGCCTGAAAGTAAACACGGTTGAGTCAATCCACGCATCGTTGCTGGTGTTGAAGGAGCTTTTAGAACAAGGTGGCATGTATATGCAAGAGCACTACCAGGAAGCTTGTGATATCGTCTTCAAGCACAAAGATCACCGTGACCCGACCACGCGAAAGACTGTGGTGCTGCTGATACCAGACCTGGCAAGCTACTCGCCAGCCGATTTCGCCCATTCCTGGCTTCACAAGTTCATGGTCTATCTTTCTGGCATGTTGAAAAAGGACAAGGAGCGTAACGACGCTTTCCTCGCCATCGGAAACATTGCAAACTCTGTCAAGAGTGCCATCGCCCCTTACCTGGATGGCGTTCTGATCTATGTGAGAGAAGGCCTCAGCGTACAGTCTCGTAAGAGGGGCTCTGTGGATCCAGTCTTTGACTGTATCAGCCGTCTTGCCGTGGCCGTTGGCCAGACTCTTAGCAAATACATGGAGGCTCTCCTTGACCCCATCTTTGCTTGCGACCTAACGCCTAAACTGACGCAGGCTCTGGTCGACATGGCATTCTATATCCCGCCTGTCAAGCCCATCATCCAAGAAAGGCTGCTAGACATGCTGAGCGTTGTCCTATGTGGCGAATCCTTCAAACCTCTCGGCGCGCCGCAGCCAAACACTCTGACCTCGGTGCCGACTATTACAAAGGATGCCAAAGATCCACAGGCATATGAAAATCGCAAGACGGAGATAAAGCTTGCATTGAACACTCTTGGGAGCTTTGATTTCTCCGGCCATGTTCTGAACGAGTTTGTTCGTGACGTGGCCATCAAGTATGTTGAAGATGAGGATCCGGAAATCAGAGAAGCAGCGGCTCTCACTTGCTGCCAGCTCTATGTTAGAGACCCCATTGTCAACCAGACCAGTTATCATGCCCTCCAGGTCGTTGGGGATGTTATAGAAAAGCTACTCACTGTCGGAATATCCGACCCAGAGCCAAATATTCGGCGGACTGTGCTGGCTGCTCTCGACGAACGGTTTGATCGTCACCTGGCCAAGGCAGAAAACATCCGCATCCTCTTCTTTGCATTAAATGACGAAGTCTTCTCTATTAGAGAAGTTGCCATCTCCATCATTGGTCGCCTTGCTAGGTTTAATCCGGCATATGTTATCCCCTCCTTGCGGAAGACTCTCATCCAGATGCTTACTGAACTCGAATTCTCAGATGTGGCACGAAACAAGGAGGAGAGTGCTAAACTACTGAGTCTCTTGGTTCAAAACGCACAATCGCTCATCAAGCCCTATGTTGAGCCAATGATCTCTGTTCTTCTTCCTAAGGCTAACGACCCCAGCCCTACGGTCGCTGCTACCATTTTGAAAGCCATCGGAGAGCTGGCCACTGTCGGCGGCGAAGATATGTTGCCATATAAAGACCGTCTAATGCCACTCATCATTGATGCCCTGCAAGATCAGAGCTCAAACATCAAACGAGAGGCGGCTCTCCATTCTCTCGGCCAACTGGCCAGTAATTCTGGATATGTGATACAGCCTTACTTAGAGTATCCCCAACTATTAGAAATTCTCCAGGCCATTATTAGGACGGAGGATCAGAGAGGTCCTTTGCGACAAGAAACCATCAAGCTCATGGGTATTCTGGGCGCCTTGGACCCCTATAAACATCAGGTGAGCACTGCGACCCCCCCTCCCCCTTCTAACCTTTTGATTCTTCCTTGGACAGTAGAGTCAGGAGAGGAGCTTCGCGTTCACTAATTGCTTAATTCAGCAGGTCGAGGAGAAAACACCCGAAATGCAGCGACGCTCCGAGTCAAATCAGATGACGGATATATCACTAATGATGACTGGATTAACACCGTCGAATAAGGAGTACTTTCCTACCGTCGTTATCAACGCCCTCCTCCAGATTCTCAAGGACCACTCCCTGGCTCAGCATCATGCCGCCGTTATCGAAGCCATTATGAATATCTTCAGAACGTTGGGACTGGAATGCGTGTCGTTCTTGGATAGAATCGTTCCTGCGTTTCTGCTTGTTATTCGATCGTGCCCCCCCACCCGCCTGGAGTCGTACTTCAATCAGCTGGCGACATTGGTGAGCATTGTACGACAGCACATCAGAAACTATCTTCCAGAGATTGTAGAAATACTCCAGGAGTATTGGCACAAGTCAGCGTCGTTACAAACTACGATTCTCTCCTTGGTTGAGGCTATATCTCGGTCTCTCGAGGGCGAGTTCAAAATCTACCTGGCGTCGCTTCTCCCTCTCATGCTTGGCGTGCTTGACAAGGACGTGTCTACAAAGCGAACGCCGTCTGAGAAAGTACTGCATGCCTTTTTGGTTTTTGGAGCGAGCGCTGAAGAGTACATGCACCTCATTATCCCTGTTATTGTTAGGACGTTTGAGAAGCAGGGGCAGCCAACTTTCATCAGGAAGCAAGCGATTGATACCATTGGCAAAATTTCCCGCCAAGTGAATTTGAACGATTTTGCAGCCAAGATTATTCATCCTCTGACGAGAGTACTCGACATGGGAGAGCCGATGCTGAGGCTCGCTGCGCTCGATACGCTCTGTGCTTTGGTACAACAGCTTGGAAGAGACTATATACACTTTATGGGAACTGTGAACAAGGTCATCAACCAACATCAGATCCAACATCAAAACTATGATCTTCTGGTTAGTAAGCTACAGAAAGGGGAGGTTCTGCCGCAAGACTTGACATCGGACGCTCGCCTTTTGGACATTGGAGATGAAACTCCTTTTGCAGATCTGGGTACTAAGAAGCTGGAGATGAATGCCATTCACCTGAAGGCTGCGTGGGATACCAAAGGAAAGTCAACAAAAGAGGATTGGCAGGAGTGGCTACGAAGATTCAGCACCACGCTTCTCACAGAGTCGCCAAACCACGCCCTGAGGGCCTGTGCCAGCCTCGCGAGCGTCTACCTGCCTCTGGCCCGAGAGCTCTTCAACTCGGCATTCGTTTCATGTTGGAGCGAGCTATATGAACAGTTCCAAGATGAATTGATTCAGAATATCGAGAGCGCCATCAAGTCGGAGAATGTCCCGCCGGATTTGCTTGGTCTGCTGCTCAACTTGGCCGAGTTCATGGAACACGATGACAAAGCGCTACCCATTGACATCCGTGTTCTCGGTAGAGAGGCCGCCCGCTGCCACGCCTACGCAAAAGCGTTGCATTACAAAGAACTAGAATTCTTACAGGACCAAAGCAGCGGAGCTGTGGAAGCCCTCATTGTAATCAACAATCAGCTGCAGCAGTCAGATGCCGCCATTGGTATTCTGCGGAAAGCTCAGTTGTACAAAGAAGGCATTCAGCTGCGCGAGACGTGGTTTGAGAAGCTGGAGCGATGG
This sequence comes from Trichoderma virens Gv29-8, assembly GCF_000170995.1. Classification (NCBI taxonomy): domain Eukaryota; kingdom Fungi; phylum Ascomycota; class Sordariomycetes; order Hypocreales; family Hypocreaceae; genus Trichoderma; species Trichoderma virens. The sequence continues at coordinate 498,478 of NW_014013744.1, forward strand.
GAGGAAGCTTTGGCATCCTACAATAAGCGCGAGAGAGAGGTGCCTGCTGACCAACCTATCCCCATCGATATTGTCATGGGTAAGATGCGCTGTCTCCATGCTCTTGGTGAGTGGGACGCGCTCGCCAGCTTAACCGGCAGCACATGGGCCAACTCTGCCCCCGAAGTCCAAAGAATGATTGCACCGCTCGCTACGGCCGCCGCGTGGGGTCTCGGCAAGTGGGATTCCATGGATAACTACCTGTCTTCCCTTAAGAGGTACTCTCCAGATAGGTCATTCTTCGGCGCCATCCTAGCTCTTCATCGGAATCAATTCAGAGAGGCTATTGCCTGTATTGAACAAGCCCGTGAAGGCCTGGATACTGAACTTAGTGCTCTTGTCAGCGAATCATATAACCGCGCGTACCAGGTCGTTGTCAGAGTTCAGATGCTTGCTGAACTGGAAGAGTTGATTGTATACAAACAATGTGATGAGAGGAAACAGGTCACTATGCGTAAGACCTGGGAAACGAGACTGGAGGGTTGCCAGCGTAACGTGGAGGTTTGGCAGCGAATGCTGCGGCTGCGTGCCCTGGTTATTGCTCCCGCAGAAAACATTCGCATGTGGATCAAGTTCGCCAACCTTTGTCGCAAGTCGGGCCGTATGGGACTGGCCGAGAAGTCACTGAAGCAGCTCATTGGCTCCGATGCGCCGCTTGAGGCCCTGATTCCATACTGGAACGACACCAAGCAAGCGACTGCAGGACCGCGCAACGCACCGCCTGCTCAAGTCATTTACGGCATGCTCAAGTATCAATGGGAACTTGGCCAGCAGCCCAACATGAAGGCTACTGGAATCGCCGAGAGAACTTTGTACTGCTTACAGCGATTTACCAATGATTCGGCTCACCGTCTAGACGTAGCAAAGGCTCACCTCACCGCCCAAGCAGGAAGCGAAGTAAACCTGCCTCTTGAGTATGGTTTCCAAAACCAGGTTGACCCATCTGTGATGAGCCCACAGACGCAGCGAGCGTTGGTAGACCAGACGGTGCTACTGGCGAAATGCTACTTGCGACAGGGCGAGTGGCAGATTGCTCTCAACAAGGATGACTGGCAATACACCAAGATCCAGGACATTCTGGCCTCCTACTCTCAAGCAACCAAGTACAACCCGCGCTGGTACAAGGCCTGGCATGCCTGGGCGCTTGCCAATTTTGAGATTGTTCAGACCTTGTCTGCTAGAGGCGAAGGACAGCTATCGAGAGCTGACCAGACGATGATTATCGAACATGTTGTGCCAGCCATCCAGGGTTTCTTCAAGTCCATCGCGTTATCCGCTGGCAGCTCGCTTCAAGATACACTGCGTCTGTTGACTCTGTGGTTCACTCACGGAGGCAATTCGGATGTAAACACGTCTGTTACCGAGGGCTTTGCAAATGTTAGCATTGACACATGGCTGGAGGTGATACCTCAACTTATTGCTAGAATCAATCAGCCAAACAAGCGTGTGCAGCAGTCGGTGCATAATCTTCTGGCTGACGTGGGCCGGGCGCATCCGCAGGCATTGGTCTACCCGCTCACCGTAGCCATGAAATCATGGCAGAACAGTCGACGGTCGAGGTCCGCAGCACAAATCATGGACAGCATGCGTCAGCACAGCGCCAACCTCGTTGCCCAAGCAGACACGGTCAGTCATGAGCTGATTCGAGTGGCGGTGCTATGGCACGAACTCTGGCACGAAGGTCTGGAAGAGGCATCGCGACTGTACTTTGGCGATCATAACATTGAGGGCATGTTTGCGGCACTGGAACCTCTTCATGAGCAGTTGGAGAGGGGCCCGGAGACCCTTAGAGAAATATCATTTGCGCAGGCCTTTGGGCGCGATCTTAAGGAAGCCCAAGACTGGTGCCATCAATATGAGACGAGTAGGGATGTGAACGATTTAAATCAAGCCTGGGATCTCTATTATCAAGTCTTCCGTCGCATCACAAGACAGCTGCCGCAGGTCACAAGCCTGGAACTTACATACTGCTCCCCTAAGCTGCTGAATGCGAAGAACCTCGACCTGGCTGTTCCGGGAACATACAAGAGTGGGCAGCCTATCGTTAGGATAATGTCCTTTGAGTCGACCTTTACTGTTATTAATTCTAAGCAGAGGCCGAGAAAGCTCAATGCCAACGGCAGTGATGGCGTTTCGTACGCTTTCCTGCTCAAAGGGCATGAGGACATTCGACAGGACGAGCGTGTGATGCAGCTGTTTGGCCTTTGTAACACTCTACTGGCAAACGATTCCGAATGTTACAAGAGACATCTCAACATTCAGCGCTATCCTGCCATTCCGCTCTCGCAGAACTCTGGATTACTGGGATGGGTTCCGAACAGCGACACACTGCACGTCCTCATCCGTGAGTATCGCGAGAGCCGCAAGATTCTCCTCAACATTGAGCACCGAATCATGCTCCAGATGGCACCGGACTACGACAACCTAACGCTCATGCAAAAGGTAGAAGTGTTTGGGTATGCCTTGGACAACACGACAGGTCAGGATCTTTACCGTGTTCTCTGGCTGAAGTCCAAGTCGTCAGAAGCCTGGTTAGAGAGGCGGACAAACTACACTCGCTCCTTGGGCGTCATGTCCATGGTGGGCTATATCTTGGGTTTGGGAGATCGACACCCTTCGAATCTTATGCTCGACCGCGTCACTGGCAAGATTATTCATATTGACTTTGGCGACTGTTTCGAGGTAGCCACCAAGCGTGAAAAGTATCCCGAGAGAGTACCTTTCCGACTGACCCGCATGTTGACGTATGCTATGGAAGTTAGCAATATTGAAGGAAGCTTTAGAATCACATGCGAACACGTAATGAGGGTCTTGCGAGATAACAAGGAGAGCGTTATGGCTGTATTGGAAGCTGTAAGTTTGATTACCTCTACAAGGCCTTTTGCTAAGGAGTTGCAAAACTAATTCGCTATTTCATAGTTTATTCATGATCCTCTCCTCACTTGGAGACTTACCAATGCTGCCTCTCCGGCTGGGCCCAATTTCCGCTCCGAACGCGAAGTGGCGCTTGCAGGCCCTCACGCAATGCGAGCGCGACGACAGTCCATCTTGGATGCCGATGTCGCACCATCTGAGCTCATGGCAAATGTCGAGTCTTCAGCACCCCCTATGGCTAGAAACAGAGCCCGCACAAACAGCTCAACGATACCAGAAAATGCCCAGGCTAACGGCGCGGAAGAGAGGGAGAGCCAAAACGCCAGAGCAATTGAAGTGCTCGACCGTGTTTCACAGAAGCTTACGGGGCGCGACTTCAAGCCTAATGAGGAACTGGACATCATTAACCAAGTGAACAAGCTCATCATTGAAGCTACGAAACTGGAAAATCTGTGTCAGCACTATATCGGATGGTGCAGTTTCTGGTAGGCCAGGGGAATAGAGCACATTAGGCGGGTCTTGGGGAATTGGCGGAAACAGACAGCGAACAAAGGTGGGAGCGGTATGTCTTGCAGGTGATGAGCAGCGCTTCAGCATCAGAACCAGGGAGAATTTGGAATTCGGATATATAGGCAGCGGGATCAGCAAAGGGGCACACACATTGTGCCCCTCCTCTTCTTTCTTGCTTGACCCCTGATGGGAGTTTGTAAAGGAGGACAATGCTTTTGGCTATGGCAATTGTTTGCGCGCCGGCCTGGGGTTATAGTTGTAATCGTCATGACGAGCGAGCAAGTTATTATTTTTGTTTTAATGATGCATGAAATTTTGAATCTTTCTTTTCTTCTTTTACTTTTCGTTGTAGACGCTTTAACTGCTTGACTCTCGTATACCTCGTATAATTTATAGGGGATGTGACCTGTCACTTTTCGTTTATATTTCATGTTTTTATATTTGACTAGACATTATATGACGCCTTACTATCTAGAGATTGGATTAGAAGTAGTTTTGTGTGATTAATAGTTCGACTGCGGTGAAATATCCTCAGGCTGCTACGTAAGCACGCTTATATATCCAAGTCAGCAGCAATACTGAATCCGTATTCTACGTTTCTTAGGCATTGCATCGGATAAGCACGGAATTAAATCCGCCTGTTTTAAACTGGCATTTGTCAATCTCTTGTCATTGTATGATGCCTTCTCCAGCATGTAATATGAGCATGGGGGTTTGCGTCTTCCTTCTTGGACTCCTGGAGATTTCCTATTACGAGCATTGGCACAGGCCCTGGCGAGATTTTTTTCTTCTTCTCCACTTGCGGGACTGCCTTTTTTTGTGTATTGCTTACGTCTTTTTTAGTGTTGTTGTGTTTGCAAAAAGTGTGAGAATTGCAAAATGGGCGGGCAAACAAAAGAGTGGAGAGAGAGGGTAATAACTTACTTTTGGTCTTCTTTTGAAGTTTTTCTGCCTGCGGCATATATTTAGTGAGAATGAGACCGATATGGGGACGAAAGGAAGAAAAAAAAAAAGAAAAGACGGGATAACTAGTGTAGGCGCGAGCGGGATCTCATTTTGTTGGGATGTTAGAGAAGTGTAAAAAAAAGCCCACCTCCTTGGGATTCGATGGAGTCGAAGCTTGTGGGTTGCGGGATGAAGGGACAAAAAGAGTGGCTCTTTTTTTGGGTTCCGAAGGATGAAAGGGAGGGGATTTTTTAATAAAAGAGAAGGTTTCATTGTTTCGTGACAAGGGGGGAAGAGCGTGGATGGGGGTTGATATGATGTGAATCGAGGTAGGATTGCGATCGTGACTCGACAACCCTAGACTTTTGACGAGTTGTTACTATTTGTTGATGCTCATTGTAGATAAGGACTTATAAAGCGTATTTACTGACGGGTAGATATGTGGCAAGGCAGTGTGACTCAAATTTTGGATATGGTTCATGTCTTGAGAAAAGGGTGTCTTACATCAGACGGCTGTGGTAACACTCTACTCCGGCGAAATTATCATGCCATATTGACTTTGCAAAACATGAAGAGGGTTAAAACGAGACAAAAGAAAGCAATCTTACTAGAGATTCCTTCTAGAAAGAGACACATTCTGCGCAAAAGTTTTAAGATTGTTGATCCCCGTGACAGGCCCTGCTGCAAGGGGGTGCTTAGTCGCACTTCAGCAACAACACATCACGCAGCGCCAGATGAAAAAGGACCAATAGACGAGCAACAGCGACTCATTACATCTCATAGGTGGTCAAAGCTTTGTTTGTGTGAGTAATGAACGTTGTCGTTGTTGGGCCGCTTCTCACAAATACTGTGCGGGACGGGGGGATGTGATGTGGTGAGAATGATCGTCGAGCCGTGCCAACAGACAAAAGTATGGCTACACTCTTTGAAACCGATAGCGTCCCCTCGGATGGGATACACAAGATGTGTCTGGGGGAGCTGAGAGTCGGGTTGCATGGGGAACCCCGCCCCTGTGCATTTCAGCTTTTGTAGCAACCAAAGAGATTCCATCGCCAGGGGGCCATGGGGCATACACGCACATTGGGCATAAATATATATACATACACAAGGTAAGGGGGAGCGTTTGGTTAGTACTGGTACTGGTGCCTATATTGTAGTTGTGTGCGGCATAAGCCCGCAAGACTAAGACTTAAGGAGATAATACAACGATGGTTAAAAAAAGGTATCAGGGAACAAGTTAGAAGGCCTCCGTGAATCCGAGGCCCCAATATTACGTCTTCGTGTTTCGTGCCTCCCAAAAGCAGACGCCACATCCCAGCTCGAGTAGGCATCTCTTCCCTCCTACGTCTGCATCTGTCCAATCACCACATCCCTGAGCATCATCTGACGGCGCACTATGTTGCCATTTTGGGATTCCTTGCGGTAAACACCATGGTCCTACCGATGATTTGGATATCCACCTCGCCAAAGTTCCGCCGTAGACCGTCCTCGAAAACGCTCTTGCTGTCCTTCCAGTTGTCGAATATGCCTTTCTCGTTGTAGATGGTCATTAGTCGTCTCGCAAACCAGTTCATCGGCCTCTCCTCTCCCAAGATGGTTGTTCCCACTAAGACGCCGCCCTCGGCAACGTGGTCCTTCAACAGGTCGAACACTCTGTTCTTCCTTTCAGGCGGTCCGGCAATGCAGTGTAGCAAGTAGAAGATGCTCACAGAGTCGAATTTCTGGCCTGAAGGCAGTGGTAGCGGTTCGGTCGCATCGGCTACGACGGAGTGTACTTTGATGTTTTTTTGTGCTGCGCTGATTCGAGAAACCGCTAGATTCAGAGTGTTTGGATTCAGGTCGACGAGTGTAATCTCTTTGCAAGGAGTCTGCGTTCTGACAGCATTGGCAGGGTAGTATCCCGTGCCGACGCCAATGTCGAGATGTTTGGTTCCTAGAGCAGATTTGAAAAGGGGGAGTTGCACTTTTGCCGTCGAGCACTTCCACGCATAGTTGTTTGATATGCTGAGAACTACCAAGTCGTATAGTCGTAGCAGGAAGGGGGTGTAAGTCGATGAGCCAGCATTCTGTGCTGGGAGGTCTACTTCACCCATGCTTTCGAGACTATATTGGAGAAGAAGAAGAAGGTGAAAGAAGAAGAAGAAGAGAAGATGAAAATTTCACAACAGAGTTGCAAGCCAATGAACCCAGAGGCTTACCACTCTGGAGGAAATGAATAAGTATATAAATTAAGCAAGAATGAATGTAACGAAACGAAGAGGGACGAAACGAAAACTCTTATTGGATCACGTTGGCCTGGGCTGGGGGTAACGGCTACAAGCTTCCAACATAAGAGTCTGTGCTTCCAAGTTGATCGAAAAACTCCCCGAAACCCATCAAAAAGCGACAAGGGGCCCGTGGGTTTTCGGTTGTTTAAGAAGGAAAAAGGAAAAAGCGAAAAGCCAAAACCATACGGGGACTGAAGCTATCAACCAGGTAGCCTATGATTATCGGCTCCGACGAACCAGAGAAGACCGGATGTGGGCTGCTCGTACAGTATGGGACTGGTCTGCCTCTTTCTCTGCCTATTTTGGCGGCACCTTTGTCAATGGATCAACGACGGGCATCTCGGATGCCGGCCGCTAACATCGTTGATAAAATCCACCTGTCATATCTGAAGCCTGTGCTTGTGAGAAAGCAAAGATGGCGTCCTGACCGACCCATCACCGGGCACGCTTTGATCCTCGCAAGCTTTAACAACTAATCACCGACGTCGCACCTCAAACGGAGCCGAGGATACTAATTACCCGCGACCAGGCTCGAGGACCGCAAGGTGACCCAATCAGGTAGGATTCTGCGCGACACGCGGAATCTTGCATCAACCTCAATGCGGTGAAGTCTCAGCCCTGGGGCTTCCAGGCGCCTCCGGGCACTAAGACTCAAATAGCCTGGCACTAGACACGAGGTCGAAGAAAGGATCCATAGACTGGCCCCGCCAAGCTTTTGGGACAGCTTCAGCTTTGCGCCGCGCGCGCACCCATTGACCAGTCCGCTTGTTCCTGGGCGTCACTGGTGCTTCGAGATTGTCGTCCCCCTTTCGTCCGTCTGTCTGGTCCTCTTTGTCCGTCGTCCGTCCCGAAAGTCCTTCTGCCTCGGTCTCTGAACTCTGATACATATCCAAACTCTGATATCTGAACTCTGACCATGACTCTGCCGTGGGTGTATAGTAGTCTGATCGGAAAGATTCCAGCAATGTGGCGATTGATATTCCGTGTCACCTATTAGAGTTGGAGCCCACCATCTGACATACTGCGCCGGTCTGGGAGAAAGTCCAATCCTTGGGCGGCGAACTAGACGGCGCGCAGTGGGTCGTAAAACTCGTACTTTGGCTCGCATGATTTTGGTCCAATAGGGCATCAGGTGAATAAATGACTTGGCAGCCAAAGTGAGGTCGTCGTCTGCAAAGGACATCCCGCTTTGGGTCTTCCATCAGCAATCGTCACTGTTAGTAAATAGCTCGGCGCGGCAATGCAGGTGCTACTAGTATCATCAAGGACAAGAGTCATCTTCGTCGTCATCATCATTCCGATTATCATTTGATCTTTGGTGTAAACGTTTTCTTCTAATTCCGTACTCCGTAATGGCTGTTGCCCGCTCGCAAACGACGTGTCATGGCAACTGCTCCATGCCTTACAGTGTTTGGGCCGTGTGTCGTGGCTCTACAACGGCCAAGCGCGTGCCGCTTTACAGTTCATCCTTTTCATCGGGCTTCTTGACATCTTCGTCCTCGCAGGCTACCGGCGTTCCCACCTCCAATTTGTAGACGCACTTCTCGGCCTCGCTAACCCGCCAGATCTCTTCCTTTTCCGCGCATCCGAGCCAGACGTCGGTTCGTCTCTGAGGGCCGTTCCAGCATGTCTGCCCGTTCTCATATCGCATCACCATTCTGGGACCGCTGCCCAGTGACCTACCGTCCACCCTCTCTTCCTCGTCTGCAATCGCAATCTCGGTTCGCTCATAGTTGCCCATGTTGGAGTGGGCATGTCCCTTCTTGGATTTTTGGAGCGTCTTATCGAGCCAGCAGAGCTCGTACGTATACTCGCCCGCATCAATCTCAGCACACTTGCCCTGGAGAGCGCGGAAAATGTCAGATGGCCCATAATCCTTCTGGATGTCGGACCTCTCTTGGTCAAGCTCCCTGGTCTTGTGACCGAGCTCCTGCTCGGCTGTTTCGGCCGCCTCCCGAGCAGCCTTGACAACACTCGACTCCGAACCATCAGTGGCAGGATCGGCCATCATGCCGTTGGAAATCAGCCATTGACGAACAATCCTGATTTTGTCGTGAAGCACATCGCGGATGAAGGGAGGGATGTAAGCGTCAAAGTCGTAGACTAAAAAAAGATTTCAAAGTCAGCAATCCCAACAAAAATAAGAATAAAAATAAAGCGACAATGACAATAAGCTGATAGTGCTTACGGATGTCCGTGTCATCTTGCTGTTCTTCGAATGCTTTCCAGTTCACTCCGTTGGTCTCGTCGTCCTCTTTGAGGATCTCGTTGACATCGGACTCGAGGAACTCAGACTGGTCGGCGGAGGCTTCGCGGGCTGCCCAATCTTCAAAAGACTTGATGGCAGCCTTGACTCCCTCATCGTTGGAGTTGGGGTCATGGTCTTGCTTAAACTGCATGAGAATAGCCTCGAGCTCGTTCTTCTTGCTACGCATGATTTCGCGGTCCTCCGTGACCAGTCTGAGAGCCTCTCGCAACTCTTCAACTCTGTCCTTGGCGAGACCAAGGAGGATGCCGAGTTTACCACCGCGACCGCCTTTACTCTTCACAATCTTACCTGCTTCTTCGTTTTGGACTTGAGCGTACTTGCGCTGCAAGTCTTCCTTCTTGGCCTCGAGATCCTTGACGTCCTTCTCCAGAGCTGCAATGCGAGCTTCCGCACGTTGACGAAGTTCCGCTGCCTCTTTGATCATTTCTCGCTTTTTGATGTTGGCCTTTGCAACGCTCTTCTTCCTCTCTTCTGCCAGTCTGCGGTACTCTTTGCCCATGGCCGCACAGCGGTTTTCGCACTTGACACCGTTGACACTTCCATTTTCATCTGACCCATCGCAGCAGACATCGTAGTCACAGATGCCATCATTGACGAAGGTGAAAGGAATGTAGCCCCCGATGTGACCCTTGTTGTTACACCAGAATCCAGGCAGGGAGCGAGTGGCATTTGTAGTCCCAGAAGGGCTGCCGATCAGGGGCTGCTCGGGAGAGCGAGGGTCGATGAAGGCACACGCAGCAGTGCCAGGCTCATCGGAGCCGTCTGGGCAATCGCAGGTGTTGTCATTGACGCGGTCCGGGCTAATGGTGATGGAGGGGTTGGCGATGCAGGCAAACACCTCCTTGTTCTGGTAATGGGAGATGACTAAACAGCATTTGAATCAGCAATTGGACATCAATTGGGGTCCAATTGGCCTTGGTTCCACTTGCAGAGGCCATGAAGCAGTAGCCCAAAGCTGCTGAAGCTGGACGCTTCACACCGGTCCTCTCTTCTCCTCTCCTCTGCTTGTAAGGCCGCCACTTTCAACTGCAATGAATAGCAACAATTTGACTTACACTCGGGTCCAACTCCGCGCGGCACGCTGCCAGCAGCAGCCACTGTCAGTGAGCACACGGCGCCCAGCAGCGCCAACGTCTTTGGGTGCTGCATCGCGAACAAGTTGCAAGTTGCAAGTTGCAAAGGGGGTGATGTTGACACAAAGTGGCTTGTAGAGCCCAAGCTGTCTCCAAGTAGACAAAGTGGCAGTTCCCCCCCCACTGCCTTGGTGGAGTCCCTCCTACTATGTAAGCCTCCTAAGCCTCCTAAGCCCATTATCCGGCAAAGCTCCGGCATGCCAGATGCCGATAAGATCCATGTCCCACACCGCGGGGTTCCAGGGGAAATGCGACTTTGATAGGTACCCCTCCAACGAAAAAAAAGTTACGGTGGTTTGACAGCTCAGCCGCAAAACTTACTGTCATTCTTAATCCCACATTCTTTTCTTTTATTCTCGTCTGATGGCTCCAGCTCCTGATGCTGCGGCTCTTGAGAGCCTCGAGACGCTCGTCCAAACCGCAGGAGCTCTCTTGAAGCAGCTCCAAGACGTGCTCGGTGAAATCCGAAAGAACCCAGAGGCCGTCTCGACACCAGCGACTTCGGCAACATCAACAACGCCTCTCGATGCCATCGCCCTGGCTCGCGACTCTGCTACTCTGATCAAAGCTCATGCCACCAAAGTCTCGCTGCTTATCATAAACAAGCCCTTCACCCCGAGCGCAATCTCCTCTGTAGTCCGCGAGCTTGTCACCGGCCCTATACCCGGTCTTGCAGCTTCCGTCCAGGCTTGCGATTCAAATGGATTCACCTTGGTATTTCGGCGCGAGTTGGCGTGGCGATGCCAGCGCGTATTGGTAGAGCTGGCCGATCTCCTGCAGAAGATACCCAAGGACGGGAAAGTCTTGACAAAGGAAAACGAAGGGTTTGGTGCCTCAGGAAAAGGCAGCATTGCGTCAACTGGTGTCCTCTGGGCTGCTTGCGACAAGGTTATCAGCTTTGCTAATGGCGGCGTCAGCGGATTCTTCGTGGAAAAGATGAACGAGTGGAAGGATACCCTCAACGACATCATGGAAGAGATGAAGGAATGGGGCGATGAGGAACCTGATGAAGAGGGCGATGAGGACGAAGACGACGAAGACGAGGTCGATGATCTTGCTGATCAGGTCGGGTCAACCCATATATCGACCCAAAACCTTCTCGACGACCTCATGAATTCTCACCGAACCATCCCTGCCTCAGACCCTGACGGCATCCGGCCCCGCCTCGAATCGTCCCTCCGCCGCCTGCGCCTCGTCATCCTCCTATACCAAGCCATCACCAAGCGTCGCATGAAGAAGCTGCCCCCCTTGCCACAGAGCGACGCCAGCGGAAAAGTACCGCGCCGACTAGACGAGCTCGCTACCTTGCTGCAGAAGCTCCCCGATAGTTTCGGGGATTTGGCGTGTGCCTTTTACGAGCTGCGGCCGAGGGAGATTGACGATGCCATGGACCAGTGCTTCCTCGATGCGTTTGCCGTGAGTGAGCTGCTGAGCGAGAGCTGGGACGGCTCGAGAGATGAGTTTACGGAGTGGACAGAAAAGTTTCAAAAGGAGATTAAAAAAGCATAGCATAAACAAATGAGAATTCCCATCAACTGCCACCACCCTATATTACTGCCAATACTGTTGATCCATTCCACCAAGGCCACGTTCCTTTGCCCACGCATTTTGCATTTCCCCTCGATATTTCCTTATTTCCTCCTAATAGTCCCTTCCCACAGCCTGCGCGGCAGATCCATCACACCAAACAACCAATCAATACACCCCCTTGTCTGCCGCCTCCCCAAGAGCGGAATTCTTCCCGCAATATCTATAACTTGATACTTTGAAGCCATATCCAGTAAATCCTGACACTGATAAAAAGAAAGAAAGAAAGAGAGACTGTTGAATAACAAATTCTGCAATGCACACTCCATGGTCAATACCCCTAATATATATACATATCCATATACTCTCCAGTAGATATGTCAAAGACCCAAAATAGGAACAACGAATGCGCCACCTCCCGCTCGCCTCAAAGCGCCAATGTCTCATATTTCGCAGCCTTTCCAAAAGAGGCAATAACTTCGCGCGGCAAGACAAAGAAAACCCCAATCAATCTGTATGTTGAAATGATAACTGGAACACGACTTGTCCTTGATGACGTTGACACTTACGACTCAGCAAGAGGACATGCGGAACCTCTATTGTGATTCACAAAGAAACGTGAAAGAAAAAGGGGGTGAAAGAAGAAAAAGAGCACAGCCATCTTGTGATGTTATTCTATTCATAGCCTAATGTTCAACAGTCGCTGAGTACATACATCCGCTTTACATACTTTGCACATATACTACACGTCAAATGGTTCAAACTGCGGGCTCCCTTTATCGTTGCCGTCCTGGTCCACGGAAAAAAACCCTTTACTCCATGAAAGAAAGAAAAAGAATGAACACTACCCCTTGTTGCACCAAGCCTAATCCCTCCCGGCGGCATCATCATCATCATCATCACGCTAATCGGCGCTGCGGCCAACTCTCCCCATTCTTCAATGCATAGCCTGAGTAGTTTCATGATGCTCGGACACAAGGGACGCTCCCAATCGCTTATCCTCTGGTCCACCATCTTCAACAGTTGGAGTCTCTGGAGTAATGGTCAACTCTGGCGTGTCAAGAAAAGGCGGCGCGCCCAGTGAGCTATGCTCTCCCTCACTAGCACTGAAAACCGTCTCATTGCTTACGCCCGATGTTTCGATTTTGAGGCTTCGCTCTATATGCTCAGCGTTACCCTCTTCCTCCTTTTCCTCCTCTGGGACTTGAGAGAGAGGACGAGCCGAGCCGTCACCCAGCTCCACTTGCTGCGTTGCGGATCCATCCTCAAGGTTGACACCAACAATCTCAGCCAGACTGCTGAAATTAAACATGGGCTCGTTCTCTGTCTCACCATCGCCGCTGTCACTGCGATTGCCCATGCTCCGTCTCTTGGCTGCATCCGAGTCGCCAAGCCCCTGCCCAGTGAGGCTACCCGATGGGCTATCCCCCAACGACGAGCCCAGTGACGATGCGTTGCTCATATGTCGCAAATGGGAACCTCCTCGGCTGCTCGGGGTAGGAATAGGCAGGGAAGTTGAGGAAGTCGCTTCTGTTGCACCTGGTTGGGGTTCACGTTCGACTCCTTTGCCCTTATCGCCGGGGCTCTCCGCTTTCACATCTTGATTTGGAGGATCCGCTGCTTTGGTCGACTGTGAGGCCGATGGCGAAGCCGATTGCAGAGTGAGCTCTAGTCGCAAATTGCTGGCCGCGCTATTTCCTCGCTTGCGACCAAGATGCAAGGAAAGACTACTTCCACTGGCTCCGCTGATGCCGCCCGCATAAGGATCTTTGGCTTGTTTTTTAAGAGCTTTACGCTCCGCCTTTTCGCGTTCCTTTTCTCGCTTCTTGGCTTCCTTCTGAAGAGCCTTCTCCACCTTGCGTTTCCGTTCCTCCTCAGCCGCGAGCGACAGTCGAATCGCTTCCATGAACATCATTTCCTCAAGCTCCTCCATTCGAGTACGACGGGTGCCGTCCGGATTCCGGCTCGAACTTCTTTCGGTGGGCTCTTGGCCTTCTGCGGTATCGGTTGCACCCCCGCTGTGGCCTCCAGGAGTGGTGGTGCCGCCGCTGTTCGTGCTCGTGTTTCTCCGGCTAAACCTGCCTGTACGTATCCTTGACCTAGACTCATTGCCTCCTATCAAAAAGGCTGCGGTATGGAGAGCGGTGGCTGCAGCGGCACGGCGTGCTTGGTGAGCACGAGCAGTGGCCAGTTTCGTAGCCCAGTCCGGTCGAATGCGGTCGGTAGTAATGACATTGGGCGCGTTGGCCGATAAGCTATGCGCCCTTCTACGTCCTGTTGCAACGGGAGCGGGGGCCAGTGTAGAGTTGAGTGAGCTCTGAGAAGACATGGCAGTGTTTGAAGCTATGTTGGATGAAGAAAAGGTCAACCCGCGTCGAAAGGGGGGCGGTTCATATGTGACGCCAAACTCGGGTTGTTGGCAATAGGGGCATGCCGAAGGCTCTGATATCAGCATTTCAGGGGGGTCTTCCGCCGACAGCCCCTCGTTTGGATCGCGTGCTTGACCATCGGGATGGTGCTCGGGAAGGTGAGGATCGGCTCGCTTTATCTGTACAAAGCATTCGCTACAAATCGGCTGGTCACAGCATCTTGTATGGTTGAGGTAAGGAGGGTATGTCAAGAAACAGATGGGGCATTCGGAGGCATCCTTGTAAAGATGAACCTCAAGTGGCTGGCCGTTGACAAACGGGTCATGGGGTAGATTGATCTCCTTCGGTGTCAAGTCAGTCGAGGACGTATTCCGAGAGCCCACACTCAAGGCTGCCGCTAATGCTCTCGCCCTTGGTTTTATGACGCCTCTTGAGGGGCCGGCCGTCGATGGGGAGGGCAAGGCAGAGCCACTACCTGAGCCACTACGATCTGAGGCAGTTGAGAGAGTCCTAGGTCCCATCTCTACCGTCAGACTGCTTAGGTTATGGGTAGGAAGAGAGTCAGGTGGCGGCGGCAATCGAGGTATCAAGTCAGGGTCAGGAGGAGCATCGGCTGCCGGAATGGGCAGGCCACGGGCCGCCGCAATAAGCTGGTGTTCAGCCCAGTTATCAGACCAGTCATTGAGGCCACGCCAAAAGGGTGCCATTTTTCGCTCAATCTAGCGGCTCTAAGTTAGAAATGCGAATAATGGAGCTCGTTTTGGATAGCAATAACATACCTGCAATTGTCTGACAACAGCCTTGTTGAAATCCTCAGTCCCGACATAGGTTCCCATGGTGACGAGATAGCCTCCATCAACGTGTTCCTCTCGTATACTCCGCTCGCGGTCTTGGGCTCTTTGGAGTCGCTCACGTTCAAGCTTCCGTGCTTCTCGTTCTTGCTTTGTCTCGCGATGTTCGAACGGGGCGTCTGGGCGGTCTCTACTTCGGGACCCAGAGTTTGCTCCTAGGCTAAGAAAGCCTCGCTCCGACCTCATTAGCTGGAGACGTGGATCACCCAAGGCACCACGAGAGGTATCTCCCAAGTCGAATCGCCGCCCCCGGCCATCCTCGGGATAATCGGAACGGGATTCCTTTGTGTTGGTATTGCCCATTGTGAGAATGCAGAAAATTCGCAACGCAGTGTAGAACAAATTTGGAAGAAGAGAGTAAACAAAGAGGCAGAGAGAGAGAGATTTCAAATAATAATAAATGAGGGGACTACCAGGCTTAGAAGGTAGTCCAGCAAGAGCCAGTAGGGTGGCCGAGGTGTGAGCTGATCCTACTCTAATCTCAACAAAAGACTCGCAAGTCGTCTCTCCAGATCTGCTGCACCTGTTCGTGAGAGCCGGCGCGGAGATGCTCGGGGGTCATGCGTCTAAAAGAGGGCGCACAAGAGAGTAGCTGAGAGACAAGCGCCTCAGCTTCCTTTGCGATCCGCCACAGGAACTGGCGACTTCAACAGGAACGGCTTCAGACTGCTGCACAAAGCAGGTGTTGCATAGTGGTGTCCGCGATTGACGCCTTTGACAGGCAGCCAGTGCTTCGGGGGGCAGAAATACCGAGCGCGTGGTTGTCGGGCGACTCGAAGATGGCGGGTGGCAAAGGAGGAGCTTCGCACGTTGATAGTCTTGCACCAAGCAGCAGCAGCTCGATCTGGACCGCCTTAGTCGCCGGATATTGGCTTGGCGACGGCAGCTGAAAGACAGGCAGAGGCGCAGAGGCAAAGCGCAAGGAACAAGGCCGCAGATGAGACGATCAGAATGCGATGCGATGCAATGCGAATGCGGGTGGTGATAGTTGCGTGCCCGGGAAAGGCGAGGTTGGTCTGGATGTTGAAAGCGGGACAACGATAACGGTCAGCGTGGGCAGAATCACCTCCCCCACCTGGTTACAATGCAGATATGGGGAGCTGTCCACAAGTACCCCAGCCAGGGGAGGTACAAATCCGGGCTGGCGAGCCTGTGGACGGCAGCCACAGCGTTCTAGAGCGTATGCTGTGGCCACTTGCTGGGCTGCGCTACAGCGGCTGCGGTGCCCTGAGGCGGCCTGGAGTCGCCTGAAACGGGCCTCTGGCAGCATCGAGTGGACTTGGTCCCAGCACTATTTCGAACATGCGCGTTCTTTCAGCCTGACGTCTACATAGAGTACATAGACCTGGAGGCAAAAGATGACCTTGAACTGGCTTAGTAGCTTATCTTGGATTGAATATTGCAAGGTTTTATACAGATTTGTTTCCGTCTGATAGGATGCGCCTGATTGCGCCTCTCCCATGCTCACCGCAGCTGGTTTGCTTCCCTCTGGATTCTTCCATGGAAGCTGGAGGCAATTACCCGGTCAGCATCCAAAAGTATCTCTCGACCACCAGGTACTTTCGGGACAGCCGGACTCAGTCCGCTTGTACTCGTACGCGTAGGTGCTAAGCCCAGGCCCAGGACCATGTGCCCTGCTAACAGCAAGACCAAGCTTCGTTGCTTGCTTCATTTCCCGGCTCTGCGTGGATGATGGGCTTGTAATTATAATCATTGGGCTGCTTATTGCTTACCTCGAGGTTTATTATAATACAGCCGTGCGTCTTTTATTCTATGAAGCCATCCAAACTACCAGACTGCGCTCGAATGGCAGCGCAAACGAGGTTGTCCGTACATGTACTCACGTTGTCATTCGTTTCTTGTATCTTCCGAGACTCTCTCTACAGCAGTACTCGTACAAAGTACTCATACAAAGTACCTCCACAGCATCCCGGAACCGGACTTGGTTTGCCAAATGCGCCCAAAGCCGTTAGCCAGCAATCCTTCGAGCTTGTGCGCGCGCCATTATAGTACTCGTATTCTGCCAGAAAGTGTCCTTTTTCTTCCTATCTTCAATCCATCTGCTTCTCGAAAGCCTGTGGGTGCTATCCGTGGTCCTTGCAAAATATATGCAGCCCTGTACTGTGTCACAGCATATTTTCTCATTATGAGATCACTGATCGGCACGCCTACGAATCAACGTCATCAAAGCACATGTGAATTGCGGTCCTTG
This sequence comes from Trichoderma virens Gv29-8, assembly GCF_000170995.1. Classification (NCBI taxonomy): domain Eukaryota; kingdom Fungi; phylum Ascomycota; class Sordariomycetes; order Hypocreales; family Hypocreaceae; genus Trichoderma; species Trichoderma virens. The sequence goes on from NW_014013744.1 coordinate 515,474, forward strand.
GCTCCGATCCCGCTGTTGAAAGGCATTTAGCCGGCAGCGACAAAATTGAAACTAATAGCTCAATAGCTCTAGATTCGTGCTGGCCTGCAAGGGGAAAACAATGGACTGTAAATTTCAAGGCGAGTCTATTATTATATGGATGCTAAGCTAACTTGGTAGATTCTTTGTCCGGGGTATCTTTGACCAACACAATGACATGCAATATTATGCAGCAGCTCTCAACGCTCTATATCTATGCTATGATTCCATCACCAATCTATCTTCTAGGAGCCCATGCCTGCAGCCAATCTCTCATCTTATCCAAATTGGCCTTTTCGTTTTCAGCGGCGGCAACGCACCACTCTAGATCCCAGACCTTTTCGGCCGCCACCAATTCTGCCAGTTTGCGGCCTGTCTGGCTTGATTCGTCTACGCAAAAGTGGCATGGTTGCGAGGCGTCAAGAGCTCCTGGAAGAAACGGCTTGACGAGGGGAAGTGCGGCCGCGGCGGACGATCCCTTGGCTTCGAGGCCAGTGTTGGACCGTCCCGTCTTGCACCATTCATTTGCGCAATGTGGCTTCCCGCACCCCGCCATCAGCTGGCTAAGATATCGTCTCTCAATTCTTCGTCGTAGAGCTTTGCCGTCGGGGTCGTGCATGCTGACGTACAAGGGCCCGAAGCATAATGAGCAGAGGCCGATGTCGTTGCCCGGGGATTTAACTTGAGAGCCCGCCGTGCCAATCTGGCCCTTCGACCCAACACCGTATAGTGTTCTTCCGCAATTAACATTTCGGCAGACTGAGGGCTTAGATCGAGTCACTTTGTCGAGTTCATGGTGTTTTAGATGAGTTTCCATGTCTCGTAGACGAATGATTTTGTCACACAGATGACACTCCGTAGTACGGGCTCCATCCGCTAATTCATGAGCTGTCATTCCCGAGAGAACAACCTCGGGTGACGGGTTGAAGGGGTCGCCTTCTTGAGGAACTTCAAGATGGCAAAATCGGCAGAGTATAATTTTACCGGGACAAACGCTTGTGCGGTGGCGTGCTAGATCCGAGAGTGAATTGGTTGAAAATTCACAAGCTGGACAGTTCCGGTCTGTGTGAAACACCTGGTCGTGTTTGGTTTTGCTAAGCGTTGAATCTCCATGAGCCTCGTCGTGACTGCAATGCCAGTGGGCATCATATTCGGGCGAGCCTTTTTTGAAGACCGACTTGCAAATAGGGCAGAGAATATTGTTCCTCAGACAGAAGTTTTGGTGTAGAACCATGGTCCGCTTTGGAACCCATTGTAAGCAGTTTGAACACTGTTCCTCATCTGAAGAATGCTCCGTTTGGTCGAGCTCCATGGGTTCATCGGTAGATTTTTCTTTCAGAGAAGCTGTCTTTGCTCGAATGGTGTACGTGTAAGGAGCTGCACTGGTCGACGCCGCACCAGAGTCAGTATCCCGGTAGGCGTGAACCGATATAAGGAGGCTCTCCGCATCTTCAAGCTCGACATTGGTTGGTGATATCACGATGGACTTGGTGTCATGCTGAGCCGGTGAAAAATCCCCAAAGACATGAACTGAATCTCGAGGTAACGCTCTCTGTTGGCGCGATTTCGGTGTAATAAACAAGTCCAGACCATCTGCATCAGAAATCCCACTTAGGGAGATGACTAGGTCCTGTGATCGATCCCATGACGGAAGCGTATAATCGACATATTGACCAGGCACTACTTGCCCTTCCGTGTCTTTCCAAATGCTCAACTCACCGCCCTTGGAACTGCCAGAGGAAGCGCCCGACTGCCCTTGGGCAATGATCTGGCGCATTGTCTCTCGGGCTTGCTCCTCATTGAGAGCTTCAATATCAACCTCTAGATCCGTATCGATTACGCAGATGCCGTCACCATCCGGCGCAAACTTATCCACTAAGAGCTTGAAATGTTCTCCTTGAGAGCCTTGAACAGGAATGACTGTATTCTTCGTCAATGTTGTAAAATTCTGCCGCAGTTGACGTTCCAGCAAGGGCTTCCAATCGTCTGGATTATACCCAGCTTCGAGGGGCCGCAGCCGTACGTATGTTCCTTTTTGAAGCTCTACAGCATGTACAGTTATCCTGCTGCTCCCCGAGGCAGCATTTTTGCTCTCCAAGCTCTCAGGATCTTCGATATCTATGACATCGGGGGTCGTTTGCACGTAATCATCGGAGTCGATGGCTAGAGCCTCGAGGAGCAGTGAACTCAACCCAATGGTTCCCTCTGGCGCAGAAAATTCTCTGATACCGGCGTACACCACATTGTGGTTCTTCGGATTAACAAGACGGAATATGAGAGGATTTGGAAGTTGTTGCGTCTCTTGTCCGTATGACTGGCTACTCAGATAGCTAGAGCCGAAGTAACCGTTGCTACCATTGGCAGATCCTGTTGCTGCTCGGGAAGACGAAGCTGAGAGCAGCTGCTGGAGGGCAGAGGGAGGGAGAATGATCTTGTCTCCCGGAAGCTTGCTGCAGATCGGATCGGAGGGAGGGAGTATGGCGAACGTGTCTGACCACCGAAGAGAGATGGGCTCGTCCATGTTGGCTTGATACTATTATGCTACGCCCAGACGCAGCTCTTTGCTATGAGAGGAGAAGATGGGCAGAGTGTCCAAAGAAAGGGACGAAGCCAGGGAGCCACAGTTGCACGGAGGTTGATCAATACAAATAGCTTCCATTTCTTAGTTGCCGCAATATCAACGATTAAAAATAGATCTCTGGATTACCTACGCCATTGCGAAGGCGACAACTGGAAGACGCGGCCAGAAGCGCCTAGAGGGGCAATTGGGATAAGTCAGCATTCCGTGCAATTCTACGAAGCACGGATTTGGTGTTCTGCAGTATCAGGTAAGCGCACGTGCCAGATCACGTGCAATCTGCGTGATGCTTTCGTTGCAGGTAATGACTGGTCTTTCCTGAGTACAGCACCTACAATTCATCAAACATCATGACCCATTAGAAATGCCATTTGCAATACAGACACACAGCCAAATGGAGAACTCGCCAAATTGAAGCTCAAAATGTCACTGGGGCTTGTTGCTGCTGACTAACAACGATTAGGAGAGGCATCTGCGGAGTACAGATGCCAAGTTGCCCCGCAAAACGAATGAGCCGCTGTGAGACCAACGCTCTCCCCCACGTCGAGAGATCTTGCTCATCACTTCGGATGCTGGACGGCAGAGCTCCGCCCTTCCGGTGCATGCAGACCCTTGAGTTGAAATGAAAGTGACATCAAAGAGGGGGCCGGGCGCGCTCGTGGGCGAAACTGGTCTGGCTGGCACGGCACACGTCCTGCAGTCTAGCCAGCGCTGCCACCAAAGCGCGCTACACTGAAAGAACAGAAGATGGAAATCTTCCAGTTGCCCAACCACACGATACATGTCAACGGTGCTCTTCCTTTGTTCCTCTCAAGGGACCCCGCACTCCACGCTGCAAGATTCTGGACACGGCGTACTGTACAAGTACTCATGCAGCTCTGGATGCTCTTCCAAAGGCAGGGGAGGGATATGAGATTTTGTGGGGTAACCGCGTTTGGGTGGCGAGAGCTGTTCTCAAAGCTTGTTATGTAAGGAGGATTCGTCTCCCAAGATCCAGCCAGATTATGCCACCTCGTGCATGGTGGGAGCTCCCAGAATGACGAATCTCTCGGGACGTTACATACCTACCGAGAGTACTACATAAACGCATTACGTCTTGGCCGCCCATTCGCCACAAACAGTCCCTCCATCTCAGCCGATGATCCATATCCGCAGGAATTTACTAATTTGTTTAATATTTAATCGAATGGAGGTTGCTTCGGTCTTTCGGCGCTTCTCCTTTTAGGCTCACCTCGCCTCGCCTGGGCCAGTCCGGTCGACGCAGCCGCCGCTGGCGCTGCTGAAAAACCACAAAGGAGCTCACCTACAAGCTGTTGTTGGGGCAGGACGACAAGACCCCCCATCTCGCTATACGGCGCCCCCAATCTCCCGTGCGTTGGGATTGGCCACCATAGTCTGATAAGGTGAAGGTGTCGTCTTAGTCCAAGATTGCCCTGTCTTAGCCAAGCTAGCCATAACCCAGGCGCCGAGAAGGTCTATACTCGATGTGGCAGTAGTTATTTCACCTCCCATACAGATGGTTCCAAGCGTCGGCCACGTCTCGCTCCATGCGCGCCAACAGCTCACGCAGCGTGCGAGTAAGTATCAGACCGCCCAGTCTGACTGGCGGCAGCTGTGTCTCAGCACAGCATTTCTGCCGTGTAATCTGAGATTGTCTTACTGCTTATAAACAAGGTTGTACCAATGTATAACACGTGTGCCCACCGGGTACAAACGCTCTAATCAAGTTGAGGAGATGCTTTCTATGTACGTCTGTTAGGTAGGGCATCCATTCTGAGTAACCACCATATTACCAACTGCGGCATCTAGTGCATATATCACTGGCCTCCCATCTGCCAAAACTCTACTCCCAACACTCATATCACTCCCACTGTTCTGTTCATATTTTGTCTGCTTTATGAGAAGAGCGTTGAGCGCTGGTCTCTCATTACTTTCAGAAGCCTATAAGCTTTTCAGCCACTATCTCTCTCTCTCTAGACCATAACCTTAGCTACAAGGAAGCTTCCCCAAATCCTTCCCCACCTGGCATCTGCATAGCATTTCTTCCTCCATCTTTCCTCGTGCTGGCCTCACTTGGCCGCGACCTCACAGTCTTGCCTCGCCTGCGACGATTTCCCATCGCCCGCGAAGTCTCTTGTTCTACGAGGTCTAGGTAGCCTGACATGAGCTTAGCTACCGTCGACGACCCAACGCGTGAAGAGCTCCAACTATTGGCGACGACGGAGACGGAGGAACAAGCCACTACCCTCTATGACACCATCCACAATTCTCTCATCTTGAGCCACATTATCCCCTATTTGCCCGTGTCGAGTGTTGTGAACTTGGCAGCTGCAAGCCGAGCTTTCCGAGCCCTCATCCGAGAGACCCCAGGAGCCTTCCGCCATCTTGATCTCTCTCACGTCAAGGCGGTCCAGTTTGAGATTGACAAGATCGATCATGGAGGCGAGGTCTGGCGCAATGTTCAACTAGATGAAAATGTCACCGAAGATGAGTGAGTGCATGGCGGTTTCCTGCATCATGTCATGTCATACGATGCTAAGCTCACTTTTCCACAGCTTCTACTCCGGCCCGCTGAGGGGCATCTTCTCAACCCTTGGGCGACAGAATATTCTGCACAATGTTCAGACTCTGGTTCTTGACGGGCTCTCTGTGACTTCGGAGCTCTGTCATGAAATCATCAATGATGCCAGATTCAACGTTCGCGTCTTGTCCATTCGTGAAGTCAAGAACTTGAACCACCGCAAGCTTTGCCAAACACTTCAGTATGCATGCCGCCCAACCCGGCGAGCTGGCTCTCCCAGTCTCAAGGCGCTCTATGTCTTCGGCCCCAGGGACGTGTTGGCTGCTGCACAGCAATCCGATCCATCCAGAGCATCCATCAGCGCAGAGTGGAATCAAAGGAGCCAGATGGCTTTGGCATCCTCGCTACAGCACCAAGGCGACGCTTGGTGGCATAAGAAGGGCCGCATCCTGCCTCGATCCGTCAGCCAGGAGTGGGCCGATTGCATGTTTACCTGCCAGGGCATTATCGCCTTTGATGCTGTCCTCTGCCAAGGGCCGCGACACCGCAACTCGCCGGCCTACAAGGGCGGATCGGATCTTGATAGCGCTAGGGCCGTGGCTACTCATGCTCTCCTTGGCTGTGAGAGCTGCCACGAAGCTCCCGAAGGACTTACTCGCCTGAATAGCAGCGCAGTTGCCAACTTGCCACTGCTAGCACCGCTGCCTCTCTTTTCTTCGTCCCTTAAAGCGGCGGTCAACCCTAGGGAGCCATATAGCTCTTTTGTGCCTCGATGTATGGACTGTATCCGCGAGCGATATTGCACTGGCTGCGACAAATGGTGGTGCGAATCATGCTATGTGCTCCCCGGCCAGAGCTTAGGGGGCCATTTTGAGACGCAGGTTACCATTGTTGACGACGATAACGTGGTCAATGACATTGACGAATTGTATTTCGCAACTCCGACCATGAAAAAGGTACGAAACGGTCTCTGTCATTCGTGTGCACTCGCTCGAGCCCAGGAAGAGAAAGGAAATCGTAGTCAAACCCTAAATTCTGCGACATAACGAGCCGGGGATGGATTGGACCAGCCGATCAGGCCAGTCTCGAAGACAGACCTCTCGAATTTGTACGCAGCGTTTGTCCCAAACCCCGACCCTTGGGTGCTACAGCCGCAGAAGAGGCGGAGGCATCATCGTCATCACAATGCATTGTTATCTTGGGAGAAGTATTCCGCTAATAGTTGACTGTGTAGCCGCGAGTGTCGAAGAGCTGCTGGGAATGCGGCAACAATGTGAGCATTACCCCTGCTTCCCTCCGTGATTATTCCTTCTATACAGGAGAGAACTAACGTTGAGGCCAAACCCGTAGTGCGATGATTGCATTGGCCGTACCCAGCGTGTCTGCAAAAAGTGCTGCGCTGGATACTGCACTACTCACAATGAAGGATGCTCAATGAACCATGTAAGCTCCCCCTGGCAAATTAAAGAGCGAATTCACGGATTGCTAACGCAGCAGACAACAGTGCGACTGTAAAGCTCACCCCCTCTTGGACTTGATATAACCAGGCTATGGAGTGTGAAAGTGCTAACCAGTGATGCAGGGTGTGTGTCCCGGGGTCGAGGCCTGGGCCGTCTTTGATCGACATGAGCCGTTCTTCCTCTCCCCTCACTTTCCTAATGCCTTGAATCAACGGAAACTCTCCCCCTAACTTTGGGTACACAACTCCCAAATTATGACGGCGTATGGAGTACAATGAGCGATTCTCTTTTCACCTTTGCAAGCCATATTCGCCCGCACACATATCCGGTACGGTACCATGACCTCCCGATGATAGCGCTATGCATACGAGTACAATCAACTAGAGGAATGCCGAAATACCGAAACGCGCCGAAGAGCCCGGAATCACGAACGCGTCATATCATACTCTTTATGATTAAAGTTCAATAGACGCATCTGATAGGTCCGCATATAGTGATTTGATGGGAATTGCCGGCCGGGTGTGATTTCGGGTATGATGGGCTTGTTCTTTGGATGCACCTAGCCTAGCCTTTTGAAATCGAACCAAATGACTGCTCCTCTTGGTTGCATATCCCCTCTTCTTCTTGTGGTCGCAGCTTCGTTCTCGTTCTGCTGCAGTGTCGCATGGTAGATTGTATGATAATGGGTCTCGGCCTAACCGTAGGTCTTGCTTGGCAGTTTCATGATTTGACTTGTTCGCCGAGACAGTATTGGGGTAAGTTCTTGGCAACAATTCCCACATAGTTATTTGATCGGAAACTCGCCGCTGTGAGAATAAGAATCTGTCGGAAAGCGGCTTCTGGCACATTGCAACGTCTTATCTCGTCACATGTAACACATCAACCATTCCAACTCGCACTCAGGATAGACATTGTTCTCTTGGCGCTTGCAAACACAGCCGCTGCACTTATCCAATCATAGCGAGTAGTCATGTATGTCCATCCCGCGCCAAGGGCGCCGCAATTCACACATAGCCTGCTGTTCTGCAGTGTAAACACCAGGCATCAGAGACACTGCGGCACCCAAGGGTCTCTCTCCCTTGTTCAGGATGTCAGGAGGCCTGTCGAGAATCTACGGGCTATCCATGCACTGCCATGCTCCTCGTATTCCTGCTTCGTGACGACCACTTTGTCGATATTCGGGTGGTTTGCCATGTTGGCTGCTCCGTACCAGGTGTTAGTGATGGGGTCAGCAGGGCGAGCGACGCGAACTATGCAGTCGTCAGGAACAAGCTGCACCAGCTCCTTTTGCAGCCGCTGGATGAAGCCGTCAAACAGAGAGCTGCCGCCCACCACGACAATGTTTGCGAGAAGCCCCGGCCAGAGACCAATGGGCAGCTCGTGGAGAGACTGCTGAATGGCATCTGCAAGACCAGGCTGCCGCATGCCCACGTCGGACGGGCGGAAGATGAGCTCGGGGACGGTGAACCGTTCGTTTCGTAGCGTCAAGACGTCTTCTTCTGATTCCCCCATGGCAGCAAGCTTTTTGGATTTTGTATGCTGTGCCGGATCATATTCGCGGAGGATGCCTTTATGCCTGGTATGGAAGTCTGGCAGGACGTAGTCCTTGACAATGCCAGCTCCGGATAGGTAATCCTGGCGCTTTTCTCCCCTGGTTCCTTTCCACGTGCGCTCCAGATCGGCCTTGAAGTCGGCGGAGACGTAACACGACGCCTCTTTCATCTCGTTGACGATGTATAAATCGTTGCGCATGTCGAAATGCCGCAGGGAAATGAGGCGAGCCATGTAGTTTGTCAGAAATTTGCCCCCAATGTCGATTCTTCTAATGGCTGAGTGGAGGGGTCGTCCGCCAAGCAGAGGGGTGATTGTTGTGTGCGAGAAGCCGGAGTCGACAACCAGCATGATTTCAGCTGGCGTGTTTGCGGCCGTGAGGGTATCTTTCGGCGTGCGGAAGAGGCTCTGCAGGTCATGATAGGCATTGAATGTCGACCCTGGAAGAGTGAGCATGTTAGTATAAGCCAGTTGACTTCACCCTCCTTCCGTCAGCCACAGGCAAAACATACCAATCCCTCTGTAGTAGCTTGAGAAGCCGTATTCCTCAAAGACAATCTGGTCACAGTTGGTCTGCAGCACGGGAAGCGCATTCGGCTGCTCCGTGAGCATAAGCCGGGTCTCACTAGGATCGCATTTCAGCTCTGCCTTGTCGCCAAACAGCTCCTGGTCCCAAATCTCCTTCTGCGCCTCCCAGTTGACCAGATAGCCCTTTTCCACCGGCCGCCGGAACTGGATCTCGCTGAAATCGCGGCACTTGTCGAGCTCGGCGCCCACGTAAATCTTCTTGGAGCGGTCGCGCGCAAGGCAGTTGGGGATCACGCGAGGCTCAGGAATCGAGCCGCCGCAGACGAGGCCAGCTTTCAGCGTCCAGGCGCCATTGTCGACGACGAGGGTGTTTTGGGGACGAGCCGGTGCTGCGGCCTTGGACTTGCGACCGCCCGCCATACGGAGGACAAAGAGAGGAGAAGAGCCAAGTTCGCGAAAAGTCGGAACAGAAGCTCGGGTGTTTTGGTTGTAGAGTTGAAAGACCTCGGATACAAATCGTGGTTCCGAAAAATTACATAATAAGCCTACCCTGAAGCTCTAGGGAAATGCATGCTGAATGTTTTTGGATGAACTACGGAGTAACAGAGACGGGTACTATTATTGAGGCTTGGATTTGAAATTCAATATTTTCTATACTTTATTTAATTATATAACCATGATTTAATGGCTCTTTATTGCACGTTGAATTATTCAACAGACGTTATACTCACCATCTCATCCCGGCACTTAGATTGCAGAATCAATGACTAAGCCACGTCAAACTGCTATATGAACAAACAACCTTCCTAGATTGAAGTTCTCTCCAATAAACACCTCTAGCTGTCATCTTATCAATCCTACAAAATTAAGAAAACCTCATGAGATAGACCAGGTTGCTCGCTACCAGGGCTACTGCCGTTATACTGTCCTAATGACCAGCATCCAAACTATACGGCTGCTCACGAGAATCTAGGTCTTCTCCTACAGGCAGCTATCTTATAATCCAGGATGAAGCAACAACATCAAAAGGTCTAGCTCCATCGCCATGCCATAACTCTTCAAATACTCTTTCAAAAGTTCCCAAGAAAGCCTCAACCTCCCCGTGAGGAATGATGGCGCTGTCGTATCTTATGTCGACATCCAACTGGCCCTGAAGAACAGTGCAGCGAAATATCATTGGCAAGCCCTCAGTTTCTTCTAGCTTCAGCTCCTCTTTTCCACTACCAAATAGGTCATTTCCGTCCCCGTTGATCAGAAACGCCTCGTTCTCTATCATGAGAACATTACGCAGCTCCAGGGCTGGCGCAAGGGGCAGGAGACGGGGCAAGGGGAAGCTCTCAAACTTCATTCGGTCAATGAGTGATGTCTGTGCCTCAAGTATAACATCTCTGCATGACCGGGCACCTGGTAATTCCAACCTCGTAGGGATGGTAAGGAGGGTCGGTCCGGCGACGCGATCAATGCCCACCAGGCTTGAGTTCCGACCACCGAGAGACTCTAGGAAAAGGACAGAGCGGGGACGATCTGCCGCATAATGTGAGAGTGCTGCAGCATATGCAACGCGGATCACATTTGCCATGGTGGCGGACTGTGCGCTCTCGGAGTTACCATATTGCCCTTGTCTCGAGACGACTTTCAAGGTCCTCAAGAGTCTGCCCATCTGCGGAGGGGACGTTTCCTCGGGAGGTGGTAAGACGGGAAACTTGGTCCAAGACGCCTGTAATAGATAGTTTTTCCAAAATGCCTCTCCTTCCACCAAGTCCTTCTCCTCAGGACCTTTGAGATAACGGTTGAATGGAGTAAACGGAACTGGTTTGAGGCCGTGGTAGAAATCTTGAATGGTCTGAAGAAGCATTGGCAGAGAGTAACCGTCATAGATGGCATGATGAATCGTCCAGACAAACACCTTGCTAGAGTTTGCGTGGTGAAGGAGAGCGAAACGAGCCAATGGCATACCGAGGCCCATGGGAGTTTCAAGATCCCGGCTCAGATACTCTTCCAAGGTATCACTGGCATCGATGACTTGAACTGGATGAAACTTGATGATAGCCTGAAAAAGCTTCTTATCTCTGGTGGCAAGAACCCTTGCTCGTAAGAGATCGGTAGCTTCCACGACGGAATTGAGAGCCGAACGGAGTTTCACAATATCTACGTCGTTGGGGAGCTGAAAGTGGTACTGGTCGATCCATGCGCCTGGCTTCACTAAGGTCTTTCCATACCACCTCATCTGACTGATTGACATGGGCAGGACATCTTCTACTTCCTCAACTGGCAGTCTGCAAATGGCAGCAGCCGTTGCGCGGAGTTCTTGAGAGCGACTCCCTAGCAACCCAAATGGAGGGATATCCTCTTCGAGGTTTCCAGCAACGGAGCTGAATGCGAGTCGAGCTTGGTCGCACAGGATTGGATTTGAAAGGACAGTGGCTGATGTCAGCGTAACTCCGCGACTGCGAGCAGCCGCAATCAGTTTGATGCAGGTAACTGAATCGCCTCCAAGTTGAATAAAGTGATCATCTGGCCTAATGCTTTCTGGATTCAAGTTCAGAGCGAACGCCCATAGATCTCGCAGAGTTGACTCCTCAGCTGATAGAGCTCTGGATTCGCCTTCAGGCCTGTTTGGCCTTCGGAGTCTCTGTACAGCAATAGAGCTCAGAGATGTAATCAACTCTCGTAAGGCGGTGCGGTTTGTCTTGTGAGACGTGGTTAGAGGGATGAACGAGACTGGTAAATATAGGGATGGAATCATTGGCTTCGGGATTACTGTTTCCAGATTCGTCATGATTTCCAGGGACCTTTCCAAGGTCGTCCCGACTTGACTCCAGCTAATCTCTGGCTTCTCACTTCCAGACACTTTTACCGAGTCGCTGAGGAAGGCCACAATAACACCTCCATTGTGGAAGTGGGGATAATCGGTCTTCTCAACGCAAAACTTGGATCCCACAGGTAGAGTTTGGGCCAATCTTGCTTCAATCTCAGCTAGCTCGAAGCGTTGGCCTTGCATCTTGATCTGGGTGTCCTTGCGGCCAACAAAGACGATATCACCACCCTCAGTCTGGCGAACCAAATCACCCGTCTTGAAAACACGCCTGGTATCTAGGCCAATGGACATGCTCACAAAAGAGGCCGCGGTTTTGGCTTGATCACCCAAGTAACCCCGTGCGAGGGAGTTTCCTTCGATGACCAGTTCCCCGGTCTCGCCCTGGGGAACAAACTCATTGTGATTATCCTCCTTGACAACCCACAGATTGCAGCCAGTAGGGCGTCCTATAAGTCCTGACGGGACTGCAGTGGTCCCGATGTCGAGCTTTGCACCAGCGGATTGTATAGAGGCTTCTGTCGGCCCATAAGCAATGTAGACTTTGACATGCGGATTCCACAGCTCAATTAGATCACTCGGGACAGCCTCGCCTCCGGTAATCAGCATGTTGACAGCAGGCATCGTGGTGGGATCCAGCAACTTGGCGTAAGAGGGCGTCAGCATCAGGGTGTTGACGCCTGACTTGTTGACAAAATCTTGTATTCTGCCATAACGGTCTTCCTCTGCTGGCACGCAGATGCAGCCTCCGAAGATGAGAGTGGTGAATATCTCCATTAGGGACATATCAAAGGCATATGACGCAAATTGTAAAACTCTCGAGCTAGGATTGAGCTCTTGGTCGGCGCCATAAGCGAGAGCGCTCGTTAGCCAAGCTCCATGCTCTATCATGACACCCTTTGGACGGCATGTACTGCCTGATGTGAAGATGGTGTACATCAGATTATGTGGCAGGACATCAGCCGGAGGTGTGGGTGGCTTGGCAGCGGTACTCAAACCAGATAGAATATCGTTAGACAATTCGAGGATTGGAACTCCAACAATGCCATTGAATCGGAGAGCCTGCTTTGCAGACAATAGTATAATGGGGGCATTGGTGTCCTCGATAATCTCCAGCAGCCTCTGCATTGGATGAGATACGTCTAGCGCAGTGAAAGCACATCCAGCTTTTAAAATTGCAAGCATGGCAACTATAGTGATGGCAGACTATGCGAAACATGTTAGCAACATTGTCTTTCTCCTCTCCCTTCCTACTCTTTCTTCCTGGGGAGTCACAATCTGAATATTATCCCCAAGTGAAAACGAGAGAGACGGTCCGAAGTTGACGATTGTCTTACTTTCTCATGGATGATTGGCACAATTGAGCCCGGAATTGTTCCAGAAGATGCAATCTGCGCAGCCAATCGTGCGGAGCTCTCATCTAGTTCTTGGTAATTGAGATTGATAGTTGCTGAGACAATAGCCTGAGCATCAGGCTGGGCAATAACCCAATCACTGATCACATCTTGAACCAACCTATTTACACCCGGTGGAGGTAATGGCAGGTGTTCAAGTGAAGTTGAGAAAGTGGGAGTGACGGAAATGTCAATATGAAGTTTAGATGATGATGCCATTGTATGGCTGGGCAATATCGAATCAACCATCTTGCAGGATAGTGGTTTTGTCTCAGTGCGTAAATTTAGTGTCGTAGACAGTGTACTTTTGAACCACTGAGAGCTTCGAACCGGATCGCAGAGACAGTTTATGAAGACTTTCCCGGTAGGTTATTGAGACACGATGCTATCTCACTTACAAAAACATGCTAACAAAGGCAGGATGTGCAACAAGGGAAGTTGTACGTCACCAGCATCTATCCCTGGAGCTATAAATATCATAGTCACGGGCTTTTCAATACGATTCGACTAGTCTGCCTCGATCCCAGGCCTTCGCCTCATCCTTTTGTCCAGCTCACTCACGGACAGAGATGCACTGGCGTCCATTTCGGTCGCTGAAGGATCGGCATTCTCTTAAATACACGTAATTACCTGAAAGCTAAAAATCCTTCTCGTACTCCCCAATGTAACCCTTGTGAGTAATGCTGCGGCTGATCGTGGCTTATTGTAGAAGTCCAAAAATTGAGTGACTAATGAATAGGTCCGATAGTATATGCATGTGCATTAAGAGCGATGACTTTTTTTCCATAGAACTGGAAATTCTTCTAATTTATCATGACTTGTCTACATATGCACACAATCTAGTTGGTAAATTTCGTGCCTTCGATCATACGAGAATGTTTGTAATCATCGTTGACGTCTAATCCGGCTAATTAGCTTCATACATGCATGGAAGAAAGAGAGAGAGATGGAATATTGCATTCCTCGACCCGATAGTAAAGATACGGGCCGCAGCGTTGTATTCGTGATCCTACAGCTGTCAGCAAATGAAGAAGTTGTGGTGCCTTCGCAGTGACATATCAACGACCAATGACTGGCCCGATTCTTCGGAGTCAATGCCGAGATTGCTGGTGCTTAATCAGGAAGGATTCTTCTCCTAGCTTCATGACCCCGTTCCGATTCTGATGCCCTGGCCGTGATAGGCTGGAAACACCCTTGTCGGATCGACCCATTACGATCCTTCAGCTCCCTTGCCTGTCACGTCTACATCCTACTGCCTTCGTTATCGTTTAGCAAAACTAGAGATCCTCTGAGAGCCATGGAAGATCCCGGTAAGTATTGCTGGGGCACTGCTAAATGCCTGATTGGTTTGAGTTTGTCTCAGAGTCATTGACAAGTGTGATCCTCCATTGAATCCATCTCACCCGCCTTAACTAAAACTTGAGCCTAGCGTTGTGTGCCATGACAGTAGGATCTTTTGCCAGTTTGGTAGTGTTTCATCTTTTTTCGAATAGCTTAGGAAATCGAAACCGAAGGCCAATACCGTTAATTCCTTTCCATAGCCCTGCAAGCCCCATAAGTCCCATAAGCTCTATAAGCGCCTATACATAGAGCCGTAAAGGGGCGGGAGTCCAAGGAGGATGGCAATCCTTCAGGTTAGTAACTTCGGTCATAGTACATCGAAATTTGCACGGCAATTCCGCTGGCAATGTGGCGTCAATGGAACGTGATCTATTTGTGCTGGAAATGTTGGATCCAACACCTTTTCCCAGAAGGACATTCGTTGAGCTGAATGCCATGTGTGTGTATGAAAAGCCCAAAGTTCCCCAGCTATGATAGAAGTTTGAGTCCAAGCATCCCAGACTCTATAGCTAGAGTATTTCAGGAATCATGTCTACTATTTTGGCTCTTCTCCCCTGGTTGGCCGCTGCTGGCCTTCTGGGTGGCATCTACTACGTGTGGTATCGTGTCTTTTCGTACCAGGGCATTCCAACAAGTCTGGCATTTGCCAATTCAGATGGGTCCTTTTTCTCTCGTGGCCGAGCCTCTCTTGGCTCTGTCTTTGAGGTTAACACTCTCCTCTGGGCTGGACACCGAGACGTAAGAATCAACCCTCCATACCCTTCTAGTATACCAATTAACGCTGCCAAATAGTACTCCAAGAAGGGACGGCCTTACATCCTCCCTGACATTTTCACTGGGCATCAAGTCATCTTACCACCAGAGAATCTACCTTGGTTAATGAAGCAGCCAGCAAGCGTGCTCAGCCAGCGTGAGAGTAACAATGAGTTTCTCGCGGCCAAACACACGTTCTTAAACTGCGTTGCTGCCGATGACAATGAGTGGACATTCGTGGTCAACCTCATTAAAGATATTACCAAAGAACTCAATAACAAGACCAACGACGTCATCGAGGAGATCCAAGCAGCCTTGAACGACCTCTGGGGCGATGACACGAGAAGCTGGAGAGAGGTTGAGCTTTTGGACGTCTGCCTGGAGCTCATGAGCCGTATTGTCAGCCGCATGTACGTTGGGCTGCCGTTATGCCGGGACCCGACTTATCTTGCCAGCTCAACTCATTTTGCAAAGTTTATCCTGCTTGAGGCTCTTCTTGCCCAGCTGACACCGAAACCTCTTCGACCGCTCCTGGGCCCTCTTCTGGCGCAGTACGACTGGATGCAATTCAAGCGTATGGACCGTTGTGTCAATCCCATAATCCAAGAGCGCGCACGACGGTTTGGCCACATGGCAGATGATGAAAAGAGAAATCCTGACCAACCAAGTGATCTCCTGTCTCGTCTCATGCAAGAGGCCTATCGTCGCAATGATGACCCGTGTCGATCCCAGAGCCACAGCAGCAAGCTCTTGGCCATCCTCAACTGGGCTGCCATTCAGGTCCAGGGCATCACTCTGGAGAACGTCCTGATTGACATCGCTCACTCTCCTCAGAGCGTCAGTATTCAGGACCAGCTGCGCCAAGAAGCCGCCGCTGCAGACAATGCTGATCCTTCCGTGCGCTGGACTCGAGCAGAAGTGTCCAAGTTGCCGAAGATGGACAGTGTCATGACTGAAAGTCTCCGCCTCTGGGGGTTCGCCCACGGCATCATCAAGGTGGTCGTTGCCAAGGAGGGCGTTGACCTCCCGACAGGAGAACACATCCCGTATGGAGCAAAGATTGGAATTGGGAGCTACGGCTTGCATCACGACGCGGAGGTATATCCAGGAGAGTCGCCTTTTTCGTTTGATCCTTTCCGATTCTTGGACGAGAAAGCAGAAGCGCAGACAACGGGGCTCAAATTTGCAGCAACTAGTGACACTTATCTCGCCTTTAGCCATGGCAGATATGCTTGGTAAACAAACAGCAATGGCTTTTCGACAAATGATAATTGCTGACATATGAACAGTGCTGGCCGCTTCTTTGCCAACCATCTACTCAAGCTGCTCTTGTCGCAGATCGTGATGCGGTACGACATCAAGCCTGACGCAAATCCTCGGCCTCAGAACCCTGTAAGTTCTGCCTAATTATTGACCAAGGCAATCCTTGCGTTAGGATGCAGTACTTTTACTAACGTGAGCCCGGCTACAGTGGTTTAGCTACGTCTCGCCACCACCTATCGGATACAAGCTCTCCGTGAGGAGGAGGAGGAGGCAGTAGTCATCAAAATTGTAGTTTAATCCAGTATTGTTGTTGTGTTTATTCAATTGGTGAAGGCTTTTTGGATTCTTTCAGATGACTATTAAAAACAGACATAAAATCCAATAGATGAGAGACTAGTATCACACAAAGCTTTAGTATTGTAACGCTGATGTGATAGAGATTCTCAGAACTATATACAAGGTCTTTCAGACAGGAATCAAAGGAGTACTAACTGGAGACAACTTGGCACTATTTACTTGATGGTATAAATATTCGGTGTTTCGAAAATGGATGAAGCATCGCCCGTCATCCATCAACCGTGCTATTCTTGAAAACCTTGCCAAAGAATTTCACCAACATGCAAGCAAGGAGGAAAAGATATCATCTGATATGGTTTTTATAACTGCCAAAAACAATGTACATGCAACCTCCTACAATCTATGGCACCCCGTGCTGCATGCAACGCTGTGCCACGGACCAAGTAGCACCGTCGTCCAATACAGTACCCTGTCTATCTGACAGAGACTAATCAACTGCATATTGCCCCGCTTGGGATTTGTCATGTAACTGTCATCCACGAACAGGAGAATTATTAAAAAATAGACAAACCGGTGTATAATAATTGGACCTTACTCTACCTCGTCCAGGCCGTAATATAGCAGTTTTACGTTGCTAATCAATACTTATTATATAGTATCTATTCTATTTTACATGGCCTTATGGAGAAATCTACAAATCGACAGTTGTCTCTTCCTCAATCCAGCGCCAACCGGCTCACGCGGAAGCGGAATCGGCACGTGTTTCAAGCCTGTGAACGATGTAAAAGGCAAAAAATTCGATGCAATGGCAAAAAGCCATGCGATAAATGCGAGAAAAAACGACCGGAAGAATGTTTCTATACATTACGGCACTCTTTTATTGCAGGATTGCATAATATTGGTGCTGTTTATACAAACAATGGCGACGTAAATATTCCGGCCGAGGTGCCCAGTAACAAGGAGCACCCTTCCGCCTGGTGTGTATTGATACCATGGTTCAATTTGACTATTGCCCATTTACGAGGTTAATATACTAAAAGTCTTCTTAAATAATATAGGAGTGCTGCATTGGCCTCAGATTTGACGAGGATGGTCCAATCTCAGTCAGAAAAACTTGATTTGCTCCTCGAGAGGACCGGAGGCAACAGGGGTTTATCAAATAAGAGGCTCCTCAGAGAAGTTGAGGAGCATATACCTTTCAGCATAACACAACACTCTGTGGCCATATCATACAAGCAATTGCTTCCATTTTTCCGTGGTCCTACCGGAATGACCTTCTATGGGCCTGCAGTAGGCATGATTGGCAGTGGGATCGGGAGCACAGAACAAGAGACATACTCAACTCTGGATGGCGAGATTATCATTGAACGTGACTGCGAAAATAATCAAGACATTTTAAATAACCAGCCTTCGACGGCAACGACGGCAAACCCCCAGAACGACTCGCTCTTGAACTCCTTGGAGGAGATGGATGGAGAAATGGCGGTCCATCTAGTGCACCTTTATGATAGCTTAGTGGGCGTGACACATCCTATTTTATCTATTGGTACTTTGATGCGACATGTCAGAAGACTCTATCCTACTCTAGCAGCAGAGTCGCATTCGCTCGATCAGGATGCCTTGGTGGATCAAATGAGCCGCAGTGACCTCAATGTCATCAAGATGGTGTTTGCTATTGCTATGGCTATGGAGGGCAGTGATCATGAAGATATAGCCGAAAAACTATATGCGAGTATACAACACGATGTAGGCAATACGATCTGGGCTGCCACTGCAGAAATCGGCGACCTGCATGTCCTGATATTAGTCGTACGTTTTGTACTATGAATCCTCCTGTTTATCCGGCGCTGACATTGAATAGAGTATATATCATTCAGTCAAGAGCAATCCGAGGCTCGCCTGGCGTATTGCTGGCAACCTTACTCGTCTGATCCTTGAATTTGGACTTCATAAAAGCAAAGTGATGATGAGCATGTTTAAGGAACCGGGTCAATATAACACGGCAATAAACATGTTTTGGACGGCTTTTGTTCTTGATTGCCAGCTCAGCTATTCTTTTGGTCTACCAAGGCATATACAAGATAAAGATGTTGACAATAGTATCCCCTTACCGGTACGTGCGGAGCGATATTCCATCTGTCATACTCACTTTTAAAGAAGTATAATATTAATAACGGCACAACTTTAGGGTAATTCTCCTTATTTAACAGCCATGGCCGATTATTGTCGCCTGGGTTCCAGAATATGCGAATCCATTTCCAATGTCTTTGGTGACTTGTCGCATTATGCTCAAGAATGGCGAGAATCATTCGAATTCTTTCAGTGCCATCTCAACCAATGGCAAGAGAGACATGTTTCTGAAGTACTGGAGTCTAATATTGAAGAAGCCGATGCTAAAAGGACCCGCCATGTCCATACACTGCTCTACTTGAGAGCTAATCAGCTACGCCTCATACTAATTCGACCGGCACTTTACTCTCTCCGATTGCAAGAAGCTGCTAACTTGGACTTGTGGGCGATGGCTATCAACATCGCATGCGACAGTATTCAGATCCTGCTAGACTTGTTTACTGGGACCGACATATACAAATTGCAGCAAATGCAATACAACTATTTCCTAACCACGGCGCTTGGGACATTGTTAGGTGTACTGTCTCAAGAGCAATCATCGTCTCTCACGACGGGAAAAGTGGACAGTGATATCGTTACCAAGGCGCGTGAATTTGTTGCAGTCGCATTGAATCTCCTTAAGTCAACCACTATATCCTCAAAGCCATTGAAACTCCAATATGCAAAGGTCTTTTCTCTCTGCAATCGACTTGGTCTCCTACCCATGGCGCCTTCCGATACTCCTAACCCGGTTTTAGACAACTTTGACATCAGCTTATTTCAGGATGTAGATGGCGATGTCGACTTGTCTCATTTTCTGTTACCAGAATATGAATTAGGGCCCATGTGGGCAGATCCAGACACTGCCTAGATCCTAAATTGGGATGCACAAGTGGATAGAAACAGATTCAAGATAGAGATGTGGTTCACAAGCACTCCTTGAGACCTCAGTGTGAACGATAACAATAAATGTGAAATACTGGATATGTTGAATCTCCAATTCTAACTAAAATGTTGCGTTTAGCAACGCATCAAAACTCAGCAGCTTTCCCATCTCCTGTAGCTGCTCTCAGTTCGACATTTCCTTCGGAATATTTCCGCCGAATTTGATGATGGGGCTTTCCAAAAATTTCTCCCAGTCAAGAATTGATTGAGCCAATTCCTGAGACAGCGCAACCTCTTCTTGGCCCCGAGCGATGACTTCTTTGTCATAGGCAGTTATGGCGTCCGCCATCGTCACTTCTCCAGCAGTAGCTTTCTCTATGGCAGAGACAAGGTGTGCGGCGTCGGTTGTCGCGTTGTTAAGACCTTGTCCACGATCTTTTATAACAAGTCAGCATGTACCTTTCAGTCAGACTGGTCAAAGGGAACTGTTTCGCTTACAGAATGCTATCGCATGCGCTGCATCTCCAGCCAAAGTAACTCGACCATCATGATTGTCCCACGGAACTGGGCTCCACATCTTGACAGAATCGTCGGGGACTTCCAAGTCATCTGGCAGCCACCTCAAGGCCGATTGTCTAGGTTCTGCAAAGTCATCGGCAAGAGACCTCAGAATGGAAACACGCTCAGCGTTGCTTTTCCCTTTAAGTGGCGTGCCAGTGAGCTTTTTGGGGTAGGTAATAACATAATGGAATGTCCATGTTGAATAGTCATCTTTATCTCCAACATTCCGGACTGGTTAAAGTAATTAATCTTGGTTCTTCGGGGGAAGGGTGAGTAATCTTACGGATAATGATGAAGAATATTCCCTTGGGGTGAACTCCATAGTCGATGTGCGGAGCTGTATTTTCTGCAATATACTTGCCTTGTTCATGAGTGTAGTTCACATTAATATTTACCATCTCGACCTCTGGATATGCCACTGGCATGGCAAGTTCGCCAAGAAGCTTGCGTCTTATTAAAGACTGTCCGCCCTCAGCACCAATAATTATGGTGCCCTTGTCAGATGTCCCATCTTTGAAGTGGGCGATAACGCCATCAGTCGTATATTCGATGTCAATGAGTTCCCTATCATACTGGGCAGCTGGTTAATGTTGAAGGTTCTAGTGCAATACCAAATTTCAAATCACGAAATATACCTGAACGTTGATTCCATTAAGCAAGAGCTTTCTCATGCCCACTCGATTCACTCTCATGGCATAAGGAGAGTTCACTTTCTTCAAGATCTCGCCGGTCTCGGAGTTCCTGACAACCAATTCTTCGACCGCTGTTGGGCGATAGTACGGCTTTGACTGTGCCTCGTGGATACGGCTATTGAGCTCTTCAGGGAGCAGGACAGGGTAGTGTCGAAAAGACCAGAAGATAGTCATGCTCCAATCTCGAGGACGAGTGGCCGGATCCACCTTGTCATAAATGGCATAGGATATTCCTCTCTGTTATTAGAGTTATTAGTAACCATGGGATCATGACGGCACAGAAGAAGGGGCTAAATATTGATAATACCTTCTTAAGGCCTTGTGCTATCAGGAGGCCAGTGATTCCTGAGCCAATAATAATAACATGTGGAACTGTGGCGGTCGTCATTGTGTCTATATACAAGCACACTAGAAAGGCGAGTAGAGTCACTCAAAGAGTAGAATAGTAGATGGCAAATTCTGATACAGGCTGCGTTGTTGATTTAGATATCATAGGCCGTATCAATGATTTTATAGTCAAGAGGGGGCTATCATTTGCGTAGCCACCGGCTTTGATCCGACTTTTCGGCTGAATCCGAGGTTACAGTACGATCCGACGTATTCGGGGCAATCCGATTATTTTACCTACATGACATTTCAGGGACAAAGCCGTCCAACATGCATCGGTGTCCCGTCTTTTGGATGCAGGACAATTCACCCACATCCATAGAGCCTTTGCCCGCCAACAATCTCTTTCTGGGCGCCAAGGATCTTTGCTTCGTATCTCACTTGTCCCAAGCTTCGTGGACGTCAAATTCTGTACAAACAGGTGCTACGACCAGTCTTGTTTCCACCATAGCTAGGTAGCTCCCGGTCAAAACAATTCTTGGGCTCCATGGAGAACAGCTTCCAGGCGTCCTCGTTAAGGCTCATAGGATTGCCTCGGGCTGCGATCCAGCGTTCTCGGAGAAGCTCGTCTGCGCGCGGCCAGACGTCCCCGTCAAACCGGAGGACGGACAGCGCATTGTGAATGGCAGTGCCCTCTGTAGAGTACCACAGGTAAATGCTGGAGACAGCAAGGAGTAGATTCTATTCGCCCCGGCACGCTCTTGATGCGAACGGATTGACAACGCCGTCAGGATACGCCAGAGGCTTATTGATATGGACCTCTATTAATATAGAATTTTCTTATCTGGAAGCATAGCTTGCATTAGACGGCTATCAACCATCAAGCATGTTTGGAGCTACTGCTATGTATAGCCAGAGGATTGGAAGATGGTCATCCACGCATTGCACTTAGGCAGGCTAAACAGACGCAAATCCTAATATTACTTGCCCATGCATGACTGCCGCTGCATCAGCCGTAATACGAGTGCATCAGTAATGAGATAAACTCCTTTACAAGCATTGCCATTTGTCTCGGCTGAAATAAGATCTGGAGCTTCTCCTTCCGTATAGCCTAGATAGGCAGCTGGTTGGTATCCCGCCAATCTCAATCGAGTTTATCTGTGCTAGCCATGATATATCGGCGTCACGGAACTTGTTGCCATGTTCGCAACACGACCAATCATGGGTATGTATCGTGAAGACAAATGGCACATTGACATCACCTGCTTATTAACTCTGTTCTCTTCTCAAATATTGAATTTGATTTATAGCGACGGCATTTATGTACTACGGTGGAATTTATCCGAGAATCAAACAAGAAGAAGACGAAAAAGAAATGAGGCATGCTGGTCTATGATATTAGGCGTTGCGCGTTACAACTTGGAAACAACTGCTGCTGAAGGAACCAGTCCCCATCGTTCAGCCACCTCGTCGTTGGGAATCTGTCCAGGTGTCATTCTGGCATTGACAAATGTTTCGCCACCGCTCTCCCAGGCGTGGTCCTTCCATGAGCCCAGGCTGGGCCACATCTTGTCCTCGACAAGCCTTGTAATCTTGTTGCTCTTCTGTATTGCGGCTTCGTCCTTGATGCCGATGACAGGGCCAATGACGCTTCTCCACAAATCCCAAGTCTCATCGAGCTCTGTAATAGCCGTTACGCCCATGACGCTTGCACCGATGCGAGGTCCAGCCCCGACATAGGCCGATGTGCCAAAGTCCTTTCCTGCGCGGGCCCAATTTTCCAGAGCCCACCGGATGGCCACGCCCTCGAGATGCTCGCCGTTGTCCTGTGCGATTTGTGACAGTTTGGCACATGCCTTTCGTAACTCTGGCGGCGAGGGGTGCCAGGAGACCATAGGTCCATTGTCAACTCCGCGAGTCGTCAGCAGGCCCATGTTGAGCATGCTGGCGTTGAGCAGGCAGTCGACTCTGGCAGCCTGGAATCGTTGCAGAAAGTCGGGTCGTCCAAGCTGGCAGTTTTGCAGACAGAAGTTGCCGTAGGAGAGGATGGCGTCCAGGGGCTCGCCTGTCTCTCTCAAGATCATCTCCGCCAGCGATGCGAGAGTGTCGACAGGGTATCCGCTAATGCCAACATAGCGAATCAGGCCCTGGTCGCGCATGCGGCGCAGTTCCTTGACAGCCTGCAAGACCTCGGCAGCAGACACAAACTCGACATCGTGCATGTAGACCAGGTCCAGGTACCGCGTTCCCAGACGCTCCAGGCTGCGGCAGACGCTGTATCGCACCCAGGCCGGCGAGTAGTCGAATTCGTCCGACTTGATGCGGCCAGCCTTGGTGACGAGGAAATATCCCTCTCGCGGCGGGGGCGGGGTCAAGAGTCGCAGCGCCTGGCCCAGCAGGATCTCGGAGGGCCCGTAGTAGGGCGACGTGTCAAAGGCGTTGATTCCGTGCTCGAGGGCTCTCCGCACAATGTCGACGTAGGGCATGCGTGAGGGATCGGGGTGATACTGGTGGTTGAAGGTGGCCGTCCCCAGGAGCAGGGGAGGCAGAACCTGCGACAGCGGCGTTGAAGCACCCATTGCAGACGCAGAGACGAGACGGGCGGCCAGGAGAGCCGGAGGGGGTTGTTCAGGGACAGCGGTTGAGAGACATGGTGGTTTTGCAGGAGGGTGAAGATAAGTATTTATTATCTAGTGGCGTCGATATCACGTCTTTGGAACTATGCTCGGAACAGAGACGGAGAAACCGGAACCTTTTTTTTTAGGTGGCCGCGTTGAGAATAACCCGATTGAGCCAAGACCCTGAACAGAGCGTTATAAATCCCGACTACTGTACAGCGGCAAGAGTGTGCTAAAGGCTTCGGAAGACGGCGCAAACTCTGGGCTCTTGGAGGGCCCTTGGAGGGCTCTTGGAGAAATCAATGACGGCTACAGCGAGGGGCGAGATCCGTGGTTTGACGGCATGGGTTCTTCGGAGTAATTGCTGCGTCAAACTTCCGTCGTGTATATGCGAGCTTAAAAAAGAAGCAGAAATGGCCCGTCGTCTTTTAAGCCGCCAAGCCTGCTTTCAGCTTCGGGTATTACGGGATCAAACACCAACAAACAAACCGCCGGAGTAGTAATACGAAAATGACCAATGTCAATCTCAATTGCTTTGCACGTCAAAAGGGTCTGCTGACGCGAGGTTTGCCGGTGCTACGTTGGATGCCTTTGCAAGGCTGTTTGTTGCAGCAGCATCCGTCGTCTAATATGGAGCAATGTCACATACATACGGGGTACATGGACTGTACATATTACTCCGCGCTGCTGCCCATCCAGCGTACAATAGGCACAGGATGCATGTGCGGATATCCTGTATTCCCGCTGCAGTTGACCCCAAAGTGAAAGAATACTCCGGCGTGTTTCCGTGTGTTTGTCGATCCAGATGATGCATTACAGCCCACTAATCACACAAGCGCGGTAGCCGAAGTCGCCGCTGATAGGCCGGATCTTGGGGTCCGATCCTGAGCTGTAAGTGATGGCATGGATATCCGTGCTTATGTGCGTCTCAACTACAGGAATGTGCATGTGTACAGTATCCTGGTATCTGGTGGCAGTCCAAGATCAATATCGGCGATGAGGCTGCAAATAGTCTGGCCTTTTTGCCTTAGGTAAGGAGTAAAAGTCGGGTATTTACCCCTTACGGTATTTACTAGTAGGTACGAGTATATAGCATAAAAGGGTCAATACGGTCAATGGCAGTAGCTTAGTAATCCAGTATTGCGATGCCCTTGATCTCAGCTGGACTTGTTCCGTGTACCTGCCATATCTGCTAATCTACAATCTACACGTGCCGCATCTTTCATATCATTCGTCCTTTTAGAACAGGAAGCACTTCATCTCTTGAGTCAACGTAGTAATCATCATGAGCCATTCAATTACATACTGTTGCTGCTGCTTCTGCCGCTACCACTACAGCTATTGAAAGCTCTCAGCTCTCGCCTAAATGCCGTCACCAATCATGACTGAGTTCTACACATCCGGCCATTCTCCGCAACAGTCCAAGCCTCACTGCCCACGGCCGCCCTCGCATACAGCAGGCCCTTGGGGTCATACTTCTTCTTAATCTTGAGCAGTTGGGGGTAGTTGGCGCCGAAAAACGTCTCCTGGAAGTCGGGCTGCTGGAAGTCTGCCTCGTTCATGTAGGCGCCAGCCCCGGGCGTGGCGGCTTCGATGACGGGCTGGACCACGTTGGTGATGGTATCTTGTGTTGCAATCATGTCCTGGAAGGGAACCTGGAAGCTGTACGGCAGCGTCAGCGAGACTTCGACAATGGATGACCGCCACTGCGGCAGCACGGCGTTGGCGTTGTCGCCGCCAAAGTGCGAGACGTTCAGCCCGACTCCGATAAAAGTCACACCGAGCTCGACTAGCTTCTGCGCCGTCGGAGAGAAACTCGGCAACACGGAGCGGGGAATCAGTCGGCCTCCAAACAGGTCCGTGCCGACCTGAATGTTGCCAGCGGGAAGCGGGCCCCAATAGTTCTGGAAATGATCAAAGTAGCTGGAGAACTGCGTGTACGTGGGTGCCAGGTCGACGTTGAGCGCCGCCAGGGCGTCGATAAATGGCTTCAAGATGGCCTCAACCTCGTCCTGCGTCTTGCCGTATGCCGTCATGGCCGGCACCTGGAAGAAGCCTGGGCCGAAAAAGTAGATGATCATGACACCCGAGTCCACAATGGCCGGCAGAGCAGCGTGGAAGGCGTCAATGATTGCGTACAGCGTCTCGGAGCCCAGCGCGGTGGTGTCGATGGCGAACTTGGAGCCGCTGACAACGTCGTCTGGATGAGCACGGAAAACCATGGACACCACAACACCATAGTTGCCGCCGCCACCACCGCTCAATGCCCAGTAAAGGTCGTTGTTTTGCGTCCTGGTGGCAGTAACGAGCGTTCCGTTGGGAGTCACAACATCATATGAAAGGGCATTGTCGGCTGCCAAGCCGTAAATGGTGCTAAGAGCTGAATGACCACCGCCCTGGACATATCCTCCAGCAATACCAACACTGGGGCACTCTCCTGTCACCACAATTAAGCCAGCTGCGTGTGCTGCCTCGAGAGCTTCAAAGCCCTGGATACCAGCCCCAATCTTGAGAGCCTTGCCGGTATAATACTTGTCATTCCAGTCTAAAATCTCCGTATCCTTGAGATAATGGGTCCAAACAGAGAGGGCGCCCGCACCAGTTGACCGGCCGTTATAGTCATGTCCCGTATTGCGGATGACGAAGCGGATGTTGCGCTGTGCTGCGAATTTGAGCGTTGCTGAGACATGAGCAGCCGTTGACACATTGACCGCATATCGCACGTAATTTCCGAGAGTGCAAGGCGTGTCAGCCGGCTGGAATGGGTCGCAGCTTGCATTCGCGAACAGGGGCGCCATGACCGACGACGAAGAGCCATAACTGACGCATAGATTTTTTGTCAGACGATATCTGTGGCAACGATACGTGCGTCTGGGGAAACCAGACGAGAGAAGAATAGGGCAATTTCGCATCTGATGTATGCACCACTTACTGGATTGGGGAGAATAGCCAATTGTCCTGCAGAAATTGACACTCGGTCTCATTGTAGGATGCGCCGTGACACGGTGATCCTAGAGGGACCGTCGCAATCAGGCGCCCGTCAACAGTCTTGTTGAACGCGGCCCAATCGCTGTTGCTGGGCCAGCATGCATCGCCAGGGAAGCATTTACACGACGAGTTTGACGTAGACGAGGTTGCAGGCGCACAGTTGGCGAGGCCTGCAAGGCTCACAAAAGTCAGAAGCGCAGAACCTAGATGGCTGCAATACATCTTGGATACCCGGGTATGCTCCTTGTGGCGAGAGGAGAAAGAGAAGCTGAGGAGGTTGAGCTACATATCCGGCGAGATGCGCGGATCTGCGGACTTTTTATCGACACTTTGCCACGATTTACAGGTCCATCGATCTTGCGCTTGCATATGCCCATCTCGGCATTCCACGTGCCGGCTGAATCAATCTATTGCTCTTTACGGCGGCCTCATCAGTCGATAGTTGAGATGCTAATACTGGGACTTAATCAAAGGACCTCGATGCGCGGGCCTCAGATCCCACGGTGCCAAGCCCGCGGCCGCAGCTCTGCTCAGTTGCTCGCTTGGGCTCAAGGCCCCCTCTTTCAAGGTAGTCTGGGGGAGCAAGACCGCCTTTTTCGGCGTACCGATGAGAGCGTGACCCGAGTAACCCGGCCGGAGAAGGCATCATTGGCCAGACCAAGACAAGGGAGCTCGCATTTGGAGCAGACGAGAGAGAGTTGGAGAAAGAGAGCTGGAGAAGGAGCTGGAGGCCATGCCTTCCTTTAGTACCTAGTCTATACGGGAATTTACTCCGTGCCATTGTCTCTTTTTCATGTGTCAAACGTTTTTGCCAAAGCAAGCTGCGAGGTGGTATTCGAAAATTTCGCTTTACACCCCATGACCGGCAGTTGATGCGGCCGATGCTACCAAAAATCAAGAAAATTTCCGGTGCTCTGTTGAGTCTGGAACTTTGATCTCAAATCTGCTCGCAGCGGTGTTCCCTCTTCCCCTCTCTCTCTCCCTCACCGTCGCTCTGGAAGCCGTCGTGTTAGGATGCTGGCGCGGGCCGTGGTCCAGCACTACTGCAAAAACTTCCTAGTGCTTTGTTCTTGCTCCTCCTCAAAGATCCCTGGTGCAAATGAGAGAATTTTGCTTGATCGGATTAGGCAAAGATTGACTAGCTGGAGGTCTCTCTCCTGCATGCTGACAAGGATATGGTTCAAGGACAAAGACCCCCAGGTCTTGCTACGTCGTATTCCAGCTGCAGCAGCATTTCGTAACATATACACAAGTGCACAGAAATACAGGGCTGTTAAATGACGATTGTTTCGATTATCGAATAGCGTGCCGTGTCAAGCGAGCTATTCATAGCATGTATCATTTTGTAAGACAACTCTGTCTTGAGTCCTCCTTTGCTCTCGCCATTTATCCCCCACTTCTGGCGATCTACCGTTGGCGGAATGCTATCCTCCCGCCGCCAACAATGGCTCCTCTTAACTATGTCTCTTCTTGGATAAGACCGCATTGTGACTGCCGGCTCTTCAAAGCGGAGTTCTGCGGGCCAGGGGTACAGAAAAGACGGGGAAGGCTTCTTGAACGGCTTTAGTGGCATTCATCCAAAGTCAAGCGACCGAATGACGCACAAAGAAGCATCAAGCTGAAAATCCTCATCTGCGGAGCGGATGAATTCGGCTTGATAAGCGGCATGAATGTGATGATCATGCTCCGACTCCAGAGTTTTAGGGTAAACAATAGCCCTTTTCCTGGACAAGGTTCTGCGTCAGGTTGAATGGTATCATGGCCAGCAGATCAAATATCACAAAACTCGTCAGGCGACACATCATATCGACATTTTTACTCAGCTCTCATTACCATAGTTATTCCTTGTCGCATGAATGCAGCCATTGACGGCGAATCAGCAGCTCCCAATGAAGTACGCCTGGAGTCAAACCAGTCATCTCCGAATAGGCCAGCTGCCGGCCAGGGCGACCCCTACTGTTGTCATGGCCTGTGTTTTCCCTTTCCTATTACGTGCAGGAATGTCACCCTCTCAAGGGCTCGTATTGGTCCAATATGGCTGCTACGCCCGTTAAAAATCTGCAAGGAGGAGACAAAAGGAAGCCCTCCATACTTGTAGGAAAGAAGGGGAAAAGTATGCAAAGATGCATTGCCCGTAGATGTGTCTATATACAAAGGAGAGCGTTGTTCAACAAGGGGCACCTCTCATCTCGACTATTCGCTTATGTCCTGGGGAGCAGGCAACGAGAGAGGACTTGTCAGGCCCATACTTGCCGTGAACCCGCAAGATGCACAGCTCTCTCTTTGTCTTGAAGCTAAAGTTGCATTGCTAGTACAAGACGAAGAGGCTAGAGAATAAAGAGGCTTGTCAATGCAACACGGGGCGACAGCTAGCAGAGGCAATGAGACGGGCGGTTGTCTTTCCCTACACGGCACCTTGACGGGGAATGCAAAAAGGGAAAAGGCAGCAAGGGTCGGCCAGCGCCTTGGAAAATGACATGCCGCATTGACAGGCTCCTCTCTCTCTTTGGGTCGGCAGTCGGCATCCCTTGTCTTCCACCCATCTTCTTTTTTCCTTTTTGCTCACTCCAACTTGTTTTAGGATTTGACTCAGGCCTAGGTGACATTGAGACTGCTGTTGGGTAGCTTTGACTCTGTCTACATCCTCCATCAATTTCCCTTCTCTCCCGTTCCTTGTTGCTTTAAACCTGTTTAGCTGCAAGCCACTTGTGCTAGGAACAGCCTCCGTCAGGAGTCCATGATGTGTCTTCTGCTAACGGTTCTTGACAAGTTGCGTTTCATTAACAGTGGTATCTGGGATTCTCTTCGGTGAGACAGAGTATAATATTTTGGGAGTCTCCCTGTGCGGCACATACGGCCCCCTTCTCGTACACCCTCTCCTCCCTGTTCCAGCAGTTCGACATTCTAGATTTGGATCACCAGCTCCCTATTTCTGCTGATTATTCGTTTTCTTTCTTCATACGTTATGTAAAAACCAGGAGTGTCCTAGCACTGCCGTTTTTTTCTCAGCATCTAGAGGGTTTCCAGTTCTTTTTCGGGGTTTGGCAAGGAGAAAGACATGGCGTGGGCGTACAATACACCTGAAGGCACGCCGAACAATGGACCAACCATCGCTGCCGTTGCCTTGGCCGTGACGTCGTTGGCTCTTGTCGCGCTGTGTCTGAGGATTTATGTTAGGACGAGGATTACAAAGGCTCTCGGTCTGGGTACGTATCTGAAAGGGGCCCTTGGCGATCGTCATGGCAGCTTCGTTTTTGGTGCATTTGAAGGATGCGGATAGGGCAGAGGCTAATTAAAGAAACACAGATGACTGGTTGATCATTGCTAGCTGGGTATGCGGTCTTTTAAACATTTCCCTCTTGATTACCTCGCCCGGGTAGTTTCGAAGGGAAACTCTTGTCTTCTAGCTGATCCGCTGACTTGAATTGGAATTTGGAACAGATTGGAGCTTGCGGCTACGCTTCAGCAATCGTCGTCCGTATGTCAATTCTACTACCCGGCCCAGTTGGAGACTCTTGTTTACAAGAATCAATTGCTAAACTACTCTGCAGAAACGAAATGGGGCCTCGGGCTGATTCAACTCGACACCATGCCGGACGAAAATGTCCTCAACTTTGGCAAAGTACTTTGTCCCCTGCCCCTCCCTCATCACTTCCATGAATGAATAATTAAATCCTTCTAGACGCAATATATCGGCGCGCCGTTGTAAGTTGGTTCTTCTTTTGGCCCCTTGTGAAGGATCCCGTTGACTCACAAGCTTTGTCTCACCAGCTACGTTCTTGGCATCTGGGGCTTCAAGACCAGCCTACTCGTGTCCTACATCCGCTTGGTACCTGGGTCGTACCGACTGCTACCTATCTCAATTGCCACGATTGTTACAATGGCACATATAGCCTTTATGCTGGTTTTCTTGTTCTTGTGTATTCCGGTACGACTACATCCTGAAATGCATCCCCCTTGTGAGATATCGCACCCGCATATGGGCGATATCTGGAAAGAATATATCCTGATGATCGTGTATAACTAGGTTGAAAAGCAATGGGAGCCTCTTATACCCGGCCATTGTGCTGATGCCGTTCCCTTTTACCTCACATTCTCGTCTTTGACGATTGTCTTTGACGTAATCACGTAAGTTGTCGCTTCTCATTTCTATACTCTTGAGATGCATGCCTCCTGACTTGTCCCGAACAGGCTCGTCCTCCCCTTCCCCGTTCTCATCAAGCTCCAAATGAAGATCCGCCGCAAAATCGCGCTCCTGTGTCTCTTTGCTTTGGGCCTCTTCGTAACCATTGTCCAAATTATCCGCATCCAAACCATCAGCAACTTGTCCAACTACCTCGACTCCGCCGAAGCCATCAAGTGGTCCATCGTCGAGACGACCGTCGGCATCATCATCGCATGCGTGCCAACGCTCGCACCCCTCGTCACATACTTTTCCGAAAAGACACGCAGCGGCGGCAGCAGCGGCAACACGCCCGCCAGGCCCGGCGCAGACGGCCCTTACGCGCTGCAGTCGTGGCGGGCGGCGAAGAGCGGCATGCGACCCCTAGGCAGTGCTGCAGACGGGGAGAACGGGGGCGAGAAGAGCACGGAGAATATCTTGCAGGGGCCGATTGCTTCGGTGAGCGAGACCAGCGAGGCGAGTGAAGAGGCTGGTGACCGAGAGCAGGGTTCTCCGGCTGCGAGCAAGAGCAGCGACTAATGGTGGAGGCGCAAATTGTTGCTACGCTGCCGCGGATGATCGAGTACTGGAATCATTGGTTCTGATTTTGTTTGTATTCACGAAAGTCGTCACGATATGATATACCCAAGATACCCCCCATTACAGTTGACTGTGGATGGTTGCGCAAGGGGAAACAGTCAAATCTAGCTTCAGAACCTTTAATACAAGACTACATATGCCCGACCCTTTTACTCTTCCTGTTAACCTTACACAATATTAAGTAACTAATATCCAGCGTAAGCGCACCATATTGGGCAGATTATCATCAGCTATATTGCCAGCTTTATTATTCATCGAAATTATCAACTACCCAAATAGGAAATACACCAATCCCTCATTCAGCAATGCCAAAAGCAACAAGTCACATATCAACCAAGAAAACCCATGCACAAAGTAATTACCTACCTTCACATGCCATTACCACAATCCCACTAATAGCATCCCCGTCCCATCAACGAACTCACATCCCAGCCCCAACACCAAAACACAACGTAACATCAACTCAAAATCAAACCAAGCCAACCCAAAATCATACCCTCCCACCCCCTCCCTTCAACAACGCCAGCTACCAAACTCGGTCGTGAGACGAGCCCTCTCTCCCTCCTGTCGTGGTACGTACCACGTCCATGAGGAAAACCATGATTGGCCGAGTTTCACGCATGGGGGTACCGAGAACCGAGGGGAAATCTCACATCAGCTGGGTTTACAAGGAATGCCAGCAGGCAGACGAAAGAGGCAAAAAGAGAAAACAAGGGTGACCAAAGCGAAAAATAGTGTACAAAATTCAAACTCAGGTTCATGCACCATAGAAAGGGGGAAGAGTCTCAAAGCTCGCACTCACTCACACACAAAAGAGAAAACAGAACCAACATGTAGATCAAGTGAGTGATCTTATTAAGATAAAGTAGTAGTAAAACAGGGTAGCTAAAAAGGGACTGTGAAAAGGACTATAGGTCGTTTCGCATCCTTAAAGCGCGAAGGGAAGAGAGTTTTTTGGATCTTGGGTTAACATTTTTTAACTAGTAATAATAGTTATGTCCGCGCATCTACCGCATTACAAAAGCGTCCTCATCATCAAACACATCTCGTGGGACACATCCGCCGTTCCCTGGGTATGATTTCATCACAAAGCTGCAGAGGTAGACCATTACCTGCAGCTATCCACCCCACCACGTTATAAAGGAAAATAGTAATAAAAGGGAAAAAGGGCAAAAAAGGAAAAACACCTCCTGTATCCAATGCGAAGCAGGAAACGCTTAGACCTCAACGGTGGCCTTCTCCATGTACTCACCAGCACCCATCTGGGCAGCGAAGGTGGTAGTAGGCTTCCACTTGGCAGAGGTACGGGGGGTGGTCTCCTCCATCATCTTGTCGACCTGCTCGAGGGACAGACCCTTGGTCTCGGGGATGAGGAAGTAGGAGTAGACGAAAGCGCAAGTGCAGAGACCTCCCCAGATGAAAAAGACGGATGACTTCAGGTTGCCCTTGTCGGTACCGACCATGTAGGGGGTGATGACGGCGATGATGGTGTTCCACAGCCAGTTGGAAGCGGTGGACAGAGCAACACCACGAGATCGGATAGGCAGAGGGAAGATTTCACCAATGACAATCCAGGCACCGGGACCCCAGGTGGAGGCGAAGAAGAAGATGAAGATGGCGATGAAGGCAATCTGGGCGTTGACAGCGGGGATGTTGTCGGCGATGTTGGAGGTGGGATCGGCGGGGTTGACGTGGGTCTTGTTGAAACCGACGGTAACACCGATGATGGCGACGAGGAACTGGCAGATAAGCATACCACCGGCACCAACGATGAGGATGGAACGACGACCGAAACGCTCAACAGTCCAGAAAGACAGGGGAGTGGAGCAGACATTGACCAGGGAGAAGATCAGGGAGATGAGGAAAGAGTTGCTGATGGCACCAGTGGACTGGAGGAAGGGGGTAGAGTAGTAGAAGATGAAGTTGACACCGGTCCACTGCTGCATCATCTGGAGAGAGGTACCGAGGATGGTGCGTCGCAGGTTAGACTTGCCGGTCCAGAGAGAACCCTTGAAGCAGTTGGCCCAAGAACCGAACCAGGTGGTGGAGGGGATCAGAGCACGCTCGTACTCCTCGTTGGCGATAATCTCAGCAAGCTCGTTCTGGACATACTCGGAGTCCTCAGGCTGGCCACGAACACGGGACAGGGAGTTGATAGCCTTCTGGATCTCACCCTTCTTGACGAAGTAACGGGGGGAGTCGGGGAGGAAGAGCAGACCACCACCGAGGATCAGAGCCCAGGGGAACTGGATGGCGATGGGGATACGGTAGGCACGAGTGTCGGAGTAGCCCTTGGTACCGTAGACAACGCAAGAAGCGAGGAGGATACCGATGGTAATGCAGAACTGGTAACCAGCGACGAGAGCACCACGGACCTTGCGGGGGCACTGGAGAGGCGAGCAGGTTAGCAGCTGAGATGGCAGGAATGGAATGGGCAGAAACATGTATCAACTTACAATCTCAGACATGTACAGAATGACAATGGCAGACTCGAAACCGACACCGAGACCAGCAATGAGACGACCAGCGACAATGGGACCAAGAGCGTGACCGGGAGCAGTAACCATCTGGATAACGACACCGATCATGTAGATGACGCAGCCGATGATGACAGTCCACTTTCGGCCGATCCAGTCGGAGACGTCACCAGCAATCAGGGCACCGAAGAAGGTACCGCAAGACAGAATGGAGGTGATGAGAGAGGTGTGGGGGTCGCTGAGCTTGGTGGCAGTAGCGCCCTCAACGGCCTGGTAGAAGATGGCAGAGCCGTTGACACCGTTGATGTAACCGGAGTCGTATCCGAAGAAGATACCACCAAAGGAGGCAAAGGCGCACATGAGGTAGGCCTTCCAGGTGATGGGAGCCTCGATGTGCTCGACATCCTGGGTAGTGTGGATGCCGATGGAGTGCTTTCGCGCCTCCGGGGCGTTTGCTTCGGGGGCGTCGGACATGGCGTCGAAGATTGGCTTGTTGGGGATTGGAATCTTCTCAGTCTTGTTGTTGTGAAGAGGAATGGAAGAAGAAGAGGTGACCCGGGCCGAGTGAACGGAACGAGCTCTTATTGAGTGAGACAGAGATCGACGAGGCAAGACAGGAGAAGGAGGGAAGGGGCGGGAGGCAGGCCGGCCTTTTTATTGTCGTGACGGGTCGTGAGTCGTCAGTCACAGGCAGGCAGAACCCAGAACCCAGAGAGGCGGCGGCATCGTCCAAGAGACTCCATGGTGGAGAGGCGCGCCGTCGATTTGGGGAAGCTGGGCGTTGAGGAGCGCTTCTCGCACGCCCCTCCAGGTTCTGGATTTGCGGCGAGAGAGAGAAAGGCCGACAGGGGGGAGGGGTGAGTGGGTGAGTGAGAGAGAGCCCGGATATGCTGTGCTGAGAATCCCAAGTCCAGTAACGAGTATAGCGCAGTGTTTGTGCGAGTGCAATTAGCAGCAACGGCTCATGTTCCTGGACGCCTCGACTAGGTACGAGGTTGCAGTGGAGAGGTGGATCGCGGATTGGTGGAGGCGACGAGAGACGGCCTGGAGTGGCGCTCGGCCTCACCCACATGCTATTCTCCTAGTCTGGCGCCGCATCCAGCCTAGCGTTTTGCCAGCGTTCGGGTCTGGCCTAGCGCTCGGCGTGCTAGAATTTAAGCCTTGAAGGCCTTGAAGGGCCTTGCTGGGCACCGGCATACCGCCAGACGGAGCGCCATGTGCTAGGCTTACAGGCACCGCAGCGACTCGGCCTCACTAAAAACGCAAATTTTACAGTTGAGTGGCAACTGAAATGCGCGTATTGATCTCGTGTCCTGTCCGCCACCACCGATCGATTTTTTTTTGCATCAGGCCAGAACCGAACTGGGAGAAGCACTGCCGACGGCCGTCTCCGAGTCTCTCTGTCTCTCTGTCTGGCTGTCTGGCTGTCTGGCTGTACGAGTACACGGACGGACGGGACAGCAACAGGTGATTGGTGCACATGCTCATCACGAGCCAGGCCGAAACCTGGAATCCATTGGACCAACAGAGTACATACGAGACATTCATTGCATCTTGCCCTTGCACGCTTTCCGATCCATGCATGCCGCTGTAATATCAATGTATGGATGTCTGTCACTGTAAACAACAACCACTACATTGTGCTCGTACAAAGAAAGAAAAAAAAAATCGAAGCCACACAACTCTATCCCAAAAAGAGTAAAAAGGGGCCGGGGTGGGTGTGGCGCGCACGCGAGAAACAGGCATTGTGGCAAGGCACCACATCTCAGGCAAGGGGCCGCGAAAGGAGATTGAGGGGCCCCCTGGCCTCTATTTGCGCAGCTGGCCAGACGCGTCTGGGGAAGCCCGCATGGGGATTTGCGGGGCCCGGAGGCTTCTGAGCTACGAAGTAACGCCGACGCAGCCCAAAGCCGGCGGTGGCTGCTGATTGGCCGCGTGCTGGGCCATTGGCTGGACCCCTAGCAAGACGAGCAGAGAAGCGCCGAGAAGGGCCGGTTGGGGCTCGCTGCGGCCTTTTGCTTGGCTGCGCCGTGAATTGGCTCTGCTGCCATGACTCCTGCTGGCGCTACCTGGTGCCTGGTGCTGAGCGCAGGTAAATAGTTGGCGGTGATTTGAAATTGGTTCGTATTGGAGTCAGAGCGAGGGCTCGCGATGCCTTACATCAGCTCAATTCAATATTTCTTGTGGCTGTCCACTACTGTACAAGTACAGTTAACTATAGTATCCTCTGGAGGGGCCCCGGGGCTCGGGCACTAGCGTCGATGGCTCTTGCACTTTCATTTCTTGTGCATGCATGCATATCCCGCCAAGTGCTAGTACAGCTAGGCTCCGTTATGGAAGTCGCGATGGAACTTCTGCGTGTGCAGTAGCTGCAAAGCTACATACTAGAGGTACTCTCGTACAAGCGACGATGCTAAGAGCAAGTCCCGGATTATCTAATCTGGCCCCAAGGAAAAAATATCGAGGTCCGTCCGTCGATCATCGCTGTCCCATGTCATATGTCAGGTTAGCATGACGAGACAGACGAGACGCTTGGACCCCGATTGCCGGCGAAGCTTGAAAAAAAAAAAAAGGAAAGAAAAAAAGAAAAAGAAAAAGGCGATATGGGAAAAACAATTTTTTACAAAATGAAGAAGAAAAAAGGTACATCCATTCGAGCAGCAGATACTAACAGCTTCACAGGTACTACTACAAGTATACGGTCTATACCCAACCCATGATCCAACAACCTACCCAGTAATAGAAAACGGTGTGCCCCAACCTGCTGTGCGTGATGTGATGAGAGGAGTGGCAAGCGACGGCGACTATACCAATTGTATGCTGACCGGTCGCTGGAATACGGCGTCCCAACGTCACTCCATGGCTGCATGGCATGACCTCTGGCCCAAATCTTTCTCGGCCTTTTCCATCACGCCTCCCCCGTACTCACTCTATTTTCCCCATGGGCCTCGTGCTGACAGTCGAATCGGCCCAGCGTGGGGGAAGACGGGGACAAAAGCTGGAGATGCCACCGCCGGCGCTGCCTCCCAAAGGGCAATTTTCGGTCGTACTCAGCGGCGCTATTCCACCTTTTGGGCCCTCTCCATCCTCCCCATCGAGGGTGGTTGGAGTGGGAGGAGGGGCAGCTCTCAGCCCGGAGCAGCGCCCTTCCAGCGCCCTCCTCCCACTGCCAGGACTCACTCCAGGCACTCCAGGCACTCCAGGCCCGTGCGGTGCTTGTAATTGACCGAGCTAGGGGCGGCTTGGCGGCCAATTGCGCATCGCCCAAATCTGCAATCTGGAGTCATCTCCGAACTCTGGTGCTGCTAGCTCTCGAGCACTGAGCATTGCGAGAGGAACGCACGGCAATACGCGGAGTCATGCGCCATTGCATGGTCGCTATTCTGTCCTCGTGCTTCTGTTTGCTCTTGTTGCCCGCATCACATTGCATCACGGGCGCCTCCTCGGCGGTTTTGCCGGGTCGCTAGTGCTGGTGCTGGTGCTGGTGCTGGTACCAACCGAGTACGATATTGGTCAGGCCAGTTCAGGATCTCAACCCTCGCCAAAGCCCTCGTCACAGCACGCCCATGACCTCGATCGGATCATGCGAATTACCAACAACGGCGAGCTCCATCCACAGTCCTGTACTCGTACTAGTGACCCAATCAATCAATCAATACATCACCCATTCAGTCACTCAATCAATCGTCACACACCGGGCGGGAGTGTGTTTCCTCGTGCTTGCACCGTAGTTTGTGACAGAATGCCGGCCCACGCCAAGATCTACCCATCAACGAGGCTGAGAACGGGATGCTACTGCACCTCGCGACGAGAGAGGTTTGAGCTAGATGCTGGAGTCGACACAGCTGCCTCGGATCTCTCTGGCCGAAACGTAGATGGCCCTAACACTTGCCCAGCCAGTCTGTCACGCCGTTTCATAATTTTCACGATTTCCACCATTTCCACGACGTCGACGCTGCAAACTGCAAACCTTCAACTCGTTTGAGAAACGACGGCGAGCTAGCAGCCCGAGCCGTTTCGCCCTTTCGGCCTTACTATTTGCCTCGTCAGCGGCCAACAGTCGGTTCTGCGTCGTTCGACTCGCTATAGCTCGCCATAGCTACGGCCCAACACCAAATACACCGAGCAGACGAGCAACAAGCAACAGGTAGCTCCTCCAAACCATGCCAAATCATGGCTCAGCTGCTTGTCATCGACGAGCAAAAACTCACCACAAGGCGAACCCAATGCTCGGGCACCCCCCAGGACGCACTCCGTACACTAGCATGCCTCACCACCATGCACGTCTCCGGACCGAAACACTCTCCACACGTCCGCCCACAATGCGGAGCTCGTCAGGAAATTTCAGGTCACGTTAGTACCCAAAGAAAAAAAAAAAATCCTTCCCACGCCAACGGGACTCGCTCTGCTGCTGGCTCTAGGGGAGATTTCCGGGGCACAGACGCCATGCCCGGTCGAGACGAGAAAATCCTTCAGCCGCGCCGCCTTGCCAAAGGCGACGCTGTGATTGGCCCGAATGCCCTCGCGAGGTACGTATCGGTTCGTACCGAGGCAGACATTGGCTGGCCATGCGGAAGTACTACTGCTGGCCGACACATGCCGTGAGTGTCTAGACCCCGTATTTGCTCATCTGATGAAGGGATTAAAAGTACGGGGGACAGGGGATTACGGGGAAGAAGGGGTGAAGAAAATTTTTGGCCGTTCCATCACGGGACCAATATTCTGACGCGGTGACCAAGGAAACAGAGTCAGAAATTTCAGCTGTGCTTTGTCCAGTCATCAGATCCGGCCCAGCAGCCGAGCTCGCTTGCCTTGTTCCCTGCTGGCTGGGACGTGCTACTCCTGTATACCTGGTATAGTAGTGTGATGATGATGATGAGAGTTCGTCCGCAGTTCACCGCATGGCATTGATGTGGCTTGCCGTTAGCTGCATCCGGAGGGCGACTCCCTTCGGTACTAACATGCAGTCGGCGCGCGGACCCCATCAGGAGGCCATCGCGACGGCAGCCAAACCAAGCCTGCGATCGGCTTCTTTGCCTCTGACGTACAATCTCGTTCGTTACCAGCAGCTCAGACTCTTGGCTCTCCCGCTAAGCATCGTGGCAGCCCACATTCCGCCCAAGATGAATAAACAACCACCGCGCTTCTCCCCGAAAGCAAACAGCCCCCCCAGCGCCATCTGATTATTAACTTTACCGTCTGCTGCTGCTGCTGGTCATATCCAACTGTAATTCTCGTATGTTTGCCCCCCCGTCTCGTCATCATTAGTACTATGTACTATGTACTGTGGTATCCGCCGGAACTGCTACCTGTACGAGTACACCATTGACGAGGCGCCGAGCACCGGCAGCTCTCGCGGAGTGCCCTCGGTCGTATATACGTACTATTTACGAAATGCTCCGTCTACCAACGCATAACAAAGGGGAGTCCCACTCAGACGTCCCAGGTTCTCCATCCCCATGGGTACAAGGAAGAAGGGAAAAAAGCAAGTGGCCGAGTGAAGGTAAGCGTCAACAGAGAATGGCAGAAAAGGGATTCTGAATGGCCGAGAGGCCCCGAGGGTGGTGGGTGATCCCGGTCCTGTCATGATATTCGCCTACTGTACTCCATACTCCGTCCAGATGCTTTGAAAGGAGCAGCGCGAGAAGGATCGCGATGGCTATCGATAGACGGGGAGCCGGGGGTGGATCTTTGTTCCTTGATCGGGGTGGCGACCCGATGCTGCATCGCCAGATGGTGGTGTCCCTGAAATTACCACCCATCTTACCACCAACTGCTGTTGCGCCACGGTCTCGCCCTCCATGCTGCAAGCAATCCCAGCCGTTGCAGTTGCAGGGCATGGCGAGAGCCAGTGCTTTGCTGGTACTCCTACTCGGTGTTGACCCGGTCCCGAGCCAAGATGACTCCCCAATCTCCCAGTCCTGCATTGTGCATGCGCTACGAGCACCAGTAACGTATGAGGGCGCGTCCCGTCACCGCAAATATATTGCCTGGGAGATACAGGCATGGGGTCCTTTGGTTGAGCTGCCACACCTGCGCGTTTGGACCCCAATTAATTCGAGCGTTCCTTCATGAATCCTCTCTCTCTGTTCTTTGACAGGTCTGATCTGGTCTCTCTTGAATACGAGTATTTTGGCTCGCTCCCCAAGGCTTGAAAAAGGTGGCCCTCTTACCTCTACGGAGTGCTCCAGCACAGTCCGCGCAATACCTCCCATGCATTCCACTTGTTACATTTCAACCACCAAGCCGCCAAAGAGACAAGTGTTTTTCCGTCGCATAAACTTTTCCATGCGTGTTTACCTCGCGTACAAGGAATACCACCTAACCATCAGCCTAACACTCAAGTAATCCCCGTACCTGGCAATACTGGTCTCACCATAGGTAGGGATGGGCAGCATATTTGGTAGCAGCAGCTTTCTGCGATTAGATGGATGGATTCGTGCATATGCTTGGAGTAGCATCGACAAATTGGCATCTTGACCGCAAGCGACACACACGTTACGGAGAAAAAAAGAACCAAACATCAACCGCATGGTAGCAGTTGCAGGCACACGGGCATGGGTGAGGGTTACACTCTTTCATCTGCCCAACGTGCTTCGGCGAAATTCCTCCCTTCGTTGCCCATATTTTCTTACATGTACATGATGCAGGGAGAGAGGGATCAGAGAAAAGTACACTCCCCCCCTACCCCTTCTCCAAGTCATCCCCTCCCAATGCTACGTGTAGTTGACAAGTAACTAAACTGAGCACTTGGGTCCGAAGCCGGTCTTTGGGGTTCTGCAGATTGGGGTTTCATTGCTTCTGGAGACGCGCTGATACTCTTGTTTTTGGTGTGGCTCTCTTTGGAGGTCGGCTTGTTTAGTGTGCCAATGAGATGTGAGAACAGTGTTTCTACTCGTGCTAGTGGTCGGCTGGGTTTATATTGCATTCAAGGACTCTGTGACGGTAAAAGTTGGATTGCTCCAATGAAGAATGAGTTGACTCGAAGGGATGGACCCTTGTGCCGATCCTTCATCTAGAGCTTCTGACCAGTCGGATTGAAGGACTGGGAGGGCACTTTGATGGAGGTGTGTGAGTTGTGCGTTTGAATGTTGGTAAGGTGGTATTGGAGTTGTTGGACGAGGCCAGGAAACTCGAAAGATGAAAAATCAAAAAAAGATGTGGATGGTTGTATTCTGAAGTCCAGGTTGTCAACTCTCGCTCACTCTTGGAGGAGGGCAATTACTATATCTGTCTTTGGGGAGGAGGCAACCTTTGGGGGCGGAAAAGCAAGATTATCGAATATAGTCGAGCAGTGATTGGTGAACATGTGAGATGGGGTTCCGTGAGGCATCGCTCCATAGGTGGGGGAGGGGGAGGAGCAAATCCGATTAAATCTGCACATGTGCTGTTTCTATTTCCATGCATGCGGGTTTCGCGGGCAAACCAAGCGAGGCAAGTTTGGCCTATCTTTTTGCATGGGGAGGATTTGTGCCGCGTGTGACACACACACATACACCCTGTAGCCGTTGCGGAACGCGCGGAAGGCTATCTATGTAGTAATGTCTTTGGGAAAGGGCATATACGGAATACCGGAA
This sequence comes from Trichoderma virens Gv29-8, assembly GCF_000170995.1. Taxonomy (NCBI): domain Eukaryota; kingdom Fungi; phylum Ascomycota; class Sordariomycetes; order Hypocreales; family Hypocreaceae; genus Trichoderma; species Trichoderma virens. Next base: position 556,989 of record NW_014013744.1, read on the forward strand.
GGGATCTAGATTGAGTATGCTTAATTGGGAGTTTTCGGCGACTGGAATGGGATTTGGATGCAACTGAGGGGTCGGGAGGGATTTATACGTCTGGTTGTCTTTTGCGAAGGCATGTGAAAGCGGATGAGAGTGCTACCTATCTTTGTCTTTGATCCGTGGACTTGACATGAAGTGCTTTAATTCGCGTTGCTTATAAAAGAGCGTTTATCAGAGAGCGGAGCTTGATCCATTAGGCTGAGCTGTTGGAGGAAGAGGAATTTGTCGGCAAAATGCTACGGGTTGATATGGATATAGCCAAATGCATATACCTATACGTGTAAAATAAAGCATATCTAGGGTAGCATATTCTGCCTCAACTCGTCATAACATGTATGTACATATGCAGCGAGGCTTGGATAAAGCTCGACGTTTAGGCTGTTCAGCTTGACGGTTCAAAACAAGGCTGATGCCATAGCCTTGGATAACCGACATGAGGCAGCATGAGACACGGGGATTGGCTGAGCCTGGTTACTCGTATTCTAGTGTTGTTAAAAATAAAGCATCGGCCACCTTGTTTTCTTCTTCTCACGCCTCCTAGTCGGTAGTTGTAAATAGTGTGCGGCTGGTCGCTCGACGGTTCTTGTACTATTCGACCTACCCTGGATAGCATCCAAATGCGTGAATGTGTCCGTGCTTTGTTAAGTGTCATGCTTGTAGACACTAATTTAAAGCTTTCGTTTCGTCATTTGAAAAATTTGCATTGATCCCTTCAGGCCCCGTTTCAGTGTTCTTGGAAGCAGAGTCGTCCTGAACAGCATTACTAGCACAACGCAATGCAATGGTTTAAACAGTAGCAACAAGCTTTTGCTCCGGCTTGGAAAATCAGATATCCGAGTCCCGTAGCGAGGAATTGCCGAGGGTAAATATGGGCGTGTTCTCGTAATTTAAAAGCGAGATGCCGGTGCTCCACCAGATAGAGACGGTGAACCCCATTATTGTTACCTTACTCGTGCGAGTAGTACGTGCACCCAGGAGGCGTTTCCACAGAGGCTTTTCACAGCCTCAATACATGTATACGGGATCCAGGCTCGCATTGCCGGGAGATGAGATGTGGGCACGGCAAACCCGCGGGGCGTCAGGCACCAGCCCTTGAGAACTCGAACCTTGGCAACAGGAAGTCGGCCGATAACCGACAGCGTCTATGAGCATTCAACCACAAATCTCAAATCAACCAGCTTCGGACGCGTACGAGTTACGGTATGTGCTCGCAGCACTCTAGCTAGCTAACGGGTTTTTTGGGGCCAGTTAATCTGGCAGTGTTCATGAGATGACCTATCAAACATGCCGCAAATACGCGTGCTGACTGGACAAGAACAGCGGCATTTACCGTACTGTACGAGCCACGCATGGAGTACGCGTATTACTATATACGCGGTTCTGTAGTCTAGTTAGATCCTACCTCTCTACAGTACAGTAGCCGAGTTGATAGCTGCGTGTTCGTACAGTAGAATCGCAGGCAAGGTGCGTGTTCGGATAGTGAAACACGGCGAGAAAGCAGAACGACCAGAGTGGACCGGCTCGAAGATTATTACCTTCTTCTCACCAAGTAGTTGCGATTTTGATCGGTCTTCAGTCGAAACACAAGTTGGCACTCCGTACTCGTGTTTGTTGCTATTTCATATCATGTGGCATTGCGGGATATGGCACGGAGTAGAGATATGAGACCTTGATGATACCCCGCTTCCCTCACGGACAGTAGTCTAACTCGAGCTGAGTGGCGTCAAAACCAGGGGATCACATACGTGTATCAAAGACTGGAGATTCTGCCTCGAGCTGTGTCCAGTTGCGTGTTGCCCTGAATGTATATGCATCAATAGGAGAGCGTTTCTGCAGCTGCATCTATACATTGCTCTCCCGCAATCTCTGCAACTGAGCGCGTTGACATACGGCCGCTATTGTTTGCTATCTGTTTTGCCGGTGCACAATGTTTCGGCGGGCTCTGGTCGTCTTCGCCATCCTCGTCGCGCTCGTTGGCATCTTTCTTGCCAGACAATCTGCTCAAGAAGACGAGGTGTTGGTCAGCGGCCGCAACAACACGGTTCTCATCTTCACAGACAGCCATCACGGGCTGTGCAACGTGCATCTGGCTACAGTCTCGACGCTGATCGAAAACCATCCGTCGATTGAGGTGCACTATGCTTCATTCTCCGATATAGCATCGGACATTGAGCGTATCACGGAGACTGCAAAGGCAATCAACCCAGCGGCCAAGATACACTGGCACCAGTTCGATGGCGCGGGCATCGTCGAGGAGATCAAGGCCCTTGGCGGCCTGCTGGAGATTGTAACTCCGCCGGGACTGCCTGGGCTGAAGCCGTTTTCGCAGATGGTCACGTTCTTTCTGACGGCGTGGTCAAACGAAGCTCACTTGAGCCTGTATCGACAGAGTGTGGACATTATCCGGGAGGTTGATCCCGCAGTCGTGATCCTCGATCAAATGCTCCGCCCATGCATTGATGCCGCTGTGAATCTCAACCGAACGCGCGCCTACATCACCCCAAATTCGTTGTCAGACCTTTTGGGCCCCATACAACCCCGAGGAACGTACTTTTGGAAATATCCTGGGTGAGTGTATCGGCACCGGTAACTTAGTAGATATTGTATAAGGAAAACACTGACTTGGGGGATCAGTATTGCTTCGGGTCTTCCTTTCCCAGTCCCATGGAAAGACATCCCGAACAACATGTACCAGCAGGTGTACTTCATCATCAACTTCCTCATGTCGCCGGTCATCAAGGCCAAGCGCGCCTGGCTTCAAGAGCAGGGCATCCCGCGAGCCATCAACGTCTTCGACATGATGCGGCAGGACGTGCCGTGGATTGCCATGAGCTACCCCGAGGCAAACTTTCCGCTCGAGTTCATCCCGGACAACTTTCGCGTGGTTGGCCCGCTGGTGCTCGACGTGGCACCGGCCGAGACGCAGAGCGCCGAGCTGGCGGGCTGGATCAAGAAGGCGCCGACGATTCTCGTCAACCTGGGCAGCGCGTTCCGATATGAGGAGCCGAGGGCTCGGGTCATGGCGGAGGGGATTGCTGCCGTGCTGGATGCCACGGATGCTCAGGTCCTGTGGAAGATGCGCAAGTCGAAGGAGTACAGCGACGACTTCTTGGGGCCGGCGAAGAAGTACATTGACGAGGGTCGGCTGCGGCTGGAGTCGTGGCTGGATGTCGATCCGACGTCTTTGTATAACACTGGGGATATTGCGGTGTCGGTGCATCACGGAGGCGCCAACTGCTTTTACGAGTCGGTCCTGTAAGTTGGTTCAATGTTTAATGGTGTCATCCCTTCTCTCTCTATCAGCCTTAGGTCCCCCCCCTTTCCACCTGCCATCATCTTCATCATCAAGCTTCCCAAGTCTTGCCCAACAAACCTTCTCGAATTCCGCTAACATGACCCCGAACAGTGCCGGCATCCCAAGTGTTGTGCTCCCGCTATGGGCCGATCATTACAGCTACGCACAGACGGCAGAGCATCTCGGCGTTGGCATCTGGCCCAACAAGAAAACGGCGCCAGACTGGGAGGCAGCAGGCCTGGCCGAGGCATTCCTGGAGGCGCTGAGTGGCAATAAGAGCGTGACGATGCGCCAGAATGCCCAGGCTATTGCGCTCAAGGGACACAAATATGGGGGCCGCAAGTTGGCTGCTCAACTGGTTGCTGAGATGGCCGCAGGGGGGAAGTGAGGGCTGACGAGACGATACCTGTATTCACACATGTGCATGAATGATGTGGTTGCTATGGATTTGCCCCAACTTTGACACATGTGCCAAGGCTACATGGAGTTGCTCACATATTACACACGTTAGTAGGGCGCTTGGGAGGACCACCTGATGGCCCCGGGACTTGGGGATTTGTTCTTGATTGATTGCTTTCCAGAGATCTGGTGCCCCAACTTACTCCACAGTTGGTGCGGAGGTTAGTTTAGTTTCTGCGGGTTGGTCAGTTGAGATCATGAGATTGAGTGTGCGGGCTTTAGCCTTTTGTGGCGGCCGCGATGTTTGGGAGAGGCAGGGCCAGCTGATGACTGGCGGATTGTTTCTGCTGGAATAGAACAAGGTTAAGGGAATGCCAACTTTTCGAGTCCTTCAGCTGCATGGGAATCAGCCGTATGTTGCGTAACAGTGGGCATGAAACAACGTTGGAAGACGCCACTCAGTTACGGCTGAGCAGCGGTGGCGTGCTTGGCATGGAGAAGATGCCGGTACTTGCTCGTCATTTTAGACACGGTGCACTCGGTAGCGCTTTGTTATTTAGGTACGATTGTTTGGTTATGGTTTGCACACAAAGTTGGAGGATGGCTATCAAGGTTCTGGGGTTTCTGTTGGTTTGGATTTAAATAGGTCTCGTATATGATCCTGGTCTAACCATATTGCCTCAAGAAACAGGTAGGTACCTGTTATGATTCAATTATAACTTTATATCTAGCTTGATATCGCTGTAAAAATTAAACAGCTATGCGCAAATCTCCATCTTCTGCCACTGAGCTTTTGGCACGTGCAACTACCGTACTCCTGCAGGGTCCAAGTTGGAACACATGGACCGAGCTGCATCAACTTGAGGATGCGGGGTTGTATGGGGAAAGGGAGCACAGTGGAGAAGACATGAGACGCTGACCGACCGAGTTGAGGATCGTGCTTGGGCTAATTGCGTGTGGTTTTGCTGTCCAATTGTCCGAGGCAAACGCGCCATGCGGCCAACTTTGGGGCTTTTGGTAACACAGGACTCAAGATAACGACACTGTGCGAGGCGAGCCATGGACTCGATGCTGACGATACGAGTACGAGGCTTTCCATTGACCATTGAAGCCAATCACCTTGGCACTTGGCGTGAGTGCTCCCCAGTAGTTGTCGGTGACGTGTAGGTGAAGAGCAGCTCAACTCATATTCTGGCGCTCAACAGCTAATGGATAGGAATTGAAGCCTCAACTGTTTTGGCGCTGCTGCAGGTCTTACATGTTCCTGAATTAGTAGCGTTACATTCAACTGCGACTTCTCCAGCAATTAAAGTTTGCGAGACAACGGACCGCCATGTGTCTGTTTGTCTCACTAGAGCCCACAAACGACTTCTGATTCGATTCAACTGGTTGATGCTAGCGTGGGCAACAACAGAACCAGAAGCAATCAATAGGCATGGGGGTACAATGGCAATGGCGAGAAAATTGAATACTGTGCGGGGTTAGAAATTGAAAGCACAGACCAGACCGCAACTGCATGCGTCCATCTCAAGACCAGGCATTGCCCTGTCCGAGTAGCTTCGGGATTATGGCTGCAAAGCGAGGACGATGAGGCTATGCCTGCTAGATCGTCCTCGTACTTGATATGCCTCAACTGTTGAAAAGGCGGCGGGATGGATGAGAGATGACGCAACAAACACTGATAGCGCACGGATAGATGCGGTTGAGCAAGATACATGTACACTCACCTGTCCCTGCTCTGATTTCCACGTCTCTTCTCGCGTATTTGCATACTCGTTCGTACACCTTTCTCCATAGTGCGCGATTCTATTTGATGTAATATTCCGTAGCACCCAAGAGTTGCATCAATGCATGCATGAATCCTCTTTGGGGGCCTGTCTCACGCAAATGGTGCAGTTGAAGCTCAGAGCATGACCACCCCTTTCAACCTGCAGCCGCATCACGAGCAGCTGGCAGTTCAATCATGGCTGGGGGACCGTCGCGATGATGCCATGGCCCTGGTCTCGAGAGAATCCGCTTTACTATGGATAGTTGGTAGCTTACCTCTAGTTGAATGGACAGGTCGATGCATGTATTTGGTCGTCCATGTCAGATTCAAGTTTGTGTGCTGTAGCCCGCTTGAGCTGCCAGCAGATAAGAGGACCCTGGATATGTATATGTACCCATGCTGACGAAGAATTCATCAAATCATTGGATGTGATGGTTTAATTTAAAAATCAATAGTCAATACAATACCAGCCTGTAAGCACCAACAACAATCCCAACTGATCGGCGCTTTCTAGTCAAGTCGCATCATCCTCAACTCTCAAGGTACATACATGCTCTGCACAGTGCGCATATCGTCATCACATGGTGAGCACCACCTCCGCGTGCGTGGCGCCAAGCATCAACTCCTGCTAGCGCTCGCCTCCACTGAACTGGCTTCATGCTGTCAACTGATCAGTGGCCCTTTCAGCCTTTCAGCGGTCTAGACAGCGGAGTCGACCCTTGTAAGCCCACTAAACCGCCTCAGCGCCCAGTGTCACCATTTAGTCGCCGACACCAACTTGGTGATCCTCCGCCTTTTGCTGCTCCTCTTCCTTTCTTTTTATCTTCATTCTCTCTCTCTCTCTCTCTCTCTCTCTCTCTCTCTCTCGTGAGAAGGGAATCTCTTTCTCCTCCTGGGTTCTCTCCCTCTCATTTCTTCCCCAAACCGCCAGCTTCAAGGCGTTGAGGGCTCTGAACTTGTCTGCGCGCCAGCCCCGCATAGGTTTCAGTTGTGGGAGCTTCATTGCGGTGTCTCGTCCCGCATTCCAGCTTTGCTTTGCGCCTTCGAGGCCGCACCGTTGCCGCCGGCCTCGTGTGTAAATAAACTCCTCTCACCATGGCGACCCCGACGACAACTTCGGCTGCGCCGACTTCGACCAACCGGGTCGCGCCGCAAGGCGGTATCCTGGAGGGCGCAAACCCGTCCGTGTACGACCCAAAGAACCCTCTCACCATCTTCATTATCCAGGTCAGTACAGCACTTCCGCTTGCCGGTTGATGTCGTGCAATGTTGACACAGGCGCATACAGGTCGGGCTCATCGTTATTATCTGCCACATCCTGCATTGGCCTCTGTCCAAGATCCGTCAACCCCGAGTCATTGCCGAAGTCATTGGAGGCATCATCCTTGGTCCCTCAGTAATGGGACATATCCCCGGATTCAAGGATGCCATCTTTCCCGCTGAATCGATTCCCAACCTTACCCTGGTCGCAAACCTGGGTCTTGTTCTCTACTTGTTCATGATTGGTCTCGAGACCGATGTTCGATTTCTGCTGAGCAACTGGCGTGTTGCCACCTCTGTCGCTTTTGCTGGACTGGCCCTGCCCTTTGGTGTTGGCTGCGGTCTCGCCTGGGGCGTATACAATGCTTTTCGAAATGATCCCGGCATCAAGCCGATTGATTTCAGCGTCTATATGCTTTTCGTTGGCATCGCAGTTGCCATTACTGTACGTCTTTTTCTTCGACCTGTCCGATCCGCCGTTTCGTGAACTTAGCTTACATTGCAATCTCCAGGCCTTCCCGGTGCTTTGCCGTATCTTGACCGAACTGAAGCTGCTCGATACCCCAGTCGGTGTTATTACGCTCTCGGCGGGTGTTGCAAACGATGTCGTCGGTGAGCATTACTTGGCGTCTTGTTGATATGTGACTCCTACTTACATGGCCTTCTAGGATGGATCCTGCTGGCTCTCTGCGTTGCTCTAGTCAACGCTGGCAAGGGCCTTACGGCGCTGTGGATTCTTCTCGTTGCCATCGGCTACGTCATTGTCCTCGTCGTGGCCGTCAAACCCACCTTGAAGTTTGTCTTGCGGAAAACGAACAACCTTGAGAATGGCCCTTCCCAAAGCTCTATTGCTCTTATTCTCCTCATCGCTCTTTCCTCCGCCTTCTTCACGGGAATTATTGGAATCCATCCCATTTTTGGAGGATTTGTTGTTGGTTTGGTCATTCCACGTGATCATGGCTTCAACATTCGTGTCATTGAGAAGATGGAAGATCTCGTCGGTTCTATTTTCCTGCCTCTCTACTTTACCCTCTCCGGTCTTAGCACCAATCTGGGCCTTCTCGACAATGGAACCACCTGGGGCTATGTCTTTGCTACCACCTTTGTCGCCCTCATCACCAAGATCGTTGGTGCCTCTCTTGCAGCCCGACTTAATGGTCTTGTTTGGAGAGAATCATTTGCAATTGGTGTCTTGATGAGTTGCAAAGGTCTTGTGGAACTTATTGTGTTGGTAAGTTGACATAAAAAAAAAAAAAACACAGCACCCCAGTTTCGCCGAGTAATATACTGACTGCTATACTTCCTAGAACATTGGTCTTCAAGCCAAGATTCTCAGCGTCAGAACCTTTACCATCTTTGTCGTCATGGCCCTTCTCACCACTTTCCTCACAACTCCCGTCGTCTCCTTCCTTTACCCTCCCTGGTATCAGAAGAAGATTGCCGCCTGGAAGCGTGGCGAGATTGATTGGGATACCGGTGCTCCAATCACCCAAGTGAACGTCACTCCTGGATCGGATGAGACTCCCCAGAGAGTCAGGCGGCTGCTTGTTTACCTTAGACTGGATAACATGCCCGCACTACTCAACCTTCTTTCGCTATTTGGAAGCTCTCACGCCGTAGAAGCACCAAGTGGATCATCTGAAGAAAGCTCAAAGAGAGCTTCTGATGACGTAGTCAAAGGCCCTGTCCGAGCTCATGGGCTTCGACTCCTCGAACTAACAGATCGTGATTCATCCGTCATGACGGTGGCGCAGGTCGACGAATACACCAGGCACGATCCCGTCGTCAACATCTTCCGCAGCGTCAGCCAGCTTCATAATATCTCAGCCTCTGGTGAGGTTGCCATTATGCCGGAAGATCGCTTCGCAGATGCTCTGGTTTCGCGCTCGTCCAACATGGCTTCAGATCTCCTTCTCATGCCGTGGACCGAGACCGGTAGCATGGGAGATGCGCAGATTATTTCCTCCGCAAAGGTCGAAGACAGGCTTGCATCTAACTATCTGTCGTTTGTCAAGTCGGTCCTTCGCTCCCTTGACCACAATGTTGGCATCTTCTTTACGCGAAGCCAAGACGACGTCAAGAACCAAGGCCAAGGCCAAGACCAAGCCAATACTCGCCGACAATACTCATATGACGTTTCGAAACGCGAGTTCGCGACTGCACCGCTTGTTGCCCGTACTCAGAACATCTTCTTCGTCTACTTTGGAGGACGCGATGACAACTTCGCTCTTCACTTGGTTATCCAGCTTCTCGAGCGCGAGCGCGTAACTGCAACCATCATCAACGTTTCCGAGCTCTCCGAGAAGTCTTCATCAGCAAGCGAGAGCATTCTTGATGTAGTCATGGGCAAACTTTCCCGCGATACAGCTTCCCGGATCAAGGTCGAGAAGTTCTCAGTTGCCCCTACAGTTGAAGAGCTGCTCAACCATGCCGACGCAGCTCCTAGCGCCAATGAGACAGATGTCGCGAACCCAACCTTGGTCGTTTTGAGCCGCAGCGGAGGAATCAAGTTGGATGAAGGAAAGCTTGTAAACAGACCCAGGGAGGATGTGCAGAGCTGCTTGGGTACCCTTGCTTCTCACTTTGTTGCTAGCGGTGTGACGACAGACCTGCTAGTCGTGCAAGCCAAGCTGGGTGCTACTTCGTCATGATGATATGATACCTTTTTTGGATATGGTGCTTTGGAGTATTTAGTAATCCACACATCTGCATATATGGGCCTGCAGATTTGATGTTTATGTACTGGCTACATGTCGAGTTATTTATTGGCAATACTACTATATCACAGCCACGCTGTTCTCTACACTGTGTGCATGTATCATTCACCCTTGTGACCCGTTAAGGCGCTATTTATGGCCATGTTCATGGTGGAATCCCCTGCTGTCTATCGTGATTTTCTGATATAGGTTGTTGATCAAGACTTGCCACCCTGAGTATCGGGGGCCAGCGGTCTCAGGATTGTAGCTACAGTTCCCTGGCCATGGAGGCAATGTCTGAGGATTATTTCCGTTTTGGTCTTGGAGGTTACCTGCATAGTTTCCATTATACTGACCGGGAGTACTGCTGCTGCTGCTGCTGTTGTTGTTGTTGTTGTTGTTGTTGTTGTTGTAGACTGGTGACTGATATGGGGGGGGGGGGGGGGGAATAACATGAGTGTGTAAGCTGAGCTGGCACTGGAGATGCACAAAATTCTAGAGTAAGATAAGCCCATCGTCATGTACAATGGCAAAAGGCAATAGTAGACCGGATAATGAGTATGAGAAAGACAGTCCGGCACTGGCACTCAATACCTCATGGACTTCACTGAACTAATGCTAGATCTTAGCAACAGATGGTTGGCACCAACCAAGCTTGGATAGGATGGGACAGAACTTTTGTAGGCTGGTAGCGGTTGAAATGCAAGCCGACTAATTATACCTCAAACCCTGGCACTGCCTCGAGAGCAACTACTGGCTATCAGGCTTACGGCTTTGAACTGACAGATAGCTGCCGCGTAAAACACGGTTATGATTTTCACCTTGCTTATCTCTTACTGTTAGATAATGCCCTGGTATAGAGAGAAAAGTGATGAAGCTAACTAAGGAGGTTGCTGACCAGACAGCAAGCAATGGCCTTGCAGCTAGGTGTGTAATAATGAGTGTATTTATCTCTGACCTCTTCTCTAAAACAACGGAAATGCCTCCTTCTCTTATTATTACTTGTAAGGCCACAAAGAAATGGCTGAAGCCTATATACTGCTTTTCAGCTATCTTGCTTAGCCTCCTGGCACTTACCATACCATCACTTTTCAAATTCTTCTCATATGCCCCAACTCCCCCCTTGTTGGAACGTATCATTAAGAAGTAAATACACTTAAGAATTGGGAGGAGAGAAAGTTCAAATTGGCGTTATCTCAATCAGCTTGTGTTTCCCACGAATGAACCCAAAGGGGAGCACTAAAGGGTGTCTAATTAGATCCCTTGATTTCGATGTATCCTCGAGATGAATTTTACTGATGCTTATAGTGTGTGTGAAGCAATGATGAGATACTGGGCGTTTGATGAATAACAATGCGAGATTTCTTGTAAAGTGGTGGGCTAAGATGCAATGCAGCACTTGTACATATGTTCACTATGGAATAAATAATACACTCCATCATCTCAGGACCCCATGTAGCTTGTGTGAAATGTGGATATTGAAACTTGAGGTAATAGACGTTGCAGATCTTTATTTCTCTGATCTAAGATGACATGAATCTAGTTAAGTTACCCCAGTGTAGCTATGTCGGGTACTTGTTGCATATTCTGATTATTTTTGTCTTTGTAGAAGCTTACTATCCACGTTTGTAGATTGTCGGATACGAGAATGGCTGTAAACCGAGATGAAGATTGAAGATGTGTGAAAGCATCTTTACAAGCAATTAACAGCTAGGCATACACCAAAGACTGGCAGTTTAGCAGGTATTAAACCGATAGCTAAACTCGTGAGTCCGGATAGGGATTGTTTTTCTTCTTCTTTTTTCTTCTCTTTCTTCTCTTTCTTTTAATTTCTTTTCTTTTTAAATCCCCATGTTCTCCCGGACAGTCACTTGGGTAGAGATAATTAATCAGCTCCTAGAGGAATGCTATTAAATAAACTCTTCCAAGCCCTTCCCGATGAGGCATTTTGGGCTTGTATAGTGTATAAATATTCGCAGGAAGGTCTGTATGGCTTCGAATAGCACATCGTTTGGGACGTCAACAAATGGTTGGTGATAGTGTAGATAGCCTCCGAGAACGCCTATCGACTAGAAGGAAGTTTGCAGTTGCATATTTGCCCAAACTGAATCCTACTATTAGCAAGTTAGCAAGAGGAGAAGAGGACAATATTGTCCTGGATCTCCGACCACGCAGTGCTTTCTCCTGTGTACTTTAGCGTTCGACAGAACACTTACCCCTATTCCTATCGAGGTCAAATGGCATAATGCTTAGGAGGCAATAGACACTTTCATCGACGTATTCTTTAATATGATGAGCCGCCATTGCCAGCGGGCGCAGAGCAGTGTTAATGGAGGCAAGTGACGGGGAATTGAGAAAGTCGAGAGTTCTAATGATCCAGGGCTTGTTGTACGTAATAGGATGCTGAGGTTGGTCTTGACTTAGGGCAAGCCCTTGTTGAGCTTGCAGTTTACATGGGAAATGCTGGAAGCCTTAGGTAGAGCTTGTACCGATGATGATGGCATTCATTGCAAGTTGCAGGTAGTGATAGGATGAAAGGACATGGAAATCAGGGGGCGCTCCACCCCCTAGAATGATAGGGCTTGCATTAACTCAGGCTGTTTGCACGCAGCTGGAAGAATGCAAATAGCTGGAAAAGGGAAACAATGGCTAACGCGCTTGGAAAGAAAAATATTCAAGTAGGGCATATGTTGGGATGACAAAATAAAGCCTCTGCCTATGATCACTGACACAGTGAAAAAGGGGGGAGGGGAGGAGAAAGGAGTCGGCGACTACACGGCCGACGCAGGATGGAGAAGCATTTGATTTTGCTCAGCTCTTTTTGGTGCGGCAGCGGATATACCCTTCTAGGAAGTAAAACAACATCACATGCGGTGCAACAATTGAATCAAAAAGGGTTCTCAATGCTAGAGCCGTGTCATACCGCGGCGTTGGATCCATCCCGAGGCTAGGGCTTGTGAATGGGCATGTTGAGAGAGTGCAGGAGGCAATTGATTGATGCAGCGGCAACAATGCGAGGAAGCGTGAGAAGAAGTCCTGCCATGATTATTTTTCATCCCGGGCTGCGTCGCGGGCATGGGCACCCCAGTGGGCACGATATTAGCCCTGGTGTTGTCTCTCCATAACAAAGATGAAGTATCGCGGATGAACCTCGTGAGAGCAGTGGCTATGAGCGATATACGTTGGAGGCACCTGGGGCGTGCTGCGGTGGGAATTTTTCCCTTTTTTTCCTTTTAGGACGGCACTAAGTACGGAGCAAGGAGCCGGGACTATGGGGATCGGCAGAGGGAGTGAACAACTTGCCAGATGCATATATACGGGGGCTGTGATTGGCGAGGGACATGGGGCCGGGCATGGCCTTAGCACTGAAACAAGCAAAGGAAGGGCTTGAGGCTCTCGGCCCATGCGAAGGGCCAAGCTGGATTCGACCAGGCCGCATCGTCATCCTACGTCACAGCTGCTGGTTTGTTTGCATCTGGAGCTGGCGAGAGGCCTCCCTCTGCGGTGGCAGTATGAGGCATTTGGGTTTGGAGCCAGGGATGGCTGTGCTGGTGGTCTTTTTGCGTTTCGTTTGCGTTGTTGCGGTGAAGGCTGGATTGATTCACCGTGTCTAGACCAGTCCATGTTGGCAAGTTAAAAAGTATTTTGGGTTTTTGTTACTGGATTCTTTCTTGTTCGTATTTCGTAATTGAAAGCTTCTCTCAAACGGCTAGAGGAGTGTAGTTGTTACCTGGGCAGAGCCCACTCCGTTGATACTATCTAATAGCCTGGCCACTTATACGTGTAATTGAAGCAACAACTTCAACAATAGAGTATGTAGTTCGTCAACTCAGACACACACACACACACACAAACACACCGCTGAGTTGTTTATGCTATGCCCGTCTGTGGGATTGATGCCAATGCATGCAACCAACTTCTGCATGGCTGACCGCTTCATGTGCAGATTCATTGGCAATATCGCGTCCATATCAAGGGACATACATCAATAGTACATGTACTGTAGCAATGGACTTGCGCACGCGCGTATACTCGTACAGCAGCTGCAAAAGCGATAGAGCGCTGGAACCATCAGGTCGGGGGACCGGCTGGTCGATGCTTGCCCGCTCTTCTGGCAGCCCTAAGCCATGTCCGTCACTGCATCCTGGTGTGTACCCGCGACTTTGGCCAACTTGGACGCACAGTGTCGACTCCGCAGCGTCCGCACTGGCTGGAGCGTTACGCGCGGGCGGGCGCCATATAGTGCATAGCTGCATATTACGCCCGTATTATTGCATACACGCAGCATCATGGCATCCTCCAGCCGTGCTCGTGCCACTTGTGCCACTCCATGTTCTGGATCCTCCCAATTCGAACCGGATCGCTGCCGCGCCACGCCTCATCAGGCATGGCAGCCAAGTTGCTCCCCATATTTTGCCATGAGCTTATCATAAAGCGAGGCCTTGGCATCTAGGAACACGCACGACCCCCTTCAATTTGTTCTTGTCGCCTCGTCCAGGCTGCGAGCTGCCTCTGGCCTCCTCCCCTCTTCTGCTCCTCTTCTGCTGGGACGCACACGGACGACAAACTGTACGGAGTACTTGTGCTCGGCTGCAGCGGCGTGAGAAATGATGAATCACCAGTGCAATTTACCCGTAGGGACAGTCAGAGAGAGCAACGAATCGCTGGGTCAACTTCGACAAATACTCCACATGGCATCCAAGGGCACAGACTACACTACAGGACAGCCCTCCAGCCCTAAACCTACAAAAGCGGAACAGCATTGCCCGGCAGCGACTGTTTAGCGGCCGCTAATTTGCGTCGTCGACTTGGGTAGTGCTGCCAGCTCCGCCTATCACAGGCACCATACATCAGGATAGACGACAAATGCAGCAACAAGAGAGACGGAGGGCCCCGAGCAAATGCTTGGCATGTATGGTAGCAGTCAGGTTGGGACCAAGTTCCAATCAGTTCTGCACGACTTAAAGAGCTGCCTTCCCTACTTCCAACCCTTCATGGCCAAGCTCTGTCCGTATGTCTGTTGCAGAACTGACTCGTTTATCGAGAGCATTGCACACTATGACCAAGTGCGGCTGGCACTTTTTGCTCTCTCCTTCTCCTCCTCCTTTCTGACTCTGGCTTGGCTCAGCAGCTCTAACCACCAAATGCTTGTGGAATGACATATAGCTTAGAATTCTGTCATCTGGAAACTCAGCAGCCACACGGCTAGACCAGTTGCGCCGACACACAAGTGGCCAGCCACTGTTCAAGCGCAACTCACACCAAACGTAACCAAAACGCCAGATCACGAGCTACTCTCAGGGCATATGCCAGCAGCGCGGGCGCCAGTGTTCTAGCGGGAGCACATGCCGTTGTGATATTGCGCCACTTCTGTCAAAAATTTTCCGCTGCTGTTCTACGGTATTTCAATGCAATTGCCGCATCACCAAAGCCAATATCCACTCATCAATAACGGCAAGCCACGGCATTACTGACACTAGGTAAAATTTCTTTTTCAAGTCGAGGCAAACAGACCTTGGGACACTAAACAATATGAACAAGTTACGAGAGATGGGGCATGGCGAGCCGAGATTTTCGCCGTGGTTGGTGGCCGAGTACCTGCCCCGACAGCCGTCCTGAGAACAAGTGGCCAGAAGTTGGAGAGGAGAGCGGGAGCGCCTCCTTATATGTATTACTACTCGTACGTGAGACGAGGAACCCACTTCGGATCTTTAACCAAGATATCTCTAGTGGAACTCTCATCATCTGCGCGCACTTTACCGAGTGCTACGTGGTACAGAGCTCGCTTGGAGGTATACGAGTGCTCGTACATGGTGAAACCAGTGTGAATCTTTATCTACAGACCTTCCTTCTTCGAATCCGGGGCCGCGCCATTCCGCTGCTTCCTGATGCTGTTGGCTGTGTGAAAGTGCTGGTGAAACCGGGCTCTCTAACATACGAGACGAGTTGATTCAACGGCGGTTTGTATCACAATCGATTTCTGGCGCATGAACAGCAGATGAGCGCATTAGCACCGAAGCTTCTGTCCAATATCCGAGAGGTCAGCACCATCACATTCCCAATGCCCGAAAGTTCGCCTTTGCACGATGTGGGATTCGGAGCGATTTTTTGCTCCTCCCAAAACGAGAAGAAAAAAAAGGACAAAAATACTCATCAGCTCATGCGTTCGTTGGTCACCGTCGATAGTTGCGCGTCCTGAGTGAGGGTTGGTGTGGAGTAGCACCAAATCCAGTTTGTGAGACACAATCCAGTCGCCCACGTGCGTGAGCTACCGTTGTCAGATGGAGACAGACCAAAAGACCCTCTCAGCGCCCGCCATTTTCGCCGGACAAATTTCAGTCAGCGATTTGATATTGCCCACCGTCCCTCTCCCACGTGCTGAACCCTTGGCCTCTCTTGGTTGGAAATACTTACTCTTGCCACTGTCTGTCATTTTAGCATCACAGTTCAAGACACCGAAAGACCCTTTGACGACGCCAAAATATTGTCTAGAACACGAACGACTGGAGATTTCGACACGAGATACGGAAAGATTTTTCTTCCCCCTTTCAGTTCAAGAACGGTGGATAGGGTCATCTTATAGTCCTGGTAGCAGACCATCGTTTTTTCTCCACTGCCAAGCACGATGCTCCCATCGCCAAGTGTCTTGGCCGACATAGCTCAGTCGCACCCAACAAAGTGTCGCATGCTCGATTGCCAGTTGCTGAGACTGTAGGTGGTTGTACATGCTATACGGATTTAAACGTCCATTTTGAGTGCATTGCTCAAGTAATTCCCGGACTGGAAAGTATCAGAATCACCAAGAGGCTGCGCACGAAGTGTGGACGATTCACAGCATTCCGCAATTGAAGCCTTCGTCCAAGACGTAGATGTCATGTCGGTTGTCATTACTATTATTATTGTACTGTACTACTATTTTACATGATGCTGGTGTGCGTATCCGTTACCGCGGCTTTCCTTGATGGTTCAGCGCCTGTCTCAGCGCCTTCTCTGCCCGTTGTTGGCGCTTCTTGAATGTCCTCAGAAACATGTCGGGAATGTGGTGTTTGCTGTTTGGGTGGTTGGGGTCAAACTCGACGCTGGCGGTTGGCCCAAACGCACGGTTTGTCGTCTGAACCGCGTAGTGCAGCAGATCCGAGCCGACTCCCTTCCCTCGGTATCGCATCCTGGTGGTCCAGGCACGGATGATGCCTCGACCAACTGTGCCGCTGGGCTGCACGGCGCCCTTCTTCTTCTTATTTATTTCATCGCCCTCCAGTCTCAGCACGACAGTGCCGATTATGTCCTCGCCGTAGACGGCTGCGATGACGGTGTCTTCCTTGCCGTCAGGACCAGTGATGAAATCTTTCCATCGAAAGTCCTCGGCCAGCTGAATATAATTCGAGGTATAAAATCGAACGAACGACAGATACAAGATGATGGTGCCGGAAAGCATCGTCAATAGGGTGCCGACACCTGCATGCTGGTACTGGTGATAGGCGCCAGCACACATAGCAAACAGCCCCGCGATGCAGAGCGGGTTGAGGATGATTGCGGCTGAAGCGGTTTGGCGCTGCTGGGCGATGCTGTCAGCGACTAGGTGCAGTGCGTCCTGCTTCTCTTGGTCTCGCGTGACCACTCTGTAGGAGAGTGGCGGCGCCCCGGTGAGCGCATCATTGGTGTTGTCGTTGTCGTTCTGGGGCTTGTCTGCTGCCATGGTTCGAGTGTGCGTTGTGAGTGACATGTTGAGCCTTGATAGCAGAAGCTGACAAAAAAAACTTAGATCCTGGCCCTGGTTGGTGCTTAGCGCTGGGAGCGGTTGAGGTGCGAATGCTGGGATTAAGCGATTCTTCTTCTCCGGCTCACGCGATTCAAAAATAGGCAAAAGAAGAACAAGAACAGGCTCAAAGTAAAAATCAACCTTGAAAATAAGCTGCTCAGCGAAGCCGGGGGCAAGCCATGGCTTACAGGTTGCTGCCGAAGATGCAGGTGGCGTACATGAGTGAATTTGGAACTGATCAGCAGTTGTACGAGGAGATGTGGCTCTCAGGCAACGTGGATTCAGCACTATCTTGAACTGAATCGCTGGTAGAGATTTTTAACAGCTGCTGGGGAAGCACGTGGGACAATGCAGGCCTGCTCATGCGTGGAGAGGCTCTGAAGAAGCGTGGATAAGGCGAATGGTAATGGGTCCGATCCGACACATCGGTGTCCCAAACAGGAAACCGACCGGGTCCACCCGCCTCACTCAGTTTCGGTCTCGAAACTAGAACGATAGAACAGGGCGATGGCCTCTAGGCTGTCCAACGATGCTCAGCTGCACGACTTCAAGGCATTCTGGCCACAACCATCGCCTCAGCAGAGGCATGCCAAGCCGCGATTCAAGTGCCGTCATAGCCAGGACCCTGGGCTGCCTTCGACTTCCCGAAAACGGGCTGCGCAGGACGAATCTAAATTTCAAGCATATGCAGATGCTGGAGTGGAGAGATGCGTTCCCCGTATCTGATGGGTTGATCGAGACAACGTGGTGGCATCGCGGCCCCTCATTGGTCGATCCTCCACAACAACACACTCGGGTCAGCATGCTCTGGGCTTTCCCATCAACAGCCCCGACAGGCATCTGTGGCCAATAGCCTCGTCTAGATAGCGTCGGAGTGCCTGATCCTATGCCCTTCCATCTCCGTCTGTGGCTGCATTCGCGTCTTCTATTATCGGTTTGGCCCGCTCCGAGAGGCAGACTACTACGACCCTCGGTCGTCTTGGCTGGGAAAAGCCTCCGAGGACTCGATCCACGATGGGCCAAGCTGCCTGAAGATGATTAAAATTAATTCTCCTTGGGATTGACGTGAATCGTTGTAGTCCTGGTCTGTATATAATTCCCACGGGCCTGTCGCTAGCAATTCCTTGGCTCTTCCCTCCCCTCCCTCTCTCTTGTTTCTCAACCACAGGTGTTCAAGAACCCCCTTGTCTTTTCCTCTTCTCTTGGAGGAGAGTTGATATAGAACTTGTGTTGTTGTCTCTCATTACATTTTTTTTCTTCTACTGTTACAAAAAAACAACAGCCCCCCCCTTTCACAATGGCGCTCGGCAAGACGTCAGGAGGCAACAGTGCCTACCACAACTACAACAATGATTTCCTTCACGTCCAGGATCTCAACGAGCGCCGCCGTCTGGCCCTTGCTGAGATCGACAAGGCTCCCTTTGGCTGGTACCATGTCCGTGCCATTGTCGTTGCTGGTGTTGGTTTCTTCACAGACTCTTACGACATCTTCACTGCCTCCATGTTGACCGTTATGCTTGGTATCGTCTACTTCCCCGGAAAGGGCTCCATGCCCACCTCCTCCGACAGCGCCATTAAGCTCGCTACCTCTGCCGGAACTGTTATTGGCCAGGTTGGATTTGGTATCGCTGCCGATTTGGTCGGTCGTAAGCGCATGTACGGTCTCGAACTTATTGTCATCATCTTCGCTACCATCGGTCAGGCCCTGACCAGCGGTTCTCCTGCTTGCGACGTCATTGGCCTCATCATCTTCTGGCGTGTTATCATGGGCATCGGTATCGGTGGTGATTACCCTCTGTCTTCCATTATCACATCCGAGTAAGTATCTCCACTGCCTTGCCCCTTGCTTTTGCTGGGGTTTTACTGACGCGGTTTGCTACCACAGGTTCGCCTCTACCAAGTGGCGTGGTGCTATGATGGGCGCCGTCTTTGCCATGCAGGGTCTTGGCCAGTTCACTGCTGCCCTCATCATGCTTTTCGTCACCCTCGGTTTCAAGGGCTCACTTTCATCTGCTGCCACCACTGCTACCTGCACTGGTGTCTGCCAGTTGGCTGTTGACAAGATGTGGCGTACCCTGATCGGCTTCGGTGCCGTCCCCGCCTGCATCGCCCTCTACTGTAAGTGCCATTGGCAGAATTGTGTGTGGTTGTTATGGTTTCTGACTCGATGTTGAACTATAGACCGTCTCACCATCCCCGAAACCCCCCGTTACACCTTCGATATTGCTCGTGATGTCGAGCAGGCCGGCGATGATGTCAAGGCTTACATGACTGGCAAGCGTGAGGGCCACCCCGACGAGATTGCCCGTGTCACCGCCGCCAAGGCTGCCCAGGAGAACCTTGCTGTTCCCAAGGCCAGCTTCCGCGACTTCTGCAGCCACTACGGCAAGCTCAAGAACTTCCTCCTCCTCTTCGGAACTGCTGGTTCATGGTTCTGCCTCGACGTCGCTTTCTACGGTCTCTCCCTTAACAACGCCACCATCCTCAACGTCATTGGCTACTCCACCAAGGGCAACCCCGACGTCTACCACTTCCTGTACAACACTGCCGTCGGCAACATCGTCATTGTCCTTGCTGGTGCCGTGCCTGGATACTGGGTTTCCGTCGCTACCATTGACACCCTCGGCCGCAAGACCATTCAGATGGGTGGTTTCGCCATTCTGACCATCCTCTTCATCGTCATGGGTTTCGCCTACAACCACATCAGCTCCAATGGCCTCCTTGCCATCTACGTCCTGGCCCAGTTCTTCTTCAACTTTGGTGAGTAGCTCCCCCCTAATATAAACTGTAAGAGAAAGAAATAATGGGCTAACAAGAGTGCGCCACTAGGCCCCAACACCACCACCTTCATCGTTCCTGGTGAGGTTTTCCCCACCCGTTACCGTTCCACCTCCCACGGTATTTCCGCCGCCTCTGGCAAGATCGGCTCCATCATTGGCCAGGGTGCCATTGCTACCCTCCGCACCAAGGGCGCCACCGCAAAGGTCGCTGCTCCCTGGATGGACCACGTCCTGGAGATCTATGCCCTGTTCATGCTTCTCGGCTGCTTCACTACCTGGTTCATTCCCGAGACCGCCCGCAAGACTCTTGAAGAGCTCAGCGGTGAGGACGACTACGCTGTCACCCACCGGGATTCCAACGGCCCTGGCTTCGAGTCTGAGGTCGTCACCAAGATCTCTGCCGATGCTGAGGCTCCCAAGTCTCCTGTTTAGATGAAACCTGGCAAAGCGTCACGGCGTTGAAGGTGGAGGAGGTTCGCTTTGGTTTCCTTGTTTTATTTAGGCTCATGAACTTTGCACGTGCATATGAAGGTGTTTGCATACGGTCTTGTTGATGATGATACCACTCGCTATATGCCTGGCACGCTTAGCAAATCGTTGGACGCTACAAACTCACAGATATAAAAAAATACCCTTTTTTCCTATAGGCAATATATATATTTAATACTACCTAGTCATTCATTCCTTTCTCACATAAATGTCCCATTCTGTGCTGTCCATGTCTTTGTAGTTCTTTTTTACAAGTAAGCGTCTATCCATGGATGGCCTACCTTGTTCCCTGGCCCAATGGAGAGGCCCGGAAGATGCCGACAAGGGTGGCATCAACCCACCCCCACATGACCTGCAGGGCCACGATGCCAAGGGTTCTTGAGCATGCAACTGAGGATTTTGGGTGTGTGGATCGGATGGAGATTTCTTTTGCTCTTTCTTGCTGTTGTTTATGGAGTGCATGCGGTAGGGCTGTGCTGTCCTTGTATAAGAGGGGATTTTTGGTCAAGTGGATCGGTGTGTGTTTGGGTATGTATGTGGGCGGTGAAGACTTTACTCGATATGATTTTGCAGGCTGAAGGGGATGGTTGTGGTTTGATGATGGTTGTTATATTGGGGAGGTGAAGATTGTTATTGCGTTTCGTGATGTTTGTGGAGGAGATTGTAGTGTAGTGAGAAAAAGGGTTGATGTTCTGGCGTTTGATATTGTTCATTGTCTACTCGACGTGAATATTACATGTGTAGGAAGCAAGTGTTTGACTGGCTTTGAGGCATTCACCATTGTTTCTGGAATGATACCTAGGCGTATGGGGAAAGGACATGGTGCCACTGGGCTGCAGTGCTACCGAAGTCTCGTGAAAACAGTGCGCTTTGTGCGTATAGGTGTATGTGGTCTAAGAGGGTTTGGAGTAAGATAGAGATCAACGTCGAGACCTCTTTGTCGATATGAGAGAAAAGTCATCCATATTCGATGATTATGATGGATAGTATTGCCTGCTATAGAGCAAAAGAAAGAAATCAAGAGAGGATGGTGATTAAACTAAGGGCAGATGGTGACAGGCTGTATCATGTGCGTATTAGGGTGTAAGTGGGAATAAAGCAAGAAGCAGAGGAGGATATTGTGGGACATGCGGTATTTTATATTCGAGCTTTTCACGGAAGCCATCTCACATAAGTCTTAATTAATCAATCGTGAAACGGCGGGAATATAAGAAACCGCATAGATTACAGCACGCGTAATATGGAAAGGGCAAAAAGAGAGAGAGATCAGATGGTGGTGGGATGGCCTTCTGACCTCGTCCGCGCAGAATGGCAAAATGGCAAAATATGGCCAAGTGCCGAGGAGGGGGACGTGCATCTGCGCATTGCATAGAGCGGGGTTTGCACCCTTGTAGTGAGGTGCAGTGGACGAGATACGCGCTTCTCGGCCAACTAAAACGCCGGCAACTGGACTAGGAGAAGGGAAGGGGAAAAAAGCGCACAAAAAAGCGGGAAAACAGAGAAGAAAAAAATTGAGCTGAAAAAAAAAAAGAAAAGAAAAAAACTGGAAACACAAGAGACTTGCTTTTTTTTCTCTCCTATTCAGCTAGAATCTGGCGTCGTTCTAGAGTGTCGCTTGGATTTTGAACTTTTTACTTGAACAAAAAGGGTTCTCACGCACCCCCCCAGAGCGATGCTGGATGCAGTAAGTCCATGTCCCGCCGTGATGCAATAGCGGAGGAAAAAGGCTGCCGTCTGGCAAGGGGGAAATTCCCTCATACAATTGCATATCCACCGCCGGCTGTGGCCAATCGCAGCGTGGCGGGGCCGCGAGCGTGGGAGCAGCGCACTGTGTGTTGCTGAGCGCTGGCGATGTATCTTGTACCCTGGACTTGTACATACTACTAGGTAAGTATGCGGTTCGGCTTCAATATTGGGGTCCCTTTTTCCCTTCCTCCTTGATACGTGTATTACCTATTAGCAGTACTGATGTTGGTTATACGGCAAGACTAGCGACGGGTCCCCTCCCTTTCTCTCGGGCCATCCCAGATCAGGCTGATAGTTTTCAGTTTTTTTCGGCACGCCCTCAGCTCCTTTTATCACTTATACGCTTGCTAGCTGGTTCAGGTAAGCTGGGCGGCAACATGACAGAAGCACAGCATGGCAGAAGTGGGAATGGATATGTCGTCTTTCATATTTTTGCCCTTCTTGTATATGCGGGAAATTTTTTTTTGGCTTCTACACGCCCCCCCAATTCCCCCGTGTCCACCATGGGGTCTGGCCATGGGCACATCCACATCCAGATGCCGTCTTGTTGTTACTGTATTACGCAGCCAATGGGTTTGCGTTTGTATGAACATGGCCCGTACGGGGGCCGTATGCATAGCAGTCATGTACAACTTTTGCCATACTGTAAGCTGGCAGAAGATATCACAGCCCGGCCCCAGCCCTGGTGGCGACGAGGGTCAAAGGGTGTAGGCACGGAATCCCCTCGTGCTGTCGACTGCAAGCGTCTTTGGATTTTTGTTGATCGTAGCTGGGTCATTGTCCCAGACCGCTCACGGGCCTGTTGCATAAAGCCTGCCTCTTGTCCCCGAGTTCTTGCTGCTTTTCTTCACCTTCATCTGGGTTGACTCTTCACCTCCTTTTCTTTGACCAGCTTCCCTCGTGTTGTGTCGAGAGGTGTTGTGGAAAGGCGTCTACTTGGCTTATACGCAGTCATCTGTTCATCTTTGTCCTTCCCATTTCAATTTCAATTTCAATTTTGATTTCATCCAAAGAAAAAGGAGTTGAAAATCAAGTTATTTTGACATCTTTCTTGTCTTCCCCCCTTTTTTCTTCTTCACAATGCCTGAGAATATCGCGCCCGAGCCGGACGAAAAGGAGCCCAACGACCTCCGCATCACATTTCACGATGCTTCGCATCCTTCAGGCCGAGCTGGTCGCAGCAACGCCTTCGATCGCGACCAGACGCGCTCATTGTCTCGAAAGAGGTCCCTGAGCCGTAACTCGGCCACCAGCCGTCGCGACCTGCCCTCCTCGCCCTACTCTGGAGTCCAGATTGAATACCGCACCTTGTCCATTCACGTTTCCGAGTCTCGCAATGTCGATTCTGATAACTTGGGTGATCTCAAGGCCCCTAAAAAGGATGGAAAGGAGGAATACTTCTCCAACTTGACTTTTCATGAGCTCGAAGTTGATCAGCTCATGCAGCAGCTCAACGTCTCTCAAGAGACTGGTCTGTCGGAGAGTTCTGCACAACTGAGACTTCAGCGAGATGGCAAGAACACGCTTCCTCATCCCAAGACAAACTACCTCAAAAAGATCCTCTCGTATGTCTTTGGCGGCTTCTGCTCCGTTCTGTGGGTGGGCGTCGTCATCTTCTTCATCTGCTGGCGCCCCCTGAGCAACCCCCCCTCACCGACAAATTTGGCCCTCGCCATTCTCGTCATCATCGTTATTGTCCTCCAGGCGAGTTTCTCTGCCTTCCAGGACTGGTCCACCTCGCGTACTATGAAATCCATCACCGATCTTCTCCCTTCGGATGCACTGGTGCTGCGTGATGGCCAGCTGATGAAGTTGAAGGCTACTGAACTTGTGAGCGGAGATCTCGTCCAGCTACAAATTGGTAACAAGGTGCCAGCGGATATGCGCATCATTGGCCATTCTGGCGACCTTCGCTTCGACCGTGCCGTCTTGACTGGTGAATCGGATGAAATCGAGGGCTCGGTCGACCAGACTGATGAAAACTTCCTGGAGAGCCGCAACATTGCTCTGATGGGCACCCTTGTCGTCAACGGCAGTGGTGTTGGAGTCGTCGTCCTGACTGGTCCTCGCTCTGTCATGGGTCGTATCGCAAATGCCACTGCCACGGCAGAGGAGAGGCCGACCTTGATTCAAAGAGAGATTACGCGCTTCGTTTACATCATTGTCGCGTTGACTGTTGTTCTCGCTCTCATTATCCTGCTTACCTGGGTTGGATGGCTGCGAAAGGATCACTTTGCCTACATGAACGTCGTGGCCATGCTCAACAATGTCATGGGTTGCGTCGTCGCCTTTATTCCTGAAGGTATGCCTGTTGGTGTTGCATTGACTCTCATGATGGTGGCAAGACGTATGAAGGCTGCAAGCGTCTTGCCCAAGGGCCTTTCTACCGTCGAAACGCTGGGTTGTGTCAATGTCATTTGCTCTGATAAGACGGGTACCCTGACGCAGAATCAAATGCATGTCAACTCTGTTGCCTTTGTCGACGAGCCAATTGCTATTCAAGAAGCGTATGCCAATCTCTCCAGCGACAATGTTGATGCCGGAGTGAAGATGCTTCTCCAAGCCGCTACTCTTTGCAACGATGCTACGTTTGAACCATCCACTCTGCATCTCCCTGTTGCATCTCGAACCATCCAAGGCAATGCTACAGATGGTGCCGTTCTTAGATTCTCCGCCGATGCTCCCGTAAGGAACGAGAAAGCAGAGCAACCTACCAAGGTCTTCCAGATCCCCTTCAACTCCAAGAACAAGTGGATGCTCACCATGTACAAAATGCCCTCGGAAAATCAAGCTCTTAACGAATTCAAAGTCTTCGTCAAAGGTGCTCCTGACGTCCTCCTGCCCACCTGCACAGCCTACTGGTCTCGCAAATCAAAGTGTGTCATGCCTCTTGACGCAACTGCAAAGACTGCTTTTAAGGAATACCAGGATAAGCTGTCCAAGAACGCCGAACGTGTCATTGTCCTCTGTATGAAAAACATGACTATTCAGGATGCCATGGGTACCAATGCCTTCAGCGACGAAGTCACTAGCCGTGCCACAGATGACCTTACAGTTGTCGGCATCCTGGGTATCACGGATCCTCCTCGCCCTGAGACCCTGGACACCGTCAGAGAGTGTCGTCGCGCTGGAACAAGATTCTTCATGGTTACTGGTGACTACGGACTGACTGCAGCTGCCATTGCGCGCAACGTTGGAATCTTCACCGGTGAACGAGACCCTGATACCGTTGCCACCATCAAGGCCAACAACGATGCCGAGACCGTGAAGAAACTGAACGATGCTCGTGTGGCTGGAGAATGCCGTAGCCTCCTTCTCGAGGGACACAGTCTTGGAGGCCTTGATGATGAGGATTGGAGCGTCATCTGCGAATACCAGGAGATTGTCTTTGCTCGTACGACGCCGGAGCAGAAGCTTCGTATTGTGGAAGAATTCCGCAAGAGAGACAATGTTGTGGCTGTTACTGGTGATGGAGTCAATGATGCACCGGCTCTTCGTGCTGCAGATGTTGGTGTTGCTATTGTTTCGGGTAGTGATGTTGCCATTGAGGCAGCTGATCTCGTCTTGCTGGATCGCTTCGACTCCATCATTGAGGCTATCCGTCTCGGTCGCCTTGTCTTCCAGAATCTGCAAAAGGTCATTGCGTATCTTCTCCCCGCTGGTAGTTGGTCTGAGATCTGGCCCGTCCTTCTCAACGTCTTCTTTGGCGTTCCTTTGCCGCTCAGCTCCTTCCTCATGATCATAATTTGCGTCTTTACTGATCTGTTCTTGTCGCTGTCTCTCATCATGGAGAAGGAAGAGTTTGATCTCCTTTCGCTTCCTCCTCGCAATCACAAGAAGGACCATCTCATCAACTTCAAGATTTATGGTCAGGCATACCTCTTCATTGGTGTGGCTGAGACTATCTGCGCCCACTCCATGTTCTTTTTGTACATGTGGAAGAAGGCTGGCATTCCCATCAACCAGCTCTTCTTCCTTTTCGAGGGATACACCGAGGGCTTCCACGGCTACACTCAGGATCAACTCAATGAATTCAACTACACTGGCCAGTGTGTTTACTTCGTCACCCTTGTCATTCTACAATGGGGCAATATCCTGTCTGTACGCAATCGCCGCCTCAGTATCGTCCAGGCTGATCCCTTCACCAAGAAGCGCCGCAACCCTTGGCTGCTGCTTAGTATGCTCATCAGTCTTGCCATTGCCATTTTCGTCACCGAGGTTCCAGGCATTCAGACATTGTTCCTCACGGCATCGGTTCCTATTGAGTTTTGGTTTCTCCCTATTCCTCTGGCCTTGGGTATTTTGGCCTTGGATGAGTTTCGCAAGTTGCTTGTTCGATTGTTCCCTAATGGCCCTGTTGCAAAGGTGGCGTGGTAGTCATAGTTTTAAAAGTATACCCCTTCATTTTTTCTATTCTTCATTCGTTTGTTTGGATACCGTATTTACTCACGTACATCATGAGCATGGGTATGAGATCGCGAAGAGGTTATGCATGGAAGGATTTTCTTAAAAGTAGAGTCTAGTATATAATGGATTATGAAAGAATATACGATGAGGTCAATATACTATAGTTTGAATAACACATCTTTATGATATACTTTTACAGATACAGTTAAAGGTTAATATGAGTGAAAGTACCTATGTACCTGTATTGACTTAGCTTTCATCCATATTATCTTACATTGCTTCTTCAGCCGGTGGATGTCCAGCAAGTAGCTTAGTAGTATCATTCATCTCAAACAGCCCATACTTTTATTTCGAGCACAATGTGTGGTCCCATCTATAGTGGGCAATCTGAAGGTGCTGCCTTTAGGTTGTGGGGAATAAGTACACATTGTTATCGCCAGTTTCCGCATACTCGGGCACAGCAGGTTGCAGGCAGGGCCATTTCCCATTGTGTGCTGATGCTGGAACACATGACTCTGCCGTTGTTTGGTTAAGAGGCGGCTGCTCCCATGAGGCCGCAGTGGTCTCTGCACCAGGTAAATCACCGCGTGTCAACACTGGGTCACCACGCAAGAGTAGACGTAACTTCTTGAGAGCTTGGTCAATAATCCACTGAGGTAGCTTGAGTGTAGTTGATGGCAAGATGCTTGTGGCCATGTGGACCGGCATAAATGGATCAATGATAGTGTGCGCCTAGGATAACGGTGGAAGGATAATTGCAGATGGCCCTCTGATATTCTTCGGGATCGTCTGAGTAATTAACTGGGTTTATATGTAGATGCTAGACGAATACCTTGCTAGGGCTTGATGAGGAGAAAGAATCCGGTTTTTTATGTTCGTCGTCGATAAAGTTGCGTCTAGGATAGCTAAACTCAGTGTAGATGTAACTCGCATCTGGCTACTTACCCGCCATGACTGCTTCTGAGTTCTTTTTACTGGTCAAGAGTAATCTTGTCAGATTTATTTGTCCTTATTCGAGAAATTTTTTTGTTGTTAGTATATATTGCCCCCCCTCGTTGGCCTGGCATGAGATGGAGCGGCCTATGTACGGATAGAAGTTCTGCGACTCCGTAGGACGATGTAGAGGAGAGATGATTTAACCAAACTTGTCTATGATGTTGAACTTTGTGAATTGCATGCGCGGCAGGCTTGAAGGCCCTCTCCGCCTTGTCTATGGAGATCCTTTACGTCGTAGCCATCTTTGGACTCGAGTAAGGTAGTGAGAAGAGTATTGTCCAATTCTGAGAGTGAGATTTTGTCCTTCAGTTCGTGGATAGACATGTACAATCCCTGATGCAAGATCAAAAGATGGTCGGTGAATCCGACCAAGCCTCCGGATAAAAGACCGAGACCATTCAGGGCGTCTCAGAGCTGATTTGGGGCACAAGCTCTGCCACCATACTTTTTCAGGTTCGCCTTTCCATCGATGGAAGCAGTGTCTACTAATCGAATAAATGCTTGACCAACATCGTCATTGCTCACTCAGCGTTTGGACATAAGATGCTTCGACCCCTCGTGGCGCTTGTGGTAATACATCATATGAAAGATGAGATGTTCACCTCGGATGCAATCTTAAGTCGGCTATAGCATCAATAGATCTCTCCAGCGACCAGAAGCACTTGGGTAGATTGTAATACTCTCGCTCCCACTCGACGGACAGGCCTCGGAGAGGCCAGGTATCATCCCAGCGGGTGTCTGTCTTGTTATAATATGAGGGATGAAAGATCCTCAGGATTATCAATACTCAATACGTATGCCGATTTCTGCATGGGAACATCGACAGCGACACAGATCTAACTAGGGGCGTTGAAAATTTAGAGCACTAAGATCGTTAAGCGACTAGAATACATCCGGAAACCGCACCAGACCTTCGTTGCTCCGATTTTTCTCGAGGACCTCCATCAGTACTGGATTTGGGAAGAATAATTTCACCCCGCGGGTCATGTAGATCTGGTTACCTGGAGCAGCTTTGCCCTCCTCCTCAGTGATACTCTTGAGCCACTTCTATACCCTTGGCGCACCATTGGTGCCCCCCTAAGTGCAACGGCTGGAGGGTTCTGGGTTTATATTTATCATCTGTTAGATATTATCCTGGCCAAGCCGTTCTTGGTCCACCCAGTGTGATGGAGGGGGCTGTTTTGCTGAGAACTTGGGCTTCACGGTGACATGAATATTATTCGCATTCTTGTCGATCCTATTTTGCACTTATACTTGATTTGGTTTCTTGAATACTTCAAGCGCTGTCATATTATCTAGGATTCTATTCTCAGATTCGTTGAGACATCTGGGCTTTTGCTTTCCTCAAAGACGTATACGACGTCAACCACCCCATGGCGTTCCAATACCAAATACTCCTTGCTTCCATGCACGAGAGCCTTGGCCACCGGAAGTCTATTATCGACGTCAGACTCACCGTATTAAGGAATGCGCTGTGAGGACGAGACGATGGTGACTTTCACGAGGCACATACTGGTGAGCAACTTGACGATAGCGTTGCTTGCCTACTTTGAGCAGCTACACTCTTTGAGATGCAGGTATGACTCTACTACATAAGGCGACTACACATGGCACTTGGACTGGACTATGGAATACTTGGAGATTCTAGCGAGAGCGCGGCATTTGATTTCAAGATGTAAGACGAGCTACAAGACTGTATATCTGTTGGAGCTTAATGGGTGGAAGGCTTTGGACCAATTCGAGACTGATAAGGTGTTTTTGATGTTTGGTGCGCTCCTAAGGACTGGAGGGTGGAGATGGGGATGGAGGAGGGTGGATGGGATAGCAGTGCATGCTTTGTTACTGACGTTTAAGCAACACGTGTAATATATTCTGCAATTCGCCACATACACGGACAATAGGTGAACAATTTGTGTCTGGCATACAGTTTTTATTATTTTTCTGGCAGAAAGCTACATAGCTAAATGAGTGGCTAGGCACAATGAGCGTAGTGATGCCAGATTTGCAGACTGCAAAGGCAATGAGTGACGAAGCAGTTTTGCATAAATAGTCAGTTAGATGACTCTTTAGCGTTTGATTTGACTCAATCAAGCCTTGATGACAGCTGGGAGTCGGCGGAAGCCTCCACGGCAGGCAACATCGCACTGCAACTCAACCATGCGCTTCTGGTCGCCGGTAGGATCTTGGGACTCGGCCTCAAGCTCCCAGCCAAGGAAGTCGTTGGTGTAGTTGGACTTGAACTCAGCATCCAAGACGCCGAGTCTTTGTCCATACTTGGTCACCTTGTTCCAATCGCGCTGAACGTTCTTCAAGTCCTTTGAGAAATACGCAAAGCTACGCTCAAACATCTTCCGGTTGAGCTCAGTACCCATGACGGGCTTGAAGTCAACGTACTCGGCCCAAGCCTTGTTAGGGTCGGCAAGGACAAAATCAGTGGCCTTTTTGACAGCGCGGAGGAAAGCGCGAACTTTCTCCGGGTTCTTCTCAATGAAGGATTCGTTGCCAATATAGAGAATAGTGCAGAAGCAGCAGCAGCCCAACTCGGCGAGCTCGTCAATGCGAAGCATTTGGACATCTGTCTTGGGGCGGCCCTGCTTGTCGAGCCACTCCTCAAGCTCAACCATCTGAACATTTTCCAGGCCAATTCCAGCGTCAATCTCGCCGCTGATAATGGCCTTGGAAACATTCATGCCGCAGCGGACGGCAGTGTAGTCCTCAGGAGTGAGGCCATAGTGGGAAGTCAGCTCATCGATCTGAATCTTGCCAAATTCTCCCACGTAGCCGATGCGCTTGCCCTTGAGGGAGCGGAAATCAGTGGTGATGCCCGACTCTTTGAGGTAAATGACACCGGTGAATGGCTCATCAAGCAGACTGCCGATGGACAGGACCGGGAAGCCACGGGCCTTTGCCTAAAGTGCCTTGTGCATTAGCAATCTTATAACGAAGCACAGAGTCAGGAGCATAGTCTTACAGCAAGAGTGTGAATCATAGCCTTGAATCCAAGATCCACTTTGCCAGATCCGATGATCTCAGTGACATCCTATCAATTTGAGTGAGATCCGGTTCAATGAAAGCTTAGGAAGGGTTACTTACGCTAGGGTCGTTGGGCTCCAAGAGAGCGACCTTGATGCCTTCTTCCTTGAAGTATCCCTTCGCCTGAGCGAGGTAGACCGGTGCGTGGTACGGGGTGGCGTGCCTGTGTCTTGGTTAACTCTACGGATCACTAGCCCAATTGGCGAGGATAAATCTGACCAGTTCGTCAGGAACGTGATCTTATCCGTCGACATTTTGGATAATCGAGCAAAGAGCTACGTGGGTTAGTCTGCACACTAAATTATTAGGAGATCAGGGGAAGCCCAAGAAGCAGATCCTTTCGCTGGTATTATCCAGATCAAGTTCGCCGGTATTTCTCAGATCAATCCATTCTACAATGCTGTCTCCTACTGATACTAAACATCAAGCCGATGAATCGAACGAATCGATCACCAGCGAGAGCTAGTAGGGAGTAAGACAGCACAATAGAACGGACCGAACACCCGGATGCTTGCTCAGTCTACTTTACCTCGATGACTGGATAGTTCCATTGCGACAGGTAACATGGCTCCTTAGAGGCGAGCCTCGTACCAAAAGATATTTGTAGATATTCGGATGCTTTTTATGTGACAGGAAGCTTGACAATCTGAAGATTGAAGAGACTAAAGTTGTAAGAGAGAAGAAAGAGAAGAGAAGAGAATTTTAGAGCTGAAATAAAGGATTCAAAAGACTTACCCCTCAGTCTCACGGTGGGTATCAATTATGTCATGACCGAAGTCGGATATCGCGCATGTAATTGTGGTTATTTTATACGCCCGTTTATACCCGAGCATACGAACATACGATGTGACAACTTAAAGTATGAGTGGGGATGTAGATTGTACTCAAAAAGGTGTTGCTAGGTTGGGGACTTGTTGGGGGGAGTAGTTTTGGTTGACTAGACTCATTAATAGACAAGACGAGCCGGACAGAATCTCAAAGTCTGTCTCAGATGGCGAATATACAATTAGTCAATCTGCTTCCCTTCTATTTCCCAGAGTAACTCCTCTGAAGCATCCTTTAATACTGCGTGGATAATTAATGCCTTGGTTAGAAGAGACTTTGACGATATGTACATAGTATATGCGCCTTTTACATCTTGATTAGGGTTTAGCACATTTGCCTAGCACATGTCATACTGCCTGTGTCAATATCATTGGGTGCCCGAGTTACGTGCAGCAGAATCTAAAAAAGTTATATCCGGGAACCCGGCACACATACATACTAAGCCGAATGTATATTCCTAACGAACTATAGGAATAGTGGGTTATTGCGCGAATAAAGACAGAAGCATGTTAGTGTGCGAAGTGTGCTTCATTTATCTCATGGAAACGGCGAGCGGGACCAGGCACTTGTTATTAGGCATGGGGTGTGAATAACTTCAATTATAAGTACAAATTTTAGATATTATTAATTATATATCGTAGCTTCGTATAATTCATTATTAGGCTGCCGAGCCATGTATCAATCTAACAATCTCACAGCGGGAGCGATAATGAATCGGCCACAGTTGATACAACCGTTCCCAAACCTGCCAAGGTAATATTAGGGCAGGTAAGGTCAAAAACTGAGGGAGACACAAACTGTGCCTTGGGGCGGTTGTTTTGGCCAAGGACAATCAACGAGGCAGTCCTCTTGTTGAATTGGGGCCATCCAAGGCTGCTCAGGCCTGAGGATGGGTTGTTGCTAAAGGTGAACCAAGCGTGTTGCATCAACTTTGTCAGGCTTCGCTGGTCTGCGGTCGTGGGCAATCCACTGACATCTGCCGAAGCTCCAAAGATCATGTGAAGGTCAACACCGTGATAGGCGCCGCTGGTGGGATAGAGACGAGTGTTGTCCCAGTCAGCCATGTATCGGTACGCCCAGGCTGGCACTCCGTGACTGCGACGAGCGCTGGCCTGGTGGGACACAGGGCAGGTGAAGGACTCGAGGAGGAAAGATGTGACCTGGTCAACAGTCGGTACGATGCCGGAGGCGAAAGCCGGGATGCGATAGTATCCGTCCTCGTTGTTGTTGTTTCCCAGCAAGAGGGGCACCTTTGCAAAGCTACCAGAGTTGGTCAACGAGAGATAGTCAGAGAATACAATCTTTTCATCTGGCATCGG
Source organism: Trichoderma virens Gv29-8 (assembly GCF_000170995.1). Lineage (NCBI taxonomy): Eukaryota > Fungi > Ascomycota > Sordariomycetes > Hypocreales > Hypocreaceae > Trichoderma > Trichoderma virens. The sequence goes on from NW_014013744.1 coordinate 589,797, forward strand.
GTAGAAGGCGGGAATAGATCGCAGAACACTGCTGCTCGGCGTGGGCTTGATGCCGGCTGCAGCGGCCTTGATAGCTTGCCAGTCAGCCTGGCGCATGCAAGACATGACATCGCTAGCAGAAGTGCAATTCACAGCAGCCACAACAGTGTTCCAGTTCTTCTCGGGGACGCCCTGGGCATTGACAGGGAAGCTGAAGACATTGCCCGAGTGCGCAATCACGCCGTTGACGATGGGGTCTTTCTTGTATGCGTAGGTCCAGTAGTCAACAGCAACACCTCCGGCAGACTGGCCAGAGATGGTAATCTTGCTGGGGTCGCCGCCGAACTTCTTGATATTGTCTCGAACCCACTCGACGGCCGCTCGCTGGTCGCGGAGACCGAGGTTTTGAGTCTCGCCAGGGGCGCCTGGGAAGCCGAAAATGTTGAGTCGGTAGTTGACTGTGACAACGACAATATCTTCAGCGTCGGCGAAGTATTTTCCTGAGTAAAACGGGCTGTCGGTGTTTCCAATGGTATATCCTACTCTCGTTGTTAGAGACCACAATCATTGCCGTTGTTCTCTCAGCTCGCAAATTGGGTATGCTTACTGCCTCCATAGAAGAACACCAAGACAGGTTTCTTCGCTTTCAATGCATTCTGCGTCGCCTTGGACCAGATATTGAGGGTAAGGCAATCTTCACTCTGAGGAGTGCCCGCCGCAGAAGCGAAATAGTTGACGATCTGCTGCGCCTGGGGCGTAAATCCGGGGTAGTTGACGGGCTTTGACGGGGTCAATGGGCAATCAGATCCAAAATTAGCAGCCACATAAGGCTTCTTGGACTTGATCTTCGCAGGCGCCGCAAATCGCAGGTTCCCAACAGGTGGTTGCGCAAAGGGAATGCCCAGGTATTCAATCACGCAGGCGGAGTTGGACGCTTGGTGACCAGTGATAGGGCCATTGGTCGTAGACACGGTGAGGAATTGGCGTGTGTTACAGAACGATGCCGTCGACGTCGTGACATCCACAGGAGTAGCTGAGGCAATGGCAGCACCCAGGATCAGGGCCGCGCTCTTAGCTGTGAGAAGCATGGTGAAGGTGAGGCTGTTGGAGATGTGGTGAACTGCCGATGCTCAGCACCATTTGTCTGATCGATGCGACAGTGGCATCTGCATCACTACATATATAGTCCTCCGGCTAGATTCTAATATTTGTCTGTCGTCACTTAAACCGGGCCAATTGCGCGGCGTGGATCCAGTTCATGCGCAATTTCATCAAACCTACCGCTTGCTTAACCCCATAATGATGACCATCGCCCACGTTGAGGCGCTCGCATCTGCAGCCCGATTCAGTAACCACGCCGCCAACAGAGCCTCTAAAAGGTAGCAACACAATAGCCAAGGTGCTGGGTCTTTCCATTGCCTCAGGCAACCAGGGAGGACCAGCTCCGGGGTGCGGCCAACAGAGCTCACTTTCCGGCTGGTCGCCAATATTCATTTCAGGTTGTCTGATGCGGGAAGACGCGAAAGCCTCGTGGGCCGGGGTACTTTCTAGGTCGCTGGCAGGGATATTATCGGCCAACATCCCCCAAACAATTGGGGGCAATCCCTGTCGAAAGGTCACCAATTTGCGGCCAAGAAAATTACGGATCAATTGCTGCATGGCGGAGGAGCAGTTTGGTCAATAAATTCGAGACTAAGGGAGAGTACGAGAGCAAGAGAAAGGCCTTCTGCGGGCGCGAGGAGAGAGTAAACAGGTGGAGATGCGGAGGCCTTTGGATCACTCTGCTGTGAAAGATCCCCCCCGCGGAGTCTTGCAGAGTGCGACATTGTGCGTGGTATTCTAGCAAATTTCTTGCATCTCTTTGTCTATTTGTAGTACTCGTACTCCCTATTACGGCCATCCATGGGTAGCTTTGTTTATGTTTCTGCAATCTGCATGAGTTCGTATCTAAACTTCAGCCTACATGGACATATCAAGTCCGTGGAGTATCACCCCTCGACCTGCCAGCGCATCACCGAATGAACTTGGAAGCATTCATTTTGGCCCCTGTTCCGGCCAACTCCAAAAACAGCTACGCAGTAGGTTTCTTTCCCATTTTCTATAACATCTCAACCATTGCGGATGAGAAAATTCAATAGTTCGTAGCCACTTCTCATCTTCAACTGGGTCGGTATGCTCGGCATCGGACCATCTCCGTGGCCAGCAAACAATTAGTATTTGGACTCGGCTGATAGTTGTGCTTCGTACTCGTAGGAGAACCTAAATGCCTGTACGGAGGTACGAGCATTTGTCATCTAGGCAAGGTTGTGGAACAAGCCCAGCTCTCCGGAATTCCATGCGGCTGGCCACGGGAAGCTATGCGTGCCCTTAAAGGCATACAAACTCCCTCCATTCTGCGCAATATGATTCCCCTTGCGCCTTAACACAAAGCTAACAAGAATTAGCAACGGCGTACAAGAACTAAAACCACGTACTAAAACCGCGTATAATGCGCTGGTTCCGTTATGGCGTGGGCTCCGCCTCTTCTAGTCTCGCCATCGCCATGGCAAGGATACAAACTAGCGCATAATTCCTTGGTTCAGTGCCTGTCACGCTGGTCTCTAGTCTTCGGGGCCGCTGTCAAAAGAATTTAAAGTTGGCGATAAACTTAGCTCATCCGCCAGAGACACGATTCGCGCGATGCAGAAAAAGCAAGCGGACGAGATTCCATCGCACGACATCAGGTAGCGATGTCTGTGCTAGCTTCGACAGGTTAATTCACACTCTTCGTAAAGACCTTGGTCGATTCTCAATCCTTCATTGGGAAGTCCCGAACCAACACGTCCTTCCTAGCCATGGGCGGCTGAAGGACAGGGGTAGAGAGTGGAGATGTTGCTGGACCTGTGTGTCTACTATACATGGATGTAGACAGAGTCCCGCTCTGCTGAGAACAAAAGCTGAGCAGTGAGCGACTTGTACATACTCGCATGTAGGTTCCTTGCAGACGGAAGAGTTCCTTGAAATGTGTTTGGCCGTTTGGAGATCCACCACTGCATACGAATGAAACTAATATAGCAGTAGTAGCACTCTAGTATGGCCCTACTGTGTGGCTTGAGACGCGTGAAGAGAGTCAGTGTCAAGAGGAATGTCAAAGGAAGATGATTATATGATCATAGGAAAACAGTGGCATATTGTAGGTAATGGCGACCAAGTTGTTAGAATTTGGTATATCGCTTGGAACGTACTGTACCCAGGTTATGCAACACGGATACTCCACCCTCATCCTCGTGTCTGATGAGCATAACTTGTGCAATGGATCTCAGCTTCCAGATCAAAAGAGCTCCATTGAATCACTCCTTTCGATACGAACAACAGAATACTACTCAGTACCACGCTACGTAGTGGGTGCCGTGTGAGTGAACCAAGCTAGCTCCGTGTACCATGGCATTGGTACTAGCAGTAGCAGGTTTATACTATCTTCATTCATCCGCCGCCGTCAAGAATGTCATCAACGGGAGCCTGTCTCATTTCATGGACCTCTTTTGCATGCTCCACTAAGCATTACGGTACCCCAGCTCTCCCAGCGTTGCATTGCTGCATCGCTTGTCCTGCATCCGCAGGGTTCGCTCTATGGCACATTATCACTAGCTACATGAGAGAATTGTGCATTGCAGAAAGGGGAAAGAATTAATGTCAAAAGTCCTCGTGCAGGCGTAATCTGCCCAAAGGGTAATAGAAGGTGGTGTTACTCGAAACTCTTGGCAGCTCCTCGACGGTCCAGATCTTTACCCTTTGTCTGCAAACAGGGGGGACCGAGTTTCTATTCATATTCTGTGGACGGCACTTCATGTCTGACCAACACGAGCCAAGTTGTCGATATTCTACGTTACTTTTGCCTTGGCCGGTGTGCCGGTTGAGGGCCTCTCCAGATCAAAGCACCCGACTGCCACGGCCTCCCGTGCCGAAGAGCGGGATTCGTCTCCAAGTCAATATCCGGCTACTTCGGGAAGGCGATTATTCAACAGAAAATACTAGAGTACCAACACGCCCACTCAAGTCATGTGTCCCGTGCTCGAGTTGTGATCAAACCTACAATCGCGATCCACCATGGGGCCGAAGGGTATGGGCTTCCCAGCCGACGGGATAGACAATCATGGGTGGAAGTTATATATCACGTCTCTGGTAATGATCATCGCCGCCGGTTTGATTGTTATCGTTAGGTGTGCAAGTCGAGCCTATCTCTTCAATCTTGGTGCTGACGACATTGTCATCGTCTTCTCACTTGTGAGTCCCATTGCACTTCGTCTTGCCTCAAAATCCCCGTTGAGATGGATCTTTGCTAATATTGGAATTGGTTTGTTTTCTTCCTTTTAGCTTTTCTCCATCGTTCTTTCTGTTGCCATCCAGCTTGCCATAGAAAATGGCTACGGAATGCACAAAGCCGATCTCACTGTGGTTGAGCTTGACACGGCCCTTAGGTGGTTCTTCATTGCTCAAACCCCCTACAAAGTAACCGTTTGCCTCAACAAAGTTGCCACCATCCTACTTTATCAGCGTATTTTTGTCACCAAGAGATTCCAGATCGCGGCTTATATTGTAATGGGAGTCGTCGTCGCTTGGAGCATCGGAGGTGTGGGATCGACCATTTTCCAGTGTGTCCCCATTGCTGGTGCTTGGGATAAAACTGTAAAGGCAAAGTGTATCAACTCGGATATATTCTGGGTCGCCTATGCTGTCATGAACATCTTGACAGATGTGATGGTCTTGGCTCTTCCTATTTGGCCGATCATGCAACTCCAGCTCAGCCCACGCAACAAGATAATGCTATGCGCCATCTTCCTGATGGGCGGTTTGTACGTTGAACTTCTCTTCATCAATTCCCAAATCTCCCTGGTCTAACGATACGCTAACTCTTACTTACTTTCAACAGTGTTACTGTCACGTCTATTCTCAGAGCAACGTCTGTGAAAAACTCACTAGCCAATAAAGCAGACACCACATGGAACTTCATCGACCGCGGCATCTGGACATTGATCGAGGCCAATGCGGGTATAATCGGCGCCTGTCTTCCCACTCTAAGGCAGCCCTTGGCCCGACTATTCCCTCGCTTCTTCGACTCAACTATGAAGAATTCAAATAATAACGACAATAGAACTCCTGGAAAGGGCGCCTTTACCCTCTCCAACTTGTCTGGACAGGCATCACACCCGGGCATGTGGCGTGGAGGAGGACACAGTCGTCAGGTTGTGTCCGTCTCAGGACCCGAAGCGGGAATGGGGAGGAAAAGTGACGAGCTATACATCATTGATGACACCCTCAAGGATAACGACAGTGGCTCCGACACCCCTGGCGCTCAAGGCATCTCAAAAACTGTTGATGTTGTGAGAACGTCATTCCACATGGACCCGGCATAACAGCAGTGATACCCAGGATGTCACATTAACTTCTAAAAACTACATTCTCTTCTTTCAACTGTAATAAAATTCCTTTTGTACTCTTAAACTTACAAGCTGTGCCATCCAGAGTATGCTTTGTGCATTTCCACCACAATGAAAGCCAGCTTTCAAATTCTTGACGTCTTTTTCGTCAGATGAGTATATGTATATATCCTTTCGTTCAAGCTCAGAAATTCGGTATGGAAAAAAATCTCAATACTTGCAAAGTGGTATATATGTACGACATGTGTATGTATAAATCTTTATGCTGAATAAAACCTCTCAAAACTAAAATTCCATGTTGACTTAAGGGCGCCGCCTTTAGCCGATGATCCTCGCGCTCCAATATGCTGAAGAACGCTGGGCACAAGTGCCCATTTGTCCAGCTCGAGATCGTTAGCTGTCTTTTCAATGGTAGAGTCGGCAGGTAGGTCAAACGGAGACGCCTGTAACTTCTCTTGCAGCAAGTTCAGGTGTCGGTTTGGTATAACCAAGCCCTGGCTGCAACAGCCGTATTGTGGCATCTCTTGCACCCCATATGGAAGGGGATTGACAGTTAATCGACCAGCCATGAATCCAAGCCCAATGAAAAGAGGCACCCATATAAACAGTACATTTGCCATCAAGAGCTTGGAGTTTTTATATGTTCGATCCTTGAGAGACGGCGGAGCCAGTTGGTGGAGATAGCGAATCGCGAACATGGCACTCAACACGGCCAAGTATATGAGCCCAATATTCCGTATATATAGCGGCCATTCCTCCGAGTTCCATCCCATATAAGTCTCGGTGTAAAAGAGTCGGATGTAAAGCCAATCTCGGCCTTTGGCAACTGCGCGCTCGTTTACTTGAGGGGTTGCCACTCGGAGCCGCTTGAACCATTCTCTCGCGGCAATAACATCGTCTTCAACAAGAATGAAGTAGTCTGCCTCGTTTCGACGACAAGTCTCGGAAAGGACAGAATAGTCGCGTCTTACACGCTCGTCTCTAGCGGCAAATTCGGAATGTCGCGGTATCGTCTGATAGCCATTTTCAGCGACCAGCTTCTCTGGCGTATCTTCGTGAACTATGACTGTATCGGCAATCGCATGAAGCCAGTCTTGCCCAAATGCCGAATTTACTGTCGCATCGACATCAGACAACAGAACAACAATATGAATGAGCTCTCGCTCTTCGGGTGTCAATGAGTCGACGAGGGATGCTGCCGTCCTTGGAAAGAACTGCGCCCGCTCTCTCTGGAGGGTTGGAATGCCGACGCAGTATGGAGCGGGCTGTCGGGCGCTTCCTTCTGCTCCTTTTATTAATCTGCTATGCTGTGCGCTCTGAGAAGCTAGGAAATTGTCGGCTTCCTGCTCTCTCACAGCCGAGTAGAACGGTCGGTAGGCGGCATCGGAGCGAAAGAAATATGAGGACGGGTCGTAGTAGGTGGTCTTTTGACAATATCGAACTGCGGCAAACCAAATTAAGAAAAACACGAAATTGATCACTCGTAGATCGGTAGTAAATCGAGACAATGAAGGTGTTGATTTAGTCATTAGGGCATTCTTTTGCTACAAGTAACGAGCAAGGAAGATATGTTGTCGTTTGTTTGTCATGAAAGAAAGGAATGGTGTTGGAAGAAACCCTCAAGCGACCACGGTCCTACTAGTAATATGAAAGAGAGGTTGCAGGGATCTTCTGACATTAATACAACTGATCCAACTCCATGTTACAGCCTAAAGAGTCTCCACGGAGTGGCTGCCATTAGGATTCTAGACGACCTCAATCCTTTAAAACCATCGTCGAATGAGAGGGCAGGTAAGCGCTAGCTTGTGAAAGCATCCACGTTTGACTCCCCGGGGCGCAGAGCCCCGTGTTTTTCATGCACCGCTAAAGTTTCGAGCATCTGACGTAGGCAAACTGTCGATCCAGAGCATCTCTAGGGGCCCCAAGAGCTTCCGCTCTAAGATTGCATGCATGAATGGAGCAGTATTGTGGCTCTGGCACTTGGCATCCTTTTTGTAGCCAACTGCTCTGTGAGTTGCCCACACTAAGGGCGTAGTTTTGTACTGTAAGATTCTGCACAACCTGCTTATATGGGGTGGTCACCATAGCCACCATGATACGAGAAGGCGCCGCGTTTGCACAGCCCTCCCACGCAAGAGGTGTGTTTCAAGAACGCGATGAAGGATCCGGCATTCGGAAACAAATTAAAGTTATGACGGCTCCTCGCGGATGTTCCTCTCAGGGCATAACTGTTAGTCGGAAGCTATCTATACTCAGGTAGGTAGGCGTTGTGATGTCACAACGGCCACAAGGTTGGATCATTGACAAAGACATCGTCTTGGCATCTCTAGCCATCAAAGCAGAACAGGGCAGACGTCCTGTTATGGGTCACAATTATCTCCATAGCGCCGGGTTCAGGCTAGTTTCCTCGCCGAATGCGGGCCTAATTCAGGGGAACAAACACCACTAGCAGAACAGAATTCGAGTCGAAATGCGTGAATTTGTGTGTTAAATAAGGCCATTAAAAGCTGTATCTGTCTCGGAATTTTTACTGGTGGATACTTTTTGGTCTATGATCTGCCTTGGCTTCCCTTCTCGGCTTCTTGGCTCCTTGGCTTCTTGGCCATCTCGCGGCGATGAATTATCTCCACGCCAAAGGAAAAGAAGAGGCAGTCGTTCATTAAAGGCAGAAAGGCTGCAGAGCTCTAAATGAAGAGCTGAACGCCAGTTGATCAATAGCCCCTCCATTTAATTACCAACTCATTAATAGCTCGGGCCTCTAACGGGACCAGTCCCCAAACTCATCTAGTACTGATGCCACCGGCTATAACGGCTCCTGCTTACCAGGACTAGAGAGTGCCTCGACTCAAGCCCAGCCAACACCTTCGCACACGGACTTTTCAGAGGAAATTGAGTCGGAAAATTCTGTCTGATGGAAGAACAATCTGGACAGGTTGCTATTACGGAACGTCACTCTCCCCGCAAAGCAGAATAATAGAAGTAAAAACTACTTCTTCATTGTGTGTTGCTTGGAGCAGAGTGGGGATTTTGACCAACAATGAGTACGTAAGTCAGGATCCACTGTGATGGAATCGAACTTGTGGGATTGCCGATTCCTCGAGGTTCATTAGCGAGATGATGGCATACGAGTAGTAAGGGAATGTGCTACACGAATGCTCGTATTGACTGCGAAGGGAGCAGGAAAGATAGCTGCAGAGAGCAAAATTTGCAGTCAAAGGAAGAGAGAACATCTCAGACCTGCCAGACGCGTCAGAAGGGGATGACAGATGAAAGCATAAATAACAGGCTTTCTGAATTATCCAATAAGAAATTCCAGGCTACCTCCAGGCACTTTTCTGCAAACAACCAGCTCTGTTATAAGCTTTTAAGCTCTACTAGTGTCAGCCGTTAGCGGCAGCTTATTATAATGAGATTCAATAGTTTGAAGCATCGCGCTTCAGGGTGCCCACCTTGTTATTTTTCCTATGCGGGAAATACAGGAGAGCAATTAAGACCAGGTACACAAAGTGTGAAGCTTGTGAAGTTGACCCTACCCCTCGATTTCCAGGGTAGCAATTCGAGAATTGGTGCGCAACTTAGACTAATAGGAGGAGTAAAAACTTCAACTAGCCATTGTACCTTCATCTTCAGTACTTCACCAGCATAAAATTTCTTGTATTTATTTCGTCTCCATTGAAGATGAAAAAAAAAAAAAAAAAAAAAAATTCTCTATCATTTCACGGTAAGGTGTATGATCTCTCAATGATATTACTTTAGTCTCAGCACATCTAGAAGAGAGAGATGAATTACACCACCCCGGTCGCTCCCAACCCTCCACACAAAAGGGGAGGCTATAACTATTTGAATTCATACCTCAGGGAGTCTAACATGTTATAGAAATCGAGAAAACCTGCAAGAGTTCCTTCGTAATGTGGACATACAGCAGAAGATAGCCAAAACTATAGAAAATGAAGCGAAGGGTAATATAATGAACATGGCTAGCACCCGCGAGTCTGCGTATATCTAGCTCAGCTTCGATTGCGCCTCCGAAAATACGAATAACAGCTAATTCATTCACTAACACGCCTATATGGAGTTTTGAGATACACATTTACATATTCGTTAACACTACTCTGCCCAAGGTTCTATTCAAGTTCTCACTTGATTGGAAGTAAGGATAATATATTCGACTCCGTAATTTAGCATTTCTACCTTCTGCAGCAGTATTTACTATTATTGGAGAAAAGTTAATGAACGCAATGCAAATTGTTCTTCCCATCTCTCTAATCATCTATTCAAGGGCACCAAGAAAAGGTAACAAGCCCAGATTTCTATGCATGTGCCAAAGGAACCCATCAAATTGGCATCAATGGTATAGTAATAGCACCCCGAGGATAGGCTGGACAGCGCTTCCTTTCAGTTCCCGAGAGCCGATGAGCCTATGCAGCTTCCTGTTATGATCGCTGCAGAAAGATCTCGGTAGAAGATTGGCTGAGACATGCTTAAACGGAACTTTGGTAGGCCTTAATATATTTATCAACGTCTGGTTGGTGGTTTTTGGCCGGTGTCACCATACCGTTACATCGGCACCACATTTAGCGGAGGCGAAGTGCTCATGACCTCCGAAGCCGTCCCTTGAGGAATGCGGATTGTACGCCATGGATGTTCAACCAGAATATGCAAAGATAGATTATGATATGTTAAATGAATCACGCTTATATGGTGAGTTACACTGCTCCTGGAGTGGATAAAAAAATAATAAGGCGGTTTACTATTTGGGGCACTCGGAATCTACCGCTCGACCTTCGGATGTCGTGGGTATCGTCGGCAACAGTGGTGTCGTATCTATGATAACTCATCACCGTGTTAATTATCGCTGGTCAAAAGTCCCATTGCATCGAAAGAGCCAGCGACCCTCCTTCTGGCAGGTCAATCAGGCGTGCATTGCTATTACCTTAAAACCAGCCCCTCCCTCTTATCGCTATTCACGGAAAACAAGCTCTCTTCGGCAGTTCCTATCGATTACATTCAGAAGGCCCAAGCGTTGGAGCATCTCAATGGTCATGAACTGGTGAAGATCTTGGCTGGATCTGCGTGATGCGGATCCCCCTTGACGTGATCCGATTAGCGGGTTCGGGGCATCTGATCGTTTACGGCCTCGAACCCCTTTGACAGTTCTAAAGATTATGGCATTTTTTTCATCTTGGCTTGTTTGCTGCTCATCGGGTTTGCAGTGTTGCACTATTCTCGTTTATTTTGTTGGGCTATTGGCGGGGATAGGCCATCTTCAATCTGATAACCACCCAACTGCCTTCTTCTCGGCTACTACCTTCTAATCGTGGTAATGGTGCAAGTCATACCGGCATTGAATATCAATAATTGGGCAACACAGTCGATCTGGATGAGGAGGAATGACTGACTATATAATATGCGACATAAACATTCCAGACAGGACGGAATCCTGTCTCCTGTCAGCATCTTGGTATCACCAGAGCACAGAGTCAAAAACCCACAATATCGTTAGCCTTCACCATGAAGTCTCTTGCTCTTCTATCCGCCCTCCTTGCATCGGCATCAGCCGCCGTCTTTCATACTCCTAAGGTCTCCTATGATGGATACAAGGTCTTCCGGCTGTCTGTTGAAGCCAATAACATTGGTCGCATCAACGACATTGTGGACAGGCTGAATCTCCAGACCTGGAAGCCTGCAAAGAAAGCAGGATCTTTTGCAGATATAGTAGTCCACCCTAGCCAACTGGAGGCTTTCAAGAAGGAGACGTTGGATTTGAAGCCCGTGGTCATGCACGAGGATCTTGGTCTCTCCATCGGCAAAGAATCCGCTTTCCACCCCTATTCTGTTGAAGCCGTCAAAGCCGTCAACAGCACATGGTTCAACTCGTACCATGCCTATGCAGACCATCTACAATTCCTCAGAGACCTCTCGGCACAGTTTCCCACCACTTCAGAGATTGTCACATCTGGTAACTCTTTGAATGGCAACGCCATTACCGGCATTCACTTTTGGGGCAGCGGAGGCAAAGGCGTCAAGCCCGCTGTCATTCTGCATGGAACTGTTCATGCCAGAGAATGGATCACTACTATGGTTGTCGAATATTTTGCCTACACCTTGCTCACGAGCACCGACGCTACGACTAAGGGCTTTTTGGACAAATATGACTTTATTTTCTTCCCAGTTGTAAACCCTGATGGTGAGATTGCACACTTACTCCGAGATATGAAGTCCTAGCTTAACATTTACCACTCTAGGATTTCTGTATACCCAAAGCACTGATCGCTTGTGGCGCAAGAACCGACAAACAAATTCCGGCAGCTCATGCGTCGGTCGTGACATCAACCGAAACTGGAATTACATGTGGAATGTCCCGGGAGGCGCATCTACCAATCCTTGTGCTGAAGACTTCAAAGGTGCTGCTGCAGGTGATTCTGTCGAGTTCAAGGCCCTATCTGCCTACATCCAAAAGATCAAGACGGCCCAGGGTCTTAAGCTTTACATCGACTATCACTCCTACTCTCAACTCTTCATGACTCGTGAGTACCTACAAGACCCAAGAAAGATTAGCTATAGCTTTTACTGACCATCTCATGCTTCTAGCCTATGGATACTCTTGCACTGCCGTCGCGCCGAACAACAGTGAGCTGCAGTCTCTCGCTAAGGGCGCCGTAGCTGCTATCCGTGCTGTTCACGGCACCTCGTTCGACTACGGCCCTATCTGCTCGACCATCTATCAGGCCACTGGCTCCAGCGTCGATTATGTGAATGAGGTTGTCAAAGCAGATTACACTTTCACATCTGAGCTTAGAGACACCGGGAGATATGGCTTCGTCCTTCCCGCCAACCAGATTGTGCCCAGCGGAGAGGAGGCTTTCGCCGGCTTCAAGTATCTGTTACAGAACATGAAGTAAGCATCAGTTAGCAGGCTTCCTGTGAAAAAGAAGTAATAAATAAATAAATCCATTTTGAATTTTCTTCAATCCAGGGCACGTGCATCTCATTGGGTCTACCAGTTGCTGCGTTGTCGCTGCTGCGTTTCGATTTGTCAAGGCTCTGTTGATACCCGACGTATAATAAAAATCTAGCCAACCCCTCTCTTGTTTCTTATTCCTCCTCTGTCTCTTTTCAATCTTGGTATCACTCAAATTGGAGCTCTCTGTCGTCTTACTCCATATGTGTACCCATTGCCCGCATATGTACGCGTATACGGAGTGTTGAAACAAGCCTCTCCATTGCCGAACCTCGGTCCCCCGCATTCCTGATCCATCAACGCGGAATGACGAAATGCAACAAGTGAACCATATGTGATAAATTCTTAGTGTCGCGCCAATTCTCTAATCTGCCTTTGTTAATCATTCTTCATCAGAGATTGCCTTCTCTCTTTACGAGTCATCATGGCAGGCCGTCTCTCCATTGTCGTAGTACTGCTTGCTATGCTACTGGGCTACGTATACAACTTCTACGGACAGCGAATTATCCTCGTCTCTGGCGTCTTTCGAAATCCAGAAAGAACTGAACTGGCCCCAGAAGACTATGTGGTGATTGAAAACACGATAAACTGTGAGGATTTGCACCATCATGAACCAAGCGGCCTTATCTTCACTGCTTGTGAAGATTATGTAGGGAGCCGCCTGGCATGGTTCCCTCCATTGGAGCATTTTCACGACCCATCCACGAAAAAGATGAAGGGAAAGCTTCAAGTTATTGATCCTAAGGTGAGAATGTTGGCTGAACACCAGAGATGGCATGCTATGCATCAAAACTTTTTTTTTTGACACGCTGAGGTAGACATTCAAAACCCAAGTTTTAGCACTCGAAGGTTTTAGCGGGCCATTCGTGACTCATGGCATTGATGTTATTGATGATCCGAATAAGCCTAAAGGCGAAGCGGTTTACATATTTGCCGTTAACCACAAGCCTAACCCCGAGCATTTTCGTGAGAACGGCAACGTCAATGCTCCAAAGTCGCACTCGGTGGTGGAGCTTTTTCACCATGTCATTGGCTCTCAGACAGCGCGACACATCAGGACAATATGGCACCCCCTCTTTGTAACGCCAAATGACCTGTTTGCTGAATCTCCGACGTCGTTTTTTGTGACGAATGACCACTACTACACGGATGGGTTCATGAGGAGAGTCGAGGACCTGTTTCCCATGGCCACATGGACAAACGTCCTCCACGTTAAGCTCCAAGAGTCGGGATCGGCTGATGGGGGTGACAGTGCAGGAGTCCATGCGTCAATTGCACTGGAGAAGTTGCACAACCTGAACGGGTTAAGTCATGGAAGAGCCAAAGATGAAATTCTTGTAAATGGGTGTACCAGTGGCGTCCTGCATTTGGGACAAATCCAGGGAGACGCTAATAAGCTCATCAACGTGACTGAAGATATCGAACTTGGATCGCCTATCGACAATCCAAGCTACTTTAGGGACCCATATGCCAACAGCACCTTTGATGCGAGTGGGATTCTTTCCTGTGGACCGACGAGGGGCATAGATTTCTTCAGCAACAAGGGAAAGGAGCATGTTCTAGATCCCATCTTGGTGTGGAAGGCCTCACCCAAAGCCGGCAAAAAACAAGAAGAAGGGGGTGCTGCAATTAAAGATGGGGGAAACTGGGATGTCAATGTGATCTTCCAAGATGATGGACACAGAATCCGGACTGCTAGCGCCTCTGTGTTGGTGGCCATTGATCCGAAAGAAGAGGGAGGCAGACGCAGAGCATGGTTATTTGTCTCGAGCTACCATGCCTCTAGTGCCATTGCCGTCAAGGTTGATCTGTAAACATTGAAGCGAGAGGTGTTTGCTTCTGGGTTATGCTTCTTCCCCTTTTCAACAGCCCGATGATGAGCATAACAATATGAGTTAGACGTCGATCTCTCCCGCATCGCATACCATGCTAATAGTCTAATGCTATGTGGTGTTACCTAGCCATGGAAACCAAGAGCTGCATGCTTATCGTACCACATACACAATCGTGGCCATTCAATTGTACTGCCAAATACAGCATGAGAATCCAGAATAGGCAATTGAAATTACTGATGAGACGGAGTCAGCGGTCAGCCAAAGACGTGATTGTGCAAGGAAACTGCACTCGGCAGCGTTGCATTTTCTCAATGCTGAGACCTATATATAGATGGCCTGCAGGGATAGAAGTTTTCGGCTGGATCCATCATTCCGTTTCCGACTTGAGTTAATATCTGCCTTGATGCACTCCGCAAAACAATATATGCAGCCAGAGCGTCCTCAAAAGCGTTATCAGGGCACCATAGGCAAAGCAACTATCACAATTGCTCGTATCGCCGATTCTCCGAGGGACGATGCTTGGCAAGCGCTCATCGATCTGCGGCATTTGGCGCCCCATCCCATCCACCAGTCTCCCTACCTCAGGGCAGACATAAGTGGGTGGATAAAAGTCCGCCATATCATATCCCGGCTGTTCATCAGGAAAGACTTTGCGCCAGGTATTTTGCCGGGCCAAACCTTGTTCACGACAAGGAGTGTTGCATCTGGGCAAGGATATTAATCTATTCCCTGGCCGCCGACATTGAACCGGCACTTGATACGACAAAGCCATATTAATATTCACCTTAATTAAGCTATCTAGGCTAATGATACTTTAATGACAGAGTCTCAGTCATCAACTTGCCGTCCGGGGCGGGAAGCCAAGCCAAACCTTGAGAAACGAAACTGGGCCTTGCCTCCGTTGTTCCATCTGACCAGTCTTGCCAGTTCTCGAACTTCCCTCCATGATGCCCGCAGCACGTCGGCGGTTTCGGCTCAATTGAGAAACTCATCTTCATGCAGAGTTTAAATGGAGAAGAAGCATGTTTGTTGGGACCAATGATTATAAATGGCGTGCTCTGAGGTCTCGAGTCGAGGCATTTTCGGCTCCTGTGGGTTCATGTCTAACCCCCATTCACGTAAAATACCCGATTGAGACCCGGCAAACCAATCAGGGGGGCGAATTCGATGGAGTCGCACGAGCAACACTGGAGCTACAAGCTATAAGAATGAGCTTGAGATGACGGTGGGCTTGTGAAAAAATTTTATCTGATCATCTTATCAATCCATCTAATCTCTAGCGGGCATCGTCACTCCACCATCCCTGGCTTTGTTTCCAGTTCTACCCACTTAGTTTGCCTTAAGCCGTGGTAGCGAACATGCGACCTCGGCGTCTCCAATTGTCGTGCAATAGCCACCAAAATGGTGTTTGTGTGTTGAAAATCGAAGCTCTCTGAGAGGGCAGCCTCCCACGACCGACTTGGCATTGCTATATTTGTCTTGGCCACGGCTCACTGTTACATACATAGCACACGGTAGCGGGACCAGCATCTCTTTAATTTGTCTCTATCGGTCCTTGATCAACGTCAAGGGCACAACGGGTCGGGAAGGTGTCCATATGTTTACATGTAGGTATCAGCATCGTCCCCACACACTTGGAGCGACCGGCTCCGCAAGCCCGTTCTGAGGGTGTTGGAATGCCAAGGACAGTATCTCACAATCACACACAAAATGTTTCCCTTTCGGCTGTTGAGATCTGAGCTAGGCACCCCTACCATCTCCAAGCCAGCCCTAGACAACGTTGTCCCGAAAGCCGACTCCGATGTACATCCCGGCAAACTTCGTCACGTCTGAGTCGAGGTAACATGGCTAGTTCCTCCGAGATGTGGATTGTTTGGTGGAAAGCACCCTTCCGTAGCAGGCCGACTGGCTCTGTCTGATATCAGATTCTTGTGGATAGAATAGAAAACCACTTGCCACACTATTGATGCCTCGGGTTTTGGCCGATTAAGCCTTCAATGAGCCCTGAGCCCACCGTACATAGCAGTTAAACTCCGCCGTGTGTGGATACGAGTACTTGCTGAACTTGGTAGATATCCCGGGTCACAATTGTCACAATTGACATATATATCATGACTCTGGTGCCGCCCTATCTCTCACAGCCGGCTTTGTTCTCCGGTTGTCAGCTCTCAAGTACTGTAGGCCACGCGACGGGACCAAGATAACAAAATGTTGTCACGGACATCCTACCTCCTGTGCCTCCTCTTCGCGGTTTGCGCCCATGCGGCCAAGCCCCTCGGGCTCGAGGTTTGCGGAGCTTCTTGCTACTACTCCTTGGCCAAGACCAAATTCGCTTCGGATAACGTAACGGAACAGACGCTTTGCACTCACCCCCTACGTATTACGTCAACATACCTGTGTATATGGGAACATTGTGAGGAGAAAGCTATAGCCCCGGGTATCAACTGGTGGGCGGGAACATGCAAGAAGTCCTCCAAGCTGGTCAATCTACAAACATATGAAACCACTGTCTCCAATGTGACACAGGAGTACATTGACAGCCTCCCCACTGTCGAGCAGACACAAAAGACTGTCGTGGACGTTGTTTCAATGCCGTCTCAGGCAAACTGGGCTATATCTTACCGAACCGTCAACACTTACTATACAAACATTGTATACCACCAGAAACTACGGTATGTCCTCCTACGGAATTATTCTTCATGTCCTTTACTAACGGATGTATGATGATAGATGGATCCCATACGCTTATTGGGGATTGGTGCTGCTTCTGGGCACAATCAGCCACGCTATCGCATTGCTCCCGGTGAAGCGCCCCAGCCAACCAGTACGAAAGAACAATGCGGCAGCAAAGATCAAGGGCTGGTTCCACCGTAACCTCATGATGGCCCCTACATTCTCATACCACCACCATCAACCCTTGGGATGGTTCACCGTTCCTCTCCGTTTGCAATCCTTGGTCATTGTTGGTTACATCATTACACAAATCTTCATGCTAGCTTTTCACTACCCTGTCTTTAGTGGCAATCTTTAGTAGGCATTCCCGATCTAATCTTTTACTACGATACTATTCTAACATAGCTGTCAGCTACAAAACAATTCCAGGACAGGTCTGCCGAATTTTTGCTGATCGGCTTGGTATCTTCATGGTGGCCGAACTGCCATTCGTCTTTCTTTTCAGTGGAAGAGCCAACATCCTCATCTATGCCACTGGATGGAGCTACAGGACTTTTAGCATCTTCCATCGCTGGCTGGCCCTGACCCTGACTGTAGAGGGCATCTGCCATGGCATTATCTTTTCGGCCTACTATGTCAATGGTAAGCATATTTCCTGCTTACTATGCCTAAAAGAAAACCATGCTAATTTGAAGAACAGAACAAGGATGGGATGGTTATCACGACGAGTTGCGCACCGATCCCACTTTCCGCTATGGACTTCTTGTAAGCTATTACTTTACACCTTATCCATTTCGTGCGGTTACTTACAAAAACAACAGATGGTTATAGCATTGGGTCTTGCCGCAGGTTTTGGTTTTGCCCCTCTGCGTAGCCGTATATATGAGTTTTTCAAGGCTGCCCATGCTTCCCTTGCCGCTGTCTTCCTTGCTGCACTGTTCTAGTAAGTCATCCACTTGAATTATTTTAGTATTTACTTTTTTAACAAGATGTCAGCCATATCAAGGACCAGTTCAGAGGCATGTACGTGGTTTGGGTGTGGGCTTGTGTTGGCCTATGGGCTGGCGACCATTTCCTCCGTATGTTGCGTGTCGTCGTTGTGAACTACAAGACGTTCCTCGGACAAGGCTCTCTTGCATTGGCCAGCTACAGCGAAGAGACCGGTATGATCCGTCTCCAGGTCAAGCCTTCTATCAACAGCACGCGCCAAACACCAGGAACTTACTACTTCGTATACTTTCCCAGCTTGCACTTCTGGGAGTCTCATCCCTTCACTCTGGCTGGAAGATCTAAGCAAATTGACGATATCCCGTCGTACGGTAGCAGTAGCGACCAGCCCAGCGACAAGGAGACAGGCACACAGTCTCCTCGCGTTACGGAACTGAGCACTGAATCGGGTGACTCGCACATGACCTTCATGATTCGTCCCCGAGATGGAATGACTCGGAGACTGCGAGACAGGTTGGTTAGCAAGAGCGAATCCGGTCCGCTTCGCGTAAGAGTCTTCCTCGAAGGCCCTTACGGCACACCTGCTCGTCTCGATCACTTTGACGAGGTTCTCTTCATTGCTGGAGGCAGCGGCATCACCACAGTGCTTCCTTACCTCCGCATGTTCTTTGAAGACCAGAAAGAGTCACAAATACCTCCTAAAGTTCGCTTGGTCTGGGTTGTGCGAGACGAGGGCTTCGTTCGAGATGTACTTGCGAACGATCTTCGCGTCACTGAAGGATCCGCGCTGGCTGCGTCAAGGCTTAACATGGAGTTTTACATTACATCAGACTCTCCCAGTGCCACACCCAAGACGGAGGAGGCTGGTAACAGCATCGCCGATCCTAGATTCAAGAAATCACGACCTGACATCCACTCTTTGGTTGACAACTTTGTCAATGAATCTCAGGGCAAGACAGCCGTATTTGTCTGCGGTCCGGCAGAAATTGCCGACACGACACGACAGGCCGTGATTAGGCAGACGAGGAAGGTTCACATTGACGTTGAGCTCTTCGAGGAGATGTTTGTTTGGTAAACGGAGACCAAAGCGGGACTGGGGTCGATTGGCGTATTAGGGTTTTTATGAGGCGTATAAATTTGGGTGGATATACTCTATAGGTTATGCATATTCAGGGCTTAAAAAGAAATGAAACAGGAATAGTTTTGAAAATGTTAGTGAGTGTATACTGATACATGTTTTGGCCCTATTCCAAACGTTAATGATATACATTTTTGTTATGTAGCTTCCTAGCCTATTTAAGAAATATTGTGTAGCAACCAGGCATGAGTTACGTTCAGAGTGCTAGACTTGGTGATGTAATATATTGAAAAGATTGAGGCCGTGGTAACAAAATGGCTACAAGTACAGAGTATAAACATCTAACTCAATGAAACATCATCCCCACATTTCCACTTTCAAAACGCGGCTGATACGATCTTCTTGCAGGAGCAGACGTGTGAGCAATGCTGCTACTATTGTAAGGGCTCAAACTCGGCGGAAGATCCTCAACCCTGGTTCCCCACGAACTTTCTCTGGTACCAAGAGTAAGCACAAGCTCCTTTCCTTCAAGGAAGAAACTATGATCAATCCAATTCTTCGTATAAGGCTTGCCATTTAAGGTAGCCCTTTGAATATACACATTCTTGTAGGTGGGGTCGAAGTTAATGTTGCGTATAGTCGCAGTTTTGCCTGTAATTGGGCTCTTGATGCTGACGCTCTCGAAGTAAGGTGGAATAATGAGATAGACATCCTGGCCAGGATTTGGGAATAGGCCCATCATGGAGAAGGCAACAAAACTACCCATGGCGCCGCTGTCATCATTACCTGGCAACCCATCTGGTGCAGGAGCAAAAAACCTGGGGATATAGAAATGGCTGCGTTCGGCGGACAAAGCTGGCCGACCAGCATAATGATATTGGAAGACAGTGAGAAAACTAGGTTCATTGCCAATACTAAAACAGCATTAGCTAGAAACTTTGAGGTAACTACCGTCAACAATCACTTACTATGTGATCTCTTGATCGTGCATATAAGAGAGGCGATCAACAAAGGCGTCAGAGCCACCATAAAGGTTGAGTAAGCTAGCCTGATCGTGTGGAACAAAGCTACAGAGATTGTCAGTTTGTCTAAAAAGAGGCTGAATAAAACAAATAGCAAGACTTTGGATGAAAAAAATCTTCAAACTCACAAGCCGTATTCCCAAGTGCTGCTTTCGAATGTTTCAGCCCCGGAGTTCTGAAGTGAGCATATGCTCTTGGAATCTAAGTTGCTGCACATCAATGGGTCTTGTGTGAACCAGGTCTCGTTTAAAAACTTGGCCTGGAAGAAGCCTTCGAATCCGGTGTTGGTTCCGTTTGAGTAGAATGATGTCTGGTCAGCTTTGAACAGATTTTGCCAATTGCCGCTGGATTCGATATATTTCTCTTGATCCTGCTTTTTACCCAGTCCTCCAGCAATTTGGGAGATGCAAAAGTCATTATAGCTGTACTCAAGTGTACGACTAATGGTGCGTGTCATGGTTCCAAAGCCCTTGTAGTCAAAGTCTTGTACGGGAATATAATTGAGCCTCTTCCACGAGTCCAAGCCTCCCCTACCGCTTGTGGACCATGCATAAGGCTCAACTTCTGCGTCTTTAACAACAGCCTCATAACCCTTTTCCCAATCGATGCCATCTTTGAGGCCCTTAAGATAGGCATCTGCCAAGACATTGTCTGCATTTGAGCCACCCTGGGTATATCCCGGACAGAGACTCATTCGGCAATCAGGCAGCCAGCCCAAATGTTCATAGGTAGATATCAGCGAACGAATCTGCTCTGTGAGAGCCGCAGGATCCAAAATAGTCATAAATGGCATTTGAGATCGGAACAAATCCCAAATGCAATAAAAGGAGTCATAGTACGGCTCGCCATCATTCCAGAGAGGATTCTCTCCAGTGTAATTTTGAGGATTGACCAGTGTGCGATAAATTCCCGAGTAAAATGACGTGATGTAGTCGTCGCTCACCCCTTTACCAGCTTTGATGGTAATAGGAGAAAGCTTCTTCCGCCAGATATCGGCGGCTTCGCTGGCGTACTTGTCGAGATCCCATTTAGTAATTTCTTTCTCGGCATTGGAGCAAGCTTGAGCACTGTTGATAAAACTGACGCCCGTACGAGCATATATGGGATTTTGAGCGCTATTAAAGCGGATAAAGGCACCACCTGGCAACGGGTAGCCATTGATAGAGCGCGAGATGGTAAGATCTTTGACGTCGGCACTGGCACGTGAGTTCACAAAGATGCCATTGTCATAAATGTCCGCTCCTGAGAAATCTGTACAAAAGTACAGCTTATAGGTACCAGTGCCAAAGCTGGGAACGAAAATAGCATTGCCAGTAAAGCGGCCAGTCTTTCCATCAACACTCACGGTGCCGTTATCTTGCCTCGAATTCGAAAGATCTGTCAGGTCTTGAAGGATAAGGGGCTTATCGTCAGGGCCTGCATTTGGAAACGTGAATTTGAACAACGCAGCGTGTTGAGTTGTTGTCATCTCAACCTTAGGCCCGCTGTTAAGTGTTATGCCAAAGTATCCCGGCTTCGCAACAACGCTCTCGTTGGAGAAGCTGCCAAACTTGACACGATCATTCTTGGGAAAAGAACAGCCGTCTACTTCGCCGCCTCGGCAAGAAGTATACGGAAATAGTGGGAAGTTACCAAGTGACGGCGAGCCTCCGGTGCCAGAGTCGTGCATGACGCTGAAACCGGTGACAGATGAGCCGTCCAGCGTAAATCCGCCCTGATTGCTACCGCTATTCGTATCGGCCACAGCCTTGGCCATGCCAAATGGAAGAGTGGCCCCTGGGAAAACATTACCGCCATTGCTGCTGCCGATGAGCAAGTCGACATATGTCAAGGGGTCAAAGGAGGCAGCTTGAGCCTGGGTGGTGGCTGCAAGTCCATAGAATAGACCTACAGCCTTGATAGCTCTGTTTATTGTCGCCATAATCCTACAGTCTCTTATTGTACTGACAACAAATCGGGACGCATGAACAGTATTCTACACCAATGGTGCTGCCACCACGACTCCATATGTATTCCATTGTCTTTCCCAAAGGCAACAACCCCTCAAATCTCTATAGTTTCTATTTCATTTCCCTGCGTTACATCGTCCGCGTCTTATCACAAAACTCACCAGCCGTCGGGCCAACCATTCGAAATATTCATTCCGGAATTCATGTTCCGCAGCAGCATTCCATACCGTGAGACATTTTGCCGTTGATTGTGATGAGCATGTCTCGGACTAAGAGGGGAGGTGCATTGCCAATTTGCAGATGCCGGCTTATACCCCTTGGATAAATTGCTGCAACCCCAGTCGGCCGCCATGCCGTCACGACGCGCTTCTTGCCCCTCTTTCTCAGAGGCATCGAATCTTAGAGGTGGGTTTCATACATGCAATTGGTGGGGTACAATAAAGATCTCTTAGATCTGAATCTGTCATTCCATATGGCATTTGGCACAATTGCAATGTATCAACACTTGGCTGAGAGCTTATATTATCATTGTTCCCAAGTATGCCCTGTTTTGTTCTCCATATCTGTGAATTTAGCTAATAGCGCTCGAGCGCAGGGTTGGCTGTGACTATGGCAACGGATCGCATGCGGTGCGAGGTAGACCTGGTGGAGCTTCTTGTCCTCCCAAACTGTCCGTTGCTTCCACTGGAGATAACCAACTGCCCAATTCATATCAAGCGCCCGTGGGACGATCGGGACACAGAACATCGTCTGATGAAGCGGGGGAAGTTATGTGCTTAAGAATCTTATGGGCCAGAGTCACATGCTGTAGAAGGGTAGTATTCCTTATCATGTTTCGTAAGATTTCGACGGCCGAACAGTGCCCTGGAAATGCCGAGCCGGGTGTGAACATGGAGGTAACATCCGACTTCGCCCCAATTTACTCAGTAGCACAATCTAAGAGGGTAATGGCATGAAGATCTCATCACTGGTTGGCAGTTTCGTATTTCAACCCCGCAGTCTTTGGAGCCATAAATCATGCTCACATTTTGTGATATCCCTGTTGAAGAAAATTGGATAATTTTGGTGAGGAGCTCCCCCGATCAGTAATAATTTCAAGGGAGAAAGAGGGTGGCTCTTGACCAATACAACATTTATCCTGTGTCTTGAGTTTAGAATAAATAGAAAGCATCATACTGTACTTTATAGTCGTATCGCATTCTCAATTAGCTTAACATTACATTATCTCATTATTCACAACCGTTCCTGCAGTGTCATGCTGGCCTTGAACTCATGATGACCCAAGATCATACCGAGTACCACGCAGAGCCTTGGCTGGCCCATTGCCAAGATTAATCTCAGTGAGATTAGTCAAGCCGTATACCTTCCCAGTCCGCCATAAGTAGAGTCGAAACCCAAAGAATGCCAAGGCAATCACTGGCAGTGTTATGTAGGAAGCAAAAAAGCCGGATACAGAGAACTTATGAATGAAAGCCTGGAATCCGTTAAAGAATAGGATAACAGAAAAGAAAAAGATGCAAATCCAAGCCATGTATGGCTGGAACCACCCTCGAAGATCGAGGTTCCTTCTATCAATACCCTGAACTTCCAGGGCGCGATAAAATCTGACGAAGCAGGCACAGATAGATATCCATGCAACCAAACTGCTGAGAGCTAAAGTTGAACTGTCAGTCACTGAACACACGGGAAGAAGTCACAAACTGCTCACCTGACAAATTTGAGAGCCATATGAAAGCCTGAGCAGAGCCATTGGAGACAGAGAGGAAAGCCAACAGCCCAAAACAGAAAGACACAACAACTCCCCAAAAGGGTGTGCCGAAACGGCTTGTCTTCAGAAAGCACTGGGGCATAGATTCTAGGTGGGAAATTATTAGCATACAGCGATCAATGGTCATCAGGATCATCGAAACAAAGGCCTTCTTACTTTGACGAGATAGCGCTAGCAACGTTCTTGCTACGGCGAAGACGTTTTCGTTGCATGACGAAAACGCAGAGGTCATAACCTGAATTCAGCTGTAAGCATAGGTTGTCCATAGCGTCGTATAGTTAGATACTTACCACAGCATTTATTACACTGGGGAGGACTTTGACGCCAGTTTGCTGACATATGACGACGAAAGGTGATGACGCTGCAGTAGAACCGCCTTGAGCGACTGCGCTGAGCAGCGCTGACGAATGTTGGCTGACATTGAGGGAGATCATCAATACGGTCAGGAGGTACAGCCCAACTATGAGCAAATGTCAATAGATGCTTCTTAATAGTATAGGTATGTCCACTTACCAATTCTGTAAAAGACTGTTCTGACAGCCATTCTCATTGTCTTCCTGGGGTTGTGGGCCTCTCCGGCTAGTACACTAATACCCTCGATACCACCAAACGCAAAAGCAGCTTGGGTAAGGACTTTCCAAAATCCGAGGAAGCGTGAGAGGGAGACTGGTGACAAGTTTGCAAACGAATCATTGAATGGCTCATCTCTCCAGTAGCGGCCACCCGTGTATACGCCATTAATACCACCGACATCGGCAATTAGGCCGAACAAGATGAGAGCAACGAGCATTAATACCTTCATGCAAGCAAACACAAACTCAATCTCGCCAAAGTATTTGACGCCGAGGAGGTTGATGCCGATACTAAGGATAAGAAAGGTCGCGATATACGCCGATACGTGATTCTGGACATGGTCCCAGTAGCTTATCATGACGGCGGTGGCCGTAATCTCCGCGGGAATGGCCAGGCCGGTCTGTAAAATGTAGTTGATACCCATCATGAACCCTGCTTCGGGAGCGATGTATTTGTTGCCCATCTCGATGAAACCGCCAATGTTTGGAGCAAAAACGGTCCTATAGATACATTGTAAGCAACAATCAAGAGCAAAATGTTCGTAGTCAAACTTACATTTCGCCAAGGCAGTACATCATCATGCCCACCAAGCAGCCAACAATAGTATAACCAAGGAAGAAACCCACGGGGCCGCCGTTCACCAATGCAGCACCAGACCCGAGGAAAAGACCGGTGCCTATGGTTCCGGCGACAGCAATCATGGACACCTGGCGAGGTTTCTATCGACAAGTTGAATCAGTCAATACTCTTTTTTCATCAAGGACGAACATTTGGCGACTTACAAGATCACGTTTGGTGCCAAACTCTCCTTTGTGAGTCGACTCGGCTTCATTCTGGACATCGGGGTCTGCATAGTCTTCCAAGACACCACTCGCCGCCCCAGGACGGATCGAAGTGACGGATTGCAGTCCCCTCTCATCCTTCTCATTCAAATCTGGCTGACCCATGATGACTTTGTGAAGTTTAGGCCGTTCAGTTCCGAGATCTGTCTCAGGTTCTCTGCAGGCTCGCGGGTTGTGCCGAGCTCGATTGGATGCCGGTATAGCCTCGCGCCGTATTGTTCTTCCCTCAGACAGATGTAAGAAGGCAGGGGAGATAAGAACAACACACCACCACGGCGTTTTGGGTGTTCAACAAAGAGATGTAATTGGTGCCAGAGAAGCCTGCTATCCCAAGGTTGCATTCGGAAGCAGGCAACACTGCATGGTTCCTTGTTCCTTTTTAATATGCCTGCCTACACGCACTCAAAGACGGCTGCTCGAGATCATGCCTTCATGTACGGTGGGGGGTCGGGGTGATGATTGAAGGAAGATCTCCCCCACATCCATTCTCATGATGAAAACAAGGAAGATAAAGAGAGATACCGACAACCAGCACGGTAATTGACCGACGGCCGGCGCAGATAACATGGCAATAATTAGCGAGTAAATGCCGAGTTCACTATGGCTTATCGACTAGTGTGGAGAAGTTTGGAGATGGCGAGAAACTCGGTGACCGTCCGTGGGGGGTTTAAATCATCGGGAAGGTATATAAGATGCCCGATTTCGATAATGGGGGTTTAAACGGGGGTTTCGATTTCAATCACGGCTCTCTTCCCCCGCATTCTTGAGCTTCTTCTGTGGGGTTGAGGAACCACGGATGATATTCTTGTAGAGCCGACTACGTGTATATCTCTCAGATACGACTGACGGTGTACCCATAGACTTTTATCAAAGCAGAGGTACTCTCAAAGCAGCCTTCATCCCCCACGTATAGACCACGGTAAAGTTTTGAGGACATTCTAGCAAGAGACATTCTGATTCTGAAGATGGCAACTTGCCTCCGCCTCTTTGCACAGTATCGCCACGGCTAAACGCTTCAGATTTGGGGGAAGCGCCAGCGTCGAAACCGTCGCTCAATGGTTTGATAAATCGCGGAGACGTTGGCTCTCGCTCATAGGCTGCGTGTCGCGCCGTCGGATATAAATCCTTGCAACTCGTGACTGTAATTGCAAGGGTGCAGTTCGTAAATGATAAGGGATCTGTGGCTAACGAGGCTATGTGGAACTCAGTAAGCAATTTTTACATGTACATACTACCACTTGCACTCGTACGCACAGGGTATTGTTTACTTGATGGCCAAGCAAAGGCATCGGGTTACATTTGAGAATTCATTTGCAAGCATACAATATGATGGGTTGGCTTGAAGTGTGCTTGCTACACCAGGTTGTAGAACCTTGGAAATGGCCATGCGGCGCTCTCATACTGAAGGAACTGCTTCACGCGTCACCACAAAGTCATTCGCCTCCAGCAGCAACTACTAGGAGGATAAGCCAATGAAAGGCGTGGAATGCTCATAGGTGCAAACCGCCGCCATTAGTAGTCTCTACACCACGTGTGAATACCGTGCTGCTGTTTCTAGAAGCCCGCACACACGCATGCCATCTCACCCATTGACCTATTATATTCAAAGTTCGAGGTCATAAATGTGGCATCCTTTCACTAGACCACGCCACCATGCATTGACAATGCGAGAGCCCGGTTCATTCCAAGACCCCCACCGAAGTACTTACTGACAAGCTGAAGATATCGGGCTGAGGATGGGTTAAGTACACGAGTACTTCTACGGAATAGATGCCGAAGGAATACGTAATAGATGAATGCCCACTTGTGGATTCTGCCGATACTACAGTCATCAATAGGAGAGAGTATATGTACATATTTATCTTGCATACTTGACAGATGAATGTACGTGGGCGAAGAAAGCCGGTATCCGCTTGTTGAACCGGGTCAAATTCACTCATCATGCTATTATTACATATTGGCTCATATCGTATCAGTGCACATGCAAGATTGAAGACTGGTAATTTTATATGTATCAATCTTCTTCAATTGTATTTTATACGTAAAACCAGCGTACACGATATCACACGCAGGAGGGTGTATTGTCGAAGCATTCCCACGAGTATGGATTGAGTTTCTGGAAAGCCGAATTAAACTGGACAATTTTTGACTCCCACTTCCCATCCCCATTGTATCGCCTACCAAACAATGTGGCCTTGCCGTTCTCAAAGTCGGGTAGCGCTACATTGATATTATTGAATCGTTGTAATGCTGGGATGGTTGGCAATACTTCCGCTACTGACGGATCTGGCAAGTTGTAGCTCGGCACAATCTCCATTCCTTCATACATGCCATTTTCTTCAAGTCCAATCAGCATGTCGCCCATATTGATGACTGTGAATCCGTCCCAGGCGCCTTCACGATGCGGAACTTCTTTCAGCAGCTCGAGAACCTTCCTGCGAAGATTTGGCTGACGGCATTTAGCAAGCGCATAGTAGAGTGGTGGTATGAAGCCCATATCGATGGTGAAATTGATGTCAGGTTTATTTGTTCCTCTCAAACCAAAGGATTTCCTTAGCTCAGATCGCATAAAATTCCAGAGATCAGACGACTGCTTGATCAGAAGAGAGAAATCCGGCAGATAGCGGTCGTATATCATTTCGTCTGTCCCACGCAGCGCAGTGGCCGCCATGATCCTTGTCATAGTGTGATATAGAAGCAGCATAGGTATGGCGAACCTGGTGCGAAAGTCTGCTCGTCCCGTAAACTCATCGTGACTGGAGTCCAAAGCGCGAAGCCATTTCATCAACGCGGCCTCCAGGCGTCCTTGGCTCTGATATAGTTTTTCTGGGATGGGTTGTCGACTTAGAAGAAGCCGACTTGCTTGCTCCCCAAGAACGTGTGACCCGTTGATCAGAGCATCAAGATACTTCCGCGCTTCTCGAAGGGATGAAAACATCAGAGGAATGTCGTACGTCCCGGACGTCTCGGCGCTATCTCCCACAAAAAGCAGGTATGAAGAGACTTGGCCGAAGAGCGCAATTTGCACGTTAAGTCGTGAGAAGACTTCGACAAGGGTATCCTCGACTGATACTGCATGTGATCTCAGGATGATGTCTCCGTCAGAGGTAGTGACTCCTTCGCGCCGCTGGATCTCGCGAAGAATGCGAAGGCCATTGCTCAGATGCGCATGTCCGGCTTTGAAGCCCCCTCTCAGCAACTCAATACATACAAAGAGCATGCAAGTGATGAGACACACCCGGAGAGCCTCTTTGTCGGAGCGATTGAGGCTCCGTCGTAGGTGTCGGATGGCTTTGTTATATTCGGTCAATGAGATGCGCTCCTCATTCTTGTGTGCCGCACCTAGTGCCGTGACAGCATGCAGGACAGCCGGTTCCTGCTCGCTTGCCTGTAGCACTAAAGAATCCCAGAACCCGGATTCGAACAGGCCGGGAAGCTTAGTGGTAGTATATCTCCGAAAGTACTCAAACCCGAGGCTTGCGGGCTGACCCGCGATCGTGCGTCTCTGCGACATGACGACAACCTTCTGTAGGGACTGCATCTGTTTACTGCGGACTAGGGAGGAAGAGGAAACAAACGGGACCTTGTCGGAGCTTCCGTAGGCATTTCCTCCGCCACCCCATATGCCGTACCCGTCACAGACCCGGCCAGTCGAGACACATCTCTGGCACGCCGGTCTCCCTTCATCGCACTTCACACGGCGCTTCCTACTCTCAATTTGTTAGCATCCAACGGTCAAATGATCACCATAATCCACTGTAGCTTGTCAAAGAACGCAGTATGCATACTTGCAAGTCTGACACCCTGTCTTCACCCTCCGATGCGTCTTCTTGAATGGAGGATCTTGGGTCATCTTATCAAGCCTTTCCGTTTTTATCTTTATGCCTCACATATATTGCTTGGATGATGTCCGCCTAGTGGCCTACTCTTTATAAAATACCGATTAGATAGAGGGTTTTAGCAATAACGAAGGTGAGTGACTGAGAGTCGAGCCAGGAGATGCTCAAGAGATCCGGACTCTCATAAGCTGTGGGGCCGTCCCGGCTCGGGTGCTTTGCTCATCAAGGCCAGTTCAGGTTTCTCCAAATTAGTCGATGGAGTCGTTGAAGGTTTCGTTGATTGGCTCGCTCGCAAAGGCTGACACTTGATTGGCTAGAGTCGGATAGATTGGCTACCGTGTCGTCTCATTTCGCTTTGAGCTCAGCAGAGCAAAAGCTCGCGGCCGACATGCTGTAACTTGTTGGCGCATGGCGGGAATATGAAACAAGTTATGCGTTTTCATAAATGTATTAACTATTAGTGAATTCGAAATCGCTACTGATTATGCATGCGTATTCAATATTTTCCATATCCTCTACCTTTCACAGTTCCTCAAGCAAGCCCTTGCCACGAAGCTCCGACTCAGTCCACTGCCACAGCTTCTCAGCCAAGCTGGGGTCTCGCGCATACTCGCTCGGCGTCCCAATCTTTGCATATGGCACGACGTAAGCCCCCGAATCTGACTTCTTGAAGTCGTTGCTGGCAATAGCGAAGAGTGAGGACCAGGCGCCCTTCTCTTGCTTATCGAGGATCCCGAGACAGCGCATGATGGGAGTGGCAGTCCGCAAGACGACGCTAGGTGCTGTCCCTGTGGCTTGTTTATTCAGATCACTGGCCTCTCATTAGCTTCCAATTATATCTTCAGTTAGTAGTAAGTGTCGCTGGTACTCACGTGTCAATATGGCCAGGATGCACTGCTGCAAACCAAATCGCTGCATTGCGAGAGTCCCCAGAGGCAGGGCCGCATCTATTATTCAACTGCACTGTATGCAAGATGTTTGCCAGTTTGCTCTGGCCGTATCTCATCATAGAGGCTTCTTTCTCCAGCCCAGTGTCTTCGAACCGGATTCCACCCGACGGAGTAAACATCGCGTGTCCATCCGACGTCAAGTTGGCCAAACGGACAACCCCTTCGGGATTCGATTGAGCGGTAGATTGAAGAAGAGGGAGCAGATGATGCGTGAGCAACCAATGTGACAAATAATTGGTCTGAATAATGCGTTTAGTTTCATGAGCTTCTCTGTTGGCAGCTAATTTCTCAGCTTAGATAACTCACCTGGAATTGAGCCTCGTAGCCATCAACTGTCAAAGAGTAAGGCACACCCATAATACCGGCATTATTAATGAGTCCATGTAGTGCAGTTTCTTCATCGCGTATCTTCTTCGCAGCGGCGATGACACTCTGGAAATTGGACAGGTCGAGGTCGAGAAAATGAATATTTGCAGACGGCAGCTGCTCTTGTATTTCGCGAATAGCAGCCGTCGCCTTGTCTTTGCTGCGCGCCCCCATATAGACTTTGGCACCACGGGCTGCTAAGCCAATAACAGTTTCCTTGCCACTGATATTTTGTTACTTTTTCCACTTCTGAATGAAATATCCATGCCTAGGGGTTGACTTACATTCCAGCATTACCTCCAGTGACAATATATACTCGTCCTGTAAGATCGGGAATTGATTTGTGAGAAAACTTGGATGAAGGCATTGTGGGTGTTATTAACAACGCTCAGCGATAGGGGAATAGTGTAAATAGAAGCCTGTACTCCGTAATTGAATGGATCTTGCTGTTTATGCAATTTTTCTTCGGAAAGAGTCGTTGCTGGGAATCTATTATTTATATTTCTGCCATCGTAAAGCCATTAAGGAGCATGGCTGTGAAAACACACAGCAAGCAACACTCTGTTTGTTGTCCGCTCCACCTGATTCCATCGGTATAACCCACGCTCCGCCTGAACACGGATCCTAACGTTTGAAGTTCGAGGCACAAGATAGTAAGCCAAGAATACCTATTACGGAACACCAGAGTCGAATATGGTGTAGTGTGCTGACTGTTGCAGGTGACAAAGACGGCCATCTATCCGTCGCATTGCAGTTTCTCCGCAAGCCCGCCAGCCAAATGGACATAGGCGGCCGGCGGCCGCATTGCCCAATAACTCCGTAGCGCAGCTGAATATCCGCGTAGTTCCCGTCACTACTAAGGCCACACTTGAAGGCCTATACAATTCCACCTCATGTCCGCTCTTCCAGGCATTGATATTTGCCTTATACAGGTAGAGGATATACCCTCATGATGCTTTTCGCGCCTGTCTTGACTGTGGAAATGGTGATGGCGCCGGTCGCATCCCATTACGAGTCTCGGAATGAAGTATGCTGACCAAGGGCTAAACTCTCATCGAGCCACCTCTCTGCCTTCTGCTGAACTGGTCTTTCTTTGTATTTCAAGTACGGACGGCATACACAGAATGATGTGGGAAAAAAGAAGGAGGAGGAGAAGAAAAAGTGAATGTCGATGCTGGAAGAGTCAATTACCGTGGATTTTCTGTGTACCTAAGAATGAGGGGGGGAGAAGGGAAGAAGAGGAGAGAAGGAGAGAAAACGCGATAAGGCGACTTGTGGAATAGAGCAGCCACACGATTTCTCAAGAAGAATGCAATTAATATTTCACAGCTCGGAGAACAATAAGTGGCAGAGCTTTCATATGTAGCTAAGTACAGGGCTAAGTACTCCCTACCTAGCCATTAACGAAGTACCCTCGAATTAGTCTAAGTTAAAGAAACTTCCCTAAACATGATCTCAAATTCATTTACACCCTACTGGGGCAAAGAGTAACATTCCGCCATCGCAATTATTAGTTGCGAGCCAAATGTTACGTAAGCGGCAGATGCAGAGTTACTGAGCAACACCGCTTAATTCATTTAGTAAAAATTCGCTGATAAGATGCTGCAGATTACGGAGTACTTGCCGGAAATCTCAAGAGAGGTGCTAGAGGCGGGAAACTCGTATGCGCGTCAGCATCAATCCGAGTACGATAAGTGAGTGATAAATGCATTATCTTGACGGATGAATGAGTATTTGAATCACGCTGATTCGCATACACAGCAGCTCTCGCTAATCAGGCACAATTAATCAGTTATTTAGATTGTCAATTGGTAGATCATTTTTCAGTCGGAGCTGTATGGCTTATCTGCGAGGCTGGCCCTAAATTGTTGCACCAGGGTCATTAATTCTATCTTAACAGCCATTTGTAGCAGTATACGGCATGCCCTGAGCTGAACTGAGGTTAAAGGAGCCTATCGGTAAAAAAAAAAAACCCCCCCAGATCATTATTTATTGAAAACAAGCAAGAGAGTCTTTTTGTAAAAGTTACTGCAAATAATGATCAATTGGCACAGCAACCCAGCCCTTCTGAAGTTCTGGTACAACTTGATCGTCGATCTTTCCTAAAGCGTAGAATAATACGGGTTAATAAAATGCTCTTGAATTTGACACGCTTCAATTTTAGCATATCTTTCTACATAAAACTTTCTGTTTCTTAGCTGACGGAAATCATTTCGTCCGCATGTCGTCCATAGCACGCTCAGAATTTCAGTATTACTCATCGCTCATCCGGTATTCGCCCTCATCTTAATTATCCTCGCCTTCTTTCCAGAATTCGTCCGCATCTCATCCGTATCTCGTCCATGTCTTGACGAACAGAGCAAGACGCGGACGAAGGGCCGGGCGAAATATGACTGCAACAGTATGTGTTACGACGGATGCTTCTGCCTTGTATTACTAAGTTAACCCATCAGATACGAAAACGACGGAACAAATTGACGACTTGAGATCTGACAATGTAACCATTTCATCAGCT
Source organism: Trichoderma virens Gv29-8 (assembly GCF_000170995.1). NCBI lineage: Eukaryota > Fungi > Ascomycota > Sordariomycetes > Hypocreales > Hypocreaceae > Trichoderma > Trichoderma virens. The sequence goes on from NW_014013744.1 coordinate 622,512, forward strand.
ATGCATAGAAGTAAAGTACATCATCGAATGGGTCAAGGCACATGTGAGGTATGCCGTGTCTGCCCCACAGATGATGCAACACGGCTCCGCGTCATCAACAAATATCAAGGCAACGGGCGATAAGAAGTAGCTCATAGACTTCGTGTGACTTCCATTTTAATATTTTATTCAAATAGGAGCCCAAATGCCTTTACTGAGACATTTATCCGACTCACCCATGCCGTCTTTCGAACCTTCTCTACAAGTGGGTGGAAAGTTCCAGCATCAACGTCAGGTTGCTCAATCGGCCTGGGCGTATTGCATATATCCCAATATATAATCATACTATATCATTGCTAAGTAGTATTATGAGATAATAATGTGGTATTGTAATCCGTGAGTACTGGGGGCCACTGGATTCGTGATCCATAGTATGGCAACCTTCATATGCATGTCTTAACCCGAACACGAGAGAAAGTGTATATTTAGAAGAGATGTATAACCAACTTTAATCTCTTTTCTGTGATATACTATGGTTCACCAGACACTAGCTGCAGCTGTCCCTATTCTTATGTCTTCCGTCTTCTCTTGATCAGTACACTCTTCTGCCGTTCTTCTGCAAGTCTTCTTCAGGAAAGAATAGATACTCGCAAAATGGCTGCCCCAGAAACAAGGCTCTTTATCAACGGTGAATTCGTTCCCAGCATATCGGGAAAGACTTTTCCAGTCTACAATCCAACAACAGAGGAAAAGGTCGCCGACATTTTCGAAGGCGATGCCGAGGACGTTAATGTTGCCGTTACCGCTGCAGAAAACGCATTTCCGGCCTGGAAATCCCTGTCCGCACATGAACGTATTGACAAGTGTTTAAAATTTGCCGAACTTATCGCGAGGGATCAGCTCGAGATTGCTGCTCTCGACGCCCAGAATGTTGGGATTCCCGTTTCGGTGAACCATTTTTACATTCAACGAGCAATTCAAGACATTAGGCATACGGCCGGATTAGCTCACGATGTCCATGGAGAAACAAGCCTAAACACCCCCGGGCAGATTAACATTACCTTAAGACAGCCTTACGGGGTGTGCGCTGCCATTCTCGCTTGGAACGCACCGGTAGTCATATTCACCGCCAAGGTTATTCCATGTGTGGTGGCCGGCAATACAATCATTGTGAAATCATCAGAGAAAGCTCCCCTAAGCGCTCTTAAACTGGGAGCCTTGGCGGCCGAGGCCGGGTTCCCTCCAGGAGTTATTAATATTCTCTCTGGTTTCGGCCATACCGTTGGCGCAGCCTTGTCCAGCCATATGAAGATTCGCAAACTCACCTTTACCGGCTCTACTCGTGCAGGCAAGCTTATTCAAGAGGCGGCTGCAAAGTCCAATCTCAAGTCCATTGCACTTGAATTGGGAGGTAAAAACCCCTTGATCGTTTTCCCCGACTGCGACATCGAGGAGGCTGCAGGGTCTGCTGCTGCCGGCTTGAAGTTTAACTCAGGCCAAATCTGTGTCTCGAACTCGCGAATTTACGCCCATAAGGACATATTCCAGAAATTTCTCAAAGCCTTCAGCGAAAAGTTCGCAGAGTCCAAATTCGGGAGCCCACTGGAACCCACCACTTTCTTTGGCCCGCAAGCCGACAAACTGCAATTTGACCAAATATTAAAATACATTGAGCAAGCCAAATCCGCCGGTGCAAATCTAGTCACTGGAGGTAGTCGTGCCACCGAAAAGGGATACTACATCCAGCCAACAGTCTTTGCAAAAGTTCCCGCCACTGCCCACCTCTTGCATGAGGAAGTCTTTGGTCCAGTGGCTGTGATCCAAGAGTTTGAAACGGAAGAGGAGGTGATCGCGGAATGCAACAAGACAGAATATGGTCTGCACGCCAGCGTTTACTCGAAAGATATCTCACGCGCGTGTCGAGTAGCTACGGCATTAGAGACGGGAATGGTCTCGGTTAACTCTAGTGGTGGCTCTGGTGCCTACGACATGCCCTTTGGCGGCTGGAAACAGTCCGGCAATGGCAGAGAGTTGGGCAAGTTGGGCCTTGAAGCATTTTATGAGATCAAAATGGTTTCGATTACTTTGTAGGTAGCATTACGAACGAGCGCTACGCCTCCGGATCAAGACCAGGTTGTGGGTACGTATACGATGTCTTATTCAATAGAAGACCAGAGGCATCATAACATGTGCATGAATATGTATGTACGTATACGTCTCAATTTCTGGCAATTCAGTAGCAAATTTTGAAGTCGTAGATGGTGAACAACAACGCAACCATGGCTGTGAGCCATTTTTTTCTCAGCCAGTGGCGGCTTTCGGGATGGCACCAATATCAATGGGATTTAAAAGTAGGGAGTGACTATGTAGACATTTCAAATTTGCTGGTGTTATGAGGGCCCTATTTTCTTCTGCCACCACATTGAGGGAACGAAGGCCCTGCAGTCAACCATATCCAACGTTTGCGCAGGCTGCCTAAATTGTTCTGGCTGATAGGTGTGTATGCGATGCGTTGGTTCTGTAGAATCCTACAATCCCAATAAGCTGAGCGCATAGTCGCCCAATAGACGGGCCTGTTTGTCGCTTACAGCTAGCAGTTACCTGTATGTTTCGGCCGCAAACTACGAATATTTGCTCCACAGCAATCGTCCCAGATACCATTCGGAGATCTCCACGATGCTCCATGACGGGGACACAATATTGCATTCGAAAATTTGTATTCTGATATGTATACCCCCAGTCCGTAATGAGCCCATCATACTCATTGTCGCTATAAGTACATGTATTGGCAGGTGTGAGCAGAAGCAGCGCCTTCGAGCGTTGGGCAGATATCGGTGAAATATGCCTTGGTGTGGAACTATGGATTTTAGCGTCACAAAGTTGTGTCCAACAACAGAGAACTGGCAAAGCATTGGCTCTATATCCAACTAGGGGCTAATAGCATACACGGATGGCGGAGGCCGTTCAAACATGTGGTTAGATGAGCTGTTGTGGATGAAGAAGAATGATTCCTACGGACCCTGTCTGTGCTAAGAAGCGTTGAGCTGTCGATCAAGGCCTTGATTTCGATTACCTGCCAAATAGAAGGTCAAAACCCTCCATCAGCGGAAGACTACACCTCATGCCTTCGAGCGACCGACTTTGTCGCTTGTGTTGCGACTTATTTGATCAGAATATAACAAAGCCCGACGACTATGAGCACTTGGGTGATTTGTGGGATCTAGAAGAAGCGGCAAAGAACTGTGCAGTTTGCAATCTTATGTTACTTGCTGTTTTGCAATCAGCAGACGCAACTACGGACGGGGGAGAACATGTTGAGGGAATAGATGATGCACTCAACATTTTAAAGCCTTGGGCTCAGGACTGCGGCTATATCGTCGAAAGACCATGCAGATTGGTTATTAGCCGTCGCGATTTTTCATTTACTAAGACGACCCTCCGAATCGAGGGTCGATTCGAAACATCTCCAAACTTCAATTGGTCAACAGCAGGTGAAGAACCAGAGCACGGTCTCCCTCTTGGCCATATCTTGACCCATAACGGCCCGAGCGAGGGCACGGACTTTTACTTAATACCTCTAGTCCCCAGAGTCCGTGATGAAGAATTAGTGCAGCATCTAAGAGACTGCCTTCCCTCCATAACCGCAGATAAATATTTTACCTGGGCAACAACGCTGCCAAAACGAGTCTTAGGCCTTGGAGAACCCAGTTTCAACAATAATCTATCCTCCCCGCAAGCGGATCTGAAACTGCGAGAAACAGCTGGCGAGCAGGGCATCTATACGACACTTAGTTACTGTTGGGGACAATACGATAAGTGTCGCAGCCTGAAGGCCAACTTGTATGCTCATAAACATAACATAGTGTTTAATGAGCTCCCTTCAGTTTTTCAACAAGCTATCACATTTACCCGAGCTCTACAGATACGTTACTTATGGATCGATGCTCTCTGCATTGTCCAGGATGACAGCGACGATTTTACCCGCGAAATCGCCATTATGGATGACATTTACAAAGGGGGATTTTGTCGCATTGCGATTACTAGCTGTAAAGCTCCTACGGAATCATTCTGGCCGCCAAAGCCCATTGTTACTTCGGTAGAGTTGCCGCGAGAATTGAGCCTCAGGAGCAGTCCAAGATTTACCTCTCGTTATGTTACACTCCCAAAGTCCTATCAACAAGATGTGGGCTCTGGATATTTGAACCAGAGAGGATGGGTACTTCAAGAAAGATTGCTTTCTCCCCGAACGATACATTTCACTCAAGACCACATTTACTACGAAGATGAGGATGAAATCATTGCGGAAGACGGCGTTTCGGGGCATTTTCAATGGCAGAGCAGCGTCGAAAAAACAAGAAACATCTCCAGACGAGACCTTTTTCCCCGCAGAGGAATGGAAAAGTGGGAGTCAGTCGACATGACTCCTATCTCGAGAGATCCTTGGCTTAAGGTTGCAGAAGCCTTTTCCAAGACGCATCTCACTCGTCAAACTGACAAGTGCATCGCACTTTATGGGCTCGTCAAGGAGTTTCAGCGTATTGAAGAATACGAGACTGAATCTCTGCACGAGTACCTTCATTTAGAAGACAACGCTACCTTGGGGAAATCTTACTCAACCAGCTGCACTCACGACAACTATGTTGGCCTGGATATTCATTGCCAACTCTTCCACAACGACCAAAATTGCAATACTCAAGTAGCGAGTTCCTCCGGAAACAACAACTTCAGAGGTGGTTCGTGTGGGCTTGGACACGTTTACTTCCATCAAGAACATGAAATACCAACCACCGACGAGGAGTTTCAAGAAGATGAGGATTCTGACAATATATCTCAACACAGCTGTCAGGGATCTTATAACAGTATTGGAGTTCGCCCGAATGAATTACACACGGATCTAATCTGGGCCGCCAGGAACGATCGGAATCTTCAGTTCCAAGATACCCTAAGGCTCCCATCATGGACTTGGCTTTCTTATGACGGCCCGGTCAAGTTTACAAGAGATCAACGGCCGTCGAGTAATATACGCGCTCTGCTAAGCTCACCGGTATCCGAGGTGGCAATAGTCAAGTTACACACTCCTCCCGAGCCCATTAACTTACCGGCAATTGAGGCCTCGTACCTTCGGTTAACGGCGACTCTAATGGATTCTTTTAGCTTCTCATATGAGTTTGTCGCACCGATAGACACCAACCGAGCGACATGGGATGATTTGACACAATGGTCTCCTTTCTCACATCACCCTCAGTCATCAACTATTCCTATATTTCTCTTTACCATCAGTAAATGCAAAAAACTTTATGACTGTAGTACTGATGGTAGTCGTGGTGGTGAGGACGGGAAACACGTTGGATATATCTCATTCGATGACAACAGACGAATCCCGGATGCACAAGATCTCTGCCTTGCTCATATATCAACAGTGGTCGATGAAATATGGCTACCGCCTTCGAAGTCCGAAAATTGCAAAGAAGATCATCCGCTGTCTTATATTAGAGAAGGCCTCAACACCCCAAACGCCCATGTGGCGCTGAACCCACCAATCTTGGCATACGCTCTGGTCTTAATGAGATCCAAGACACTTGAAGATGAATACACCAGAGTAGGGGTTGCGGAGGTGAATACTGAATGGATTTCTAAAGGTAGAAAGGAAACCATACAGATAAACTAGATTATAAAGCATAATAGTTTTCACTCCCTTCTGATATATATCTTTCATCCAATATCTCCAGCTCATCCATAACGCACTTGGACACCGTCTTCTCTAAACCAATCATCCGCTACGGCTTCATCGCTAGAAGCATAGTTGACAATGATACTCTTCGTCGTCGTATATGCGTAATACGCCTCGACACCATTTTCACTCCCAACCCCGCTCGCGCTAGAAGCTCCTCCCCACGGACTGCTCGGGTCATTTCGATGATGTGTGTTGACCCAGACTATACCAGACTCGATTTGTTCAGAAACTCTGAAGGCTTGGCTCAAATCATCAGTCCACAACGCTGCTCCCAGGGCAAATTCGCTATCGTTGGCGAGCTCCAGAGCTTCCTGCTCGCTTTCAAATCCAACCAGCAAAATAACGGGCCCAAAGGCTTCTTCGCGCCAGATGTTGGTCTTAGTGATATCGCATGCTGGACCGGAGGCCAAGATTGTTGGAGGGAAGAAATAGCCTTCGGCGAAATTGGTACCATCGAGTTCTGATTTGCCAGACATCCTCTTGCCACCACAAACGATTTTTGCACCATTCTTAACGGCATCATCCACGAGGTTGATAACATTGTTAAGCTGCCTAGACGAGATGAGAGGACCCATAGAAGATTTGGAGTTGGTAGGAGAGCCCATCCGTCGTGCGATAGATTCAGCTTTGCGGGCGAGGGTCTCTTCCACAGTCGCCAGGATATTCTTTTGAACGATAATTCGGGTTGCCGCAACACAAGTCTGGCCACTTGCGATGAACGATCCAAAGGCAACACCATTGACGGCAAGGTCAATGTTGGCTTTCTCGAACACAATTAAGGGCGCCTTTCCTCCCAGCTCTGCGGTGAACCGTGCCAAATTATTACCAACAATAGAACCAATTGCTCTTCCGGCAACCGTTCCTCCAGTGATGTCTACTTTTCGCACAAGAGGGTGGCTCACAAGAGCACGCCCGGTTGTAGCTCCGAGGCCTGGCAACACGTTGAAGACGCCGTCTGGCAAACCTGCCTCTTTCAAGATTGGCCCCAGCAGCAAGCTAGTCAGCGGTGTAAGCTCGCTCGGCTTCAACACTACGCTATTACCGGCGGCCAGAGCGGGCGCAAGTTTCTTGACTGCAATGAGAAGAGGGTGGTTGAATGGTGTGATTTGGACAACGACGCCGAGTGGCACTCGATCTAGCCAGTTATGCAGCTTTCCCGTTGTTGGCAAAACCGGACGTTCTTCAGTACGGAGAACAGCAGCGTAGTAGCGGAACCAACGAACCAAGGATGGAACTTGAGCTTGCATCTCTCGGATTGCGCGTCCCGTCTGCTCAACCTCTAAGGGGATCAGTGTGGCCAGGTTCGAAGTGAGAAGCTCAGCAGCCTTGTCTAGCACGTCTGCTCGCGTATGACGAGGCGCTTTGGACCAAACCCCGGATTTGAAGACGCTATGAGCCAGTCGGACGGTGTCGTCAACATCTTTTGGTGATGCGGAATGACATCTAACAAGCAACTTGGAGTAAGTACATATAAAGCCATCCGCATAAAATAATTCTTCAAAAGAATTAGGGCACTTACTCTGCGAAGACGTTCATCCCGGCTGGATTCTCAATGGGTATCCTATGCAAGCATGTACTGTTAGCTTCATCTTGAGAGCGGCTTTGAGAGCGCCAGTAACATACAGATCACCAGTACCGGCCACTTCGCTACCCCCAACCCACAGCATATAGGATTTTGACATTTCGGATGACTATTTTGGGAATGAAGAAAATTCGATAATTACACGCAACTATCGATTCATAGGTATGATAAATGCTTGACCTTTATGTGGTTGAGCTTATCAGACATGTGCAATCAATGTGCGGGGAGAGGCACGGTATCAATCATCACGTGTCGTCATCGCACAAAGATTACAGATTCTTACTTGAGACTCACTCATAATGCATGTGCCCCATCAGATCTTCGTAATATTCGAGGAATCGTCTAGAAATAGAAGAATACGGTCAATTTTACCATCACAAACAGGCATCCTCAATCCCGAAATTAAACTCGTCAACGCGCATATTTTGACTCAGAAATCGGTTTCATACCCCACCCGAATACGAATAACAAGAGTCAATCAGTGCGATCCAAAACTAAAACCAACATGTTGATATGCGTATAGGATTTGTTTGCGAAGCAGATAATTATTCATGATTCTGTTTATTTTACAGTTATATATACTAAATATTCATTTCTCAGACTAAACATGTCAAGAGGGCCAACCGCTACAATACATAGATACAAACCCTCCCCCCAAACAGCAGCGCATTCCTCCCGAGACAAAATCCTTCCACCAAGTGTCTCCATCAATACTCTCACATTGTCAACGCAACGCCATTCGTGGACCAAAAATCACACCGCTGCTTCAAGCCTGAGTCGACGGGGATCATCTCCGCCTTGCCTCCAGTCTGGAACGTGAGGCGGCTTTGGGCCTTGTCTGTCCACGCTTTCCATTGGGGGTACTTGCTAGCAGAATAGATGCTTTTGCCATTGGGATTGTAGTATTTGATAAAGTTGAGCCAGTAATTCTGTATCGTGGGCGAAGCAGCAGCGTTGATCTGGCCGTCCTGATAACTCGCCGGCGCGCCGTCTACGTAGTCGGCACCCCATAGAGCGTTCAGCTCAACTGTGTGAGGAACACCCAACCCAGAGGCCATTTGATCAGGATCCTCGACATTCCATCGATAGACCCAAGCGTTTTGTCCATGTTTGTTCACGACAGAGCTGATGTACATGCCAGGGCACATATAACGGGCTTCCTGATATACGTTGCTAGCATGTCTCCAGTAGCAGCCAACCGCAGGGCAGCTCGTATTCGGGTTGGGATACATCTCGTTAATCTGTCCGAGCATCTCCAGAGTGAGCACAGGATATTGATCCAATACGTAACTGTTGCTCTGCTGGAGGGTGGCGGTATTTTTGGGGGCAAACTTGGTCCCTCCGTTGGTGTCGTCGCCATAGATAGTCGGTACTTTGATGAATTTTCCTTTTTGAAACACTCTATATGTGAAGTCCTGTACGAATTCTTGATCCAGAACAGGGAGCCACATATAGTTGGGGGGGTTAGCCGCTCCTGGAAGAGGAATATTGAAGTTTTGTGTCTGAAGCTCTACTGCCGTCTTGTTGCGCATGCAAGCAAGGTTGTCTTTGCCAACACAGCCCACACGAGTTGCAAACTGAGTGTACATGTACTGAGATTGAGCCACCGTCAGAGTCGTTGCAAAAGATGGAGACTCGGCGATTGCAGCATGGAAAAGCCCTCGGTTGGTCCCATTGTTGGCAGTCAGGTGGTATGTAACACTGGCTGCGCCTGCACTGCTTCCTCCAAGAGTGACATGATTTGGGTCACCGCCGAATCGGGAGATATATTTCTGCACCCATTCCAAGGCCTTGCGCTGGTCACGAAGTCCATTGTTGGGCAGGATCTTGTCACTGTCTGTCATAAAGCCGTATGGGCCAACACGGTAGTTGAGGCTCACAACCACGATATCGTGGCCACTGTTGATGATCAGGCCGGAGGCATTCGTATTGGGGTTTGAGTTGAGATTAAAACCACCTCCTTGAATGTAAAGGAAAACAGGAAGCTTAGAGTGAGCTGTGGCTCGAGTAGGAGCCTGCACATCTAAGAAGAGGCAGTCTTCTGACGTAGTCTTGGCTGTAGGCGTACCACCAGTCGCAAGACAGTATTTCCCATGCTATTTTGGCTGTTATTCACTAAATTCATCAACGCCGAACAATGCTGGCACAGAGACTGACCATGGTCGCATCTTGAACTCCTTCCGTTCGGAGGGGATCTTGTGGAGGCGCAAACCGCAACTCGCCCAATGGTGGTGCAGCGTATCGAATTCCTAGCCATTGGCTCACACCATTTGGAAGCGCTTGTCCCTTATACACAGAGTAACCAACATCCACAGTCTCTTGGACAGCTCCCGCTATTGATAGCAGGAGAGTGGACACGAGAAGACTTTGTGCCAACATTTTTATCGACTGGGTAATGAAGTGCAGCTTCTGTGTGGAACTTGACTTATAGATGCGATGCTACCTTGCTATATATACTTATACACAGCCAGGCAGACATTTTATGCAGAACCCCAGATCATTGTTTATCCAGAATGCGGCCACCAATAGGTCGCCTGTGTTCCCCGTTTGCTCCCCCAGTTTTACTCCCCTTGCAGCTTCTCTCCGACCATACACTCCGATCCCAGTATACAATGAGAAAAAAAAAGTCGAACGTGCCTATGGAGTAAGAAAGCCGATATAGCGTTTGTGGGGAAAGCCAAGATCGTGTTTGCGGGGGGAGGGTGATCAAAGCGCGGGGAAGTTACATGACATGGTTTGCGGATGATGTCGGGCAGTCTAGAGGGCGAAGGATAGAAGCCTTGCGTAGAAATGGAATAGTAGTGACACACCCGTATGTCCAAGGAGTAACAGACTAGAAGCTGACTCGGAAGGGAGAGATGTCCAATTGTTCAGCCTGATATTACGAAAGAGACGGCTGCTGGCTTCCGGCATCTCCAAGACATAGACCCGCTACTATCGTCACCCATCTCACCTGCTGTGGAGACGACATTGGAGTTGTACAATTTGTAGTCTCACTGGAATCAGCGGGCATTGCCCCATTAGGCAGCTCGCCGTGATGCCAATCCGTCAAATGCCGTAGGTCGGTTGGGGTCACGAAGCAAGTCCGGGATGCTTATGCTTTATAGCTAGTTCGTTGATCTAACCAGTATGCTTAAAGCATAGAGTTGGATGTTATTTGTCTTCTCTTATTCAGGGATATAAGAAGAATAGATGAGGCAATTAATAATGGCGGTATACAGGCGGAACTGCTCATGCCCCGATTACCGGTTTGCGCTGAGACAGTTTGTTATGAACCAACCAAACTGAGACATACGTGATAGTAGTACGGAACACTGGTCTTAATTTAGAAAGCCAATGCGCCCCTTGGGTGGCCAAAGCTTGTGACACTTATGAATGATGCCATACTAATGTTGATCCTTCCAGCCCTGATATTTCTTGCACACACACCGCTATCAACATGAAGTGGCACACGAGGTTCAGCGTTTCAGAAACCTAATTGTATCACATACATAGTCCATTTTATTAGATGATAATGATGGATTAATACCTACGCCAAGACCATCTGCTCACACACCTTAAAGTAGCCAAGCGTAAAGTCCAAATGGAATGGATATATCTCTAGAGGGATGAAGAGGGAAAGGCACTTTGAAGTCTAGATTCTTACCAAGACAGGTTATTACACTATTTCCAGATTTCTCGAACAAAATGGCCGAATCAACCGGATCAGCCGAATCAGCCGAATCAACCGAGATTGCCAGCCAATGGAGAGACACCATACCCGGCACATGAGATGCGGAGAAATAAAGCCAGTGCCACCTCGTGGGTTACAATGCCAACGTCACTTAGCGTGATCCGTACCTAGCTGTAGCCCTTTGATCAATTCAGCTCCGTCTTTTCATACTACCCCTGCTTTTAGACTAGACACAATGTGAAATTCTGGTTGTGCTATAGCGTTGGCATGGGGATCAGCACAAGAAAGACGGAGGGGCGGGCTACCGAAGAATGGCTTAAATGTATATGTAATGTATTACATGTCGGAACTCCAGACAACACTTAATATCTGGTTATCCGGGTTGTTTCGAATCCCACTATCTAGACTATGTATCGATCAGTCGCATCATGTGCGGGACGATACACAAGATAATCAAACGTGGCCTTCTTCTCCGTTCCATTCAAATCCGAGCAAGCCAGGCCGATAAAAGACCCGGTGAAGCTCCCACTAGCCTGGTGTCCACCACATTCGTCTGAGACAATCGAGGCGTCCAACACAGGTCCGATCTTTTCTAGCTCTCCCTGTTGTTTGCCGTCTCCCGAAACAAGGGCGTAATAGAACTGCAGCTCGCTCCCGCGAATTGTAGCCACAAGCTTGACCTTTCCCTCTGCGGGAAGACTTACAAAATAGGCGTTTTCTCCCTTGTCAGTCAGCTTACCATTAGGCCAAGAATCCTCAGACCTCATAATATGGATTTCACGCTGGCCATCCGAGTGGGCTGAGACGGCAAGGTAAAAGAAATTGTACCGGCTGTAGTACAGCGTCAGACCAGCAAACTGGCGCTCGTCCTCGGGCGAGAAGTCAACAACCGTTTCAGCGTCAAAAGAGAAGTGCGTCTGCCTCCGAGCCACCAAAGACTGTTCGTACCAGGATCCAATGGACTCCCTTCCTGTGAGGACAAGCTTGCCCTCCTCGAACGCGAATAGCCTCTCCGGCTCTGGCGTACGCAGCCATTGGAAGTCTTTATGAAGCCCATCTTGGAATTTATAACGTATCTCTCTCCAGTATGCTTCCTCGTCTCGCGTTCCGGGCACTTCAACATCCAACGACGGAACCGGGCCATTCTTGACGTACAGCCAGTCATCTTCGCCCCAGTATGCTTCCTGCAGAGCCGTCTCCCGCCCCAACACGCACCTTCGCTTCTGTCCAATTGGTCGACCTGCAAGATGCACCAGATATGTCTTTCCCTCCGGTGTTTCTACGAAATCAGCGTGTCCAGCTCTCTGAAGTGCCGCGAATGGATGGTCCCTGGAGGATACGATATACTTCTGAGGATGAAGCTCATAAGGCCCCCAGATGCTTCTTGACCGTGCAAGCGTCGCAGCATGAGAGTATGCGGTGCCACCTTCAGCCGTCAAGAGGTAATACCATCCGTTCCTCTTATACAAGTGAGGGCCTTCTACAAGACCAAGCTCCGTACCGTAGAAGATAATCTTCCGAGGGCCGACTAGCTTGCGCTGAACTGGATCGAACTCCTGTAGCGCGATGCCTGAAAAAGTGTTCGGCCTTCCTCGATGATCCTGGGTCATATTGACAAACCATTTACGGCCGTCATCGTCGTGATATAAAGAGGGATCGAACCCAGATGAGTTGGCGTAGATGGGATCAGACCAGGGGCCTTCGATTGCAGGCGCCGTCACGATATAGTTATGTGTGTCCTTGAATGAGCCATCCTTGCGCTTCACATCTGTATACACAAGCCAAAACTTTTCGTCATCATGCGTCAAGCACGGCGCCCACACTCCACAGCTATCTGGCTCGCCGCGCAGGTCGATCTGATTCCGGCGGCTCAGTGGACGGACGACAAGCTCCCAGTTCGCCAGATCCTTGGAATGGTGTATCTGAACCCCTGGATACCACTCAAACGTCGATGTGGCGATGTAATAATCTGTGCCGACTCTCACAATGGAAGGGTCAGCATTGAACCCTGGCAAGATTGGGTTGCGAACTGAGGGCATGGCGAAGATGTATGCAGTAAGCTGTCGATTGTTCTACCTTTCTATTGTCTGGATTGCTTCTTCTCAAATTCCTTTTACAGTTTTCAATCCTACCGAATCTGTTTTGTGTCTTCTTTCCACGCCTCCACGTGCAGGCGAAATCGGTGCCATGAGGAGAAGTTCCCCAACTTAGCCGTGTGGAGAAGTCTACACCTGTAATCAGCCTGATTGCTGAATATCCGCATGAAAGCGGCGCTTTCGCAGCTTAATTTTCACACTTCGAAGAAGAAAGCTCCATGCCGACACTCCGCTTTAAAACGCCTAGCCGACAATCCCCTTTAATACGAACTGATGCTAATACGAAAATGATTAACCAAGGCTCTTGGCCAAACAAGATACCCCACCCTTGAGGGCTTCGAATTTATCCGTGAGTTTTGGTACAGAGCGCATGATATAGCTGAGAGAAAAATAACTGAACCACGGTGCGAACTAAAGTATTTACAGTAATATCGGCCACGATATAAGCTTATTTCGAAGTGGCCACTCCACTTTACTACTGTTTGAAGTACTGTTTTAAGGTATATATGGCTATTATGCATGGTCTATTGTCCACTTAAAGCTCCAGCAACATCATGAGGCCTCATATTATATCATCTATAACATACTCCACAAAGACAATCAGAAAATACGCTCTACTCTGAGTCCGCAAATCGGATGATTTCTTCATACCGACCAACCTTTACGACTCTCCCATCCTTGACCCAAGCCACCTTGTCCTTATCCGGTCTCATTCTTCCCGCAACACCGCTCAGCCGATGAGCTACAATGACCGCCGTATATCCTAACTGGATGAATTCGCTCTCCAAAACATTGTAAATGGCTGCCTCTGTAGCCGAGTCAAGCGACGACGTGGCCTCGTCCAAGAGGAGGATCGGTTTTGGCGCATCAGCTCCAGGATAATCCGGCTCAGCCAAAGCATGCTTACGAACTATGGCACGAGCCATAGCAAGAAGCTGTTGTTGCCCCACGGACAGGACGGGCAATGCGGAAAATTCGCAGTTTAATACTTCTGCTGAAGTGTCACTCCTGCTCGAAAGCGAAGACCAGATGCCGACCTTTTGCAGGGCCATTTCAAGTACTTCATCAGAAACGATGGAATGAGGATCCAGGTTAAAACGCAAGGTAGCTTGGGGTATCAAGAATGGCTCTTGAGAGATGGTTATGAAGCACTTCTGTCGAACGATTGACCTAGGGGTGCGAAGCAGATCTTGTCCGTCCACATTGACTACTCCAGTACTATCAATCAACCGCAGCAAAGCAGCGAGGATTGTACTCTTTCCACTAATGTTTCCTGTCAGCTGTTAAGTGGCCATACGGGTATTGAGAGCTGCCTACCTTCCAGTTCGACCACAAATGACAAGTTTTTGACCGGCCCGGATATCAATGCTAACATTGTGCAAGATTTGATGATCAGAGCTGCCCTCCCACGTTAGTTCCTGTATACAGTTGAACCAAACAAGCTCACTGACCTATATGCCGCATCGAGATCTGCTATGTGCGCTTCTCCCTTGGTCGGCCACCCAGCATGTGTCAGAAGATCTTCTCCGGGAAGATCCTCCCGAGGAGTAAACAGCTCCACGTTTCTAAGTCGCGCAATTGCGCCAAGAGACACTTCCAAAGATGCCCAAGACTCCACCAGTCGCACCAAGGTCGTGTTTGCAACAAAAATCAAGTTGAGTGCCGCGCCTATATCTCCCCCAGTGGTGGTGCCTCTCCATTTCACAGCAAGGGCAATCAATCCAATTGCAATTCCATTGACAATCAAGTTAAGAACCAGGCTTAACCACCGCTGCACGCACATGAGAGCATAACGCGGTCGGAGGGACCAGTTAAGCGCATCAAGACTCTTCTCTTCAGCTGCAAAAGACCAGCCGAAAGACCGTATCGTGACGACGCCTTCCGCTGTTTCCAGAAACCATTGGTAGAGCGATGATTGATACTCAAGTTCGAGGACTCGCAGTTGGCGGGAGGTCCTGAGGTAGATTCTTTGTATGAGATAGACGGCAACGACGCAAACTGGAAGGCAAAGAGCTAGCCATTTCTGAATACTCATGATTAGCACTAGCTGAGCCAGCATCTTGAAGATTTCTATAACGAAGACAAAGGCGTGTTAGTAACGATGAGATTATTTCCCAGCAGGGTAGCTCTCTTACGAGTACAGATGGTTATCAGAGCATAAGGCAGTTGTCGATCTACATAAGAGATGTCTTGACTAAACCTATAGCCTAGTTAGCACATCTCAGGAGAGCACCACATGTCAAGATAATACCTGTTAAGAATAACGCCAATATCTGTAGTAGAGAAGAACAAGAGCGGTGCACTAGGGAAATTAGCATCTTCCACCAAAGCGCGCCTTATTCACCTTACCCAAATATCGTTCGAAGAAGAGATTGGTGCAGCACGGCACCAGATCTCGGGGCTATCAAAATGGATGTACTCCTATCATGGCCGTCAGACTGATAGTAAAGCCAGAGGTACATCTCTCGACTCACCATGTGCTGCCATTTGTTGCGGTCCAAGCAAGGAGGGCGAGCGAGAGATAGCCAATCATGTAATAAGTCGACTGATCTGGGGAACCTTCTGTCCACCACTTTAGCAAATACTGCGGGAAGAACATGCCGAAGGAATATGCTGCTGAGCACCCAAGCAGCATGACCACATTGATAGCACCGGCAGATTTGAGATAGTATGCTAATGACGATTAGCATAATTCTCAGGTAGTATATCTGTTTAAAACTCACAATAAAGCGAGAAGTCGCCTGTTTTTCGATACAGATCCTCTTCAGCATCCGTGCTAGCCTGCGATGTTCTCTTAACAGTCTTGGGAACAGCTTCGAGCCTCTTCGTTGCTTCTGCAAATGTAAATTTGGATAAGTCTGATAGTGTAGACTTTAGCTCATCCCATGATCCTTGTGATGCAATACGGCCCTGTTCGAGGACCAATATCTCATCTGCGACGTGGAAATGCTGGGCTGCTAAATGGTTAGTCCCGTATGAACATCAGAGAGTGCATAGCAATGACTGACCAGAATTCGTAACCAAAAACACCGCAGTGTTGTTCTTCCTGAACCAGCCATTCGGCCCAAGCAAGTTGTCCACCACTGCGTTCTCGGTGTTGCCATCCAAGGCGCTAAACGGATCGTCTAGTACTACAATATCATGAAGAGAATATACTATACGTGCGAGCGCCTATACTCGTCATGAGTCGTCAGTTTCATTTGTCAGAGATTACTGGATTCTCATCTTACAAGTCTCTGCCTTTGTCCACCTGAAAGATTGATCCCTCGGCTGCCAACAATGGTATCGTCGCCTTCAGGAAAAGTGCCTAAATCATGATCGAGGCAGCAAGCACGGATAGCAGCGTCATATCTTTCTTTATCAATGGTCACAGAAAAGCCGCATACAATCTGCTTGACTCTGCCAGTTGGTAGCCATGCCTGTTGATCGCAGAAGCCGATCGATGCGGACGAGACTGTAATGTTACCCTCGGATGGCGCAATTTCACCTAATATCACTCGAGCAAGTATTGATTTACCGCTTCCAACAGGCCCAGAGCAAGCAGTTGTAGAGCCTCGGTGAAGTACCAAATTGACATCCTGCAAGAGTGTCTCTTTTGTCGATGGAGATTCTACAGTTACCCCATTAAGAGTTACAGCAGCTTCCGTGATATCTGCTCTCAATGCATCTACAGGCTGAGACATAACATGGCGCTTGTCTGTACGCGGTGACTCGAGTAGATATGCTTGGATCCTCTCGAAATTGGCTGAAGTTGCAACAGCGTTGGGCACGATCGTCATGATCATATTCGCAGGTTCAGTTACGAGGGCCAAGATGGCAACAGTCGTAAACGCCGTGCTGACACTCAGTTGGGAGCCTTGAAAGCGAGCAACAACAGCAAATACCACAATCGTAGCTGCAGGTGCAAAAATTCCAAGAGCATTTGCTATTCTAGTAGTTTAGTATCTGCAAACCCACAAACAGGGCAAATTAGATAGTAAATGAAGCTTACCACTTGCGTTATAAATAGCATTCATCCAGCGAACATTCTTTGAACTGTTAATCTCGTCTTGCCGCAGCTGATCGATATATTCTATCATTGCTCCTGATACACCCAGAGACTTGACGCTTTTCATCGACCCAAGGATTGAGCTCAGGGCCGATATCCGGCGCTGAGTGGCCATGTTCCAGCCCTTTTGTCTGGACCGAATGTTTTTTGCGACATAACGGCTTATCTGAGAGCAAACTCCACGTCAAATACAGCTGTTAGACTAGCATTACACCAAGACTCTCCTCTCATGCAGGTCGACTTACAGATGATTATGATGAAAGGAAGCGGAGCAAGCCATTTGACTTCTCGAACCAGAAGGATCACACCCAGCACGAGCTCAAAGAGCTTTGCCCAAGCTTCATGAAGCATCTTTCCTGCTTCTGCTGCACCATCTACGTCCGTGCTCATGATGGTCAATACTTTCCCCGTATCGGAAACGTGCGAGCCGATGGTCAATGCTTTGTTGTAGATTAACGTTGTGAGACTTCCGCGAATCATAAGCTCAAGCTTGTTGAGGCGATGATAATATCTCGATGATGAGAACTAAGTTGTAATAATTAATGTTAGTTTTATTCAACCGTAGGGACATTCTCCGTTCATAATCGGGCGGCTTGATGCTTACAGTTTGGCCCAAGTAGACGACAAAAGCCGCTACGACCAACCAATAGCCCTCGTTGGCATCCTCTCCCTTTGTATATCCTTGAACATAGCGCACAGCTTGTTCAATGAGAATAGGTTGACAGCATCTGAAAGTAACGAGGCCTAAGCGAGGGAAAGTGGCGGAAAGAAAAGGCCCTGAGAGACACCGTAGCAAGACTTTGGGCAGTGTCAGGAGCGTTTCAGGCTTTGCTGTTGCAACAGGTCAAAAACGAACAGAAATCGGCATAGCATAGCCATAGAAGCTGAAACTTACATCTACTGTCCCATGATGGCAAGATATCCCTGCGCAAACCCTCGGCCTCCAGCTCACTTGCCAGAGGCGGTAGCTGACTACCACGCAAGATGCTCCTGTTGCCTCGACTCAGCAGCCCATTCATCCACCAGAAAAGCAGAGAGCTGATCAATCCAGAGGTTTCTTCTGGAGAGCGATTGCTGTATTTCGATGTCAATATTGATGTTTTCTCTTGGCACTCGAGCGTCAGTATTGCAAGCCGAGACGCGAACCCCGCCACCAAGGCTGCTTTGGCTTTGCCGGCATCTCGAATCGCAGAGAAGCCGGGATACGTTAATGCAAACGCATCCCAGGTACATGTAAGTAGTAGATAAAGCACCGCGAGGTTAGAAGGGCAAATAGAACCCTTGTGCTCTGCGACCGACAACCAAACCAAAGCGGCAGACGCAATCAATGATGCACTACGTGATGCGATTTCCAACCACTCTGTACGCCCCTCGGATAGATTCAGTACCAGATCAAGAAGCAGTATCGCGGGTAGGGTCAAAGCTACGAGCTGTTGTTTCACAATATCCAGTCAGCGGCGGCTTGTCAGCAAGAAATCCATAACGAGGGGTGAATGCCCACTGGTTTAATGACAGCGAGCCAATTCGGCCTGACTTTGACCGATTCATGACGCAAAGCCCACAGGCGATAGGAGCCAAGAATAATGAATGCAAGCGAGGTTGCCAATGTGAGTGAAAGGAAGAAGGATGCTTCAATATGAGATGCCATTGTTTCGCCAAAGGCTCATGTCATCTCTCAGCACACACACTAATTGGGCATCTCACTGAAATATAGGCGCAATTATTCAAGGTCGGTAAGTTGAATACAGGCAATCCCATTGATGTCTCAAAGATGCTGGAGAGGCTGTCTATATGTATAAACTAGCTCTTTAATCAGAAGCCGGAACAAACAACAACACAGGTCATATCCGGTATTGCGTGCTGTTGGCGGGTCGCGTCAAAGGATCGCCTCCACGTCAATACGAGGCAGCATTCCCTGCTGAATGCTCGTTTATGCACAGGCTAAACCCGGTCGGTTCCTATCACTTTGCTGTTGGCCCTATAAGCACGCGGCATTCATCCTCCGTTTGGCAGCTTTCGGCAATCTGCTCCGTGCCAGCCTCCCCATCTATCAATGCTACATATCTTATCACTCCGTATAGACGAAAATGTCAACAACTAGGTAGGAACATGGGTATAAAACTCAATTTTGATGTTTTTCATTGACGAGGGTATCGCTAAATATAGGTATTCTTCGAACCAACACACAACAACAAGAGCAGCAGTGACCAACACTAACGGTAATGCAATGCCATGTCCTCCACAACTCATTTCAGGCCAAATGCAGCCTTCGCCCTGGTAAAGTATGCCAGGCGATCATCCGTGACAGACACGCCCACACACGCCATGTACTTCTGGAATCCGGTATCGACATTGTCCCACAAGGCCTGCTTGAGGGACGGGTCGCACTGGGTAGTGTAGAACCAGACGCCACTGGCAAAGTTGAACTCGTCGGGCTGAACGAGGGACAGAATGTAGTTCAGATCGGCATCGCTCAGGCCGTCGGTGGTGGTAAACTTCGAGACCTTATCCTTAATGCTGTCGATGCTCTGGGCGTACATCAAGTTGAACTTGGCCATCTGCATGTTGGCAGTGCCCTGGCCAGGACGGCCAGGGGAGACGTTGTGCTTGTACTTGAAGTCGACAGACTCAAAGGCCATGAGGGAGATGATGGCAGCCATCTCAGGCGTGGTGAAGACCTTGTAGTTGTACATGGCCTGGGCAATGAAGGGAGCCGCCTGCTCAGCGGTGCGGCATTCGGTGGTGTCGGCGCAGTTCTCGGCGTTGGGAGCAATCTGCTTGACGATGGCGGCAGCGGGCAGCTGGGCCGCGGCGAGGGTGGCAAGGCCCAAGACGAGCGAGGAGACGGCGGAGAAGTGCATTGTGAATTTCGGTTTTCAATGTTTGTATCACAGATTCGAGTTGCGAGAGTGAGTATCGAGGGCGCGTGAGCGTTGATATATATATGCGTAGATGTATGTGTTTGTATGTAGTGTAGCCAACAAAGGACGCCAGGTCTTCGTGTTGAGGCAAACTGAAACAGTTCAAAAGTCTGGAGAAGAACAGTCAAGAGCAAGTGAATGGGACGCGTAACAAAGAGTTGAACGCTGCAGAAAGGAGTGAAGCAGTGCCAGCCAGCGACGCAAGAAATGAATGAGGAGGAGGACAGAATCCGTGGTCGTAGAGCGAGAATAAACGCCCTGAAGCCCGAATCATGACCCTTTTGTACGACGCCCTCATTGAGGGATCGTGAATCACGGGCTCCAGGGGTTGCGCACGGGCTAACAATCGCGCCCCGAGGCGTCAGGCTTGATTGGACGAGGCTCAAATGCGACCAACTCTGCTGACCCCTGGCCAACCAAGGCACCACTCACGATCGGCCGCCAAACAGCTGTTGCTCGCCCACCCAAGGCGCGGCTAGAGATTGGCTCCCTTTCGATGGACAAAAGGGACACAGGGATGCGCCGGCGACGCTCCAATCGCAGCGTCTGGAGGCCAAAGCACTAGAGGGGGGATGTTTCATGAAACAGGCAGAGCTGAGCCGTGAAACGCAAGGAGGGCGCTAATGGCGAAGCATGCAGAGAGAATACGGCCTGGTGACAGGGGGGAGTGAGATTGTGATGGGCTTTTCATAATACTGCAACTCTTGGCCGTTGGTGGGGAGCATGTACGGAGTATCGTATGCATGTAATTTGGCTTCATGTTTGGCATTCACTTTGAATATTAGATGCATATACTCGTACTCGTATGGATTAGCCTTGGCAGTCGTCCTTGAGTGAATTTGGCATCCTCAAGCGAGGCCCAGAAGCGATGCTGCTGGATCCGTGCGGGAATAAGCGTGAGGTGCATGTTAGCTTGGTCGTTTTGCCACCTGATGATGCTAAAAACACCATGACATTTAGGTCTGTGCATCGTGTTGCAGCATTTGATGTTATAGCCCCTCCTCGTATTAACAAACAGCCTCAATGACGCGGAGGTCCAAATATGGATACACCTTCCAGACTGTAAGATTTAGATTTACCTTTTTCTATCACAATATTCTCAATATTCTCAAAATTGTCAACGCAGCCCCGCCATGCAGTATGAGGATGCGCAGCCGTGAAAAAAACATGAATAGTTCCAGGGTAGCATGCAAGGCCACGATGGCGGCCAAACTCCCGCATTAGCACCAAGCAGGCCACGGAGGCTACCGAGGCCAAGGATTCGGCCCTGGCTAAATCTACAATCGCTTGCCTAGCCAATACACCATAGACGAGAGATCCGAGGCCAAGTGCATGCTGTCGGTGCATTCAACATGACATATTCATACAACTATCCAGATGCCTACACTCTGGCTATTGAATCCCCTGGACAACCTCTGCAAACCATCTCGAGTCGCCTGTCTCACCAGATTTTGCTACCGTCTTAGGTAATCTCAGGGCCTCAATTCTGGCATCACGAGTCAAATGGGCGGATGGTTTAGTGGTATAATTTTCCCTTAGCATAGCGCAACCTCCGAGTTGCCGACCGCCTGGGAAAGGTCCGGGGTTCGATTCCCCGTTCGTCCATATGTGTGATGCGAGTCATAGACTCGCAACCTCTTTTTGTCTTTTTTGTCTATTTCATTCACTTGTATATCCTGGCCATCCGTCATTCATTCAATTTATTTATCTATCATTCGTCGTCTTTTCTTACATCTTTTCTTTCACTTTCCTGCTACAGGGCTTCTCTGGCTCTCATTTCGCTGTTTCATGCAAACCCAGAACGAAGAAAATTCCAAGAAACCACCATTGTATTTATTTTGAGCTGAATTCGTGCCATCTATACATCTCCAAAAGAGAAGAGTGAGTCCATCATTGTATGCTGCCCTACCTAGTTTCCAATATCCATCATAAATATACAACTGTTGTACACGCCGGCATCTATATCAAACATGGATTTATGCCACCTGCATCCCGCATCACTAAAACGTGACCGTACAAGTGTCATTCCCATTCACCTCCCTCTCTTCCGATCCAACATCTCCTGGATATCGCCCTTGCCCTTGCCCTTGCCCTTCTCCCCAGCACCCCCCTCTGGCGCAAAGCTAGTAGCAACCTCCATCTCGACAGCGCCCTGCTTGCGCAGCTCCTCCAGCCTCTTCTTCTTCTGCAGATCCGCTACGCGCCACTGCTTAAAGTACTTGACCCACGCGGCGGCGCAGTCACGCTCGAAATCGGCAGACTGCTTGGGGCACGCCTTGGCGGCGGCGGAAGCGTCCTTGTTCGCATCAATGATGTTGTTGGCGTCCAGACAGGCAAAGTAGGCGTCTCGTGAGGCCCAGCAGATGGCGCGCTCCTCGCGGTTGGGAATGGCGTTGCCACTGCGGATGGCGTCGGCGCGGGTGTCTGCGGAAAACGGCCACCAGCCCATGTTTGCTCGGGAGAATGTGTATATGTGAAATTGACAGGTATATCCGCTGGGGAGAGAGTCTAGCAGCGAGGGGCTTGTGTCGAGACCAGGCTTTGCGCGCTGCTGCTCCGGTGGGAGGGGTACCAGTATTGTGCTACTGCTGAGGTTGATATCTCATGTACTCATCCAGCAATTAGAAACACCAGTCATTCGCCAGTGGTTTGTAATTGAATTGAAATGAGATGCTCTCAGTCCTGGTAATCCAAGTTGGCTGTAACCGAAACAACGTGTGAGCTGCTATGAGGTTAGCTGGTCCATGTGCTAATATTCGGCACCCATCCAAGTATGACGATCAAAAGACCGGCAGAATCCCGCGGGCGGTCAGGCGCAACAGCTCTGATGCAGCCTAGCGCAGGACGGCCTGCAGGCAAGCTGTCACCTGTCGGGCGTGTCATGCACAAGCATCATTGCTGCAACTCCCTTCTCATCTGTCTTGTGCCATCACCAGCGTCTGCACCCGCATCTGTTTCGCGCCAAAACAGCAGATGCTTGCGGCGGCCTCACTCGCCTATATCAGCATCCAGAATTCCATTCGCTATTGACACCGCCTCAACATGGACTAAAGCAGCGAGTCCCGAACCGATGCACGACGAAACACCAGGTCGCCCCATCCATCCGACTTGCATCTCCGAGCGCCCATAGATAGACCTCACTCATACCCTCAATTATTCGAAGCGACCGACTCCCTATACTCTATCCTCCAATCTACATCTCCCCAAAATCGCAATGGCTCGCCGTCGCAGACCCCCTCGCGCCGGCGCCCTCACCGAACTGCCGCCTCTCAAGATCGCCTCCCAGATAGCCATCCTGCAGGCACTCTACTACCTCGCCGCCCTCGTCCTCATGCTCTTCACCACGCTGGTCGCCGGCATGTCCTTTAACTTCGACCTGATTCTCGGCTGGGACCGCGTGCGTGGCGACACAACCCAAGGATGGCTCATGGCCTTTGTCTGGCTCCTCAACGGAGGATTCTGCATGTGCGCTCGCCCTTTCCCTCCAAACGCTCATCAGCACACCCCCTTTTCTATTTCCTTCTCGCCGCTTCATTTGCAGAGAAATAAATACTAACATTGGTTCCCGTCATTAGGTCCGTCGCCATGGTCATCCTCGTCGCGCGCAGCAAACTCGTCCCCGACTTCGCCCTCACCATCCACTTCCTCCACCTCCTCTTCACATGCCTCTACACGCGCTCTCTTCCCCGCAATTCCATGTGGTGGCTCACCATGGCCATCTCCTCCGCGACCGCCGTCGGCCTGGGCATGTGGGGATGCCGCTACCGCGAGCTCCAGCCCGTCTTCTTCCTCGGCGGCAGGATCCTCGGATCTGGCACGTCCGGCCCTTCCAACAGGGGCTCCGGCGCAAGAGAGGATGCATTGCCTCCCGACGTTGAAGAGGGCTTGGGCGGATCAAGTGCGGCGGGAGAATACGAAATGGAACGGATAAAGACTTCGTCATAGAGCAGAAAACTCCAGCAAGAGGAATGTATATATAGACGGGAATTAGCAGTCAAGACGGGAGGTTACTTGGGATGTATAATGCTTGTTTGAAGGAGTAGCAGCGTGCATTGTTCGGCGTTTATTGGGACGTAAAGGGGCGCCATCTAGACAGCCGCATTCTTAGGGTAAAGGGAATAATAGTACGGCATCTACATCAATGAAGACATCAATCACCCCACGGCAAATCAAAATCTAACTAAATAGAGATTTTCACAATGTACCTATTCACACTACAATAGAAAAAAAAAACAGCCACGTCAATGCTACAACTTGGGCGTACCACAGTCCCGACGCTATTCTGTATACACAAAAAGAAACACGAGGTTTAGAAAAAAAAACACAAAACTTCATATCGGCATACCCAAGCTTTGAAATAAACGAAGAATAATCAACGCCTCCCATATATACTATACAGCGGACTCCATAGAATGTCATTTCCCTTCCGTCTCACTCCTCTAATGTGAATCCCCTCTGGTATCATCTTTACATCCCCACCCTCCTTCTCCAAAACCCATTGTGTATATCCACAGATAAGGCATGAAAAAAAGGTTGCTTTTTTTTTTTCCCACGTCAACTCATCCTCCCCCGCAAGGCATCCACTTCCCTCTGTAGTGATTCAAGGTCGGCGAGAATGTCCACACTTTGGCCACCGTATTGTGCGTCGAGATTACCAAACTCGTCTGCAGATGACCTCGGTTTCCTTGCCGAGTCCAGGCTTGCCCGTCCGGATGGTCCGTCCGCACTGCTCTGGCTGCTGCCTCGTATCCTTGAGGGCGGTGGAGGGGGGGCCACCACGTCTCGCGGCTTGATCTCAGCCAAGGCTCGTCGATGGGTGGATTCTAGGCCGTACAAGCTCTGAGGGCGGCGGGTGGATGGATTGCGAGTGGGAGGTGGAGGAGGAGCCATGGGTCTCGTTGCCGAGTCCATTGACGTTCTTGGAGTGTCGAAGTCGGGAGGATGAATGAAGGTGGAAGATTGAGGAGTGCTTGGTTGCCTGGAGCCTGAGGTAGTCCTCCGAGGCGGTGGAGGGGCCGGCGCATTTACACTGTGGCGAACGCTGTTTGCTCTGGATGGAATCGATTCCATTGATGTCCGTGGCGGCGGTTCATTTTCTTTCGAATCCAGCGCATTTGTCTTCACCTCGACTCGAGGTTGCCTTCTCGGTGGCGGGGCTGGTACAGGCTTCTTGGCATTGTTGGGTGGTGATATAGAAGTATCTATTTGATCCGGGCTAGCTGTAAGTGCGGGAGGATGAGTATCCATCTCAACAGGCACATCCTCTACTGAGGAGCTACTGCTAGCCGAGCTTTCTCGAGACAACACAGGCCGGGGTAGTGGTTCATTTTGAGATACCGCTGGCTCGGCTGGTTTTTCTCTCGGGCTAGTGACAGTGCTCTCGGTGCTAGTGACACTCTGCCCGGGTTTGATCACCTTGCCGTGCCGGGAGCTCGGAGGAGGTGGAGGAGCTTTTTTCTCCTTGTTGATAGGGGTGGCAGCTGAAGCCTCTTGCGCAGGCTTGGGGGGATCCGCCTGGTTATTGTCGAAAGAGTCTGTTGGAAGCGGAGAGCTGGGTGGGCTCGTTGCTCCCGTCATCAGCAGTCGTTTGAATGAATCCACATTCAGGGACCGCCTCGCAGACTGCGCCGCCTTCAACACCTCGCCCTCCTTTCGTACATCCTCCTTTAGCTCCGTATGATTCTCAGCGTCCTGCGTCTTCTTCTTGCTGAATGGATTGGCGACCGTCTGCACCGGCCTCTGCATGTCCGCCGTCGTCAACGGCTGCCGCCCCTGCGGAAGAGCCGGCTGAGGAGGTGGGGTAGCGGTAGCATCGTCCCAGTCGTTGTCGACGTTGTTGAAGGGATCCTGCTCCTGTGCATAAGTCTGGGCAGCAGAGCCAAAGTAGCTAGCCGTCCACTCTGGAGAGTCGGGCGACCGGGGAGGCGGTGACAGAACGCGGACCTTCTTGACGACCTTTGCCTTGCTCGCATCAATGGCCGCAGACTGCGCAGCGGGAGGCACGTTTTCGTCGCGGAAGCTCGTTTTCGGAGGCGGGAACAGCTGGGCGGCATCTATAGAGTCGATTGGAGGGAAGCGGTTCTCTGGGTGCTGCGTCGCACTCTTGCGGAAGGGGTTCGATGACGACGCCATCGTGACAGGCAACGGTCTAGTGGGCAGGTCCGTATAATATGGTTTGTATGGCTTGTGTATTGTGTATTGTATCCTCTATTCCCTTCGGTCACGACAGGAGGAGAGACAGCCGGTCCGCCATCTTCCAGCGCCAGAGAAACAATCGTCGATGTTGACGTTGACAGAAATATGAAACCTTGTCTGGCTTAACAATCGCGTGGCCAGGGAGCAAAAGATGGAAGTGAGTCGTTTCGGAAGAATCGGTTAGACTGTCCCTTGCGAAGGGGCGAGCTACAGGAAGGTACGTGCAAGTGGTGGTACAGCTACATGTGCCTCAATGAGGGGTGCCCCATGCCGAGTTAGGGAGATACCTGGCGACACAGCCACGCAGGAGTACGTCGGCAGGTATCACTTCATCACAGCCCTGCACATGGCGCAGGTGCTAACAGTGCTCGCACGGGCCAGCCAGCTGTTCTCGGCAGGTACCGCGTGTTCCTGATACGGCCGGCCATGGCGGGATGCGCTGACGAGATTCGCTGACGGTTGAGGCGACGTCTGGTGACCCCGAGCCAAGTCCTCGACCTGTCACTGCGGTACCTACGGGGAGTGCGGAGGAGAGGCGTCATGCCCAAGTTGGCATTGAAGGGCATTGAATGAAAAATATGGTTAGGACTAAGGCACCAAGGTAGCCCGAGGTAGGGAAGGGCAACACTGCAAGGGGCAAATCGTCGACAGACCGAGTTGAGCACCAACACTGCGGCAAGCTTCTTCACATGGGGGCTTGTGCTGCGTCTACGTGGCAGCGAGCCGCAGGAACACGACATGCTCAGTGCTACGAGACTTTGCTTATTACAGCACATATATTAATTACCTACCTAGGAAGCCTGGAGGTATACACGTATACCGGCAGGCGCTTCGTAAGTGCACGAGCGTTCTGTAAATACGGTACATGTATTAATAGATGGAGGAGAGCCCCGGAGCTGCGCAGTCCCAGTCGGTGACGACTCTTGTACAGACACACGGCCCACGCTGCGTATCCTGCGGCAGATACAGGTACAAGTACCCGGCATCCTCTCTGCCCCAGAACCCTTACGCCAAACCAAACCCAGCGTCAACGTCATGGTGACCAACCAGACGAGGCTGAGCGCTGCCACTACGAGATTAACTGGTTTAGCGCCTCCTTGTTAGCAGCAAGCAGCACGTTGGGCGTCCATATTAGTGAACATGGCCTTTTTGCGTAAAGCTGACGACAATTTTCAAAACAGTGAGACGAGCTCATGGCGTTTCATCAATCCGTTTCTCACAACTGCGGTGTCTATATTTGGTTCGGCGGCCGGTAAAAAAAAAAAAAAAAAAAAAAAAAAAAAAAAGCAAAAAAAAGCCGCGGAGCAGCACTGCGATGCGCCCCTCTATCAAGTTCCCCCGTACTATCTCGCTACGCGTTAGTGGCGCAAGCTCCAAGTTTCGTCCCATCATAACAACAGCGCAGTCGTGAGGGTTCCGCTCATTTCGCGCCTCGCTCGAGGCATTTGCAAACTGAAATCGCATCGCAATTCGCATATTTGTTGAAAGCTTTCAGGTGAATTAATATAGATTGTACAAGTCTATCATATTTCTCAAAGTACTATTACACCAAGCACATGCCCAAGTCCTCAGACACCGTGACGCTTCTGTTGTTCTTGTCGTTTTTGCCCACAGTATCCGCCCACCAGAGAAGGCGAAAACGCGCAAACTTTTTACAACACAGGACACGGACGGACAAGATCAGTCTTGTGGGAAGAAAAAATATAGTGATCCGCCCCCCCACTGGGGAGCTCATTCCAGGAAAGTCACATATATAGTGCGATAATGCCGTGCCCAGCGCGTCCGAGAGTGCGCGTATCAAAACAAACATCATTCCTGCGCACCGCCAAAACAGCAATCAATCAATCCCGAGCCAACCCAGGCTCTCCCTTGCCCGACCCGTAGTAATAATTTGCAACCCCAAAAACGCCGTGCCACATTCATCAAGGATACAAAAAAGTAAAAGAAAAGCTGCTTTTGCTCACGCCAAAGGGAACAATTACGCCTTGGTGGCGGCGGCGGCTGCGGGAGCGGCAGCAGCAGCCTTCTCCTTCTTGGGAGCAGCAGCCTTCTTTGGTGCGGCCTTCTTGGTGGCAGCGGGCTTCTGGGTCTTGGCAACACGGCCGGACTTGGTCTTGGTCAGAACGGTCTCAGGCTTCTCGGGCTGAAAGGGGGAGGAGTTAGAACTGAAAAGAAAAGGATGAGAGAGCGAGGGTGAGAGTGAGAATGAGACTCAAAGACATACCTTGGCGGGAGCCTCCTTGGTCTTCTTGGTAGTGGCGGTGGCCTTCTTGGGAGCAGCAGCCTTCTTGGTGGTGGTAGCGCCCTCCTTCTTCTCCTTCTTTTCCTTCTTCTCGCCCTCCTTGGCCTTCTTGGGGGGGGCGGCCTTCTTGGTGGTAGTGGCCTTCTTAGCAGTGGCGTCCTTCTCCTTCTTGGGAGCAGCGACCTTCTTGGCCTCGGGCTTCTTCTTGGCCAGCTTGGTGCCTCCAGAGGGGCCCTTGGGCTGGGCAAAGATGCCCTTCTCAACACCGGCCTTGAGGGCCTTGTTGAAGAGAGAATCGAACATGTTGTCCGAGACGTTCAGGGTGTTGTTGGCCTTGACATACTTCTTCAGAGACTGGCGGCTATTGGGACCATGTTAGCTACTTGTAGCGGTGCTGCCCAATGAGTTTGGGAGACTGATGGTGAGATGGGCTTAATGGGCTTACCTAGAACCATTGCGATCCTTGAGCTGTTGGATGCGAAAAGAGAGCAAGTCAGTTTACAATCCTGTGTTGGTTCGTACAAAGGAGACAAGCGGGATGGGACATTACGCGACGTGAAGTGGTGTGATGAAGAGGTGACAACAGACAGTAACAACTACGAGAGGGAGGGGGGAAAGGACAGCAGTGATAAGGGGATGTGAAGAGGGGGGGAGACGGGGAAATAAAGCGCAAACAGATGCGCTGGTGCCACAGAGGGCTGCCAACATACATTAACAATGGCATCCGTAATCATGTCCTGCATTCGGGCTCGCATTAGCTTCCAATCAAGACACGCAGAGGGGGAAAAAGACGTCGCCAGATGCCGGCATGCGGCCGACGGACAATGAAACTAACCTGGTAGCTGGCGTGAGCAGCG
Organism: Trichoderma virens Gv29-8; assembly: GCF_000170995.1. Lineage (NCBI taxonomy): Eukaryota > Fungi > Ascomycota > Sordariomycetes > Hypocreales > Hypocreaceae > Trichoderma > Trichoderma virens. The sequence goes on from NW_014013744.1 coordinate 651,839, forward strand.
CCAGACTTGGCCTTGGGGGCAGCACCTTCGGTCTTCTTGGGAGGCATGGCGGTGGAGGGATGCGGAACGTGTTCACACTTGATTGAGAGCTGAGGCTGGAATATGCGGGCGGTCTGACTGACGCGAGCGGAAATGGAGAAATGGAGAATTGCAGAGCGATGAAGATCGAGAGAGAGGCACAGGCGAGACGTCGGGCGCGTGGGAGGGCGATGGGGCTTGTTTATATACGGGGCGGGGGCAGCGCCGCAATCAGTAGGTCCTGGAGCTAGGTGCTGAGCTCCAGCAGAGGTCCCCTGGACTGGTGGTCTGTGTTGCTGGATCATGTACATCCATCTTCCCATGTGTGCCGCACCCGCTAGGCGACCCCACTAGTGGTAGTGCTGCAGTGGCCAGACCACCACACCTTTTGCTTCCATCAACGACTTCTAGCGCTTGTACCGGTACAAGTTGGGCCCCTCTCTCCCCGGCCGGGAAGCGATCCTGCACCGAGGCGACGCCACAGTTTTTTTTTTCCCTTTGGGCTCGGGCTCAACTGGCGCGGCATCTCTCTCACCTCCCTCTGCCCTGCATCCCTCTCCTCCTCCTCCTCGTTCTCCCTCCCTCTCTCTCTCTCTCCCTCTCTCTCTCTCTTTTCTCTTGTCTCATGGCACCACCCTATACTACTGGTTTCTATCTTTTGCTACTATCAATATTTCTTTTTTTCTTTCTTATTGTTTTTTATCTTTTTTTTTTTTCTCATTTAATATTGTTCTTATTTTCTTTTTGTTTATTTTTCTTTTTTCAACTCACTCCCGTTGTTGTGTCGGCGTACTGTAGCTTCACCAAGAGCGGGCGTATATATTCGCTGCTGTACTAAACATGCCGCCGTCAACTGCTGTAATCACATCCATACCCTTGTAATCGGCTTCAACTTCAGAATATGATTGCGCCACCACCAACACCGAGGCCGCTCAATGCCCCCCGATCCATCCTCTCTCTCACCTCACCTACCCTCCCCAGCCACACATATTAATATCAGCCCGGACATGAGCTCGACATCACACACAGAGACGACCCGCTGTGCCCGGTACCTTGCGGTTGCAAGTACCGGTACATGCCCTCTCCGGCCCTCCTGCCAGAGCCACGGGCCCCACAGCCCTTGTTATGCTTCCAAAGTAAAAATCGACGCCAGTTCGGCTGCGAAAATAATCCCTTGCCTCGTGACCAATTTTCTGATTGGCCAGCGCCAACATCACCTCGTCTGCCGTGTACCTCGACCTCTGATCTGAGGCTCGACCGCTCCCCCCGACCTCGATGCCAAATTCCTGTCCGGCTCGCTTTGTTCTTCTCGAGCTGGCCCTCCTTTTGCCTGGTCTGTGAGTCATTTTTCGAGCTGCCCATCTGGCCCTTCGTCCGCTGCGCTTCTTGACGTCAGAAATCCCCAGGCCCCCAATGCGGCTGTAGCGTTGTTTGTTGTAAGAGGCCATCTGGCGGCGGGTCGTCGCTGGAGACGTGGTGAGCTTTAGATGGTCGACGTCGTCGCTCCCCTATGGTCGTTGTCGCATTGTGAATTGCGCGACAGCACCCCCCGTTTGTGACCCTGTGAATGGCTGCATCTGAATGCCTGTTTCTCGGGCTTTTCGCCGAGCCTATTTTTATTTGGGCTCCCTTGCGTTTTGGTGTCGCTTTTGCTGCTCGTAGCCAAAGTCACTTTTTTGGCCCAGTTTCGCCGGTTCGCTCGCGACCCAACCGTGAAGCTATCCAGACATGGCCGTCGCAACGCTTTCCCGCCGCTTTGCCTCACAACCACCTATTAAATCACATAATTTCTGCTTCTAGCATCAAGTTTGATGATTTGCGAATTGATTTCATCCAATTTTGTAATTATATCTCTTCTCTGCGGTGAGCTGTCGCGATTCCAAGACCGCCCGCTGTCGGAGTGGCGGATGGTCATGCGACCGACCGTCCTGTCATCGTCTCACCTTTGCCACGTTCGGAGCCAAATCTCCCGCTGTTTCTCGTCATGTTGCCTTTAACGGATAGCAGTAGCCTATTTCCCATGCGAAATCTACTTTTTTTGCGTTCTGCCGAGTTTCAGAGCTTCCTTTTGCTACGATTTTGCGCTGCTCATTGTGGCTCGTCGTTGCACCATGTCATGTCATCCCGCTCAAGGGTCCAATGACCACCCAGCCGTCCAGATGAGATTCCAACGGCCCATAGCGATACTAACAAGCTTAAACTTTGCTATCTAGGCAATTTCATCTTATATTCTGCGCTTTCCTCTTTTTTTTTCTCGTCCAAATAGCTGTTTTTTTGCCTTGTTTTGCGACAATCTCTATGGCTGCGCGACGCCGTCATCATCTCTCCTGTCCCCGCACTTGGACTCTCCCGCAACAATAACGACACGCAGCCCAACCAGCTTGCCAACTGTGCCCAACCCAGACAGGTCTGTTTCGAATCTCGTTGACTTGGAACAATCCCCTCTTCATATACCGGAACTCTAGGCATTGATGCAGCCTCCTGCATGGGATCAGTTCCAGTCTTACACGCTGCTCGTTGCAATGCGTGGGTGCGCTCACCAATAACATACCCTACTGCGCTTTGGGAACACTTTACAGTTCATCGTGCAGGAGTAAGCAGGTCATTATTAGTTGATTGCCAGCATCTAATGTGATAGAGACACCTGTCGTTTACGTTTTATGCGAGCCATCGAGAATGGCCTGGTGCTGTGCCTATTGTCGAATGACAACTCACAAATCCCCGAGTCGTGTCATGCTTGATGACCGCAGCGCATCCACGACCAAAGCAAGGCACGCCAATCCAATCACCAGAGTACCTGAGAAAGCACAGCTATGTTTCAACTGTTCTCCATCAAAGGATCTTAATTATGGGAGAAAAAGAAAAAGGAAAAAAAGAATATTACGAATCCAAGTTGCGAGAGAATTAGTTCCATAGGACCAAACGCCGAACCTAAAATGTGCTTATCATGCATTATGACCCAGCCCCCAGCGGATTGGCCCGTCATGGTGCTCAACACATGTACGCACACATGTATCGTTGCTCTATGTATCTCGGCCATTGGACACCTCGCCAGCCGTCTTGAGAGGCGCATACCACTTCCATGAAACTTGGCCGCTCTCTGCGACATCCCCGCGGCTAGAGACTGCAGACCAGTGCGTTTTTCAGCCTCTCTTTTTACATAGCAGCTATGTCTCCATCTTTCGACTTACACGGAATGGCTGGACGCTCGCCTCCATGTGACCGTGCACGTGCAACAGACCGGAGGCCGCGTTGCTGCAAGTGGGGCTTCCTTGTCGACATGTCTCGATAAAACGCCCGATAAGCCTCTGAGAGCTCGGAACCGGGCTAAGCCAATCAGAGCCAAGCGGCGACCAGGTTCTGAAGCCACGAATGTAGAAAGTCGAAGCACTGCGAAAAGGCCACCGAGGCAAGGCAGCTTCTCTGGCCATTGCAGCTTCGCCGCGACAAGGTGCACGACTATTGCGAGCCGGGCTTGTGAGCGAGGATCATGGAAGCGGTCCTGAGCATGTCCACCAGTCGCTGACGTTTTCATTTCTCCTTGCTGGCCTTGTCTTGCTCCGCTGTCTCGCAAAACGACCCCTCAATCGTCGACGTGTACCTCGTCTGATATTGATATTGATATTGGCATCGTCGAATTCATCCCGAAGCCTCCACGCAACACACACAATGGATTACACCCAGTACCACGCCCTGGGCCACGGCGAGCCCCTCGACCCCAACGATCCCAACAAGACTTCCGCCCCGGCTGCGCCTCAGTTCCAGACCCCCGTGCCTCCTTCGCCGTATGCCCCCCAAGGCGCTTATGGCGCTCCTCAGTACGGCCACCAAGCTCCCATGGCCATGCCGCCTCCGTCCACTCCCGGCTACGGCCCGCCGCAGGGCCAAAGCTATCCCGGGTCTCCGATGCCGTCGCAAGATGCTGGCCTGGCGGCGCAGTTTGGGGGGATGAACCTGGCGGCGGATGCGGGAGGTGCTGCCGCAAGGAAGAAGAAGAAGGACAGGCATGCGTACCATAGCGTGGAGCCGACTGGCTCGTCACAAGCCTTCAATGGCATGCCGCCGGGGACGCCTGCCGAGCAGTTCCTCAATGTCAACAACCCGCAGGGCATTCCGGCTCTGGGGCAGTTTGGAAGTCCTCTGGCTAGCCCCCTGGGCACGCCTCAGATGGCCAATCCCAGCCAGTTCCCAGCGCCCGCCTCTCCATTCACCCCCTCGGCCCCCGTATCGCAAGCCGAATTCGCATCGAGGTTTGGCTCTGGCCCCACCGCTGCTGCTACACCTATAGGCGCAGTTGGTGCCAGCCAAGTCTCAGCAGACGACATGCCAAGCATACCAGCTGCCAGGGACTCGATCCAGGAGCACTTCAATAAGAACGTATACCCGACATTTGAGCGCCATGTTCCTCCTCCTGCAACAGTTTCGTTTGTTGCTTTCGACCAGGGCAATGCCTCTCCCAAATATACCCGACTCACACTAAACAACATCCCAACAACATCCGAGGGCCTACACGCAACTGGCTTGCCCCTGGGCATGCTCATTCAGCCTTTGGCTCCCCTTCAGGCTGGAGAGGCAGAAATTCCTGTTCTTGACTTTGGAGAGGCCGGCCCGCCACGCTGTCGAAGATGCCGGGCTTACATCAACCCTTTTATGATGTTCCGATCGGGCGGCAACAAGTTTGTGTGCAACCTTTGCTCATACCCCAACGATACGCCGCCAGAGTATTTCTGCGCCATCAGCCCTCAAGGAGTGCGCCTGGATAGGGATCAACGTGCGGAACTTCACCGCGGCACAGTTGAGTTCGTTGTTCCCAAGGAGTACTGGACCAGGGAGCCTGTCGGCCTTCGATGGCTTTTTGTTATCGATGTCACCCAGGAGTCGTATAACAAGGGCTTCATGGAGACGTTCTGTGAAGGCATTCTTGCGGCCCTGTATGGAGGCGATGACGAAGGAAAAGATGAAAACAGTGAGCCAAAGCGAAGGATACCCGAGGGAGCCAAGGTTGGCTTCATCACATACGACAAGGACATTCACTTTTATAACATCAACGTGAGTGGATACTAGAAATGAGATGAAGAATTGCGTTGGCCTGCTGACAGTGAAAACAGCCGAATCTGGATCAGGCGCATATGATGATCATGCCCGACTTGGAGGACCCATTCCTTCCCCTCGGCGAGGGACTCTTCGTCGACCCGTATGAGTCAAAGGCTGTCATCACCTCTCTCTTAACCCGCCTTCCCGAGATGTTTTCCGATATCAAAAATCCCGAGCCCGCCCTGCTTGCTACCCTCAACGCCGCTGTAGCTGCGCTAGAGGCAACGGGAGGTAAAGTGATATGCTCTGGCTCGAGCTTATCAACCTGGGGTCCTGGTCGATTGTTCATGCGTGATGACGGCAACCATCCTGGCGGCGAGATGGATAAGAAGCTGTACACGACAGAGCACCCTGCTTGGAAGAAGGTATCTGAGAAGATGGCCTCGTCCGGAATTGGTGTCGACTTCTTCCTTGCTGCGCCGTCTGGCGGCTACCTGGACATTGCCACCGTAGGACATGTTGCTGCCACAACCGGTGGCGAGACCTTTTACTTCCCTAACTTTATTGCCCCGCGGGATGGTGCCAAGTTGTCAATGGAGATTACGCATGCCATTACACGAGAAACGGGCTTCCAAGCATTGATGAAGGTCCGCTGCTCAAATGGGCTGCAAGTGTCAGCGTACCACGGCAACTTTGTTCAGCACACCTTTGGTGCCGACTTGGAAATCGGCGTCATCGATGCAGACAAGGCGTTGGGCGTGTCATTTAGCTACGACGGCAAACTGGATCCGAAGCTGGACGCCCACTTCCAGACCGCTCTCCTCTACACAGCAGCTTCCGGGCAGCGACGTGTGCGGTGCTCCAACGTTATTGCTAGCGTCAGCGATACCTCTAAAGAGTCCAGCACCAAGGAGCAGGCCATTCGACAGTGCTTGAAGTTTGTCGACCAAGATGCCGTTGTTGGGATTCTGGCAAAGGAAGCCGGCACCAAACTGGCAACTACATCGAGCAATCTCCTCGACGTCCGGAACTGGCTGACAGAGCGAACAATCGACATCATGGCCAATTACAAGAAGCATTCAGCCAACCAGTTTCCGCCGAGCCAGCTTGTTATGCCCGAAAGGCTCAAGGAATTTTGCATGTATATGCTGGGCCTCTTGAAGTGCCGGGCTTTCAAGGGCGGTATCGAGAATTCGGATCGGAGAGTTCATGATATGCGCATGGTTCGAAGCATGGGCCCATTGGAGCTTGATCTGTATCTCTATCCCAGGATGATTGCCATTCACAATCTCCAACCCGAAGAAGGTTTTGCCGACCCCGAAACTGGCCACCTCAAGATGCCTCCCACGGTCCGAACGTCATTCTCACGCGTTGAGGAGGGCGGTGTCTATCTGGTGGATAACGGACAGCAGTGCTTGCTCTGGTTCCACGCCCACACATCGCCAAACTTGATCACCGACCTCTTTGGTGAGGGCCACGACACGCTCAAGGGCTTAGACCCCTACACGTCGTCACTGCCTGTGCTGGAAACCCATCTCAGCGCCCAGGTCCGCAACATTATTGAGTTCCTAAAGAGCATGAGGGGATCAAAGGGTATGACAATACAGTTGGCACGCCAAGGAATTGACGGCGCTGAGTATGAGTTTGCACGCATGTTGGTGGAGGATCGAAACAATGAGGCGAAGAGCTATGTCGACTGGCTTGTTCACATTCACCGGGGAGTCCAGCTCGAGGTATGTCTACTAATCTTCTTTCCTGCATTTGTTTTATACCAGATACTAATCCAGCTTGCCAATAGTTGAGCGGACAGCGTAAGAAAGAAGGTGATGGAGAGGCGACCGCCGTCATGGCCAACTTTGCGGGACTGAGGCCGGCCTATTGGTAGAAGCAGTAGGCACTGAGGCCATGATCTTTTTATCGAGCTGTCATACCAAGCAAGATATGCGCTCGTTCCCTCTTCCTCGCTCCAACAGGGTGGGAGAGTCGGTTGGTACAGTAGCTAGCACGGAGATGCCACTATATGCAAGGCGCACGCTTTTGGGTAACATTGCTACGCAAGAAAGGAAAAAAAAAACAGCGCCGGCACAACGGGTCATTTGCTAATTGTCCGAATCGAGCATTACAAAATGATATGGAAATAGAAAACATATGTTGAAAACTGCAACACAGTTGTGTATGTATGAATAAGTCATTATTTTTTGCGGATAGTTTGTGTGTTTTTTTTTTATGAACATGCATGGCGTGTCTTAGAATCATTTCATTCAAATGCAAGCATGTTTAATTACTCTCACCACTTGGGCTCCCACCAAGGGAGAAGGCGAAACACAAGATAAAATCCCGGGTTCACAGTCTTACAACCCGCCTGTTCTTGAAGTACAGTATACTCATCATTACAAGGCCCCCGCTCACTCGCAATTGGCATCGCATCGAGATACGAAAACCGTTGGCGATGCTACCATGACAGATGCTACATATCAATATTACAATGCATTCCCCCCTCCGCACTAGAGAATCGGCAAGGATCCCCCATCGTGGTATCTAATCAACTTGAAATCAACCACGATAGGCCCGTACACGTGCTGCCCGGGGGGGCTGAATTTGAAATTCGTGGTTTCTTTTTTATTTCCTGGTGATGGTGGTGAGGGGAAATAGACTGACAGACAAGACACACAGACAGACCTGGGCGGCTGGGCCCGTTTCAGGTTGATGAACAGTGAGATGGCAAGCCGAACTCTAAAAAGGGAAGCAGGGAGAGGGGAGGAAATAATTCCGGCTTTTTTCGTTCGGTTTCTGTTCTTTTCTTTTCTTTTCTGTCTTTCTCTCTTGTCTTTCTTTCCTTTTTCCTGTTAATGGCTGCGGCATTTTTAATATGTATCTTTTTTTCCCTTCCAGTTGTTGGTTGGTTTGAGACACTGAATCCTCTTGTCTTGGGGAGATGAGCAAAAGGTCAAAAGACATTGACTGATTAGTTGTCCTTGTCTCAAACCCTAACCATCAAATCACACGGGCATATTCCAAGACGCACGGCCAAGTCCATACATAGGCTAATGCCCCCGAAAGCCGGTTTCCATCGAGTTTCCGAAACCTCCTAGTATACGCAGCATCGCGTTATACCCCAGTCCCCTTCAATTTGTCATCTTTGCCGCCCAAAAAAAAAAAAAAAAAAAAAAAACGAAGAGCCCTGCCATCTCTTGCCACACTTAGCCATGTATTATAGAGGCCTCGTGCCCAGGGGTGCCGATTAGGCAACCTAGCCCGTTTTGGGGAGGGGGGAAAGACGAAGACGAAGATCAGGATCCTGTTTTGCCCATCCCACTTTTCCCGCTTTTCGTACTTCTCGTACTCCGTATGGCAAGCGATCGTGCCTTTTGAAGGGAAGGGGACGACCGACATGTACCACGTTATATTACTCCTGCATGAAGCATCAGCAAGAGTTGATAGTGTCAGTGATGCAAGATGCCTTCTCGGCCACCCCACCCCCGGCAAACTCGCCTGTCAAAGACCCGGGAACGGGCGAGCTATTGAGCCTATCGAGGGCGTTATTGATGGGTGTGATCCAGACGACATGTCATCTTTGCTTTGTCATTGATCGAGAATCAAGCTTGTACATAGCATACATCCCTTTTACCCTGTTTCTCGCAAGTACCACCAAAAAAAAGGGGGTGTATATATGGGCCTTCACCAATATGTATATGCATGCGCGCCATATGTGCTAATGTGCGATGGGGCGGGGAGCTTCCTGGCTGAGTTTGGTTACGAGTCTTCTTCAAGCGTGTCGAGATCGTATGTCTGTAAAGCTAATCTGTAAGCCACGCAAGTGTGTTATGTGATTACAGTATTGCCAAGTCTTTTTTTCTTTCTCCCCTCACAAGAACAGAGAGGGGAGGAAGGCATAGGACCAATGCGAATATGAGTGTTCCCACCAACCTACCCGTAGCGAAATCCAATTGGCAATGGCATTGTCAAGATGGATGGCACAGAAAGAGAGATGGCAAGCCCTTGCCATCTCGAGATAATACAGGGGAGGTTCCGTATATAACCGCAGCAGGCATACGCTGTCCAGGCAGGCATCCCTCGTACAAAATACTGTACTGGTAAGCCTTCGCAAACGACACAGACAAGTATAGGACAGGCTTTGATGCGGCCGCAAGGTTGAGACCAGAGGAACAAGCATTGGGCCGCTTGTACGGGCAGAGCATAGCACCATTTCCCATGTCCAACGGCCGCAGCCTTTGACATTTCAAGCATGGATGCCACAGAGCAAGCGCCAAAGATCGGGCAAGGGGCGAGTTCCGCGATCCCTGCTCTGGCAACATGGGTTTCCGAGAGAGAGCGAGCTCCCCAAGAGCCTCTGGCGGGGTAGGCGAGATGCAGATGCCGTTTGGTTTGCTTTGTTTTGGGTGGCAAAAATTGCGGCTGAGAGGCAATAATTTGCAACGGGGGACCGCTTCCCATGACTAGCGACCCATGGCTATTGATTCGGAGAGGACCAATCGACTTGTGAGATTGGTGAGAGTTGAGAAACGAGGTCGGCGATGATGCGTGTGGCTCCTCCGTATGGGAATGGGGAAGGGTCGGGCGCCCCCATACATCCTTCGTTGAGTGAATCACGCCCTTCCACACACCCCCAGCGACTTTTCGTCAGGCTATGCTTTGATAGAGGGTAACGATCCTTGTGTCTCAATACTCCTGCAGCGCCCAGCGGCATTCTGAGTCAACAAACTGTCATCAAGGCCTGGACATAGCGTCTCGGCAATGGATTATCTGTAGATCGTGTTAGCCGCGAATCACACAGACCACGACATTTTAGCGCCTCAACATCCAGCCTTCACCGGTTTCAACTTCTCAGCCGTCTGACGCATGCAAGGAACTCCCGGGGAGGGGGTGGCCTCTAATAAAGAATTTTGAGCAAAGCCACCTTAGTCTGCCGCGGGTCTCCGGAACGCAGGTGGACGGACATGTCCCGTCTGCTTTTGCTCCATTGCGACAATCTCACTCGATTTTGCAGTTCAATAATCGTTGTCTGGGGAGGATGCCCACATACACGTACTTTTGTAAGCCGCTGCGCCGGGGGTCTGAGTTCGTATTTATACCAGTGTTCTGAGACTTCACCCGCGGTCATCAAAGACAATGTATGGGGGGAGGAGGAGGGAGAAAAAAAAAGTCATCTAATATGTGTGGTAGTAATCGTAGACGCCAGCCCCCCAAAATATGGTTGACACCTCCGTCGCCCTTTTTGCCGTAGTGCCATTCTATGTCTCAGCCAGCTCATCCCCAGCGAGGGGGTCTGATGTCAGCTGTCTGTCTTCTGTCACCAAATTTTGATGGCTAGTGGGTGATTTGATCCAATCGCATCTTCGATTCTGGGGGTGAATAAATATGAGAGCCACCTGTCCGGTTTCACACCGCACCTCAACAACAGCTGGAAAAAAGCAAAGAAAACCTCCCAGGGTGCTTTAACCACAGCCCGCCACCACTAAATTGCACTAGCAGCAACCAATCGTACACGCGAGATGACTGTATGCAGCAAGGGAAGGGGGGGAGAAAAAAAAGAGACAGGAAACAACCCGGAAAAAAAAAGACCTCGTCCCAATATGTGATATCCCTAATAGTTTAGCCCGTCCATCCAAGCCATAACGAACCAACCTCCATAGTGTCCCAACCCCAGACAATTGACGCCCTTCTCCACTTGAAGAAGAGAGAACAAACCAAAAGCCCGAACAGCTAGGAAATACACAGAATACCGCCCATAGCAAACTAAAGCAGCCTTTCCCCCCTCTCCTGATGACCCGCCCATGATGAATATTAAGCTAAGAGAGGAAAATAGAAAGGGGGTGGCGGCAGAAGGGCTTTACTTAGCGTTCAAAGTCCAGTGAAGCCCATGTCCGTTCTACCTGAGACTGTTCCGGTACTCGTAGCTGGCCCATAGATGTCATCCTTGCGAAGATGGCGAACAGAGTTCACGAAGTGATCATGCCAAGTGCGTACCGGGGGTCTGGTCGACAAAGAACATGCTCAATCTCTGCAGGGTCAAAAATGCCCTCAAAGATGTCCATGTCGGTAGGACCGTTGCCAGTAGGGTTGAGAGGCATCTTCGGCTTTGACATGCCGCTGCTCTTTTGATCCTTTTTCCGCATCTCTTCGTGGATCAGGCGAGTCGTGCTCTGTGCGGGATCTTCAAAGACGAAAATGGCATAGGAAAACTGTCCACGGAGATCGGGATCGAAGAGGAAGATATCTCGCCAAATCTCGGCGAGTTCCTTCGGCGGATTTCGGTAGCCATTGCCAAGGCCAAAGTCTCCAATCACGACTCGATCATAGTTGTTGTATAGACAAATCCGAAGAGCGCCGCGAATTTTTTCTCGAATCATGTCCCTCTCAGCCGAGAAGGAATACTTGGTCCCATTCTCTGTGAGTTTGGGCCATCGTGTTGGGGCAACGGAGACGACTGGTAAATCATACCAGTCATCGAGTTGTTCGTACCGCTCATGAGGTCCACGGCAAACAACCACTGAATCAGAGAGAATGCCCCCAGGAGTGGGAATTGGATAGTGGGACGCCTCTCCCATCGTCGGCCACGGAGTGCTCAATGTAGCTGAGAGATTGCTTCGTCGGCAAAGCCTCTCCTCGTAACCGGAGCAGCCAGTTTCCCAGTCTCCTCCCGGACGACGCTCATTGGCGGCGCAGATAAAGGGAATCCGAATTCTCGGCCCCCCTGCAGCCACACTAGACTCAGTATCCATGGCTGCGTAGTAGATGGCTCTCATGACGGGATCGCCATATTCTACTCGAAACACCGGGGGACGAGTGCTCGTCTTCCGGCGGGGGATATCGAGCTGCAGCGTAGGTTGTCGGTAGAGGATAGAATATGGGGGATACCTCTCGGAGAACTTGGCCTTGACAAGAGGTATGAAGTTCCTCTTTGTGTCGGCCGCCACGTCCGACGGCCTTACTTTGCTAGATCTAGGTGTCGGAGCCATGTTGAAAACTCTTGGTTGAATAGAGAAGAAAAGCAAGACGGACGGAGGATGGAGAGGAAGATGACGGCAGAATATAAAGAAAGAATGCGTGGGTTTAATAAGAGTTAGCGGGGACTCTTGTTGTTTTGAATCCCGAGAAACGAAACCAGTCAGCAGGGCGGGTGAAGCGGATTTATATCATTGTCTCGGCCTGATATAAATGTGTGTGTGTGTATGTATGTGTGTGCTTTTTTTTTTATAAAAAAAAAAAAAAAAAAAACTCTCCCCTTGTCTCTTCCTCTTCAAGCCAGGTTACCAATCAGGCGGGCAGTCATTCAGAAGCGAACGATCATCGAGAGGGTGAAGCGAGATGTAGGGATTGCAGTGAATTGTACGACCCAATATGTCCAGAATCTGAACCACATGTTTAGAACAAAAGCCAACGACAGGCGAGCAAGCAGGGTCAGCAGGAATAATCAAGAGGCTAGTGATCTTTAAGTTGCAAAGAGAGTGTCAAGCATCGCTTGACAGACTACTAGGACCGCAAAGGGGGGCTAGATGATGTCTCGCCGGCAAGACAGGAATACATACCGGGACCCACGAGGGCGCCGGCAGCCAAGTTGGCGGGACATGTTGGTACATGGAGGGGTGGTAGCGCCCAGGACTGGCCAGGAAGCTTTGGTTCGCGTGCCGCGAGATCTCAGAGGCAGGTCGAGAGCCAAGCCGAGAGCCAAGTCGAGAGCCAGAGAGGCATGGTACGAGGTCCCCTCCGCGGGTCTCTCAGACAAAGATGTACAGCGTTCATGGTTCATTACGGAGCTTCTGGCTTCACACTGGGTAGGGGAGACCCTGGTGAGCGGAGCTGAAGCCGGCCTGCCCATTGGATTTGGCGGCAAGAGCACATGCAAGCAGAGCACAGCGGGCGGAAGCAATGACGAGACGCACTTCGTAACTGTTGCTTTTGGCATAGGCCGGAGTATTGTTGCGGACGCATGCGCATAAGATCTGTGATACCTCATCTCGCCCTGTTGAACCTTGCAAGGGTCTAAACTAGTCTGTGTCGGCGCAGGACATGGGCCGGGGTTCAAGGGCCTTTGGGGTGAGTACTCGTACCGTACATACGAGTACAGCTAAGTTACAGATCTCGTTGGGGGCGGCGCGAGAGCCACTATCACCAGAGGTATAAGCATGTATGGAGTACGGAGCACGGGCAGGTCTTTTGTTCTCTGGTGCTGGTGCTGGTGCTGGGATTGTCCCGGCGGGCTCGTGGGTGGAGGCGGAAAGCGGTTGTGACCTGGCAGGCCATCCATCGAGCCATGGTGGTCGCGGCGATTGCCCAATCCCATGGCGCTCGCCAGGGATGGGCATCACGGTTGACGACGGTGTCAGGCCGGGCGAGCAAGAAGGGCTCGAGCTGAGACATCACAGCCAAGCTGGTTGGACAGCCATTAGCCGGGACGCCGCCCGCAGCGTACAGTCCCAAGAGGCAATCTCGCAACAAGCCTTCTTCCAAGGAGAGAACAAGGCCAGCCAGCCAAAAGGACCGCAGTCGCCAGACAAGTGGAGGGTGCGAGTGGAACATGGCGCTTCTGGCACCCATTCAGAGGAGGCGCTCATCACTTGATGACGGGATAAGACAGACAAAAAAGAAAAGGGAGATCAGGTGGGTGCGGCCCGCCAAGCTTGTGGGCGGCCCGAAGGTCTTTGCGAGGCATGCGAGGCAAAAAGTGGAAGCGGTGCATGACGATGCTGGACGGATGGATGCGAAGAGGGGAGAAGATGTGAGAGCAGAAGTTGAAGAGAGGCCAATGCTGGATGGCTCACAATGATGTACCAGTACGGAGTACACGCCGGGCACTAAAGACACAGGTCCCGTCCCATGGCTGGCTAAGGTAGCCAAGGTACTCCATACTCCTGTTCCGGTAGGAAATATACCTCTGTGTACTTGCAGCCTCCACTGCCATTGGGGGTTCTAATATGTAATGGGTGCTAGCCACCAGATAAGGCAGTACCATGCAAGATACCTGCAGCTCTGAGTGGCTGCAAGGAGGGCAGAGCCCCCCAAAGCGCTCTCAAACAGAGGGCTCGCCGGCCCCTTTCTCTAGCGCTGCCGGGCCACTATACAGTAGGCAGCATTAGTACCTACAGGTACCTAGTGTTGAGGCCTTAGTAGCTGCTAGCAGTGGCAGCTGCTGGGATCCTACTACTAGAACAGGCAATACGAGTACACCTCCAGCTAACTGAATGCTCTGCGGGAGGAGGCACAACGGCGATACTGGGCGAGTACTCGCATGTTATACAGAGCTCAACTTAGGTATCAGGTAGTCGTCATAAAGTGCCGAATCGCCGGAATTAGTACCTAGAGCACCAGATCATGTACCTGTACCTGATCATGCGCTTGTGCTGCCTCACAGCCTGGAAACCCTCCACGAGTTCGCGAGCTCCAGGTGCCACCAGCCCACCTGCATTTTGTAATTTTGCCCTTCACCGCTTTGGCCCGCACACCCAACGGCACAACTGTTTTTCCTTTTTTCGCCCAACCCCTGCTCACAGCTTCAGCCAGCAAAAAGCAAACAACGCCAAAATCCTGCTCAGCAAGACAAGCAATGACATCCAGCGGCATCTAGACCCAAGACAGTCTGTACGGCCATTGCAGTGCAGTGCTTCTCCCTACCTAGCCTGGGGCTACACGTCATGAGACGCACTCACGTTCTGCCGCCTTGCTGAAGCCTGCTGAGCTATCATATCAGAAGAATATCATATCATGTCTCATTCGCTCGGCCAGATTGCTAGACGATATCGGCGCTACCGTCTTCCCTACCGGCGAAGCTATTCGGTGCGCATCCCTGGCGACGACGGGCAGGGTCTTCGGGACGTCAAGACGGTGGCAGACCTGAAAGAATGGCAGCCTGGACGCCTTGTCTCGGATGTCCAGCTTTGCGGCTGGGTTAGATCAGTTCGCAAAAGCTCTAGCGTGCGCTTCGTTGACATCACAGACGGCTCGTCTATGAGACCTGTCCAGGCCGTCGTGGACAAGAGCTTGGCCGCAGAGTACGTCAGCCCTCGTCCTGGCATCATGACGAGCAGTAGCTGACAGCCCTTCGTAGCATTCGCCCGGGTGCAGCCGTCCGCCTAAAGGGCATCTGGCATAGTAGCTCCTCCATACCACCGCCCAGCGTAGAGTCTCAAGGAGGCAATGTTGCCCGTAGCTCAGTTGCAGGCCAGCCAAGTTTAGGTCATGGCCAAGAGCAAGAGGCTGCTCATTCTGCGGGAGCTGACCATGGCCAGGCGCCGACAACAGCTGAGCTACGGGTCAGCGAGGTGGAAATTCTTGGCTCGTCCAACCCCCAAGTAAGGCTATGCTGTTCTGCAAAGAGCCTGTTTTTTGCTCCCCTTGGCTCGTAGATTCGGTCTGACGTTTCTCTAGACATATCCCATTCAGAACAAATATCAAACTCCAGAGAGCTTACGGGCAATATCACATCTCCGTCCGCGAACTCCCATCAACTCCACACTCCTTCGGCTAAGATCAGACGCCATGGCCCTCCTAAGCCAATTTTTTTTCCATGAAAAGTTTCAGCAAACCCACCCCCCAATCATCACTTCATCAGACTGCGAGGGCGCTGGTGAAGCGTTTACCGTCAAGAGCGGCGGACCGTCCGAGTTCTTCAGAGATCCCAAGTACCTCACTGTCTCATCACAGCTCCATTTAGAGGCTCTAGCTCAAGCACTGGGAAATGTTTGGGCTCTCTCACCAACATTCCGAGCCGAGCAAAGTGACACTTCTCGGCATCTGAGCGAGTTTTACATGCTTGAAGCTGAAATGAGCTTCGTTCAAGACATGGATGAAGTCATGGATCTCGCCCAAAGAATGCTAGGGTCGCTTGCCACAGGACTCAGGCAGCTCAGCGCCGCCCAGGAACTCGAAAATCATCGGCTTGACTCCAGAGACCCGGCAGAACGCTTGGCATTTGAGGACCTTGTCGATCCCAAAGAGCTACAACAACGATGGAAGGGTCTGATGGCGCCGACAAGATGGCCACGAGTGACTTACACGGAGGCCATCGAAATCCTCCAGCCTGTAGCCCACATGTTTGAACACCAGCCTGTCTGGGGCTCCGGCCTTCAGTCGGAACATGAAAGGTACCTTGCTGAAAAAATCGGATATGACGAAGCGAGTGACGCATTTATGCCCATCTTTGTCACCCAATACCCGCGGGATATCAAAGCTTTCTACATGCTTCAGTCAGAATCCCCGCCACCCCAGGGGCAGACTGTTGACTGCTTCGACCTCCTAGTCCCCAATCTCGGAGAGCTTGCAGGAGGCTCCATGAGGGAGCATCGGCTTGCCCAACTCGAGGACAATATGCGCCTACATGGCATGGAGGTCCCAACACAACGGAAAGCCAGATCCAATGATATGGGGTGGTACCTAGATCTGAGACGCTGGGGTTGTCCTCCCCATGGAGGGTTCGGCCTTGGCTTTGATCGTCTGCTGAGTTATCTCACCGGTGTACCCAACGTCCGTGATGTGGTGCCATTTCCGCGCCATTTCGAGCGCTGCGATTGCTAAATCCGGCTATCATTTCGACCTTGCGGTACATCAACCTTCGTCACTCAGACAGGAGATTGCCCCGACGTCTCGGGAGGTGGCAAGCAACCAGCCCGTTGTGCTCGTCAACGCCTGCCTACCTCGGACTGTTTCATTTCAGGCAAGCTTGCTCGCACGACAGCAGCAAACGGCGATCTGCGTCAGGGGACCGATTGCATGACGCAACGCCACGCCGTGATTAGGTTACACTGCGTATCCCGATCTTGAGGTTAAAGACGAGAAGGCTTGCGGGAAGCCGCATGTGCCATGATTCTTGTCTCTTTTCAACCATTCTATATATACATACCTTTCTTTCCATATATATACATGCAACGCATACACACACACATATATGTACCTTACACGCGAGACGGGGAGGCCGACACCGCCTATTTGAGAGCCGATGCTCCAACAGCGATTGGGTCCATTCCAGCGAGTCGTTCTCAGTCACAAATGGGGAAATTAGATCTTGTGCAACTAGTCCATCTGCGACAGTGGATGCGATTCTGCAGGAAAGCGAGGAGGCTTTTATTGTGGTGTTGACTGTTGGCTGACAAACTTTTTCTTTTCTGTTCTTTTTTTTATGCGTTCAGCCCATGTATTACTTGTATGCTGCATAGACTGTCTGTTTCCAAGTACTTGTTCCGATGCCACCAAAGGAGCGAACATATTTTGGAGACAATGACGCCACAGGGGCGCATCTAACCGCTCTGTTTTGAATTCGGAGATCTGGCTTGGCTGTATTCTCTTCCAACCATTCTTATAGTTGGACGGGAGCAGTGACATTTGTTTGAGAAAACTCCACAAGTTGTACTATATTTACGGCCATGTTGGGTAGTCGTTGCGTAAAATGTTATAGAAGAAAAGGCTGTTTTGGGAGGCGGAATAGAAATACCCCCATCTTGTATACATAGCAAAAAGGATGTCTCCTGAGGCGGGTGCTAGATTGAACCTGGCTAACGAAGAGCCATTATCTTACCTTACCATTTACGCTGTCGAATCTTGTTGGTGGTCATGATGATGGGCTTTGGCAGTTGCCCTTGAATCAATCTCACTTGACAAGTTTCCACTTACAACCTTGTGAGATTACAGACAGCAGAATACCCTCACGACGACCAACTGAGAGACACTTTGATACCAGTGCCATTGCCACAATCCTCGACCTTGCAGATTTACAACAACTCAAAGCCGAAACCCCCCTTTGACCCCTGGAGGCTTCCAGCTGGACAACATCCTTCAGCTCACTTCAGCTCACTTCAGCTCCAGCCCTTGCCCGCATCAACTATAGTATGCCAAATAACGGGTAGGCGATTCTTTGGGAAGCCTTGCCGTCTTCGCAAAGCGCCTCTTTATTGGCAGTCTTGCCGGGTAACCGAACAGGGCACACAACAACGCCTCGTACAAGCACGTTGCCGCGGTTGTCGGCGTCCGCAGTAGCCGCTGTGGAGAAGCAGCACGGCTCAGCAGCTAATCATTACCAGCTGGAATTGAACAATGGATATTGCGGCACGGCGACGCGCATGCTGATTACCCCCAAAGATAGAAACCGAGACGCCTCCCTGTGCTGCGAAAAAATGACGAGGCCCGGCGGCGCTCAGCTAATAACAAGCAACAAGCAACAAGCAACCGGGAAATGCGCCATTCATGCAACAGCGACAAAGTCACGACTAGGGGTTCCCGTTGGTGGTTTGTCATCTTCATCCCCCAAGTGCTGATAAGACCCCAGCCTAGGAGCCAACAGGCAAAAATCGCGGTGCTAAACAAAAGCAGGCCATCGGATATTAACATCCAAGGCTGAACAGAGGTCGGTCCAAGTCCGTTGAACCCCCCCTCTTGGCCTTGTTCTTTATTTTCCCGCCTGGTTGGGTCCACGGAGAAGCGTCCAAGAGGCAATAGACCAGTTTTTGGCGCACAGTACTAGCAAAGGCGTGGCGCACGCTACGACGCCTCAGAAGCATTCCAAAAGGGCAAAAGGAGGCGGCCAAAGGGCTTGTTGGCTCAGCTCAACGGCTGGACTGACATGGGGGGCTTGTTCGCATACTTGTAAGCATAATCAACCATATCTTGACGAGGCCACATGGCAGCAAATGGCGTGGGGCTAGCGGGCGAGAAGAATGTCGTTGGTACTTTTTGGCCTCTTCCTTTTCTTTTCAGCCTGAAATGAAGAAGAGGCATTTCTAGTCTGGGGGAACTCTCGAGTGTTACCACTTTTGAATGAGTATGAAAGCGACGCGGGACATTTCCAGATTCTCTGGCAATGCGGCTCTTCGTCTCTACTTCGCCTTGTGGGCATTCAAGGTCTAGTGGTTAGTAATCGGAATGAGCGTCCGAGGTACATACGGATACGCACTACCAGTATTAGTCCGCTGGAAAGAAGGAATCTTGGGAATGGAGGGGAAGCTGGAGGGTCGTGCCGTCAGAACCGAGATGGCGTGGGAGGGTGACATGGGAATTAAAGAACGAAATAAAGGAGGGTGTGCGAGTAAGAGAAGAGCAGTAAAGGGACTGAGACGGCCAGGGTTGTGCTTTGAGTCCAGCACAGTACAGTAAGGAGGGAGGAAGCAGAAGAGGAAGAGGAAGAAAAGCAGCATTCGATGCAGCGGCCGCAGCATACAGCTACAGTATGTCCAAGTATCCATCAACAAGGGTGAGTCTATTTGGATGCCCGCAAGTGTGTCCGTGCTATTGACGGATCTGTACGTGTATACCTGCACACTAGGGACCCCAACCAGCCCTGTCTTTTGCAGTAGGAGAAAGCGTGTCTTGTCGTGAGTGTGTAAGATGTATGAATGGGCGGATGCCACCGTCGCAGCCGCAACCTCAGAATGCCGTCTCCGCTGCCAATGAAACATCATATCCAAAGTACATGGGCCAGCTTTTCTCACCAGTAGAGGCTACATACAGTAGTGCGACATCCCAGCACAGGCCTGTTGTATATAGTGATATTTTTTTTCCCTGTTGCGGGATAAGCTGGGACGTCCTCTGGCAATTACTTGAGTCGGGATTGGCCAGGCGACGTTGAAGTAGCAGCTTGCCGTTTGATCCGTTTTTTGACGCATGTCAGCGACGATTACAAGGACCCGTGCGAGGATGTCGTCCAGGGACTCCTAGGACGGCATACTCGGTCTTAAAATAACGAAATAGGCTTTTGACTCGGCCAATAGGTAATCGCTCTTGTTCTTATTCCCATGCTTACCTCCAACTTGCGCCGATATCCCATCAACCATGGACAGCCCCTGATAGGACTAAATACCGTTATTACCAGTACAATTAATGTCACTTTACATGGGGACTCGCACCCCTCCGATTACAAATTCACCGACCTAGTCTAGAATACAAAACGGCTCATAACGTTACCTTTGCGTAGATGTAATCAACGACGTGTAAGTGAGTACTCGTAGGTGACCGCAACAAACAGGGAACGGATGAAACTTTGCACAAGATGAGCTACGTAGCATTGGAGGTGCTTACCATGGATCAAGGTGTCGTTTATTTTTCGAGACTATCCCAGTCCCATTCAGAAGATTTATTCCCAGTTAGCCGGTTTTCGAATCCTCGTGAAATTAAGAGGGTCCAAAGAGCGGCAACTATCCAAATAAGTTGCTGCCTGGAGAACCAAAACACTGAATATACCACAAGGTATCTATTCCAAATAATATGGATATATCGCCGAATGCATTTCACCGTGTTATCTCCCCGGAGATAGGGGTACGGAAGGGTACTTCCAGTTTTCGGATCTCGCGTGCCGTTACCACTCCGACTATTGGTGCTATTGTCGACTAACACTGCTACTGCAGCTTCCGGGGAGTTAGCATACAGATTATTCCGGGGAAGGGAATTAGCATAGTGGTTCTCGAAGTTAGCATATGCAACGTTCACTGTATATGTGACTTGGGATATTAATTGCTTGCCCCTAGAGATGGAGTAGATGAAGTTCTGTCTGGGCTATCGACGCGGAATAGCCAAGCAACGCTTGAACAACTATAGTTGCCTCTAATGGCAATCTATCTTGTTGAATTGCTGTTATTAATACCGACATGTACCCCGGATCCGGAGAGCTGTCAACGCCGATAACGGGTAGCAAACCCAGTGGGGAATATCCGTCCAAACCCATCCAACCATAAACACAACAGCATCAACTCTTCGATAGTCGTAGACAAGAATCCCAAAGACCTAGCGTCTCTCTTCTTAGTAGAATAATTAATTACACTGCCAGTAAGCCACTTCATCGAAGGTGTCAACTGCTGCAATTGACGGGTACAAACTGGTCAACTAGTACTATTCCCGATATCCCGAAGCTAAGCAATCCTCGGGGGTATCTGCCCCGACCAAGTTGGCTGCCTAACAATAAAAAAAGGCAAAAGAGGCAAAAGGCCGATTTCAATAAAACGCACCACGCACTTCATGTGCCGCATGTATCTTCCGAGTCGGCGTAAAAATTACTCTACAGGTGAGATTGGCCGACGAACAAACCCGGACGACAAAAATCATTGGTCGTCTTTCACCGGTATTTTGGATGCACTGCAAGGCAATATAACATGGTACCAGCCTGAGGCACAGATTAATGCCAGCGACATTGTGTAGTTCGACAAGCGAATGGTCGGTCCGCACGCTTAACGCTAGCTCAGTTTCATCATACAAGGCGATGAAAATAGCTTCACTCGCTACCAAGGCTGCAGCTCAGCTATCTCAGCCACACATTCCATGGCTCGTTCCAGGCCTACTAGTAAGTGCAGGGCGAGACGCTCGCTTTGTGCAAATATGCCGGTCCAGCAAGCCACCGATGATGGTGTTTTCCAATCAAGTTGCACAAGCTACAACCTCAGAATAGTGACGATATTTGTCTTTTGGTTTCTGTGACAAATGGCAACGATGGCTCATAAAAGGTTGGGGTGTGTGCATATGTGCCTCTTCTCGTATATATCCATGCCATCTGCAGAGCAAAGGGAAAGTTAAAGAAGGAAAAGGAGAAGGGAAGTGAGAAGAAAAGATGAAAAAGCATGGTTCTGTTCCGGACCATCCGCTGTGGTAAAGTCCTGGTAGGCATCCAGAAACGAACAGAAATATGCAGATCCCTCCAAGGGCAACAAAGATAGTAAGAAATAAAAGGAAAGAAAAGAAAAGAAAAGAAAAGAAAAGAAAAGAAAAGAATAATATTAATAATGATAGTAATAGTAATCATACTTGCTTTGCATATGGACCGCTGTCACAATCACATATCAGCATGTGAGAGTGACATCTGCATGTGCGGAGGGCATCACAAAACGCAGAGGCAATAAATCGTCATCCCAGATTCGCATTTCTTGGCAGCGATAGGATTAAGAGTAAGGTTACGCCATGGCCGCTAATGCATGGGAGCCATTCTTAGGGGCCAAAGGCAAAAAAAAAAAAAAAAAAAAAGGGCTCAGGCGCGTGTGACCAATCACCTCGATTGCTAAAAGGGCCAAGCTTTTGCCTCGTGTCTGGGTTTATTTGTTTATTTCTGCACGCCGAAACAATGCAAGGCTTTGGGGGGGGGGGGGGGTTGCGACCCTCTTTATTTTGTGTGTGTGTGTGTGTGTGTGTGTGTTGAGCGAAATGCCATTTTGCGACTTCGGCGCCAAGGGATTGAGAAACTCTGCATCTCTTTTATTTATTTACTTCTTGTTTGCTTGCTCTACTGTAGGTAATGGATGTGTTTCACGAAAGTTAGGGGTGCTTGCTTCATTACACTGCCGAAATGCTAATAATCCATGCTCATGTTGCGTAGATGGCGTTTACTCTGCACTAGATAAGTAGGTATGTGTACGGAGTAGGCAGTCCGGCATCGCTTTAGAAGCGAGATGTGGAATGGTGAAACACTCACGGGTAAATCTCCTTTCTCTTTTTACTTCACGATGTTTATTATTTATTATTTATTTTGTTTTGATTTTATGCCCCCCCCCCCCCCCCCCTGTAGCCCAAGAACTGGCGCCATGGCTTGTGCCCTCCCGTATTGCATCGGATTTCACACTCGTAATTCCTGCCAAGCTCGTTTGTAAACGAGCTGGGGCCCCCTTGGGAACATGACGCTCAAAAGGCTCATCACATTGCCATTTCATCCAACGATTCCAAAAATACATGCACCAGAGCCCGCACCAATGGGTCCCAGTCGTATGTATAAGCGAACGGCCACGAGAGTGCGGGCTGCCTCTTGCTTACCCTGCAGCGTCATGATCAGCTGGATCTAATATTAACCACAGATAGCAGCATTCATTAATAGAACTTGGTCAGCACCTTGTTGGTGCCCGTCGGTCTGGATAAGCATATCCTCGAGCCAAGACACGTAGTATTAGGGCTCGGGCTGGACGAGACAAACTAACCCATCGACTTTCCAAATCCAGCTGAACACGACGTCGAGCAGCTGGCCAAAGTGCAGAGGAATGTACTTGTATGCCTGTGATGATCCTTGCACTCCACCTTGGGAACTAGTCGAAACATGGGCACGGAAAAAGGGACAGCTGAAGACTAAAAAAACTACAGGTAGCATTTCGCTCTTTCGCTCTCTAGGCATCCACATAACCAAGCCTGCTAGTAAGTAGCATCCATTACAAATGGATGGGGTTTTTACACTCGTCTTTTAGCCTGGGCACTTGTGCTGTACAGCATTTACGCTCCTGGGTACTCGTACACTAATGGATAGGTAGGTAGACAAGTAGATACTACTGTAGGTAATACGCACGTATTGATTGAGGGAGCTTGGCTAGGGATGCGGCCATCAGTCACGAGCCATGCGCTGAAGCAGACCAATGAATTAACCTTATGCCAAAGAGGAGCCCCGGCGCTGAGGCTAGTTTCTCGTCGACGGATAATCGGGATCTTACTGCGTGTCTCGAAAAGCCCGGGTGCGGAGTATTACTACTCGTACTCGAGCACGCTCGGTATTACCATTCGGTATTCCTACTGGGACGCTGAATATTATGTCGAAAAGCGTCTGGTCGGTCGTTTGGCGATGCGGAAATGAAGCGCTGCACGCATTCCGGAATCCGCTCTGATGATGATAATGCTTGGCCCATGATTAGAATCCGCCAAGCTCAGGATCAGCAACGGTCAATGCCACGAGACGCCCTTGCCCGTCGAGAACTCGCGACTCCACTTGTCCACCCCTCCCTGGGAGCCAAGTCGGCAAGCACGGCATCTTAGATTTACGCCAAGTGCTCCAGCGGCTCCACACCCAGCAAGCCACCGTTTCCACCAGGCAAGAGCGAATCTGAAGCTGCTGGCCATTGAGAATTGCGGGTGCCCGGGCTGGAGTTCTGGGTGCAAAAGGGCGCTGCTGCTTGATGGAGCGGCGGCAGAACGGCGGGTTGTGCTACACGGCTCGCGTCAACGACTCGTGCGCACAACCAACACAAGCATCGCCAACTCAGACCCAAACTGTACAGACACGCCCCTCCCCAAGGCGACATTGGACGATAGCTGCCGCGCCAAGCATAGTGGCTGACAACGCTTAAATTCATGCTTAAACGCGCGAGCTTGGCTCTCGGTGGGCCGCCGCACACGAGAGAAGAAGAAAAGAGACTTTTTTTCCCCGGCCGACTTTGCCGTAGCGCCTCCACCAATCCCTGGCCCCTGTCCAATGGCTGTCCAAGGTCGGTGCATCCTGTGGGAAAAGGGCATGGTTTGATGACCTTCCGCCCCTCTTTGCTTTTGGTGGTGGTGGTGGTTTTTTCTGGTTGTCGTTTTGGATTGCGGTTTGGCCGGTTTGCTGCTGGCGGTGCTGTACTGTATATAGGTGCTCTTTTTTTTTTTTTTTTTTTTGTGTGTGTTGTTGTTGGGGTGATGGCTGCAGAGAATGAATGGGGACATGAAGATTGCCATGGATGATTTGGTCATGAGATGCAGGCTGGGGAAGTACACAGGTACAATCAAAGCACAGTATTGGCTATTATAAAATTGTTCTCTCTTCAAGCATGGCCATTTTCAGAAACATGCCACGTAATATGTGTCGGGCCCCCTAGCTGCTATTACTACCTAGGTAGGTAATTACCACCAACTGTGCTGGGTTCCTGGTAGTATTTCATCCCTGCCGGGCCGCTCGCTGGATCGAACATCTTCGCTTGGCGTTGATGCCTCACCAGCCCATCTCGCATCGCCCGTTTTCGACCTGGACCCCAAAGCAGCTTCAATGCAAAAGGGAAAGACATCGTGCAATCTCTCGGCGACCGCAGAGATTGGGAAGGTCATCTATCTCGCCCTTGCCCAGTTGAAGCAGGCCCAGTTCCATTTCTGAAACCAGACTGTGGGATGGAAGCGATGTTGGAAGCCGATTACCCGGACGCCAGAGTCTAGACTAGCAGCTTATCAGCGCTGGTCGAGCCAGAGCCGCACTGTGCGGTGCTGATCCCAGCAGATCAATACTAATTGACTGCACTAATACGCTATCAAGTCTGTTCACCCGCTCATGCCGTTCGCTACCGTGTCGTCCGTAGGTAGGTACTTACATTCTTCTTCTTCGTCGTCTTCTTTCTTCTTGTCTCATGCTAAGCCCTGCAGAGTCAAGTCAAGACCCGGAAGCATGTCTCAGCAGCCCCCCCCAAGTCCCCCAAGCCTTTTTGACGCCGCCGGAGCCGGCTCGGCATGCTGATGGCGACGTCATAACGGGGCTGCAGAGGCACTGTGGTGCTTCTCTTGCTCGTGTGTACAAACCCTCGGTATCCTTCTAGGCCCGTTCTGGCCAGGGGGGGCGTGTGCGCATCCGCCCCAGAGCAAGGCTGGCCGACCCAACCGAATCTCGCGCCTCGCTGACGACTCTTGCAGCGTATCTATCGTCACGTCATTTGCTGCTTGTTTTTGCTCTGCTTGGTAGCTGTTGGACTGTCTTCCCCCTTTGGAAACTGTTCTACTTGGGGTACATACTACGAGTATGTACTCGTACGAGCAAGAACCAATGGCATGGATAAGCATGTTTGAAGGCCTCCTCCAAAGGGACGAAAAAACAGCCTCTGCTGAAGATCTTAGATGCGAATCCCGCCAACGGGCAGAGACGTCGAGTCTGCATGACTTGTGCAACGCGGATTCCCTCTTACGGGTCTAGTGCAAACATGCTTACCTGTTAACCTCGCGGGATCGGCGCGACGCATCACCCACAGTGTTGCGCGTACCACCCAATTCCTGTACTTCGTATGTACGAGGACCGCTCCGTGCTGCTATTACCCCGTACAGACATTGCTGGATACCTGCTCTTACTGGCAAAAGCTTCAGGGCAAAGCAAGTGAGTGGCCCGTGCCTTTCTGGATATCGGCACCACACGGCATGTCGAAACTGCCCGCACGGCAAATGAGTCCCGAATGCCAGCAGCTGCTTCATACGAATACTGTAAGAGGCCACAAACCACCTGAACGGCGACCGTTACATGCGACAAGGCACCGCTGGAAGTCCGGCCGCAACTACTACAACGGGCTGGCTGCGCAGCTCTAGGTAAGGGAGCCCCAGGCTGGCTTCATGTCCGTTTCGAGGCAATACGCATAGCCAATCTTGCTCTGCGGGATAATTGATATCGTGGGGAGCCGCACTACAAGGACAGGTGCTGTAGTTCCTGGAGCCGAGATGCCGCTTGGTGGTCCTCCTTCCTTGTACGGCCGACGTCTTCATCAATTAATTAGCTTCACGTTGTTAGCACGCGGCCACCTTAATCTGTGCCTAGTAAGGCCTAATCTGCATGGCCTAATTTGTGCTGCCGATTGCTCTGATAAGGCGTCTTTTGGCTTTTGCTGCACAACCACAGCTGACGCCTCGGAGGAATTCAACTCGGCAGCAACAGAGACTCATGATGCCGTCTTAGGTGTGGCGGTGAACCATGAGGACGGTTGGCTTCTACCAGCGATTCTAAAATTAAACCTGACGGAGCCATCTCCTTTTGCGCCATCTTATCACCAAATCCGATCTCTTGTTTTCCTTTTTTTCTTCCTCTCTCTCCTGTATACGAGCGCCAGTTTCGTCATGCACCCCGTATTTGGATAAAACGGCATGACCAAGCTTTGACTTGAGCACAAAGGGGGTGCGAATACGTCTGCATTTGTCGGAAGTTCGGCGTCTCGAGCTCCGCTCAACCTGAGAAAAGAAATGCTCGGGATCTGGAATGGAAAAAATGGAAAAAAAGCTCCATCAGCGGGGGGGACCCATTTTGACCGGTGGACGAATCTATAAAATAGCACCAAAATAGGATGGGAAATAGGACGAAAACCGCAAGTAAAGCAATGGCAAATCATGGACCTTTGCAAGCCCCCTCACGGCAGCCACGGCACCTTTGGCTGGGTGAAGATTGGAGACGCGGCTTTTAGCGCTTGGTGAAGAATGAGGCCAGATAGCCGCTACATCCGCGGAAGTACCTGCCAATAGCAGCCGCTGATATAGTTTGCAGTAGCATCGCCGAGAGGAACACCGATGCTTGTTAAGTATGCTTGTTGGCGATTTACCACCTACTAGGTAGTAGTTGTTGCTTGGTACCTTGGCGATGTACTCGTCTATACGTGTACTATCTCTTGAATCCTTCTGGCGAGGATCTAGGAGTTACATTGACCTGAAACGGACAGCATCATCCTATCCTCCATGGCCGCGTGTATATACGTGTAATATGCCATCAAGGACGAATACGGGGCTCTATAGCATCAACATATTACCATTCCGTACAGACGACTGTACCAACTCCGTATTCCATAAATGTCACCAACGTCAAAGCCTCGCAACGCGTAACCATGGGCCATGACAGCCCCCGTGCCGACTTACCCAGAATATGGGCTCCCCTCGGCGGTTTGTTGGTTTTAGGGGGGTGCTTAGAAAGAAGGGGGTGCCAGATACCTGAATCTCGTTCTTTAGGGGATCAACTGGGAAAGAAGAAAAAGAGATTGATTACAGCACATAGCGACAAAAGGCGCGCGGATCAGCGGGCAAAACGGCACAGCACAGGATGCAGAAAGGGCCAAAAAAAGGGGGGGCGTGGGTGCAGCGACGACGCTTTTTGGTTTAAAGGTGTAGAACCGACAGGGTCTCCCATGTCGAGAATTGGCGCTACGCAGTCAGTGGTGGCATGCTAAGCCTTTTCGTCAGCGAGTA
Organism: Trichoderma virens Gv29-8; assembly: GCF_000170995.1. Taxonomy (NCBI): domain Eukaryota; kingdom Fungi; phylum Ascomycota; class Sordariomycetes; order Hypocreales; family Hypocreaceae; genus Trichoderma; species Trichoderma virens. The sequence goes on from NW_014013744.1 coordinate 679,514, forward strand.
TTGAAAATAAGCTTAGGAGGAATTCTATGACCTTATTATACCAGCCAGTCCCGGAGCGGCGCGGCGCTTTTCGTGGGACTCGAGGTCATGAGCGAATGTGAGTGACTTTGCACCATTTGCTGTTAGTGCTCGACTCGACGGGCCACCATATCAGGTAATGTACTACTAATACAGAGACGGAATCTATAGCCGTCTCTGCCTCGTCGTACTGGCACTTTGACTGCGTTATCTTTTGGTGGGCTGGTAAGAACCAAGAAAAAGAAGAAAAAAACTACAATTCTGACGTCTTACTATTCGTAAGTTTAATAGCTGAAGTTTCTCCCCGGCGGCAGAAATTGACACCGAAGCCCTGTCGAGATAGCCATCGTTGCCTCTGGGCATCTCTCAACGAAATCGGGGGGGCAAACCGGGACGCGCGAGTCATCAGCTCAGGCAAACCCGGCACCAGGACGACCGGACTTTTTGAGAGCAGGCAAAATAAATTGTGGTGCCTTTTTTAGGGTTGGGATTTGCTTGGTGTTTTCTTGGCTTAGCCGATTGAACCCCGTGCTTTATTCCCGGCCGCCCACGCCGATTCCGTCCACCCCACACGGACTTTTTTTTATTTTGCGTTGCTGGTTCCTCTGCTATTCTTGCATTGGAAGTAGTCGCTTGGGTCTTTGTTCCTTTGGCATGCCGTCTTTTCCATGGCAGGGCTAGCAAATGACCGGGCTTGTGCATGACGGGTTGCTGAATGACACGATATGAGATGAGATGCCATCTCTTGAATCCTTGCCCCCCCTCCCTTTTCCTTGTACAGTAGGTTATTAGACCGATGCTTTGTTTCCATCTCGCTTGATCCGACTTTTCCACCGGGCATGTAGAAAGAAAGACGCCCCTTATCCTCGTTAACAAAAATCGCACGCGTGGCCTTTTTTTTTTTTTTTTTTTTTGGTACAACTCGCTCTCTCAAACTTTGTGAAACGGGGACGAAGCTTGAGATGAGCCGGCGGATTCATTACGGCGAGAAGGAGAAATAGAGGGAAAAAAAGAGTAGCGATTTGGCAGCGGGAGTCGGACCCTCGCCGCCACAGATTTGGGCGAAACAGGCAGAACGGCGCTTCGGCACGCGGGTTGGAGGCTAACACGGCACCTGAGGTTCCGTATGGGATCCAAATCATTGGCGGTTGGTTTGAGTTGATTTTGGCATCTTGAGGGGTCCAGTACGAGTACAGTAGGTAGGCAGGCGGTTGCATCTTCAGAGGACCGTAGCGGCTTTGCTTTTCTTTTTTTTTCAGCTTGCTTTTGTTTCATCTTTACTCTATTTTTGCCTTTATTTTTTTTTTTTTTACTTCTTTGTTTCGTTCCTCCTCCGTTCAGTGCATCTTGATTTGAACACTCTCGTCACAGCAGCACAGTTCAACTTCAGCCCGGATGCTGGGGTGGCCAAAAAAGCCATTCATCGCTATAACTTTACGGAGGCATCGCTAAAAGCCACCACTAAAAACGGCCGAATCTCACCAAAATTCAGCGCATTTCACCTGAGACTTGCCCGCTAACTGCACCCCTCCCCCCCTGTTGCCAAACCCCACACGTCCCTGCGTCAAACGAGCCGATTTATCCATCCATGACCACACCCTGTTCACTTGGCTTGCCCAACCTTAATTCTCCCTCTCTCCTCCATCTTTTCTTGTCTTCTTCCTTTTACCTTTGTGGCTTATATGTGTTAGTTTTAACCTTGTTCCGTGTGCAGATTCCGGTCTTGCTTTGCGATTGCGCCCAGACGCTCTTCGGATTGCTGCATCTCATAAAACCGGCTGCCCGGCCTCTTTTTCTTCCCCTGCCTCTTCCGCCTTCTTGGCTACGACTACGAGTACATTGTTATCCTTCTGGTACATACATATCCACCACCATAGGTAAGCTGGTTTCCTTGTCCCTCCATCTCCTGCCTTTTCCTGCCTTCCTTTGCGACGATATCCGCGTGCCTCCATGACACTGGTGATTTTGTTTCCCGAGGCTGCCTGCATGGATCTAGTGTTCCCATGCTGAGGCGTTGCTGTGCTCCCTCTGTGCTGTGGTGTTTTCCGCCTCATCCATTCTCTTGCCTGCCTGCCTGGAGGCAACGGCTCTGTGAGAAGGGGAAAAAAGAGAGACTGGGAATGAAATAAAAGCATTGCAAAAAAATTACAAAAGGAAAAAAAGCCGAAAAAAAAAAGAGATTGGAAAGAAGAAAACAAGGAAAAGAAATAAAAATAAGAGGGGACACCAGAGCTCGGTCAGCATCCCGGGAAGCGGCCTTGTGGGAATGCGCTTCAGGCGCACAGAATCTCCAGCACATGCCGGAAACAGTCGAGCAGTTTCGGCCTTGATGGAACCGCAAACGCATGCATCCTTGGGTCGTTGCAAGTGCTCCGTCCTGCAAATCGCCGAGCGGCATCGCCACCAAATCAGACGAGAGACGTCGATTTGCGACTGTGTATTCCAACGGATGGCTCGATGGATTAAAAAGAGGTTGAGCGTCTTCAAGCGATCCGCTGCTTCACACACAATGTGTTACTTTGTCTGGCGGATCTGCCAGCTCGTGCTGAGTCAAAAGGGTACATATGATGCAGATGAACCCTCTCAAATTGAAGCATGGCGTCTTGGCGTCAACCATCTCATCCCCCCCTTCTATATGCAAAGCACGACCTTGTCTTCGCTTATATTCCCAACTGCGGCATTCTTGGCGTAATCAACTAACCCATATCCCGTAGTGATATTTGAAGCACACAGAGTCAGCCTCGACAACTACTGGAGACGACCTGCTGTTGTATTCCACAGCAGATAACAAGTCCAGATATCAACTCTCTTGATTCCCCGGGCTAACAAAAGATCGCTTCAGGCCACCGTGTCTGAGTGATCCGGCCCTCTCTACAACTCTCATCTGGGAGAATACTAGTCCGTCTTATCGGACGCTTTACACATGTACAAATCCGAACCAATGGCTTCGGAGAAGATGGAGACGTATCACGGCTACGTACGAACTCCGGCGGATGCCATCAAGCTGTTTGAAGCTTGTCGGCTAGGCCTATTGCCCCGAGTCCAACGCCGACTGTCCGAGAAAGAAAGACAGTCTATCCGATCTGGTTCAGTTTTCGTCTGGGATGAGCGGGAAGCAGGCATGAGGCGATGGACTGATGGAAAGTCATGGAGTGCCAGCAGAGTATCAGGCAGCTTCTTGACATACCGCGAAATGGAGGGCAAGCGAGGCGGCGGCTTTGGTGGAAGCAGACGAGGGAACGGCAAGACTCCTGAATCCGGCCGTGGCAGTGACGAGGATCACGACGATGGTGAACCAGAGGGGTACCGATACAAGGCGGATGGCCTGATGAAGCAGTCATTTAGCATCACGACTTCGACCGGCCAGCATCTCCATCTTATCTCATACTACTCGCGACCCCAGCCTGGACAGCCCGAGCTCCCCCAACCAACCACCGATCCCAACTTGCGAGCAATCGTCCCCGTCAAGGGCATGTATCCCGAGTCAAGCATGGGCGAGACGAACCAGACACCGGCACTGACCAGGGCGCCGATGCAGCAGCCGCCCTACATGATTGCACCTCAGCATCACCCTCCTCACCCGGCCCATCAGCCATATGCGTCTCATTATGCCCAGCCAGGATATGCTTGGCCTCCATCCCCGGTTGCGACACCGCCGTATGCCCATTACGCTCCGGCCCCTTATTCTCATCCTCCCCCCGGCCACCACCTCCCGGCTCCTTATCCTCCTCAAGGACCACCACACCATGCCTATGCGCCGCCTCCACCTCCGCCCCCAGCGCAGGCACCGCCGCCACATCACTACTCGCATGCCCCGGTTCCTTACGAGCGTGCCCCATCTTACGAGCGTGCTCCGTCTTACGAGCGTACTTCATTGCCGCCTCTGCAAAACACACAAAGGCCTGCAGCTCCTCTGCCTCCGTACCCTAGCCAGCAATATTCTCAAGGACCGACGCCGCCTCGTATTCACGACTCTCCTCACCAACAGACCTTGCAGGCTGCTGCGCAAGCTGCCATTGGAGACTCGCGAAGCATGCCCGACAAGAAGCCTCAAGGGCCTCTCCCAGCTCTGGGTGCCATGGCCAGCGGTCCTCTTGCTCCCGCGCACAGTGGACTGCATACCCCTCCTACACGGCCTTTGAGCTCGAGCCCGCCGCAAAGTTCTCACCTTGAGGTGCACAGTACTAGTGGCAACAAGGCGAGCCTGTCCGTGCTGTTGCATCCTACGCCGGCTCCAAACTCGGAGCCTGGCGCAAGTGGCAGCGCTCACAGCAGCCCAAGGACATCAAACATTGCTCTTGCGGAAAAGGGTGGCGCGAGTGAGGATACACGTGCCCTGAGGATGCTTGATCGCAAGTTCTGTATCTAGAGCAGCGTAGAGCTGATCTATCCCTTTCTTTCTTTAATATTTTCTTTCTTCTTTCTTTAGAACCACCTAGGGCTTTGGGAGGCTATACACGTCATGTTTTTCTTTTTGCGTTTCTTTTTATCGGATGCATCGCTCTGGCGTCTGGAGGAGCTGGCTGAACGACTTGGGCTTTTGAGTTTGTATTACCCGCTCTACCTCAAATAGGAGTTTATTTCCTTTGTACACCTCTGGGTTGGCTTGGGTTGGTCGGAACTGGGCAACAAGCCAATGGGACCTTTGGCTTTGGCGAAAAGGGAAGACTTGAACGACCAAAGAATGATTTGGTCCCTTTTTCTTTTTATACTTATTTTTATAAGTAGTATAGTTGAATTGTGGAATTTTATTCTATTCCATGTTTTTATTTACGATTATCGAGCGTATTTGTGATGTGCAGCTTCAGGTTGTCAACTCTAAACTATATGGTTATTTGATATGTAGACACGAGAATAGCAAATACGCCGATGAGGTTGTTGACATGCAGAGTACCTAGGTAGTTGACTGCTATTCGACCTGGAAAACAAGTATTCGCCTATTGTATTGCTAAGAATAGCTGTCTCTAGCGAAAGATGTGGAATGAAGCCTTGCGGTATGATATCAGAGGTGTGACAGATGTCGTAATCCATCATTCGGTCACAAGCATGCTTTCCCCACGCCTTTCTGGCTCCCGAAAAGCAATAGACTAAACTTGAGATACCCGCTATTTCCGCAATTAACCTTGTTGCATGGTTTTCTTCTTACCTTTATGGCTGAAATATTAAGCGTTGCTTTGTACATGGCTGTCGCCAAAAACTGCATATCAGAAGCTTGTAGATGAAATGAATCATAGTATTCTAAAGTAAGAATAACGCCTTTTGTGTATTAACTCGATGGCTTTTCATCATCTCGGCGGTTTCGGAATACTTCTTGACGCTCTCTTTTACACTAAGATTCGTAGAAGCTGTGGAATCAGTTTGTTTGGTCTATAATTTCGTAAGCGGTCGCAGAACAATCCACACACTGTGCCAGACAAAAGAGTTAACTATCTAGGGAAATTTCCTTACTGCCGTACCGGTGCTGCGTTTTGCTCGGAAGTGTAATATGTGGACTTGTCCATTTACTATCAAGAAGGCCGCGTCACCCCCCCATTTTGCGATTATTTGATACCATCCGCATTAGGCCAAAGCTGGTGTGAGCCCACGGCAAGGAAATGCCGAGTAGAGCAAAAGAAGGAGGGGCGTTTAATTTGCACAAGGGGAGTCGCATATGATTAACAAAACAAATAAGGATGGCGGAGGGAATGAAGAGCCGCGGGCGCTAGTTGCTGCTTAGGAGAAAGATGATGGGGTTTTGGCCCAGATTATGCAAGTGGCTCTCCTTGAAGCAAAGAATGATAAGCTCATGGGATGGGAAATGGTGGGCGTGGAGAGGACGGTTGCATTTTTCGGCAAGATTAAAACCTAGATATACTTGGGTAGTACTGACTGAGAGATTTGTGTCCCTTTTACCGATATTGACGCCATTTACCTGCTACGTACCTATTGAGAGGGACGTGATGTGACAGGGAAGCGGGTTGGAGTGTGTGTTTGTGATGCCTGGGATTGAGCGTGATCATGGGTTGTTTCTTGTATGAGCGCGATATGCGCAGAGAAGCAGAAGAGCCGCGAGCTTGTTCTGAGAACTTCATCTAAAGCTCAGTCTCGTCACGGCTGGGTTTGAGAGTGATGCTTGAGAGATGACTACATATACTCCGTACTTGGCTGAGAGTTGATTATGGTGTTTGCTTAGACATGAAGATATTCCCACTCAGTTACCACAGCACCAAGAATAGTTCTCACAGCACCAAGAATAGTTCTCAAGAAACAGAGCCATCTTCTGGCTCATAAACAGAAAGAAAAAGGTAATTTGAGCAAGTGATAAAAAATAAAGCAGTGCATGCAAATGCAAAAAAAGAAATGCGCTTTCGATGTCTCGGGTATAGAATATAGGAAGAGCCCGATGCGGGGGTCGAACCCGCAACCTTGAGATTGCATCAGAACGTGTGCCTCATAAGAGTCTCACGCTCTACCGATTGAGCTAACCGGGCAATGCTTATGTAATCATAAGATCCCGAGCCAGCTGGTGCGCTTGTTGAGAACGAGTGGCATTAATGTCTATTATAAGGGAAAAGTTAGTGTTTCGAACGCCACATATGATCTTCAGCTCCGTCTTGATGCTTTGTACCCATCAGAGCTTCATGGTAAAACCTTTAGCAAATGGCAGTATCAGGAGAAATGAACAAAAAACCATCTTCAATTACTCAAATGAGGGCGACGAAAGAATTTTCCCAAACATATAAATATCCTGTCTCATTGCACTTTCGCAGATTCGATCTGCGCTGAGAGAATGGAGTAATCGCTTTCCAGACAAAGTTTGTTTATCGAACGAATTCTTTCTGGTCTGAAGATGAAATATTGCTGGTTGTAAAGCTCCATTAAAAGGCATCCCATGAAAGAAGGAATAATTATTCAGTACAGCCCAAGTTGGCTATTCAGCAACTTGTGGCTTAAATTTAAAGGGATGATAGCACATACCAGAAGAATATGTCGATGATAGCAGAGAGAAGCTATAGTAGCTACAGTAATTACAGTAATGGATAATTAAGCAATTCTGTAGTCTATTTACTTAGGTAAGTAATGGTAGTAAAAGATCTTTCCTCTGCTTCTTGTTATGTCACTTGGACTTCTCATAATTGTTGGGATGCTGGATAGCGAGCTCGGGGTGCTGAATGGCCTTCCCAAAAGCACCCCCTATCCCAGATGATCGCCTTTATTGCCTGTAGTATGAACGGTAGCATAAAAACTATACAGATCTTGAAACGGATGGTGGTGATAAGCCGGCTGCCACAAATCCCAGAGAATTTGATGAGTGTCTTCGCATTAAAGAGTTGATCATATCATTCCTGAAACGCTCCGAATAACGTCATATACCGCTGAAAGCAACCTACGCACAGCTTAAAGTTAAGTCTACATGCATGCCCATACTTAAGGTACCTAGGAAACCGGCTGGGAATTCCCAAACGCAGCACCACTTGATTCAGAAAGAGGGATTGCACCGCTGCCCTGCAATTCTACATTTTGTCCCGTGTCTGAATTACCCTGTCCGGCATGAACTAGTGGCCTTGGTTTTTCCTCTCGTGATGACCTCCTTATACAGATGATACAGAGGCATGCTGCAATGAGAAGCCCACCAGCGCCACCTAAGCATATAATTACAACGTACGCAGTTGCCCCCGGAAGAGTTGAATTGGGAGAATCCGTAGGATATGCTGTAGGTGATGTTGTAGACGACCCGGCGGTTGGGGTATTTGATTTGACCAAAAGTATTCGTGCCGCCCAAGCAACCGCGGCGGTTCCTGTTGTCAGATATGGTGTTATGACATCAGAACAAATCGCGCTGTCGGTCACAGTAATGCCGCCGGAATCAAGCGGATATGAGATGCATATATGCGGGTCATACGGGTTACAGGTGTAATTACTGTTAAAAACATAAGAGTTAATAGCGAGATTCATCGCTTCAGTGTCTCCGCAAGGAGGAGGCGCCAGTCCTGCTTTCAAACAGGCAATCACTTCCATCATCCCCATATCAATGCATATTAGGGGCACAGAGAGATAGCGCGAGCATTACTTACAATGGACAGCACCCTATGACAGTTTCACCATCGTGTAGCACGTCCCATATTGCATTGTTTCCACTTGCCGCTGTATTCGAGGCTGCGGGATCTGGAGTCCCCGTACTGCGGACTACTGTACAACCAGACGTGTAACCGGAAGGGCAAATAAGCCCAGGCGAAAAAAAGCCCGGTGGAAAAATCTCGACGTCGTTGTAGTGGTCAGCCACCGTGCTCCAGTATGGCCCTAGTCCTGGTGGATAGCACGATTCAATGAGAGAAATAGGCCGAAACTCAGCCATGATATTCCCTGAACAGCTTCTCGTGGTACATGTAATAAATCTCGTTCTCTTCCAATCATCAGGGCAGTAAAAATCTGAGTAGGCATTCAACATGACTAGATTGTCATCAATGAAGTGTAAAGATTTGCAGCCTCTTGGTGGACTAAAAGTTGTCGTCAAGGGACCAAGATTGGCGCGGGTGCTTGTTGACACAGTTTTCCGTGTGGTCGACATTGCACGATGATTAACATTCTGCTGCGACGTGTCTACTTGTTTTGACGATCAATTAGGAAGCTTGGAGGAGTTGAGCGTCGAAGAGAAAGCTCCAAATCTCATCTCAAATGTAGAGAGTAATTGCTGGCTTATAACGCATTCCAAGTAGACATACTGAATGAAACTGCTTTACTATCTTGTGCCTCCCAGTACCCCTGCCATTCATATTCACATAAAAAGTACTTGAGGATGAGGCTAGGCCAGTGGCTGAACTGCGGCCGATAGTTCTGAGGGTAAATTCGTTTTTGCCGACAATCACCTTCGTATAAACTTCGTATTAAGCTCTCTAATTGGGGCACTCCGCCGACTATCCGTTGTTTATTGGAAGTCCCCATTAGTGTTGTTGGTTGAGAGCACCACCAATAGAGTGTAGCGTAGCACACATGCAGTCTCCATTGGGAAATCACTCCGAAGTGGTGTGGTCACTCTATTCCGTCAAGGCATAGCTACTGGTGATTTTGATACCTGATCATGAATTATATGCATTAATATGAGAAAAACACAGGAAAGATGGAAGGGGAGGGGAGAAAATGACTGTATGAAGACCAATGTGAGCGACTTCTTTTTAAAACCATACTTTAAAATGGATGCAGTGGTTGCTTGTTATTATGCCAACAATATGCAAAAGATGGCAAATTTCATACTTGGGGTTAAACAAGATCTTTCCTGAACGGGACAAACTGTATATCGGGAAATGGGGCGTCATGAAATGGGCTGAAGAGGTTTAAACGCCAAATGATTTGAACCGCCTGTCTTCCATTCACGGCCCGCAATTGATTGAAGCTTGATTTATGGTTAAATTGCTTCCAACACCCCTGGTAGGTGCTCTGTTATCTGAGCCGTTAAGCGGGGAACGAGCTAACCACATGCAAGCTTCTGCATAATATACAGTCTCCCACTCTTAAAAAAGACCAGGATCGAGACTTCTTGATTGCTCTTGGTTCCCGAGTATTTCCCGCCATATTACTCGTTTATTCAGCCTCAAATGGCGAACAATTTTTTGTCCTCTTCATTTGATCGCAATAGCTTCTGTGATGGCTAATAATGCTAGAGCGGATGCTGACCGCAAGGTCTGAAAGACATCTTTCATCCAAGTTCACAGCTGAGCGGTCAGGAGGAGGATATACAGTATGAGTCCTGTGCAAAGTTGGCCTTCGTCCAGACTCTGTCCCAGAGGTTCTTGAATCACAAATTCTCCTAGCCATATTTATTAATGGGAAGGGTTATTCAGCACCTCAACTTGGCTATCCGTCATCCCGAGGACAATATGGAGTTTAAGTATCGTAACAAGACGTAGAGGAAAGTTCCTTTACTTACTATTACTTAAGTAGATACACAGTCTCTTAATTATTTGCTACTATCACTACTATCGCTACTTTCTGCTGCTATTGTTCCATTTCTCTAGTGTCTACCATTACCAATACCTAAATACATAGGTAGCTTTAATTTTGAGACGCAAGATGCTGGGTGACCAACTTGGGGTGCTGAATAACTACTCCCTTATTATTCTAGGTTTACCAATGTCGAAACCGACTGCAAATGCTTACTCACCTAGCCCATGTTGCCAAGAATTACGGGAGACCTGCATAATTAGTGAAGACAGTATTGGTGTAGCTACGTAGATAAAATATCAAGCTAAGATTAAGATAAAAGCCAACATTAAACTTAAAAACTTACTATATAGAGTGATTATCCAGCACTCAACTTGGATCTCACATCGGAAGTACCAAGATAGAGAGATGTGTGGCGGTAAGGGGTTTCTCGATGTTGCTAATACAGCCACTCAAGGTTTTGAAGAATTCTGCCGTGGCCCAATCATCTTAGGCAAGGATGGGATATGTTCGTATCTTCTACAGGTAATTTAGGGAAGATGATACTCCACCAGTAGGAGGCATTTTGGGTGTTTTACTGGTTTCCAAATTGGTGGGTAGTAAGTATCGGTTATAACCACATATAGGTAAACCCGTCAATTTTCTCGGCCTTCGGTAGCCAACTAACTGCGTAGCGCAACTAGTTGGCCACCGAAGGCCGAGTCAAGGGGTAGGTTGTTAATTACTTCGTATATACTCATATGCCTCAGGCTCTAAGGCATACTGAGCATCTTTTACAGGACTAACATAATTTACCCGTCTTTTTTTCATTTATTTCTGGTTAAAGATAACATAACAGTCACCAAAAGCTGTTAGTTGTACTCTGAAATGGCCAACCTTCCAACGCTAGTCTTTGTTCCTGGTGCATGGCATTCACCTGCCTGCTACAATAAGATCATCAAACCCCTACAAGAGAAGTACAAGCTGAAATGTATCGCTGTCACACTCCCTTCAACCACTGGAGACCGGAACGCGACCTTCAAAGATGACCTCGACGCTGCACGCAAAGCAATTTCCGATGAAACAAGTTGTGGACGAGACGTGGTGGTCGTTGCCCACTCCTACGGTGGTATGGTTGGAAACAGTGCTATCAAAGATTTTGCTCGACCACGAGGAACGGCTGCAAAAAAGTCTTCATCAGTATCAAGATCAACTGATGCTCAACATACAACTGCCGGTTACGTCGTTGGCCTCATTCTCATAGCCTCCGGCTATACCTTCACGGGGCTCGCCTTTATGGACCCCTTCCTCGGACATCCTCCCCCTATGTGGCGTGTAAATAACGAGACTGGATTTGCCGATATCATCACTCCTCCACGCCAGTTTTTCTACCATGACTTGCCAGCAGATGAGGCGGAGTACTGGGCCTCCTTGCTCACTCCACAGAGTCTCAAGGCATTGTTCGAGGGGGCCGAATACGCTTATGCTGGTTGGATGGATGTGCCTTCTTGGTATATCGGCACCGTTGAGGACCAGGGGCTACCGGTGGTAGTACAGCGCATGAATGTAGGAATGGCAAGAGGAATGGGTGCATCTGTTGTTCACAGGGAGCTGCAGACAAGTCATTCGCCCTTTTTGAGCCAACCGCAGGAGACTGTCAAGATTATGATTGAGGCTATCGAATCATTTACTGGGAAGCCAGTGGAAGACGCTGCAGCGAGAAGAGAGAAAGATAGCAAGATAATACTGCCAGATCCTAGACTATGGCGGCCTATTACGTGGTATCGGTTTGGGTTGCCCCTTTTCTTTGGACACGTAATCGGAAACTGCATTACCTTCTTTGGCTGGAGCAGGAGGTTACTGGGATTTAAGTAGTGTGGCAAGATGTTATGCCAGTCTTTTATGTTGCATTTCTCCGCTCTTGCCTTGCTTATTCATAGAGGAATATAGATTTGTTAGTACGCCTAGATATACATATTGAGAGACCCTAGACAGTAACTAATGTTGATCAAATACTCTTACGCCCTTGCTGTCATGTTTATAGCTGGCGAGCCTCTACTCTGAACAGTTATACACTGTAAATTGCATTGGCGTATACAAGTCATATGTGAACCCTCCAAGTCTGCGATATTTCCTGGTAAATGCTCAACGTAAGTTACTTTATGATGCTCTGATTCTTTGCGAAATGAAGAGTACAGAGACAATATTAGGCTACCATCACTAGGTAGTAGTAGAAGTAGTAGAAGTAGTAGAAGTAGTAGAAGTAGTAGAAGTAGTAGAAGTAGTAGAAGTAGTAGAAGTAGTAGAAGTAGTAGAAGTAGTAGAAGTAGTAGAAGAAGATAAGATCTATTATTGCTGTAGAAAAATGAAAACCGTTGCAAAAACTACCTAATGACAATCTGAAGACAACCCAACATGGACCTAGCAAGACTCTCCTAAAATATATCTATAGCAAATTTTCTATCCCACTCTCCCTTCAGACTTTCCAGCGTCTGAACAGATACCCAGACCTGTTTCTCATCGCCTCGCAATGCTCAATAAATCCTCCAGAAACACTGAGGAAAGCCTTCATGTGCCTGGAACAAAGATAAGTCTCAAGGCAACGATACTCCTCTGTGTCAATGCCGCCCGCCTAGCAGCCGCATCCGCATTGTGGCCCACACAAATGACCACAGCCATAGTCGGTCTTATCTGTTCCGCAGTCGGCATAAGTTGTACAGTATCTCCAATGGCCGTATCCGCTGTTCTCCGCAGCCCAACACCATTTGCCTGTTTCCTCATCGCAGACCTTCCAACAACCGCCTCTGCTACAGCCATAAGGCGCAGCGAAATAGCAACTCCGCTCGCCCAGATGATGGACAAGCGGCATTGATGCATTGCTAGCAGGGCCATGTTTGCTGGCGTAGGCTGGCGGAAGCGACGCGCCTTTGAAGGGGTCGAGAGTGCGGTTACGACCGTGAGGGTGCTTGGCGCACAAACGGATATTGTCAGGAGAGACATGGTCGGGAAGCTCGCTGGCGTTGAAGCTCATGACGCCAAGTTCTCCGCAGATGCTCTCAGCGCTGAGTTCACGTGAGGTGCGGTTCATGGTGCGAAGAGCGGCTGATGCAGCAACAAGAATAGACAAATAAATTGCGGCCTTCATCTTGAGAATCTGTTTGTGGGTTGAAATTTCTTTCGAAGGTGTGTTGTAAAGAGGCTTTTCAAGTCAAAGAGTAAGAGAATAATGTTGTTAGGGAAATTGAACGGCTGGAAGATTAACTTGAGAGATCATATATATAAAGAAACATCATCGTAAATTTACATCCTACACGACATCAGTGCTTTTGCCATCACATGTTGTTTGCTGCTTGTCAGGTACTGCCCTCGAATTCCCTGAAACACATGACTAGCGTTGTTTGCTTGCCGTATATGCAGTTGCCTTCTCCGCACAGACGAAAACTTCCTTGTATGCAGCAATATTTGTTGCCTAGCGCTTTCGGCGAAGGCGAGCGGCAGAATACTGCCGTACTGAAGACTCTGCACGGATGAAAACTGTGGCCCTTGGGCCAACACACGGACGGGAAACTGATGATGAGGCAATTCCGAGTCCTAGTAAAGACGAAATTTTAGAATATTGGGAACTTTCAACAAACATTTAATCTACTGCTTCTCTCCCACATAGCGACGGGCTCTCCTATCTCCTCTGCCTCTCAATGGTATCACTTGACTTGAACCAACTGGATATCATTTTGAGATCAAGACTGTCCACTTCTGTGATTCACTTTTGGAAATGGTTTCCCTTCACTTCTTCCAAGTCGCCACTATACTTCTGTCGGTATCGGCTGAAACTGTAACAGGTAACTGACTACTTTACCAATTCTTAGCATGAGTAGTTTCTCACATTCTTTAGTCACGTCTGAGAAGCTCTATGATGACCCATTACGCCCTTTAAGCGAAGTCGCATGTTGGAGGAAGAACACTGGATTCATGCCCAACTTGAATTGGAAGCTTCAAAAAGACGCTGGTGCATTCATCGGCATCCCTGCAATCAAGGGGCCCGGTTCTGCTGCCTGCTTTTCTTGCTGGGAGGTCAATTTCGATGGCGTCATGAAATATTTCTTGGCTCTTGACGGCACCAAATCCGACTTTGTTTTGTCTGTGAAGGGTATACAGTCTCTGACGAGCGAAGCGCAAGAGTTTGTAACCCTTGATGCAAATGCCACTGAGGTGGATGTATTGAACTGCGGGTTATCGGTGTACGAGATCCACGCATACGATTTCTAATCCTTGTACATCTTAGACATTGTTTTGGCACTTGTTTGATACATTGAGAGTTTCGATATCAGCATCCCAAACTTAGCTGCAATCATTCACGTCCATACATGAGGATGGAGATATAGTTCAGTACTTTAATAGCTTGATTGAGAAATTTTGGATAGGATTAGGGCCCAAAAGGGCGTAACAGCGATTGTATAAAGCATAAGATGTAGAAGGCTGGAGATTTCTGGAGTAAACCACTGTTGAATGTTACATTGTGTTTTGTTCTATGGAGAAGTAAGAAGAACCCTTAAAAATCTGATGAAAATTATTTATGGGATCTCGCCCAGAGGACAAGCTACTGGAGCTTATTCGAAGTAAACGTGTTATTTTCCGAAACTCATTATGCGGAAGTTTCGTTGGCACGGTTTAATTGTTAATTCATTCAAACAAATTCCTATATAATAAACATGGACTGACCCCCCCCCTTCAGTTTCTTTATCATACAGCTTCAAAATCACCAGCGCCAGCAGAATCACAATCATGCCTTTCGCCCAGTTACTGAGCCGTCTCAAATTTCGCGGCACCAGAGCTAAGCAGAATTTATCCTGCCACATCCTTAATCTCCCAATCGAGATTCTTCTTTTGATCTTTGAGCATCTCCCACGATATTAATAGATAATTCTCTATTAAACCTGTTATCCATTTCACCGCTTCATCTTAGAATATAGTAAGGCTTATAAGGATCGCAATGGCCGTCATTTATCTACCAACCTCGACCAGCATCAGCGCATAGAGTATCTATTTGCGTTGACCCACAGCCGACCCAACGTCTAGGCTTGTCATACATGTTTCAAGCTCCATACTATACAAAGATATAGTATTCCGAGGGAACATTATTATACCCTTCCATGTCAAAGAGGGAGCGATTGCTATTTCCAACTGTCATACACGGCCTACTATGGGCATATCCAATTTGCCTTAAAGTATCATCATCTGCAGATAGAGGATAAAAAGGCTATATCTGGATTGAGGATGATGGATAAATGGTATCTCAATGACCTATTGCGACCATTTTCAACACAAATCATCCCATCTGTCTTAGGCATGATCGACAAGATCAAAGGAACACTACGTGTATCTTTAAAAGTCGCTGACGGACGACTTATCATCCACTCAGTCCAGACATTTGTTAAAGGCGTCGAAAACGTGTCGCGCAAATCCATAAACCAGCTTCGGATATGTCCACACCTGGAATGGGCTCCTGATCATTTGTGCGATGAGTGCCTCACCTCGTGGTCGCTAGTAGGTCAGTTCTTACGCGATCGCAGCCGGGCCCAGATATACACAGATCCAAACAGGGCGCTTGAACTCGCTTCCGTACTTGCTTTCCGCAACGGGCGTGAGACTTGCGGCTCTTGCGTCTTTTGCGAAACAGACTTTACTGTTCAAGCTTTTTCTGAAGGCACCATAGTGCGTGTATGGCAGAACCTTGGGTCGGAAACGACTTACTTGAATAACAGTTCGTGGCAGTGGCAGACAGATTTTCGCTATAATGATGTCGTTTATTCTCGGCCCGGTCGAATTAGACAATTATACGACCATGAAGCGATCTGAGAACATTCTTTACAACAATGATTTGCGGAGGGAGTAATAGACAGAAGATAAGAGGGTGATCTTCGCGAGCTTCAAGCCAGAATATATAAGTCACCCCAATTATAATCTCAGGTGCAATTATCGTCAAGACCACCCCGTTCGCGCCCCTAAGTAAGCTTCCAGATAAAACAAAAGACATGCTATCAATCGCGATGTCTGGTCGACGCTGTCGCTTTTTGTCTATAACCATGACACTGCTTGAGGACATTGGGATGCTACTGGATGTATGTGGCATACTCGAAGATCACTTTCTATCAGTCATGTTCAAGTATAAACTTGGCATGACATTGTCCAGCGGCATTCAATCGACAGAATCAATGTATGAAAGAAGTCATAGATCATTGTTCATGACGTCTTCTGCTTAGATTGAACCTAAGTTAGTGCTAGTCTCTTAAGGATCTATTCAATTTGCACACCAGGCACGCGCTGCTTATTTTCATAGGAATAGTTATCCGGCACCTAGCAGTACAAAGCAGTGATAGCAGCAAATACCCAAGGAACCGGGTATCTACGTACCTAAGTAATAATAAATAAAGAATATTTCCTCTGCTTTGTTACGACGCTTGAACTCCACGTAGTCACTGGAGTGTTGAAAAGCCGCTCCTATTTATTGCCTGGAGTTCGATGTGCTTCGCCACACTAAAGTACCATACTCAAGGTGAATAAGAAAATAAGAAACATGACGTATCAAATGAAGCATCTTTAGGCAACTTCGTATACCATAAATCCAATCGCAGAGAGTGAAGGCGGGTAGAATTCGGGCTGTGGTTTGTCTATTGCCGCTTATGACTACATAAACATACCTGTAGCTTGACAGTACCGTTTCCATCGACAACATACAAACTGCTTAGCGAATTTTGAAGGCGAAACTTCCCAAGGCCTTTCAGGATTTCAACGAACGCCAATAGGTAGCTACATCTTATTGGTACTTGATGACTGTACGATATTGGCAGCATTCCTTCGTGATATGTGGGGGGATTGTATACGTGAGATATCACACTACACATATTACTGTAATATATTTCCATATTCTATTAGTTATTTAATATTGCCGTGTATTGGTTAAAGGAAGAAAAGTATTATAGTACTCACACCTATTAGAAAGATTGGGGGAATGTTGGTATGTGCCGATTTTTTCCCTTGCGCTAAATTTTACCAACATATGTTTTATAGAGCTGGTGCAATTTTGATATCAATCAGGATCGTGGAAAGACGTATTTATGGTTTGCTTGGAAGCTTGCTTAAAGCTTGGTGCCGCTATAATACACGTAGCTTGCAATCTAGACAACTCTCTGGAGATGGCTCAGTTACCCACCCCAGCATGCTGCTGTAAGGAATAATGAATGTATCCTTTGGTGGGCTGGAAGTTATAGGATTCTATCACATAATTCTTACTATTGGTGGTTTATTCAAGGCCTATAGAAATCAGGCAACTGCGAGAAGGGTTATAGTGAGGCTGGAGAGCAGCTCATGTAGATTTTGCACAGGCATTTAACTTTCGCACTATACTACTACATAGCCTCAAACCCCAGGTATACCCATAGGAGTTTATGCGGAGAATCCTCCGAAACGGAATTACCGATACTTCATACATCCTTTACTGTACTACCAACAAAGAAATGCTGAGTTAAGCAGGCCATGCGTAAATTGTCCAACGACACTGAGCATATTACAGATCCTTCCTCACCATCGACCATAAGAATGTCACAGACAAAAGCCATGTGTACGCCACTGTTCACCATAATTCTCCGTTTAATCGTATAGCTGGCCAGTGGAATATTAGGCTTCATTAGTCTTAACCTTAAGACGGGGCTGGGCTTTTTGGCTTGCGCCATACACAGAATCTACCAACCAGCTTGATCATATCTGAATGCCGTAATTAGCTAAGCCCGTGAAACTCCAAGATCAGAGGCCTTCTCCGACATTCATATCCACCGATCGGCCAAAATCAAGATTTCCAATAGCTGAATCTTTAAACTCCACACCAACATACGACGGAGAGAGCCATGCAATCAACCCTATCGCTTACCTAAACTTCAACGATATTAACTCTAGGACGCATTTATTGAAACCCCGCAGTAGGCTAGACTGTAGAGCTGAATCAAAGAAGAATTGTGTCTCAGCCGGGTTTGCCACATATCAGTGCATACACCATGGTATTCTAGACCATTAGTCGGATAGCACTGCCGTAATTATGTAGATTTTGCTCGTAGGCCTTCTGTTATCACTCCTACCAGCTGTCCATCACCTCTTATGCATTTGGAGGCCCCATCTCGGACCATCATGACCCTCGTTGTCTAACCCTATGAGCGATGAGCACACGTCGCAGCGCCCGACATCGACGATATGGCCGGGTTTAGCTCTGGCGTGGATCATTCCTCACTTGTGTTCCAAATTGTCATCCCCGTCTTCTTCTCCCTCGCCCTATACAATGTCATCGAACTTACATTTCTTATTTGGCATACATTCAAGCGGCACTCGGGTCTTTATTTCTGGTCATGCGTGTTTGCCACTGGAGGAATTCTCTTTCAATCTGCTGGCTTCTTCCTACTCTATTATGCATCTCCATCGGTCGCTTATCTGGCGGTGACGATATCGCTTATAGGATGGATACCAATGGTAACGGGCCAGTCGTTTGTGCTATGGTCTCGATTGCACCTTATCCTACATAACCGACGGCGCCTTAAGATGATTTTATGGATGATTATTATCAACGCCGTATTATGTACTGGAGGCATCGCTCCAATGGTTTACGGCTCAATTGCTAACCCAGAGCTATTCCATACACCCTTTTCCGTCATGGAGAGGATCGAAGTCACTGTTTTCTTTATCCAGGAACTGATCATATCTGGGGTTTATATCTACGAAACACTCAAGCTCATGAGGGTGCAAGAATCCCTAGGAATCAGCAGATACGGCCGTTCTCTCATGAAGCATCTGATTGTTGTCAATATTGTAATCATTTTCGTCGACGGTACGATTATCGCCCTGGAATATGCAAATCAGTGGGAATACCAAACCGCGTATAAAACTTTTGCATACAGCGCGAAATTAAAGCTAGAATTCACAATCCTGAATCGCATGGTCGACTTGACAAGAAGAACGAAGGAAATTGGCGGTTTGCCCCGGGGATCAGGGACAGCACCGCAATCGACAACCCAAACTGGGTCATCCATTGCACAAGAAAGCTTGATCCAAACCCCAGGCGATACACACACTGGAGATGTCTCTTTTCAGGCATCTGCTACGGCAGATAAGAACGGATCTTCATGCGGAAGTCGGCCACCCCAGCCGAATCAGGGCGTCATGTGTACTAGGGAGGTTTTTGTTGAGCGAGAATACCGTTGCGCTAGGTCAGACACATACACACACGCGCAATTTCCTACGCCAGGGTACCCTCAGCCATTAGGATGACTCCAGCTAATGCATTACATGTTCATTTTCCAAGTTTCGTCTTGATCTCCCAAGAGCCATGTGCTATTGGCATCTGTTTCTCATGTTTTGTCTCTGCATGCTTTCCTCCTATGCCCTCTCATGGGGTTTGTAATAGGGAGTGGCTGTTCAGCGACCTGAGCAAGCGATCCAATAACCTAACGAACAAAGGATCAAGCGTTATAGAGAACTCCTATAGAAATAAGCAGTGTGTTTCCAGTGCACAAATTGAATGGATACTTAAGAGACTGGCACTAGCTGAGATTCAGTCTGAGCAGGAGACGTTGTGTAGAGTAAACCATGACTTTATTCATGCATTAATTCTGATGATTGAACGCCACTAGACAGTGTCATGCTAAGCTTATGCTTAAGTATGACTGTTGTTAGACATATGCCACATACATCTACTAAAGGGACTATGCATCTCCCATCCTTTCTCCATTACCTGCTCGTGATTGAGAGGTGTGTCGCCAAGGTGAGGATCAATGTCTTTGAGCATGTGACCACGGCCAGGTGCGAGACAACTGCTACCACAAACTTCCAGGCTGCAGCTATCGCAAGGTCTGAGCTTGTTGCTGGTACTACCGCTCTGTTGCTACGTAAAACGCTGGACGCTGCGAAAACCCCTGATATGCTTCATGACAGGTTTTGGGACTGGTGAATAGTACTTTTGGATGGTATAAAGTAGCAAGCTAGAGCAGCGTTGGCTATCATAGAATGCTATACCTGCGCCCTCTGCTGCGTTAATTGTTGTAGTTATATGCCGTTCAACCATACCATCTCAGTATTTTCTGTAAGGATTGACTAAGTCTTGGGCCTGACATATGTTCAAAGGGTCGTGCGTAAATCTGAGGCTGGATCGTTCAGTATAGCCCTAAAAAATGGGAAGGGCTATTCAGCAGCCCAAGCTGGCTATCCAGCACCCCAGTGGCTAAGAGGAGTTCCGAATGGAGTAACAACGTATAATGAAGATCTCTTATCACTGTTACTTAAATAGATATTACACAGTTCCTGGAGTATCTGCTACTATCGCTAGTTTCTGCTACCATCGCTACTATGTACTACTATCTATATATTCCTCTAATAACTGCTATTATTACAACCCAGGCTGCATTAAACTTAAGAATTGGATGTTAAATAGCAAATTTGGGGTGCTTAATAGTCACTCTCTAAAAAATGGATATCCAGTTGTTGCTATATAAGGGCAGATATCTCTAGATAGTCTTCCAGCACAATTCCGTGCGAGAACCAAAAAGAGCCTTAAAATCACTCAGAAATATATTCTCAATGGTTTTATTCAGTGCTTTATTACAAATTTCCTGTCTCTTCTTTGTTTCAGTGACCAGAGCATATACCGTGTTCGAAACCGAATATTACACTCCTCCCGCTGGTATGCAGCTTGTGTCTTCACCTAGTTCTCGCGGCACGCCGTATATGCTCCGGAGTTGTCTCTTTACCATTTTCGCATGCGCGTGGACCCTTCAACATCCCAATGTTCCCAGGCAGTGCCATGGTTATGGACAGAAACGCGGTAGCGTCGATCAGGCATCGCGATTGATGGCATGTCTTTTGTGGTATCTAGAAAGCTATTTTAGGGGCGCAAATGGGATGGTCTTGACAAAGCATTTTTATCTATTGCACTTGTCAGTATTCCAACCTCACATTGTCCCGCCAGTCTCAAAAGACTACAAACCTGCCTGGCAGCAGTGTTGGGGAATTTACACCAATGACCGGCATTCTGGATTATACGGCTCAATAAAATGCTTTGATGGGCAATTTTCCCAAGTACATGACTGTCTTAGCATCCTAAGAAGCAGTAAAATGCAATGCGAGTTCAATCACAATTAAGGAAGCGACAGATGCTACATTCTTCAATGATGATCTTGACGTGCCAGAGATTACTCCCAAAGCCTAATCACGGTGGCTTCAAATGTTCCTTCGTTGAATAAGTTCACCGAGCGGTGAGCGCTAACGTCGTGTTCGTGTTGCATCAGGTTGACTCTCAAGCTCTACCTTGTCCAATTAAACTGCGCTAAGCAAAAATGAGCAACCATAATTCTTTCAACTCAACTCACGGGGTTGAGTACAATTGCATTTGATTCAACGCATATTCTTCCAAGATGGATGACGAAGCGCGTATGAGCTGGCTCAGTGGCCGGCCGCAACGAGTTCTCAACTTGCGCCCGCCTCCAGGATTCTCAGGAAATATGGAGTATTACGCGCAATGGAGTGTCATGGACGACCAGATTATGTTGGCTTTACCAGCAAAGGAGCACGCCACATGTCCATCTCTTATATATCTGGCCGACATCAACGCCAGTTTGAGTAGAGACGACAATGTTGTCGAGCTTAAGCAAGTCACGGAGTTGCCATTCCTTGCTTCGAGAGTGAGACTGTTGAGCAACCGAGCGGGGTTTATCACAGCAGAGTTCAGAGAAAGGTGAGTCCATTTTATCATTACAGTCATAAGCCATCCGTGAATGCAACCATACTGAGCTTATATTCAGCGAAAATAAATTAATCCTGCGCACTCATGATTGGGTTGGCAGCATCAACAAAGAAGAAATAATATCTGCAGATGGCATCGATGGAGAGATTGCCGTTCATGGTTCATCTGTTGCTCTCTGTGTACGCGATGGTCCAGAAAGCCCTTTTGGGAACTGCCTTGGCAAATCAAATGAGATTGCAATCTGGGATATCGAATCCGGAAATGCTACAAAGATAAAGATACCTCAAGATGAGCGTGGGCCTCAGTGTGTAAGCAAATCTAAGACAATGCTTTCCACCACGATTACTAATTGTCTTTAAAGCATCGTGGTAATCTTCAATTTGCGACACCTTCGCATATTGCTCTTGGTGGTCACATTTGTCCATCCCATGACAAGCCATATGCTGTCCTAAGGTCAATCCCAATTACACCTTCAGAGCGGAATAAGGGTCGATATTTTCATCAGCATGAGAACTTCGAATATGGACATAATCATGACGCAATAGCAATTCCAGGAAGTTCTGCCCACAATGATGTTGTTGTTCATCACCACCAGCGCGGTAATCGTTTCACAGCTGCAGACGTGGGCTTACTCACTGGCGAAATCCCAGTAAGTTAAATTCCTTTGCTCAAAGGGTATGTAAAGCTTACAATAATGTGCAGTCCGAGGCGCAACCCACGCCCTGGTATTTCACCGACCGAGATCTTTTCAAGGATTTCTTTCATGTGTTTTCTGACAAGGTCAACGCACGAACGCTGACAGGCTCGATATTTGATCGACTCCCAAGCCTAGTCGGGAACAGATTGCTTGTGAGGGAAGATATCGAGGAATATGAACACGATGAAGACAATTACCATGGATATAAAGCTTCTCACTCTTCATTTGGAACGTTCCAAGTGCTCTATCTCTATGATTTTGACCAAGGTCGGTGTAAAGCCTTGCGTCAACTTTCACCTCAATCCGAACGCCAGGATCTCGAGACACGTCTAAAAGAGCGAAACCCAGACGCTAACGTCACTGTCACGTCTCGTATGTTTTACACCTCCATTGAAGAAGAAGATGACAGGGAAAAGGATACATCCCCAGAGTGGGAAGCGCACATAAGAGAACGATGGGAGATCCGATGGGCACGTGAAAAGGGAGAGGCAAAGTTTCCAACACTCGAGTTTGATGATCCACCAGAAGGCCGTGATGATCCTCGCATGTTATTCACACGCAGCATGATTTGTCTTCCGAAAATAAGGGATGGCGAAGCGCTTGCTATGACGACGTCGGCGATAATAGAACTCCCTGCGCCCAATGCGGACGGATATGTGCATTATTTTGGCACGGAGTAATTTTTACATTCCATTAATATGATGCGATGCTTATTTATACCTATTGTGTACTCTGGAATAGTGGTAAGGGGGCGGGGGGAAGAGCAAGAGGGTTTTGAACAGAAGAGAGCTTACTCACCTTCTGTTGGAGGGCCTTAACTTGCTCTTCAAGCGCGGTATTCGCTATTCTAACGTTATTGAGCTCCAGATCCGCGGCATTAGCCCTTTGTATCTTACGATTTATCTCGTGGGCACTTTTACGGGCGCGTGGCCAGTGGCTTGCGCTGGAGCCTGACAACCGTTGGCACTACCAGCGGACTGATTCTGGGAGGCGAATGCTGTTGAAGTATGGAGAGACTATTCAGCGCCCCAGGCTAGCTATTTTGCATCTCGTGTCTTGAATTTAAGGCTACGTGCCTAGGCAGTGATAATAGCAGATACTAGACGAATATATCGATAGTAGCTGAGAGTAGCAGTAGCAGCGGAAAGTAGCACTAGCAGCGGATACCAAGGAGCTGTGCGTATCATTAAGTAATGGTAGTAAAAGACGCAGGTCGTCGAGCCCACTGCATACGGCCAGATTCGTGCAAGAGATCAAACGTAGCTTCAACTACTCGTCGATCCTTCAAACCCAACGGGTATGGTTTTGCATGAAGCTTAGCTGACTGCCAATTATCGACGAGTGGAACGGTCATCTACTCGTCAATTGGCACCGGCAGTGTCCCAAAATCGCGCCATATGTCATAAGCGGCCACAATTGTCCGGAATCGGCGAACTGCCTCAACATTTGTAGCGGCAATATGAACACCTTCATGTGTAACTACCTCCTTTGTCACAACGGGACGTATACCCAAAGATGGGTTAGGGGCGCCAAAGAGCCCTTCCTTTAAAATAAGTCAAACAAACCGTAAGGAAAGTGCATACACCGGGAATGATTGTAGTCGCAGCCATACTGACAGCGTGTATAGAGCTTTTGCGAAAATACGGAAGAAGTAGATGGTGATGATGAGGACGAAGAAGAAGCACATCATGATGATGACTCTATTTTGTTTGTTTATTTCATAAATCTTCCGATTAAAGTTCAATACTTTAGCTTTATTGCTCTTGCTTTTTTGTCCCAGCGTTGCAACGCTGGGTGGCAGCATCCCGTTTCTTTACCCCCAAGGAGTTAATAATGACGATGACCACGGAGTTCTTACTCAACTACATTGATAATACTCACGGCTGCAATAACCTTTGCTAGAGCGTCTTTATAGTATGTTCTAAGCACAAGCAGTGGATCTAATAATGATCTGGATATTGAGAAGATAGAATGGAGAGGGGTTAAGGGGGCGGCAAGAGGGCTGGATATGGTTTGGTGTTGGGTTTTCCTTTAGAGTTCTCACCCCTCCCTATCTAGTGTAAATGCAGAACCATTTTATTGCTACGGAAGGGGCCATAAGTCCAGGACTCAATTTGACTTTGTGTTTGTATTCGGTGGGAAGGATATTGTTAGACTGATATTCATTCCACTTGGCTCTAAATCATCGCTGTTCTATATACAGCCCCTTAGTACAACCGTGTATGCTTGCCTACCTAGGTATACAACATCTTTGCCACATCTCTTCTTTGGTGATCTTTAAACATATTTCTTTTGCATCTCGCTGAGACATGCTGAATACCGGGATCAATGATGCTGGCCAGTCACCCAACATCAATGACTGCCAAATTGCCTAAAAAGGAAGCTTACCATGCCCGATCGAGGATCAAAGTATTCCCGAACCCGCGTTCCGAACTGATCCCTGTCCATCATGTCAATTCCACGCCAGAGAATTGCATCAAATATGGCGACGCGATTCGCCCAGCAAACCTGCCTAGCATCTCCAGACGATACGGGCATTCGCATCTGACTTTGGGCGACTCTCAACACGGCATCCGACAAATCATGCTGCAGGAAAGACTCGACTGAATCATTGCGATCGCGGCGGGAGATCTACCATGTTTACTTTCTGCCCGCTCCAGGGCGCTCTCTCGGAGTCGCTCGCGTCGCAATCTCTCTTGGAGCTCGATGGAGGGGTCAAGGTGCTGGTTGATCTGGGATGGGACGAGTCCTTCAGCAGCGATAAGCTCGAGGAGCTAGAAAAGTAGGCGCGGACACTCACTCCCGGGATTGCTCTCGCGAGAGGCGGCAGAAGCCGAGACGGAGGCAGTCGAGCTACCAGAGCTAACATGAAGCTTCTAGACAGGTTCCCACCCTCTCACTGATTCTCCTCACACATGCCACGGTGTCGCATCTTGCCGCATATGCCCACTGCTGCAAGAACATAGCTCTCTTCACACGCATCCCCGTCTATGCGACTCGGCCCGTTATCGATCTCGGCCGAACCTTGACTCAAGACCTCTACTCTTCCACTCCCGCGGCCGCCACGACGATTCGCCAGAGCTCGCTCTCCGAGACGGCATACGCATACTCACAAACCGTTACCACGGCACAGAATCTCCTCCTGCAATCTCCTACGCCCGAAGAGATTGCGCGATACTTCTCTCTCATCCAACCGCTCAAATACTCACAGCCCCATCAACCTCTCTCCTCGCCGTTTTCTCCTCCGTTAAATGGACTGACCATTACCGCCTACAACTCCGGCCACACCCTTGGTGGTACGATATGGCACATTCAGCATGGATTGGAATCGATTGTTTATGCAGTCGACTGGAATCAAGCTCGTGAGAATGTGTTTGCTGGAGCTGCTTGGCTTGGTGGCGCCGGAGGCGGCGGTGCAGAAGTCATTGAGCAGCTGCGCAAGCCTACAGCTCTAATCTGCAGCTCTCGCGGTGCAGACAAAAACGCACAGGCCGGTGGTCGTGCGAAGCGAGACGAACATTTAATCGAAATGATTAAAACGTGTGTCAGTCGGGGCGGCACGGTCCTCATTCCCGTAGACTCAAGCGCCAGAGTCTTGGAGATCTCCTATCTCCTCGAGTATGCCTGGCGGACTGATGCTGCAAATAAAGACGGCGTTCTCAAATATTCAAAGCTGTACCTAGCAGGCCGAAATGTGTCGAGCACCATGAGATATGCACGGAGCATGCTGGAGTGGATGGACAACAATATTGTCCAGGAATTTGAAGCCTTCGCAGAGGGGCAGAGGAAGGTCAACGGAGGTAATGAGAAGAAAGAGGGAGCGCCGTTCGATTTCAAATACTTGCGACTGCTGGAACGAAAAGCCCAAATTACAAAGCTTCTAAGTCAGAATATTGAAAACGGAGAAACACAGGGACGCGTAATCCTGGCCAGCGATGTTAGCATGGACTGGGGATTCTCCAAGGATTTGGTAAAGGGTCTAGCCAAGGACTCTCGAAATCTGGTCATTTTAACAGAGCGACCCAACTTGGCCAAGGATGATGCTCCCTCCATTTCCAGGACATTGTGGGAATGGTGGAGAGAGAGAAGAGATGGTGTTTCTACAGAGCAGGCCAGCAGCGGAGACAGCCTGGAGATGGTCTACAGCGGCGGTCGTGAATTAGAGGTTCGCGAAGCTCGTCGTGAACCTCTGGACGGAGACGATCTCGCCATCTATCAGCAGTGGTTAGCAACTCAGAGACAGCTACAGGCAACTCAGCAGGCCGGCGGAGCAGGTGCGCTGGAAGCATCTGCCGATGTTGTTGATGATGCATCTTCCGAATCATCCTCCGACTCCGAAGACGAAGGTGAACAACAGGGCAAAGCTCTTAATGTGTCTGCTACAATGGGCCAAGCCGGCCGTAAGAACGTGGTTCTCAAAGATGAGGACCTTGGTATCAATATTCTGATCAAGAAAAAGACAGTTTATGACTTCGATACACGTGGTAAAAGGGGCAGAGAACGCTCGTTCCCCATGGCCATCCGGCGGAAGAGGAATGATGATTTTGGCGAGTTGATTCGCCCAGAAGATTATCTGCGGGCAGAGGAAAAGGAAGACGAAGCCGTTGACAGCGCCCAAGTCGCCGCAGAAGACGACAAGCTTGGCAAGAAGCGCAAGTGGGATGATGTCGCCAAACAGGCAGCCGGTGCCAACAAGCGGCCCAACATGAACCGAGCGCTCGCAGCAGATGATGCCGATGCCATGGACCTAGGTGATGGAGCTGCCGTGGACGAACTGGACTCAGTTGAGGATACTGAGCCAGAGGAACCCACAGGCCCATGCAAGTTGATGTATACGACGGAAACAGTGGCAGTTAACCTACGGATTGCCATGATAGACTTTAGTGGACTGCATGACAAGCGAAGTCTCAATATGCTGATTCCCCTCATCCAACCACGAAAGTTGATTCTCGTGGGAGGCACCCGGGAAGAGACCACAGCTCTCGCAGCAGACTGTCGGGCAGCTCTAGCATCCGACGGAGATCGCTCTGTGGATGTATTTACACCAGAAGTTGGCACATGGGTGGATGCCAGCATGGACACAAATGCCTGGGTGGTGAAGCTAGCCGATCCTTTGGTGAAGAAACTCAAGTGGCAGAATGTTCGGGGTCTAGGCATCGTCACCATCACTGGCCAACTACTTGCCTCAGCCCTTGCTCAAGAAGCAGACGGGCAGGCGCACGACGACGTCGCCAACAAGAGACAAAAGACGGAGCCGTCGACATCTACAGCCGTTGCCCTTACCAACGCAGCGGACACGGCCACGATGCCGACTCTGGACGTCCTGCCCGTGAATCTCATCTCCGCAGCCCGTTCAGCCGCCCAATCCCTCCACGTCGGCGACCTGCGACTTGCGGATCTACGCCGCGCGATGCAGGGAGCAGGTCACTCGGCCGAATTCCGTGGCGAGGGTACTCTTGTCGTGGATGGCTCAGTAGCAGTCCGCAAGACAGCTGAAGGACGCATCGACGTAGAGAGCGTGGGCCTGCCGCTTGGTGGCAAGAGGAGTACACTGTATGAGGTGAAGAGGGCGATATACGATAATTTGGCCGTCGTGGCTGGTGCATAAAGGGACGGAAATTGACTTTTTTTTTTTCTTTTCTTTTCTTTTCTTAAGCAAAAGGTAGACTTGGGAGGCATTATATGTACAGACTAACTTTCGGGGCTACATGAATGGGAACGGGCCATGTGTATGATTATTTTATAGCCTGCCATCAATACTAGATGACTACCAGATTTGGCCTTCTGTTCTATCTGGCCTACCGTATGTGAAGTTATTATTACATGGCTACAGATACAAGTGTATGTTGGACATATAGTTAGCAGCAGTCAGCTCATACTACCCCTTAGTCTTACGTCTACCTTGTAAATAACTTAGTTAGTCTGAGCACCTCCTTATTTGAGAGTATCTTTCCCTTACATCTTGGACAAGAAACCTAAAGAAGTATTGACCACATGGAACATCAAAGAAGCATGTTAAGCTTCATATAATCCGACCTCTTCACATCACCTTCTGCCGTTGTAACCAGTACATCAAGCGCAAGTCACATAACATAAAATGAGAGAGAAGTTGTTGGAATTGTCCCGCTGCCTAGCCAGAAACTATCTACTCACTATCTGCCAATACCTGTTGCCCAGCATCTAGAGATGGATTTATCCCAGATACATGGGTGGGTTTTTCAGTTAGTCAGAAAGCCCAAGTCCCATCAGCCAAGCCCTCACAATTCCCCTCCCAAAAAAAAAAAAAAAAAAATACTTTTTTTCGTTTTTTTCAGTGGTTTTATCCATTTGTCTCCCCTCCACCCGCCGGGTACTCTGACATCTATCAATAATCGTCCAAAATATGTGCGTTAAAGCTATCGTTGTCAAGGAACGGACGAATAGACTCGTCAAAGCGTGAGCTGACAAGATACAGAGTACTCGACCCACCAACCAGCCTTCCAAAGCTACCCTTGTTTCTTCCTAGGACGACACTTCAAATGTGCATGGAAGGTTGACTTCCTCCAAACCTTCGTCATCAAGGTTCTGTTCGTCCAACGTGATGAATCGTCAAAAAAAAGGTATCATAAGCCGCCTCAGGAAGCACCTGACCGATCCTTTCAACAGAAAATCGCAACTGCTCTCCTCCCAAAATGCAAGGAGCCAGCACAAAAATGCTGAGAAAATAACCAGGTACGCCGTGATGCATGCCTCTCCCGATCCCAGCGTCTAATTACGCCAACTCCATAGCAACAAGTTCTTCCCCGCTGCCCCTTGGGAAATGGTATTCGCCTCGCTCCATCTTACTAAGTTTCCGGATTCCCAGCTTGTCCGATCCCTTCTTTCATTCGTCAACGCTATCAGTCATGCAAAGAACAAGAAGAGAAAATGACTTCCAGAGCCGATGGCAGAATGTATAATGTTGACAAAAAGGCGCCGCTCAAAGACAGAAAAGAAAGAAAGCTGAAGACGATATAAACGACGAGCTCCGTCTTTTGGTAAAAAGCATAGCGTCTCTCTTTTTTTTTCCTTCTCGTATTTGTTCGCGCGCTTTGTAGAGAGAAAAAAGGGAAAAGTCGAATCAGGAACCCTCCTCCCAATGAACGTGGCGTGCTCAGAGTTTCATCAGCAATCAAGTCCGGTTCGCCGTTCCGCTCGTGCGCCAATACTCGTGCGGATAATGTACAATCCAACAATGAAAAACTTTGCCCCAAAGCCTTACAGAAAATCATGTTGAAATCAAAAAAAAAAAAAGAAGGTAATAAATAAGAAAATAAAAAGAAAATTCAACCCCTGGGACCACCATCCACCTACAACCTCTTCAAAATTAAGGGGTGAAATAGGTTAAGATTGGGGTTCTCGCGGTGGCTGACCACGACCTCGACCGTTGCCGCCGCTGCCACCACCACGGCCACGGTATCCACGGCCACGGCCACCTCGGCCTCGCCCTCCATTGAATTGCGAGTTGACATTCTGCTGGCCGTTTTGAGTCTGCCAGTTTCCTTGAGCCGGCTGGTGGTGGGTTGGTTGGATCAGAGCCTGAGCAGGGAATGACTGCTGCTGAGGCAGAGCACCCTTTGGAAGGTTCGAGATGGGACGAGGAATGGATTCGGGGTTTTCGTAGACGTAAAGGCTCTTGTCGATACTCGCGGGGATGGGCTGGATTTCTGTACCAAGATCCCGTTCAATGTTATACAAGTTGAAGCGGTCGTCCCAGTTGATCAGATTAATGGCCAGGCCGAGGTGACCAAATCGACCAGATCGACCGATTCGATGAAGGTAGGTTTCGGCATTCTTGGGAAAGTCAAAGTTGATGACGACATTGACGGCCTGAATGTCAATGCCTCGGGTGAGAAGATCGGAGCAAACCAAGTTTCGGCAGACGCCGTTTCGGAAATCGTGGAAAACGCGGTTACGGGCTTGCTGCTGCATTCTAGCATGGCTGTAGAAGCACGAGTAGCCAAGTTCGGTGATTTTCTTAGCCAGCAGCTCAACACGGTTGGTCGAGTTGCAGAAGATGATGGATTGGTTGATTTGCAGCTTGGAGAAGAGGGTGTTCAAGCAGTGGACTTTCTGCTTCTCTTCGACAAAGGCGTAGTACTGAGTGATGCCTCGCAGGGTGAGTTCGTCCATGAGGTTGATTTCGTAGGGGCTAGTCATGTTTTTGTCGGAAAAGTCCTTAACCGAGAGGGGGAAGGTGGCGGAGAAGAGCATGACCTGTCGGTCCTTGGGGTGGAATTGGAGCAGCTGCTCGATGACGGGGGTGAACTCAATGGAGAGAAGCTTGTCGGCTTCGTCCATGATGAACATGGGACACTCGCTGAGGTCCGCGACGTTCTTTCCTGCAAGATCGAGGATTCTGCCTGGAGTACCGACCACAATATGGACGGGCTCCTGTAGACGGAGGATATCATCTCGCAGACCAGTACCACCAGTTGTTACCATGACGTTGATGCCGAGATGCTTGCCCAGCGTCTTGCAGACTTGTGATGTTTGCATAGCCAGCTCGCGTGTGGGGACGAGGATAAGACATTGGATCTTTGAGACTTTGGGGTTGATGCGTTCCAGAGCAGGGATGACGAAGGCTGCAGTTTTTCCAGTGCCGTTCTTGGCTCGGGCCAGAATGTCCCGGCCAGTTAATGCAACGGGGATGGCTTCTTCTTGGATTGGAGAGGGCTTTTCAAAGCCGGCTTCAAAGATTCCCATGAGCAAGTCTCGCTTTAGCGCAAAGTTCTCGAACTCGAGGCCCTTTGTTTTTGTGACATCCTGTCATCCAACAAGGAAAAAGTACCACAGCATCAGCCATCAATCGAAACATTTATTAGCTATCAGGCACAAGAGAAGAACAAACCTCTGTCTGTTGTCTGGTGTCTTTGGCGGGAATATTCAGGTTCTGCTTCCAGTCTTCATTCCGAGGAGGAATGCCGTCGCTAATTACCAACGTAGAGTTAGCAAATGGGTCAACCCCTCTACGCTCAGCGAGACCACGTCTCCCGTCTCCCCTGAGCAAGGCAAAAAGCAAAATCCTAACCTTAACTGAGTGTTTTGCAACTGATCTGCTAATTGGCTGGCCATTGTTGGCTGATTCTAGACCTCGCGTCCGCGAGGTGAAGTCTTTTTTTTATTTTATTTTCCTGATCGTGCGTGGAGTGGTTCGACAGACCGCTGCAAAGGACAAAAAACCTGCAAGCGGAGAGTGATTTGCTTCTTTCGGTCTCGAGCCCGGGGGTGTAAGGTCGAGGAAGTCGGAACCTGTTCTTGGAAGAATGGGACGACTTTGGGTAGCAGCGGAGAGAGAGGGCAGTTCAGTGATGAAGGAGCCCGGGCTGTTGATGTTGAGCGTCGACAGTGTGATCGTCGTCTATGAATTATTTGTGGCGCGAGGGCCTAGGATCGCATGGAAATGGTATGGAAATCTGTGAGAAATGGGAAGAGAGAATTGGCGAGAGAGGCTCGGGAGTCGAGGCAAAAGGCAGATGAAGCAAGCAGTTATCAGAGGATGCCGGTTTGGTGTGAGTCACGTGCCGGCGGGGCTGCCTGAATGGCTTCACCCGTTAGACTTTCAGCTCTGGACAGGACAGTGAAAATGGGCGCCTGCGACTTTCACCGCTCTGGGAGAAGCAAACAAAGAGCCCTGGAGTGCTATAAAAAGCGCCAGAATCCAGAATCCAGAATCTAGAATGCACGGCTAGAACCGGGATCAACAATATGACATGGCAGTTGAGAGGTGGGATTAAAGTACGAGCACTGCACAAAGATAACGGCAGCTGCATAGTTCCCCTGTTTTATCCGACTGTCCATCCCTGAGCGGCTGCATCTTACCCCAGACGATACAAGGGGAGTGCCTTAGTGCCTCGCTGCTGGAACATACGAGAAGTAGAAGATGCCATTAGAGAAGGAAGGGCCATTGTGGATTCAATGTTTGTATCAATGATAATAATAGAACAATTTAATCCATACATCATGGCCTATTTGCCAATGTAGCCGCCCGCTGTACAATCAGTCAATAGCAAACAAGAACAAACCGCCACCATTCAGGGGCTAACACTAAAACATCCACTGTTCTGGTGCGTGGCTTGCCCTGACAGGTGTCTCAGTAAAATCTCGATTCTTGGGTTACCTTAGGTACTTGCTTACTTGCCTACCTAGGTACCTAGGTATGTAGGTAAGCGAGGAAATGATCAACTCTATGATCAGGAACACCTCAGAAGCAGTCATCAGATTAAAAGTTTATAAAATGAAAAATAACAAAGATCCATAGTTGCTTCAATTTCAGTCATTCAATCTATGATATGATAACTACCTAGACACAACGAGCCAGTCCTGTTATAAAGGGGCCCTAGAAAGAGGCAAGCAAAAATTATCCCCAACACTTGGGAATATCTGTTCGTACAAGTCATATACAGTTTGACTCCAGCACTTCCATCCTAATCTCCCTCTCCATCTGGAAATCTTATTAAAAATTCTTCACATTCTTCTCCGATTTTCCCCCTTTTTACAACTTCATGCCCATAGCCTTGGCAACTCTCAGAGATTGCCTCATGCTGAGATCCAGCATAATCTCCTCAGAGCCACCAGGGATAGCATACGCACGAACATCACGGTACAGACGCTCGACCTTTCCGCCCTGGCCGCCACGGGAATAAGACAGACCGCCAAAGATCTGACTGGCCTCACGGGCGCAGAACTCAAAGGTAATGGTGGACTGAGCCTTGAGACTGGCAATGGGACCGCCGAGACGCAGCATGGCCTCGGTCTCGCCCATCTTCTCGCATTGGTAGACAAGGCTCTCCAGCCAGCTGTACGAGGCCTCGATCTGGCGCGCCATGTGTGCCAGCTTCATACGGATGACGGGATGCTCCATGAGCTTCTTGCCAAAGGTGCGGCGCTTGTTGGCGTACTTGACGGACTCTTCGTAGCAGACGCGGGCGAAACGCAGAGACTGGATGATGATGCCCATACGCTCGTGGTTGAAGTTGGTCATGATGACTAGATGTTTGTGTCAGCGGGACCAGTCACGTCTAATAATCAGGAAATTATGCATTAAAGAGCCTCTTACCTCGGAATCCCTGGTTCTGCTTGCCGAGCAAGTTCTCAACAGGAACCTTGACGTCCTCAAAGGTGATGTAAGTGGTACCAGAAGACCAAACACCCTGGCAATCCATGCGGCGCGTAGTCACACCAGGGCCGCGCTCAATCAGCAGCAGCGAGACGCCATTCATACCCGGGCCGCCAGTTCGCACAGCGGTGGTGAAGTAATCAGCCCAGATACCATTGGTAATCCACTTCTTCTCGCCGTTGACGATGAAGTGCTTGCCGTCCTCGCTCAGCTTGGCCTCGCAGGTAAGGTTAGCCACGTCGGAACCGGCATCGGGCTCGGTGATGGCCAAGCAGATGCGCTTCTCGCCCTTCAGGATACCCGGTGCGATGCGGTCCTTGAGAGCCTGGGAACCGAACTTGAAGACGGGCGGGCCACCGATGCCGAAGCCACCGATGAGGTTCCAAACGAAACCGCCAGAGCCTGTCCGTGACAGCTCGTCCGTCACGATCATCTCGTGGAAGAGATCCCACTGCTCGGGGGCGACCGACTTGACGCCCGAAGGCACATACTCGGTCGGGTACTTGACGCCCAGGAGACCGGCCAGGTAGCCTCGGCGGCCCATCTCCTTGTAAATCTCCTCAGGCACTCGCTTCGCCTCGTCCCACTCGGTCACATAGGGCTCGATGTCGCTCTCAATCCATTGGCGAAGCTCAGCACGCAGAGCAGCATGCGACTCGTTGAAGTAGGGAGAGTGGTAGTTCTGATACCAACTGGGGTCCGCAAAGGGAATCTGGTCGCCAAACGCCTCCAGAGGCTCAGACTGGTCGTGGCTGCTACTTGAGGCCTTGACAACAGCCTTGGCCGCAGGGGCGGGAGTTGGCTCGGGCTTGGGCTCCTCCTTGGGCTTGGTGTCCAGAGAGCCGACCTGGAGCTTGGCCTTGTACTTCTTCAGGATGCCCTCGTTGTGGTACTTCCAGAACTGCTTCGAGGCGTCCTTACCGGCGACTCGCTGCAGGATCTTCTTGCCGCCTGTAGTTCAATCCAGTGGTTAGATGCCGCCATCAAGCAGGGCGGGGGACAAAGGGCGGGAAATGCGCACCAGGATGGTCATCTTGGAACGTGGTCAAATCATAGACGTCACCGTCAATGGTGATGTACAAGCTATCAGGCTTGTTGTGCGACGCCACGTCGCCCGCTGTGAAGATCTTGGCCATGATGGTGATATAATGAATTAATACTATCGACAAGACAATAAAGGCGAATGAAGAGGAGAAAAGGAAAAGGAAATCTCGTATCACGACACACCCTCCGCCGTCCCCGTCCGGTATTTAACACAAAGCCCCAAAATGTCCATCGGCATTCCCTCAATCACATGCTTGGCCAACTGGTCAGCGCGTGGTCTCCCAATCGCACCAACCAGCGGTCCCCAATCGCGCTACGCATCTCCAGTCGCTTTCAGCTTGGCCCTCCGAAGCCACTAGGCTAGAGACATCTGCCTTTCCCCCCAAAGCAGCAGTCAAACGCTGACCTCCGGATTCCTCCCCCACAAAAGAACCACATGCCACTCCGCAGATCCTGGGCGTCCCCGGTCCCTTGAATTCCTCCAGCAAAAAAAGCACGTCTTAAGTCCGTTTTCCTCGTCCAGCGTAAGCTTCAATAGCACATCCATCCCGAGCATGTGCCAGCGACGCCCCCCAATAAGCCACCCCCGGCATGTGAAAAAGACACTTGATGTCATCCCCCCGACGCTGCCGCGGACCAAACCCAAACCACACCTGACAACCTCGAAAAAAAGATGCCGAGGCACATGTCAAACCCCCCGTCCGTCCATCCTAATGCGCCCCATCAGAGTCCGTTTCGTGCCTGTATTTTTTATTCAGGCCATTCAGGAGCGTGGCATTTCCATCCGAGAGCAATCTCGTGCTTTTTTACTTGCCCCGAACCCCAAGGATCTCCCCCATATCGGCTCTTTCCCCCCACGCATCAAATGTGGTTGGAGAGCCTTTCAACCGTTCTAGAATGGAGCATGCGCATGCATCCGGGGATGAGACACTGGGCGGAGATGATTTTCCGAGCGGTGGACTTGCCTAGGTGAATGCAAATGATTCAAGTGGTTTCCCCTATTGTTCGAGCCCACTCTTTCACGGAAATACTCCTTCGTGGATCAAAGTGGCCGAATGCAGCCGCCACATTTGCTGCTCAGAGCAGCTTTCAACACAAGCCCTTTAGCATCCAGCAGCAACACATGCAAAGAGAAGCAGGTATAGCAACATGGCAACACATGACATTTTATTTTTTTTTTTTCTCTTTTGCTTTTTTTGCTAATTCAACCAAAGCTCATCTGCTCTGTAAAACAGCCCTTGGCCTTAATACCAGATGTAATAGCGTAAATATCCTCCCCCACACGCCGAGAACTCCATGCTTCTGCACTCCTTAAAGCAAGCCAAGCCATGAAAATGTCCCTACCCTTGGGTTCCGGTACCAATGCCGCGCGTCCAATGCTTCCATCTACACGTAAAGATGGTTCCAATGCAAATTTTATTCCATTCCACCTTAACTTTTTCCGACCTCCTTGCCCCACGCCGAATCATGCGCCGCCACGAGGCTTTGCCTTGGCTGCAGCCTTGTCCTTCTTTTCCTGCTTAAGTTTCTTCTTCTTCTCTTCGTTCTTCTCATCTAGCTTGCGCTTATGCGCAGCTTTTTCCGCGTCTGTCTTGGGGACCGGCTTGAAGAATCCTTCTAGACGTGCCTGTTGTGAACTCTTTAGGTTCTTCTCCAGTCGAGCGCCTCCACTACGAACGCGGTCCTCGGAGAATCCCTTCTCGGTGACAAGGAATTGAACCAGTCCCTCCATGTCAGGCTTGTCCCACTTGAAATCACAAAGGGGATCGTCTGCTTGGCGCACATCTGGGTTGAAGAAGAGTTCCCGCGCGTCCTTGTAAGGCCAGTCCTCAGGCAAGGTGTACTTCTTCTTGGGGTCTTTTTCGATGGCCTCGACAACCTTCTCCAACGATCCATGCTCTCGGATAAGCTTCAAAGCCGTAGTAGGCCCGACCTTGGGAACTGGGTCGAGATAATCACAACCCAGCAGAATGCAGAGATCAACAAACTAGGAGAAAGCTATGTTAGCAACCACCTGGCTGTAAAATACCCATCAGGTTGCATACCTGGTCTCGCTCCATATTCAATCCCTCCAAAACCTTGTCCAGTCGAATCTCCTGGATAGGCTCCTTTCTCTGCTCGCTGAAAGTGAGATGACGCAACAAAATTGGTGTGTTAAAGCACAGTGTGTCCATGTCCTCACTCGCAGCAGCATACACCTTTCCAGCTCTAGCAAGCACTGCACACTGCGCCTCGGCTTCAGTCGGCGCAATAATGTATGGGATGCCCATGAGCTTAAGCAATCGCTGGCACTCGGCATTGTGTTCTCTCGTTACTCGAACCGTCCGCCTGGAAAACTTCTCCACATCCTCCGCGGTACCCGTCTCTTTGGCCTCTTCAAGGCCTTCTGTGGCCTCCTGCTTGCGCTGGAATCGCTTGGCCAGCTCACCAGACTTGAGCTTGGGCGGCGCGCCGTCGAAGACGTAGAGGGGCTTGATTCCGTTGTCGACCATGCGCAGCGTACGGTAGAACATGCCCATCAGATGCGACGTCGTCTCACCGCTGTCGTTCATGAGCTGCTGGCCATCGGATCGAACTGCAATCAAAAAGCTGTAGATGCTCATGGAGGCGTCCTAGATGCATATGCACAGTCCGTTAGCAATAACACCCATTGACAATGGGAGCTGCGGCAGGTCGCTGACGCACAATGGCAACTTTGCGCCCAAACTGATTCTTGATTTCGCCTTCTTTTATGGCGTCCGGAGCCTCCTCCTTGACAATCTGGAATAGCTGCTTGATACCCATGATTGCGGCCGAATGGTAACGGTGCCAAAGCCAATTCCCGACCGAGTATTGAAAGAAAGAGAAAAGGAAACAAAGAGAAGGAGTTTGAACGCTGATACGAGGTCCCTCTAGCTCTCAACCAGCCGCCGAGATTCTTCAAGCCCTTCTTTTGCAGTCGTGTGGTTGCCTGAATAAATGGAGAAAACGAGGTCAGTTAACAGCAGGTGAGGGACGCGCTGAAGAAAGTGAATGACGCGCCCTTTCGCGAAATCGATAGCTGGGATATTTAAGTGGTTTCCACTTTTTCCAGGCCAGCGCGTCACTTTGCCGTCGTTCTCCAAGATACAAAGCAACACCCAATTACGCCATGTACCTAATAGCTAATAGTAGACAACAAAATAAAAAGAAAGGGAGTTACAACAAGGGTAAAATAACTCATTCATTAGGTAGTAATCTTAACTTGGTACTCAGTAGATTCCTGTACAACTGAGAGCTATGTACTCCGTGACTGCAGGTAGAGTCACATCCATACGACACCCAAACCTGGGGTGAATCAATAAAATAGGCACTCTCATGCATTTCACGGTATACAAATTAAAAGCAGTAGCTAAAGCAGATGCATATCAGAATATACAAGGGCTGTCAAAATGTCTCGACGGTCACCACCCCCTAGCCAAGGCAGCTCGCCCCCCGCCATCTTCAACAGCCAGCAACCCTCAAGACAAGCAAAAGCCCGCCCCAAGAAGCAGTCAACCGTGAGCGGATCGCAGATAGCAGGACATCACTCAGGCCAGGAAAGCAAATGGTCATTTGATAAATCCCTTCCTCTCCCTCCCGTGTAGATGCCATCGAGTTGGAATGTTTGATCTACCGCTCGGAATACAGAGCAGTCAAGGATGAGTCTCGCCTTGCGC
Organism: Trichoderma virens Gv29-8; assembly: GCF_000170995.1. Lineage (NCBI taxonomy): Eukaryota > Fungi > Ascomycota > Sordariomycetes > Hypocreales > Hypocreaceae > Trichoderma > Trichoderma virens. The sequence continues at coordinate 717,760 of NW_014013744.1, forward strand.
TCCACCTTGCCGTGCGGAAAGTAGGTTTTCCTTTGCTAAGGAGCCCCCTATTCAGTCACATGTAGGGAAATTATGCGAGGACACGAGGACACATGCACCGCGTCATACTTGACGGACCTCAAATCAGATCGAGAGTAAAACTCGCGGCCAGGCACAATCTGTATGCCTCTCGGGCCCCTAAATATCCTATTAGTTCGGGGGGTATCGTACACTGCGTCATCCTGGCGCATTTTCATGAATGTCATTTGACAATGCCGCTGGTATTCCTGTTCTCATCAGTCACCTGAAAATGTCTAAATAAAATCAGTCCTCCTCGAAAAACACCTTCTTCCTTCCGCTGCCTCTATAATCTTCCAAGTTGTTCAAGGCTTGGTCAATCTCCATGATGTCGAGCATTTCCGCTTCCACATCTCGAGTAGTGAAATCAGCGCTGACATCTGCCGCTGCGCTCAAGGTGTCGGCGAATCCAAAGCCGGCACGCGCCCGAGTTGTCGGGGTTGGCGCATCATCCGACCTATCACTTGCTCCGTTCCCATTCCCGTTTCCATTCCCATCAAGCTCGTCTCTGGTAGACGGCTTCAGCCTCAGCGTTCCGGGCTTCACAGTACTCAGGTTGAAGGACAGGCTTGCCGATCTATCCGGCTTCCCGTGAACAATGATTGCCTCCTTATCATTCCTCGAGAACAGACGTTTCCTGTGGCTAGCAACAACGGCTCCAATCTTTCTTCCAGGACCATCTTCTCCCTCTCGCACAATGACTATCCTCGACTCTCCTCGAATCAAAACATCAACCGGAAGACCACCATCATCGGGAATATCATCATCATTCTTTGACGAGTCTGGGATTAGGCCAACTCCACAGCATCTTTCTCCCAAAAGCCCTGTGGTAAGGTCAACCAGCTTCACCATTCTGGTAGGTTGGGCACCACTGAACAGGTTAACTCCACCGCCAGATCCTCTTCGAAGTTGTGAATCCCAGAATCTTAGCACTCCCGGAATGACGCAGACATGCTCTAAACTTCCTATCCATAGAGCCAAGCTTTCGTCTTGGAGTGCCTTGCCGGGGGTGTAAGGAAGTCCGATAACCTTGACACCGCCGCGGACAGCGAATAGCCGATCAACACTTGCCGCGGTGGTAGTAGCCAGGGTTGCAGCGGCTTGTTTACGGGTATGAGGCGTCATCGGCGCAAATTCACCGGCATGCTTCTCCTTCTGCTGCGTCGCGATGGTGCGAAGGGAGCCAGTTCCTTCAACGTACCCCGAAACACTGAAGGCAGTCAATGCAGCCCCCTGAACACCCGATTTCAATTTGCTTGACAATGCAGCTCCCGATTGCAGCGGTTTTGCTCCTTCAATGTCCCAGATACCCCACATGCCATCCGCCAATAGAGCAAAGACTGCTCGGCCATGTGCTATCCATGCAGCATCCAATATCGGCTTTCGTGACGAAGATGTTTTAGTAAATGGTTGATATAATGAGAGAAGCCATGAGCCTTGGGTGGGGAAGGGGCCGCGGGCCTCTGGGTCGGGGGGCAACGAAGATTGCGCAAAGTCATATATCCTTACAGCATGCGGCGATGACACCGCAAGGAGCTGGGTTGTATTTGTAGGGTTAAATGAGATGCTCGTCAGGGGAGCAGGTAGGAATTCGCTTTGGAAGGGCTCGACGGGCCGCTGGGAGGGTGACCTGTTGTCCAGTGCAATATCCCACAAATGTAAGACACCCGATGCCTGTCTTGAGAAGGCGGCCACCACAGCTCTGGAAGACTTGCTTGATGAATCGACACTCTTTGGGGCAACCATAGTGATGGCCAATCCCTCGCTGTGTTTTGTTTGGCCACCGAGAAGAGTCAGTGACTCGCCCCAGGAGCCAGAGCCAGCTTTTCCAGCCAAGAGGTCCGCTCTTAATTCTGGCCTTGCCTTGCTTTCGGGCGATGGCGGCGTCAGAGGTAGCGTGACAAGATAGACATCATTTGTGGCGCATGAAACCGCAAATACCATCTTTTCGGCCAAGATTGGCTCGCCATTAGAGCCCGCCTCAGCTGATGAGCAAGGTACTAGAGGCATTACAGCAACCTTCAATACAGCCGTTCCGAAGGCTAGGTCCAGTGTCTGGACAATCTCGGGGTAGGGCGTCTTTTCAACGGCATCTTCGAATTCGGGCTTGTCGACATAGCCTTGGGCAGCTTGTGACTTTGCCGGCGGCTCATCGTCATCCGAATCAATAATCATGACAACATCATCAGTAGATCCGTTTCTCTGCTCCTTCTGGTTTGTCTGTTGTGGCGCCTCCTTGGGGGCTTTGAATCGTCGGCCGCCTCGCCAGACCAAAGTAACGCCGTTATCGTGTCCGTAGATCAGTACGGTAGCTCCCTGAGGAGACTGGATGGGGTATGTTTGGACATCGTTCACGCGGCGCGACAGATTATACCTGTAGTCTCGATATTAGCTCCTTACTAGAAGAGAGGCAAACATTCCAAACTTGCAAACTCACGTAAACTGCGTATTCTGTGCCGTGCGACGGATTCTAGGTGTGGTTGTTGGGGCCATGGCGAAAGGATCTGGTAGCTGCTACACACCCTAAGGTGAGAGCAATAATTTCCAAAGCTCTGATCGTTGGCGCTCAACGATTCTAGTGCATTATTTGTGGCTAACGGATGAATTGGAGGAATCTCAATGGTTTCGGGCGTATTGTATTGGGAACTTTTCTTGACGCGACTTGCCAACAGCAAGGTGAAGCTCAGGAAAATTCGTATCACGTGATGTCCTGGACCTTGGCGACTAACCGTTTCGCGGAGAGACACCTTTTTGTCTAACAAATTCAGTGTATCTCTTTATGATTCTTTCTACTTGTTTTTGAGTATGATTGCCTGTATTATTATGATGTATGATGAGCCAAGATGAAGGACTGTCTGGGTGGTGCTGCATATGATCGTGGACCTGGTTAGCAAGTGTACAATTAGGTAGGCCGACACATTGATTCCACTAAGGCATGAAGACAAGTCCATATGGAAGAAAGTAAAATTGGCGATATTGCAATAACAAAAGTGTAAACACAGAGATAGCCTCTTTAGTCAGAAGTTTACTCAATAACTTCTTCCTCATCAGGCAGTAGGAGTACTTATAATGTGAAGCTGACAGATGATCACCACCATCATTGAGGAGACCAGCAAAAACATGCGTATCACAACCACCAAGAGATTGAATCGTAAGTATAGAAGAAGCTATTTAAGATGCATCATAATAAAAGTTATAGTACAGCTAGGAATAAGGAATGAAAACCATAACGCCAGCAGAGTAAAAACTCAAAGTCCTGGAGATGCTCAAAACCGCAGTGAACCCACAGCAAGATACAGTAGATAGAGAGTCAAGGAAGACAGCGGCTTCACTGGAAAGTGATCTTCTCTTGCTCTCTTTGTTTGGACAAAGGAAATCAATAGCACTCGCAATCTCAATGTATTTTTTTTTTTGGTTTTTGACATGACGTGTTTGGTTACTATGCGCAATCCCTACATACACAATTCCGCCCAAGATCCATCGCCCACGTCCGAAAAGATATAGGAAGTAAACAACACAGGTAGCAACCATATTTTATCTTCTTCTAGCTCCGTCTCTCACACTTGCACACGCCTCCTGGCCTTTATCCCTTTCATACATACACCCGAAGCGTGGATCATGCCAACAGCTCGGTTAATGCCTTTTCCCCACGCCAACAGGTTTATACACAGGAGGTTCCTGGAAATGGGAATTGCAAAATAAAAAAAAATGAAAATGAAAAAATGAAAAAACACGCCAGGCTGAATACACAAGGCGTGTCAGTCAGATAGCCCTGCGTCTCCCTTTTGCTTTCATAAAAGGGCTGTGAAGGTGAGGAGCCAATGTCGCTGCATTCCTCGCTCTCTAGTCGCCAAAATTAAATTGTAAAGTTCAATCGGACACGTAAGGAGTGGACGGCGTAGGGAAGCCGGGGTATGATGTTGAAGATGGCCAAACTCATTCATTTCCCTCCGTATCAAAAAGTCTATCCCTACGCCAGAAATAAGAGGAAAAAAGAAAAGAAGTCAAAACGCCGCTCGGCCATCGGGCCCGGGAGTCAACCAAATGGACATGAGCTACCATCCCGATAACGCCGTAAATGCCCATGATTGAAGGAGATATTTGTAAGTTGAGTATAGGCAAATTCGCTTGTCGTTAAGTGGATATATGGCCATTTGCTCATGCGTTGGTGACCTAGAGAAGAGTTAGCCAATCAGATGAAATTCTTATAAACGAGCCGCTAGCGATGCAACGACATACCCTCAAGATGCGGCGAGAATAATCCTCATTATCCGCAATGCTGCCGTCACTAAGCCTGCGGTGGGCCATGATGGGGTCGAGACGGGAGTCAGTCATGGAGATGCTGCCGCTAGTGGAAGGCGGCTTGGAGCCGTTAATGAAGGCATTGACGGCGGCATTCCGGCGATGCTCTTCTTCGATTTCGGCATTCCGTCTCCGTCTCATGGTAAATAAGGCAGCTCCAATGAGACCACCCAGGACAACAACACCGACAACAGTGCCGGCAGCGATGCCGGCAACGTTGGTCTTCTTCCCGGAACTGGGCGGTGCGTCAGTAGGGGTTGCCTCTGCGGACTGACTGGCAGGGCCCGAGGGAGAGGATGCCGACGAGGACTTCTCAGAGCCCGACGATGTCGTGGAAGTAGAAGAGGAAGAAGATGATGACGAAGACGACGAGGGAGGCTCGTAGTTTGGAGGGTTGATATTGACACCGGTGTTGTATATGGAAAAGAATCCTGGATGTCCAAGGGCACCACAGGCCTCCTGGGGATACGCCGGGCAAGGGAAAGTGCATTTGTCAGTATCGACCTGAGTGTCTTCGGGCGGATAAGCGAATCCGCAAAAGCACTCATCGCCCTGCAGGCCAGAAACGGGGAAGTGGTTGTTTGAACAATAAAGATTGCACGCTCCCGATGAAACGGTCGTGCTCTTGACATCCGTGGCTTGCGTCATGTTTCCTTTAGAGCTCCAGCAGCCCTGCGATCGATAGGCATTCGGCACCGGTGGCTGTACTGGCGGCTGTGTTGGTGCCGGTGTGCTGGCTCGAATGACATGGCTAATGTCGTGGTGATATCCTCTGAGGGGGGTTGCGGCAATGGCCGTGTAGACTTGGGTTGCGGCCACCAAGGCGCCGGAAAGAATTGTTGACGACTTCATATTGATATAGCGAGTGTGTGAAGGAGAAAAAGGCGTTGAAATAAATCGTCGAATCGAGAAAAAACAAAAGAGGCCTACAAAGTCGAGGCCCGTTGGCTTGAACGTTGACTTGAAACAAGCAAAGAAAAGGAACGATTAATATCAAGCTGGCTCCGCCGGGGAGTTGTTGTCAAAGAATAAAGAAAAGAGACGAGACGCGCTTATTCGGCAGGAGAAACGAGTTGTTTGATTAAGCGTCGATTCTGCGTACTCTAAGAAGGGGGATTTTTTCTAAATTCGATGACCAGCTTCGGTTGGGAATGGCGGCGAACGAGGCCTGGGTTGCTAAACGAGAGACTCGACGGACGCCGGTCTGATGGAAGTGAGCTTTTCTCAAGATGCCTGAGCAAAGGCCGACAGCATCTGATTCCTTTGACCCGATGGGCTTTGAGAAACGCTGTCGAGAGTCGGTGTCGTCGGGAAGAAGGAGGGACTGGAACGAGCGTCCTGAAGGCGTGACTTGTTTTGTTGAAAGGGAGAGGAGACGAGAAGGAGAAACGACAGATTTGGGGGGGCGGTCGACAGGCAGGACGGGGGGTGGATGGGCAGAGGCAGCAAGAGACCCAGGTACGTACTGTACTGCCGGATCAGGGAGCTGGGATTAGGCCAGTTGGTGTGGTTAAGGGGAAATTAGTGTGCTGGCTGGTGCGGGTGTGGCCAATGATGGAAGCTGCTGGTGCTAATGCAGGTCGCTGCACGCCGTCAGGTACCGGGTTGGGATACGAAGAGGTGCAGCACCGGCGAGGTACCGGTGCGAGTACGTGTACATGTACCTGCATGGCGCGCATGAGTTCTGGAACCGGTATATTGACGATATATCCATAAGGTTTCTTTGTCTTACCACAACAATAAGTGCCAAGCTACACGCGCACGTCAAGGCTAATATTGTCATACAGCTAACAACGGGCTTATCCAGCGATGTATTCAATAGTTTTGCCTTCAATCCGGTCATCGATATGGAGGCAGAGGTAGTACAGACAGCTGCAAAAATGTAGGGGGGAAGGATTGAAAGCATGGCACCAGCCAGCTCCGGGCAAGGTACCTGTACCTATTGCTTGCAGGTACTGTACTGCCACCGCCCGCGCCGCCAGTGCTGCTGTGCACGGTACATGCCGTCCATGCGAGTACAGTACTCTACCGTACACGCATCAAAAAAAAACAAGCTGGCTGTGATGCTCGTTCCTGGACCGCCTGCCCCTGGCCAAAAGTCTTGTGCTTCGCCTCGGATCCTTGTCTGTTTGCATCGCCCAGCCAATCCCAGCTTCCATGCTGGAATGCAGCAGGCCTATTGGGCTGGCCAGCGCGTCGGCACCCGCCCGCTAGGCCTCTCCCAGGCTAGGCTTGCAAGGCCCGAACCTGTCGCGGTGGCGCCCAGAGACGCAGCAGGCACTGTCAGAGGGAGAAAAAACTTCAGGAACCGCTGCGCTACAGGCTGGGGAACAAGGGACGCGTGGAGCTCCGGCGCGCTCGAGGTAGCGGATACGGGGGCTGTGTCTGCGCGCTGTTACTGCCCAGCGCCAAAATGCGCGCACAAGCCCTAACGGCGTCCCTGAATTGGGCCAGCTATCGGTGTCGCGGATACATTCCCAAGCTCCTGCAGACAGCGTCCGAGTGGCGTTCCGTCCCATTTCCCAACTCCACCTCAATCAAAAGCTCGTCCACACAATGCGACCCTCCATCAGACATTCCAATAATAACGATGACGGACCCGAGCATTGCATCGCATCGTATCGTCCATGTACCAAGCTTGCAGCTTGCAGCGCCCAAACCGCCAGTTCCCGTCCTGCCCGTAGCCGCGCTCGAGTGTGATCCGGAAGACACGGCCATGACGCTGTGTCAAGTCGAGACGCGAGGCAGGCGAATGAGGGAATGGCGGCCCGTTATCGCGCACAGGCTGCGGTGTCCAACGGCCGCTGGCTCTCGACAGGGATCCCGCTGGATGCAGGTTGATATTAAAGGCACAAAGTCGGCTGCTGATGCGTCGTCGTGCGACCAAGGCCAGAAATTCGCGTGCCGCCTAGCGAAAAGAGAGCTGGCAGAGTCCCGTTGGCTCCATAATAACAGGAGAGCAGTGCGTTTCATGTCGTGGCATTATTTTATCCACGGCACACAGCTCGATAATCCACGTTAATCCCGGCGTGTGCAAATGCACAACTCGGGGAGTACGTGTATTATACTGTACTCGGTATGAGGCACCACTTGATTCATCCTGCCGCAGCCACCTCGGAACTGGCGTCGTGATGGTCGCAAAGCTGAGACAGAGCGACCCTCCTTTGTGCCAACTTGCGACGACGATGAGTTCCTTGGCCGCTTCATGTCATCATCTATCCGTGCCCGATTCGCAGAATCCCGCTGCACATCACCGTGGCGAGGCGACGATCAAGATGTTTGTTCCCGAATGATTGGAGGCTGATGCTTCATCCTCTGCTCCAGCATCCAACACGTGTCGGTCTAAGCTAGCATCCAAGTGTCAGTGCCCTGTTCCCTGGCCTTTGCGCAGCCCGCGGCCTTTTTTTTTCCCTTCTCATTCCTTGGCTCTCCTTATTCTTACTCATCGTCTTCTCGAACGATCTGGACTTTCACATCTGCGCCAGGAAATCCTCCTTTGCTAGCAGAATGCAGAGCTGCGGGTCCTCTATCCCCAGGTTGGCACGGCCACAAGGATCCAGTCAACGGCATTTTGCTCGATGAAGCCACAATCTTACCTTCACCGCATTCTGGCTTGTGCCATGCATAGACAATTAGAACTGATACGGTGCTTGCACCGTACACGTACTCATACATGGAGAGTGCTAAGATAGGTGATGACACCTGTAGCTTGAATCAAGGCAGCAGAAAAACCTGTTTTCTGCGCCTCGATGTGTCAACGAACTTGAGCGATTAATCCATGGTTATGAACAAGCCGCCGGGACTTTGATTTCCGGCATAGTGCCTCGGGGACTTTACGCGTGGCATCACAACTCGCAACTCGCGTGTTCCGAGCGCCACCCATTCACCTCATCATCAAATGCGTCAATGCCTGCACATGGTCCATGTGTAAAGGTAGGGCTTGCCCTTCAGCTCGGTGTCCGGCTAGCATCCTAAAGCGATGACAGCTACGGCGTCACCTAGTTAGAAGCAGGTCCTCGTTGACAAGATGCTCTCCGAGGCTCGTACTAGTTCGAGTAGTAATACTTCGTACGGAGTACTTGGTAGTGCTAATGCTTTCCAACCCATACGAGTACTCCATTCTCTGTCATAAGCCCCGAGCCTTCCGTGAATTGTTAACATCCATTACCCGGGCGAACTCGGCAGCTTTTTGCCCTAAGCCATGCTCATTCCGCATTGGTCACCTGGAGTACCAACGTTTCTTTCACGTAAACATACAAAAGGCATTCGGTGTTCTATGCGCCCCGTACGTGGATGATAAGATGCGGTGGACAGCTTCTAAAAATACCACAACTCCTTTTCTGCGGACAGGATATATAGTTTGCAGGATATCTCCAGGACGGGCTAAACAGACGGATGGTTTAATCTTCGTGGATTGTACTTTGCTAGCAACTGGATTGCGATAACCAGAAAACCAAAAGGCAGATTATAATGTACTCTACGCTGCCTGATATATACAAGAAAATCCGCCCATTTCAAGTCAATCATGATGCTCGCAGAATCCATACACATTGGGTTTTGGACCCAGATGGTCAAGATGTCTGATTCGGATCCCTTATTGGGAGAAGAAGCTAAATTGTCAAAGAGGGCAAATACACAGCATGGTCTATGGGGCATGGCCCGAGCCATAACTCTCGTCTCGTAATTGAAACAGCTCCTTTATCGTAAAATACTGTGCTGTGCTTGCCTTTCTATCCCACAATATATACACCAATTCTCTTATCTTGGTAGGGATAATATCATTTACATTTCGGGACTGTGACGGCTCTTATTCTTGAAGTTCCGATCTACGCTCTGCTCACGTAGACGCTTCCAGGCGGCATTCAAAGACATCATCACTAAGATAAAATGTTCAGAAAGTTAGAATATGGCATATGCAAGTGGTGAGAATGCAATGTTATAGCCGGCTCATGCTGTTACGATATCAGTTTTAGATACCATGCCAGAGACGCTTGTTCATAGGCACTTATTGGTTGAGATCTTCCGACATATATGTCCACAAGATAACTCATTATTTGTACTCGTTAGGCATACCATTTTTGGATCAATGAACAACGCAAGCAGCGAAAGTACGTTGGGCTATCTAACTTGATGATCTATTGAACAACATCGTGGATGGTGATCCGGTGAGGTTTGGCTGATATAGTAAATATTGTACATATCTCAACACGATGGACACACGTGAGTATGAACTCGCGCTCTCTTGGGCATGACTTACATCGCTCTGGTGAATCATAGACACACAAATCTAATTTACACGACACACGCCATATTTGAGACAACTGGGAAGGTCAAATATAGTCGTCGCCATTCTAAAACCCAGCAGTGGCCATGGCCGTGCACACTACGACACTGGCGAGCAACTCCTCTGATGCATCAATAATATGAGATTTGATGATTCATTTTCCCGGGTAGATACTTAAAGGTAGGCAGATTACAGTTGCAATGAAAGAAAACACCCAAAATGCCAATACCTACCTAGTGAGTATATGAGAAAGATTCCCTTAGATGTAGCTATCATACAAAGTATAAGTGTACTTAGGTCATCGTCACGACGACCGCCATGCCGCGACCAAAGTCATACAGACACGGGATAGAGCTATGAACTTGTTAATGATCACCATGTGCGTGGCGACCAAGCTTTTGATGATGCAGAGATGCAAATGGCTGACGACATTTGCAGAGACAAAAGGGGTCCCCTGATTCTGCCGTTACAGAATGATGCGGTGAGCGCAGTTTTGCCATATTCGTAATCCCTGCCAATTGCTTGCAAGACTACAGTCATACGTCTGAAACACCAAAAACAAGCAGCAAATAATAGACTACTTTCACAGTGGTATTCTCTTTCTCCCTTAATGCCGCATTTCGAATTTGATCTAGTCCGATTGGCAGAGATTCTCAGAAAGCAGATCTACACGCATTTGAGCTGCCATGTACATGTAGTAATACAAGATGCTTCATTCAAAGACAGTCCCTTGAATCGACTGCCTATCTACCTATTGTTTGGCGCCTCGGTGAGTCATTACGCAGGTACTCGATGCAAGGGAAGAGTACCCGAGTACGACGCGGTTTGGCCGCCACAGATACACAAGATTAGAATTATTTACCTATCTACGGAATACCTAGTAATATGCAGTTGCACGGGGTTCACTTCGTGCTCCGTTCGGACACTTAGATGTTGTAGTACTGCCCTATAATACCGTGCTTGTAGTCGAAATTCAGTAGGTACCTACCTAGACGCAACTTTTTGATACAGTTCCGAAGCAATGGAAGACAGTGCAGGAATAAGGGACTTCATAGCGCCATCGTCATGCCATGTCACAGACGCCTTGTCGCATCATGAGCGGCGGAACTTTGGCCCCGTTCCGATAAAGGCAAAGTAGCACAACATGGAAAGTAATACTGCACAAGCCTGAGACATTGGTAAATGGTACCTCGCACGGCAACTTTGGCAGTACCTTACTCGTAATATTTGGGTTGAAGCTAGCGCGGCCTGAGGCAGCGACACCACCGTTTTGTTGATCTCGGTTGCCCCATCAGCCAGTTAGGCTCGGCCCTGGCCAAAGTTGGGGTAAAGCCTATGTACCTCCAGCAGCCTTTTTAGGTGCAAGGGAACTTCCGCGGCCGTCTGGTAGCGCCCCTTGCAGGGAGTTGTGCGTCATCGGCTCGTCAGCACAGGCACCAATAGGCGCGTCCAGCACGCAAACGGCGGGCACGAGGCCAGAAGCCCGCCCTGTTTTGATTAGCCAAGTCCAGTGACCTCTCGATATCGCAGCCACCAATGCTACATTGGTACCTGGAGCACGCCGCTCTGGTACTAAGCTGCCTGCCACCCTCTTATCTAATGCCCGCTACGGCCACTACAAAGGCAGCTTCGTCATCCTCCCTCTCCTCTGGCAGCAACCAATCCATCCATCCTTCATCCATTCCATCCCATCCCATCTCCCAAACCACATCGTTAATCTCTAAGCGTCGCCCAACATGAAGAGCGCCTTGATTGCCGCTGCGGCGCTTGTTGGCTCCGCCCAAGCTGGCGTCCACAAGATGAAGCTGCAAAAGGTTTCCCTCGAGCAGCAGCTGGTATGACAAGCCCAACCCGCAGTGAACGGGCCAGAGCACGAGCGCTGACTGACATTTCGCTTTTCGTTTCATCAGGAGGGTTCGACCATCGAGTCCCAGGTCCAGCACCTCGGCCAGAAGTACATGGGCGTCCGCCCTACCAGCCGTGCCGACGTCATGTTCAACGACAAGCTGCCCAAGATCCAGGGCGGTCACCCAGTGCCCGTCACCAACTTCATGAACGCCCAATGTAAGTCATCAACCTGCACACCGCGGCAATCTCCCAGCATTGCGTGCAGGCTTACTAACTCGGTCGGATAGACTTCTCTGAGATCACCATTGGCACTCCCCCCCAGACTTTCAAGGTTGTCCTTGACACGGGAAGCTCCAACCTTTGGGTCCCCTCGCAGTCTTGCAACAGCATTGCCTGCTTCCTGCACGCCACGTACGATTCGTCTTCCTCGTCGACGTACAAGCAGAACGGATCCGACTTTGAGATCCACTATGGATCAGGCAGCTTGACTGGCTTCATCTCCAATGATGTCGTCACCATTGGTGACCTCAAGATCCAGAAGCAGGACTTTGCCGAGGCTACCAGCGAGCCCGGCCTTGCCTTTGCTTTCGGCCGCTTCGACGGCATCCTTGGCCTTGGCTACGATACCATTTCGGTGAACGGCATTATCCCTCCCTTCTACCAGATGGTCAACCAGAAGCTTCTGGATGAGCCCGTCTTTGCTTTCTACCTGGGAAGTGGCGACGAGGGTTCCGAGGCCGTCTTCGGTGGTGTCGACGAGTCTCACTACTCTGGAAAGATTGAGTACATTCCCCTCCGCCGCAAGGCTTACTGGGAGGTGGACCTCGATTCCATTGCCTTTGGCGACGAGGTTGCCGAGCTCGAGAACACCGGCGCCATCCTCGACACCGGCACTTCTCTCAACGTTCTTCCCTCCGGCCTCGCCGAGCTTCTCAATGCTGAGATTGGCGCCAAGAAGGGCTTTGGCGGCCAGTACACTGTTGACTGCTCCAAGCGGGACTCCCTTCCCGACATCACCTTCAGCCTGGCCGGTTCCAAGTACAGCCTTCCTGCCACTGACTACATCATCGAGATGTCTGGCAACTGCATTTCTTCCTTCCAGGGCATGGACTTCCCCGAGCCCGTGGGTCCTCTTGTTATTCTTGGCGATGCTTTCTTGCGCCGATACTACTCTGTCTATGACCTCGGCAAGAATGCCGTTGGTCTTGCCAAGGCCAAATAAATAGTTCAGTAGCACGTGCTGGAACTGGGTGTATCTAAGAGGAGCACTGCTTGTGTGTTGGCAGAAGCCAGTTTTGGTTAATTGAGCAGCTTTGAGTGCAGGACTACAGTATTGCGGGGAGTATGGATCAAGACTGCAACGTCGTTTATGTAATATAATGGATACTGGTTCCCATTTGCTGTGCCACGATTTAATTTGATGTCATTGAATTGTTGCATGATGCCATTCTCGGATTAATGATAAATGTCGACTTGGTACTTGACTATAGGGACTGTGTGCGAGTGCATTTGTGCCTTCTACTTGTATCGTTGGGCCTCTCTTGTAGGATATTGGTGCATGTCAACCACCAGACAGATCTACCAAGTACATGTAAGAGCTAAGGTGTGAGATTCTGTGCATTGCTAGCACCATACTAAATAGAGGTAGCTTGATAGGCAAGATAGAGTCTGCATGGGATCCATTACCCTGCATTACTGCCAAACATTTACAATCTTGACGGGTTGGTGTTTAGGGCCCAGGGAACATTGGTCATTTGACAATATGGAACAATCTCGGGCTAAAGAAACTTTGGAGGATGGATATTTTAATTTAGATACTTGAAGTTAGAGGGTTGATGCCTAGGTATAGTAGGTACTATACCTACCTCTAATTGGAAACTATCTTAGTACCCGTGGATGTTTTTGGTGCTTCTCCCCTACAGATGCATAATGCAACTTTACTTACTACTAAGGTAGGTTCTTATTAGTAAGTGCCTAGATATTTGATGTCATGTCACCGTTCATTCATCCATTTAATAAAAGGTGCATGCAAGAGACTAAATCTATTCCATGCATTAGCAACACCTTATTTGACGAGGTGGCTTTGTACTGTAAATTGGTGCCACAATGAACCTAATCGATCACAATGGCTCTCCAGTAGGGTAGCCTCGATTCTTCCAGCGCAGCCGCAGCGGGTCAGCGGCCGTCACAGAGCATCACAGGAGGGGCGCGGCGCCTGTTTTGGGGGGATTCAAGGAAATCACGTGCAGGCAATTTTAGACTTTTCCCTCGAGAGAGTTAGCGTGATCCTGGCCCAGGGAAGTACTTGGCGATCCAGGACACATTCTTCCTCAGCAGGCTCAACAACGGCAATCCATCGTGCAGCCGCCTAGAAAACCGCGGAAATTTGCTCACCATCGCCTCCGGCTGCCTGTCGTGGCGATTTGCAGGCGCGGCGTTTGATTGCACTGCGTCTGGTGGATGTAGACGCTTTGCCCGGGCCTTGATGAAAAGGTTTTGGAGTCGCACCAGCACCAGTCAGCCCTCTACAACCGCGTATCGCGACGGGGCGCGGCCAGCACCACGACGACGGACACGAGGCATCCAGCCAAAATGGCGCAGCCCACGCCCGACGATGCGAATGTCGTCACCATGCCCGACAGCCCAGCCAGCGGGCATCTTGTTGCGTCGGGCAAGCGGAAGCGCGACAATGGCGACGGCGACGGCGACGGCATGGACGTCGACGTAGACAAGGTCCATGACGAGGGCCGGGACGGCAACCAGGGCGACCGCACAAAAGAGCCGGCCGAGGACACGGCTAAAACTAGGGAGCTTGTCAAGGCCTTCTTTGAGGTTCTGCGAAGGTACGGATTGCACTCATTACTCACTACTGCCTTCAAACAGCCCCCCCATTTTCCAAGGCAAGTCATCCAAGGCTGACCATCGGCATCAGTTTCGCCATCGGCCCCTCCATCCTCGACCGCCCACTACCGCTGCCAGAGCCGGCTTCTGAAGATGAACCCCAGGCAAAGCGCCAGAAATCGGCCGAGCCGCCTATCAAACAATCCATTGCCGACAAGGTGGCAGCCGACGCTTATTCCTCCCTCGACGCCATAGCTGCGGACATCTCTTCCGCCGTCAAATCATCACTGTCTGAAATGGACCCGGCCTCTTCGGATTCCGGTGCGAGAGCTGTGACCCTTAAAAGGGCTGCGCAAATCAACGAATTCTGGGATAGAGCCTCGGACCTCGCCCGCCGCGAAAAAGCATACCCGAAAACGCGGCAGGAGCCTGCAAACGGAGAGGCCGAGTCGCATACTGCGTCGGAGAAGAGCGAAATGGTTTTATCGCTCGTCGGCTATGCGCCTCAAGAAAGGCGCTTGTTTTCCAGTTTACCGCTGTCCAAGGATGTTGACTTGTCCGACGTTAACCTCCCGCCGGGCGTGTCCATCACCCGAGTTATTCCCTCCAACCCCCAGGACCGGACGCAAACTCTCGGCGAGCTGTTTGCTCCGCCGCGTCCTCTCCCGCCTCTCCAGCCGCCAAAGCAACCGAAAACCCAGGCCAAGGGAAACCGTTTGGATTTCTATCATCCCCACCTGACGGACAGCTCCCGGTACCGGGGCAACTCGTACTTCAACACGAAACTGTCTACTGGCTACTATCTGGACTACAGTCAGGCCGCGCCTTCATGGCAGACGAAGACGAAGCAACATGAACGTGCGCAAAGTCTCGCTGGTCGAAAACCCTCACTTTCCGAGTTGGAAATGTCGGAGATGGAGACCCTGTTCCGAGGGGCCTTTTCCACATTTGCACCGTGCAAAGACGATGCTGCTGCAGTAGTGCCATCCAGCGTTGCCGGCCGGATTTGGTGGCAGCGCAGTGGCAAGCAGAGCTTCCAGAGAATGATTGAGGTAGAATATTATGGTGACCTCCAAGATGCAGAACCCGTCGATGCAACCCAATCAATGGAGGTGGACGAATCAGCAGTGCAAGACGCAATTGATAATTGGGACGAGACTGTCATTGATCCTTCCCTGGAAGACATCATGGGATCCAAGCACGACGAGCAGGACAAGGAGGCTGACGAAATCCTCGAGGAGGTTAGCGATCTAATCGAGACTCTGGCTTCTTACCAGCGCATCCGCAACCTAACGCTGCCCAACTCACAAAACCGCCAGTCCAGCGACCCGGTGAATGGGGACATGCTGGCCAATGCCGGGCCACAGCCTTCGGAAGAAGAACATGCTACTTACTACATGCTCAAGGCTCAATTGGCTCTCATCATCAAGACGCTACCGCCGTACGCAGTGGCTAAGCTGAACGGCGACCAGCTAGACGATCTACTCATCAGCACCAAGATCATGGTCCACACTGACCAATACATGGGGACGATGGATGAAGACGAGGCGAGCGCGCAAGCCCGATTGAAAGCACAACAGCAAGCTGCCCAAGCTGCCCAAGCAGCACAGGCCAATGCTAGACCTCCACCGCAGCGTACGCCCAGCGTCTCTGCCGTACCGTATCCTAACCAGTACGCGGCGGCAGCGCCACCGAACCAGTATGGCACGCCGAACCGAGCTGCACCCCCTCCGCCTCCGCAATATTACCGCCCTACACCGGCTCCCAACTACCAGCAGCCTCGCAACCTGGGACCGCCAGCTCCCCATCAGCCAAGGCCACAGCCGAACCAGTATACCCGTACCAATGGCTATCCCAACCAGTACGCTACCCAGCTTGCTAAAGCACAAACCCCATACGGTCATCAAAGCTTGCCGCAACAGTACGCGACCCAGCAGAGGCCAAACTATGGGCAGATGCCACAGCAAGGCACCCCAAATGCTCGATACACCTTTCAGCCAAACTACCAGCATCAGCCAGCCTCGCCAGCGCCCCCAAACTACGGCCCTTACGCCAATAGCCCAGCCGCGATCCCAGCCAGAACCATGTCCCCTCAGGTGGGAAACCGGCAAACATTCAGCCCATCACCTGCCGTGCCACAGAACCAGGGATACCAGGCCCCAACCCCAACCATGGCCAGCCAGATGAACAGGTTTCCGAGCGGCTCGAGCCAGACCGGGACCCACAGCCAGAGCCCCGGCTTGACTGGATACCATACCGTCATCCCTGAGGCTCAGCAACAGCGGATACTGGACCAGGCCAAGGCTCGTGTGGCGGCCCAGGAGAGATCGGCCATGTTTACCGACAGACTGTCGCAAGCTGGCGTCTCGTCAGGCTTCTCAGGCATGGGGGTTGATGCCAGTCGGCTCGCGGCCATCCGGGCGACCGTGGCTAACCAGAACAAACCGCAGACGCCCACCCCTCCGAAACCTGGCGTGAACGGCACAGCAGGAACGGCACACGTACCTTACAAGGTGACTCCCGTGCCCGTGCCTGTGATTCCTACTTTGCAGCGCAAACCGACTTCATAATTTAGGTAAAGGTCATGAAATGAACGTCTCGGATATGGAAGGGGCAATTACGCTTTGTGACTGGCAACACCTTGGCGTTGTTGAACGGCGTTAAGAGGGCTAAGGGTTCGTATAAAGGAGTTTTCGGCAAAAGAACTTGAAGAGAATGATTGCACGCTTTCGAAGACGATAATGCAAAGGGCTGTCTCCCATACCTTGGGGACGTGGGGATGTTGATATGGGAGAAATGGCTTGACTATTTTTAATACCTTTTTTTATTTCTTCTCTTTATCCTTTTACTACGGGAGTGATGAGATGGCGGCGGTGGGAGGGAGACAAAAGAGGCAGCCCGTGAGGAAGATGCCGTTGATGAGTCGGGAGGAACCTGGAAAAATCGCCATGTAGACTTGGGCACTTATGATATGAGACTTGAGTGCAAGGTCGAAACATGGTTGCGCATAGCTCTATGAAGCCCAACTAACTAATACTAGTCGGATGGGACGGAGGGCTTCTTAGACGTGTTCTATTTATTTATTTATTTTTCTTTCCCTTTTGGACTGCACTCATGAAAGAAGGGGCGAAGGTTGGAAGAGAGAGGTTTTGCTTCGGCTGGGTCAGCTCTGGAGACGGGAACTCTGGGAGGCAAACACACACTACACACCAAAAAGCGGCCAGGGAAGGATATGGACTTGTTAACTTTTTTCTTTTTTTCTTTTTCTTTTTTTTTTTCCCACTGTAGTGTATGAAATACCGTTGGACAAATATTGGGGTTCAATAGACGCCAGAAAGGAGGGCCTTTTTTTTTTTATTGCCTCACAAGCAAAATATCATGTTTAGTGGCTTTGGGATGAATTTTCTCGTTATCTCTTTTCTCTTTTCTTTCTTTTTTTTTTCTTGCGAGGCTGTATAGTAACGATGGAAGGGGAACCTAAAAAAAAAAATGAGCACCGTTTCGCATTAAAAACGCCTGCGGACATGCAAAGTGAGGTGTGAGCTGAAATTTGTCTATACAGAGTTGAGGGGGGGTATCGTTTCGTCATCCATGTCTTTTTCTATCCCAGATGATCTTCTCTCTCGGATCATCGTCATTTCAAGTGTCGTAAGATGATGATGTGCGAGATTCGCATACAAAATACGTAGTAGTAATACAAGCTAAAGGGGAAGAAAAAAAAGGGGGGGCAGTGAGGCAGTGAGAAAAGGGGTGAGGGAGGAGGACCGAGAGGTAGTCATCTACGGGGCGTATCAAGTACTCCAAATTTGTAGAGAGAGGTACAGCTATATCTCGGTGCCCAGCTCCTTGGCCAGCGCCTTCTCCTTATACTCAATAACAATCCTCCTCAGCTCAAAGACGACCTCGACGAAAATGAGGACAATGATGATCCACTCTAGCCGGGTGCCGTGCTGCTCGCTAGACATCTCGCGTAAGACCGTGGCAATCTCCTGGGCGTAGTCCATCTTCTGGTTGAGAGCACGGATGCGCACATTGACGTCGAGAGCGCGGCCAACCTGGTCGTAGTAGCCCTCGAGCCCCAGCTCCGACTTGCTGTCCCAGAAGATGTCGGGCAGGTTATCCGTGAGCTCCGAGTAGTGGTTGAGCTTGGCACGGAGGCTGAGCAGCTCGCCAGTCTTTTGCAGGATGAACTTGCGGCTGAGCGGGACGCCGGTCCCCTGGGAGAGGAGGGCCGGGATGTTCCTGGTGCTCTCAAAGTACGACGTCAGGGCGGATTCGAGGACGGCAAGCTTTGTGCTGCGGGCGAGGCCTGAAGAAAACGCAATCTTGGCGAGCGTCGTGTCGAGAAAGTCGCCGTCTTTGTGCTCTTTGCGGGTGCCCAACACGACGACGTCGCCCTTGAGCGTGCTCGTCTCCCGGCCATTGTCCGTGGTGAACTCTAGGTCCTCGACTTCGCGCAGTGCCTCAGCGTGGGGCTCCTCGGCGGCCCGTAGGATCTGCTTCGTCACGACGTCGGGGGGCAGCGACCACGTCACGATGGTGCCCGAGGGGAAGACGAAGATGTCGCCGCCGTTGACGCCCCGCGCGTGGACAACCTCTGCGGCATCGAAGCGGGTGCCGTCGGGGTCGATTGCGAAGCCGTGCGACGACAGAATCTCTAGCACTACGGGCATGTTGAAGGCCTCGGCGATGCACGTCGCGCTGACCATGTTGGACGGATCGGCTTCTGCGGCGTCGATGCCGGGGCTGCCCTGACTGCCCCGCTTCGGCTGCTGGGCGATGATGGCGACTCGGCGCAGCGAGTTCTTGGTCGGCGTGGCCCTGGTGGGCTTCCGCTTGGCTACCGGAGAGGCATTAGCAGCTCCGGGCTGGTCTTGGTCACGGCCTTGGCCTTGGTTTTGATACAGGTACGGCTTCGCATCGTCCCCGCCGGGCTGTGAGGAGAGGTATGGATTCGACGTGAAGAAGTTGCGCTTCCGGGGCAAGCTGGCGGGAGTGGTGAGGTGAAAGGACCGGCGAGGGCGCGGCGCAGGGACGAGGCTGTGAATCTGGCGAGCAGCGACATTGACGCTGATTCGCAGCGGCGGACTCCTCATGGCGGAGGTGGTCTGCTCGCCATGGAAGAAGGAAAGGCTTTTGGATGTTGGTTGAGCTCAATGACGGCGGGAGCGTGCAGGGATCTTTAATCTTGAAGATTGAAGATGCCGGCCCTGCAGGTTCTAGAATGATTCAATCAAACCCCCCCAGTTTGTTTTGTCGAGATCTGTTATCGCCATGTGACAAGTCACATGCCTCTACAGTACCTAGTACTCGTAGTAGTGCAATAGTAGGTAGTTTTTGGCTGGGGTTTGGCTGGGCTGGGCTGGCTGCCGGCCTACCTGCGCTAGGCCGCTTCGGGACACCGCCTTGACGCCGGCAAAGTCTCCACGCGCCAGCTCACCCGTCGCTAGCATTTATACCGCCACGCCGTAAAGGCAGTGGTAATTACAAGTTACGTTGCCAACCCCATTCAGCCAGGGATTCTCCTTCAACCTCCTCCCCTTTTTATATAATTTCCATCTTGCTCGCCAGGCGTCTGGAATTTTCCTCTCCTCTTCCCTTTTCCTCCACAACCCATATTCTATATCCTACAATCCACCCTCCATTCTCCATTCTCCAGCTTCGCCCGTAACCCCTCACACCAACCATCCCCCACCATGGCGCCCATAGAACTCAGCGAGAAATACGACAACTATGACTATCCCATTGAGGCGGCCGAGCCTCTGGAGGGCCACTCCGGAAACCTGACTCCCGAGCAGCAGGCCAAGGTCCACCAGCTGCGCCTGATGCTCGAGGCTGAGGGCATCACTGAGCGCCTGGACACGCTCACTCTGGTATGAGATCCCCCCTAATAAAGGGTGCGGCATTGGGTCGGGCTCGGCTATGACAGGGAGGGGAACAAGAGGCTGACTCGTCGTGATTTGCAGCTGCGATTCCTCCGAGCGCGCAAGTTTGATGTTGAACTTGCCAAGCAGATGTAAGTCTCCTTATCCATCGCCCGACTTTACTGCTGTCCAATTCTGACCGCCGTCAGGTTCCTCGAGACCGAGAAGTGGCGCGCCGAGACCAAGCTCGACGAGATCCTCCCTACCTGGGACTACCCCGAGAAGCCTGAGATTTCCAAGTACTACAAGCAGTTCTACCACAAGATTGACAATGTGAGATGACGAAAAGACGATGGGGCTCGCCCTTGCGCAAAAGCTAATCCGTGCCACTAGGATGGCCGCCCCGTTTACATCGAGACCCTCGGTGGCATTGACCTGACTGCCATGTACAAGATCTCAACCGCCGACCGCATGCTTACCAACCTTGCCGTCGAGTACGAGCGCGTGGCTGATCCCCGTCTGCCCGCCTGCTCCCGCAAGGCCGGCCACCTCCTCGAGACGTGCTGCACCATCATGGACCTCAAGGGCGTTACCCTGACCAAGGTTCCCCAGGTGTACTCGTACGTCCGCCAGGCCTCCGTCATCTCCCAGAACTACTACCCCGAGCGTCTGGGTAAGCTGTTCCTCATCAACGCTCCCTGGGGCTTCTCCACCGTCTGGAGCGTTGTCAAGGCCTGGCTGGACCCCGTCACCGTCAAGAAGATCAACATCCTCGGCAGCGGCTACCAGAGCGAACTGTTGAAGCACATCCCCGCCGAGAACATCCCCAAGGAGTTTGGCGGCACTTGCTCGTGCCAGGGTGGCTGCGAGAACAGCGATGCTGGCCCATGGCACGACCCTCAGTGGGCCAAGCCTGCCAAGTGGGAGAAGAAGGCTGAGGCGGCTCCTGCTGCTCCTGCTGAGGCTTAGATGGGATAATGTTTGTTTTGGTTTTGGTTTTTAAATACGCTAGTGTTGGGTGTCCTTGAGAGAAGAGGTATATTACTTTGAGAAGCTCAGAAGGCTCGTGTCTGTCTTTTCTCACAAGACTGGGTTGTTGGGAGCAGAAGACATCTGACGGAAGAAAAAATTATTACAATGGGCTAAAGAGGGAGATGGATCTTAGACGGGAGAATGGAGAGGGATAAATAAAGGAGGGAAGCAGGGAAAGCTACTAGGTAGCACTTTGAATTATTCACAGACTTTTTTCGCATACTAATTGGTAGTGTTTGATGTTTACATCGTCCAAGGAGAAGAAGAAGCCGCCGAGCTTGATTTTTGGGCTCTAGATTTCTGGCTCTTTTCTCATCTATTACATGATATCACATGCCATTTCGTTTGATGATGCCGAACACGACAGCTCGTTCCCCCCTTATTAAACACGAACGGGCATTTGATAATTCTAGATCCCGCCCCATTTTCTTCAATATTGTCTGCTTACGCGGTGTAATTTCCTTGATTCTAATAAAGGAGAGGGGAATAAAAAAAGAGAGATATAGCCGAACAAAATCAATTAAAAAAACCAAAAGAGCAAACAGGATAAACATGAAAGAAGCGAAATGCAATGAGGAAATGAAAAAGAGCTCGTCGCGTTAGCCACAATTGCTTTCGCAAAAGTCATTTGAACATCATCGTTGCCCTTGACGCCTGAACGCAACCACCCCCCGGCAGAAATCCCACTTGGTTTTAGTTGGGTGCTAATACCTGTAGCCAAAAAATGATAGAGTCGTAAAAAAAAAATGCCCGAATCAAACATCAGGATGGAAGCACATGGGCCGTAGCAGTGGCAGCAAAGCACCCTGTCGATCCCTACAGCCTGGCAGACCGACAGACCGTCTGTCTATTCTCGTCCTGCTGCATCCCCTCCCCCCCCAATCACCGCCCCTTGGCGACGACGTACTCGCCCGCGACCCTCGCCCGCTCCATCTTGGCCACGACGGCCGGCATGTCCCTCTTGAGCCGGCCCAGCCCCTGAACGGCGCTCTTGAAGCCGGCCTCGACGCCCTCCTGGCGCTGCAGCTGGGCCACCCCCAGCGCGCCGGCCTCGCGCTGCGCCGCGGCTGCGTCTCTGGCCACCCGGTCGTGGAGGTCGTCGTCATCCTGCCGCATGGCCGCGCGGATGCGCTCCGCGTGGTCGGCGGCCACTTTTGCGGGCACGGAGCGCTTGAGCGCCGCGACGTCCTCGAGCAGCTTCTCCTCCTGCGTGATGAGGTCGGCGACTTGGCGGCGCTTGCGCGTGTCAAAGGGCTCGTAGACGGTGTCTGGCGTCGACGCGGAGCCTCTGAGCATGTCGGGCGATACGGGGAGGCCGTTGATGATGAGGTTGGGCGCGGCCAGCGAGAAGGTTTTGTTGATGTACTGGCATTGCCGCAAGGTCAGCATTCTTCCTCGTTTCCCTCTTCTTTCTCTCCATCATTGAATCTCTTCTTCTTCTTCTGTGCCATCCCCGCCTCTCCTGTCTTGTAGAAATGACGCTTTACCTCGTTCACGAGCAGCTCAATCTGGATGCGCAGCTCATCCTCCTCGGCGCCCTCGACCGGCGGAAACGCTTCGTTGAGGTGCTCGACGGCCGCATTGCGCACGTTGGTGATGAGGTAGGCGAGGTCCTCGGGGCTCTGGAGCTCGATCTTGCGCTGGACCTGCGAGACGACCGACTCGGAATCCATGTGCTGGGTCGATGATGTGCGACTCGATTCTTTTTTATCTTGTTTCTCTTCTTGTGTAGCTTGTGTTGTGTTATACGTCCATTGGGAGGAGCATCTGCTGAGTCTGTTTTGATTGCACTTGGGCAAAGATTTTGCTAATGCGTGAAAAAAGAAGAAAAAATTATAATTAAAGAGTAAATGGGATTGTAGACCAAAGAGGTGCGATAGGACGGCGAATATGGTGGCGCAAGCGAGTTTGCTTGTTTGTCGCGTTGGTGGGATGAATTGATTGAATCAAAAGCGATAATCTTATCTCGAGAGCTGCCACCAAAAACGAACCCGCCCAAGGTGAAATGGGAAGCTAGCCGGTACGTACCCAGGATGGTTCGGTGAGAAGTGGGGGAACTGTGTGACTTCACCTTGAGTAAGTGCCGAGGCTTATTGAAGATGTTAGTATGCAGTCCGTTGTGCGCATTTGAGCAGCTCATCGGATGACTGTAAGTGTTTAAAAAAAGATCCAACAGATTGTACCAAGGACCTCTTTTTATCAAAATAATAGGAACGAAAATGTCAGAATGGGTTGCATGCGTTGGGCAGTCAGGGACATATATGGATACTACCAACGGCAAATCAACGCTCTCTCTCAAGGTGCTTTTGGATGCCACCAAGGTGACGGCCTAGAGATGAAAGATGCCGGGATCAGTACTTGATGTACCGAGATAAGTAGGTAGGACTAGATGGGTGCAAACAAAACCACCAGTAGTACACGCATCAGCCCTGGGACTAAGGCAGCCATCAAGGTTATCGGCTCAAGACCCTTGCATTTGCACCACCACTCCTGCGAGCATGGGCACTACTACCTCATGCCTACGGGCAATCATACGAGGTATATCTTGTTTACGACCTACCTAGGTAAGTATACCACAGTATGGAATACTAGCAGCAAGTCTCGCAGGTATTATAGCGCCGACATGCCTCTCCCACGTCTCCCTTCTTACAATCTAGCTAGCATGCAAATGAGCAACATAGCATGAAGTGCATCCCACTCTCTCCCCCTAACTGAGTCAAGTCCAGCTTCTTCTCCATGCGGCTTTTACTTCCCGTCGTTGCACATGACATTTTCAATGCCAACCGCAAAAGTGTCTCAGTCATGTGGGCTGATGCCCTCCAACTCGATGTGGGCTTTTGCAACACCAACCCTGCACTATTGAAAAAAGAGTTCCATCCGTCTACTGCATCTACCTGCCTTGCCCGTACTGCAGTAACTTCCATCTTTGAATCATCCGCTATTGATACGACGCACAAAATGGCCTCCGGGGCTCTTTATTTCATTGCCCGAATCCGGAGATGCTCCCTATGCCTTTGAGTCAAGTACTGGATACTTGGCCTGTCACAGGACGCAGTCTGTGGGGTAAAGGGCCTCCACCGGTTTCACCTGCTGGCAAGTACCTTCAGTAGCACGCAATACTTGGCGGTACCAAGTGGAGGGGCTTTGGTGGTTCCCCAGCGGCATGCGGGGCAGCCCGACGCTTAAATCGCTGGGCTTCGGTGACAGTGTCGGTACTAGAGACTAGAGACTCGCTGAAGCAGAGCATATTGTAGGACAAAGAAAACGACATGGAACATGGAACTGCAGGCTTGATTCTGCATCTACACAAAGACACAGCTAGAATAGAAATATGATACCTGAGATGAAGAATTATTAACGTCTCCCTCCAATTCCGCAATCAATTCGGGCCTGAGCTTCTACTAATGGCACCAAACCTCTAGACTAGCACCTCATTGTATGGAAATAGTACGAGTAATCGAGACACCAAAACCTGCATGCACGTGCTGCCCAACACAAGCTGTCAATGCAAATACATGAGTAGAAATTACCTATCTAACTACCTAACCTATTTCCATGGCCAAACAAAGTGCAAAAAGTGCAAAAACCCCAGGTGCCTCCCCAACCACCAATCCAGCCGAGGGGCCCAGAACCAATAATCCGTAAATACCATATTGACATACCGAAACCAGTATCAATGCCGCAGCATACTCCTCCAAATGCGAACGTAAAACGCCAAGCGGCCCTGGGAGTGAACCGAGGCAGTGCCCTCCAAAGAATAGTAATACCAGGCTCCTCACCTCCACGACTCGCCACTTCCGGCCTGGAGTGTGCACCGAATATGAGAAAAAAACAAAACAGGCCAACCGATAACAAGTCCCAAAACCTTCAGACGCCGTCGGGTACAGACCGACACTGGTGAATACAAAGTCAAGCAAACATCTCGTGAGAATAAAAAGGGGGGATATCTAGATGATTTAGTGTCCCGGATGAGGGGAGAAGATTGGGTATGGTGCGTGACGACAAAATGGCAAGACGGTATGCTCAGTGCGGAAGCATATTTTCAATCTCCTCGTCGGTGAGGTGGATCTCGTGTACCGGGTCTCGTCTATTCTCCAGAGGAACGTAGTCGCAGTCGATGTACGAGGGAAGAAAGATTTCTAGACATGATCAGGTTAGTCTCTCGTTTACCTGTCCTGTCCTCTCCAGGCCGTTTGGTGTTGGGGAGCATACCAGGGTTCCACATGAAGCCTTGAGCCGACGACAGGTAGGTGATCTAGCAAGGACTCAGCGTCAGCACATCTACACCAGAAAACACCGACAAGAAGACCTACGAGTCGGGGAGGGCCATCAGGCGCCCCAATATTAATGACGGTGGACTCTTGCTTGGAGAGAGCCGGGCCTGTGCAACGTGGTCAGCAAACGGGTGCAACACAAGACGGACGACACGGCGTATTGGGCTGTGCCGGCTGGCAAGCTCCTGAACCGGTCATGGCATGCGCTGCTGGAGGACAGCATAGGGTAGAGAGGCGGCGTACTCAGAAGGCTTGGACGGCGGCTGTCGAGCGCCACGGCCCTTCCCTTGCCCTTTGCCTTGCTGCTGGGGGAGGCGGACGGCGACGAGGGCGACGGCGAGCTGGAGTAGGAGCTGTCAGACGAGCTGCCGACCGTTTCGGCGGAGAGGCTGTATCGCGGAGCCATGGACGATGGAGCTGCCGGGATCTTGATTGACGAGGACATGCTTGGCCGAGGGCGAGGGTGGCGAGGGCGGCTGGGCCAAGTCTGTGTGAATGTTGAAAGCCGCAGAAGAGGGGAGTCGGAAGACTGAACAAGTGAAATACACTGGGATGAACCGAACTGCAGGCCAAGAGCGGCAAATACTGTAGACGACAGGGCAGGCAGGCAGGCAATAGACGGGACAGATCAGTCAAGTATCCAGGCGGAAGCGGACAGGATGCGATGCCGACAGCGGCGTGGAAAAAGCGTTGCGAGTTGTTGCGAGAAGTGGTGTGAGGCCAAAAGACGAAAGTGTGACGAAGAAGGTCCAAGTAGGCGAGATGAGCATCCCGGGATTGGACAACAGAGGCCTTAATCACTGTGAAGCGCCTCCAAGCCGGCGTACACACTACCTGCGAGGTACCTGGTAGCGGAAACCTTGTGTTGGAGACGGCGCACGACTCCGGAATCTTCCTGCGCTGTGACAGAAAATGGCATCCAATGTAAGGCAACACTCATGTAGGCCCCATGTACGGAGTACATCCCAGACAGTACCTACCTGGCGATCGGAAGGGAAAGAGAACGAGAGGACGAGAGGTACTGGCTACTTGGCCCGATGCCGGAATGCGGGCGCGATGCACAGTGTCGCAGGTAGCCAGTACCTCGAACCATGCCCATACAGTGCAGTGCAGTGCAGCGCCGTGCGGTGCAGTGGCTGTCTGTCACAGGCCTGATTCTGATTCACGCCTAGACATGGACGGATCATCATCCCGTGATGCCTTATCGCCCGCTGGGCACCGGTACCTTCGCGGCATTAGAGCCAGCTGTCACGGCTGGTGCGGATCCTTACCAATGGCAAGTACCAGGTAGCTCGACAGGGATCGAAATCCCCACGCCGATGCAAAGACGGCGCCATGGCTGGGGCCCAATCGGAGGGCCTGAAGTCGCCTGAGGCTGGGCTGGGGCTGGGCTGCTGGGCTTGGCTGGGCTTGGGGGGGCCTTTGCCTTTTCCACAGCTCTTACTGTAAAGCTACTGAGGTGAAGCAAGCTATACCTGTAGGGAGTACTAAAGTACAATCTTGGTGGTCATCTCATAGCAAGTGTACTTGGATCGGGCTGGGCTGGCTTTAGGCACTGATTGCTGCAAGCACTAACATTCAGCCAATGACGCCCCGCCCTGCTCACCAAGGTGCCGGATGGGGCCTTAGCGTCGAATGACTCTATCGTAGGTACTCTTTGTCTGCTGCAAGCACGGAGTACAAGGTACAAGGTACGAGTACTCCGTAAGCACAAGCTCCATCTCCAACTCCAGGAGCAGCAAGTTGTTATCGCGATAACGCGCATGCCACGTGACGTGACTAAGCAGCCCCAGGAAAGGCTGCGTCTCGTGTTGACGCCTGGCAGTCTAAGCTGATAGCTTTGGTTGCGTAACGAAGTAGCTGGCTAACACTTGTCGAAATCTTTGTAACCCAGCATCTCAACAACACAACCACCAGCCACCAGATTCACCACCAGATTCACGC
Source organism: Trichoderma virens Gv29-8 (assembly GCF_000170995.1). Lineage (NCBI taxonomy): Eukaryota > Fungi > Ascomycota > Sordariomycetes > Hypocreales > Hypocreaceae > Trichoderma > Trichoderma virens. The sequence continues at coordinate 745,206 of NW_014013744.1, forward strand.
CTCGATTCATAGCGTCCTCTTCTCTTCCGTCCATCCCCCCAATCCCCTCGAATCGCAGCCAAACACACACCAGCCCCACGACCTGCATCATGGGCGACGTCCTCGTGGAAAGCCAGGCCACCACGGTGCCGCCTCACAAGAGGGCCGTCCCCTCAGCCATTCCCAACATCGACGACTTCGAGGGCTTGCCTACCGACGGCGAGGATGACTATGCCACTTTGAAGAAGCTTCAGAGGCAGTTGGAGTAATGCTTCCCCCCTTGCCGCGGCATTCCGTCCTCAGTGCCCCTCTAGACATCATCGTACTTGGAACTACGGCCACTAACCACCAGTCCAGGTATATCCAGCTCCAAGAGGAATACATCAAAGACGAGCAAAGGTTCGATTCCGCCCTTATACCACATGACGAACTTAACCCATCATTCCCGCAATCCAAGACAAACGCTGACTCGTCCGATTCCACCCCGCAGGAGTTTGAAGCGAGAACTAGTACGAGCTCAGGAGGAGATCAAGCGAATCCAGAGCGTGCCTCTCGTCATCGGCCAGTTCATGGAGGCCATCGATCAGAAGTAAACCAATTCCCCAACCAGCCACTGCTTGCAAATTCCTCATCTAACCTCTCCCTGCAGCACCGGCATTGTTCAGTCAAGCACAGGCTCCAACTATGTCGTCCGCATCCTATCTACCCTCGACCGCGAACTTCTCAAGCCCTCCTCCTCAGTTGCGCTGCACAGACACTCCAACGCCCTCGTCGATATCCTCCCCCCGGAAGCCGACTCCTCCATTGCCATGCTTGGCGCCGACGAGAAGCCTGATGTGACATATGCCGACGTCGGTGGTTTAGATATGCAGAAGCAGGAAATCCGAGAGGCCGTCGAGTTGCCTCTGACACACTTTGATCTGTACAAGCAGATCGGTATCGATCCCCCTCGCGGTGTCCTGCTATATGGCCCGCCCGGAACTGGCAAGACCATGCTTGTCAAGGCCGTCGCCAACTCTACGACTGCCAGCTTCATCCGTGTCGTGGGCTCAGAATTTGTCCAGAAGTACTTGGGAGAGGGTCCCCGAATGGTCCGCGACGTCTTCCGTATGGCACGCGAGAACTCGCCCGCCATCATCTTCATTGACGAGATCGACGCCATTGCCACGAAGCGATTCGATGCCCAGACCGGTGCCGATCGTGAGGTCCAGCGTATCCTGCTCGAGCTGCTCAATCAGATGGACGGCTTCGATCAGACCTCCAACGTCAAGGTCATCATGGCCACGAACCGTGCCGACACGCTGGATCCCGCCCTCCTGCGTCCCGGTCGTCTCGATCGAAAGATTGAGTTCCCCTCCCTGAGAGATCGTCGCGAGCGTCGTCTCATCTTCACCACCATTGCCAGCAAGATGAGCCTGGCCCCCGAGGTCGATCTCGACAGCTTGATTGTGCGCAACGACCCTCTCTCTGGTGCTGTCATCGCTGCCATCATGCAGGAGGCCGGTCTCCGAGCAGTCCGCAAGAACAGATACAACATTATTCAGACCGATCTTGAGGATGCTTATTCAAGCCAGGTAAAGGGAACCAGCGACGACAACAAATTCGACTTTTACAAATAAACCATTCGAACCTCTTGTTTATCCGACGAAGGCTGTTATTGATGACATGAGATGGATAATGTTGAGGAGGATCACGGAGGGGCGGGCAGGGGGAAGTTTGTCCACTATTAGAATCAGGCGGCTTCTTTTTCTAAACCTAAGGAAGAATAGGGGGGAACCTGGGTAAGGAACAGAGAGAGGAGGGAATTGACCAAACCTCGGGAGATGAACCGAAAAAAATGGTAGCTGTTGATACCGCCTTTAATGGATCTACGGCGTTTGGAATCTAGTCGTCCTGGGCCGCTGTGTAACACTCGTCATGAATTCTTCTTTGCTTGTATTCGTAGCAACGCCATCCACATACAACAAGGGTGCTTGACACGACGAATAAGCCGCCGTGAATAGGTTGGTCGACTTTGTGCTGAGCGGCGAGCTAGATGGCATGCTTAGGTACTCCGTATAGTAATATCAAATATCAAAACAGGCAGACAAATATGAATACATTATTCTCCAACATCTACAGACATCACAAGAAACTTACAAATACACAAACCAACACAAGTATTATAAAACATGGAAAATCAGTCAATCAATTAATCAAAAACCCGTTTCTCGCTAAGTTAAACCGTGTAAAAGCCTTCCAGCAGAGAGCGCCTACCGCTCTCCGTTCCTTTTTTCTGTTATTTGAACAATTTGTTTTTTTGTTAACCTAAGAAGTCCCTTTTTTCCTAATCCGATAACTTGCATCTATGAAATTAGTTTGGCGTTTTGTTTCACCCAGCCTTGATCCTTTCCCTAGCTAAGAAAAATTGACACACGACCCATTGACCTGAGAGAGAATAAGACAGTATCATAGTCACCGCGTTGCAAACAGTAGGATAAATCAATACAGGTTGAGAAAGGAAATGATAAAAAAAGGAAAATGACACCCTCCCCCCAGACGTCAAAATGTTATGGTCGAGCTTGCTCGCGTTACCATTACTCAATACGCCTCGTTTCAATTCGTGTAAACAAGAACAAGAAAAGGACAAACACCGGTGCTATGCTGACAATGAACACGATATCAAAAAGCACGAGATTGTGCCTCGTGAGACGGTTGGGGAGTAAATCAACTCATGTAAACCCCCAGATCCCCCCTGAATGATGCTTCGCAGTGCCGTTCGGCGGGTATCAGTAGAAACTATTGGAAAGAAAACATTGTACAAGTAGGGGGACATCGGCGATCGCGCAGCGCAGAGGCGTAGAGCCCTCGCTCCCTTTATGAATTCAAGGACACGCCCACTTCGAACAAGAGCTGCACAAACTTCTTGTGCAGGGTGATGAAGAAGTCTGGCTGCCCAACAAGTTCCGCAAGGCCACGAGCTTTGAGCGAGGAGACGCCGCCAGGGCCTCCCATGCGCCTGGTGAAGCCACTGCCTCCTGTCAGAAAGCTACTGCCGCTGCGATCCACAGTCGGCGCATCGATGGCGGATGATGATGCCATATGGCTACCAGGCCCACCGCTTTGCAGGACGCTTCCAATGGGAGATGATTCCGCGGTACGCTCAGCCTCAGATTCGGCCAGTGTTTGGATCCAAGTAGCGAGCTCCCGGAAGGCAGAAGAAACGCCTGCGAACGTTTTCATGGCCAACCTCTCTTTATGGGTGCTGAGGGCTAGGAAGGCATAGACTCGTTTGTGGCCTCGGGCGTGCACATCAGGGATTCGAAAGATGTAGGCAGTGGTGTACCCAGCTAGTGAATCACCAAAGAAAATGGCACCGCCCGACGCGGCCGAACCAGCGCTCTGTGTGGTGACAAAAGACGGCGAGTTGTGATGCTGAGGGGAGGACGCTGGTGTGGCGGTCGAAGGAGCTCGCGGCAGGGTCTCAAAAGACAAAGCTCGTAGACATGAGGCACGAATCAGAGAAAAGGAGTCGGGAAGGATTGGTTCATGGGTCGATGTGTAATCCACGTAGTGCACATGACTGGGATGACGCTCCGAAGTTGTAGACGTGCTAGAGCACGACGTAGTCCGAGAACTCACAGATGACACATTTCTCCTGCTGCGTGGCTGCCTTGGAAGCTCGTGATCCGCATCAGTGTCACTAGATGACTGCGAATTTGGGGGCGAGGCTGGGTCGACGGGGAGAAAGACACGCTCAGCCGGCGCACGGGTACGCAAGGTTGGTGATCGCGGGTCAATGGCATCCTCCCCAGCTGCCGCTGCGTTCTGCTGCCTGCGGGGCAACGTCATGGCGCAATTGTCGCAGGGGCCTTGTTTTCGGGTTACAGTTTCGTCATAGGTCCTACGGTAACTCGAGTCTCGCCGTGGCTGCTGGGACAGGGGCCGCGGGCTCTCGGGAGGCGTGTCGAGGCCACTCACTGCAGTGCCGTCATGACTGGCGCCAGGACCAGTGCCAGGGGATCGACGCAAAGCTGGGCGAGGAGACTGGCCATCTTGTGATAAGCTCAAATCTCGAATACCGTCGGTAACTGCGGCTGAAGACGCCCGAGGCTGCGTTTCCGATGTAGCTGGAGCGGAGCGTGGAGGCTTGTCGCTTGCTGCGGCTGAGCCATCGTAGCAGATGCTACAGGGTGCCGCCAGGCCCTCGGTGACCATCAGGGGAGTTGGCCCATGGATGTCACAGTAATGGGCCAGACATAGCTGCAGATGAAGGGTTAGCAAGAGCGTGGGGTCCATGATGAGCCAACAGGTGCTGCATGTATGAGTAAATGAGCTGGTGGTTAGGATAGGTAAGGAAATTGGTGAAGCAGTAACCGCCAGCACGAAGGGATAATTGGGCCTTTTTGAAGGGGCATGTCAAGTCAATATGAGGATGAAATCCAACGAATGGCAGCTGCTACGAAATAAAGGGCTGCAGCGAGATACAAGAAAATTGCTAGGAAGGGCACCCCCTCGACCCCTTATCAAGTATGGCTCAAGCGTGCGGAACAACAGCACTCACAGGAATGCTTGTGCCATTTGAGCCTCCGTCGAGCGTGTCGCAGGTGGTTTTCCCTCCCCTTCCTATCTCTCTTTTTTTTAGGGGAACTGTGCTACAGACCAGGACACTCGCCCAACAGGACAATTGTCCATGCATTGTAAGGATTTAGGGGTAAATGTTTGTGCTCTCGACTGACTCCGGTGAGGCTGCCAGCAGGATGGGCAATGACCGTGGGAGAGATCATGTGGGCAGATGGGAGAGCAGACTCATCGGAAGCGGTGTGTGCGTGGGTGCACGCTCCTGGAGAGATATGCAACAAACATGACGTGGTAACTCCCGCTGCCATGACAGTGGGAAGCCGTTATGGTGGCAAATGATGAAGGCCCTCAATGGCACACGCACGATCTATCGCCAACACGAAGTCATGGTGCGGAGCTTCAAGTAAAGGGAAGAGAAGGCAGCCAAACTAGCAGCCAATGCAAGGAGAGATAGAAGGGAAGCAGGGGATAAAAAAAAAGGCAACGAAAACAAGGAAAGGGAAGCAGAGCCCATGCCAGCAGCCAACCTGTTGGGTGCTGAATGTGGTGCAGTTCTATTGGAGAAGCCTGCAGAATGAAATGCAGCTTTGTAGGATGCGTTGGGTCGCGCATATGTACATGCTGCATGGGTGAGGAGTGCATGCAACATGCATGAGAGAGAGGGGAGTGAGTAAGTGGTATTGCAGGGAAGCGAGCAGGATGGATGCATGTGATGTGCAGTAAGAGACATTGGGATGCAGATATCAAACGACTTACAATATATGTCATGGCGCACGTGGTTGGGCAGTACTGGAATATCGAGCGGCAAAAGCGAAGACGGAAAAAGAGGCGGTCCACGCGGAAAATGTCCAAGGCCTCGTCGTGCAAGTATCCCGCAATTATATGCAGCAGCGCTGGTGACAGATGACTGTTGCGTATGCGTTTGCAAGGAATTCCCAACGACCTGCGCGTGAGCCTAATGCGTTGTACGGATAAGGAGTTGCGTTGGCTGCTTGTCGTCGACGGCCTTTTTGTGCACTTGTCGTGTAATTTGTGTTTCGCCGCACCCGAGAATTCGATAGCGAGGCCCCGGTCAGGATGAATAATTCCACTGCTGGTCGCCTGTGCTTTGTAAGGCTGTACTATTGGAAACTGGTCATGAAAAAAAGTGCCCAGGCCGCCGTCGATGTAAGTCGCCGTCGCACCCAGCGCGTCCGGCTGCAGGGCCGTTCAGGTTTCGCCGCTTCGTTGGGTCTCACTCTTGTACTGAGACACGGTCTCTTGGGATACTTGATACAGAAACAGACTTCTCAAACACGTCCAGGGCCCCGTCTCGCGTAGTGTGTGGGGTTGTGTGAGAAGCGTCGAAAACGGTAGTCTCGTGACCCAGCAAGTTGACAGGAAAAATTAAAAGTAAAAATAAAAGAGAGAGGAGCCTTTCACAGTCGAGTGGCTCGGTGGCTTGGATGCTGCAAGAATTAACCAAGACGAAGAAGAAAAGCAGCAAAGGTCAATTCCGTCGAAGCCGGCGAGGCCCAATGCGTGGATGGGGCAATGAAGAAGAAAGAGAGAGACGGGAATGGATGGGACGAAGTAGAAAAAGGAAAAAGAGGAGTGACGGGATCCCGGTAAGCTTGGGGAGCTCTCCAGGAGCAACTGGCAGAAAAAGAAAATGAGGTGCCGGTGCCTTTCGATTGAAGGAGGCTCGCTATTTTGGTGCGAGCAGGGCCGGCAGTCTTGATTGATTAGGGACGGGGTCTGGGCGCTTGCAGTGGAGACCACAAGCACAAGCAGCAAGCCATAAAACAAGCCGCAGCAGCAACAGTTGAATGTGGTACGACGTGGGTACTTGGCAGGTACTTGGGCGACGACTCGATTTCTTCCAGGGCCCAGCGATGACGGCCCTGGCCTGTCTTGCCTTGCCTTGCCTTGCCTCGCCTTTCCTTGCCCTGTCTTCGCCCTGCCTTTGCCTTGCGAGTGATGCTGCTGCAGAGTGATGATGATGCCCGGCGGCAGGGCCAGTCACAGTACAGTACAGTACGAATTCATCGGATCGAAATCAACCGACCGGGCTCAGAAAGAAGGCGCAGCCCGGCTCACTTGCGAAGCGGCGACAGCCGGTCCTTGTTCCTGCAATGGAACCTCAAGACGGGACATAGGATGGTGGCTCTGGCCTGGTGTGCGTGTGCGAGAGCTCCCACGAATGACACAGCATGTGCGTGCTCCATTATACGCCATTCTTGGACCTGGTACAGTTCTCCATACTCGATGGTGTCGACATCTCATTCGACGTCAAGCCACCTCCTCCCCTTTGCCCATTCCGCAAAGCCTTTGGCGAGTAATTGTTCTCTCTCACATGCCCCAACACGGCATCGACCGTTGTGCTGCTCCAGCCTAGGTGGCACGTCCGAGTAGGGAGCTGTTCTGGCCTCAAAAAGGCGCTAGAGTGTGGTTTCGCTCAAACTCTCCTTGGTCGTCTTTGCCTAACCAAGGCAAATCTGGCCTCTGCATTGAACCCTATTTAATGAGAGGGCAACCGGTTCCCCATCCTTTGGCCGTGACTGAAAGAAGAGTCGAGTTTCATGAGCCGCCGTGCATGATTGAGCAATCATTCAACATGTTTGACAGGCAAGCGAGGGCACGGCACTGAGTAAAGTTGCTGCGGCCAAGAGGCAGAAGCCGGGGGGACCGCCCAGCCAAGGCACGGAAAAACGCACAAAACGCACGGGCAAGCAAAAAACAGCAAGTGGCAGAAGCATGGGATGCCTGTAAGAGAGCTCGACTCCATCGGGCTGCATTAACTCCGTGCGAGGCGAAACTGTGCCGGCAACATGCTTTTAGCCAGGCGGCCAAACTCGTACAGCAAGTGTTAGTGGCAATACGGTGCTCCTGTCTCTTACTCCCGAGGTCCCGGTCGGCGTGCCAAATGTTCCTGGCCAGATTCCAGAAAGAAAAAGAAGTGGAGGGCCAGAGGTTAGTTGCCGTTGGTCCAGCGAGACCATGCAACTAACTGCCCCATGCACTGCGGAGTCGGGCTCGGAAGGCCACAACGAGTATTTCCATATCAAAGGCTGTGTTTGCATGCACCGCTTCTGTCATTTTTGATTGCCGCATTGATTCACTTTCGCCTTGTCCGTCGTGCAGTCGAGGAGTGGTCGCAATGTCCGAAGCTCATCGGAAGATGTCAACGGCCTGCTACTGGTCCAGGGGTACATAGTAAGCCGTTCGACTGCAGTTGGTTCCCACGTCTGATTCCATAGCAACGGCTGGCTTCGTACTCGTACAGTAATATCAAGCTTCCCATAGGCGGGCAGGATACTTGAAAGCGACATGGCATGCTCTTTTCTTCCGTAGCTTCTCCATAGCAAGTAAAATGAATACCTACTCGGTACTTCATTCGGCATGGTACCCGCACATGGTGCTAGCAGTAGTGCTCGCACTACAAACAAGTGCTCGTTGGTGCTCTGGGCGTTAGAAGAACGATCCGACGCATTGAGGTGTCGGCCATGCCCGAATCGCTGCCGGTTTCAAGAGCGTGGCTCCATCGCCCCCATCTTTTCGTCTTTTTTTGGAGACTGTCTCGTGCGGCCAAAATGGCACCGCTCGAACTGTAGTTGCTATTGTGGCGATGTTTTGGAGAAGCGTTGATATTGCCTGTATTCAGCCAAGCCCTGTTCAAAAACAAGGATGGAGGAAATGGAGATGGAGGAGAAGAAGAGCCGCGGCGCTCTCTCTACGTTGTTCCTTGATATGTCCGCCTCAGGCAACAAGAGGATCTTGGTCGATACTTGTCTGCAGCACCTGATGTGCATGTGTTCTAAAGTAGTGTCTTGTACTCCGTACTGGTCAACATGCAATAGCCTGAAGCTCACATGCACGCCTGGCCAGGCGCTCCTTCGGTAACAGAAACCCCGTACCTGCAGATCTAGCCGGCTAATACAGCTCAAAACAGGTACTATACTATAGGTACTGGGTAGGTACCTGTAGGTAAGAATTCTACCACGTTCCAGGTTCTTTTCTAAGCAGCTGCAGCTGTCAAGTCAACAGATGATGCAAGTTACAGCCAAAGTCAATGCTAAAACGATACAGTAAGACGACTAAATAGAGGGGACCAGGGAGCAGATGCGGTAAAAGAGAGCACATGTACCTCCAAGTGCCCTAGCAGTACCTTGCTGTAGCACCATACTTCCCAATGGAGAATATCAAATACACGAAATGCCGTCTTGGTGCCCCTTGTCGCGGCTACTCGCTTCGTAAATGCACCTCCAGGCCTTTTGAAGCCTGACATGCAGGCAACAAAATTGCATCTCCAGGCGCCGATATACTCGTATTAGCTCTGCCAGCTTCCCTGTGACGAGTTAGAAGTTAGTACTAGGTATAGGTAGTTTCCGCTCCCTGTCGGTACTTTCGGAAACTTGGCGACGTCGATTTGCGCGCTCGCTTGCCATCCACGACTCGGGTTCCTGACATGGGGGCCACGCCAGGGTGGCATGATGAAGCCATCTTCGTTTTCGTCTGACTTCTGTACGATTGCTAGCTAGTCGCACCTGTACCTGTGATCCTCCTACCTACAGTAATACCCAGGTACTAGGCAGTAAAGTAATCCTCGTACGAAGCACGGGCTTCCTTTTTTCCCTCTTCGCACCGGCGGATAACCTACTCGTACATACAGGCCTTGGTTCGCCTCGTTTTTGAGCCGATGCCGGTCCGTGGCGACCACGTGGCGGCGGAATTTCAAAAATCTCGGCCACCGGGTCCTCACGGGTCCCGGCGCCCACTTACAGTACGAGTATACTACTTGGTACCGAGTATTTCGATTGCTGTTTTCTATTACGATTTTATACGGCTTACTATGCCTGTGTAATTTGGAATCTTCATATCTGTATCCCGAGCCCGGAGTACAAGTAACAAGTAGACGCAAGGTCGTATTGCCCCGGGCACACCATCATGCCCAGAGCATATTACTACCACTTCTGGGTAGCATCTCCCTCTTACAACCGTTCGTGCGACGCGGCATATAGAGTCGTGAGGGGTAAGGGAAAATCACAGCCTCTTTCAAGCTACAGTCCAGGCCGTGTGCCGCTCTCGGTGAAACTCGCCCAAAGCTGGCTGAAGGGGGCTTTCCGCAATTCGCCGGCGCAAACAGGGGAACAAGACGGGATCTATCGTTGCGGGACTGGCCGGCTAAGTAAATACCTTGGGTACGGAAAGATATTATCAGAAAAGAACGATAGAGGGGGACAACATGTGAAGCTGTATACTGTAGGAATATCGCGCGGAGCCTCAAATGTGTCAAAGGCATATTGCACGCAGCACCGAGGATGGCGCCGATTCGTGCCCAGAGCGGCGTCAATTACCCCATGGAGTTGACATTTCTAGTTTTTGCATGCGTGACCACCCCCGTCATTGTTTTCCTGCTAGAGGTCGCAGATTGAGCTCTGAAGCGACAGGGACATGGGACATGGGACATGGGACAGGGACAGGGGCAAAGGCCTCAGCTTAGCTTACCCATCAGTTCGGAGTCGCACATGCATGCGGACATGCGTGTTGCAAATCGCCATGTGTGTGTGCATGGAGTACGAGGGCTGCAGTAGTGCCCAAGTGCAGTAAGCACCGTAGCTTTTGCTCCTAAATACAAGTAAGTGTTTGCTCTGCTGTCTCTCCGTCTGTCCAGTTGTTTGCTCCTTCTGACTCTGCGTTGTTGACTACAGTACAGGTATTTCCGCTGACTGCCAAGACGTGTAGTGCACCGAGCAAATTCAAGTACTTGCTTGCCGTCTAATATGGAGACACGGCTTCGGTAATATCGCCTGTTGACTAGGTGTCCTGTCGATACGTCAGAGCTAGCACCAGATCCCAGCCACAAGCATCCCTGATGGGGAAATTGACAAAGCACCGCCGAGGTTAGCTCAGGCTGCAAATGAGATGAAGAGCCCATGATTGAGATGGCCAGCATCGTCCGAAACAAGTCGGTCGTCGATCGTCTATCAAGAACTTGCTTCGGTTTCGGTCCTTTTTTGGAACCATGTGAAAGCCGAGAGCCGGATTCTCGGGTTCGATGCTCGGAGTCGTTACTGGCCGTGTCTTAAAATAAAACAGCCCATGGCCTGCTTACCAGGGACGAGCCGTGCTTGCAACTGTCTGTGACGTCGTCGGTAATGATCAGGATCGTTGGGCGGGATGTTGACGATACTGTACTTGTAGTCTTACATGGCCGGTGTATGCTTTATACGTGTACGAGTAAGAAATTGACAAGACTCACGTACTCATCCGCGTACAGGTACAAGTCAGCATGGCTCTGATGGAGAAATACGGCAAGGCTACCCAGGCGGTACTTTAATTACAAGACTCCTCCCTCGTCTCTAAGCGCTTAGTACCTCGCCCAAGGCTAAATGAAAAAGCCGTAAATGAGCACTTCCCGATACACATCGTGCTAGAAGTATTTCCGTAGATCTCATCCAGTTTGCGAATTTGACAGGTCGCATTTTGTGGGACAAGGGTTCTATTCAGGCCATACTCTTAAGGGTAAACGATGCGGAGGTCCATACAATAACAGTTCAGTCAATGTCTCGCGGTGCACGTGTGTCTGTCTGCATGTACCTTGTCTCAAAAAGTCAAAGCTCATTGAGTCGGTAGTGATAGTAGCAGACACTAGAGATATGTGAAGATACTAGATGAATATATGTACCTAGGTCCATAACAGTAGGATTAATATTTCGCGGTGCACATGTGTCTATCTGCATCTAGTCTGCATACCTACCTATCTATACATAGATACCCTGCAATAACCCAATGGTTTGATGGCTACAGCACAAGTAGGCTAGAATGTCCTTTCGTTCTTTGTTCTACCGATGTGAATCTCTACTTAATAATTACTTACTCTGCTACCTTGGTATCATTTCTTAAGTAGATACACGATTCCTTGAGTATCTGCAACTATCGCTACTATCTTAATATATCTCTAGTATCTGCTACTATCTCAATATATCTCTAGTATCTGCTACTATCACTACCAACCCAGTGAGCTTTGACGTTGAGACATGGGATACTGTGGTGTTAGATAACCATGCCCTATTCGTGTTCTTTGTGCTATTTTCAATTTCTTTACTTACCCCTTGGCGATATTCTGTCTTTTATTTTCTTTGAACAAAGCCCAATCCAAAATTGCCATAACCCAAGATGACGCTCTGTAACAATGACTCTTTCTTCTTCTTCTTTTCACCCAAACAAAGCACCGCGTCCTTTTCTTTCCCACTCTTTTCTAGCAAGTTCTTTTACTTTTTTTCTCTTATCCTTTTTTTCGATACGAAATACTCTCCACAGCCTTGATGATCTTTTTTAATCTTCTTCGCCGCTTTTCATGCTCCCGTTGCCTTTTAAGCTGTGATACCACCTTTTTCTTACTGCCCAGATTTACACGAGTGTTGCATTCTGCTAGAGAGCCTCTTAGTTTCATTTCCTTTTTTCTTTTTTTTCTCTCTCTTCTTTTGGTTATCGTGTTTTTCTTTATTTTATCGTTTGCCGAAACTTGATATTTGGGCCAATCTAATAATCTGTCGACTAAACTCCTGTCACCTGCCGCTGAACTCGACAGGCGTTGCTGTGCAGCCCGCTGCTGTCAACAGCTGGCAAAGCTCTACTTTGCCAACAACTCAACTTGTTGTACTTTTTGTGCACTTTCTCTCCGTTGTCATCTATGGATACCCAGTCGTAACTTTGTTTGTTTACTTTTTTGCCTTCGTTCGGAGTTGATGGGATATTGATACACCTCAAGGAGTTCTCCCCCTTTGCTTTCTGGGATACCCGCTGGAGTATACGACGATATTTGGAGTTTTGTTTTGATCTCATTGGGCCTTCATAGCGTCTCGATCTGAGTCAATTGATTTGCCGATAATCAACAATCTTTTGCTGTCTTGGGGCTTGCTTTGCTGGAAAACAAAATGGGGGACGGCGCTATCTCTGAGGATACCAGTGGATTATCTGCTTTGCTTGACGGTAACAGCATTGGGAGAGAGACAAGAGTTTATTCGAGCATCAGTACAACAACAACTATTCATTCATGGCGTGCCACCGTTGTGAATCTCAACAATAGCGAACCATCTTCTGCCTTCAAGCCATTGCGATATACGCAACCCATTCGAGAAGCTCCAAACCAACACACATCCAGATTCGCATCTCCAGCATCATTCTGTTCTACCATCAGGGATTCTGAGGCCACCACTTCATTATCGAACAGCCCCTATAGAGCGACCCTTCGATCGAGCTCAATCGACTCTTTCTCTTCAACTACTCCCTTCAGTGTTGACGTACCAGAATGCGTCCTACTTGTGCCAAAATCATGCTATGAAGACTTTCAGCCTCCTGAAGACATGCCCATGCTATCAGAGTGGAGGGCCATTCAAGCTCTATCTCCAGCCATGGCGGAAAGCGCTCAAAATTTCTCTGAGATTCAGTTGGACGAATTTGCAATATATCTCGACAAGGACAAATTTCCAGACGAGATGCGATCTTTACACCATCTGAGTACCAAAATCGGACACAGTTGTTTCTACTTTGATGGCATTCTCAGTATTGGCGACACCAGAGTTTATGTGCGCCGCGTCCCGGTAGTTGCTGTTCCTATTGGTAACTACGGTTCAATTTCGAGACACACTGTCCGAGACAACATTTGGCTGCAATCTCCAATAAGTTATAAAAAGGAGTTATTCTACAAACTCGGGAAGCCGGCAAAGGAATATGAACGATTTTTTTACCCCTTTCTGTGGGTGGCAGATTTGGCGAAACATTTTGTGGACTTTCTTTGCATAATGGGGGAAAACAAACGCAGTGTCTCCATTCATCATTTTCGATCAACTTTCGTCGCATGGCTGAAGAAGAGCCACAAGCAATCACCAGAGTTTCTCGAGTGGCTAAATCAACACCCGAGCGATGACTACCGGACTTCGATAGCCGCAAACATAGGATTTCTTCACAAGGAGGCTTTGGGAGTATTAGACCATCATAAGGCTTACTCTCATGCCATTTGGGACGAAATTTGGGAGTTTCAGTCTTTCAAGAGTCAGCCCAAGATCGTGGACCCCCCCACGATTGTCACCCAATATATTTACGACTGTTTCAAACACCTTCCATTTGGCGATCGCCTTCAGGTTGTCCCTTTGAGCCCGAAGACCAAGTCTCTTCGCAATAGCTTAATCCGACAAAGGCGTCTAGAGCTCCCCTCAGAAATACACAAGTCAACTAAGACACTCTCCAAGGCTATGCGGGAGCGTATTGCGAGAATTCGACCAGGAGACACCATTTCAACTCCTCGCGATGATGTGGAATCCGGCACATTGTGGGAACGAGAGTCATCCAAAGGATTCTCCGACGTGGATCGATGGTTTGCACTAGTCCAATCTGTTCATGTCAACAAAAGGGGGGCGCGTACGTTTGATGTGATTTGGTATTACCGACCTGTGGACACCCTCTGTGGCTTGATGAAGTATCCATGGAATAATGAGCTCTTCCTCTCAGACCACTGTTCTTGCTCGGAGGCGTCCAAGATTGACGAAAGCGAAGTCCTTGGTGTTCATGATGTTGATTTCTGGGGTACGTCCGCGACAAGCGCAGAGCTCTTCTGTCGGCAAACCTATCTCCAAGGAGAGAGGAGATGGGTTACGCTGGACGAAAGCCACTTGCAATGCTGCCATACTTCGCTACTGCCGAATCGAAATAAGTCGTTCAAATGCCAACCGGGAAATACATATTTACTTCATTTGGACTTGAAAAGCTCCTTTTCGGAACCTTGTGAACTTGTGAGTTCAGTTAGAGAAGGTGGCCAAAGACGTTATCGATTCAGGAGACTTTTGCGCCGCCAGCAAGTTGACCCAAACGCTCGGGATGCTCGACCAAACGAGCTCGTATACAGCGAACAATTTTGCAAGGTCAGCAGGGATCAAATCATGGGTCCATGCTCTGTGAGATTCTTTAGAGATGGCGATAGAATTCCTACGCCGTATGACCGTGACGGCACAGGAAACCTCTTTTACATCACTCATCAACAAATAGTCGCCGGTGGATTCTCGGTGTATGAGCCAATAAAAGTAGCACCAACTTCCTTGAATCAAGGGTACGATCCCCTTCAGCAGCTGCAAAAGCTCCGTGGAATTGATCTGTTCTGTGGCGGAGGCAATTTTGGCAGGGGACTAGAGGACGGTGGAGGTATCAAAATGAAATGGGCAAACGACTATGACAGCAAAGCAATTCACACCTATATGGCAAATGTGAGCAAGCCCGGAGATGTTCACCCATTCCTCGGCTCGATCGACGATTTACAACACTTTGCCATTCGTGGTCAATTTGCGGACAACGTGCCACGTATTGGAGACGTTGACTTTGTGTCTGGTGGAAGCCCCTGTCCTGGCTTCTCTATTCTAACCAACGACAAGACGACGGCAGCACAACGCAAGAACCAGTCTCTTGTTGCAGCTTTCGCCTCTTTTGTGGATCTTTATCGGCCAAAATATGGCGTTCTGGAGAATGTGCCAGGGATGATTCATAAGAAAGAGAGCCGAGATCAGGATGTCTTCAGCCAGCTCATTTGCTCCCTAGTTGGCCTAGGCTACCAGACACAGTTTTTCTTCTTGGATGCATCGTCCTGCGGGTCACCGCAGCGCAGATCTCGCATATTTGTTATCTTTGCTGCTCCAGGGCTTGAACTGCCAAAGAAGCCGGTGCAAACGCACTCACATCCTCCTAAAACACGAGAGCTTGGAATTGGATGGCTGCCCAATGGCCAGCACATGGCAACCCGAGAGATGCCTGCAGCAACACCGTTCAAGTACATATCAGCAGAAGAAGCGGCAGCCGATCTACCGCCTATTCACGATGCCAAGCCTGATATATGTGTTCCTTATCCTGATCACCGCTCAACCTCGGGATTGACAAAGATGATGCGAGCTCGAATCTCGGTCATCCCTGTTCGGCCGTGGGGAATGAGCTTTGCGCAAGCTTGGTACGGAGACAACAAGGCAGAAGGCGGTTCAGGTACAATGACGGCAGCTGAGCGTGAGCTGTTCACTGGGACGAATGGAGTGAGAGACACATCAAAACTGCCATTGTCGGTGCAGCCCCAGTCGCGCGCATATGGAAGAATGTTCCCGAATAAGCTGTTTGACACAATCACGACGAGGCCGACGACCAACGATGCAAAGAATGGGCGATTACTACATTGGCGAGAAAACAGGCTTATAAGCATCATGGAAGCACGCAGAGCCCAGGGTTTCCGCGACGAAGAGGTTCTACTTGGGGATCCGGTAAACCAGTATCGAATTGTGGGCAACAGCGTTGCGAGACAGATTGCTGTTGCCCTTGGCGTCACGTTCCGCGAAGCTTGGGTGGCGAGTCTGAAGAGGAACAGGGAACTGGAGCGTGCAAGCAGCCGTGGTGTTGAAGAAGTTAATGGCTTGGAAGAGAATCCGGTTGGCTGTGAATCCATCAGGATCGGTGATGGAAGAGGCACATCGGCAAGACAGTCTAGGTTCCCAACACCTATAACGCAAAGCATCAGGGACTCAAGACAGTTGGCGCGTGCAAATGGCACAAGAGTCTCTACACAAACCCCAGAGGTCCCGGCGAGCAACAAGCGTCCACGTTCGACAAGCGTGGTGGTGGAGATACCCCAGTTCATGAAAAGACGGAAACTGGATACGATGTGAATACCAGTTGTATTCGATTTTTACAGTTTACTTTGATCAATTAGTACCTACTAGAAATCTAATAGTACATATTAATATAGGCAAAGCAGATCGTTAAACACAAACATATCACTCTCGATTTTGTCATCTCCCAAGTGTATTTACTATTCCATCCCGAAGAACGCCTTGTATGCATTTCCCGTTGCAACCCATGGCATGAAGTATCTTACTCTTTGATTGATCCCAAATATTGTTCGCCCAGTTCCCCCCCGCTTCACTTCACCTCTTTCTTCGAAATCGGCTATTATAGCCCGGACCGCCCTTGGCCCCATGGTTGCGCAGCTTCAGCCTGTGGAAATTTGCATGTGCCAGCTGGTTCACCTTTCGTGCCGTCTTCTTTACCACTCCTTCCTCCTTGGCAGGCTTTTTGACCTTTGTGTCGGGGGTATCATCTTCATCTCCGTCTTCGAATTCGCCGTCAGATTCGCCTGCGACATCTGACCTGCCCGTCTGAGCCTGTGTATCTGCAATGGTATAGTCTTCATCTTCCTCCCCGTCACTTTCGTTGGCCTCCGCCAGATTTGTCAGCCGCTTGGCCCGAACTGGTCGCATGTTGACTCTCCGTGTTGTTCGTTTCTGTCCCTTCTTCTTAAATATCTTCATAGGTCGTCCATCCCGATCTACAGCATCCTCTGTAGGGCTGTCGTACATTCCTTCATCGTCAAATCCACCTAATGGTAGCTGTTTAGTTTGACTATCTGGCTCCAGTATGTCCTGCTTTGCCTGTGGTTCCTGAGGTTTCATAGGAGGCAGAATTGGACCTCTGGATTCAGCTTCAGCGTCAGCTTCGGCTTCGCGCAGTGCCTCAAGATCATCATCCAGCTGCTCTTCCTCGACTTTCCGAAGACTGGCTACTATTTCGCTCAAACCGCGAACCAAGGGCTTCCGCGGTAACCTTAACGGCGGGGCATCAAATGTTGTGTTCTCGTCCAGTGTCGGGAGAGAATGCCTCTTCAGAAACGCGGGAGTATCAAACTGAAGCTTAGATACAGATGTGGGCGTTCCGGCCGTATTCTGCCCTTCTCTCTTCTTCATCGGTGTTGAGAATAGCTTTCGTTTGCTCGTGGATGTTGGCGTACGGCCGAGATTGGCTGTAGCCTCTTCGAACAAGCTGCTTCTGGGCTTACTGGGGGTTGCCAGGGAAATGGTAGGGTGGCTGGTCCCCTTTAATGGACTTTTAAATTCTCTTTCCACCAACAAGTCAAATAGGCCGAGGACCTTGCCATCTCGTTGAGGTGTTGGCCCAATAGATGTTACTGGCGCTGGGCTGAAGAGCTTCCTAGAGATGGCCGGACTATTCATATATTCGTCGCCGTTTGGAGCCAGTCGCTTGGAAGGGGTCTCGGCATGTTTGGCTCGCTTCATGGGAGTTCCAACTGGTACAACGTCTGATTTACGCTTTTCGTGCTTCTGTTTGGACGTCGAGGTATCTGGAGGAGGGGCTAGCTTGCCAGCTATTATATCGCGAAGCTTATTATAATCTTTATATTTCTGGGCTTTCGCAAAGTTAGCAAAGACAATTGATAGGCGGAAATTGTCGAGCCGCAAGCGCAAGCGCACCTATAACGGGAGTATTCTTGATGTCCTCTCTTCCTGGCTTCTTGCCGCCATGTGTCTTTGCCCAGTCTGCCTCCCATTGCTTCAGGTCTGCTCGCACTTTCTGAGCTCTTGCTTCATATTCTTTCTTGAGGTTCTCGTCCATGGTAGCCTCGGCAGCAGAGACTATAGAGAAAAGATACACCAGCTAGAGTGGGAGATGATGGTTTATATCACAAGTGACATGTCTGTTGCCCAAAAAAATAAAAGAGAGAAAAAAACAAGTTCAATGGCAGACAGAAGAGGGAGACAGACAGGGCAGCAGTTGGAGAGACTGGAAAGCTCCTTTGTTGAAAAGCGTCATGTGGGGAACTGCAGGTCGCGAATGGAAGCGCGCTGCTTGTCATCAATTTAGTACAAAAGCGCGTCTTGCAGAAGCACTTAAACGCTACAGGCTGACTCCACTAACAAGGCCCCTGTGGAATTGCCGAATCGCCGCACTTGTGGCGTATAAACGCCCTGTATGGCCACTGTGCCCCGCCAATCGAACCCCAGGATTCCGCAACCTCCATCGGTCATGGCTCGCATCTTCTGATTCTTGCATCTTCGCCACGCCGCTTGGCAGCATCCTCCAGACAGCCTCAATATCGTCGCGCTGCCTCCATGGACAGCGGTCTGGCTGATGAGAATGACGAACTACAGCGCAAAGTCCTCCAGAATACACTGCAAGAGGTGGCTGCAAGAGAGCAGCTGGCAGATGGCAACTGCTGCGTCATCTGCTTAGACGCTGTTAGCGATGCTTGCGAACTGGTTCCCTGCGGACACGACAGCTTTGACTATGTCTGTGTATTGAACTGGCTCTATGACAAACCACTGTGTCCTCTGTGCAAGAGAGATGTAACCAAAGTGCACCGAGGACCTCCCGAACATCGAGAAACAACTGTCATTGAACCAAAACCACAACGACCTGAACAACTTACTTCAACAAGGACATACTCTCACCAGTCGTCGTTTCTTCGCCCTCGAAGGAGGACAGCGAGGATCCCCAGGATTACAACCAACGAACTTGATGCTGAAAGAATCCAAGCACATCGGCGCGAGGTTTATTTGCACAAGAGATTCTCAAAGCATGTCGGCTCAAACAGACTTTCCCTTTACCGGGAGCTGACACCAAGGCTATTCTGCAGCGACGAGGCTCTCGTTTCCCGCGCACGGATGTGGATTCGCCGCGAACTGCGAGTGTTTTCATTTCTCAATGCTGATGAATCTGGCCCTACCCCATCTACCTCTCGTTCAGGTTCCGGAGATGCAGCTCAAGCCCAGGCGCGGCGAAGAGCAAACAACGCCGAGTTCTTGCTGGAGTACTTGATTGCAATCTTGAAGACTGTGGATATTATGGGAAGTGCCGGTCAGGCGGAAGACATGCTGTCCGAGTTTCTTGGCCGAGATAACGCCCGGCTGTTTCTGCACGAGCTTCGGTCATGGCTTAGGAGCCCCTTCACAAAGCTCGAAGACTGGGATCGAGCGGTGCAATACGACCCGGTTGTACCAAGGGGTTCATCACCTTCTGCTTCTTCTGCTCCAGAATTGGGACACACTCGGAATGAGCGTGCATCGTTGACGCAGCGCAGCCAGGACCGGTTCAGAGGGGATTACTACCGCCCCGGGCTGGCTCAGCCTTACCGAGAAGATAGACGAAAACAGCGGCACGAGCCTTACAGGCGTGAAAGGCGAAGAAGGGAGAGGAGCGCTTGATGCTGACGATAGGTGGGGAAGGCTAAGCGCTGAGTTGATGGTGAGGGCTCGTATGGCATATTTGAGATATGATACTTTGGACATGATGGATAGAAGGAAATGATACCCAGAACTGCTAGACGGCGATGATTCTACAAGGAGTTATTTAGGCATCCTCATTAATGAAACCATCCTGGTTTTAAAATTGCATCCGTTTTGATGTGTTTCTAATGCCCACCGTGGCGCTCCGCAGCTAATCAACTGGTTGTGTCGACGATGCTCCTATTTCTCGCTCATGATGGTTACCATTGGTCGCTGCCTGGGGCGGACTATAAAGACGTTTCTGGTACTCCGCAGCGTCTGTGTGTAAGTCCGCCAGCGCGATGGAGCCAAACACGCAATCGAGATTGGAAACGAATCTCGGCTTCGTCTAGGCTGCCTCTTTTATCTGTTTGTAGTGTAGGATTCGCGGAATATTATATAAGGGAGGATCTTCCATCAACGAAGTCGGCTTTGGAGCAGTAAGCAAGCATCAGCTGTGTACCAAGTCCAGGACAGGAGCCCATTCTCAACACCACATCTCCCCTAATTAGACCACAATATAAACAATAAAAGACACCCATACCATCTAAAGCAAAGACACAATGGCAACCTACGACATCAAAATCATTTCCGACACCGTCTGCCCCTTCTGCTATCTCGCCCGTGCCCGCATCGCCCGCGCCATCACCCTCTTCAAGAAAACCGTGCCCGGCGCATCATCATCCACCTTCGCCATCCGCTGGCACGCCTTCCAGCTCGACAAGTCCATCCCACAGGGCCAATCGACTTCCGTGCGGGACATCGCTGTGCAGCGCTTCGGCGCCGACCGTCTGGCCGCCAAGCGCGCGCGGATGGCGCAGCTCGGCGACACAGAGGGCTTCGGCTTCACGTTCTCCGGACGCATTGGCAATACCCGCGACTCGCACCGGCTGTCGCATCTGGGCCGCAAGTTGGGCGGGTGGGAGCTGGAGGATAAAGTGCAGACGGAGATGATGAAGATGTTTTTCGAGCTGGGAGGCGATATTACGAGCTTTGATGACTTGAGTGCTGCGGCGGAGAGGGCGGGCATTGAGCGGGATGTGGCGCGGAAGTGGCTCGAGGATGGGAGTGGTGGTGAGGAGGTTGATAGTGAGGTGGAGGAGATGGAGAGGCAGGGGATGAAGGGCGTGCCAAAGATCTTTATTGATGACGAGTTTGTGGTGGAGGGCGCTGATGATGTGACGGCCATCTTTGAGCAGCTGTACAAGGCGAAGGAGGCGAAGGAGGCCAAGAACAAGGTCGAGGCTTAGGAATAACTGCGTTATTTCTGTTCTGTTGGTGAGCATATATGTATATATAGGTAGAGTGTGGCTATTTACCTTAGTAGGTAGGTAGAGTCATTAGAAGATATTTCCATCATCAATGCATACTACAAGTGGCAGTTGACACGTCGCTCTCATACAAGGGGTATCATGGTTTCATTGCCGTCTAATGCTGCTGCTCTCATCGAGTCTCCTACGAGTACATATTTCTCAGCGCCCCGAGGTCGTTATCCATAGACCTCAACCTGGCTTGCAGCTCCCTCTTCTTCGCCTCCATCTGCCTCGCCTCCTCCTCTTCCCTCTTCAAATCCTCCTCCGTCCACGCATCTCCACCCACGTCTTGCGGCTCATCTTGGTCCTGCTTCGCGTCATCGCCCTGGTCCATCCAGTTCTTATTCATGCTCGACAGCTGCTCGGCCTGCTCCGCCACCTTGGCCTCGTAGTAAGCCATTGTGTTTTTCCCATGCCGATATCTCGACCGCAATGCCGTGATCCTCTCGCGCGCTCCAGGCAACTCGTACACGCCGCAGAGTTTCTCGGCGCCGCGGAGCAGGATTTCGACGTCTAGATCGCCTTTGCGATCTGTTTCCCCGCGTCGCAGCTGATCGTGCATCTCGCCGCCCAAAACGGCGGCCACTGCGGTACGGCGATGAGGCGCACCCCGGGTTGTCGGGCCAGTCGTTACTTCTCCCGAAGCAACATTGAAGACAGTTTGTCGGCGGTTCTTGGGCTTGATTTCGCTCTCGACGGCTTTTGAGGGCTTGGTCGCGGCGGCAGTGGCAGGAGGTGGTGGCGGTACGGAAAACAGAGCGCGTTCGTGGGCCTCGGTATCTCGAATCAAGGCTGTGATGTCGTGATTTGATAGCAGAGCGTTGGTGAAGATCTTGGGAGGCGGGAAACTGCGGGGCTGTCAACTTGAAGCTCTTGTTTTCTTTGGGCTTGGCGTTGTGTCTTACGGAAGGGCATCGATTCCCTGACAGGAGCTTTGTATTTGCTCGAGGTGAGCTGATAACAACGACGAGTCCATGGCTTGATGTGAGGGTCTAGTGGTACGCGTCCAGAGGAATTGGAGCGGCCGAATGACGTGTTCGTCTTTGTTCCAGAGAGCGGTGAGAGAAGACGAGTGTTATGGTAAATTGAGAATCCGTAGAGCCAAGAGCGCAGTAATGAAGACCAGCAAGTCGGAGAATGTTTTGATGACACGAGGTTGATGGTAGCATGGATTTGATATTTAGTAGATGCCGGCGCCACCCCACCAAGATCTGAGGCGGCTTTTGAGCTTCAACGGCGGTCCACAGCGGGGCTTATCTGCTGTGTTCCACTCAAGATAGCATGGATGTAATAACATGTAATGAAGTGATTCAAGGCAACGACAGCTTACAGCAGGAATGTCCTTCTATTGTCTATCAACTGTGTGGTTTCTCCTACACATGTCTTCAAATATCAACCGCGAATATCAAAGCACATCTACCTCCACATGTCCGCTCGTCTAAAATAAAAATAAAACAACTGATGCAGGCTCAAATGATCTAAAAGGTATCGAAGGAAGAACCCCGTTTCGGTCCATGCTGAAATTATGCTGAAATGTAAACCAAAGACGAAGTAGCAGGGGCCATATTGCATTGGTTTCTCTTGGCCAAACACATGCCCTCTTGTCGCATCTCCAGTCCAGGTTAAAGATATCCAACAGTTCAGATTGCAGGCAGGTCGCCGTGTAAGTATATATCAATCCCAGCGTCCGGTAGGCACTTCGCTTGAGGCTTCGATGTGCCTCTCTAATTTTATCGTAACATCATTCGTCATTGCGTAAATGGTTTGTAACATGTCCCGCTTAACAGCCGAAGCTGCTTATATCCTTCTTTCTTTTTTTCTTTCTTTTCGTTTCTTTTATTTTCTTCTTTCTTCTCTTTCTCGGTGTTGCTTCTTCATTCTCCATCTCTTTAGCTCGAGTCCGTGTCCATCACCTCCACTGAAGGGTATGGTAGGTTCCGTGCGATACGAATCTCTTTGACATATTCATCCTCACTCGAGTTGGGCTCCTCCAGCTCCTCAATTCGCGGCGCGGGAGGGTCCTGGAAGAGCAAGCTACCGCGGTGGACTCTTTTGCGGAAGCGGCGAGCACTGGAACCAGCTTCGTTGACGTCGAGAGCACAGTCGTTGTCATCTGAGTCGCTTAGCTCGCTGTGAGTCCTCTTGCCGAAGCTGCTCGACATGCTGACTCTTCGAATGCGCTTTAGCTCCTGCTGCCTCCTCATGAACTCCGACTCTGCATCATCCTCTTCTTCAGGCTCTGCCTCATTATCGGATGCTTCGTTGCTGCAGTTGAGGTTCTCGAGGTCTTGCATCATATCCTTATCCAGGTCCTTATGCCGTGACGTGGATCTACTCCTGGTAGACTCGGTGTCGGACTCGATTTCGATGGGATAGAGGACATCCAGGCCATCGCACTCGCTGTCCATCGGATCGATGTCCTCAATCGTAAAGCCACAGTTGTCATGGGTGCTTGTTGCGGGACCGTGCGCGGATCCCGTTCGCTTAGGCTTGTCCGGCTCCGCTTCAGATTCAGATTCAGAGCCAGAGCTGGCTGAGTCCAGATCTGGCTCGTCATCTGCATCTGCATCTGCACAAGCGTCTAATTCGTGCGATTCAAAATCACTCTTTCCCGTCGAGATTCGTGGTGATCGTCGCGAAGAGTTTGGCAGGCTGACAACGCTAGCGCTTTCGGAGGATTCATTATCGCTCACGTCCTCGTCATCAGCTTCTGACGACGACGACGATCGGGGACTCAATTGCTCTAGTGGGCGATAGCTGAACTGATGGCCACTGCCATATGGCCTGATGTTTGGATCTTGAGCTAGGGGATTCGTGAATAGATAAAATGCCTCCTGGGCACTCTTGCGGGCGAAATGTGGTGAGGTGATGGGCGTGTCGGGCGGTGAAGCTGGGTCGGCGGTCTGTAGCGCCGACACATGAGCCGGCGAGAGCTTTAAATTTGGCGTTGATGACCGCCGCAGCGAACTTCTGCTGTGTCGGCCCATGGCTGCTTGTGATGATGGCGAGGGAATTAAAGCAAAAAAAGGTGTAGGTGAGCAATTTCAATCCGTGTGAAACGTATGACTGAATGAGTCGCTGGGGGGTCTGTCTTTCTTTTTATCTGGCCACGGGGTGGTCCGTTGCGTCGGTTGTCGATGACCCTCGTGTCTCGGATCAGAGTCGCGAGAAATTGCTATCAATTGGCCGTGGGTCTTGAAATTGCGTGGGGTGTTTTCGCTTGGAATGAGAAAAAAGGGTAAAGAAAAAAAAAAACAAGACGTTGCTGCGCGGGGGTTGCAGCCATCAGCATCAAGGCAGGGGAGAGAGGCAGCAGGAATCATGGCACGTACATTGTCCTTGTAATTGCGCAGTCTAGGACCCGTGGCGATTTGTGAGGGGGGTCTGGTTTAGAGAGGCAAATAAACAGACACAGGCAAGCAACACCAGATAGACAGACAAGGCAGAATCTGGTGCGAAGAGGGCGAAAGGCGTCAAGGAGTCGGGATCCAGAGCAGGAACCTCCAGCACGGAGAAGTAGAGACTCGGGCTGTGTTCGGGAGCATGATAATGTTGAAGGAGGGCCTGGGGCTGGTCGGCGTGTTGGTAACACCTGATGGCACCCACACGGCTTATACTCGCAGCTTGTTGGAGGCTAAAACGAGAGAGAGGGATAAGGAGGCGGAGGTGGGAGGTAGGAGACGGGAGAGATCCAAGGGGGGAGGGGGGAGGCGAGGAAACGAGGAGAGTTAGAGAGGCACCAGGCGCAGAGTAGAGAGGGTGGTATATACAAAGTAAGAAGGTGTCAAGGGAAAAGAAAAAAAAAACAACTGGGACGGCCAGAACCTGGGGCCAAATTCAGCCCTGGGCGGATCTGCGATCTGCTGCCTGGATGCTGCAGACGAGCTTTGCTTTTTGCGAGAGCTGCAGGCGACAGACGAATGACGGGCCGTGAATGGCTGGCCGAGGCGCTGCGGACGGAAATCAATGGATGGCGAGGGCCTTTTAAAACGCAGGACATGGAACTCCATGTGCCTCAGCCGAAGCGTCGGGTCAACGGGGTGCTGAACCTTGTTTCAGCATCTGGAGAGGTGCGGGATCCTGCAAAGGTGGTCCATGCATGGCATCCATACAGCTAAAGCATGACGCCCGATTTTCCCATCATCTATCATCTACAGGAAATACGGAGTACGGAGTAGTACTGTAGGTAGTATTAGGTACGTTGTATCTGGCGTATGCATGTGCTGTATCTGGAGTACATGCAGTATAAGAGATGATCTGGTGTATGACAGCGACAAACATGCCTCGCCTTGCTTGCACGTGCCCGCCTGTCTAGCCCCTACAGCTTCATTGCAGGAGACATGTCCCTTCTTCTCTGGCACTTCCAGAATACTCATGTATATTAAATTAAGTTGCATTCTGCATAACGCACCGCGAAACGAAACCTGTGTGGGATTTGGCCAGACTGGTGCGGTGGCTGCTCTAGCTTCCGAGGCGGATGGTGTGGCACGACGCCAGCGCTGAGAACTGCGGCCGCCTGCGAATCTTATGATTTGCTCTGGTGCTCAGGGCCCTCTGTTTACGACGCATCGACAAAATGCAATCAATCGCTCCCTCTTCCTGTCGGCTGCAAGGGCGCGGCATCCTGGCGGCTCTGACAGCTCCGTCCTGGATGTGTGAGTACTCGTGCTGTGCTGTGCTGTACCTTGCTGTACCTTGCTATACCTTGCTATACTATGTATGTACCTTGCTATACCTTGCCCATGATCCACCGCGACAGGGGATCGCCGCTCGCTTTGGGCAGCAATGCTTCGACGAATTGCCTGTGGTGGCCTTATTGCCCACTTGGACTGCTCCCAAACCTGCTTCTATGGAAAAAGAACATTCTATGTCTCGGTGGAAGCCGCTAGAAAAAGACGCGGGTTTTTTCTCCTTCTCTTCTTTTGGCCCCGTGTCTCTCTCAGTCTCTCCCATTTGGGTCAACATGAGATTACGAGTACATACCGGATGACTGGTTACTGGTGTTTGAGCGCTTCGATTGCTCCCCCCTTCCGACAATGCAGCCACCTTTATGCTTCTGGAATAGATGGGGGCTGCTTACTTGGGTGGCCATGGTGAGCAATTGCATACATCATCCGTTGTTCGGGACAGTGGTCTGTGTTAGTGGACAGCACATGTACAGCGAGAGAACAAGACGACTCCAATCAGATACAGCTCAAGCTCACTCAGGGGAGTTTTGTAGTCCATACACTGGATCTCTTTTTTTCAGGAGTTAGGAGAAGTCTGCATAAGAAGAGGCTTGAATGCAGATGCAGACGCACTGGCCACAATGGGCCTCCAATTTGAGGCATGCGCTGTTACAGAAATACTCAATAGGCGCTGTTCTCTGCTTTGCTTTACCAACAAGTACCCCTCGTATAGTAAGCTGCCACAACTACTAGCACCTAGTAAGCATCCAATGCTGCTGTGTGTTTGTGGAGTTATACGGGGATTCGTCCAGCTCACGCCAACCGTGGCTTGAATCAGGCACAGCAGACAAATCAGCAGGCTTAAGAGGGTCCACGGAAGCAGGAGGAGCTGCCGCGGAAAGCATCTCCAGTACTATATATGCAGCTTTCAGGAGACTTCTCCACGGCGTGATATGCACTATGTCATTATGCCATTCCTCTCCTTCTCCATAGAGGTGGCACCAGAAAGCTCATAGAATTGTGGATAGATGCCATTCTTGCCTAGTAGCAAGCCAAAGATCATCTGTTGTTCGTTCGAGGAAATGAACAGCTACTTTAGTACTGCTACTGACCCAATATTCACGTCTCGTAGCCCCTACCTCAATTAGATACCATCTAGCACTTACTATGAATAGTAAGGCAGGTATTGTACATGTATTTCAACTCGTTGCTTGCTTTCCCTTGAAATTCACTTACACGGCGAAATGGGCTTGGAGAGTCATTTCATGGATTTGATCTTGAACAAATATGGCAAAATGAATGCAAAAACTAGAAATGAACCAAGCCGCAAGCCAAGAGACACCGGGAACGGATACGCCGGACATTGCAAATAGCTGTTCAAGCTGAGACTTGCATTACTTGCATTCAGCAAATGAAAACCTCCATTTTTGGATACGCAAGCGTCCTACACTGTGGCGTTCTGAGAGCGATACTCGCTTATATAATGATTTCGTCTCGCGCGTCGGTTAAGCCCCGGCTCCGGCTTGGTACCAACAGTAACCCGTTCCTAGGGCGCATTTGATTGGCGGAACAGCGGATCGCGAGGCAACAGTGATAGGCTTCCAAACCAACTTTCAACTTCACAACGCGTCTTCCGTTTGGTGCTTCTTTATCCGACTCGATTCCAGTACCATTACGTACAAGTTCATTCCATCGGTACCGCTCGTCGTGTCGTGTTTTACAACTGCCAGCTTCATTCCATCACCGAATATTGGCGCGCACCCGATCGGCGAACGATAATGAATACCGCCCCGGGCCAAATGGCCCAGCAAGGCCAGCCCCAGCCTCAGGGCGTGCAGGCTCCTGCTGCTCAAAATCGGCCTCCAATGTACCAGCCCGGCCAGATCAAGAACCTTCCATATCTAAGCGATGACGAGAAGACCAAATACGAGCAAGGATTGCGGGGCCTCTGGACCAAGATGAATGGATCTCCAAACAACAGCTCGGACCAAATTGCTGCTCGACAGAAGATCATAGAGTTCTCCAGAATGCTGATTACCAAGATTCAACAACGAAGGACTCATGCTGCCCAACAACAACAACAACAACAGCAGCAGCAGCAACAACAACCTCAAGCCAGACCACAAGTAGCACAATCCCAGGCGCAACCGCAACCCCCGAATGCCGCTCTGCAAGCCCAAGCCCAAGCCCAAGCCCAAGCCCAAGCCCAAGCCCAGACACAGGCTCAGGCTCAGGTACAAGCTGCACAAGCTCAACAACAGGCCCAACAACAGGCCCAGGCACAGGCACAGGCTCAAGCTCAGGCTCAAGCTCAAGCTCAGGCACAAGCCCAGGCCCAGGCACAGGCACAGCAGCAGGCTCAACAGCAAGCTCAGCAGGCTCAGCAGCAAGCACAGCAACAAAAGTCACAAGGTGCAGGAAATGAAGCTACAGCCGCTGGTGCTGCTGGGCAGGTACAGAATGCCCAAGCACCAACAGCGGCAACGGCTGCCGCAGCAGCAGCAGCAGCAGCAGCAGCACAACGTCCCAAGATACCCGAAGCCTTCATGCAACACGTTAACAAGATGACATTTCGGCCTCCAGTGCAGCTTGCTGATAAATCCGTCGATGCTGCCAAGTGGATTGAGGAAATGAAGGAAAGATATGCTCGGGCTCTCATGACTATGGAAACAACTAAGAATAAGGTTGCTAGTTGGGAAAAGCTAATAACTGACCGGGCAGCTCAAGGAAACCCTCTCAAAGAAGAGGAACAGAGACAGATTCAGCTGAGGAAGGATCAACAGCTGAAGCTGTATGCCGAAGCTCACAAGTGGGTGGAGGGCGTTCGCAAGCAGCAGGGGAGCCTTCAAGGAGTTGCCCAAGCACAGGCTCATGCCAATCAAGCGACTGCTGGCGCCGCCGGTGCTGCTCATGCTGCTACCCAGCCCGGTAACGCTACTCCAGTCATGCCAGCTGCCTCTCCAGCTGCAGCAGCTGTGAGCAAGCCTCAGAACAGCGCACAAATGGCCAACAATGCCGCTGCAGAGGCAGCCAAAAACCAGCAGCAGATGGCTGGTGCCAATCGAGTCCCAGGACCAAACGGCATTGCGTCCACGCCTACACCGCAGGCGCAAGCACGGCCCGTCCCGAACGCTGCCGTCACGGGGCAACAGCAGCTGCAAGGTCAATCGCAGATGCAACCGCAGATGCAACAACAGATGCAGGCACCACAGCAGCCGCAGCAACCCCAGCAACAGATGCAGATGCAGATGCAGCCGCAACAACAGGCACAGCTGCAACAACAGGTGCAACCGCAAGGGCAGCCCCAAGGACAACCTCAGCCACAGGTGCAAGTCAAGACGGAACCACCGCGGCCCGCACCAGTCAACACCGCTCTCGCTTCGGCTGCTGCACAGGCCCAGGTTGCTCAACAGACTGCATCTCCTGCTCAGGCAGCGGCACGAGTAGCAACCCCACAAACTGCAACACCCGTTGCTGGCCCAGGACAGCCAACACGAGCTCTCAGCCATTCAGCGGCAATGTCTCTCGCTAACCAGAGGGCGGCTGGAAGCACACCTGGAAGCGCACCACTGCCCAACCAGCCTGCAAACGTCAACACAGCTGCCGTTACGGCTACTACCACGAACCCAAATATGGGAGTATCGGGAGCGCAACTGCAGCAGGGCCATCCTCATGCCCACCCCACGCAACAGCAGCCTACCGTCCAGCCTAGAATGCCGATCCCCAAGCAGCTACCAGAAAAGGCTACTGCAGTGCCCCAGGGAGTGGCCGTTGGCGGCGGCGTTGTCCCTGGACGGCCAACCATGTCCCAGGGCGGCGGAACGGTGGGAGGTGTCATGAATCAACCAGCAGTGCCTAGAGTACCTGCATACAACCACGACGCCGAGGGTGACCACGTTCTTAGCAAAAAGAAACTGGATGAACTTGTGCGTCAAGTCTGTGGAGGATCTGCAGAGGGCCAAGACGGCAACCTGTTGACACCAGAAGTAGAGGAGGTGAGGACACATTGTTTGCATGAATTAACCGCACTATTGAGCCTGACTAACTGTTGTGACAGAGCGTTCTGAACCTGGCCGATTCGTTTGTTGATAATGTTCTACACGCGGCATGCAGGAACTCCAAGGAACGCGGCTCCAAGGTGCTCGAGATACGCGATATCCAACTCATACTAGAGCGAACTTACAACATCCGTGTTCCGGGCTACTCTTCTGATGAGCTGCGTACGGTACGCAAAGTTCAGCCCTCTACTGGATGGATTGCGAAGATGAGTGCTGTGCAAGCTGCCAAGGTGATGCCCGGAAAGGGCGAGTGATGTATCTCGAGCAACTATCATTTTCACGACGAAATTCAGGGGTGGGCGGTAATGAGAATCGGTATAAAAAGGCGTTTAAGGAAAGGGCAATACCTGGCCAGGAGGCCATCTACTATTTACTTTGCTTTTCAGCATGGAGGAAGGGTTAGCATTCCCCTCCCAGATGTCAAGGCTGGCTTGTCCTGAGGGACGTGGGCAACCATTGTGATATTTTCCTCTTAGGACTACCGGGAGAGATGCGGCTTGATGATACAGGGGCTAGTAGTCAACAAATAGTCACAAATTGCAGTATTACATCTGGCACTTGGAGAATGTTGAAGCTTCTGTAGAGCTCGTGGGTTGGAGCCCTTTAAGTAATGGGGCAGCAACGGCGCAGTAGTAGTCTTTGTTTTTTAATTTGGTGGTTTATGGCAGATGAACAACACTACAAGAAAGGGTATGTGCATTCTGTAGGCTTTACTTGGTGTCGTGTTGTGCTGAGGATGAAGGCTGAAGGTGTTGTAATTGTAATCAAATGCGCACTGTCGAGTTATTGCTGGCCTCTCCCTTGCTTGTAGGCACCAGGATGGCAAACGTCACTAAGGTGGTGGCAGCCCCACAGCTCGCACGGCTTATCAGAGATGCACGGCATTAGGTAAGTCCACGCTACCTCTGTGCCCGCCCACCGCACTGCGAAGCTCCTGGTACCGCGACATCGCTAGCCTTGTCCCTCATATTCCAGCACTTCTCCCACGCCTCCAAGCTTCGAACCTTCCACCTGCTCCAGACGCCGAGATTCACAACAAACAACCTTGGCCTCAGCGTTCGCAGCCCGACCCTCCCGGCTTCCCCAGAAGCTCCCCACGATCTCGAGTCCCCTGGCCCTGTTGCTGGCCTTGGTCTCTCTCTTTGTTCCGCCCTCGTGCCGTGGACAGACACATACGCACCGTTGACGTCTGACGGACCCAACAGCAGAGGTGGTCCATCCACACCGTCGTTTTCGAATCAATCGGACACGCCATTCCTTGTGTCTCTCTAGAACCTCGAGGGGCGGCATCCAAGTCTTTTCGCGTCATCCCCAGCTTAGATTCTGCCAGCCATGCCTAGCAAAACACCCCACAACAACGGTAAAGAACCCCCCTCGAAATTGATGTATCAGCAAGACCAAGGAAGCTAAGATGAAAGGTGGAAAAGCTGCCAAGGACGGGGACGATAGCATGACTGTAGTCGTGCCTCCTTCTAAGTCTTCCAAGCAGCCTGCTCCCTCAACCGATGCGGAAGGCGACGTGGCAATGGACGTGGACAAGACCGAGGAGGAAAAGGTTGACCCGGCTGTGCAAGCTGTAGCAGGTGAGCAAACCCGATGCGAAAGACGATTTACATATATCTGGTGAGCCCATGGTTTGCTGACGAATGCCTCGTTGCAATAATGCTTGCAGACATCAAAGCCAACTTTGCCCTCCTTGACCGTGCGGTTGCGCTCTTCGACGCTCGCTTTTCCCTGCGCGCCCTCCGATCCATCTCCCTCATCCGCAAACACCTTTCGCCAGATGTCATTGCACAGGCGATTGCCGACACATTCCCCGCCACCTCGGCGTCGGGCAGCATTGCAAAGAGCCTTTTAGCTGCGGTTGGCCGAGAGGATGTTGCGCTTGGCCGGGCTGCCGGCGCTGAGATGGAGGTGGACAGCGACGCAAAGGCTGCCAAGAACGGCACCTCCAAGAAGGAGGTAAAAGAGATCATCCCCGAGATTGACGTGTTCCTGGGCATTCTGGTCCAGGTCTATCTCTTCGATGCCAAGAAATACCAGCAGGGAGCCGACTTCTCCAAGTACCTGTCGGATCGTATCCAGACGCTCAACCGCCGAACGCTGGACTGCCTCTCGGCCAAGGTCTACTTTTACTTTTCGCTCTTCTGCGAGTACATCGTCCCGCTGCCACCGTCTCCCGAATCGCCCATTGTCGCCATCCGACCTACTCTTCTCGCCGTCCTCCGAACCGCCGTCCTGCGCAAGGACACCGATACTCAGGCTTCGGTCATCGTTCTACTGCTAAGAAACTATCTGCTGACGTCGCACATCAAACAAGCCGACCTGCTTGTCTCACATACGCAGTTTCCCGAGAATGCCGCCAACAACCAAGTGGCACGATTCTTGTACTATCTTGGGCGGATCCGGGCCATCCAGCTGCGATACACGGAGGCACACGAGCACCTCACAGCCGCCACCCGCAAGGCGCCGTCGAGCGGCTGTGCCGTGGGTTTCTCACAAACCGCCACCAAGCTATTGCTGGTCGTTGAGCTGTTGATGGGAGACATCCCCGACAGAGCCACCTTCCGACAGCCATCTCTGGAGGACGCCCTCCACCCATATTTCCTGCTGGTTCGGGCTGTGAGAGTGGGCAACTTGGAGGACTTTGAGACCACCATTGCTGATAATGCGGACATCTTCAAGCGGGACGGCACTTACACACTCATCCTCCGCCTGCGTCAAAACGTCATCAAGACGGGCATTCGAATGATGTCGCTATCATACTCTCGCATCTCCCTGCGTGACATTTGCATCCGCCTGCATCTTGGCAGTGAAGAGTCTGCCGAATACATTGTTGCCAAGGCCATCCGAGATGGCGTGATTGAGGCTACTTTGGACAGAGAGAAGGGATTCATGAAGAGCAAGGAAGTGGGTGATGTATATGCTACAAGAGAGCCAGGAGAGGCGTTCCATGACCGTATTCGGGCGTGCCTTGCCCTCCACGACGAAAGTGTCAAGGTAAGCTTTTTTTTTTTTTCATCCCATTTTATGTGCTTCCAAAGTTACACGAACTAACATGAGCAACAGGCCATGCGATTCCCCATGAACCAGCACCGTCTCGAGCTCAAGAACGCCCAAGAGGCACGCGAACGAGAGAGGGAAATGGCCAAGGAGATTCAAGAGGGCGATTTGGATGATGATGACCTTGGCGGAGACTTGGATGGCATGTAATAATTTTTTCCTTCACTCTGCTGATGTTTTTACTATGGCTACCTCTTTTTTCCCCCCCATGACATCCAAAACAATAGCCTCAAATTTCTATACGGGATCTTTGGGACCAGGTCTTTCTTATTGCAACCAGTGTGTGAGCTTCACCTTGAGATGTTTTTGGCGGGCGGCAATGGAGAGGTTTCTGTGACGTGAGTTGGTTTAATCTCATACTTGGGAGCCGGCCTTTTAAAATTAAAAGTATAGAGCGGTGCATCTGTATGGGACATGGAAGGTAAATGGGGGGGAGGAGGGCATCAATGACGATTTTATCGACGTTATACAAGGGTATGCTGTAGAGAGGAAGAATCGTAGCGATGGTGATGCTTGTGATGATGCAAGGTTAAGGGCAAAGACGATGGAGCTGGGAGTAGTAGCCAGCTCTTCTTTCTGGGCCAAGTAAGTAAATCGGGTAGCAGTGGCAGCCATTGGCCACAGCATCATTACTTAACTGTTAACGATTAATTCATTTTCATTCACTTTATTATTTTATTTTATGTTATTTGTTATTGTGATTCAAATTAGTCTAGCTCCTGAATCAAGCAAAGCCTCGTTTATGCGGGAGGCCGAAATGCAGTAACCCAAATGGCAAAGGACGATCGTCGGATCGCTTCCACGACATTCTTTCTGCCTAGACCAAGACATGAGATGCAGCCTTACGCCCTTTCCCCTCTGCGTCGACACTCATTTTTCAAGCTACATTTGACGCCCTGTCATTTCATTCATGCATAATGCACGCCTAACATCGATCTGATTCGATCGAGCAGGGGGCGGCGGCGGTGGCTTTGACTCACCTTCTCAGCCAGGGCTCTTCGGCGAGCCAGATTTGGGGTTGGAGAGCATTGACCGGGGGGGCGGGCGAGTTGGAGTAAGTATGCATGCGCCTTTTGACATGTCGTTTGTTTTGTTTGCCCTGCGATTAGTGCGGCGGTGACGATGGATTTGTATCATTTTTTGGAGTAAATTGGGAGATTGGATCGTGTGAGGCTGAAAAGGGCAAGGACGAGTGAGGGGAGGCGTTGGGCTGATTGGGCGAGTTGTCGACGTGTGAGTCTGACTGTCGCTAATTGAACGAGAGTCTTCGCTTTCTGGAGTTTATACATCTCTGTCTTTCTCTGTGTGCATACGTGCATCTGTATATGTAAGAGGATTGGATGCCGCCTCATTTCGGAGGAGTAGGTAGATATCAGTCGTGTACTCTGGCAGCATCTTGGCTCCGAATCAATCGCTTGCTGCATCGTCAGTCACAGTCCTTCATCATGGCTTCCGCTACTCAAGTCAAGCTTCTCGACAACTCGAATCCGTCTCTCGTGATCCGAATCAAACCTGAGAATGGCTCCAATGCAGAATCCAACGTTTCCATGAACGAGGCAATCTACCTTGCCGGGCTCTGCCGTTCTGCCCTCAACAACCTAACCACTTACATGGCCGATGTGCTCAAGCCTTCGCAAGGCTATACTGCGGACGATATCCTTGCACTGCCTCTTGATAAACACAGGATCGAAGACATCCTATACGATCTGCCCAGTCGCAAATCTACTCGCCACAACTTAGCCGTGGCCATTGCCTCGTTGTTGCATCCAGTCCACGATGGCTCACTCACAGCCATTATCCGCTACGACGCCGATCGAGTCCGTCTCCGCGCATGGGCATCTCTCCAACGTCGCTACGACCTGCTACAGGCCACCAAACGCAACGGCAGAATGGCCCCGGGCATGACTGGCGGCGTCGAAGCCGGTGTCCAGGCGCCTGCATGGGCTAGCCGTATCACCAGACAAGGGCCGTGGGATCGGTTTAAGAAACCCATCTCGCTGGACGGCACCAAGGCGATCCCCATGCCGGTGAAAGTCGCCCAGGAGGCGGAACTGGCGCCCTTCTTCGAGCATTTGTCCAACAACGGCAGCCACGAGATTGACGGCATCGAGGGCGCTGCCGAGCTCCATGACGGCCACGGAGAGCCATACTATAGCGTTCGCGGCGCAGAGTTCCGCAAAGGCGTCGTGTATGAAGATGGCCGGATGGATCTCTGCAAAATGGTTGTCGGACCTGACCATATCGGACGCCTGATGGATAGCTTGCGTACCAACACACACGTCCGACACTTCTTGCTGGGCAATAACATCATTGGTCCGGCTGGAGTCGAGGCCATTTCTCGATTCATCACCGAGTTTCCGGAGCGCATGGATACTTGGTATCTTGCCGGCAATTGCATCCAAGGAGGAGAGAGCTTCAAGATGCTGGTGGATGCGTTGATCAAGTCGCCAGCCGTGTCGAACGTCTGGCTGAAGCGGAATCCCCTTGGCCCGGATGCTGCCGAGGACGTGTATCGCCTCATTACCGAGACTAAGAATCTTCAGACGCTGGATCTTGACCAGACCGAGCTTGGGAACCGTGGCGTTGCTGACTTGTTCACCCGTCTGGCTGCCTATTCTCCCCCTGATGGCGGCAAGCTGCCTCTTCGACACATCTACATGAATGGCCTCGGCATCTCAACTGAGGGCGCTGCAGCTATCGGCAAGTTCCTCGCATCGCCACATTCCGGCGTGACGTCCATCTACATGTCCTGCAATCCCCTTGGTGACGAGGGAGCTCAGGCCCTGGCTGATGCACTGCCCAAGGCACCGTATCTGGCTCGACTGTTCTTACAATCGGTTGGAGTCAGCACCCAAG
The DNA here is from genome assembly GCF_000170995.1 of Trichoderma virens Gv29-8. Taxonomy (NCBI): domain Eukaryota; kingdom Fungi; phylum Ascomycota; class Sordariomycetes; order Hypocreales; family Hypocreaceae; genus Trichoderma; species Trichoderma virens. Next base: position 780,767 of record NW_014013744.1, read on the forward strand.
GTGCCATGGCGCTGTGCGAAGCCTTGACCGGGCACCCCAGCATCAGGTCTCTGGATATCGGCCAGGCATATGCTACCGAAGACCTTGGCCAGGCGTATAACTATGTGGAAGACGAGGCAATCCCAGCCATGACTCAACTCCTCAGGGGCACGCCTCAGCTGCAGTTCTTCAACTTGGGACACTGTGCCACCACGCCGCCGGGCCTCCTCAAGCTGACCCCAGCGATTCTTGAGAATCCCAGCATTTTGTATTTCTTTGCAACATCGATCTTAGCTGATACGTCCAGGAAGCCGGTGGCTTTTATACCGTCAATCGACACAGCATTCCCTCATCCGGATGCTCCATCCGCGGAACAAATCAAGTCGGACAAGGCCATACGAGAGCATCTCGAAGCCAATGTGAAGACAACCTTTGGCCAGGACATGTCCTATCCAGACTTCATGGCTGAAGAGAAACGCTGGCTCGTCAACGACAAAGTAGTGCGCAAAATCGACAGTGTGTATCGCAACCGGGATGCAGGACTGGCGCGCCGTCGCTTGCTGACTCTGGTCAAAAATTGGGAAGAGGGAGATGACACTTTGCAGAGAGTCATGAATGCTCGTGGAGCACCGAGCTGCTCGTTGCGATAAGTGGTGTTGCTTTCATATATGTTAGGCCTCTGTTCCTGTTCTGGGGGGGATGCGTGATGCTGCGATGGTGGATTGGAGATGGCTCTTTTGGTGATTTATATGCCCTTGAAATATTGAAAAGCTGGAGGAGGAAAAAAAAAAGAAGGGAGTGCCAATGTTTGATATTTTATTTAGTGCTTTCATCAGAGTTTGCTGCGAATGGAAATGCCTGTCATATGCCTGCTGGTGTGACGTAGATGATGGGTGCTATCAGCACATGAAGGCTGCATGATAAACCACCCACCACAAGGGACTGCATCAAGCCCAGATGATGGTAATTCATTATAAAGGGGAGATTCTCAGTCATCGAGATGCTTGTGAAGTTGTCAAGACACAAAGCAGTCGCCATCCAAGATACTCACCTCATGTACGCCCTTTACGCGACCCCACGTGACAGGTCCAGACGCGGGCTTCTTCCTGCCGCAAACCACCACAGCTCCCGTCTAGCTATATTCACCAAGTCTCTAGTCTATACTCCAAACCTCTCTGTACTGCTCGATACTGCTCTAAACGCTGATTTAACCGTTTCCTCTGCTGCTCCTAGATGGCTTCGTCGCATCCGTGTCCGCATCCAGCCGTCCCGTGACATCCCAGCCCATGCGCAACGCTCTCGAGAGGCTCCTTTTCCCATTCGCATCCCAGCAAGAGGCCGCTCTGGCCCCAGCATCAAGCGATGCCGCAAAAGCGCAAGCGACCAGACGAGCCTGATCCTGCGGCTGCGGCTGACCAGCAGTCCGATCCGCAATCCTCCACACGCCGTGCGACGCGTCAGACTCCTGTCCTGCCTCCTCCGGTTCCCGCCTCTGCGCTCGTGCCGCCGAATCCTGCGCCTCCAGTCGCCGCGACGCACAAAATGACCGCTCCTGTGCCCGCCGTCACCGCCGTTCCTCTGCCTCCGATCCTCGTGGCCGATCCGCTGAAGCGAGGCGCGCGCAATGGGCCTCGCCCGCCTGGCGCGAACGCCTCCCCTCTCCCTCCTGCTGCTGCCACTGTTCAGCCTCTCCCGCCGCTCCCAAACCTCCCGACAGCTGCTCCCCGCAGCGCAATACCTCCGCCGCTCTCGCCTGGCTCCAGAGTTGCGGCGGCTCCTGTTGTGCCAACCCCCCCTAAGCGGACAGCTGCCATGGCCGAGTTGAACAACAGCGTCTCTTCCAAGGAACGTAGGCCACCCTCGGATCTGGTTGCGCCCGAGATCACGTACCACGTTCCTCAGGCGAATCAACATGGCCGACAGTCTTCATTGGTGCGGCCTCACGGGCCCTCAGCACCGCCTCCAAGACTGGATAAGATAGGGCCAGCACCAATGGTAATTACGCCGGTACTACCTCCTAAGCCGCCAACGCTGCCGGTATCTGATCGACCACCTCCGAGGACAGATCGTAACATCGACAAGGTTGTTTTGGGAAACTTATGCTTCCGCACGTGGTATCCCAGCTACTACGGTAAAGAGGTTCTAGGGGCTACATCGGGCAATGCAAAGGGAGGCAGCAAGGAGGGGCTTCTTGACGTGGCCGGCAAGGGGCCATCAAAGAAGGAAAAAGATGGCTTGCCCATGTTGGAGAGGCTCTACGTCTGTCCCAGCTGCTTCAAATATGCCAAAGAACTTGTGGCCTGGTGGGGTCATGTCAAGCTCTGCCAGCAGCGAGCTCATGTCCCGGGCAATAAGATCTATGTACACCCCAAAGGCAGGCGGACCGTGTATGTTCCGCAGGATGGCAGTCGAGGTTCAGGGCAGAAGAAGCGACGGGGAGAGGGAAACATACGATACGTTGAGGAAGTTGTTCAAGATGAGGGAGAATGGAGCCTCTGGGAGGTGGACGGAGAGCAGGATGTGGTCAGTCCTATCACGCGCAATTGACCCCTTGAGAGCTGTTAACTAACCTTGCTTGTCTCAGCTCTTTTGCCAGAACCTGTCCCTCTTTGCGAAGCTCTTCCTGGACAACAAGTCCGTCTTTTTTGACGTGACGGGCTTCAACTATTTCTTATTGGTATATACGCCGCCAACAGTGGCAACACCGTCTGGTATGCCTGCTCCCCCTGTGACACCCCAAATCACAGGCTTCTTCTCAAAGGAGAAGATGTCGTGGGATAACAACAATTTGGCGTGCATCCTCATATTTCCTCCGTGGCAGCGCAAGGGACTCGGCGCCCTCCTAATGGGCGCTTCCTACGAAATCTCGCGACGAGAAGGCATCATGGGCGGCCCGGAGAAGCCTATATCTGATTTGGGCAAGAAGGGGTATCAGCGCTTCTGGGCTGGGGAGATTGCCCGCTGGCTGCTAGGCCTGGACGTTGCGCAGACGGATCCGGAAAACGGGCAAGAGACGCTTGTAGATGTAGAGGATTGCAGTCAAGCGACGTGGATTACACCGGAAGACTGCTTGGGTGTGCTGAGAGACATGGGTGTCGTGGAGGATGCTGGTATTGGGCCTGGAAAGCCAGAGCCTTTGGATGACCAGCAGGTGCCGCTATCGGAAGAAGACAAGAAGAAGAAGCAGGCAGCAACTAGCGAGGAGGATGCGGCGAAACAAAACATCAAAAGAGCATCGGCCGAGGCAGAGGATGAGAAGCCGAAGCCCAAGCCGGCCGTCAAACAAGTCCCGAGAGTCCGAGTCGATAAGGAGGCAGTGCGGCGATACGTGGCGGCTCATCGACTCGTTTTGGACAAGACGTGTGATTCGGATGGTTTCATAGAGGGATATGCCATGAAGACGGCGGAGAAGGCAGCCAGCGAAAGTGCTGAATCTAGAGACGAGGCTTCGGCGAGAGGATAGAAGATGTGGGTGGGCCTTGGCGCAATGGGAATTACAATGATACCCCTTTGGATTTATCTTTTTTTTTCTAAGTCATCTGCTGGCTTGATATTGCCATTTTACTGTCTTGATTCTGTGCTGTATTAATTACTGGCCCTGCGTGGTTAGTATGCTTCTTCCCAAGAAACTTAGAAGCTACTCCGTACGATTTTCATCTTAATCATCCATCGTTAGTAGGCATAGGATGGCGGTCCGGTTCACGCTCCATCCCGATAGTCACAGGAATAAGCCGAATTAGGCCTTGACATGCATACAGATACAAACCAAATCTCTAAGACTCGCCCAAATAGGAAGTCTAGCGTATCTACGGAGCATTATAGTAGCTTCCGACTCGAAGCTCTTCAAGTCTCTCACTGGCTTGGTAGAGTTAGACACCATGTGAGAAAACCACTCGGAATCCACATGATGCCAGGCCAAGGAACAAAAAGGCCTCTCTTTTTGTAGCCTCGGTCATACACATGGAACAGCAATGCGCGATATAGACATATCACCAGGCATCGTCTACATCATTCTCCATAGTTTCTGATCCGGATAATTCTCGTCGTTCGGAGCCAGGCATAGCGACACGCCCCCATGTCGTCTATCGCATATCCTTGTCGTTTTTCAAAGGGCCACTTCGGAGCAAAGAGAACCGCTACGTTGCAACAAGGTCAGTGTGAGTGGGAAGCCAAACCCTTGCGACAGGCGCTGCGTGGGATGAATGCATGCCTGAGGACAAGGGGGTGTGGGAAAGGCCAGCTGAGGCGGCAGATTGACAGATCCATCTGCTTGGTTTGAGCCTAAGGCAACCTCACACCCATGACAGCTCGACAATCTATGGTAGGAGTGCGGAATGCTCCCTTTTGAGCAGCCTAGCGTATCAATCTTTATCAAATCGAATCGCAGCCGCAATAACTCGAATTGGGATTTGTTTCTGGCTTTGTCAAGCTTGACCCTCTCGGAGTCGTAAAAGTCACTTGAGGCATTTGGTAGCAGCGCGACTCGTCAAGTGGCCAAAACTCGAGAAGCACGAAAGAACATATTCCGTGCACGTCACTGGGAAAATCCTGCTGCAGGATTCGACTTTGTGCGATGCGCAGCTGCATTGCTCGTGCACGGCCAGATCCGTATCTGTTCAAATGCGTCATTTTGCGACATTTCTTCGTCTTCGAGCAAATGCGATAATGCCGCCGCTCCAAGGGTCCAAGGCCATGGCGAGCCGGACTAGTGGGACCCTGGATTTGCCAGCTGAGCAGCGAGGCTCGGGCTCATGGAAAAATTTTCGCATCCGCCATCGGATTGTGCGCCGTAAATTTTAGGCCGAGCAGCCGGGCGATTGGCCTGTCACCGCCAGACATCCCACCCCTGCGTATTGCGTCGTTAATGTAACGCGGCGGCACGAATAGCGGCGGCAATAGCGCTGAAGAGGGTGTTGGGCATCTTGCTCCTATTGGACACACCGTGACGCTGGAAAGGCACAGCAAGATTGATTGAAATCTCAGCTATCCAGGGCACGTCATGCTGCGTCGTAGTAGCGGCGAAGCTGCGGCAAGGTTCGGCAGTCAGCGTTCCAGAGCATGCTGCGGAATACCGCTGGTCTCCTTTGGTCGGTATCGTTGCGTTGATCCGTTGCTTTTCGGCTGATGTTTCATTTGAGCTGTTATCGTCATCCATCATCGAGTGTATCGTCTCATCATCGTGCATCGATGCTTGCTTGTGCCGAACACTTGGCCGAGGATCAGTAGTAGATACGACGGGCGGAAGGGCGGCCGGAGCTCGGTATTAGTCGTCGCATGTAGTAGCAGCCGGTAGGAGGTATTGTTGTGAGGGCCAAGCAAGGTCACCCTGCCAGCTGCATTTGCTGGGAGGGGGTTTGACACACATCCATATTGTGCCTGCAGTTTGGCATTTCACCAAAACTTTCAAAGAAAAGGTCGGGGAGATGCGGCAGGAATACGGCTTCCCTTTTATACCGCTACGCAAACTTTGCTTCTTGCTTGCAATGGAAGAGTCATCAGGGGCCCCAGCCCAGGTCTGACGACAGCTCGAGCCTCGAGCACTTGAGCATGAGCTGTGACTCCTGTCCCCATCCTTATCTCAAATGGCATCAACTGGTTCCGAAATCACACGTCTTGTACCCGGCCTCAAGGTATAGTTGTGATCCAGCAACACTGCTCGCCGCTCTGTAAGCTCCCTTGGAGATACATTGAGTCGATGTACTTGACACTTCCATTTCCTCCTTCACACCCCTCCAGCGTCCGTGACCGCAAGAAGCCAGGCAAAGATGCAATCAAAGTCGGAAAACCCTTGCAGGTCCACCCACGTGTCAGGCACCCAATTATCTGGTTGTTCTGAGCTGTACGGCACAAGGCGGCATTCGTATCATTTTTGCACGGCTCCTAACCATGACGCCAAGTGGGGCGTGGGGGCTTGCGCCAAGGAGCCTCATCCAGTCGTAGAACCTCATGCTATCTGAACGCGGCAAAAATTCTCTATCCGATAAGTCGATCCTGATATAGGAGTATCAGAATTTGCCTAGCCGGCCTTTCTTTATGCCTCAGACAACAACAAAGCAGAAAATTTTTCTGGGCTCGCTGGGCCAGCCCATAATACATGGGACTGGTCAACCACCAACCTCGGATGCAATCACTCGCAGCATCATCTGGAAGAGGGGGATTTTATTGCGTCGTAGAAAGTTGGTGGTGGTGGTGGTGGTAGACATGCGTTTGGTTCGATTAAGGTTCGCACCAAAGACTTTTGCCGTGCTGCCAATAGATACCTTGAATGAAGCCAATGGCTTTTTTGGCAAAAACGTCAATAGCCACTGGCAATCACCCTTTGCTCTTCATTGGAATGCCGGCAACTCAAGGTTTCGGCTCCCACAAAAGCTAACCGTCTGTCGAGAAGATGGACGCCTCAGGCTGTAAAACTTTCGAGGGAGCAAACGAAGAGCTTGCCTCAGGCTGTTTGCAGAGGTTGTGAATCCGTACCCGGCTTCCCCCGATTGGACGAGAGAGCATTGGTGGCATGCCTTGACCGGTCCTAAGATTTGCACCACAACTTTTCCAATGCAAATGGCCTTCGGCCTCAGTCATCCACTTGCTCCGGCGGTGGGAATTTCACTCGTTTGTCCAACTTGGCCCCGGCTGACCTCCCTCATGCCCCTAGGCCAATCCTCGAGGTGGGTCCTCTTTTCTTGCCATTCCTCCATCCAGCTCCAGTTCTCTTTTTCTCTCTCCTTCTTCCTCCAGACTTGACCTTTACCTCACTCCATCCAACCCTTTCAGTCCAACCTTCCAATCCCTCCTCAAACCATCACAATGGCCTCCCGTGTCTTCGCCTCCCGCCTGGCCTCCCAGATGGCCACCAAGGCTGCTCGCCCTGCCATGCGTGCTCCTCTCGCCGCTGCCAAGCGCACCATCACCACTGGTGAGTCAAGAGAAAACTTTTTTTCCCTCAGCAAATGGTCTTCAAGTTGGAGCTTTTCGATCCTCCAGCGAGGTCCTTAGCATAGCTCAATTGGTTGAAACAATGGCTGACATCAATTCGTGTAAAGGCAGCCCCATGCAGGCCATGAAGCGCCAGACCATCCAGGCTGCTGGCCGCAACGCCTTCCAGGCTCAGCGCCGCGCCTACTCTTCCGAGATCGCCCAGGCCATGGTTGAGGTCTCCAAGAACTTGGGTATGGGTTCTTCCGCCATCGGTCTGACCGGTGCCGGTGTTGGTATCGGTGTCGTTTTCGCTGCCCTCATCAACGGTGTTGCCCGCAACCCCGCTCTCCGTGGCCAGCTCTTCTCCTACGCCATTCTGGGTTTCGCTTTCGTCGAGGCTATCGCTCTTTTCGACCTCATGATTGCCCTGATGGCCAAGTTCGTAAGTTTTGCCGAGGTTTACCGAGACATTGAGTTGAGTCAATTTCTAACCATTCGCCCTTTAGACCTAAATTGTCTCTCGAGAGATTGGAAAAGCTCCGGCCAGTGGATGGAGCAACTAATATAAGGGGACGACGTTGGACCGTCCGCCACTTGGAGTTTGATGGTTTGTCAAATGCAATTGGGGTGCCAACGTGCACATAAAACGAGGAAGACGCTGCATCATAGACGGTGTTAGAGGTTGGGGAAGGTGGCCATCGATGAAAATGGTGTCCTCTGTCTCATAGATCTTGGGTAAAGCCCATCATGCTCCTTCATGGAGTCGATTGTAAAATAAAAAAAGCCTCAATTTATTCCGGCTCTTCGTTAATGGAGAGTGTTGATATGTTCAATCCTTGACGTGGACCAAGAGATGCCAATGTCGATATTATGGTAACACTTGTTACGGCTGCTTGAGTATCGGAATTTTTCCCCCGTCCTCACACATTCAGAAATTAGCTTCATGAAGACACCGGATGAACAAGCTGAAGCTCCGTAGACAGAGCTCCTACCATGCACAACAACTATAATTATACAGGCAATCAGCTCACGCCAGCGCTGTATTTTCAGCTTTCACCGACTTGGTGAGGCCTGAGGGTTATGATGTGCGTGATATATCAACCAAGGTGTCCACAAACTGAAGGGACGAATTGCTCCACACGGTGTTAAAGTGCAGAAGCCTCTGGTAGTGGGGGAGGGGTTTTGTCGTGGTCTTGTGCTTCACTGAAAGCTGACGTGATTGTTTCATGAGTGGACTGGGGAATAATGGCCTTTGGTGATTTGGTGGATCTAAACGAGATAAGAAGAACGAGTCTTGTGCCCCATAGTGGATCAAGATCAGGCGTAGAGCAGGAGACGATATATACCAGCTGAATGCCTGTTTACCAGTGGCTATCGCAGACTTCTTGACATGAGATGCGTATTTGATTCTTTGGAGGTACGATGCGTTGACTGCTCCAGGTTTTGAACAGGCGTGCGTTTGTCGACCAACCATGGAAGTCATTTCGAGCAACTCATCATTTGCGATAGCGGAACCAGCTTCTTTTCACTACCGAAATGTGCGGCGCCCCGATGACACGCTTTCTCTGAACACATGGATGGACCATTTCGACGAATTCCAATGGACTGATGTGAAGTTTGCTTTGATAAACTGGCATGCATAATGAAGATCCCAGGAGGATAACCAGGCTAACATTAATCATTCGCCTTGGCCCCATATTGGTCGAGTTGACGAAAAGGGGACATCAAGGATCCAGAGGCTCTCTTTTCATCGAAACATTTTCTTTTTGCACGTGCCATTTTCATCATCTCAGATGTGATGGTGCCGTTTTGGGCCAAGTGGACTGAGGCGTTCATGTACTCGTGTTGACATTCTTGAGGGCAACCGACTTGGCGATCAAGTGATTGCACGATGCTTCCATTCGAGTTCGCATTCACTTCAGGACATGGGAGATTCCTACTGAGTGTTAGCTGGCTGCGACTTTTACCGACGATTCAAGGAAAAACTCACAAGCAAGCACGCGTCACGGCATCGTGCATCACCTACCGTGCCATCCCGGTCAGAAGAAGCAATGCCTTCACCCTCGTGGCATGGCGCTGCTCAAACAATCGAAATTGCAGCATTTGACAGGTCCGCTCGTAGCAGATGAACGGAAGATGCGTGGTAAATGAACAAATCAGCAGAAAGGGGAACAAAAGACATGCAGTCGAGATGCCTTCCCCTCACGATTCCCCTCACGTGTCACATGACCTCTCCTGATGCAATGCAAGAAGGTTACATCAGCCATTCACTTGGAAAATTTTCTCTGTTGATTGAGCCTTGTCGAACGATTTGAAACAGGGATTCAGGATTTCCTTTGATGATCGGAAATATGCTGGGCAGTAGTGCTGCAGCAAGTGTTGCAGTTGCAGTGCGATGAAAGGGTTGCGTTGGCAAGATTGAGTTTAAGCCATGGCTTGAGGTTGCCGAAGCCACCAACCAGGACTGCATACGTGCTGAGGCTAATGGTTTTACAGCATACATGTAAGGTAAGGAGTCGCGTGCAGCAAATAATAAGGGAGGGAGAGGCCTGATTGCTGTCAGACGATCAATCAGGCCACAAGCCTTGATCGGGCAAAGCTGTGATGCAGATGTGCTGTGTAATGTGCGACTCCTTGCCGCATTTACCAGATTACTGATAGATTGATACTACCCTGATGCCGAGAATTTCTCTTATTGAACTGATAATTGTTCACCATCATGTAGGCAGCAGATATAGAGAATTTGCACGGAAGTAGTCATTGTCTAACATATTTAACAAGCATATCTGTGTACATGTAGGCTACTATTTACATGCATTCATTCATCACGGTATCTTAGACTCTATGATTTCTCAAGTAATCAGATTCAACTCGAAAAGGGAAGCTCTGAGATAGTTCCCCCCTTGTCAGCTACCTATGTGCAACGCCGTTCTCTGCCTGTATTCCCAATTGATGGCCAATGCTATTAATCTATGCATGTAGCCAATTCCGACTTGAATGTTTTTTTCACTTCTTAAATGTAGCACTCTTCTCGCCCCTAATTGGTGGCATCCGTCTTGCCGGTTTAATCTCATCATCACCTGTCTTCGCGTATGGGTCAAACACCTTCTTCTTGTCTTCTTGAGTCGACTCCTTGGCCTCATCCCTCTTGGCATGAAGGACTGATGCTGCTTTGCTGTAATCGAAAGGAACAGCTTGGTACGTGGCGCGATCTGCCGTGCCCACATGCTGTTGTTGAGTCTTCCGCTGCTCTTTACGGGCGAGCTTCTCCTCTTGTCGCTTGGTACGGAGCTCCAAGCGTTGTTGCTCCTCAGCCATCTTGGCTTCTTCTCTCTTCCTCTTCTTCTCCAGCTTCTTCGCCCTCTTCGCAGCCCCAGGGACTACGTCTTCAGCCTCTATCTCAATGACAGCGCCATCGCCCATAGCATCGTCTTGCATCTCGCGGTCACCATCGGAAGCTGAATCGACTTCACTAGATATCGGCTCATCGTTTTCAATGGCTTCGGATTTTCTCTTTCTTCCTCTCCGCAAGGTAAATTCCTCGTCCTTTTCATTTTCGGCGGCGGGGACGATGGCTGCTTTTGCCGATTCTTGTGTTGCAGCGGGTACCTCTTGGACAGGCTCAGTTCCAGCAACGAAGTCGGTAGCGTCCTCGACAAACCGTTGCCAAGGGAAAGGGAAGTAGTCTTCTCGTACGGCAACGGCTCCCTTTGTCTCATCCCATCTTGAGCTAACAGCAACATCTCCAAACAACTGCGAGCGTTGTAGTTTGGTGGCCGTAGCAGCTCCTTCTAATTTGGCGGTTTGGCTCTGGGCCTTTGTTACCCTAGGAATTCCACCCCTTTGCTGTGATGATGGATCTCGGGAAGTAAAAAATTGCAGCAGGGTTGGTCCCCCCTTTGCCTTTTCCTCTTGTATCTGACTCCAAATCTCGTTCACTTTGGATCGGGCCAGGGGAGCAGTAAGCGGTAGTAGACTGTGGAAGGCCTTGGCATCCGGAGGGTTGGCACGTGCAATTTCGGTCAGGTTGGAGGTGCCCAGTACGAAATTGGGATTCTCGTCTTCTGTGCGCGCAGTCACGTCTCGCCACTTCCAAAGAGCCCTGAAGATTGCAAACTGATCACTCTTGTAGCCAAAGTGCGAATTCTTCAGGACGAAATTGTACCAGCCCCTGGACCCTTCGCCAGTTTCTTCGTTGAACTCAAGATTCTCATGGCGTGAAAGTGAAAGCCCTCGCGATTTTTCTAGAACAATACTAATGAGATCTTTGTCAGGGTTGCTACGGTCCGATAACTGGACCAGGTCGTTTCGAATTTTGTCGTAGATGTAGAGAAGGTAGTGGGTATCTGAGCGGGCGTAATACATCATCTCTTCAGGGAGCGGTCTAACAGGTATTAGTGAATATGATGATAATACGGAGGGTTGGTTGTTGCCTCTTACCGTATCCTCCAATCAGCCAACTGATATCTCTTGTCGGCTTCGAAATTGACAAACTTGGAAAGAAGAAATGCTAAGCTTCTACTCGAATAATGTAAAGCTTCGCTTGCGAAAAATGTGTCGAAAAGTCCATTGACGTAGAGTCCAAGATCTCGCTGAAGCCAAACCATGTCCATGTACGCGCCGTGAAAGACCTATAAAAGGGTATGAGCAACAACTAGAATATTTGGTAGACGAAATCCTTACCTTGACAATAGTTGGGTCAGCGAAGACCTCGTTGAGGACTTGGAGCTTATGTCGCCAAGGCTTCAAAGTATCAACAATCCAGTCCTTTTCTCTAGTGCTGATTTGCATCAGGGATACGAGGCCAATATATGTCCTGAAATCGTGATGCTCTAAATCAACAGCAATTTCTTTTGCCTTTTTCAACTCCTGGAGCATGTCGACAACGCCCTCGTACGTGTCAACCCATGTGGCTGCGGTCGACTCGACTGGTTGAGGTGGCATCGGGTCCTGGATTTGGAATACTCGATCGGGGTACTGCATACTTGATATCTCTGCTTCATATGGATGCTTGTATCTAATGTGAAAAGGGAATTGTTAGTAAGGAGACTAGCATGCGCCGAATGTCTCTGACATAAACTTACTGAGGCGCCCCATTGTCCGCGACAAATGTGACAAGGCTGTCATCCAGAGATACATCTGCGTGTGGTTTTTCCGTCAACAGAGGCTTCCATGGACCATCAGGAAAGTTATTCGGTTTGAGTTCAAAGTCCAACTGTGGCTTCTTCACGTTGGCGTTGCGGATGACTTTGCCGGTGGGCTTGGTTTGCTTTGCCTTGGAGTTCTTGGTTGGTAATGATGAGTTAGAATTGCGTGTCGCATGTTCAGTTGGAGCAGACTTACGGAATCGGAGTCTCCATTCTCTCGTTGTTTGACCAGTCCCGTATACTCGTCGATGGCCCTATCTGCCTTTTCCAGAACAGAGTCCACCACGTCCACCACTTTGCGCCAGTTCATGTCCACATCTTCAGGGTCTTCTAGCTTTGGAGGTTTTAGACCACAGGCTCGAGCGGCCGAGTTCAGAAGCCGCGTCGAGAGGTCGAGAATGCGCGACGTTTTATCGTCGAGCTGCTCAGCAACGTCTGGGTTGACGGTGCGCTGGAAGCTCAGGTCATGCGATGCGATGCGATTGGCCGACTTGATGGTTGAGATGAGGGACTTTTGGACCTCCTCTTGGAGGGAATTGAAATCTTGCGACGATTCCATGGCGATGCGCAGCTCCCCCAAGGCGACGGGGTGATGAAGTCGTCGCCGCCGCGATTGGCATCAAAAGGAAAAAAAGGCCCTTGCCACGGAAGATGCTTATCGATAACAGAAGTTGATGGGTCGCGTCCCCATGCATCTGCAGCTTTGCAAGCGCACGGAAGAGTGGGACACCTCTAGAGAGGTACTACTTCTAGGCAGATAATAACGATTATAGTAAGGACCCATTTTGTGTTAACTTATGCCAGCTTGATACTACTGCCAGCTTGTACTGGTGAAATATTGTTACATGTTATGAACATGATTTAAGGTACCTTAGTACCTACTGGGTAGCACTGCTGAGGTACTAAACAGAGATTGGAAGACAAAAGCCAGTTCTGGCCTCGTCCTGGATTTTTACTCCTACCATCTGAGAAGCTTCTCCCAGTTTGTAACCTAAGCAAATCACAAGTTTAACAGCTGAAAAGGAAACCTAGAGTTCTCAATTCGGTCCAGCGGCCTTGACACCTGAGTCATCCGTTCCACTGCCGCTACACTGCTGCCTGCTATGAACACGAACATGAGCTATACCAGAGAGACCACCATTCCCCAACTTGCAGAGAATGAGCCGCCGCTCTACAGATTTATTTGTCCCTCTTTCTTCCCGTCCGTCCGCTGTGCATACTGAGCTGAGACACTTCAACACCGATCATCAGTATGGCATCGCGCCGCTCGGCACGGGCAGTTGATTCCCTGGTGGAGCCCATCCCCAGATATCGCATCGACCTTGACCTTCCTCCAGCTGAGCGTTATGTCAAGATGGCCTCGGATTTTGCGCCGCAAATGAAAGAAATCACTCCGTTATTTGACATGGTTCTCGAGTCAGCAGTGCCGTGGTTATTCCTACGCTCCATCATTAAATTTACAGCGTCCCTCATTCTTCGGCGGGTATATTCATCTGAAGAAACGCAAGAATTAGTAGGCATTGCGAAGGCTAGCGGAGTAGATATGTATTTCCTGGTGGCCTTTAATCTGCTGCTTGATACTTTGTTAGGGTGTACAAGCGGCGGAGTCCTAACCCGGCTCAAGAAGGGAGAGAGGCAAACCCATACGGAGCCGAGCGCGAGGATGATGCATTTTCGAACTTTAGACTGGGGAATGCCTGAACTTAGGAGTGTACTTGTTGTCTTGGAGTTCGTGAGGTCAAAGTCTGAGGAGCCTCAGACGGTGATTGCGAGGACCATCACCTATGCTGGGTTTGTTGGCGTGTTGACCGGAGTGAGGTAGGCCGTATTGCATTGAGACTCTGGAGCTGTTACAAGCTTACGATCCCGCAGGCAGCACCTTTCTTTATCACTCAACTTCCGGCCTGGCCACAGCTGCTCTACATTGTCCCTTCGCATTCACCAGAGCCTCGTGCTCCTCGGTGTCCGGCCATCTATATCATCAGTCCTCCGCCAACACTTTCTCCGCCCAGAGCGCCATCATCCAACCATCACCGACGTGGTTAAATCCATCACGGGAACACGGACGGCGCCCTGCTACGTAATACTCTGCTCTGGCGCGGAAACTACCGTGGTTCAGAAAGACCTCGTCAACGCGCAAACAAGGTCAGCCGTCGACTTCATTGTGCACACAAATCACGACTTAGCGCCAACGGACCAGTCACCTCAGGCATATAAACAAAAGGAGAGCAGTTCAGTCTTGGGTATGGAAGCACTGGTTGAGGAAAGTGAAGAGCGAATGGATTGCATTCTGAGCAAATGGACTGCACTGGCCAAGAGGCATGAACGTGAATTAAAGAGAGGAGGAGAAAGAAAAAGCCCTGCTATTTTCGAACATACATTGCAAAGATGGGTGAAATCGTATCCCATTATGAATGAATGTACTCATTTTGGGTGTATTCTGGATCCGGGGACCGGGACCATTCGTTGGCTGGAGAGAGGCGTTCTGGACCTCGAGGATACCGAGATTGTAGGGGAACTAGTATAAAGCGACTATACCTGCCAGTGATGGCAGCATTATCCATGGCAATGAAGCGATGCAATGAGCGTTTTATTTATAAGTTGTAGCGAATATTTACCAAGGTCAGCAACATATACGTCCATTCGAGGTAACCAATGGTACAAACAGTGGGGCGGAAATATCCTGTTTTGGTTTTGGTCTCGCCTTACAAGCTCACCTGCTACCTTGAATTCATTCAACAATTCCTTTGCTTACCACTGATACTGTATGCGACAGCACTCTGTCTGTCCAACCTCGGGCAAGAAAGAGGCAGCATTAAATGTCTCACGCCCTTATCTGACAGAGATATTCCTGAGCATCATGTGGCTGGTTTGTGCTACCTATCAGAGTAGTTGGAGGCATCTAAGCCATATGAGTGGAAAAGGAGCCAGAGCAATCCCATGAAAGGATGGATTTGAAATTCGAATGAAGCCTTTATCTCGCTCGTCCTCTCTCACACCGGCACTACGAGTACATGGATGCCACATAAGACCAAATTTCTTCGGCCCGGTTGAATAACCCCGTCAAAGTATTTGCGCAGTCCAATGTCATGCATGGCCATGCTGCTCTCACTCATTGGCCAGCGCCCTCAGGAACTGAATTTGACGCACCCCCCATCTTACATGTTACCTGGGCTACGGTAGAATTTTCCGGGCTGTAATGCCAGCGCCGTAGATTGACGTCAATAGAAGCTGGCAAGCGTCAATTACTTCAATATTGTATAGCATCAGCATCAGCATCAGAGCTTAGTCGTTGTTGCATATTTTTCTAGCAGCTACCTAGTTTACTAGCATCCATGGATGTCTAAGATTCTCTTCCCGCTTTGATTGCTGATCGCTGATCCCCAACATGGCAAAAACGGACTGTTTGCTCCGACCTCTCACATGCACAAAACAGCCATGCTCCAGCTGACGAGCACAAGCATTTCTCCGGTCCTTGCAGGGCGTGTCACAGTACCGGCATTGATCCCTAGAGGTAGGCAATAGAGGTAGGCAGGCAGAGGAAGAGAATATCCCTCATCACCGTTGCAAACAACAATCCTCGCTGTGCCTTGTATGCGTGACTGCGTCAGGGAGCTGTAATGCAACCTGCTTTAGGCCTTGCTTTAGGCCCTCGAGCTGTGCTAATACGGGCAATGGCCGCTAAAAAGGGCCCCAAAAGCTGCCCCTCCCCCTCCCTGCTAAAGGCTGTGCCGCCCTGCCCCTCCTCGCGAAGCTTTATATAATAAGATCCATTGGATGCGACATAAGCTTTAACACAACCATACACGCAACTGCCTGCTTCTCCTCCGTCTCTGCTTCTAGCATAGAATCGTGGCAAATTCACTCGTCCCCCTGCCAAGCGCCTGATGGTTGTGAGTCCCTCTGCGCGATAGCAACTACCATCCCAAAGGGCCGCCTGGCCGTGCGCCTCCCGAAGCTTTTTTTTGCCTGAGCTCAAGTCTTGAGCTACGACGCAAATTGTCGTCATCCCGAGCCCATCAATCAAGTCGCCACGCCTAGCCGAGCTGTTAGTCGCAGCCACTGTCGTCGTACCGAATAGCTTCATTTCGAACCCTTCGCCCAGCTGAACCAAAGTAGCTGGATCTCGACCGACAAGCTACAACCAAGAGCTTCGGCGGGTAGAATCAACACAATGCCTGCTGCTGTTGGATCAAACGGAGAGGGCACCAACTCGGGCCGTCTCCTTCTCCTCTCGAACCGTCTTCCCATCACCATCAAGCGCTCCGACGATGGAAGCTACAGCTTCTCCATGTCGTCCGGTGGGCTGGTCACCGGTCTCAGTGGCCTCAGCAAAACGACCAGTTTCCAGTGGTATGGATGGCCGGGTCTCGAGGTCCCCGAGAACGAAGTCGAAGGAATGAAGAAGCGTCTCAAGGATGAATACGGCGCCCATCCCGTCTTCATCGACGACGAACTAGCAGACAGACATTACAACGGCTTTGCCAGTGGGTTCCTCTCGCCCCCATGTCCCAAGTGCACATAACGATGCTGACATGTATACTCTCTTCCCCGTTTAGACTCGATCCTGTGGCCCCTCTTCCACTACCACCCCGGTGAAATCACCTTTGACGAGTCTGCGTGGGCTGCGTACCAGGAAGTCAACCGCCTCTTCGCGAGGACCGTTATCAAGGATGTTCAGGACGGCGATCTTATCTGGGTCCACGACTACCACTTGATGCTGCTGCCCCAGATGCTGCGGGAGGAGATCGGCGACACCAAGAAGGACGTCAAAATTGGCTTCTTCCTGCACACACCCTTCCCCAGCAGTGAAATCTATCGTATTCTACCTGTGCGAGAGGCTCTTCTCACCGGTCTCCTTGACTGCGATCTCATCGGCTTCCACACGTACGACTATGCTCGTCATTTCCTCAGCAGCTGCTCCCGAATTCTTGATACCCCAACCACCCCCAACGGTGTTGATTGGAACGGCCGCTTTGTTACCGTCGGCGCCTTCCCTATCGGCATCGACCCAGAGAAGTTTGTCGAAGGCCTCCAGAGACCCAAGGTCCAGGAGCGTATTGCCACCCTCAGCCGCAAGTTCGAGGGCGTAAAACTGATTGTTGGCGTCGATCGTCTTGATTATATCAAAGGTGTGCCCCAGAAACTACATGCTCTCGAGGTCTTCTTGACAGAGCACCCCGAGTGGATCGGCAAAATTGTTCTCGTCCAGGTCGCCGTTCCATCCCGGCAAGATGTGGAGGAATACCAGAACCTCCGGGCCGTTGTCAATGAACTTGTCGGTCGTATCAATGGCAAATTTGGAACCATTGAATTCATGCCCATCCACTTCCTTCATCAGTCCGTCTCCTTTGAGGAGCTTACTGCGCTATATGCCGTCTCGGACGTGTGCCTCGTCTCATCTACGCGCGACGGCATGAACCTCGTATCATACGAGTACATCGCCACGCAGCGCGAAAACCACGGCGTGATGATTCTCAGTGAGTTTACGGGTGCCGCTCAATCTCTTAACGGAAGCCTCATCGTCAACCCCTGGAACACTGAGGAGCTCGCCAACGCCATTCACGACGCCGTCACGATGAGCCCCGAGCAGCGGGAGGCCAATTACCGTAAGCTCGAGCGCTACGTGTTCAAGTATACGAGTGCTTGGTGGGGAGCCAGCTTCGTCGCGGAGATGACTCGCCTCAGCTCGGAAAATGCGCAGACCAAGACGCTGCGCAATGTCGCCGGTGCCGTCGTCGGTCTTGGTCAAAAGGTGAAGCAGGTGGCCGAAGATGCCAAGGACCTGATAACAGGCACCGGGCAGCCTTCTTCCGAGGTGCCGGAATCGTCTGAATAGGTTAATAGTTGGTGTTGCTGGATTTGTTTTTATGGTATCCTTCTTCTTCTAATTACTGTGTTATGGTAGCCCAAAGGATGTTTGCTTCTTTTGTCTTTGTTTACGCTGGGTTAGCGAATAAAAAACGTGTATGTATGAGTTATTCTTGAACATGATTAATTTCCTCTTCTTCTTTTGTCAAGGAGTCTTGTCAAAGAACATATTGTATTGAAGCTACCTAGTTATCCCATCCCATCCTCACATGTGCATCTGCAACCAGCATCAACAAAATTCGAGAATAAACGTCATTGGCTTTATTCACCAGTTCGAAATGTACTACGCAGACACAAGGTATCTAAGCGGGAAAAAAATCATAAACTTAAAAAAGAATCGTGAAGCCAGCAAACTCCATCTCCCACCCTGTCCGCGTTATGTAAAGCAACCTATGGTATCCCATCATCGTCGTCGTCGTCGTCTCATCCTGCAGTCCCTTTTCTACTTTCCGTTCCTTCAAATATCCCATCTCATATACTTTGAAAATGTTCAAAGATTCGATACGTGCCAACGCTCTAATAAGGCGACTCCACAATGTCATCTCTTCCGAGCTTGTACTGGCCGCTTCTGGCGTTGCCAATCCGTCCCGAAGACTTCCGCCCACTACCAAGTAGTCGGACGTCACCGATGATGCTTTCTCGGGTAGGCATCTTGAGACTTTGCTTGGCAACCATGTTGACTTCGTTGGGCAGAGCAACAATGACGTTCTTGTCCGAGCCGAACTTGAAGTCATCTGCCATAACCTTTTCCTCGTATCGCTTAATCTTGTATGGTGTCTTCTGGCCGCGAATAACCCGCTTGAGGTTCCACTCGATGATGTAAGGTCCGGAGGCAGTAATGATACTCGTCTCCTCTGCACCCTCACCAGTGTTGAATTTGGCAGGCGTGAAAGACACAGGTTGACCAGTCTCATGGTAAAACTGAGCAACGTGCTCTGGGGAAAGAGCCAGACGACGAGGACGAGGCTTCGAGTCGGCGGCGAATGGCTTTTCAAAACCAAGCTTTCCCTCATTCTTTCCGCCGTGCTGCTGGGCGTCGACGAGGAGGATGTAGTTCTTGGTAGTTCCCAAGATCCATCTGCCATCAGCCGAAACGTCCATGCCAGTAATTGGATCACCAAGGGCAGGGAGCTGTGTCTTGGCTCGGATTCCAAGACGATCAAAGAGGCGAATATCACCCTTGTTGCTTGCCACAGCGATGTAGCCCTTCTCAGTGGTAGCAACGGAAGAGAAGTCGTTCTTTGATACGTACTGCTTCAATTCTGAATCGACAATCTTGTTACCCGCTTGACGAGGGTCGATTCGGAAAACGGCGTTGTGAGAGATACCAAGGAACGTCTGCTCTCCGGTCATCTGCGCAAACTTGTTCTCTGGGGTAAATGTCGTGACAGGTATGTCATCATGGACATTCCACTCATCGACAACCTTGCCGTACTCAATGTCCATGCGGTAGAGCTTGTTCGGGTCCACCTCGTTTTGCATGATGAGATCTCTGTCCTCCATGTGGAGCATGACCTTCTTGGGGTTCATCAGTTTGCCCGCAGGGGTGGTCACCTTGGAAATGTTGGTGGAGAACTTGAGGTGATTATCCGGAGTGTGGGTAAAAACTCCAATCTTGGAGCCGCGGACAACAAAGGAGCGGTCATGTTTGTAGCCCACGGCAAGCTGGGAGTTGACGTCTCCGTCACCTCTCTCTTGTTGCTCTTCATCCTCGTCCTCTTCATATCGTCCAAGGTCTTCTTCTTCATCGATTTCTTCCTCTTCCTCCTCCTCCTCCTCTGGAGCATCTTCCATGGCGAGGTCATTGAACGAATCCAAGACATACTCACGCTCCTTCTCCTGGATCTTCTTCCACTTGGTTTCATTTAGTTTCTCCCAAATGGCCTGCATCACCGCCTCCTGGAACTTCTCCAGTGTTGGCTGATCCTTGAATCGGATTAGCCAAGACCTTCCAGTCCCATCTTCAGACCAGTGGTTGAAAATGAAGGACAGGTGCTCAAAGTCGAATACAGGGTTGAATTCGGCGGTGACAGGGGTGCCTAGAACAGACTTCCCGGCAGCATCAATTTGCAGCCAATACTCCCATTTTCCAACTTCAGAAACGGTAGCAATGACGGAGTCTTCGACCTGGGAGAAATGGCCTGCTTGTGGATCGTAGAGATGCAATTCGCCAGATACGGCAGCATAGATCTCCAAAGGCTTAGGGGGGGCATTTGGGTCCCGCGCCCGCTGAGGAGCCTCGACCTCATCTTCTTGATGTCCCTCAAGGGGTTCCTCCAAGGATTCTTCTACCGCGGGCCCGCGCTTGGCCGAAATATTGGCAGTCCTCTTGGCGAACATGTCGTCGATGGAATCGATGGACCTAGTGAGAGTCGGGCTATGAATGGGGCTGGCGGGTGGAATGGGTTGCTCCTCGGGGAACTCAAATTGTTCAAGGTCCTCGTCTGAGGCTGTCGTGTGCGGCTTGCGGTACTTTCGCTCGTACTGACACTCCTGCGCTGTCCGGAGGAAACGCTTCACCTCTGTAGATGTGACGTTGTCGCACACAAATTCGTAGAGGTCGCCGTTGTCGCCACTCAAGTCTTTCCAGGCGAGAACAGTCTCGTCACCGTCCTCTCTGATCTCAATGCGGAAGTGCAGAGACTCGTCGAGTAGAAAAGTCTTTTCGTCGCGTTCGCCCGCAAGAGCGTCGATTTCAGCGTCTTCTCCCTCTTCGTCGGCGAGAAGTTCAGCCTCGCCTTCTTCAAACACGCGCTGCACGACGAGCTGGTATTGGAAGTCTTGATTGGTTCGGCGGATGCGAATAGCAGAGTCCTTGAAGATGAGCTCTGAGTAGCCCTTGGGCGAGAGGGGCCGGACGAGGTAGAGCTGGCCTTGAGGGAGCTCGATAAGGGATTCCTGTGTAGCTGAGCCGAAGAGCAGCTTGCCAACTGGAAGATGGATGTTAGCGAGAGCGATGTTGCGGGTGCAGAGAACACAAGCGATGAAGGCAAGTCGAGAGGGAAAGGCGTGAACAAAGAAAGACGGAAATCGTGGGGCTTATATAGGGCAACAGAGCTGCAGCGCATATGCGGAGTCGCGCGGGCTGCAGGCTGCATTCCCGTCTTTACATACCGTTTCTAAGGACGAACATCCTGGCAGGTGTGTTTGCCTTTGCTCCCCTGCAGTCGTCGTTGCTGTTTTCTGCGTTTGCGATGTAGCAATGACGAAGGAAGAGAAAGAGAGAAAAAGAAGTCGTGACGGTAGTTGGAGAGACTAGGTGGGGTTACGGAGTAGAGAGAGCAGAAAAAAAACAAAGCCTCGTAGCAACGGTCGTCAGGCCAGAAAAGGGCCTAGTAGGCGAGCACGGCAGTAAATCCTGCAGTATCAATAGCGGCACACGCCGACAGGGTTCGAGGCTTGAAGGATGAAGAGAAGAGAGGAGAGGAATTGAGAGGATTTTAGCGGTTCGAGAACTTAAACAGCCAGCACAGGGCAAAATTACTTTAAATTAGGGGTCCAGGTCTTGAATTCGAGACTGAGTGCGTCATCGCAAACAAGCTTCAGCTAGGCAGAGACGAGCAATGATATCAAACGAACGACCTCTGGAACTTCCGCTGTTGCAGGCCCGCTGGAGGGCAGAGGGGATGGAAGGGCGGGCGGGCAATTGGATTCGCTGGCTGCGTCTTAGGCCCGTCCAAGGTCGCCCCATTTCGCCACGTCCTGCCTGCTGCAGCCTTGATTTGCTGTTGGATCGTGAACTGGTCAGTGAGGCTGGCGGTACCTGGACAAGGAGAGCGGGCGTGAATATCTTCACGGTTGCGTACTTGTACAATCCCGGCCCGTCGCTTAACTCCTCAACAACCTTGTTGAACATACCACCATTAGTATCATTCGCTTGACCTTGGCACAACGTCTTCATTGGACATCTTCCCTATTATCCCAACAATCTACAGCCACCTGCGACAAAGCCAGGGCAAGGCAGTTTACCTACTCTCGTCACACAAACCGCTTTCTTACCTGAGAAATGACAACAGGCATGTAAAAAAAGTAATTACAACAAGTTAATACCACGACTCTTTATTCAGAGAAACAGCCCTCATCTTGGAACATTTGTTGCCTTCTACTCTGTATGTAGGGTAGGTATCAATAACGGATGAGATCGCCGCGTCTTGAGCTCAGACGTAATCGTAGCACCTTGATAGTACACAATACGAATCCCGAATTTCAACGAATGTGATTGGCGAGATGGCCGAGTTGGTTATGGCGTCAGGTTAAGGCTACCTTAACAGCAATTCCTGGTGGAGCAATCCGCGTGGGTTCGAGTCCCACTCTCGTCATATTTTTTTTCCTTTTTGACTCTTTTGCATCTTTTTGTTTTGGTGTTTAGCCTGTTTCGTACTGTTTCGGACCCGTCAACTTATAGGTAGTCTTCAACTCCAAAGTTTGTCCCCAAAACCCCGAGACAGCCCAAAAAATCGGCACATAGGTACCCAACTCCGTAGGTAGTTCCAATCCCCTTGCAATTTGTATGTAAATAAAAACAACGACGCGTAATATACTGTTGAAATTGATGTTAAATGCAATGGACGAGTTTCCTCCCGCCTTTAAGGCTGCGGCCGCAATTCTAGAAGATCGCAATCGACCCCTAAGGCTTTGAAAGGCTTATTCTGTGCGCACCGCCGCCGCACAATTTAAGATCAGCCCGTTAGCTGTGCAAAGAGCCATTTCATCGCTCATGAGGCCTGATCCCATTCCTTGCGCCCCCGGACGGCCACGAGCCCTTACGAATGACTAAGATGAAGCCTTAGTGGCGTATGTGATGTGGCTGCAACGAGGAGGGTTTCCGGTGACTAAACCACAGTTTATTGCCGCTGTTAATGACCTCCGACGACGACGAGATCCTGATGCCGGGGAGTTGGGTAAGAGTTAGTATAGTCAGTGGCTCTTAGACTACCTAAAAGTTTAGAAATTTTATATAAAGGCTATGGAGAAAGACTGGAAGTTATTTAAAGCCTTGAGTGTAGAGAATCTCATGACATTCTTCGATAACTTAGAGAAGATTATTAAGGTCTATCGTATCGGTGCCTTAGAGTGTTGGAACGAAGACGAGTGCGGTATCCGACTCGGCTGCCTTTGCGAATGCGTTCAGGCCCTTGTTGTGCGTATAACTCGTTCCGAGCGGCCACAGGTCCTCGGCCCAAGCAATAAAGAATCCGCAACCCTCATTAGCAGCGTTAACGCTGCCGGCGAGTCTACGCCTCCTTGGATAGTCTTCAAGACCTTCCGCTAATGAAACTATTTATTTCGCCCGCTCCGAGACTGGCTTCTTTAATAATAAGATCACGTTGGAATGGCTTCATCACTTTAATCTGTGGTCTTAGGAGAAGTCAGCATAAGCTCAGCGGCTAGGATAAAGATTTGACGAATACTTTGGCTGTAATATATAGTTGCGAGACCCTGAGAAGCCGTGGTCGCTACTATACGAAGTCCCACCAATCTAGCGGCCAGAAGAAGAAAAGATATATTGTCTTCTCGTTATTGCCGGCTTTACAGGCCATAAAACTCTCGATTTTATTGAATATTGCATTAAATTTGATATCCTCGTCGCCGTATTCCCTTCCCATTCAACCTATATTCTTCAGCCTTTTGACGTTGGTGTTTTTTAACCTCTTAAGCATGCCCATCAGAAGATATTACGGAAAACTCTCTTTAATGGTGATCTGGCTTTCGCTCGGCAAAATTTCCTTGAAGCCTTCCAACATATTTATAACGAGGGCTTCACAAGCCAAAATATCATCTCAGGCTTCAAAGAGACCGGCATCTACCCCCCCAACGCACAGTCGGCCGTTATGAGAGTCTTTGCCCAACAGCAAAGGCGTTAGGAGGCGATGAACCCGGCGTTCTCGTCTCTTCTGCCCAATCCACAACGCCTGTAAGAAGTACGGTGAACTTCTGAGCTCCTCAACTCGCGAGGGACTTCGTCAGGCCAAATTAGAGGCGAAGACTCTAAGTTGATCACGAGAGGTGGAACCAACGGGTATATTCATCCATACAAGTACTCATGCATATCTAGTATTATAGCCCACATTTGCTATCAGAACGCTAATTTCATGAACCAGGAAGGAGGGATCCCCTACCCACGTAAATCCCATCAGGTATCTATCTCATTCTATATGAAAAGAAAAGACAGGAAAAGAAAAAAAAATAGAGAAGACATTCTTTGCCAAGCAATGCTTCAAATCATGCATCAAATCATGCTCATGACATCGGCCCATCTTACTGTGAGAGACTCTCGACACGACTCATATGTCTGCCCGTGAACTGTCTCATAGCGTCGAGTTCCTAGCGATCCCGATCAACTCGGCTGGCAACATTTGTGACTTCTCAGGAGGACTCATTCCGTTCCTGTACATCCACAACCTGCTGAGTTCTTTGACTTTGACGTCCTTTTTGTGTCTCTTACGCGCAGAGAACTGGTCGTAAACCTCGATAGGGGTCGTTATCTCACCCGTACCGAATCCCCCTGTACCTCCATAACTAATCTCAAAGGCCTCTCGTGCGTTCTCCATAGCGGTACCCTCAATACCAAACTTGATAACCTCCTCCATGAACTCATTCTTCTCGTCAGCTCCAATAAACTCTCCAGTTTCCGGGTCGCGTTTCAGAGGGAACATGCCGTCCAGGTAATGCTGCACGAGAAGATGTCCGCCGTGACCATTAGAACGGTTGAAAAGGCGGCCAAGGAACCGAGGCAACTGCAAGCAAGCCATTCTGTTTGTTGCAAAATGGAGAATGCCCCATATGGCAACAAAGTCGGTGTTGTGCGTATAGTGCTCGATATGGCCAATAGCTCTGTCCTTGGCAGCAGAGGCGGTGTGGTACGAAGCCAAGGAAGAAGATCTTCGCAGCATAGAAGCAGTGATCATAGGATCCTTCTTTACCTCCAGCGGGGTGGTGACTGGAGTCTCGTAGCAGGCCTCAGAGACGAGCGTCTGCATCGCTTCAAGAGGCCTTGACCTGGTTAAATCTTGCGATATGACGTGGCGGTGCGGGTTATTGAAATGGTTGGCGGCGCTGCCAAATGTATACACTTCAAGCTTTGCAAGTAGATCCTGGGGCATCTCCTGGAGGAGCCAATCTAGAACCATACCGCCTTCTATGGCGCCCTGAGAGTGCATGATGAAGACGACCTTTGACTTTTTTGGGTCGTAAAGAATGTCCTTGAGGTGCTTATAGCAGACACGAATATCGGTAGTTGCGTATGAGAAGTTGCGCTGCACGAGGCACTCGATGACATCGAAAAGAACACCAGAGGTCCGGTTGTGGATGCCGAGAATTGGGCGACCAAATGTAAGGGCTAGACGATTTAGATTCATCTTCATCCAGTGTTGGCTGCATTGTTGGTTCGTGTTAGTAAATGAAGTAATGACACAAAATCTGTGGCATTATGAGGTGACACTTACCCGACGGAGACGCCATTCAAAAATACCCACTGCTCGTTCTCATGCTCGGGTTGCGACTTTGCATACTTTTCATCAGAGTGAAAGATGAGTTCCGTGCCATTCAGCAGCATACAGATTAATCTGTTTAGAAAATGGAAGGCCACAATACCGGCGATTCCCATCCATGCAGGGAAAATAATGACAAATGGCAGGGTAACAAGAAAGATGAACTGAAAGACGAACAAGAAGACATGGACGGCGACACAGAATATGTTCATCCAGGATGGATATAGCTCGTCAAGCTCATCTGAGCCATACGTGCGAATAGGAAACAAAACCCAAGGTAGAGCCCAGCAGTAGACAAAGAAGTAGTAGACGTCCTTGGCGAGGAGCCTCCAGGGGAAGTCGGTGTAGGCGTAGTTGATGACGGATTCGCCGCCGATTTGCGAGCGATAGAACTCGGTGACAGAGCTCATGATGAAGGACTTTGGCGAAGCACCATTTCGGCGCCCTGGAGGCTTCACGGCCAAGGTGCGAGAAGGGGAAACTGGCGGCATAATATAGCACCGCAGAATGAGCCAATCAGTGCGGCTGCTTTAGTGCTGAACGAGCATCCAGGCTTCAAAGGAACAAAGAGCGAAAGCCTCTCAGCAGGATAGATAGGGCTGAAACAAGCTGAGAAGCCGCAGGAGCTGCAGCTCTAGACGATGGTGGTGAGCTAAACGACATGCTCGTCAACATATACTTTTTTTGCTCAACTCATCCCTGACACCTTGCGAATGCTAACCAGTAGCTGCAGCTGCAGGCACCCGGGGAAATAATCCCACGAGAATATACGCCCGCCATCATCATGTGCGGCTATGTTACTACGACAGAACAGTGGACACGTCTCAGCACGCGAGAGAGCAAGTCAGACCGCATCTCTGACACATTCTCTGGCTAAATTCTTGGTGACGCCGGCAGGAGAAAAAAAAAGCACAGCCAACTTGGCGTTAGCAAGGCTGAGCGGGATCAGCTGCATTGCCTGTGGTGTGGAGGAGCGTCAGCAGACCTGCAGATGCGAAACTTAGCATCTCGGCATTGATGCCAACGCTTGGCTTTTGGCAAGGGGGGGAGTCATAGGCAGACAGGGGAAGTCGACGCCACCAAACTAAAGTTGTAGGAGAGAGTTGAACTTGAGGAATCAAAGGATTGATGGATTCGAAGTGTTTTGTTATCAAAATAAAGAACAAAGAACGTTGGCACGGGTAGCGAGATGAGAAATACGGTATTGACCTGTATTAATACACGGGCGTAAAGTTGAGACTATACATGCACTAAAGGGCACATGAACCAGATGCGACGGATCTCGCAGCGTCTCAGTCAAAGTCAAATCATGCATCAGCAAATGACTGTCGGAAGCGTGATTTGACCACAAAAGGAACCAAGTCTCGTGCTTTGTTTCAAGCTCGGCACGTCATGGGCGGCAATAGCTGCCTGACTCTGAGAAAAGACGACGGTAATCCAAGACATGACCGGCATTTGGTCGTTTAGGTGATCAGACTGACCACTATGTGCGGTATCGTGGGGGCTGCTCCCCTGAAAGTTTAGTGGGGATGATGGCCGTGCTGTGTGAACACCAGACCTCAACAAGACCTAAACTCTTCCTGCTAGTTGAGGTACTCCAGCCGCCGCCACCGATCCTCCATTAGCAGCCTCAGCTATCTCTTCTGTCGTATATGATTCAGGAGTTGTCAATCCTCTTGGGAGTGGCTGCTAAGTATCCAGTATTAATCCCAAATTACATGACACATAACGTGATATATATAGGGAGCTCTCTATACCTCATGTACCTATATACCTATCTACCTAAGGTACTATGTACCTATTTAATGGTTGATCCTTCGGTGGGTCTCACTGGCGTATTGGATCATGTACAGTAATTGACCAGATCCTTTTGGGGCGGTGCTCCCAAGGCAGCCGATATTTATGATGGGTTGGCCTTGCCTACATGTATATTTACATGCACTCTCTTCAGCGCGGGGTTTTGAAGAGGCATTTTAAGATGATGTAATGCAAGATTCAGTGCTTAAGTAGAAATGCTGATAAGAACAGTAAGTGATAGAACGGACGACGCATTCTATTATACCTACTAAGTACATGTACCTAGGTACTATAGGTATCCTCTGAAATGGAAAGTACAATTATGTATCGCAGGCCAACGTTTAGGCACGACACAGGTAGCTTTGGTCGGCCAAGGCGTAGCTCAACTATCAACTCGGCATACTCAAGCCACGGCCAGGATGTTGACCCTTTCTATGGGGATATCGAGTCGATACCACAGAAAAGCAATGAAACGGAACAAGACCAAACGCAGAATCAGGCCCAGAAGAAGACCCTCATTATATTGGCCTCATGGCAATCCAAGATGGACAAATTAACGCCGAAGCAGCAGGAACTGTTTCTACAGAATTCTCAACCTGAGGGCTTCCAAACCTTTGCTTCCAAGCTGCAGCATATCATTCAGAAAAGAGTGGACAATAGTAAACTCTTTGAATTTACTCGCAAGATTAAACCCTTCTACGACCTTGTTAATTTGGTTACTCCCGTAGTATCGGCAGCTTCCCAGTCTTGTCCCGTGCCCCCGTCTGCTATTCTGGGTGGCATTACTTGTATCCTTTCATTGGGGGCGCGACTGGATGGCTATCAAGCTAGGATCATCGAGACACTTGCCTCTATGGCCGGTGAATTGAGTATCCTAGACAAGTACCACACGGAAAATCTCTTTGCCAACGACCCGGATATTCAAGCTTCACAGATCGACATTGTTACCGATGTTCTGGATTTTTGCACTACAGCAGCCAAAATATTCTTTGATGATGACGGCAAGGAAAGGAAGGGCTTGAGTCTACTGTTGAAGGCGCAATTGAAGAATTTCGACGTCACCTTTCGTGATATTAAGGCAGAATTCCAGCGACATGTCATCGAATTGGAAAAATTAATAACCTTGGCCAATAGCCGACGACTTCGCCTTATCCAACGGGGTATCGCCGCTGTTGATGCATCTAATCAAATCAAGAGGAGACAGATGGTGGCAGAGGTGAAAAGTATCGATAATCGACGGGCTCTAGGTATGTTATATTACTTTCTTCTCTATGACTACTAGGTGGAAAAGTTAATCTGGCCGTTATAGATGAAAAGAATAGCCATTTTTTAAAGTGGCTCCCCTCTCTACCCGTTGGTAAAATCCAGGAAGACACCTATGATAGGAGGGTCAAAGGAACTGGAGAATGGCTAATGGAGCATGACATGTTCAAACATTGGCTCGAAGAATCTGCATCTACCCTCCTTTGGATTTACGGCAAGCCCGGTTGCGGCAAATCACATCTCGCCTCCCGAGTAATTCACGACCTGGGCACCCAAAATGGCGAATCCGACTCGGCTCTTGCATACTTATACTGTAGCTCAACTCGGTATACCGTCAGAATGGACCTAAATAGCCTCCTGGGGTCTCTTCTTGCACAGATCTGTCTAAAATTGACATCTGCTGATGATATCGAATCTATTCTTCAGATTACCATCTCAGAAACCAGAGAGAGCCCTTCTAGAGCCCAGATGAAAGAATGGATTCGTATTGTCTTGAATAAGTTTCAGTCATGTTACATCATCATAGACGGTCTCGATGAATGCAGCAGCTTCGAGGACAAACAGTTTGAGGATTTTTGTGCCTTCATCACGTCTCTCGTAGAAAACATACCATCTCCGCCTCATATCAAAGTCCTTGTTTTTAGCCGACTGCACTACCAAGTCATAGATCGCGCCTTCAACCACTTTCCACAGATTCAAGTTGATGATGGCGCTAATGAAAATGATATAAAGTCATACATATCCGAAAAAGTGGACGAGGTAAATCTTGATCCTTCTCCTGAAGAGTACCAAGGGTTCGCAGAGATCAAAGATTTAATGCTCAGCAAGGCTGGAGGAACTTTTCTGTGGGTTCGCATAAAGGTGAAAGACTTCAAGGACATTGGAAGCGTGGAAGACATCAAGGAAGCTCTGCAGGACCCGGTGGAAGGGCTGGATGAGATATATGGCCAGGCAATCCGCAGAATTCTAGCACGCCAAAAATACAGCCGTGATCGTGCTTTGAGAGCGCTGCTGTGGGTGGCTAATGCACATCGATCGCCATCGAAGCTGGAACTGCTCGAGGCCCTCGCCATAAAGCCTGGTCGGACCGGATTGAGCGCAACGCAGCGATTGCCCCGTGATTTCCCACTCAGTACAGAGTGCTTTGATCTCATAGTCGAGGTTGACGGTTACTATCAGCTCATTCACGCGTCACTTAAAGATTTTCTTCTCTCACAGGACCCAAGCCTGTCAGACTACGGAAAAGATCAACTCAACGCTCATGATATCTTGGCTGAAACCTGCTTAACATATTTGACCTTCGACGTGTTTCGCTCAGTGTCGAAACCGGATGTGAACGACCTTGAAAAGCTGCTGACGCAGTACCCTTTTCTCGATTACGCTGCCCTATACTGGGGAAAACATTTTGCCCTGACAAAAGGAAGTCGGACAAAATCGCTCGACAAGTTGCTGGCAATTCTGCTTCGAACAGAGACACTGGTGGCTCTCTGTATCGATATAATCGAACTTGACGAGCTCACGCGCGGCAGGCTCTCAATGTCCAGTACTGCAACTCCTCTACACCTTCTAGCCATCTTTAATCTCCGAAGCCTAGCTGAAACGATGCCGGAGCTGCAACAGCATATAAACACGCATGATCAGTTCCATCATCTTCCTTTAGATTACGCCATAATATACAAAGCAAGGGACATGGTTATGTGGCTTTTGGATATCTACCTCAGACAAGACGGAGAGTTATTTGCCACCTGCCTGGACTGCTGCCAGATCCGTCTCCTCGAGCAGCCGATAAAATGGGACTGGGGTGACGTAGTCGAGTCTCTTTTGTCTTTAGGAATTGACCCGATTTTGGTCAACAGCGAAATAGTACCCTTGGAAATGGCGATATCTCAAGAATCGTATTCTGTCTTGGATGCGCTAATCAAAGCCGGCCTGGATCTAGAAACAGAGACCGCCGGAGTTACGCCACTTTTCTGGGCGGCAAGTAAGGGTTTCCTTAAGGCAGTTGAGCTACTCATCACAGCCGGGGCAGATGTGGAACATACAGGACCAGATGGATGGACGGCCCTTCATCACACGGCGGCCTACGGAAACCCATATGTCATCTCCGAGCTCCTTAAAGGAGGCGCAAAAATTATGTCCTCCATTCCGGACCACGGTGCAAATGCGCTCCACCTCGCGGCTGACCGTGGTAACCTTGAAGCCGTTGAGCAGCTTTTGGACTACTGTGAGAATCTGGAATTCGTCGACGCTTTGGATTCCTACGGTCACACACCGCTAATGAAAGCGCTTCAATGTAATGATACCGAATTAGCCTTACTACTTCTCCAACACGGTGCGCGGCATGACTTAGATGAGTGGGCTCAAGTAGTGCCGAAACGTTTCTTCTCAGAACTTTGCAAGCAGTACTCCGAAACGTGCTGCGTAGCAAACAGCAGTTCGAGAACAATTATAGCAACGCTTACTTCAGTGTGTGAAGTTGAGATGCAAAAAGATGCCGAGGAGGCACATAATTATCCGGAGACGACGATGGACGTCCCTCCGATGCCAGCCGCTATATCGGATGGTGAGGACCCCCTAGAAGGCGATATTCTGTACGTCATTCTGCTAGAAGCTCTGGTCTCGTTTCTGGAAAGTACGATTACTCAATCACGCGATAAGACCCTGAGGGTAGAGGGTGAGGAGCAGGGAGATGAAGAAGTTGTTGAATTATCACCAGCGTACGAGATGTCGTGGCAACTTTCCAGGGCTATCTTGGGGCAGGCAAGTGACCAAGATATCATTCTATCCGCTCTCAAAACAATCCAAAAGCGCCTGGAGACGAAACCCAAAGAGGGAATAGCAGGGGAAACAAACTTAATGGAAGATAGTGAAACTGAAATCGGCCCTGATGAAGAAGAATCAACCCTCAAGATCCCAGAGAACAAGGATATTATCTCAGACTCAAAAGCCACAAATGGGGCTACAGTAGAAACTCGCACGCAAGTAAGGATCATAGATTTTCTACTTATTCGAAATCACCACCTCGAGCCATCGACCGAAGCTAATGTATTCGGATTCTAACATAGAACGAACTTGCCGAGGCATTCACATCTTCAGATGATAAGCAGCGGAGCCGAAGGGAAACAGTAAATATTTCTCGCCGACCGCTAGAAGTGCGGGCATATAAAAATGACCGAAGACTCCGCCCTCATCAAAACGCATATCCATCAGGCATGTTGACTAGACTCGCAGATCACTTAGTCACAGCAGAAGCCATTGATAAGCTGGGCTATACGTTTGATCAAACGGGTTACTTTTATTACATACACGGGAGTATAAGTAATGTGAGTATCTGACATTGCTATTGTCTTGACATAATAGCGCTCAATAGTCCTTTATATTAAACGGCAGGTTTAGTTTCTAACTAGAGGACAGCATGCAATCGATGAAATAGTCGAATTATCTAATACGATGCGACTCTTTGAGGCCTGCGTCGATTAAAAATATATTGAAAGGGACCGAAAAAGAAAGGCCGCCGAATGCATGAAGATCTGGAAGCTGGGGGTTTGTTGAATTGTGAGGAACCACCATACAATCATCTCTGGGGTATCCAAACCGCAATTCATTCACATCCATCTGAAGGTCTTGATGTGAGGATTTACAAACTTGGGGAATGCTGCGACCAACCCAGACAGCAGCTGCTGGTAATGTCTAATGACGGCGTTGATAAGAGACTTGCTGGTATAACGTGAAAATACCGCTCTGTACATCCAAGGAAAAGTGCTGTCAGTGTTTGTATTTGCTCTGAAGTCGAGAATAATGCTGCACCACTCCCTTTGTTCGTGTATCTGTTCTTCTTCCTTAGGATTGCTGTTTACAATCGACTTACAGAGGACTTCCGATGCCAGCCCCCCCGAGCCGGAGCGAATCATAATTAACCATGGCTCAAGGATGACGATGCTATTTATTATTTGATTCACGCTTCCATCCAAAAAAGAAGGCCGCACTAGAAGCTCTAGTCTCGGCCTCGCTTCGTTTTGAGGAGCAAAATGCAAAAAGAGAAATCTGACGAGAGTGGGACTCGAACCCACGCGGATTGCTCCACCAGGAATTGCTGTTAAGGTAGCCTTAACCTGACGCCATAACCAACTCGGCCATCTCGCCGTATGTTTTCTCATGGTAACAATTTCGTACTATGAGGTAAGCAAGCTTTTTTTTCGAAACAGCAGGACTTCAGTCGAAGCCGACAATCACCAAGAGTTACGATTCACAGGAAAAAGACTGTCGTGATATTTGAATAGGCAAGTTTGCATCATCGTAACGATTCGAAATGGATATATATCAGACAAAAGCTGAAGCAGAATACAGTGAAGGTTACATGACTTTGGAGCTGGCGCTTTGATAGCTCCCAGTCTGGGCTTCACTCCTCCTATTTAATTGGAAAAAAAGGAACAAAGCCAAAACTTCAAGTCAGGAATCAAGGAATGGCTTCCATATTGACATGCAAAATGCCCATAAGTGCCTAATGCATGTCAGAGAAAGACGCTCTTTCTTTTCACGGAACAAAAGCACGGACTCTGACAAAAGCAAGGACAACACGGGCCAGGCAGTGTTGCTAGTATATATACATCTACCCACAGCGGCTGGTCTGGCTAATATGATGCTGGAACATGCAGTTTCAAGAGTCCATTTCAAATTCGAGCAAGCCGGCGGCCGTCTTCAGACCGAAGCGTCACAGAAAAGTACCAGTCTATATTTTCGGACTATTGTTAAATAGTAATCTGAACAACTATACCACCCAGCTAAGTCTGTAGAATATACAATATCAAGGGTATATATCATCTATATTTTTATACTCCACTAGTTTGCCCATCAGAACCACCCTTTGACTATATGAACCAGCATTGAACTAATCTCTTGTCTTCAAATCTACCCGTACAACCGTCTAATGCTGCCAGGATCTGTTGTTGACGATACTAGTCTCTGACCCAAGATGCTGCCATACGCGCACTATGGCGATCTCGGAAGAGGCTTGAACAGAAAAGTCCGTCTCACAAAAGGTACATGAGCCACATGCTTCGGTTCCTCCCGAGAGAGCATTAAAAATGGTAAGTCCGATAACACGTTTCGGACTTGTAAATAGAATGTCCCACCATACACTGCAATAGTGCTGGTTGGCTGAGGGACATTGGCCATTATGTAAGTCATGGAAGTGAGATTCGGGGGACAAAAACTGGTGTGGGCATATACTGAGCCATCCGATAGATTTAAGGGAGACATTTTCGATACCTTTCGTAAATGTATATTTTGAATGGAGAAGGAATCGTCCATCTGTAGTGACCTTTGGGAATACAGATAATGTCCCCTTAATCTCACAGGTCATACCATATTTATGTGGGCGGATTGGCATTGAGACTGGCTGCAGTAAGTGCTTGAGGTGGTTTTTCTGTGCTCTCTTCAATATCGTTCCCGCTATCTCCAGGCGAGTATATCTCAAGGCGAATTGGATATGTCGATACCAGACCATATAGCTGTTCTGATAGTAGAAAGCACTCCTGTGATGGCAGGGCTTCGTAGACTGTGGGGATATCGGAGTGTCATGACAGTCAATGCGATGGAGCTTAAAGCATATATGGCAAGCCCAGATATTGGGTCGACTGCGAGCCAGAGCAACAAGATACTCCAATCGTTGATTCGGATCGAAGCGAGCGGACAAATTATAAACCTGGCTTCTCTCGAGGATAATGAGGCGTAGTTGAGCGCAGGTTTGGGAGAGGATTATTTTTTGATATTGCGGGAGGTGGTCAAGGATTAGAAGAATGATCTCGACAGGGAGGTTAAGCAGGGGGGAGGATAGACTCTGCTGGGCCCTGGTGCTTGTTTTGCCAAATATGAGGCGGCAGAAGGCTTGATGGATATGCATGATGGTAGTTATGCTGGTGCTGATAATAAGAAGGATGTGATGATAAGTTGTTTTCGGATGAAAAGCAGCAGTTGAAGAAGGGGGGGAAACATAGGCTTATATAGAAGTCCATTTGTGTGAAAATCATGGTTGAACGTTATATTACCTTGGGTTTAACTCAAGAGGAGAAGAAAAACGAGGAAAGGGTGATAAGGGATATTTTGTGTACTCAATCATGAAGCAGGGTTTCACCCGGGATAAACCACTGGACCTATATTGGGATAAAAGATGGGATCTCACAAAACGCAGTGTGAGAGTTTTAGGAGAATGCCATCTGGCGTTTCTGAGTTTATGAAGGCGAGACGGGAGAACCCAAAGACGTTACTTCCTGAACGTTAATCTCTTATCATACAAATAAACGAGAGACTAAATGGGTAGGACAGTACCAGGAAAGAGTTCCCGTTGCAATGATGAATCATGTTCCATGATATCAATACTTACCTAGGTAGTAGACAGAGGGCCCTTTGTTTGGGGAAGAGATGTACATTTGTCTACGTCTTATCAGTGTGACCCATCATCTTTCCTCTCCCTTCTATCCTCTTCTTCCTCCTCCTCTTCTTTAAATTTGAGCCTCGATACAACCGCCACCATGAGCGTCCCCGCCACGATCTGCGCTTCTGGCACCCTCATCGGCACCATTTGCGCCGGCGTCGCTTGTACGGTCATCAACACCGCGCCGAAGGTTCTCAGCGCCTGGGAATCAGTGGGACGATGGTTCCGCCATATCTTCGACCTTGGGGAACCAACCCAAAACCCTTGAAGAGGCCTACAGTAGGTCTACTCAAGAATGTATGCATTCCTGTTACTGTTGCCGATACAGGCCTGGCCTGCCACCCATTCCTATCCCTTTCCCCATCCTCTGCTCCCTCTCATAAAATCGTTAATATTTGTATATTCTTATCATTTAATGTAGGAGGAGAAGAAACACCCTTCATCTACCACCTATCAGTAGATACTTACTAGCTATTTTCTTAATACTTGCTACTACCGCTGCTTTCTGCTACTATCGCTAGTCTCTTCAAGTACTGCTCCTATGGGTCGAGCAATCATGGGAAATGGGAAATGGGAAGTGGGAACCGCGTAGAGGATTACGGCGCGAAAATGGGAATCAACTTTGCTATACAAATGGGATTGGAAATGGGAACGGTTATATCCAAATGAGGCGGAGCTGATCTGGGAAACAGGCTATGACATTTCCGTTACTGATACTCCAAGAGTTCACACTCGATGGGATTCGGTTTTTGCCTAAGTACCTACATGTATGTATCCGCAGATCGATTTGACACATTACTAAGGCAGCAGTAGCCGCTTTCTTAGCTCAAGCCCCCACAACTATGCGAATAATAGCGGGGAGATAGCGTGACTTCATACTTAGAGCTCTATCTCGTGAGCACGATTTGCGACGACATCATACACCTCTTACATACTTCACTGCATCTAAATCTTGCATCAGTTCTGCCCCAATTGGCCACCAGAACTACCGCTACTGGCTAGCCGGTCAAGCGATATGACCTCCCATATCCTCCTCTCACAGCTACTTCTTCTCTCATAACTGCTCTATCATGGCTATCAAGCCATCCGTTGCCGTCCTGCCCACCATCGTCTCTCCCCTCTGCAGCTCCCATTATCTCACCCACTGCGCCCGATCTACTTCTTCACCTCTATGCAAACGATTCAAACGACAATACGCCACTGTGCAAGACACCGGCGAGAAGAAATGGTCCGACTGGAAACCTTCTCCCGATGAAACCGTCCACGAATGGCCAAAGTCACCACGGCCCACGCCCTACGAAGTACTCGGCATTTCCAAGGGTGCCGTCTACGATAAGCGACGCTTCTATCATCTCGTCAAGCTGTATCATCCCGACACGCACGACCATCACCACCTCCACCATCATGCGTCCTCATCATCCGCATCCGCATCCGCATCCTCACACGTCAAAACCCTTCCCCACGCTACCCGCCTCGAACGATATCGCATGATTGTCGCCGCCAACGAACTTCTCAGCAGCTCCTCCAAGCGTCGCATGTACGACACCTACGGCCTAGGATGGTCGCATGGCGACCGCGCTGCATCCCTGCGCGACATTGACAGAACCTGGCGGCACCAAGAAGGCACCGCCGCGAACAATGCCACATGGGAAGACTGGGAACGGTGGCGGGAGGCCCAGGAGGGGAAATCGAGTGAGCCGGTGTACATGTCGCATGGCGCGTTCGCCTCCATCTTGGTGCTCATGTGTCTTGTTGGCGCCATGGCGCAGACCAATCGTGCCGAGACGAGCGGCGCGCAGTACGTTGGGTGGGCAGCCGATCACAGCGCCGAGATTGGCGGCCGGCTGCGAAGGAATGGCACGGCGGTGGCTGGTCTCAACAAGGACGAGAGAGTCGATTACTTCTTGCGAGAACGTGAAAACACCAATTTCCAGTTTGTGCCGAACAAGTACGAGTCAACCGACCATCCTAGACCGTCGTCATAGGCTGTCGGGTTTTATTGAGCTAGAGACTATGAGTCTCAGCAAAAGGAGAGGTTCATGTTCATTGACCAAATCCTGTGTACAATTATTAGATTATGATATTACGACGTCTTTCCAATCTAACCATCTCTCAACGATATACTAGCTAATCTATTTACCGATGGTCTACTAAATACTGAGGAGTAAATTAAAGGTGATGTTACATTCATCATGACGGCGTTAGTCATTATTCAGCAACTCGTACAATCGTAAGAAAAAAGAAAAGAAAAGTCCTTCAATCACGTCCACCTGAGACAAACCTGTCTCCAGGCTCGAAGAATATCGTCTCCGGCCGGGAGTAGGCCGTTCCCGCAGTCTTCACATCTGGCCTAAGAGTAAGCGGCTCGTCAGCCTGAAGCGTTACTTCGTCGTCGTATTCTGATATCAGCCTATGGTTAATGATGTTGTCTATACGTAGTCGTGGCGGTCCAGAATTGAGTCGTTCGCCGTTCTTTTGCGGTCCGGCTATAACGTTGTTAGAACAGAAAAGGAGACGGTATGGCGGGGTGGCCTCAATGAGGAAGGACTCGACTTACATATGATGAGGTCTACCAGCTTCACAATGACAGGGCCCCAACAAGTAATGGCAATAATCTGCCCATATGACCACTTGTTGGCCTCAAAGCTCTTTGCGCTGATGACCGTGACGAGGGAGACCATGTAGAGAATATTGATGACGAAGTAGGATACTTCCAAGCCTCTCCAGAAATACATGGTAATCTTCTTCCAGTGGCGCCGAAAACTGTTTTCAGGCCATCGACCGGGCGTCCAGCGACCAAACTTCAAGTGTTTCGTCCGCCTATGTTTTCGCAGCGTCCAGCTCAACTGATCAACTACAAGCGCAATGAAGGCGATGCTGTCCAGGCCCAAAAACACAATCTTATAAAGAAGTGGGTGCGGGAAAAATGTCAAGTGTAGTCCAGAGACGCCATGCGTTGCGGCGCAATACGTCCGTGGACTTGGGTTGCCACCGCATTCTTCAATGCTGTGCTGCTGCTTGAACAAATCAAAGGTAGATTTAAAGCTAATCTTTTGCGTCGACGCAATGATTGCCAATAGGTATTCGGCGCAAAAGCCTAAAAACGTATGCCAGTTGCGGATGCCTTCATTGTGAAGACACACTTGGACTAGAAACATGGGGAGAACGCCGTTGAGACTGACGTGGAAGGCAACGGCACCATTGACGATGATCTCGCCCCAGAAGGTGCCTTCTTGAGAGTTGATGACGATGGCAAGGATAGAGGCGATCTGCAATGCAAACACAAACCAGCACTGGGCTTCTTGAAACTCGACCAGGGTTGTGGCCATGGCCACGCTGGTTCGTGATAGGGTGGACGTGTCTCTCCAGACTAGCGACTGGGCACGGGTGAGGCTAAAGGGCTCCCTCTTCTTCTCAGTGCGGCGTGCCCAGATGGTAAATCCTTGGACGGCCAGATACAGCGATCCCGAAAAGCATACTTGAAGCACATATGAGATTAGGACCTGTTGCAGTAAGGTTAGTGCCACTTCAGTCTACAAGTGAGTATTCGTTTTGGATATTGGCGAGTTAATCGCTAGAATGGTGATCTTACTCCAGGCCCAAAGATATCAGGATCAATATTAGCAGGAATATCTGGGCAAAAGGTATCCATTGCTTCAAATATTTGATCAGCACTCGAGTTGTCTCTCGAGAGTGCCTTGATCGAGGGGTCGCATGGCACGCTTAACAAGTCACTTCCACATGCTGCTTGGGCGCAAGTTATAAACGAGTCGAGAGTAGGCTT
Organism: Trichoderma virens Gv29-8; assembly: GCF_000170995.1. NCBI lineage: Eukaryota > Fungi > Ascomycota > Sordariomycetes > Hypocreales > Hypocreaceae > Trichoderma > Trichoderma virens. Next base: position 819,443 of record NW_014013744.1, read on the forward strand.
ATAATCGAATTCGGCGAGGCTGCCAGAGCCCATGATACTGCTGGCATTTTGCTCCGCCTCAGGAGTAATGTAGTAACTCTGAGTGTCACGAGTCCAGTGGGAAATGGAAGATAGGGCGATGCAATTATAGAATGACTCGAGAGAGCCGAAGAAGGTGTCAGTCCGGTTGCAGGCGCGAGTACAGTCCTCGACACCGTCAATCTCGCAACCGGTGCTGAAGAGCAGAATGCTCTGGTCACCATCAATGCTTGCTTGGATGAGATTCTTGAAACTGAATGCATCATCGTCCGGGTTCCCGATATTGGCCAGGTCGCGAAAGGGGAAAAAATCCAGTGTTCCCCCAATGTCGGGCTCAATGACGATTGTGAGCGGCAGAGAAGACGGAGTAGGTGCCGCTGTAATCGCGGTGGAAACAACAAAAGATGGAGATAGAGTACTAGTCACTGCCATGGCTCCTCTCAAAGACCGCGCGTCGGCCCCCAGCGACGATTGGGTACAGATGCCAAAAGCATAGACGCCCTACCGATGCCTTGAGCGACAGTCGGCCTGCTTAATACGCAGCCTCGCTAGATTTGCGCCAACAGCCAGGAGCCCGCCCAGATCTGCTTAATGGCCTGCAACGAGAGTCATCTCCCGGCCAAAGTGGTACAAGGAAGACGAAGTCGGTGAGACTGGCAGGGCGCCGTCGTTTCGGTGGTTCTTTATATCGCTACTGACAAATATTCCCTGATGGCGGATAAGAAAGTGATTTGCTGTCATCCGTCTAGTAGTGGGTCGATACGCGACCAGGTCCATTTGGGCCAATTGAGTCTCTCAAGAGAAGCAGGCATCATGTCGATGGCGAGCTTGGCGAGTTGGGCCCCAGAGACCAGCAGGTAGCCGAGTCGATATCGGACGGGTTGGCGAGATCAACACACTGGTTGCCGCTGCGAACCACGCCGCCGTCTGCACATCATCTTAGACACAATCAAGCCGGGGTTGACAAAGCAGACAGAAACAGCCTCTGCAGGGTTGCTTGAGCCCGCGGCTGACACGAAGCTGCAGTGCTGCGCCTCCCCCAGATTAAAGCACGCGGTAATCACTGTAGTGCATGACTGAGCGTGCCAATGGCAGCTAGCGGCGGAGCGGCGTGAAGCCCTTGAGGGTTTTAGTGTCGAGGATTTGCGTTGATGCAACATGAGACAGTCTTCTGGAAGTTTGGATAGTTTCTAGAAGATGCGGATCCAGGTTTGAGGACTACAGCTCAGGCACATATATTAATTAATCATGCAATGACTAATAATCAGCTGAAGCCTTGGATGTTGAGGTCAAAGGAAGGTGCGGCTGGCCTAGTGCGGGGATGGCTCTATAACTTTAATTCCAGCCATCATACCTCTACCAATTTATCATCTGTAATATTTGATGCCATCTTCCATATCCTACCTATCCAACAACTCCATCAAACTCATCAATAACGCTCCTCGGCTTGACAAACGCTCCCAGCGGAGTAAATTTTAGGTGGTCGATCCCGAAACCTACTGGGCCGCCGAGTTCAATTCCCCTTTGGTTTCCTGTCCATTTATCACTCGCGGCCAGCCCCAGCACAACTACCAGCAGCCCGTATCTATACTCTGGAGTGCCGATAGCTTCGCCATTCTGTGCATCAATCACTGTGATCAGGTCCGGGACAATGGCTAGGACGTCCTCCTGTTGCTCCTCTTTCCCATCGTCTCGGACCTTAAGAGCTGCAATGTTTTCGTTCTTGAAAGGAATCTTGATGGTGCCTCGGAATGACGAAGAGTTGACATCGTCTTGCTGTAAGCCATCGCTGTCCTGCCTTACATCAACTCCTTCGATGAAGCATTCGCCATAGACGTATCCTCCCCTCAGGGTCCTCTCAACACCCACAATCTTGCCCTTCCAGAGCACTTTACCGGCTGCTTTTCCACCGCATTCTTCAATGATGGATTCGGCTACATTGTCAACTCTGTTCTCCTTCCGGGCACGAGCAACGCCTCGTCCGATTCTCCACGCCTGAGAAATAGTGTGCTCCACCACCCATCGCTTCGTCTCTGCTCCTGTCACCGGCGAATCAGCACAGCCCGCATGTGATCCCATCTGTGTAAGAGCCGCCCGCAGAATGCGCTCAACAGCAAGGTCAGAAGTTGCCTTTGGCATAACAACAACATTACCATTGCCGTCAGACATGGCGATGGGGGACCAGATAGGAGACCGTTCGTTAAAAACAACAGGGGTCGTCTGCCATTTTGTAGGATAAGCCCGCCCCATCCAATCACCATCCACGGCTGGTAGGTTCATATTCGTGCTGGCGCCTAAGATCATCGCCTGTAGGCCATTTCCGCCTCCAATTTCGATGGAGATCATGTGAGTAGCTGGGTTAGGACAGGCTTTGAACAATTCGTGTTGAGCTTCCAGTAGTTCATCGGCGGGCAGCTTCTCGATGCCGACTGTAGGGCTGCCCACGCCTCCTCCACAGCCAATCTGGTCATCGTCGGCAAGGTCGTGAGGATTTACAACCCTCACGATTGCACCTTTACGGAGCTCTTGCTTTAGACGCACTAGATGGGAATAAGGAGATCCTCCACCGCCGGTACCAAGGATGTAGCAGCCGGTGGCAATCCAATCAGCATCCGTTTCCGATACATACCAAACACGGTTCTTGACCGTCGGTCTATATACAGAGATGTCAATATCTTTGTCAATTTGCTCTTTGAGCGTGGTTGCTGGTGGCTTTGGAAGTTTTTCGTATTGGCTCATGTCATTGCCATTTCCTTCGCCATCCGCTTCTGGTGCTGCCTGATTTTGGACTCTTCCCAGATCAAAATCACCGGCTGCCCGAACTATGAATCTCGTTTTGTGAGCGATATACTGCACACGATATAAAGTCAGCAATATTTTTTTCTTTTTATTTTACATATGGGATCTCTTACTTGAAGTGGCAGCGTTTCCTTTTCGACAATCTCCACGGATGCAGGAGATGCCCCGGCAGATATCGTCTTTGCAATCGCCTCTTTGCTAATTTCTTCCAGCAGCTGAACTGTAGTCTTAGACTCGGTGGATTTGACAGTGTCCACAACTGCACTGACTCTGGCCATAGCAGCTCCAATGGCGTTTGCAACTTGCGACCACTCTGGCTTTATCACACGACTCGCGCCCTTGAGCTCGTCAGGAGATAGGATAGCTCCACCGCCAACAAGTAGCACTGGGATATCTTCTGGAGAAGTTTTCATCTTGTCAATAGCCTTTTCAATCTTGTTCTTGAGAGCGACTCTGAAAAGGTTCAGCTGTTCATCAGTAAGTACAGTCTTTGCTAGATCTGCGTTCCCTATGTTTAAATCAGGATTTGCTTGCACCATACAGTCAGTAGCTGTGATAGTACTGCCACCGAAAATAATAGACTCTTGCTGAAGTTTGTGCCCAACACTATCCGGTCCAACAGTCAGACCGTTGTCGATTCTGACAATAGATCCTCCCCCAAGGCCGATGCTCTTGATGTCTGGACAGGAAAAGTTGACTCTGATGCCTGCAAGATCGCTGTAAGCAGCCTGCTGCCGGGGAAAACCATTCGCATGCAGCAGCCCAACATCCGTCGTTGTGCCCCCAATGTCAACGACCATGACCGCTTCAGATATCTGGCCCTGGGCAAGGAAGGCCGCGCCCCTCATGCTGTTCGTTGGACCACTTGAAAAGGTCCTGATGGGCAACTTCGCTGCCATGTCCCCCGACAAGACGGTGCCGTCATTTTGGGTGATGAAAACGGGACAATGTAAGCCAAGGCGTTTGATTGGCTCTTGAAAGGATCTGATAGTTTTCCTAGCGAAAGAAAGAATGGATGCGTTGAGAATGGCTGCGTTTTCGCGCTCCAAGAATCCTAGGTTGGCGATGTCTTTGGAACAAACAACATCGCACTCGGGTAGTTCTGCGTTGATAATAGCTGCAGCTCGCTCTTCCTGCCTTTCTATGGTGTCGATGGGGCTAAAAACTCCATTGACCACAACGTTCTTGATACCTTTTTCGCGAATAATGGCACACTGTTCTTTAATCTCGTGCTCATCAATGTCCGAGATGAGGTTTCCGTCCACCTCCAGGCCACCCTTGAGCAATGCGTAATGGCCCAGAATCATCTGTCTCATGTCATCCGGCCAATCCACGCAAGGGGGAGCATGCTTTGAATAAGGCCCACAGAGCCGGATAACCGCCACAGTAGACAGGCGTGAAGCATCTCGTTCAACAACAGCATTGACGAAGTGAGTCGTGCCAATGGTTACGCTCTCAACCTCGGATGGGCTGATGGCAGCGGATTTGAACATGGCAGTAATGGCATCGTTGATTCCAATGCTAGGATTTGTCGTCGTGGGAGCTTTATGCCATGCTAGGATGCCTTTGCCCGGAGACGATGCCTGGAGGGGATCCAGAATGACACCGTCTGTGTTGGTACCGCCGACGTCGACTCCAATGCGGAGGTGCCTAGAGATATTTGCGTAGGGCATAGTGGTGTTGTGTATTTGCGCAATAGTAGACAGACGCCTTTAGTAGCGCATCGATGGGATGATGAAAGGAGGATCAGGAGGGCTTATCTGAAGATCAAATAAGGTGGGATCTGCATTTACATACATCATCTCCACCAGGGCAATGCAGAGTTCCCGATTGCGGAGATGGGCGGGGTATAGCAATTAGTAGTAGCTAGGCATGACTGTAGGAAGAGCTATGAGAGATTTCTTACCTTGTTGATGAGCTGATTTTAGAACAGCCGATACTACATATACCAACAATGGACTTTGACATGTGCCATAAGGAGTATTAGACTAACGATTACGGCCGACAATGGGAGTACTCTAGCATATTAAGACATTGTAAGTATCAGACGCAAGTCCTTTCCCCATTCAGTTGGACTGTTTTATTTCAATATCTTACACTATCGAACTCACATGGGCAAGCTTTAAGGTATTTACTACCTACCTACGCGCGGGAGGGGGGTTTCTGGACATGGGTTCTGAAAGGGGTGCTGTAAGATTATTACGTTAGAATACTTACCGTAATAGCCGATATATTGCTACACATAATATAATATCTTTCGATTTTTATGTAATTTACTAGGCTTAAGTAAGCTTTTAGATTCGCATAACCTTACCGATTGTAAATCTTTACAATAGTATTTCAGCTGACGAAATATATAATCTATTAACTGCGCGCAGCTTTTTTAATTAAAAGAAATCTGTTAAAAGTCCTGTTAGAAGCCCTGTCAGGCTAAATTTAATGTTAAGCTATTTTACAGTACTACTTAAGTACTTATAAACCTTAATCTAACGCAATGACCTTAATCTAACGGGATAACCTTAATTAAATGCGATTACCTTAATCCAACGCGATGACCTTGATCGAACGTAATGACCTTGATTGAACGGGATAATCTTGATCGAACGGGGTAATCTTGGTCGAACGGGATGACCTTGATCGAACGGGATGACCTTGATCGAACGGGATGACCTTGATCGAACGGGATGACCTTGATCGAACGGGATGACCTTGATCGAACGGGATGACCTTGATCGAACGCGCTGACCTTAATTGCGTTGGATTAAGGTTATCCCGTTCGATTAAGATTATCCCGTTCGATTAAGATTATCCCGTTCGATTAAGGTCATCCCGTTAGATCAAAATCATCCCGTTAGATCAAGGTCATCGCGTTGGATCAAAGTCATCGCGTTAGATCAAGGTTGTTGAATAAAAGAAGTTACAAAAAGCTTAGGCTAGAAAATAATAACTTAAGGTATATTAGGCTTTAGGGAGCTAAATGCTATAGCTATAGCAGTTATAATACTATAAAATCGGAACGCTATGTTAGATTATAAACGCTGTTAGAATATAAAAGCTGTTATTAAGGTTTAATAGCTGTTACCGGGCCTAATAGCTGTTGCTGGGCCTAATAGCTGTTGCTGGGCCTGATAGCTGTTGCTGGGCCTGATAGCTGTTGCTGGGCCTGATAGCTTGCCGGGCTTAGAAGCTGTTGAATTGGAAAGCTATTGATGGCCCTGATAACTGCTGCTAGCTTTGAAAGCTTGCTAATGACCCTGACAGCTTGCTGGGCTTGATAGCTGCTTTTGAAAGAAGGCTGTTGAATTGGAAAGCTGCTGTTGGCTTTGATAGCTACTACTGATTGGATAGCTGCTGGGTTGAATAGCTGCTATTGATGAAAGGTCTTGGGTTGAAAAAGCTGTAGTTGGAAGGGAAATCTGATCTGGAAGGTGACCTGTTTGGTAAAAAAATCAGATAGCCTTTAGATAGCTGTATTTGCCTTACAATGCCCTTTTGGCTGTGAATAAGCTGTTACAGTGCGAAATTCTTGTACTAGCACTGTCCAAAACACCCACCCCTCGCGTAGGTAGATAAGTATTAGGTGGTAGCAAAACTCTTGCGATATGGTACCTGGATTTCATAGCCGCTCTCACCACGGGCAGCTTGTATAAGACGACGATCCAACGCAGAACCAAATACATGCATTGAACCAATTTGCTCTTGGGAATTACGCTGAATGTAACTTTTGCTTCAATTTGATGTTCTGCACATATGAAGAAGATGGGCAAAACATGAAGGGTTATCCATCACGAAGAGATTAAGACGAGGGTCGGGTCTATGGGGCCCAGATGGAAATACTCATATGTATTATTCCGTCTAAATAGTTCCAAGGATACTATTATCTCTATCTTTTGGCTGCAAAATATATTTCATAAATGAACTTGACAGGAATAAAATTAACAAAACTTACCTTCATCGTGTGCAGCACACCCAGCAGCTCAATTAATGCCGACTCCCCTGCCAAATCGCACAACCACCGACACAAGCCGCGCCAAAAATTAAGCTCGGCTCATTCGCATCGACGTCACCTTTAAGCCGAAAACCGTCAACACCAAAACCTCCAATATTTCTTCCTCCAGCTCTTCTCAACTCCCCCAATTGAACCTCCGCCAAACCCTCCCATCAAATCATCATCACCGTCCAAAATGCCTCCTCGGATCCGCCTCGCCATCTCCTCCTCCCCCTCCTTCACCCTCCGCCGCCTCTATTCCACCGCAGAGCCCCTCATCCGCGTCACCAACCTTCCCGCAGCGTCAAACGGCCACATCCGCATTCTCGAGCTCAACCGGCCCAAGGCCCGAAACGCAATCTCCAAGGACCTCTTGGCCTCCCTGCGCGCGGAAATCCACGACGTGCAGAACCAGTACGGGCCCGACGGCGAGGAGATTGCCCCCGCGCAGCGCTTTGGCGGAGCTGCTGGAGTGGACGAGAAGGGCCCTACGAGAGCTCTGATTATCGCCAGCGCTGTTGATACTTGCTTCTGCGCTGGTGCGGACTTGAAGGAGCGCAAGGGCTTTACCCAGGAAGAGTGCGTCTAGCTATGCGATGTGTCCAATCTGCCCAATTCGCATTCATTTCCTCTTTCCCTCCTCCACTCTCTCATTTCTCCTTCTTCATCCTCACCTCCTCCTCGTCTCACTTCATCTCCCTGTCCAATCTCACTTTGCTTCACCTTGCTAACAACCTCTCAGAACCGCAGAGTTCCTCGCCAACCTCCGCGGCGCCTTCACCGACCTCTCCAACCTCCAAATCCCCACAATCTCCGCAATCTCCTCCCTCGCCCTCGGCGGCGGCCTCGAGCTCGCCCTCTCCACCCACTTCCGCGTCCTCTCCTCCAACGCCACCGTCGGCCTCCCCGAGACCAGGCTGGGCATCATCCCCGGCGCCGGCGGCACCTTTCGCCTGCCCGCCATCGTCGGCCTCTCCCGCGCCCGCGACCTCATCCTCACCGGCCGCCGCGTCGCCGCCCCCGAGGCTTACTTCCTCGGCATCGCTGATCGCCTCGTCGAGGTCCTGCCCGAGGATGAGCGGGAAGGTTCTGATATCCTGCAGACGGCGCGCAAGTCTGCCCTCTCCGAGGCCGTCAGGCTGGCGCAGGAGATCTGCGAGGGAGGCCCCATTGCTATCCGTGCTGGCTTGCAGGCCGTCGCATGGGCTAGGGAAGAGAAGGAGAATGAAATGTACAAGAGAGTTGTCAACACCGAAGACAGAAATGAGGCCCTCAAGGCATTCGGGGATAAGCGAAAGCCTGTCTTCAAGGGACGGTAAATCTGGGAAATAGAATAGAAACAGTAAATTAAAAGCGAAACAAAATAATGAAGCAAGCAAAATAAAATCAAAACAAAGTAAACAATAATGCAGATACTATTTTGCGAGAGTTGCAGATGTGCCAATTCCCTCTATGTCTTGCTCTCTATTATACATAATCCTCAGGACTGCTAATGTCACGATTTCGACATCCGTAATCATATCATCATAATGCTAGCTCAATCACAATGCCTGGCACGGAGCTCATGCTCTCTGAGTCTTGTCCGGTAGTTTTCTCGAAGTTTTTCCCTGTAGTTGTTGGTATTCCGGACGCCATTTCTTCTCCTTGAGCCGCTTCCTCTCTCTGACCTGTGCCGTGAACGTGGCCTCCTCACATTAGCAGCTGCCGTGTCAACGACTCCATGAAAAGGGTCCTCTTCCATCACAGTTCTCCAAGGTTGATGTGTATTCACCATGAAAGAATTTTTCTAAGATTTTCCTTCTGGCTCTTGGGGTACTGCATCCACCGTTGGAGTGACTTCTGGGTCGCTCTCTGGCCTTGCGTCATTGATTTCAACGTCTCCATCCTTGTCCGCGGCCACTGAAGGCACCACGACAGTCTCATTAGCTGGCTCTTTCTCCTCCATTTCTTTGTTTTCCTCCCCATCCTGGTTTTCTTGTTCTTCTTGCTTTTTGTCTTCATCTTCCTGAGCGGGAGGTTCTCTCTTGGGAACGCTGACGTATTGGTCCTTGTCTTCATCGCGGACATAGCAGAGGAAGTACGGCTCCCCACTGGTGCTCAGAGTCCGTAGCACCTCCGCCGTGTCTTTATTCTCCCTCACGTCTGCGTCATTATACCACCTCCAAACATTGGCCTCAAAATCGTGAATCCAAACCCAATAGTGACCAGACGTCAGGTGGCCGCGATGGCAGATAACAGCATGGAGCCGGTACGAGATTTGCTTCTGGCTGCTCAAGCTTTCCTCCAGTGTCTCTTGCCGCTGCTTCAATTCTTTTTCCATCATTTCCAACACCGCGGAGTGTGTTTTCTGAATATCTTCTAGCTTATTGTTTGATCTCTCAGATTTAGCTTCTGTTTTAGGATTTGCTGCCGTGATAATCCAAAAGTCATCTTCCACAGGTCCGTCAAAATCCCAATTCTCAGAGGGTTCCTCTAGTCTCGTGGGTTCATCAGGACCGTCCGAGGGCTGGATGGTTGACTCTTTGGTTGCCCTGTCTTGGCCCTCATATGTTTGGAGGAATGTCATGTAACTAGGGTTGGCCTCAATTTTTGCCACTTGTGATTTCAAATCATGAATTCGTTCTGCCGTTATCCAGTCCTTCACCCTTTGCCTAAAGATAGGCGAATCGTGAGGGGCATCCATGAATCGGTCCAGGTACAGCGTTTCAGGAATGACGACTGGGTTGCCATTCTTGCTGCCCATCGACTGTGAGCGCTGAATTAAAACATGTAGGACAGGTGGAAGTGTCTTGATAGCCGTGTATCGCGAAAGCTTGCTGTCTTCTAGGATTTGTTGGTCAAAGTTTCTTCCAAGGGCGTCGTACAACGAACAAGGACCCTCGGCAGCTGGAAATGCCGTAATAGATCTATCAAAGCTAATTTCATGCTGATACTCCTGTTCGTCAAATTTCTTGGTATAATTGACCGTTGTTACGAAGAAAGTCTCCATAATCTTTTCCAGCTGAATGCCAGTTGTGCCATCAATCGAAGTTGGGCGAATCGCCGCCTGCAGGCGATTGATAATGCTGCCCATAACCTCCTCAACATCTTGTTGGTCCGTTCCTGAAGACCTCTTTTGGTGTTCAAGAGCATTTAAAACCTTTTGGTCGACTGTTTCAGGCTTCTCCACATCAACCATATCGACATCATGGTTATCTTGCTCTGTGCTAACAGCAGCCACTCTAATTTCGTCCGAATTCCCAAGGACAGCAGGTTTCTTGTCGTCCACTATAGCCTCGGCCATCATAGTGTCGTCTCCTGGGTCTCCCACAACAGTCAGGGTAGACTGAATGTGGCCAACTCCGTCCTCTATTACCGTCTCTACTTTCTCATATGAGTGGTCGGACAGCGTATCGTCTTGGCCAACTAGGGTTCGGGTGCTAGAGCTGCTTTGTGTTTCAAGTGGATCGGATATAGCCTGAACCGAGACACTAACCATGTTCACATCATCATGGCTGTTCGTAGGGGGCGCAGGTGATGGGCGAGCAGGCAATGGTGGGGGATTCGGGGCCGTGGGCGTTTCAGAAGGCTGCTTTGGGCCAGAGAGTAGCGTATGTGTTGACAATAAAACGGCGTTTGCGAGTCTCTGGGAGGGCCGAGTGGCAGTTCTGTCAGAAGTTCGAAGATTTTCAAACAGAGTGGCCATTTCTTCCGCAACTATACAATGATGTTAGTCACCTCAATGATAAGGCTTGAGTTGAAGGGAATATTTCTGGGAATTCGGCACCACATACATGCTTGCGCAACGACGGCCTCTCCCCGATCCATGTGCATTTTATTTCCACCAAGGCGGCGTTCCTGAATGCTCTCGTCATTCAGATCTAGCCTCAAACTGTCATAGTTGAATACAATGTCTCGAATAGGCTTCACAGTAAATAAATATTGAAGTAGACTGTTCAAGTAGCAAGTATTGCCAATGTTGTGCAGTCCCACGGGAAGGTCCAGATTGGTCGCTCTGGGCTCGTTGGAATTACCAACATCGAGATCAGGGTTACTGAATCCTTGATCAAAGCGAAGCTCCATCACAGCTTGCTTAATCGACGGCGAAGCTGTACGCTCCGCAATGGAATCCAAAGCGTCCAGATATAAATTTTTGGCTTCGTCCGACGTGGCCTGGGCTAGCTAAAATTTGATGTAGTTAGTAAATGCATCAAGTATTTCTCATGAGTTTGGAAGAATGTCATTTCCCTCTCCTAGTTTGAAGTGCGTATACCCATCAACTCACCTTTGCTTTCGTCGCATTAACGGCGTCTGCCTCTTCGCCAAGGTTTAAACCGATGATCGTCATGGATGTCTGTAGCGACATTTTGGGGTCGGCCTCTAATAGAAGGTTCGTCTGATAAGAGTCATCATTGGAAGCGCCAGCAATGATTAGAAGCATATTTCTAGCAGTGCTTGCATCAGCTGGGTCTCGCGTTACTTTTTCTCTGAATGCATTGGCCAAGGCCGCTGCACTATAAGTATTTGGCGGACTCAGCCCAAAGTACTGCAGTGCTTGAGCGACAAGCCCGTCATCGTCACTGCCGCCGTGCCTTTGAAGCTGGCTCTCGAAGACAGACGATTGCGTAATGGCATAGTCGGATAGCAAATCATCGTTGGCGTCATTAGCAATGGCCATTAAGTTGTCGACCAGATCTCTTCTCCTAGAAGGGACGAGTTCCCACTGCCGCTTGTATGCATTCACAATAATCTCCTTAGATTGAGTCGGCAGAACTCCCAGCAGTTTATATCGGTCCATATTTACTAGCGCATCTGTACTAGCATGAGGGACTTCAGTACAACCCAGATGATTATGCAGAGCAGTAACACAGAATGTCGGGCGTTCTGCGGTGCTCCCAGATTTGAATATGAGATTCTGGACTTCAGAACGAACATCCTCGAGGTATGCACGATAGGTGTTAATTTCCGTACTCCCAGAGGGACCTTCTGCAGATGGGGGAGCTGTTGGAGTAAATGATCCTTCGTCGATGCCATCCTGAATATCAATCTGCTCTTTGAATTCGAGGTCTCGAAATATGGAAAAGCAGCGTGGGCCAAACAGAACAGAAAATCGCTTATTTCTCTTGGATATACTCCTAGCCGCATCAGAAGTCGTTTCCAAGAGATTTTTGAGGTATGTGTTGAGATTAGATGGCGCCTGATGAGCCCAGTCATCAGTTGCGCTTTCATATCGCACAGGTTCATCTTTCCGCGCAGCTTCTAGCTGCTCAAGAATAGTCTGGTGGTCCAGCAGGAGATTAACCCACCATGGGGGCATTCGTGGCTCCGAAACTTCGAGTGTAATCTGAAGGGTACATGGCGGCGCTGAGCAGACAAAATATTCGCGAGCCAACAGTGGATAGTACTTTGAGCGATCCTCTGAGATGCTGGCTTCCTCATCTGAGCAGACCCAAGCCAGGTGATGCCAAGGAAACTGGGTGTCTCCGATGGGCCACTGACTATGGCTGTGATGGCATAAGGAATCCGACTGCCCAGCTTCCCATTCGACGCGAAACAAGAAGTGGAAATGGCACTCTAGGCAAATAGCGGACAGTACCTTGGACGACGAAGTTGAGAAAGACTGGTTGCCATTAATGACGAGCTGGTGAGGGTGTTCCCAGTTGTAGTGACTATCCAGGTCGGTACGTCGAGCTCGTTCGAAGAGGTCGCACGCGGTGAAGTTGTTGTTGATTAACTCGTAAATCCACCGGCTAGGGTGGCATCCTATACAAGACAATTAGTTTGACGCCTTGGACCAGCACATACAAAGGGCTAGCAGCATACCAAGCACTTCCCGCCCAACAAGAGCGGACTTCATCGGCGTGAGATTGTGTGGAACAAACTCGGATTGCGTCCCTGGCAATGCGGCATAGATGCTGGGCTCAGGGTCTTGCGACCGCAAATCGTATCTGGCACCCATGGTGTATGATGTGTCGGAGGCTGATGGGCGCGAAGAGATGATTGCTCGGGTATCGCCAGAATCCAAATGGAGGGGTAGCAGTGCAGCGAGCTGTCACCCGAGATGCCAAACGCGAGAGTGGCCCGATCCCGCTCTATAATATTGATCGATGACGCTATTGATGCAGGAATCTATGCAAAGAGAGAGGAGATGAGCTGCAGATCCGGAGTCGCTTCAGATCTGCCCTGTGGGATTATCGAGCTGGGGAAGGCTGGGACAGGGCATCGAGGATTCGACAGGCGGCTGCAGCTGGTTTTGAAGCAGGTCAGCCGCGGGGATCGCAAAAAGGGCCGTTCCGGGCGATGACAAACCTCAGGACAAGGACGAGACAAAGATGAGAGGGCAAACAAGCGTGTGTAATTGCTTGCGTACGCAGTGGCGACCCGCGTTCGTGGCCCGAGTGCGTGATTGAAATGCCTAGGGGAAAGTCACCGGGCTGACGCAGCCTCGTTTGCTCAAAGCCGTTGCTTCTGCCTCTGGCCGGAGTAGCTCCCCCGCGGAGAGGTTTAGGTTAGCAGTGACGACAGTTTGTAGCTTATTTGCTTATCTCAGTTAGGAATGCCCTGACGTTTTGACGCTTTGACGGGAGACGGATGCTGAGTCAGCACCTTGTGAGGCGTCACTGCAGGAACACGGCCAGTAATACGTTTGTTGCACCAGGCGACGGAATATTACTAAAGAAGAGGACCATTTACTCAGTATCTGCCTGAGTGCAAGTTGATTAACCATTATTTGAGCTATTTGGAAGAGAGATGTAGCTACCTATAGTAACATGAATTCTATGTTAAGATATACACTTACTAGAACCGAGGGCTTCGGGTTAAGGTTGCGGGGGCCTGTTTATGGGTTGAATAAGAGCTGAACCTTAATTGAACTCTCAGACGTCAGAAATGGTATAATAGAGAGAGTAGTAGCAGTATAAAGCATCTTTACTGAGATGTCGAAAGGTAGGTGCCAATTTGGAGTGTTGGCTAGATATCCTCCTTGAATCAAAACACAAGCTCAAGGTGGAAACATGAACTCGCTATTTCAAAATTCGAGTTAGCCATCCTTCAAATATGCGTTCAACTCTTCACTCACTTAATCAGATGCGATGGTTTATAACATGTCGAATATTTTGACTTCTGTTGGTGGACCCATGCCGTTCCCTGCTGGTACGATATCACGGGGCAATACAAACCAGCAACCGATGCCCTGAATTGCTTCATCTTAATAGCGCTTATATTCTCGTAATCGTATATACAACGTTTATTCTTCAGTAAATGAAATTGCTATATAGAAATATGGCTGATTTATTACCAAATGTGTTCATCGGTCCCTCCACTTGCACCAGCTGTCAACTCTGCCATCAACCTCAATCTATTGTCTTGCCCACAGGATTTGATGCAAGGTGCATACAATCTATCCCCTCGAAAATCACAGCTCCCAAAATACCAAATTTCTGCCTGACAGGCCCTAGCTCAACTCACCGCTTCCACCCTTCAATTGCACTTTTCACAACCAGCTGCCCATCTCTCAACCTCTTCCTCTCTTCTACTCCAACCCTTTTCCAACATTGCAAAACCGCCTACTCACTCCATTCGAGAGATCAAAAGCTTTCCTACTCAGCCTGTTCCTATCTTCTCGGCTCTTTTCTCCTCACTTACTTTCTACCTACTTGCGACGACCAGAGATTACGTTCTTCTTCTCGCTCCTTTCTCTTTTGGTACCCCATCGGCAATACTTGGGCGAACATCGTCAGAAATTCAGCCAGGGTACATCTCTTACTCGATTTTTTTCTGTTTTCTTCTTTCTCTTTGGCTTTCTTGCTACATATTAAGACTGCATCAATCACAGTTACGAAACAGTACAGCACCCATCTGCATTTCTCAACTACGTCCGGCATAATGGACTACCTGCCCCAAAAATATCTTCCCTGGGATGTACCTAAGGATCGAACAAAGCCAGACCAACTCTCCAACATCCAAATTGAAATCCAGCGTAACATCATCCAACGCTTATCCGTCTATACCCTTGGACGCTTGGCCATGGTCTCTCGATTCTACTACGGCCTTGCCACTCCAGTTCAATACAAGAAAGACGCCTGCGACGAGCCCCCGCGCGCCATACTTTGGGCTGCATCGTGCACTGCTACACCGGATACTAAGAAAATCATCAAGAAAGTATTGGATCTTGCTGTGGTTTATGGTGGGAATGTGAATCGGATATATCCACTGATAGTATCGGACAAGATTGCGACATACACGCCCCTCCATCTGGCCGCCGCGAAGGGTAACAAAACAGCAGCCAAGAAACTCTTGAAACTTGGGGCTGATCCTAACGCTCTGGGGTGGGAATTCTTCCGTGACACACTATTCTCACCCAGTGTCAAGGCACTTGCATCAATAATGCCGAATAAGGCGATACATCATATTTCTCTCCACTGCAAATGGCGCCCCCTATTCTTTCCATTTCTCAACGAGGATAAGAAGATGATCAAACTATTGCTGCATCATCGCGCCTCGCCTGTACTTGCTGTCCCTATTGAAGATGAGATGGCATCTCCAGTTGATCCAGGCACCATTAATCTTTTACATATTCTTTCAGCCCTCCCAAAGGAAAAGTTTACCAAAGATGCCAGCCTACTGCTATATTTCAGGAATCTCCCTCAGCTTATCAATATTCCTATCATGGCAGGATTAACACCTCTATTTCTCTCGATACACCGTGGCAACGATATCCTGCTCAAAGAGATCATGACCAACGGCGGCAACATTGAGGATGTGAACTATATCGGAAGAACTCCATTGATGCAAGCTATTGTATGCTGCTGTATGAAAGAGGACCCAGAGGTACGAATTTGCTACAAGGGTATCATTAGTAACATGATTGAGTGTTTCAATGCCAAAGTTGGTAACCTTGGTGACGCTGATGTGATGGAAACACCATTAATCTGTATCATCAAGGAACTTCCCACGCCTCTTCCCACGGATTGGAAGCATAGAATCCAAGACATCAAGGAGATTATTGACCTGCTACTTAAGCATGGAGCTGATATCAACGAGGTCTCAAATGCGGGATTCACCATGCTCCATGTTCTTTGCGACATCATCTGCAAAACTCAACAAACCGGATCGCTCCTAGATCTCTTTGGAAGCCTCATTGAATATGGCGCTAACCTCAGCATCCCTTCTCACAGGGGCCAATCTGTTCTGGGAATGTGTATCATTAAGTACAACCGCCAGCCCACAAAGTTTTACAACTTTCTCCAAAAGCTAGGTGCGTCGCTCGTGCGTCAGGAGATCGACGCCGTATTTGTGGAGTGGGCACAGTGTCCTGGCTTCCGCAAGTCCTTCGATATGATACAGTATAAGAATCATATTACTCAACCTGCTATCGATTCTGCCTACGAGACTGCTTTTTTCAAAGATGGGAAGCTTTTCCATCTGCTGAAGGAGCATTTCCCAAAGACTACCATTGCCGAAAAAGTTGCTTCAGAGGCTCTCCTTACATTGGAAAACTATTCCAAGCAATTTGGCTTTGCCCTAGAATTTGACAGTTTCAACGGTCTCTACATCCACAGCAACGGAAACAGCCTGTTGCATTCGATAGTGGATAGGCTGGAGAAGTATCCCAAATACAAGGATGCACATGCGAGAGACGATGCGTATAATGTGCTTTGTAAAGGCGCGCCTCTCGAACACAAGGATACCCAAGGCAAAACGCCTCTTCAAAAGCTTTTTTGTCTTCGAAAGGAAAGAGATTGCCCAATTTTGAGGCTCTTTTTATACGACGTGAGAGCCGGCTGGGAGGATCTTGGGGAGGAGCCCACGCAAGACAAGGCCCAAGAGATTTGGTTGAGAAAGCGGAAGAGGGTTCTTGATGCGCTAATGTAGCCCAAGAGTAGATCATTCTGTGGGAAATGGGAGGAGAGCAGGTTATGGGTCTGCTTCAACAATGATGGCTTGAAGCCGCTCGCACATCGATATTCGATATGGGACAATTCGACTGAATATACGTTGGGAATCGTTTTACATCAAAAGTTTGCATTTGCATCAAAAGTTTGAGCGTAGGAGCAGATACTAGAAGAATTAGGTGCCTCTCTATAAACAATTCCAATTTCCTCCCAATCGTAATCTTCTTCCGACATAAACTCCACGTAGTCGCAAGGCATTGGATAACGACTCCTTCTTTGACACATAGTTAGACAAGTATGAAACTAGACGGCCTTTTAAACTTCTAATATTAGTCAAGCCTCACGACGGAGCCTCTTGGCCCAAAATGTAGACCGAAATATGCATACTCTAGTTTGCTGTGGTGCCCGCTCCGAAGACCGGCTATTCTTTCTTTCGCCAAGATCTCCTTATATCTTTATTTTTTTTCTTGTCTCCCTCCTCAACTAATCTCACCATAATTCTCACTTTGCCGTCGTCTCATCTAACTCCTTTCCGCGTCTATACACATGCCAAAACTCCCATCCTCGTCACATGTCTCACAGAAAGCAACCCCCCTCATCTAGAGATCTCGGGATTTTAAAAGACCCTTACTTGTTACGCTTCTATTTGTGGCGCCGGTCCCCGCTGCAGATCCCGCCCTAGGGAGGGGAAGCTTAGGAAGCTGAAGACTTCGCAAAAATCACCAACCTTCCTGAAAAGGAAATTCTCAAGCGACGCGGTGGAGATGCTGCGATTAACACGTGTGGCGGCATTGGCTGTGATTGGGATTAGCCTGATATGGCTTTCTTTGTTGGTGTTTTAAAGCCGAAGATTGGAATTAGTCGAGACACTGCTCGGTAATGTCAAAATTGGTATCCTCTGTGTTTTAAGCGATACTACGTCTCTTATCTCCCTGCTTCCATCTATCTGGCGGTCGGATACGGCGGGTGGTTGGCATATAGTCATGGTGGCAGATATTACATGCAGCTTAGTCTTGGTGAGTCGCACACGCTGAGACATATTATGTGATGGGGTCATGAGGGTGCCGAAACAAGCATATGGACTTGGTATGCATTAGTAGACGGTAGATGACCGAGCAAGAGAGCAGGTGAGGAGTCGAGCAGACTATATAACTGCCCTTGTTGCCCTCGGGATTTGCTCGACGTTGAGATTTTCTGTTGCATCGTAGCATTGTTAATTACAGAAGAGACAAGCAAAGAGAGATACCGGGGCATCTCTCAAATTCACATTCAAAAGTCTTCATACCAAATCATATACTCACCATGAAGCTGTCCATCTCTGTCGCTCTCACCTCGGCCGTTGCGGTTCTCGCCGCTCCGGCCCCTATGCCCACACCGGTAGGTAGCAATACAATATGGCATCCATCCTGTACACCTCAACTCTATGTATCAGAATGGCTAAAGCTTCAACTCATTACAGCCTGGTATCCCCACCGCAAGCAGCGCCAGAACTCAACTTGCCGGCCTCACCGTCGCCGTTGCTGGATCCGGCACCGGTTACTCCCGCGACCTGTTTCCCACTTGGGATGCCATCTCTGGTAACTGCAATGCTCGGTACGTCAATAACTTGCTGTAGCACCTTTAAGTCTTCGGGAGTACAAGACAAAGGCTAACTGAGTGGTTGTAAAATAGCGAATTTGTGTTGAAGCGTGATGGCCAAAACGTCGTCGTCAACAACGCCTGCGAGTCCCAGTCCGGCACCTGGATCAGCCCTTATGACAACGCCAGTTTCACAACCGCATCCAGCTTGGATATTGACCACATGGTGCCTCTGAAGAATGCCTGGATTGTGAGTTTTCTCCATCTTCGTTGCCGATACATTCCTCAACTATCTCCGTCCCCCATTCTCTCTCGTTGTCTTCACCCCCTCGCCATCACATCGTTTCATATCACTAACACGTAGAAACCCAGTCCGGCGCCTCAAGCTGGACCACAGCTCAACGCGAAGCCCTCGCCAACGACGTCTCCCGTCCCCAGCTCTGGGCCGTCTCCGCAAGCGCAAACCGCTCCAAGGGTGATCGCAGCCCCGACCAGTGGAAGCCTCCCCTGACGAGCTTCTACTGCACTTACGCCAAGTCGTGGATCGACGTCAAGAGCTTCTATCAGCTTACAATCACAAGTGCCGAGAAAACGGCGCTGAGCAGCATGCTAGATACTTGCTAAATTAATAATGCCAACTTAATCTCCCTTGTCTCAATCATATTATTTTATTTCACGTCAAATTTTTTTTTTTTTTTTGGACATTTTCGTTTGTACCCCCTTCCCGGCTGTGCTGCCCTGTTGCTGTCTTTTGTGTCTCCGTGTACGGATGCCCGCAGAGGAAATCAACGCGACATCCCCTTCTTCCACATGTCCAAAGTGAGGCTATATCATCTTCTTTTTGAACAACAGCACCTCTCTGTGGCTGGTCACCAAATATGGGGCCACAGCTCATCGCG
This sequence comes from Trichoderma virens Gv29-8, assembly GCF_000170995.1. NCBI lineage: Eukaryota > Fungi > Ascomycota > Sordariomycetes > Hypocreales > Hypocreaceae > Trichoderma > Trichoderma virens. The sequence goes on from NW_014013744.1 coordinate 838,597, forward strand.
TAGAAGCCATCCGTTCGCTCCGCAGCCGAGAGTTAATGATGGCCAGGGGTTACAATAGTGTGTTTAAAGGGGAATCCAGAAATTGTTTGATGTCACCTGTCAAACGTGTCCGAAACAGCATCTTGTATTACAGCTTTATATACGCTGGAGTCACTTTGGTACGAGTTATGGTATTTATGCATATGACAAAAGGACGGAATATGAGTATCAGGATTGTTCAGCTTATTTGATAAAACTCATAGTTACACTATCTCCCCCGTAGATTACCACAATGTCATCACTGGTGTGAGCTACTGGCCAGACAATTCTTCACTTCATATCTGAAGTCGGCATCCGGTCCTTTTCTCCCCTGCTCTCATGCCACGCCTTCAGTTGTGCTTCATCCCACCAGATATGCAGTGCCAGGTGATTCACTGCTACACCTTGATGCTGCCGAGAAGCTTATCAAAAAGAAGATAGCTTGCGAAGATGAGCTAGAGCAGTCATCTCACTTAAACCGTACGATATAAACACGACGAGTTTTAGACCTTCTTCCCAAATCTTTGACAAATTTTATTTGCCCCGTCTCTCATGTGCCTCCCAAGTTTAAACAGTGATAATACTAAGTCTAGCTTTTCAACATGTTCTCCCAGCTCCTCCTCCTATTAATCCATCTAGCTTTCCCCGTGCTAGCCAGTCTCAAGGATCTATCTCGATGCGATCCCCTCAAGAAAGACGCTCGTAAACCTCTCCTCCCTATCAGCCCCCCAACAAGAATGATTAAGGCGGAAGCTGAAAAAAAGGTCACAACCTCAGATTGTCCTCCCGATCCCGCATTCGCCACCAAGACCTCCTTTGACTTCACCAAAGCCACCTGGGACGATCAATTCACTTCCTTCTGGTCCATCGACTCTTTGACAACGCAAGACAAACGCCAACTCACATTCAACAACACCGATGGCAAAGGTGCCGCCTTTAACATATGGCAAGACAATCAAGCACCCACTCTAACCAGCAACAAATATCTCCTCTTCGGCAAAGTCAGCGTCGAAGTCCAAGCCGTCAAAGGCCCTGGCATCATCACCGCCATTGTCCTCAAATCTGACTCAGGAGACGAGATCGACTGGGTGAGTCACTCTCTTTCCCTTTTTTTCATTTAACATGCAAAAGCAAAGTGCCAACTCCAGGAATAACAGGAACTCCTCGGGGCATTCGAGAACCAAGCCCAGACAAACTACTTCTACGACGGCCAGCCACTCTTCAACACGTACAACACAACTTACCACCTCGACACCTCCTCCTTCACCTCGTCTTACAAGTACGGCATCGAATGGACGCCCACAAACCTCAGCTTCTCCATTAACAATGTCATCCGCAAGACGTGGCACATCGGTGACATCCCAGCCTACAAGTGGCCCCAAACCCCGATGCAAGTCAAGCTCGGCATCTGGACCGTCAGCAACAGCAGCGACCCGGGCACCGTCGTTTGGGCCGGTGGTATGCCCAATTGGGCCAACCACGACGCCGACAAAAACCCGTACAGCGCCTACTTCAAGACGATCGAGCTGGAGGACTACGCCGGCGGATGCAACGAGACCGCCAAGGGTGCCAACGTTGAGTACTTGTATGACGAGCGCACCACCAGTTGGGAGGGCATTGAGATTAAGGGATGTGTCAAACGATCAACTCCTGGCGCTTTTCCTCCCCCTATAGCTTCGTCAAGTGGCGCCCAACCCACGCAGACTGGCGATGGTGACAAATCTCATCCATCCTCTTCCGCTACTACTGCTGAAGAACAGCCCTCGCAAACGGGGGAGCAGAATCCAGACCCGTCTGAAAGCAGTAGCGACGAGAATGGCAATGCAGCGCTCCCCAGTGGAAAGCCATCCTCGCCACTCGGCGCCGTGATCTTCCTGCTCTGGCTTCTCGCTATGTAAGTTAGGGGTAAAGGTGGGAGAGGAGAGGGTGAATGTTGAACGTATCACAACAGCTTTGAATCTTATTCCGCTGTATTGATGAATCAGGATGGTAGGGGATTCACACCAGTAATAATAATATTCAACTTCACATCTTCTGCATGCAGTTATCCGGGCTTTCTTCAACGGGAATTAATGACCGCTGTGGTGCAGTTGTCATTGCTCTGTTATTTCCATAAACAAATGCTCGCTTATGCTTCCAACATTCTAAAACGCTCTCTCAGCAGGCACTTAAAATACTAACACAATCAAGCGAAATGCAACTAGTAGTACAGTATATGTTCTCCCATCTCTCCCTAGCATTAATTGACGAGACTGCTTTGAGTAGAAGAAAAGTTCCAAAGTAGGAGGTATCAAAAAAGGCGACGGCCACAGTAATTAGAAAACAAGAACGGAATAAAATGGGAAAGAAGAAGTAGAATAGAAGCCCCAGCTTCTCCAATGCAGCTCGCGGTCTCCCTCCCCTGTCTGCCCAGCCCAAACGCAGTGGGCAGGCAAAACAAGCAATTAAGCTAACTCAACCATAATGCAAACGGTGTTCAAGGCCGCAGTGTCTCATCCCCATCTTCGTCGCTGACGTCCATATCGCCGTCGCTGAGCTCGCCTCTAGCCGCCCGTCGAGCCAAATCTCTTTCCTTATAAATCTCCCGTCTCCTGCTCTCTGATTGCTGCAGAGTATCCACGTAGGTTCTAAACTTGACAATCTCCCTAAGTAAGTATGCGCTCTTGCGTTCCCAATTTGCCATGGCCTTATTCGCGTTGCTACCCCTAGGGGTGAAGGCGAGGAGCATGGGGCTGCGAAGTTGATTGTGGTTTTGTAAATCATCCTCGATGCTCTTGACATATGTCGAGAGTGTCTCTAGCTGCTCCGGCTCCGGTAAGTTGCTCGGTCGCATGCTCTGCGTTGGCGGTGCCCACTCGGAAATCGTGATGCGATCCCCAGGTAGTTTTCCGCGTCCGCTGGTGAAGGCCCCAGATCCATGATCAAGGCTAGAAGAAGGCAGGTTGACACTCTGAACGCTGTTTTGACGACCATGTGTGGCACGGCTGCCCGGGCGTGAGTTCCGGCCACCACTCATGATAGAGGCATTGTCATTAATGGCACTAACAAGTGAGTTGTTGATAACGCTATCACTCCATCCGTATTCAATGTTGCTTATGCCACCGATCAGCGGATGCGTGCTCAACCGCGCGCTCCAGTAGTTGGCCGTATTCACAAATTCCTTGATAATCTCAGGAGTTCCGACTTGGAACAAGTGAACGGCTCCCGTGGGCAAGCTCAGTGCCCACACAAATGGCCTCGACCGCGAGTAGCCGGGAGACGGGAGCGCCGAAGCGAGGGTCAGTCGCAAGTTAAACGTGCCCAAGTTTACAGCATTGTCCTGCCAGTTACCACCTCCAACAGGAGCGTTGACCTTTTCAGCATTCCTTGTGCGGCTCTTTTGCCGCGTCGACTTGGGTGCATTGAACGAAAAGATACTCATCTGCCCCCTTTGGATGACGGCAAAGACCTCGGTCCAGTTTCGATCCTTTGCTCTCTTGCCAACCCCATCCAAGTGATGCTTGTGCATAACTCTGCCTTCTTTTATCCACGGAGGCCCTGCTAGTTCCAGGGATTCATCGTCAAGTAGTTGAGCGGCAGGTACTTCGGCGCTCATGATGGACATGCCATCATTGGCATGTGCGTCATCGTCTCGGACAATGGCCTGGCTGAGAGCATTTGCAAACCCAATAGATTGCTGATAATCACCTCGGGGCATTGCTGAGCCAAACGAGTCCTGAGACATGGAGCCTTGAGTTCGTCCCAGTGAGTAGCGGCTCCAGGTTGCTGATGACATGGCTGGACTCCAGAGAGAATTTGAGTCGTCGAAGCTAGTTCGGCTAGAGTTGAATCCATTGCGCCCGAGCCCAGGCCGTGATCGGCTCTTGGAGGCCCATCGCGAGCCACCGTTGCGGCTGTTATCTGCAACCCTGCCTCGCGTCGACATTTGGCTTTCTGATGGCGCTTTGCTCAGGACACTAGGACTCCTCTTGAGCATGCCCATGACGGACAGACTGCTCTGCGATGGCATAGTGTTGAGATGCCTCTCTGGCTCCGCGCCAAACAAGGGCAGTTTGTCGTCTCGAATCGAGTTATAGATGCTCTTCAAAACTATCTCGATTTGCTCCTCCCAAGCTTTCATTGGGCCATAGAAAGACGTCTTGACAAGTGGTCCGCAATCATCGTGAGCATCCCCTAGCTGAGTATCGGTGCGGGGCGGAGGTCGGAATGAGTTCCGGAAAGTTTTCCTCTCTTGCGGCTCAGCTGCTGGTCGCGCTCCGTCGTGAAGCACGGAGCCCTTCTCGGGTAGAATGCTGGGGCGCTCAAAAGCATCAGGAACAGACTCCTCGACGGCCTGGGTAATTGTTGTCAGAGTATTCTTCACGAATTGGCTACGGGTCATCTTCTGCTCGATGTCGGCAAGATGCAGATCAGTGTTGAGAAGCATAATAGAGTAACAAATGGTATGAATGACGTCTAGTAAATGTTAGAACGACTCAACTCTGGGTGCCCTTGGGGCAGTTGAGCAAGAGAATTACTTACCAGTCGCTTTAAAGCCGTGATTCGGATTGCAATCGCACCATCGCTTGGAAAAGGCCACCAAGATACGATCGACCTGCTGTGTCTCACCGCGCAATATCAAACGGCCACACACTTTACGCAGCGCATTAAGAATGCTCAGGTCTGTGAAGTCATACAGTTCGATATATGCTTGCAAAGTCCGCTGACGAATAGGGCCTTCTTCACCCATCCAAGAAGCAGCCTTCTCCTTGGGGATGAAGTCTTCAACTCCATCGAATATCTTTAGCGCCTTCTGGCGATCATCTTCGGTAGGCTCGCCAATGACGAATTCGGGTTCGTCCAAGCCTCGACTCTTCAGGAGATCAAGTGTTCCCATTTCCCTGGCGCTTGACTCGCTCGATCTTTCGATGCGGACGCTAGGTGGTCCACTAGGGGCGGTTCTATAGTCTCCGTCATCGGTCGATGCCGAGGCAAAGGATGTCGACCGGCGATCAGTTGGTATTGTCACCTTGGGGCGAACAGGTCCGTCGTTCGGCTTGTCCTGTTCTGCAATATATGGCGACTTCTTGGCACGAATGGTACCAGTGGAGTCCCTGTTCTTGTATGTGGTAGGAGAAGCCAGATTCTCTTTATCAGCTGCTGAATACGCAGCCCGCTGCCGAACAGGAGAGTCTTCATTATCACTTCCTCCATCAAGATCCAAGAAGGAATTGTTCCTGTGCTCGAGTCCGTTCTGGGGGCGTTTGCGATCATCAGAGGACGATTGATCTTGGTCAGAATCAGAATGGACCGCCCTGATCTTCGCACTGGGACTTGGTTCATAGTCAGGTGAGAAATCTCGCTGGAAATCTGCTCTGTCGTCATCATCGTCATCTTCGACTCCTCTGGCAGCTGCCCTGTTGGTTATATCGCCAAGAGGATGCGCCATGCTCTCTCGCAGGTAAGGATTCATGATTTGCCTTAGGCTGCTAGCAGGACTTGCTGGGGGCCGGTCAAGATCGGCATGGAGGTTAGGATCAAGAGAAGGAAGCGGAGGCACATCACCCGGCAAAGGCGGCGCCTCGTCAACAACCGACTTCTTCCGACGACGGAAGAAGGACGATGGCTTCTTCTGTAGTACAGGTGTTGACTGCTGCTGCGGCGGCGGGGTGTCTTTCGGGGCAGGGGCGGCTGTGTTGCTCACTTGGCCGGTGAAGCGAGGCGCCGGAGTATCCGCAACGGCGGGTGTGGTGGCCTTGGAGCCGAAAACACGTCTGAAGAAACCCGGCTTCTCTTTGGGCTGTGAAAGTCCCCCGGCAGACTGGGAGGCAGCGAGCTGATCCGTTTTAGATTTGCCATAGCTGACGCTAGGTGCCGGAGCGGCATCGAAGTCGCTTAGGGCCATGGCAGGTGCTACCAATTGGTGGTTTACCGGTCGTTTGGTGCGTCCCGAAGAGCTTTTGACGGAACGAGTCGGGCTACGGTTACGTTCCAGACTCGGGAAATCAGTTGGGTCGGGTGGCGGGCGAGGGAAAGCCAAGTTGGACGATACACGTCGTGGCCCTCCAGGGATCGTGGGCGTCGGTGCGGAACCGTAGTCGTCAGATGCAGAGTTGCTCAGGAAGTCGAGGTGGAACGGGGACATCAACGGCGCATTGAGCTGCGTTTGCAACTGCGACGGCCCGAGATCGAAGCTCGCCGAGCGCCTGAAGCCGCTACGGGCCCAGCTAGGGGGGCCAGCGATGTTCTGAGGGTAACCTGCGTCGATGCTGGCCGTGCTGGTGCTGTCCTTGGTGCCGGCTCGGGGTCGAGTGCGCTGGGTAGGATCTCCCGGGCCGTTGACCCTGGGATAGGGCGCCTGGAAGCTGGAGCTGCTGTTGCTCCTTGGTCGAGGCGGGCTCCGGCTCCGTGCTCTGGGCAGCTGGACCGAGGTTCGGTTTGAGTCGTCGTCGTAGTCGGAGCTGTACGAGTACTGGTGTCTCGATCTTGATGGTGGGAAGCCGCGGGAAAAGGTGTTGGTGTCGTGGGCCCAGGGTCGCGGGTCGTCGTATGTCAGCGCCGTGCCGCCAAACAGGCCGCTTGTGGATGTGGTGTGTCCCAATGAGAACTGGTCGAGGGACAGGAGCATATTATTCACAAGCGAATCCCGGGTGACGTTGCGGGGGGACAGCGAGAGGTCGTGAGAGTCCCGGACTCTACCTCTAGACGCGTGTTGGTCGGCCATGTCGGGTTCGATTGGCGTCGGGTCATCTAAAAACGAAGCATTGACGTTGCGGGTCACAGTCAGCGTCGTCGGGGACGTGCTCAGCGAGTGCAACTCTGGCCTTTGGGCGTTTGGATCCGAGGAAATGAGTGGCTTGGCCAGAGGGCTAGTGGTGGTTGAGTGCGGAACCTCGTTCCTAGGCCGCGACGCAAGGGACGTGACGAGGCTCAATTTGGGCGCAAGAGCCTTGTGCCTCTGGTTTGACTGCATTGTGGGGGCATTTGCACGCCGGTTGATTTGATGGCGCTGGATCTGCTCCGCCCCCGTCAGTTTGGGGTGGGCAGGGGGCACAATCGCGAGGCTGGCCAGGGGTTGGTGATATGATGGTCACACAGCCGATCCGAGCGAGCGATTCGAGGCCGATCACGACTGGCGCAGGCTCACGCAGTCGTACTGTATTTGTACAAAGGATGGGGAGGAGGGAGAAGAGGGCTGCGGATCGTGTTTCATCGTGGGAGGACTAGTTACCTAGCAGCAGTAGCACGGCTTATTCCTCCGCAGCTAGGGCATATGTCGGAGCATGTACGAGTAGTCTATGTCAAGACGAAAATGAGGGAGAAAAAAAAGTACGAGCAAGGGGTCGCCAACAGGCAGAGGGGCCGCTCTGCAGCATCGTGCCGCGTCCACTAAAGCTGCTGTCGAAGTGGGCTGGTTCCCTTCTGTAAATCCATCACATGAAACGCTATACTGTGTAGGTACTTGTACATGCTCAGGTGCAGTTGGTCGGCAGCACGTGTCTCAGTCTGCAGCAAAACCCCAGAGTTGCAAGCAAGGGGTTGATTGATTTCAAAGGGGATCCGAGACAGTGACATCCATTGAGACAGTATGGCACAGATAGGTGCTTCTACTGCGGGAGTCAATTGCTTACCTAGATCCCAAGAGCATGTACTAAACTATGCTATACTGTACTTGCCAGCTTGTACCTGTCAAACCGTTGCACTAACAAAGCCCTCAGCATCGTTGGCGAGACATGAAGCCTCAGCAAAGCGGGTAGAATCCATCATCACAAGCTCGGTTTTTTTTCCCCTAGCTTTGTGGTACGAGCACTAGACCAGCCACGAAAAGAATCATCTAACCTTGACAGATGGGAAGCGGAAAATATCCAGTAGCCACCGGCAGAATCTTTAATTGCTGGCTGCGGTGACCACTCATCTTTTCCGAATCTCATTGGCCGACCCCTTTTTTTTTCCACTCTTTGACTTAGTACTAGAGTGGTGTAGGGAAGCGAAGCGCCCTGCAAGGATCAATTAAAGATCGCACGATTCGTACAAAGTACTTGTACTTGTACAAAGATGTTGCAAGCGCGGGACAATTTGCCACTCTGCTGCAATGCAACACCATCGTCAGCACAGCGGCTTACCCTGGAAGCGCGACATATGCATACAGCCAACTCCAATACAGACATTCATTGGGGTAGTGGTGCAGAATTGCTTTTGTAACAGATAAATTGCGCTCTGGCATTTCTACCTCCTCCTTCTTTTTAATATACTCCCATGCACAAAAGCAGGCACATGTCAGCCGTGTCCAGCTAATACTCGAGCGAGCCGCACAATCAACTTTTTATGGGCCATTTCCAAACTATTGAAGCCGAAATAAGGCTAGCTAGACAAGGGAGCCATATGGCAATTAAAAGGAACCGGATCCTTGATGCTAGCCGACCCATACAAGCACGCCCCATACAGGTACGATTGATATGTATTCTAGAAGGCATGGGAAATACTCTTAGGCTTCCCTTCGAGCTGCATCTTACCCGCTCTTCTTCACATCTAGGTTAACTACCCTGTAACTAGGTAGAAGGTGTGATATGTCTGTGCAAATACTCTCATCCGCCTACATGGAACTGATTGATTGTCTGCAATGGTACATTAAGCATAGCGCCTAACTTTGTTTAAGCCAATGCTCACTCAGCAAGCCTACATAGTACCAGGCCCAAGGGCATATGCCTATCTAATCTCAAATCTGACAATTCCACGTAAGCTAGCTGTAACCTCAAAGCATAATAAATACTAGGATATTTCATTTCGGTTTCTCGAGTGACGGGCCGAGCCAATGAGTCTCAGTAATCCCAAGTCATCATCTGTTGAGATATTCGAAACATGTTTCAAGAAACCTTGCAGTACGCGCCTGTTCTCTATACCAAGAGACTAACTCTAACTCTCGTCGATTTCAACAACAAGGACGATGAGGAAGCCTTCATAGAATTGCTGGGAACCATGGTCGGAGGAATCTTAAACCTCTCCGATACAGAAAGAAGAAAAAATGCAGAGGAATCTGTCGATTTCTACCGTTCACAAGGTCGGATCCAGCCAAAGCTTCTGGGTGGCCGAAGAGTTGATCAATCTGCTATTTGGCTTATACGGCTCGGAGCAAATTCACCACAAGGAAAGTGCATCGGCACGGCGTACGTGGTTCAGAGGAGTCTCATGCCTGACCAATCCTGGATCCTTTCTCCTGAGTACCAGGGCATGGGTTACGCTACCGAGGCTTCTAAAGAAGTCCTGCGATACTTTTATGACGAGCTGGGGCTCCGGGACATGATGGCCATCATAGCTCCAAATAGCCCAAAGAGTCCGGGCGTTGCCAGGAGAGTGGGTTATGTGCCTGTCGAAGGCGGTATACAGTTTGAGGATGGAGTGACAATCCTTGTCCTGTTTGTTCTGCCCACAGCTATGTCGCTTCCGAAGGATTTGGTGTTTCGGCGGTTTGGTCGTCCAGAGTAGCATCTGCAGGTTAGGCTAGACAAAGGGAGCAGGTGAGTGAGCCACCAAGGTGAATGAAAGCGCTCTCGTCTGTACCAGCTACGTGCATAAAATAACTGTATTGTCTAGAAACCCGAGATTCTGGATACCTAGCACAGATCAAGTGCTGGCCAGTACTACCCTCAGAAAATAAAGCACGAGGAAATGAAGGGATGATTGTATGTTATGCATGCTTCGATCTTTGAGGTCGATGATGGCCCACTCCATCTTTGAAGCTAGGCTTCATATAGCCAAAATCCTCCAACCCATCCATCAGCAAATGGGCGGATGGTTTAGTGGTATAATTTTCCCTTAGCATGATCTGACCAACGAGTTAGACACCGCATGGGAAAGGTCCGGGGTTCGATTCCCCGTTCGTCCATAGTTGTATCTTTTTGCTGTTTTGGCATATTTTTGATAAAGACACTCATCTCTCACTCACTTTATTCATTTCACTCACTCATATACTACTCAGTACTGTCCAACCACATATGAAGTAATCATTCATTCATCGATTCGTTCAATCATATACATAAACGTCATGTAAATTACAAACATTTTAAAGACGCCTCATCTGCTCTCTCAACTATCCTTATCCCAGAACAACGAAACTTTTCCCATCCATATCAAATAATACCGGCAATCACAGCCATTACTCCTCCATAAACCCCTGCACAAACAACCCAATCCAGCGTACTTCGATCCTCCGCTAATGAATTCAACAACCCGGACTGGAGCAACGCGGCAGCTCCCCCGAGACCCACCAGAAAGACGACTGTCATACGGCCGACGAAACCTGGGATCACGGCGAAGCAGACAATAGGGGCAAGTACAATCATCGCCATGGCCAGAACAACGCGCTTAAGGGAAGAAACCTCGGTGATTTTTTGATAAGTTGAGCTACCGGCATTGGAGATTTGACTACTGGGTGGTGGAGGAAACCCTACGACACTGGATGACCGGGGCATGGGGCTGAGAGGATCGTCTTGTGGATTGCCATTTGAGCGTCGTCTGCGCCGCCCTAGATTGACGAGGTCATCAGAGGCTTCCAGAAACTGGCACTCTTCCTCTACAAGAGGGTTGATTGCGTTGAGGTAAGACCTATAGTTCACAACGTCTTGAATGCTTGGTTCAGCCATGTGGTAAGTTGTGCTGAACGAAGTGATGACTTGGTCTGCTTCCCTGTTAGATATAGCCCGACTCGACCTATGTAAAGTAGGGACACCCACTATACTGGTACAGCTTTTGCGCAATGTGACTTATGATTTCCTTCTTCTTCCAGGTCGCGTCGGTTGGGCTCATGTTTTCTTTTCGACGAGATGCTGGAAATATCCCTCCTGGAAATTTTCTTTTTTGAGTGTCCGCTGCGTCGAGGTTACGCAGCTGCTCTTCCAGTTCGATGAGCTCATCCTGCATATGCAAAAGCAGCCGGTGATGAAGCGACTCAAATCGTCGATAGATGGGTGCAAGTCTTGGTCCTGACATGCTGCCCGAGAGCTTGGCTGCTAGGAGTTCGTAGCCACTGAGCGGTAGTCCGCTGAGCTGATAGTTTGGCGGTGGCATCGGCGGAGGGAACGACGTTTGCATGGGTGATGGAATAAACACTGGCGGCGGTTCAGGGGCGGCAAAAGGCCTTTCTGGTGAACCAAATCCGTTGGGGAAGTTCCCTGGGAGAGTCTGGATTGGAGGAAAACGAGCACCCTCATTCCTGGGTGGGCCATTTGGCATCGATGGTCGCCCATTGAACGGATAGCCATGAGGCGGTCCAGGCGGTCCTGATGAACGATGTGTTAGTCATGACTTGAGAGATCAGAAGGCGTATCAAGGGCTATATACCTCTTGCTGGATCTTCAGGACCCTGCACTACATATTCCATGGGATTGGGCGATCGTCCAGGACTAGCATGTCTTTTTGAGCTCATGCGCCTGTGGTGGGCTTTTCTCGGCCGCTCCCTGACATGCGCAGTCCTTTCTTCTTCTTCTTCGAAAAAAAGACTTGGTTGTTCTCCCTCTCTATCGGCCTTTGCTGCGGCTGCTGTCAATGACGAAGGAAATGATGAGCTAGAAACCCTCGGATGTTCATCAATGCTGCCATGGCGAGAATGTGTTGCTGCCCCTTTGCCTTTATCGGTTCTCGAAGGGCTCGGACCCGCTGACTCCATCTCGACACCTGTGTCGTTGATCGTACAGAATAATATGATTACTTATACAGTTGGATGCTTGATGGCGCTTTCAATTGTGGTCTCGCGACGGCGCGGGGAAGCAGTGCGGATGATCGAATCCTCCTATCTGTCCTACCCCAAATTGCATGTCCAAATCTTGTGGGCGCAAAACGCTAGAGAGATGAAATCACATGAATTATGCCTCTCAGATGTCCGGACTGCGTGCGGATTACTGCTGGGCGACGAGGGCTGAATCGGCGCTTCCACAGTTCAGTCTGAGCGAGCCGAGACACTCCAGGATATCCGAAGGATTGCGGGCACACGCACAAAAGCGTATTTCATGTGAGTATGAGATCATCCAGAAAGTATTCCCCTTGATGGTAAATAGATGAAACAACGGCGGCTAAAATGATGCGCTTGCAAGTCTTAATTCTTATCTACCAGTCGTAGCAACGATGATAGCCCTATAGTGGCATGATTTGTGCAGCGACAGCAACCAACAACGAGAAAGAGAGGAAAACCGAGGGGGGAAAATCATTCTTCTTGATTGTTGGGGGCCAGGCTCTGTAAAATAGAGGGAAAACAAGAAGCGCTGCTTAGCCCCGATCATGCGTACAATCTTCACACACTTGTGTCAGCTCAGGCCGGATCGAGCCGGGATTGGTGGCCTTGGATTCGGGGGGTATGGCAAGAAGGCACATGGCCTGGAAGCCCTGAGTAATGGGCCACTGATTTCGTCTATGGCCAGCACAATTTGGTGCCCGACATGGACATGGGAGGCCTGCTTCGTCGAACTGCAGAGCATCTTTGCTCATAAGACAAACCGTGGGCGCTGTGTAACAGATCCTTTGCGAGGTTCGGTGTGTGATCGCTGGCTAGGCGGGGGGCGAGTACGAGTAGCTGCAAGTTGGGTTTCTGCTATCCTTTGTCTGGATTCCCATCTTGATGCTGGTTCAGATGAAAAGAAGAAGAAGGGGATCAGACCGGATACAGATGCATTCATTTAATTTATTTATTGGACGAAGCACACCCTCTTATAAGAGCAACGACTTGATTGATGGACTGAGTGGCTGCAGGTGGGTTCCGACCTGTCGGGTTTTCTAGCGGGCCGGCTCGGGGCCTCACTGCATGCGATATGGTATCTGGTCTCCACTTGAGGTTCAGTTTTGACGACTTCATAACGTGGCAAGCAAACGACGTCTATCTGGTGGCACGGCTGGCATTGGGCGAATCGTTCCTGCTGGTGGGTTAGACGACGGCATCGAGCAAACGAAATCTCTTATTTGGCACTGATTGATTGGGGCCCTTCTTGTACGCCTCATTCCAGCCTTTTTAGTCAAGGCAGTGCACGATGAGTCGCAGATCTGTCGGCGAGCTCAGCCGATATCTGCTCGAGGGCCGCATATCACAGCGAGGATGCATTAATGGCCGGCGTCTGTCATCACGAACAGTCCCTGTCTGGTCGTCTCTTCGCCCCCCATACGCTCTGCGGCAGCTCCATACACACTCTGAACCAGCGGCAGCTACAGAAGCAGCAGCAGCACCACAGCCAGCCCACGTTCCACTGCGGAAGCAACTCAAAGAGCAGGCGAAGCAGGCCAAGAAGCTGGGCAAAAAGAAGACCAAGGGCGATTCCCAAACCGTGGACGGGTGGGAGCTGACCGTCGGCATCGAGATTCATGCCCAACTCAACACATCTCGCAAGCTGTTTTCGCCGGCAGCAACCTCTTTCAACGATGAACCAAACAGCCATGTGGCACTGTTCGATGTCGCAATGCCAGGCAGCCAGCCGTTGTTTCAAAAGGAGACTCTGATTCCCGCTATTCGGGCAGCGCTGGCCCTCAACTGCGAGATACAGCCTGTCAGTCGGTTTGACAGGAAGCATTATTTCTGGTGGGACCAGCCTTCGGGATATCAGATCACGCAATTCTACGAGCCGTTTGCTAAAAAGGGACACATCACACTCCTTGCCCGCGATGGCATCTCTACAGAAGATGGTGAGAGTGTCACTGTGGGTATCAAACAAGTGCAGCTCGAACAGGACACGGCCAAGACCCTCGCACAAACGGGAAACGTTCACTGGCTGGATTTCAACCGTGTGGGTGTACCCTTGATTGAAATAATCACCGAGCCCGAGATCCATCACCCTCGCACGGCTGCTGTGCTGGTGCGCAAAATCCAGCTGCTCCTCAACACTGTAGACTCGTGCGTTTCTGGTATGGAGACGGGCGGTCTCAGAGCTGATGTCAACGTATCTGTACGAAAGACGGATGACCCTAGCAAGAAGCTTGGCACCCGTACAGAGATCAAAAACTTGAGTACTATCAAGGCTGTGGAGGATGCCATCATTGCCGAGCGGGACCGTCAAATTCGACAGCTGGAGGCAGGCGGCGTGATTGCAGGCGAGACGCGTGGCTGGACAATTGGATCCAAGGAGACCCGGCGTTTGCGTGGTAAAGAGGGTGAGGTTGATTATCGTTACATGCCTGACCCCGACCTACCGCCGCTTGTCATTGGAAACGACCTTGTGCAACGCCTGCAAACGTCACTTGCTGTTCTGCCGGACACCGAGCTTGACAAGCTGGTGAGCCATTACGGCCTCACCCCCAAGGATGCCCTCTCACTCATTACACTTGACAATGGATCGCGTGTGCAATACTTTTATCGCGTCCTAGCTTTGCTGGAGAGTAAGTTGCAGGCCGAGCCTGACATTTCGGAGCTTCCCGAAGTCAAGTCGTACTCAACATTGGCTGGAAACTGGATTCTTCACGAACTCGGCCGCCTGACGACCTACAAAGCCGGCCCGCTCGCATCGGGGGATTTGTCTTTTACCCAGCTTGGAGAGTGTGCTCAGGTGCCCGAGGAGGAATTGTCGCAGCTTCTCTACCACCTTTACCGCAAGCACATCACAGGCAAGGTAGCAAAGGAGCTTCTCATGGCGGTATACCTGGGAGAACTAGAGGGAGGAATCCTGGAAGCCATCAACAGCAACGACTTGTGGTTCAAAGAGATTTCGCAGGAAGAGTACGAGGCCCTTGCTGCTGAGGCCGCCGAGGGTGAGGACAAGGTGCTGGAAGAATTTGCCGACGAGCAAAAGTATCCCCAGGGCAAGCTCATGTATCTAGTTGGCAAGATGATGCGCCTCGGACCCACTGAGAGGATCGATCCCGCCATGGCGGAGAAGGCAATGAGGCAATGGATCGAAAGGTTCCACGGTAGGTGAAAGACGCTCTGAATGGAGGAGAAAGTTGTATTTTCTAGACAATGACACAGCAGAGGAAAAGGATTCAAACCTTCTAGAATACATTTACTATTATTTAGATCCATATAAGCTTCTTCACAGCAAAACAGGGTGGTTATCATTATAGCAATTGCTTGTGTCATATATGATGCACACATTCCTCCGCCAAAACAACCATCACCAACCACCCCACAAAAACGCTAACCGTAAACCCGCTGCTTAAAACCAACCGCAATGACAAAAGAAAAAGCTGCGTGTTGCATCAGAATCTCGATTTAGCCTAGAAGAAGCACCGGTAGAAGGTCACTGTAAATCTGCGTCATCATTGCGCTGCTCTTCATGTGGAGGCATATGTGGCGATGACATCACGACCTGGTGCCACCCCAGCTTTTCTCTCACAGTGCTTGCCTTCGTCTATTCGATTACCCTTTTTTTGCCTTTTGGCCCATCGCGTGTTTGAGCCCTTGCTTAGGTATATATATATGCAGGTAAAAAAAAAAAAAATTTACACTTTTTTACATTCCTTTCCCCTCTTCAAACAATCAAAGTACCGCAAAATTACACAGCGTCGAACTGCTCCGATATCGAAATCCATCATGTCTTTTCTTACTCGAACTATCAATGTCAGCAGAACCGCCGCGATCGTGACCCCGGTCTCACGGATCGCTGCGGTTCGGACATCACGCTCATTTACCACCTCTTTGGCGGCGCAGAGGACCGCCTCCGAAGTGGTCAAGGATGAACTGAAGCACATCGACAGGGCCGTGAGCGATAAGCTCGTCGACGGCATCAACATCGCCAGTACGTCTTGATTGCCCCCCAGTCTCTCTAAAACAAATTTCTGGTAACTAATCAATTCTTTCTTCCCACTGTGTAGCCAAGGCGGGGCACAAGGTCATGGAAACAGCCGAAGATCTTTCCAGAAGCGGCGTCTCCAGCCAAGTAGAGGGCATGGAAGCCCACGCCAAAGGCAAGGCAGAAGGCATGAAAGCAGCTGCCAAAGGCAAGGCGGAAGAGATCAAGGGAAAAGCAAAGGGGACTGCCGCCAAGGCAAAAGGCAAGGCAGACGAAACCCTAGAGGAAGTACAAAGTTTGTATGACTGATGGACGGCGACGGGGTGAAGGGTGTAGCTGAGAGATTGCACGATTGACACGAACCATTCATTATGGGAGATGAATGTGGGAACCAATCATTATCATTGTACCAGTCATTGCGAGTTTTGCTTTTGATAATTTGATGATTAGGGCTATCTTGTTGTACATTAAATGAAAAAGTTTTTCTGATGTCAGTGGTATTTGGGTATAATTGATTAAATATGTTCCCCCCCTACAATCCCAATATTATTCTCCTCTGCCATTATTATGTGCCAATTCTGATATTGCAAAGTTCATCATCAAAGGGGGGAAATACAAGTAGGTGGGTATCAAAAGTGAGGGTACAATCAATCCATACAGACAAAGCCGAACAACATTCAACTTACTCCTCGCCCCCGCCCCCCATCTGCTGAAGTTGTCGTCGGTCTTTGATCAAGTCATTTCAAGTCGCAGCACATTACTTCATCCTAACCACCAAAAGCCGAGATATTCTGAAATGCAGTACTCAATATAGCAGTGGCATGTTCCGATGTGAGCCAGTCAACAGAAATCTGCCTTATCCTGGTCCTATACCTTGTTCTTCGCCGCCTCTCTTTCTCGCCTGACTGAGGGATACGGAATCTCACCAAGCGGGAAAGTGACAAAGGTTGTGTCCTTGAGCATGAGACCTGCTGCTCCAGCATAGAATGCAAACATGGCACAGAAGACGGCAAAAGCGCCTCCGGCACGGTTCAATCTTACTGCTGCAGTGGTGTGCTCGGTCGAGACGAACTGGGCAATGCTAAGAAAGAAGAAAGACAGCGCAAGCAGGCCAAGCACCATCAAGATCGTAAAGTTTGTCTTGAGCGCCGCAACAAAGAAGATGATGGTAAGGAAGCACCATATGATGAGGAAAATACCGACAGCAAAGCTAAAGGCACGCTGGTCTCCTTGATAGGCAGCCTGGATGCCAAGAGTCGGAACGGAGAACATGGCAAAGGCAAGCCAGAAAGCCCCGTATGAGCAGTGGAGGGTACAACCAAAGGTATTGCCAAGGACAAATTCCATGACGCCAGCAACAAACTGGGCCATGCCTCCGAAGAAGACAGCCACACCGAAGACGGCTTGGTCAGGGCCGACGGTGCCCAACGGATTAGAGTTGGGGAGACTTATTGATCGAGTTTAGTGTACGCCAATGTGACGAAGAGAAAAGAATGATCTCATTCTTAGGGAACTTACCCAGCACCGCACTGGTAAAGTCCGAGCACAAAGGTAGTCAAAGCGAAACCGATCAGACCAAGAGGACCTGGGTTACCAATCTTACCAAGGGTAGGTTGGTAGACCTGGGAGATCATGGCCTGGTGAGGCCCGACCTGAGGATTCTGGGTGTTGCTGAACGGAATAAATTGTCCATATCCCGGGTACTGCTGATACTGCTGGAACTGCCCAGAGCCCATGCCATTCGTATGGTGGCCATTGGTGGGCGGCGGCGGCACGTCGGCCGCGGTTTCTTTGTTATATTGTCCATCGACGGGGTCGACACCTGGGGTAGCCATGTTTGTAAAACTCTTTTGGCCTTGTATCAATGGAGTTGTCAGATGATGACTTGGAGTAGACAAGACAGTGTCTACTTAGTACAATCGACTGAGTGTAGGTAGACAAGTAAGAGAAGAAGAGAGGAGAGAACAGGCCGTGCCTGAGGTGAGTGCATTGCCTGCCTTGTTTATATACGGGACGGCACGACTCCATCTACTCCTCGTGCCGTGCCCAATGTATTTGCTTCGTCTGCGTTCCCCTCATGTCGGGTATGTTCGGTCCTAGCCTATTTCCGTTCTCCCGAATGGTTTGGTGATGTTTGTTGGTATGGAGCTTGCTCCCCCTCTCGCGTCGCGCCTTTAGGCGAACGTCTCGATGCCACAGAAGCTCGTCCAAGCAGGTAGTGATCAGCTACTCAATGCAGCCATCGGAGGTCAAACTCCACGGCCGGGGTTCAGACATGCCGTCTTATTACTAGGTTGGGTTGGTTTGATGGAGTAAAACACTGGCTTCCTCAGCGCCGAATGATATACGAAGCTATCTCCGCAGCCCAAGTGTCAACGATCGTGTGACTCGACCCCGGACTAGAGGCCGGAACTCTCGGGACACGGTCGAGGGGCGATGCTAGTGACGGCCGTGATTCGCAGGACTGTCGATACTTTTAACACCGGCAGCAAATCGAGCCTTACAGAGATAGCTTCTTGAGCTCCACCAGAGCTCCGGCAAATGGCAGCAGGGGCTAGTCCAGAGCTAAGAGTGCCGAGGCGTCGACATGGGGTGGTGGCAGTTGGTTGGAGAGCCGGGCAAGGAGACTTGTGGCGCCAATAGTGAATTCCATGGATCTTTTCTGGGTCTGGGGCCCCGCCTCGAAGCATCACGGCCTGCGGTTTGATCTCATCATGATGTGCCAGCCCAGCGACCAATGGCGACAGGATTGGATCAGACGTGGCGCTCCAGCACATGGCCCCTCGTTGGAGAAGCATGGCTCAGAGGTATGAGGGGCTTGGAGGGGCTTGGAGAGGCCCAATTGAGGACGTGGATTGGCTCGAGTTGGACACGACCAGCTTTCCTTTCTCGGCCAACCGGGGCCGTGACAGTAGTAAGCACAATTGCCGATTTTTGTTGTCGATGCTAGCTTTGAAAAAGTTTAAGCTGCGACAGGCATCGGATTTAGAGGGCATCTCACGCACAAGTCGGGCAAATGCCCGCAGAAAGACCGAGTAGACACACGAGGCTGAAGTTTTTGGTGAGACCGGGGCAATGGAGATGAGAATCTCGGCTTAACCAGCTGCCGGTGTTGCGCGGTCAAATGGCAATGGAGAGAAACTTTTTCTTGTGCTCGTGTTGCTGTTTCTTTGGAGAAGGAAAAGTTAATTGATGGTGTTCTGATTTTCTTTTCACATCACCTGACGGCGGGAGCATCATGTATCATGTATCATGTATATTGTACCATTTTATACTAACCTCCACATTTATCAGAATTGACGCCTCTGGCTTGCGGATATGAGAAAGATACAAAGGAGGAAATTAAATTAATTTAAATTAGATAGGAACGTGTAGGAGACACAGTGTTTGAATAGATGAAAAACTACTCGCTCAATGGTTTATTGTCTGGGCAAGATGAGACCAAACGGTGTTACTGTATCAGCCGGTTGGTGTTGCAGCACGGACGGCTGCGTGGTATCATGATTGAGTCCACAACAAGCCGAAATCCTCCATTGAGGTAGAATGCAGGAAGAATTGGTTTTATCATTTTTCTAGCTTTAGAGAAATTCGATAAATTCGTTGCATACACATAAATTGCGTTGTGACTGGTATACTCTTGTGTGTACCTATGTAGATACAGTTGTGCGGGATGGGAAATGAAGCGGCAGACGACAAACAAACTGGCACAAGTATCTCGCCCTCTGCATCAACTTTCCCAAAACGCGTGGTAATGGGCTGCATTGGATTCTCCCTTGTGAATCATTTAAGCTCGTAAGATTCCTATCTCTATGGTTGTCTATTATTCTCTCATGTAGCAATGTTGGCTTCCCCTTTTGCACTCTCCCATCATACAAGTGTATATCAAACAACACCAAACACCCCATCTCGCACGGGAAGACACAAATACTCAAAACTACCTCCCGAGTCTCCAAATCCCCTGAGAATGATTTATTCATTACACAGTTCCGCTACTCGTGGCACTCAATCACCTCGGCAACCAGCAACTCCCACAGCCCTGATTCACCAGCTTTGACCCTTTTCCGCTGCCAGCTGTCCACCACTTGTCACTCCCGCATTTTCCATCCAGCTTCTGCCTGCACAAAGAAAAATAGAACCAAATTAAAGACGCGTTTACTGATTTCTTCACCAGCACAATTGTGGAGCTGCAGCTATTTACCTTCATCCTGAATTTCCTCCCTCTCCTTCTTTTTCTTCCCCCGTCACCATCTCGCAACTCCACAAGCAAACCACATTCACAACACTTTCAAGGTATTTATTTTCCATTAATTTCTGACACAAAACGTATTGTATCCTCGGATAAGGCATCGTTTTGATATCTGCTAGCAACTCGGTCATCCGTCCGAGGCATCATCGCCATCGCGAGCCTTGTCTCTCCAAATTCAAGCACGCGATGCTAAACAAACACATCCAATAATCTTCCCGGCCTTAGTGCCTTTCTGCTAACAATTTAATTCCAGATAACATCCATCATCACCAATACTAGCATTCTTCCCCTCAACAGCCGTTGCAATGGCCGCGCCCAAGATGACCATGGCTCTCGCCAGCCTCCTCCTTTCCGGCGTGTTTGCCGTTACTCCGTACTGTGAGTCTCTCCCC
The DNA here is from genome assembly GCF_000170995.1 of Trichoderma virens Gv29-8. NCBI lineage: Eukaryota > Fungi > Ascomycota > Sordariomycetes > Hypocreales > Hypocreaceae > Trichoderma > Trichoderma virens. Next base: position 858,930 of record NW_014013744.1, read on the forward strand.
CTTTCACTCATGACAATCGATAGCCTCAAATTGATCGTACAATGTCTAACTCTTCTTTAGCGGATAGCCAGTCCACTGTGACTGCCGAGCCTCAGCAGATTGGTACCACCACTTCCAACGGTTCGTTCTACTCCCTCCCTAACCGTAATCTTCAAATCACTAACCCAGCCTAGGTATCCTCATGTATTCCATGAATTACTGCACCATCGTCGAGAGCACTCAGTGCCAAGTCTCTCTCTCCACTGCTACCAACGCGGTTCCTGAGTCCTCTGCCGGCTACTCTGCCTCTGTCGATTCGACCACTCAGGCTGTGTCCGCAGTTGGACAGACCGTCATCTCTAGCGGCGAGCCTGCCCCGACTACCGTCTGGTCTGATAGTGCTCCTGGTGCTCCTCAGCCCACTGCTACCGTCGTTTCGGTCACTGACAGCCTTGGCAGCCCAGCTCTGGAGACTGACTCTGTCCTTGCTGCCACTGGCTCTACTGCCATCACTAGCGGCATGCCTATGGCCACGGGCTCTGCCACTGGCAAGCAGCAGACCAACTCGACTTCGGTCATGAGCCATGACAGCCCTTCTGGCAGCATGACGGCCCCTTCTGCCCCAGACCACACCAGCGCTGGAGTGGCTCTCAAGGCCATCTCCGGCCTGGCCTTCGGCACTCTCGCCATGGTTATGACTTTTTTCATGTAACTGATCAACTTTGTTTACTACTGAAGAGCTGCAATGTTTTTAGCAGGCTCGTCATATACGTAGCATTTTCGATGGAAATCGGCAGTTAGGACAGGTTGCGAGGTAAAACCTGGATTTTCGCGTTTGGGAAATTTTCAATGGCATCACCGTATGATAGGCGAACAGGAATAGATTTGCTCTAAATTCCTTTAAATTATACCTACTCCAAAGCTTTCTAGCAGTGGGATAAAAAAAAGACGTTCACGCGTGAATGCTGCATTTCTGCTTCGTCTCTTCTTCGTGCCATCAAGCCTCTAACAGTTTGGCATCGTCACTCACATTAATATCTAACTAAGAGCATCAAGATTCCTCAAACAATAATTAGTCACCAAATCTTCTATCTCCCATACTTAGACAATGAACTATGAACAAACCCCAGGATATATAAAACGAAACGCCCAATGTACATACATACACTTCTAAGCCTCGGTTGGGTGACAGATTGGGCAGCCTCCTCTCACCTTGTCCCTCAACAGCCTCGCCTTCATGACCTTCATACCAACTGAATAGCGCCCTCCCTCCTCTGGCCCATTTCCAAGATCAACATCGACTTGTTTGCCTTTATGCAGCATTTCAAGCAAATGGCTCACGTGGAACGCATGCCCACACACGAATCCCATCAATGCTTCCATCTCGTACTCTGTGAATGTCTCGAGACACTTGGCGCATTGCCCAGGCTTCGGCACGCCTTCAGATTTCTCGTCCTCAGCGGTTTCCAACTCGTCAGCAGAAGAGACTTCGAATTTGATACCCTTGCGTTGCCCCGTTCGAAGCTCACTCTGAGCTGTCGCAACTTCACTTCGCAAAACTGTTGCTACACCCCAGCTGATGCTGTGCTGAAGCTCATGCTCCTTCATCATATGAATAAGGCCTTCTCGTAGACCTTGAATTTCGAGACCCTCCGGTATTCGACGAACCAAAGTGATTGGATTTATGGTCGTGCCGACTTGCTCAAGGAGCGCCCGGATGAAACTTGGCTTGTCCATGCTATAGTTCAGCAAGTCCTCCCACAAATCAGGATCGTCTTGCTCCTTCGCGAAATCGATTGCCTTATTGACATCATTTAACCGGTCTATGATGAGGTACAGTGCACGCTTCATTTGACCAGTCTTGGAATATAGATATACCAACTCGTCATAGTATGAATGCTGCTCACACTCTTGGACGGCCTAATTCACAAATAGCGTTAGCAAATATCAAACAAAGTTAGGATAGAGGAGAGTTAAAAACTATACCTTTTCAAATCCATAAGAAGTCGACGTCTTCAAAAATTCCATGAGGAGCGGTCTATCATATGTGGCAAATAAGCGAACGGCCAGGTCCGCAAAGTTATCCACTAAAGATTGACTGTCCAAAATCAACCGTTCAAGATTCTCTCCAATGTGCTCTGCGATTCCTTGACCCTTCCATAATCCACGTAAGTAGAAAAACAGGTACAACTGCAGATTTCTTGCTTGTAGCTGCTCTACGACAACTTCAGGCCGTACAAGGCCGTGTTGAGCCTCATCAACCAGCAGAGTAATTGCTTCGGTGGTTGCCGCAACCAGCTCTTGCTCGTCCATATACTTGAGTCGTTCTGGAGACACTCGTAGTCCAATGAACGCAGGAATGTCGTCTGCTACGGCGTCCGCAAGATGGTAATCACCAATCAATCGGAATGCCGAGTCTGCATCTTGGAGTCTGATATAGCACCTGAGCGCATCGCGATGTCGACCACCAGCTTCGTACAGCTTGGCCAAGCTTTCCACAACGATTTTCCAATCCCGACCTCTTTCGCCATCTTCGACGCTATTCTCACGCACATCGCGATACTTGAGCTGATTCTCAAGTGTCGTCGTGATGGCAGGGATATCGAAGAGGTCGGTTGGCCATATGTCTAATAATTCTCTGAAACGAGGCTTGTTGTTCTGTATATAATGTCCCAAAAGCACCTCGTATATGGTCGTTGGCAATGGCGGCTTCATAGGCTTTGTTGGCATGTGTTTGGTGATTTCGTCAAACTTGTTGGCACCTGCAAAGGTCCAAACCCATTTTTCCCAGCGATCGGGAGTTGTAAGAACCTTGCCACAGACTTGACCAGCCATTTCCCAGTCACCGTCATCAATCACTTCCCGTATCCACAACTCACCAACCCGTCTCTTTTCCTTCTCTACAGCCGAGTACATATTTCTTTGAGTGGTATCTGCCACAGATTCGTCATCGAAGAAATCATCGGCCCCGGCCGGGTGTTTGGACGGCGTAGGAGGCATCGCCGGATCAGTGACGCCATCGAATGACTCGGCCAAGATTTCAGGGTTTTCGTCAAGAAGTTCCCATGCCTGTCGGTACTGCTCACGCTCCAACAGCCATGTGAGATGATCAGAAAGATCTCGCTTGGTGGCCAAGACGCAGTCGTAGGGACTATGAAGGAATATTTTGACCCCTGGTTTGGACAGTGTCGGGTGTACAGTGGGAATTCTGGCTCTGATAGGGCTGGATCGTATGGTGCCTGCAATGCTTCCAGCTTTAGAAACAGAAGCGCCATCATCGCCACTGCCTCCGCTGATGATACTGGCGCCAGAGCTGAACAGGGATCTTGGATTGACCGCAACATTCCACATTTCCGACCCAATACCGGCAAGCGCCTCCAAAGCGCTCCTCGTTGAGGCTACTACAGAGGCAGCGTTCCGTGCGGGTAGGAGACACATATGATAGTCAGCAGCAGATAGCCTATCGACACGATTAATGGTGAGGCTGTGCCGATCTACCTCAGCCTGAGACTTGAGGTCAATTAACCTCAGCTCGGGAGGCAGAGCGTTTGAACGCTGTCGTTGACTATGCTGTTGTTCAATGTCCGCAGATGATGTCGAATGCTTCGATTTATGCTTGCTAGATGCGTCCCGTGTATGTGATGGACCGGACCTATCGTCTGCTGCGATATCGCCTTCATCTTCTGGAGAGTTGAACGCTAACACTAGCAATTGATTCTGGGCATACAGAGATATTCCAGAAATAATGCAATCTATATGAAGACTAGATAGCTGTCAATACCGTACCGGTCAAAACTATGTAGGGACAGAAGGGGATCACTTACATCTTGGCTATTTCAGCGCGCGCAATGGTCTTTTCGCCAGCCTGTCTACCATGTCCGATGCCTCCTGGGTGGACATGGATAATCCACATCGTTCCTCCCCAGCCGACAAGAAGCCTTTCAAAAGTTTTCGTGCTTGACACGCTAGATGAAGAAGCAGCAGGATCGTGAGAGCTCTCTGACTCGTCACTTTCGACCGCCTTCTCATCAATCCACTCGGCGCGACCTTTCCAAACACCAGCCATCGTTTCCCATTCGCTGGTGTGTGGCCTGTCAACATGACCAATCCTTTTCCAAGCATCTTCGATCTCTGTGTTATCGAGATGAAGCTTAGATCTCATGATCTTGGTACCGTGCTCGTTGAGCCATGCCACGTATTTTCCAGAGAGAGACCATTTGATGGTATTGATCGTACCTTCACCAGAGTGAAGCACCGTGTCTTTGCCCCCGCTGTTCTTGACGCCTATGGTAGAAAGCCAGTCAGATGCCACGGCGGCCGCAGTACCGACTGTAGTGGAGGTACTCCGACCCGGGCCACCGCCTACAGTGAGAATGAGCTGCCCTGCCCGCCCACCAGATAAATATGTTCGATCTGACTTGTAGTCCGGTGACAAGGCGACTGCTTGAACCGGTCTGGCGAAGTTTCGAAGTTGAACATCCTTCAGGTCGACCAAAGACTGCACACAGACATTGCCATCCATTGACGATGTAGCGATATAGATTTCATTCGACGGTATTCTGGGCACTTGTGGGATCTCTCTCATCCTTTTCGATGCTGCTGAGGGAGACGTTTCAGATGGTCTTGCTGGCGGCACAATTTGCTGAATCATCTCGGCTTTTTCGTCTGGAAGGGGGGGAGGAAATGGTGATATCGATATGGCAGTGACGGAGGCTGAGTGCGCATGATATACGCGTAGAGTGTTGAATCCAGGCAATTGGATAACGTGCTGGACCGCTAATTAGCCACAAGCTGTGAGTTGGTCTTGGAGGAGTTACTTACGATATTGCCATTATGCGTACCGACAATCTGCATGTGTTTGATCAGCAAAACTCGTATAGAAGACGTTGGTAGTTGATCTATACCATCTTGTCGCCCGCGACGAGACAGGCGCTGGTCGCATCTCCATTGCGATAGACTGCGCCGAGGTGCTGGGTTAGCCTCGTTGATTTCAACAGCGGCTCCTCATCGTCTTCCTCTTCCTCCTCGTCCTCCTCTTCCTCCTCTTCGTCTTCATCATCATCGTCTTCCTCTTCTTCATCATCTCCATCTTCTTCCTCTTCCTCGTCTTTATCGTCATCGTCATCGTTCTTTTCGCTCTCTACCTTAGTGCTAGGCTCGCCATCTTCGTCACCGCCATCTTCCCCAGTCGCATCTCCCCCAGCGCTCTTCTCCGCCCCTTCAGTCGGCCCGTCCTCCGACGTCTCATCGTTTAACGATCCTGTAGAGAGGGATTGCGCATTGCCTCTGTCTTCCGTCTCGTTGGCTGCCGTGGAGCTGTCGCTGGGCTCGGGTATTGGCAGAACTTCGCGAAGCTCTGACTGCTGAGACGACCGTCTTGTCATGATGGCGATAGAGCATATGTCATGCTGGATCTCAAAGGATGCCTAGTTCGGTTCGGGCTTTAGAGCTTGCAGCGCCCGGCTGCCGCTCAACGGAGTGGAAACTGGGAGCAAAGCAAGGCGGTGATGATGCTGCTGCTAGGATGCCAATGCAGGTACTCCGCAGTTTGGGTACCTGACGGGCAGCTGTTGATGCCGGATTGCATCTACGTCACGAGCTACAGAGAGCTTGTGCCGCTAGCGCTGGAGCCTTAGGGGGGTGGTTTAGTGGCTGGCACCCTGAAACTGCCATCGATCCAACCGGATTTTCAATCGCAGTCGACCCCACCACAGCTTGACTACCAACCACGCGCCGACACGCGAACGTTTCGATCTCCAGATGCTTCAGAGTCGACAAAGGGAAACGCACATGTCCTGACCAGGATCTTGGCCGCGCATTTAGCTAGCACCTGTTGCACGGGAGACAATGCCTCGCCTGGGCCCCAGCAATCACTAAGTAGGCGGCAATATTGACATCCATACGAAGCTATTGCCTACCGGCATATGGAGCTCATCGCCCAGCATGGCGACTGTTCAATCTCTGGGGCTGCATCAGCCGGCAGGGCTCCGGCATGCTATTGACGAGCAGCTGCTGCCTCCTGATCCGCCTGCCTCATCGTATGCTTGGGAGATCTTCACCGACGACAGGGATGGAAGCCAGGTGGAAGATGAGCTGCTCACCACCGACAAATGTGTGGTCTGGTGCCGTGGGGGGATTTTCCGCAAAACATTCAAATTCGATCTTGAAAAGGAGTCCATCACGCAAGCCCTTCTCACATATTTTCCAGCCTCGGAAGATGAAGGCAGTAGCCGCAAGGCCCCTGGTCCCGTAGGCCAGCGTTCTGCGTCCCTTGAAAAGGGCTTGGTGGTCTTTCTCAAAACACAGGCCCATATCTACATGTTATCCGGGACAAGTCACGTAGTCCACATGCCGTTCGAAGTTGAATCAGCCTGTGCCGCTCCTGTTGGAGTTCTCATCCAGACGAAGCAAAAGGCCGAAAACTTGGCGCCGATTGCTTTAAAGTTTCCTCGAGTTCCTCCCAACTCTTTCGTGTCCTCTCAGTTGACTGCATTCAGCGGCTCTCAGCAAACTGCCTTCTCTGTGGAGGGCCTTGGAAAGCCCAAGTTGCTACCAGTTGGACTGAATATGACGCTGGAAAACATGTGGGATGCGCCATTGGAACAGCCTGAATCTCACTGGCCTCGGCTTGTGGCCCTCACCGATCCGTTGTTAGACATTGGGCTTGTGGTGACAGATGCCGAGAAATCAACGTCAACCAGAAGAAATAGAAATAAAGCTTCAAAGATGCATGGCTTCCTCGATCCCGCTGAAGAGATACTCTACATTGAGAAAGTCGTTATCCCTGGTACTTCCTCTGAACATCCCCACGAGCCTCTGATACTTGGCGTCACCATCAACCGCGAGGCCAATGCCTACACCATCTGGAGATTATCTTATTTGGAGCATGAAGATCACTTCATCAAGCGCCATTCAAGTCCAAGTACAAAGGCGTCTCGACGTCGAAGCTCCATGCAGCCAGGATTCGCGAGCGGCACATCAACCCCCGTGCAGGCAACTCATCGTGAGAGCTTTGGAGCACCGCTTCCAGGGAAGCGATCACGCAAAAGCGAAAAGGTCGAAAAGCCACTAGATTTGGTATCGTCATTAGAAAAACAAGACATGGAAAGCACTGGGGTTGGGCGGAGGAGCTCACGTAGGCTGAGTTCAATGTTAGCTCGTGCAGATCTCTCAGCCTCCTATGACAGAGCTGTTTTCCCAGATCAGTCATCGATCCTGAGTGGCGTGTCCTCCAAAAGACATGATTCTCTTGGTAACCACGGCCGCTCAAGTACTTCTTATATTCACCAGGTTCGTCACAGCCTTGGTAGTCTGCTGGAAGCTCCGTTAGACGGCGGTTTAGATGATCGCGTTCACAACATACGCCTCGATGATCGTGAATTCGATGGGCTGCAACATGAGATGCTCTTCAGCAAAATCCACGTCATCCCGTTACATAGTTCAAACGTTCACTATTCAGAATCTGGCGGCATTTCTCGGAGCCAAGCTAAAGTGTTCGTTCTTGCAGCGCCTCCTTTTGCTACAAATGACTATCAGATGGGCCAGCTGCTTATAGGTATCCAAGAAGTTGTGGAGAAACGCCTCCAATTGGTTACCTTTTCTCTCAAGTTGCAGCAAAGGCCTGATGTTGCGGCAACTGGGGGAAAGGAGCCATCCTCCACGATTACAGTCTCAGTTTTGCCAGGTGAACTGCGGAGGGCGCAAAACGTGGTTGATTCGTGCAAGATAATTGATGGAGACCAGTCTGCCATCCTAGTTCTGTCGGAATCCATGGACGGTCGACATGAGCTGAGCACTCAGGCACCTTGGAGTGAGATGACCAAACTCTCACTTTCTCTCCTTTTTGTTGATGACACAAAGAGTCTGCAGTTCCGCGGAAGGGCAGTAGACAGAGACGTCAGGCAACGAAAGAGCGAAATCATAGATCTCACTAATGGCAGTATTGTCGGAGTCTGCCACTCCAGGCATCGCGGAGTAGTTGACGTAGTTGACACCCAAGGACGTCTACACCAGCTTAAAATTCAGCTTCGGCCGTCTTGTGCTCCGGTATCTGCTATTCTCAACGTCTGCAGAAGCGTCTTACCCGACTCAATAGGGGAGCGTATCCACACAGGGTGGCTTCACGCCATGCAGTGGCTCTATATCCAAGGCAAAGCTGATGCCAATGTGGAATGGTCTGCGTTGACCATCCTACTCCTCGCATTATTCTTAAGCCTCGATCGGTCAGAACATCGAAATCCTCCATCAGAGAGACTTTCGGTTCGGAAGCGGAGGCTTCCTTCTGGCTCATATGCGTCCCTCCGGGATTCTGATGATTGGAAATCTCTTGAAATGGGCGAAACTGCAAATTCTCTTGGATGTCCGGCATGGATGATTAATCGCGGATGGCAATGGGTCATTGATGACGATGCAGACGATACGGCATCTCAAAGCGGTAACCAGGGTCTCGGCACAAAATTCGTTTCTAGACATGTTGTTCTGGCCAAAGAATATATGGGCTCGTCATTTGGGATCAATGCTTTAGGGCCCTCCGGATTTCTCCCAACTTCTCTAGGCAGAAACTCCGAATACCGACGAAAAGCTGCCGCGGATATTTTCATGGCTCTTCACCTTCTGTTAGAAGAACAGAAGCTCGACATCATGTCTGCAGAATACCTACCATCTGGCCGAGCTGACCTCCGAGTGATCTTATGCCAGATTGCTAGGTGGTTAAAGTGGCATAACTTTTCGTCATTTTATGAACTGGGTATACAAGAAGATCTCGACCCACGTCATGACCAAGGTATAGTTTCATTCTCCCTGTCTGCTAGCCCCAGCTCCTCTGCTAATGAATTCTTCATTCAGAACTTCGCCTAAAGTCACCAGTCCCTGAACCGCCAGCCAGGCCAGATATACTGGAATGGATTCAATCTTGTTTTGTAGGGCTTCACGACCAGCACTATACCATTCCAGCAGATTTATTCTATGCGGCTGCACAGTTACCCGAACCCGACAAAATGCTTGATAGCCGCTGGAACTCTATTCTCCCCCGAACACTTATGTTCAAGCGCTTCTTCAGACATGTAAAATCAAACAGCACAGCAGTACAAATGGTGGAAGCTATGAAAGCCTGCGGCTTAACCAATCATGTCCTCGAAACTCTCCCAGAGGCTATTTTGATACCTCTTCAGGATGCCATAGCGCTTTGTCAACCCCACCCTCCTTCTTCCTGGTCGGATGAGATGCTGGAGCTGGTGAAGCGGACTGATATCAGTCTGATTCTATCCTCCAACAAGCGCTCACGTCCGGCCATGTCAAACATCTTAGTGAGTGGCTATCATTACTCCATGTTTAGTATAATCATTAACAAGTCAATTAGACACCTACCCATACTGCAAGCTGGGAATTCAAGTTGCTCTGTGAAAGTGTTGAGCAAACAAATAGCCAGGGCTATGACGAAGGTGAAGGAACCGAGCGACAATCTGTGATTCGGGCGTTGTTTAAGGATGACCGCCGTCTTCAAGAAGCTCGAGATTTGTTAGCAACTCACAAACCCAGAGTTGTGAGTTTGCCGCAAGATCCAGGTTTACCCGAAAGCGAATATTTAGAGAAGCAAAAAGAGCTCGTTTCCAGGATTGCCACGGGAACTTTAGCAATTCCAGCAGGAAGGGGGCTTCTCTTCTACAGCCTTCGCTTCCCTCTCATCACCCAGAAGTTCCACATCGGTGGATTCAATCTGAACTGCGTTGTAAAGCCCAACAATGTCACTGTAGGTGTGGACAAGACCTTGTTCACGGAGGAGAAAGTTTGCTGGGGATTTTTCCATCAGGGCGTCGCGGCTGGATTGGCAATTTCCCCACAAGCAAAGGGCATTGATACTTCGTGGATCCTATACAACAAACCGGGACAAGATCTTAGCAACCGACATGCTGGATTTCTGCTAGCCCTTGGGTTGAATGGACATCTCAAAGGCGTTGCAAAATGGGTGGCTTTCAAGTACCTTACTCCAAAACATACGATGACTTCTATCGGCCTGCTACTCGGCCTCGCCGCGTCGTATATGGGCACCATGGACTCTCTCATTACCCGCCTCCTCTCTGTACACGCCACACGCATGCTTCCGCGAGGTGCAGCGGAACTCAACCTTTCACCCCTCACTCAAACGTCTGGTATAATGGGAATTGGCCTGTTGTATTGTGGTAGCCAGCACCGACGAATGAGCGAGATAATGCTCTCAGAAATCGAGCATGTTGATGATGAAGATGAAGAAGAGCCCCTAAGGAGTGAATGTTACCGTCTTGCAGCCGGTTTTGCACTTGGATTCATCAACCTTGGCAAAGGAAATGATCTCAAGGGCTTACACGACATGCGACTCACAGAGAAACTTATCACGCATGCCACCGCAACGAAGAATGTTGAGATCGTACATGTTCTGGATCGGGCCTCGGCCGGCGCAGTCATGGCCATTGCACTTATCTTCATGAAATCGGAGGATCAAATCGTGGCACGAAAGATTGATATTCCCGACTCAGTACTTCAGTTCGATTACGTTCGCCCCGACATTCTTCTTCTACGGACCATGACAAGAAATCTCATTCTTTGGTCTCAAATCGAACCCACGTTTAGCTGGATTCAGAGAAGCCTTCCTGTTCCCTACCGCTCACGACACAAACTACACAACACGACCAAGCTGAGATCATCCGACTTGCCCTTTTTCAGCATTTTGACAGGCCTCTGCTTTGCTATTGCCCTACGCTTCTCCGGAAGTGCCTCGCCCAAGGTGCGAGATTTGCTATTACATTATCTGGACCAGTTTATGCGTATCACCGGGCTGCCGGCGACCCCCAGAATGCATCCTGATGCCGCTCCGCTCTACGATGAAGAGCTGGCTAGAACGAATGCCCGAATGTGCCAGGATATTCTCGCAGTTTCTTGCTCCATTGTCATGGCTGGCACAGGAGACATCCCTGTCCTCCGTCGACTTCGAGCTCTGCACGGAAGGGATGATCCCGATACACCTTATGGCTCACATCTCGCAGCCCATCTTGCCATCGGAGCGCTATTCCTTGGCTGCGGCACTGCTACTTTTGGGTCTAGTAACAAAGCAATTGCAGCATTACTGGTGGCCTTTTATCCGATTTTCCCGGTAAACGTTATGGACAACCGATCGCATCTTCAGGCCTTTAGACACTTTTGGGTCCTGGCAGCTGAGCAACGCTGTCTTGTCGCCAAAGATGCGCTGACGGGACAACCAGTCTCTGTACCTGTACATATCAAGATGCGAGGCAGCTCATCTATTGAGTCGGTATTGTACAGAACAACACCGTGTCTGCTACCTCCCCTCGACCAGATATCTAGCGTAACCACTGCCGGCGGTCCACAATACTGGGATGTCGAGCTTGACTTCTCAAATGAGGACCTCAGAAAGACGTTTGCACAAACACAGAGCCTTTATCTCCGTAGGAGACCACCGCGCGAGGGCACATTCACATCAACGCTGAGAGCTCTTGGTGAGCAAGAGAAGGGCGAAAATCCCCTAGAGTGGATCCTCAACCTAGACGCTTTGCAAGATCTCAGCTATGCAGAGAAAGCAGCCTTGTTAGATACCGGTGATGAACAGCAAGGCGGTATGGGAAGCGCTGTGGATGCAAGGCTCGAGATGGAGCGAGGCGTTAGGGAAGGCGGCGACAGAGAGCGCCTTGAGGGTGCAAGATTGCTCTTCGAATGGGGCGACGCTCGCGATAATCTTCGTCAATCCTCGTTGACGGCCATGACGGATAGCCAGAGCACCATTAAGCCGGCAAATCTTCAGGACGAATCGAAAGAGGATGCTCCCACGCAGAATGAAGAGACGGAAGATGAAGCGGAGGGCGTTTGGTGGATGAGAGATAGTGCTATTGAGGCTTTGAAGGGTAAAGTGTGGATGGCGGCGCGGCAACATGAGCAGTAGATTTGGCAGTAGAAGGATGTTGGTCACTGGAATGTTGTGGCTATGGAAATCATGATCATGATAGCGTTATGAATATTGGCGGGATATGATGAAGCTGAGTAGAAAAATGATGATAGACATACATGAGAATTATTCTATGAAATGACCAGCCAATACCCAACTAATACGACCTAGGTAGATTGTTGTAGCCAATTCACAAGAAAACAAAGTATACAACCTTCACATTTCATCACAGCACACAGCAAAAGAGTCGGCAACGCTTTTTAAACTTCTCATCATTGCACAAAAGAATAATTTCATTACAACCCTGCCCCCTCCCTCAAGAAGACATCCTCCCTGTCCCTGTCTTATCCGAATAAACGCCATGCAATGCAAACCGCATCACCACAGAGAGAGAGAGAGAGATAAGAATATAAAAAAACAGGGCCGGTCTACCGTTTTTTCTTTGCTCTTTGCTCTTTTAATTTCCCCTTTTTCCTCTTCGAGGAGCCTTTGAAATTTGAAAATCGCCGGTTTTTTTGGTGCCTTCAATAACCCGTCCCCGTCCGCGTTGCCCAAATTGTGTCCCCTTCTTTGCCTTTCCGAAAGCTGGGAGTTTAAAAAGAAATGAAGCACGAGCATCATCTTTCCCGAAACCCCCCCTCTTCCCCTTGTTTGAAAAAGGTCGATTTCTAGACGAGGTTTCGCTTTGCTATTTGATTGTTACGAATACATATCTGCTAGCAGTCTCCGTTCCTTTATTTAGAGACAGCCGCGTTGAGGACTTGTGTCCTGAAGAATCCACCCTTGGTCTTCTCAATGACCTGCTGGTAAACGTTGTTGGGAGGGTGGTTCATAATGACAGTGCCATCCTGGCTGTCAATCTTGGCATCCAGGCGAGTCTCGCGGATCAGGTTCACGATCCACTTCTCGCCATCGTCGGGGTTCAAGCCAAGCTTGGCGCTCAGATCCCGGATGTTCATTCGGCTGAAGATCTTGCAGTAGCTTTCGCAAATGAGGTGTCGAGCAGCGTTGACGAATGCGTCAGTAGAGGCAGCCAGGAAGAAATCGCCACGGCACACCTCCTCGGCCATGCGGAGAGCCTCACGAGCAGCGTTGAAGTCGTGGGCAATGTAGAGGGCGTTGACAAACTGGGTAATGGGGTCAGCATACTCGTAGGCCTCCTGTCGAACATAGCGAACGATGTCCTTGAGCTGCTTTTGCTGGACAGAGCTGTTGCGGGCACGTGTGCGGCCGGTGATAACGGCGGCAATCAAGTACCGCAGAATCCAGGGGCAAGAAGTCTGGATGGTGTTGATGTAGGAAGCAGAGAAGAACATGTCCAGGATGGGTTCCCGGGCACCCTCGAAGTTGAACAGGGGGAAGAGAGACCAGTGGATAAGCATAGTCCGGTGGTCGAGCTGAGCTCGGGGGTTGTTGAAGAGTCTGGTGTCGATGCCCTCTCGGACGTTCTTAAGCTCATCAACGGCAGACTCCCAGTTTGTGGAGAGGATTTCGGAAGCAAGCTTTCCCCATGTGGCAGCGGCCACCTTGTCATTGTCGGTGGAGAGAACTCGGAATTGGTAGAGCATATCGGCAGCAGGTCCATACTGGCCGCATCGGAACTGGAACTGTCCAAAGTCATACAGAGCATTCACCATCTCAATAGTAACCTAGAAAGGAAAAAAGAGGAGACAACAAAGTTAGCCTTTCGGGACACGCAAGCAATTTCACTGGGTTGCTTCTGCTTGGATTTCCACCTACTCCGTGCTGGTTCTTGAGAAACTCCAAGTTGGCCACCTTGTCGCTTCTCAGTCCGTTGACGACCTCGTCCTGGGTCAAGAGGTTTGCAATCTGCTCCGTCGCCTTCTCGTACTTGTCCAGCTGTGCCAGCACATCCTGTCTCTTCTTGGTGTACTCGGCCGGGGCCTCGGCCACTCCGTGCAGCTCGCAGTATAGCGACGCCACGTAGTCCGTCATGTTGGTGTCGTCCAGCAGCTGAATCTTGCCTGACAGAATCTTCTTGGCCAGCTCGGCATCGCCCTTCTCCTCAGCCTGGTCGCCCTCGAACTGGATAAGCGGGAAGAGCAGGTGACGGCTCAGGTGCGGCGCAACCTTGGGCATGATTGACGCGCCATCGGCTGGCAGGGCCTTCAGAATATCCTCCATGATGAGTGCTGTGTTCGTAGGCAAAGAATCTGACCGCGGCGAGGTAAAAAGGGGTATTGGGGTATTTCCTTTGGTCGGTCGAAAATGAGGAGGAACTCGTCGCTAATTCTGCAAAAAGGTCGCCTGTAAATGGAGGGGCAGATTTTTGGTGAATTTCGCGAATACACAAAGTGGTGTGGGGGGGTTTGCACTTTTTTGCCCGAAGATCCGCCGGTTTCTGCCGCCAAACATCCAAGTTTTGCGGCGCATCATGTGATCTGGAGATTTGCAGCAAAAAAGCAACTTCGGAGGCTTGAAGGCAGAGACGCAAAACAGCAGCCAGGCTGAATTGAGAGCTCATGCGTCGTTGAGGCGGTGGCTTTACTTGCTATTTGGATTGTTCAGGACCTTTGCTCTTTTATCTCCTAGCGAGGCGATCAAATACGAACCCTTGTCGCAAGGATCCATCTCCACCATACGATCGACTTTCGCCAAATCCAATCTGAATCGCGAACTGCAACAGCGCAAGCCTCCTTTCTATTACCTTGTACGACTACACTCAACATGAGCTACCTTATCCCTAGAGCTCTCCCTTTGAGGAGCGCGGGCCTCTATCGACCTGCAGTACAAACACAAATCAACTCCTTCGCATCAAGAACCGCTTTCCTTTCCACCACCCAAGCAGCATCCATCTCGACCAAGCCCTCGTCTCGACAAAACCCCAACCAGAAACAAAAGGTTCCTCCGCACCTGCGTCAATTGAATCGCGCTCCCGTACCTCCGCCAGCCAAAACGCCAGAGGAGCTTGTCAGCCTTGGTTATATAGTGCGCCGCACACCTTCTGTCCAGCTGCCCATATACCGGAGGTGGCAGTCAGGCGGCACTCGCCAAGTGATTTTGATTAAGAAGGTCGACGGAGATCGAGTACGGCTATTAGAGGATCTAGTTGGAGGCCTTAATATTGCTAGAGAGGATGCGCGGATCAACCCAACAACACAACACATAGAATTAAAGGTAACAATGGCTGTGCCTCTCTTATTTGCAATCAGAGTCGGATCGCAAAGATGCTAACAATCCGTTTCTCTGTCCTAGGGTGACCATTTCGATAAGGCTAGGGGATGGCTGCTTGAGCGTGGTTTCTAAACCTGTGTAAAGAGTAGGAAGAAGCGAACTTCTGAGGCTGGGATGGTGAGCATTGGCAAGAGATGACCCGAGCTTAACGCTCACTTGTAAGATGTGCCGCATTTTATGACTCAACATATATATGTACAACAATTCAATAAACGAATAATCCAGGCCGCCAAAAAAGAGGTATCAGTGTATGTAACAACCCTACTCCTATGTACACAGACGCCGCGATGAGTCCGCGAGAATTCCGCCTTTCCAAAACCCGCTGATATTGAACACCTATGCACCATCGCATTTGTGACGGATGGCTTAAAACAAACATTATCAACCCCAGACATAACATTTACACGTTTGATCATTGTCGACATTGTCAACTGTGAACCCTGAACGCAACCTCCCTCAGCCTTCCCCCTCCTGATTTTTCTTTCTTTTCGTTTTAACAACGGGACGCCTTACCCCGCAAAAATGCTCATATTTTAGACCTTTCCAAGAAGAAGAAAAAAAAAAACATTAAAACGTTCAAACTCAGGACTTAGCCTGCCAGAGTTGTGATTGTTGACAAATGCTGCAGCAAGCCCTCCTTTGACCACTCAGGACTATGCATAGATAAAGCCTCCAATAACGTCTCCCCAGTCGGCAAGAAGGCTCCGGCAGCCGAAAAGGCTGGGTTATTCGGGTCTCTCGACTTTTCCACCAATCGCCTGAGCAATGCAATTGCAAGGACAGAGATGTACACAAGCTCAGGGTCTTTCCTTGGTGGAGCTCGTCCTGCTCCACGACCAAAGGTTTGTGGCTGTTCGTACAGGCGACTCAGCTCTTGGCTGAGACGGAATAGGTTGTTCGCCAGGCCGTTACCCGCATTCAGCCAGCTCCTTACAAGACTTGACTCAGCACCGGGGGCTAGAGAAGCGAGAATTTCTGCCGACAATAGGCCTTGCATCAAGTATGGCTTCCGGACTTCCACGAGTGAGGGGAAAGTTGTTGGTCGATCACGTTCCCTAACCTTGTCTGGAATTGGTGAGATTGCTAGTGCAAATGTTCGAGTAAGAAGCTCGTGTGGTGTAGCGTTGGCGGCATCAAAAGCGAAGAGGTTTTTGTAATGGCCTCTGTTGGGCTCGTCACGAGCAAGAAGTTTTGCCAAGGCATCGACAGCGTGGGGGAGATAGGTATGAACGCTTGGATCATAATTGGTGAAGAAAAGCGTGTCATTGGTCAATACAGGACTGGGAACCGGAGCAAATGACAGCAAGAACTGCAAAAGACATAATGCCTGTTCTCGGCCGGGTATTTCGACTGAACTGGCAATGTTAGAAAGGAGGACAACCACATCCTTCATGAAGTCAAGAGTATTATTATGAGTTCGGAGAAGCATTGTCCTTGTGCCCAGATACCGGATGGCAGTGCAGAGAAATTTGATGACGGACTCATCAGCGAGCATATTGTGGTTGTCGTTCTGCTCGCCCGGGAAAGAGACATTTCGTAAAATGGTCGAGATGCACACTAATCGATCAACGGCTCGGTCAAGTTCATACTCGTCAGTGCCGAAAGCGGGAACATCGCGAATTGCCCATCGTTCAATCCGGCACGATCTGACAACCTCTTCGTACGGAGTGAGTTGGATATCGTCGGATACTTCCGCCGTATGCTCAGTTAGTAGCTCGAGCTGCTCCTCTGCACAGTCAATGAGCGCGTCCACCAAGTCATCGCAGTATCGCAGCTGCAAAAAATGTGCCTGGTTCGGCGAATGGGATACTGTCGCAAGCGTGTCCAGAGCAAGGCGAACTTCTCCGTGTATGCCACTTTGCAGGCTACGCGTCAGCGCAGCTATATCAATGTTACCGAGGTCGTTTACTGGGGGGACAGTTGGCTTCCACCGCTCCAGCTCTGCGCCTAGCAGATTCGCCGCGTGGAGGTCGACACCACCATACGTAGAAAGTTCTCGCGCGCAAGGGTTGTAGCTATCTGATTTCTGGGGAGGTCGGGGCATTTGCTGCTCAGCATTCATCACACCAACCGGTCTGCCGTCGGCTGGCCCCATGAGCATACTTCCAGCCCGCGAGTGAGCTGGCGATGGTATTGAGAAGTCGTTCGGTCCAGCTGGATCAATGCTGCGCGATAAACTGTTTCTATTGTGGCCAGGTAGAGTATTCGGTTGCTGAAGCTGCTGTGGAGTTTGCGGAGTGGAAAAGCCATTGACGGAAGGCTGACCAGACTTCACAGGAGTATGCTGCTGTACATGAGGCTGGGGTGGTGGTTGCTGCTGCTGCTGCTGCGGCTGCTGCTGCGGCTGCGGCTGCGGCTGTTGTTGTTGCACCGGCTGCATTTGGCCCTGATTCATCTGCTGGGCCGGCGGCGCCTGTTTTTGCGGCGTGACTTGGCTGGCGAGATTCGCTTGTTGCTGCTGCATCATTCTCTGCTTCTGCTGCGCTATCCATACTTCCTCGAATTTGGACAGGTTACGCTCATAAATCTGCTTGAGCGAAAAAGGAACGTTGGGTTGTTGCGCCGGAAGCCCCATGGCCTGAGCGACATGACCCCAGCCATTCGCAACAGTCACCGACTTCGAACCGCCTTTTTGCTGTACGGCTTGGAACAGAATCATCAAATTGACGAGCCGGTCTCCAATCATGGGATTTGGATCCAACGGGAGACCTTTGGCATTCATAAGTCCCGTTAAATTCTTCATGAACTGCTCTCCGTTAATGCTACCAGTAGGTCGGTGTTGAGGTCGCATCGGTCCTTGGGGCATCTGGCCATTTGGTACACCGGGCATCTGCGGCTGTTTCGCCATCATTCCGCGGCCCATACCCTGAGCCGCCTGCATCTGAGCCTGCATTTGCATGTTACCTTGGAGTTGCTGTTGGAGCCGCATCTGATACGCCGCCATTTTCTGCCCTTCAGTCAACGTCTGGGGTCGCTGTTGCTGTTGCTGCTGTTGTTGAGCCTGGGTTTGATGCTGCTGCTGCTGCTGCTGTTGCTGTTGTTGTTGTTGCTGTTGAATTTGCTGCTGCTGCTGCAACTGAGCATACATGGCAGCCGGCATCTGGCCCATGGGTTGTCCCATCTGACCCATTTGCTGGGCCATCATGGGATTGCCCGCCATCGCATTTGGATTTGAAGATGGGCGCGGATTCGATGGGGACTGCGCGAAGGCTGGGTTGTAGCCTTGAGGCATGTTTTGCATGTAGGGATTCGGCTGGGGCGTGCCATGCTCAGAGGTGATGGGCGACGTCTGAGAAGTAAACTGCTGGGCGCCCGGGGAAAACGGGTGAGGCGAGGCCGTCGCCACCCTCTGGGGGACACTACCTGGGCGCATTTGGTTCCCCATGATGGGTGAGGGGCTTGCGTTGGCCGAGCCGTTGGTTTGGAGGTGGGAGAACTGGCCAGCATTCTGCTGCGGCATGGCGCCAGGCTGGAAGCCGGGAAAGCTCTGCTGCTGCGGCGTTTCGGAGCGCGACGTCGGGAGCATGCCCGGATTCTGCCTGGGAGAGCCGGAGATGGAATCCTCACGGGGCCGCGGCCGCTTTGATGGAATGACAGAATTGGTCTGGTAGACCTGGGACGCCTGGTAGCCGGCGGGCGAGGCGTGGCGCATCGGGCCGTTCTGCAGGGCCATCTGCTGTTGATTGGAAAACTGGGCGGCCGGATTGAACTGGGCCTGGTTGGCCATGAAGGCGGAAGGGTCCATCATGGCACTGGCAGCGCTGGGGTCATTCATGTGTGGGAAGCCGTTGCCATTGTGGTTCGGGACTGCGTCGTTCATCCAGGTGCTCATGGCGATGAGCCCGACAAGCTGTGCGCGGCGACGTCAGCGAAATCAGCAGGCACGGCGGCCAAGAGCCCATTGATGGGCGCAGGGATGGATGGAGACGGGGCCGTAACACGGCACAGTGGGTGGTTTGATGGACGACAACGTTGAGTCGCGTCGCGGGTTGGCGGAGAGAATGTATGTGTATGTGTGTGTGTGCGTGTGGTGTCGGGTGGGAAAGGCAGACAGCCAGACAAAGAGCGCTGGCTGGGGGGGCTTCGGGTGGGCGCTGGGCAGGTAGCACTAGCCATAGCAGGCTGGCCAGGCAGGCTGTTGGGCCACCTGCGTGCTGGGAGCGGCGCAGCAGGCGCTGAAGCCGGCAGACACCCAGACACCCAGGGACTCGAGAGGGGGAGCCACCTCTAATCGAGGTACCTCACGGGACGGCGGCAGACGCTAGCAAACGGACGTACCTAGTGATACCCGCGACGGGTCCGAGGGTGTCCAATGGCTGCTACTCGGCGCAGGAGATTAGGAGACAAATAGCGGCGCTCGTGTATGGATACTTTGCGCTGGGTAGGTCAGCCGCCGCGAGCTGGGCGTGTCGAAGTACCGGTACACCCGTCCAGCCTGTAAAATTATGGCCACCAGTTCCAGTGGATTGTAGCGCAGGGGCAGCGAGCGCGTGCTGGACTGGAGGAGAAATTTTCGGTGCAGGCGTCGGATCGGCGCTGATGCAGTAACAAAGAGCCACCTCGGCGGCACCCACGCAGCGCCCTGACTATCGACAGCTCGGGGCAGAAGCGATCGCTAGCCGTCGCGATGCGATAGAGACAACTCGGTATGTCGCCTGGGGGGCAGCAGAAGGCAAGGAGGTGCAGGCAACGTGAAGTGAATGGAGAGCCAGGTCTTACCTAAGGCGCGTTGAGGTGGATGACTGCGAGTTCCTCGCTGGATTGGCAGATTAGTTTCAGGCCGATGTGAAATGCTCCCTTCCTGAGATCGCTAGCCCGTTGTGGATTAGCGCTGACTGCCGCGAATAAGCCAAGTGGGTCGCCAGCCAATGGACGCGTTGCGTTAGTGTCGCGATAGCAGCAGTCGCTCTCCGTATTAGCAAAAAAGCTGTTTCCGCAGCTGTACCACTAACAGCATCGGCGAAGCCGCTATCAGTTTCCTATTTTGCAACCAGATGGGATTAGGCCGTGTTGAAGTGACCCGTTTGAGAAAACAGGTACTTTGTTGTTGGTTTTGAATGAGACCTTCAAGAAGAAATTCAGACCAAGGGCTAGCCAAAAGCGAATACTTACGTCGCAAGCACCACTCAACGGATTGTTGGATCGACGAAGCAACAGGCAACAGGGGTTTTCTCTTCTTTTTCTTCCGTTGGTGCAGAGTGTACTTGTGAAGTGAATGAAGATGTCGTCACCACAAGTATAGCAATGCAGTTGCTGTGGTCAATTCTCAAACAGCCGCATCGAAAGCTAATGCCTTTGGAGCACCCCGACGACCATTGCATTCTTGGCTTCCACAGGCAATATGGCGCCCTTTCCCGCCAATGTCTTCTTCCCTTGCTTTGTGACAGCGATTGGAGGGTTCAATAGCCTGGGTTTCGGTGCATCCACCTTTCAAGTCCGCGAAGGAGCATCAAACAGGCGCTGACCATAAGCATGCTGCGACGCAATGCTAACATCAGCCAAAGGGACTAAATCCAGTGGTAAAGCACATTCTGTCGAGCAAGCGATTCCTTCGGGGCGCACGCTTTTCGAAGACCACTCTGGCTCCAATAAGTGCATGAAGAAATGCTTCCCCCCTGGCCAGGCCCGGTTTGAGATAAGACAAGTCAGAAACATGTGGTTGCGGAATCCAGCCACTTCTCCTTGTCACAAAGTCGACATCATATCCCCAATCCTGCCCATGCGGGTGTGTTGAAGCGGATTAAGCTCGACTCCTGGCTGCACTATTGCTTTGGCTCATTTGCTGCAGCTCCAACCGCAGCGGTACTGGCGTCAATGTGGCGCCAACGTGGCTCTGGGGATTTCCTTGCCACGCAGAGTAGCGAGCGACCGCGCGCGCCTTGAAATCCAAAAACCACATCCAATTCCGGGCCAAGCTCCTGTCCAGTGTGCCGAGCCAATGGATGCCGCATCGCCTCTCAACCGACTCAGCTTCTTCGGTGTTACTTGTTGATAGGAATCGCCTGCAGGCTGACCAAAATAGGTGCCCAGGGCAGCCCCACCACAAGCCACGAGCCAGGCTTGGGCTTGTCCAGTTGGTTTTGTTTGGCTTAGACGCTCGCTTCGCTCCAGGTGCTCCAGGCAATTCCAATTTGCGTTTTGCAGCCGCTAAGGCCTCGCAGCGGCATCGAAGCTGAGCAAATCCAGCATGAGAGAGTGGGCATGGCGCCAGCCTGCTCCGAGTCGACTGGGATGGCACGAATCCTGGGGTCGTCGTGTCGCCTTGTGACACCGTTTGATGCCGCTGTCCAGTCTCCACAGGGTCAGCCACCCCTGTCACAGCGCACTCTGATGGCAGCGCCGCTGGGCCATGGTCGAGTCTCTCAGCGGCCCCTCCGACATGACCGGTTCTCGCATCGTGATGTTTTCATTTTTGGCTGGCCGTCGTGCTTTTCCAGGGGCGAATCCGGGCCTTGACGAACGCCTGTCGCCCTTTTCCTTTGCCGTTGGCGACCTGCCGCCGCCTCTGTGCTGAGTATTTCGCTGGCTGCTGTGCTCTTCCCGATTGACACCAGTCGTGGGGGGTCCTCCACACAGCGCTGGGTGAGGTAATCAGATCCTAGCCATGTAAGTGAGCCCGTGAAAGCAAAGACGAGCCACGCACGGCAACGCGCAAAGAAAATGGCATCGAAATCGACCTGGATAGGGCCGGGAGGAGGGGAGAAGAGATCATGAAAAGATTGAAATGGGAGGAAAGCCGGCGAGGAACGGGGGAAGGGGGGGTAGTTATGGGTGAGAGAGGCAGAAGGCCTAATAACCTGCCTACAATCTGGTACCTGCCTCGGACCTGGGCCATGCCATTAGCTCCAGCTACGGCTACAGCTACAGGTCAACGGTACCTACAACACAACCTGAACTCAGCGCATAAAGCTGGCACACAATTAAATTCTCCGCTGCCAGCGACAAACCCGCCCGCCGCCACTGATACCATCAGCAGCGTCCTCACTTGGAGTTCCTTCGTCATCCACGTCCCGCCGCGAGATCCAGGAAGACAAAGGGCAGGTCTCTTTAAAATCTTATTTTGCCCCTAAGCAGCTCGTTTGCGGTGGCAGCGCTCCGCAGCCCAAAGGGGGAGCAGGTCGCCTCACTATATTCGCTCATTTTTCTCCCCTGGAGCCCGTCAACTGAATCTCCTCACGCGGTCCTTCACCCCCACAAGCCCAGCACGTATCATGTACGAGTACTTGGATGGACCGCCCAACCGAACACCACCAACCGCCTGCCTGGCTTGACGCACCATCCCCCTTCCCTGTAAGAAATAGAGGAAAAACGAGGAAATAAAAAGGAAAATTGGCCAAACGGCATGGGCCATGTTTGACAAGCGTGCGGATAATGGCAGACTTGCTCCGGCTGTTCTCGTGAGCCCGCCGCTTTAGTGTGCGTCTGTGGGAGCACCGTTTGCTGATCACAGCTTGACGGCTGTCTGTGCGAATCAAGCAACAGTAAGTTGATGTTCCGTCACAAAACGCGCTTTAATCGTGGCCCAGAGAGCGAGTGGCAAACCGGCTACCAATCGCTTACCGCGCATAACGCAGACCTTTTATTTCACCTCCATCTTGGTTCTATTCAATCGCTCTGTCCGACCCAGGTTTTCCCCTCCTTTTTGCACGGCGGCCGTTTGGGGGTTGAGCTACTAAGTTGTGTGCCATCATGCGTGGCCTGGGCTGGGCCTAGCCACGCTCCCGTCATTCCGCTCTCTTGCCACCCACTTAATCAAAAGAAGCAATGAAAAAAAGAAGGAAGTGCAAGACGAGGTATTAGAAGGCTGGGGTGGTGTTGGCTTTAACTGTGAGCTTTATCTCGCCGACGCTGCGCCATGTTACCTGAGCTGAGCTATAGCATTCGGTGCTTTTCCACCCGATTTCAAGATGCGCTACAACCAACGGAACGAGTTTCGAGTGCGCCGGCAAAGACAGGACAAGAGATGCTGCATAATGCGGTGACATCTCAGAACGCTGGTATGAAACAACAGGCTGATTTCGTCATGGATCTAACTCACAGCCTGTGCTCTCTTTTCTGAGTTTTTTATGCAACCTCTCTGCGAGCTGCTCCAGGGCGGAAAGTATAGATGGAGACCAAAGACCCCCATCCCGGCGCTAAGAAGGAGTCCCGCGAGCGCTTTGATGCTCCAAGTCTGTTGCTACATACAACCAGCCGAGATTACCTCCGCGACGCCTCGCTTTGTGCCGCGCTCACAGCCAATCCGCCGTTTGTATCCTCTGGCTGGCGATTCACGAGGAGCACTGCTTGGAACCGAATGCTGCAACATACTTGTACAGGTAGTTAGCATCCCCGAACCCTGGCGAAAGAAACCCGGCAAGAGGCACTTGACTATCAGCGGAGGCGTCGAGTATCATCCAATCCAAGGCACCACGACAGTCCTGTCACCAAATGTGCCGACCAATTCTTGCACTAGGCACGCGTCTGCAAGCCCGACAATTCGCCCATTGTCGAAAGAGACGGTCAAGGATAAGTGTCCAATCGCACAAGCCCCCGCATGCCACCAACACCGTCCAAAGGTTCTTTCCAAAGGTTCTTCAAGCAGGCCCTTGGGCCTTGGCCGACGCGGACCTCGCCGTTCTTGACAATCTTACAGTAGAGTCTCACTGCACTTTAGAATCTGCAACGGAATGTGCGACATCTACCAATTTTGCCCTGACAGATCGCTGCTCCGGACAGGCAGTGGAAGCGAGCGTTCTAGTTGGGAAGGTTCTAAAGAGCGACTTTCGTAATACCGGCAAATCTGTCTCGATGGGGCAGTGTAATCATCCATTCATCCCTCTTACATACAGCCACAGACTGCACCACTTGTGATGGGCC
This sequence comes from Trichoderma virens Gv29-8, assembly GCF_000170995.1. Taxonomy (NCBI): domain Eukaryota; kingdom Fungi; phylum Ascomycota; class Sordariomycetes; order Hypocreales; family Hypocreaceae; genus Trichoderma; species Trichoderma virens. The sequence goes on from NW_014013744.1 coordinate 882,895, forward strand.
AATGAAAAACACCAGATCGTCCGCAAATGCGTTGTTGCGTATTCGCACCGTTGTGGCCACCGAAAAAAAAACACGCCTCCATTTGTTCATTACATGGGCATTCCATGATCAAAGTCCTTAGGGGGCAACCTATTCTCTCCCAGACAAAATCTCCTGGGCTTCCCATCCCATCTTAAACTCTTACGGCACGAGTGTGGTGTGCACGGGAACTAATGCTTGTCCAGGGCTAGCCCACGCACCAAGAGGCGCCATTGCTCCTCGTGTGGCTACCTGACAAGTGGCTCACAAGTGGCTCTGGCCATTGCCTGCGAATACGATGTATCACCTGGGCTAGGGGTAGCATCACCATTCGGATAAGAAATGGCTTGAACACGTGCTTTTTTGCGTGCAATTCCTGTGCTTGTAAGCTGCCCAATGCCTGGGATTCTGCGTCGTGGCTGGCACCAGTTTGAAAATACTACCTGTAAGCCTGGGCCACCATACCTCGGCTTATACGGAGCACTGGCATAGAAATTCGTCTTCTCAGAGTGACGCGCGGCGTCTTTGCTGACCAAGAAAACATTATCAAGCCCGTAAAAGGCATGGAAATTCCATAAACATGTGGATTGCCATAAAGCCACCCTACAATGGAAACTCCCTCAAAAGCCATCGCAAGATACTTTGTAAAAACAGCAAAACATACAGGGTAGCATTATTATGTACAGGTACTAGTCTAAGCCGCCGCCACCCCTCCCAATTTCTCCTTAGTCTGCTCCAGCACCGTTCTAAGAGCCTGGTCCAAGTCTTCCAACTGCAGATACGTATCTATCCAGGCAATAGTCTTCTTCTCCAATGCAGCCTTGTTTGTGGTCGTCGCCAAGTATGATCCTAGCCGCTGCAGAACCACCCCCAGGCTTCGAGGGAACTCTGCTGTGTGTGGTGAAACGCCCAAAAGCGGTTGTCGGATATGGCAGTTGCAAGTAGATGGGTCGTTGGGGAATTGCTCGTCGAGAGCATCCAGCACGTGCTGAGATATCCTTGGCTGGACTGAGAGCTTGCCAAAGGAAGCGAACATGAAGTAGAACTGTTCCGCAACCTCGGCCTTGAAAAACGGCTGCCTCCGCGATATATCGAATATGGCCATTGGAATAGCACCGTCCATGGCGGGATTTGATCGAAGCTCCTGCGTCGTCTCTTTGTCGATGACGTTGCCCTGTGCTTTCGACGGCTCCGGAAGAGACAGGTCATTATCTTCGTCCTCGTCGTCACTGTCGCCAAGCAGAAGAAGGTCGTCATCATCATTTGCTGGACGAGGCGCTGGTACCTTTTCACCCTTGGCCTTTTTCTTCTCCATCTTGTCCAACCACTTCATCTCGCACCTTGCGTACTCGAGCCACAGCGTGCAGTCCGAAGAGCAGAACCGACAGCCTCTCATGAAGCAGTTCCTCGCAGCCGCCATGTCTCCGTCGCTTGCGAATCGATTGGCCGCCACCACCCACATCTCGGGATCCTTGGGCATCATTCGAAGGGCCCTGATCATGGTTTTCCGCCAGCGCTTCGCCGCCTTGACCTTGGCCATGTACGCGAGATATTCACGCCATAGCGCACCGCATGCAGGGTGTTTCATGACACTCCTATCGTAGATTGACAGCACGCGAGTCTGGCCGGCATGGGCGGAATTGAGGTTGCGGAGTTTCAGTCTCTGGCAGCGCTTGGAGCGGAGAGACTCGACCGACTGCTCCCACTGGGCGTAGGACGACCATTCGGACGGCGTGTTGCCTGGGGAGAGCACTCTGTGTTCGAAATCGTTTCGTTTTTGGACGATTGAGCGAATCTCATCCTGATTCGTAACGTTAGCCAGGTTCTGTTCCTTGCTGGAACCTTTCCGAGGAATTGCTCTCCCACCTTTGAAAATATCGATTTCTCCTCCCATTCTCGCAGCTGGGGGACCGAGCGCTCGAGATAAAATCTCGCCTTGTCTGCGACTCCAGCCATGTCGAAAAGACTTCTCCCAAGGTGGCTGCGCTTGGCTCTTGCGTTCTGTCCTCGCAAAGGCTGAAGCTGGCGTTTGCCGAAGTTTTCATGAGGCTGCCAGAAATTTTAGTGGAGCCTGTTTGAACCTGTCTATCTAGCGGGCCTTTGAAATTTTGGCGGGGCTTTCGCTGCCTTCCGTCATCAAGCTTACTAGCATAGGTTGTTAGTCCTGTACGAGATCAACCCGAGAGCCGCACAGCGACTAGTCCATTTTCGGAGAATCGATGTGAAACTGTCCGAGCATGTGTCGACGAGAATACGACGGATGCTGTGCATTTTCAGGAATTCTCTTGCTATTTATCGGTCTTAATTTAGCTCAATCAAACACTGCAAATCCAATCGATCATGCCAGTCATTGCAACGGCTGCGGCAAAGCTGACCTGCATGCGCAATGTCGTTTGTCACTGCAGGCGGCCTGGGGAGTTTTGTCGTCACAGCTGAAAACGGACTAGTAGGCTGTGTATTGACAAGCTGTGGGCGACATTTAATTTTGGTTTCAACCACAAAAAGCTCGCGCCGAGACGTGTTCTGCCCATCCAATCCTTGTCATCCCCACAGACGGCAGGGCACAGGGGGGCAAGTCGCCTGTTGACACGATCGCGAAAGGCCCTCGGCACGGGCGACTAAAAATCCAGTCTCTTATGATTTCAAACCTCCCCTCGTTCAACTCTCCCAGTCCTTATTTCCGGATGCTCCGGACGCTCTTTTGATTGCGACCTGCGTTTCTTTCTTTTGTCGCGATGGCGTCGAGATACAAGGACAAGGACGGCGGCGTTGTCCTCAGCTTTAATGGACAGTGGGTTAGCTGGGCGCATACGGCTGTAGCTTATAGTAAGTCGCCATGAGCTTGGAAATCGCCATTTGCGCAACCCAGAGGCCGAGGTGATGCCTTTGCTTGCTAACCTGTCGCAGCTGCATTCCTCAGTGCACTGATAGTCGGCGTTTCTCTGCATTACCACAAGATTGTACAGAATGAATTCTACGGATACCCGGATGAGTGGTTCCCATCTGTCTCTGCGACGATCGGGGACCGATACCCGGAGCGCTCATTTTTCATGATCTTTATTGCAATCACATCAGGTAGAGGCGACCGACGACCATTGTGCGAGGGGAAGCTGACTTGATTTCGCACGACAGGCCCCCGTTTTGCGCTCGTTGGCCTATGGTACATTTTGACTCGTAGGTCAGGTTCCAAGCTCCCGGGCTTCGTCGCCTCCATGGGTCTTTTGCGGACCTTGACTTGTGGTGGCTGGACGTACATCACATCTACGGACGATCACGATTGGCACGATATTCTCATGATCTCATACATCGTTTGCACTCTGCCGTGGACAACGGGCTGCATTGCATTGAGCCCGCCGAACCCCTCCGCTATCATGTGGCGCAAGCGCTTGGCAGGCCTCTTCTTTGGAACTCTGGTTCCTCTAATATATTTCTTCATCCAACACAAGGTGCACCGTGTAGCTGGAGGTATTTCCCCCTCTCCAATTCATTAATTGGCAGACGCCGGACTGGGTCTAACGATAATCTAGCTTATACGACGTATGCCTTTTTTGAATGGGCATTGATTCTTTTCGATGTGGCCTTCGATGCAGTTACCGCCCTCGATTTTAATACATTTGAGATTTCGGTAAAGGATGTCAAGGGAATCAGCAAGGGGTACGTGCAATGGCTTCCCAGATAGAAACTTGTCTTATCAACTCGTGTCCAATGTAACTATTCTCCGAGAACACCTCTAATAAGCCTCTTTTCTTCGACAGTGAAAACTATTCTTCGGTCCCATCTGCAGTTTTGGAGAAGGAGTAAGTTCATCCATGTCTAAGCGCTTAACCTTGCAGTCGCTTACAAGTGGGCGATGTTAGAAAAGAGCAGATTACAGGTGGCTTTTTCTCCATCCGATTTACCACTGCCGACGCCCTGGACACTGCTGCCAGCGTTTACCATGGGGTCAGTTGCCTAAACGCGTATTCTTATGCTCAACTCTATGCATACTAACTCGTTGCAGTTTGTCTTCTGGTCGATGCTTACCAGTCTTGGCCTTGTCGTGTGGTGTAAGATTCCCATTTCTTTACCTTTTTTTTATGAGACCCCTGCTCTGACATGCATCAGACTTCCCGCTCTGGCACATGGGTATTTCTGGCTTCGAGGCTTTCGTCATGGTGACTGTTGCGCCATCACTTTTAGGAATTGGACTCTTCCGATCTTTTGTTGTGAGCAATCTGCGACTGGTTCACCTTTTGTCGCTCAGCGGAGTTGCTGCATATCTCGTTCTCGACCCGGTCCTTCGTCTATGCACAGTTGGCCTCGGCGTTGGGCTTTCCTGTCTTGGTTGGGCCAGCTCTCTGCACGCAGACTCAGTTCATAATGTCCGACTGGAGACCAAGCTGCTTGGATGGATGATTGGCCTGATTCTATCGGCTACACTGAAGTTTGCCTGGACGACAAACAACCCTATCTGGCCTATTATGCATGCCGCCAATGGCGGATGGAACGGCATCGGACTCGTGCTCGGCATCCTAGCTGCTCTTCGATTTACCAGAAAGGGTCCTCTCACCGGCGGCTCTTTGTCAGATGAGCCAAAGCAGCAAGGCTCAAACGTTCTTGCTGCTTTTGGCATTGGTGGCTTGTTCTTCGGCTTGCATTCATTGTTGTCCGACACGAGCACCATGATTCTCTGGGTATGGGAGGGCTATCCGATCCGAGGACCCTATTTCTCCACCCATGGCTGGTTTACAGTCGCTGCCATGTCTGTGGGCATTTTCTTGGGCATCAACAGGCCAGGCCTTGCGGGAAGCTGGGCCCAGTACGCGGTGGGATTCGTCAGTGCTACGATCTTGACTTTCTTCACTCATTGGTTCGGTTACTACGGTGGTCTCGGTCTGGCGGCATACCTCATGGCGGTCTCTGTGCCCCTTATCACCAATGCCGCAAAGAAGGACCCGGCGGTGACATTTGGCCTGGGCTTCTTGTTATACAACTTCCTGGTGCTGTTCCATGTATGGGTTGTTGCCTACGCCTTTGTCCCTGGTGGCCCACTGGTTCGTGAGCACACCGATTGGGTCATGCTTACTACAATGCTGATGATTGCTGCCGGTGTGCATGATTTCAACTCGTCGCGGCCACGACACCAACCTGCTCGCCGCCCGTCGCCTTCACAGCATAAGAAATACTTTGGGTTGTCAACCATCATTGTCAACATCTTGTTCATGTGTGCAGCCTTCAGGCGGTTCCCTACCAATGATTATAAGCCTTACCATCCTGAAGATCGGATCCTGACGGCAGGCATCTGGACGATTCACTTTTCTCTTGATAACGACATGTGGTCTTCTGAGTATCGCATGCGTGATCTGATTAAGGAGATGGAAGTCGATGTTATTGGTCTTCTGGAGTCGGATCTGCAGCGCATCATCATGGGCAACCGAGATACCACCCAGTTCCTCGCCGAGGATCTAGGCATGTACGTCGACTATGGTCCCGGCCCCAACAAGCACACGTGGGGCGCTGCGCTCCTGTCCAAGTTCCCTATCGTGGAATCCAAGCACCACCTCCTGCCCAGTCCAGTGGGTGAGCTGGCGCCAGCAATCCATGCTACTTTGGACGTCTACGGCCAACTCGTCGACGTATTCGTTTTCCACTCTGGCCAGGAAGAAGATCCGGAGGATCGCCGACTTCAGTCTGAGTACCTTGCGAAGCTTATGGGCTCAACGGATCGGCCGGCATTCTTACTCAGCTACTTGGTGACAGAGCCGCTTGAGGGCAACTACAACACCTATGTAAGCGACACATCTGGCATGCATGACGTTGACCCAACCGACTGGGATCGATGGTGCGAATACATCTTGTTCAAGAACATCAAGCGTGTTGGTTATGCTCGCGTTAGCCGTAGCACAATTACCGACACAGAGCTTCAGACTGCGAAGTTTGTGATCCCACGCTCAGATGCCGAGATCCAGGAGCTAGCAGCCCAGTCGGCCGAAGAGCGGGATCATCGCGTGGAGGAAGAGGATGTGCCGGAAGGATGGCGCTATCCTGCCATGTTTAGGGGAGAGGGCGTGAGAGATCATCGATACCACGTCTTTGACGAACCACGTTACTACAACTAATTCGGTACCGGCGGGATTGTAAGCTTGTCTGGACGGAGTTACTTGGCGGTGATGGGGCGGTTGATTTTGGCTTTTTTTTTCTTCTCGCTTTTGATGGAGCGGGGGAAAAGGGAAAAATGGACTTTGCTACGGAAACGGCTGTTATTGATTAATGAATGATTGGAGAGGAAATACTTGTGTGATATAACTTGTGTAGTTGTAAAAATAATTGCAAATTCTTTCTTGATTTCAAACCAGTACTATTTTCTCATTCGGGCAAGTACTCGTAGGTGTGCCTCGACACGCAATTTGACGTTATCAACCGATTCGATCCGTGGAACAGACTCTGATTTCCCGCGGGGTGTCTCCGACATCTCCCTTCGGGCTCTCAAATACTAATCTCTCCATGCAGGTAGCCTATCACTACCCCTCACAGGCGAAGCACGGAGTAATCATGCCATATCTCACTCCCTTGAGACCTTGATGCGGATCCTGGAATATGTGGACACAAACCGCAAAAGCTCCACTCCTCTCCGGTCCGAGAAAGTGGGGAGCGAGGAGCAGTTCGCATCTTGGGTGCCGGCGGCATCCGTTTTTTGCCCTGGAAACACGCTTCTGTGCTTGATTCAGGGAGCGCGGAACGGGGCGGAATTGATTCCAAGGCGCGGCTTCAATCGCCTCTGGCCCTCGTTTCGCTTTAGCTGTTTTTTATTTTTAACTTTTTTTTCTCTTTGGTGTGTTTTTTTTTTTTTACTGTTCCGGAGCCAATTGTGACGAGTATGATTATGCACGGATGGATGGATGGAAGGGGGAAAGGCTTATCGCTTTTTTTTTTTCCTCCGCATCGTTGGAGAGGATGACGTTTGTTCTTTTTCGTGGGTGGTTGGCTATTGCCCGGAGACTTAATTTGAATTTGGATATTCGCGGCTTGGGCAGCCACGTGTCGCGGTGAAGCTGAAGGTTAAGATACGGGTAGGTAAGCTTGGTGATGCTGTACAGAACCAATGAGGGAGAGCTGCGTAACTCTGTTTGTCTGCGTGCTCCCGCCCTCTCATCTCACCGATTCATGTACAGTACTCGAACTCCGTTACTCTCCATGAAACCCCGTCCCCGTGACCACGACGCGACCCAGCTTGGGCCAGCCAATAAAGCCGGAAGCAGTGATGCCAAGGGGAATCTAGATCTCCCTGCGCTCCTCCACAGCTGCCCCCAATTACACACGGAGCAATTCAAAGCGAATGGGAAGTAATGCTGGGCTCCCCCCCGCACAGGCCCCAGAGACTCGGGCGTCAGACCTTAAACGTCCCCGCCGAACCTAAGCGCCAGTAGGGCTGATTGGGCCACCGATGTCATCAGCCTTTGCCTGCAAAACCAGCATCGACAGCATCCATGGCTGTGTAATCGATAAGCTTGAGCTTGCTGTGTGCCGTGGAAAGCCGATGATGTAGTGTCGACGAGTTGATGCGCTGTTGGACGGGGGGTCTTGCGGGTAGGAAGGGGCGGAAGTAGAGGGTCGAAATGGATTGGTCTTTTTTTTTTATTTGTAGCTATTCTTCGCTCTGTTTTTTGGTCTTGCTTCTTCTCCTTCTGTCATTCTTTCTTTCTGGGCAGAGTTCTGTACGCGACTTTGGCTGGTTTGAACTTTTGCAGAAATGCTGTCGCTCAGCAATCAACACCCAGTCGCATGGCTGGGGCTCCTGCTCGGCGCAGGAGTCTTTTATGTAAGTTGTTCACCGGGGAGAGGAAATGAGATGAGTTGGGATGAGACGAGATGAGATGAAAATACAAGACGGAGGGTTTTGGAAGAGCCGAGCCGAGAAGATGAAGCTGGCAGTGCTAACGCGAAACCAAGCTCTTTTCCTTCGTCGTCTATCGCATCTTCTTCCACCCTCTGGCGAAATACCCCGGCCCCCTTATCGCCAAGCTCACGGACGGCTACCAGCTCTACCACGCCTGGAAGGGCGACCGCCACCTTCAATTCTGGCGCCTGCACCAAAAATACGGTAAGTCGCAAGACACAGCACTCGATAAGATCCATGGCGAAAATGCCAATATTCGTAGGTACATGTAGCTAACACGTTTGGCTCACAGGCAAGGTCGTTCGCTATGGCCCCAACTCCCTCTCATTTAGCACCACCCAGTCCCTGAAAGACATCTATGGCTTCAAGTCCAATGTCCGCAAGGCAGAATTCTACAACTCCTTTGCCCACCCCGTCGCCAACACTCACAACACTCGCGACAAGGATGTTCACGCCCGCAAGCGTCGTGTGCTCTCTCACGCCTTCTCCGAGAGTGCCATGAAGGAGATGCAGCGATACATCCTCAACAACGTGCGCATCTTCTGCGAGCAAATTGGCCTTCAGGATGGTACTACCGATTCCAAGGGCTGGACTCAGCCGCGAAACATGGCCCACTGGTGCAACTACCTTGCCATGGACATCCTTGGTGATTTGAGCTACGGCAAGGCGTTCCACATGCTGGAGAGCCCAGACAACCGCTTTGCTCTGGATCTGGTTGAGGCTGCCACTACTAGACATCTTCTTGTAAGTCATTCAAATTGCCAAAAGAGCGAACGCAGTATGCTGACTGTTGGAAAAAAGTGCGGCACCATGCCCATCGTTGATAAGCTCAAGTTGGACAAGATGATGTTCCCCAAGCTCGCCGCTGGACGTGCCCGCTACATGGCCTACAGCAAGGCCCAGCTGACCGAGAGAACCAAGCTTGGAGAGGAGACTGACCGCCGCGACTTCTTCTACTACCTCCTCAAGGCTCGTGATCCCGAGACTGGCCAGGGCTTCTCCACTCCCGAGCTGTGGGGAGAATCCAATTTGCTGTAAGTCGTCACCGGAGATGCTATTTATATATTATATATCATATGCGCGATAACGAACCGATGCTGATATGAAATAACCAGCATTATTGCCGGATCTGACACAACCTCGACTGCCATGGCCTCTACCCTGTTCTACCTTACCCGCAACCCCCATGCTATGCAGAAGGTTATTGAAGAAATCCGAGGCAAGTTCAACGACGTTGAGGAGATTGTCCAGGGAGCCACCCTTGCTTCTTGCACCTATCTCCGTGCCTGTATCGATGAGGCCATGCGCATGTCTCCCTCTGTTGGCGGTATCCTGCCTCGTGAGGTCTTGCCCGGCGGTATCACCATTGACGGCCAGTTCATCCCTGCCGGAACTGTTGTCGGAACCCCCCACTACAACATCCACCACAACGAGGCGTACTACCCCCAGCCATTCACTTATGCTCCTGAGCGATGGATCAACGGTGCTGTCAACCCCGTCACTAGGAGAAACACAACTGTCGAGGACGTTGCTGCGGCTCAGGGCGCTTTCTGCCCTTTTAGCATTGGACCTCGTGGATGCATCGGCAAGGGCTTGGCTTATGTTGAAATGACCCTGACTCTCGCCCGAGCCTTTTACCTCTACGACATGAGAAGAGCTGTTGGTGTTGCTGACCCCAGCGAGGGCCGCGCTGATCTGGAATGGGGCCGACACCGTCCTGAGGAGTTCCAGCTGGCGGACATTTTCACCAGTGCCAAGAAGGGACCTATTGTTGAGTTCAGGTTGGCCGAAAAGGCTTAGGCTGCTCTTCCGTCGTGTACGTTATGATGTTGGTGGAGAGATGGTGAGCGAGGCAGAATGCTCGCACCTACAAGACAAAACTGGAATTCCAAAGGTAAGAATGAGACCATGTACAAAGTATGAAGGAAGAGGCACTGGATATTCACGAGCAATCTTGATAAACTGCACAATGATTGAAAAATTAAATACGAAATAAAAAAGCAATAATTTTTTTTTATATTAAACCTGCCACATAATCGTGATTTGCGATATGCTGGATAGCCACTGAGTAGCTAACAGTGCCTACCTATTAATGCTGTCTGGTGACATTAGGCGATGTTGAGGGATGCCATAGAATCCAGTCTTTGGACCTGGGATGTGCATTCTTTAGTACGGAGTAGAAAGGAGTAGAAAAGCGCAAATAAAAATGAGATGGAGAAAGAATTGAATGAAGAAAGTCATGTTATTACCTGACGACAATTAAGAATAAGAGTATAATGCAGCAAGGATATTATTGATGTGATTATAAGCATGGAATTCATTTAAGCCGTGGGTAAACAAGGTATTTTCCTTATAAGCTACTAAGAGAGGTACTTCCAGTCTATAACATCTGCAAGTCCAAGATTATTACCTACAACTTTAACTGGAAATGAGACTTTAAGCTTTCCATCCCATTTGCAAGCCTGAGGTTCAATTCTGCTAACTCTGCCTGAGGCACCTCCTAGGTACCTATAAATGAGCTTGATGCCTGCTGTCTCAAAGAAAGAAGAGACAACCTACCTAGGTACCTATACATGGGACGGCGATGGCGGACGTGATTGGCCAGCGTCTGCCTGGAGGCGCTGGAGAGCCCACTAAATCGCCCAAGGCTGCACAAGGCTGGCCGGGCATTTGCTTTTATCTTTCCGGCCTATCTAATCGTCAACCTCCAATTGCCCAGACGCCTGTGTTTCTTCTTTCTTTCTCGCGACACCATCGTGAGACGACGTTGAAACGACGATATTTCGCGATGGCATAGCTGCTGAGACTATATTACAAACATCATCTTCCGCTGATTGCCTACTATGGCGGTGTGCAGATTCTACCAGCAGGGCTATTGCAAGTTCGGCAGTAGGTTCACCTTTCTCACTTCATCATTCTCTTGCAAGAGATGCTAACGCTTTGATAGACAGCTGTCGCTACGAGCACCCTAATGCCGGTGGCAATCGCAACCAGCCCGCGAACCGCTTCGGAACTTTGGGAGGAGCCAACACGGGTGGGAGTGACGGCGCGTTATGTAAGATGCACGCAGCCGAGTGTTCTTGATGGAGCTGACCTCGAGAAAAAGCAAAATACAGCATAACCCCCGAAGTTATTGAGAAGGACTTGACGACCGAGGCGCCTCAATGGATTCTTTCTGCGTATGCCCCGGGGCGAGACGCTCCAGATCAGCTCTTTGGAGGGTATCCTCGCGAACAGAGCTTCGAAGAGCTCAGACTTCATTATCTCATGGGCAAAGCCTCAGGGAATGAGCAACAGGCTGTAAGGGTTATTATTCCTATATATACTTCTATGGTTATTCTAATAAAAGTGTGCTCAGCTTAATGAAGCACAACAACTGTACCAAAATGCAAAGCAGCAGATGGAAGCCGCGGCGCGAAATCCGACGGAGGCGGCACGATTCGTCGTGGAAGCAGAGAACAGGCATCCGAACAGACTGGATATATGCAGAGAGGGAACCCAAGGCGCGCCGTTTGGGGAGTTTCAAGTCGGAAAAAGGTCTAATACTGCGAACCCATTCGGCGGCGGCACTGCTGCGATGGCGCCCACGATAAGTGGCTTTGGCCAACCCTCTGCTTTAGGACAGAAGCCCAACCCTTTTGGACAACCATCACAACCTGTATTCGGCCAACCATCTCAACCTTCATCAACATTTGGACAGCCGACGCAGGCGGCTTCTCCCTTCTCTCAACCATCACAACCGGCCTCGGCCTTTGGTCAACCGTCCGCGCTAGGAGCCAAGCCTAGTCCATTCGGTGCTCCGGCTTTTGGTCAGACGCCCCAGCCAAACACACAACCTAGTCCATTTGGACAACCGCAGACTCAAGGAAGTACATTTGGCCAGGCATCCCAGCTTGGACAGAAGCCGAGCCCATTCGGCGCTGCGGCAGGCGCTAGCCCTAGTCCTTTTGGACAACCATCAGCCCCTGCTGCCAATCCATTCGCATCTCCAGCCCAAAATGCTGGCAATCCGTTTGCTCAACAACCTGCTCAGCAACCTGCTCAACAACCTGTTCAGTCTCAGTCACCATTTGGAGCGCCGACTAACCAAACCTTTGGGCAAAACAATGCGAGCCCATTTGGACAGCCACAGCCACAGCAACAACAGCAACAGCCGACTGCTAACCCCTTTGCTCAAAATCAGACAAACGGCACATCTTCCCAGGCCAATCCTTTTGCAGCAGCCCAGCAACCTCCCCTGGCCGGCGCTGGTGCTGCCAGCAATAATCCCTACCCTCCAGGCAGCTCAAAACAACACCCAGATATCGCAAGCTATAGCTCAAAAACCATGGATGGGCGACTTGCCATGTTCAAGGGGAAACCTGTAACTTACCAGGGTCAGTTACCCGGGATCCGGGCATTCGACGGCACATGGACGCGGATTTGGTTCCCCAACGGGCCTCCAGGTTACAACAAGGATACGGAACTACCCATTGAACAATACAGCGACCAATTGAAGAACCAGTGGGCTGCCTTTGCTCAGACGGGAGAGTTTGCTGATGGGCTAATGCCAGAGTTGCCACCGCCACGAGAATGTACGCGGTGGGATTTCTAACTAGAATAGAAGGATGTCCAACATGGTCGGAAATCGAATGGATATGAGGTGGAGTCAAGTAATGGATCAATATGGCGTTTTTCGATACGGTTCTATGTTCTATATATAAGGCAGACAGTCTACGGCGTTAACAGGCTGCTTGGGAGAAGGAGAAAAACACAGTCACAATGATAATATAAGGAGACCAAATGGGTATATGTCTTGAACCAGTTTATTTTGTGCCTATCTGCCTCGAGGGCTGTTTCAATTTCCCTCGACGTCAGGGTATCGGTCACTCCAACATCTTTACGAGATTGGAGATTCGCTTAAGCAGCGATGGTGACCTCAACCTCGACACCAGCGTCGATGTTGACAATGATCTGCTTGACGACCTCGGTGGGGGCGTGGAGGCTACAGACGAGACACGGTTAGCAAATTGCGTACAGAGCACAAGACTCAGCAAAGGGTAGTTGACGCACTCAATGAGACGCTTGTGGATGCGCATCTCGAAGCGGTCCCAGGTCTTGGAACCCTCACCGCAAGGGGTCTTGCGGGGAGTGACGGTCAGGCACTTGGTAGGCAGGCGGACAGGGCCCTTGGCGCGAAGGTCCTTGTTCTTAGCACGGTCGATGATCTCGGAGCAGACCTTCTCGAGGACCTGGACCTTGCGAGAGGAGAGGGTGATGCGGATCTTGTGGCTCTTCTGTAATCATTGGGGAAAAAAAGACGGCACGTTAGCGGGCTGCAGCTTCAGGGGAGCTATGCGATGCTATGCTGTCGACGCAAGTCGCAAAGGAGGAAAACTAACAGCCGGCTCCTGAACATCCTTCTCGTTCTTCTGGTAAGACATCTTGAACGGCTTCACGACTCGAACGGATCGTAATAAGTGGGTTGAAAGAGGACGATCTGCGTATCGGCAAAGTGATGAGGCCGGAAAAGTTTGGCGGTAATGCGAATGGTGATGTTTTTTGCAAGTTCGCAAGAATCGCGGAACTTTTTGGTGGGGTTGCAAATTGTCCAGCTAGGGCTTTCGCTGTGCGCTGCGCTAGTCCTGTTGCGGAGATAGCGTTCTGTTTAAATGAGGCGTCACGATTGGTGGATGCAGCTGGCTCGCCTGGGGGGTTTTGTGGGTCCGATTGTACTAACCGGAACGAGACCTCCAATGAATCATTCGGCGATGATGGGGGTCGATGCCTGTGAGAGGCTTCAGATGAGAGTGTTTATATTTAAAGCTGCTCCTGTCCCGGCCTTGGAACAGCTCATCATTCTGTTATATCCATCTCAGCAGCCATAATAGACCATCTTACTATTCAGCATCGAAAGACCAAGAAGAACGACGTCATGATTTCTCTACCGCCCTTTGCGCCGTTCCCAAAGGCTTCGTGGCGGCAGCGCATCTCACCCGAAGACTGGGATGCTCTATCGGAAGCGTGGATTGCGCTATCACAAGCTTATCTGGACCTGGACAATGCCGTGTTCAAACAGGCAGCTGCAGACAATGAGGCCCTGACGACATTTGTATCTACGTTTGTGGAGGAAACGGCTGTCGAGTCTGGCGCAAAGACAATATCACCGCGGCTGCTAAAGACGATCTTCCGCCTCATCTCACGGCTTTTCACAATATGTCCTCCGCCTCGGTTGCTGGACGTTCATTTCCTGGCCGGGTTTGCGAGGACGTTTCCGAAGAAGCACACCACACCGCTGCTTGCACAGCTATTCGCCAGTCACACTGCCCCCATCGAATCCTCATTACTTTCTCTTAAAAAGCTCCTTATCCCGCAACTCGACGCCGGAAGCAAGGGGGATCTCAAACTTGTTGAGCTGGAGCTCACACGCCTGAATCCCCTGCTACATGCGTCCCCCAATGCATGTATGCTTCTTCTCGCTGGATCCGACTTCTTCGACGGTCTGGTCACTTGCTTCCAGGTCATTAATCCTCCCCTGCGCAAGACCATCATTACTACAGTCTATCTATGCCTTATTGGGTTGATAGAAGTAGAGCCTCCTAAGTGGTCCATGGTTAGCGATCAATTATACGCTATTCAGGTCGCTGCGGAGGCACACAAGAAGGGGCCCCTGAATCCCAACGACTCTCTAGGGGCTGATCTCGTGACGAATACACCAATACTGAAGGCTTTGCTTCGGAAAATAGAGTCATCGACAGCAGCGCCATCTAACCTCAAGAATCGAATCACTACCCTGGAATCATTCAAAACGGGCATCATTGTCCGACCAAAGAAGTTGGTGAAGAGAAAGGTGGATAAAGGAAAGGGAGTAGAATCAGCCGAGGACGTGCATGCGGAGATTCATGTCCACCAGATGAGCCAAATCACCCATGTCCAGGACATATTCCCAGACATGGGAGCAGGGTTTATCGCAAAATGTTTGGATGAGTATAATGGCGACGTGGAGCAAGTGATTGCGAATCTGTTTGATGAAACATTGCCGCCCCATCTTGCCACTGCGGACAGGACAGAGCCATTGTGAGTTCTTACCTATTCTCTTTTAGTGAGATGAATTTTGTGTGATTCAGCTAACAATTTCCTTCTTACGAGAAGATCACATACGCAACCCGATACTAAAGCACATAGAGACCTGGCGCCACGCTTAACACCGACACAGTTACCCATTAGACGGAATGTTTTCGACGACGATGAGTTTGATCGGCTGGCAGTCGATTCTTCCAAAATATCATTTGGAAAGAACCCCGAGAAGACGGCTGATGACGTCCTCAAAGACAAATCTACAGCTCCAAACAAGGCCGCTATCTTATCTGCTCTCGCATCGCTCGACCCAGATGACGACGAGCGGGACGACACTTATGATGCCGCAGATGTGGGAGGCACCGTGGATACAGGCAACCAGGAAGCCGATGGCGTCAACGACAGCAACGAAGAACTTCTTTTCCGTGCCTTCCAGGCGGATCTCAGGATCTTTGCAAGAGACGCGGAGACGAGGAGGAGCGCTACTCGTGTGAAGCTGCGGGATGAAACGGGCATGGCTGACGAGGCCATCGAAGGATGGGCAGTAATGCTGCAGAGGAACCCTACCCAGATGAAGCGTCTGGAGGCTAAATATGCATGGAGCGGCCAGCAATCACAGCTCGAGCGCACTTCATGGAGAGCCAGTCCTGCTGGTTCAGGCGCAGAGGAGAGTGATCCGGACGGAGGCTCTAATAGAGGCGGCAGAGGCGGGCGGGCGAGAGGCGGACGCGGGCGAGGAGGTCGCGGCAGGGGAGGGAATGTTGCTGGACCGACGGGGGAGAAGGACACGGAAATGGCTAGGAAGAATAAGGAGGCGCATAAAGGAGCGAGGGCGAACCACCATAGACGGGATGCAAGGGCGAGGAAGATGGCTCGCGGAGGGTTTGCCGGGTGAAAGGATTATAGCAAAAGGATTACTCTGGTAGAAGGAGAGTGGCTGCTTATAAGAAAGGGACATGAAATATGAATAATGAGAAACAAAGGTCAGGGGTATATGTAATACAAACTTGGCTAATAGTTTCATATTTGGGTGATAAACTTGTTTGGCAACCTTCTATAGAGAGCAATTACAGTGCGTAAAAATATCAAATGCCTGGAGATTTTTGCACTCATGAAATATATCGACATATAACTGCAACAAACCCAAGCGCCCTCCACAAAAAAGACAACGCCAGGCCAATGCCCCTTGAATGCCAACCCCCTTCCCAACTATTCATATTTCAAGCTTTTTACAATCCCTCATACAGTCCATCGACTACATTTCCAAGCATCTTCAAGCCATAATATTGAGCCACTCGCTTCATAACAGCCAACTTGCGTACAACCTCATCCCGCGACAGCACCTCTTTCCACTCACCGCTGCAAGTGCAATGCTCCATAAAGTCATTCACCCTCAGAGCACCGCACCGCTCACACTTGAGATCCTGACTAGCCCACTCCGTTGTCCAGCCCTCCACCATGGCGAGCAGCCGCTCCTCAATGCCCACCCGGTCAAACTCGCTGTTGCAAAAGCCGCACTGCCAGCTCTGTCCGCCGTTCTCTCCAGAAGAGCCAAACAGATCCTCATCGCGGCAGAGATCCAAATCCCGCGCCATCGTACAGCTGTCACACGACACTTGCAGTAGTTTCAAGCTCTCTGAGGGGTTCGTGAATGCTCCCTCCTTGGAAAACTCACGAACTTCAAAGAGTGCAAGCAGTTCTTTACGTAACAGTCTTGCCTCAAGCGTGATGTTCTTATCCAGAGATAGCACCTGCATGATTGACTTGACGAGCTCGAGAATCGGATTGCGCAGCGAGAGGTGCGAGCCAGGCAACGAGGGGAAGCTGTAGTCCTCTGCCAGTTCTGGATGCATGAGCTCGCGCTTCTGCTGGTTGATGAGACCAACAATGACCTTTTTCATCGGCTTTTCGAAAGCTTTACCCAAGATGATTTGAGCGTCGTCTTTGGGTTCTTGGTTCCTGTTCGGTAGCTGAGTGAGTCGTGGAGTCGAATCAGGGTCGTTGTTTTCCGGTCGTTTTAGTTTATGCATCAGCTGAATAAACTCAATTACCCAATCCTGGAAAATAGGCTGTAGACGGACGGGAAGGAATGTGGCCATCTGCCAATGCATAATGGTCTCCAGGTTCTGTTCGTCAGTCTCGGCAACCTCCTGACAGGCTCGGCCACCATAGTTGAACTCGTCGTACCAAACCAAGTAGTCCCAGTATTCCTTGATCTCCAAGTCGATGAAATGGAATAAGGACTTGCTCTTGATTGACTTGATAATGTACTGGCTATAGGCAAACGCATTTCCAACTTCAGCCTTGGTTGTCTGCAGGATCAGTCGGTTTGCACTGGCAAAGATGACCTGTGAACCGACCCGCCTGAAATCCGCCATGAGCTGCTGGAATGCCTTTCGCGACATCATTTGCACATAGTAGTGCAGTGCTCGGTCATACATGAACGAATCTGGGTTCTCAACCCACCGGACGAGATGCTGAACGAGCACATCGGCCATCGTACTGCCCTTGCAAGCTTCTGCCCACCAGGCCTTGACCATCTCACGAAGAACCAGGACTCCAGCGTTGGCAAATCCATTCTCTGAAGCAAGAATCTCTGATCCGTCGGCTGTAGGATTGAATGAGATTGATTCGGCGCCTTCAAGCTCGTTGATCAAGGATGAAGTCAATATAGTGTTGATGGCGAGATTGCGGACATCTAGGTCAATGCAAACCGAAGAAAACGTTCCGGGGTTGTTGATGCTAGGCATCTTGACCGTGTCGAGCGATCCGATAATATCATCTTTCTCATAGCCAGCGTGGTCTGGCCGAGGATCGGGAGACCACCACAGCACTACCCCGTTTGCCTGTAGCCGCCGGGCGTAGGCAATGTCAATCAAGAAACGAGGATCATCACGTTCGAGGTTGCACAGAGGGACATCGCCATAGCGCGCCAGGGCTGTGAGGTGCAAGATCCATGATCCAAGTCCCAGGTAGTGCCCGACCAGACGTCGCGCAATAACTGCTTGCCAGCCCAAGGGTGGCAGTGAGCTGTCGGAAGCATCGTACTTGAGCGGCAACACGGGGAATTCGCCCAGAATAGGAATATCATGAACTAAAAGGTTTCTCTGAGATGACTGGATAACCATCATTTGTGGCCGCGATTCGTCCTTGCGAAGTTTTCGGACTACATCGGCGACCTCTAAATGGGCCTTGCGCCGTGTTGTCACTTGGGTGATTTTAAAAGTGATCTTCTCTTGATACTTGAAGCAGTCCTGCCAATTCGTGCCCGCAGCTTCCTCTGCTCTTTTTGCTAGCAGTTCCGAATACAACTTTGTAATATTTGGGAGGTCCGAGCCAGAATCCCTTCCTTTTTGCAGTATCACAACGTAAGCCTGGTCGCTTGTGGTTGAGAATAGACCAAAAATCTGGCGATCTCCCGCAGTGATGTGCGAGATGTATATATAGGCCAACGGAGACGACTCCAAATATGTTCTTGGCTTAATAGGTCGTTTTAGGCCCATCAGATCGAATGCTTGCTCGAGACCCTTGCCAAGCACAGCTTCTTGTTCTTCGTCGATAGTACAGAGGTTGCCTAGCCGAAGCACTGCGCGAATATTCAGGGGCACCTGCTTTTCGTACACACCCTCTACACTAGGGTGATTGAACAAGAGGGAGAATTTTTCTGCTTCGTTAAAGTAAACGTCTTCCGGAACGGTGAGTTTGAAGAGATGCTTCGACTGATGTCCGTTGGGGAGAGTGTAGTTGACTTGTTCAACCTGACACCCTGCAATCTCAACATCAGGTAGTTCTTCCTTCTTAAGATTGAGGAAGACTTGTCGAGGAACGTTGATCTTTAGCGTATGGATCTTGGCATCAATCAAGACGTGCGCCGTTACGATGCCAGGGGTATCAGTGGCTTTGAGATGAAGCAGCTGCCACGTATTCATAAACGTAAGATGCGCCTGCTTCATAAATGTTTGCTGAATGTTGCTGCTCACGTTGCCCCTCCTCTCACCAAATAGCTGCCTTCTCCGAATACGTGCTTGTTTCTGCATCTTCCACTTCTTTTTCTGATACTGCAAGAAATCAACATAGTCTTCAGATGGATCAGGTATGACATTTGGTAACGTGGCTATGGGATCTGGCTCTTCTGCTGGCTCAGGAGACTTGCGCTTCTGAGAGGTCGCTTGAGGTTGGGACGATGCGATGAGTGCGCCGAGCTGTTTTGGCTTCAGCAGCTTGGAGCCAAAGTCCTCCATGTCTTCCGCCCGAGAGCCATTAATATTCGTAATATCTGCCAGCGGCTCTTTGCTGGTGAAGAGATCCGTAAGCTTCTTTTGCTTCATCTTGTCATCTTTGATGTTTATCCTTCGCTGAAGCCAGTCGGGATGAGGTACTCGAGGAACGGGATTGCGGACTTTTTGTAACGCGGCGGGAATGGTAATGAGCTTTTGGATAACAGATCCTAGACGTTCCAGATAATAATCCCAGTCCAAAAGAGCTCGAGGGTCGGTATCTGCGGGCTCTTCCTTGAGCCACTTCTTCAAATACGCGCGCTTCACAGTTTCCTCCGCAGAGAAGATGGCAACGGGGACGGCTCGCTCTGTGACGGGTGCATTTCGTGGCCGAGAACAAATGATAAATTTACAATTCAGACCTTTGTCCTTGACCATTTGTTCACCCAAAAAGTCGGCAAGACGTCGTGCAGTCGTGATACTGGTAGACTTCTGACTGCCGTACTCCTCTAGAGTCTTGGACATGCTTCGATTTTCAGAAATCAGCTCCATCAGCTCTTCGTCTGCGAGTGTAGATCCTTTATTATGCAATACATCCAGCCATTGGTTTGCAACCTTGGCCACGGCGGTGTAACATTGCGTCAGATCTTCACCCTCCAGGAAAAACTTGAAGATTTGCTGCTGGAAGATCTTGATCAGCTTAAGCTCACCACGGCGCTTCACTTCGAATCCCTTCAATTCTGCCAGACTGCCATCGTCGTTGAACACGGCATATCGCTTCTTCAAATTTTTATCTTCCTCTTTTGATGTGGGCAGGATCATTGCCTTGTACGGGCCGTCGACTTCGAAGAAGATGGAGTTGTCGCTATGAGTTTCGTACTTGAAAGTTTTGGGGTCCACCAAAGTCTGATACTGGTGGTTGGTGAACTTGTCGTGCACAAGGTGGTTAAGCATGACGCAAGGATAAGATATGTTCATTTTCTTGCCATTCTTCAGTTTGAAGGAAAAGTTCTCCGGGAAGGTGGCGGGAAGCATACACCAAATACCATCGGTGTCCAGTTCAAGGGGTCGGCCGAGGCGCTCAACAAGCTGACGAGCAAGTTGAATAATGGTAGCTCCTGTCAAGCAAGTAACACCTGCCATTTCCATGGAGTACCAACGAGACCCCTTTCTCATAACGTATCCGTAGAAGGAGTTCAAAATGACCTTGTGTGCAAGCTGCAGGGAGTCATACAAGATAATCATCTTTTTCGCATCGTCAATCTCATTGCCGGGGGCACCAGACGACTTTAGCGCGTCCGTCTTTCCTTTCCAGACTTTTGCCTTGCCCTTGTAGTCGTATCGACGATCTCGGAAATCACGGACAGTGTTGATATAGAAGGGGTTCTCTCGCTGACAAATGATTGCCTCTCGAATAATAGTCGTGGAGTCGTGGATTTTGTGGTATACCTTCTGAGAGTAGAGCTGGAGACGTTTCCTCACCAGGGTTGCCTGTTCATCCGTACTCAAGTCTTGGAATGTCCTCGGCGGAGCATTTGGTGTTTTACCGGGAAATTTTTCATTCTCAAGGGCATGTCGAATCATGTTATACTCGTCTCTTTTCGCAGGTATGTACTCTCCTCTCCAAGCCCAAGGCAGTCGTCGATCGCATGTTTTGCCTGGCCGATTAAAGTCGCAGGCCGCGCAATCTGATTCCGAAATCATCGAATCCGGCTGCAATCTGTTTGTCGTCATAATGTTTGGGTACATGGAGGCGACATCCAAATGATAAATGAGCGGCCTTTCGGTACGATTAGGAGTCTCTTTCAACTGCATTAGTTTGCTCATAATCTGTTGTTTGACTTCATCATAGTTGGTAACATCAGATAGAGATTTTTTCTCTTCGACAGTAATGACGAATTTGAGCGCATTGTCCAGATCTCGTAAGAGCTCGTCCACTGCACCTGGATCAACCGCGAAATTAACAGGGATATCAGACCGAAAGACTCCAGCCTCGATACTCTCGACGTGGCCACCGACATAGGTCTCCGAGTCGAGTAAATGACCGTCCCAGAAGGATTCTTTCGGAGTGACATGCTTGTTTGGCAGCACAATCTCCTGCTGGTATGCTTGCACCATCAGAAGCATTTCACAGAGTGTACCGGTTCCTTTTCTGAGGACGTCGTCTCCTCCCAATGGCAGAATTGTGCAGAGAGAGAAGATGAAGGGGTGTACATATTTCATGTACAAATAATAAGTTGCGACGGCATCGGAAACCGAGTACTCGGCCAAGGTCTGTGGTCGCTCCGCTGCATATGGTGTCATCAATTCTGGGTCGAGTTCGTCGGGGTCGTATCCCAGCTTGGCGACTGTGACAGCTTTTAAGCCTCGAGATCCCTGCGGCAGGTAAGAGTCTCGGTTGACCCAGTGAAAGCAGTCCATATGAACACTATAGTTGCACTTGAACTGGTCTTCGCTGTCTCTCTTCCAACCAATCTCCTGGTACATGTCGATACCGTTTACACTCGCTCTCGCCTCAACGAATGGCCAATCGAAAAAGTCACCGTTGTAAGTCGCAATGACAGTAGGACGCGCTTCCTTGATGTGAAGAAAGAACCTCTCAATAACGGACTTCTCATCCGGTTCGTTGAAAATCATGA
The DNA here is from genome assembly GCF_000170995.1 of Trichoderma virens Gv29-8. Lineage (NCBI taxonomy): Eukaryota > Fungi > Ascomycota > Sordariomycetes > Hypocreales > Hypocreaceae > Trichoderma > Trichoderma virens. The sequence goes on from NW_014013744.1 coordinate 904,701, forward strand.
ACGGACCAGGGTACTCGGGCTTTGGTGTATAGTCGAAGTCACCAATGTCTTCGGAAATGATTTCTCGATTTGTGATCAAAAAGCCTTGGCCGTCAATCATGTATGATATCATCATAATCTGATCGGTCGCGGCATCGGGAAACTTCAAAGGGAGTTTTGATGTTTCGATATCGTATGCCATAACTACCGGATCAGCCGGCAAAGACCTGTCTTCGTTCAATGTGATTTTTGTGACGCCATGCTTTGCTTCAACAAAATACCACTTTCCGACTCTTATATCTAAACATTCGGTTAGCCAAGGCAAAGCGTTGCCACAAACAAGGATATATACCTAAGTCTATCATTACTCTAACATGGTATGGAACATCGTATTCGCGTATATCGACGATAAAGTCGCTCGCTTCAGAAATAGAATTGTTCATGTTTCGATCGTCATCTCGTAAATCATTATCAAAAAGGTCGAAGTCGCCATTCGTCCTGCAGTTATACGTGTTAGAATCCGCCAACCACCCAAAAGCACCTCTCCATAGCGGGCTATGATACTCACGTAGCAACCTCGGCATAGGCATCCATGGCATTCATGTTTTTCCTATTCTTCTCTGCAATCGGCATGATGTCTCTTTTCGCTGCCATCAGATCGCTGACATTGGCAAACCGAATCTCAATGAATGTCCGTCGGTAGCCCATCAAGTGATTCGGCATGCTGAGATCTTCCTTCTCTACCCTCCTGACCGATTTGACAACGCCACCGCCCGGTACTCTCTTCAACCACTCTTCAACTTCAGACTCGCGGCCCTTTTTAACGGCAATTACGATATAAGGATCATATTCAACCGTAGCCTTGAAGGTGCTTCCATCCAGTTCAATGAAGTAGCAGTCTAACGTTGCTCGACCGCCTGGTATCCTCTCGTCTTCGACAGAGGTTGGTTGCACGTTTACCAGCCATCCTTCCTTCTTCTTCCCGCTTTCGTACCGGGCAAATCCCATCTTGTCGTCAATGCTCTGGGACAAACGAGTACGCTCCCACTTTTCGTCAGCAGAGGTGCCTTCGGCCCTTGAGGACGCTGCGAAAGTCCGGGTTTTTGCGCCATGATATGCAATTTTCCCTCCTCTTTTGTAGCCCTTTGCTGGGCGGCGAAGAGATGTGTTTGGCATTTCGGAAGACGATTTCTTAGACGGGACCACTGCCGAGATGGCAATATGAGAACTCGAACTTAATCGGTTGATAGTTCCGTCATGGGTTATGGCGTCCTGCAATAGCTGCTATGGTATTGAGGTTCGCTTTGAGCAGCTATTTGTCGTCTTGGTTGATGGTGCAGGGCAAAATGCACAGCAGCTGTCTGGGCTGGCAAACAAGGTCAAGCAGAGCCCTGACCAAGCAACAATTAGCCTGCAAGGATGTTTCGTGAAGATGTGTGTCAGGGAGACGCGCCGCTACGCGTGCTACGCGAATGGACCTGGCTAGTAAACGCCACATCTTTAATTGATTTTAGCCACAGAGCCGATTCGCACAGCCACAGCCCACTACGAGCAGCAATTCTAGGATAAATCGTTCGAGCGTCATAACTGCCGCCGGTGAATAAATAGCTGCGCCAGTGCCGTCCATGCCACCAATTCGACAAGCAAGGTAGCCAGAAATGGCCCCGACCAACGACGATGAACGGCCCAATGCGAACGAAAAGGTCCTGCATGTGTGGTCCAAGCCGATAGCAGAGGGCGACCAGGTTCCCGGCCTTCAAGGGTCGGACAAGAACCCGGACGGGACTCCGAGAGGTTCCAAGTCTGCCTTTGCAGAGGCAGTCTCAATGATCAAAAAGGAGGATTTTACGAACGTAGCAAACACACCCTGCGCACGACAGGGATTGCTGACGGGAATTGGCGCAGGCGCTGGCTTGGGCGGCTTGAAATTTGTGATTCAAGGTATCCTTCACAGCTAGTACCTGTTTATACTGCATGTCAAGTGTCAATTCCAGTAGCTAACGTTTAGCCTTGCGATAGGCAATGCCGCCAAATCTGCCAACTGGGCGGTTGGCTTCTTCCTTTTGGGCAGCATAGCCTCGTACGAATACTGCCAGTATCAACGGCGTGCCGAAAAGATCCAGATGAAGAGGCATATCGAGGTGGTCACGCAGAATAGAAAGGAGCAAGCAAGGAAGCTAGCTGAAGAGAGGCGTGAGCAGCTGAGGATAGAGGAAGAGCAGAAGGCCCGAAATAAGGCTTGGTATAAATTTTGGTGAAAGCCAGGGCAGATGAGCTGCCGTGTACCATTATGTGTATGAATAAAGACTCTATTTGGATGCTACGGCAATCTTCATTTCGATTCAATGTACGAGAGAAGAGTATAGACCGTATATATTGAAGCACTCTAAGCGCCAATGGAAGTATTGGCTAGACTGTGATTATTATCCTCTAACCACAGGCAAGCAACGCAGTGAAGTCTTGGGAAAACGAAGAAAACAGCGGAGAAGAGTAAAAAGTAATAGAAAGAAATCAAGTCAACGCCAGGCGGTTCACTCTGTAGATGCCGCCTATCATCCCATATCCTTGCTCCATCCCCAAGATCGTTGCCGAATCATTTCGCTCGTGTCATAAAGATATTGCACCCAAACGCCGCCATTAGTCGGGGATCATTTTGATATCTTTGCCCGTGCCCGTACCCGTACCCAGTATACTTCCCAAATTCGCCAATAATCAATGGTAGATGTTCATAATCATGCCGTCATAGTAACGTTTCTGCTCTCTGCGTCCATGAATCTGACCTTCCTTGAAGGCGGCGACTTGTGATCTCGCCTAGCTGAGGCGGCCAGCTCTCCTCGGCGTCTTTGACTTCTCCGGTTTCTTGCTTCGTTCTCTTCGCGCTTCCTGTATTCTGCCATTTGCTGTCGTCGTTTCATGACCCGTGCATGCGCAAGTGCTGGAGTGGGCTTGAACCCGACGCCGTTGATACCGGTGCCATCGTCATCTTTGTCATTGGGGTCGTAAATTGTAATTTCATCCTCATGCCAGGTTAGCGACGCACGCAAAGGATCTACGACTTCCGCCTCGTCATCGGCGTCTGACAGTCCTTCCTGAGGATGTCCTTTTTTAAATCGGAGAGGCGGGGTGCCAGCTCTCTTCTTCCTTGACTGGGACTCGGACAGGCGGTTGATGGAAGGATATGCTTTCTGCAGGAGGCCTTCAGACGAGGGTGGCGGCACTTCGAGCTGTGGCATGGCGCGATCGGTCATGTCAAGCACTGCGGTAGTTTCCATCTCCGGTCCCGGCAGCAGCTGGGATTCTGGCTGCGGCTGCACCAGCGCATCATCTTGATCTGGTTTATGGCGTTTCCTCGTAGACGCATCGGATTCTACGTCCATCTCATCAGCAGCCTCAATTACCGCGCCGCCGTTTCCAAGCGCAAGGCCGCGGAACCTGTGTACAACGGTCGACGAGCGAGGGCTGTTGCCGCCATCTTCTGGAGTGCCGGTCGTGGAGAGATCAAAAGTAAACTTCAGCGGCGAAACAGAGACGTCTGCTCCCCTTTTCCGCTTGGGCGTGACGTTTACGAGGTCTGCCATGGTTCTAGGGTTCTCAACTTGGTGGTGTGAGGTGCAGCGGCAAGGGTGACAAGGAGCAGGTGGAGAGTGCTGAAGAACAGCGTTAAGGCCCGTCAGCGGCGATCGTGAACTGGGGGCCTGAAAGCGGTCAAGCAACTTGTGCTGCCGGAAGGCAGATTCCGAAAGCAAGGACGAGGCCTGCAAGTGTTTGGGTGAAGGGCTGGATCAACGACATGAGCGACATCAATTGTCGTCTGCCAGCTGATTGGGCTGCGCTGGCCAATCTGCAGCACCAGCGTCACAAGACCTGCGACGCCGCGAATTCAATACAGCGCCACGTGGGAAGCGAGAGAGATCTGATGGCGCTCTGCAACAGGGCAAAAGCGGGCTGTGGGGGAAGCAGAAGCCCGCTGTAAGGTACAGCCTCAGCCGACGGCTTTAAAGCCCGAGAGTATAAAAGGGCAGGAAAAGTTTCATGGCTTAAGAGGGCAGCAATAATAGGCGGTTGTTGATAAGGTTGGGTTGCCCAAATCCTAATTTTAGCAAAAAGTTGTTCGATACGAGTTCAATGACTTAGAGGCCCCCCAGTCGAGAGAGCTACGGCGTGTTTGCCTGTATTCTGCTGGTGTCAGGAGCCTGAGCCCACATTCACCGTCTACCTCATGTGAATGCAAAAAGCTGGACTTGACGCGCCATCAAAAGAGACAGAAAATTTGATATTGAATGAAACAAGCACATCAAGAAGTGAGAGTGAATGCCAACAATATTGTGAAATCATCTGGACTGGAAACGGTATCCTGCATGCATCCAGATTGTCTCTACATGGTACAACCGCATGTTTGAGCTGCAAGTTTCCATCAGTTTACTTACTGCCTTAGAACTTGGTCACGTAAAGAAACGTGAAAGTTGTTTTAAGAAAAGAAAAGGCACCTAGTGCTAGATGGCCACTACTAGCTTCATAGTCAACAAAATCAGATGATTCATATCGCCAAGTAATGATAAAGCAACAAACGCATTCCGGCTATATTGCTTTTCTAGGCGTCGGATCAGGGCTCCAGCTTGGAGATTCTCCACTGCCAAGAGCTCCGAATTCTAACAGCTGTCTCCAACGAACCCCCAATTACCCCGCCATTGCCCCGCCGTCATCGATGCTTCTCACTGTGGCTGTGGAGTGTCGCATATCCGCTCAAACGGCTCTCGAGACGGATAAACAGGCTGAATGCGATCCTACCTCCAGAGAAATGGGGAATCCGAAACCACAATATATCCGAGATAATCGCCATTAGTACCCATAATCTCTCCATAGTCGGCGTCGTCGCATTCTTATTTTATTCCTAGGTTGGCATTTCCGTGAAATATAAACATCGTCGGGCTGGCCCTTCAGATTTACAGCACACTCCAATCCAATCCTTCACAAAACACGTTACCATGTCTGACGCTGCGTTCAAATTCCTGCCCCTCGGGGCCATTATCCAATCTTTCAAGGTCAAGGACACAAATATTGTGCTTGGATTCCCTGAGCAGGAGCAGTACGTCAAGTACAACTCAGCGTACTTCGGAGAGACAATCGGCCGCATTGCCAACCGCATCAAGGACGCCAAGATCAACAGCCTCAACGGCCAGGCGTACCCGCTTGCAGCCAACGATGACCTCAACAGCTTGCACGGCGGCAACGAGGGCTGGGGCAAGCGCATTTGGAAGGGCCCGACGGCTGTGGGAATCAAAGAAATCCCCGGCGTGGAAGGCTTGAGGGGTGGCGAAAGCGTCGAGTTCACTCTCCGCAGCGAAGATGGCGACGAAGGCTACCCCGGCGCCGTCGAGGCCAAGGTCATCTACACTACTGGCAATCAGGTGGTTGATGGAAAGGAGGTCATCGTTCTGGGTATCGAGTACGAGGCGACACTGGTTGAGGGCGCCGATGAGACCATCATCAACCTGACCAACCACTCCTACTTCAACCTCACTGGCGATGAAAACATTGAGGGCACCACCGTCACTCTTTCGACCAACAACCACCTCCCTGCTAAGGACGACTCTATCCCGCTCGGCGGCCCTGTTCCCTTCCCGGGTATTGATACCACCCAGCCCTTCGTCCTTGGTGCCACCGGACCAGCATTCGATCGCTGCTTTACAACCACCTCCAACCCATCCTCCGTCCCGATCGATACCCGAACACAGCCTCTTGCTCTCAACCTCGCTGCGTCCCACCCCAAGTCCGGCATCCACTTGGAAGTCCTGAGCACAGAGCCATCTTATCAATTTTACACAGGTGAATTAACCAATGTCCCTGCCGTGGAGGGTCTGCCAGCGAGAGGCGCACGAAGTGCTTTCTGCTGTGAGCCCGGCCGTTGGATCAACGCAATCAACGTCCCCGAATGGAGGGACATGGTCATCCTGAAGAAGGGCGAGACTTATGGTGCGAGAATTGTGTACAAGGCTTGGTCAGAGTAGAAGAAAAAAAAAAAAAAACGCCAGCGGCTAGCGTTTAGTAATGATGAGACTTTTTTGACTTGTTCCGAAGCTCCATTGCTCGTCCACGCGTCTCAACAAGGATATCTGCATGAATTAAAGAAGATAGGGAGATATACATTACATGATATCACGTTGGCTCGTTCCGTGATATCCCCAGTGGTCGTAAACTCAACGCCATGCCGCATTATCCGCACATTTCAGAACCCGCTTACTGAGTAAATCAAACAATAGAACTGACCAGCAGTCGCCTAATCAGAATCGCTCTCGTCTCCCAGAAATGCCAGATCCGCGTGAGCTTTCCGTCGTCTCGCAGCAAACGAAGTAGGTTCATCGTTGTCATCATCCTCGTTCTCTTCTTCACTTTCCAATTTGGCTTCCTGAGTAGCAGTTTTGGCCTTGCTTCTGCTGGCCCTTCCGCCGGAGCTGGTACCCCAGAGACGGTCCATCTCTTGGGCAGCCTCGACATCTGCCTGCAGCTCTCGCATTTCTTTGATCTCACGAGCCTTGGCCTCTGAGAAACGCCCATCCATGCCAATGTCTGCCAGCATTTTCTTTAGATGGCGAATTTTAGCCCCAGCATTGTCTCCATGCTGTTTGAGTTCTATATGCCACAACTTCCGAATACCGCATTTGGCGAGTTGAGATTGTAGTTTCTTGATTTCTGCATCCTTAGGATCATCTGGAGTGGCGTCCTTTTTAGCTGCTGATTTGGAAGCTTTTGGCTTTGGTGGAGCTTCCTTCTTCTCGCCTCTCTTGCGTTTTGTAGGCGGTGGTTCGTCAATTACATCAGAATACTCATCTTCCTCGTTCACCTCTGGTTGGGGCTCGTCCTTGGCATCTGGCTTCGCCTCCTCTGCTCCTGAATCGGGTTGAGCTTTTACTGATGGTTTGATCTCGCCGCCGGGGGTTTCTTGCTTTTTAGCAGGAGCAGAATTTCCTTTGCTGGAAGCATCGTGTTTCAATTCGTCTTCGGATTCCTCTTTCTTGCTTCGTTTCCGATTTCTAGCAGGTGATGGGCTTTCTTCTAGCTTGGTACCTTGATCATCAGAATCATCTGCTTCAGCCTTGCGACGTGATACAAGCTTCTTAGATTTAATACTGGATTCCTTCTTGGGAGCTTCATCAACGTCCGACTCTTCTTTCTTCTTGGCGGGTCCTGATGTTTTCTTTCGTCGCTTAGGCTGCGGGGATTCGATTTCAGACGACTGCCGTTTGATGCCAACTTTTGAATCTGATTCGTATTTTGGCTCGGAAGCATCTTCTTCGAGCAATTTGTCCTTGAAGAAGAGTATTATTAGCGGGATAGGTCGAAAAAGAAGCACAACGGCGACTTGTTTGGAAATTGGTAATACTCACAACTTGCTCCTTGATAATTGTCTTGCTTTTCTGCTTCCACGCCTCGCTGGTGAAAAAGCTATCATCTAGCCCGAGCTTTTCTTCAACATGCCGGCGCACTTTGTTGACGGAAGTACCGTCAGGCTCTGCGCTATACACCTCGCGAGTGCCCTTAATAAGTGCTTCCTTGAGCTGAGCGGCTGAAGGGGCCATGGCAGTTGGGAAATAATTCAGACGAATTGGTTCCGTGTCTTCTGATATTGCAGCGGCAACAGCAGCACGTGATGCATGCAGGATTAGATGAAGCTGCACTTTGCCGTTGTTGAACTTTGAGAAGCGCGTCTGCGACGCGATCGGGCTGTGATTGGAGAGATTCAATTGAAGCTGAAGCTACAAGCTGCAGTCGATATGGGGTCTTTGCGCTGGGCAAACAAGGTTCAATCCGCCAATGAGACTAGGCCGGATGTGTCACTGTGACCAATGATGTGGCAAGCTCGACTTTTTTATGGAACTCCAGCCTGAGGTTTGCAATGCGCTCTTGGTGGCGGCTGTAAGAAAATGGAATATTTTAAGCTCCAGTGAATAAGCAATTGGGATCGAATTTTGAACTCAACATCTACTATTCACATATCAATATCAATATCAATACCCAATCTAGTGGTATCGAGGTTATCGTCACGAACTGATCATACGCCCCATCTATAACCCTCTAAGAGATTGATCCTGGTTCAAGCCAAAGCAAAATGTCGGCATCGCTTGCCCCGGAGTGTAACGAGGTAAAGGAGTAAGTGTACTCACGACGTCCAATGGACCCTTTACATTACGCTTATACAGGAACAAAGGCGCTACGACACATGCTTTTTGAAATGGTATAGTGAAAGTGAGAGACGTCTTTTATGGTGATGTCTAAAGCTGGTTCCTGAACTTACACATACACAGAGTATCTCCGTGGTGCCGAAAAGGACAACAAAGAGTGTGCTGGCCTGTTCAACGAATATCAAAAATGTCTAAGCGTACGAAACTGGCCAGGGACGAGGAAAACGACACTACGATATCGTGCTGACACTTGGATTTAGGTTGCACTAAAGAACCGAGGCATAGATAAGCTTCTCGACGAGGCCCGGGAGGACAACAAGGAAAACGATGTAAGGTTAACAGCACCAAGGAGTAAGTCCACGAATCAGGCATGAGAAAGACGTTGTGGTTTTATTAATTGTCGGCCAGAGTAACAATGTTTGGCTCGATTCGTTTGCGGGGGAGAAGGGCATGTCCACAGATGCGCTGGCATGCGGAGAGGCTTAGACTTGTAACCTCGTATTTGCAGCTCAGATCCGTACATATAAATATCGCAACGTCGTTTTCTGGCGGCGTGTAAATCGAGAGCCTACGTATATCCTGGACGCAAACATGCATATCCGGGCCGCAGCATCGTGAGATACACGCAAGCAGAGGGGATGGCCGTCAATTGCAAGCCACGTGATTCGCTGCCAGGCGCGAACGCACCTCGAGAGCCTCCACTCTTGGCGGGCGGTTGGCTTTTTAGTGGAGGAGCTGCTCGCCTTGCACTTTTGGCTACGTGCCATCAGTCAGGGATAGCTCGCCAACCCTCTCGACTCGAATCCTCGCCTCAGCATATAGCATATAATCCAGCTTGCGGCTCGGCCTTCTGCTGGGCTTGTCCACCCTCCAGAGCCGTGTGTTGCTACTGCCGAGCTTAATTCTGCCAATCGCCGACGCCGACAAGACGCGCGCTCCTCCAACCATCGCCGCATCCGCAACCGCAGCCGCAGCCGCAGCATCCCACCTTGAATTCGAGGCGACAAATCACATCGATCCTCCTGCTCCTTTGGCCAGCGGCATGTCCTACAGACCGCAGTAGCGCTCTATGCACCCCTTCTCGACCGTGACCCTCGGCATCTTCGTCGCTGGCTACATCACCGCGCGTTGGGACCTCGTTACTCGCCTCTATGAACTGGCAATATTTGCCGCGGAATACGGAGTTGTTGTAAGTCGCAATGCCTGTACCTTTGCGCCACCACCACGCTTGAGCCTGTCTGGGCATGTCTGACGTCCGTCTTTTATTTTCTCTGCTTCTAGTTGCGCGCAGCCCGCGGCATTGTAGTCTTGACTGCCTTCTTCCTCGCCATCTTTGTGCCAGTAGCCCTAGTCGCAAGGAGGGAAACAAGACTTGTATGTTGCTATACCCCCCCTCCAGGACTGAGCTGCGAAGAAGCACCATCCAGGCTAATGCAACGTAACTACAGCACCCACGAGAACCCGGAGCTGGAATATCTGCGCGAGAGCAGCTCAGGCGACGAGGCTCCTTCTGAGTGCTGTGCCTCGTCTTTGTCGATAACCATCCTTTGTCATGGTAGAGCATGATGGGTTGATGAGAGTGTTTTGGCCGACAGACATTCGCAAATCTGATCGCACTGGTGTTGTTGTCGGATGGAGGAACTCGACACTTGATGTTTTTGTCGTCACCATTCTCGAAGATGTTGATGTTAGCTCTTTCATTGCTCCCCCCTTCTTGATGTTAGCTCATCGCTAATGGGTCGATCTGGCTTCTAGGCGCATAATGTCGAGTTCCATCTCAGGTCCGGTACGTTCTTCCGGAGTGGCCCCCACTCTCCGAGCCGGATTTACGACCTCTGTGGGCACTCGTCGATGCATGTCCTAGGTGTTTCCAATGCGGCAAGTCAAAGCGCCGTTGACCCTTCATGGGTATGCGCCAAGACAAGCACTAACAGCCGTTACCCTCGGATTTCCTGCGCCAAGGCCTCCAGTATCCAGCTCATCCTATATGATAGGCCTCACCCAAAGGGTATGCAGTACATATCCCTCAATCCAATTGCGTTGGCTTTGGGGGACAAAGGATCGCTCCCCGAGGATGTTACGAGCAGTGAAGATGACAGCGAAGAGGCCAAACAAGAAAGGGCAATCAAGGAAAATCGGCGCAAACTGGTCGAGAAGCTCAAGCAGCACAGCATCGTCAGGCGAGTTGCCTCCGCTAGAGATAAGGCGCTGCCAAAAATCGTTAATCAAGTCAACTGGTCCTGGGAGCTGGAGCAAGCGTTGCAGCAGAACGTGGGACGGCTTGGCCCAAGACCGAAGCGAGGTCTTAGTGTTTCGGAGAGGGTAGTGGAGTCGGCCACGACAATGCGGAACTATGTGCTCGTGCAGTTGTGGACTCTGTTTTCAGTATACCTCTTCCCGATTGTGCAGAAGGCTTTCATCCTGGTACTGCTCTTCCATAGGATGGTGGCGGAAATCCTACTCATCATCCTGGAGTTTCGAGCCAAACCGGGATATGCCGCTCTCAAGGATATCTCGGCAACCGCCCAGCAGATTGAAATTCGACTCCAGCAATTCTGCTACTGGCCCATGCAATATGTCACCCTCCGCCAGCGGAAGGCCAATTGGGCAAGTGTCACTACCAGCCATCCAGACTACATCCGTTTCTACAACAGCCTGTGGCTTGTTGCCAACGATGTAATTATCGGCATGGCTGTAGGCTCGTACATCATTGAGCACAAGGACTGGGTTGCGGATCAAATTCGAGATCTCCTGCGCACATACACGGTGGAGGCTCTTCAACGCGGCATATCGTGGCTTATGGGATGGCCTGCAGGCCTGAAGCTGAATGGTGAACTGGCTGCCTTCCTTGGAGATCTGTTTCTCTGGGTCATTGACTATTGGTCAAGTAAGTTACAATATGCTTCCCCCGGTGGAATTTCTACAAGCTGACACAGTCTCGCATCACAGGTTGCATTGAGACGCTAAGCCCCATGCTGCCACACATTATTTGGTTCATTGGGTTTTCATCTTTTGCAGGGGCAAGCATGCCAATCGCGATGTTCTCAGACTTGTTGTCGGTCCTCACTATGCACATCTACTCCTTTTATCTTGCGTCTGCAAGGATATACCACTGGCAGCTCACCATTTTGCGGTCTCTGTTCCATCTGTTTCGAGGGAAAAAGCACAACGTTCTCCGCAATCGTATCGATTCGTGCGATTACGACCTCGACCAGCTGCTGGTGGGAACAATTTTATTTACCCTTTTGTTCTTTCTTCTGCCCACCGTGATGGTCTTCTATCTCAATTTTGCAATTGCTAGGATGATCATTATATCACTCAAGGCAGGCTTTGATACGTTGCTGTCATGTTTGAATCATTTCCCACTGTTTGCCTTAATGCTGAGGTTGAAGGATCCAAGTAGATTACCTGGTGAGTACAAGATGGTGCATGCTTTTCACAGGAAATAAACTAACTTTGATCAGGCGGCATTCATTTTGAACTTCGAGATACCCATGACTCTAAAATCCCCGACACTAATGATAAACTTTTTAATGAACCCCCTACTTCTATTATCTATCTCAAGGTGAGAGCTCTCCTATCTTGAGACTTGCTGGGAAGTTGGACCCAACTAAATATGTGCAGAACATCCCCCTTCCCTTTCACGACATGTTCCACCAATATTTTCAAATGGCTCACCGCATACGCAAACACTACTTATCACCACGTGTGTTGTTGTGTTTGGTAACTGGACAGTTTGTCCCCCCGATTAACAGGAAAAATCTGTATAGTTTACAGTACAGCATGTTGCCGGCGAGGAGGGCGACTGTGTGGGAGATGTGGCGGGCAGTGAATATGGAAATTGACATTCCCCAGAAGAAGCCGTTTCAGTTACCAAACATTCCCGGTTTGCAAAATGGGGGTAAACGGCCAACAGGATTTGGTAGGACTAGGTCACGGGATTAGAAAAAATTAATAAAGAAATATGGTTTTTTGAGAGTTGACCTCCAAGAGTATGTGTCTCCGATAACGTTGCGCCTCAAAGGGGGCTTACTTAGTGTTTCGCCGGCATTTCAATTTTAACCCTTAGGTACGTTTTCTTAAGGAGGCGCAGCCTAATGACAAATACTATTCCACGGCAGCAATAAGGATGTTGAGTATCAATGGAAGTAATGTTCTGATAAGGACTATGGATGTCCGATGGCGTGAACACAAAGGAGTGATGGGCCAAGGGCTTGCCGATTCGACTCCATATTTGCATTGAGGCCATCTTGGAGTATATTGGTCCCAGCAAAGTCGCGTTTTTCCCAACCACCGAAACACCCACAGATACTTTGGCAATTATACTTCAACTGGCTGAATCATATATGAAGGTTTGGGGCAGGTCAAATGGGCTGAGCAGATTGGTGGCAGAATCCAAAGAAACCGAGTGACGCGGTATGGAATAAAAAGGTTACAAATAGCCTTCGGGCAATAGGTACAAAACCGCCCTCTACCTCTTCCTACAATCTATAGCATCGCCCTCAGTCCGCTGCAACTTCCTAAGCATCGAAGGGTCCTTCGCAGGAGATTGTTTATACACCAACACCCTTACATCTCGATTCAAAATGTCGTCCGAGCCGGTTTCAGAGTTGTCAGAACTCGCCGAGATCTCAGCCATGCTGCTACGGCTGTTAGACTCCGAAAATGACCTGCCTGATCCTCGTCCCTCAACACTGGCAGATATCCAGAGGGACCCGACGCCAGAAGAAACAAGGCCACAAGAATCAGGAAAGCAAACGATCCCAAAGATTGTGTTGACGACTCCAACTGGACAGGAGATGGCCATTTCACCCCCAAAGAAGACGGTTCACTGGCCAACCCGTCCAGCGAGCTTGATCCCTAACAAACGTCGCGTACGGGATACTGCCAATATCAATCGTAATGGAAAGAAAAAGCCCACGTGAGTCCACTTTAGACGTCCCAGTTATCCTCTTAGACTTACATGGACCCCTCAGAGCGTCTCAGCCAAGCTTGACCGAGAGGACCACAGGTCAGCATCGCTCCCGAGTCCGGGGGTGATAAACCGAATCAGGCAAAAAGCTCGAGCTGTGAATAGAAGAAAGGAGGTCGGATTCAGGATAGCGACGGGGGCGATGAAGAGGACCTTTAAAGCGATCCGCGCGATGCCAGTGACAAGATCACGCTCTGCAAATGGTACAAACCCACATACCACCATTTAGTAGGTACTAACCTATAGACAGCACTTTCCGTTTCGGCCTAATCCAGATGATTGAATTTCCTCTAGATTACGGTACTACTTGCTTCAGCTTGATGCTTGATACGACGTCTCTTGGAAAAACGAATACCTCAGGCATACACATTCACCAAGCAGAAAGCACGTGTGTTCAAGCTTCACTCTTACAATTAGCAACTCTTTCCTTCACAAACCGCGTATCTCTTTGAACTGTCTCCCTAATGGTTCCTAAGCAGGATATCCACGAAACTTCTATTTAATAATCCTCAGAATGCCTTCTCTCTGTGGCCGCTCCGGCACATCTATTCCAGGTTAGACTCTCGCAAAACAAACAAACTCGGGGACGACAACACTGACATTATTCTGCAAGCTACTATTGTTTACTAGATGACGTGTCTCTCTCCATCTCTCTCATTGAACATTTGAACTCGGTATGATACCTTAAAACAACATGTTGGACTCATGCCTAACAAAGCGTCAGCATCTTGGATCTCAAGCTGTGCAGAAACGACAACATACAAATTCTTCTGCGGCAACTTTGTATCGTCGATCATTGGCAGCCTCTCTCTCTTCCCCTTAGCGGTCGACACCCGCCATCTCAGTGTCTTCGTCCGCACTCTGGGATGCCGAAGTCCCCGCGTTGGTGTTTGCCGTCTGGTGCTGGACGGCTCCCACAGCCGTTTGGTAGTGGGCAAACGACTCTGGACCGGGACGCGACATGTGAAGACTCTGAATTCCATGCTGGCTGGAGGGCATAGAATAGAACTGATTGTTGTTCCAGAGCTGCTGCTGCTGCGCTCCAAAGTCGGCAGTCCTAAAGGTGGTGGTACTGAGCTGTGCGGGAGCGTTTACAAATCCAACGCCTTGGCCCGTAGAAGTTAAGGGTGCAACTCCTAGGAACATCGACGGCTGCGATTCGAAAGGGGCGGGATGGCCGTGGGGGCCACTGATGGGCCTCGCCATGAGACCATTGGCTGCCTGAATTGAACTGATGTTCAAAGGGTTCTGGTACAGCTCCTGTCTTGGCAGGCGTTGCTGAATCTGAAATCCTCGATCATCCTGCAGAACGTTCATCAGAGAGTACGCGGGAGGGACAGCAGGTGTATTTCCAGCGAAAACGCCGATCCGAGAAGCTCGAGGGGTCTCCTGTTCATCTCCATCGTGGCGAGATGGATTGGCAGGAGTTCCGGCGCGAGGAGTACTGTTTCCAGGGGCGGCTCTCTGCCTGGCCCGAGCCGCGGCTTCGGCAGCGGGAGTACCTGGGGCGCACCCAGTCACGTCGTATCCTTTTCGAGGCATCTTTCTCGTTGTTGGTTAATGATGCAGAAAGAAATGCCTAGGAAATATCAGTTACAGTTAGAGGCAAGGAGTAACAAGAACTAGGAACAGCTGCCATTCCGGGGACAAAGTTGGCATGGGATGCGGCTCACTGAATTTATGTTATGGATATAATGGTACTGTTACGGAATGGTGGATGAGATGGTGAACCGGATGCGTTTGATGAAGTGAAATGATAACGAGTTAATAATATGATGCCACGCTCCCGAAAGTTGTGCCAGGGGGATATGCGCGGTTCCATTACGCGGATAGAAAGAATCACTTATTGATCAGTTTGCAAAGGTCGTTAGCCGGCCAACCGAGCCGTAACTGAGAAGAAAGTCATTTTGTTTATTATATTTCGTTGGGACGGAACGGGTGTCTGCCCGTTGGATGCAGGGAAAGCTCAACGGGGAGAAGCGATGTCGGGACTGAAACAAGAGGTGAGAGAATCCCATCTGCCTACCAGTATCGTGAAGTCCAGCAGGAAAACTCTCACCTGTTCTAAATTGAGCAAGAGAGAGTTTAGGTATAATTTCTGGGAACAAATGAAGCATCTTGGCCGTTTGATATACATTTCTCTAAATACTACCTGAATAGAAAGCAATTAGCCACCCTTCATTACCACGCGAGAACCAAATAAAACTTCGTCTGGAAGACATATGCCGAACTCTTATTAATCAAGGTACGCTTTGACTAGAAAAATATATATATACCGACACCTTCAGATTATGAAGACGGTGTGTTGATTCACTCTTCGGCATCAGCCATCTCGACATCCTCGTCCTTTGACTTCTTCTTTTTCTTCTTCTTCTTTTCTTGCTCCTCGCCGTCTTCCTTTACTTTTTTCTCTTTCTTCTCCTTTTTCTCTGTCTTTTCCTTCTTGTCCTTTTTCTCCTTCTTCTCCTTCTTTTCCTTCTTCTCCTTCTTCTCTTCCTTTTCGTCACCATCTTCGCCTTTGGCTTCCTCATCCTTGGCATCCTCATTTTCGTCCGATTTTTCGTGTTTCTGCTCAAAATCCTCGTCGTCCTTGGCGGCCTCCTTTTCGCCATTGGCCTTTACGTCCCCCTTGTTCTTGGGCGCAGCAGCAAGTGGCGCCTTGATCTCATCCAGCTCCTTCATCCAGCTCTTCCAGTCAAACCGCCGTGTTTTCCACATGTCTCCCTTCCACGTCCGCCAAACGCTCCTTCCCATCCATGACTCTCTCAGCTGGGATTCGTGCGCTCCGAGGGCGGTCATGATCTTGTCTTTCATGTGCTGGGGTATGCTCCAGTCCTTGCCCTTGCTGGGGATTTCGGCAATGGCGTTGATGAGGTTGTGGCCATACTGGGATGTTGCCAGGTCGGGTATGTGTGGCATCAGAGTGTTGATGAGACCCTTTTGGAAAGTAGAATTGGTAGATGGTGTGGCGATGGCAGTAGTGAGGACGGTGACGGTTGGTAGTGACGTGTTGGCGAGGCGGAGGACAAGGTCGGATGGCAGAGCAAGGATGGATTCTTGAACACCCTTTGCTGGGCCGGAGATTGAGAGCAAGGTGGTGAGCAGATTGGCGCCGTGGGATTGGACGGCATATTCGTTCTTGGTTAGCTGCTGCACGTCCTTCTTCTTTTTCTTCTCTTCCTCTTCGTTGGCTGAGAAGGAGCACAAGGTCATGACTAGATCAGCTGGTTGACTGCCGCATCCCTCTTTCAAGCCTTTCATCAGCTTTTTGGTTTCGTCGTTGATGTTTCTGGCCGCGCATCGTTCGAAAAGGGTCGCCAAGACGTTATATCTTGCCTTGGAGACTAGCTGGGGAACAGTTGGCGCAATTTGATCGACAGCCTTTGCGAGGTCATCCTTGCCCAGTCGTTGAAGCACCTTGATAGCAGGATAGCACGAGATGTCGTTGCGAACATAGCCTTGTATCCTGGGCAGGAATATGTTTTGGTTAAGCGCCTTGAAAATCTTTCCTGGCGCATGCATGACGAGCGTTTCGATGAGTCGCGAGCCAATCTGGTCGTATACCATGCCGTTGATGAACTCGGAAGCCGCAGAAGCACCATCAGACAGTGATTTGGGAGCGCCGGGAAGAAGTAGCTGGAGAAGAGAAGGAGAAGCATCGTCGGCTTTCCCCTCTTCGCCCTTGGGTTCACCCTTATTGAGTGTCAGATCAAGCTCTAGGATGAGCTGCAGGATTGGGTTGCCAATGGGGTGTTTAGCCAGGACCTGGATTCCTGTGGCATCCATTCCTGCTACCGAGTCTCGCATGATCTTGTTGGCTGCCATGGTAAAAGATGCCGGCACCGCTCGCTTGCCGTGGTTTTGCGCATCTGCCGCTGTAGATCCAACAACGGTGATCTTCTCTTTCCTCTTGCTCTTCAGCAGCGTACGTGATGATTGTTCTTCCAGGGGCATTCCAGATAGTACTAGTAACAAGACTCGCAGCGTATGTGAAGCGAATCGGTCGGTGATGAGGTAACCTAAGCTACCCTCAAGCTCGTCCAGTGTAGCCAAGAACAAGTGCTCCATGGAAGCCTCAGGCTGCTGCTCTTCGACATCTGCACCCTTGGTGTCCATCACAAACCCGGTAAAGCCAGCAAGCTCCTGCGTGACAACACCTGCAGATCGTAGGAAGAGAGCCTCGCAGCAGTGGCTGGCAAAGCGGTGCTGTACCAGCGACAAGAAGTGGCCTCCAAAGGCTTCAAACAGCTGCTTCTTCTGGGCCGTGGAGGCAAGCTGTATCAACCGCTCCATCAGCCGAGAGCAAGACTGGCTGCTGGCGACCTTGAGCTCCTTGCCTTTTGCTTCACGGTAGACACTCTGCAAGAAGATGTCTCGCTCCTCCGGGGTTGGGAATTGGTTCAGTTCCAGCATCTCATCAGCCCGTCGGAAGTATTCTTGCTCGTCATCGGCCAGCATGCCGAAGAATTCCCTCTCGCCGGCACCGCCTTGGTGCTGTGGGAATTCTTCGTCGCCATATCCATAGTCGTTGGCGTTGCCCTCGTCATCTCGACGCTGGCGCTTCGTGTCGGCATCGAAATTTGCTTCCGTGTCGTCGTATCGCTTCCGCTTGCGCTCGTCGCGGTCGCCTCCTCGTTTTGTTCGTGGCTTCGGCATTGTGTAGAGGGCAATCCAGTGGACAATATGTTTGGTTTGAAGAGCTGCAATGAGCTTTGGAACTTTTTTTTTTTCTTGGGTGAAGATTATCACCGATAAGATCTTATCGTGGCTAGCGCAGTTGACAGGGGTCTGGGAGACTCAAAGTGGGGGAAATGGGGTGCATGAATCGAAAAATTGTTCAACCAACGAACCATTTCTATGTAAAGAAAAGCTTCAAAGAAATGGCTTTGCTATTAACGAGAAAAAACTCCAACGGTTTCTTGCATATTATTACTAAGATTTTAGAAAATAAAATGCCTGTGTAAATGTATATCGAAATATCTATGGTTCCGTCCAATATATCATCGAATATGAGCGTAAATGTAATGTTAGATGTAAACATGCCACTGGACCTGAGCATCTATATACTGGATGCCATATATGATTGGTTGATGCTTTGATGCTTTCTTCACAGAGGAATTCCCCGGCCCAACTCGTCCATGGCCTTCACGAGGCCATCCACTGTCCCCTCCAGAGTTTGCACATTGACCACGACGCGCAAGAAACTACCGTGGTCACCAGGAGCGTAATCAATCATGAATCCTCTTCCAACAAGCGCATGAGCGATCTGCTTAGTTCTGGAGGTGTTCACCTTGCTATCAGAAGGCAGCTGGCCTCCTGGAGCAGAGTAGAAGCAGACTTGCAGACAGGGAGTAGGATAAGATGAAACCATGGAAAAGTTTCCAGTTTCTTGTAGCAGCTTGAATAGGTAGCTGGCCATATCGAAAGCGTGGTCGATCTGACGCTCGAATCCGTTTGCGCCGTAATATAACCAGGCCAAGGCAACCTTGAGTGTGTCTCCTCGCCGGCCGCATTGCAGAGTCAAGTCAGCCAAGTCCCAGATTTCGCCATCGTCGCTGCCGTGGAAGAGGTATCCCGCAGAGGTGCTGTTTGCTTGTTGGAAGATACGCATATCCGGGCCCAGCAGCAGGGAACAAGTGACCGGGGCATTGAGCATCTTATGCGGATTCACAGTCAACGAGTTGGCCAGATGCGAGCCTTTCATCTTCCACCTCTGAGCCTTTGAGAAGATGACGCTGCCGCCCCAACTAGCGTCGATGTGCATCCACAAGCCAAACTCTTTGCAAATCTTGGAAATGTCTTCAAACGGGTCAAATGAGCCCTTGACAGTAGTGCCGGCCGTTGCGTTAACATAGAGCGGTGTCTTCCCCTGCTGCTTGGCAAGCAAAACTAATTCTCGGAGAGCTTCCGGCTTCATCCTGCCCTCGTCGTCCACAGGAACCGCCCATACGGCAGACGAGCCCATGCCGGTTGTCATTGCGGCCTTCTCCACGGAATAGTGGCCATGTGCACTCGTGAAGATGACGAAATCATGCTTGCCGTTTCCTTCCGTCTTGCTCTCAGGGTATAGCGTATTGCGAGCTACGATAAGAGATGTGAGGTTGGATCCACTACCTCCAGGACATGAGACACCACCGGCATATTGCCCATCAAAGCTGAATAGGTTGGCAAATGCTCTGGTGGTCGTCTTTTCAATGATGGTCAATGCCGGTGAGACGTGGTATACATGTAGCTTGAGAAATGTTAGGGTATTTAAATATGAGTCGGGAGGGGGTTCTTACGTTGGTGTTTAAAACAGATAGTAAGAGATCAGCTACAACTCCCACCTACACAGATGTCTGTCAACCTCGAATTCATAAAGCCATTTTGTATAGGGGCAATGCACTTACTGGTGTATTACTTGAGTATAGCTTGTCCATAAAGCCTTGGTCCCAAGTATTGACGCTGTATTTGAGTAACCTCTCAACGCCCTGCAAAAGGCCTTCTTTGCCCTGTCCCTCCTCTGGGAGAAGAAACTTCAACCTGGCGACGAGGTCTGAAGGCTTTTTTGAGTCGATCAAGACATTGTGAGGCTCTCCATTAGCATTCAACCCCAAATTCCCTGTAGCCTTGTGAGCCGCGGCATCATCGGCAGCTTTGATGAAGGGAATGATGAGCTGCTGAACAGATTCTAAGAGCTATAAGAAAGAATTAGTCCACATGTAAACGAGAGGATCAAATGGCTTAGAACATGAACGTACATCGGCAGTCTCCGCAGCCCTGTTAAGCTGGAGTTGAGGTCCGCCATTGCTAACGAAATCGTTGCTAGTGGCAGTCATGGTGGGTGATATACGGAGCCAAAGGGGGAAAATTGATGTTGAGAAAAGTCCAAGAGTGAAGACACTAAAATAACAAAAGAGCCACCGTCTTTATTTACTCGGATTAAATCGCTCAGCCTCGTTTGAGAAGAGGCCACGAAGGATACAAAATCTTGGCAGGGAAACCCCGTCTGTCACCGGTTATAGGGCTTACGAGTACGAGGTAATCCAAGGCTCCGTAGCTCGGTCAAATGTATTTACAAAGAGAGGATTGCGGTTATTCCAAATCCTTCTATCAGCACTAGGGTGAAAATTGAGCAAAATAGTCAACCGAGTCTTTACCGCATAGACAGCCAAAGCACGCCTTCAAAAACAAGCAAAAAATGGGCGTCCGAAGAAGTTTTAGCCCCTCGGCAGAATCGCTATACCAATTGCGCCATTGAGCGGCCGTCTGTCGTTTTTCCTTTCGGCCTGTCGGGAATTTTTGCTGCCTTTGTGGCTGCTTGGATGTATTGATACCCTTGGTAATTGGCGGTTAAAGACGCCGCTAACACCAGCTAGCCACACTATTGAAGCGATGTTCCGAATCCATCTCAATTGCCGTGGTAGTGGATCGTGTGTGGGTGCTGCCAGATGACTTCACTGATGGCAGCCTTGCCCTGGAGACTCTGAAATTGCACTGATACGAGGCTTTGGTGCTTGGACAGTATCAATAAAAATGTGAGTAAGACACTGAATAATGTAAAAGGCAATAAGCGGGATGAGTAATGATGAGATTGCCTGTTTGTAGATATGACAATGTCTCAGCTCCAGCCTCTCACAATATCAGTGACACAACAGGAAAGATGAGGCGACCGGTGATATCGCAGCCCGGTTCTCAAAAGAGGAAGGCATCTAATAAATTGTCAGCGTAACGGCTCACGTGTATTGAAGATCAGGCTGCATCACGCTAGTAAGAGAAGTCATGCATGAGAGAATTCAGGTGCAATTATGGTTCGTAATGAACCGGCATTGTGACCAGCAGTGACGCAAATGCATATATGACGATCAATGGCTGTAAACTGGTTCACTATGACTGCCGAAGTCTCATTTATCTAGGGATGCCTGACTACATCAATTGATAACCTTGAAAGTCTTGCGGGTTCCACTCCAGTGGCTTGATGCCGAGGCATCTCTTTTAGCTAACAATTCCAGTATGAGTATGAAGAGGTACTTTGTCCATTCTCCGAGGCGAAATGAAACTGCCGAATCGAATCGGAACTGCCCGCATCGCTCTTTTAATTAACCATCGCCAGTATCCCAGCAGATGCTGATACACGACATTACATGCTGTGGACCGTGGGGGTATGTATACATGTAATCCCCACGTTTTATTCCCCGTAACTGAATGGTTCTTCACACGCAACTTGGTTTTGATCTTGTGCATCCATTCGCTCACAGAGTACATATATACATCAGAAATTGATCAACAAATTAATATTGGTTTCTTCAGCTTCTCTCTTTGCTTGGCGGAAATGCATATTTTTTGCACCAATAGCAGTGATATTTACTTCCATGCAACCTGTAGTAGCCTATCTTCGATCTCAGGAGCCTTGCCTGTCTCCGTGAATCGAACCGACAGTGCACGCGGCTCAGCATGATCCAAGTGTCCAGCAGCCATGTCCAGGTAATTTAACATGCCAAATCTCCATCCCAGCTCTCTATCCAATCTACCCAAGCTGGGATAGCAATTGGATGCTTAACGGTGGCACGTCATGACAATGTCACAGCAACCAGTCCGCATCATCGGAGCGGGAATCGGAGGATTGACCCTCGGCCGCTGCCTCCTCAAGTACGGGATTCCAGCTGTGATCTATGACAGATTGCCTTCAGCTGCTCTTCACAATTACGGCGTCACGCTTCATGCTTCGTCTTATATACCTCTCGTGGATATCCTAGGCCTGGACGAGTTTACCTTCAGACGTCGCCTAGCCGTGGATGGATCGCTAGGCGGAAGCGGCAACATTAATCCAAAGTCTCTTATTTATCCCGGAAAAGTGAGCTCGACATCATTTCGTGCTCATCGCGGCAAGCTCGAGGCATTGCTTCGCGAAGGGCTTGACGTCCAATGGGGGCACTCTCTAGAAGAGGTGAAAGACACGCCTTCAGGGATGATCCTTTGCCTGCAAAACGGCCACAAGGTAGAGAGCGCATGCATTATTGGAGCTGATGGACCGCACTCCAACACTCGAAAGTCCCTCTCCCCTGATACGCCATCCCATGTCCTCCCCTATGTTGCCTTCAACGGCAAGCGACAGGTGGAGCGTGTTCTCTTCGACAGGGTTTACACCCCAGCATTTCAAGGAACAAGCATCATAGAGAGGAAACATGGAGACGTGGTTCTAAATATAGCCATTAATGGAGAGCAGGGAGATGCCGTGAGCATGAACTGGATCTTCTCGCGTCCAGCAAGAGGATCCAACGATACACTTTACAAGCCCAATCGACCAGTATCGGGAGCGACGGATATCCCAGAAGAGTTTTTCAAGGAGATAGCTACTCTCCATGGACTAAGCCAGCCATTCAGAGAGATCTTTGATGCGGAGAAAATGAGGACGGATCGGGTTTTGCATTGGCTTATGCGTACGGTGCTGGTCAAGCGTCGAGAGCTCCGTGCACTTGCGGACAGGGGCGTCTTCTTCATGGGCGATTCCGTCCACGCAGAGCCGATTCTGGGGGGGCAAGGTGCAAACAGTGCTATTATAGACGGCATCGAGCTTGCAAAATGCATCTCGGCATGCGGCTCGGGCGGCATTGCATCTTGGTACGAATCTCGATATCCAGCGTGGGAGAATGGTAGTAGCGAAAGTGAAGAGGCGATTGCCATGATGCATGGTGTATGATACGATTAGAATATTACGCCCTGACAATAGTTTAAAGCTGCTTGAAGATAGCAAATTATATTTTCCTCACAACCTATTTTACGTTCTTTCAAATTACGCATCCAGTGTTCTAATGATCATGAAAATCTACTTGTCACTGTAAATCGCATTTGGAAGTCATTGGTCTGCTCATCAATCATACAGGGTAGGCTTGGTAGATCAGCATTAAGTCATGCATGTGATAACAACTCCATCTATTACTCGTACCTACCCACCTCTACATTTACATCCTACACCCATGTCATCCATCTCTTTCCCCTCATTCTCTCCGAGTGTCATCTAGGCATGTAATAGGTTAGTGGTGGCAAAAACCCTATCGTTGCATTACCTCGAGATTCTGATACGGTCAAGGGCGATGTGCTTTGACTACGGCATCTGCTCGATGATGCAGAGGCTCATGATTTGCAGCCCCTGAAGCTCCACACGGGCTGACATGTTCAAGTATGTGCTAGTGCTGCAGTCTGTGCTGTGCTCCGTATGGCCAGAAAGTCGACGTCGTGGGCTTCTTGTATGCAGCAGGGAGTTCGGTATCACAACCACAATCGCCGAGCACCACACAGCCACCAGGTGTCGCCCACTGGAAGAAGGGGACAGCCTGCGAAGATGAAACCAGGCAATGCAGGTGATGATAACATCAACAATCAATGCAACCTACCTGAATCTCCCCCTCTTCTCTTGTCCCGGCCTGCACCTGCATGGTGGAAATGACGCCTGAACTCCCCCATCACCAGCATCATATGCCCATATCCCATCCACCCACGGAGCTTTTCATCACCCCTACAGGCCCGTTAAGGTTCACTGGACAATTGGCGGGGACGTGCCCCGAGTGTCTCTCGCCTAGCAGGTCTGAACCCTGTCCTATCGGCGACGAGCGAAATTGCCGGGAATGCAGAGAGCCAGCAAGCCGCAGTGCGGTCGATGCCAACATCAGAACCCCTGGCCTGCGTCCCTCTCCGCCCACCGCGGGCGCTCAAGTCGCATTTGATCCTTTTTTTCCCTCTTCTCTCTCTGCCGTGGCGTGCTCTATTCCCGCAAGTCCTAAGTACTCGCAGTAGCGTGTCCTTGTGAGCACCATTTGGACCCAAGACCCAAAACCTTAAACCTCACCACTCCATACTGCATCACCACCATCTCGACATACAGTATTTTGCCGCCCCCCTGATTGCCGTCTGCATGATGCATGCTCTGTACCTGCACCCGTAAATCTTCAGCTCGCGCATTGCGCCCTGGCAAACGTCCAATATCCAAACCTGCCACGAGCATCCCCTGATCCCTGGCATCGCTTGCCCCGGGCCCCTGGACGGACCTTGCCCTCTCTCGGCCGTGCAAAATTTCGCCTCCACAGGCGCCAACACCCGGCAACGCCCATAGCGCTCTCGCGAAACCCCTGCCCTTTTCCGCCTTCGACAAATTGCCCTGCTTACCACTAGACCAGGCCCTTGTCGGCCGCTTTTTATTTCCTCTCTCTCCCAATTATCTGCCGGCCAAGTGGGTTGCGAGGGTGTCCAGCCCGCGATAGCTGCCAGCTGGGTGGTTGGTTCGTCCAAATTTATTGCTCGATCCAGAACGCGGTCTCGGGCTTGTCGCGTACGAGTACACCCATCTTCTCGTGTTGGCGCAAACTATCTTTTTTTTCCTCAACTAATCTTTTTGCTTCTTTTTGTTTCTTCATACTGCAGCGAGCGAGCGAGCGAGCGAGTTCTGAGTAGAGTAAGCGGACAATTGTGACGCTGCTTTGCATTGCATATTCCCGGTCTTGCATCTCTAGCCAACATCACATCTCGTCTGCCCACACCAACGACACCCTGTCCTCTGACAGCATATTGCCCTTTTGTTCTTTTCTCTTTGCGCTTGCGTAGATCAGATCGTATCACGAGCCGTTCCAAATCGGAGAATCGGCGCACTTCGCATTAGGTAGTCTGCCTATATCAGATCCCACCAAACCAACTCCTCCTCTCCTCTCTTCTCCTTGGCGCAAAGTAAGCGCACAAACTCCCTTCGCCATGGCAGCACAGACGCAAACCCCCGTGCCCATCTCCATCACCATCTGCGGCGACGGAGGCTGCGGCAAATCCTCAATCACCCTGCGGCTCGTCCGCTCCGCCTGGACCTCCGATTACGACCCTACAATCGAGGACAACTACAGCGTCACCCGTGTTATCGACGGCGTCACCTACCATCTCTGCCTCACTGACACCGCCGGCCAGGAGGAGTACCGCGGCATGTGGGCGTCGTCCAACCTCGGCGCCGACGCCTTCCTCATGGTCTACGACATCACCTCGCGCGACTCGCTCGACGCCCTGCAGCACTTTGACGAGCTCATCGACATGGAGGCTGAGGTCCGCCTCGACAACGCCGAGCGAGCCCGCGCCGCCGGCATCAGCCCGGCCTATACCGGCTCCGGCGCCGGCTCCCGCACCGTCCCGCCCGTCAAGATTGTCGCCGGCAACAAGTGCGACCTGCAGGAGAGCAGGACTGTGCCAGCCGCCACAGGTCTCGAGTGGGCGCGCAAGCACGGCTCCGGCTTCATGGAGACGAGCGCCCGCCTCGAGGTCAACATCGAGGAGACGTTTGCCCTCATTGTCAAGCGCGTCGTCGAGCGCCGCCGCCTCGCTGAGGAGGGCGTCATGGACAACACCGAGATGAGCGCGCGGGGCATGACGAAGCCGCTGACCCCCCTGCCCGCTGGCACCGAAGAGGACGAGAAGCGCGGGCCAGGTGTTCGGGGACCTATTCTCAGCGGAGACAAGGTCGGCCGTGGACAAGGCGGCTTCTGGAAGAAGCTGCGTTGCTGGTGATGACGAAAGATGATGATGTCGCATGGCCCAAACGAGAAGGGGAAAGGGGGGTGGGCAAGAGAAGAGAAAAGAAACCAATGCCTTTCGTTTTCCGTTTTAATATCTTTTTTTCCTTTTTCAGTGTCTTGATTCCCGCTATTTTTGCTTACACACAACTGGGCATATTCTCCTTTGTTTTTCTTTGTCGTTGTTCACAGATACCATGGATATGTATGGCGGGCGTCAGGGAGAAATATGATATGGAACCAAAAGCATCGCGCGTGGAGATTTGGTGGACAAGAGTCTGTATTTTTGCTATTGAAAGCGTCATGTATAAAAGTGTCATGTATATTGCAGCATACTGCCTCCTCGTAGGCTTAATTACTCGAAGCAAAACCCAAGGTGGTCCCGCCTTGTAGACTTGCACCTCTGAAATATAATAATCAGTCTTGAATCTTTTGGTTTGTGGAAATGTACCTGGGTGATTCAACTTGCGTAGGTTTGGGCCTGGGTATAAGGATATCATAGTCTTTTTTATTGAAAAAGAACACAAGATTTATGGAGAAGTTAAAAAAAAAAAAAGAATCTGAGCTGAGAAAATCATCTCCTCCACTCTTGCACGTCATTCGTCTATAAGCGTCGCAAGGTTCGTTGTATGTCATCCATTACCGTCCCAAATAGTCCCAAATATTACCTATACCAATGAATCAAATGTTTGTCCTCTCTGTCTATAAACGCCCAGCCGAGCTACATCACAATAGACGGGGCCCTTCATTACTGCTTGCTCTCGACCCAATCCCTCCACTTCTTGAACTCTGGATAGTTGAGGCTGATTTTCTTGCCCTGGTAGCGTGTTACTTTGATGTCCAAGTCTTGCCATTTGGAACGGCTGCCCATCCAGCCTGCTTTGCGGATCAAGCTAAAGAGCGTCTCGTCTTTGGTCCATCCTTGCTCTAGTGCTACGTCGGGCAGATACGTTGCGCCATAGCGTCGGCCGCGATCCAAAAAGGAGATGCGAATGCCGTGAGTTCCAATCTCCCAGTCGTGCATATCGTCTGCCTCTTCAAAGTCTGTGAGCAGCGTCACAGCGGCCTGGAGTGTGGGAAGCTCGCGCTTGGAAATCGGGTGGAAGCGTGTGTCTTGCAGAGCGGAGATGAGGGCGTATTCATGAATGCCCTCGGACAGTGGCTGAGACTCAAAGGTGCCGATGCAGCCGCGGAGAGAGACGTCGTCATCTTCTGGGTCGACAGTATTCCAAGTGACAAAGAGGGGAGCGGCTGTTGGCGCGATATCGGGTAGGGAGGATGTGGACGTTGCGGGAGTAGAGGCTCCTGCTGCCGATAGCGATGTTGAAGACGACGACGATGACGATGACGAGGCGCCGTCGGCAGCAAGACGCCGGAGAGCGGGATTTAAGGGAGTCTCAGAGGGGCCGGACACGGAAGCGGAGCTGGCCTTGTATGCGGCCCACGAGGACTGGATCTGTTCAAGGGAGAGGGGCTTGCGGTTGCTGAGGTCGGCGTCCAGAGCCTCGAAACATACGACACAATGCTCGACGGTTGCCATACTGGGCTGCAGCGGAGACACGGGCACGGAAGAAGCACGGGAGGAGAAAGTCACGAAAGGCCAGAGACGGCGAGGATCAGAAGAAGCCACTTGGTTGACCAGCGGCGCTCGGAACCACAAAAGCAAGGGCAAAGGCAGAAGCAAGAGGAAAAGGAAAAGGAAAAGCAAGAACCCACCGCAAGGCAAGGCGGGGAAGCAGAAGCACATGCAAACGGGGGAGCGAGTTCGTGATTCAGGACTTCGGAAACCGGCTGGCGGTGCTGAGCAGCACCCCCACCTGGGACGACTTGGAATACCCCGCGATGCCTGGCTGAGGGTGGCTGAACAGGATTCCAAAGGATGGGTTTCGGAAGAAGGAGTCGAAGGATTTGCTGTCAAAGTCCGAGTGCCCTTGCATGACGAGATATTCCGAGCACTAGCCACGGCAGCGGATTGAGGCGCAGGGAGTTGGATTGCATTGGATTGGATTGGCGTGGCGCATGCGCTCTGTTGACGTTTGGCATCAATGCGGCGCTGCACTGCACTGCACTAAACCAACTGCGGGGAGAAAGATGCTCCGTTGGTTTCTGTTTCTGTTTCGACTTGCGTTTCAACCGGATCCGTGGTCAGGAGAAGATTATGGTACTCATACTGTTTGTTGCTTGGGTACTAATCTTGGAACTGGTACGTTCCTGTGGGAAATAATGCGATTTATTATTAGAGGATCTTCTGTTAACCGACTTATTCAATCTCTGATTTGGACCAGGCAGTGATGCATCTGTTTCTCCACAGCCGTCAGTAATAAACATTCCAAAAGCTTGTTTTTGTAGGTAGTTAGGTACCTCATGTTAGCGAAACTTCCAACGTAGGATTATGCTGCTACATGTATTCTTTCATTATTATTTTTTGTTTTCTTTCAATCGTTTGTTATCTTCTCCCTCTCTTCTTTCAAAGCCAATGTATCCCTCTCTAGCATTACCCGCCGTTGACTGTCGTGTTAATCAGCCATTTTGATCCGCGCACGCTGCAACTTACAACAAACTCCCACCATCCATCCCCAACTTCATTTCCCACATCCATTGCCTTACACCCCAATGCAACCCCCGTCAATCCTCGTTCTTATCCTTCTTCTTTCCCAATCCATCCTTTTTTGTAACCGGAATTTCCACTACGCGCTGGCTCAAATCGCCCTCTTTTCTTATTCTGGCCCTGGCCCGCCCCGGATGAGGGATCCTGAAGCACGCCTGCGTTTCAGGTCCGCTGCCCCCTTTCTCCGTCAAGGCTCCGATCGAAACAAATTCGTCCGCAAATTTATGCCTTCAATGCCCTGTTCATGTTCTCGTCGCGTACCAATCTCAAGGGCGGCTCCCCACGTTGCCGCTGCTCCAGGCGCCAATGGTAGTTTGCCCGCCTTGTCTAGATTGAACGGAGTCCAAGTGTCGTTGCGTTTTTAGATGCTGTTGTTTCGGGCCTCACGTTGCCCGTGTTTGAGATGCTTCCGACTTGCCGATAGCAAGGAGCGTAGTGCGTTTGACATGTTTCGTAGCAAGAGCGCGACCTCGTACAAATAACGTCCGTCTTCCCTCTTTCGTGACTGTCTCTTTTCCCTCTCCATTCCTTTCAAGCATCCTTCACTCACTCCTCGTGTGACTTTCTTTCGGTTCTATCTTCTTGACTCTTGTCGCCGGTCGACTTTCAATCGCTTCTTTCTTCTTCTTGATCCTTTCTCTTTTTTTTGACAAAAAGCATATTTCCATCATTCAAAATGCAGTTCTCTATCATGACCGTTTTTGCTCTGGCCGCTGTTGCCATTGCCGTTCCCACAGGTATGTCAGCGTCGACACCCAACGATACAAAACCTATCCTCTGTCTGGGCATATAATCCGGGTTCTAATTTCTACTGTATATAGGCATTGCTAAGCGTCAGGTTGTTGGCAACGCTATCCCTGCCAACGTCCCTGCCATGACAGACGCCTCTGGCAACGTGATTCCCTTCAGCGCCAAGGATGTCTATGTTGCTCCCGGCAACTAAATGACCCGGACATCACACAACAACATCAAACGGAAACATTTTAGGGACGGGATACAGTTACGGTGCATTGGTAATATGCGGATATCGCTTTGTTAAGGAACAGGAAGGGGAATGTGCAAGGAGAGCCAACGAATGTACACTTGGGGGGAGTGAATAGTTATTCGCAGGGTGTGAACAATATTTCAATACAATGGCACACCTCGCACGGGGCGTGTCGTTGTTTTTCTTCATATAATTGGGCGTCTATTTCGTAAATCCCGTGACATATTTCGTAGACGAGTAATGGTACCGTCCAGACGTCGATTACAGTGTTAAACGCGAACGATCAAGGGGGAGGCAGTAAGCACCAGAGCCGCAACACCGTTGCCAGTATCCACATTTCGCATTTTAAGAATAGTATCTAGTGATTACTATCGTCGATCCAACGGAAATAAAAGCAACTCCAATAGAAGCCGGTTCCGTGGGAATGTGCTGTGGCTGAGCACACCTTGATCGGAAAACGAAAGCGGACGACCTTAGTGGGAGACCGCAGCGAATGTTCGGTGTGCATTATAGAGCAATTTAGTGTGTATGGAGTATTATAGTACCTACATGTACACAGGAACAAGACTTGGTGATGCCTGAAATCCGCTGACGTCGCAAATACTCGCGACTTAGACACCGTAAACTCCGTATTATATGTGCATTTGTATTCTTGTATACCGGAAAGATTTAACGGATATGAAGATGACCGGATGTTAAATGTCACCACCTTGTGCCTCTTGTGATGAAGGGAAAGGCCGTCTGACAGTGGCCCCCTGAGCGGTTTCATTCTCAAGTAATACCT
This sequence comes from Trichoderma virens Gv29-8, assembly GCF_000170995.1. Taxonomy (NCBI): domain Eukaryota; kingdom Fungi; phylum Ascomycota; class Sordariomycetes; order Hypocreales; family Hypocreaceae; genus Trichoderma; species Trichoderma virens. The sequence goes on from NW_014013744.1 coordinate 934,730, forward strand.
ATATGAAATACCTGTATAGACAAAATAACCCTCACGTGGCACTGCTGTTGGCATGTTGGTTTTGGCATCACAAATACATCCTTTCTTGCCCTTTGTAAATACAATGCGTACGAGTACAAGCATACGTACGTGTGAGAAAGTAGAGGCCTAATTGTGAGCCCTTCCACCACTCCACTGGATTCCTGTCGCCAATCAAGACTCAATCATGAGCTGAACGACTCCACTCTGGGTGCCCAAAATAGCCCTTGCGAGGGGGTCAGCCAGGGTGCCGGAGCCAAGCAGTGGGTGCGATCTGGAAATTTTGGCTTCTTAAAAGCTGACATACATGGGATGGATCCAACAAAGACATATTCGACTGTTGAGACCGAATACGGAAGATCACTTCTGCCCTTGGTCGCCCAGCAACTTCCATCAGGCAAAAATAGAATCTCACGCTTCTCTCTCCATAGCGAGCTCCGTTGAGGAGAGGACGAGACAGAATGGGTGCGCTTACGCCTAGCTACTAATGGCGTGATGCCCTCCAGAGTCCGTGAGGAATATTACACTGTACGGTACTAGCTGGACACGTCCAAGCGAGCCGTTTGTGCGGTCTGCCCATCTGCGTGAAAATCGGTTCGGGCTCATGCAGCTCCTCGCTTTGTTGGCGAGAGCCATTGAAGCTTAGGCCGCGTTATTTGACTTGTCGTGGCACAGGAAAATCCCTAGTGTCTCCAATAAAGAGAAGCAAGCTCAGCTGCTGTTCAGCCGCAAAAGGCCCTGGCCCCCCGCGCGTTTAGGTGCCCACATAATAGGCTGCCTAGTTCCATGACAACTCCTAAAGTCCTCCCCTGGGCTTGTGAGACGGCGGTGGCTCAGTCACCATCTTGTCTGATGGACGGATGAGGCGCCGTGGGCGGCTCGGCTAGCCACGTCTAGCGTCTTCAAACAAGCGGTCTCTGATGTTGTGGGTGGGGATTTGCGCCTTGTATGGCTTAAATGAGTGGGAAGCCGGGGGCTGGGCCGCAGGGCAGACTTGATGAGGCTTAAGATGATTAAATAAATAATCGATCAATAAATAAACCCGTGGTAGTCCGCCTATCGCAAGATGCTTGAGGGAGGGGACCCAAAGCTGCTGACCTGCGAGCCTAAACAGCCCTACCATACCTGAGCAAGCCATCCAACACTTGAAAGATATGCTTTGATAGATAGCAGCTGGCCTCGACACTTCTTCTGCTTTCCTGCATTCCCAACCATAGGTGGAAACGTCCAAATAGAGGAGCTATAAGCTGCACGTCAATCATGGCCAGCCACAGAGCGCAAGCACAGTTCCAGCGTGCAAAATGGCGCCTGCTGCTTCTTGCCCCAGCCTGGTCGGTGCAGCTGACATTGGCGTTCGGATTGCTGGGACTTTTCTCATGGAGACTTGGCGATACTGTCCATCATTTCGAAGCCCGGGACAAGGCTGGTAAAGCTCCAGTCATCGAATATGTGTAAGTACTAACACCCTGGGACCCAAACAACTTAAACATGGATATTGATGATTCGAAGCTGGGAAGCCACCAATATCGCATTGTCATCCGTCGTGGCGATTTGCACCATCTTCGAGATTGCCAGATACTTTGCTGAGTCGCTGACGCCATGGACAATGCTGTTCACCCACGTCGTAAAACTGGCATGCGCATCTGCCATTCTCGCTCTCGACGTGGTCATATATGTGCAACGAAGCGACTCTCACTATTCTCTGATTGGCCTTGGAATGGATGCCGTGCTAATGTAGGTGACTTTGTGTAGCAGTAGGGCCTTGGATTTGCAAAAACTGACAGGTCCATAGGTTCGTTGCCATTTTGCTTGCCATCTATGCCATCCTGGCGTATCGTCGGCTATCCAAATATGACGACTACGCTCATCCTGTCAACGTCAAACCGTACGGCTTCAACGATGGACTGGATAGCGACACCGCATACTCCTCGTTTTCGAGCCGGACAGGATTGCGAAACTCGACTGATAAACGGGGATCACTTGGATCAGAGCGCCTCAGCATTGGCTCTCTCGGGAGAGATCTCTCGAGCCCAACCCTCGCCCCACCGGTGGAACAAAGACCAAGACGCTATAGCCACGAAAGAGACACGCAGTTTGAGGAATACATGGTTCGCAAGACCTCGGGCGGCTATAAATTCGACCCTACCTCGTCCAGCCCTCCTAGCGACTCACTACTGGGAGACTCATTGACCGCGATTGGCGCAGTTCATTCCCGCTCAAGAGGGTCGAGTATATCGCAGACGATGAGCTACACCAGCGACCACGTCTTAGTTTCGGTGCCAGAAGAGGAGGGCGAGATGGTTGAAGTACAAAAGCATGAGATTTTGCCGGGACACGATTCACCCAAGTGAAGGCAACAGCAGGAGACGCTGTGGAATGTCCAGATAACAGAACTGGGCGAGAAACAAGCTCAGCACGCACGTGGAGGAGGCTAGTTGGCCGTAAATGAAGGATACGATACCCGGGTCAGGGAGGGAATTTTGGCCCCTCGGATATGGTGGTGTACTGCACATGGTCTGGCGTTCTGATATGGGTGGAACTTGCGGAGAAATTGATGCTATGAATTTAGAGAGCCGAACTGGATATAAGGATATAGAGTTACAAGGGAAAGCGAACCAGCCTCGTCCAGGTATTTGGCGAGAGCTTGAGTTCCGCAGCCCGACGATGGATATGCATCGGAATTATGAAGCAAAATTTCGTTTAAATACAGCTGAACCTGCCTACTGAAAATTGGGGATCCCGTTTGCTCGCACATGTAACAAGGAAGCGGCATTCTAAGCTAAAGAGCCCACTTGAGATCGTTCAAGATGCACCATAATCATTGGGCTGGGACTCGGGTCACGTGAATCCAGGCCATGACTTCAAAAGCACAGTACAAGTACATGCATCCGCGATTCCTTATTGGCGACGGTTGAATCTGATGATTGATCTCGACGAGGTCCAATTTCCGTGTCCGACTCAATCCTCGGCGTTTCCCGCCTGTTTCCCAGAGCTTCGCAGCTGCTCCAGCACCAAGTCGCCGCCACAAGTTCCCACTTGAACGGCTAAACCACCATCCCACCTTCGCCCAGACCGCCTAGGTAGTTCCTCGAAACGCGCCCAACCAATTCATGTCGAGCGTCGAGTGCGGCTTCTAGCCCATTGTCTAGAGCTGCGCAAGGCTGACGCGTGGCCAGAGGCGCACCCCAAACACCGTCACCATGAGTCGAACACTGCCCGCCCGGCAGGCCGAGGAGCTGTAGGTATATGGCCACTGTTTACAAGGGTGGCGGAGGGGCACAGGACGACTTTGGAGAGAGGCTGGAGACGGAAGACATCAGACGCCAGAGCGGCCTTTGCTAACCGTGACGCTGCTGTGTAGGCACAAGTCGATTATAGCGTATCTCGCGGCGAACAACCTCGCGAATACCGCCACGGTGCTCAGGGAGGAGCTCGACCTCGGGGAAGACGTGTTCGATGCGACCATGACCAAGAAATATGAGACTCTGCTAGAGAAGAAATGGACGAGTATTGTCCGGCTACAGAAAAAGGCATGTCCGTTCACCTTGGCTGCCCAGCGCTTACCCGGCGGCTGTCTAACAGGCGTTGCGACCCCAGATTATGGACCTTGAGACTCGAAACGCGGAGCTTCAGTCAGAGGTTGACAACGCGACGCCCTCGTCGCTCTCACAGAAAAACAAGGACCCCGCCTCCTGGCTTCCGAAAGCACCCTCACGACATACCCTCGAATCGCATCGGGCGTCCGTCACCTGCGTTGCCTTCCACCCGAGATTTACGTCGTTAGCCTCAGGCTCCGAGGACTGCACCATCAAGGTCTGGGACTGGGAGCTCGGTGATCTGGAGCAGACAATCAAGGGACACACAAGGCCGGTTTTGGACCTCGACTACGGCGGCCCCAAGACAGGTATCCTGCTGGCTTCGTGCAGCTCCGACACGACGATTAAGCTGTGGGATCCGGCAGACGGGTACAAGAATATACGTACACTCTCGGGCCACGAACACAGCGTCAGCGCAGTACGCTTCATTCCTTCTGGCGGCACTGGATTTTTCTCCTCAGGCAACATGCTCGTCAGTGGGTGCGGTGACAAGACGCTGAAGATCTGGGACGCCAACACGGGGTACTGCGTCAAGACGCTAAACGGGCATGCGGGCTGGGTGAGAGACGTTTGCCCATCCCTCGACGGAAACTATCTTTTGTCTACAGGAGGCGACCACACTGGCAGACTGTGGGAGCTCACAGTCGCAAACCCCGAGACAAAAGTCACTCTGATAGGCCATGAGCACGTCGTCGGCTGCTGTGCCTTTGCACCCCCTGCCGCGTACGAGCACCTGGCTGCTCTAGCAGGGCTAAAGAAACCTCCGCCAGCAACCAGCACGTCAGAGTTCATGGCGACTGGATCACGGGACAAGACGATCAAACTATGGGATGCCAGAGGTAACTGTATCAAGACCCTTATCGGTCACGACAACTGGGTTTCAGGTGTTATGTTTCATCCTGGAGGCAAGTATCTGCTTTCCGTAGCAGACGACAAGTCGTTGCGATGCTGGGATCTCAGCCAAGACGGAAAGTGCGTAAGAACATTGTCCAGTGCCCACGAGCACTTTATCACCTCCCTGAGGTGGGCTCCAGCAAAGCCCAAAGATACCCCTACAGGCAACGGCACGGCGAATAACGATAGCGAGAATACACCTAGGAGGGCGGCGGCCGCTGCATTAGATATATCAGATGCGCAGATCCGCTGTGTTATTGCGACGGGCAGTGTCGACATGACGGTCAAGATATGGGCAAATTAAGGAGGGCACGGAGGCAGGGGGAGCTATATAGGGGGAAAAGCTGAAGGGTGGAAAAACCTGTCCAAAGTAGCATGCCCATCGTGTCATTAAAGTGACAGGCCCAAACCCACGACTACAACGAGCACATACGCACACAAACGAAGATGGCGGAAGGGAGCGGATGCTGAATACCGTTCCAACGGTGTTATATAATTGATGAGTTGGCTAGCTGAGCGTGGGACTTGGGTTTTTGGTGGACTAGAAGGGGAGAGTTGTTGGGCGAGAGAGCACAAGAGCGCGGGAGCCAAAGAAATTTACCACAAAGTTCATTGCAAGCCATTTCGAATATGCCGTATAATTGTACCCTTTTAGTTTTTTTGTTCTACGACCTCTCTCTTCTGTTATTACCAGATACTTGTATTTATACCCCCTGACTAGCCTTTTGTGTGATTCCTCAAAGGCCGTCAAGGGTCTACGACTCAGCCGCATAGCGTCGATGTTCATAACAACGTCAATTTACTAGTCTTAGTTACAACGATATCTATTCAACATTGTATAATTGGTCATAATGTCCTACGGCTCGGCGTAACCCATTCCGTATGCATTTCATGATATTGCTCACAATTTTGCAATCCATTTCTGAATAGTCTTCTGAATCTGGTCGCTGTTCTTTTCCATGAAAAACATGTGGCCGTTACCGTGGATTCCCGCCTTTGCAAGTTCAAGGTGGGTGGTTTTAGAACAGCCCGCCTGCTTGAGGTAGCTCACTGTGCAGTAATCATAAGGCGCGTGATAGGATGACTCAGAAGTGACAAGCAGAATAGGCTTGCTAGCCAGATTCGAGAGCTGTCGTGGCGCTGGCGTAGAGGCCTGGAGCACACAATCGGTATGGTTCTGATCAGGAGCAGGATAGATCTGCTGCACGAGATCCACAGCGGGAATGGTGACAGGGGGGTTGTAGGTGAGCTTGATGTCAGCCAGTCCCCAGGCACGAGCGGCAGCGGTGCTGAAGATGGCTTCTCGGAAAGGAGGGCCAGTGGGCTCCAGCAGGATCAGAGCCTTGGTAAGCTTAGGGCGAGCATCAGCAATGACAATGGGCATTATGCCGCCCTGGCTGTGGCCAACGAGAATCACGGGCTTGCCAATCTTGTCCAGCAACGCCGCACCAGCATTCTGAACCGTGGTTTGCTGGTAGACGGCGTTGCTAATGAACTGGACGTTGGAGCTATAGAAAGTGTCAAAGATGGGATCGCCCATGGTGCCATTGCCTGGCCACTGCGTGTGCAGGGCAGCCTGTGGCCACAGATTGTAGTCCTGGACGGCGGTGAAACGCTGCTGGATTATTTCAGCCGAGTAAGTGGACGGCAGGGCCGCCATGTAGGCGGGCTGCCAAGGAGAACGCGCTCGAAGCGTCTGATCAACGATGTAGATTTCATATCCTTGGTCGAGGAACTGGGATGCCCAGCCGCGACTGCCATCCGGCTTGTTCAGAAAATTCTAGATGCAGATGAGCCATGAATTAGCGAGATTCTCTGTCTGTTGTGCAGGGATTGGTTGGTTGGTTAGTTGGTTGATTGTTGGGGCTAGCAGTATATCGCATATACTATGTGTTCAGGGCATTTCGCTTCAGCTCGGAGTAGTAGAACAGCAGCAACTAGTGCCAGTGCTGCAATACGAATGGAAGATACAAGGTGATGATTATATATACGGAGATGTAAGCAGCTTACCGTGCCTGTCTGGGCCTGGCCGTGGATGAAGACAATGGGCGTTGCTCGGCTGACTCCCTTGGCCGGCTGAAGCCTCTCGACATACATCTGCTCGCGAAAGATGTGGCCACCCGCTCCATCGTCTACATAGCCACCACCAGTGTAGAAAAAGGTACGGATCGCAGCCACCTCGGACGAAGCTGCTGACACGCTGCCGGAACTGGCAGCAGCATCGTCAGCATAAGCACGGCCCAGAACAGAAGCCAAGAGGGTGGTAGTCGTGATGAGCCGCATGGTGATGTCTCAGGAGCTCCAATTGGGGACCAGCCTGTTGGTGTCGGTGTGGGCAGGATCGGGTTGCTTGTAGTACTCGTACACGACCGGATCAGTAATTCCTGCAGCACAAAGCAGTACCAGCAACTTTGAAACGCCTTGGTGCTCCTGTTTCTGTCTCGAGGGTTGCAATTGAGCGGGATTTCCACGTGGAAACGCGCGAGTGTGGCGGCCTAGAAACCTGGAAGGAGACGGTGGCGGACGCCGTGCGGAAGAAGGAGGGAAGCAAGCGAGCGAGCCCGTCTAGCCAAGGTGTACCTACCTATAGCCAGGTCAACAGGAGCGAGCGGGAAGGAGAGCTGAAGCTGGACCTGGACCTGGACCTGGACCCTCGACGTGGCCATGGCTCGCTCGCTCATTCCTTGGCCGGGGCTTTCCTTTCCAGTTCCAGCATGGCGGCCTCGAGGCTGAGCAGGTTCTTCCCTGGGACCTGCTTTGGCTTCCATCCCAAAGCGGCGATGTCGACGGAGCTGTTGGTGGAAGATTCGGCTCCATGCCCCCACAAAGCGTGCGACGTCTGGCGGCAGTCTCATCCCGAGTACTATGTATGTACCATATATGCGCTCCGCCGTACGGAGTACCGAGTATGGAATCCAAATGGATGCTTCTCAACGGCCATGGAAGTATTTGCGATATCCTGCAGTGACAGCTGCCAACCTCCCAGTCTAGACGTTGGACTATACCAAGGTGGTAACCTCCCGCATTGTTAGCCGACATTGATAGTTTCAGCGCCAATGATGGATGGCTTACCCATGAAACAGCCACAGCGGCCTTCTCCAAAGCAAGCCAAGTGCCGGGATGAGGATCCAGGGTCAAGAAATCACGACACCGACTTTACAAGCCGCGGAAATCTCAAGGCGATACGAGAACAGTAGTTCGCGCAGCTCGTCTTTACTAATAGCGTGTCAACTAGTCTTTAGTCTAAGTCTATCTTATACTATTTCGTACGTGCCAGACTCTATTATACCGCCCTAAGTATATACGGAGTTGTCACTGCCACCATTGGGCGAATACATACCATACAGAATATACTCGTAGTGCTTGGACTTGCGCTCCTCTCCTTGCTACGAAATTAGAATCGCTCTGTCATCAATGCATTGCGCAAAGATCCTGGAAGTCAACACCTGCAGGATCTCCTTGATTCCCGAAATACAAGCACCCTGCCCACCAAATCTTCCAGGCGCCTAGTTTTATCCCTGACGCCCAGATATGACAAGAGACATGGGTCGGGCTCATTTTGAGAAGCCCGGTCGTGATACTAAAGTGTTAGTGTTGGTGCTAGCTCTCCCCTAAGCGGCATTTCCACATGAATGCTACTCTGTTTTTACTGTCACGGCACATGAGTCCATTTACGCCCAGCTGGTTGTATATTCGAAACATTTCATGCTGACTAACAACAATGACTTGCATTAATTTTACCGACTCGATCCTGCATATGCCAAATCGTTGAAGAAATATGACCACATGCCTCGTCAAGTCGGGGAAGAAAACATGGCTTTGGCTGCGCTTCATACCACACTGTATCGACCCATTAAAGACGGCTGCGGCCCGTAGTAGCCCTGGTTAAGCTCTCTCAATACTTAAGGTCTTACTGGCTAGTTGAGGTTATTTTTCTTAGGGTCCGGATCTCGCGGGGAAGCTGATGCCAGTCTTCCGCGGCCACTTATACGGAGGAATTATCTCCACGCTCCGTATTCGTCGCCCCCCAGAGCAAGGACTTTCGCTCAGCTACCAAGTACTATGCCCCCTCAATTACAATTACGTGATGCCTGTAGTTATGGCCCATCCCCTATGTGGCCATAACTGTCTGATTACTATCTCGCTTCAGACGCACAAGATCCTTGCAAGACTGCAAGCTCAGCTGCCGATGCTAGTATGGAAGGGTATCATGCTGGTGAAAAAGGTAATTTCTGTTCTTATGCTTGAGGAGTCCTTATTGATCGCCAAACACTCCACTCTTTTAATCCGCCTCAGCCCACTGCTGGCTGACGATCAACTAATGGACGTGTGCTCAACTTTACTCGCACAGCTGGCTTGGCTCACCTGAATCATCACAGCAGTTGCATTTTTTTCACAATTCCTCTCCCTAAAACGCATCACCTTGATCGCAGGTCGACGATATAGGATGCTTGCAACGACACCAAGGTAGCCATGGATCCCACACTTCTTATCCATTGGCTGTTCAGCTGCCTGGCTCTCCTCATCATGGGGATTAGGCTTTGGGGAAGGAAATATGTTCGACAGGCTTTCAATCTAGGCGACTATCTTACCATGGCCGCTTGCGGGTGTGCTCTGATTAGACTTGGAATGATTCACGTCGTCCTGACTTGGGGAACGAATAACATGACTGCTGCCATGCGCCAGGATCATCATTTTACCCCCAATGAGATCTACCAGAGGGAGATCGGCAGCAAGCTTTCCATCGCTAATCGCGTATTCTACAACTCCTAGTCAGTATTCCCCATGTCTGTTCTATATACCAGATCTAGCGAGTGATACAAAGAGATTAACAATGGTTGTCGAATCCAGCCTGTGGTTACAGAAGCTCGTGCTATTGGACCTCTGTCGACGACTCATTCGCGATTTGCCGTTTGAAAAGTGGCTTCTTCGGTCCTATCTTTTCATCTTTTTCGTTACCTATACGATTGTCCAGGTCTTTACTTTTAGCGAGTGCAAGCCCTTTCACCTCTACTGGCAGGTTCTTCCTGACCCAGGTATGGATAAAACCTATTGTCCACTGTTGGGCTTCCATACTTAGTCTGACTCTCGATATAGGCCCGTGTGCGCAAGCTCAGATGCAACTTATTGTGCTTGGCGTCCTCAACATTGTGACCGACTTCATGCTGCTCGTTATGCCGATCCCAATCATCTTCAAGCTCAAAGCACCCATGGCTCGAAAAGCCCAACTGCTAGGGCTCTTTACCCTTGGTATATTCATCATAGCTATTACTGTCATCCGACTGCCAATCAATTCCTCGCACCCATATAGCCAAGTCAACCGTACGACCTGGGCAAGTACCGAGCTCCTGACGGCTGCGATTGTCGTCAATGCACCGACACTCTATTCATTCTGGAATAAGAGGCAGCGGGATAAATCGACGCCTCGACCAGCGCAAGGCGAGAGTGACAAAGCTGATGATCGAATTGTCATGGAGACCATAGGCGGCAGTACTAATTCTAATAGTGGAGGTCCAAAGCGCAAACCGACCGGAGGCATTCAACAGACAAAGGAGGTGATTGTGTCTGAATATAGAAAGAGCGGCGACTATATAAAACTGGCCGACGAGCGAGATCATACGTCGCAACATTCAAGCTAGAAAAAAAGGGGGGAATTAATTTGGGTTAGAGCATAATGATTTCAAACACGATTTATCTGCATTTTCTCTACATTGCGAACATCGCCCTTCACATTATTGCACACTCATCACCACGTTGTGCATACCAAGGTACATGTATCTTGAATGCTCGTCAAATTCTAGACAAAAACAAAAACTTTCATCGAAACATGGCGCTCACGCTCATCATGAAGCATATCTTACTCTTGCCAGTAGGGCGGGACAGATGGAGGCCGGGACACTCTCCTGAGTCAAGGCTTTCCTCAACCACGTCTAATATCTCCTGCTTCTCGTCTTGCCGCCTTTCCAGCGCAATTTCCCAACCCACTCTGCAAACTTCCTCACCTCTTCCTCCTCCAACAAAAGCTCTACCGTGTAGTAATGCCTCGCCAGATCTTCATGGTTCTTGAACCGGTGCACAAACCTATGACACGCGCCACACAGCCACGCCACGTTTTGCAGATCCTCCTTACGGTGCCATCCGCGCTTGACGGCCTTATCGTGCACAAATCGAGGAATGAGGTGGTGATATGACAGAGGGATCCAAGACCGCTCACAAAGCTCGCAGGCATCCGTGCGAGTGGACGGCGTGGCTGGCGGCGGCTCAATGAGAGGGGTAAGGTATCCTGTCAGGATGGGGAGCAGGAAAGCTTCGGGTGTGGGCGGGAGATGCGAAGGTTGAGTCGGGTCCGGAGCGATGAGGTTGTATGTGATGAGAGTCTCGCAGATAGAGGACGGCAAGTCGAGCTTCGACAGGCTATCCGGCGTCAGTGGCAATGAGTACTGCGCCTGCAGTTCCTCAGACTCCCTCCACGAGCGGTAGTCCAGCTCCTGTAGATCCTGTGGAAGATTCTGAAAGATGCCGTCGGCCAGGTAATCGATAAAGTCGGCGAGCTCTTCGGCGTCCCGGTCCGGATCGGGAGCCGGGGCCGGGATTGGAGATGTTCGCCCCGCCTTGGCTCGCCTCCTGCGCTTCGGCTCCGGCGCGGGGACAGGCTGGAGAATCGTGGCGGAGAGACAGTCGCGGAAGAGCGGGTAGTTGAGGCTTTCGTCGTCAGACATGGTCACCTTGATCAGTGACTTCTCCGTCGTCGGATCAGTCGGCAAAGTCGGGTATTGCAAAAGTGCTGGCGGTTGACAAGATACTGACGTGATTGGATGGCCACCAGATTGGGGAATTGTCTGTTGCCGGTTTAGGACCGCGGATAATTGTTCTACAGATGATGCGCTACAATCGTGGGGTAGAGAGATTATATAACATAAGAAAGGCAGGGTCTCGTAACCAGTGGCATACGCGATAGAATCTCACCGAATCCTGTCGCGATTCATATTCTGTGTATCTTGTTGTGCTCGCCAATTGCATCCCCTTGTCCAAATCGCTGCAGCTTGCATACTAGATCCGTTGCCGCCTGACTCATCGGCATTCATCTAGTCGCATATTACCCCGGACAGCTGAAGCCATGGCTCCAACCATCATTGCATTTGACCTCTATGGGACCATACTTTCCACCGATTCCATTGTCAAGGCATTGGCTGGCTTGTTTGGAGATGAAAAAGCCAAGACAATTGCGACGCAAGCGCGGCGGTATCAATTGGAGTATACATGGCGGATCAACAGCATGGGTGAGTCTTACTCCGAGACATTCGTTGCAGAGAGGCACGAGAACACATTTTGTTAATAGAATAATGATGATGCTTTTTCAAGGCATGTATCAATCGTTTAGTGAGTTGACTCGATGGTCATTCCGGCATGCTACTGCTGAGGTTGGCGAGAAGCTGTCACCGGAGCAAGAGGAGATGATCATGAATGCCTATAACGGCCTAGACGCGTTCCCAGAGGTGGAAGCAGCGCTCAATCTCATCTCAAAGACCCCTGGGGTCGAGGCATACGTCTTTTCCAATGGCACTGAGTCGATGATCGCATCGTCGCTGAGTACTTCGCCGTCACTGGCCAGGTCTAGTTCCGTCTTGCCGGCGTCGCGGATTGTCAGCGTAGATCCCCTGAAAGTGTTTAAGCCCGATCGACAGACGTACGAGCACTTTGCAAAAGTAGCGAATCTGGAATCTCAGCCGGGAAAGCTGTGGCTGGTTTCTTCTAATCCTTTTGATGCTCTTGGTGCGAGGGCGGCGGGCTGGAGGAGTGCTTGGGTCAACCGGAGTGCAACCTTGGGCTGGATTGATGGTTTAGGTGGTGCAGTTGGTCTGAATCCGACAGTGATTGTCAAGGGCGTGGATGAAGCCGTGGCGAAGATTATTGAGGCTGATGTCCAAGGTGAATAGTTGAGTTGATGTTGATATTAATAGTAAGAATACTAGGCAACATACTCATATTTGAGCCTTTCCCTTTTGTTCTGATATCTGTTAGCATCGCGGCTTTCTCTAGTATTTCCTACTATCGCCGTATTCATTCAGTGCATAAGCACTGCTATTTATTTTAAAATGCGAGATCTTAGATATGGTGTTGAAGCTTGACAAGTTCATCGGTGTATCCTAAGGCTCCACAGGGCTTGCAGCGGCTTACAGCGACATCCCCTGCAGTTGCTCTGCTATCGATACGCGACGCATTTTCAACAACCTCCCTCGCGCACCTTGCTAGCTACAACCAGTATCAATCCCCAATCGAACCAATAATCTCTCCATTATTCGTACTCTGAATCACTGCGAATCACCAATCTAATATCAATCCCATTGCACCCACAGCCATGGCCTCCAAGGAGGAACACGGCTCTTCTCGTCGACACCGAGACAGGAACGATGATTGTGAGGCTCCTCCGAGACATGCACAGAGCTGTAGATTCTAACATTAACAACAAGCATCCCGTCGCCACCGAGACGAGAGCCGAGAAAGACGCAGGGACCGCGATCGAAGGCGTTCCCGAACACCAGAAGACAGCTCCCGCCGGAATCGTAGCCGTGACAGGGACCGAGAGAACAGACGGCACCGACATCGCGACCGTAGTGGCGACCGTGATCGAAGACGCAGACGTTCACCGGAAGAGGCTGATAGCCGTCGGCGCCCGCGCAATCATCGGTCTGGAGATGAAGATGCGGAGCGTGACAGTCGCGCGCTGGCTCGGCGGCGAGAGAGCCCTGTGAGGAGGTCGGGACCATTGCCATCTCAGGAGGCTTCATTTGCGGTCACCACACAGGAAGGCGGAGACCCCGAAAAGCCGAAAGAGAAGCCTAATATAGGAAACACAGGCCGGCTAGCTGCAATGTCCAACTCAGTTGCCCAGGCGGACGGCTCATCAATCGTACTCAAGTATCACGAGCCGGCAGAGGCGCGAAAGCCGCCCCCACGCGACCAGTGGAAGCTCTTCGTGTTCAAGGGCAGTGACATAATTGATACCATCGAGCTCAGCGCAAGGAGTTGCTGGTTAGTAGGGAGGGAAATGGCCGTTGTTGACCTCGCCGCAGAGCATCCAAGCATCAGCAAGCAGCACGCCGTCATACAGTTCCGCTACACCGAAAAAAGAAACGAGTTTGGCGACAAGATTGGCAAAGTGAAGCCATACCTGATCGATCTAGAGAGCGCTAATGGGACTATTCTAAATGATGAGAAAGTGCCTGATAGTAGGTATCTCGAACTCAGAGACAAGGACATGATTATGTTTGGACATAGCACACGGGAATATGTCATCATGCTGGCTCCAAAGGACTAGGGAACACCTCTGGGCTGGAATACTAGAAGACGATTTAGCACTGCCGCGTATGGTAATCGCATACATACGACAAAGAGGAACCGGCCGAGGTAGGCGTTGTCGGGCGCCTGCTTCGGAAATCTCTGCAGATGAGTACCTTGTCCATGTGCGACGGGTGATCAGTGCTACTAGAGAGAGCTTCCGCTGGAGTCATAAAAGCGGTCAGGAAGACTGCGCCGGCGTTAGCGGCCTCAGAAATGACATATGGCGGTTTATGCTTGCATATGGTCATTTTGGATGATAAGAGGGTGTCAAGTCAGACAGGATCCGGACACCAAGGGAAGCCATCCCTCGGCACAAACCATCAAGGATCCATCTATGGCTCTATCTTGTTCTCAAATACTGCCTGTAGCTGGAAGAGTAGAATTCCGCTGTTGCATCGTCGTGGCTCAGCTCTTGTTTTACGACATGAACTGCCGGATCAGATATATCGCACAAATGAGCAAACTTTCCGTCCCCCTTTCTTCTCCGTCTCTAAGCCTGGCCGATATCAGGCTGTGAATCTCGCACCTGACTTTAGCGTGATACACATCTTTCAAAGCTTCTACTATGCTTCCACGAGTATCAGCTGCCCGCGTGCAACGACTTCCCGAATCGGGCAGTTTGCAGTACTACCATCTATGAGAGTGTAATTGAACGCATATGTCATTTGAGGCTGTGGTCGGCTCTACCATTTTCAAGGCATTAGCCTCTATTTACAGACGTGTGACAGGAATGGCATCTTATAAAGAGACGTTGCAGTGTTAGCTTCCAGAAGCAAGAGTCTGAAGCACTGAAAGCAACTTGCACTTTTCACAGTTCTTGGGAATTCTTGACTAATTTTACTTGGATATTGCTATTGGGTATCATGGTACGCACTTATTTCTCGTTTCTTGCATGATTTGATTGACACTAATGGATCAACATTGTTTAGGGATCGATAAACAAGGCCATTGCTCGATACGAGACCACGGCTGTATATACCCATCCAGATGCTCTTGTTGATATCGTGCTTGTACACGGCTTGAATGGCCACCCTGGAAAGACATGGACAGCTAAGAACGGAAGGTTTTGGCCCACTGATCTGCTGCCCAAGTCACTGAGGGAAGCGAAAGCAAACGTTCTTGTGTATGGCTACAATGCAGACGTCTATACTGGAGGGAACGACAATAGTGCCAGCGATAACTTCATTCATCAACACGCCCAGACGTTGGTAACGAGTCTTACGTTGTATCGAAAGAGTGAGGGAACATTCAACAATGCCATCATCTGGGTTTGCCACAGCCTGGGTGGAATTCTCGTGAAGCGGGCTTTACTCTACTCTAACGACTTGCGGGCGGCACACCACGAAGATTACCGCTCCATATTTGTGTCCACTTACGGCATCATGTTCTTGGGAACGCCTCACACGGGATCTGATGCAGCATCATGGGCTATCGTGTTGCAGGCCATGTCGGACGCTGTAATACCTAGAAAGCTCTTCGAGTCCGAATCTGTGCTGCTTCGGACGCTGAAGAAGGATAACGAAACCTTGGAGAATATTAATAACCACTTTCTAGACATTTATCAGCGGTTTCAAATTCACATGGTTCACGAGAATCATAAAACTGACATTAAAGGGACCAAGTGAGCAGTTTAATCCTTTCTTTCCTGACAACTTCTCTGTTTGCTTGGTTGCAACTGCTAACTGGGAGCCAGAATCATGGTTGTTGACCCTGGTTCGGCCAGTCCCCAGTTACCAGGCGTTATTTACTACGGCGTCGAGGCTACGCACACCCAGCTTTGCAAATTCGAGAACGCCAACTCTCCTGGCTTTCGTGCTCTGTCCACGGATCTCCGGCAGTGGGTTCTCGTAGCACCGGATGTTATCGCCGTGAGGTGGGATATGGAGGAACAGGAAAAGGCCGCCCGCATGAAGTACGAGGTGCAAGAGCGCATGTCAGGATGGGTGAGACTCGTACGTTAAAGATGCATGTTAAACATAACTAACCACTTTCTTGTTTTTATTCGCTCTTTGTAGATGACACCACCGGCGTATTCAACTCGAACGCCATCTCCTGCTCGCAAATTGGCAATTGGCCCTGTTCTACCTTCATTGCATAGAGAGGCGTCACCAGCAGGGAGAGTGTCGCCGGCGTTGATCGAGGCGGGGTATAGATCCGGTGTTGTGGATATGGATGTGATGAATAGAATGGCAGATATTCGGGAGGCTGCTTATAGACAAAGGCACTGATTAGACATGGGAACAGATGGCACTCGAATCATTCTTGTCATTCTTCTCTAAATTTTCTTTTCTTTTCTTTTCTTTTTTTGGTTTTAGCCGCTGTGGTTTTTACCGAAGATAGAGGGTGTAGTAATAAACTCTTCGTCAAGTACTAAACTGTATATTTCTTTATAGATGTGAAATGATCAGTTTTAAAGCTCACCATGAATAAATAAAAAGAAATATCATTTTCTATATCTGGCGTCTTCTCTTTTAAAGAACCTGCACCTAACGCCACTAATAGAAATAATATCTAGCAGGATGCATGACTGCTTCTTGGCTTCCAAGACATACAGATTCGCCTGATACCATGACGGCAGAGGAGCAGAGCAGGGAAGAGTGGATGCTGACGGCGTGACCTCGGCCTAACAGCTATGTTTGCCGATAAGAAAAGAGCCTCATGAGTAGGCATATTGGCCGAGATGCTACTCTCTACCAGCAATCCGTATTCGTGATGTATATAGACATCTCTCAGATTCAGCTGAGAAAGATGCACGGTCCTTGCCTACTCTCTCCTAGAGTGATGATCTATATCCAAGATTGGTAGACCAATTGGAAACTTTTGCCAAGTCCGTGTGAAACATGGCTTTCTAAGATGGTCCTGCAATAGAACGAGGGAATACGCCTTACATAAGGCGTTTCTGTTCGAAGTACGCACGGCTCCTAAATGCCGTCTTGTTGCTCTCATTATCTGCTAGACTAGTAGAAGTTTGGGTCCGTCGGATTCATCGAGATGACTGCTGGTATGGTCGCCTTCGCCGAATGTACCCGGCCAGTCGATGTTGAAACATTAGGTAGCGACGTCAGTTCCACAATATGGAGAGGAGAGAGGTAGAAAGTCTCACCGTAGCTCTCCACATGGGGGACTTTTGCACACACAGAGACGTCCAAGATCGTGCATTACATTTCACTCAAGAGAGTGCCTTCCGACATGTGGTGTCTGTAGGATTTCAGTAGCATCCAATATGCCTCTCCATAAAGCCTAGCACTTTTTTTGGTTGTCGATATGTGCGGATTCCCTCTCGCGTCCCAGAGGAAGGAACCATTCACACCAGCATATGACCTCTCCTCCTTCCTCTTCTACGCTCTCACCGAGTTTGTACATGAAGGTATTAGAGACTTTTGAACAGCTCCAATCACACCTTGAATGAGGACCATCGACTAGCCCTCCTTGTACCCAGTACGAACCTAAGCAAACAGACAGAACCCGCGATATGAGCAGTACCACCCACCTCGGTCTCCCACCAAACCCAGTCCCTGCTCTTTTCTTGTCAGGCAGAGAACAGTAAAGGGGTTAACGCCAACCTTGTATAGTATGTACCCGTAAGTGGTAAACAAGTGATTGCCAAGGCACCCAAAAAGTGACGATGGACATAAACCCAGCAGTATTGTAGATCTTGTTCCCATTTGATACACAGGATCAACCTGGCGACGGCATAAACGGCGGTACGTACAGAAGTACTATAGTACTTGGATTGAACAGGGGAGAAGGAAAATTTCTCAAAGTCTCTGAGAGATTCGCGGCGATCTGTGCCGGTATCTTTTGAGCCGCCGCTGATCTTTTCATATGAACGCCCACATTGTCTCACAAGTGCCAGTAGTATAGCAACGACCTAAATGGGCCGTGAAAAGAAATAACTTTAACAACTTGCTGATCTGGGGATATGAATCTGGGGGTGGAAATCGCAGTGCCCACCGAAGAGAGAGTGACTTGTAACGGCTTTCATCTTGTAAACATGGAGGGCAGTGGGTAAGAAGAGCTGAAAATTTGCTGCAAAGTGTATACTCGGCCCACTGAATGCCACCGATCTCAATTCCATCATGTCAGATCTCCAGTGCCTAGCGTGTCTGCCGTATCTTGCGCCGAGAGATACATGTACCTAGTAGATACATGTACAGTACATGTACAGTGGTAGACGCGGCATTATCAGGGATAAGAGATCCTGCAATATGACGCAGCGATCGTTGAAGAAGCTACCTGAAATCATTAGGGGACCAGCTGCAATGTCCAGGCAGGGAGAATTGCATGTGCTTCTGCCTTAGCCTACACACTGCTGGCCTATCGGGCTACACAATTGACAACACTCGTACCACTCTCTTCGTATGCTGGTGTGTGTATCCACTCTTGTCAACGATTCAGATCCATTCAGTTATGGGACCCGAGCTGGAATCAGCTGTATTCACCAATCCGAATTGGACAAGTTCAGCGGTCAGCCCCATTTCATGACAACTTTGGAAATGGATATTCCAGGGCCGGGGTCCGTGACATCTGGCGGGAAAATGACGTCAGGAGAGACCCATCTCCAGTGTAAAGATCCTTGAACTGACCGTTTGTTATCTGTACATAAGAGAGTACAGCTAATGCGATGGCGGACAATAGAATGGAGACACGCCAGCAGATAATGTACTGTACTTGTTCATGGCTTTGTATGGAGCACTGTGTGTAACCCTTGGTCAAAGTAGATTTGTTACTCAAGATCTGTAAGATGCTGGATCGATCTGCATATAAGCTTGGTAGTATTGCAATACCTATTGTTTGCAACAAATGCTAAATAAAGAGAAAATTAAGGCAGATAAAGATAACGATACAAAGCATCTTTCGTATCTCTTCCATATGGCCTAGACATGTCCAGCTGCCAGGGGCTGGCACTATGCACCTCCCCTGAAAGCCCGTGGCTTCGGCGCCCGTCTCCGGCTTGGCTGGACCGAAGCGGCACGGCAGCCACTGGCGCAGTTCTTGCGGTGGTAACTGCACTCGGTTAGCGCAACTGCCGCCTTTCTGTTCTTGCTGTATTATTACTGCAATGCTCTTGCCTTGTTGCTGTGTCTCCTTGCACGCGCAGAGGTGTTGGGCAGAGCTTTCAGCTGCCGATCCCTGCGATAATAATCAGTGGGAAGGTTCGGCTGCTACATAGGTACGTCGGTGGTGGGCCCTATACATGTATATACCTGCAATGTGCCTACCTAGGTACTATGTACATTCTGATGTTGAAGCTGGTACTGCCGATCACTTCAACTCAGCGGTGAATATGCTGTGGATTGTTGCCATGGGCTGTATACAGTACATGTATCTTGGCATTTCACCTGCCAGTCCATATGTAACTTGCGCCGTACCTATACTCCTCTTTCACCTTTTGGAGCCTGGCTTATTCTTTCAGCATTACGGCCTGCAGTCATTCGGGGAATCTTTGGTTCCGATCTTGACAGGGCACTAAAGCCAAAAAAATGAAGAAGGCAAAATTAAATGTTATCCCTCGTAAATCTCTCCCAGTATCACACCGGATCTATCATGCTGGGGCCAAAGACATGAGTTTCTTCTTCTGGGGAAAGCATCCACTTGTGATACGAAAGAATCGTTGAACTCGCCTCACTTCGGGGTTCAAATACCGAAAAAACTGATACTGCTCTACTGCTCTATTGAAACACAAGCCAAGGTCAAGCTCCACTCGGTGTGGATGAGAGACGGATCAGTTTGATCCATCTCACTGGCTATTTTGGTGTACTTGTGGTTGTAAGTAGAAAAAACCCCGTGGGCAACGCAGACAAGGCGCGGTTTGATAGGTAACAAGTGGAAACTAGGAACATCGAAAGTCATTTCCATGCAAGCGATAGAACGCGGGAATCTCTCAACAGGGATTCTCGTGCCTGTAGATGGATCAGCCTGCCACCTGCGATCCATCACGACCCATATAACTATCCATTGCAGCCTCCACAACCGTCGTCATAACACTTCGGAACTCGTCCATTTCACGAGGCTATCATATCCTTAGATACACAGCTGCTGGAGACGCGATGATAAAACACTGGATACCTTGATAAAATGCCGCAGTTGTGTTATCGCGTCCTCTCCACCTTTCCACTCATGCTACATGTCTCCAGATAATCTTGGCGCCGCTCAGCTTCGTTCCCAAAAAGCCGATTCACAAATGGCGCTCTTCAGGGGATGTTTAACTCCACAACCGTCTTGAAATGACGGAGGCGGTGTTGGCATCGACAGGAGATGGAGATGTATTGCATGTACTTCCTGGGTTGCCAAGCCACCGATGGGCTCACGGAATGCTCGTTGACCCGTAACAAGCGAGTCTTCATCTTTGAGTAATAGTGAGCTGAAGAGATGTACATGCAGAAGTCGGACCAAAAGGAGCAGGATGATTCTCAGCTTTCCAAGTATTTAAGCAGCTGGTAAACCCCCACAAATCCATCTCCATGCTCCATTCTAAACATCAATCATTCCACAGGCTTATACGAGTGGCCTCTGTGTTAGATTATACATATATATCAATCATTCTCCCATCAGAGAGTTACCTTGCATTCATTCTAAACGTATAAGTCACATCATACCATACTGTCACACTTTTACATCCTTATTCACAATGGCTCCCTCTGCAATCACCCCCGAGACTTCCCCTGAGCGCCGCTCCAGCCTCAAGAAAGTTATCGTCCAGAACCGGTCTCACAGCAGCTCTGTGTCGTCAGTTGCTTCCATCACCCTCAATGATGGCAACAGCATTCCTCAGGTTGCTCTTGGTGTATACAAGGCCCCCAACGGCCAGGAGACTGAGGATGCCATCACGGCTGCTCTCGATGCTGGATACCGCCACATTGACTCTGCCGCCCGGTATGCCAATGAGGAAGCTTGCGGTCGGGCAATCCGCCGCTGGATGAAGAAGACTGGCACACCTCGTGAAGAGATCTTTGTCTGTTCCAAGCTCTGGGACTCTGATCATGGCTACGAAGCCACTTTCAACGCGCTTTGTTCATCTCTCGACAAGATGGGCCTCGACTATTTGGACCTGTATCTTATCCACTCTCCCGCTCAAGATGAAGAAAAGCGCCTAGAGAGCTGGCGCGCTCTGGAGACAGCTCAACGACTGGGCAAGGTCAAGTCCATTGGCGTTTCCAACTTTGGAGCCGCCCATATTGAGAACCTTCTCGAGAATGCTCGTGTAGTCCCTGCCGTCAACCAGGTTGAGGTCCACCCTTTCTGCCAACGCGAAGCTCTTGTCGAGCTCTGCAGCAAGCATGGCATTATGATTGAAGCTTACTCTCCGCTGGCTCGGGGGAACAAGCTTGAAGATCCCACTATAAATGCAATTGCCAAGAAATACGGCAAGACTCCTGCCCAAATCCTCTTGAACTGGAATGCTTCTCGCGGAAACGTTGTGCTGCCCAAGAGTTTGACTCCCTCTCGTATTCAGAGCAACCTCGAGAGCTTTGACTTTGAGCTATCTGAGGAAGATATCGAAACCATCAACTCTCTCGGAGCCGAGAACTACGTCACTGGCAGCATGCATAAGTCCAGCGACTGAATGAGTTATGACCCCCTAACATTCATTGTACATCAAGAGGGTTTTTGACCTCTATTTTTTTTTCTAAACTGGATTTGAATCTACGACATGATACCTCATCCTCAAAAATGCTTTTCGATGAGTGCGAGATGCATATCATCATGTTTACAAGGTGTGAATAGATGGATAAATGTTCATAGAGGGCTAGATCTGGCGCCACGACGGCTCAGAAGGGAAATTCGCTCTTTGCTTTTGGTTACTCCTATTTAGCGTTTGCGGTCCAACGGGGACAAATACATGTGCTTATTCTTACTATCATAACCTATTTCGTCCAGATTTTCACCGTGCGTAAGCTCTGTAGCTCCGGAACTTTCACATGCCATGTTTCTACACTGTGAGCGAACAAGGTGGCGTCTTTCTACGCCCAATTTTCCTTCTAGCGTTCCAAAGCCAGGGGTAAAGAGGGTCTAGGATGGACAGTGACATTGGCAAACAGCAGGTACCAACGCTTCCGGTCGCTGACAAAGTCGAGATGATTGGCTTCCTTGTTTGCTTGTCATCTTTGTTGTTGATCCAGGTAGACCAAGTCCACAATTGACTGAGACAATTTCTTTTGCAACATGTCTCAGATTTGGGAACACCGTAGGAATACAGTGGCGGATAAATGATTGGATGACTGTAAGACAGTAGTCGCAATATGGCATATGACTGCTTGCGATTCCTCCAGACGAGATGAATGACGGGCAACTCACGTAGTTTTCATATAATTTATGTATAAACTGCTTATATATATATATAGCAGAAAGCGAAATAGGCGTCACGAAATTAGATACAACTACCCATAATGAGCCACCCTAGAAAGGTAACTGTGGCTGGTTTAACGTACACTATGTGCTTTGTATCGAACGAGCATCACAATTACCCAGAACTGCAACCAACAAAAGCCAAAACAGGATGTTTTAGACCTTGCCCTATCGCCAAATGTCACTTTGCACACTCTCCCCCTCATTCTTTAGGCAGCCAGAAATGGGGGTTTTGCATATACTACCTACAGCCATGGCTCCCGTAGTTGCATTACGCCATTCATGCAGGAGGCCCTTTGCGACACACTAACCAAATGACCGGATATGTATTGATTTAAATTAGTAGACTTCTTCTATAATACACTTAGGAGCGAATTAGCCGTCTCGTCTAAACAAACTCTTTCGGAGACTATGTATAAGCATGTCTAATTTAATACATATAAACGCCATGAACTACACTGATTGTCCGTTAAGAAGACAAGAAAGCCGCAGAGAGCTGGTAGTGGCAAGTGAAGGTTACGTGATTTACCTCTGCTGCCAGTACCCCGTTCTGAAGACACAAGGACATCTAGACACAAATCACACTTCTATGGCTTTAACGACTGAACCTAGTAAGAATGTTGACGAGTTCAGCTTATAGAGATCCTACTCCTGATTCACTTGATAAGTTGTCTAGAGAGCTGTCGAACCCTGATAATTACACAACCAGTTGGATCTATGCTATCACAACAGAATACGCTGCTACCCGAACTGTCTTCGACGAAAAGCGCGAAAGGCCAGAGATAGTCTCTACGAACAATAATAACGAGTATCTATTTGGCAAAGTTGAGAAACACAACGTTGTCATCGCCATCTCGCCTGATGGAGATCCCCGTAGGACAAACGGCGACTACAATATATCTCAATGTCACCTAGTACATAATCATTGTTCTCATTGGTGGACATATTTTCTGGCCCACCATGTTCATGCTCTTCGTTAAGAAACGCTTGGGCGGCAAAATATTCCGTAGATATGGTGTAGATGTAGTTGATGTTATGTACTATGTGGACAATGGAGCAGAATCGCAATGAGGCTGATTTGGATATGGCTGTGCAATTAGATTGACTAATCTGCTTGGTCGAAATTGTTGTCCGCATATTCAGTGGGCACAGCCTGCCCAGAAAGCAATAGACGGCTTGGCATCTCTCAAGGAGTAAAATACTTAGATGTCGTAGAAGGATATGCGAGCCCCACGTAAGGAGAGAAATAGGAATGTATCAAGTAGATATCATGACAGATTGGGTGTCCTATCAGAAGTCTGACGCAGCACAGCTGCAGCCGCAAACTGCCACGTCAACTAGCCTTTATTGCCTTTCCGCAGCCGAGTGCATCCTCCAGGCAGCAAAGCCATAAATGCAAGGTGACGTGGCAATTTGCGGCTGCAGTTTCACTCAATGCTAGGCTTTCTAGACGTTTATATTCCGTCGTACTATGATGAGGACATCTGCAACTTGACAACTCGGCTGGAGAGCTTGAGGCCTCAAGCAGCTCACGGTGATTAATCGAACACCAATAATTTAGACGGTTTCGATTTTGCTTACTGGCCGGCATATATTTACCCTATTAGGCGCATCGTATCTAGAAACAGAACCGATCAATCAACTTTAAAGACATGCAAGCTTTTTATGCATGCTGCTTCCGTTTCCACACGGGGCCATTAAATAACTGCTTGCGGAGATTTTATCTGCTCGCACCGTTCGGCCGGTTTATTACATGCATGACTAAACGCTGATGGAGAGGTTTGAATGCCTCGCCGATCAGCTGTCAACTTATCCCCGGCCCCTGTCATAAACGGATAATGGATGCCGCACGAGGTGTGCTGGTCAGGCAGAATTTCGCCAAGCAATGTGGGATACGTGGCTAAGCATTGGCCTATAGTTATTACTGATCATTTACGATGATGTTCTTTCTTATCCATATTCCATTAGCAATCTCCACAGCAGCAAACTTGCTTCGAAGCCTCGCGCAACTACCTTAATATTAGTGCCGATAACAGTGTAAAGGAGAAGCCCGACAAGGCTATACTCTTAACTAAAACCTAATACCCTACTATGGTATTTGTACCAAGCCACATAGAAGTTTCAGCGGCCAAGTTGTGATCTGCTACCCTAACCTCTCTTATCTACAATTTGGTATGTATATGCCAGATTGTCAAATTACTCCATGGCGGCCACTCAAACAACCTACCGCGTCCAGGGCATTCCTGCTAATGCCTCATTTGATGACGTTAAAACAATAATTTCCAAGGCTTTTGATAAAGATGGAGTCAAAGCTAATCCTACTATTCATTCACTTGCATCGGATCCCTACAGTCCAGTCAATAACGGTACCAAAGTAGCTACGGTCACTTTTGCGCAGACACCGGGAAACCTTAAGAATCGTGGCGAAGTGACGGCAATTGTGCCATGGGGTTACGAGAGTCACCGAATCTTTGTGGATTCTTCATTTCAGGGCTTTACATCTCTAAATGATGCGGAAGATGACTCTGGTGATACAATAGAGTGAGCTTTATCGGCGACGTAAATGCGTATATGCTTACGGATATAGTATTATTGCTGTCAGCGGACTAAGCAGTCATCCTTTCGGTTCTTGGAAGGAAAGAGGAGGCACATTCATGTGGCTGAGAGATGAGGTTGCAAAAACAGCTAAAAGGGCTCGTGTTCTACTTTATGGATATGATACAACGCTTGTTAATAGCGAATCATTCCAAGACATCGGCGACATTGCTACGAGACTGAGCTCCGACGTCAATGCGATACGGGGTGCGCGATCCGTGAGTATAAGTTGCCTAAAAGGCAGATCAAAAGCTTACTCTTTCCCAGGCCCAAGAGGCGTTCGTGCCAACCCCGATTGTTTTCATCGCTCATAGTCTTGGGGGATTAGTTGTCAAGGAGGTTAGCTTTTTCTTCTTCTTAAATATTCGGAGTCTAATTTGCGTGACGACGCAGGCTATATATAAGATGTCTGAGCAGTATCCCGATGATTTTCTGAGCATTTACGGTTTATTATTTTTTGGAGTTCCAAATGGCGGCATTAAGACCGAGTACTGGATGCCGATTGTGGATAGAATGCCAAACAGGGGCCTCATAACCAGCCTCGAGCCTGATGCCTACTATTTGAGAAATTTACAGGTAAATTTCAATCGGGTATTTTGTTTTCCCGATGCAAGGGTAGTATCGGTCTATGAGACAATGAAGAGTCCAACTACCAAGGTTAGCAGAAAAGGTCAAGTTTTCGTGTAGCATGACTGACGCGTTTGAATAGGAGGAGTCGACTGGAGAATGGAAATTGACTGGACCTTCAGATATTCTCGTGACCCGCAATTCAGCAATAGGATATTACTCTGATCGTGTACAGCATACCCAAACCCCTTTTAACCAAAATCACTCTGGCCTGCCAAAGTTTAGAAGCAAATATGATGCAAATTATAAAGCCATTGAGCCATTCTTTACCGAATGCTACAACGACGCCTTTGAAGTAATACAGAAGCGATTCATTGCTGAAGGTTTGAGTCATCATTTACATTCGCATTCGATGGACGAGGGTCTTTGCTAACCAGCTACCTCAGCTATCCGGCCAGAATATAATGCAAATTCGACGGGGGGGCACCGTTTAATATGTCAATATTGTCAAAAGAGATTCAGGTCACAGGTCAAGCTTCTACAACATTTGAAAGGAAACGGAAATGATGCCTGTTATTTGAAAGCGGTTCAATATGCCGTTATAAACGGTCGGCTGAGCATAGCATCCATGCTGCTCGCCGAGGACAGAAGAATTGGGGCGAAAGACGAAAGCACTGGTACTGCACTCCTTCACTCGGCAGCACTGAATGGACAAGTGAGCATGGTCCAGCTGCTTCTTGACCACGGAGCCGACATTGAAGTGAAGAAGAAGAACGGAGCAACACCACTTAGTGAGGCAGCTTGGGAGGGACAAATGGGTGTAGCTCAATTACTTCTTGCCCAAGGAGCTAATATTGAGGCAAAGAGTATTCATGGAGTAACACCACTTAGCTATGCTTCACAAAATGGAAAGGTGGATATGGCACGGCTGCTTCTTGACCGAGGAGCTAATATTGAGGCAAAGAGTCATGATGGATCGACACCACTCAGCTATGCTTCACTAATTGGAAAAGTGGATATCGTTCGGCTGCTTCTTGACCGAGGAGCCAATATTGAAACAAAGAAGAAGAATGGAGCAACACCACTTAGTGAGGCAGCTTGGGAAGAACGAGTGGATGTGGTCAAGTTACTTCTTGCCCGAGGAGCTAATATTGAGGCAAAGAGTGTTGTTGGATCGACACCACTCAGCTATGCTTCGCAAAATGGAAAAGTAAATATGGCTCGGCTGCTTCTTGACCGAGGAGCGAATATTGAAGCAAAAAAGGTAAATGGGGTAACACCACTTTTTGAGGCAGCTGGGGGAGGTTATGTGGATGTGGTTAAGTTGCTTCTTGACCGAGGGGCTAATATTGGGGCAAAGAGTATTAATAGATCAACACCACTCAGCTATGCTTTACACAGTGGACAAGTGGACGTAGCTCAGCTGCTTCGTAACCGAGGAGCCAGGGGTTAAACATGAAGTAACAATTTTAATTGAGTACTGTATATTCTCCCGCATAGATACCTTCCACTAGAAGTTAGGGTGTATGTATTCGGGTTCAGTGGGTTCCTCTCTCACCACCACTTGGCGGCTCGCTTAAAGGTTCACTCGGTTCGATCGCTGGACTGGTACTGGGGCTATAGATGCCTATTAAATCTAGAGTTCTATAATTTAGGGAATTATCGCCTTTAAGCCACTCGAGGTTCTCCATTATGGCCGTGGCATATGGCTTACCGGTAAGCTGCCGATTAGCTTGAGGCTATTTCTACGACTGGTAGATTCTAGCAGTGTCTTAACTACTAGAGAGGCCAGGAGGCCCTTTCCAAGATATCCTAACACAGTTCTCCCCAAACACCTTCATTAATATACGTCTCATGAAGGATGTCGCTTATATAGTAGTAAATCTGGTCTCCCAATGCCAGATGTGGAGGATATGCTGTCGGATGTGGCTGGCTGGAATGCTACGAGGCATCATCGCTGGGATAAGTGATAGATTTATATACGATATCAGGCTATATTCATATTTTAGGATTTTTTTCCCCTCCCGTTGATGTCTGTCATTTTTGCAATTTACAACAGTACCTCTGAAGTACAAACTGACAGGGATGTCAAGCCACAATCCGACTGAAAATGGGTCCTTCTTATCGTCATCTAACTAACCCGCGACACCCATTTCGTCTTCTACTGTATATACATAGATATGCTTAGATATTAATATACTTAACTCAAGGGCCTAGCTACACTCGCAAATTCTTGCACACTCGCCCAACATTCCTCGTATGCGACGACTAGCGACTGGGGGAGGAAAACTATCTCGCCACGTGCCAGATCTCTCTTCTCCCTCCCCACGCCTGTCCCATAACCCACGATGGACTAAACTGGGGGCTCGGGGGAGAAGGAGATGAGAGGCCCATAAAAGCGGTTTTCGTCGTTGTCTGGATATTTTTTGTGTTCTGGTTGGGGATAGTAGATGTTTCTACATCTAACTAGAAGGGCCTTTTAACGTCATTTCCATAAGATGTGTTTTAAGCAACATTAACATCAACTATATGTATAAGTAGAACATTGCTCTTAACAGAGAACTAGGGTGTCATTTGCTATTCTACCTCGAATTAATAAAAACTTGTAGTTGAATAGGTCATTTAAAATATCCAGGCCAAGCATCAACGACCATTCGACATCTTAATCAGCTTGACACAAGAAACGTCACGGCCAACATCGCACACATAAGGAACACAAAAAGTAAAAATTATCAGCCGCTGTTTATTCATTATTGTTGATCCAAGTTTTCTATATTCAATGTACCCAAGAGCCCTCAACGCCGTAACCGTGCATCAACATTCTCGCTGAAATTACATCCCGCATGCCCAACATTGCGACACCACCAACCTTTCCCAAAGAATAAAAGATGAAAAATCGCGCCATCACTCTATTTGTGAAACATGCTTTAAAGCGTCTTCTGCTGGGCGTCCGGCTTCCAGCTAAGCACCATCTCATTGAATCTCTCCAGCTGGGCAGGATCAGTAGCCCAAGTAGTCAGCAGTCTTACGACTGCGAACTCGCCATACTTCTCCCATACATAGAATGAGAATTCCTGCTGAAGAGCTTGGACAAGGGTCAGAGGTAGCACGGCAAAAACCTGGTTCGTCTCCGTCTTGGCGTTGAGCTCATACCCAGCTCCGGTAATAGAGCGTGAGAGCTTCTCAGCCGCCAAGTTGGCTCGTCGAGCGAGATTAAAGTACAGAGAGTCATCCTCACGGAAGAGCTCTGCGAATTGCACACCCATGATACGACCCTTGGCGAGCAGAGAGCCACGCTGCTTGACAAAGAACTCAAAGTCCTCGGCAAGCTTGGTGTCCTTGACCACGACGGCCTCACCCAGCAGAGCGCCGTTTTTGGTGCCGCCGATCCAGAAGATGTCGGTAAGCTCGAGCATATCTCGCAGGGTCATGTCATTGATACTGGACGTGAGGGCAGCGCCGATACGAGCACCGTCGGCAAAGAGCAGGAGACCATTGGCCTCACAGATGCGCTTCAGAGCGGTCAGCTCAGCCTTGGTGTAGATGGTGCCGATCTCAGTGGCGTTGGAGATGTAGACGAGCCGGGGCTTTGCCATGTGAGGGAAGTGCCAGTTGTCGTCGAGGGCCTTGGTGAGGGTTTCCGGGGTCATCTTGCCGTTGACGGGAGCGACATTGATGATCTTGTGTCCGCTAGCCTCGACGGCTCCCGTCTCTCGCGTCACAATATGGCCAGAGCTGCAGGCAATGACGGCCTCGTGGGGTCGAAGACAGGCGGCGATGGAGATTGCGTTGGCCGAAGTGCCGCTGGGCACAAAGAAGATGCCAACATCGTCACGGCCGAGGTGGCGGCGGATCAGATCGCGAGCCGTCTCGCTGTAAGTGTCGCGGCCATAGCCAACCTCCTGGGTGTTGTTGCTCAGCAGCAAGGCATTGAGGACGTCGGGATGGGCTCCCTCGCTGTAGTCGTCGGTGAAACTGTACTTTGCCTTTGTCGATGCGGGACCGGAGGCAGGCATTGTGATTGAGGTACTGGAGTTGAGAGAAGCAAGATATGTTTGCGGGATGAAGGATCCAAGATGGCAAATCTAAGTCAACAAAGAATGGCGTGTATATATTCAAAAAGTCTTTATAATCAAGTAAACAAGCTAGCTTATGATGAAGGAGGAAAGAAGAGGCGGAGAGCAACTTCCATCTGTCTTACAAAGAAAAAGGAAGGAGCACGAACCAACCGCAAGGTAAGAGATACTTGTACAGACACAGACATCGGGCAACTGGGGCATCTACGGAGCTCCTCCCCTGCCAATTAGCTAATGATAACAGCCGGATGTCATGATTAAAAATATGCTCCCCTGGCAATGCAAGGAAACCACTGCAAAATTAATCCATTACGAAACCCCGACTCGCCGCCCCGGAAAAAAAAAAAAGGGTTCCAGTCTTTCCTTCTCCATTACTACTCGTGCTAAGTTGTTCATGGTTCTGGACGCAAAGCTAAAGAGAGTCTCCGCCGGAGCCGGCGCCACTAGTGGCTTACCCGGCACATGCCGACGCAGGCCGGCCGCCAGAAGATATCCCGACTATCGGACGCGGGATCCCGGGATTGCGTTTGGCGAGACGGAATTCCTTGTGCTCCTGTGTTTTGTTTCTGTGGTTGTGAAGCAGATGGTACAGAGACTACGATGTAATACCATTGCTATACAGTTGCTCAACTGAAGCACAAAACGACGACACGGAGAAATAGGGAGGACGAGGAGGCGTCGGAGTGCCCTATCGCCCCTCACATCACCTCACCAAACCCAAGAAATGGGCAGAGATAAGATGGGGGATGTCCATAGGGGAGTAGGGACCAAAAAAAAAAAAAAAAAAAAAAAAGAACCACTAGAACGCGGCCAGTATCGTCGCTTCAACGGCCCCACGTTGGCAAGCAAAGTCCCTAATCGGCGAACAACGAAGCTAACAGGAGCCGTTGCTATCTAAAGTCCCCTTCTCGGCCCCGTATTGAGCCGGACAAGACTCGGCGATTTGGGTTCTACAGGTACAGGTACGAATATACTTCGTATCAACCACGACACACAGGCACGGACATACACGGAACGGCACATAGCAAAGCTTCTCCCATCATGACTAGAGGTTGTTAAGATAACTACGACCGTAGTAGACTGCAACTAGCATCTCGAAAGCGTATAGTTTCGTGCTTCCCCATATGCAATGACACGCATCAGCAAGGAGGGGGTTTCATTAGATGCAAGCCACCACCGCAACCCCAACAACATACAGTACAGTACATAGCACGCTCGTAAAACACCACAGACAAAAAAAGGGCCAAAAACTCAATTGCCGTGAAAGTATATTAAGAAAACGAAACAAGGAGGGGAACGACAAACATCTACCGGACTTTGGCTTCGACGCTTGGCATTCCGTCAGGCATCATCTAGACCACGATGCAAGTTCTCCGCCTTTTTTTTTTCTGCTGATCATGGGATTTGCAATATGCAACTGGACATGTAGTCTACCGGGCCCCGATATCGACGTGAAAAAAGATCCTGCTCTCGTCAATGCACGTCGCAGCTTTGGTGCTTTTTAAACCTTCCCCAACGCTTTGCTTTATGCGCTTCCATGAGATGGGTAAATAGATAAGGTGCATTAGCCGGTATTCGACGGCTTTAGATGTGGTTCAACGGCGCGTGTCATTAAGCGATTACGCCATCTCCTCTTCATTACGAAAACGAGCGTGACGGGAAACCCGTATGAGTGATGTTGTATCCATGAATAAGCTTCTACAGCGCAGAACAATGAGTTCGTCATTCTGATTCAGAATCCCATTCATCAATAGCAAAAAAAAAAAAAAAATATCAAAGAAGGTGTCGCTTGCTCAACAAAATCCAGCCATATTCAAGCCCGTGTAAAATCGTTCCAAGCCACCATCACCGTTAACCTCCTTCATCCCTCTCTCAGTCCCTTCGGCTCCCCAATCACAGCTCACCGGGCTCTTCAACCTCCTCAACAACCAAGTCTACCTTGACCTTGTGCATCCCCAAGTCCTCCTCGCTCACAGCGCCGGGAACAGCGGCCCGAGAAATGCCCGCCGCATCATCCACAATGAGCCTCGCCACATTCATCCCCATCAAGGCGCTCGTCTCCATTGTCGAGATGAAGCTCTCAATACCAGATGTGTAGTAGAGCCCACTGCCTAGGATCGGGTCCTGGAAGGTCACCCGCGGGAGCTCAATTGGGTAGGAGTAAAACCAGTGCGGGTAATACCACGAGATCGGGTCCACACCGCTGTTCTGGCTGGATCCGCCCCC
This sequence comes from Trichoderma virens Gv29-8, assembly GCF_000170995.1. Lineage (NCBI taxonomy): Eukaryota > Fungi > Ascomycota > Sordariomycetes > Hypocreales > Hypocreaceae > Trichoderma > Trichoderma virens. The sequence continues at coordinate 966,393 of NW_014013744.1, forward strand.
GTTCTCCTCCGTCGTAGCCGTAAACGTGTCAGGCACTTGGACGCCAAGGAGATCCGACAAAAACTGCGGGGTCACGGGCTTGGGCGAAAAGATCTTATACACAAACTCGGTCTTGTTCGTCTTTGGGTTGACTGCCATCCTGAGTGTGCTGACTGAGTAGAAGCCAGTCTTGCCAACGCCTTCGGCTCCCTCTTTCGGCTCCTCACCCTCGGCGAGAGTCGTGTAGACGTTGCTTGGAGCCTTGGTTCCTGGTGGCAGCCCAAAGAAATCGGGGTGCAGTTTGAAGGGAGAGGCAAAGAGCGTGACATGGAGCTTGGTGTAAGGGATTTCTTCAATGTGATGCTTGATGACGCCCTCGCCAGCTTCAATGTTGCTGAATTGCCAAGGAGATGCAATGATTACATCGTCGAATGCTGTCTCAACAACTTCTGGTTCGCCGGCAGCTGATCTAGTTGAAATCTCATACTTAGGAGCTGAGGATGAAGTCTTGTCTTTGGCGAACCCAATGGAAGAGACGGCGGTATTGTGGAGGACGGCAGCACCGCTGGTCTTGACCATATGATCAAAGATGCGCCAGTTGCCACCATCCACAGACATGGCACCATCTGTAGCAAAGGAGACCTGAGACGTTTGTTCATTAGTACACTGGGCCGAATTCATGAATCGCATTCTGGTGAGGGCTTACCATGGTCTCCAGTCCATGAAGATACGCCAGGTTGGAGGCATAATTGACCCTCGTGGCCGCCTGAATAATGTGTCTCGAAAACGTTTCATCAATCTAACACAGAATTTGTCAGCTTAAAACATGGCTCAACTCGAGGGAAAATACGTTGAGAGACTCTACCACTGCCTACCTTATTCTGGGCCAGAAACTGCTCCCCCGTCACAGCTGTAATCTTCACCAACCCCAGCTCGTACGCCCTGGCCGTCAGCGACCGAAACGGGAAATACGGCTGCTCATACAGCTTCAGGAACTTGCCCACCACCTCCTTGACCAGATTGACAGCTCGGTACGGGCTCATGCCGTATCGCCACCAGAGCTTGCCGGCATCCCACCACCAGGACGTGCCATCCGTGGTCTCGTAGACGAAGCTGTCGCCGTCCCAGATGGCCGTGACGTCGTCCTGGCTGCTGGCCACGCGGTAGTTGGAGCCGATGGACAGGTTGAAGTTCTTGGTGCCGTTGTAGAGGATGTGGTTGACGGCCACGAAGATGGACGCGCCTAGCTCAATCTGCTGCAGCGGGTCATCAAATGCGCTGACGGTCAGCGTCCGGCCGCCAATCCGGCCCGTCTTCTCAAAGATTGTGATGTTGACTTTGACGTCTGCTTCATCTGCATACTGTCGCAAATGGTAGGCAGCTGAAGAACCGGCAGCTCCAGCTCCTGTGGCATTTGGTTAGCCCAAGGCTCTCTGTTGTGCCGCCTCGTCCCACATTCCCCGTCTCTTATATCGAGTCCGGGGGAAACTCCACTCCTTCGATCTGGGGGACTCAATGTGCAAAGAAACCAAATCGCAGTCAGTTCCAACTCACCGATGATTGCAATGTTTCTAACTCGGTTTGATTTCACCTCTTCCTGAGACGCCACCGCCTCCCCGCCAAGCGCGAGCCAGGCCACCGCGGCTGAGCCCAATTGCAGCCGCATCTTGATCAGACAACAAGGCGAAGTCCGTGTCAATAGAATGAGCAGTTCAGGGCAGGGTAGGGCAATTCAAGAGTAGAAAAGAAAACAGATTAGACTTTCCCAGCCTTCCGAGCGGTGAGCTAGCAGTATTATATAAATCAGGCTGCCCCTCTCGATGATTCATAACCTCAGCCTGATGCGATGGAAGATGCAGGTGTGTGGTCTGATTGCGTATGCCGGACTTATTAGGTACTCCTTACCCTTGGGAATCTCCAGCCACAGAAGTAATAACAGCCACACCATCCATGTAAGCCGCTATCGATGATGTGATGTGACGGCCCAACACGTGCATCGCACCGTCTCACCAACTGCCCAGTGCTTGCATTTGTTTGTATGTTATACGGAGCACATTGTTGCTTTTGTACAATAGCTGCACACGGGCGGACGATTGTCCAGTAATTCGGGGCATTGTCTATGAACAGAGAGTGGATGGTTCAGGGGCCAGCACGCTGAGAATTAGCGGCTAGTCCAGCCGCAGCGCCACTCTAATATATCCAAATCCAAATCCAGACTCAAAACTTCTAAGTTATGATGAGATATTTCAAGGTTTGGCCGTAACTCTCCCAAAAATAGAAAATGGTATGCACAAAATAATTCTCCGCTGGAACCCATCATCAGTACACTTCATGATTTAGATAAACATAAACATACAGGATATCTAACATCTAAATACATATTGGCTTTGCTAAGGGGATATTGAAAAAGCATCTGTACAGTCTTTCTGTATCGCATATACAAAAAACAAAACCACCGCGCTCCTGGGGATCGTACTTTTTCGTTGAGAACATCCAACCATTCAACAACGCCTGCCATTCCATGGCTGTCAAGGAAAAGCATAAGAAATAAATAAAAACGGGGAATAAACTCAGTTTGCACCCAGCGACTCTCTTGCCGCCCTTCTCTGCTATCACAAACTGGTACTGCTTTAACTGGTGCTATTAGTGCTGGTAAATCGCTGGTTGGCAGGATTTTTGTGGTCTGCCCTGTTAAAGGGAGATGTTACTCCTCTCAGACGCGGTTTCAAATCAGCCGCTTTTTTTGGAGCTGCTGCTGTAATCGCTCTCGACGCCTCCTGCAGTGGCCGCAGAACTGCCTCCGGCGCGGAGAACAGCCTCAGCGCTAGCGCTTTTGCTTCTTCCACGAATGGTTCCTGGAACGGCCTCGGTGCTACCCCGTGATCCAGGTGGGACCCGACCAAGTCCCTGCTGTGAAATGTCGTCCAGGCTACTGTCTCGCCCCTCATTTCTCGACATCTCAATGTCGTCGTCTGGCTCTTCGCCATCTTCGTCGCCGCTGCTCAGGTCTACACCGTCAGGGTAATCATCCGACTGATGCGGGTTTGCTCGTCGGCTCATAAACTCTTCTGAGGAATTGAATTCATCATCTCCATCGGACCCGAATCCGTCCTCGGACCATGAATCTGCACTGAAAGGTGGGAAAAATATGACTGGTGGAGGAAGCGGTACTGGTTCCAAGCGCCTGATGCGGCCTGAAAGGTACTCAATCTTGATTTTCGACGAATCATCCGCTCCCGGTCGTCGATGGACAGGCGGGCGGGGCGACGAAGTCGACATTGTGGCTATCCGATTGATGATGTTGTCTGTGGTCTCTTCGGACAAGTTATGCTGATCCACACTCCTCTGACCGAGATGTGCATCGAGTTTCGATCGCCTAGTCGTAACCACCACCATGAAGTGATCTTCTGGTAGCACACCACCTAGACCGCATGGCTCAAGGGGACGAACCTCAAGAATCTGTTGCGTATCGCTCCAGGGAAAATCCATACTGATGTCACTGGATTCATCCCCCGAATCGGTCACAAGCTCGGGCACGCTAACCCCGTCGTTGACACCCAGCTTGGGTATGGAGCCCAAGTCAAGGTTAGCGTCACTCAATGGCCGCCTGGTCATTGAAGATCCTGATCCCGATCTGAAGGGTATCGGGCGGGCAAACTGCACTTGGGGGTCCAGTCGTTCCCTTCCGCTGGATAGCATGTACGTCGTTGGCGATATATCACCCGGGTCTCCCGATAAGTCGGTACAAAACGGAGCACCACTATAGTAGATGATGGCACCGTCACGACGGCGTTTACGACGATTAGATGCACCAGAACCACTCTGACCCCACCGCGAATCTGCATTACTTTCCTCAATAGGACCGAAAGACGATAGCGTGTCATCTTCCATCGACGATTGCTCGTTGGGCGACTGCTGATGAAGAAACAGAGGTTTATAATGAAAGCTCTCGGATGATGCCGAAACTTGTGGCCCAAATTTGGACAAGTTATTACCCGAGCTCCCAGAGTCTCCGGTTGAGCGACCCGTCTTCTGTCTCTTATGGTGGTCTGCTTTCGTGTTTTCCGTGTCGTCTGTTTCAGGGCTCCGTTGCGAATGGTCGCCTGAGCTATCACTACTGAATTTGGTGCCATCTGTACCGCCGCGCCACCTTATTTTTCGACCATCTGGTGATAGCTGAAACTTTGCGCTCAGGTCAACGACGGCATTGCGTACAAAGTCCGGAGTAACATTCATTATGTGCAGTTGCGCCATATTGCAGAGGAGATTCAAATACACCCAGCCTTCCTCGTCAGGGTGAACATCGTCGCTTGGCCGTTCTGGAGGGTCGGCTATTAGCTCTGGAGGGACAAGACCTAAATGCCTTATGTACTCCATATTTTCGGACGGGATTTGGACGCGATCAGGGTCGAGATCTCTGGGCCTCGTTGGTCGCTGTTCGGGAGGCGGCGGCATAGGCGGCGACGGATTCGTCCCTGATCCGTTCCCGTTGCCACTGCTGTTGCCGTTGCCCCCTGACTCAGTTTGATCCCCGTTAGAGTTAGACGTTGAACCCATGTCTTGTGATCTACTCTTCTTCCCCGTATGTCCGGATTGATGTTCTTGGGGAAGAATTCGAGCTTCGCGCATGGGCTCCGGTGCAGGATTCAGGTTAGCACCGGGATTGGCATTAGGACTTGGCTTTGGTTGTTGCACCAGTGAAGACCGCTGGGGAGAAGGATTGCCCAATGTCGCCTTTGCTGGTGGCACGATGGATACGACAGGTGGTTGGGTAGGCTGGCTGCGATGAGCGTGTTTGCCTCCAATTTTCCCCGTGAATATTTGCTCAAGACGCCGGACCACTAGCTTCTTCTTCTCTTTTTCTGTCAGGGAGACAAATCGGGGATACAGCCCCTCAGGGATCTCGCGCAAGTAGTTCTCTACTTTCTGTTCGTTTGTCTTGAACCGTGAACCCCCCTGAGGTCTATTCAACGATGTCCCAGATGAGCCAGCGCCAATCGACATGGATGCGTAGGCAGAGTCAACTGGTCGTGTATGCGATCCAGACGACGATGAGGCATGTTTTGACTGTGACTTGGAGCCTGAACCAGCATACATCCGATCACGCGTGGCATGCCTCGACGACTTTTTGTTACGCTGTGACGAAGAGGTATCGGGTGAGTCTCCCAAACTCGCTGTGAATTCTCGGAGCGTAGCCTCTAGCTCACGCTTTTTCCTCTTCGGCAACCCATGTATCTTGATTTCAAAGAGTTTGTCCTTTCGAAGCATATCAGGACCGCGCTGCCTATAGCGCTTCAGCTCATCCTTCAACTTTTGTATCTCTACCGTGAGATCATCAATGACGCTTCGGTAGTCATCAGCGCTGCTGCTACGAGGGTTGGACTGAATTCGAGGCGCGGCCGGTTGATAGGGCTTGTCTTCGTTGGATGAGTCGGACTCTTTTTGGAAGAACGGCGGATCAACTGTGTTGGGCGTGAGTACTCTGATACATTAGCTCACCAACCTACGGCTTGGGTACTCACCATCCATGGCATTGCTGTCGAAAGTGGCTGTTGGATTTTGATTGGACTGGTTGAACCATTTCTTGGCATCGCTCTGGCCAGTTTCGTGGCTCTCCCCTGATGAAGCTCGATGAGGCGATGATGAATCTTGGTCGCCTTGATTTGGCGGAACCGAGCCGCGGCTCGCTTTCAAGGAGGCATCGCGAGCGAGTTGATGGTATCTCAGCGTGATTGAGGTTTCCGGCGAAGTTCGTCGGGGGAGAGGGTGGCCTGTCGATGAAAGGGGTGGTTCGTGAGGTCTGTCCTCTGTCGACTGCATTGTAATTCAGCTGAAAAGCATCTAGATGTTGGCAACTATTTTGATCAATCTAATAATGAGTCATTCTCTAGTTGCCAGGCGGAATATCTTCTCCAGCCCGAATTGGGCGGTTACAGAGAATAATATCCAAGGGTCCAAGCAATGTGACGGCTTGTGACGTAGGTAGGCGGCACACCTCGTCAATCGCCTATACTCTGTAGACGCATTGTTAACAGGTCAATCCTTGCATAACTGTGTGTCTGTGACGGGAAATTGGCTAATGGGATGGGCAAAGGCCAGTTTAATGAGCACAGGAGTGGCGTGTCATTTGCCGTGGCACCTTGGGCGATCGATCGATCGAACTGGATAAGCAAAGAGGGCCGCAACAACCTCGGACAACTCACCCTCAGAAAAGACCGAGCTCGTAAACAGCTCTGGGCAGCAGTTTCAGATGAGATCGATTATTCGGGGAGGGGAATGAAAATGAAATGATTAAAAATGAAGGAATTATAAAGAAAATGCCGGCTTGATCCAAGATTTCCGTATACGTCTTGATCTGTGCAGCGAAGGGGAAAAGAGCTCGAGTTCGCAGCAGGTGGCGAGGGTGTGATTTAAAATCACCACAAGTCGTAGATTTCACTGCCGTTGTCTTCTTGTTTGCCGGAAATCGTGTACACCAGCTGTTGAATAGAATTTTGGGGGGGGGGGGGGGGGGGGGGTTTGTCTTTTTTTTTCCTCGGTTAGATCAAATCCAGCCCCTCGCGACTGTTTGCGTCTTCAATCGGGGTCAAACGACAGGGCCGAGAGGTGGGTTCGGAACCAGCTCCGTCTCCTCAATGGCACTGAGTCGCGTCTCGTCAAGTATGAATGGTGGACTGTTAGAAAGGGATTTCCGTGGCTATCGCGTCCACAGCTTTTGACCTAGTGATGCCCGTTGCCAGAGTTTGTACGATCCACGAAAGGGCCAAGGAAGCGCTCGAATGTAACAAGGTCAAGAGGTCGCGGTGCTGAGGGGAAAGAAGCTGACGGGGAATAACAAGGACGATGATGGCCAGTGGGGTTGAAGGAAGCTCGTCCTCGAGAACGGCACCCTGGGATATTGATGGGGCTAGGTGAGGTACAAGTATGATTTGGGGTTGATCGCCGTGGTGAGGCTGGTCTGAATTCGTCGTAGAAGGTAAAGGAAAAAAAAGGAGGGGCGTGTGCGTGGTAGCTGGGTAGGGGAGGGAAATTTTTGACCAAAATTTTTGGAGGGCTTGACGATGTATGCAGATACATATGAGGGACGCGCGATGGCCCCGAATGCCAGCCTTATGCCGGATGGTCTGTTGGCGCCTCACGGGTAGTGGAAGAAAATGATGCACTTTACAGAATAGGCAAAGTTGAAATGGAGAGGAGTTTTTCTGTCAATGGTGAGTCTATCGCCAAAATGTTGCGTGGCAAACCTGTGCTTTCGCCGCAGCCACTCTTGTGGGCAAACCCCAGGCTGATGGCGCCGTGAGGCTTCGATTGGCAGGTGAGGAAGCAAGGTGCTGCGATCGGGGCAATCGCAGAAGCATCAACGCAAACTATGGAAATCAGGGTCTTGTTTGGGAGCTAGTGAGGCCGTGTCTCACTCCGGAGGGGTGTTGTTAGCGAGAAGCTCCCATCAGATGCTCGTCCAGGTATGTACGAGGTCGAAGCACACGGTGCGGAAGTGTGGGCAAATCGGACAGTAGCAGGTGGACGGCATGTGGTTTGTGTATCCACAAGCCTCTCTTGTCACTCTGGCGAAGGGAGGGCTCAGCCGAGGGCATCTGAGAGTTGTCATTAATCCCTAGCATGAGGCCTTGCAGGAGATAAGTACAGCACTTAGTAGTCAGTCCTGCTGCCGCTGCTGTATAGTTTGACACACCTGTCAGTCAGCTTATTATCTGCACAAGCACTCGCTTCTGCCCTACCGGTTGAAGCCATCATCAGATATGTACTGTCCCCCAGATACTGGGCGGAGCAGCAATGTGCTACAGCCCCGTCTGGCAACGCTTTGACGGGCCACTTTGGATCCAAGCAGCGCTAATACGAGCGTGGCGGCGGGCTTGTCATCGGTGCCAGGGAGAGAGATCAAGCATTGACAAGCGCCAGAGCCGTCAACTTGGTGCCCAGTACGGAGTACAGTGTAGTATTTGCAGTTTGCTCGGTTCCAGAACAGCGGGCTCCCGTCCAGCGTCAAGCTCATGTACACTATTTGCGTCAGCAAAGTCAGGTCAAGAGATGCTCTGGGGCTGGACGAGTACCTTACTCGTAGTTGCCAAGACTCTCCTCGCTTCGACCGCGCTGGCCTTGTGCCCGCATGATCCCTGCTCGGCAGCGTGCGAAGTTCCTTGGCCGCCATCTCCACCTGAGGGCCTAGCCAACCATTTGCTTGCGGGGACGCAGGTCGCAAGGTTTGGAGGGTGTAGATCTTGGTTTTTGGCTGGCATCGACCAAACAGAAGGCCGGGGTCAGCCCGCGGAACTAACTTGATCCGAGACGCTGGCTGTGCCTGTACGACTTCTCTGCTCCCAGCTCTCCGTTGTGTTGATTCACACACACCAACCTTTGATTTCGAGGCCACCTCCCGATGTGCGTTAAAGCACCTCCGTATACCTGTCATGTGGTCCAGAGCACCCAGGATGCCGAAGCCGTCGTCAGCCTGAGCATGGGATCCAATGAGATGCGCATCCCTCTTCCGCCATTGGCATCCTTGAGTCAAGCAATCAGCATCTCGATCAGGGGCCAGCCCTTGGGGCTACAAAGTGGCGCAATTATGACGTCCCTCAGACAACTAGGTAGTCCAGAACGGCTTGCATGCAAGGATTGTCGATGGGTCTAGACGGGCCCGTCTCGCAACGGCGAGGTGTGAGAGGCGAGCGGGCTGGTGTGCCTGGTGTGTTTGTGTGTGTGTGTGGCCCTCTATGCTAGAAACAATCTAGTACAGTACGAGCACTTTGGCTTCCTTCGCCTTGGCTCCAGTACCGCTGTGATGGAATTATACCTTTGCGGCTGCATGGTATGAGAATTAATAGCTTCCATCGGCGAGTCATGCGTCTTACTTTTCTCACGATGACCAGCTTCCACACGGTCTACACGAGTAGTAGCTACTCCGATTACTTCGTACTCGTACGCATTCAAAGGTACGAATGTCCTGAATAGAGACGATAGAGACGCACATCCTTTGCACGGAGACGCTCAGCCGACGATTTGCCATTGACGCTAGGATGCATGCTGAGCTTCCCCGCAATGGCATGGATCGGCCTCGTTCCTCACACTTCCAAAACTCCACCGATTCCCTGTCTACAGCCAGTTTCCTCCAACTTTATGGACACAATGACGTCTGCGCATTCGCCTCTTGCTGTCGACCCTCTAGCCGGTTCCATGGCCGGATGTGCACTGGCGAACTGGCTAGTCACGTGGTAAAATCGCCGAGAGCCGGTCCCACTTAATACAGATTGGCCTTTCTAGGCGCCGGCTCGGAAGACACTGCTTGGTGCGGGACTGCGTTTCCAACGGTCGTGATGCCTTCGAAGGGGCACAATATGAACAATAGAGCGATATCACAAAAAAAGAGAGAGCCGACGTCCTCTTATTTTCTTCATTTTTTAATGGCAAACAAACACCTCCGTCTTCGAGATCCAAAGTTGTTTATTGATACAGGCAGCTTCTACAAGCATTTGCATCAGTTAATGTTTCTTCCATCCCCCCTTTGTTATCAATCAAATGCTGATTCTATCTTGATTCCACCGTTATTATACATCTCGTAGTATCAAACGTTGAGGACCTATCACTAATACTCTTCTTACTCCCAACCGTTTTATACGCCGCCCAACAACGATTCACACGCGGTATCACGGCCTCAGTACGCCTTGTCACGGCCTTTTTTTTTTCTCAATGCACACCCCAGGCCGAAGCCACCTCGATCTCGACGAGCTGCACCACTAGCTCAGATCGGGGGACCGCTTTGGAGCCAACAACCAAATCTGGAACTTGCCTATGTGCATCCTCCGTCTTACAATATCGCGGGCGTGCAAATAGAAAACAACCGTCACCTTTTTCGCAGGGCCCTATACTCGGCTACTTCTTCGCTAATAGGAGATTGCCGATTCGTCGGATCTCATCTTAATGGTCTGCTAGGAAGCTTGCAATAACAGGGCTGACGGGAGGAGGCGACTTCTCCTTGTTGTTGCCGCTGCCAAGTTGCCACTAGCTCTGGGCTGTAGAAGTCTGCACGACCCTGCTTGCTGATCGATCTGCAGGGTTTTACAATGGCCTATCCTAGTCCAAATGCAGAACTTAGCATCGATACTTGTGCCTTGAAAAGCTTAAGTAGACTCCAATAATGACTACAGAGTACAAACAGCGTCATTCTGCCAATGGGCATCTTCACAAGAGACAAAGCAACTCTGCCCCATGTTGACCATCCTAGCATAAGGACTACAAGATATATACAGTAGCATACCAATGCAAGAGAAGAGAGATCAACGAAACAAGCTGTCCTTTTCCAAAGAGAGATCAATGTAACAAACAGTCCTTTTTCCAATTTGGTAAATTTTTTTTCCCACTCAGGCCAGTGGGGAAGCTATTCCCATCTCGCCATTCACTCCCAAAAGTTCTATTCTTTAACAGCCGAAGCCCAGCTGCAGGGTCCCCCAAATAGCGCCGTGATATCACACCACGCCCACCGGAGCTAATGCTCCTGACTAGGGAGGTGAAGCCCTCTCCAATGCCAGAAGCAGTATCGCACATACCACTTGGTTGGATTAGGTTGACTTATCCAGGAACAGAGAGGCCATCACCTTGCCACAGTAATATCCATACAACCATAGAAAGGTGAGCGTGTGGTGCTGATGTAAAGCAACCCCTGTAACCTTACCCACCATACGCAGATCTTGATCGTAATGTACTGTAGTGATATCCATGTTTTCTTATTTCTGTTTCTATCTTAACTATGCAACTTTCATACCTTGCCTGTCTTTAATCTATTTATACCTTGCTCCCTTAATCATGCCCACGTAGTCTCTGTAGTCTCTGTATCTGTATTGTTTTTCCTCTTATCCGCTCGTTTTGGTATAGCAGCCCCTTTACTCAGCACTCCTCTTAAGGTCCTTCGCAAGAAGGGACTCTCCAGTCATCTCCTCAGGCTGAGGCAATCCCATGGCAGCCAAAATGGTAGGGGCAACATCACCAAGGACACCGCCCTGCTTCTTGAGGCTCCATCCTTCGGGAGCATTGGCCATGATGAACGGCACCTTGTTGGTGGTGTGGCTGGTCTTGGGCTTTCCATCGGGGAATTTCATCTCCTCGGCATTGCCGTGATCGGCAGTGATGAACAGGATGTAACCCTCCTTCTTGCAGGCGTCCAGGATCTTTCCAATAGCCTTGTCGGTGGCGGCACAGCCAACAATGGCAGCCTCGTAGACACCAGTGTGGCCCACCATGTCAGGAGGAGCAAAGTTGTTCATGACAAAGGGGAATTTCTGCTCCGCCAGACGCTTGACAACCTGGTCGGCCACTCCGTCCGCAGACATCTCGGGGGCCTGATCGTAGGTCGCAACCGACTTGTTGGAAGGAACAAGGTCCTGGTCCTGGTCACGAGTCTCGAGAGGGAAGACCTTTTCAACACCGCCGTTGAAGAAGAAGGTAACGTGGGCGTATTTTTCAGTCTCAGCGACGTGAACCTGCTCCACGTTTTGCTTTCCAAGCCACTCGGCCAGGACGTTGTCCATCTTCTGGGGCTCAAAGGCGACATCGAAGGGGTAGTCAGTCTTGTATCGGGTCATGGTAACAAGCTTGCTGATCTTAGGGTAAGGGAAGTCGGGCAAAACAGATCGGTCGACATCACCAAGCACCTGGGTGATTTGTCGAGCGCGATCAGATCGGTAGTTGAAGAAGAAGACGGTGTCGTCATCTAGTTCATAGAGTGTTAGCTCTGAATCTCCAACTGGTCGAATGATAATTCTCAGTAAACCTACCCTTAATACGGCCCTCATCACCACCAACAATGATGGGAGTGAAGAACTCATCTCGGTTCTCCTTGCCTTCGAGCTCATATCGAGCCTTGACAGTAGCAACGGGGTCCTCAGTAGCCTCGCCCTCGCCCAGAACAAGGCCCTTGAGAGCAACCTCGACACGCTCCCATCGCTTATCACGGTCCATGGCATAGTATCGGCCGACAACGGTGGCAATCTGGCCCAGGCCGAGCTCCTTGATGAAGTCGACCAGCTCTTGCATGTAACCGCCACCAGACTTGGGGTCGGTATCACGGCCGTCGCCGAAGAAGTGGATGAAGACCTTGGGGACCTTGTACTTCTTGGCAGCCTTGAGGATGGCATACAGATGCGTCTGCTTGGAGTGCTGTACGGGTGTCAATAAATTTCAAGACGGGGCCTCTTCTCCAAAGATGCTACCTACCACACCACCGTGAGAAACCAGGCCGCAGAGGTGCAGACGGCCATTGCCGCTTGCTGCACTCTCAAGCGTCTTCTTGAGGGTCTCGTTGTCGCTGAACTCATCCTTCTTGATGGACTGGTCGATGCGGACGACGTCCTGCCAGACAACACGTCCAGCGCCGATGTTCAAGTGGCCGACCTCGGAGTTGCCCATCAAGCCCTCAGGCAGTCCCACCGCCAGCGATGAGGCATCGAGCTCGGTGAATCCAGTCTCGCTCTTGGAAAGCTCGTCCATAACGGGCGTCTCGGCGGCCGCAATGGCATCGCCATCCTTGGGGCTTTCGTCGGAGGGGATGCCCCAGCCATCAATGACGACTGTAAGAGCGCAACAGCAGTAGAATTAGCCACCCAAGCTCAAGATACACCAGGACAAAGCAGCAGGCAAGGACATAGTCCGGCCGCTTGGGCGAAGAGCCAATGTCGACCGTGGCCGGCGCCGATTTGACGCGGCGCAGGTCGGGACGCGGAATTGGTTGAGGGGCGGGAGAGGCATGGCGGGGCAATGGCTGAGGCTGAGGATGAGGAGAAGGAGAGGCAGACGTACTGAGGCAGGCCTTTTGCTCTGTCTTGGACATGGTGAGAGGCTCAATGGCAGATTTGGCGCGGCAAAGAGAGTGTAAGGAGGAAGAGGACGGTAGGTGCGTGATTTGATGGGGAGATGAAGCTTTTTTCCCACTGCAAAACAAGAAACATACCACCTGGACTAAGGATTGGATGGTGGGGTTGATGGCGATAGGCTGCCGATGTCATCCATTATCTCTCGATACGTTGGACGAGCGCAGGCGGTGTTACTGTAGCGGATTAGCGGATTAGCGCAGCGGCTGCGCTAAAGAGCCCTCCGTGCATCGGGCCGTTTTTCGCCCTGGCCACTAAGCTTGCGTCCAATCTCTGCCAAACTCCCCTCAATAACCCCGTCAACGCCTTGCTCGACAAAATTCCCCGTGAACCAATCAATCAGGGCATGCCATGCGCAGCTGCGATCCGTAGTCGTGCTATTATCCATCGCTATTGATCATACGCTTTGAACCTTATCGGTCGACTTGGCGCCTTTCCCATACCCTCCCTGCCCGTATTCTGTTACCTCAATCACTTGACATCCTGAATCCAACACGTTACCATGGCTTCAGAGCTCCCAGCACTCGCCCTACCTTCCACGCTGTCCCCGGACGATCTCGACTCGCTATCCGAGCTGTCCATTGTCCTTGCAAAGGTCCGCGCTGGACTCCAATCCTCCACTGGCCTCACGACAGGAGCTACTCCTGGCGGGCCAAGCAGCAGCGGCCAGCAGCTCTCTTTTAAGGACGTTCCCGGTGCTACTGACAAGCTCAAGCACAAGTTGCAGCACGCCAGGGCACAGGTTCGGGCGTTGCCAGACATGGATCGCTCCATCGAAGAACAAAGGGCCGAAATCAAGGAACTCGAGACGCGAATTGAGATGCAGCGCGCTTTGTTAGAAAAGCTTCGCGAGAGTGGCGTGCAGTTTAGCAAAGATGCATACGCCAGCGGGGACAAGATGGAACTATGAAGAAAGAAGAGACTTGCGCAGGCACTCGAATTTCTCTCGAGCCCAAATCAACGTTAACCATATATCTCGATATTTTCCCCCGAGAGGCTACCTATTAGCTATTTTTAACTACCTATGCGATGCTCGATAATGCAACAGCCCGCGTCTACTTCCCCAATCAGTCAGCTTATTTTGGCGGAATTCCAACCTTGGTCAGTATTTCTTCGACACTGACGCCTGGCTGGCCCGGCACAATCTTCGTCCACACCTCATCGTCAAGCCTCTGAGCTTCAGATAGAGTGGTCCAGTTCGGACTCTGAGTTGTTTTCAACCATTTGAAATCATCAACCTGATCCCACTGATTCTCTGTCGATTTATCGGCCTCGGTCAGCTGTACACACAAACACAGTTAGCATCTTCCGGTATTATACAAAAACAAAACCGCAAAATGGGATTGGCGCATACATAACACGAAGGAAGAGGGGCAAAGCGCATGCCCGAGCAGTCTTCGATAATAGGGTGGCTAGCGCAGTGCAAATAAATATTGACGTTTTTGCAGTCATGAATTCGGACCTGCCGCGCTATAACGACCAGAGTGCTATTGGACACATCGTTGATGTGTATGGGTCCATTCACCCTGCCGGCCACAATAAGACACCTGTCGATATTCTTGAGAATAAGACCAGGGAATGGCGCTCCTTGGGCTGTGGGTATTGAAAGGTCAATAACACAATCCTTCAGATCCCGCAGCCAGCCTGCTGCAGTGGCTCGCGAGGCCGAAGATGGAAGGATAATGTGAAGGCCGGTCTGGTCAGAGATGCCAATGCTCTGAGCTGCAGAGAAGCTGGGTTTTCGGATAGATGAGGGATCTGACTTGGCTAACTCTTCGTTGTAATCTTTGCCCTTGGAGGGCAGATCGCCCACGGTATCCTGGGCCTCCTCTGCTATGCTTCTCGCTGCTCCCGGTGCACTCTTTGGGCTGTGTGGGCGTCGGGATAAGCTGCCCGGGTTCAATCGCGGGTCATTTTCTGGTGCTCCCATGTCAACATGGTCGGTTCCGGTGCGCCTAAACTGGAAGCGTGACTTTGGTGCTACTTTGGCAAGCGTCTCGTTGAGCTTATCTTGGAGGCCTTTGATTGCCTGTAACATGATTCGCGATCAGTCTGGCTTCTCTCAACACAGAGTTATGGAGGGTGACAGACATCTGAGTACTGGCGTCGGTCGTATGCGGGGGTGAATTCGGCGGCATCGGCAACTTCATTCTGCAGCTTGCTGATGCCAGCCAGGATGTGATCTGTAGCCTCTTGTCGCTCGCCTCCAATCGAAGATAGATGATTCAATTGACCAATCTGATCCTGAAGAACTGCGAAATTAGGAAAATAGAGCAGTTAGCAATCATGCTGTGATGAATGGGTGCCATATAAGCCCGAAGTAAGCCAGAAGCAGCAGCCCACCTTCAACGCTGTCACGAAAGTGACGATAGAACTTTTCCTTGGGATCCGTGGTGGAAGCCATCGTGATATGCAATGCTGTAACGCAACTAGACGATGGGTAGAGAATGGAGCCTTGGGAGTAAAAAAGGAATTGGAAAAGTGTCTGGAAAAGCGTCTGGGTATTTATGCGTTGATGCTGCCTGGGCAAGCTGTCCGCGTTTAGCTTCAGCCTCCAAGGCAGCTTCTTTGTGCCTCTTACACCAGCCCTGTCAGGTGGTCTTTCCCTGCAACGCAACACGCGATCGAACGAGGCAAGTCAATTTGCACGGAGCTGCACGACTCTGGATGCACACAGGCCGGGCAATCGCGTGATTCTGAGATCGGGATGATGCGATTCTGGGCAGAAGCTGAGGAGGAAGAGGAGGAGAGGCAAAAGTTGGGGAGCTGCAGGAGCTGGAGCAGGAAAATACAAGAATGAAGAAGTGAGCGTCATATGAATGACCCCACGTACCTTTATGGAAATATTGCTCTGGAAAGGGAAAAGAGGGGCGACAAGAGCTGGTCAGGGGATCTGATGCTGCCAGCTCAGTTGCTAGTGGGAAGCTAGAGACGTCATTTACAGTGAGGCTTGGGGGAATCTAGAGCCCTTTTGGATTGATTCAATTGTTTGGGAGATGCTGTGCTACATTTGTTAGTGTATGCATTGATCAATCACGAGGCCTGGTTTTGGTTTGCAGCAAAGTTTGCGGGCTGCACGTAGTTTATTCATCTTGCACAGGGGGAGAAATACACCACAGCTCGTGTAACTCCCGATTTTTTTTGATTGACCAATTGCTTGTTTTTATTCATTTTTTTTTTGGACTTTGTGATAGAAGGTATCAAACATCATTAGACCGATTGCCAAAACTCCAGCTCCTGTGACTAGGTATCCTTCTAATTGACCATTTGAAAATTAGAAAAGGAAACTTAGGAGAAAATAAAACCATCCATCAAAGAGAAAGAGGAGGGACACGATCCCCTCCCCCTTTACAAATGCGACCATCGAGAGTGGAGTTCAAAGCTTGTATCCCATTCCATGCCAGCGATTGCCGCATAAATAACGAACAAAATCTCCATTGCCCTGTCAGTAGGAGCATGGAAATGAGAAACGAAAACGAAAAAGAAAAAATAGGTATATAGAAATGAACTGAAAATATGCTTTCTAATAACGAAGCCTGTCATGACATGTCCAGTGAGAGAAGAGAACAAAGACTGCTGCTGCCACATCACAGGAATGAATAACGCTGGCATTGCTCCTTTTTCAGAACATAGAAACATGGAAAGCAGAAACAAATCCGGAATGTCATCACTTGTAACAAGGTCGTTATGCAAACCACACAAACGGCCTACAATTGTCACAAGTATATTTCTGGGCCGGATTGCAGGTACAGGTGGAGCATGTGGATAACGGAGTAGGCATCTGAGCGTGGTTGAGATTACTGAGCTCGGGGGGAGTAGATGATTCAGAGGATAACCTGTCGTCCTCGGGGGTGAGGCGTGTGAACTCGCGGAGGCCACTCAGTATCTCAGCTGAGGGGGTGTTGATGCCTGAATCCACGAATTGAGAACACAGATCAAAATCTTGCTGTGTCGGAGAAGCGTGTCTCAAATCAGGAACCTGTCCCATCTGCATCATAGGAGACTGGACTTGGGCCGGTGAAATCATTCCCATCCCAACAGGAGACTGCATCTGCATCTCGGGAGACTGTCCCATCCACGGAGTCTGTTGCATCCCATGCGTAGACATTCCAGAAAGAGGAATCTGCACTTGCATCCCGGAAATTTGTAGCATCTCGGGAGACTGTATCGGAGAAGTCTGCTGGGGTAGTGGCTGCAACGGAGCCTGTCGCTGATACCATTGAGAACCGATTGGTTGGGCTGCTGCTTGCTTGTAATTAGGAAAGTATTGCTCAAACGCCTGGTTGATATCGTTCCCCCGCCACCTTTCGAGAGATGAATCTATGAGGTGGCATACTTCTTTGCCCTGGCCGCCCTGCAAAGAGCCCGTTGGCAAGCGGAGGCTCCATTCTCTGAACCGCTCCAGCTCTGTATCCTCTTCTTCATACATAGCCTCATTGAGAACAATCTCACGGGTAATTCGGAGAGCTTTCCCTGTCCGCTTCTTGTGTATTTTACTGGCCTGTAGGGCAGATTTGATCCGTGCCTCTATATCTCGGTCACCGCGCCGTGAGGCAGCTATATACGCCCGCTCCGTGTTCTCATCATGAGTTCGCTCCGACTGTAAACATTTAGCATATTTGGCATACAGCTAAATCTATTGGTGGTGATAAGGCTTACCTGAGAAGTGGATTTGCGCCGCTCTGTCTGCTGTTTTTGTTTAGGCTTGCCATGTGTCTTCTTGGGAGAGTAATCGATGAGAACTCCGGTGTCCAATTGCTCGTCCATACTTCTTCCAATAATGACGTCAAAGGCTTCGATCGAATGAACTGCAGCTGAGATCCCCCGTGGGGGTTAGCAGTCTAACGGATTGACGACCGTTTATAGAGTTCTATGTCGAAATTGGAATATGTTGGTAACTGTGTGGACTGATGAGACGACAGTCTCCTTGGCGGTGTACTAGGTCTTCGTTGTAGTAGCAAGTGCTAGGGAGTTGTAGAGATGGAGGTGGGACAATGTAGCGTGTGCCGTAATTATTGACGATATGGGTACTTCGTAGTAGCGTATCAGTATCGAAATAAGTAGTGAAGACTAAGAAATATCCTTGGATATAACAGAGCTTCGGTGATACAGCAAAGAAGGGGGAGAAGGGTGGGCAGGCAAGCTTGGAGCTTTTATTCTTCCCCCTCAGACGATCCATCTCCCTCTGGTAGCTGCTCCAGCCAGAAGCCCACCGATTCGAAAATGCATGGTTGGGCTAGCGGCTTGCGCCTCGATCTGTAACTTTTGAACCCATCGGATTCTGGTCGGGAGATCGCGATCTCGATGCGGAGCAGTTAGGCCTGTGGCGCATGAGGAAGTACCGCTGAGGTACCTAGAGGCCGCACCTCTTACATGCCTCCAACAATGTAGACGTTAGTAATGCCGGCATGTGCTCAAGCCTCATTTGATTTTCCCCAATTAACCAGCAAAGTCTGGCCGAATGTATGAAGTGAACACGTAAACTCGTAAACTCGTATTCTAGTATCTTCTACTGCAGCATCGTTCAATTAAAAAAAAAATTAAAAAAAAAAAAAAAAAAATTGGACGTCTCGAAAGCAACGGCATTGACATCTCCCGCCTCTGCAGTCCCTTAGTCATCCTAAAGATACCTATGTATTAACACGCCTAAGCCCTCAATTGTCATTCACGCTGTTCATCACTCCTTATCCTACGAAACGGCTTCTGTCTAGGCAGGCAACGCCACATGATCCTGATTTCACATTGTCCAACGAACGATCGCGAGCAGGCAAAACAAAAGGCCGTCGCTGGTATTCCAACATTCAAAGCACAACGGAGCTTCTGCTCCGCCCCCGTCGGCGTGGAACCACAAGATGCCGGTACTTGAGAGTACAAGGACGTCTTAACAAGCCCGCCAATTGATCTGCACTCTGATACTGCAGGATTTGGCAAACCTCCCCCTGCCTGCTATCCGTGCGCTAGGCCTGGTTTGATGGCTCCGCATGACAGTCAACTTGCGTCAGACAGCCTCCAGACTCGAAAGCTGGATTATGTTTGCGAATCCTTCGTCCGGCTTTGTCGAGCTCCTTCCAGAAGCCACATCCCGAGGAGCCGGGTCGATATTATGTTCACGCGGCGAAGGAGGATGGCGTCTTTCGGAGCAGATGGTGCGCCGCCTGCTCTGTCGCTGTATAGACACATGGCAATTAGTGGATGGCAAATTACTGTAGATGGGCGGTTGACCACGTTTTGTTCGCCCATCGACGCTATTATACCAGGGCTTGAACCATGTTACAGCCTTCGTAAGCAAAGGATCGGCTACTACGGCGAGAGTTTCTTTGCCCGCATGTAGCAACATCTCATGTGCCTCTACTTGCCGACAGCTTCCTTCAGTTGCCCCAGCATACGGCGCGAAATAGGTACCAGATGTCTAACTGCAGTACCTGCATGTTAAACAGTTCCATATGCGTACGCTTCCAACGAAGTCGACCAATCAAAGCCGCGGGGGCGTTCATGGGGTAGATTGCTTTACAAAAGTCTGCTGCATGGGTTTCTAAGGAAGCTCATCAACAAAAGAGACGATTCACGGTTCTGCCAAAACGGTACAGTACAGATCCATGATCGGTTTTCATGACAGCTATGGGTAATCTATTTACCACCTCCTGTCAGCTAAAGACGGCTGAGCCGTAGATTTTAGTTGGAGCACCATGACATCAAATGGCAGGCAAATTACAGCGAGGCTGGCGGACAGAAGCATTGGCACCCTGACTCTCGACCAATCATCGCCGGCAGATCTGGTGTCTTTCCGAGGACCCTCTATTGCAGCCAGTTATGCAATTTCTCTATATACATGCCAAGGTAATACTAATTGCTGCAATCGAAATAGTATCTCTTTATCCAGGGATACGTGTATTTGAGTTACCTATGCTATTGAAACATCTTTCCCCTCAATCGTTACCGGAGGGACTCGACGCGCGTCTTCAGCGCAATCGTTCTCTCTGTCAGTGGCAAGGCCTAGCATATGCCACTTCTGCTGGCCTCGTCCGCTGCAACCCGTAGGTAGCCGTCTCGAAATAGCTTTCTTCGCCTTCAAGCCCATTTCGTACGACACCATCCGTGAATGGCGTCGAGTGGCATAGAGTCGAGGTTGAGCCACCTACCCTGTACCTTACAAATGCATTGTGCAAAGACAAAATGCCAACGGTAGCCACCACCATTTGTCTTCTGAACTCTATGCCTATGCTTAAAACAACATTCAGCATCATCTTTGAAGTGAACAATCGATTTTGATTGTGAGTACAGCTAACCATCAAGGACAGAAAGCAAATGCCTGCTATGAGAAGGTAAGTAGGTAGGTGCGGGTACCTATGGGGAGGGTCAGACAATGACGGCCAACATCACACCTCCGACAAAACTGGCAGTGAATCATCCCAACTCTCCCTCTGCCTTTCCTCCGAATACTCCATAATAGCCCTTGCATAACAGCTGCAAACAATCACCGCATATCAGTTCTGTTGCATCGTATCCATATGGCCTGTACTCCATACTTGTACATGTACATAGTAAGCCATAATACGCTGCCATGCACTAGACTAGTTGTTGGGATGCCTGCAAGAAAAAAGTTGAATGCCACCTCCTCGCCCCCAATTGCGCATGCACGCTTATCAGCCATCACGAAAAGCCGCCTGATTATTCACAGAAGCCGCCAGTGGCACGCATGTGGCCACTCGGGAGATGCACGGGGTCCAGCCCGCGGCCTGTTCTCTTGCGTGTTGCGCCTCTGCAGTGCTATCGCCAGCCAGAGCCTTGACCATGTGGGTTGATGATTGGCCCATCGCATCTTCCGCCTTGGCAGCACGCAGGGCCTACGAATTATTAGCTGGCAATCTCAGGTATCTAGCGAGCGGCCGGGGAGTGGCTGATTTGGAACAAGATTTGGCGGGCAATATAGGGATAAAGGGGAGAGAGAGAGAGAGAGAGGAGAAAGAGAGGTAGCCCGAGATCTTGGCCGCTTCGCCCTCCGCCCAGCACAACAAACTGACAGACCAGAGGGCACTTGAAGCTGTATACTGCACTGCATCGCCGTGTATCACATCGCATCTGCTGTATCCAATCCATCTCTAGATTTCTTCCACCGGCACTGAAGCGCATGCGGCTTGGCGGCGCTTTAGTGGTTGCCGCTGCGCTGGGAATCCCTGTCCCTGGCCCCAAGCCAGTAACTCGGCCCTCTGATTCCACTGTGGCCCCCTCTTGGTCCCTCTGAAACGCCACGCCAGCGGACGGCTCCAGACTTTTCTTTGCTGGGGCGTGGCATGCAAAAGTGATCCCCATTTCCACTTTCTCACCCTCACCTGCTTTGCACCAGGCCCGCGATTCCTGGCGGCAGAGGCATCGACTCTTCTTTATTGAGCCTCTCTGGACTCAACCGTTCCTCTCTTCACCGTTTGCAACCTCTGCGGCTTCTTGCTCTTACGTGGCAGCGGCGGCGCATATCGATTAGCCAGGCCCCTCTCCTTGCAGCGGCTCTTTGAAACCCACGCCTTGGCTGCTGTTTTACGCCTACCATGTCGTCATCACCGCCATCACCGCCAGCCGTTGCGACGCCCGACGAACCTCATAATGAGGGATCCAAGTTGCGCACCTTCTTGGGCATCTTGAGGAAGTAAGAGAGACCCTCTCCATCACTCTGCTTGATGCAATTTGCGCTGCAGTTGCTCTCTTCGTGCCGCCACAATGCTCTTACACCAAGAGGCGAAACCGGCGGTAAGGCGTAGTGGGGCATACGAGTTTCGAACGAGAGCGTCGCTTTCGATGGAATAACTCGACCAGCCGTGCAAATTGGTTCTTGTCGGATGCATGCAACAAACTTGATGTGGGAGACATGCTAATGGGCGATTTTGCGAGTGTAGATTCATCGGAGTCACCGACCTCGCCTCCGTGCGATTCTCCCTCCCCTCCCAACTCCTGGAGCCAACCCCAAATCTCGAGTACTGGACCTACCTCGATGCACCCAACGCGTTCGTCGCCATCGGCACATCCGATGAGCCCCTCGATCGAATGCTCGAAGTGATTCGCTTCTGGCTTACAAAGGATCTCAAATATGCAAAGGGAAAGCCTTGCAAGCCGTATAACTCGTGTCTCGGCGAGTTCTTCAGGGTGAGCCCCAGCACCGCCACCCAAAACTGGATAACAGTGTCGGACTTTTGACTATCGATAATGCGAGGGGGGAAGAATAACGCTGACATTTGGACTTGCTACAGTGCAACTGGGAGACAGAAGATAACGCCCCCAGGATAAACACCCTCGACCTCCAGACCCCGACTGCCCCAGGGTCGAGCTCAAGTTCCATCAAGGGAGCAGCTGCCAACCTGAAGGCGGCTGCTAGGAGCGAGAAGAACTCCTCTTCAGTGTCCTTGACGGTCCCTCAGCATGGCACGCCTTCGAATGAGGCTGGCCCGCTGCTCCGCATTTCATACCTCACTGAGCAAACATCACATCACCCCCCAGTCAGCGCCTTCCATGTCACCTGTCCCGAAAAGGGCATCACTGCTAGAGGTTTTGATCAGATCACCGCCAAGTTCACTGGCACATCTGTCAAAGTTCTACCTGGCGAGCACAACATGGGCATCTTCATCTCCCTGGAGAAGCGAAATAACGAGACCTACCAGCTGACGCATCCCGCTGCCCACCTCGGCGGTCTCTTCCGCGGAACCTTGAGTGTATCCGTGAGCGAGATGGCATACATCACATGCCCCGATACCAAGATCAAGGCCATCCTCCACTACGTTGAGGAAGGTTGGTTGGGCCGGACAACCAACAAGATCGATGGTGTCATTTTCAAGTATGACCCTGAGAACGATGACAAGACTCGAGTCCAGGATGTTCCAGATGAGGACGTCTTGGCCAGGCTGAGTGGCCCCTGGAAGGAGAGGGTTGTCTTCACGCTGGGCCCCAGACCTTTGGTATGTTTTGTTGCCTTGATATCCGTCTTGACTGACGTGGAGAATGCTGACCCTATGCGTCTTATAGAAAACTGTTCCCGTTGAAGAACAGCACGTCATCATTGACATTGTCCCGTTGAACGTTGCTCCCAAGCTTCTCCCCCCGAAGGAGCAGATGCTTCCCAATGAATCGCTCCGCCTGTGGTCAGGCGTCACCGACGCCATCCTCGCCAAGCAATTCTCCAAGGCAACCGAAGTCAAAGTGGCCCTGGAGGAAGCACAACGTGAAAAGGCTCGGAAGCGAGAGCAGAACAAGGAGACCTGGAAGCCCATCTTCTTCGAGCACGTCGTCGGCAACGGCGGCAAGCCGGACCTCACGGAGAAGGGAAAGCAAGTTCTGGAGCGGGCCCAGAAGAGCGAGTGGAGCCTCGACGGCATTGTATAGAGCGCAAGGGAAACAAAAGAGAGAGGCTAAGGGTTGGATAGGGCAAATACACATGTTTGGACGGATGAGGAATTTGGCTTGATGACATATACATATACCACGCGGGTTGAATTGGCCTATACGCATAGATTGTGTTCGCAGCACACCACAGATTTTACTTTATTTTGGCATAGAGTTTCCGTTTATTTCTACCTTCCCTTTATCATTGGGCTTGCGGTTACATAGCTGTTACTTACCTTATCAAACACATAGCTTCCTCGCTTAGGTGTAGATTGAGATTTAAAGCGCCATCTAGAGGCATCCATAATAGCAAGCAAATCACAAATTTTAACAAAGAGGCAATGATAGATTGGCATAAAGTACAGAGGCCCTGTCATTTATAATGTGCGGTGTGCGTGTTTCCGCCTTGATATCAATTCGTAGGGGGGGCAGCGTCGGCCGTTTATAATACATGAGTGAGGACATTTCCCAAAAAAAGCAGCTTTTTCTATAATCACAAAACAATCATTCCCTTCATTTCACCTTTTGACATGACCGTAACCCGACAACCCATATTAAATTCATACATTTTCATTTTTTTTCTTCCATCCTCCTTGACTTAAGCGTCAACAAAAGTTCGGACGTTCTTGAGCCATCGGAGGTACTCCTGCTGCTCCTTGGCATCGACGTAGTCGGGGACAAAGGCAGCCAGGGTCTCGTTGATGCCACGCTCCTCGAGGAAGCGCTCCATCAGCACCTGCAGGTCCTCGTCGAGGCTGCCGAAAGGAGGTCCGGGGTAGACATCGGCGCGCTTCTGGGCGGCCTCGGGGGAATCGATGCGAGCCACCTTGGCGTCCTCGTAGAAGAACATGTTGTCGACCTGGATTTCGCCATCGCGGGCGGTAGCATCGATGTTGAGGGCGCCGTTGGTCTTGCCGGGCTTCTCGATCAGGATGGAGAGATTGATGGGTGCGCCAGTCTCCTCATCGACGTCGCCCTCAAGGCTGTCGTCGGGGTTCTGCTGCTTGTCGGACTGGAGGGACTCCTCGGGGAGCTCGTCCTCCTCGAACATGTCCTCGGAGTAGGGGTCGAAGTTGGTGATGTCAGCAATGGAGAAGCTGATGGTGATCCTGAGAAGAGCGTTAGCCAATTTGCTAGGGAGAGGGTATATTGGTCGGCTCTAATTGGGGAACTCACTTCTCTTCGCCGTAGCTACGGGTCAGCTTGACGACTTCCTGGCCGGGAGTATCGATCAGCTCGAAAGGGCTGTTGTCGAGGAAGTCCTTGATGCTGGCAGGCTGCTGCTCATTGGCCTTGATGTCTTCCTCGATCTGGATCTCGCTCTCCAGCTTGGCAGAGAGAGCCTCATCAACCTCGATATCGTCCTCTTTGCTTCGGCGAACGGTGGTTGAGAAGGCGGCAGCTCGGGTGGGCAGCAGCTTGATGGCGGGGGTTCTGGCAAGGCTGGAGCGGGCAATGGCGGATGAGCGCAGGGAAGCACCGGCCGCACGGCTGATGGTTCGCGGGGCAGATCGCGCAACTGTTCTGAGGAAAAGCATTTTGGCTGTTTTTGCTTGGTAAAAGAGATTGAGGTCTGGATGTAAAGATGGTTGGTGAGGGATGATGCAGTGGGTAGCTACGAAGTAGTGCCAGTTTTTTTTCATGATTTTTTTCTACTCGGCGGGCATGGAGCTACCTGCCAGCTGCTGC
This sequence comes from Trichoderma virens Gv29-8, assembly GCF_000170995.1. Classification (NCBI taxonomy): domain Eukaryota; kingdom Fungi; phylum Ascomycota; class Sordariomycetes; order Hypocreales; family Hypocreaceae; genus Trichoderma; species Trichoderma virens. The sequence continues at coordinate 991,304 of NW_014013744.1, forward strand.
GTTGCCCCACGTGACTAATTCACTGGAATGCAAGCACTATAAATCCATGAAGCTGAACATATGAGGCACGAAGAAAGATTGAGCGCAGTGAATGCATCAGATATGAGTATGTCATACCCGGTAATGGTCGTTGGTTTATTCTATTAAGACCAATTACAACAAAGTAGTGTAATCGATCCATCCGTTTCTATGAGCGCATACAGCTGCTGTGGGCGAGCCTACTAGCTAAATCCATCTCACCCTGCGAGTGAGAAAAACAAGGGTAGAAAGCAGCTGGTGGAATGGCTTTTCTGGTACAGTTAAGCTGTCCAACTTTGCGCCAGCTCTCGTAAGTATTGGGAAGTTTTTGGACAGATGTTGCGGCCTGCATGGGCGTCTCTGCATTCATAATGCCCTTTCCAACGCCAACCAGCTCCGACATCATGACCCATACTGCTCAAGTGACCACCAGATGACTAGGGCAGCTAAGAAATCTGGGGGTTTCAGGGGCTGTTGTTCGAATTAATGCCCTGATATGTAAATACCCACTCATGTACAGAGACTCCTGTGCCTTGGTACAAGTGGATTGAACATAGGCAACCGCTTGCTACCACCAGAGAGCATGTGTATAACACCGTATGTGAATCCCTGAATGCTTTATGTGAGAAGAGTTTAAGAGAGCAAACTCTTTCAGTTTATAGCTTTTGAGGGCAGCTCAGCTTTGCGAACGTTGCCGGTAGTCGTGACTTTGATCCAGGGGATAGTTGCAAGATACGCCCAGGAGCCCTCCCATGCATCCAAGAGCTTGACCGTCTCAGCCGACATAATATCGGGTACCACTGGAACATTGTAAGCTGAAGAAGTCCCCTGAACAGGAACTATGATTTCAAGAAACCTACAGAATCCTTTGGTGTACTCTTCCTCAAGCGCAGAGATCTTCATCTTCAAAAGATCTTCCTTGGTACTGGCGGGCCGTCCAGCACGGCGAGTCTTTTTCACAGCTTCGTACTCTTCATCGTACTGATGAACATATCTTTCCCATAGATCCACCATTAGCTTCTAATTCTTCTTACACAGAGACGAGGCAATCATTACGTACGTGTGAATAAGCGCCTGGATGGCAGACACTTCAAGCGGCTCAGCACCCTGCTCTCTCACTTTCTTTTGGAAAAATGTGATACGCTCCACTTTGTAACTGGTTAGGCATGAACAAGGGATTCATACATCTCATTCATAGGTTGCATACCGATGGGCTGTTCTCTCTTGTTCCTCGCCGCAGCAAGTTTCTCCAGCCTCTGGTCTCTTACTCCGGCTTTGTGTAGTCTCAGAGAGTCTCTGGACTTTTCATGCAGGGCGTTTACCTCTCCATTGCGTTTCTTGGAAATATGTTTGCGTGTCTTCTGAAGTGTGCTAGGCATTTCGAATGACTTGTTCTTTTTGATGAAATGGTTGGTTAATTACAGCCGAATGTGTGGTTGAGACGTCGCTGTAGCTCTAGTTTTTTCTTCAATTCTTTCGCTAGCGGTATCTGATGGCCAAAGTTCATTGAAGGTTTTTCTTTCGGTACTAAATGGACAGGGGTGTGATGGATGCTAAATTGGGTAAGAGATGTGGCGGCTATTGTTCGGATAAAGTCGGGTAGTAGCTCTGCAAGCAATCTAGATGGAATGCATGTCTTCTATTTACAGTACATATGGAAATGCAGGTTTAATTCTATGCGACTGCGCTCTAAGCATCTCCTTGTAGATAGTAGTCAAATTGCTTCAATCACAATTTTCAATCACATCATAAGCGCGTCTGAGTCAAAAGTACATGCACAATCTCCGTCATTTCTTTCCCGCCCCCGCGATCTAGGTGATGTTGCTTGGTACCTTGGTAAGGATACATGTACTCAACAATGATTTTTTCCCCAATGGTCCAATAAAAGTTGTAGTGGTTATACATGAAGAAATTCGAAATTAATTCTTGCTTATAATATACTCGATAAAATGCTTTTACTACACCATTTAATCCGCTATGCTGTAGAAATCATGCACTTGTACAAAGTAAATAGACCTTCTGCCGTGGGGTTGCAGCCTGGTTGCTAGGTCAATCTATCCCCGTCCAGGCATTTTTCCCACGCCAACAGCGCTATGACACGCGCTTCAGGTGCCGGCTGGCGTGGATCCGCCCATTAAAGCCCCCCCCCCCCCCCCGGCGCGTCTTGTCTCAGCGACTACAGAGCCATAAGCCCGTTAGCCGAGATGCAACTCGTACCTCAGGCGTGAATCTTGTCCGCTTCAATCGCATCAGTTGCTACACCGACAGACACTCATCCTCTCCCGAGCCTCCTCCCAAGCAGACCGCTGTCACGACGCGTGACCCTGCCTTCTTGTAGCTACACGACTCCTACCGCATCTCTCCTTACTGCGCGACGTGCCCTGTCTGTTTGGGCCTTGTGCTCAGCAGTCACCGCGTCCAGGGGCCAGCCAGTCGATATATGAGCACGCTGGCTGGTTTGTGCGGACCAAGGGAGCGGACCGGGGCCATTCGCGGCGGAAGCCCTTGAAGTTTTGCTGATTATTCTTTGGATTTGGTGATTTTTGTGTGGGGTATCAAAATGGGTGTATCAGGTATGGATATAACATGATGGGGCTGCGGATGGGTGACCAGGACTGCATATGTTGGGGAACTACGGTGATGCTAACTTTGAAAAGGGCTTCTGCCGCTTCTCAAATCTATCCAGAAGCCGACAGAGCTGAAAAAGTTCAATGGAGAGACTCTGGCCGTCGACGGCTACGGATGGCTTCACCGGGCTGCCTATTCGTGTGCCGTGGAGCTAGGCCAAGGAAAGCCTACCAAGAAGTGAGTCCAATTAGCTTAGCTCTATGATAATGCAGCTAACTAACCTCATCTCTCAAGGTTCATCAATGCCGCTTTGCATAGAGTCAGGATGCTGAAGCATTTTGGTGTCACTCCATACATGGTATTTGATGGCGACTTTCTCCCCAGCAAGGCTGCTACCGAGGCCTCTCGTGCTAAAAAGCGAGAGGATAAACTCAAGCTCGCCAACGAATACCTCAAGGCCGGGAAGCCCTCTCAGGCAGCCCAGGAGTTTCAGAAATGCATTGACATCACTCCCGAAATGGCGTCCGCCCTGATTCAGCAGCTGAAAAAGATGGATATTCCTTATGTCGTGGCCCCCTATGAGGCAGACGCTCAGCTCGTTTACCTTGAGCGTCACGGTTTCGTCGATGGCATTATTTCAGACGACTCAGATCTGCTCGTCTTTGGAGCAAAGCGGCTGCTAACCAAGTTGGATCAATATGGAAACTGCATTGAGATCAACCGACGTGATTTCTGTGCCTGCCGTGAGATTTCTCTGACTGGCTGGAGCGATGCTGAATTTCGACGAATGGCAATCATGAGTGGCTGTGATTATCTCAACGGCCTTCCAGGGGTAGGGCTCAAAACAGCGTACCGGATGCTGCGAAAGACAAAGTCCCCTGAGCGCATTGTCCGCTTGCTACAATTTGAGGGGAAGCGTATATCAGAGAACTACCTGACTCTGTTCTACCAGGCGGAGCTCACATTTTTGCATCAATGGGTATTCTGCCCTACTAAGAAAGAGCTCGTTCATCTTACAGAATTGGATGGGACGCATACAGCAGAGGAAATGCCCTTTATTGGATCTCACGTTGAGCCAGAGATGGCTCGTAAAATCGCAAGCGGCGATGTGAATCCCATTACGAAGCTGCCGATCACCCTGCCCGCTACGCCTTCCAAGCGGAGGCATTCTCAGAGTGCCGCGGCCGGTGATGCTTTGGCTCGTCCGCTTTCCAAGCCCATCAATTCGTATTTCAAGGGCAATGATCGGATACCTATGGGCGAGATGGACGCCAATTGCTTCTCCGTCGACCCTCAGCGACTTTCGCAAATTACTCAAGGAGGGGCCGTCTCACGAGTGTTTCCGTTGCCGAGACCTTACATACCTGAATCGCAGCAGTCGGGACAGTCGGCTGATGACACAGGTTCAAATCAGTTGACGCAAGCCGCTCCACGAACCTCGCCTCGCCTGTATCGACGACGAACTGAGCCAATTTCTAATCTGTTAGCCAGTGTGTCAAACAGCCGCCCACCCCAGGCAGACGCCTCAACCAGGCCTCCAAAGAAGGCACGCCTGTGTAACGACTTGTTTGATGATGACGCAGATGGCTCACCAAAGAAGAGCCGATTCTTCCCTGCCAAGAAAGCAATTAGGAAGAGCCCACGCAAGGCACAGAGCGACGTGTATCTGATGTTGTCAGACGACTCCCTGGATGAAGCACTCAAAAATTTACCTGACATTGAAGGCTGGGCGTCTGGACCATTAAAGAAAGGTGTTTCAATATTTTCTGACAAGCAAAAGGATCGTCCTCCTGGTCGGCCCGAAAGCATTAGTCAACAAGACTGTACTCAGACAGATGCTAGTCAGCCGGATCATAGTCAACAAGATGCCAGTCAACAAGATACTAGTCAACAAGATACTAGTCAGCAAGATACTAGTCAGCAAGATACTAGTCAACCGTCGAATACAAGCCAGGAAACAGGACTCACCTCTCTGGAGGCCACCCAGCAAGAAATCCCCAATGACAAGCCCGAGCCTTTGGTCGATGCTTCTATGCCTCTTCCAAAGCCGTCAGTCTCGACGCCTCAAATCACCCGCACGCCCCCTCGATCCAGGCTATCCCGCTTTTCATATTCCTCTACATCTTCGGCTACACCAGCGTCAACATCATCACAACACTCCTCAGTGTTCAGCGCTGCCTCTACAGCATCCACCGCACCCTCCACTGCCCGAGCAAGGCAAACCCCTCTTCAACGGATGAGAGCGTGGGCACTAAAAGCTCCGGCATCTCCAACACTGCCTATGCCGCGAAAAGACGCCGATGAGAGCCTGAGCGCCAAAAGGCCAGTCGACCCTGCGCTTGTCCCTCTCCCCAAGGTAGACTTGGATGAAATGGAGGCACTAAATAAGCCGTGCGGAAGCGAAGACCAAATCATACCCGATAGCGACGGGGATGAAGAGGAAGAGGAAGAAGAAGAGGTCAAGCTTCCTACCAAAAAGCTCAACCTCGCCCGCTTCGCCTATTCTTAGATTAGAGGCAGCGCATTGTACTGCCACTCGTCATTCCTTTTTACCCATCTTATCCACCCGCCTCATCAGACACATTTGGAACTCTGGGGGGGTTGTGGTTAAATGTTAATGTGTTAATGATGTTAGATACACGGGCGTTTGCTTCAGAAACTCATTTGTTTATTTTTTTTTTCGTTTTAAGGATTGGGATGTGGGAAAACCCTTTGGACGCGCGCGACAAATTGGTGTTTGTATTTTTCTCTGCGTGTTGGGGAACCCCAGGTTTGGTCGCTTTGTCAGAGTTCTTTTGAGAGCATTGTGTTTGGCCGGAATGAAACTTTCGAGTCCGTGGATGACACTGATCACTGGAAATAGTAGAGTACTAAAGGCATAGATAGTTTAGGTAGAATGAAAGAATTGAGTATCGAGTTTGAGTTCTTCATCAGTACCCCATCGTTAAGTCCGACAAATTCTTGCAGCGGAGAGGAGACACTGCGTGCAAGTCACAAGGTGAGTGTCGTTGCTACCTTTTAATATCTGCACAGCTTTGCTATATCAAAAACATTCTGTACATTAACGCCTCAAACTACCAAGATATAAAAGCGAAGTGGGGAAGAAAGGGGCATCAAGTTCCTATCGTCTAGTATTGCCTCCCAGGGATGCACTTTTTTAATGTATCGTGAATCCTCGTATTCTAAGCGAGTGCATGCTGCAGCCATATGCTGAACTAAACAAGGGGGTTCGTATGCATACAACACAGGAAAATCGACCGAAATGACAATGGTACAGGCTATGAGGAGATGAGGGGAAGGGGAAGAAAAGGAACAAAGAATAGCACCCAGCTAAGCAAAAACCGCAGAACCCGCCCGTCTCCCATATACCATGCCTAATTTCCCAAACGCCATAGTTGAGTCATGGAATATCGTTAAAAATAACACCGGTAGTCTATATTTGGGGGAGCGAAAAGCGAAAATCCCTGACGCTGGAACATGATCGCTCAATGAGTGGTGGTGATTCATCGCTGATAGAGGAGAGGAAATCTCCCGTGTTGCTCTATGAGCGCTTCACACAACGCTGTAAGTGCAGATGCACTATGCGCACCTGCTAAGTCTCTTGGCCGGTGAATAAAAGCGCCCCCATCGGCTAGGACTGTATCATTGCTTTTAACGCCTGTTAAGCAACACTGTAGATCCTGTCATGAGGTCCGCATTGAAATTCCATTTGGCTATACAATCATGGTTAGTAAAAGGAATCACGGATCGGGGTAGCAGGGCCTATCTTACAGTTTGCAAGATTCTCCGCAGTGTCTTCCAGCAAGATGATGCGCCTCTTGTTGCAGTACGAGGTCTTGTCCATGATATCGACCTTGAGCTTTGGGTCGGCTAGATCTTGAATAGGCTTCTCAAACATCTCGGACAAGTTCTCGACAGCCATCTCGAGATCCTTTTGATTGTCTTCAAAGATCTCCGTCAAGTTGTTCTTTGCTAGATAGAAAGCAAATGCATAGGTCCACTTGAGAGTCTGTCTGCATGTTTGAAGTGCCTGGGATGCTGAGTTGAGATACTGGACTTCGATCCAAGACATGCCTGATGTGGTCTGAAGCTGCACCATCTTCTTCTCAGTCTTCTGCGCAATGTCCTTGTCGAGCTTCGCAGACTGCTCGTGGTTGGCATATCTGTTGTAGTAATGCAAATAGCGCTCCAAAGATGTACGGGACCTGGTCTGGGCATCTCTAGCTTCGGCTCCGCTCTTTTCCTCGTATCTGTTACAGTTGTACCAACTCGTTCCGTGCTCAGACCAAAGTCCCATGCACATCCAGCAAAACTCATACTTGCACTTGCGGCAAGTCATGTGGTTACATCCGCCGTTCTTCTCAATCGTCGAGCTACACTTGGGGCACTCCTTTGTGTGAGCCGAAATCCAGTTCGCCGTCTCAGAGTCGTCTGCACATTTCTTCAGCCACCGCTTTACCAAGTCGCAGGGTGCTGGTTGGTGATCGGGATTCGGACATCCAAAGCAGAATCTGTAACCGCAGAGACACTCCACAGTAGGGACGATCTTCTCCAGATCCTTCTTCTTTACTCCGCACTCGATGGCGTTGGGACAGTCTGGGGCAGGACACCATTTGAAGGTATCCTTGTCCTCCACGTATGTACGGTTGAGCAGTTCGTGATAGCGATCAGTCAGCTCAGGCGTGACAAGGAGGTCAAGTGACCGAGAGTCTAGAATACGACCACATCCATCCGACGGGCACTGGATCCTAGCAGACTCGCCTTCGTCTTGGATTTTCTGGGTAAGATAGTGGCGGTAACAGTCAACGCAGTAGCGATGGCCGCACTTCATAGCAAAGGTCTGGAGACCCTCTTCATCCTCGCAACAAATGTCACAGACGAAGCCGGGAATGGCTTGTAGCTTTGGCTGGCTAGCAGAGTTACTGTTCAGTCCAGCGGCCTCTAGGACCTTTTCTGGCCGGTCCATGTAGTCCTCCAATAATCTTTCCTTGTTCCATCGGAAATGGCGTAACATTATGGCTGCGTCTTCCTTGCTCATATCAAGGATCATGTTGACGTCGTTCATCATGTCATCTTGTTGGCGCCTAATGTCGGATGGTTCGAATACTTTGAAGGATACCGCGTGGGCGGCTACCTTCTTCTTATCAAGATCTTTCGCCGAGAGGCCGAAATCCGGGTCAGGCTCGTCGAAGTCATCCTCGTCAAAGTCTAGAATAGAGAACCAACATGGATTAGTCAGGCTGACAGGCGATGCCCGAGAGGGCCGGTAAAGGGAGGGCAGAATGGCTTACCTTCAGCACCGGAGATTTCATCGCCGCTATCGTCCGGCATCATCTCATCGGAGCTGGACAGATACTCTTCCTCGGAGTCCATCTCGTGGGTGGTGACGGGTGTGGGAGGTGCGGCGGCGAGACTGGCTGAGGCGACGATCTTCTTCTGGGGAGCGTTGTCAGTGTCGGTGGATGTGATCGTCGCCTCAGCAGCCTTTCGTTTTCTGGTTATAGGAGGAATCGTGACGGTGGTGCCCGGAGATGCAGCGAGCGTGTCCAGTCGACGATGATGCGTCGGCAGAAAAATGGTGGTGCAGCACTAAGAGGGGCCTGATGACGGCGTTTGGTCGTCTCAGGTGCAGCACGCAAGGATGGGCTAGAACTGAGCGAACTGAGCGTAAAGGGAGGGCAGCACGTTGCTCATCCACGGCAAGTCAGGCTTGGGGAGGGCAAGGAAAGCACTGTGCGGCGAGGAGGGTGAATCAGGAAGAGGGAAGGATGCAAATCAGGACCAGACAAATGCTTGATATAAGTGCTTCAGGCCATGACAAGGCGACAGGACAGGATGAAGAAAGTCGAGTTGGGCAGGCGAGGCGTGAACTAAGGCACCGGGGTTTCTTCGGCAATGCTGAGTCAGGCAGGCAGCTGAGCAGGGAGCGGTTGCAGCGGGCCATTGTCAGGTGGCCAACGACGGGCCGTGGATTTGATTTGATGCAGTTGATGTTTGCGTGCATTGCCGGCGTTGAGTGGCGACATGTAGGTAGCCAGCACGCCAAATTGGCCCCGTCGGTACTTGGGATAGGTTCTGGGAGGCAAGGGAGGTTACTTAGTAATATTGGAAGTTTCTCATTCAGCCTTGTAATTTAGCAGTCCCGAGTGGTTTATAGAAATGAGGAATTCATAACGGAATTTCTATGTACATACATAGGCTATATATAGCCGCATAGCACCGAGCCTCGATTCTTAATCGCCCACTCTATATGCCCAATTCGGCAAAACCAAAATACAACCGATTCAATGAGTGATTACCACACCGCCTCTATACTCGTATGCTCATTTCGTAGTACTGAAAGACATATATTAGTAGCGATCATAATACTAGGTACGGAGTAGTCTTCTGGCAAATTTCAGATGCCATTACCCTGGATGCTGGAGCGCCATTCTCTTTCAAGGCTGGATGCCTGCCTTAGTGCCAAGGCTATGGAGCTTACAAGGTGAGGGTCCATTACCAGGCAGCATCGCTTCAAGAATTTAGCAGTCAGTGCGCAGCGGAAAGTAAATGGAATTGGACATTGGAAGCGTAGAATGGCGGACTATTGTCGTCGTAGTAGGTAGCTTGGCACTGCTGGCAGTGGATTGTAGGCAGCTCCAATGCTGATTCAGACAGAAAACAGCTTTCAAGACTTTACCATCACACAACTCGTACGTTCCTCAGCTGCTATAATAGCGTCTCGCTTTCTGCCCATCTTTAGTCATCAGGAACCGATTAGATTGCTCCAGGTCTCCGCTGCTATGGATGAGAAAATGCGACACTTTTAGTAGATTCCGATGTGCAGTAAGCACCATGTCCCTTGACCTCGCTAACACTGCACCTCGTCGCCTAATATGCCATGCATGTACTATAAAGCTGGCCTATTTTCTTCCACTCGATTCCCCTTTTAGTTGAGGACCTGCTCGGCCATTGACACTATAAACGAATAAGGAGTCAGACTCTTCCTTGACTTGACAATTCTTAAAAGAAGACGAAAACTCACCGGCAGTGCCAGTGCTGTCTGGCTCGACAAAGGTGGCGGTGACCTTGCCGTCCTCCACCTTCAAGGCATAGCGCTTGCTTCGGACGCCTCCAAAAATGGCAGCAGCCTCGTCAAATCCGAGATCAAGGGCCTTGGTAAATTCAGCAGTGGGATCGGCCACGAACCGAATCTGTATATGTTCATCAGTTGTTGTTTAGACGCGTGTCATGAATGGTAAAATAACGCACTCCAGTCTCTCCAGCGGGATCCAGCTGGTCTGCCCAAGCCTTCATACTGTAGCGTACAATCAGCATTGTCTCTCAGCTTCTCCACGCAACAGCAATTGCTTACACAAAGGGGTCATTGACAGCAACGACAAAGACCTGGCCGGCCTTCTTGAGGTTGGGGTGGTTGATGTACGACGGAATGTGAGTGCCGGAGCAAGTGCCGGTGAAGGCTCCGGGAACGCCAACAATGTATCCATTGCCCTTCTGGAACTCTTCGGCCAGGTTCACCTTGGTGCCAGCCGAGTTCTCGAACACTTCAAGGCTGGGGATCTCGTCACCCTTCTTGACGAGGGCGCGGGGCGTCGAGTGAAAGCCACGCGCAACGGAGGCGGGGCGGGCCAGGGCAATGCGACGGAGGGAGGAGCGGAACGCCATTGTTGCTGTTTAGACTTTGATATGTCAGACTGCGAAGTCGAATGCTGAGCAGCGAAGCAATTGGAGTGGCTACGGAACTGAGCTTGAGCGATGGAGTGGCGTCAACGAGTTCGGGCTTCTGGTACAGTCAGCCGGGCCCCTTCGGCTTAGCCAACCGGCCCCGCTCACATCATCCAGCGTTGGGTGCCAAGGTGCTTAGTCGATGCGTGAACCCGCCCTGTAAATCGGTTGGATGGTCAAGAGGAGACTCGGAAACAAGTGATAAGCATCTACGAGTCCATGAGCATCTAGACATGTGGTTTCGCTGCATCCAATCTCCGTGGCGGTGATTTGGTACACCGTCACCATCCATCAGTAAAAATTGGCTGTACTTACACTTGTACCTTGGCATGCTCCCTCCCTGTCTAAGACGCTCCGAGATTGATTGAACCAACTTTGGGTTTTAATAGACCTGGGTCCACCCGCCGGATTTGATAAACTTCACCAACAAGATTAAACACTCGTTCTCTACCCGCACAAACTTTTGCATCATCAATGCTACCTTGTGCGGGCATGCTGCAACAAAGCTTCGCGTAGCGAGTGACGAAAGAAGCAAATCTTACCTGTACTTTTGTGTGATACGAAGCTGCAAAGTCTAATCTTTAGCACCTTCGTACTACGCCTCTCCCCTGGCATCACGATACGGTCATCAGCCATCGACTAATACCCGTTTGTATTCTAGACTCGGTAGCATTGACCACCAGCCTTCATTGTACGTTTACCGAATAGCTAAAGTATGTATTTCGTACGTCTAACTCAATGCCCTGTCTACCTTATTGTGCTGCGGACAAAACTAGCGGCGCTGGCAAGCTGGGAGGGATTGGCGGCCAAAGAAGGCTCTCTGACGTAACATGGCGGCAAGACCTCACTCGGCAAACCAGCAGATCACAGGGGGAGCACGGGCAGTGCAGAGGGACGTGCTTCATGGTGGGATGTTGGGGGAGGTTTCCTGCCCTTCTGGGAATACCCTGAGATTGGAGGACTGCAAGGAGAGAGACGCATTCAACCACAAGAAGCGCATGAGATACAGTAATGCATCAATATCAGACGCCTCACCAGAGCTTGTTCGTTGGTTTGGTGTTGAAGATGGCCTGAGGAGGATGCATATGCCATTGGGCCGGCGGCCAGAAGGCGTGGGGGGGGATAGCCAAGACATTCGGCTCTTAATACTAGTAGTCGTAGCCGTAGTCGTAGTCGCAGCAACGGCACATACGAGTATAGCGTAGATAATTTGATCCTATCACTGCGCATTACATACAACACGGTGTGTTGTAAGTAGTACTGGTACGAGCATACGAGGAGAGGGCTTTTCCCAGGTCTAGATCTGATGCCATCGCGCGATTTCGTGCCATGACATTGATTCTCTCTCTGCTCCCTCGTTTCTCGGGAATTATATCGAGCTTGACACTCCGTATCCCGTACCTGGACCTATTCCGCATCTGGCGCTAGCCGCTAAACAAATCAATTTCATCTCACTTGGCCCGGTCATGGGACCCCTTGACGAGCGGATAGTTTTCAAGTGGGCACTTTACGCAAGGGAGGCAGTGGCTAGCAGTTCTGGCTGGCGCTCATCATTTTCAATAGACAGTTTTGCAAAAGCTTAGTACTTCCAAGGTTATCTAATAGCTTGTCCATGCACCTAGAAAAACTCACCTCCGGAACAGAGCGTCTCCATCTGCTGGAAAGGGGCTCCGCGCCGCCGGGCTTTCTGATGAGCCTGCATTCCGTACGCAGCAACTCTGCATGGTGATCCCCAACCGCGACGCCAAGGGGGCTGCATCGATACAGCTTTTGTGTTATCCTCCGCACAAAGCTCCGTTCGCAGCAGATAGGCAAAATCATCTGGGCCGGGCCCCACATGCCCCTGGCGCCTCACCCATGCTACTCCAGACAAGGTGACAGGCAAATGGTGCGTTTCAGAGCCGTCAGTGTGTGCTGATACATGACGGAGTACGAGTACAGGCGGGTGCTCGTCGCGTACCTGTACTGTAGTACTCGTAGGTGCCCTCCATCGAGGGAGGGCCAGTCTCGACTTGGAGTTAGTAGTTGTACAAGGAGCCGTACGAAGACGCTCGCTCACATTCCATGGCGCTCTCGGTTGCGATGCCAAGCACCTGTGCCCGTGCAAGTACGAGTATGAGCACTCGTGCTAGAAGAGAGCCAGACGTCATTCTCAAACCTCGTCGGGCTGCATTGAGTGCATAGAACCTGGAATTAGTGCGTGCCATCTGAGACGCGGCGTCGACGGTTTCAAGACGGGCATTGGCGTTGTGATGCAAGAGTAGAGATGCCATCACATGCAGCAAAGGTACATAGTAAAGCACTGTGCCGGCCAGTCTCCCTCGATTCTGACAATCGAGGAACCGAACCTCGTTTGCCTGCTTCCATGCTTGCTCGCTTATGGCCAGTACGCGCGAGTGCAACTTCATGGGGGCCATGCTGTCGCCGTTGGCTGTATTTTATCCGGTGGCCGGAGTTGGCTAAGGCCTTGAGGGTATCATCGCTCGAATGCTGGCAGGCACATGTACCTGATTGCCAGAACAGAGCCACGAGCCGGGTACTGCTACTTCGCAACGTGCAGGGTGCTGCGAGGCTCATGCAAACTCTTGTCCAACGCCCCGAGTAGCAGGTACATGCTCATGGCTCGGCGCTACACGCATCGCTACCCCGCCGCCCCTCTGGATTGCACATTGGATCAGCACCTTACTCGTGCTAATGCCCTTTGCTCTAGCGGCCTGTTGGAAGCAGGGCTAGGCGGAACTATCTTTCTCGTGTCTGGGACATGAGGGCACGGAAAGGGTCTAAAAAGGGCTTTTGTCGTGGATGATGCTTGGAGAGAGTTTGTGACGACAAAAGGGAGGAAAAAGGGCGAGAAAAAAAAAAAAAACTTCCTTCCATTGTATCCACAGAGAAACAAGGTTAGAAGACACTAGGACCGTAAGGCACTCTATGCTTTGCTTCGCAGCTACGGGACAGTAGCAGTACTTGTACGAGGATGTACATAGTACAGAGCCCAGCAGCCTCCAGTTGAACGGCGTCGTCGTCGCACACGATATGGGGATGGCGCCATGGATCGCCCATTCGCTGATGCCTGCATGCTGCTGCACGAGGCCTTGGCTCTTCAACACCGCTATTGTCTGCCAAAAGCCCAATGCGACTCTGTGATAGGGCGTGCTCCCGATGGATGGCTGCATGCAGGTGACGGCAGCAGAATCAGTCGTCGCCCAGCACTGGACAAAGAATCAATTGATAGCTCGCCGCTACGCTAGCACTGGTGGGCACACGCGCCACTGATACCCCTGGCCTGCCCTGACAAGTGCGCAGCGCTGCAGCCTTTTCCGATAGACGGGCGGGTACTCCGTCTGTCCCTGAGCAGGGCCTGGCAGCGCTACCCCAGACCACTGCAGGGCCGTGGGACGGCACTTTAGCGCCTGGCCGGGTCTGTACCTGTGCCCACTGCGCATCGTGGGTGGCGCGCCAGGTACTCGTACATACCCAGAAGTGGTGCTGCGTCAAACTCATTTCACATTTCAAGGCTTTGCACATGGCCGCAACCTGAAGGCAACCTGAGGGCAGTCTAGCCCGTTGGGGACCGCCCGTGCCTATTTTCATTTTTTCTGGGCTGCTGCCCTGATTGGGTTGCGGCCTGCAGCTGCTGGGTGGCCGCTCTGCTCTGCAACCCCTGGGCGACGTGCTTCCCCTCTCAAACTCTCCCAAACAAGGCGCGCTGCTCCAGTTTTATTCCTGCATCTTGTCAACTTGATACCCATCACAGCAGCCACAAACCTTTTTGCTGCCCTGCCTCGTGTCTTTCCGCAACTCTGCCGTCGTCGTCTGTCGCCCGCTCGCATTGGCTTATAGTTGCACCAAGTTGCACTCTGGGCGACCGCATTGCTCGCATCCGGCTTTCAACCTTTTGCCTCGCGCGTCTCTTTCGAACCGAAATTTGCAACTGTGTCGCTCGGCTAGCGACGCTGCCCTGACGCCTTCGCCAGCAACTCTTAACTCTTCTATCCCGCCTCTCCTGCGCGACTCTATCCCAGACGGAAGCCTTCTCTCGCCCTTTTTTTTTTTTTTTTTCTTTTTGAATTCGGCACGTGTGTTGTTGCTTGTGCTTTTTTTCTTCTTCTTGTCTTGGATGCGGCAGCGGCATAGTTTTCCCTCTTTGTTTTTTGCTTGACAGAGATAGAACGCTCCCCAGCGCTACGTTGGCCGGAAGCGGGTTTTGGCATCACCACCGTCCGCGCTTTTCCTTGGCCTGCACGGGATATCCTCGATCGAATCGTTACACCACCGTCAAATCGCTTGTGAAGCTCTCCCGAAGTCGACGCAAATTGTACCACGAGCGTGCCATCAGCGACTGCACCTTTTTTCTGCTTCTCCTTGTTTGGCGACACAGCATCTTCTTCTTCTCTTTCCCCCCTCCCTCGCTTCCACAATCTTGGCCGACGACGTGAGCCACATGAAATAAAGGCCAATCAACTTGGACAAACCCCGATTGGAATATCGCTTTGCCGAGTGATGAGCGTTATCGCTTAATAACGGCGATTCGTTTCTTTTATTGTCGACGAAATCCGAGGTTCTGGGGCGACAAGGCCCGACCCTCCCTTCTGTCGCACAGCGCCAAATACCCATAATGCCTGTCATGCTCCATACCCCCTCGAGAGCCTCCACTGCGTCAACCTCTTCCTTTCAACAATTGTCACGGCAAAACACCATGTCTACCTACGATGGCTCGCGCTCTGCGCGCCAGTCAAAGCGGTACTCCATGTCCGCGCTGTACATGTCCATGACAGCAAATGAAGGAGAGATGCAAATTGAGGACGATCTCGCTAAAGGTAATACATAATGCACTAAACCTGGCTTTTATCCTTTCCCCCTGGGAGCACACCACAGCTGACACCCAATTCTACAGCCCAGAAAGCCCTGCGAGATCTCAAATCCAAAATCTCCTCCCAGTCCAAGAAGAACTTTGTCCTCGAAAAGGACGTCCGCTATCTTGACTCCAGAATCGCGCTGCTCATCCAGAACCGCATGGCGCTGGAAGAAGTACGTATCAAAACGCGGTGTGATGCTTGTCTGATGAACGCTTCTGACGTCCTTACAGCAAAACGAAGTAGCCAGCCATCTTGATGATACCGAAATGGAAGAAGGCGTCTTCCCCAATGACGACAAGACGCAAAAATATGGAAATCTCATGTTTCTTCTGCAGTCCGAACCCAGACACATTGCGCATCTGTGCCGACTCGTTTCAATGTCGGAAATCGATTCACTCCTCCAGACAGTCATGTTCACCATTTACGGAAACCAGTACGAAAGCCGAGAAGAACACTTGCTCCTGACCATGTTTCAAGTATGTTGCTCCCAAGTCTGGCTGCGATGCCATGTCCCTTGTCTGACAATCCTCCTCCTCTCCTTTAGTCTGTTCTTACCTATCAATTCGACAACACCCCTGACTATTCCTCGCTGCTTCGAGCCAATACGCCCGTCTCCCGCATGATGACGACCTACACGCGACGAGGCCCCGGTCAAAGCTTCCTCAAGATTGCACTGGCCGATAGAATCAACAGCTTGATTGAGTTGCGAGACCTGGATCTGGAAATCAACCCCCTCAAAGTCTATGAACGCATGGTTGAGCAGATTGAAGAAGACACCGGCACGCTGCCGCCAAACCTGCCAAAGGGCATTACCGCCGAGCAAGCGGCGGAAAACCCCCAGGTCCAAGCCATCATCGAGCCGCGATTGACAATGCTCATCGAGATTGCCAACGGTTTCCTGTCCACCATCATCGATGGGCTGGAAGAGGCTCCTTACGGCATTCGCTGGATCTGCAAGCAGATCAGAAGCTTGACAAAGCGCAAGTATCCCGATGCTAACGACCAGATTATCTGCACTTTGATCGGTGGCTTCTTCTTCCTGCGCTTCATCAACCCGGCCATTGTCACCCCCAAGTCGTACATGCTCATTGACGGAACGCCTGCTGAGCGACCTCGCAGAACCCTCACTCTGATTGCCAAGATGCTCCAGAACTTGGCAAACAAGCCTTCGTACTCCAAGGAGCCTTACATGGCTAAGCTGCAGCCCTTTATCCAGCAGAACAAGGACAGGATCAACAAGTTCATGCTCGACCTGTGCGAGGTCGGCGACTTTTACGAAAGTCTGGAAATGGACAATTACGTTGCGCTTTCAAAGAAGGACCTTGAGCTTGAGATTACGCTCAACGAAATCTATGCAATGCATTCGCTGATTGAGAAGCATCGCACCGAATTGTGTAAAGATGAATCATCGCACTTGTCCATCATCGTGTCTGAGCTGGCTTCGGCCCCTCCCCAGGTGCCTCGCAAGGAGAATCGAGTCATCAACCTCCCCTTGTTTAGCAGATGGGAGACTGCGATTGACGACTTGACCGCGGCACTGGATATTACACAGGAGGAAGTGTACTTTATGGAAGCCAAGTCCATCTTTGTGCAGATCATGCGAACCATCCCTCAGAACAGTGCCGTCTCGAGGCGACCGCTGCGACTTGAGCGCGTTGCAGATGCAGCTGCCACGAGCCGCAATGACGCCGTCATGGTACGCAAGGGCATCCGGGCCATGGAGCTCTTGTCTCAGCTACAGGAGCTCGGTGTCATCGACAAGGCCGACCAATTTGATCTGCTGAGGGATGAAGTTGAGCAGGAGCTCCAACATTTGGGCTCGCTGAAGGATGGTGTGATTGCCGAGACCGAGAAACTCGAAGAAGTCTTCAAGACTATTCGTGATCACAACGCATACTTGGTTGGACAACTGGACACATATAAGAGCTACCTTCATAATGTACGATCGCAGAGCGAAGGCACCAAGCGAAAGCAGCAGAAACAGCAGGTTCTTGGACCATACAAGTTTACGCACCAACAGTTGGAGAAAGAAGGTGTCATTCAGAAGAGCAATGTCCCGGATAACAGGCGGGCCAATATCTACTTTAACTTTACCAGTCCGTTACCAGGCACCTTTGTTATTTCCTTGCACTACAAGGGTGAGTTTCTTCTTTTCCATTCTCTATCAATGTCTATCACGCGCTAACGAGTTGAAAAGGCCGTAACCGAGGACTGCTCGAACTCGATCTCAAGCTTGACGATCTGCTTGAGATGCAAAAGGATAACCAGGACGAACTGGACCTGGAATACGTTCAATTTAATGTTCCCAAGGTCCTTGCATTGCTCAACAAGAGGTTTGCTCGGAAGAAGGGATGGTGAGGTAGCTTTCGACGACGGCACAGCCACCATTTTATGTGCCGCCATGTCAAGTGCGTATTTCATCAGCACACCACGACTATATGCAAAGGGGAATGGAAGGGGAAAAAGAGGGCGTTATGGAGCATCACGGAAGCTTTGTTTCCCTTGTTTAAGTGTCGACTAGTAATGCGGCCTTTGTACGCTCCTAGGTTTGCCACGGTTTCTCTTTGAAGCGGGTGGATGGGCTGTAACGATGCTTATTTATATACCTTGGTAATGATGGGAAGGAGAGATGCGTTATATGTGTTTTCCCCCAACGGCTGGTCCTTGAATTGGGAGGAGTTTTTTTTGCAAAAATCTCATGCGAATGAAGTGTTCGTCTTTTCCTATTTCTGTTTCTGTTTCTTTTTTTCTTCTTTTCTTCTGGCTGTCGTTAATAATGACCACATTGGTAATGCAATAATTCATTGGATGAGTCTTGGCTATTCCTGTATTTTTATCATTTTGCTCTTATAGCTTTAGGGAATGAAACGATGCGCTGCGAGACATGATCATATCTGATTTCTTATTTCGCTACTGCTTTCTATGTGATGTTATCTATTGCTACTTATAAACTTCAAGTTGTGCTAGCCGAGATATATATACATGTAGAGCCGATACCTGTCTATTCCCTTCATTTACTGATATTTGAAAAATAGTGTAATTATATACGTTACACTCTCCCCAAGTCGATATCTTCTCCGCTAGCCGCCTTTCTCATCCAGGCCCAAGGCCGAAACCACGACAACATGACAGCACCACTGCCACTCCCGCCTCGCCTGCCAACAATGAGTCTCCTCCTTCGGGCTTTGGGTGACGAAGGCGTGGAGGTAACTCTGTTATCTTGGGAAGAGGGATCAGGTTCGCGGAATGGGAAGAAGAGACGAATGAGACGAGTAGGAAGGAGAGGCAGAGCGTGAGCGGTGCGGCGAAGCGCCCGGAGACACTGGACGAAGGGGCGGGTTTCGATGAGGTAGAGGAGGATCATGAAGGGGACGCTCACGAGCACCATGGTAAGGGGGAAGCGCCAGTCTGTCACCGGGATGGTGAATTCTGTGATACCGAAGACGGACTGATGGGGTTTTTTGTTAGCTTTTTTTGCTTTATTTATTTGGTTTTGGGGGGAGTATGGACAACTTACAGTGACGAATGTCAGGGGCAAGAAGAGCATGCTGATCATGGTCAGAATGCGAATATTGTCACCCTGATCAATGGCCCTCCTGCTCTCCTTGATGGAGCTCCCGCTGAACAGCTGGTCTCTCAGGTTCTCAATCTCCTTCCTCGTGCGCTCGTTGCGCTTGAGCACCTCGCCCAGATCGCTGACGACCTTGTCGAGCTCCCTGCGCAAGACGGCCATCTTGGCGGCGTACTCAATGGCGTCGGGGGACTGCGGCGGGGACGGGTGAGGCCAGAGGAGCGGGTGCGAGCCGGCCCAGAAGTCGTCGGTGAAGGTGTCGACGTAGGCGGCGATCATGGCCTTGATGCCCGTGTTGATGACGGCGAGGGTGTTGTAGGCCCAGAAGTAGCGGCGGATGTAGGTGAAGTGCTTGTCTTCGAAGAGGAGCTTGTCACGGAGGCGGTGGTCGAACATGAACTCTGTCTGGGGAAATGTTAGTAAGAAGAAGGAGACTTTATAGTTCTTTTCGTGAAAAACTTACAGGAGGTGTGATGAGCTTGGTGATTCGTTCATGTAAGATCTGGTTCCTCTTGCCGGCGTCGCGATATTCGGCGATGAGTAGTTCCAAGAAGGCATATGGCCCATTGCAGAAGCTCTTGAGCTGAAAGTCATCTCCCCTGACCGTATGCTCATCATCGGGGAAGCTCTGGATGCTGAGAAGGTGCCATGGACCAAACGTGTCAAACAGGAAGCCCTCTTTGGCTCGTTCCCTGCGCGGCCTCATCTTGAGCGTCTTGGTGGGCTCGCCGCCGAGAGAGAGCGCAAGGACGGAGCCGCACTCGGCAATGTCAATGTGGTCGCCGAGGCGCTTGTCCGTAGGGCGCTTTTCGTAGAGCTGCCATGGAGCGGGATCGAGGCCCTCGCCGAGGAGGGTGTAGTATTTGAAGACGAAAAAGAAGGACCGTTGGCGGAGGTATGAGAAAGAGACTGGTGGCGTCTCTTTGATGCCGTTGGAGGGATCTAGGGATGGTAGCGTTGGAGAGGATGGATATGCTGATGGGGTTCGTTCGTAGGCGCGGTGCATGAAGGCGTGAGTTCGGCCGCGGTTGTGGTCGTCGGAAAGGAGGTGATGGAGAAGCTCCGTCATGTCGAAGTGAGGTGACATGGTGAGGTGTAAGGCGGCGAGCATAAGAGGCGTTGGCTCTTGAACGATACTAGGAATGTAATTTCATCAGTATGTCATCATGAAATAATTGGAGAGGACGGTGATATAAGGGACGAGACATACGTGATACGACCGACGGCTTTGCCGCTGGGGTTGATATCCTTGATGGCTTCCCACACGATCGGGGCATCAACAATATTGTCAGCAGGTTCTAGAGAGGAGTCATCGCCGACGTATTTGACAAAGCCCTGCACCTCGACATCGACATTCGTCTTGACTGCTCGAGCATCCTCCCCAACCTCATACACCTCAAACGTCGAGCTTCCAAAGCGCTCCCTCTCAACAGCGGCAAACTCGCGGAACGACTGGGGCGAGTCAATGTCCCACGGCCGCAGGGGCTCGTCTTCATCATCCAGCAGGCCGGAGAACTCTTCGCAGAACTCCGAGTCTTGGAGGTGTCTGAGGAGCATGTCGTCTGAGAAGCTCATCGGGGTGATTATGTGGTGGACATGAGACGACGAAATGGTCGCTGCGTCGGCGGGTAGATGGCGAGACCCCTGGGTGGATGCCTGATCAAGCAGAGGGATAAAGGGAATCTCGTCATCGGGAATGATGTGGCCGCCGCTTGCTGGGAAGTTTGGGGTGAGTGGTAGGAACTTGGGCGTTGGATAGCATGATGGTGGTCGTTCGTGGGTGTCGGGAGTGTCGCGGCGAAGGCGAGGCAGCATTTGCAGGATGCTGTTGGCATCGCTGGTAAAGGTGAGGGCGCGCAGAGGCGGAGTTGCCAGTCCTTGAACGATGTTGTTGCGGTTATCGTCTTTCTTTTGGAGGTTGAGAACTTCGTGGAAGCTGTGGAGGCTGCGCAGGTACTGCTCGTGGTGATGCTCGACGGATCTGACGAGCTCCTCAAGGCTGATGTTGTTGCGCAGCTGCACAGCCATGGTTGGAGACGGCGACAGATCAATCGATATATGCAGAGTACGGCTATAGTAGTTTCCAACTGATTGATGTAGCGACCATAACAGACAGATGAACACTCTCTACGACACAAGAAGAAACACAAATACATTAAAACCATCCCAAAAAAGGGTCTCACAACAAGACGTTTATATACAGCATCATCGTCCGCACCTCGGCTGCCTCCCTCCACCGAATCCAAAGATGACGCACCCCGAAGAGCATCGGAGTCGCCCGACTCACATGGTTAAAACACCAGCAGCTTCACAGCCAAACGGCCAAAGCAGATCTTGGCATTGTAAAGGCTGCACCCGCACGGACAAAGATGGTGATGTGAGATCTGATGGCGTCGACGCTGCCCCACGTGCGGCTGTTCTCTGGAGGTCAAGCCAAGGCCGGGGAGGAGGGCCGACGCTTGCTTTTGTCCTTTTCCCTTTTTCTTGCGTTAGCTCGGTGTCTTGGTGCGGTTAAGAGTCGACGTTGTGTCAATGCAAAAAGTGAGGCGAGCAAAGTGAGGCTGAGCCTGACAGGGCGGGTTGGTGCGGCTGGAGGCGGGGGTCTCATGTCGAGGGAATGGCCAGCCAGCAGGTCGCCCACGCGCAGAGGTGCTTCGATCTTGTATGGAAGGCAAGTAATCTATCCCGCGCGGAGAGAAAGGGGCTCCGCCTCCGCACCGAATCATGCATGTCGAGCCTCTGTCATGATGGAAATCGGACACGGACATTCACAGCGACAAAAACGTCCGTCTGATAGGCCAGTGAGGACGGACCAGATCATACTCGTCGGCCAGAATCTCTATCCATTAACAACACCATGGCGGGTATCATCATGTCCGTCATATACTAGTATTTTTTCCTGCCATAGGAGAGCAAGGGTAAGTTATCACCAATTATACCGAGCCGCCTGTCCGCCTGCCCCTCCCACCAAACCGGTGCCATCCCATCCCATCCCATCGTGTCTTCGTAACTCTATCATCCCGCCTCAACGGTGCAGCACATGAGAGAAGTGCTCAGCGCCGGCGCACCTTGTGGAAACTTGGTTCATGTTGTGTCTTGGCATCGACTAAGACATCACTGTGACGGGCTTGTGGGCAGCTGAGGCGTCGTCGACCTCCATGGCATCGTCATCACCATCCGCCTCACCCTCGCCCTCGCCCTCTTCCTCTTCCTCTAGTTCGTCATCGCTCTCGCCCTCAATGTCCACGCTGCCATCCTCAGACATTTCCTCTTCCTCGTGGTCGTGATGTCCGTTCTGGTGCTCGCTCTCAACGCCCGCCATTTCCGAGTCCTCGCCCTTTTCTTTGGCAGCAGCTTCGGCGGCAGCCTCCTCGGCGGCCTCCTCCTCGGCCTCCTCGGCACCGTATTCGTCCTCGTCCGCAACAAGATCGGCCTCAGGCTGCTCAGGGGGGAACTCGGGGGGTGCAGAGGCCTCGGAGTCCCTAATGACGCACAATTAGAATCTGTCTCTGGGCGCGTGACGGGAAGGACATGTACTTACCATTTAATGGCGAAACGAGTCACACGAGGCTTCTCAGCAAGGACATTACGCCTCACTCTCTCGATGATTGGCTTGGTAGGGGGCTCTGCGTTGAGCTCCTCCGAGTCGTACTCATTGTTCACATAGTATCCAACTCGCACAAACTCGCGTCCATCGTAGGCACAAGTCAGGAGCACGACCGTAACACCCAGGATATCAGCGTCGGGGATGCGAGTGGTGTTGGGGGCCTCAGCCTCGAAAAGGAACTTGTTTACTCCGACGGGGATGGGGCCGACGAGGAGTGAGTCTAGCTCCTGGTCGTATTGGTCCCTGCAATGTGTTAGAATCAGGACTAGAAGCTGATGCCCAACGAGGGGGTTCGCCTTACGAGGTCGCAGATCCGACGTAGGTCAATTTCCACTCGAGATCTGTAGGCAATGAGTTAGGCTACCGTAATTGAACGAGTCTGGGCAGGCTGGATGATCATGACTCACCCTTCTCAAGCGGCTCGAGGCACTCGAATGTAATCTCGAACTCGTACTTGTCGGTGAACTTGGCGGGGTTGTTGACAACCTTGACCCCAAGAAGTGACACGACAGACATGGTGGCGGGTATTCACGAAAGACGACGCGAAAAAAAGGACCAGAGTAGAGATGCTTGCTGTGAGAGACCCCAATTGAAACACGCAGCGAGGAGAAAAACTGCGCGCGAGGTTCGGTCGAAGCGGTAGAAGGGAATAGAAAATCGAAATCGTCGGAGGGGCAACAGAGAAAGTCGGTAACGGCAAGGATGATGCGTCAGGCTAGCTGCGAGAGGCGATGCCGAGAGAGCGATGCAAATGCAAAGGAACGTGCAAATCGCTGGCTTTTTGTGTAGAGAAGAGACAAGACACGGCTGCACTTGAGGGAGAAAAGGCCGAGCTGGCAGATTGCGAGAGGAAGAAGTTGAAACAATTATAGCGGCTGGAGACGCGACCGTAGCGCTTCGCGTTAAGTGGTTTGTGTGGCGCTTGTGATTTGATTTTGGCAGCTGGTGCCACCAGCCAACGAGTGTGTACGGCGCTGTACCTTGATTACCTTGATTTACAGGTGGGATGTTCAGACTTCTGGTACCAAATATTTCCGGGTACCTTGGTGGCACTGCGCGGGGACCGTGATCGCTGCTGGCAACCCAGTCAATTGGTACGTACCTCCCTAGTCGCTATCTGGTAGCCACCCCGTACCTGTACTCGGACCTGTGCCCGTACCTGTACCTCCCTCTCTCTCACACGATAAGACCTCCAGCCTGGTCCGCAACCTTCCCCGATTGGGAGCTTGGGCGACTTTAATTTTCAGAGCTCAAAGTCTCACCTCGACACAGCATCATCTCGGCCAGACACGCTTCTGGTGCGCGCTCCCGAATCCTGATCGAGGCATCGCTGTTGCGCCCTGCTCAGCTGGACGGCGGCTTTATCGTGCTGCACCGACACCTACTTGACACCCTCCCGAGCAAGCGCTGCGGCCTCGACCTCGACGCTGACCAAGAGCGACGCGATTTGCCGGCCGGCAGCGACGCAAACGGTATTTATCCGTTAGACTGTTCATCGCATTGGCATTGCGGTATTGGGTATGGAACTTGCAATCATCTCCATCTACACAGGCTTTATTAACCAAGAGTTGGCAGCTTTCAAGGTCGATCGATCCGTAACCGCCGCGGCACCCTGGCATCACTGCCTAGCAGCGAGCCGACCAAGTTTCCCTTCCTCTTGCGTGGCCATTGACAATTCCCCCATCGTCGAAAGCACCCCCTAATTGGTCTCCACCGGTGTCTCTGTGGTGTTCCAAGTTGCATTATACAGAAGCCTCTCAAGATGGCTTCCGAAGGCACTTCGTGGGACAATGAAGGATTTGCGGCCGCGGAAGGCGATCATACTCAGCATAGCGACGAACAAGTTGATAACTTTGCTCAAGACTCTCATGTGTCAGGTGAATCAGCGGAAAATGGAACAGAGGATGGAGGGGATTATGATCCTGAATATGTCCCCGTTGAAACAGTTCTCCCAGACCCTCCAGTCCCTGAAAACGCCGCTCCCGCTGTCCTTTCGCAACGTCCAACACCCAAGCCAAAAATGTCCGGCGGCTTCTTAGTGGAAGCCTCTGACGATGAAGACGACGACCAAGGAGACAACGCAGGGCCTGCCGAGCCTTCGGCGTCGCAGAGCCAAGTTGGTCAGCCCACTGAGATCAAGATGGCCATTGCTCCAGTCCCTCCTCTTCCCACTAATGCTCCTTCCAACGTGACTGCAACACCTGTGGCTAGCCTTGATCCGGTAGCGTTATTCGAGGCTCGCATTAAAGAGGATCCTCGAGGCGACTTGGATGCTTGGGAGAATCTCATTGCCGACCATAGGCGCAACAGCAGATTGGACGAAGTTCGCAAGGTTTACAATCGGTTCCTAGAAGTATTCCCTCAGTCGGTAAGTACGCCATGCATCTGAATGGATGTCTAGCTTCTTCCTTTTCCCTCAGTTCTTCTTCATATGCATGCATGGCTGACATAATGATAGGCCGACGTGTGGGTGGAATGGATCAAGTTGGAGCTCGGCATGGACAACTTCGTCGATGCTGAACAGCTCTTTGGGCGATGCTTGATGACAGTCCCCAATGTCAACCTCTGGACCGTCTACCTCAACTATATCCGCCGCCGAAATGATCTCAACAATGACCCAACCGGTCAGGCTAGGAGAACCGTGACCCAATCGTATGAATTTGTAATCGATAATATTGGCGTTGACCGCGACTCGGGCAATATTTGGCAGGACTATGTCCAATTCATCAAGAGCGGCCCAGGTCAAATCGGAGGCACTGGCTGGCAGGATCAGCAAAAGATGGACCAGCTACGCAAAGCTTACCATCGTGCGATCACGGTCCCCATGTCAACAGTGAACAACCTATGGAAAGAGTATGATCAATTTGAGATGGGACTTAATAAAGTGACAGTACGTATCTGACCATTCACCGCATTGTGGTGCTTTTCTGCTAATCCTCCAACAGGGACGCAAGTTTATCCAAGAACGATCTCCTGGATACATGTCTGCCAAGAGCGGCAACATTGCCTTGGATAATATTACACGAGACTTGAAGCGCACAAACCTCCCCCGACTACCACCGGCACCGGGATTTGAAGGAGACCAGGAATTTCACAGCCAGGTCGCCCAGTGGAAGAAATGGATCGAATGGGAGAAGGAGGACCCCCTGGTGCTCAAGACGGACGAGCCGAAAGTATTCACGCAGCGGGTCTTGTACTGCTACAAGCAAGCCCTCATGGCCTTGCGCTTCTGGCCAGAGCTTTGGGTTGATGCTGCTGAGTGGTGCCTCCAGAACGATATTGGGGACGTTGATAAAGAGCTGGGAACCGAATTCTTGGTGCAAGGAATTGCTGCGAACCCTGAGAGCGTTTTGCTTGCTCTGAAGCATGCAGACCATATCGAGGCCACCTCCCCGCTAAGGGAGGGAGACAAGTCCGAATTCGCCAAGGCCGTACGGAAGCCTTACGACGATGTTCTGAATACGTTGTATGCGCTGGGAGACAAGGCGAAAGAGCGCGAGAAGCTGGAAATCTCCACCCTCAAGCAGGCGGCGGCACAGGAAGCTCCTGTGCAGCAGTCAATCGAGGATGATGACTACGAAGAAGGGACGCAGAAGAAGGCATCTGCCGAAGAGCGCATCTCTGCTATCCAGAAGGGCTACGCTGCTGAGACTAACCTCCTTTCCCGAACCATTTCATACGTGTGGATTGCCATGGCAAGGGCAATTCGCCGTATCCAAGGCAAAGGCAATCAGACTGATGGTGGGTTGCGCAAAGTGTTCACTGATGCTCGGCAAAAGGGGCGTCTTACGAGCGACGTGTATGTTGCCGTCGCTCTGTTGGAATCTGTAGTGTACAAGGATCCAGTCGGCGCCAAGATTTTTGAGCGTGGAGCCCGCCTCTTTCCGAATGACGAAGGCTTTGTCGTAGAGTACTTGAAGTTTTTGCATTCCAAGGACGATACAACGAGTGAGTTTTTATACGTCTTGGTATCCTTGGGAATCGCAAAGTCTAACCGTGATCTAGATGCTCGAGTGGTTTTTGAGACTTGCGTTAACCGCCTTGTCGCTAATCCAGAGACACTTCACAAGGCTAAACCGCTATACGCTTACTTCCACAAGTATGAATCTCAATACGGCGAACTTTCTCAAATCCACAAAATCGAGGCAAGGATGTTAGAGCTGTTCCCTGAAGACCCAAAGCTCACCACTTTTGCGGCTCGCTACTCATCCGACAAATTCGATCCCATCGTGGCCCCCGTCATCATTTCAAAAGCTGCGCAGATGCGGCCCAAGCTTGCCGCTCCCATCATCGAGCAACCTGCATCAGCGCGTAACAGCTTCCCGCCACAGAGAGAGCTGAGCCCCCGACCCCAGTACGTCAGAGCCACTGCGTCTCCGAAACGCCCCCTTGGACCGGATGACGAAGAGATCAACCCTCCAAAGAGACTCGCGCGAGGCACATCTCCGCTCAAAGGTGCGGCTGGTCGGCGGCTGGACCAGCAGCGCCGCAATCAGTCATCAGCTCTTCACCGAGATATCACGTTCCTCCTGGGCATTCTCCCTCCGGCCCATACCTATGACTCGCAACGGCTCAACGCACAGGGCATGGTTTCACTGCTCCGGGATACGCCGCTTCCAGACTATGGAACTTGGAAGGCTCAGACTGGAGGACAGTATCGTTTTACCGCCCCAGTTCATGGACGGCAAGCTTCGGGAGATTTCCCAAGGCCAATCAGTCCATATGGGCGAATTGCGCCTGCTTCTAATGTCTACCGACAGTCGCCTCTAAGGACAGAAACTGGAAATGCGTACCCGTCGCTCCCATACGGGGCTGCTGATGCAAGTGGAAGTACAAGCCAGTGGCCTCCAGCGCCTGCAGGATACAGCGCGCCAGCTCCCGGCCAGTACGGTGGCTATCGCTTTTAGTTGAAGAGGGTGGGGGGAATTGCAATGAAAGACTTCAACATATTTCGTAAACTGGACAACTGCCACTAGATAAGAAGGTGGGGGCTATGAAGATATGGTTTGATACTGAGGGAAAGTGGATGGCGGCAAATGCTTGTTCTTCTTGATGCATTCCGATGGCGTTTGGTAGGAAATAGGAAGTTGGACAGGTTGCCTATTTGCCCTAGATATCATAGGCAAGCACGTGTGTTTGCATCTTTTCGTAAGATTGCAAGATTTTAGGTAGTTGGTTTACAGGGTTAGCTGGCAATTAGCATATGGATATAACAAGCACATTTGTCTATCTCATAGCAGCAGAGGCCGTTGAAGTGCAGCTATATGGGGTTGGCGATTGCCTGGTTTTATTTGATCTAGGAAGCAAAAGCTGCTGGGCTCGTGTAAACCGTTACTGATCATGCTTTGTACTGATTATGTCTTGAGAGAGAGAACAATTATTTCGTTTGAGTAAACACGGTTCCTTGATTGACAACGAGCTTCTGCATCTACTAGATTTCTTGATATCTACCAGGTTTCTTGATATCTAGTAGTAGATGTATTGATATCTACTAGATGTATTCATATCTACCCACAACCTTGAGATTTATAAAGTAAAGCGGAACGACTGAGGATAAACACTTCCATTAGTGTGTAGAGCACAGAAAAAGAATGCAGGAAAGATAAGCACTCAAAATCCCTAAAGTGTACAGTCGAGATAACTGGAATGCGCGTCCAATGACTCCAGGCTTCTCGTAGCCAACGAAAGTCTCACGATTTAGAAGCAAAATGGTGATGCCTCACGCACGAGTGGTTGCAAAAAAGTCCGCGAAGATGAAGTCAGCTTCGTCCCCTTGCGACCCACTTGGTATTCCAGAACTTGTGCCTTGTAAAAAGGTAGGATTAGAATATCGGCGGACATAGACTCATTCATTCCAAGTCCTTTGAGTTTCGAATTAAATATTGTGAGGGCTTGTTAGAGCATCCAATTCAGGTGGACATGATTAACCAGTGAGGTTGCCATCTTGGTGGCTTGTGATCTCGAGAACTCTGCGAGAACATGATAACGGTTGGATGGATGAGATGAATTAATATTCCCCTTCACGTATCGGATAATTTCGGTGATACTCAAGGGCCGGTTGTCTTTGCTTCTGAGTCGACTTGGCTGCATGGTGTTGTAATCTTCCAAGAAGTCTTCGTAAAGTAACTTGATCCCCGTTTTGAACAGCGGTCTGGAGCCGTCATTTAGCTTCTCAGCACGATAAATTCTGCATATTTTTTGGCGAGAAGTCTTATGTGGTCTATTGTATGCCTCGTGGATATCAATCGAGATATCATTCATTGCGTATGTTGCCAAAAAAGTGATTCTCAGCTTGATCCTGGTCCTTTGAGAAGATAGTTGAATGCGTAAAAATCGGAGAGAAATCAGGCATCCCTTGTTGGGGCGCTCCTTTGGGTATTGGGATGTGTAGCCGCGATATTAATTGAATTGTCGTAAATAACAAGAAGTGTATGTGTAATGAAACTTGATGACAGCGCAAGAACAACTTTAGCAAATTGTCCGTGTTCCAACGTACCACCCATGACGAGTGGTTGAGCCATTAGAACGAATATTAAGTAGTGCTATTAGAAGAAGAAAACCACAGCACTGAAACTGGATTGCTGCTCCTTTCTGTGGCTTTATGGAATCGTATGCAAAACTCCTTCTAGTATAAAGTTCTGTTAGTTTCAGCAAGACGCAGGTATCTGGTGGGTTTTGGGCAAATGAAACTTGCCGAGAGGATCATTTTAATATTTTAGGGCCTGGGTATGTAGTCATAGGCCTCGTTGTGAAATTCGAGGAGAAATTTGGAAGAGAAGCAAGGCGAGAGAGGGTTAAAGAAGGAGGGAGATATCAGAAAGTGAGCCCAGAGCCCAGTGAATGAGGGCTTGGTATCTTATTCACTGGCTTCACATAGATTGAATGAGCGATGGAAAGGGATGGAAATAGTGAATAGACCAACTTCGTTCGAGAGAACCTCCGGCGAGGTTAATGGGTTTGCTCGGTGATCCCCTTCTTCCGATCCCGGGTTGCTGTGACTACACAATCGTGCTTCCCACTCATCCATCGGTGGATCCAAACCCATATCAAACTGCTATTAACCGCGTTCTTTATGTCTTTACTAACAATGTATTGTTGAAAATTTATAGATACCTACCTAGTAGTCATCTTCACATAATGTAGATAGCTTCATTCATGTCAGCCGTATATCGAACTCACAATGCACACCTGTTGAGGTCAGCACCCAAAGGAAAAATGACAAGACTCTGATCAAACAGAAAACCCAAGAATATGCACGCAGCTCCAGTATTTTTGGGATAAAGGATTGCTACTGAATTGTGTGAATCAACTCCCTGAGTTAGGCCATCGGAAGCACGAAGCCGTTTTGCAGATACAGCAAAGCATCCAAGCGCAGGTAACCGCAGTCATCTGCACTAAACAGCGGTGCCTTAGTCTGATAACAGTGCCATTTCAACATAATTCAGGTCTCTGATGGCTTTATTGTGTAACTCGTATGTGGGACAGATGGGGATTTGCAAAGTTGCCAAGCTACACATCCGGCGGCTTGCCTCTGACTGCTCAACGACGCCCCAGTGAATGCAGCTCTTCTATTGTAATCCTATTTCGCCTGTGTTTCCATCCAGTAAATTTTTGCACTGATTAATACCTAATAGGTACTTGCTGCATTGCCGTAACACTGTTGCTGCCTTGTTTGCAGCTGCCCGGCAGTTGAACTCACGTGCCTGCCATCACAGATCACTCCTCCTCTTGCCAGCTGCCCTGCAACTATAAGAAGACCTCTCTTCTCCCTCTCTCCTCTGCTTCTTTCTTTCCTCTCCACCACACTCTCAGCAGCTCTTTTTCGCCCCCGGTACGTCTACTCAACTCCACACGGGTTTCGTTCCTTTTCTCACTGACACATCTTTGTTTACAGTCTTCAAGATGTCTGAAAGAGGCCGCTCTCCCGCCGCCTCTGGGTCAGGCATGCAATCTCGCCAGCCATCCGCGTCGGGTGCTGCGAGAAGCCGCGGTGCTTCACCAGCACAAGCCTCAGCCTCTGGCAGTTCGAGGCCTGGTTGGGCGCCCAGCATGGGCTTTGACCCTGCCAAGACTGAAAGCAAGGATCGCAAGGGCAATACTCGCATGGAGCTTCCTCCAGACGCCTATGTCACCAACGAGGCCCAGAAAGACGTGTTTGCTGTCCGCGGCAACAAATTCAACACAGAGGGTCGGCCAGAGACTGTTGAGGTCAACCAATTCCGAATGACCAAGTTTGACTTCAGCAAGAAGATTTACCAATACGATGTGAGTCGCTCTTCATCTCAAAACTTGGGAAACTCATGGCTAATTGCGATTCTGATAGGTTGTCCTTTCGCCAGAACCGGACAAACGTGGACCGGTGTTGAAGAAGATTTGGGCTCACCCGAATCTCAAAAACGCACTCGCTGCCTACAACTACCAAATGTGGATTCTAGACGGCTCTAGACTGGCATGGTCTCCTTCTTTGGTAGACCGCGGCGAGATTCGCGTCACAGTGGACTTGGATGATGGCAGGCCTCCTGCGCGCTCTGGCCGTTCCAACAAGTTTTATCTCATCCTGCGCAAGACGACTGAGATCCAGATGGCTGTTCTCCGGGGTTACTTGGAGAGACGTATTCAATTCAACAACAGCGTCCAAGAAGCTCTCAACTTCATGGATCATCTCATTCGCCAGTGGCCATCTGAGCATTTGCTGGCCATCAAGCGCAACTTTTACAAGCGGAATGAGAGCGGAATCCCTCTCATGGCGGGTGGCGTTATCGAAGTCCACAAAGGGACTTACGCCTCCCTGAGGCTATCCAACAATCTTGCGAAGGGAGGCATCGGCCTTGCTCTCAACACAGATGTTACCAACACCTGCTTTTGGACTGGTCGACAGACTCTGGATCAGGTCATGGCGAACTTTCTCGGCACTCTTGACAGGCGCTACAAGGGAATAAACATTGCCACCACCACAATCTTTCGGCCTGTGCAGAACGAAAGAGGCGAGTGGCAGTCTTCTGATGCTTTCAAGCAACTCCGAAAGATGCGCAAGCTCAAGTTTACCATCAGACACAACAATCGGGACCCCAAGCTTGCCGAAAAAGTCTACACTGTGATGGACTTTGCATTTGATCAGAAGTACGGAGCGGAGGGTGCCAATGCCAGAACCGTCAAGTTTGACTACAATGGGCGAGATATCTCGGTTGCCGACTACTATCGAGAGAAGTACAAGGCTCATTTGCGAAATGCCCACTTGCCACTCATCTCCACGGGAAAGAATGGACATATCCCCATGGAGTTTGCCTTTGTTGAACCGATGCAGCGGTACGCTTTCAAGCTGAATCCTGAACAAACTGCGGCAATGATCAAAATCGCCGTTACGCGCCCAAATGTTCGCAGGGGCGACATCATGAAGAACGTCCGGGACCTCCAATTGCCCCAAGATCCCTATCTCAGGCACTATGGAGTCCAGCTGGAGACATCATTTGCCAAGACAGAGGCAAGGATCTTGGCCCCCCCTGTTGTGAACTTTAGCCAAGGTACAGCTGATCCTAAATACTCTGGCCGTTGGGATCTGCGCGGCAAGAAGTTTTGGAAGCAGAACCAGGCGCCCCTGATGAACTGGGGCTTCTTGGTCATGGATGACTGTGTCCAACTTCCTCAACTCCAGCAGTTTGCTCGCACCTTCAAGTCAACTTTTATGGGTCACGGAGGTGCCTGCAGAACTGATCCTGTCCTCGTCAATGTGCCAGGCAATATCAAGAACAATATTGCTCAGGCGCTTGCGCATGCCCACAATCAGATCACACGTGAGCGAGGATACACTCAGCTCATTTTTGTCGTCGTTCAGCACAAGAACAGCCCTCACTACGAACGTCTGAAGAAGTCCGCCGATTGCCGTTTCGGTATCCTAACTCAGGTTGTGAACGGAGCCTCCGTTGCGTCGAACAACGGACAGTACCACTCCAACGTGTGCATGAAAGTCAATGCAAAGCTCGGTGGATCTACATCTCGCACCAATCCCCCTTGGCGAATGACCCAAGGAACCTATTTCCCGAAGGATAGACCTACCATGATGGTTGGCGTTGACATCTCTCATGCTGCTCCTGGCGGACCATCTCCCTCGGTGGCGGCCATGACCATGTCTGTCGACAGAGATGCCACCAAATATGCCGCTATGGTGGAAACCAACGGGTATAGAGTTGAGATGCTCACTTCTGCCAACGTGAACTTTATGTTTGGCCATTTGTGCAAAGTCTGGATGGCAGGACACGATCGACAATTCCCCAAGCATATTATGTATTTCCGCGACGGCGTCGCAGAGGGACAGTTCGCTCACGTCATCGAGCAAGAGATCAAGGAGATCAAAGCTTACTTCAAGCAAGCGGCTCCCAACCAGCCGCTACCCAAGTTTACCGTGATTGTGGCCACCAAGCGCCACCATATCCGATTTTTCCCAGAAAAGGGAGATCGAAATGGAAATGCTCTTCCAGGAACTTTGGTGGAGAAGGAAGTAACCCATCCTTTCATGTTTGACTTCTATCTCTGCTCGCATGTTGCCATCCAAGGCACCGCTCGACCAGTCCACTATCATGTGCTCATTGATGAAATGGACATTCCCGTCAATGACTTGCAGAAGATGATTTATCATCAGTGTTATTCTTATGCCAGATCGACGACACCTGTGTCGCTCCACCCGGCTGTATACTACGCACATCTCGCTGGCAGTCGAGCCCGCGCCCATGAAAACATTGCGACCAGCGAGGGCTTCCGTGCTGGCGCCAAAGGCCATGAGATGATCCGCGACAAAGTTGCCAAGGGCGAGTCACTGAGTGTCCCACAACGGGGCAGTGATGCTCCGTCTCTTCTTCAGCTTGGCGGAAAACCGGAGAATAATGCTCCCATTGACGGAGAGGTGAGACAGAGAGATTTCTTCCGAAGCACCATGTGGTACATCTAAACGGCCACGGTGTCGAGAAGAATGGAAGTGGGATGGAGTCGAAAATTTGCTTTTACCGGAATGGGTTTTGAGGAAGCTAGTAAGTGGTTACAGTATCGCGCAGTGAGGAGAGAATCTTTTTTTGGACGACTATCATACAGACATGAGATACACTCAAGTATCAAACATGAATAAAAGGGGCGACCGGATTGGCGGGAGATGGCGGTGGAGGTTATTTGCTATCATAATCAGCTCATATAGTCTAGACAATGGACACATATTGACCTAAAACCGTAAAGCTTTCAGAGGCTGTGCACATGAAAAGTACACCAGAGAATACTTGAGGATTTTTTTTATCTTGATGGTCGCTCTACTATAGATGAATTAGTATAGAGCAAGAGGCATACTGCAAAGGGCCTCGATCAGATCAACTGGAGTATTAATAATAAATATTCTATAGTTTGGTTCCTTAGAGTATAGTAAGATATATGTTGTAGGTAAGAGTAAATGTTACTGCGCGGATAAACAGAGACTGTTGAGCGGCAGGTGTATGACCTGATACGACAATATTATGGAGTAATAGGGTAAGCTGTATGTTGGAGCTAAGGAAGGCTGTGTTTTCCATGGGCCTGGCTTGGCATTGGAACAATTGGCGGTATTTGAGGAATAATGAGGATACAAGAGATGACGGGCTGTCAAAGTTGAGGATTGGCGCGCTCCAGCGCCTTGACGCCCGCTAAACGATCAGAGCTCCGGCCTTACCCCGCTACGGGTCGGCGGGTCTTAGTGAGTCGAGCTCTTGTGGCAGTGGCGCGTCAAAGGGCGAAGAATGCCGAAAGCTCTCCCTTCCAACCTCTCGCAAACACTCAGCTGCGGCGCGCCATGGCTGGCTTTCTGCGAGGCAAGCAGTCAGGCATCCAGAATGACCTGTCTGCCAGCATCCGACCCGAGCTGTTTACTCCCGATGACCACGCGCGATATGGCCTCAACTCGCAGATAAGGTGAGTGAAGCAGCGATTAGCTATGACGCAACCACGGCCCCGCCACCAAAGAGGCAAAAGAACAAAGGGTTGGAGATGGAGAGTGTAAATGGTCGCAGCAACAACAAGACCAGCGGTAGTAACGAGAGATACAATGAGGGGAAGAGAGTTGGAGAGAGATTGTGCGATGGCTTCTTCTAACATTTGGCGAATACTCTAGTTGCTTTGCCTACGATCCCGTGCAGTCTCTGCTCGCCATCGGAACCGCCGAGAGCAAGTTTGGCCCCGGAAAGATCTACGTCTTTGGCCAGCAGCGCGTGCAGAAGACGTTTGATCCGCCGCGACGAACCTCGTTCCAGTCGGTCCAATTCAGCGCGAACCGTCTCGTCAGCCTCGATAGGAATAATGAGCTTGGTCTTTGGGATCTCGATACCGGAGAGCGCCTGGCCGCTCAGGTGATTGGCGGCCCTGTGACCTCCATGGTGACGGATCCGATGCTTGACTGGGCCTTTATTGGAATGCAGAATGGAGATATCATGGCCTATGACCTTGACCGACATGGCCTCGCGCGCTCCTTTCGACTGCCCAACTTCTGGAAAGCAAAGGATCCGATGCAGCACACAGTCACTCTGGTCACCATGTCGATGCATCCCCGAGATGCCGGCAAGCTCCTGATTGGATACAGCCACGGCGCTGTCATTTATACATTCAAGCAGAACCAGCCACAGCAATTTCTAGAGTACGTGCTTCCACCCGGGGCGCCGGGAGGAAACAGCGTCGGCATGGATGCGGTGCGTCGGCCTCGCTTGACCCATGCCCTGTGGCACCCTTCGGGCACGTTTATTCTCACTGCGCATGACGACGGAAGTTTGGTGTTCTGGGATCCTAAAGAAGCAAAGGTTGTCATGGCGAGAACCCTTACAGAATTTGGCATTCAGCAAGCCACCCCGAGCGCACCAACCCCGGCGTACTCCGAGCCATATGTCAAGATCGCTTGGTGCTGCAAGCAAAACTGCGACGATACCGGATTGTTGATTGCAGGTGGCCAAGCTCCCGATGCGTCACCCAAGAGCTTGACCTTCATTGAGCTTGGCTTAACGCCAATGTACGCCACGTCCACATGGCAGGCCTTGGAAAACCATTTCCGCGGCAAACGGCATATACCGCTAGCCCTGCCGCCTGGGGCTCAAGCACTTGACTTCTTGATTATTCCAAGAGATTCGCCTCATTTTGGTGGTGCACAGGATCCTATTGCTGTCATTGTGCTATTATCTTCGGGGGAGCTGATTACGCTCAGCTTTCCTTCGGGATATCCAATCAGTCCCACCAACCAGCTCCATCCATCAGCTTTCTTTGTACATCCCTTTGTCACGAAATTCAATGTGTCCAGCGTCGACAGGCCTAGGTGGCTGTCTATGGTGGAGAAGAGAGACCAAGGAGAACCTCTCTTAAAAGGCGGAGCAGCTGGAGCGAGACCAAGAAAGAGATTTGAAGATCGCACAATTATCCAGACAGCGCATGCCGATAGCATCATTAGACTCTGGGACTCTGGACACGCTGACCAAATTGAAAATGAAGTCCAGTTACAGGTTGACATGGCCCGGGCCCTGGACCGTTTCGAGGACGTGGAAGTGACTGCAATGAGCATGGCTAGCACCACTGGCGAGTTTGTCGCTGGCACGAAAACTGGGGAGGCTGTGGTATTCCGTTGGGGTGTGAACCAGTATTATGGGAAAAACCAGCCAAAGCAGCTGGATCCGAATCCGATGGGGCTCTCTGACATCAGCTCTAGGGCAGAGCCAAACCTAAAGGAAGGGCTGCAACCGTTTGTTCTATACGAGATGATGCAGGGCCCAATCACCGCCGTTCAAATATCAAACGTGGGCTTCGTGGCGATTGGGTCTGAGCTGGGATTCTTGACAATAATCGACCTTCGCGGTCCTAAGATTATCTTCCAGGCTCCAATGACAGACTTTGCGAAACCCGAGAACAGAAAGACGTTCCTCAAGGGCCATTCCAAATCCAGCTCATTACCCCCGAAAGAGTGGCCGACGGTAATGGAGTTTGGCGTGATGACTTTGGATGACGACAAATACTCATCGATATGCTGCTTCGTCGGAACCAACCTGGGTAAAGTTATTACCATGAAGCTTTTACCCGCAGGTGGTGGTTACACAGCCGAAGTGGCGGGAATGGTGGCATTCGATGGAAAGGTCGTGGCCCTGAATCCGATTCAAGCTGACACTGGCAAACCTGCGCTAGCCACGGGCCCGATCGTGGCTGGGCTGCGAGAGGGGCGCCAAGTGAATGGTGCTCTCGTTGCAGGCAAGTATTTCCTTCTTTTCTTTTTCCCTTGTCTTTGTGTGTTCGAAGGCCCATTTCCAAATGAGTTATTAGCTAACCAGAGGTATAGTCACTGAGAAAGAAATAAGGATCCTCAGGCCTGCCCATTCGAAGGGCGCTTCTAAAGAGTTTGACGACATACTATGTGACTCGGCCTGTGTAGCAGAACTTGAGCTGCAAGGCTACGCCATTGTTGCTTCCTTCCGGGATGGATCAGCCAGGGCGTATAGTATCCCAGGCATGCGGGATCTTGGCAGCGCGAAACTCCCGATGGTGGACCGTACCCGCAGCACAGCAACCATTGTAACTCAAACCGGTGATATCTTTGCATGGGCGGGCCCTGCAGAAATGGCCGTCGTCCACGTGTGGGGTACAGGAAAAGCGCTTCAACAATCTCCAGATCGTTTGATCAACCCCGAGATTGCCATTCCATCCCGTCCAACTATTTCCAACCTCCAGTGGATTAGCGGAACACAGCATGTATCGCCGTTGGACCTCGACATTTTGATAGGAGGACCCAATAGACCACCTAGCAAGAGGATGATGGAGGCTGCTGCAGCAGAGCAGCGAGCTGCTAGGAGCAATCCTTCTGGCGGCGCATCCTCATCTCAGGAAGGCTGGGGCGATTACTTGACGCGCCAGCTGAACGAAAGAACCGAGAAACTAAATCTCATGGGAGATACGATGAACACGCTGCAGGAACAATCAGAAGGGTGGGCAGACGATGTAAACAAATTCATAGGGAGGCAGAAGCGGAACATGATTGTCGGGGGTTTGACGTCCAAATTCTTCTAAAGAACCTGGTTATGGAGAGGAACTTGTCGCGGTATTACATCAGATTTGACGCGTTTATCCATGCTATTACATGAGACCAAGAACACATAAAAAAAAGAACATCTATCAGAAAACAGGACGTGCTTTTGATCCGTGGGCAACCATTATTTTCTGCACCCATCCTACTACTCCTATCCAACCACAAGCTTCAGATAGTAATCAAGAACACGAGCTCAGGGGAATCTACGCTGCATGGTTTAAAGTTTCTTACTGGTACAAGGCCTCTCCTCCAATATCCACCCTTCAAGCCTCTCAATGCTGGTTGTCTTTCATTCGGGCTAACACCACGTCATCGGGTTTAACCCGTTGATAATATTGGTTCGATTGGTAATTCGGCGGCGGCACTCCAACAGCCGTCTGTATTTCACCCCGATCTGCTAGCGATGTAAGCGACTAGGCCCATGCAATTGTCATTCGGGTCGGCGACACTTGAATTTCCGTCTAGTTAGCTAGGGAGTATTAATAGAAATATGCATACCCCAACTAAGACGCCCGTCTCCATAGCATGCAGTAAGTTGAGCCGTTAACCGTGGTGGATCGGTGGATCGCCCATGGTCAAGGTATTGAAACGAAACATTGTTTCTCGATTCTATGCATTAGTAGGGAGTTCTTCTGGTCTATGTCCGATAGTTGTAAGCCGGAAAAGTCGGTAAAGTAGTCTGAAAGTATATAAAAGATTCCGTCTTCGCACTTGAGGTGTGTGTTGTTCCATCATAACGAAGCACCTTTTCAAGACCTTGAGGCATTCTCGATTCAATTCAACACGACCATGATCTTCGCACCTGCATTCCTTTTGAGCAGCCTTGTCGGCGCTGTCTCTGCGGCCTCGTCTCTTCAAGTTGTTACAGTAGGAAAGGATGGAGCACTAGCATACTCGCCTGATACGCTCACAGCCGCCGTCGGCTCCCAGGTCGAGTTCCAATTCTTCGGCCCTACGCACTCAGTTGTCCAAGCATCGTTTGACCAGCCATGCATTGCATTCAATGATGGAACCGGCTTCTTCGCTGGCTTCACTACCAATGGTAATGGCCCGAATGTAGGTTTCCGGTTTGTCCATGTTGGGAGAGCTCGCGGCTGACAGGATAATCTAAGCCGACTTCCTTCACCATTACCATCAACGACACGAAGCCAATCTGGTTCTACTGCGGTTTCCCGGGCCATTGCGAGGCGGGAATGGTTGGAGTGATCAACCCATCGTAAGTTACTATACATATTATCATCAGTTTATGTGTGGTGGTGGTTTCGCTGACAGATGTGTGTGTGTGTTGTAGCTCGAACAAGTCGGAGACGCTCGACATCTTCAAGTCCAATGCCGCCAACGTCGGAAAGAGCACAACACCCAAGCAGCAGCAGGGAGGCAAGTTCGGTGCTTTCGTAACCCCCTCCAGCGGTCCCTCCAGCGGCCCCTCCAGCTCTTCTTCCGGCGCTTCGTCGACGGCGGGCTCTGCTGCCTCGCAGACGAGCTCCAGCCCGACACACTCGGCGACTGGCAATGAGGCGGGTCGGATGAGAGGTGAATATGCTCTTCTTGGAGGCTTGGCTGTTGCTGCCGCTGCGATGCTTGTCTAATGGAGGTCTGGGTGTGAATATGTCGGAGCCGAGTGAACTGTTGGGATGGTGTGGTGTAAATCAAGTGTCGAATAACGGGAGAGTGGGATTACACGGAATTTCTTTCTCTGTTCATACCTAGTAATACATAGTGATAATGAAACAACCACGTAATGCGCGTGGCATTGGATTGATTTCTTTGTTGCCTCGTGGTCTAGATTCAGGTGAAGGAGCTAGTCCGCTTGTCGGGGTGCAAAATGGAAAAAGAAAAGAAGAAGCGGGAAAAGGGGCCAAGACAACACGATGCACGAATTCGGCAAGACTTGCGCAGAGAATAAGGTTTAATACAAACCTATACTTACCCAAGTAAGTGTTTCTTCCGAAAAGACATGAGAGCCTGGCATCCGTACTCATAAACGGGGTATACCATCGCGCGCCACGGCGGTTTCTGGTCATTGCCGATGCCCTTGTAACTTGGAACTTGGGCGCGTTATAAGGCATCACTAATCATTTTTGGCCTCTAAGATCGTGATAAAGTAAGTAAAAGGCTTTTGAGACCACTACCGAGAAAAATTACCATTACCAGAAACCCCCGTGGCGCGCGTAGGTAGTCAGAAGAGACATAGAAACCATGGTTTTGGGCGCTTGTCGGATTACCAGAGTCTGTATTGCATGTGTAGCTTGAACGATACTCCCACTCATGCGGCGTGGATCAAAATTTGTCGATGACGGCAAAAGATTGCATGACTGGTCTGATGCTCTGGCCTTTGCTTTGACGTGAACGCGGTCCAGCATGTGGGTGGTGAAATTGCCTGCAGCACATGCATCATGTCTCGGTGAATTTGGGCCATTTCATCGCTTAGGATACCAGAGGCGTGGCCAAGACCGAAAAGCTAGAGCCACCCCATGTTGCCATCATGATAAATGAGCTCTTAACTAGAATGAGATCCGCAAGGCAAACTAAAGACATGATTCGATACAGAGCAAGACAACGCATACAGTAGTGCCACTTGCAGCTTTGGCGGAACGCTTTCCGGTTAAGTTGACTGATCACGATGACGAGGTTACTTCCCCTTCCGTCTCGCGAACCCCTGCGAAACAGGCAAGCAAGCGATGGATGTGCACTAGCGGAGCGTGCGAGTGGACTTTTAGGACGGTCTGTTAATGCGAAATAGAGTTACTATAAAGACCGAGAGAATAGGGAACCGCGCCCAGTTTCGAAGCCTTTCACAATCACCGTTATCTCCCAACTCTCGTTGTCTCATACCTTGGAAATCTACAACCCTCTAGACAGTCAAAATGTCTGGATTTGCT
Organism: Trichoderma virens Gv29-8; assembly: GCF_000170995.1. Lineage (NCBI taxonomy): Eukaryota > Fungi > Ascomycota > Sordariomycetes > Hypocreales > Hypocreaceae > Trichoderma > Trichoderma virens. The sequence goes on from NW_014013744.1 coordinate 1,031,589, forward strand.
ACTCACCAATCTATTGAGGATAATGTGGCTTGCTTTGTGGCCCATGGCCTCGTTCAGGATTACCCAACCCACACTGCAGCTGTTATTCATTCTGTGAAGGGAGCAGTTGATATTTGTACGGGGGGAACAGTTACTGTTCCTTCTACACCAGAAGCAGCTCCTATATCTTCTGCTCAAGAAGCGGCCACTGTCTCTTCTACTCAAGAAGCGGCCACTGTCTGTACTACGCAGGAAGCGGCCACTGTCTCTTCCACACAGGAAGCAGCTACCGTCTCTACTACGCAGGAAGTAGAGGCTGTTAGTTCTATTCACTGAGCTAATAGCACCGATCGTATCATTTGTGCTCTAATACATGGCAGGTTAGTATACTCTATCCCTCTAGGATCCATCCAGGACCTCGTCAGCTGATACATCCCTAGGCTCAGATCGCGTCACTGCGCATGCGGAAGCTCTTCAAATACATCAGGAAATGCAACTATTGCCTATACGGACTCCATTTGGGGAGTCTAGATAGCTCGCTAGCTACCTTAGCTCTTTCTGGAAATACCTGAAGTCGTTGCTCCCTTTCACTCTACGCAGCCGACCACGATATAAACGATACTACCGCCATTATTGATGCTGTTCACCCGCACACGATAGTTCTGCATCAAACAGAGATGAAAATGTGGCTTAAGGAAAAAGAAAAAGAATTTTGGTACAAAGACTGGGGATGGGTTTGCACCACCCCCAATGTCTCGTTTGGAAGAAGCTGCCTTCAGCATCATCAGCGTTACACATCATTTTGGCGATAGAATGTTTTACGCCACTACAGCACTATAGCCAGTTATCTTTATAATTTCTATGATTATACCTCATATCGAATGAACCCAATCTTTTCTGTATAATTATTCCAGCGATCTCTTTTCCTTCAGTTGCTGAAGCAGAAAGCCTGATTGAATTGAACATGATGGATTAGATTTAGGGACTCGTTATTCAGCACTAAGTTTGTCTATCCAGCATCCCGTGTCTCCAAATTTCGAAGTATCTACTTATTTAGCAGGTAGTAATTATAACAGATACAGGAGGAATATTAAAAAAGACAGGTACTAGAAGGAAGTAGCGATAGTAGTAGATACTACCGACAGTAGCAGATATTACCGACAGTAGCAGATACAAATTGCGTTTTCTTTACGCCTTGTTACAGCGATTGACGTAGCCTCTGGAGTATTGGATAGCCTACTTGCGGTGCTGAATAGCAATAGCGCCTCCCTAGGTTTATATTTCATCAGTCTGTCCACAATTAGTGGCCATACGAGGAGATACTGGTGTATAACCTTTGTAAATCCGTTGGATTTATCTTCCATCTCTTCTCAGCGATTCATTTCCAGCGCACTGCGTTCTAGGTGAAAGCCCGTTGGTAGATTAGTCCGATGGCCCCGTAACGTGATACCTCTGTCTTCCGCAAGAGATATAACGGAACGCGAACGTAAGCCTCCTTGTAGAACCTTGTTCGACCGCCAATAGTTTCTGGGGCGGGGGCTGTATTCGTTCGCATTGTATGCTCTGGTCTGGAGAATTCGATCGCGCCTTCTGCCCTCGAACCTTTTCCTTTGTTTAAGAAAAGAGAGTGTAAAGGAATTCGTAAACCTTGTTGGTTGTGTCAATAGCCTAGAAGCAAGCGTATTGAATTTGACGTATGGGATCAAAGTCTAGAGTTATGATGTGGCAGCATAAGTTATTTGAATAGCATATACATAGGAGGATGCTTACCCAGCTATCGCTTCCATCAACGGGACCCCGATTCCATGGCTTCTCTTTAGTCAAGAATATTGCATCGTCGACGACACGCTTATCTCTGTCACCTCACTGCGTCCGATTTGCTCATATTTCTAACTCGGCGTCAGAGAATCTAGCGAATCGGGGGAATTTGAGAGTGTTTAGATCTTCCGGAACTTTAATACATGTAGAATCGCTGGTATCCTGCGTTGAACGCGATGATATCGCAATATTTTGGATTCGTGGGCCACGCGTGCCGGGTGGTAGATGAGCGCTAAACGCTAGGGCCCTTTCAGAAAGAGTTCGTGTCGCCATCTTGGAGGAGGGCCCTAAAGATATAGTTATATAGTGCGAGAATCTGTGTTGAGAGTCTCTACTACCACTTCGGTCTCTACTCCTGTGTGAAAGGCTTTGCGAGCAGGAGGTGAGTGCCTTATCCTGGAAGTGACATGCCGAAGACGGAGGAGAAGGGAGTGGTATGTAAACGCGTGTGGAGTTGTAAGGGAATGATCTGGAATTCAGGATCGCAAAGGCTGCCAAATTTGTGCGGAGGGAGCAAAACACAAAAGGGGCCGCCAAAGGAGACCGACAGAAGGTACGTGTAGGCTGATCGCAAAACGAAGCAAAAAAGAAAGTATGCCAAGTTGGAATTTTCCTATTGAAGAAGTCGCTGAGCTCCCATTCTAAATCAATGGATATGTTCTGCAAGTCTTGTTCAGATACAAGCATCGGAAGCAGTGTGTCTCCCTCGTACGGTATGGTTTCATCCTTTGTTTCCACGGGTTTCCACGGGTCTTCCTCTCAATGTGTTGAAGCCTTGTCAGTAGTCAAGTGGTGTGTGTCTCATCGCTTATAAGCAAAGTGTGTTTTTACAGGATGACCAACAACGCATTACCATCCCTGAGGGTCAAGAACGCCTCACCGGAGTACCAGGGCAGGCATAGTTTGTGAGAGTACGATTATTACCGTGAGCCGGCATATGTAGCCCAGCGACATGGTTGTGGTGGGTGGCATCTGGTGGGGAAAATGAATGAAAGGGACAAGCTCGCCAGGAGGATGGTAACACCTTGAAGCGCCAAGAAGGCATTGCCTTACTATTACGAACGTTGATTGGCAGAACTTAAATTGGAGATCCGCACCATTACTAAGATTGTCACTGCTTCGCGTCTATTGTTTTGACTTGGCCGCGATAGCGGCCGCTTCAGCAATACCAGAGTGTAGCACAACGAACTAGGCGCTGTATTGAGCCGGATTGATTTGCTAGGCCCGTAGGATTGATTGCCTGCATCTCTTCCGTAATGTTTTTTCTAATTGTTTGGGCGCAGCTATAAAATCCAAAGCTGTACCGCGCAGTTCCGGCGACGACTGAAGGCACTTATAAGCGCCTGAATCCAGCCTTTCTGGGACGCCCGCCGCTGTATTTTGCTTTACAAGAGTACTGGGTAAATTGACACGCATTCAGTCTTGACCAAGTGAATAAATCGTGGCGCAATTGATTCACGTGTATTTAGCCTACGAGGCTTTCTGGCATATGCTCGACTCCATCGACGACAAAACCCTGGCGAGGCTGACATTATTGTGATCATGTGGACTAGCAAGGCAACCGAAAAGGGGCCTTATAGAAGTGCAGATGTACGCGCACTGCCCAAGTCCTCTCCTGTCTCATTTTCCTCCAACCCTAGCAGCAGCTACAGGTATTCCTATTCTCTAGAGGGACCGAAAAAAAAGAGCATTAGCTATTCTTTGCGCTCTACTTAACTCAAGCAAACGAGCGGACAGAACATCAGTTGAACTTCTGGGGAAATTGTGATGGTAGAAGATACAGGAGGGTTTTCTTTTCTATCTTCAGGTGCCTCTCTTATTAATCCTCTCACCGGGATAAGCAGTCTCCCACAGCTTGTTGTTATTACTGCATTCTCGCCGCTCGTAAGGGCGAGCGCGAGCCTTCATGCATTTGTTTCGCACCCCCCAAGGCTGCAATTAAGTAAGTACCAAGTGGATCGAAGGATTCAGGTTGCACAGGGCCATGCATTAGCGGTGCCGGTTCCCATCTTGGTTATTTACCTGTAGGATAGGGACCGCAAAGGGAGAATTGGATCAGTGCTTTTTACATAGCCCAACTGCCTGTTAAATTCACGGTATTTTCTTATATGGACGGAGTAGTAGCCACCCCTAGATCCGACGTGTGGTAGCCATCCGTCTCCAAGCGTGCCGTTTCGTCCTTGCTTGTCTAGCCGCACAAGGCCTGCCACAGCTACATGCATATATATTCCCAAGTATCATATATTCTTTTAGTATGTTGTTGTTTCTTGGTATTCTCTAAACAGGCAATCACTCTTATACGTCATCGCGTCTCAATAGATTCATTCTGCAGCAGGCACGGACATATTGTGCACGGCAGCTCCGCGAGGCCAATCGCCATTCGAGCCCTAGTAAGCTGTAAGGGCAGTCATGGCAGGATAAATGCCCCAAGTAACTATCACTATGCTACCACCTGCAACCTTTATGAGGAGTATGAAGTCTAAACAGGAAGTCATGATTAAGATGACAGACATGCATGTATGTGGCGTTTGAAATCCTTAAGTTGGACTTATTTCGATGTAATGTATGGCTATCGCTATAACGCGGACGCAGTGTTAAATAAGTCGACTAGACAGAAGGCTGTAGCTGTAGCTGTCTGCCAACGCATACATGCATCTACATAACGCACAGAAAGAGGACCTCGTGACCGGCGAATAAAGCCTTGCAGCTTTATCTACGCAAGTTAAGCATGGGCTAGGCGTGTTTATTCTGGGTAAGATGTTAGAAAATTTTGAATGATGCGTTGAGTAGGGCATCTCTGTCGCGCTACTCACAACATCTCTCCCTTTGGCTGGGCGCTAAAGTGTGACCTGGATCGTTGGGTTAGCGTTGGACTGTCAAAAGAAAAAAGGGATCAGGAGAGATATGATAAAAGAGATGGAGATACTCGTACAATGGCGGCTGTGATGATGCCTGTTCTTCTGAGACAGGTCAAGCTACAATACCAAAGTCGGCTTTTACGAGCGGGCAAAGCACCCGAAACTTGCCAAGGCTATGTTGGAGCCTGTCTGCAGGTATGACATTTTATGAGATGTGATACTCGATCCCTACCATTGAATCTTGCTTCTCTGTTGTCACGATTCGTCTCTTAGTGCGGTGGATAGACGGCATGGCGGCTTGAATGGCCAGCGGATTTGATCATCGGAGCATGGAAAACCGATTGAGATAATCTCGCTACAGGCTGCACAAGTAAAAACAGCATAAGTCAACCGCTTCCGACATATTTTGGTGCATGTTAATTTTCAGATTAGCCCTCTCTTTATTGTTAGTGTCTTTTCTTGTCTTTGCCTTCTTTTTCTTCTTGCTTCTCTCGTTCTCCCCCTCTCTTCATCTCCCCGCCAAAACTCGTTGACTTAGCTCCAGCCTCTCCGAATGTCAGACAACGCAAATCTTTACCAGAGAGACGACCTCTTGGTAGCCCTTATTGTTTTAATACTCATATATCAAGAAGAGATGAACCAGTTTGTGAATCTATTCCAGTAATACTGTACCGTTCTTCAGTACTGACAGTGGGGAACATCACCTAGACTTTCACGAGACTTCCTACAATGTCTCGATGAGATAGCTCAACTAACGCATACGAGCCACGAACGGACGAGCATTGACATAGAAGACATGAACGGTGATCCCATGGAACTCGATTGAACGACCGAGAGGCATCTATCTTCGTCGTTGCGCGCGGCATCGCGGCCTTTCTCAACAAACTTAGACAAAACTGACCTTGGATTCGGTTATCTTCTGCCGGCACATACCTGGGTGGGAGGGAGACAAAAGGAAAAAAGGAACAAAACATAATATAGACGCAAAAAGCATGGGCCATGCGTGGCCCGCAAATCCCCTTCAATGTTTGTCGTTTTGTAACGGAGTGCTCGAAAGATCACCGCTATACATAGATGGTCTATTTTCAACGCAATAGTATTTTTATTTTCTGTTGGATATCCTCCTATTGTTAAAATACTAGAAAAATACTCCAGATCAGCACTGAGTTTACGATGGATAGCAATTTTGCGGTATTGTAATCTCCCGGATGACAAGAGAGGCTCGGCAGCTCGCATTAAGCCCTGATCCCTAGACACGCACCATTACAGGTAGGCCTTAGATTAACTTCCGGAGAATGAGAATCCAGAAGTGGATATCCAATGCCGATCCAATGGTAATGCAATTGCGACTGAGTATGTACCGATGCCCCTGTAGTTTGGTAATTCTCAACTTGCCAGGGTCCCGGCCACTTTCATCGCCCAGGACGAAATCCATTCGTACTTGGTACGCTCCTAGTCGAGAAAACAAGACTATTGGACACTGACATGTCTAAATATTACTCAATACGGTCACAAGCCCGAGCTGTAAGGGTCGTTAGATAGACCAGCTGGAAGCCAGGGGCTCACCTGCTGCCTAAGTAGCACGACTTCAGGGCTCCTCCGTGGCGTGTCTGGTAGGACGGGCCTAAATAGCGAACGAATTCGCTGGCTAAGGGCCCGACCCGTCCGGCATCTCAAGCTAACACTGAAAATCAGTTTATGCGGCTAGAAGAGCAGAAGGGTGGCTCTCTGATGAACCCTAGACGTATGCTAGTGGGCGGTATGCGAGTCGCTCTCAGCCGCAAGTTAGCCAGTATGTACTTCGCAGATCAATACTACCTCCAGTTGGACAGGGGATTCGTATACATTCTATGCCTTCAAGCTGCCGAGGCTCTCCATCTTGCTATATAGTCAGTACCTGTAAGCTGTGCTTCTGGAATATCCGCGGCTGAAAAACCATCAGGGGAGCTGGACAATTTGCTACATAGGGTTACACAGCGTCAGTCTTGAGCTGCAAGCCAATGGTTCAGCCGCCTCCTGCTAAGCTCGCCAATCCTAGTGTCACAAAGTGGCTGTAACTTAGCTTGATTTGGTGTTTACCTAGGTACCTCATTCGCCCGTCTACGAGATGCAGTGCAGATACGCACCTGTTGGTGCGCCTACGCACCTCTTTGTCATAGCTTCAATTGTACTATTAGCGGTTAACTACCCAGCAAGGGGGTCTACACTTCCTGTCCGTCTACGTGCCCCGTATGTGTTCATGCTCTCTCATTAATCACATCCAGTACGAAGGACTACATGGGCTCATATCGGTCTTCACCGCTACATAGTGCAATCTCCTACACGTCCGCTATTCAGCTGGTTTCATTAAACGAAATGGCAGACAGCAATCGAAGCAGCTGATATGACAGGTTGGCTGCCGTCTGATCATATACCCACCATCATGCATGCGGCTTCCATGGACGAAGAAGCAGCCCCTTGGTGCGCCACCAAGTTGGTACTTCGTCCCAGTATTGGACAGAAGGGGTGTATCTAACAGTATATTGGGCAATTACGGCCATTAGCATATGTGATAAGTTTATAAAGTGATAGGTCAGGGATAAATAAACAATAGGGGGGCGGATCTTGATCGGTTCAGATTGTAGGCCGCCCAATGTAAACAAAGCCATATACGGACTTAAAACACATGCGTTTAGTATGGACATACCAAGTCCGAACTGTAGGTACAGTCCAGAAATCAGCCACGTGGTGCAATTCGGTGAGTCATCATATGGCCCTCTAGCCACTTTAGTCCCATGCCTTTGCAGCGCATCTTTTCATGAACACGCCTCAATGTCCAGGTAATTGTCTGTCCTCGGGGTTTTAGCCTCTTGTACGGAGTACATATACGCGGTGGCGGCGTGGAAACAAGAGACAGCGGCACATGCCAGAGTAAGCTTTGAGCGGTCAGGGGTGACGGAGATTGCACCACGTTGCCCCGGAATGGGGTTAAGGAATCATAGTGCAAGTACCAAGCATCCGTAGGGATTGAATAGTCCGTTTCCCCATCTTAATCTTGTCATGTTCGGAGGTAATTTGGCTGGATACGCGGGCGGCACCGTACCCGTTGTGCGCGTTCGTCTTCTCAAGACTGAACAGATACATACGCAAGCAAGGCTGGGACAACTTCCTAGGCATATGTGTAAGTCAAATCATGTGTTTACTCGACAACCGACTGAAGTAAAGCACCTTATGGTCCGTAGTGTAGGTATGTGACTATATCCAACGCGCGCTTCTGAAGAAAGACACGACGTGGGGCAATACGGGCGAGCTACACCAGCATTTTGCGACTAGTGCCTTAGGACATGGCCGCTTCTTCCTCTCAAAAGTAGCCATCGGGAGTAGAAGCCGGCCGAAGCGACAAATCGAAGGGGCCGCAATCATGGAGGGACATTGATGGCCAGCCTGGCTTGGCGTGTTATGAGTGGAGTATAATGGAGCGGTCGGCTGCCCATGAGCGCCTGAGGCGATTGGATCCCCCCAGTTCAAGGGTGTGAGTCGTGGCCAGAACCTTTGTGACGGTGGCGAAGCGACCATGATTCCCGCTGGCCAAGGACATTCAAACAGTCAGGCTAGATCCAGAGAAGCAGAAGCAGATGGAAATGAAAAGTGTCTCTCAGAGGGTGGCCAAGATCCACTCGGTGAGGCAGCACAGAGTAAGCACACACATGCAATCCTCAAAATACGTATGGCTTAGAACCAGGAGGTGATGGATAACAGATAGTTGAGAGCATAGTAGCCGCAAAGCAGTTCATATTCAGTGCTGCATGCCAAGCCTCAAAACCATACGTGGCCTGGCGGGCGGATCGCAGCTGGCGGTGAGAACAGCACGCCTCTTTTATTACTTTAATTTTTATTTAGTGGAAGCTCTTTGTTTGGCATTCCCTCAGTCTTCCGTGAGGCTCTTGCTGGAGGCTAATAAGGAACAGCCAAAGAGACGCGATGAAGAAATAAACCCAGCCCCTTCGGTACAAGGGTGGAACCCCCTGGCTGCCGTTGGATTTGCTCTTGGGGTTTCTGGTCGGATGTGACTCCGTATTCCCCGCCATAGATTCAGGACGTGTACCCACAGATATCTCAGCACAGACTGGCTGTCTCCAGACCGCAACACCAAATGATTCGCTGCAATGGCCCTTCTCCAGATACTACTGCTGCAGGTGGATCATTAGAGCTCCACAGGGCAAATGGACAAAAAATTGGAGAGGCACTGCGGCAGGCTTTTTTTTTTTTTTTTTTGTTCGGCCACCTCCAGGTTCGCAGGCCAGGTCAGCGTCGATCATCCGTGATTACCCAACCTTGTCAACGAGAAAAGAACACTAAAGGACATGATCCGACCTCAGTGGCCTATCCGGTGACTCGATATGTCACGGTCACAGGAAGTACAGGCGGTGAAAAGGGCTTCCTTGGGTCTGATGACAAGAGTTTTGCAATGAATTGGGCTCCGTCTGCAGGCCGCTGTCATCCGCAGAGGAGGGAAGAAAGAAGAGGTCAAGGTAAATGTGAGGCGAAGATGAGAATGAAGAAGCGGTGGGTCGGTCGTATAGGCTGCACATGCAAGGGAGGGATACGCGCATGCGTTGTGATTGGCAAGGCGTGCCAACTTGTAAGCATCGCTGAGGAAGCGAGAAGGCGAAAACAAAGAAAAGCACATACGATCATCGATACATCAGCCTGATGACAGACAATCCCTGACAACTCGAAGCCCTGTCTTTTGACCGACCAAGGCCAAATTCTGCTTCCGCGCACAGTGACGTGTCCTGGCAGCATTCAAGTTGTAAGATTATCACACACCTAAGCAGGTAGCAGAAACGATCTCAACCATTCCAAACACCCCAGGGCTTCGTTGTTCCTTCTTTCGCCGTTGCTATTTTCTCTTCGCATATCCGCATGACTGCTTGAGCATACATCGCGCGGCTCTCTCAGCCCCAGTTGCCAGACTGTCCGGGGCAGCTGTGCAAACATGTAACTCTATCACTCTGATAGGCGGCGGTGTTCGAAGAGTAAACGGCACATTCGTTCGTTATTATATAAAGTGTCGATCCTCAGGACGTTCGATTCGAGATATCCAAGAGCTTGGAAACCAAAAGTCGGCATCCAGCAAAGTTGTCAGCAGTCGCAGCTATACACCTGTTAATAACCGAGCAAAAGCTTCAGCTGAAGATAAGCGAGCTTAAGCTGTAGGCTTGACATTAACACTTCAAAATGCCGCGCAACGCCCGTTATGCTACCGGCAGCATTCGCTATTTCTTGGACCGCATCTATAGAAAGTTGAATTTTCTCTGTTTGTTCGTGGAAGCGTTTCAAATTTGCCTTGCTGGCGATACTGACTGATGCATTTCAGGGTGTGTCAACAAATTGAACGACATGTTGCTCGTATCGCCAATCAGACGGATGAAGAGCGTGAACGCGGAATACGCCACGAGCCGAATCATGAGGACCTTGAAATGGGCGGTTTGGGCCCCAATTGACTGGTGCAACCAGCACTTGAGGCGCAACCACCGTCCGTTAGGTACTCTGGTGGTGGTTAATATGCTAGAGCTGAGCGGCACTGTTGTTGTTGATTGAGAGGAGTCAAGGGGGCATCTCTTGGTCAAAAAGGATAGGACGGAGGAAAAAGCATAGGACGATTGAAAAGAAAGGGGTTCAGAGAGGGGAGACTGGTGTTAGTTTTCTACAAACAGGTATCTACTAATGTTTTACCGCGATTGCTTGCACTGTCACTACCTCCCAAGGGGCATGTGCCTAGCTGAGATCCCAACAACCGGGTTCCTCCCCAACTGTTTACCTTATGTGTGGCGTGTAATTTCCGTTGCATGTACCGGGTACAAAGCACTCGAGCCTTGCTTCATGCGACACCCAGCGAAATGTCACCTTTCATCCGCCGACACTTCTGCCTACGTATACGTGGTTTTATTTTTGACATCTTAACTCGGGAAACATGGATGCTAGTAGCTGAACGCAATGACTTTCAGTCACTCTTATCTTGAAAAAATTCCGGGCCTGTGTTGGCCTGGTTCACTCCGCTGGGTGCACAGCGGTTTGAGACATGGCATTCATTGTTCAAGGTGCTTGTGCATGCAGGTACAGGTAGGCGCCTCGACGCCGAATCGGCTCTAAGGGATGTTATCGCCGTCCTACCTATTGCAAGCGCTAATGTCCGGACACCAGGTATTTCTCAATAAAGGCCTTGTTCGGCCTCAGTATCCGAGAATTTGCTGACGTGTGGCGGTTCTATTGTTGTTGGTTGCCTGCCCGTTGCCGAAACTTGAAACAGGTGGCTACAGAGTGGGCCCAAGCTGTTCTCCTGCTTTGGCATCTTTAACACTTGCAAGAATCTTTTATCGTTTTTCTCCATTGCTGTTTGACGCGGAATGCAGTTGTGTGCGCTTCGTACCGTGCCAGGCACAAGAGCGTTCTCGATATGAGCCCGAAATGCAGCTTTTCAAAGTGCCGGAATCAGACTGCGATGTTAATCAAACAAACGCCAATGGGGCTTAGCGGCTCGCGGTGATTCGTCGATGGAGCCCTCAGTGGCTTTTCAGTATACTCGTACACATACACGTACACGCACCTTCACCACTGCGACGCGCCTCATCCGCGTCTTTGATCATCCGTATCATAATACTGCTTTTATTCCATAGTCTTACAATTTGGCCTCGACTCTCTCTCTGATATTTTTATACGTCTATTTATTGATGGCAAGGCGAAAATCTGCGCCATTGGATTCGAGCGCTTGTCTGTTGGCGCGGATTACCTGATTCTAAGCGCTATGACTTCGTACAGTGCATAGAAATTCAATGCGAGGGGGCTTCATTGCTGCACAGTGTCAAAGTATCTCGCAATCCTTCTCTCACATTCCCATAACTTGCTTGATCTGATGCTTACTTATACGCGCTCAGGATACCTTTGGCATAACGGTGCCTCCTTTACCCTTCTTGATCGGTCGAGGCACGCGTGTCTTCAACGGAGCACGGCTATGCACGACAGTGGCCTTTGAGACAAGTCATACATATCCGAAGCTAGCTGCGAAGCGCATAATCTCGTCACAAATGGCATTGTGACTGATACCAGGATCCGTTGGCTCTTGCTTGACACGAATCTTGCTTCTTGATCGCCAACTGGGCCGCTCTGTGGGCTGCTGTATAAGCTTCTACTGGCCACAAGATATGTACCGTGCTATCGTTTACGGTCCACGGCACTTTTTGGGCTAGATTCGCGATGACAAGCATCTCAACGGCGACCCTACCAGCGCCGTGGATCAAGTGGGCTGGGCATGCTAGCATCGACGGCATCTAGCTGCGGCTAGATTACGCGCAGTTGGCGCAGGAACCCTAATTTGACCTCGTTGGGCCCCAGGGGAGTGAGGAGTGAGCTTTTTGCCACGATGCGATGCGATACCGAGGTTGAGCGGTGAGGGCGTCAGGGGTTCGGCCATGTGGTGTCCTTGTCTTGGACAGTCCGGTTGGACATGCATGGAACGGAGATATTTCGTGCTTGTTGGTGCTTGGCCATTGAACCTGATCAAGTACAGACTCAATATCCGAGAGCCGGCGATTTCCGGAGCACTCTGAGGAGCTCGTCTAGGGGTTAAAACGATTCCCTATTCCTCATGTGATTACTGAGGAAATCGCTATATATATATATATTGGTTGGATATTGCCTTCCATTAGAATCGCTGTCACATCTTTTTGATCGAGGCCTACCTACAGGTACCTAGGTTAGGCACTTGATTAATGAAACCTGTATAACTTATACCAACTAGGTATGCAAGTGCCTGCAACTGTGAGCATGAGGGTTTGTATATGTGGCATATGGAATTAAGTTCTACCGCTATCCGAAATGACAGCTCACATCTTTCCCGCCAGCAGAGAGCGGAATAGTGGTTTACACATCTGTGTAAACAGCCATCGTAGAGCGAGACTTTGTATTAATTTTACCCCTCCACACTTAGCCGTAGATAAACGGTGAGAGTGACACATTATTGTAATCCACTTTGCAAAGATTCTCCCTTGATAGCACGCTCCAGATGGAGATAACGGCAGAAGAGGAAACGGGCACTGGAGACGAACATAATAGGAGCGTACCTAGGTACATACATGTAAGCACAGGGTTCTTGACTAGGCGCTTAGTCAGTATAAGGTATTATGGGTTAATGCCTGCCTAGGTACATGTACCTGACCTGCGAGTACATGCACGCTGGCACCCGTAGGTTTTTGAAGGCACACAGGAGACAAGTATACATGTACCTAGGTAGGTATCAAGGGTTCATAAATGAGGTGATCTAGATGATACACAGTGAATAGATGACCCTCACTGATTGTCAGCATATTTTCGAGTCTGTATTTTCTGCGTAACTCGGAAGTGCTCGGCGTGCTTGGTGTGTACCTATTCTGTCCTCCTTCTCGCGAAGTTCGCGCCCCCTGAGAGACTGCATGTTGCTTTGACATGGATGGTGTACGTGAGCGCGGCGATGCTTGGATCACTCATATTACCATCTAGCTCAAATACAGTCAACCCAGAATTGATGGAATTGGGAGTATATTGGCGCTGGCCAATGTTAGGCCAGTGTTCGGCCAAGGCGATGCATTAGCGCACACATTTAGCGCAAGCTTCAATCGTTCGTAACAGCGACTTTGCATAAGCAATAAGCTAAAGCCTTCAATGGTAACAATTACGCCGTTGTCTGACATGCAAGTCATTGCTTTACGGATTACATGTATGGTCGAAATGTTATAAAGAGCGATAGAAGGGAGGTTATCCGATGGCATCAACAGACAGGCCACAGGCCAACTCGTTACACTCTTTATAACAACGCTCTTTTCAGCTATTGCTGCTTTATAGTCTATAGCCCTTCCTTTCCTTAAGCCTTCAAAATGTCAGCATCCATTACTCTCTATTTGACTGGAAACGATGTAGCTTGCCTTTTTGCCCAGGGGTCTGTTACTTTATTCTCGCGTCGTTGGGGAGCTGTTGGCATACGCTTGCCCCCGAGTGTTGTTACTATCTGTTCCAATAATCAAAGGGCCCAGGCTATTAGTACCTGTTTGGTTCAGGGAGATGAAACTACCACCTGGGCTCTGATCCAGCAAATGTTCGTAGACTTTGTCCCAATAGGATCCATCCAGCCTCTCTTTCGCTAATATCTGCCTAGACCCGGACCACGTCCCTAAGCATAACTCCTTAGAACACAACGGAAAATGCGACTTCAGTCCAGGTGAATCTGATGAATGAAGTCCAGGTAACTAGCCGGTTAGTTTGTGTAGAAAAAACGGGTGCGGTAACATATAGAAAGGGGGTAAAAATCACATTAAGAAAAGTGTGAGATTATTAGAGAACTCCATTTAAGCGCGGGTGGGTGAGAAATAATGCGAATACGTCGGGAAAAGCAGTATATTTTAGGGGAGACGCCAACGCTATCGCGTACCTTGTATAACAAATGGGTCTGGTGTTAAACCTTTTGATCCGATTGCTTGCACATATGTCAGGTTGTACTAAAACTCTGGATTACTAGATCCATTTAGCGTTAAGAAGTAAGCAAGGGACGGTCTCTGGCATTTATATACTTGCGAACCTTCAAAGATTTCATGTTTAATGTCATGGGCTCCGTTCTTCAATACTTATGCTGTTTCAGAGTACTAGCAGGGCCACTTTACGGGAATCAACCAACAAGAAGCAGCAGTAAGGCGGCAGTCTCATTGCTTCAATGTTTACTGCCAATTACAGCTTGGCGAAGATCAAGGACTAAGGACCACGAAAGGACAACTGGAAACCCGACGCTGCAAAGCACAGCGTTACCTACAGGTACCATGTATGTAGTGGAATGGCGGGGTATTGGCGGGGTATTGGCGGGGTAGAGGTACGTAGACAGGATTGAGAGAAGAGAGCGCAGTTAACACCTCAGGCCCGTGGGACCACCTGTTATACGTTGCTTCTCTTGCGGTCGCATATACAATAGGTGCGTGTGACTAAAAGCAATATAACAAGCTAGGGGCCTCTCGGTCTTATTCTTTTGTTAAACCCAACATTTCCGGTACCTTTTTTTGCTAATTATGTCATGCTACTCGTTTCCAGTAACAAGTGGGCAACTTTGACGTACGACTATGGTCCTTTGCGTGTCATACGTGTGTGTTGACTGAAATTGAACATGGGCAGTAGAAGCTAGCGGAAGGGCAGATGGCGAGTCTCCACCGACTTTTGTCAACCCATTCCATGGCAATAGGAGGGTTTAGAAGAACACGAGGGGGGCAGAGAGAAGGTCATGGAATCGAAAAGTCTCCAGAAGAAACTGGCAAACCAACAACCAGCAGAATTCCACCAATGGGAATCTATTCCGTACCTGCTCCAGGTTCAACACGAGCACGCATGGATTCGCGTTGTTATGTTATGTGGTACTCCGTAGAGGAGCAATGTTGATGGAGAGCATGTACTGAACTAAGGAATTAAGTTTATGCATGGACTAGCGCGAAAACACCGCCCATGCTTCACCGGGCAGCTGCATGGCATTGTTTTTTCAGATGTTCTCCGGCTTGTTGGACTTATAGTGACAAACCATGAAAACGCCGTAACAAGCGATCTCCTACCATAAAGAGGAATTCGAGGCTTATTCTACCTGGAGCTGTTTCTGTACATGTACTCACGCCGCTCAAGGGAACCAATCTCGTCATCACTGCTAGACCCCCGCCGTCTGCTAGTACAAGGACGCTAATGAAGGGTCGAGCCTACTGCAAGGGATTTGCCCTCCTGACGTTCAAGATATAACAAAACTCCAAACAGTTATGAACTTTCTAACGCGTGATTTCTAAAGTAACAGCTTGGTTATCTGCTCTTCACTCTTAAGTAATGCGGTATAAGCTCGCCCGGCTATAGGCCTATATAAAGACTAGAACGGTCCATCGAAAGATGAAGATATCCAGCAATTCCAAGATAAGTATTACTACCTAGTAACTATCAATTTTAGGTCATACTTTGAAACAATCACACATCTTCTCTTCAACTTTTTTTAAACAACCTTCCAAAAAAAAAAAATGTCTTTTCCGGGAGGAACAATTACCTTTGCTAAAGCTGAGGTCAAAATTTCCTTTCGAAACCTTATAATTCATGACCCCCTTGGGGAAGCATATAGATACTTTCCCAACTATGAGGAAATACATGTATTCAATCTGGATGAGTAAGTAGCTTGACATAATCTTTGAGTTTATATGGGATACTTTCTTTAACATATTACAAGATCCGAGGTGCACTACATAGAGCTTCTAGACTCTATGCATTGGATATTGAATATTACTCAACTCATGTGGGCACATTTGGAAAGCCAAGCAGCAGAACAGTATGCTGCAGAGATTTTTAACGACTTTGATTAGCCCCCGCAGGTCAGATGGATGTATTTATCTATGGCTTTGCCGCATATTAATGTTGCTTTTTTATGTATTGATATGTATAATTTGCTGGTCAAAAGAGGATAAAGAGTCGGGGTGCTGTTTTTTGGAACCTAGATTGCGCGATTCCTGCTCCAAAGCGCTGAGTTGGCTGACGCACCGAATTCTCGCTTAAACCGGCTAGATAAATATATAACACTCCCATCTTTTCTTTTGTTATCTGAGAATGGCGTGGATATCGCCAGCGATCCCTTACATTAGTGTCTGATTTAACTAGATGTAGGATGCCGGAGGTATATACTCGAGGTAATATATGTTAGATTTCCCAAGGCAACAAGCAAAGTTGTAATCCGAATGGTGGGGAGGTAGAGTACAGACCCTGCAGCTTCGCCAGCTGCTTTCTCTCTACACACTTGACGTATAATGTACTGTCGCATGTGAAATGCTCATGGATATGGTGTGTGTGGATAGATGCGAAGATGCATTAGCAGAGTTGCGAGAGATTTAGGATTTGTACAGAGCACTCATTGAACGCAAAGGTTCAATTTCAGCATCCTGCAAAAGGGAGCGAAATTTTGGAGGGTGGGGGAGGCTGGAAACCTTGGAAAAAAGTACCTGTAAACTGATCTGTAGGGCCAGTCGGTGTTATGTCAAGGGAGAAGAAAAAACGCCCAGTTCGAGTCAGCTGCAATGATTGATAGTGGTATTCCTGACAAGGAGTCCCAAAAAAATTATGTCATTCTGGCCCCCCCGCTGCTTGCTTGCTTCTGCGGCTCCTAATCTCATGTGACATGGGCTAAGAGGTATGTGTTATCCCTCACGAAATAAGGTGAACTTACACGACCAACAGCATAATACTAGGGCCGGACGCCTCAGCGGAAAAGCCGTAGGAAGAAGCAAGCCTTTGCAAGTCAGCACTTGTAGGTTATAACAAGAGAGGCTGAGATAGGTGGTGATATCGAAAGTGGAGAAAGAAACATAAAATATTGTAGCACAATGGAAACGCCGAGAACGTGTTTCTTTTGCAACATGGCTGCTATTGCCACTGCTTCTCAGCACATTTGGGTTCACTAGGTCATTTTGACTGGCCGCCCGATGCTCAATAATAAATGTGTCATAACGAAGCAGGCGATGAATCGAGCTAAATTTGATTCGTTAAGATTAAAAGGGTGGCAAACATCTGCCCTCCAATGTTTTCCCATTTCTCTAGGCAGCTCTCCAACCCAAAGGGTTACGCAGCAATTTCCCGTATCCTAGTGAAGCACTTGTTTGCATTTATTTAACATTTTTGGGGTTCCTAATTACGTATTGTATATTGAAGCATTAACAGAAGATCGGATAGATAGACATGCATGGTATCTTGGTCAAGTGAATGAATCGTGGCGCAATTGATCTATATGTACTCCGCCCACGGGGCACTGGCATACACCCGATGCCGTCAATAACCAAGAGCCGACGAGGCAGATAAGTAAGGCAGCAACAAAACAGGCATTCATGGTACAAAACAGAGGCAGCAAAAAGCGCATCATGTCAGCGCTACCACGCTTCAATTTTTCCAACCTGAGTAGTGCCTACACAATCAAGAACATGGGCAGTGCAAGTGCGAGAGCAGATAGCGACTGTCGGACTTTTACTTATTTGTATTTTTCTGTCTAGCTCAGCATTATTGAGTAAACAATTATCCTCCGGTCTATAGTTAATGGATCCACCGGCATACGAGACATGCTGTCATTGTTATACCTCTCATCTCCGATCAGGGCGGCCGCAGCCCCTTCGTGCATATACTTGACACTCCCCAGTTCAACAACATTAGCCAGCACACTGTCAAATGGATTGAAGAATTCGAGATAAAATCATGGTGTTATCCCCCCTAGTCATCTTCTCTAAGATTCATTTAGGTAGGTTGTGGGCAAAATTGGAACGGTGCTTCTACAGAGTATAACACCTTTCAGCATAAACGGCCATTGACAAACAGACGCTATCATTTCCACCACATCTTTCATAGCAAGCGCCACAAAATGTTCGTATTCGGATTATTTCCCGTATCACAGAGTCTGCCTTAATTCTTTGCTGGTGGTCCGCGGACTTCCCTCCGCACCTAGTACCCCTTCCTTATCCTTCTTGTCTGATGACACACACTCCCCACTTCCGTATGCTATGCTCCCAGTTGTTATTCCCTTATTTTTATTGAGATCCTGTAAACAGAGAATCACTCTCCTCAGTCACAGCGTCCCATTATGTCTGTTTCGATAGCAGGCGCGAATTAATTCTATCCTGGTAGGGACGTGGCATGGCTTCATGAGGGCATTAAGGAATGCCGAGCAGTGTGCAGAGCAGCATTTTTTGCCGTAACACGGATACAGAGTATTTGCAGTATTTCTTCCTTCGACTGTGCGTCAGGGGCCCCTTGATTAAGATAAGCTCATTTTGCGGCTGAAAAGAAAGCATAATCAAGGGGGTCGGAGTTAAAATCGCGGCCCCGGGAATGGCTGCCGGTTTGCATATGGCGACAGAGATGGCCATATCTACAACGCGGGACTCGCTTGTTACAAGCAGTCGAGGCATTGGTGACCAGCCCAAATCGGACCGGGGCCTATATGCAAAAAATGACCGTTCTAAAAAATGACAGGAGATGCCCTCATCACCATCGGGATTTTCCATAATCAAATATCCGATCTCCGGATAAGTACGTACATGTAGCATTTACTAGGCCAACCCTCATGCAGTGCTTCGCCCGCGGTACCAGGTAGTCTCTATCATCATTATATGTTGATAATTGAAAGGTATCAATCACACCCGTATCCATTCCCAACTTGGACTAAAACACCGCCTTCGGCCCCTCCGCCCCCAGTCCCGAATAGGAGTGCTCGGTTGAGACAACAAAGCTAATGCGCATCGTTTGTACGAATTACTGTACAAATGCTTCTTCGAAAAAGATGACTAGGACTGCTAGTTCAACGGGAGGAAAGGGTTCTGGCGGGCAATCTACTGTAGTTGCCGCTTCCCCAACGAACGGGGCGAGTTGAGAAGGGTGGAGTTCAAGCCTTGTGTTACTTCTTTAGTTCGCGACCCGTAAGCGACGCCTGACAATGCTTCGATAGTCTGCGGAGATCCACAATCTAGCCCCCCTTGCTGCTGCGAGGCTCACTCGATTAGCGGAGCCTCGCTAGTAGAATCGGGATTTGTTTGGTATTCTGCTAGGATATCATCCATCTTAAGGTGCTTAGAGGCGTAGCGCCGATTCAAGCTGGTACAGGTACACACACGAGCGAGTAGCAAACCCATACTCCGTAGATAGACGCTCAGGAGTAACTGCTACCAGAATGTGAAACGCCAAGTCCTCCAAAGTACGGATACCCCTGCATGTGCTCTGTAAGGAAAGATCCTTAACGTACCAAGCGGCGTTGTTACAAGCGCCCCGACCAGCCTATTTCGGTACCGTCAGAGCCAAAAGTCAGTATCAGCTCGTCTTGGTTTCCGCAACTGGCTGTATATGGTCCAGCCCGCTGTACATCAGCTACTCATATGATTTGATCAAATTCAGGATAGCCCGTGTCATCTGACAACTGCGCATCCATAAACAGGGCAACATTGCATCTCCCATTCAGAGTGATCCACCTCGTCTAGGCTGTACATGTACTCGTGATTGAGTGGCTAGGAGGATAATCAAGCTAAGAAGCGGTAAGAATTGGACGGAGATTAAGCACCAAAGCCGCCGAAGGATCTCAATGGCTTACTCGGTAGTCAACTACCCATACCTGTGTTATTTCCTGGTACTCGTACCTGCAGGCCTCCCTGCTCAGCCTGAATTTTAAGTCCAAAGCCTGGCCACGTGGCAATAGTCGGGGATGCTTGCTGGCCCACTGACGACCGAAACTTGGGCCGGCACGTCACCTGTAGAGCAGCCACCATGCCGTTGACCATTTATAGATGCACGCTATTCATTTGTAAGTAACTATTGTCTTGGGTGCTGCGCAACGTTGTGAAAACAAAAAGGTAATTGCACATGCTTAACTGGGAAAATGGTAGGCTGGTATATCCTAATCTTGATTTAGTCTAATACTTCTAGGACAGTCCGACGGCAAACGGGGCATATTAATGATACTTTTGAGAAAGTATTTTTGTAGATGTACGCGCAAACATGCCTGAGATAAACACCTATCTACAGGTCTAAGCGAGGCTTTTTCGACAATCCACTGAAGTAACGGAGTCCGCCCTCTGTAGCGTTTGCAATTATAACCCTGATCCAACATTAATAGGCGACATGCGTGTATTGTCTTTGGATACCACGATACACTCAACTGCCACACGCTTTAGTATTGGGAGACGTGTCGCGTGGCGCAATAAGAACGAATCATACAAATAATCCTCAGCTGCTGGGAGGCGCTCGTAGGTATCCCTCGTATGCTAGGGGGTGAACGCGTAATCTCTTCTGCCTCTCTCATGCCGCGTCTGTTACATTGTTTAGGGGAGCCCAGTAATGCGGGCTACGTGGCTTGGGTAAGAACGCCAACAAGTTTCCATAAATTGACAGGGCTGCCGGTTCGGTGTGAGTGGGTGTATGCGGGAACCGGCAGTCTCTTCTTAAAGGGGGTATTATAGGAACTTTCCGAAGCAGAGAGCCTTACGAAGGCCGACGAGCCCGGCGAAGCGAGTCGGCTGCAAATTTGAAAAGTCGACTGATGAACTCGTGACACTTTGGTGCCACACCAAATGAGTTTCCCCTGGGCGGTATCCCATGACTGTCTGAGGTGAATTGGCCCCCTTATTGAGGGTATGAATGGCACCCTGCTCCTTTTTTATGGCGAACCTGGATCCTTTTCCCCTATTCTTTGGCATTGAAATTGTTATGTTGAATTCTCAGAGAAACGGCTAGGAGCCAGTGGCTTCCCGTATGGTCTGGATGCCGAGTCGGTTGCCTAGACCCGCGTGTTCCGGACCGTATTTGTGCTAGGGCTCATGTTTAAGGGAGAAGGGCAAACGATGGCTGACTGAGATATCCACAAAACCCGCAATCCTGATGATCGAGACAAGGGAATCTAGAGTCTCTCGATAAAGCTGATCGTAGATTGCTTTCAAGATGACATTCCGCGCGGTTCCAATTGGACATCCACGGCAGTCACTTAGCCGGCCAAGGCTGATTTGGTCAGAATTCAGTGTGAGGCGACCAAGGTCGCCAAATCGGCCTGGTGGAGCCTAGGGTGAAAAAAAAATATATGCGGTTTTTCTTTCTCTTGTTCATTTTGTTTTGTTTTCTTCCTTTTGAGAGCCTCCTTGGCCCAAGAAATTAACATAAATCATTACGTGGGGCCATCATCACCGGCTTCAATCGTAGCCTCATCCCAATCATCAGCAAGTCGATCAACTGTGAAATCTACTCCGTACCAAGGATTGGAAAATGCTATGCGGACGCAGAAAAGCGGAGCTCCCAGCCCCTGTTTTCGGACAAGGGTTCCTGGTGCCTTGCTAGGATTATTCTCCCGGCTTGTGGATTCCGGTGCGGCCAAACTGAGCGGGTATGGATCCTCAAATGTTGTTTTGAACGATTTGCTAATGACTCTACACACATGTGCGTGAATATATACTCCATAATGTACCACGTGCACGAGGCTAGCTAAACTAATGCAAGGCTGGATTAAGTACCAAGATTACATGTATCATGTCAGTTGTCTTACCAACAACGTCCAAAGACTTTATGTCCGACTATAGCAGCTACATGTACGGAGTAGGGACAGGTAACTCGCTTCGCGGCATTAGCCCTTATAAGATTAGTAGATACCTACTAGTGCCTGTATTAGGCATAGATAAGTTAAATCATAAGGAGAAAAGAAAGCTAAGAGGCTCTATCCGACATCAGGAAACTACCCGGCGTCTTGATACTGCACAATCACATAGGGATTATACGGTGAAGGGCTTACATCCCCTTCCTGTTACTGAGGAAGCTACACAACTTTTCAGGTTCTTCGACGTTTATCCCCTCAAAGAACGAATAACAGCACACTGAGGCAATGTGAGGCGGCGACGACCCAGTTGGCAAACTGGGCGGAGAGAAGCAATGCAATGCAGGGATGTATGCATTCATGCTCGGTGATTGGGTGAATCGCTAGATACCTAGTAGTACGCATTAGTGACAGTGAAGATCCGACGAAGAGGATGTACAGACACGGAATTCAGTGCAGTACCGCGATTGACGGGGATTGATGTGGACAGCTGAAAAGAAAGAAAGAAAGAAAAAAGTATAAGAGCGCGAGCAAGGAAGATATCCGGAGGCATCAACAAACTGATCACTGGCGTACAACATGTCATACATCACTCTCCATTTGAATGAGAGCGATACGACTCGTCTTTTCACTCATGGCTCCATAACGATAACCTTGCCCTTGGATGCGCCGATTATTTGCCCCGCCCAGGGAGAAGTTGCTGTTTGTTCGATACAGCTAACAGAAACTCGCGATAATATAGTCTGTCTTTTGAACCAAAACCTGTCAGTAGTCTCTGTCTCAATGAGATCCATCCAAGACCACTTTCACTGATATATATCATTTAGTAGGTCTAGACCGCGCGCCCAAACCTGCGAAAGCCCTCCAAACACGACCGAGAATACAGCCTCAGTGCACATCGTTCCTATGGATTGGGCTCGCACAACTGGTCAATCAATTGACCACTTTCTCCAGCAACACCTGGATTCGTTGCTCTCATCTACTCAAAAAGATTAAAGAGTATGCAGCCGGCCTACAACATATAAGATACTACCACTAGATTGACAGCTTCTCCCTTATGCAGACTGGTTCATCATAAGCAGACGAGTAAAGATACATGGCCAGGATCAGATAAAAAAAACAAGCACAAGATATATGGAAAATCATGGGCATAGAGACTGGAGAATGATATGAACGCCTCGCCCCTAATGTATCATATAGGGGAAAAAAATTCAGAATTACGCCCACCATCCATTACTTGGCTGGAATGTCCTTATGCCGCTATAACACTATACCCAGTTACCTTAATATTAATGTTCATAGCCATGATCAATAATAAATAAACTCAATTTTGCCCATGTATTTACGGCGGGCTATTTATTATTATTATTATTATTATTATTATTATTATTATTATTATTATTATTATTACCGAAGAAAGATTTCATATGAACCAATTTCGATAAAAGACTCGACTATTATTTCGTAATACTGTCCACAAAATGTCTGCCTCCAAATAAATTTACGAATAAAACGTATGAGAGGGCAACATGAAGCAGTCGGAAGAAACTGAGAGAGATAGTGGCGTCTCTCAAATTACTTCCTATGTGCGAAACTGGGGCTTCGTATTCATTGTGAGTCCGTATCTTCTCCAATTTGTACCTCTATTTTCTTTCATGGATCGTATCGAAGGCTTGGCCGTAACTCCGAGTTAGATTGACCAGGGGGAGGGGGGGCTAGAGAACCGGCCATCGTCCATTCAGACACAGGCGCGTCAGTGATGGGAACTGGCACACTTTTTTTTTTTTTTTTTTCGGAGGAAGGGAACACCGCTAGAGATACCCTGCGACGATGAACTTCAGCGAAAGGCAGAATTATTATATTGATGTCGTTGCAGCTAATAGATGATATTGGTAGAGGTAGTAAGCGATATGCGATCTGGAGAGCGGCGGTAAGAAAGATTCGAAACTGTAATGCACACATCGACGCACATGTACGTTGGTGGGAATCTCAACATGCTAGAGACCAATTTCATGCATGATGTTTCGGCAAGATATATAACCACAACGTTCGAGGCGGAGAGCTAAAACGTGGCTGCCCAACGCCTGAGAAGAATTTTTCTTGGTCGAACAGTGAAAAACGTCCCGTTTAAGACCGTATGGCTGGAAGCATCCTTCTAACACAGCTTTGGCGGTCGAGTGTATCAGTTTAATTGCACGTGTTTGCAGCCATAAGTCTGGGGTGGTTCGTACCTTTTGAGCATTTGCGATTTCGAGATGGCACGTTGAAGGCGACCGAGACTTCCGCAATGGCACAGTCACCGGCGCGGCACTTCAGTCGAATGGAGGCAGAAGCTGGAGACATAATATCATTGAATAAGTCTTCTGAAAAGCCCATGTTTCGGAGAGCGTCCATCCAGTTATTGCCGTCACCTTCGGCATCTTGTGTTTGCGCTTTCACGCAAGTTGATCAATTGTTATGTTCAAGCCATGCTCATCACGCTATATTAAGCAATGTGATTCTTTCGTACGGCTCTCCCCCTTAACTGCACGATTTCTGCGCTCAGCATGCCATAGCCCTGTTATCAGCCCAAGTCTCAGGTGGACGTATGTCATCTCTCACAACCAAGGTGAAATTTTTATGACCAACAGCCCACCATCTCTGGTTTGGAAAACGCCTTGGCGGAGAAGCCGTGGGAGGAAATATTCTGTCGAGGCTGCAGAGGGTGACATCGTAAGTGGGGAATGACCAGAGACCTGCAGTATCATGTTGGAAGTCAGAGAGAATCTTTTCTTGTACTCCAAATACGGGCCTTGATTGGCAGGTATTGAAATGACAGGACCAAGCGTGCATATATTGCTGCTGCTTCTAAACAAATGTAGGTGTACTAGGCCATTTACAGCCCCCTCAAGGCTCAATATTGGAGCGTGCCGTATCGGGGCGGGCGCTGTATTGAGTTTTTCTGAATTTGTTGGGGTCAAAAGATTATGTCCCGCTTCGAGTTGTCTCCCGTTTCTGCCTGGGCACTGCACAGCCCAGTGTGCCAGGATTGCACGATGTCAGTAGATGGATATTGCGAAAGCTCGGATGTGTTTTGTATATCGTGAGAAACTGGAAAGAAGTGCCATTTTCGCGGCGCAATTATGTACGTCCCTATACATGTCTTCAGCCTAAGTATACATATATGCCATTGACGCCATCGAGTCTATCGAAGCAGACGATAAATCAGCAAAAGTGCTGCTAAAACGAGATGTTGCGGAATCGAACGTGCTGCGAAAAGATTTCACGAAAAATGTCACAATCTTACTCTCACCGAGCCCAAAAGCCCCAAATTCCTGAGTTGCAATGCTTCGATATTTTACGGGCCTTATGGGCGAGGCCCATAAATCCCGTAAAATTTCCCAGCTCATCCAACTTTATGTCTTCTCACATCACTAATGCATCAAATATGTAGCTGCTAATATCTGGCTTGCGACGATGATGCCGCCGTTTACGAGCAGCCAAAGCATTCGGAGACTAGACTGGACCCGTTTGCAAGAATGGAAAATACGAAAAGTGGCAGAAGATCTTCCCGCTGTCAAATTCTTCCTTTTTTACTTCCTCCCCCTTTTTCTGTGTCCGGTATCTCCCAGTGCGCCTGATAGACAGCATGGCACTATTGTGCAATCCTTGATTTTAATGTTCACTAATAGTGAATAGTAGTCTGTGCCCGTAGAGCGAGATTATGCTTGCATAAATTAAAATTATATAAAACAATCCCTCTCGACATCTCTTGCTAGTAATTTCCTGCATTTGCCGTCTCTTCACAGCTCTACTCTTGTCCTTCTTTCGCTAAGTCCCGTTCATACGTTTTGCGGAAGCTTGTCTACTTGGCCTTAGTCCCTCGGAATGCTAGACAACGCAAATTGTCATCAAGTGGACCACCTTTTAGTCGCCTTGATTGATGAAATACTATGTTATCTGGAAGAAATGACTCGGTTTGTGGACCCATTCAGTGTTACTCTACCCCTCCGACGTACTAGGTAATATTAACAAACATACATCCAGACTGTTACAGGAACTTCTACAACGCGTTGCTGATACATCCCACCCGACACATATAAGGCACGGGCGATGGGATTCTGATGAGGGAGACGTGAAAGGTGATCCTATGGAGCTTGATTGCACAACACCAAGGCGAAGCTGAACTTGCTTCGGCGACGAGATATCGAAGCTCAAGTTTCCGTTTATATCGCACAATCTTCTAATATTCCCCTTCCAGCGCAGTACTTGCAAGATAACTGCTGTACACTGATAGTCTATTTTAATTACAATGGGTATCTTCTTCCTCCAACCAAGCATTTGTTTATTTGTGGAGTCGTAATAAACACACTCTGGATCAATAGTGCCTTCTCGGACCACTAATCTCTGCCGTAGCATGGTAACTCCCGAATACCAAGGCAATGTCCAGGATCACAATGCCGGTCTCCATATAAGCATCTGTAGGGTCCGTACCCAGATCAACTCCCCAAAAAGCTCACCCATTAGTTTATATTGCCGTTCATGTAATTATCATTGCGTATCTGCGCCTCCGCTCGTTCATAATCAGCTTAAATGAGGATAAAGTACCTACTACGCATGTAGAACGAATTCCCAACTACATTGATTTAGGACGGGCAGCTACCGCTCCTATTGAAGATATCAAAATGAAAATGCGCTCATATGCGCCAAGTAAATACACTTCTATGATGAGGGCTGGCTCGAGTAGTTCGAGTAGGCCTGCTCAGCGTGCGGCCCAGTGGTGCTCGAAACGGCAAGCCTAGCAATTTGGTTTCCACGGTGACAGTCTTTATCAACCCTGAAATCATGCTTGTATTCCGCACTCCACGTTCAGAAGACGGACTTGGGCAACGCAGCGTTTCTGGCCACATGCAGGCCAACGGCAGAGAGTGGCCTCAAACCTCAGAATGGAGGGGGGCGTGTGTTTATTGTTGGGGACGATCCCAGCGTTGCGCGCTTTACTGAATCAGTATCTGTAGCTGGACGCCTTCCTTGAATTGGTTCGCGGCTCATAGCCTACTTCGCAGAGCCTCATATCCTAACACTCCTAGTATTACATAAGTCCGATGGATGAGTTGAGCTGGGATTAATTTGACATTAAGGGATGCTTACGAAATGGTGTGCTGACTACGATGTGCATGCGAATTACATGAGTCTGGAGTAATGGCCTAGGATTAGCACCAGAATATGAAACGCCAACTTTCTGAGACACTCCACACAATGGGATTCTGAAGACCAAATTGTCAATATCATTGCGTTCAGCTCATCGTGGCCTTCGCCGCTAGATGGTACCCTTTTCAGCTGGTTTGATTCAGCGGTGATTTTTGGTAGCAAGCTGACGGCAACCGTAGCATCGAAGATTGTTTAGAGCGAGTGTATTCTGGCCATTCACACGAGTTGGGTATATTGCATGTCTAAAGAAGAAATACAGGAACCAAACTGTTAAATGATTGTCTCATCTGCCTTGTTCATGTACTCGTTCGAGTATGGAATAGTCTTGAGACTGGAGGTGGAGAACCAAGCGCCAAAGCCTCGTTTGGGTCTGAGCGGTTCCTTTCCGTCTTCTTGTACTCCGTAGGCCTCTCGGCATCCAAAGTCAGCCCAGCGATTGGGCACGTGGATACATTTAGGGGCTGGGTCTGAGCAGCCCGCATATGACCAATCCATGTATGCCCCATCGCTGAATGAAATCATGCCATTCCTTTTTTATCATAGATACGGCCGGTTCATCCACTGTCAGAAGTTTCGGCTTATCAGTCTTGAGCTCGTATGGGGCTGGGAGGAAAGATTGACTAGCCCGAGAATGTAATATACCTGTAGTTTGGCACGGTTGCGGAGTGCCTGGCAGGGTGCGATAGCCAATATACTAATATTAATTAAGTAGTATCTGGGGCAGTCCGACGGCATACGCGATCGCGACGGCACGCGCCGTGTTTGTTATCTTTCCCGGAAGTTTAGTAGGCATACGCGCAATTACGACCAGCATAACAGGTATCTGTTCGCAAGGCCAACCGTCTATTATACAATTGATGTCCAGAGTATTAGATCTAATTATCTTTAGCGTTCGAGATAATAATGTAGATTTGATGGTGACGGGCACAACAAACACATTGGCCTTGGATGCCAGTATACAGATAGCTCCACGCGCTTTGGTATAGAAGACATGTGGCGTGGTGCCATACAAACGAACCATACGAGTAGCTCTCAACGGTTACTGGTATGTCTCCTCAGTATTCTAAAGTTATGAAAGGGGCAAACGCGTAATCTCTGCTGCCTTCCTCATACCGCGTCTGTGATCTTAGGTGAGTTACACGTTCCACGGTTTTGTTGACAAGACTGCCAATCAAGTGTGTGTGGGCTTTTTTTTTTTTTTTTTTTTTTTTTTCGAAGGCGGAATTGGGGCCATGTTCCGCAGGGGGAAATATTGCGGAACAGCTGTGAGTTTTCTAACAGAGGGTGCCGCAAGCCTTGAGCCAGGAGGAGCAGCTTCTTGTGTGGTAGGTGTGGAGAATAACATACGTCGTCAGTGACCCCAGTGTGGAATAACTTGGTCCCTGTTCAACGGTGCGAAGGGGGACCAGCTCCGTTGTTGAAACCATGCTCCCTTCTTCCCCCTTTTCTTTTGGCCGGGCTAGGACATTCAAACAGTTGAGCTGAAGCACAGAGAAATTACAGCTTCATCCCCGCTATGACTGAAGTGGTGGCCTGGACCCATGTAGCAGCAAATGCCTGACAGCTGAGTTCCAAATTATTAGGTAGCATCCAGTTCAGGAAAACGGGAGAACAACGAATGACTGGGCGGCCCAGAAAAATCCGCAAATACAGGCATCAAAAGCAGGCGAAACTCGAGACTAAATCAGCCCTTTCTATTAGGACCGTAATAGATTGGGTTCAATAAGGCGCTCAGCATAAGTTCTATTGGACATTCACGCCGTACAGTAGGGTGATCCAAGGCAGATTTGAGACTGACCGATTTGGGAAACCGGGAAACCAGACATTACCTCTCAATGCGGCCTCCAAGGCCTCAAAGATGGCCTGGTGGATCCCAGTGGGGGTAGGAAGAGCACGCTTTCTTCTCCCTTCCTCTCCTTTATTTTATTTTTATTTTATTTTTCTTCCTTCCTCTTTTTATTCTTTTTCGCCTTTTAATCATCCAGTTCGTGCAATGCCGTCACGGGAAGTCCGTCCCGGCCCTCTACCGGCCCCCTCGGAGCCGAGTGCCCACTTACTGTAAAGAGAAAGGGTGTTGTAAAAGCGGAAACCACTGGCAGTCTGTTGCTAGGATCATGGGGTGACGTGTTGGCTGAGTGTCGCTGGGGACGGAGGGCTTCTGATGAAGGTGGCCTTTGCTGCGCTGCATTCATCGTTTGATTCTTCCTCGAGTGACATGTATGAGAATGTATCAGGTACGTGCAAGGGTATAAAAGTTAGCGCAGGTGAATGTCGTGCTGACCAACAGTCGCCAATGTCCGCATTCTACCCTCCTTCTAATGTCCCAAAGATGGTGTACGTGCTGCCGGAACGTTTTGCTGCATCCACCCCCCTGCTTTCTGAAAGTATTAGGTACATGCACTAAGTCCCGCGTCTCTTGACCTGATTAAGCAAATAGCCATCTCTCAAAGCTGATTCGCGTGCAGTGCGGCATCCGCAATGGCCTATCTTTGCCAAAGAGAATCTGATGTCATGGAGTTGCGCAGCGCGTCAGAGGTCACGGTCACATGAGTGACAGGCGGTGTACGTTGAGATATCCGCGCATCTCTTTGAGAGGAGCTCTTTTGCTTAAAATGAGCCGGAATCCGTCGGCGTGCACCTCATGCCACCAAAAGAGTGAAGAAGGGCTCGAGACGGTCCGAGGCGGCAACTATGAGCAAAGGGGCGGTGGGGAGAATCAATGGGAAGCCATCTAATGCACAAAGGTATGCACATATGCCATTAATGGATATGATTGGTAGAGGTTGTCATCTAGCAAGCTTATATGATTGGTAGAGGCTCCCAACTAGCAAGCTTCATTGAGAAAGAAAGAGTTGAAAAGAGGAGAGAATGGAAGCCAAAACGGCGTCGATGGCATCAACGTGGGGACAGCACTTCGGGCATTCAAGCCCCTATCTTTTGATGGACTACATGTAGTATGGTCGGAATTTCCCTCTTGGTTGTTTCCCGTCAACTCGGCTCCCGTGCCAAATTGCATATCCTACGAGCGTTGTGGGATTGATGCACGCCACTAGGTGATATCAGAAATGATCATTTCAATGATCGAAGACGCTTTGTGCCCCTCTATTCTCTTCGAAAACTCCCTTCTCATACCCGGGCAGTCGGTTAAACATCCGTCGTCCGGGCCTCCCCAACCCTGGTTGCCAGGCTGGATGGGGCTGGCGTGCAAGCCTGGGGCTCTGTCCTCGCAACATGGGCCAGCACGCGGGGAGAATAGGCGAGGTTTCTATTATATAAAAGCTCTAATCCTGGATACATTCGATTCAGTGTGTCTAAGATCTTGAAGAACAAATGCTTGCAATCACCTGAGCCCTCCGACTTATACCTCCTTTTTATCTTAGTAATATTTTCATCTGAAGATAAGCAGGCCTGAGTTGCGATCTGGGCAGCAATACTTCAAAATGACGGGCAACGCCAACTACAGCCATGAAATCTACTATTTTGCGATCTATGTACATAGAATTCTGGCTGTTCTATGCTGGTTCGTGGAAACGTTCTGCCTTCAACCGGGTGCTGTTGGTATTGACTTGTGCATTCTAGGCTGTGCCAACAGCTTCAACAACTCACTGCTCACGTCATCCAACGGATGGATGAAGAGCGCGAACGCGGAAACCGAGGTGAAGCGGATATGAAGATTGATCGAGACGACAATGATTTGGACGACGTTGACATGGATGACATTGAAATGGACGACGCCTTTTTTGACTGACTATTGCAAATCCTTGAGTCACGTTTACCAACTACACGATACTCTTACGGCGGATGATCATGTGCAATTGGGTACCAGTTTTGTTGACTTAGAGGAGTAAAGGGGCGTAACTTGGTCAAAGAGGAAAAGAGGGATGAATAAAATAAAGGATACAGAATGATTGGGAAAAAATAAAACCCTGGAGGAGGGAGTCTCATGTTTATTTTTGTCATAGTATTTCGCTGCGTTTATCTTTTGCCGTCACTGTTGAATCTATACAATACCTACCTACCTATCTACCTACCTGTAGTCACATACACCTAGTCAAGAGATATCCAACATCCCAGCGACTACATCAAGTATCGTAATAAACGTAGAGGAAGTCCTTTTTATTTAATGCCACCTTACTTAAGTAAGGACGCAATTCTTTAAGTATTTTCTACCGTCGCTATTTTCTTCTACAATCGCTACTTTCTTCTACAATCGCTACTTTCTTCTACAATCGCTACTTTCTTCTACAATCGCTACTTTCTTCTACAATCGCTACTTTCTTCCACAATCGCTGCTTTCTTCTACTATCGTTACCTACCTAATAGGTAAGTAGATGGTAGATACCTTAAAATTTGGAAACGTACCTATGATGCTAAATAGCCACTCCCTTAGTTAAGATCTCAACAGTCCTTTGCCCTCCCCAACCATTGCGTATGTAATTTCGGTTACATGTACTAGCTACAGAGTACTTCGTTCAGATAGTCAACAGAAGGTGGCCTTTGCCGGGCAAACGAAGCTATGCCGCGGTCGGCTTGCATGATTTTGTCATCTCAGCTCTGAGAACAAGGATGCAATCTGAATTCAATGACTCTCACTCACTTGGCAGGGTGGCTGAAATCATCAAATGACATGTCCATCTCGGTACCCCTACTAGTACGGACAGAGGTTCCAATGCCGAAGCGGGCTCGATTATCGCCGTACGACACCTCTCAGGATGGATGGCCGCATTGTCCACCGTTTTGAGATGGATAATGAACGGCACGCTTTGTTATACACACCCTCGAGAGATAAAGGGGTGTCCATATACAGACATACACGTAGTGACATGCTGCTGCCCAATCCTCTATTATTTTCACCCCCTCGAAATGCAAGGTTCTAGACGCTATTGCTGGGCCCGGTTTTGCGTCCGAACATTGCGGTGAGCAATCAATAAGTCTTCCAGTCCGGCTTTTCTCTCAACCCCTGCCGCTGTCTCTGGCAACAAAACGGTCATTTGAGCCCAAGCTTTCACCGAAAATGAAACGCCAAGTGGCCAGTGAATACGAGCCGCCCTCTTGTTGCCGTTAGCGATGATGAGTTTGGCTTTTCTTCTTGAGAAAACGCGGCTGCACCGGCATCTCCCAAACATAAGCAAGGCTACGGCCCACATGGGATCTGAATCCCGGTTTCAAAGGGCCAGGCCATGGCATGGTACGATGCCAAAACAAAAATAGATGCTACAATTCCATCTCATGAATGCCGAACGGGTGCACAGTCAGCCTGATCTGCTCGTTGCGAGGCCTTGAGTCAGTCACAGGGCCTGAGGCATCAAATCTGGTTCAACCTCGACTGCACTCAGCACATTGCCTTGCCTAGAAGCACATACGCCACGGGCCTTGTCCGCCTTTTTTTATTTTCAGACTTTCATACACGTAAACAATCGAGTCAAAATGCTGTCACAGGTGCTTTTGACGCGTTCACTTTCGTTAACATGGCGAGAACTAGCCTGCTTCCTTGGCTTTGCGCGTTTGCCGCGTTGGCGCTTGTTGACCTCGAGCTACCTACACGCCTACATGCCCACCTACCTATCCAGGCACCGAGTGCTTAGAAATGCAATGCAAGCAGTTTCAATACACGGTGTCGAGTACTGTATTCTCATACTTCTTGTGTCACTTTGCTATTAGGATTCATGCTTATTTGTGCGCGCTCAGGACAGTTTTGGCCAAACGGTGCCTCGTTTGTTCTCCTTGATCGGTCGCAGCCCGCGAATTTTCGACGGAGCAGGTTCCTGACGTTTATGTACGACAGCGACCACATGTACTAAGACCCCAGCTTGGTTCGGAAAGCCGTTACGAAGTGCATAATCTTGTCACAAAAAGACGCTGTGACTGATCCCAGGATCGATCGATTCTCAATTGCACTGTGGTCGCTCTGCTGTAAGCTTATGCTGCCAACGAGACACAACCCTGCCATTCGCGCTTTTAGGCGAGACGTTCCTTTTCCCCGAGCAGATCGCCAACTCCATTCGCGATAATCGCAAAAGATCCAAAACATCGACGCCTCGGGGTGTTGTGGGGATTGAAACACGGGTCTCTTTGCTAGCTTCGGCGAATTGTCAAGCGTCTTTTGGTCCTTGGGCTTGCTAGCGAGCATTGACGGCAGCTAGATGACTCGCAGTAAAGTCTATTTCGACTTCATTTCTGTCAGGGGAGCAGTGCTTTTGCAGCGATGAGATCAAGGCGGTGAAAGCCACGTCACGGGTCGAATCATGTGCTGCCCGTCATGGTTGGGACTTTGCCATGGTTTCTTGTCACAGGTACCTATTTAGGCAGTGCAATTCCAAGCATTATTACTGGGTAAACACGATTGGGGATATATCTTTTTATTTCGGTGACGAATTAGACACAAGTATGTTCATACTCCATACAGGCTCAATCTCCGAGAGTCGGCGACTTGACGAGTGGGCTCTCCAGTCTCACAGGTGTATCAAGAGCTATCCAAAGTTGGCTTACTTGACGACTAAAAGTTTTCATCTCTGCTCATGTGACTTAGGGTAGCCTTTTCGCTGAAATAACCGTCACAAGGTATTGACTCAAACATGCCTGGGGACCGGTGGAAATATAAAACCTCCATGAGTACATATACATGGTGCGTGTAGGTATTCTGCATCGATGGATATGATGTGTACATGTACGGAGTACTTGTCAGTACAATCATCACGACGTGTTATGGAATTAAGTTCTACCGCTGTCCGAAACGACAGGGACTCATCTTTCCAGCCCTGTTCATCCAATGCTCTAGTATCTAGGCTACATACATGTACCCCGCTCACTCGGGATTGAATGCTGACCTGGGAGAGAGAGTCGGCTTCAGCCTTGGTTGTCCTCACTAGATTCTCGTTATTTTGTCATTATATTGTGCAGAACACTCTTATAATTACCCTGTCAGTTGTCTCTTGTTAATCTTTTCAATGATAGTAACTGTGACATTATGAGCTCTGCCCGCGCTATCGAGTCCAACAACATAGGCAATGATGCCCGAATTCACCAAGGAGATGTAATCCACAATTATGCCAATGCCCCTCGCGAACCTTGTGTCCTGATCCCTTTTTTCCGCAATGAGGGCCTTATCCTTCGTCAGGACATTATTAGTGAGCTGGATAGAATCCTGCCGCTATCCGACGACTACTCTACCGCCGCCCTCTATGGACTTGGCGGCTCAGGGTAAGGGATCTAGGGGCTTTTATGTCTATGTAATACGTTCAACTTTGCTAATACCTAGCGACAACCCAGCAAAACTCAGATTGCCCTTGATTTTGCCTATCGCCGGTGCCAAGTCCCCTCCTGCTCCGTGTACTGGGTCCATGCCGACAACGAGACGACTTTCACCCAAGACTTCAAGTCAATCGCAAAGAGGTTGGGTGTCTCAGGCAATCTCGTTGGCGAGGATCTCTTGATGGCCGTGCGTTATCGCATTGAGATGAACCCTCCCTGGGCGCTTATTCTAGATAACGCGGATGACTTAAGGCTCTTTGGGGTCAGCAATACTACACAAGATGCTTTAAATCTAGAAGAACGGGTATTGAGCCTAGACAAATTCATTCCACGAGGTCCAAGGGGCCAAGTTCTTTGGACAAGCCGCGACGAGCGCATCGATGGAGGTCTCGTTGCTGCCGGAAGAGCAATTAAAGTCTCAAAAATGACTCCGACTGAGGCGAGAGCGCTGTTCAACAGTTTGAGAAATAATCGCGTGGATGGAAATGAGGCGAAAGATATTGCAGAACTTCTTGCCGAACTTGACTGGCTACCACTCGCTATATCGCAAGCTGCAGCATATATGAAGAGGACCTTGATAACTGTTGAGGAATACATGTCGAAATTGAAAGATGGGAAAAAAAGGTGGAGGATTCTAAAGCAATCACAAACCGACCGTCATCGGCGACGAGAGGTGTCAAACAGTATTTTAGAGACCTGGAACATTTCAATGCAACTTCTTCGGATTGAAAACAAAAGAGCACATCAGGTTTTGCACATACACGCCTTTTTAGACAACCAAAACATCCCTGTTGAGTTGATCAGGCAGGCAGCACTGTACACCGTCAATAGAAATAAGGTGGATCGTGCTCACGAAGAACAGGATGATGATTCGTCATCAGACTGTGATAGTGATGGCGATAAAACTAATGAGGCCATCGCCCGTCTCCGCGACTTTTCATTTTTAAGCACGCAAGCTGCTGGAGATGGAAATCGCTCTTACAAGATGCACAAGTTGGTGCAAGAAGCGATGCGGTATGGGCTGGGGAGAAAAGAACGAAAGGAGGAAGAAAAGTATTTCTCGGCTGCTGCGCTTGAGATTACTTCCAGTCTCTTCCCGTCTAGTAGACCAGAGACATGGAACGAATGCGAGAAGTACATCACACACGCACAGCAGGCATGTGAGTGGGCTACACTCTGTGGAAGAGAGTTGGAAGCCTCAAATTTATTATTCAGGCTAGGGAGGTATCTACACCAGCGCGGAAGATGGAGAGAGTGTGAGATTCCGGTACGAAGAGCATATGAATTCGAAAGACGATCCTCGGTGACAAGCATCTTCATACTATTACCAGTATGGAAGCCCTTGCAAAAGCTTATCATTCCCTCAAGAAGAATAAAGAGGCAGAAGAAATGGAAGTCAATGCACTTAGACTTCGAGAAGAGATCCAAGGCAAAACACATCATGCTACGATCAGTT
Source organism: Trichoderma virens Gv29-8 (assembly GCF_000170995.1). Lineage (NCBI taxonomy): Eukaryota > Fungi > Ascomycota > Sordariomycetes > Hypocreales > Hypocreaceae > Trichoderma > Trichoderma virens. The sequence continues at coordinate 1,067,254 of NW_014013744.1, forward strand.
CTAAGGCAGAACTTGCCATTACAAATTTTGCAATGAGCAAGTCTGAAGAGGCCGGGAAAACAATGGAAGAAGTATTAGCAATACAGCGGGAGGCTTTTGGCAATAAGGATCCCAAAACAATGCTAAGCATGACACGTCTTGCACTAATATATTTCGCACAAAGCAGATATAAGGAAGCAGAAGGAATAATAGTGGAGGCACTAACATTACAGCATGAGATTCTCGGACATAAGCATCCTGATACAATTCTAAGTAATGAATATCTTGGACATATATATAGTGCACTTAACCGGCATAAAGAGGCAGAGGAACTACTGGTAAAAGCGTTAGCACTACGGCAGGAAGTTCTTGGCGACAATCATCCTTATACAATTTTGGCTATGTCAAATCTTGGAGATAAATATCATCAAACTGGCAAATACAAAGAAGCAGAGGGGATGAAGGCAAAAGCACTGGCACTACGGCGGGAGATTTTTGGCAGTAATGATCCTGATACAATTGCGCTTATAGCAAGTCTTAACCGAACTCGCCGCGCAATAGAGATGGAAGGACATACAGAGAGAGTAACGTAGATTCAAGGGCAAGGCACGCTAGATGCGCCATTTAGCTCTGAAGATTAAAAAAAAGACCGGTTGTCCAGCATCAGGACCTAAACGTTCGTATGCCATCACAAGCAAGCTATTATCAAGATTACGGATCTGAGTTCTATCATGATCTGAAATTAAAAGATTTTATGACGAAAGCATTAATTCATGATTTATGGCTCTTTTTCTCTTTGAGAGTTTGGAATCTCGTAATTTTTAGGAGAAACCAATAGAGCACAAGCTTGGGCGAAGAAAGCTACCCAGGCTATTGTGAAAAAAGGATCCGGAGCAAAAAAAATTCGGAGCTGCAAATCAGAATATATTCAAGAGATTTCCGTACAGCCCTGAACAATTCATTCTTGTTTGATGAGAGCAGACCTCATCGTAGTATTGGGACCTGAAAGCGAGATTATGCTCCTGAGGGCATGACATCGGCACAGATCAAGGGGTTTCTGGCAAGCGTGTTCATATTCTTCCTGCATATCACCGAAATTGGGTGATTAATATTGAGGTACGAATACGCTGAGTACGCAGATTGATAGACAGTAAAGAAGAAAGGAAACTGATTAGAAAAGCAAGTAAAACATGGCAAGGCTTAAATCACATGTGCGCTCTTCTCACAATAAAATACATTTGACAGAAGAATCTTTCATTTTGTTGTTCATATTTATACATAGAAACTTTTTCTTCCGTCTAAAATACGAAATGAAAGAGAATCTCATAAACTGTAAATTATCCCGTCATCTTCTTCAGCATTGATCTCCCATGTGTACCCAGGTTGAATCAAGGTAGTTGCAGCCCAAAACACGTAATTTCACTTTTCTCAGGGTCTCTAATTAACGAAAGAAGCCAAAAATAACGCTATTCTAGAACAAAGCAACGCCATATTTTCTGTATCTCATAATCCAGAGTATCCGTGAAACCACCTATCACTCTTCAAGGCCTGGCGGTTTGACCTGGCCCGGCCCCCACACTCTATTCCAGATACTGCTGTTGGCATATTTTGAGAATTGTGCAAACTTGCCTACCTCATGAGCCATATCAGGTTTGTTGCTATTTTCTGAATCTTCAACCGGCATGGGCATAGACTCCGTTATTTGATGCATCAAGGTATCTGAGGGGGCGCTGGCAGCAGATTGATCCCCCAAATTAGATGATCCCACAGAAGAGGATAGCATATAGGCTCTGTCTGTGTTCTCATCGGCACTCAGTGGTAAAATGGGTAGTCTGCCAGCTAAAATATCGTTCGGTGATGTCCCAGGTGGTATATTTATACCTGTAGGCACGTTTATGCCAACACCGCTGTCGATCGAAGCAGGGGATTCGTGTGAATCATTGCCTCCAGGAATAGTAAAACTAAAGTCATAGCTATCCCAAAATTCGTCGAGTTTAGGCATATATTCTTCTCTTCGATTAGGGAATACTTGGCTTTGCGCAAGGTCCACTCTTTGCCGCTTCCTCCTGCGTGTATCACCTGTTGTCGGTGGTCTCAAAAACTGGTCGTAGATGCGGTTGAGGATTCTGTACGACTGTTTTGCTACCGGCGCGTGCTGCTCTAGAGTTCTCATCACGCAAAGCGAACCATCAATTGCTCTCAAGGCTAGTTCGCGCATTGGCATACTTGAATCGATATCGTGCACCACAGCAGAGCACAGGAGAACCGCCACGTCGAAAATGAAGAGCAGTACGGTGAAGTATGTTGTATCCTTGGGGAAAGCAATCCGTAGAAACTGGAATAATCTGTTCAAGTGTCTGAGAGCCCATAATGTGCCATCTCGTTGAAGCCGCAGATCCTCGGCTGGAGAATCCATTGACAACGGTTTAGTAAGATGTGATCGTAAGGGAGATAATAGTGAGAATGTTCCCATCATAGTAAGTTTGAATCGCTGGAATCTAAGCCACGGGTAATCATCATCCAGACGTGTGTCGGGATTCCGCAGAGACAGGTGTGGCGGCAGTCGCGCAGCCCAGTTTTCCACAATGCTATTATGTTGTACAATATCTTTCATTTCTTCTAGAAGACCAGGCTTTTCAAACGCCGATGACAGCGCGCCGCCGAGTTCGCATTGTAGCCACATGAACAAGCCAGGAGAGGGGTCAAGTTCTGCTAGCTCTTCGTCCAATAGGGGTTCGGGCGGTTTGAGGTTACAAAAATCGGGCTGTGAAATGAGAGGGCGTGAAATAATACTTCCAAGTTGCCTAAAGAGTTACAGAGTTAGACGGTGTATCTGCATCTCAGAGTTCAGCAGAGCAACTGACCAGTCCCACGCCCGTATGGTTACCCAAGCTCGCCTCCCCATTTCCAAATTATAATCAGAAAGAGTATCAGTAATTTCTTCAGTAATTTCTTCACGATTTATATCTAAATAAAACGTTAGAACACCGAGTGTGCCATCTGTAAAGACCAGCTTACCCAATTCACTGGCCACTTGGATAGCAGCCCTCAAATCACGCCAGAATTCAGGGTAACGAGCTTTCGTCCTGAACCATAGGGACGAATGCAGATAAGTCTGAAGGATATTTATATCATATCTTCCCATAGGAATTGTCATTAACAGCTTATGACTTGCTGCGTGATACTTCTCGGATAATCGGTGGATCGATTGGCCCTGGTCCGCCTCAAGTACACGGCGAAGTGAGTCGCTGGAATACTGAGTTGAGCAAGCGCAGGCCATTAAGAGGAGAGCAGTCCACTGAAGCTCAACATGGTTATTATTGTAAGCACGGTGACACCAATTTTGGTACTCTCGTCTAAACATTGCGGGATGAACAATGTAGTAGTGAAAGTTGACAGTGTCTAAGAAGTTATCCACAAGGGCGTCTACATCCAATCTCAATTTAGCAAATGTGGGAAATGGCTGCGTGATTTTTGAGATGCATGAACAAGGAGGGAGGGAAGTGAGTGCAAAAAGAAAGACTCACCAAGGCATGGCTTAGACGGGAGAGCCTGGATAGCCTTGTCCAAATGAGGAGAGTGGCCAGGTTTTGCAGAATCTGGCGTGGTATGTGTCCGCTTCTGGGTAGTTGTGTTAGTAAAAAGACTGAAACATGAAGGCTGTTACTGATGCCGTACCTTGCGAGGGCCGCTGTAGCTTGAAGCAACGTGAGAACCGGAGTAGCCTAGTCCCTCGAGATCGACATCGCTGCCGTCACTATCGCCGTCCAATGGGTCGAGCAGCTCATGGGAATAGTAGCATGATTCCTTCATCTGTGTCACCGACTGCTTGAGCTGGGCCCGGCGCTCCTCAGGAGATTTCACGTCGAGAATGGTCGGGAAAACGCACTGGCCCCCGAGACGCCTATTGTCGCAATGGAAACATGGCCAATACCGAGAACACTAATGGACATATTAGTTAAGTGTAGAGTTAAGGAGCGTTGCAGATATGAATATTGAGATTTGGAGGATAAATCCAGGCTTGTACGAAAAGAGGAGATAAGTTCAATCTGCCCGCATCTCTTCAATGAGGCATGCGTACATACACATGAAGACAGCGTAACAATGTCACAACAGGGGCTTCAAATTGTGTTACAATTAGGCCCGAATCATACCAATATTTTGGTAGTATGTGAGGTGATTTGAAGAGTTCTTGAGTCGTTCCAAGACATACCTTTTGTTTCCGGCGTTGACACTCTGTGCAGGCCGAGCGGAAGATGGCTTTGGCCTCGAGGCTCTGTCGCTCTATCACAGTGTTCGGCGCCTTAATGCCGGGCTGTTCTCCGGAGTGCACTTCCCTATTGTCCATGTTGACATCGGACTTTCTGAAAAAGGGAGACTGGTGAATATCTTCCGGTAAAGGGGAGAAGAGAAAATGGGCCAGTTGGGAGCTAGAGCTGCCCCCCGAGCCAACGGCGGAGACCAAAGATCGATAACGGCGCTCCGGCAAATGACCCGAACAGCGGTGGAGCTGATGGTGTAAGCGGCAACGGCTAGGGCAAGCTGGAGTACGAGTAGCAAGCGGGCCAGTCCGTGCTGCATACAGTAGGGAAGGGCAGAAGCCAGGGCCAAGTGAAATGAACGGGCGGAGATAGTTGAGGGTCCGTCCAAATGGTAGAGGCAAAAGCATCAGGTTTCCACGAACTGTGGTGGAGAGGGCGGGCAGCCACCTCGCTATAAATACATGTATTAAAGAAACCCGGACTCGACCTCAACGTTGATTCAGACAAGGTACACGTATCAATCAGCAAACGGACGAAGGGAAAAAAAATAATTCAAGAAGCTGAACCATCTGGTGTTTGCCCGGTTTCCTGTTGCCGTCCCCTGCGTCAAGCCATGTCTCGGCGCTGCTCAGGCGTCTGGCCCTTTTGACAGTCCTGATTCGCTGCCGATGCATTTTTCATGCAGCCCATGTTGTAGCTTTCAAGCCTCATGAATTGTTTGCCCAAACGGCCCCCATTCTGGGCGCACTTTGCATGCCCGGTCTCATCCCTGCATGTGGCAGCCTCGTTGTCTCTGCCGCAATTCGTGTCAGCGGCAGCCGTTGTATGCAACGGCCAATAGCTGGCGAATTGCTGTTCTACACGTTCCAGTTGACGCAGCAATTGGCGTCCTAACGTTGCTCTTCTTGCTGCCTCTTGGCTCCCTGCCGTATTTTTTTTTTTTTCCCCGCGTGTTTAAGCCAGGAACCCGGTCTGGGCCGGATCGGTATCACATCAAATGTCAGCGCCCAGTGCCTGAGAAATCGACGCCTGTGCTCTGCAGCACAACACCAGCATGTTGCAGCCCTGGAGAAGTACTACCTCAACATTGATGTTATCTCAACGTTGTGTAAGGTGCGTGTGCATATGCCCGACGAATCAAGCTCTCTACTAGAAGATTCCTCTCCAGCAGACCTGTCACAAAGAGGTGTACGGCAACGTATTGTACGTACTAATTGTAAGTGGGTGTGTGTACTCCGTAGCGATAGCAAAAGATTGGAACAAGGGAGAGCTGGGATACCTCAAGCGGCTTCTCGCCTAGGACGTCATCAGTCCCAGTCCTCCGCCCATCAGCATCCTCCTATCATATCTCGCATCAACCTGGCCAAGTCTCACTGCAAGCGCCTCTTGGCGGCTTCTCCTTGGCAAACTGTTGATCTTTCTGCCACACTCTTACAGAGACAGGGAATTGTGCCTGAATGGGGTATGGAGCGCGTAGCACGGAGCGGTTGAGCACAAGTACGACAAGATCTCGGGGGATTTCATCTCCGTATCGGAATCCAGAGAAATACGGTAATGTCCCTGATCCATCCACTGCTGCACAAGCCAGGGCGGTCAAAGTCACAGAGATGGAGGAGACGTAATCTCGCATATTAGCACGCATGGATGCTTGCACGTCGAGACCAAGGAACACAAAGACGTGTAACGGTCTTGAGCTACCTATGCACGTACTAAGGACTGGATTCACTAATAAAGCCATCTGCAGGCGCTTGGTACGAACAAGTGTAAGTGAGTCCGCGTGTATGCAAGCTGCATGTCTTTCTAGACAGATATGGAAGGCTGCATAAACCATCTAATGCGGATGTGTCTACGAGTATATCCAATAGAATCTCATAACTGCACATTGCTGCATCAAGAATACAGCACATCGTGCACCAGAAGATGCATCCATCCAGAATCTCGGCCGCCTTTTTGCTCTCCAGCTATTGTCCATACTAAAATCCTCCATGTCCACTTCTAGCTGCCGGATCCCCGCTAATAAACGGCGTTGCGCCTGGGCCATTCCACTAAGTAAACCCCCTGTAAATCCACTACAAGTCCCTGCAGCAGCATCTGCAGCCAGAGATCAATCACTTCACCCAATCCAATCCCCACCTCCATGGATCTCGCAAGTGGGGTTCTATCTTGGCGTCTTCTCTCCTCCATCTCATGGGTGTTCGCCTTGATTTAGGGAGTCACTACTACTATCGTATTCAGCACCCCACAATCGCTATTCAGCATCCCATTCTTGCATTTCAAGCGGTCTGAGTAGTAACGAGAGTAGCAGATACTACCTACATAGCGATAGTAGCAGATACCAGCGATAGTAGCAGATACTCCAGGAACTGTAACATCTATTCAAGTAATGGTGATAAGCATCCATCTTATTATACATTGTTACGCCATTCGCAACTCCTCTTCTTAGTCACTGGGACGCTGGATAGCCCTTCCCTTGATTTAGCTCGAACTTGGCCTCAACAGCCCGTCAAACCAGACCTGCAGCCGTCTCCAGCCATCTTCCGCCTGCAGTGCCGTCACCAGACCAATATAACCGTCGGGACGCACCGCTACAATGGCCCCCCTTTCTGGGTCAACGCCATAGTGCTCGTGTGCACTGCCTTGGCTATCCGCAAATACCTTGTCATAGTCCCATCCCAGCTTCTTGTCGAACGGGTGGAAGACGTCGTGAAGATCCTGCAGCATCTCAATCTTGTCACGCGGCGCCGAGTGCACCAGCAGCACGTCGACAATGGACGGGTCCTCGTCCGTCATCCACTGCGAGGATCCTGATCCTCCGCGCGGATCTGGGCCCGGAGCGAGGCTGATGCGCGGCGACTTTGCTGGCGACAGCACATTGGCCTGGAGCCAGCCCCCAAGCTTGTTGACGGTGGCCAGCTGCGTGGCTTGCGAGATGTCCCCGCCGAATACGACGACGCGGAAACGGCCGTCTGAAGGCAGATGCAGCTGCAGCTCCCATGGCCGGGCGTCTGCCTGTGACAGCACTATTTGCGATGCAAAGCGTCTACCAGGCTGGCAATGCGCGGCAGACTCGGCGACGCTTATGACCTGGCCTTGAGACGCTGTCTCAGTGTCCTGCAGGCCTCCTTTCAAATCACTTTCTGATGTGAGAATGCTGGGCTGGTAGCGGATGCCGACACCCGTGATGAACTGCGGTTCAATTAGCAAAGAGCAACATTAAGACTTTCGGCAAATAGCGGCCTCCATCTGTTGCCCGATCTGGAGAACAGGAAGGCATTGTCTGAATCGGCGGAGTGGACCCTCTCACACGGCCTCAATTTCCGATGAAAGCTGGGCACCCACTCACCACGACTCAGTGCAAGGGACATCCTAGCCATCTACCGGGCACTGGGAGTATTGGGAATACACTTACCAGTTGTGCTTCTCGGAACGCCTGTTGAAACTCACTCATGGAAGACCCCGCCTCGTCCGAGGCATCCTTGGCCGGCCTCCCTGAGAAGAGCCTGGAGAACTTGTGATCAAAGGCAATGAGCTGCTGAGCAATCTGCTTCCGCTCCAACTCATACGTGTCAAGCACTTGTGGTCGCAGCAGCTTCTTGCAGACGAGGCCGAGTTTCCACCCAAGATTGTACGTGTCTCCCATGGAAACGTTCATACCCTGGCCGGCCTTGGGTGAGTGTGTGTGCACCGCATCTGCCCTGCGTTAGCAAATCTAGCGCCTCTCCAGTTCTAACCCGTCCGTTCACACTATTACAAGACTTGCTCACCTCCTGTAAGGAAAACACGGTTGTGTTTGCTAAAACGATCGCCGACTCGTTGTCCAATTTGGTATGCGGTCCACCTGCGAATGTGTTACTCAGCATGCAATGCTCCGTACTTCCCTCTAATAGCTTGTTCCGGTCGGTGCAGCACAACGCGCCGTTGATGAGACTTACCAATCAATGTAGTGGTAGTCAAGGGTGTAGGGACTTAGAATCTTTCTTGCCGTCTCCAAGATAAAATCCGGAGTGATCTGTGATCTATCAACGCGGCCTGTGCCTGTGGATACTTTCTTGAGCTGTGTGTAAACTCGAACGAGCTTATTTTCTCTAGGAATGATCATCATGGCTCCGTACTCGGCGCTGTGTATCATGCATCTGCTTCTAATATCCGCTGTCATGTCGTGTTAGTCTCGGGTTGGCGGGACATTTAGGGACTCTGCAAGATCTCACGGAAGTCTGTGATAGGGATAATGTCCAGCACTCCCCTGTTTGAAAAGCTATTAGCGCCCCAGTTGCTGCAAACTCTACTCATGAAGGGAGACTTACCAAATGGCATCAGTTGATTCACCCTTCATCTGATATTCTTCGCCGAGAGTCTTTCTCACCCATGAATGCGCCCCATCGCATCCAACTACATACTTGGCTCGCACTTTCTCCTCTCTCCCAACCCCATTCGTATTCGCAAGCAGCCTCTCTGTGTCATCCTCCGCCAGGTTGCTTCTGTACAGCCCGTCTTGTAAATTACTTAGTCTTTGCGTTGGGGTTGCTTCTTCTTCAGTCAGGTGGCGTAGAGTCACTTCTACGGGGTAAGCATCTTCGTCGTCAACACAACTTTCGTCAATAGTCAGCGCCGTTGGCATGACGCTCCGCTCAATCTCGATCAATGGGTGCTTATCAGAGGCAGACGCTCGGATCGTATCGATGAGGATGCTCTCGACGCGGCCTTGGTGCAGCACGGACTCGGTGAACCGTGAAAGATTCGGCTGCGTATTGGGGCCACGGTGATGGCGACGAATCTTGCCATCTTGATCTGGATTCCAAAAACTAACTTCTGTCGCCGCACAAGTAGATTGTTTCTTCTGTTTAGCTCCCACATCTTTTCTACATGTCGCAACATGGGTAATGCAACTCACCTAGCATGTGGTTTGCTTCATGCCATACTTTGTGTCCAATCCCAAAACTGTCGAAAATCTCCAGGGTACGACATTGAAACCTGTTTCGAGCAGCACCACATTAGACCTGTATACTCTATATAAAAACACAATTGGCCCATCCTTGAGCCTCAGGTGATGATTTACCCATCCGCTTGACCGGAGACAATTTTGCCTGTTCGCTTGTCCACGACTCTTGTCTTGACCCCCAACTTGGCCAGCCAGAGCGAGAGCATGAGGCCTGCGGGGCCGGCTCCGACGATGAGCACATCGACCTTTGATTCTGCGGCCGATTCCATGGTTAGATTTGCTAATATTGACTTAGCGTTTTGTAAATTAAATATGCATTAGAAAGAAAAAACTGATCTTGCCGAAATAGTAGCGAGCTTACGTTCTGCATCCAGAGCTCTTATATGGTCAAACAAGGGGTATACGGTCTACATGCACTACCTGTTTACGAAGACATGACAAAGTTTACTTGCTCCACGATTTTGGGCCTAAGTAATCATGGGTCATACCTGACCAACGCTCCCCTCATCCGACACAGTATCAACAAAACGTATAAACCCCAGGCTAAACTAATGTTTGAATCATCCCTTTTTATGAAAGACCCTCCCTATTCAATCCCTATTTGTCGGCTTCCCGCGCTTATTTTACTCCCCGCTAATATCCGCGGTCCACATATTATTATGTTTGGCTGACGATTTTCTTCGAAATATCTTTGCCTCAGTCACCGCCGACGTTGCGGCCCAAGTCTCTCCGCACTCTCCACACGCGCGAGCCGACTGGCCGCTTTTGGCTGCCGCGGAGCACCTCGACCCAGGGGAGGGCGGAAGAGGAGCCGGCATTTGGGTCTGAAGGAGCCTCAGATTCAGCTGAGGCTTCCTCTTCGTCCACATCTTCGGTCATGTCTTCATCCTCATTTGGATCTTCGCTCGCTATTTCAAGAGGCTTGTCCGCGTTCACGTCTTCCTGACGGGAGCGCTCATACAGGTCTTCTGTGTATGCCCATGTCGGCGCATCGAATTTTCCATGAACGAGCACGATATGTCGGCCTTGGGAGCGTATCTGCTCTATTGTCTGTAGCGGGATAGGCGTAAGAATTTGAAGTGTTTGGGTAGTAGTATCGATACCTCGGATGAGAACGAGGCCAATGGTGCGAGAGAAGCACGGGTCGAGAGTGATGTCGTTGGCATTTGGGATATACGGCAAGCCTTCCGCCGTCCTTGAAATAAAGCCTTCAGAATACCTGCCATTGTCGGCGCTATCCACTGGCAGCTGTGTAGTGTTGGCAAGATTGCGGAATGCTCTGGGATCCTCCACATCCACCGCAGCAAGGATCATTCCATTGATTGCCTCCGAGAGCAGTTCAGATGGAGACTGGTAGTCGTAAAGTAGAATGCCGAGAATTCCCCGCTGCTTGCCAGAGTACCGGACCTGTAAGGGGGGAATAGACGACAGTGGAGATGGGTTCCAGCTTGGCCTCAATCCTGAGCTCGTTTGTTTCTGTTCTTGCAAGTGGAAGTAAGACATGGCCTGCATGGCCCTCAAGTGAGCAGCGGTGCGGGATGCAAACTCAGATGGCTGAGAGGGAAGTGTGGTAAAAGTTCTCTTTGTTGCGCCGCGTAAAACTTCGACGACGTCTGCAGGACCGTCTTCAGACATGTAAATCACTTCCGGAGGGTTGACTCGAGAGATGATGTCAACGAGCAGATCCTGTCCAGTGCCCAGAATCCAACCTGGAGTGTTGATGAGAAGATGGCAATTGCGCAGCAGTCTTCGATAATAGTCGAGAAGATCCAGCACGCACTCCAAGTAGTGTTCCGGGGCTGCAGCTGGTGTCATGGACGCCAAAGCATGACACCGAATGACTTTGTAGCATTCATCGTCAAGATTTGGATGCGTAAAGGCGGCGCTCAGGTTGGGTCGTGTGACATGAACAAGAGATATTGTCCCACAAGGTGCATACTCGGGCTGGCCTGGATCCAGATCAAGAACGGCGACACCATGAGTGCCTGTCCGAGTTGCCTCGCTCGTCAAGAGGCGGTTTGCGAGCATCTTGGAGAAGGTTGACTTGCCGGCAGACTTGGGGCCGCATACAAGCGTCGTGAAAGGACCGCCCTTGGCTACGGACACGAGATCGGCCAGCTTCTTGTTCCATGCTGGAGGAGATGAGAGTTCTTGTATGACGCACTTCTTAGGGGCATCATCAGAACTGCATACCTGGCACTTGTTAGCCGTAAGCTGCGTAAGTAGAGTCAAATTGGGGACACACAATCTGGAAAGTTCGCCCCTTTCCTAGGCTGTTCTCCGTAGAGTCATCCTTTGATTCACCCCATATGCCTCTGAAAAGAGGGGATAGACGACTTAACCGCCGCAAACCGTCCGCATTTGGGTCGTTGTGAAGTTCCAGGCTGGCCTTCTCGGAAGTTCTGATGACGGGAATAGCATGACAGTGAGGGGCGTGAATCCAGTGTATGTTATCCGATGGCTGAAGAGTGGCTCCAAAGACAGTCACCTCGCCAGCGATGACTTTAATTCCAAAGCTTCCTATGACAAGAAATCGCTACACATGACTCCATTAGTCACTTATAAACCCCAACCCCTAATAGATGCTAAAAACATACCTCACTGTCTTTGAGCTTCAAAGCGACGGTGCCCTTTGGTGTTGTGCGGCAGTTGTTTTTACTCAGCAAGAAGGACGAGTACATGATTCGAGAACCCGAGAGATTTGCTTCTGGGGTAGATGGATCGCTTTGATATTGAAAACATTTTGTAAGTCCAATTCTGCAGCATTAGAAGATTTAGCCTGCCCACCTGATCTTACCACCCTGCGAGGTGGAAGCTCTTATTTCACCACGATTGAGCGCCCCCCTTGACCCGTTCTTCTTGGGAGACTTTGGAGGTTCATTTTGGCGCTTCAATGTTTGTAGGACACTAAAGGAGTTGGTTCTGGCTGACGCTGTGTCTTCAGGTTCAGGAGATGAGCTGGGCTCTTTAGCCGGTGTGTTGGCCACCAAGCGCCGACGAGCTGCAAGTGCACTTAATGCGCTTACTGCTGCTACAAATTGGGTTAGATACGTTAGAATATTCCAAAATTATTCATAGAAGGGTTCAAATGGTGAAATCCGGCTGGCTTACATGAAGGAGCAGCTTGGGTGTCGAGTTTACGACGCTTGTTGGAGGACATGTCTGGGTGATGCTGGGTAATAAACGATGAAAACCGGAGTGGAAATGAATCAGATACAGTGTTCAAATGAGGAAATATTCATAAAAGAAATATCTGTCTCTCATGTATAACAAGTATCTCCAAGCTTAGCATAACAAGAACAGCATCGAAAAGGTCAAAGTTCAGAGAGACATAAGCCTGGCATACTGGTGAATGATAAGGCACTTGGCGCTACAGCTTCTGAAAATGCGCTTATCGATAAGATATAGCGCACCAAAAGTTTTCGAACTGCGCCAAACACGTCCCGCCAAATCGCGCGCTTTCCCCAATACGGGCGCGTCAAGGTGGGGCTCTGAGCGAGCATCTTCAAAATTTCCATCCAGGCCTCGAAAAAAGTTCAGAGCAGCTCATCCTCTCCAAAACCGCCCACCTCATTGAGCATCCAACCAGGCTCATTGCACCTCATCAACCTGCCAAAATGGCGCCCAAGGAGCCTTTCAAGGTGCACTCGCTTAGCAAGCACGTCGAAGATACCAAGAAGGGCCTCAGCGCCTCAGCACAGTACAATCGGCGGCCTGTCTCCAAGCCGGCTGCAGCAGTCGTCAAGAATGAGCCTGGCGTCGCCCTTTTCGGAAACAACAATGACAGCGACGAGTCTAGCGACAGCAGCGACAGCGAAAGTGACAGCGATGAGGATAATGGCGCCGACTTCCTGAAGAAGCTCGGTGCCAATGGCGCAAAGCCTTCGACAACTCCCAAGCGGCGCAGCAGGGACGAGGAGATCGCCGATAGCGACGTCGAGCGCAACGCTTCTGCCAAACGTAACGCTGCTGCTAAGAAAGAGCAACTTGTGAAGAAGGAATCGTCTTCTTCTGAATCCTCCAGCGAATCCTCCAGCGAATCCGAGTCGGAGAAAACCGAGCCCAAGGCGAAGACAAACGGAGCTGGCGCCAAACAAGCTGCGGCCGTTCAGGAATCGTCAAGCAGCAGCTCCGAGGAAGAAAGCGAGGAGGAAGAAGAGGAAGAGGAAGAAGAGTCTAGCGAAGAGGAGGAGGAAGCCCCCAAGCCTACCCCCAAGCCTATATCAAAGACACCTGCCGCACCTGCCGCTGCAAATGGCACCCCCAAGACACCCGCCGCCGCACCTGCCAAGGCTTCTGAATCGAGCAGTTCTAGCGAAGAAGAATCAAGCGAAGAAGAATCAAGCGAGGAGGAGGACGAAGAAGAAAAAGAAGAAGAGCCTGCAAAACCCGAGGTTTCAAAGAAGGCTGCCGAGGAATCTTCTTCCGACTCGGAGGATAGTGAGGCTGAAGTTGACGAGTCTATGCATATTTCAGATCGCGAGATGGGCGCCCAGGTCGGAACGCCGAATTTCATCGCTCCCGATTTCGCACTCCGCAAGGGAAACGACGGAGCCAACGGCCAGGATGTGGCTCGGATCTGCAACGAAGCAAATTTGCAGGGCAAGCAGTTCTGGTACTTTACGGTTCCTTCCAACGTCCCCATCTCTGTTATTGAGAACATAGAGATCCCCATGGACCGATCGCAGGTTGGAAGCCGGGTCTTTTCACATGATGGCCAGGACTATGGCGTCTCCTTTGACACGATTGCGACCAAGAGCTCGATCCAGATTTTGATTCCCTCCGCCAGTGATTCAAAATATCAACCAGGTCAGTTATTCTCCTGAGCTATCCGCTGCGTATCTACTGAGAACTAACCAAGGTTATATCTAGCCCGCAAGCAAATTGATCAGACAATGCACATCAAGAGAATTGCCAACCTCGGAGGTACCGCCGCTTCTTCTGTCGGCCCCGCGCCTCGTCGTGCCCCTCGACCGCAACCAAAGGGCCTCAAGGCTAGGTACCAGCCATTTGGCGTGAATACCCCGATGGGTAACATCGGAGCAGATACAGCTGGAGATGAGGATGTTGAAATGGCAGAAGCACCTGCGGCAGTAGCCACTCCTAAGTCTACCAAGAAGGAGAAGAAGGGCAAGAAGGAAGATGCTAAAAAGAAGGACACTGATGTTGCTACCCCTGGCAATGCTGTGGATGCAAAGTCTTCCAAAACCGATCGCAAGGGCAAGAGAAAGCACACCGCCTCAGAAGACGATGCCGTCACTGCTGAGGAGCAACTCAGAGAAGAAATTCAATCTGCAGAGACGAAGAGCAAGAAACAGAAGACGGCCAGGGCTAGCAGTCCTGATCTCGGAGCAGAGCTGCCTTCAGCCGCCAGAAAGGAGACTCCCATTGCACCACCGTCTATTCCATCATCGGCATTTTCATCATCGGCTACGGCTATTGCCACTCCCTCCAAGGTTGTAGCTGCTACTCCTAGCGCGGCCAAGAAGTCGACCAAAAAGACGAAGCCCGAGACTCCTGTGCCCACGCCGCGACAAACAGCAGTTCCGCTGCCCAACATTCCCTTGACTTCCCGACCAAAGGAATCGCCAGTGCCTCTCCCGTCTGCACTCTTCACCACACCGGTGCAGTCTAAAAGTAAGAAGAGCAAGAAGAGCAAAGATGAGGTCAACCCCACTGGGTCCTCGCAACAGAGCCCACCACCAAGCGCTCAAGGGGGAGACAAGAAAAAATCCACGATCAAAGCCAAGGGATCGAGTTAGGGCCCTAGATCTCCGTACAAGTGGCTTTGAAGTGGAGTTGAGCGTGGCTACCGAAGCACATCTGTGAGCATGTATATGTAGGTAGCTATAATGACCATGCTGAAGGTGATGAGGATGAGCAGTATGGGATGTGGTAATTGTTGGGGTTTTACACTCCACAGGGGCTGTAGAGTCTACGGGACTTTGACTACCTGCTTTCGATTGTTACCTGCTCTGGACTGTTCGTCAAGCAGAGCTATTCTCGCGACTGGGAGACTTTGGCGTTTAGGAAGAAGCAGTTTTTATGTCTACAAAAAAATCAGGGGAGAGGTTACACTTGCATTTCAAGGGGTGGAAGAGATATGACGTCCAGCTTTCGGGGAGGAGAGACGATTTGCCGATATGTGGCAGGCAATTCATTGTATTTTTTTCATGTACATCTCACATTTCGCGGACATGTTACCGACGCGGCGGACTATTCACTGGGAAGAGTCTCTGAATGATCATACGTAGGGTAGGGATTCGTCTCACATACGCATGAAACTAATAGACTACAGTTCAAGACAAACCTACTTGCGGCCAGGAGGCTCATTTTTGACAATGTAGAAGACGTCGACATGTGAAAATGTTACGTAGATATTCGAGATGCATATAGTGGTATCTCGTGGACGATACCGAAAATAGGCAGAGATAGGAAAGGAATGCTCTGTCCCACATTCGCCAATTGTTAGGTGATAGATACTACGAATTACCTGTGCACGATAGAAGCATATGGCCGTTGATATCAGATCCGGGTACACACCCTGGTCGACTGGAACCTGTGACTTGGCGGTCGATTGACTGGATCGATTCGCGGAGTGGATACGGACAACGGATAGGAGGCGCACGAGCGATCGGTCTATCCATCGGTGAGGGAAGAGCGAAGCGAGCGAGAACGAGGCTTAGAGAGGCGGTGATCGATTTGGCGGCGGGACTGTGCATGCATGCATTGCAGGTACCAGTACCAGTACGGAGGGCTTACGGGTACTTGAGCCAGCCAGCCAAATCACCTACGAGTACAGTACAGTACCAGGCGGCCCCCCATGCAAGCAAACCTCGAGGTTGGAAATGAGGCTGTCGTACAGGGAAGACGAAGCATGCATACGTGGACGGAGCGGCAGCGGCAATGCAGGGGCATCGGGCGTCGGCAGGGCGAAAGACACGATTTGATTGATTTGGGGCCGAGCAGCTTGTACTCCGTAACAAGACGATGATACTTGGATGGACGCGGCTGGGTGGCTGGTTGGCGGAGATGCGATCCATCCTTCTTGGCTGAGCTGGCGGCGTTTTGTTGGGCTGACCCTGCGCCTTGCTGTACGCGTACCGTACCCATCACGATAGTACCTCGTCCGCAGAGTACGGAGAACTGGTACATGTATGCCTGCGTGAAATTGAAAGCGAGGAAAGCGAAAAAAGGGCTTCGTCATCTGGGGAGGATTTGCGTGGCTCGTTTCGTGGTGGTGAGACAGAGCTATTTGGTGACTTTAATTTTAAGCTGTGATCCGTGGGGTGTGATGTACAATCGCATTCGCACTTTGTTGGCCGTTTCCCCCCGTATGGAGCATCGCAATTTACCGCGCGTATCATGTAACTGTACCACGATCGGTTGATGACAGCTTGTTGCTGGATTGAGCTTTTTGCTTGCTTGACTAAGCGCTGGCCTAGAAGCATTGCGTTGCAAGGGGAGCTGCTAACGGGATACGATACGATACGGGATTCGCGCTGATACGGAGCCCATCAGCACTTGTGGTCCCGCGAAACTGACTCGGAAAAGGACCTGGAATACTGTATCCCTAACCTGGCGACAGACACACAAGGGGGGAGGGTTTTCTGATGGCAGGGGTCTTTGGCGCTGGCGAGGGTTCAGATCGCCGCGAGTTTTGGGTACCTTCCCTTGCCAAGAAATTCAGGAAGTCGAGTTTTGTCGCACACGGTGGGAGAAAAAAGGGAGGGGGATGCTTTTATTAGATCAAACAAGGTCAAAAGTTAAGCCTAGAGCAAAAAGGCATAGATCGCGGGTTGTGTTGTTGGTGGTGCCCTTGCATGGAGACGAGACGCAAGGCGAGGGAACAAAGAACGCCTTGGAGGCGTCGGGCCGTTGAAGGCACTACTGCGAACATGAACAAGCGAAGAGAAGAAAAAAAAGAAGCATTACTCGTACTTCATGGCCGAGGCATTGTCTCCATCAGAGGCTTTAGACGAGGTCTGCGTTCTTTTTTTCTTTGCTTTTTTTTGCCAAAGGGTTTTTTAGCCTATCGGATTAAGCGGACCTGGTTCGTTCAGCTTTTGGCGAGTGGTGTGATTAATTTATGCAGGCGAGGGATGACCAGGTGAAAGAAAAAATCATCTCTTTGCGATGCAACAAAGAAGCATTGCATAACCAAACACCTCACATACCCTTTCGGGCGTTTCTTTCGATGACAACTGGTGTTGCAGAGCCAACATCGATAGGCTCGATTAGGCAGAACTAGCAACAACACAAGGACGCAATTGGGAAGGCTGGGCGAGACGAGGCGCAGTAGAGTTTGGCTGGCTCAAGCGCAACAGAGGCCCGATCCTGCTGAGCTGAGCTGACGTGATCTGGATAGGACTAGCCGCGAGTGTCGTCACTGTTTTTTTTTCTTTCACCAGTTACATGTACTATCGAATAGTTCCATGTCCGCATGGGGTTCTTTGATGCAGGCTGCGGAGCCCATGCCCAAGGGAAATGCGTCGCTAAAAAGAACCTTGAAAATGTGCGGCAAAGTCGCCGAAAAATGCTCGCTTTCGCCAGCACGCTTCAATTTCCCATTTTGCGGAGGGGAAATACAGAATCGGCAAACAAGCACATGTCAGAGCACGCGCCAGTGCACAGAATCGCACCGTCACAAATGACAATTCGACCAAGGCACAAGACCAAAAGGGTACATGCGCACAGGTACCTGCGGCCGAAGTACTGGTACAGCGAACGTTTAGATGTCTCCATAGGAGAGGCGCTAAAAAAGTAGAGCGAGGAAAAAGCCCGCCTCCGCGGAATCTGGTTCGTCGCCCAGCGCCTTGGGGCTAGAAGAGACCAAAGAAAAAAAAAGACGTAGAGGAAAAAAAAAGCTGGCCGGAATAGTCCAGATTGGAGCTGGGCTGCTCAATGTCGTCATATTACCTGTTTCTCTTCCTAGCTCGCATTGCAGTAGCAGCTAACACTCTCACCATTGCCTTTCGGGCTTGGCACCTGCGGAAGAAAGACAGCAGCCGGTCTAGGTTGAT
The DNA here is from genome assembly GCF_000170995.1 of Trichoderma virens Gv29-8. NCBI lineage: Eukaryota > Fungi > Ascomycota > Sordariomycetes > Hypocreales > Hypocreaceae > Trichoderma > Trichoderma virens. The sequence continues at coordinate 1,085,457 of NW_014013744.1, forward strand.
GTTGGGAGCTGCATGCCGCCCGAGATTCCCGCCCTCAGCAGGGGTCACGAGAGAGATTCGTCCGTGGACATGTGGTTATGGCCGATCCGTCTCTGGGGATGTGATGTGCTTCTCTTGAACTTCTCATTCACTGTTCCGTAGATAGCTTCAGCGAGTCAAGCGAGCTGATACACGTATTGATCTAGCGGAGGAAAAGGCCACGCGACCACTCTCCTGGTTGCAGCTGGCCACTTGGCGGAGACCTCCAAGCGCATTGCCTGATAAGACGGCTGCCGTTTTGAAGAGGGACATAGATAGTAGCATACGGATCTGGGTTTTGTGGTCTCTGTTCTATAATTACTTCTCACGCCTGGGTTGATTCATCATCCCATGTCTGTGAGAAACAGGCATAAAAAGTAGCTTGATATGAAACAGCGTCACGATCAAGCGGCGCTTACGCGTACTCATACCCCATTCAACGGTATCATCAATACAGTACGAGACAACGAGTGTCATTTGTCTGAGATGAGATTGCTGAGTGACAGTGACATGAAAAGAGAGTCGAGACCGTCTAGTGCGGCCGAGAAGACTTGTTGCTCAACATCGTTGAGCGTTTTGCGGAGTACAGAAAAGCGATTACTCGTCTTGGCAAGTCGGCAATGTCGCTACAGCAAGCAGCGAGGTTTAGTTTTGTCATCCGACTTTTCCTGTGACCTGCCTCTCTCCACCGCTATCAAGCAGTTCGTCCATGCCTGCATGATAACTCGCCATGTGCCCGAGAGGGTTGCACTCCCGGCACATCTGGACTCCACAGAAGGTTACCAAGTGACGGCTACGATTGCAGCCAACGCCCGTCGCTTAGGATGGCTGAGAAAATGGTACGAGTAAAGAGGCAGAAAGAATCCATTTGCGCGCGCGCGGTTATTCTTGACTCCAAGTACGGAGTAGCGGTAATTGATAACAATCTGCGGACTCCGGAACAGTACATGGAAGAGTGCTGCCGGAGAGCCGTGGGATGAGGGGCTAGAGTTTTTCGGCCCCGTTTGAAACGGCGGTCTTTTCTTATTCTTCGGGCGCCAGGAAAAGCCTTGCTCCATGCAGCTAGGGGGCGATGTGAACCATTCTCGTTCTCGGGGCCCAATCCATCGATCCCTATTTCGCGGACTTGGGACAAAGAGCGAGAGGTACCTGTAAGCGCCTGAAATGGTCAGAGCCAAGAAGCCCAGGGTTGAGGATTCCCAGCATGTAGCGCCTTAATTCTATTACCTGGCATGTTGCAGGCAGTAAGATGACCCTATCCTGGGAGCTTCTCATGACTCCAATTTCCAATTCTCACCTCTTGTTTTAGTCGACATGTTTTAGTCTCTGGCGGCGACGGAACACCTGGGAAGACCGCCACTCTACCGAGGTGCTCTTTGCTCACCGCACGGAACAGACGACATGCAGAGAAGAGAAAAAAAGTGTGACTGTCGTGCGCTAGTCGTCCTTGGCGCATTAGCTGGATTGAAGCCACGATCCAACCACGAGCTTCGTTTGGGTGCTCTGTCGTCGTCCACTGGCTTCCATCGCGTGACCCGGCCACGATTCTGCTACTTGCCTCGATTGAACCCTGTTTGCACGTTTTATCGTGCCTCTCTTGCAGTTCTTCCTATTTTGGAGGGGTCTCGGCTCTTCTCTTTGTCGCAACGGCGCCATCCACGCGCCACAGCCGGCATTTTGGAGTGCCTCTTCTTTGCATGTGCTCAACCTCCGTCTCCCCCCTCTGCCGAGTCGGCCTCACAACGGGAACGAGGAAGGCTCGGTCAAGCTGGAGAAGAGATCCGGCACCGAAACGTCCGTTTTTTTTTCTTTCTCTTTTCTCGCGCTGCCAAAGATGCCCGCAATGGAGAATCCACAGGCCACTCTGGATAGCACTTAATTAACTCTGTCGGCATTTGCTAACCTCCGGCAGCCCGACTTATCAAGGACCACTGTCCAGCGCACGGGCTAATTGCTACATCTACATGGCAAATAGCAAATACCTACTCGGGCATCATGCTTGCTTGCGGTTTACAGTAATACTGCTACTATACTGCTATAATTAATTAGGTGCTTAGTAGAAACTTCGTAGGCTGGGCCAATTCATTCCATTGAAAGAAGCTTTGCAGTGGAAAGATTCGTCAGTCCGTCATCTGTCGAGTTGGCCCGATTCCACACTCTCTTTTAGCCTCGTCGAGGGGCTGTCCCTCCTTGTACAGATACTCGTCCCCAGAAGCGGAATTGAAGGTAAGAGGTAAGAGTACTGTACGCGTATTTGGAGGATTGTAATTGATCCATTTCACGTCTTACTGTACGGTAATTGCCGTGATACTGTAAGATGAGGGCGAATTGATCGACTGAAGCTTGACTGAACGGAAGCAGCGCGGCTCCGTCACCGAGCACAATTTCCTTGTCCCTCCCACGGCACGCATTAATTGTGCGCATCGCCATGCATCCCGGCATTCTCGGCCAGCAGTTGTGTGCGTCCCCCACCAGCAGCAGCCGCAGCCACTCACAGCGCCGGCCGACCCTGTGCAATTTCACCATCAGGCGCCCAGGGCCAAGCCGCCAAGAGCTCCAGGGATTGCCTGCCTGTAGCGGCTGGCAGCCTCGATGCGAGTACCGGTACTTGCGCGCGCGGTGGCTGGCCAACGGAGCTCTCGAATCTGCACGCTACGACCGCCGCATCCAAGGCACTTGCAGCCCATGGCAGAGCGCTAGCACAGCACCCAGAGCGAATCGAGGGTACGGCGCTGGGAGGTACCGGTACCCATGGGCCGCAGCTTCCGGGGCTGTCCCCAAATTAGCCCGGGCCCTGTCTAATCACAGCGCCTGAAGTCGACCCATCAATCGCTTTTTGCGCCGCAACAGCGCAAAGCCCCGGGTGTCCGTCCCCACGCGCGCTAAGGGGAAAAGCCGTTAGACGAAGGGAAAAAAAAAAAAAAAAAGAAGACATTTGTACCCTCCGTACATGTACCGCCGCCAAGGGTACCCGTCCTGCCCTGCACTGCTGCACTGCAGTGTTGCTCTCGCCCACGCAACAACGCACAGCGCCGTCGTCCGCACTAATTCCGTCGCCATGCCTGGGCAAGGTTCTTGCGCCACACGACACTCTTCCTTTGTACTCGTACTTGCACGCCTCGGAGGTACCCAGCGCCTCGTACCGCCCTCCTGCACCTTGTCATCATTCCCTGTCTTACCTCACCTACTGCTGCCACTTACGACCAGACCCTCTGCGTTTTGCTCAACCTTTACATACTAGACTTGTCCCCTCCTCCTCCGTTTGGCTTCATTCTCCTTTGTCCTCTCTATCCGATCTCTCCTCTTCCCTCGCCTTCCTCTTTGGCGCTCCCGGCCTTCCACCCTCTCAGTCCCTTGGAAGAACACCATCCACAGCGGCCTTTTGCCCGTCTCGCACGCAAAAGCCCTGCAGAGCCCACGACGCCTGTCCTCTCGGCCTGTGGAACCTGCTCTCGTCGTCCCTTCGCCTCCCGTCGTCGACCATTTTTCCCACTGCACGGCACTGCACTGCACTGCACGTGCTTCGACACGCCTCGGCTTGCGACAAGTGCGCGCAATTTGCTGCTTCTTTGGCTTCGTCCTTGGGTATTATGAGGTAGTGTTTGGGGTAATCCGCTGTATTCATACTTGTTGGACGATCATCGCCGCCGACTCCTTTTCTGCCCCAATTCTCCACCACGGCTGCTTTTTTGCTGCAAAGATTCGCGACAATTCTCCGCCCTTGCACGACCAGGCGGCCTTTGGTTCTTTTTTGAACACTTATTTTTTGGGCAAGCAACTCCAGCAACAATGATGGACATTGGATCGGGAAAGCCCAAGTTGCCGGCGCTGCTGACGGAGCACGTCAACTTGGCTTTCCTCAACCGCCTTCCCGCTCGCTACGTTCGCCGGCGCCCCCGGGCAAAGTCCAACACGACGCATCGCGGCGAGGACATCACGAGCCTGCAGACCTCGTTCAGCTTCTGGGACGGCCTGCGAGACCTGCAGAAGCACCAATGGCGTCTCGCCGACCTGCAATACCTCGTTCTGGCCGGCCTGACTCTCTTCTCGCTCTACATGGCTCCTCCGGCTCCGGCCCTCAAGCTGTTTGCCCTCATGGGCGCCACATGGGTTCTCCTCATGCCGGCCACCCGCCAGTTCTTCCTCCCGTCGCTTCCCATCTGGGTCTGGCTGCTTTACTTTTTCACTAGTCGGTGAGTTGGCCCTTTTGGTCAATTGGCTGCCGAGTGCTGTGTCGCTAATTCTGCCTTGTCTCGTATAGATTTATCCCTACCGAGTATCGTCCTCATATCTGGGTTCGAATCTTGCCCGCCCTGGAAAACGTTCTCTATGGCGCCAACCTTTCCAACATTCTCTCGGCCCACAAGCACCCCATTCTGGATATTCTAGCTTGGCTTCCCTACGGCATCATGCACTTTGGAGCGCCTGCAGTGTGCTCTTTAATCATATTCATCTTCTCCGCTCCTGGTACTACCCCCGTCTTCGCCCGTGCTTTTGGCTGGATGAGCATCCTTGGTGTCACCATTCAGCTCATCTTCCCCTGCACGCCACCATGGTATGAGAATGAACATGGACTTGTCCCTGCCGCCTACGGAATGCCCGGATCTCCTGCTGGATTGGCTCGTGTCGACGCGATTTTCGGCATTGATCTGTACACGACCAACTTCACCAATGCGCCGCTTCCGTTCGGCGCTTTCCCCTCTCTCCACGCTGCGAATGCTGTCCTTGAAGCCTTGTTCATGAGCCACTGCTTCCCCCAGTTCAAGTTCTTCTTTGCTGCGTACGCTGGCTGGGTTTGGTGGGCGACCATGTATCTGAGCCACCACTATGCCATCGACCTGGTGACTGGTGGTCTCATTGCTGCTGCCTTTTACTATTCTTCTCGTGCTAGGTGGCTCCCCCAACGCCAGGCCGATAAGCTGACCCGATGGGAATACGAGTATGTCGAGACCGGCGACCACCACAAGATTGTAGACGAAGAGTCTGGCCAATACTTTAGCTTGGGCTTCATCGACCACCGTCGTGCCAACTCCAGCGACGGATGGACTGTCGCCAGCAGCTCTAGCTGTAGCTCCAGCAGTGGTACCCTCAGCCCCACTGCTTCAGAAGCCTCAATCCCCGGAATGCTGGTCATGGACTTGACCAGCGATGGCCAAGCCTGGGATGGCCAGATCCCACCGAGGGACGTTGATTTGAGCGAAGTTGTTGTATCACGGTAATGGCATCTTGGAGTCCGACGATGCTGTCGGGCATCTCTTGCTCGACGATACAAATTTTTCTACCATCTCCTATATCACTCAAACTCATCACCCTTACGACGGGTGATTGAGCGTTACGAACCCGCTTATGATTCGATTCAAAATTCGTAATTAATATTTGGCGAAGGCCTTATTTTTCCAAACATCTTTGGCATTCATCGGCACAGCGAAATGGCGCAATGTGGTGTTGATTTTTTTTCTTATTGGTGAGGGGGAATCATGTCCGGCTTCTGTATGGCCAAGCCGGATACCGAATATTTAATACTGGGGAGGGGAGTCTGGATCGGGGAATCATGGGAAAGAAAAGGATATTATTTTTCCATTCGAACCTTTCACAATGATTCGACTGCATATATTCGACACGGGAGGGTACTACTTCAAATGATAGAGTACGTAATGTATACATACCAAGGGGATAATCCGTGCATGGGAGATGGATGGGATGAGTACATGCACTGAACGCTCGCTAAGTGAGCCACGAGTTGGGGCACTGATGAAGAATGAACCCGGAGGGGAATTCGGGTTGGAGGAACGAGCACATTCGGATGCTGGATAGGGGCGTCCAAGAGAGGGCGTTGTTGGAGAGTTAACTAGGCCACTGGCTCAAAATACCAAAGATGCCGCTCGCTCAACCTTTTGAACAAAAGGCACAAATGAAGAAAAAAAATTGATGAAAAACCTACCTACTTTGGGCTCTACATGATGGTTTAACGCTGAATGAATGAATGAATGAATGAAGTGTCTTGTTTACGAACTTCCTACCTGTGATTGCACCAGTCTAGATGAATAATTAAAAATGAAGTGACATATTCCGTGTAAACCAGTCTTATTGTATTCAAAGAAAAAATAGTAATCAGTTCTTCATTCGTTACGTGATATTAAACGCCATTTTTCACTTGCTATGTAGCCAGCCATATACACATGTCTTATGATATCTCTCAACTCTCATGACATCTGCCTTTTCTACCACTTCCCATTCCAGGCACAGCGTTAAATAAAAAACCCTCGAATATTTCCCATGGCTTGAACAGATGGATAAACGGAAAAGAGAAACGGAAAATGAAAAATAAACAAAAAAGGACATTTTAATGAGGGTCTTCTCCTGAAATTGTGAGACTCGATCTTTTTTTTTTCGGTTTGTTTTTTTGAGGAGGGAAAATGGGTGATGGGGGTAGGGGAGGACTTGATTTTCTCTTGCAGTTGAAACTTAGGGGACTCTATCTGAGAAACATGCTGATTGTCAATGGCTGCCAGCGCCAGTGTGCACATGCATGTCTCTCTCGGATAGGAGTTGTCATCCCCCCTCCTAATCACCACTTGTGGCGTGATTCATCATATCGTGTACACTGCTACCTCGCGGCTTCAGGGTTCCAGAGGCCTTTGCTTGTTTGTACGATGCGGTTAGCCAAGTTGCCCGGCTGCAGCAACGCAGGCACATCGGAGCTGGGTGTTGTGTTGCCCATGACTACATCATCGGGTTGTCTGTCCACGTTGGCGTCGCCGTCGTTGCCCTGGCTGGAACCCATGGATATGGCGCTGTCGTCCTTACGGACACCGCTGACGGGCGGAACAGCAGCGTTGGGACCACCGCGGGCGCGTGCGGGCTCTTGGGAGCGGGCACCGTCCATGAGATTCTGGGCCTCGCGGAGCTTGTTGATGGCACGGACGGTGTCGATGGCGGCGTGGAGCGTGCGCCGGGCGTTGAAGTTCTTCTTGATCGTCGGCAGCAAGTTCTCGCCGGCGCCGTCCGAGGGCGCGAGGCCGGCGACGAAAGGGTGCTGGAGGGCTTCGTGAGCGGTAATGCGCTTGTCTTGGTCGATGGTGAGGCAGCGGCGGATGAAGTCCTTGGCATACGATGAGACGCCGCGCCAGTACTCGACCGGGGTAAAGCTGTAGTCGGCGCTGAGGATGGCCTGCATCTCTTCAAAGTCGGAGTCCCGGTCGAAGGGGGTGTAGCCGCAGAGGAGGAAGTAGGTGATGACACCAATGGCCCACAGGTCGACAGGCTTGCCATGGCCTGTCTTCTTGAAGATCTCGGGAGCCATGTAGCCGGGAGTGCCGCAGGTCGTTGTCAAGACATGGAACTGCTCCTCGTCCATGATGCGAGAGAGACCAAAGTCGGCGATGAGCAAGTCTGCGTTGTCCTCGGGTGTGCGGAAGAGCAGGTTCTCGGGCTTCAAGTCGCGGTGAACAATACCGTGGTCGTGGAGGTATGCGACGGCAGACAGCGTCGCGCGGATGAGATCGGCCGCGTCGGATTCATAGTATGAGCCCTTGCGGCAGATGCGATCAAACAGTTCACCTCCGAGAGCCAGGTCCGTAACAAGGTAGAGGTTATTCATTGTCTCGAAGTAGTCAACCAGCGTCAGGATGTTCTGGTGCCCCATGGACACCTTTTTCAGGACGGCGATTTCATTTCGGACCTGTCATCTCCCCCCATCCGATCAGCATGTATTCTTACATCCTTAACAAAAGAAGAAGAGAAAAAGGCGACCAATGTTGCCTAGTTGAGGTGCAGAAAGAGGTTCGCGTACCATGTGCTCTCGCCCCGCCATGAGTCGCTTGTTGATGACCTTGGCTGCATAGTAGCGGCCGGTATCAATATGAACGCATTCCTTGACGACGGAATACGAGCCAGCTCCCAGCGTCTTTCCGACCTTGTATCTACAGGGCTGGACCTGAGGCTGCTGCTGGGGCTGCTGGCGGCTCATCGTGGTCGAGCCGCGATGCCGGAGAGGAGAGACTGGGGAGAAGAAAAGTGGAGGTGCTCGGGACGGGAGAGGCGTTCAGTTGCCGGCTGCGAAAAGAAGAATGGCGGCAGACTCGAGGCGAGGTTCGTTTGGCGTGTGAGAACGAGTTTCGCGAGAAGATGGATTCTTGCGACCTTGGACTGAGAAAAAGGATCTGGGGGGACGGGATTGATTTAGTTGCTACGGCTAAGGGGAGTTTATGGCGGTCTTCAAACCAGGTGGGGGAGGGGCCTAGGGGCAGCCTAGAATGGATGGCTCGAGTCGGCGGCCTATCAAGCAGCGATTTCAAAGCTGATGACCTGAGCAGAGGCTGCCAGTATGACTTATGACTGAGGCTGATTAAACGAGGCGGGCAAAGCAGGGAAAAGGCGAGAAAGAAGCGGCCACTTAGAGTCTAGCCTAAGGATTCTAACAAGCACATCGCAAACATTAGTACATGCACGTAATACGCTGTGCACGGCATAGGGTTTTGCACAAGGGAGTATGTCATGCAATGTGAAGAGGCATTCATTTAAAAGGCGTTGAGATGGGATGAGGGGAGCTGTCTAGCTGTCAAGAGATAAACCCTAGCTGCTTCATGTGCCACTTGTAAACTAAATCGAGGTGGCGACAGGTGGCAGGAGATGTGATTTATTTTTAGCTACCAGCTCTAAAAGTCGATCCAAAATACGAAGCTTGAGTTGAGATGGCAGCGCCAAATACCTAAAGCAGTGGATGTGAGAGTAACACAGGTTAGTGGTACTATAGGTAGGAGTTGGTAGGTATGTGCTATGCGACATTGGAGAATGAGGAATCAGCCGCATGGGGTGCCCGCGATTTCAGTTTGGGGTGCAGCTGAATTCCTCCTCCGACCCCAAATCTGCATGCACTTAGCCGCACCGTGATCGGTGGTGCATTTCCCTTGTAGCGGATGTGTATCGTGGATTAAAGCCGGGCATCTGCTCGTTTTATTTTGAGGCATATGGCGTCTTGTGTCTGCCACTTATACAGCGCCTGCGTATTAGTGGTGGTTAGGAATCTTAGCAGTTGGCTCATGACGAAGCCGGGCCCTCTAAGCAATATCCTCAGTCGCTATTCCGATGGCCCTTTTCGCGACTGCTTTTTGGCACTGTTAAATTTCTTGTCTTGGACTCGTGTCTCGTGAAACCGCTTCTCACTGTCTTTGCTTTAGTTACTCTCTATCTTTCATTGCTCAATCACGGGGAAGCGCGCATACATCTCCTGGTGCTTCTTCTTCTTCTCAGAGCTCGTCTCAGCGGGCGTCATTTCACGATAGATGCTCATGACCTCGTCTATGAGCTTTCGCTTGTTCTCGTCGAGGTTGGCGGATTTGGACCGATGAGTTTGCGCCGAAAACGTGAGAGAGTCATTGCCGGCAGTGTAATACTTGGAAGAGCGCACCGCGGAATGAAGATATTTCGGGAGAACGGCGAGCAGGTCTTTCACGGGATATACCGTGACTGCCTTGGTTTCGGTTCTTCAGATGGCTGCAGTTAGTTGTCATGACCCGATCCAAGCACTGAAGAGAGAATAGACCTCGTCCTCGGGTGATTTCATACTTGTTGACGTGCTGCCCCCCAGGCCCACTCGACCTGGCATATGTCGTACTGCCCTTGGGCAGCTGAGACGCATCAAAGGAATTGTACCACAGCCGTGCCTCGGCCAAGGCGTCCTGGTCTAGCTGAGCATCATACGCCTCGTAGCGTTTAAATCTCACGGGCTGAGATAAGGGCAAGGACAGCCTCGGCTGCCGCGACACGATTGCTGGCTGCACCCTTCTCGTTGATAAATGCCACAGTAACATGATGACGCCGGCTAGGGTTTCTCGCATCCCATAGCAAGACGCTTTGATTGTGGCCCACCCTACTCCGTAGGTATCTACAGTAATGCCGCAGCTCTCCCTCGCTCATCCGGTGAGGCCAGCGCTAGTCTTATCCCTCCGGCCGCATGTATCAGTTGCAAATGATGCAGCAATAAAGTAATAGATAAGCCCATTCCAATCAGACGGACGGGAATAATCCCAACTGGTTGCCTTGCCGAGTTTTCGCTCGCGCCCCGCATTGCCTTGTGCCATTGCTGGCCCAAACAGGGCTAGCCAGATGGCAGAATTTGAGGCGGCTTCTGCCATAAGCCTCCCGGCTGTTCTGCCAAATCTGCTTCCTCTCCTCCAACCAACTCCCGTCAAGTCAACCCTCGAAATCTCTTCAACGTAGCCTCACCACGTCTGGGCGCGTCCCGTCACGGATCGCCTCCCGTCTCTGTTGCCCGTTCCATCGCACCGAGGCCGTTTCTCCGAATCCCGTACTCGAAGCCGCCTCTCGTAGCCCGGCCAGCGTTTTGTGTCGCAAGCTGCAATCGTTGTCCTGCTCTTCATCAAAGAATCCTTGCGCGCCCGCCGCACAATCAGCCCCACATCGAACCATCGTCGACAAGCAGGTTATAATAATCCCTCTCTCAACCGTCGGCAAAAGGTACTCCATAATAGCCTCTCTGCGCGGATGCAACTGCCCAGCCTCTCTCCCCCTTAGACCTCTTCTAGCCAGCGCGAGCCCAGCTTCATGCCAGAGCCTGAGCCCGAAGCAGCTCTGCAGGCCACAGCCAACCTCTCTCCCGTCTCTCCCTCGCCTGTCCACACAGCCGCGCCTCTTGTGGTGCCAGCACTCCAGCACACGGTCGATACCATCGACGCCATGGTCGCTGCTGCTGCCTCGCTTCCTAATGGGACGGCCGACGCCCCCATCGTCGACCCTTCCCTCGCGCCCTCTGGTGAAACCGACGATGTCGTAGATGATGACAGCTTCAGCGATGCCTACGGCGAAGAGACAGAGGACGTGGCAGTAGAGCCTCCGCGGCAGGAGCTCGTCGACAACAATGACGACTACGCCAAGACGTTTGATTCTCCTATCGGTCCCGAGGAAGGGGAAGACCAAGATGTATCATCAGAACAACGAGAATCCAACGAGAATTCATCATCATTTTTATCCGATCATTTGACTAGTCGCCCATCAGACGTCTCTCATATCGCTGCTGATTCATCCGCGTCTGCCCCAGCTGCTCAGAACCCATCTCTCTCTACCGCCCAGCCCGATGCTGGTCCTGAGCCCGCCATGCCGCAAGTTAGCGATGCACGCGCTGCTTCCATCCCGTTTGTGGCTCAACCCACGCCGCCCGGAGCTGGCCCTGCCAGGCAAGACTCCGAGAACTCTTCATCTCTTGACATCCAACAGCTCGTGGCTGACCTCACTGCCCATCCCGCTGAGTCTAGCCCCGGGAACCCTGACCCAACGGCTGATGTCCCGGTGGCCTCTAACCCCTTTCCCCCAACTGCTACCTCAACCACCACCACCCTCCCTACTGCTCTGCCATCATCTTCCTCTCTCCCACCGCGCCCTCCATTGCCGCAGGTCGCCCCCCAATCGTATGCTTCTCAGCACCATCCTCCCGGAACCAATCCCAATGTCCCAGGAAGCGTCGGGGTCTCGCCCACGCCGGGACAGCCCTCCACTTTTGCTATTGCTGGTGCCCCCGGAACCTCAACTGAAGCTTTGGGGAATCTCCCACCTCCTCCTGCCACGGCCATGAACCCTTCAGCTGCTGCAGCATCCATAAACCCTTCTCCATATCCTTCCAACCCGCCTGGATATCCTGCTGATCGAGCCCAAGATGCCGACTATCAGCGACAGTGGGACCAGTTCATGGCCGATGAGCGACAGTACATGTCGGAGGCCAAGTGGGATCGTTTCCCTGAAGGGTCGCGTATTTTCATCGGTTAGTGACTCCGTCTCGGGCTCATGTTCCCACTCTCCAAGATATACACGCCTACATGTGCTAATGTGACCTTTTTTTTTTCTTGTAGGAAATCTCTCCAGCGACAAGGTTTCCAAACGTGACGTGTTTGATATATTTCACAGATATGGCAGGCTGGCCCAGATTTCTCTCAAGTCAGCGTATGGATTCGTGCAGTATCACACCGTCGAGGAAGGCCGTAGTGCCCTAGAAAACCTTCAGGGCATGGAAGTCAAAGGACGCCGTATCCGTAAGTGATTATCTAGTTCTCTATCGATCTAGACCTCCTTTTTTTTTTCTTTCTCTTTCATTCAATAGCATGTTACTGACCATGATGTAGATTTGGAAATTTCTCGGCTCCAAGATAAATCCAAGAAAGAGAGGAACCGTAGTCCTGAGCGGGCCCGCGGACGTGAGGGCGGCCGTAGAGGAGAAAAATACCGTGATGATAATCGATCAGCGCGCAATCAGTCGCCTCGTCGTAATGAGTATTATGGCAGGGCCGACAGAGCTGACAGAGCCGACCGGACTGACAGAACCGAGAGCTATGGCCGGGATCGAGGATACTATGACTTGGGCAGAGGCCGTGGCCGCTCCCGATCTCCCAACGGATATACCAGGAACGAAAAAGATTCCTACCGTAGGAGATCACCCAGTCCCTACAACAGATCGCGGCATGAGGCAGAGCTTGATCTACCGCGTCGATATGGCGCAGACGTTCCAGACGTGCAAATCATTATGCAGCCAGATGTCAATCGGGACTTTGGCACTTGGGTCGAGGGCGCCTTTAAAGCCAAAGGCCTGAGAACCAACGTCATGTATCTCCACCCGCGATTTCCGAAGGACCAAGTCATCCAACGACAGGCGGCCGAGGGCGTACATGGAGTTGTAGACTTGGACCTCCGCGCCCAAGGTATGGCGAGGATTCCCGTCCACTCATTCGACCGGTCCGGCGGCATCCACAATGTCCGTTTCGAGCAGTATGTCGACCTGGAACCAAGCACTGCGGCAGAAGTCATCATGCGAGCCAAAACTTCTGCTTCGGGCGCTGCCAACTATGGCCAACCCTATGGAGGCGCCGGTGGATATCCTGCACAGTATGGTGCACAGGCCCCGCAACCTCCTCACGTAGCTGCGTATCCTGGTATGCAGCAGCCCGGTTCGTACCCACCGCAACCTGCACCATCTGCCGCCGACCTCGCGAGTCTCATCGGCCAGGTAGACAACAACACGCTGCAACGGCTCTTGTCCACCATTCAGGCAGGGCCTGCGGGAGTGGTGCCTGGCGGACTCGCACACGGCGGCGCCAAACCCGCGGCGCCAGCAACCAATGCACCCGTCGATATCCAAGCAATCTTGGGGTCTCTCAATGGAGGAGCAGCACCACCGCAGCCACTCCACGCAGGCCATCCTCAGATGCAATACAGCGCGCCATACAATGGCCAGGCGTCCGTGGGCGTCGCGCAGCAGGCGGCGGGCACCGGCGACGCGGCGGCTCAGGTGCAGAATATCATGGCTCAGTTGGCTCGTTATCGACAGTGATGCAGCTTGTGGTTTTCCTCATTTTCTTTTCTAATAACTTGCTTTTGCTGCCGCCTCCTTCCTCTTACTTTCCGGAAGCCGAGGTTACATGAATGATTCTTGACGATGGTGCATTTCAGATTCTGATACCATATGGAGGCCTGGCATGATTGCTTTTTTCACTTGATACGATGGCATTGTGGAGTTTGGCAAGTACGTCCAAGGGAGGATAGATAGACACCGCTGGAGAATGGGCTTGGCATGCCTCATTGGATTTGCTAGCACTTTCATCTGTCGAATTGGTTCTGCGGTTGTGCAAGACCGAAGCACGAACCCTGCAGAGGGTTAATGACCAACCTGTAAAGGGGTATGAAGCCTAGAATAAAACTTTTTGAAGTATCATATTTCGTGCCTCTGAAATGAATGTTGGAACAATAATAAACCTTTATAACCTTGGATGCATCTAATGATTAGGTACCCTTCTCTCTCTCTCTATGTATAAGTATATGCTTCGTCTCTCATCAAGGCATCACCATCCGAAGCTCTCATTGTGCCACCATACTTCACGGCCTTTGAGGACCCACGGCCCTATCCGTTGTCGTACCTCCCTTGACATTTCTTCTGGGCCGCAGACTAGAATGGCGACCCTTTCCTCTACGCCGTGGCGAAACATGTCATCTACGATCTTCTGGATGTTGGGCCGTCTGCTGTTATTGCTCGCGGCAGAGCGCTGTGAGCGAGATCCTCGCGTCATGTTCTGGAGCTCGATGGAGGCATCGCGGGTGCCGTCATTTGCGTTACTGGAGAAGCCGATGTTCTCTGTTAGATAAAGATGGACATTGTCGTCGTCAAGGAGAGGTTTGTCGGAGCCGTTGTCGGCCATGGCCCAGGTGGCGTCGGCGGCGGAGTGGATTGCCCAGACGAATTGGGCGTGGACGGAGGGGAGTTCGCGCTGGAGGGCGTGGTAGAGCGGGAGGGTGAAGGTTGCTCCCACGCCGCCGGCGACGAGGAGGATGCGGGAGGCGCCCCAGGTTAGGAGGTGCTGGAAGTGCTTGCCTATGGCGCCGTGTGGTCCCTCGATGGCGAGGGTGATCTTGTTGTCGTCTGGAGAGGAGGAGGAAGAGGTCGGGGCAGCGAATTGGGAGAGAATGTTGGTCATGGGGCCTGTTCTCCTTCTTGCAACAAGGGTGATGCTCTGGTTGTCCTGGCTGGCGGAAGCAACGGTAAAGGGGTTGAAGAGGAGGTCGAAGGTGAATGATTTGGATGCTGGATATTTGCTGGTTCGGCCTTGAGGGGAAAGACTGAGGTAGATGTGAGAACCCGGCCGAGAGCGGAACTCTTCAATCTTTTTAGAGGACATGGGAGCTGAGATTTTAATGAGGTTTGTGCCGGGGACAGTCTCAAATGTCGAGGCCGTGTGCGTGGTGCCGATTCTGCGATAAGCAATGTCCACGAGGAACACGACGATGCTCTCGGCGGCGTAGAAGCGAGCGGAATGAGCGTGGAAGAAGAGCAGCACCGGGGCAAGCAAGGCAACGGCCAAGTGTGTGACGAAGAATAGGCGGTACGAGTACTGCCTCACGCGGACCAGAGCGGTGGCGATGAGGCCGTCGAAGCCGAGGGCGGCGAGGACGCCGCAGAAGACGACGGGGGCGAAGAAGCGCTTGAGCCAGATGCCGGAGAGGATGAAGAAGACATTGTAGAAGATAATGTGGGTGATGATGAGGGCGTAGATGACGCGGCCGAGGGTGCGGTGGTAGCGGTTGATGTGCTCGTGGGAGGAGCTGAAGGCATAGGCGTAAGGGTTGAGGGCTTTGAGGGCAAGGAGGTATTGGATGGGGAGCTGGGAGATGGCGATGGTGCCGAAGCGTTTTGTGAGGTGGAGGTAGTCTGTTGTTTGAGTTAGTCATGAGTTGGAGTATATATGATGGGTGATGAATGTGAATTGGGTCGAGATGCTGAGATCTCATATGAGATCCGTGGATATTACAAATTCAGCAAACCAGAGAAACAAGACATCACTTTTAAAGACATGAGCTCAGCTTACCTTCTCCCGTTTCCAATACACACAAAAGCAATAGCCAGCCCGTCCAAACAAGCCCCAGCACCCACTCATCTCTCTGCCCCCAACTCACGCCTCCCAGGACAACATCGTCTCCTAGCCACCAAACCACTGCTCTCCATCTCGCCGCCAATGCGCCAATTGCACTGCTGCGCTGAGCTTTGACGGAGGGCGATCCGGGGATGTGAGAGTAGCGGCCTCGATCGCCCCCATCTCGGCCGAGGCGAAGAAGCAGCCTAGCAGCGCGAAGCACGAGGCGGACGAGGATGGCGATTACCGCCGGGGCGAAGGCTGAGAGGTGGGCGATGTGGGCATAGTGGTCGATTGTGTGGCGGCGGACGAGGACGTCTTCCTTGGACAGGGTCAGGAAGTGGTACGGCCAGCTCATAATTTTTTTTATTTTTCTTGTTTTTTTCTTATTTTTTCTTTTTTTAAAGTGAGATTTATGGGGGTTGGATGGGTTGGTAATGACCACTAATACGGAGGATACATGTTATCTTGATGCTATCTTGAGCTATAGCGCTTGCGTGGCGTGGGGGATGCGCCACGGAGAGAAGAGAGATGTGGCTGCTTGGGGGGGATTTGAGCCACACTTGGGTACACTTGCATGCGCAAGCGATTTTTGGGGAGGGGCATCAGTCATCAAGGTACCTACTAAGGTACCATCGCGTGCCACCCCGATTTCTGGTGACGATGTATTCCCTTGTAAGACGGTGTGAAAAGCTTTCGTCTCCTTAATAAGCCTTTTAGAGGCCTGAAAAGCCTTACCAGAGCAGTGACCAGAGGAAATTCCTTTTGGAAATCGTCACCAGAAAACAGCTTGGCGCGCGAATAGGTAGTTTTTGTATACATACCTTAGTAGGTACCCAGTGAGGCAGGCAAACATGTGCGTGGGATGATGAGATGCAGCGTGGCTGTAGATACTTTGCAACAACCCAATTCAATCATATTTAGTCATATGTATCTATGCAAATCCTCCATCCTAGCAGCCCGTCTCAGGATGCATGCAAGTGCAGCATCCCGTCCATCTTACTCAGATGCTACACAGCACACTACCAGGTACCCAGGTACATTCCTAACGTATAACCTTGAAGGTTAACGTGCAAGTACCTTCAATTTCGGTGACTTGCTGACATTGAGCCCTGAGCCAATTCGACCCCTTTGTCACTGCTTCCGAATCTGGCAAGCAGTCTGACAGCAGCAGCAGGCTGACAGCAGCAGTAGGCCAGCCAGAATCTCTGGCATTTGATTTGAGCAATTAATTCCCCAGGGCTTGCCCCCTTGGCGTAATCGGCAGCAGCTGTGCCAATGGCAGGCAAACCAGCGACAAATGACTCTTAGTTGACGGTTTTTGCTGCAACTGGAGACACATGGGAATGACACCAGCTTTAGGTGGCGCCGCATGCTTTGGGCTCCAAGTGCCAGACGCCACGCCAGAAACAGTGCTCGGCCGGTGAATATGCAGGCGATCTTGGTGCCTGGCCTCTTTTTTCAGGGGAGACGTTATCCAGCACCCCAAAATCATTATCCAGCACCCCAACTTTTGGTGGGAAATACCAGAAGATACTTATACGTTAAAGGAAGTTTTAAAGGTTTACGCATAAAAAAAACAGCCCCAGAATTTTTATTTTAAGAATTCAATAGTATAAATATTAAAGAATATCTGCTTCTTTTTTTTTTAAGGAAAAAAACGAAATTTAAAGTAAATTATGATATTTTTAATTTATGAGGAAGTACCTTTGCGTAAGAGATCCTATTGATGTTTTGCTGAGTCATCCGCCCGACAGTACTTTATTCTTCTATGGGCCTGCCATAGTGCGCGCAAGTACCCAGGGTGCTGGATAATGATTTTGGGGTGCTGGATAACGTCTCCCTTTTTCAGCAGTTTTCAGCGCCTTTCAGCGCCCCTCTCAGCACTACAACCTCTATCATAGACGCTAGAATGCGCACCAGCTTCACTAATTCTCACCGCCCTATGCCCCACTGATTCTCCCCGCTATCCGATCTCGCCCGTATACGTCCTCTTGTAGCTTTTTTTTCTCGGGCATTTTTGAAAGTGCTTCGTCCTGGGCGCCACGGAAAATTTAGTCGGCGCATTTTTCCCTCTTGTCATCCTTTTTCTTCTTCTCTTCACCATCTTCCATATCTTTGGCCCTTTCCTCCTCTTCCTTCTCCCCAAAGGCTCTCATCCCTTGGTCAATTGCCCTCTTCATTCATCACACTCTTCGACTCTCATCCCACTATCCACATCCACAATGTCTACCTACGCTCTGTCGACGTCTCACAAGGAGGTTCGTTGGGTGCCTTTTGCCCATTGGGCTCGCCTGCTTGGCTTGATGAAGCTGCTGTACTGACTCGATCCTGCTTTGTAGATGCTTGAGAAGTCTCTTCTCGAGTCTGACCCTGAGGTCGCTGCCATCATGGTACGTTGCCATCATTTACCCCTCCATCGTCTTATCAATTGCCTGGTCCCCTCATCCAGCATCTTCACATGACTCATTCAGCTAATGGAGCTTGCAGAAAGATGAGGTTCAGCGTCAGCGCGAGTCCATTGTTCTCATTGCCTCCGAGAACATCACCTCCCGCGCCGTCTTCGATGCCCTGGGTTCTCCCATGTCCAACAAGTACTCTGAGGGCTACCCCGGCGCTCGTTACTATGGTGGCAACCAGCACATTGACCAGATCGAGCTGCTGTGCCAGCGCCGTGCTCTCGAGGCCTTCCACCTCGACTCTGAGAAGTGGGGTGTCAATGTCCAGTGCCTCAGCGGCAGCCCTGCCAACCTCCAGGTCTACCAGGCTATCATGCCTCCCCACGGCCGTCTCATGGGTCTCGACCTCCCCCACGGTGGCCACTTGAGCCACGGTTACCAGACTCCCCAGCGAAAGTAAGCTATAGAACGAGCAATGGAACCGTCTTGGAAGAAAGCTTTTGACTAACAGTGAATTGCAGGATCTCCGCTGTCTCTACCTACTTTGAGACCATGCCCTACCGTGTCAACCTCGAGACTGGCATCATCGACTATGACCAGCTCCAGCAGAACGCCATCCTGTACCGCCCCAAGGTCCTTGTTGCCGGTACTTCCGCCTACTGCCGTCTGATTGACTACGAGCGCATGCGCAAGATTGCCGACTCTGTCGGTGCTTACCTCGTTGTCGATATGGCCCACATCTCCGGTCTCATTGCCGCTGAGGCCATCCCCTCCCCCTTCAAGTGGGCTGACATTGTCACCACCACCACCCACAAGTCCCTCCGTGGCCCTCGTGGTGCCATGATCTTCTTCCGCAAGGGTGTCCGCTCCGTCGACGCCAAGACCGGCAAGGAGACCCTCTACAACCTGGAGGACCCCATCAACTTCTCCGTCTTCCCCGGTCACCAGGGTGGCCCCCACAACCACACCATCACCGCTTTGGCTGTTGCCCTCAAGCAGGCTCAGACCCCCGAGTTCAAGGCCTACCAGGAGAAGGTTGTCTCCAACGCCAAGACTCTCGAGGTCAAGTTCAAGGAGCTCGGCCACAAGCTCGTTGCTGATGGAACTGACAGCCACATGGTCCTCCTCGACCTTCGTCAGTTCCACCTTGACGGTGCCCGTGTTGAGGCTGTTCTCGAGCAGATCAACATTGCTTGCAACAAGAACGCTATCCCCGGAGACAAGAGCGCCTTGACCCCTTGCGGTATCCGCATTGGTACTCCTGCCATGACCAGCCGTGGTTTCGGAGAGAAGGACTTTGAGCGTGTTGCCCTCTACATCGACCAGGCCATCAAGCTCTGCGTCGAGACTCAGGCTTCCCTGCCCAAGGCCGCCAACAAGCTCAAGGACTTCAAGGCCGAGGTTGCCTCTGGCAAGATCGAGAAGATCAACGAGCTCCAGAAGGAGATTGCTGCTTGGGCCAGCAGCTTCCCTCTTCCCGTTGAGGGCTGGCGCCTGGATGCTGGCATCTAAGTGCAAGATGCTGCAGAAAACAAAAATATTTTCTTTTATTCATATACCAAAATAGTTTAAAAACCGTGGAGAATCAAAAAAAGATGAAAGTCCACCGAGGGGGCATTTAACATAGGATGGGACAAGAGCCACAAAATGGGCGAAAGGTTCAACAACTTTGCAATTTTAGTTTTTTTCATGAGGTCTGGCGCATGCGATTCTTTTCCATTTCAACCGGAAGTGAGTGGGAGGAGTTTTGACTGGGTATATTTTGGGGGATTGAGGCATACAACCTTTTTTGTCATTGGGTGTGTCCGTCCTGTCCTGCTTCAACAAGTAGGCGAGCTTAGTAAGAGAAAATCATTATTCTCCGAACCAATTTGTATGCCTAGTGATGTTTTATGTGTTCCACGATGGTGATGTTTATGTAGTTCACGGTATATTTGCCCATGGATGGCACTACACATTCACTTGCTACCCATATGTTTACTGGCGAGTTTCATGCCAAACAAGCTCATTAAAGGCTGTGTATTGCCTATCACCTAGCATTCTTCCCTAGCTCGTTTTCCCGCGCCCGCCACCCAACCCCATCCGCCTTATTTGTCCTTGCATTCAAACCATCCGTTCGTCGTCCATTGCCTTCAACCGAAGAATCAGGTATAGCACGAACCATAAAAACGGGACAAGAAGAGGGAAGAAAAAAAGAAAACAATGTGAAAGAAAGAAAAAGAAGAAAAAAGGCAAGCAAACAAATCAATTGACCAAGGCTCTTCATCTAAGCCACCAAGATCAACCATGGCCACGCAGCCGAAATCTCATAATAGAATTCGATAATCTAGAAATCGGGTACCAGAAAGGACAGTTTAACCACAAACCGACAAGCAAAAAGAAAAAAAGTAAGAGGAAAATAGGTTAGAAAAGGAAAGAAGGAGAAAAAGAAGAGCACACCCGCCCCAGTGGGAAAACCAATCTTTGCCGCCTCATTGCATCAAATCATCCACACGTCTCTCCTGTTCTTAATTGTTTTTGTGGCTGGTTTTTTCATGACCATGGCAGATGGCCGCCTCTTTTTTTTTTTTTTTTGGTTGGAACTCAATGCACAAACTGAAAATGTAGCGAGTCTTTTTTTGGGTGGGAGATTTAGTCCGATTTCGGGGTTTTCATTCTTTTCGTCTTGCTGCAAATAAACCACCAAATTGTTCGCAATCTTCGTAATAGCCCTCTACTTCGTTGAGAGCAAGGGCATTTTGTTTCCATAATCATATCCTATAAAACGCCGCACAAAAGTTCCAAGGTCGGCCAATTCGGAGGAAAAGACATGTCAAGAGCTGAAAGGGGTAATAGAACGAACAATAAAGAAAAGGCCGGTCCGGTCCCTGCCCCAGGTCCGAAAAGGGGTATAGTGGGGGTGAGGGTAGAAATCATTAGAAGTCGAGAAGCATTAGAGCATCAGATATACATTTAGTAGCGAAAAGAGGTGGCTGGCCGGAATGCTGGTGGATGCAGGCATAGTGGCTGGGCCGATATAGATGGGGTTTTGTGTTTTGCACCGAATTCGCTATTAGGTGCATCGTATATGTACAGTATTGATAAGAGGAAGCTGAGAGGTTATACGTTCCGAGTTGCCGAAAACCCAAATGTTTGCCGTTGTTACTGAGCGTTGCTATTGAGCAATGCTCTCTGGACTCATCATGCCAGTTGTGTCGTCCTTGTCAGTTTGGCTCATGCCCCCCTGACTCTGCATGCTGTCCGTCCGCTCCATGCTTGGTGCTAGTGCTAAGAGCGCAGGATTGGGAACAGCACCATTCGGTAGAGGCGTGGTCATTTTCTTCGCAGCCGCTGCGTTTGCTGCTCCCGCCTTCTGGGGGGATGCATTCAATCGAGCCTCAGCCGCAGCGGCCTCCAGCTTCTTCTTCTTCTTAGCGAGTGCCAACTGCTCCTTGGGTGGACGTTTCTGGGCGGAAATGATTTTACCGCTGGCACCAAGACGAGGGCGCGGTTTGCGTTGCTTGGTCGGCAAGTCTTCATCCTCAACCAGTGGTGAATCGCCATTAGCGTGAAGTTTGGCAAGGAAGAAGTTCTTAACCAGGCCAACCTGGTGCTGGATGTTCTCCTTGGTGACAGGCTCGGAGATGGAAAGCGGCTCGAATATTTCACTGCTCGACCCGCCAGAGTTTTGTGTTTGCATCTGGTACTGGCTGCGCACTCTGCTCTGTAGCAAATGGAAGGGCACGGAAACAAAGTCAAGACCCATTTCCTTGTCCAGTCCGAGAGCCCGGAAGCCGAAGAAATCTTCTCCAAGATCCTCAGCGAAATCTCCGCTGGTGAACTGATCACTGCCATCGTTGAAGGCGCCAGCTCCGTCTTCGCCAGCTTCTGCCGAGAGAGCGGGGCGAAGCAGGTCTGCCAGATGAGACTTCATTCTGTCGTGCAGAGCACCTAATCTGCTGCTCAATCTATCCACGTCATCTTTGACGTAGCTTTCCAAAGTTGCAATGTCATGACCGTTCTCCTCCAGCGTATGGAGGATCACCTCTTCTGGTGTAAAGCGCGCCTGCAGCATCGTTTCGCCACCAACCTGGACTGTTTTCTTTTCAGCCTCACGATAGATGTTGAACGTTCTGATTAGCTTCTGAAAATAGTCTGATGCGATCCCTGTAAAGGTATCTATAGCGGATGGCTGTAGCTCCTCGAACCCCGTGGTGTAGAGAATCTTCGCAATGGAGCGCTTTAAAGCATTCTGGCACGTCTCAGCTGCCATTACCGGGCCATCATCTGCAATGAAATGCGGCTCAATATCCAGCTCCCTGAAGGGTTCCGAGTTTGACTTTGGAAATTGATTCGTATAGACCTTTAATGAACTGTAAGCTTGTAATCACCCTAAAAAGAAGAAATTCTACGAGCGGAGCTCTTCTTACCTGGGATTGGACCTGCATCTGCTTGATGACAGAAATCTTCATAGCCAGCTTTCTTGTTTCTTGTATCTGGTGGATATTTTCGTCCATCTTCTTGGTCAATTTACTTTGTGATGCAACAAATGAGCCGGGTGACACAAGCCGAAGAAATTCTTCATGCTGGTTGATAACTTGGCCATCGCCATCTTCGACCCATTGCAGCTTTGATGGGATATCTGGAATATTACTCAGAGGGGTATAATAGTCAGGAATTACTTGCTCCTTTTCCTCTTCGATGCCCTCAGCCAACGTCTCAGGTGCTTTGCTTCCCGCGGCCTTGGCAGTAGTTGCGGAAGTATCGAATTCGGCGCTGTTGGTCAGCTCGGCCTCTTTTTGGCGAGCCAGGAATCTTCGTATTCCTGCCTTGCTTCTGAGTAAGGCGGGAGCGTCTGTGCTAAGCTTGTTGTCCTTGAAAAGCAGAAACCGTTCCTTGGCAGTCAGAGCTCGGTCTTTCTTTGTGCTTTGCTTCCATATCTTATACTCCTCATCTTCGTAAGCCTGCTCAGCAGCTTGGCCAAAGGCCTGGTTCAGACTCATTCCATTGATGCTAGGACCGTCAATATCCATGGCATCAGCGTTGCTTGTAATTCCAGACGGGCCATTGGCAGCACCAGGTGTAATGGAACCACCAATCGGAGGTGTGGCAAAGCCATTGCTTCCATCCATTTCTGAGCCTTCGCGGCCAAGCTTGCCAAGCAATCCGTTTACTTGTAAGATTGGCTTCTGGTCAACCACGGGAGTATCTTCCTTTGGATCGTTAGGGGCCTTCCTGGACTTATTGGCTCCCTTGGTAGTGGCCTTGCGACCACGAGAAGACATGATGGGCTCATCATCAGAGTCCTCACCACCGTCATCTTCGCCGCCGTTTTGCTTCCTTCGTTCTTCAGCTTCAACTTCGGCACGCGATCGGATGGTGAGATCCGGAATAAGGGGTATCAATTTCTCGGCTTCCTTCCGCATGCCATTTGCCATTCGGCGGAGGGGATGATTCATGTCTTGATTATACTTGAGGCAGTTGTCCCAAATAAGATTAAGATCGACCACAAATTCCGTCTTGGATTTGTACGTCAGCGACTTTAACTTTTTGGTCATTGTGCCCAGATCCATCGGGTTTTTGATAACTAAAGCAAGATTAGTAAAGACACACGCCCGAGGGCGAAATTTGGAGTCTGCCCATACAATTATAATAATCAGGAGCGTCTCTCTTGTTGACACGGGTGAGAAACGGCGTTGAATACTCCGTATGCGCCTTCAGCTCTGTCAAAACCTTTTCTAGGGCTTCGTAAAGCTCTTCCTGGTTGACATTTTCTTCGCTTGCCCACTTGCTGCGGTTTTTCCGCACTTCGTTCATCAAGAGCCTAAGCTCGGCATCGGAAGCTTTTACCTGATCTCTCTTCATATCTATCCTTGCAATGAGATGTTTGAGGGTGAGACTGGACGCGCCAAGATTCGCGCTGCTAAGAGAGCCTTGATTCGCAGCTTGTGACCCAGTCGCGCCTGTGCTGTGATTATTCTCCATTTCTGCCTGGAGCTGCTTCTCGGAATCCTCTAGTTGCTGCTGCTCAAGCATTGCTGTTCGGTCGTTCTCTAGTGTATATATAATCGTATGGAAGCTTCGCCGAGCGGCGGCTTCTGTTGCCATCCTCACATCTTCAAGCTGCTTGATGGCATCATCTTCAGGCTTCCCCTTGGTCTGCGACCCATCCTGGGATCTCGCTTTATCTGCTATTCTGCTGGGAGAAGTGACCGACTGAACCGGAGAACTGCCGGATTTGGACGGCGATAATAGCGAGTTGGAAGCAACAGCCGCACCCTGAGGTTTGGCCGTGGCAGACGGGATATCCTCGTCGTCTTCGTCCTCATCATCATCGTCATAATCATCTTCGTCTATTGTACGTTTCGCCTTCTTTAGTGGCGGCTCTTTAATGGGCTCGTGGTCGGTGGTTGGGGGGAGGGTAACGGCAGGGGTGGGGGGATAGCGTCGGAGAGCCTCGATCGCGTCCAAGTTATAGGATCCATCGTCGGCAAAGAGCAGAGCGATCTTTTCCTCTGATTTTTGAAACAAGTCTGCGAAATGGGCGCGTCGCCTCTCGTCTTCGATATCAAGGGTTGCCTCAGGCATCAACACCAGCGAAGTGTCGACTGGGGTCGCGATACGCGCCAACCCATCGTCAACAATCTGCAAACTTCTGCTGCTGTTGGAGTGATGCAATCCTGGCGGCGGCCAGGCTGCCTGACCATTTGGAAGTGTCATATTGGGCCCCGGGCGATGGAAGCGACAGCAGGGCCCCTTTCGCCATGCGCCAACAAATGCGCTCGCGTGCGGCCGGACCGGGAGCGAATGAGGAACTCAAGACGACATGGGACAAAGGAGCGGCATCGACAGAGATGGCAGCCAGAAAATCGCGACAAACGGAGATGACTTGGCCGAGTTTCGATGGATCGCGATCGCCTGGTTTGTCTGCGGATCGAGAGGTGAGGTTGAGGATTTGGGAGGCTTGTACGTATGGGGAACCCTTCCCCAAAGCGGAGACTTTGCACTGGGTCACTGTTCGGCGGCAGCTGGGCCGGTACCAGCTCGCTATGGGGCGCTTTACCGGCGTCTTGGAGCAGGGCGACGCAGGAGGAGATGCTGCATGGAAATATCGATAAGGCCTGCTTTGCTTTGACAGGCTCTATGCATGCGGCTGCAGTGATTTCTCGCTGGTAATTGGGCCTACGTTGTGCGTGTACATGTCACGGATAGAGGCATTAGCATGACAAAGTACTTGTACTCGTACTGTGCCTTGTGTGCATTATGTCCTTGCCTTAGTAAGGCGCTGCAGAAAGGGACTGGCCTTTTTTTTTTTTTTTTCTGAGATCAGCTTCAATTACACGTGAGACTACACGTGATATTTACCTGCTCACGTTGACAGATTAACCCGACAGAATGATAGAATGTAGAGACCACGCCGAAGAGGCCAGGCAGTAGAAAACACAGGTTGTTGGTAGATTTACTTTGAATATTCCCTTTGTGCGCTTGAAGAGAGATTGATGCATTAGCTATGCTAGACATAGCAAATTCGTACCCGAGGGTGAACCGTGCCCACTCAGGTGTTCCATTTGTTTAGGTGGTCGTCCAGCTACTGTAAGCTGGCACCACTTGCGACTGAGTCGGCACGTATTCGGCTGCGCCACAGCTTCTCCAGCTCAAGACAAGCTTCGTTGCATCGCACGCCGCTTGCATGCAAATTCTGGGTATTGCATCTGGTCGTTTCGTCTAGAGAGCTTTGCTGCTCTCCAGGCCTTCATACAGCTCAAGCCTTTGCACATTTAGAGCCGCCTACTCGACTTCCCCGACCTAGCCATGCGGATAAGATTGCCCTTTGCAGGTGCGTACGTCATTAGCCCAGGCCGCACAACATCACCGAAACCCCGTCCCTTGCATCCTGCGAATAGCATGCGCGCCGGCCTTGTGAATCGACTGGAAGATGCTAATGTTGGTTTCAAGGTGCTTTCCTGTTCCTGCTGCTACTAGCGGGCTACGCCGGACTATCGTCTATACAGCTCGGCGCTTATGTCAACGACAAAGTCCTTCACTTCGTAACGTTCTTCCTCCTGACGGTCGTATTCTACTGGGTCGTTGATACCAATCGCCGACGAACCTTGCATATGACCCTGGTTGTCTGTACTCTCATCCTTGGCGTCGGATCCGAATTCCTACAGAGTTTCCTTCCCAACAATCGAGATTTCGACATCTACGATATAGTAGCAAACATCGTTGGTAGTTTACTTGGACTTGGCATCTGCGCATGGTATCACAGGCGTATGCTTGAAAGGAAACGCCAGCGCAAGCATTATGACGCTGTCCCGGGTGAGGACACTGAAGATGTAGAGTTGGGGCAAGGGCAGGAGTCCGGAATCACAGACTCCTCGAGTCGAGGCAGGACTCTCGAAGAGGAAGTCGATAACTGGGATGAAAACGCCGAAGACAACTGGGACGAAGATAACGCATCGATTCCCGACATGCCATCACCTGCAATCGCCAAAGAAACAGATGTAGCTGATGCTCGGGAAGCTAAGAAACGAACAGACTAAAATGTTTTGGCTTAGTATCTGGAGTTTAGGATCGATCTAGGGGATTTCCATGTCTCTACGCGAGTATGATCACGGGATAGGACTGCGGGCGTTTCATGTCAAAATTGTGTCATCTGGGCACGACGGTATGAATAGGAGGGTAGACGATGTATATGTGCTCATGCCGCTTAGTTATATGTCTTTTGAACTTGGGGGGATAAAACGCCATCTTCAGCTTCATATGTTTTCACAAGAATACAGAATAAAAAGTTTGTTTACCGATCAAGCACATTCTGCGTATGAAAAGAGTAATAGCAAAGCTCATTAGCAGGTTTTCCCCTACAGAACAACAATGACCCAGCATTTTGAGAAATAGGATTCACGCTATGTAGGTATGAACCGAAGACTCCTTGACAATTTATTGCACACACTAGATAGGAGCCAATGATCAAGTCACAAATATGTTCTAGTTCTATAAAAATCCATTCTGATTAATTCATCATCCCCGACAAGACAGCATAACGACCCCTTTGTAAAACATCTTGGTTATGGGCTGGCATATGAACGCTTACCCTGTACTCAGAACCTGCCTAAAGTATCCGTGGTATTATTCTTGTAAAGGAACCCCTCCATTTGCCCCTCACCTCACCGAAGGTGAGGTACCCACTATTATTCCTGCGAATTGTCTCCAGACGGCATGACCTCTGGAGTCCTGTCCAAAATCTCCAATTCTATGCGCTGAGAGACGCACTGCAGCAAAGATGGCGAGCTCAGAAAAACAGCCAGTCGTAAGGCAAGTGCAGCGGCGGGAAAATACTGGTTTTGATCTGCGAAGCGTGCTAACAAAGCTGGGTGCAGTGGTAAAGATGATACTCCGACCAATCCAAGGGGCATTCCGTACGCTCCCTTCGTCGACAAGGTCGAGGACTACGTTTCAACTCGGGACGATGTCGAACCGACGCTTCGAAAGTTTCAAGAAATGATCTCGTGAGCCGCGACAAATTGGACCGTTGCCATGGCAAAAGGGCTAATGAGCCCGTGGTAGGAAGTATCAGTTCATGGAGCTGAACCTGCAGCGTCGTATGACGGGGCTGAGGGAGAAGATTCCTGATATCCAAAAGACATTGGACACAGTGCAGTTTCTGAAGCTGCGGAAGGTTCGACTGTACAAACCGATTTCGAAAAATGCACCCTGTTCACGCCTGAATTTAGGAGGAGACCGATCCCATCGAGACCACCTTTGAGCTTAACGATACTTTATACGCCAGAGCAAACATCCCTCCTACTGAGGAAGTGTACATTTGGCTAGGGGTATGATGGGAGTGCTGGGAAAATAGGAATGAGGGCTGTCGAGCTGACAGTACTACAGGCCAATGTCATGTTGTCTTACCCAGTCGATGAAGCAGAGACGTTATTAACCTCCAAATTGTCAGCGGCTAAAACAAGTCTGTCAAACTGCGAGGAAGACTTGGACTTCCTCCGCGAGCAGATTACCGTGAGTACCCTCCTGGCCTTTGAGAAGCTGGTCTGCTGGCTGGGTTGCTGACAATGAATCTAGACCATGGAGGTTGCGACTGCAAGGGTTTACAACTGGGAGGTGGTGCAAAAGAGGAAAGAAAAGGTAGAGGAAGAAGCAGAGAAGAAGAAGCTGAAGGACAGCGATGCGTAATAGACACTTTGGAAAGGTTTCAACTTTTCTTTTTGGCTGGCCACGAAGAGCTCTATTCCAACATGTGACTTTTATATACTGCAAAAACGTACTTCGGCGTTTTTTCTATTTTATATGACGATTTCTTGAGATTACATGAAATTGGATCATTTTCCAGGGATAAAAGAATCGAGTGCAAGTCACCTCATGAGGCATGATGGATGTTTACCTGCATTGACTTGGTCAGACGAGGTACTGGCAGGCGCTAATACGGGCAATGGCGCTGAAACAGGTGTTCCGTTGTAGTATTAGAAGTGACCCGCTTTTGGGCACGCCCCGATTGTTGCATGGCATGCCGAATTTGAACTTTTGGAGACTCGCGACAACACTTGAGCTATTCTTCCAACCGCCCAATTTTCACGACAAAGGCCTCTTCAACGGACCCTTGCTGGCCGTGTTGGAGACATGAGGAGGAATGCTCAGAAATGCAACACGGGAGTTGGAGCAAAGGCGGCGGGTGCCGCGCCAACTGTTCCATCCATCTTTGGTAGGTACCCTTGGATTTCAACGAGCTGGACTTTGGCATCTCATATTCGCCTTTTTGCAGATGGTCCATGGATCGCCGTCGGAACTCTATAGCCGCCGGGCATTCGCATCGCAAGCCGCCATTGCTATTGGGCGCGAGACTGCAAAGATTTCCAGGTTTGATCAAGACGACCGTATTTTCGAAGCGCAATCCGCTCGACAAGTCCCACGAGCCACGGCACCGACGGGCTTTTACAGACACATACCTCAATCCCTCACACACAAATACGAAAACCATCCAACTATCCGATATGAGTTTCCTACAGATGGTTCCACACGACATGGGCGTCATAGAGACGCCCATGCCCACCCCACCGATCCTGACGCAGCTCAAGGCTCTCTAGATGTATCGAAGCGGCCCTCTCCTTCACGCCGCCGTCGCAGAGTTGGGCATTCTTCTGTGCCATCCACATCATGGCGTTATAAATCTCCCAGTTTCTTACTGCAGCGGGTACTGGGAGCCAATGAACATGACCAGGATTGGAGGATACAAGCTGCAGCGAGTCGCAGCGCTCGTCTTCCAGTAGTCCTGCTGCAGATGATGATTCGCAAAGTTGCTTCTCAAGATCCCCGTCAGAACGAGCTTCTAGATCTACTTCCATCCTCTCAGGAATGGGAAAAGGCAATGGATATCGCGCGGCGAAATGGCCATTCATATACGGATTTGGCCTATTATCTGTATATTCTCGAAGGCAAGACAGATGACGTACGCTGTGAAAGGTTCCTCGAGCGCGATTCGCATAAGCCGCCATTTATTTTACACTTCCTTCTGAGGCCGTCATCCAAGTTCACCAGTCTCGAAACACTCAATCGTCTCATCGCCTATTGCCGCTCTTCATATTTGGCGGCGATGAGAAATGAACCGGATAAATCAAGTGACCAGGTCAAGAGACGACAGCGGGCGTATGGTTCCGCGAGCTTCAATTTCGTCATGTCCCTTCTTGCGCACCATTGCATTCGGCTTGACGCCAGACACACGGTTAAACTCGGAGAACTGGCAGTCGAATATATCGAGACAATGGCGGAATCATCCCTGCCTCAGGAAGAAATTTATCAAGCTCAATGCTCAGTGTTTAACCACGGCCTTCGGCTTTTCGGTTCAGACTATCGCATGCATTCGATTCAGCACTCATCGCCAAATTCATTCTTTTGGGAAGCACAGAGAATTCTTCTTGCTGTATCTTCTCGATTGAAGCGGCAACTGCTTGTAGAGGTTGAAGGTTTTCGAGCAATCAGACAGGTTTTGGCAGGCATGTCCAAGAATCAAGTCGAGATACACAGTTCTGTTAGACACGCGCCTACATGGCCCCCATATTTACAACCTGGGGACGGCATGGACGAAGAGATGGACCCCGAAGACAGCTGGAGCCGGTCGGTACGAGCGGGAGTGTTGATGCAGGAGGCCGGTTTCGCAAAAAATGAGCACGACGATGCTGTCGATATTCTGCAGGGTATGTCTCCAGATGGAACACCCACCATCCAGCAACGAGTGTCGCTAGTGCGGCATCGAAAGGTAGGGCTATGGGAGGCTTCCATTAGAGCTACGCGCAATGCACAGGAGGCTTGGGAGAGGTTCCAGAACCCACCAAAAGCAGGGCTTGAACTCGGCTTAGCCGAGTATACCGCGATGTTTGAAAAGTTGACGATGAGAGAGGCCGACGAACACACCAGAGCCCTCCCTGGTGACAGAGCCTTGAATTTCCCTACTCCACAGGAGCCCAATCTCAGCGAATTTGAAAAGGCTCGCATTCGCCCGCCAAGTATCTCCCAGCTCTATGAGAGGATGCGGCTGGATGGTATCCGCCCAAGTGGCAGCTGCCTTGCAATCCTGGTCGCCAACACTGAATCAATGGAAATGGCGCGGAAATATCTACACGACTTTGACGAAACTGGTGCTCTGTATCGTCTCATGTCCCAAGAGATGGATGTGCAAGCTCTAAAGAAGGTGCCCATAAGCCTCATCTCAGCCTATGTTCAAGTGATGACACGACAAGAGGGTAAACGAGCCAGAAAATACATGATACGGGCTATTGAACTGGCGGAGCAGCGGTTGGGATCTGACCAGACTCAGTGGTCTAATTTCATCTGGGGCACAATTCTAAAAAACCTGTCACAGCACCACCACGGCCTAAGGATAGTTGTTTATCAGCAACTCAAGCTATCTCTACATGTCATGCAGAAACTCGACTGGCCTTGTGGACCTACACTCCCCGCATTTATCCAGTTCAGTAAGACTCTGCGAAAGATTGCAAAGCGCGAACTTGGGCAGCTTTTCACCGAATTGGAATCGGATTCGTCGACAGCCGAAAACCACGCGCTGTGGGCCTTGTACGACGAGAAATCTAGGCACAGGGACGCTATGCAATGGGATACTTTCGATAATAGACCGGGAGCGCTGGGTGTGTTTCGCCTCTTCCGATCTTCCGCTTTGCGGATGAATGAGCTGTTTGACAAACTTGTTTCACATGAAAGAGAGAGCCGGCGACTACTGGGTACAACGAAAGTGGCGCCATTGGACGAGATGATGTGGCGAAGAGACCCTGCTCGAAGCGAGCATGCCTACGATTATATGATATCCTTGGCATACTTGGGCGAGTTTCAGCAGATGGCCAACTTGCTGAAGTGGTTAATCAACATGTGGGGGCAGCCTGACGTGGTCCACGCATTGTCGGAGCTGGACGAGCCGCCGCCGTTTGCCGACTTTTTGAAGACTCTCTGCGCATTTCGACTCTTGGCCGAGCCGATGCTCGAGCCACAAGTGGTGGATTCTTTACGGGAAGCAATTGGCGCGGCTGGACTGAACTGGACATGGCCTGACGAAGAGACTGTGGAGGCATACGTCCATATGCAAGAGGATGAATCTATTCATATTTTGGCGCGCGTGCTAGAGCGGGTGCGCCTGTCGTGGACGGATATGAGTAGGGATGCCGTGGTGGAGCGTGAGAGTGAATGGAGAAACGACATATAAGCCGGACCCGGGAATCTACATGTAAGCAATTTTTGAAACAGGGAGCATGGTATTGGGGCGTTTTCAAGGAGGAATCAGCTTTGACGACTGTATATGAAGCTAGCACTCTATGATTTGTATATATTCCTGCTTAGATAGGTGGGAACCAGGGCAGCCGGGGCCTGTGAAGAACCTGGTGAATAGAAGGTAGAATTCACACTACTCACATATGAGGCTAGATATTGTATCGTACCTTGGTGATGCATGCGGGAACCCTAAAGTGGATGTATTAATAAACTCGTGTACTACAAGAGTTGACCGCTTGGTGCTACCAGGTACTACCAGGTACTACCAGGTAGGTAATTTCTGGTGCTTCTATTCTGAGGTTGCGCAGGGCCGAGCGGCTATCGCAGTCTCATCTTAAAATCTAGAGTGCAGGGATCGAATGGGCTTCCGATTGGCGCACATCTCCCGACGGACTAAGAGCACAGGGCTGGAACCTGGGTGGTACAAATGACCTTGTTTAGATGTAATACAAGGAAATGCACAAACAAGAGAGAGGAGAAGAGACGAAATTTGTGTAGAGGCTTGATCTGATTGGAGAGAATTGAAATGGGTTGTTAGTCTGAGGCTTGATTGTTCTGAG
Source organism: Trichoderma virens Gv29-8 (assembly GCF_000170995.1). Classification (NCBI taxonomy): domain Eukaryota; kingdom Fungi; phylum Ascomycota; class Sordariomycetes; order Hypocreales; family Hypocreaceae; genus Trichoderma; species Trichoderma virens. The sequence continues at coordinate 1,117,608 of NW_014013744.1, forward strand.
CAGGCAAACAGCACGTGTTCTCTGTAGGCCTTTGACATGGACGCCTTAAAGCCACGCCTTGAAGTCACGCCATCATCACGGAATGGACATCCGAGCAGAATCAAAGACACGCCAAAAAGAGCAAATGAGAAATGAAGACGGAAACCAGGCTGCGAATCAACTGTCCTCACCACCAACACAACACGAAACAAGCCAAAACAAGCCCAGACAAGCCCAAACAAGCCCGCTACTAGACAGAAAAGGAATCCAATGCCAGTTGAGGCAAAGACCCAAGGCCAGCCCAGCGACTGGCGCTTAATCCACAGCCGTTGCAGCCTCCCCTGGTGCTGAGCCACAGGTGGCAGCGGTGGGGCGGCGCTGATAGGCCAGCACGCCTCGGCGCCTCAGACAGCGGCTGCACAGCAACTCGAGCAGTTGCATCCAATATTTGCCTGGCCGGCCTGCGGTGACCAACCGCGCGGATGCGGCCGGACGCTCTCAGACGAGCAAACGGTGCGGTGCGTTTGGGGCGAGGCGGGAGGCTGCAGCGGAGGATCCTGGTTCAGCAGGTTTTTTTTACGAGGGTTTTGGTGCTGGGACTGGGATTTGGGAGAGCAAAGGCCGTCGAATCATGCGCGTCTATCGTTTGAGGCGGAAACGCCTCGATGGGGTCTCTTTGTCTCTTTTCTTTGTTTGCGGCGGATACATAATGCTCAGGACGATCCTTACCCAATGCTTCTTCTTCTTGGTTCCCGATCTGATGATTAACGTTGCATGTTGTGTCTCTTGTGTGTGTTTCTGGTGCTCTGGTTGACCTGGGTTCCTTTTTCCCCCACCACTTCCCTCATTCTCTGACTGTCGTCTCTTTTCTTCATTCTTTTCCTTTCTCCATTCTTTTCCTCTTTTTGAGTTCCCCCCATTTCCTTTTTTTTTTGTCTGTTGATCACGTTCACTTGCGGTTGTACACTGCTTTGCTCGAGTTACCACACTCCTTCTCCGCGTCTGTTCATTCACTGCTACTGGGGTTTTCGGTCTGCGTCTCTCTAATAACCTTTCCCTTTACATCATCTCCCTCTCTCTATTTTTTCCCCTTTCTTTTTATAATCTTCGTCTGTTGAACCATCTTATTCGTTCTCTGTCGGGTTCATTGTGTGACAAACTGTGCACAGCAATTTCTTTGTGTGTTGAACACGCATAATTGCTATCAAACCTCGTTCACTACCAGTTGCTCAGTTCTTGGTATAACAAAAAGCATCGATTGCTGATCTTTACTATATCTGAATATTCCCCTTGTTGTCTTTTCTGCATTTCGTCACTGTGTGATCACCCTCCAAAAGATTTTCATAATGCGTTACGATATTCTCTTCAGGGCCTCGCTGGGCATGTTCCTGGCAGCTCAGCCTGCAGAGGCTGGTCCATTGCCACGCTTGAGCGCCAGAATGTAAGTCTTTTCTGTGTCATATGTCTCGACATTTATATCTTGCTAACACTCTTCTTTGTTGTGCAGGCCCAAAGTTGAGCGAGCCGAAACAACCGCCGTGTTTCAAACGTCTGCACTTCCTAATGCCCCTGTGTAAGTCACTCTGAACTGACAAGATCCGGAAAGAAAAGGCAAGGAGACACATGTCTAACATACTTCATCACAGGACTTCTGCCGAACCCGCCGCCTCATCAGCCGAAACTCCTCGTCCCATCTTCCAAACCTTGACGGGCTCGACGGTGGATATTCCCGACTCTCTCATTTCTAGTACCCCTTCTCAGGTTCAGAGCCAAGCTCCAGTCACCTCCTCGGCTGCAGGAATCACGCTCATCCCAATCGTGGACTCGTCAACTACTGTAAACGTTGGATCGAGTGCCCCAGCTGAGAGCAGCATCGCAACTTCGGCTCCGGTGGCCGCACCAACTACGTCAAGCAGTGCTGTTGAGACTTCTATCAAGACTTCCGTTCCAACTACAGCCAGCACTGCCGTTGACACCTTTATTACGAGTGCTCTTCCTACTACTTCCACTGGCCTTGCCATTCCAAGTACCACTAGCCATGCGGCAGACGAGTCCACGACGATTGCGTTGCCAGATGATAGGTCAACCACTACTGTCATTCCAGTCGGATCTAGCACAGTCGCTGGCACTTCTACCACGATTGCTACCTCAGTCACGACTCACAGCACCTCTGTGGGAGGAACAACAACATCTGTGGGAGAAGCAACAACATCTGTGGGAGAAACAACAACTTCCGTGGGAGGAACAACAACCTCTGTGGGCGAAACAACCACCTCTATTGGAGGTACTACAACCTCTACTGGAGGTACTACAACCTCTACTGGAGGTACTACAACCTCTACTGGAGGTACTACAACCTCTACTGGAGGTACTACAACCTCTTTGGGAACGCATTCGTCGTCAGAGGCAGTTTTTCAGACAACATCCATCAGTGCTTCAACCACTGGAGCTGGCGCTTCAAGCTCCTCTACAGTAAATACACAGTCCCAGACGGTGACAACCGGGGCCAAAGACTCTACAACTGCACCTCTGACAACAAATACTGCAGCTTCTTCAGGTAGTACTGAGACTTCGGCCAACACAAACACTGCGCCTGCTACTGAGCCTTCAAAAACGGCACCTCAGACTCAGACGACCGCCACTGGCTCCGAGACTAAGGCTCCAACCACACAGACGAGTGTTACCAGTCAAACAGAGCTGAGCTCAAGTGTTGGCAGCACGACGGCGCCATCTGACTCTTCTACTACAGAAGCCACTTCGGCGTCACAGACCCGGGCCCCAAGCACCATTGCTACCGAGTTTACTACAAGCTCAATCCCTTCGAGCTCAGTAGTGGTCTCTACAAGTCTGATTCAGCCTCACTCTACCACCAGTGCCGTCCCTACGTCCACTGGAGGAAGTAGCCTGACTTCAAGTGCTACCAACCCTGGAACTACCCTCACGGCGTCTGAGGCCACATCATCTGAGACCACATCTTCTTCTGGGTCGCCAACAAGCACAGCTTCAACCACAGAAGTTGGCACAACTCATGATGTAGCGTCCAGTTCCACGTCAATCCCGTCTTCCGCTGCCACCACTGCTACCAGCGAAGCACTATTCTTGACTTCGACAGTCCCAGCCGAAGCCACGGCGCCCCCAACCTCTGCAACCTCCACAGCCTTGCAACCTTCGAGCTCAACGACGTCTGAGGCTAGCACTTCAAGCCAGGCTGCCACTGAACCAAGTTCGGCGCCGGAGAGCACACAGTTGTCCACCCTGACAAAGCCTGTGTTCCTCCCCACCCCTGAGCTCCCTGCTTCCACCTCCTCAACGAGCCCTGAAGCATCAACTGTTGCAGCCTCCCCGTCATCGTCAGCGTTGCCCCCACCTCCAGCAACCACGACTACAGCTCTCACGACGAGGCTCACTGCCACCGTCACCGTTCAACCCACAGGGACGCCTGAAGTTGCTGTCCCAACGGCATTCACCACCTTCCCCACTGGCACCTCGACCGTCCCGGCCGATGCCCTTGCAAGCAATCTCGCCCAGGCCCAGCAATTCAACAACGTCTTCAAGACTCTGACCCCTAACGCTGCTTGCATGGGTACTCAAGTGGCTTGTATCGACGGCCAATTCGCTCAATGCAGCAACGGCGCGTTTGTGCTCTCCGCGTGCCCTACCCCGGGAACGAAGTGCTATGCTCTGCCAATGACAGTTACAGGGGGCGTCGTGGTTGGATGCCATGACACTGATGATGCAGAGAGCATCCTCGGCACCACCACGGGCGCACCTGAGAACAGCTCGCCGGCCCCTACGCCGGCCCCTACATCGGCTGTCCCGACGAGCGACTCTCCGAGCGACTCTCCGAGCGGCCCTCCGGCTATTACTCTCACCACTATTATTACCATTAGTGACCAGCCGCCTCTGCCGCCTGCACCTACATCGGCCTCTTCGCCAGTCGCGGTCGCGCCTCAGGAGCCTTCATCGACGCCTGTTCCTCAGCCTCAGCCTCAACAGCCGAGTCCAGACCCCGTCATCCCTCCACCAGCTCCCACCACTTCTTCTGCCGCTCCTCCTCCTCCTCCGCCAGCACCCACCACCTTCCAAACCGTTAGGACCAGCAGCCAACCCGTCCCCGTAATCACACCCCCCTCAGCCCCCGCCTTCACGCCTCTCCCCCCTCCTAACCCGACGAGCCTCGTCCTCATCCCCATCCCCAACGATCCTTCTCCGTCAGAGCTTGCCATCCCTAGCCCTGATGGAAATCCTCGTACTACCGCGGTCGTCAACGGGACTCCTACCGTGTCCGTCTTCTTCACTGTTACTGTCACTCAACAGGAGAAGGAGACCGTCACCGTCACCGTCAGCGCTTAAAGGGGGAGGTTGAGCGATTGGGGTACTAGAAATTTCTTGCTTTTGACAATATTTGGAATAAGCTGGATTCATCCTTACAATTGCTCATTCTTGTTTAACCTGCTCAATATTTTGTTCGATTTTCTTTTGTCTCCACGTTGTTTTCCTATGTTTCAATCTACAATAATCATGTAGTCGGTTATACAATAGGGGAAAACGGGGGAAAATAATACTTGGTGCGGGATCAAAATTGCTTTTATATATATATATATGTTGCACCCACAAAGGGAAAGGGAAAGACCATGTTTAATGAAGTATATACATATACTGGACAAAGGAGGGGAAACAAACACATTGTGGAGTTTTTTAATACCAAAGTTGGGAGGCTGTTTTGTTTTGTTTATTTCTTTTGCTTTCCTTTCGCTCATGCATTTAGTTTGAATTTTCGCTCTCGAGTTTCTATATACGTACAATCTCCAACATGCCTCCCATGACAATGTTGTTTCATCGCTGCGATATGAAAGAAAATAGAAAAAAGAAAAAAAAGAAGAAAGGGCGTATTGTTCCGTCATTACCCTTCCATGAATCAATGCTAGTTCCAGGGTTTCCGTTTCGCTTCATGCCCCGAATGCTGTATGCCCGACTGTGATCCTTCTATGGAGATTTCGTGATAGGGGGTTTCCGACAATGGAGACCCTAACATAGAGTAGAATTGGACCACTCAAAAGGAAGAAAGTAGGGAGGTAAGAGAGAAAAAAAAAAAGGACTACAAGATAATAGTAGAAACAGAAATGGATCCAATGCAGAAAATGCCGTCACCTTTGTTGGTGACGTGAAAAAAAAAGAAGGGGGAAAAATTGAAGCAAGCATCAAAAACTCATTCCAAGTCGCGCCATGTAAAGACATCCCCGCGTATAACAATGAAGTGAAGTTGAAAAAAAAAAGTTCCAAAGAATAAAACAAAGAAGAGCCAAGAGCGTGAGGTAAATGTGAATGGCCCCATCACTCACTCTGCTTTGATGCTGAGCTCTTACTTTGCAGGATCGCCGCTGTAAAGTCCGAGGCTGCTCTGCCGCGGTTAAATCGCTAATTTGTTGATGGCCGAAAGTTGCCCGCAAAGGGACTCGCAACCTCGAGTCTCTTAGCCGCGGGTTCACGGCTGCTGGCTTCCTCGTCCACAATTCCATACTTTTCCTGCCAGAGCTTTCGCATGACCTGGTAGATGAACCGATACTGGACTTCGCCTTGGACCATGCCACGGCGTTGCTGACGAAGAACATCAACAGCCTGAAAGACAAGATCAGCACGCTCCACGGGTAAATCATATCTTGCCAGGTACCCCGAATTTAGTTCCCTAATCAAGTGCTCAAGACAGATGAATGTACCCGTTCGTCCTACACCTGCGCTGCAGTGAATGATGCGTGGGGTGGACGGAGCGCTATGCTCTCGAGATAGCTTCATTAGCTCTAGGAAGCTGTCCAACTCATCCGAAGTTGGTACGCCAAAATCGGGCCAGCGCCTGTAGAGAAAGTGCCAGACAACACGTGGTTCTTTCTCCCCTTGGATATGAAGGTGTAGTTTGCGTTTCTCAATTGCGCCACCAGCAAGCTCCTCTACGGAAACAAAAGTGAGATCTGCCCTCCAGTTGTCGTTCCACAGGTTATAGTCGTTGACGCCCCAGACGGTATCGTGTCCGCCCGTGGGAAGCTCATCGCCCATAGGGAAGTACTGATCACACTTGACCACGTCAAGCTCAATCATGTTTGTAAGCTGCACGATGACGGCAGGGGAAGGACACTGCTCAGCAATCATGCGCCAGACGTGGTCAAATGAAGATACTGTAGGACCCTGCATGGCAAAGTAACGCAACGGCGGCTTATTCGGGTCGGTCGGGGACGTAAGGGTAATGGCAGAGGCGTTGACGTAGTCAAATTCGGTCTCCGGGACCTTGAGCTTGACCCGGTTGTACGCCCAGGGCTTGATGTTAATGTAGCGATCCATCTTCTCGTGCGTATCGGCGTGCTTGTAGATGGTCCATCGCGCATCGCCCATGTCGTCGTCTCGCATGCCCTGCGCAACTCTGACCCGCTCAGCCCAGGTGAGTTCCTGATATTTGACGTCGATGTCTGTAATGGCGTGCAATGTTAGCGGGGCGGAAGCACTTGTAGCGCCAATAGATATGAATGACGTGCATATGCATTGGGCGTGCATATACAGCTTATCTTACGCACCTTGCTGCGACAGCGTCAAGAAGGCTGGCAAAACTGGTGGCGGCTGGTTGACGCTCCTACGGCGATCCTGCACAGGCGGCGATTTGTGTTGCGCGGGCTGAGACGCTGGTCGCGCAGGCCTTGGCGGCGACTGGATGCCATCCTGGGCCACCACGACGGCTGACGGCGTGGTTGGCGTGAGGTCTGAAGGAGGACTGTCTCTAGCGCGCTTCGACGGGCCTCGCAGTCGCAGGCTCTTAAAGGGCAACATCTTGTGGTGTGTGCGCTGCACCGAGTCGTTGACGCTCAAGTTTTCCGAGGCCATGGCGGCATTGCGATCGATGGCCGTCTCGATGACTGGGGGTTTGGGTTTGCGGCGAAACTTGGGGATCTTATCCATGACGGCCAGCGAAGAGATTCTGGTGGCTCTGGCGGCCGCCCTTTTCACAGCTTTGGCTAGGAAGGTGACTAGGCGTGCTGGGTTGGCCGTCGCTGTCGCTGTGGATGGATTTCGATTTCGATCGTTGGACGGGAGTGGTTGACGAGAATGGCGACCGAGGAAAAAAAAATATCAAGGTATGTTATGTACCTGGGATGCGAAGAGACAAGGCAAAGATACTATGAAGGAGCGCGCGAAAGTGAAGAGTGAAGAGAGAAGAAAAAGCGGGAGAAAGAAGGATATGGTGAATCCAGAGTCTGGAAGAGGAGGCGATGGGAAGAAGAGGAATATTGGATGCAATCGAGGGAAAGTGAGAGGGGATCTGGTGGTGTAGGTAGAGGTTCGCAGGCCACGGCGCAAGCTGCGCGGGCGGCGTGGTACCGGTACCTGCTGATGACGGCAATATTGGATTTGATGCATGCAATCTGAGGGCTGTAAGATTGCCCGGCGCTTTAGCGAAGATTGATTGCTGACTACATTTGATCGTATTAGTAGCTCCGGGTATAAATATCCATCTTCCATGGATCTGGGTCAGGTAGGTAGCTCTAGGCCTTGATTGGTGCTAGGCACGAGATCCCTGGTAGGTAGCACAAGAACAAATCATGAGAAATTGATGTACAGCAGTGCTAGGTATATTACCTATCTGGGTACAACATCTGCTGTTACGACTTGAAGAAAAACATCATTGATCCATCTGACCAAAGAGTGCCAGGTATATTGTCTACTAATGCTGTACTCGTATTGCGTGCATGCAAGTATGGATACCTACCTGCAGCCCAGCAGCTCCTCTCAGCGCAATCCTTACAGCGCACTAGGCCCGGAACAGCGCTTGTCACATTGATCGTGCCAACTTCTTCAGTGGAGAGCCCAGCGCATCGCGTCGAATCCAAGCACGCGACTTGTCTAAGTGCTCCCAGTTCTCCGTACCTGCATGCGCATCCACCACTAGGACGCTGCCAGTTATTTTTATTCTAGGCATCAAGTGGTCATTTGATTCGCTTCACCCTCCTGAGCGCGTCATCCAGCCCCGGCCATGGACTTGCTCGCGTCAGCTGAAGTCCGTGTCGCCGCTTTTGCCTCTGCATCTGCATGAGCATGTGCATGGGCATCACTCAATGTTGCCAAAGCGGGAGCAAATCATAACGGAGAGATCGATCCATCCGACTAAGAAGAATATCGTACATGCATTGTTTTGCCTTTTCAACTCCCTTGCATCGCCTTTCCCTTTTTGCTTTCTTTTTTTTCTTCCGTATCATATCATTTCCTTTTTCCTTTTTCCTTTTCCCCCACTTCCTCGTACCGCCATTTTTTTTTGTTTCAATTCATTACACGCCATGTGAGACAATGTGGCACACACAACACACTTACAAGCCAATACAAACATGTGTATGCTCAGCAACAAGCGGATACGTGCATCCAACATCCCGCATCAGCTGAGCCCCGACCTATTAATACCCTTTCCCTCACTCCATACTGGTACACGGCTTTTTCGCCTCCCCCTTTTCCCTGCTTCCGTTCCGTTAAACGGCAGAGTAGACCCCTGTGACAAATCTGCCGCATTCGACTTTCTGTTCCAGCGTCACTTTGCGGCCCTTGCCATCTTCTCCTAGCCGTGCGGTTTGTCGAGGTGTCAGGCATAATCTGTGCTGTCCGTTGTCTCCATCCAGTGGTGAAATGTACGTAGGTGCGTTCAAGTTATTTCGCTTGCCTGTTCCTAGCTGGTAGTGTTCGTTGCCTCCCCAGAAAACCACGTCAGAGCCCCAGTACGTCTCGTTCTCAGAGGACCGGTTCGACATGGAAGTTTGCGTCACATTGTCCATGATTGCGGCGCTGTGGGTTGCGCCAATGCTCAGAGTCTTGATTTTGATGGGCACCAGCTGGTTGCTCCTCTCATCAAACTCAGACAGTCCTGAAAGTGCCTTCAACTTTGTGGGCCCGAGAGAAACGTGAGTCCACTTGCCAGTACCAAGAGAGCCACTGGTTCCCTGTCCTGCAGCCCAAACGTCAAATGTGCTATGGGGCAATCTTCTTGAAGGTGCCGTGGCACCGCCCTCGGCGTTGCTGATGTCAGGCACATCAGCTTCGCAGGCGAAGAAGGTATTTAGACCACCAGCAGCGATTGACGAAACTTTAGATACCAGCCCACTGCTTCCGTACAGCTTGTGAGTCTGTAAGATAGTAGGCGTAGAGACAAAAGGATTCCCCAGTTGGGTCTCGAAGCCAAGCTGACCAAAAGTATTGTCGCCAAACGTAAAGATGCGCCCAAGTTTATCTAGAACAACTGAGTGATAATCTCCTGTTGCGATCTGCTTAACATCAAATCCCTTGAGCGAGAGGACCTCATGCGGTTGATCATAGCGCCCTTTGGGGCGTGTCTCCCAGGTGAGACCCGGAATGCCCATTTGTCCCTTTGTCGGAAAGGATGAGGCGCTTGAGGCACAAGAGAAAACTCGCCCAGTTGAAGTTTGCAGCAAGCAATGCTCCAGTCCACTGCTGATATCGACAACACGCTCACCCCATCCAAGACCCGCTGGGGTCAAGGTTTGAAAGCTAATGGCCTCTTTACCTGATGAAGACCAGAGTGACCACGAGCTCTTCTCCTGCTCTAGCTTCTTACCGCCCTCCTGATCATCGCGCGAGGCTGGTATGGCATACACTGAGCCGCCGCGAGATAAAGCAATGATTCGGTCCTCTGATACTTCAATTTTGGCAAGATCTTTTCCCTTCAAGGTTGTCACCGGTGTTGGATCTGCCTTGGAAAAACCCAAGCCCCATTGCACGAGATCGCCCTTCTCCGTGATGGCTGCGCCAAACTCCTGAGTGAGCTTCAAGTCGCGGAGAAGTTGGCCGTCGAAATATGATATCCTACGCGGCAGCTTGATGTTTTTCTCATTCGAAGTAGGATCAATGACCTTGCCCGTATTCGAACCCCAAGCATACACTCCGGGATGCTCCCAGCTTTTCTTCACCTGCATGTGCTGGGAGCTAATCAGCTCGCGGTTTTCTTCCTTTGAGGCAGCATGCTTGCGGGTCTTTTCGAATTCCAAGTCAGCTTTCTGATATCCGGGATGCGCAGCTTCGGGAGCCGAGCCCAGCTGAGCTTGGAGCTTAGGATAGTAGTATGCTCCTGCTGCCGCCACGGCGAAAACAGCTGCAAATCCCACGGCTTTCCCTCCTCGCCGCTTGGGTCTCCCCTCAGCTGAGTCACTGGCGTATCGAGCCCATTGGCGCTGATTCGTGGCGAGATGTGGTCGAGCCGAGAGACGAAGACGAGACGCACGCCGAAGCGCGGACTGAGAGACGTTCATGGCTGCGCGTCTCTGATCCAGCTATTGTTGCTCAAATGCTCAAGAACCAATACCGGAGTAGACCTGGCAGCCCCGCTGTGGACTGGATTGATCAGCGTATGATTGCAGCAACTGACTGTGAGGTCGCAGATTCCATGAGATCATGCACCATGTATGCAAAAGTCGAAGGCTTTTAGTGCATACATCCCTGTACTGAAGCTTGTCGCGCCCCGATGATGTCATGGCCGCTAATTGGCTGGGCCGAGCTGCCAATAGCACCCACGATATTTGCTATCCATAGATACCATAGAAAGCAAGGGCTTGTAAAATTAGGGAGCTTGTGTTCTGTAATGGAGCTTTATCTCTCTCGCATTATTAGTAATCTTGGTATTTTATGCATTCTTAGAGACCTGTATATAATATAAACATGATATTGTTGTAAATATGTTGAAATTGAGTCTGGTGTGACACAGGATGAAGCCTTATTGGCTAATATTTGGTGAGTGTTTATGTACCGTAGGTAGCTTATCGAGCATACCTAGGTAGAGACGAAGGACCACATGGGGACTTGAAGTTTCACAGCAATTTTAACCTCACCTGAAGCCTTCGTCTCAACTAGCCTTACAAACGGTCTGCCCCCACAGCATTTGAAGATGCAATGACTAAATTTACCGAGCTTCACAGCATTTTTAAGCCCTCTTGACGTATGAAAAGAGAAACGCCCTTCTTCGCCTCCCCAGCAAGCTGAGAAGGCAATCGAAGAGGGAGGTGGAATATGGCAGAAGATCAGGCATGCTCGGCTAGCGTTTGGTGAAGAAGTCAGCCATCCTGTGCAGTGTTTTGGTAAACAGCTCAGTCAGTATTGCCTAGATAGTATTCAATCTCCTGGTATAAAGGTCAGTACTATTCATCCCTGTCGGTACGATACAGCCAATTCTCATGGATCTATAGTCCGCGAGTTCTCTCATGGTCCTTGAAGTGCAAAAGCGATAGTGAAAGCAGCTTAAATAATATGATCCAAAGACTCAGAAAGTATTCGGCTGATAGCGACCTCGATGTTGAAGATGTGGACGAAAATAGGAGGCAAGCTTCAAATATTTGATGATGAATTGGGATAGATCTATCTCTGAGCCAAAAGCTGGTATGCGGCAGCGCCAACCACATCGGATTCTAGTGCTCCGTACAGATACAGCTAATCGATGAATCGGAAGTGAGTGAGATAAAGCATTGTCAAAATTCCAAGTGTAAATTTGTTGACATATCAATCTTAAAATAAATAATTTGAGAAGCAAAAGCTCAAACTCCCGTCATGGAAAATGAACAAATCGCAAGAGTAGAGTCACTAGATCGAGCAGTGCAAGAAGAATCCCAATGCTTAGTCATCAGCTAGCTTTCTGGTTCGTCGAAACAGTACTTTCTTTTTGTATGGGCCTGCCATGTTACAACAAAGTACCGTGGGGTGCTAGACAACCGTTCCAAATAGTGACCACGCAGCAATCGCGTACTCTCCCATATCTCCAGTCCTGCTTCCAGCTCCGAGCCGCCATGTACGAGGACGGCTGGTACAGCTTCGTGCCGGAGCTTGGCAACGGTAGCAATGGCAGAACCGAGACGTCTGGTGGCAAGCCTCGTGGGCACCAGCGCAAGGAATCGCTCCTGCAGCAGCCAAACGTTCGTGTCGGCTATCTTCCTCCAATTGGCACGCCATAGACGACTTACTTTGTTTAGGAGCCGAACAATATTGCCGAGACGCTTGAAGATGTTTTGGAAGAGCTAGAGAACACAAACGACCCTCCCGAACCCACGTTGCCCCGTCGAGCCGCCTCATACTCCGACTTTTACGATGTTGTCAAGGCGGAGCTGCTCAAGGAGTCTCAGCGCAGGCCGCGACGGAAGGTTGATAGGAGGAGCAGAAATTGGGAGGCCTTGGCACTTTTCCAAGAAAGCTCTGAGGCTTCCCAATACCTTCAGAAGGAAACCGTGTCCTCGGAATCGCTAGACGACCGACTGCTGGAGGAGAGCCAGCGAGAGTATCTGTATGGTTCTAGACGCATGCACAATCCGAGCCAAGCTAATCATCAACCAGGCTTTACCGCGATCAATTAAAAATGACAGAGCGCCATCTAGAAGGCTTGATTGACAACGCCAACGATACACTAAAACTGTTGACGACATTATCGCAGTCATTCCTCTCTGTCGAGGCTCAGACATCAACTTTCCAAGCTCAATGCGAAGAGCTCTTGACGGAACAGCGACGACTGGAGAAGCTTGCAGATGAGGTTGGAACAGACCTCTACTACTATGCCTACCTGGAGAAAGCTACAAGACGCCTGAACGCTCCTGGCGCTAGTCAATTGGTAGAGGACGATGACTTTGGTGAAATGGTAGAGAACATTGATGCTTGCATCAAGTTTATGACCGCTCATGTAAGAGAATCAAAGCTTTGGAGCTCAATGCTGTTGGTATTGACATGTTTCAGGAAAACTACCGAGAGCGCGACTCGTACTTGGCAAGATACAACGCCCTGCTTACCAAGGCATTGCATCTTCTTGACCATGGCTTCAACAGTTGCTTGGACAAAGTATCAAGCGGCATTGCGCGTCAGATTACCGCCACAAAATCAGAGTCTGCTCGCCATGCTCTTGCTTATGGTAGATTCGAGGAGATGATGGCGGAATCTTACTCTTTACTACCAAACATTCGAAAAGTAGTCCGATCGGCCTACCATGCATACGGCCAACCAGTAGAAGCCACGACTACGACTGCAACATACGTCAATGCCATTACCACCATCTTCCGAACATATTTCACTACCCGTGACCGGGATATGAAGTTGATGACGCAACATGATATAGACGAATACCAGAAAGAGGTCAAAAGTCTGTCGGTAGAGACAGCTTCTAGAAACTTCATTAAGCAGCTTTTCGAACGGACGTATAGCGAGGATGGACTTTTTACCAAAATCTTCAACATAGAACTCACATGGAGCCCCTCTCCAGAGTCAGCTTTCCAGGCTGTTAAGCTAATCAACACCTCGATGGTGCACCCGGGCAATATTGTACCGCTAGCCACCAACTTGCAAGCCGTACTCCAAAGCGCACAGCTCCAGGAAACGTGTAACGTGGTTGGTTGGTTAGCTAACGAATATGCTGTGTCGGAAGTTGACGAGGAAGAGTCCCCGTCTTTTAGGAAGTATAGGGAATATGCCGCCCGACTGCTTGCAGACCACTTGTGGTCATTTACAGATAACTTATTCGAAGCCGAGATTACCAAGTCCCTCACCAAGGCCCCAGCTCAGGATAGTCACTTGAAGATTGGGCCCGTTGTAGGTGGAGTGGCATCTTCAAACGCATATCCCTTAGTCAAGCGAGCGATTGAGCTATTGGCCATGTTTGACCAAGCAATGCCGAAAGAACGATCTGTAAGTCACTTGACGTAGCCAACGTGTGTTTGGTTAAATCTAACAATATCGCACGCAGGCCAAAAACAGTCCCGTGGTGTTCAAGATTGTGCGAGAGACAATCCAGATTCTCCAGCGAGCTGAAGCAAGAATCAAATCGCTTAAAACGGACACTGATCCAGATCTCTTCATGGTTAAGAATTTGCTCATCATTAAGAATGAGTTGGTATCACTTGAGATTGGTGATATACGGAGCCAACCCGCAATGCAACACTTTGGCCAGATTTGGGATACGTTGAGTCCGCAGAACTGGGTGGGCTTTTTCGGGAGTATCATCAGCGGCAATCTTTGGTCCCGAGGGGCACCATCAGTCACCGCCAAGACACTCACAGTCGAAGATATGAGCGAGCAGCTAGATGAGCTTCTGCGCCAATCCATTTACGCCTTTACGAAACGCTGGGGGTCTCTTTTCAATGACTCACAGAGCAGGAAAGTCGGAGTGAAGCCCATAGCAAAGGTTGAGGCTGAGCTCGAAACCATACTTGATACAGCATTCAGCAATCAGCCGGAAGTAATTGCCAAGTTGAAAGAAGCCATACATCTCAACGCGCAAGCACAAAACGAGGCAAAGAGCCCGGATAACGGAGCTCGGAGGTATTAGAACAGCGACATAAACACAATGCCTAGATATCGGAGAGACACAATGTATTATAATGATATAATGATTCCATTTTATGATGACCCGAGTGGAGACCCATGACTGTTCATGACTGTTATCGGAATCTACGTCCATTGACCTTTGCACAGTAAGCAGACGTAATGGGCAATGCCTAATCGAGTAGTTTCACCTATTTAGAGTTGATGCTTACGAGAAATCCTTGTCAGAGGTAGTTTACCTAGGCAAGTAGGCTATGAAAAGCGTCGTATACAGTACTCGTACAACGTCACTATATCCAGCCGCAGTTAGCGGTGGCCCCCGTCCCCAACAAATAAACTAGGAGAGACGAATGCGAGGCGGGGTATTAGCGTGAGGTAGTATTTGCAGCGATGTGTGAATCGTAAGCGTTGAAAGCCTATCAAAAGTGAACAGCTGTGTATATCCGATTGAATTCGGTTGTCCGTCGAAGCGATCGCCCGAAAGTCGAATCACAACAGATGAAACAAGCCACAACCTGGGAACGCATTTTCTATATAAGGACCCGTAAATCGAGTCATGTCTTTCTCTTTCTCTCTTTTCAATTACAACTATCAATTTTTGGGTTTAAATATATATTCACTCCCCTTCTCTTTCTCAACTGACTGGACTTGCAACCTAAACCCCACCGCAACCTAAAGCGAAAAGACAACATGGCTGAAGCCGAGACCGTCACATACAGAGGAAACTGCCACTGCGGCAGTTTTGTATTTGAGACAAAAGTGCCCGAGATCAAGTCAGCCTTGGACTGCAATTGCAGCATTTGCAGCAAGAAGGGCTATCTCTGGATCTTCCCTGGCGAAGGCAATGTGAACATTGTCAAGGGTAGCGTAGAGGAGCTGACGGCGTACGAGTTTGGTCCAAAGAAGCTTAAGCATCTGGTATGACAAAGACTGAACTATAACGCATTGCTTGTTCTTTGCTTATTTTTTTTTTTTTTGGCGATGATAGTTTTGTCCTACGTGTGCTACTGCGGTAGCGGGAGCTAGAGTGACCGAGCAAGGGGGGCTTCAGCTTGCTGTGAATGTGAGTCTTGCGCGTTTCGCATAGTATCAAGTATAGGCAATATCTAACGATAATTGACAGGCCCATACTTTCCAAGGCTTAAACACCTGGGATCTAGAGAAATCCTCGTAAGACAATTTCCCCACCCCCATCAGTTTTGTGTGAAAGCCTGCTAATTACACATGATAGATACGACGGTGTTCCCCTAGGAAACCCCTACCAGGCTCCAGTCCACAAGGGAGAACTTCCCGCAGCTGAAGGCGAAGGTGTGGTATACACGGGCAGTTGTCATTGCGGTGCAGTCACCATAGCCACAGTGAGCAAGCCTCTGGATGAAACCTATGAAGGGCCAATAGAGTGCAATTGCAGCAGCTGTGAACGTGTAGGTGTTGGGGTTTTCATCCTTTTTACGCGCAACTATTCTAACAAAGGACTTTAGATTGCCGCCCTCTGGGTGTATTGCCCAAGCAAATCCGTCGTGTTATCCGGCGACGAGGCCAACATTGGAAGGTACAGGTTCAACGAGCGCATGTTGCACAAGGGTTTCTGCAAGATCTGCGGTGTTATCCTTACGAATTCGTTCGATGAACTATCTGAGGATCGAATTGCGGCGCTGCCGGAGAAGATGCGCAATATTCGTGACCGTCAGCACATGTTTACCGGGGTGAATGCGCGGGTGCTGAACGGCGTGGATGTGACCAAGTTTAAGACCACGAGAAAGGTGGAAGGGTTGACCAAGCTTCCGGGAGACTATGTTAATCCTTGATCTTGGAGTTTGTTGAGCGAAAAATGAAAGCGTATTTTTTGTTACAGTAATCTGTCGATGGTATGAGTGGTGAGCGTATCTTGAGTGTTTGATAGTTTTGAACAATTCTACTCTCCAATATCTTGGGTCAGTCTATCCTAATATCCATTTGAGTGACTACATGTGGCCAACCCCCTAGCCATTCCTCATCTGATGCATTTCACTCCCAGAGACTCCAGTTGGGATTGGCCAAAACTTGTTGTTCCAGGGCATCATAAACACCGCCCTCTCCACCATCGAAAGTATTGAAGCTTTGGGGTCCTTCCGATTCAACAATGTATCCGCCTTCACAATTGGTGAAGCTCACTTTCACTTGTTCGCTGTAGAATTCATCATATTCCGTGGAAAGAGCATCATGGAGGTTTTGGACATCGCCCAATGGATGAAGACTTTTCCAGGGATGGACGCAAGATTGCTGCTTGCAGGATTTGAGGACCATCATAAGGGCGTCCAATCGGTCAACAACTTTTCCAAGGGGGCGTTGTTTACCGGATATGTTAATTGTAGCGTTAATGCGACTCTCCCTTGACGAGAGGAGATTATGCAGTTGTCCTGGGTCAGTCTATGATCACTTAGGGTCAGCAAGTTCCTGTTCAAAACTGCCGAAACTTGTCACTTCGCCATACCTTCATGTCATAAAGCTCCTTTTCGTTGTTGCACCAGACGGAGTAATAGAATCCATAATTCTCCGCCTCAATGCGAAGCCCTTTATATGTGTTGTTGACATAGATGGGCACGCCAGTCTCTCTGCCAAAGATGCTCTCCGCAAGTCCAAACCCCCAAAACTCAACAGCAGCATGCTCCGACCGAGATTCGGTCTCATTGCCATAAATGTCAATGGGAGCCCCATCGAATTTCTTGTCACCAATTCCAATACCGGCTATCTGCAAGATGGTTGGAGCGAGATCTATGTGTGAGGAGGGCGCTTGAGTGACTCTCTGCGCGGGAACTCCAGGGCCACGAACAACCAGAGGGACGTTAATATCGGTCTCAAATCCACATGTTTTGCCGGGATGCAATCGATGCTGGCCAATGTGGTAGCCATTGTCGGAGGTGTAAAAGATGAAGGTATCTTCTAACACGCCGGCTTGATCAAGGCGAGCAACGACGGATTCTACAATCTCATCTACGGCCTGAAGAGACCTGAGACGTTTCCTCTGATACTCATCGTTATAATCAAGTATGGTATCGTTCAGCTTGGGAAGTTTTGATACCCAGTTGACACCGCTTGGAGAATCGGGATTGAAGTTTGGCGTCCGGGGAATCTTGTACTCGGGAAATAGGCCTTCATGCCGTTCCGCAACTTGCGGGGGATCAAAAGCTCCCAAAGAGCCTTCGCCTACCAGAGCATGAGGGGCGATGGGTGCAAGAGTAATAAAGAAAGGAGAACCATCGTCCAGGAGAGCATGATCGAGAAACTCATTGGCGCTCTCAGCTACGATATCAGTAGAGTACTTGCCGACAGGGTTAGTTGGCGGCGCCCCGTTCTTAGAAGTGCTGACATTGTAGTATTGATACGTGAATGGGTCGAGAAAGAAGTTTGACTGGGTATATCCACTAACTGGAGGCGAGTCGTAGTTGTAAATAGTATGAGCATTGAACAGTTTCCCCACGTAGTAAGTGTTGTAGCCAGACTGCTGCAGCCAGAGGGCAAGATGGTGGTCGTTGTAGCCATTTTGGACAAACTTGGGGTATCCTCCTGCTTTTAAGTCAGAGCTGGAATCTCATTTTATGATTGCAGTTGAAATTACTTACCCCATGGAGGATTTACGTTTGTTACGTTGGTATTGTGAGCAAGCTGTCCAGTCCAGAGGCTGACGCGTGAAGGGCAGCATATAGCGGCTAAGAAACATGACACAAGTCAGCCTTGAATCTTGAATGATGCATTCACATTATACTTGGGATTCAGAATCAGGTGAGAAATACTGGAGCAATAATGTCTCTCAAATGTAGTGCCTTGATGGACCAGATGCTTCTGCAGTGACGGCATATGCTGCAGGGATCCCATGTGATTATCTTGGTCGTCTGTCAAGATGAAGACGATGTTTGGGCGACTTGGAGCTGCATCTGCTCGGAGAATTGCTGAAAGCAGCCATGATGATGCGAGAATCGTGCGGCTCAATTTTAGATTCATTTTTGTAATTGAATTGACCAAGCTCGTATATCTGTAGTATTGCGAATTGTCTGTGTTTCTTGCTTGTGCTCTATCCCAGTCAAGCGCAAACAACCGCACACCTAAGGACAAGCAGCTAACTCCTCACCTATGCATACCGCTTCCATCTCCATTATATATAGATGTCGGAAAATTCACGGAAATGTCAATTGATACAGTAATCTATGGTCTTCTCCAAGATATGAGGATCGCTGGCGCTGTGTCCAAGAGTAACACAAGCTTGCGCAATGGCTAGGCCGCATGCCGTGCTCACCCTTGCCGATTTCGCCTTGCAGAGATGGCACCTACCCGGGAACCTATTGGCGACAGCTGCGATCTCCATGACCAATTCTTTTCAGCTCAAAGCTTTAGTATTAAATACTATTGGCTTATATTGTGTCTTTTTACGTCTAAATCAAGTTTCCGGTTAGGGGAATTTTGACTAGATCTATGTAATTGACATCTACTATATCAAATATTTCCCATAGTTATTAGTAGCGGAAACCGTAACACATTATTTGCGTACATCTCCATCTTGGAATGAAGGAGACACGGATTTATCACCAATACTGAACTTCATCTTATGACGCAAATTGCGGCGTCATATCACAAAATAACAGGAGACGTCGGTTGATGGATGTCAGCGTGAGGCGCTTTGTTCTGAGTTGCTCAGTTTAACTGGCGATAAGAAGTGGTCTTATAAAGACGGCAGACACTTCGAAACCCGTGCCGACCCCACCGCGGACGAGCGGACATATGAGCATGTATAAGCATATATACGCTTGCTTGGCCGTCTTGAACTTTGTATGAAAATGCCATGGACAGTCAAGATATATCAGTTCATGGCTTCATCTCTTGTTTTATGCAATTGTGCATAAAGCCATGCAGTATGAATATGAACCCCCGCACTTTGCGTCTCTATCTAATCTACCAGGACTGGCATCAAGTACTCGTTTGTACATGCGGAGTATCTTATCCCGGAGGCAACTCTTGTCGGCCTCCCGCATATGGTGATTGGGGAGGGGAAGAGCGGCAAGCAAGATTTTGTCTCGGGCAAATGACATTCCAGGTACAGATTACATACTCAGTAGACGGATCCCTACTTACCGGCCTCCCTGTTGTAACATCAATCTTCGTCATTGTTTTCTTCTTCCTGATTTAGCAAATGCCCCAACATTAAACCAGGCTTAGTCTCCAGACCGTTGAGGATCTGTTTGACATTGCTGTCACACATTTACTTATTCATTGACTTCTTTCTTGAATTTTATTTCGTAAATCATGACTCACGAAATAGACCAGGAAAGCCTCGACTTGATCATCGAGCTCCAATTGCAAGATGCCCAGAGCCTGATCAAGGGAAAGTATCGCGATGGCGATGCTCCTGATTTCGAGTTTGCGCTTGAATGCTTCAACGCGGAGCTCCAGGCGCTTCACACCCTGCTTCATGACCAAGCAATGACCCGTAGCATGGCTCGCGCCGTTGTTAGCGATGCCGATATCATCAGGGAGCTTGTCAATCAAGAGGAGCAAGCCGTACGCGACAGGCAGCTTGCTCTCAATGGCTTCGGTTCGGATGATATGCCTCGGGGTGATTTCCCTCAAGGTGATTTCACTCGAGATGATTTCCCTCAAAATGGGGAGTCATCGGGAACCATGTCTGATGAAATGACCAACAAACTCATCGTCTTATACAATGGCGGCGACGAGCCCTCGCCCGTTGCTGAATCTTCCAGAATGGGAAGACAATCGCGAGCATTGACAAGAACCAGCAAGCGACGGCGCTGTATTGTCTGCAACGACGAGTTCCCATTCGTGGAGACGCTGCGATGCCCTTGCTCTCACGACTATTGCCGAACATGCCTGACAAATTATGTCAAAAAAGCCATCGACGACGAGTCTGTCTTCCCTCCTAGATGCTGCGGCCAGCCTATCCCCCTCTCCGGCGTCAACCAGATTTTCATATCGCCAGAAATACTCGGCAAGTATCGCGCCAAGGAGCTCGAGTACAATTCGGCAAAGAGAGTGTATTGCCACGTCCCAAGCTGCTCGAAGTTTGTTCCTACGCAGTTCATTCAAGACGAGGTGGCCAATTGTATCAAATGCCGGAGTAAGACGTGTGTGATTTGCAGAGAGGCGGCTCATGAGGGAGATTGTCCGAAGGATACAGCGACGGCCGACTTTCTTCGAGTCGCAGGGGATCGTGGCTGGAAGCGATGTTTTAGTTGTCGTCGCATTGTCGAGCTTACACACGGATGCAATCATATACGTGAGATTATTCCCCTCCTTCTCCTCCTCCCCTTCTCTTAACTTGGAGCGTACTGCTGAGACCAGAGTAGGCTGTGTTTGCAGAGCTGAATTCTGTTACACCTGTGGGAAGCGTTGGAAGACGTGCGAGTGTGAGCGGTGGGTTGAGGATAGGCTGGTCACTTGAAAAATACTGCTGTAAAGCGGGCTGCGAGTGTGCCTGCTGGTTGGGCATGTGGTTCAGTGATGAGGATCTTTGACGAAGCTGTGAGATCAAGCTGGCGGTGTTGATCGTGGTTGAGATTGGATCTAGCCGTGGCCTATGTAAACGCTAACCACCCACACATTGACAATCAATCCAAGATGAAAGAAAATCCCATCCATCCTTTCCCATGGGTAAGATGCCAGGAGCGGTCGAGGGATACTCGCGTATTGCCTATGATGATGCTATTGACTTGTGCCAGCCTCAACAACAGAGAGAGTGAGGTTACATTGACCATTTGCCATTGCTCTTTGTTTGGGCCACACATGACCCGCATATACTTATACTTACTCCAGCAGCAGCTTCATTCTTTCGTTTTGAATAACCTCGAATCCACCAAAGGATATCATCTGGAATAGAGAAAAGCGGGAGTACAGTAAGAATTACCCCATGGAGCAAGAGCAATCTTATCCACCCATTTCGCGGGGGATGCACCAAACAAAAAAAATTGCATCCTTGTATCCGTGCCTCCTAACCCTTTTTGTACATGCGCTATCTTGGCAAATCACGACATCGTCGATATCGGACGGGTCATCGGACGGGTCATCGGCCGTCCCTCTTGACAAATTCTAGGTCGGCGCGTTGTCCGCTTCTTTTCTTGCTATTCTCATTTCCCTTTCATCCTCCCGGCAGTTGATATCTTGTCTTGTTTCTTCGTGTTTTTCTTTTGTATCTTCTCCAATTCTGCATATTTCCCCCCGTCGAACCCCAATTCCGTTATCGCTTCCGGCCGCAGGGCCACGGAATCAAGATGGCTTCCGCCGAGATTGAACAGCACCAGGGCGGTGCGCTACAGACAGCAAAGGATCTGTTCTCTGGCGCTGTTGGCGGCATTGCCCAAGTCTTGATCGGTATGTCATCTCCTTTTGTTCTCCTCATCTCCTCGTCTTCTCCTGGAGGGGCTCAGTTGCCATCCATCTGGCGACGGTCCGAAGCGCTTTCTCGCGGCTCACAGAAACCCACATGCTGACACTCCTCCTAGGCCAGCCTTTCGACATCGTCAAGGTCCGCCTGCAGACGTCGACCCAGTACTCTGGCGCTCTCGAGGCCGCCACCTCCATCTACAAGAATGAGGGCGCCCTGGCCTTCTACAAGGGCACGCTGACGCCCCTCATCGGTATCGGCGCCTGCGTGTCTGTGCAGTTCGGCGCTTTCCACGCCGCTCGTCGGTGGCTCGAGGATCGCAACTCCGCCCAGGGCAAACCCTCCGAACTTGGCTACGGCCAGTACTTTTTGGCTGGAGCCTTTGCCGGCGTTGCCAATGCACCTCTGTCCGGACCCATCGAGCATATCCGTATCCGCCTGCAGAGCCAGCCGCACGGCGAGGGTCGCCTGTACAACGGGCCTCTGGACTGCATTCGCAAGGTCAGCTCCCACAACGGTGCCCTGAGCGGCCTCTACAGGGGCGAGGTCGTGACCGTCTTGCGAGAGTCCGTTGCCTACGGCGCCTGGTTCACCTCATTCGAGTACCTCATGAACGCCGACGCCGCGCGCAACGGCATCGACCGCAAGCAGATCCCCAGCTACAAGATCGCCCTCTACGGAGGTCTCGCCGGCGAGGCCCTCTGGCTGGCCAGCTACCCCTTCGACGTCATCAAGAGCAAGATGCAGACGGACGGCTTCGGTGCTCAGCAGAAATACCCGACCATGCGCTCCTGCTTCTCCGCTACATGGCGCGCAGACGGCATCAGGGGCTTCTGGAAGGGCATTGGACCTACCCTTCTTAGAGCCATGCCTGTGAGCGCAGGCACCTTTGCCGTGGTAGAAATGACCATGCGGGCTATCAACTAAAGGGACATGGGGTGAAGAGATAAGCGGGCGATCTTTCTTTCTTTCTTTCTTTTGGATGATGGAGGAGGCGTTACCGGTCAAGGAAACGAGATATAAAAAAAAGTCATCGGTTTTGAATGAGCGTGAACTGAAAAAAGTTAAGGCGAAACAAATCTGATAGAGACGGAATTTCCGAAAATAGCTTAACATTCTAGACATCCGTATTGCGCTTGGTTGGCTGAGGAATTGGGCATTCAACATGAAATTAATCAGTTAGATAGATATCTTATCATATATGATACTTTTTTGATGCATAATGATGCTGATGAACAGCTACCATTTCTTTCAATTCAGATCTATGCAAAATTGAAGCTCTATCATCTCACCACCCAACGTTCTCATTATTCTCCACTCGCCTCTGGAGAATTTGCCTTGCATTCGGCGGCGTTAGAGCCACCAGCTCCAGCTCTTCAAGGACTTTGCGTGCCTCGTCATTGTCTGTGAATGCTCGATCACTAGCCTGCTTAAGTGTCATGCCCTCTGCCGCAGCCGGCAAGTTGAGCAGGACGAGTCCCTCGCGAAGAGATTCCAGTGCGGCCGAGCCGTTGGGAATGAAGCGGTCCACTAGCGAAAAGATGGACGCGCAATCATGCGCAAGCTGCGCCGCCCCAAGAGCGGTAAATGACTGGCGGGTGAGAATGCTGGACCACAGCAAGTCCTGGAGCTTGTCAAGCGCATCTCGCCAGACGCGGCGGAAAGAGGCGGCAGACAAGGCCTTGCCCAAAAATTCCAGATTCCTCTTGAGGACGCTCAAGGGCTCATCTAGCTCTGGCGTGATGGAGAAGGCCGAAGAGTCATCTTTCATAATTCAGTTAGCAGAGTCTACCACATGATTCGGGGGATAACGCTTACCTGGAGTTGCGCTTTCGCCGACTGTGGTCCATTGAACATTATGAGTATAGGCGCGCAGTGCTTTGGAGTGGGACTCAACCAAAGCGCCCACAAGAAGTTCTTCACCTGCCTTGCGACGGTTGGTGTAAGCCGCAATAGTCTCATCAAAGATGGCCCCATCCTCGTTGCCTCCATCGACTGCGGCAACTGTGCGCTCTTTGATGTCATCGCTGTGTCCGACCACGCCGGCGATGACTGAGCCTTGAAGCCTTATATGTCTGGATTCGCGCTTATGTAGCTGATCCCATAGTATGACGAAGAACTACCCGTTTCATTAGCATTCTCTTCTTTCCTCAATATATGTGTGCAGTTCACCTCTTCATCTCCCCATTCTGTCAACGTGTTGGCAATGTGATCGGCGCTACCAATCACTTTGCATAGCGTCTCCAAAGCCCCGGTCCCCTCCAAGGCAGTCAGTTGTTCTTTCGTTACGCCGTGGATGGTTCGACCCAATGTAGATGTTAGAGACTGATAGGCCTCGAGCGAGCTTCTAAGACGATCGTGATATCCATCAAGAATATCCAACTGAATATCCGTAAGGAACTTGAGCTTCTGCTTGACTTTACGGAGACGCTCGTATTTCGTCGTCACGACTCGTAATAGATCAGTGATTTGCACGGCCGCGTAGGTAGGCTTCATCTTGCCGGACACTGAATAGTCGTAGTCGATTTTGCGTCCATCCCGATTCTCCATAATCACCTCGAATCTCTCTAGCGCAAAGCTCCTCTCAGCCTGAAACCACGCATCAAAGTAAGTCTCTAGGACGTTCTCAGACAGTCCTGCCCAACCGTTCTCAGGATCACCGCCGTCATAGTTGAATCGCGATCGAATGTTTTCATCCAGGGTCATAATCTGTGAGATGAAATTACTCAGGAATCCAGGATTCGTGCTCGTCTCCGATAATACGGCATCGACTTTCTCTCGAATAACGGGCAGCATCGCCGTAACAAGAGCGCAGGCAGGGTCCGCGTATATGGTCTTGTCAGCCACAGGTGTATCGTGGAATTTGGATGCCAGGAGATGGCCGAGATTATCGCGAAAGAAGTCCTCCCATTTTTCCAAGGTCGTCAGAACCCAGGGGAAACAGTGAGTCCCGACTGACTGAGGGCTGCTGGTCGGCTTATCGCTAATGAAGTGGAAGCGAAATTCGGCAATGAACATTCTGGCCATGACCTCAAATGGCAACAGAGTCACGACGCCGGTACTGTGGATTACCTCTGGCATCTGGAGGTCGAGGAGCTTCTCAACGCAGGCCACCCACTCCTCATCCATCTCAGACTGAGGGTCAACCTTGGGCCAGTGCTTCTTATTGAGCACATTCTCCAGCTCAGCAGACATGATTTGCTTCATTTCATTCCAAAGATTTTCCGTCATCTTCTCTACATGATCCACCAAGTGAAGTTCGTCATTTCCAGGTAGGGACCTCAGTCTAATGACAAGCTCTTTCAGCTGTGCATATGGTTCAAGCGCCTCCTTAGGGCTGCCCGGAAGATGAGACCGGGCTTCTTTCCGCAACCTTTCAGCATCCTGAAGCAGAATGAAGTACCTCTGGGCCAGCTCGACGGTTTGTAGCTGTTTCATGGGCTTTTGCAATCGCGCGATAGCTTCACTCGGCGCATCCGATGCGGCAGCTATTTGAACTCGTCTGTCGATGCTTTCTTGTAGCTCGTTGAACTCGGAAATACGGGTTTGGAGCGAAGCATGGCGCTCATCGGCTATGCGCCGCGCCTCCTCCAGCTCTTTGACGGCATCGTCGAGCTGCGACTGGAGCTGGTTTCGCTGTATTTCGACGTTTGTGAGTAGTTCGTCGAGATGCTCGAGATCCGTGGTGGATTGAAGCTTATCCTCGAGGTAATCCTCAACCCGAGTATCAAGGGAGATGCCATTGGTTATTCCGGACATGGTCGTCATCTTTGCACGCGGCTATGGAGAGCTGCGTCGAAGCTGGAAGGTATGACGATGTACGTTGCAGATAGCTGGCCATGTTTATTGGTGGGTGGCTCGTTATCGATATGCGTCTACCGAGGAGTTTCCGAGACGGAACGCATCGAACTTGCACGGCAAATTGGACTCAATGTCCATCACTTGGGCTCATGGCGATGAAGGGTAATTGGGTCAAAATACTTTTCTATTCATATTTTTTTTTTCAGGATGGAAAGCAATAATGGCATCAAGATAACATATTTTGGTTGGCAGAATCGTCGTGGCAATGGAGGGCATGAGGCGGAACAGCTGCTCCGTACTAATAACGAGCTGCAGACAACAGACGCAAACGCAGGGGGTAAGCTGCCAAGCTGAGCAAATTATACAGCTGGAAACATGCAGTGCTTACGGAGAACTGCTCTTAATGGCGCAAGGCATTGCTGCATTAATAGGGGGCATGCAGCAGCTCTGGGTTTTCTGCTCGCTGGCAGAGGGACTCTCTTGGCGACTGGTTTCAATAGATGTTTTGGTTGTATACGAGTACGAGCGTGTAGTCGGCATCGGCACTCCGTTGGAGTTGGGATTACTTTCAGTTGCCGAGGCGTTTCCCAATGTCAGAAACGAAGCCAAGAGTAAACAATCCCATATTGGCCTGCGCGAAAAACAAAAAAAAAAGAGTTGCTATATATAGACTGTTTCTGTCAAAGGCTACAAATGCTGGTGAACTCAATGTTGGTAACCTCGAACGCTCCAGGCGGTCAGTAGG
The DNA here is from genome assembly GCF_000170995.1 of Trichoderma virens Gv29-8. Taxonomy (NCBI): domain Eukaryota; kingdom Fungi; phylum Ascomycota; class Sordariomycetes; order Hypocreales; family Hypocreaceae; genus Trichoderma; species Trichoderma virens. Next base: position 1,143,827 of record NW_014013744.1, read on the forward strand.
GCTGCGCCTCAGAGCACGTCCACCCATCCATGCAAGTACATGTAAGAGCTACAAGTACAGTACCCGTACGAGTTACACCAGGATCTGGCACACAGCGACGCGACACACACGAGCTGCCAATTAATGCCTGACACGACCCTAAGCATTAGCTTCGGCCAGCTCGCCTTGGCTGCGAGGGCCAATGGATTGTCATGGCAACCCGCCAAGATACGAGGATTCGTGTGCTTGTAGCGCTGATGGCCAGTATACCAACCTTGTACCGTAGTATTCGCATCTACAGTAGGTATTCTGCGAAGGAGAGCCCAGAGCGCAGAGAACAACACCTGGAGGCAGACAGAGATGCGGGATCTAGCAGCGGCCTGTCTGTGTCTGTATTCACATGCTAAGCAGCCCTAGACGTATCAACTACCGATGCTGCAGGTCCGCGAAAAACATGCGTGTCTTACCCACCCGCCTGAGCCCTCAAGCCTCACCGACGATCGATCGCGTGCAAATCCAGATGTTCGCCAAACTCCGTGCGTCGCCACCGCGCTGTCCAAAAATCCTCTTTAGCGCACTGCTTCCCCTGCAAGGCACCCGCTGGAGCAAGACAACCCCCCCACTGTTGTTGTTTCCGGGTCCTGGGAGCGCCTTCAGCAGCGCTCTGCAGCCCCTGTAGTGTCGTAGTGTCGTCCGTGCAGCGCAAATGGCCTCAGCGGGCTTCTTCAGAGGCGATTTCCAGCCACTTAAGGTCCCCCCGCGGCCCCGGCGCCCCACTATTTGCCAACGTCACCCCGGTCGCCCGGCCAACGGAAGTCAATACCGTAAAAGGCGTGGCTGGGCCAACCAAAATGCGAGCTTGTCCTGCCTCGACCGCAGGCTTGCGAAATTCGGATGGTTGGTCACTCACGAGCATTTCCCCAGCCATCTGAATTATTAAAAAAAAAAGTCACAGAGCGAATTCAATCAGGTCACTAAGGGAAGAGAGAGAGGCGCCCCCCCCATTCCAGCTACGTGTTACGTCGTGCCCTTTCTTGTCGATTCCAATTCCTCTTTTGGGAGCTCCTCTCTTCTTTGAGCTAAGTCTCGTCCTGCACGTCGTCCATGACAACTGATAGCACGCAGCAAGACATCCGCACTCTCGACATTGCAGGGTCCAAGCGCATTGCACGCTCGTTTTGATCTTGTATCTTGCTCTTGACGATTATCGATAGACCGGGCTTGCTATCCGCATTCCAGCCTGCGTTTGCACCGTCTCGCTGCCACGCGACAATTCCAACATCGTTACGAGGGGTATCGCGACTGGCTTCGTCTGCTGAGCGAAGAGTGTCTTGCTTTGCGTGGGGCAATAGCAGTCTTGCGCGATTACAACGGCTTGCGCTCTCGGCGCTCTTGATCTATCGACTGTCGCCTCTTGTCCTGGAGCATCGCAGCTGTCGACAGCTCTCTCCTCTCCTGATATTACCTCGACGGCGCCTATCTCATCTCGAATCTAGCGAGGGACACCCCCCTCCGTCGAGATCGCAACAATGGCAAGCGGAACCCATACCAGTTCAAGCTCGAGCTCCAGCACGAGGATTATCGCGCGCAAATTTCATGTGGGATGGCATCGTGAGTGACTTTTGCCATGAGGCTCTGGAATGCGGTAGAAGAAGGCTAACGTTGTGTCTCATCAACAGGATTTGTCCCCTTTCTGGGTTACCACCACGTGCTGATGATTTTGATCGTCGTCGCAATCATCCTTCTGTGTATGTCGCATCACGATCAATACATTCGTTCATGTTCATGCGTCTTGCTGACCGCCTCATCTTAGCGCTGCTGCTTGCCGGCTGTTCGTCCTCGTCGCCTCTGATCCCTGGAATCTTCCTGCTATCCATCTACTACAAGTCATACCAGCCCAATCCCGACACGGCGCAGGTCGACTACCAGTTTTTCACCGCCCTGGAGAACATCGCCGGAAACGCCCAAATGCAGGCTCGAGTTGGTTATTTTGGCATCTGCGTCAACCCGGACGGCGGCTCGTGGCTGTGTAGTAACAATGCGACAGCCCTGGCCAAGGAAGTCACAGTGGACCAGGACCCTCTCAACCTCATCTGGTTGGCGGCCCAATTCAAAGACATGATTGTGTTTCCCTACCTGATGTGAGTGACATTCCTCTTATTTAAATCGCGTGCGCGTGTGGGCCTTACTAATCGCCGACTTTAGCATCATTGCCATCATCTTCGCCTTCATTTGCCTGCTTCTCTTGGCCACTTTCCCCGGATGGCATGAGGAGGAAGACTCTGAAGGATCCGAGCGCGAAGTCAAGCCATTCCCCTCTCGTCCCGTCTCGCAAATCGCACTGGCCATCATCTTCATCTCGTCCATCTTCGTTCTCGTCTCAGTCCTTTGGCAGCACACTGCATCCGTCGCAGCATCCGTCATCGCTCAAGATTTTGGTAATGGTGTCGTCAAGAGTGGCGTAGGCAGCAGCGCCATGGTAATGGGCTGGTTCTCGTTTACGCTACTCATCATCGTCACCATTGGTTTGCTCGTAATGATATTGAGCATACGCGTCCTGAGTTCAATGGTGTGATGAGTGTGGATTTAATGTGGGAAAACAAAACAATGCGGCTAGGAATGGTGAATATGAGATATGAGACGGGAAGTCTATGTGTATATGTGATGGGCGATACCAGGGGCATGTAAACGGGCGGCACAACTTTCGACTTTACGGGGTTGGTTGGTTTACAGGCATCAGCATCGGAGTTACGACGGCGTTCACGAAGAATACTTAATGTGTCCAAACGACAACAAAAACCGAACTGAAAAAGAAAAAAAAATCTTGCTTTCAACTGAGACAGACGATATACGAATCCCGGCCTGAACGAACGAACAAACGAACGAACGAACTTTTCGCCTCTTCTGAATACGCCCACTGTGCGACGATGGAAAACGACAGATGAAGGATGAAGACGGCATTTGTTGGATAGATGAGGCCCGGGGAAATAGCAAGTCGAACGTCACACTGGGCGAATTATAGACGACGATGATGCATCGGGCATTCGAAGACGAATTTGTCATGTGCTATTGTTTACGGATCAATGTTTTTTATGCTTTCCATTGTCTTTTTTTCTTCTTTTTTTTGTGTCTTGGGGGGAAATACAATAGGGGATGAATTGGGGAGAAGGGACGGACGGGTATATATATCCTATTTATCGACCTTGATGTCTTTGTTTTCTTTTCTTTCTTTTCTGTGCAGAATGATTGACATAAAAATGAGCTTGATTCAATGTATTATATGAGAGAGCTAATACGACGGCTACCGAGTATGGACGGAATGTGGATATGGGTTGGTTTGTGATTTTGTGTCGTCTTTTTCTTCTTTTATTGGTGGGAGAACTTCCAAGTACAATTGTTGGATTTACAAAGAGCCAAATGCATATAGTTTTGTTATAGAATTCTAGTATTTTCATATTTCCTAAGCAATACTCTTCCAACGCCCGTCGTGATTTTGACTCCATATGCAACACGGATGCTTTGTTCATGACTTTGCAAAAAACAAGTAGGAAAACCAGAAATAAAGCCCCAGAGACAATAACATAGACATGCTGAATAAAAATATCCCCCCTTTAGTGGTTACCCATGGATTCGTCGTTCATTGCCTCCCTCTTATATACTGTGTCCGATAACGCTACCGCCGGGCCGCTTGAAAGGATGAGCCTCGGTATTGAGCACCCACTCGTCCAAGCTGATAACACTTGGCTCCGAGAACAGCAAGTAGTAGTACTTGAGCGTCTCGGCGAGCCAGAAGCTCTCCATTTCGTCCTTGAGCCCGGGCTCTGGGCTGTTGACATCGTCAACGGCGCTGTTGGCTATCTCTGTGCGGGTGGCGTTCATCGTGGCGTCGAACATCTTCCAGCCCTTCTCCATCCAAATAGGATCGCCAGTGATGCGATACATGTACCATACCGATTCAATGGCTTCGGGTCTAGCGATGTGATGTTAGCAAATGGTGTCATGATGCGACTTGGTGTAAAAAGGGGGTTCCTTACCGGAGGATATACTGTCTGGAAGTGATGTGAACGAAACCGGGGGCAAGACCCAATTCGGCAATCCGTTGCTTTACAAACTCCTCGTGCGTCTGAGGCTTCTCTGGAAGAATGATTTCCTGCTCCTTCGGTTCCTGAGGAGGGAGTCGTTTGGCCTCCAATACCGAGTCGACTGGCGCACCAGGCTCTCGCTGGATACCGACGCCACTGTTTGCTGGCTTTTTCTTCTCATCACCCTTGAGACCGATCTTATCCTTGAGCGACTGCGGCAGCTCTGAACCAACCTCTTCATCCCCCGACTTTGGCGGCGGAATTACTGCCCTCTTGTGAATGGCCTTGGAGTTACCAGTGGAGTCGCCATAGTCTTGGGCAGTTTCCTTCAAGGCTTCACCGGCTGTCTCCTTATCCTTGTCGCTAGTTTTCCTGGGGTCCCCTTTGCTTTCTTGGGCCTTGTTTCCCTTTTGCTTGTCAAACGCCGCCTTCTTCTCTTCCCACTCGGCCACCTGCTTGTCTCTCCAATCCTTTGCGGGATCCAGCTTCTCCCACCAGAGGGTTTGGTTAAAAGCGCACTTTTCGAGTGTTGGACACGGCAAGACTTCGGAACCTTCCGGCATGATACCAGAGACAGTCGACTGATATGCCCAGACGCAGCCGTCCGTCAGCCTCTTGGCTGTCTCAAGATCCTTCTCTCGACCAAAGATCTTGCCGCCTAGGCCATACATACCACCAATAAAACACGTCAGGTGAGTAACTTCAAACGTTGCCATTAGGTCTTCAGTGGGATTTCCAGCTGTTTGGACCTTGGCAGGGAATAGAATATCCCAATCGCCGTCTGTCATGGGCCTGTAGAGGAGCCACTCGTTGATTGCTTCGACAGAGTCCTCGTACAGTTTCTTGTATTTGGACTCCAGACCGCCGAGAAGTAGATACTCTTTCGGGAAATATTCATACGCCGAGTCTTGACCACCTCCCATGTGATATTGCTGAAACCCGTATCCACTGATTATCAGACCTTGAGGAACACAATCCCAGTTGGCCGTGAAGCCATCGGCTCCAAAAGGCGGCGCTCCTCGCCTTGCCGTCTGTTGGGATGGCACCTGGCTGGGTTTCTCGACAGATTTATTTTCATCAGCACTGACGTCTCGGCGCCGGAGAGAATCTACCGGACGAGTTTCCGTTTTATCATCCTCGCGGGGCCCTTGCTTCGCGTATTCAGGATTTTCAGAGCCTATTTTGCCGACAACGAATTCTGAAGATTTTGTCCCAGATGCGTCTGACATCTTCTGGTCAGGCCGTGGGTCCTCTGCGCCTATCTTGCCGACCACGAATTCCGAGGATTTTGTCCCAGCTGTGTCCGGCATTTTCTGGTCAGGCCGTGGGTCCTCCGCTCCAATCTTGCCGACGACAAATCCCTTGTCTGACGCATCCGTTTTGCCAGCGGGTGTCTGATTGTCCCTGAGAGCCTCAGAACCAATCTTCCCAACAACGAAGCCGTCGGATTTTTCTGTAGACTTGTCCGTAGACTTGCCCAAGGACTTTGCCCTAGCCTCATCAGCGGCTTGCAACTTTGCAATTGCTTCATCCGCGCTGAGCTTTCCAACTATAAACTCGTTGCTGTCGGTACCTTGCGCGGGGCGTTTCTCAGCATTGTGCGGTTCGGTCTTGGTGCCTTTTCCAGGAATAAAATTACCCGGCTTCTCAGAAAGGTCTTGGTCCATCTGCTTCTGCGCTGCTTGACTAAGTGAGCTGCGTAGATCTGCAGTTGCGGTATGGTTGCATCCAGAGACATCTAGATTCTCGGGAAATAGACCGGGAATGGAGGTGCCTTGTTTTTGGAGCTCAATCAGAGCATCAGTAATTCGATCCACGGCATCGTAGTATTTGTAGTCGCTGGTAAGCTGAGCCAGGCGTGTAAATTCCATGGAGAGCGTTCCAAGCTCCGCTATGCCGACGGAGGTGGCTCGATGAGGCTGCGAAGCGTATTCTGGCTGCCATTGGTAGTATAGAATCGGCATTCGGTTTGGCGTATCGAATATACCCATGAGGATGTCGGCGAGTTCAACAGCCTTTTTCAGAAGTATGGGATAGCCACCATCATGGCCACCGCTGACATCGAAGGCACCGAGCAAACCGCCAAGATATCGGATGGTCGTTTCGAAAACAGGAATAGTGCTGCGAGGGGTGGTGGTGAAGTCAATGTTTTCAACGGCTTTGGCCGCCTCGTCGAATTCTTCCTTGAGGCCTGCAATCCACAGAGTGTCTAGGGAATCGACCAAAGTGGCGGCCCAACCGCAAAAGGGATCGCGATGCTTGGCGGAGACGGGCGACAGCTCATCGTGCATCCACGCAAACTTCTTGTAGCCCGACCACGCCCGCTCAATCTCTTTAGCAACACGCTCTTGTCTCCTGACTCGTGTAGATTTAGCTTCCGGTGACTCGACGCCAAACTCGTGCTGCACTCGGGGAACTTTTTGCGGCTTCCCCGTGGGGAGGCTTATAATGGATTCGGTAGGCACAGGGAAGTGCTCGGTAACGGGCCTCCAATGGATTCGGGTGTCTGCCGGCACTCCAGGGGCGTTCTTTGGCGGATTCTTCTGGTGAATATCTTCAATCTCTTCATCCTCATTGGTAGGGGCTATCTTATTGTTTGCAGGCTTTGATTCCGCATCTGCATGGGCAGATGCCTTGCCATTGACCTGCGGTTTCGAATCGTCCAGCTCCTTTAGCTTGGGGATTTTGACGCCAGGCCCGTCATCATCGTCGTCGGGCTTGCTTTGCTTGCCCTCATTGTTCTGGCTAGCAGCATGCTCTGGCTCCGGTTTCGATTCGGGCTTAAGCTTGGACTCGGGCTGAGGCTTCGGCTTAGATTCAGGTATATTCTCGGGCTCGGGCGCAGGCTTCGGAGGCGGCTTCGGCTGGCTCTCTACTCCCGCAGCAGCAGGGGAGTTCGAGGTGGGAGGACGGTAAAGACTGGCATGATGGGCAGGGTCCTCCCATGTGTTCTGCGAGACTCTGTAGAGGAGGAAGAGAATGACGACGGCACAGACCATAAACAGCCTATACCTGCGTCGTGCCATGATGGCGGACGGAGCAAGGCAACGCGGACAGGCTCGGGATCAGGAGCAGCGGTAGAGGCAGAGGCAGAGGCAGAGGCAGAACGAGGTCGAATGTCCAGCCCTCACGTGAATTGGCCCAGACAGAGGGGCCTAGCAAAGCTCCGAAGCTGAGGTATCACGGGCACATGAGCAAGTGCCAAGCAAGGAAACGCCACTGCAGAGCAAAGAATGGCAAAGGATGTCAACGACAACGACAAAGACAGCAGGCCAGCAGCGCGAGAGGAAACCGCAGCGGCACAGGAGCAGAGCTGCAGGGTCTTTTTGCCCTTGAGGCGATTTGGCAGCATCGCACCTCCGTACTCCGTACTAGTGGCGGGTTTGTCTTGGCATTGGCATCTCCAGAAGCTGAAGCAGGTACAACGGCAGCGCGCCCCCGGTCAGCAGCTCCGCAAGTACTCGGGCCTCAAGCCATTGAAGTAAGCACATGAAAGAAGAAAAGCCCGAGCCAATTCCGGCTGCTACCTCGAGCCTTGGTACCTGTGAATGCTACTCGCCGCATGTGTGTACAACCACACAAAGTACCAGGGTTCTAGGTATCGACCAACGACAACATTCCTTACCCAACACCTACAGTACTCGTAGAGGGCAAGGCTTCAATTGATTGACAGACTCGGAGACGGGGGAACTGGACGATGCTGTGGAGCTACTGAAACGGCACTGGTAAGTAAAGCTCCAGCCGTGCCTAAGTTCCAACATAAGGTACATGCACTAACGTTGCATCTGCCTCGACTGGAAGCGCACCGAAAGGGCGAAAGCTGCAAAGTGACACCAGACTAAAATTTAAGAATTCAATAGTCTACTCTTCTCTTTAGGAAGGTCAGCTCACGTGTGGTGTGGCCTGCACATGTGAGAGCGAGCGATTGGATTAACAGTAACAGGTAGGTACCAGTACTGCTAATGAGTCCGCGGATGCCGGTCATTTATGATTGATACTCTGCTGGCCGGAGTACAAGTACCTTGGTTAGAGATGGCTCTATCTGTGCTCCGTAATCGTCTCATAAATCTGGCCTCCGGGCTCCATTCAATATTTGATCTCATAGAAGCCGAGGTGCCTATTTTAAGGCTTCAGACACTGGACAGACCAGGGAGGCACCTGTCACTGCCTCTATGGAGCTCATTAAGCCCGCTTCCCCACCACTCCCGTATCCTCCGTTGCGGCCGTTGTTTGTCCCACACACAAACCGCATCCATGGCTTCTTGGCAAACGGTGAAGCAACACAACAAGCCCAGCACACAGCACTTCATCCTGGCCGTCGGGTCTAGGGTTTGTCGGCAAATAACGCAGGCCCTGCAGAATAATCTTAGCCAAAAGGCACTGATGGGCTAATATCGAGCGCAGTCCCAAGCGGTGCAGTCCAAATGCATCTACTTTCAGAGAAGCGGCATGCCTTTTGGCTCGTCAATACCACCAGATGTTGTCATTGTAGGTAGGGAGAAGAGAAAGCACTGACCTACACGGATAAAACGAGTATCTTCTCAAACCAATGCTAGGCTTTCTACATGACGATAAACTCTCCGAGAGTCCGGGTGTTGGCCCAACCTGGATGACAGTTGCGTCCTGAACTAATCAGATTGGTTGCTGCTAGGGAGGATTTCACTCACGTGGGAGACACTCGCCCTTTTCCCCGGATCTAGGAGATTTAAGCCTGGGGAGCAGTGGATATCTTGACGCACATGTATTGATATGCCCAACGCCAAGCGCAGTCACTTTTCTGACACCATCTTATTCAACCACTGCTGAGCAATACATTGTTGTCTGCTATTCGATGTTTTACTGAAGAAATCACTGCTACCTTTAATCGTTCCATCGTAGCATCGTAGCGTTAATATGGGAAATGCGAGGCGCATCTTTCATGTTACTCTAGGTAGTTGTATAATAAAAAGTTGAAAAGGTACCATCCAACGAGCCAGACCTAAACTACACATGATATCACCAAAAGACAGACACCAAAAAGATTCCATCAAGTGAGTTTAGAAACATCTAAAACACTTAAACAGCCCATCCACCGCCATCAAGTCGCCTCTCACCACTACCCTTCCTGCGTGAGTGTCGCTTTTATTTGTCAGCCTTTGGATAGTTCACTGTTTCGATTTTGGTAATCCGAGCAGAAATCGGGCTTCTGTTGTTCTTAAAGGGAATCTTGTAAGTCTCCGACCAGAGAGTAGCAAGAAGCTTATTATATTCCTCGCAGTCAGTCGCTGCATTGCCATGTGCTTTCAAAGACTCCCAAAACTTTTCGGGATCATAAATGGAGAGTTGGAATTCCCAACGCTGATCGCCGTTCATGACAGCAGAGTAGTGAATCACAATGGACGTACGGCCTCCGTCGTTCGGATCGTATTCCCTCCATCCCGCGAAACCCACTGGCTCAGGCCTCTGGATAATGTTAATTCCGCGGTATGAGTACTGATAGACCCATGAACTTGAGGCTATGTCTGGCCTCGTAACAGGCACAACCTCAGTCGTCGAGCCCGTCTCTTGGCATATGAATGTGAGAACTTTTAGTATAGATGTGAGAGTCTCCTTCTCGAGCTTCTGTTCCAGTTTGTATATCTTATCTGCATGTGTAGCCATTGTTGTAATTTGTCGCGTGGTGTTGATGTATAACTGCCTGGCTGGTAGAGGGTAGTGGTATAATTCTTGTTGTATATAGGAGTTTGTTGCAATAGAGGCAAAGTAACTGAGATTGAGAGTTGCCTGGTGAAATATTTCCGACGAAGTCTGAAGACTCCAGCTATATATACTCGAGCATCTTAGAAAATCTGGATTGGTTTTAACAAAGGGGTCTGTATTCGGGAGAGTCTCTGGATGATGTTCAAGCTTGATCCATCTGCCTTCATCTCATCACTCTCACTTGTACTAAAGATAAACAACAATGAAAGACAAGCTAACAGATTCAATTAAGCCAATCAAGATGCATGCTGTTTTTACCCATTGTTATCGCATTTTGCGATCTTTGAATACCTACAAAGGTGTGATTGAAGAGCTTTGGACGAGTAGACATCTAAGCGTCATGGCAAACTTACGTATACCTAGTAGACTAGCAGAAGCGCCCGCAAATTCCAGGTCTCTCCATTGTTAGAAGAACTTAAAATGTGTTAATTACTTTGTTTAGAATATTACCATAACCCATCTGAGACCGTGCTTCGTTGTCGCTTTCATATTCTCAAAGACCTTCTCGAAACGTTATGTGGATACAAGATATCCAATCAACACCATTGTTCTTGCGACCTACCTGAGGGGCACACCCGCAGAAGAGTACGGTGAAAGCAACTAATTCAAGCATCTACGGAGTCACGAGATCTCCAAGCGCTGCATATGTCTTGTTACAGAACAGAATCATGGGTTATTGGTTCTTCTTCTTGGATGACCCCTTGAGCGCATGGGTGCAGTTGCAGGGTACATGTATTTGCTCGAGCCCTGCAATCACAATACCTACTTTTGTGTCACAATAATCACTACGGAAGCATAGAGGCCGTGAATAACTTAGATCCTCAAGCACAGACTTTGTTGAGATCCCTTTAAGGAATATGAAATCGTCGTGTTGCGCTGAATAGCATAATGCCGTGTTGATCGGCTTTGAGCGCCCAATCTTGCCTTCCGGTGTAAGCGAGCAGAGGTTGAGTGCTGCAATGTATTGGCAAAGGGCGTTACCGGTCCCCATTCGATGATTCCTACACATTTTCGTACACATCGGAATATAATCGCATGGCAAACCTTCACAGCCGATCTCATGGTCCATCAGCGCATTGGCTCGGCAATCGTACCAGCGGGGCTTGAGCGTAAGCCGGTTGGTGGCGGATTCCGCAGCTCCATCAGCCCACGCCTTGCATTGCTGCACTTGACCTTATGATGTGAGCGACAGTCTGAAGTGGCATGTGTTGGCACCAATCCCTGGACTTGGCGATATCCCGAAGCGTCTGTGATTAAAGGAGGCGCTCGTATTAGACGTGTTTTGTGCGTTGTTCAACCAGCCTCGTTCTTGTGGCGCCGACGTCGGCACTGTATTGGTTTCGCCCTTATAATAGAAAGCTACGGGGCAATCGCCTGAGCTTCAGCGTCTTCATCCACACCAACGTACATACTTCATACAACATACCAAACCTTATACTGTACATGACATACATATCCAGCAACGCAAATTCACCACAATGTGTATCGTGCTATTCACAACCGCACATCCCGGCTACTCGCTCATTCTCATTGACAATCGCGATGAGTTCATCCTAAGGCCTACGTCACGGCCGCACTGGTGGACACACCCTGAGACAGGCGGCGAGGTTCTTTCATCGCGAGACCTCCAGAGGGCGGCAAAAGGCACTTGGCTAGGCATAACAAAGACCGGCAGCCTGGCTGTGCTGACCAACTACCGGGAACTGGTGGACGATGATGCTGAGCACCCAATACATGGCATCAAAAGCCGGGGTCGCATGGTCAATATGTGGCTCGGAGGACTCCCGGATGGAGGAGTCAAGAAGGGCGTGGACGAGCTTGTCAAAGATGGCGGTGTCAAGGGTGTAGGAGGCTTTTCTATGGTGTGCGGCAAGCTGAGGCGCAACAATGAAGGCATCGCCATCGTGAGCAACAGAGCTGATGATGTGAGCGACGTTCCGATAGTCGGATTGGCACCAGATGGCGTCTGGGGCCTCAGCAACACGGTCTACAACGACCCCAACGAGTGGCCCAAGGTGACTACAGGGAAACGCCTCCTGAAGGAAGTGGTTCAAGACGCTGCAGCAAAGAACGCCTCCGAAGACGACCTTGTCGCAGGTCTGTTTTCAATTCTCGACACAGAGTCCATGCCCAAGCGGCCTGCGGGGTCAAGCTTACAAGAGTACATGAACCTGATGAGGCATACCATCTTCGTGCCGCCAATCGGCGACGACGTCCACCGTGAGGAGATGCAAAAGGCCACTGCAAAGGGGCGTGTCTTGTGGGCGCATCTGAAGAACGACCTGAAGGCTATCGAAGAGCTCAAGGCGGAATCAAGGCCGGATGTCACACCGAGCGCGAGCCCGCACCCGTCCATTGGCTTCGAGGAGGGCATGTATGGAACACAGAGGCAGACGGTGCTATTGGTCGACAATGAGGGCAACGCAACTTATATCGAACGTGCTCTTTGGGACTCCAATGGGAATGAGATTCCTCGAGGGGAAGGGGACGTTGCTTTTCGCTTCAAGATCGACGGCTGGGAGGAATAGCCATCAGCCGATTTCTCTTTGTCCAAGGAAATAACGGATAATGGATAGATCTTGCGAAATACACCGACAAAAATAGTGATCCGGGACTGAGAGCCAAGGAAGTCGGCACAAGCGGTGGCAATAGACCGAGGAAGTTGGCCAGCAATAGAACGGCTTCAATGCATAGGGCAGAGGGAGAGATGGGGCATCTGGGGGTCTATGATACCTTCATGTTATTGATACTGAGGTACTCAATTAAAATAAACTTCAAGTTATAAAGCGCCAGATAAGTTGATGCCTCACGGAATAACTGCGCGGCCGGGAGTTTCTGCCAGTGGGAAGGTGGACTCTGCCTGGCAGCTGCCCGAGGTGCCTGCATCTGTCAGCCGTCAGTTGTTCTACTATTTTTTCTTCTTTCTTCTTTTTTCTTCATCGCTTCCAATCACGCGTCCCTTTGTCCATAAATACGACACGTGCTGGACAAATACGCGTCCTTGATGGCCTTTTCTGCCCTTCCCTTTGTCGATTCTTGCCTCCTCCGTTGTTTGCTTCCAAGGAGCAAAGCGATTTGCCGTTGACCACGAACACCATCTGCTGTTTGCGGCTTTGACGATACGGCACTGCCATTTTCTCGAGACAATTTTACCATTCTTCTTGGCTTTTTAATTTGGAGGCATATCCACATATCCATTTCGCAGTTCATTCACGGCATTTTGCATGAGCAAAGGTGATCATCGTCTACGCCTCTCGTATGCCATCAGCTCTTCCCGCCAGTACCAGATTCAGCTATTCTAAACAACAGCTTATTACCATTACCAAGAAATCTTATTAATCCTGAAAATGCTTAAGGCGATTTGAAGACGATTATCACAGACGCTTTGACTAAAGCCTTTGTTTCTTGACTGCCACCATATGTCCCCTGACACCTGGGTTCACACCGTAATCCGTTGAACCACAATCGTTCAAGAAGAGTACCAAGAGCGTCATCTTTGGCAGCCGTTGCCACGGATTGAACAAAAATGCGAGGACAAGGAAAAAATAGACGACCCCTCATCTCTGCGCCGATAGGTCCTGTCAAAAACTCGAGAGGTGCCGATCTTATCCGAAGCGAGAGGCTTATTATTGTCGATGCCATCAAAGACTGCGAAACAGATAGCTCTGGCTCGACTCTCGAAAGTCACAGCCGTTTGCCAATGCAGAGCTTGAGGTGCATCTCCGAAGGTTTTCGCAGTGGCGGGCAGTTGCAGAGCAGCCCTACCGTCGAAAGCTTTGACATCGCTGCCAAGCCAACCATCAAAGCTGGCGCTGATCCAAAATCTTCAAAGAAGCTACGGAGAAGCCTTCTATCATCAACTTCATCCATACCAAAACCATACTTCAAGACGGCGTCAACGGCCACGCCTATCTCAGTGCCAATCGTGACTCAGCAAGATGAGAATATACCTCCCGCGCCTGATGGGTTTCCCCGATTAGATTCACCAACGCCGCGCCTGGTCAATAAACTTCCAAAGTCTCGAACTATGAGTGCCCTCCAAGACTTGAAAACGTCTATTTCACGGCCGTCGTTGGCTACTCGCTCTATCAATACTTCTGCTTTTAATGGCACTTCTGCCAAAATGTCTCCATCTTCTACTGGAACAACAGCAACTTCTCCCCAGCTTTCGAAATTGAACTTGATGCAACCATCTACAACATCACTGGCCAGATCGGTTCAAAGTTGCACTTCTGAGACTCCATCAATGCGGATTAGCAACGCACAATCATCGGCCTACTGGTCTGGCCGTTTCGTGGCCCTTCATGACCGATTTTCATCTGAGAATCTCGCCGCAGATGCCCGTGAATCTCGACGCTCGCTGGCCGACTCTTTTTCGGCTCAGACAAAAACTCCCTATACCAGCCTATACCAACGCACATCTCATCTCCCTACTTCAACCACTACTTCGGCTTTGAAGACACTCATGACCTCATCCAATACTCCATCAGTAACTGAAGAGGAGGCTCGATGCCGTCGCATATTCGATCATCTCGATTCACTCTGCACCACAACCGAAGCACGGCGCTCCTTGCACGCCTGGCAGCAAACTTACGCTCGTCGACATGGTCGACCCTCTCTGCTTCCTGAGGGTGGCTCCATGGAAGAGAGAGGCTTCATGGCTAAGATTTTCGGCAGTTCGGTTATCAGAAAGAGCGAAAGACACAGCCTGACTGGACTGCGACATGGCTCCTATAATCACGACAACAAGAGCAAGAGCTTTCTTTCTGGGAGCATTTCCAGAGCATCTCGGGGAAAGCGCCTTACCATGTCGTGAAAAATCGTCATCATTTCGTGTCTCAATTGCTTGTATTGTTCAATAACAGAGTGGCTCTCGGCCCTAACGGGGCGCCTCTTCTTACTCTTGTTCTTCTTTCTTTTTTGACGACGTTTTCTTGTTTCCCCCCTCTTCACCGAAGAAAATCTTGGGGAGATGACCCTGGGATACACTAATGGCCTCAAAGGTATTTGTTGGAATAAAACTGGAAATTGGGACCCTGAAATGGATACATGGAAAATATTGAGTCTAATGGTTTGAAGTAGCTGATGCTTGAATTGGAGAGATACGAGGAAGAATCGCAAGGACACAGGTATGGCAGACAATGTAGAACTACTGTATGGTACATAAGTTTCGAGGTACTCGATTGTGAAAATGTCTGATTCATTTAATATACTTTTCGTGTCTATGATAATGTGTGTAATTGTTCCCATCTGGGAGCTCTGATTGATTCATGCTTCCGCCTATATTTCATATCCCCATGCTCCTGACGCCAATTTAAAACGAATTTATCAATACCTTGTATCCGCCAGTCGGTACTAAAGGAGAAAGGGGAAAGTAATTTTGTAATAAAAAAAACCTGAGGGGAAAAGATATCACTCTGCTCTCTTCCTTGTCTTTAAGAAATCCTTAATCTGTTCATGCTTATTGGCAAAGAACATCCGCGCATGGTCATTCTTCCAAACTAGAACCCCAATTTCTTCAGAGAAACGTGCTGTATCGAGATAGTCCTTATCATCGGTGAAATCCCGAAACAGGAACCCGCTCGTCGTCTTCATCCTCTCGTTTTCGAGCTGCCACAAGCGGATCTGGTCGACGACGGTAGGGGGCAATACGGGTTTGTTGGTCAGCGCAGCGGTGCGGTGCATCTGCTCGTGGGCGTGAGCGGCAAGGTAGGATATGATTTGGTCGGCCGTGATGCCAAAGTTGATGGCCTGGCGGATAGATGCGCGGGAGAGGCGCCCGGCCACCATGTCGGGGAATCGCATGTTAAGCTTGGCGAAGAGGGCGAGGACGGCAATTTGCAGGGCGGACTGGGTGTAGGCATAAAGGCGATAGTTGGTCTCAATGACGACGCTTCCAGCCTGCTCGCCGCCGCTGCCACCCAGAGGACCAAGGGCCTGTTGTGAAGTCTGGGCTGATTGAGTAGCAGCTGTGACGCCCTCGCTGATTGTCCGTAAACTGTTCCCTCCACTCGTCAGGGTTGTTGCCAGTCGGGTTGGGAAGAACATGGAGCGCTTATGCTGGGGGATATAAATAAGGCCGAAATCGACGAGAGAAGGAAGCATATTCCGTCGCTCTTCGGTCAGCGCATTCGTATCGTACGCCCTCCCTAGCTCTAGACTAGCAAGCATGAAGAGGAACGAAAGCATGTCGACCGGATCCAGCCCAGAGCCCTTGTTATTGCCCAGTACCTCCAGCCACAGCAAAAGTAACGTCCAGACCTGCGCGTTTGCCTCCTGCAGCAAAAAAGTGAAGCCAGCCTGCGTGATGCCCAGGCTTCCATTCGGCCGCCTGTCAACTAACCGCCCCGCGATGAGAAGCTCCTTCACGCCCTTATTCGGTCCAGAGCCGTCGCCCACGCTGCTCTTGTAACCGACACTAGATACAACGAAATGTAGCACATCCTCCCACTTCTTACGTGCATATCGATCGAGGAACGGCAAGTCGATCTCGGGTGGGACGAGAAGGGAAGAAGGCACGCCAAAGGAATTGTGATTTCCACCGCCAGTGAGGGCTAGCCGTAGAGACTTCTTGAAATTGGACATGAGCTGAATCTCCTGCGGCTTCTCTTTTGACGGGGCGGATATTTGGACAATGTGAAGGCTTCGCAGGATGGAGAGGGACTGGTCTTTCTTCCTGTACCAACATTAGACGCTACGCGTGGTGGCCACAGAGCAAAGCATATCGAACCGTTTGGCTTCTGGCTTCACCCATGCGTCTAGATCTGTGAGAGTCATCGGATGGGGAAGAAAAAGCATTCTCATGACAAATGTTTTTGCTAGATGCGGCAGCATGCGCCGAAAAATAGCAAACGTTGTAGAGGGCTGCTGGTACAATTTCTTGAACGTCGTACCAGGCAGCCTCTCCAGGTATTCGGCGAGGTGGAGGGAAGGGTTTACAGACATGCTGGGCGGATGGGGAGGCCGTGATCCGTCCAAAGGCGGATACAGGTTCCTAGTATGTTCGATGTTGCTGCCTCATGATCTGATCTTTGGAGGTTCACGATCTTGAAGCGCGGCGCGTGAAGATTACGTCACACCTTCTCGGCACATCATCGGCTAAGCCGAGCGATAACGGGTAATGTCGTCCAAACTAGCAATTGAGCCCATCTCAGTTCCCAACAGCGACATTAAAGAATATTCAATCAATTGAGTCAGATCAAAGAAAATCATGACCAGAAAGCTTTCTCCTTTCAATTTTACAAAGGCCGTCATGCGGTCCTTCATGGCCGAATCCGGCCTGGAGCCCAGGTATGAGCAAACCCATGAGAGCGCCATATGCCGAGGCAAAGCCACTAACAACGGGATATAAGACTCCTGCAGAACCGGGTATGCATGGGCATTCCAGATCGGCCAACAACCTCAGTCGGTGCTCACACGACTTTCTAGTTTCGGGTGATAAATGCCTCTGAGGGCAGAGTTGACTTTGAAGTTGACATCCATAAAGACCACACTTTAAGTTTACCCCTCTGTGTCTTGAAAGACATCTCACTAACTTGTCCCTTTAGAACCGACTCCAAACTATCCATGGCGGAACTATAGCTAGTCTCGTCGATCTCGGGGGATCCCTGGCAGTTGCTTCCACTGGAAGGTTTGCAACAGGCGTATCGACTGACTTGAATGGTAAAGGCATCCTCTCTTTCTGGATACAAGTTTTCACACTATTGACCTCATTCACTTAGTGACCTATCTCAGCCCCGGAGGCCGACCGGGTGATGTCCTCAAGGGCACGGCTATCTGTGAAAAGAGTATGTGGTTATTGCTAAATAAGATTGTGGCTGGTTCTAATGGTTCATAACAGTCGGAAAGACGCTCGCCTACACAACCGTACAGTTCTACAATAGCAAGGGCCAGCTTGCTGCGAGAGGAAGTCATACCAAGCAAGTTTACCAATCCCTTTTCTCAAATACCATCACTAACTTTGACTCAAGATTTGTTGCGGGGACTTTGGGCCCAGATGGAGCCTTTGTAGCCCCGGCGCAGTGGGCTGATGAGGTCGACTAGATGATGGCGCAAATGAGGGTGTTGCAGATGGTATAGATCTAGTCATAGAACCTAGATATAGAGGGATACATCCGAAATCGAATATGGCATTAGAATCATCAACCATTTTCTTTGGAAGCGTGACACCCCTTATTTCGTGGATATGAATTAATTGATGTACTCGGTATAGTTTGTCGCAATTCCGCTAGCCTTACGGAAAGATTGATGCCCTTGTTTTCTTCGTGCTCGATAACAGTTAGGTATTCAAAATATTCCTGATCGTCGCATCTATGAAATCCTTGGGCTTGCCGAACAAACTATCTGGATTCATGCTCAAATCGATGAAATGATAACCACCCCTCAATGTCTGTCCCACCTCTTTCTCGGCCACTTGCTTCAACAGCGCTTGCATCCTCTGCCGACTCTTCAACGCATTAGCTTTACCTGGAAAGTGTATCTTTGCATACATCAAGAGGAAAGCTGCAATCCCAGCTGCAATGGGTGTCGCAAACGACGTGCCAGATTTGCATTGAAGAGACTGGGGGTTGGATGTTTTATCACATAGATCCACTGGCCACGCCGACTCAATAGCTTGACCGACCGTTGCAAAGTTATCATCGTGACCAATCGCTGTAGGGCTAAATGTCGACGGATTACCATATGTATCGGTCGCATGAATGGCAATAACATTCTGGTCACGAGCTGGGTATGCGTGGCCCTGCCTCCCACCGCTATTCGAGGCGGCGGCAAAAAGCAATACGCGCTTCGCTTGAGCGTTTGCAAGGGCATCTTCAAGTTCTTGATAATCGTACATATCGCATGCAGGAAAGCCAAATGACATTGAGATGATGTCTACTTTCCAGGTAGAGACCGCATAATTAATAGCCTGAGGTGCGAGTTTAGAGCGAATTTTAACCCCGGCGAATCCCAACAGCGTCTGGTAACAGAAACTTACCTTGGCAATCAGGCTGGCCGTTGATGGCTCGCTGTCAGCTATTTTGGCAACATAAAGCTGAGCATCAGGCGCATAATCGAGAATCAAGCTCGCCGCGAACGTGCCATGGCCACTCTGATCAAACACAACACTCCTGTCCATATTTCCATCCTCTTTGATCCAGTTATACCTGTCTTGAATATTTTCAAGTCGTGCAGCAATATCCGGATGCCGTATATCGATACCTGTGTCAAGAATGGCAATCCTGATGCTGGGTGGGGCTGGGCTCTGTGGAATGAATCTGTCGTAGACTTCTCGATATCGAAACTTCCAGCGTCGATAACTTGAGAGCCTGCAGGTTCACACGTTAGAAATCCCTCTAATAAAAGCAGCCCCCTATTTACTATATTCATAATTTGGTTTATAGCAACACAGAGACTTCCGTAGACAATCTTTTGATCACTTACTCTCGATCTATACAGGCCTCGGCGATTACTTCGTCATCAAAGAATCTAGAAGCTCGGTATTTATCATCTATCATCGCTGCTCGAGGTGCATCGTATATAGAGCCAGGAGCAACATTTAGATTATAAACACATGGCTGTTTTGCTGAACGTTGACTGGAGAAACCCCCCACAGAAGATCGTGGAGAGCAACTTGGTGGTGTAGATCTAGCTCGTTTACGAAGACGAGTTTGTTCATGATTCTTCGCGTCGCCCTCTGATGCCTTAGTTTGCACTCGCTGCCGTACAATTGGGCCCCAGTTCGCAATGTCAATGGTCTTTGCAAACTCGTCAAGATTAATAGTAGAGATTTCGCTATAAGCTTGACATAGTTCAGTCTCTAATGGCTTGACGACTTCTTGATATATCTTCGATACTAGTGCCTCGCTATCCAATTTATTTTCGTCTTCGTCTTCCCAGGTTGCGGGATCTAGGCACTTCTTCACAGCATAGTGAAATTGGTAGCTCTCGGGAATCTCGCCTTTGCATGCTTCGTACACTAGAATGACATCTAGATACCTCGGTGTAGAGATTGGTGATTGAGTATAATCTGTGAGGTCCGCACCGTATTGCTTGGCCAAGATATCGAAAGGAACAGCAAAGTAAAGTTCCATGAGCATCACCGCTAGTGTGACTAGAAGAGGGCAGCGATGTACTAGTAAATCATCAGGATCTAGGCCGTCTGGTTCGGTAACTTCTGGGCTGATGCATGAATCCCAGTCGGATTTGGAGTGACTTATCAGATGAGTTTGGATGAATGGCTGTAAAGGGATGGATGAAGAGGTTGTGGGGAGAAATAAGACGTGCGAAGAGCTCCATGTGGGTTGCAGCCACTGAGTATCGTGTAGATAAAGGACAGCGTAGCTGAGCATCACAGCAAGAATGCGTTTTGTCTTCTCAGTGAAAGGATGTGATCCTTTCCTAAGAAACTGCTCCAACGTTATAGGGCTCCTCGCTCTGTCGATGAGAAAAGTGCTCATTTTGGATTGTAGCTTAAATATCTGGCCTCCGGTAACTTTGAGATTAAGTCGATGTTCGAGCCTCCCAATTGGCTCACATAGTTGTTTTAGCCTCATTCCATTTTTCTTTCCTTTGGGCTCTTTTATTGGGGCATTGGCCTGAAATTGTACAACACTCTCCTTTATCTCTTTCGCCATGAGAACATGCGTCTCTCTCCAGCCCTGTTTCATGAAAAGAAACATATCGAAGTCCAGACATTCGTCCATATTTGCCTCTCCACTTGTGTTCTTTCGGTGGGTACCTAAACGAAGCTGAGCCTCATGAGTAGGTATGCAATCGCAATTGCTATAAGCAACAAGAACCTCAAAGATGGACTGCGCCGCATTCCACACGGCGAAGGATGATGGCCCAGCGTTTTCGTTGGTAGGAAGTTCTTCGAGTGTCCAGTCATATTCGTTTTCAGGGTACCGTACTCCAAGTTCCTTTTCACACTCAGCCAACAATTGGATGAATTGGTCGCGTTCTTCCATATTCGCTCCAAATCTGATATATCGGAGGATCGCATTATTGTCGCTTCGTTCACCCCAATACCGACTGAATGCGCGCAGTTTCCCATGATGTGAAGCACTCGGAAGTGCTTCACGGAGGAAGTGATCGGGAATGTCGGGTGCAATTGCAGATTCTAGGTGATCTAAAGTTCTATAGATGAGATCCGCGTCAACTCCATACACTGCCTTGCTTACGCGCTTCCAATTGGAATTCACGATGGCACAATAGGCTGTGACGTCCGCATAAAACACCTTAAGCTCGCCATCTTTTTCTTCCATTCTCAGGGCTCTAGCAGCACCAAGAATTGCTTCAGATGCTGTGATCAACAATTGAACACCATTAAGAACATCTGTAGGCGCAGAGGATGAAGCCATCTCGCCCTCTAGGGGACTCTATCAAGACTGGATTTCAACATGCAGGTAGAGTTGACAAACTTGCTAATCTTTGTATGATACGATCCTTGTATCCGCTCGAGTGTATATGGTAGTTCGCAGAAGATTGCAAGGTAAAGTTTGTGTGAAGATAACCACAGCCTGATGGATGCCTGTCCGTAAGGCGTCAAAATCTACATGCATGTAATAAAAGACGTGCGGGGAAGGACCAACAACACATGATTGCTAGGTAGTATCTGTAGTAGGTACCTATCTATGCTTTCATTCGTGGATAACCTCTTCAGCCTCACTGCTAGTATCATAAATTTGTCTCTATACATATTTATTTTGACTTTGCTGCATAGCTGTCCAGTTGTTGGATGGGGTGCCTAGTACTTTTACCCAAAGCAGATAAGGAGCATAGTATTGCAGAATCCAAGTGGAGTCGACATCATCACAAAGCCGAACTTGAATGCACGTTGCTCTGGTATTAGCCCTCGAGATTCGCCATCATCACCTCGCAAGAGAAGTATCTTCATGTGAAGCCGGATATGGCTTCGCTGAATCAGGCACCAACAAAGCAAACTATTTCGGGATGTGCTGCGCAATGTATGGAGTCTTTTCAGCAATGTCTTCCTGCAGCTGCATCTATTCATGCTCGAGAGTTAGCATTGGTAGAGAATCAGCTTGCAAAATTCTCCCTCTGGACTGCCAACTTCAAAGTATTCGCTTCAGGTCGAGAATCATTGGACGATTGTTTGCGGGAGGTGTTCGACATCCAGGATGCCATTATGGGGGTCGTGGAGGCATTAAATTACCGCATTCTGAAGTGTAGGTAAATACCTAGTCAATTATTCTTGCTATATATTCATAAAAGAAGAGTATTAAGGATTCATTTAGATACTGAGAAGCACCATTTTAGGTACCTTGATACTGAAGACCTGCAGTCCAGTGATATTAGATAGGCCACCACCTGCTATAGATGCGCGGTTTAATACGGCTCTTCAAAACATCGCAAAACAAATTGCGCTTCTTCACAAGTTCTCGAATATCATTCACAGAGCCAGCAGAGAGGCGGAGAATTCCCCAGCCGTGGCGGGATTTCAGATTCAAGACAATGGGGGAGACGACTTAAAAGAGATCTTCTCTCATCAGATATGTGATAAATTTCCTGGAATAAGCGCAACTATTCAGCAACGTCTCGCAAGCACTATGCTTTTGCGTTGCAAAAGGATTCTCTATCAGAGATCTCATTTTGATAAATTCCTGGGAAAAGCTGGAAACCCGTCAATACCTGTGGCGTTGACTGCTGAGATAGGCGATCATGGAGACATTCCGTTCCCGCCCGCCCCTTGTGGCAATATTATGCGGAAATACAACAAGTTAAAAAAACAACGAGGAGAAGAGTACAATATTGACCAAGAGAACGAGCACGCTGATCTAACAGCTAGTCAAGAATACAGGGATATCCTGAAGAATGACTGGAATGAAATTGTCGAGGCGGCACGGGAAGTCGATTGTCCTTTTTGTTGTTCAACTCTACCCGCTCGGGATGCCGTTGATGACAATAAGTGGAAGTAAGTCTTATATCATCGCTGGATCCGTATCCTAGTACTCTAATCAGCCTAATTTATCATAGAAAGATACTAACCGCCGCAGATTACATGTTCAGAATGATATCGATCCATATGTCTGCCTATTTGAGGGCTGCGAATCGCCCGAAGAATTGTACAATCATAGCACATGGCTTAAACATATGTCTTCGCATTATATGCAATGGCGTTGTATATCCAAAGCTCACATAGAATTCCGAAGCGCCACGAAGAGCGAATACATTAACCACATGAAAGACGTTCATCCAGACAAATTCACGAATGCGCAGCTAAATATCATTGCCAACAGAAATGCGCGACCGATCAGTTCAATGTTCAAACCTTGTCCATTATGTGGCATTGAAGTAGTTGATGGCAATAAGTCAGACCATGTTGCAAGGCACTTGCTTCATCTTGCCCTGAAGTCTCTACCGAGCTATGAAGAGAATATAGAGAAGCATGAAAACTTGGAATACCAGAAGAACGATATCTCCATATCGAGTGCACGCAGGGAGAATGCGATCAGACTTGATGAGCAAATACATGTTTATCACGATACAGGTGCCTATGCTACGGCATCTGTTCGCGAGCAAATGCCCAAAGACTACAATTATAGTATGAAGCGCTTCCTTGGCCACTCGGAAATACCTGAAGGACGCTCGCTGCTTTGCTTCGGGGAAGCCGAGAGTGTAGAGAAAGCGAAAGATCGTGCGCGGATTCGGCTGAATGATTTCAATGCGCAATTTGGCTCGAGTATCAATCCTCCTAGCGAAACGGAGTACTTGATCAATAGACGCACACCGCTACTTGATCATTCACGCGCAGTGCCGGGGGATAAAAGGTCTCCGAGCATAGATTCTCTGTATATTAGCGATAACGGATATTAATTAGGGCGTATATATCCCTTGTTCTCGATGGATCACTAGAGGACGACGTTGGCATGCTTTCTCAGCAACAACCTAAAAGGTTAGGCGGAGCTGGCCGAGTATGATCATCACATCATCACATCATATATGACTACTTAAATCTATTCAAACCACCAAATAGTTATTTGTAACTACCGACAATCTTTTGCTGTGTAAATCACTCCAGAACGGATGTTTGCAAACCTCGAGACATTGTACTGACATATAACAATGGGCTAAGATGTCGGCAGTCATGGACATAGTCTTCATAAGAGCGCAAAAGAAAGTCCTTAGACTTTGTGCATTACATAAGAACACTCTCCTGACACCCCCGATACGCTATTCTCGTTCATGTGTCCTTACATCATAGATATCTAGGTCCTTTAAATCACACCTATTTCTGAGGCTCAATACACTTACGTACCTGAAATAACATCTAAGGCAGAGCCGTTCGGATACAACTGGTTGTCCTATCGGTGTCAGAGCCGACGACCTGGAGCAACATCTCGAAGAAGCTTGCCCAGCGCCTCTATGCATTGATCCAAGCTCATATCTTCAAACCAGAAAATAGCCACGGGAAGAGGTCTATCAAATTCTGTCCCCGGAAGCTGATCGTATCTCTAGACTTACGTGGGGTATTTAACAGTCAAACGAACCAGAATTACATCTAATTTGTGTAAAATCATGGCCGTGAATGGCCTCTGTATGTTCCCCCCTGGTCAACAGGTCTAGGCCCAGAAGTTTGGTACTGAAGGCTTTCTACACATAGTTACCACGGGTCTTTGAATGGCAATTTCCTCCACAACATCAACAACTGTTGGGATATTTTTTGAACTAGATGAAGCCTGTGCTGCGTGAGAGCTGCTTATTAGCTAGACTACTCTCTACAGTAAATTGAGGGGCTGTTAATTTGAACCTCAGCATAGTCATTCCACTTATATGCCCAACTTTACCAATACTTCCTAGCCTCAAGTAGGCATTTTTTAGCTACGCCCGTGTGTAATATAATAGTGCATGATGAGAGACACTCTGGAGATCGATATGACTTTCAGGAGGTTCTGTGTCCCTCGTACGGTCAGATGCATGACAGCCCCTCTCAGTTTTTGATGAAATCCGCCGCATATATGGAATGAATTGAGACTTCCCAGATCGGCACTTGGTAATCTCTATTTTTGACCTGAACAACATAAAGTAGGGTTTGATGGCTTATACAAAATAAATCCCGATATAACCTACAGCATCCTGGTTGCCATATTTGTGGATGACTAAGCAAACAGTAAAATTCCGTTGAGACAAATCTTCATTCAAAGTCGCCAACTTGACATCAGCATACGTGCCCTGCATCTGCTAATGGTCATTAGAGTGCACACTATTATCAAGAGGCGATAGATGCTGTACTCGGGGCATATAGCGAAGCATTTCGGCAATAATGCACTACATACGACTGCTCAAATCACCGGCTCAATCTCATTCGGGAAAAAAGCACACGCTAGATCTCGTCTTCACAATAACTACAGATCTAGGCGACTCGTTTTTATATCCAGACGAACCAATTGACTTGACAATCCATGCCGAAATAAGCACTGACTCAGGGCCCAGAACGAAGGTCCCATTAAGTCTCTTGCCGGGGACAGGCAAATTACAATGGCGATCCGGCATGCGCGTTGCAAAGCCTTCCGTTGACATCTCTGGAGTTATACAACAAGCATCAAAGTCAAAATGCAAAGTCGCTATCTGCATTAGCACAGAGAAATACTCCGCGCGTGGAGTACGCGATATTCTGGCCACCACAGTTGATTCAGAGGAGGAGCCGGCTGGACAAGTAATGCCAGTCTGGATTACTCTGAAACACGATGGGGGCGAGGTTGAGGTTTCTACAAGAAGATTATCCTTACCCGGGACCACTGAACAGGATTCATACGTCGAATTCGAAGAGGAAATTGGAGAGAGCATTGCGAGGCATATTTGGGATGCTGGCGTGCTTGCATTCTGTGCAATTGCCGAGTCATGCATGTTGCCGACGCCAACGGACACAGAGCCTTCTGGACTAAAAGCTTTGAAGAGTTTATTCACCGGGACAAAGCCTATAAACGCGCTGGAGCTAGGTTGCGGCGTTGGAATTCTCGGAGGAGGCTTGAGTGTCGTCTTTCCAAGGACACGGCCGCCACCTAGCCGTAGATGTACTATTCTCATGACGGACTTGGAGGAAGCGGAGAGTCGAACTAGATCAAACATGTCCCGGCTTCTTCAAGCCCGACAGGAGCACAAGTCCAACACTGCACCCCCTGTAAAGCTCCTCTACGAGAACCTCGACTGGGAACAAGGCCGAGAGGGAACGTTTGGCCCAGAAGCACAAAGCCACCGTTGGGACCTTGTCCTACTCAGTGACTGCACTTATAACGTGGACATGCTTCCCGCGCTCGTCGGGACGCTTTCCGCGTTGCACGAATCCAACACGGCACAGGCCGGTGACCAGCCGCAGTCTACAAAGGTCTTTCTGGCCACAAAGCCGCGGCACGCTTCGGAGGAAGCGCTCTTCGGCCTCCTATCAGACCAGGGTTGGACCGAGTCGCACAGGCAGACGCTGCCACTGCCTGTGCTTGGAGCTGAGACGCAATGTGTGGAACTGTATCTCTACGAAAAGGCGTGATAGTATGTACTGAAGCAAATGCATTCGGTAACTTGGCAGTTCCCCTTTTTAGTCGGTACACTTCGGGATACGACGTGCCGTGGTTAAACATGATTGCTAATCAGCATCCTCTTGACTACTGTCTCCCTAGAGTCTGGTTAGGATTCTTGACTGCCGGCGATTTACTTTTTTAACTCGGAGCTGATTGCTACAAGCAATACGGAGACCTTTGGGAGCTATTCGTGAGTGGTTTTTGGAATGCACACGTCTATTCGGTGTAGCCGCAACGCAAGGGAGCATCTTTGCCCTGCAGACTCCGGCATTCTTGGAGCATTTTAAGACCCCACGTGTGTATATGAATAGCAACATCCGGGAACAAACTTGAGCTCCGGCCTGTTCAGCCAAAAGAAGGGGGCGAAGGGGCCCGTTTTCTCGTCATGGCAGCGACTCGTGTAGTGAGGTAGATGGAGATACTACAGGTGGACATTTAGCCGTGAACTCTGCACTGCTCGTTGGTTAACAAGTCAAGGAGGCTGTCACGAGATTAAACAAAGAGGCATAATTGCTGGATTTCCTACATGGTCACATTGACATATCAGGTCGGAATTCCGCAGAGCAGATAACTAAGCATTAGTCGTCCGATGCAGAAGCTGAATAATGATGATGTCTAATATTCCGAGGGGTGTCTACAAATGATTCTGACAAAATTGAGGCACACACTCAGTCACACGGCAAAGACCAAAGCCGAAAACACGCGACTTTCACTCGCCCCTCTCAGGAGATTTCTGTTTGTCTTCTTTGTTTTATGTCTCCGGGTAATTTCTTTGTCTGCCGCGCGGGTTGCGGTGAAGAATGATGCTAAATGTCTCCGTATCTGCAGAATATTCGATCCACTCGACGGCGGAGTTCCACGAATTGACTGCCTTGTCCATACATTGAGATATAATGACGGAAGGGGCAATATGTAAGGGATAATAGCGCCGGCGCTTGAGTTTGGAGCTGTACTTCTTTCCGCCTTCTTCTCGTATCTTGATCTTCACAAAGAAATAAAGCAGGTACTTGTACATGTAGGTGTGAGCACAGCCGCATGCATGTATTGTTGCTCGGTAATGGTTGGTGATATGTTGCACTCTTGACATTTGGGGCTGCAGCGCTGACAACCCTGGTCTTCATTCCTTGATCACTCGATACCAAAGCGGGACGGATTGCGGCCATCAGACTCAAGGACGTGCTCTTCTCGTGCCAAGGTGGTAATGGAACTACTGCGTCAAATAGACGCTCTACATCCGTGCACTCTATATCCGCACAAAGTGTTATTTCGCAATGTGTTAATTGCAGGGGCAGCATTCATTCATCCATCCATTGCGTTTCTCTGCTTGTTTCTGCCGTGTGGGGTCTGGTATGGCCGATCTTTGAGAGAACCCGTCCTGCAGTTGGGATTGTGATTGTTGACGGAATTAAGAATGGAATTAAGAGCTGGGTTACGAGATACGGAAGCTTTGCTTTATCTAGATATTTCAGACATGGGCCAGGTCCTCCAAGGCTTCTTGAGTTTGATCCATGTAAGTTGGGGATTGCACCTATCACAGGCGACAGTCAATATCTGATCCATGGCTTTGTTCGAAATATTCCGATACCATGATGATACTGCATCGTAGGATGAATAAGGTTTTTTTTTGTTGTCCATTTCTTTGATGTCACGCAGACATGCCATTACCCGTGAGGCCAATTGCTGACAAGTGCCTGCATACAAGTATAAACCCTCCCTTTCTTGGAGCCACTTGTATAACTTGAGGATTGTTATTAGTCACAAGTGGGATAACGCTATGCCGCCTCCTTCAAGTTTTCAAGTGGGAGTCATCCGGCGAGCAGATGGATATTAACCGACGGCGGGTGGAGAGCGTAGTACGAAAGCTAGCGCGAACAAGAGCCCGACTATTACTCCACGTATCTACTCGTCCACATGTTACGAGTACTCGTATGCTCTAAATCATGACACGGCTCGGTTTACCTGACTTCGCTGTTGAGCTGAGGGTGTTTGTTGATGCGGAGATGATGGCCGGGGGGGCCTGAGTCCAAGACTTGCATTTTCCAACAGAGGGAAAGCTCGCCACCCAAGAGTCGAAATTTTCAGTTCCAAGATCGGCACCTCAGCCTGTAGGAATCCAGGGTCGGGGGGTGCCGCGCCCGCCGTCTTTATGAATGGGCCCATCTGCTGAACTAGCTCGGAGGAGGCCGAATTCGTGCGCCACAAAGAAGTGTACACGTAAAAGTTATAAGGAGCTGGTGTTAATAATTGTGATGCCTGTGCCGTAGACATCACCCGCTTGTATGAGACACCCATACAATGTGCATTGCTTCGCCAAGAACGGGGCGGCTGAACAAGTGTCTCAGCCTCCTCATGGCAGTTTGTAACCACTTACCACATTTGCACCAGGGCGGACCAAAACGGGGCAAACAACGAACGGCGTGGCCAACAGGGGCGCGGGCCGCAGCTCCGGTGGTAGGAAGAGAAGTAGAAAAAAAGAAAAAAAGAAGCCAGCGAGCGCCGAGCGCCGCGCCCTCCAAGCCGTGAGGCGGAACTCCGAGACAGATTTTGCAGTCCGTGCTGGTCTGGTCTATTTCAACAACCATATCCAAGATTCATACTCTTACTGTAGTATGCGTCCCTTGAGAAA
Organism: Trichoderma virens Gv29-8; assembly: GCF_000170995.1. Lineage (NCBI taxonomy): Eukaryota > Fungi > Ascomycota > Sordariomycetes > Hypocreales > Hypocreaceae > Trichoderma > Trichoderma virens. The sequence goes on from NW_014013744.1 coordinate 1,172,770, forward strand.
TCGGTCGTAGTGGGTTACAGTCGTGTTGGTTTACAGTCGGTGATCCTTCCAAGTTGAGAAAGGACATGAGAGGGGATGGCGAGAATCAACATAGGCGGTGATTGAAACTGCATTCCATGTCGTTGCATACTCGTATCCGATCAAAGGAGAGGGCAGTGGATCGTCTGTAGTATGGGTGCCAACCCCTACATGATCTTGGGGGCTAGAGATGGGCAAGCGGTGATGTATTGAGGCTGCTTCGACCGCTTCTTGGACTGGGCCGCCACGAAGAGGGAGCTGCTTGGGTGGCTTTTAGAAAAAAGAGAAAAGGCTGGGGAGTAGGCTGTTTATCGACGGATTTGCCATGGCCAACTTCTCACCAAATTCACTTCAGCTGGGCGCGATCCTTGCCTTCGGGTCTCCGTAATTCTAAAGCTCGGAATTGCTGAGTCGCTTCAGCACTATTAAATGCCCCACGGTTCTGACCAGACAGTAGCGCCACTAGCTACACACCATTCTCCATCGTGCTGCTGGATTACCGTTTTGGGCATCATCAAGACCCAAACACGATGCCATAGTTTGTCGTCTCTTTCACACAAAGATATCACCGCAGTCCAGTGCTGTACAAGAATGACACGAGGAAGTCCATCAGTTGGATAGCCAGCAAATTACCACCAACGGGACTGTCACGGCGGGTATTATGGCAGTTGGTGATCTGAAGAATAAGCTCAGCCTGATGAGAGGCTGGCGGCTCTAACTCCGTATTTCCGATTTCGGAAATGAACCTTTATTAGTAAGATATCGTGCTCAACATGCCATTCCGGGTCCAAAGTATGAAATAGGGAGCTGCTCACCTCATCTGCTCCAGCACTGGAGAAGACAAAGTTTGACAGCTTGGCCTTGTGGAACACGTATCGGCCACGGTCGTGGCCAGCCTTGTTATTCCGACTGCCTGTCTTCGGCGTGACTGTTCGACAGCAACATTGTCGTCGTAGTCGTGTATACATGCTCGTACTTCGTACTTGTAGCGGAAACGCGATACTCGTAATAGCAATGGTCAATATTAGCCCAGCCGTACGGGGACAAGAACCTGCAACTCTCCTGGAATACCCCACTGCCCCGGTACCCCCAATTTGTGCGTCCAGAGTGGATTCTTCTCGCCGGGTTTTACTTGGTGAACGGCTGTAGCTCCGGCCTTGCCCCTCCTCGTCGGACTTTTGACGGTCGAGCTGTGCTGGCAAACTCAAGCGGCGGCAACCAACCGCCCTGCAGGTGGGCCATGAGGAAGTTGGCCGGCAAGGACGTCAGAATGCTTTGTCCTAGTCATAGGGTGAGGTTGGATGCCGTTATCTGGCCCCAGAAATCTTGGCGGGCCAAAAGATCCCCTTGGTGCTCTGGAGGCCCGATTTTTTTTTTTTTGCTTTTCGCATTTCTTTAGCCGTGAGGAAACTGAATAAAACCTCCAAGCCTCCTAGTTTTGTTTAGCTGGTTGTTTTGTTGTCTTGGTCATCGCTTGATAACCAATTTTGGTTGTCATCCGAGAGTCTTTCTCCATCAACCGTTTGATATCCTCCTTCTTTACTAATTGTGTCATTGTCTTTTTATATTATTCGTCTGGTAGAATCACACCGCTCAAGCCCACCGCTTACTCTTTTTGCTCCGTCTGATCTCTGATCAAATAAGCGACCAAAGAAATAATCGCATTCACTCATCGTTAGAATCTCAAAATAATAATTTCTATCTGAACTATTGGAACTTTATCAATTCACTTCAGCAAAAGTATCATTTGTTCACCAACTCCTAGCGACGCGAGTACCCCCCTGGTACTTTTTTGGACAACACCGATATCGACGACGACCTTCATCCGTTCAATTATCATTAACTTTATACAACTTTTCTAACCAGTAACCGCAATGGCTGGGGAGCAGGCCCCTCTCAATGGGGAGTCGCTGCCTAGCACAGCAAACTCGGCAATGGCAAAAGAGCTTGGCGAGCAGTTGGATTCAACCTCTGTGGAGACTCAAGTTGAAGCTGACAGCTCTTCCAAGGAACTTGCCAGGGTTCAAACGGGCGTCTCTGTTGAGCAAGCCGAGGCTCATTTTGCTGGCCTGCAGCGCGAGTTCACTGGTGTTTCTCGGGCGAGTCGCAGGAACAAGCACCAATCCACATCCGATCCCGAGAAGGGAGCTACTATCGCAACTGAGGATGATGATGCTTCCATCTTCGACTTGGAAGCTGCTCTGCGAGGCGACCTTGACGCCAGCACCGAGGCTGGAATTCGATCGAAGCATATCGGAACTTGTTGGGATGGCCTGACCGTCAAGGGTATTGGTGGCTTCACCAACTTTGTCAAGACCTTCCCTGACGCCTTCATCGATACCTTCAACGTCATCACCCCACTGCTTAGAATGGTTGGTCTGGGTCCGAAATTCACAGAAGCTACGTTGCTCGATAACTTTCAGGGCGTGTGCAAGCCAGGAGAGATGATTCTGGTTCTGGGAACTCCGGGTTCTGGATGCACCACCTTCCTCAAGGCCATTGCTAACCAGCGATATGGATACAGCGGAGTCCATGGAGATGTCTTTTACGGTCCATGGACGGCGCAAGAGTTCAAGCGATACCGCGGCGAGGCTGTTTACAATGCTGAAGACGATGTCCACCACCCTACATTGACTGTGGAGCAGACCCTGGGATTCGCTTTGGATGTCAAGATGCCTGCCAAGAGACCGGGTAATATGTCCAAGACAGAGTTCAAGGAGCACATCATCACTCTACTGCTAAAGATGTTCAATATCGAGCATACTAGGAAGACTGTTGTTGGTGATGCGTTTGTTCGTGGTGTCTCTGGTGGTGAGCGAAAGCGTGTTTCCATTGCAGAAATGATGATTACGAACGCTTGCATTCTCTCTTGGGATAACAGCACTCGTGGTCTCGATGCCAGTACCGCCCTTGACTTTGCGAAGAGTTTGAGGATCCAGACGGATCTCTACAAAACTTGTACATTCGTCTCCCTTTATCAAGCTTCTGAGAACATGTACAAGCTCTTCGACAAAGTCCTTGTTATTGATGAAGGACGACAAGTCTACTTCGGTCCCGCAAAGGATGCACGTGCCTACTTTGAAGGCCTTGGTTTCCTGCCGCATCCTAGACAGACAACGCCCGACTACGTGACTGGCTGCACCGACGAATTCGAGCGTGAATACCAACCTGGAAGATCTGCAGAAAATGCTCCCCACAGTCCGGATACGCTGATGGAGGCATTCAAGGCATCACCTTATCAGAAAATGATTGAAGACGAAATTGCCCAGTACAAGGCAAATCTTGAAAATGAAAAGCAAAAGCACGACGATTTCTTGGCTGCCTTCAAGGAAGGCAAGCGCGGCACGTCCAAGCGAAGTCCCTATCAAGTTGGTTTCCATATCCAGGTCTGGTCTATCATGAAGCGACAGTTTATTCTCAAGCTCCAAGATCGATTCAACCTTTTCGTCGGCTGGACCCGCAGTATTCTGGTCGCCATCGTTCTCGGTACCCTGTATCTCAATCTTGGTCAAACCTCTGCCAGTGCTTTCAGCAAGGGTGGCTTGCTGTTTGTAGCGCTTCTGTTTAACGCTTTCCAGGCCTTTTCAGAGTTGGGAGGAACAATGACAGGACGTCCACTGGTCATGAGGCACAAGGCATACGCATTCCATCGGCCTTCGGCTCTCTGGATTGCACAAATCTTTGTGGATCAGGCGTTTGCAGCAAGTCAAATCCTTTTGTTCTCCATAATCGTTTACTTTATGACAGGCCTAGTCCGAGATGCTGGTGCATTCTTCACCTTCTATCTGATGATTCTCTCTGGTAACATTGCAATGACGCTCTTTTTCCGAATTCTTGGCTGTGTCAGCCCAGATTTCGACTCTGCCATCAAGTTTGCAGTCGTTATTATCACGCTCTTCATCACAACTTCTGGATATCTCATTCAGTATCAATCCGAAAAAGTCTGGCTTCGCTGGATCTATTGGATTAATGTTTTGGGTCTCGCGTTTAGCTCTTTGATGGAGAATGAGTTTCAACGAATTGACCTCACCTGCACTGCAGAATCGCTTATTCCATCTGGCCCTGAGTATACCGACATCAATCATCAAGTCTGTGTTCTACCTGGTGCAAACGCTGGCACAACTTTTGTCCGCGGCCGAGACTACATTTCTAAAGGTTTCTCATATCTTCCTGGTGACTTGTGGCGCAACTGGGGCATTGTCATGGCATTGATTATTTTCTTCCTCTTCCTGAACGTACTCCTTGGTGAGGTCGTCAGGTTTGGCATGGGAGGGAATGGCTCCAAGGTTTATGCCAAGCCCAACAAGGAGCGGAACGAACTGAACGAGGCCTTGGCTGAGAAGCGTGAGGCCAAGCGCAAGGACAGGTCTAATGAGGCAGGTTCTGAGTTGATCATTAACTCGACTAGCGTTTTGACTTGGGAGAGCCTCAACTATGATGTCCCTGTTCCTGGAGGTACTCGACGTCTTCTCAACAACGTTTTGGGATATGTGAAGCCAGGCGAACTGACCGCCTTGATGGGAGCATCTGGCGCTGGAAAAACTACACTCCTCGATGTCTTGGCATCCAGAAAGAACATTGGTGTCATCTATGGAGATGTTTTGGTAGATGGCGTTAAGCCCGGAAAGCAGTTTCAGCGATCCACTTCTTATGCTGAGCAACTTGATGTTCATGAGCCTACTCAAACAGTCCGTGAAGCTCTTCGATTCTCTGCTGAACTCCGCCAACCTTTCGAGACCCCCATCCCTGAGCGACATGCTTATGTGGAAGAAATCATCTCTTTGCTGGAAATGGAGAACATTGCCGACTGTATCATTGGATCTCCTGAAGTCGGCTTGACCGTTGAACAGCGCAAGCGCGTTACCATTGGAGTTGAACTTGCCGCCAAGCCCGAGCTGCTTCTGTTCTTGGACGAGCCCACTTCCGGCTTGGACAGCCAAAGTGCCTTCAACATTGTCCGTTTCCTGAAGAAGCTGGCTGCTGCCGGTCAGGCAATTCTTTGCACGATCCATCAGCCCAATGCTGCGCTATTCCAGAACTTTGACCGTCTTTTGCTGCTGCAGCGAGGAGGACGCACCGTCTATTTTGGCGATATTGGCAAGGATGCTGCTGTTCTGCGTGCTTACCTGGCTCGGTATGGCGCCGAAGCTGCCCCCACCGACAACGTTGCAGAGTATATGCTTGATGCAATCGGTGCTGGTAGCATGCCCCGAGTTGGCGACCGTGATTGGGCTGATATCTGGGAGGATAGCCCTGAATTTGCCCATGTCAAGGATGTGATAATCGAGTTGAAGCGAGAGCGAGTAGCAGCCAACCAGGCGAGCTCTGAACTCGAAAAGGAGTATGCCTCTCCTCTTGCCCACCAGATGAAGGTTGTTGTTCGACGCATGTTCCGATCTTTCTGGCGTTCACCCAACTACTTGTTTACCCGTCTGTTTGCTCACATTTCTGTTTCTCTCATCACTGGTCTCACCTATCTCAACTTGGACGACTCAAAGTCTTCTCTCCAGTACAAGGTCTTCGTCATGTTCCAGATCACCGTTTTGCCTGCCATCATTATGTCACAAGTCGAAATCATGTACGCCACGAAGCGTGCGCTGTTCTTCCGCGAATCCTCATCCAAGATGTACTCAGCCTCTTCTTTCGTCACGGCTATCATTCTCGCCGAGATGCCTTACTCTGTCCTCTGTGCAGTGTCTTTCTACCTTCCCCTATACTTCATGCCCGGCTTCCAGACTAGCCCCTCGCGCGCTGGTTTCCAGTTCTTTATGGTTCTCATCACAGAACTATTCGCTGTCACGCTGGGTCAGGGTCTCGCCGCGCTTGCTCCCTCACCCCGTATCTCTACCCAGTTTGACCCTTTCATTACCATTGTATTCGCTCTCTTCTGTGGTGTGACCATTCCATATGCGCAGATGCCCAAGGGCTGGCGCGTCTGGCTCTATCAGCTCGATCCTTTCACTCGACTCATCGGTGCTTGTGTTACCACCGCACTTCACGGAGTCCCAGTCGTTTGCAAAAGCAGTGAACTGAACCGATTCACCGCCCCTAACGGCACGACTTGCGGCGAATACATGCAGCCTTTCTTCGAGAGGGGAGCTCCTGGCTATCTCGTTTCCAACACCACTCAGAACTGCGAGTACTGCTCGTATAAAGTTGGTGATGAGTTCTACATCCCGTTGGGTCTGAGTTTTGACGATCGCTGGAGAGATTTGGGCATTTTCCTCTGCTTTGTTGTTAGCAACATTGTCATTCTATCCATAGGTGTATGTATTCCCCCTTTACCGTATTAAATTTTGATTCAGCATGCTAACTTTATTCTTTAGAGCCGATTCGTCAACTACAACAAGAGGTAAAGGCGGAAATAGGAAGGGTGATCGCGAGACATATTGCATGTAAATGGTGTTAATTAGATGTAGATATTTTAATAAAGAAGAAAGGAATGAACATATTCAGTACAACGGCCGAGACTGCTTGCATCTATTAAATGTATTACTGCTTGTTTATGTTTCCAGTATTTGCGAAATGGCAGTGACGAATCGCTCTTATAAAAAATGGGTGAAGCGAGATAGTCTTTCCAGTTACCCTGCGGCTTCACGCAGACGTCGAATCCTGACGCTTTAAATTAAGGATAACCCTACCTAGACAGTGGAAGCGAAAGCATTATCATGACATTTGTTTTTGCTGGGCCTGAAGCCTGCACAACTACCTCGACAAGCTTCAGTAGTTCTCCACCCATAGGGAGTCATCCATCCGCTCCAGCTGATGCTTCACAACTAGCAGTTGAGTTTGAAGGGATACTTGCAGAAATGAAGAAGCAGCTTTTACTAGATGTGAAGTACTCCGAAGCTGTGATTCTCCAAGGCCAGCTCCGATACAATAGTCTCTTGTCCTTGGTATGGAGACTACTATATCTTGAGGCGAACGAGCCACAGTGCTAGCAAATATTCAGTAATAAGCATAACATGCCCCTCGGTGTCTAATAGTAATTCATATAATAAGACTATGGAGGGAAAGAGGGTATGATGTTTTTTTGGCAGATTTACCATCGTTACTCAAGTCAATGGAGTCGTTCACAATCCAACTCTAAAATAAAGTATGGTATATGAATAGCCCTTACCAATGACTCGCTTTCTATCTCATGATGCAGGGTTGTAGATGTTTACTGGCGTAGGATCATGCCGCTCTAGTTTTGCAACTTCCCCAACACGCCACAGTTCCCATCCTAGAGACGTCCGACCTCGACCGGCACCTTCACCTCCGGTCCGGCCCCGCCAACCGGGACCACCGAAGACCATCGCCGGGCATTGCTCACTAGCTCACTCCAGTTTCAGCTCTTTGCTACCAACGACCATGTAAGATACACGAAGGAAGCAGTATCACGGAATACGAGCACGCAAGCGAGGGAGAAGAACCGACAAGTGGAGTGGCACTCGCTTTGCTTACCACATTAATTAATGTCGGTCGTCAATAGAGGCCTAGATACGGGTAGGCGCAGGACCATGCTCAGCATTTCCTCTGCAGCTGGAACGAGGGGCCCTGTCTGGATGCCCGCATCAGTAGTGGCATCGAGCGACCGACATGTGCTGCGTAGGCCAAGGGTCGATATATGCAGCGAGCCGTGCGCATATGCGTCCCAGGTCGAAAGCGTTTCTCAGCAAATCTGGCATCTGTGCAACATCGGTATCTCCAGGTTACATTCGCCGTCCAATGCGGGTGAAGGAGGGGGAGGAATATGGAAATCTGCCTCTCCCCCGCTTGCGTTGCTAGTCGCGAGCTGACAATGCGTGTACGGGATGGTGATCTGAGGATGACTACATACATGTTCTGCTCAGCCAGTGAGCACGTAAGACAGTCAGACTCCTTCACGCAGTCATGCATGGAAGACAAGCACCGTTTGGGGCGGTTTGCCTCGTTCCGTCGTCGCCCATCGCCCTACGACGCACATGGACCTGCATTTCTCATTCCATGTCTTGGGATTTGCCGTCATCATGTAGCACACAGCCCCCGGCATGAACCACGGCCGCAGCCCTCTATCGCCAGACCAAGGACAAACCAAGGACGAGGATGACGAGAGAACTGAAGAACTGTCCCAGCGCAGCTCCCACCGTATCTGTACAGTCCTCGTACACATGCATGCCATTAAACCACCCCCGGGGCCATGGTTCGTGATTGGCCTCGCCAGTCGCAAATCCCTCTCGCCCGTCAGGTGAGTGGATTATGCAAGTCATCCTACATGGGCCAAACAGTTTGCAACACCGCAAACCACGCTATTGGGGACTGCGTGGTGGCTGGGCTGGATAATCGCGGCTTTCGGGGCGCGCCGAATCCAAATGGGCCTATCCCATTTCCAGTTTATACTACTCCTACTCCTACTCCTACTCCTCACTACACTACAGACACTACCTGTACAGACACTACAGACAGATGCCCAACCTAACTTATGCATCTGCCTTTTGGGAGCCGACGACCTATCATATTGCGCCCTTGCCATCATCATTTTATGACATGGCTAGTGAATTGTTCAGGCCCCAAATCGGGCTGAAAGTGAGGGGGTCTCGACAACGACGAAACAAGAACAAGAGACGCCATGCCATGCCATGCCATGCCATGCGCAAATACTCTCATTCTTCGCATGCGGTGGGCCAATATCTCTCCGTGGCCAAGACAGGGCTGAGAGTGAGCCGCCTGAGGCCCCTGTGATACTCAGCCAGCGCAGCGCCCGGCGCAAAATGTAGAGTGATGTGATGTGGATGTGATGTGGATGTGATGTGTCTCTCGGCGACACAATCCTGTGGCCCCAAGAGGAAGTCGAAATGCTTCGCTGGACGCACGACTTGGTGATACGCAAAGGACAAAGAGGCTTTTCGTCTCTCTTCCGCTGCCTAATGCAAGCCCGTTTTCGGCTCTGTTCCCAATGACAGGGCCCGAAATATAGTAGCAGGGCACCTCAAACGCCCAGAAAAAAAAGAAAACAAGGAAAAAAAGAAGGGAAACCCACTGCCCGCATCACACACCTGGCAAAAAAGAAGAGCAAGCTGCTTTCTCCGCACGAGAAGCCAGCACCATCAAGCAAGCAAGAAGAGCAAACACAAAAAAAAAAACGTGGAGGGGGAGTGTGCTTAAGGCAAGACTCTCTCTTTCTCTCTCCCCTCTTTCTGTTGCGCAAAAAAAGAGGACATGGGATCCGCTTCAAATATTCCCGTCGTACAGTGCAGGGCTCTTTCGGCTCGGACGTGGGCGGGCTGGATTAGCCAGTTTCATTTCATTGGATTGAAAACCTGCTGCCTCTTCTTTCTTTTTTTTTTCCTTTCCCCCCCAGCGTCAGCCATACAAAGACTGCATCTCTAGGTTGCCACTTTAAATGGGGAGAATAAAAATAATGAGGAGAATGAGGCTGAGGGCAAGAATCCGCTATGCATGCATGGCTTCTCGCTGAGGCAGGCATTTCCAGCCTGATGCGTTACGAGGCTGGTGAATGAGACATGGGGGTTGGTTTTGCGCCCATCTACCGTCGTACCGTGGATGCGAAAAGAAATAGAACCATGATGATTCCAGCTTAAATCCCGAGACACGGGCGAGATAGAGGAAGAAGACAAAATTTCAAGGAGACGGCTAGAGCTGTCATACTCGACTTGGCCTTTGCCCGCGAGACACCCAGCTATGAGACACGTAGATGAGACAAAGCACAGCCTCCGAATAAGCACAACGAGTTCACGCTGCCGTCTGAGGATTTCGCCAGCCTTCTTTGTCACATCCCGTGGGAAATTACTGCTGTATGCCGTCTGAGCACGTCTCAGATGCTCAATCCAGCGCGTGGGTAGTTCTGGCGGCTGTGATATCAAATTGCATGCAAAGCAACATGGAGCAGCCTCATACCGAGACCACGCACCACCAAACACCAGCCATTATACAGCATCTATCTAGAGCCTTCTCCAATCCTCATTACCTGAAAACACCAAACCTTTACCATCCTATTCACCCACCCAAAAGAACCCCCAGCTCACACCGTAAAAGCCACTCACAGGCACACACACACACACAACATTCTCAAGCATCTGCATATAGATAACAATCCTCGTACTCGTATCCCCAGCCCAAGCCAAGCGGCAACTTCGAAACCAAAAAAAAAAAAAAAACACCAGCAACAAACAGCGTATAAACCTGAAACTTTTGCTTCGTTTGCCTAATCCCGAGTCGTACTCATCTCCACGTGGACAGTGCAAGCCCAATCTCGTCAAAAAAAAAAAAAAAAAAAAGCATTCTTTCTCACCTGCCACCTACCTTACCTACAAAAAGCCCCTTCGTTATACAAGTCCACAAAATGAGCAAAACGTGAGTACATGGAAATAAAGACGTGGCAAAACGCCCTTGGAGAGATGTGAAATAAGACGTCATTTGCCAAGCCCCGTCTCTTCGACATTGTAACGGCGGGCTGATGCCGTATTCCAACACGTCTTGCTAACGGAGCTTTATCGCCCTATGAGGATACGCATCGTGTGCCTCCCAGTTTCATATTAACAGTCTCTGGCTCTACTCCGTACATCGAGACATGAAGGGGACAAAGGCCACTATCCACTCTTACCTGCATGCAGGGCAAACCCCTACACATCACTCCACAAAAGGCTGCAGCGGAATAAAAAAGACACGTCGTAGACATAGTATCACACGGATGGAGTCCAGAAAGTCATGTAGAGGGGGATAAATATTCGAGCTCGTCAAAGCCATCATCATTTTGAAGTAAACTAAAGTCCTCCATCTAGTATTCCCAATCTCTCAAAATCCTCAATAAAAAAAAAACACACTGTAAAATCGTTGCTGCCGCAGCACATTAAACCCAAGAAAAGAAAGAAGAAAAGAAAGAAAATCCAGTCAATAAAAGTCATGTAAAACAGACAACCTCGCCACCTTGCCGTCGCCATTTTTTCCTCATCTCTCTCGCTTACTCGCGACGCGCCCGAAATGATAACGCTGGGTATCTCTAGATGGAAAAATGCCCCGTGTCTCGGTGTCTCCTCCGCGTGTGCATTGGTGGTAGTACAGGTCGCCCTTAAAAGAAATCTGTCTTTTGAATAACCGAAAAATAAGGAAAGAAAAGCCATTCATCGCTCCGAGACCGAGTTTCAGAACATAGGAAATAGAAATAAAGAGTCCGCAAGATTGGGTATCCATAGGAAATCCTCGGACGAGAACAAAAACAAACAGTAGCATTAGTGTACAGTCTTTCGTCTTTCTTGGCCATTCCATCCGGCGGAGTGGGCCATTAATCAACTTCGATGGTCCGGGATCCTAGGGAAGTTGCCAATCGGATAACAATAAAAGGAAAGATTAAAAAGGATACGTGAGATGCTTGGTCATATGAAAAAAGTCCAGGGCAAATTCATACGCATCTCCTCTTTAACGGGTCGGCTCCCGGAACAGTCCTCTGTGGTGGGGGTCGATTGTCCTGGATTGTGGGAATTGATATTGTTTCTCACACCAAGGTGGTAAAAAAGGTAAGATAGTAACCAGCAAAGTGGCGTTTAGGATGATGGGTTTTGCAGAATGTTCTCGCAGTTGGCATCGAATCGGAGGCTGAAGAGCCTCACGCTCTGCATAAACTTCTCTGTCTTGGCAAGCTCTCGGTCTCGGCCGAAGAGGGTATCCACAAACTCAACACCAGAGTTCTTGCCCAGACCCGACTGCTTCTTCTTGGCGGCCTTGAGCATGGGGGCCTCGCAAGCCTTGAGCAGCCCGCGGAGCTTCTCTGTGAGGCGCTCACCAGCATCGATAAAGTCGGTCATAATCTCTCGGTTCTCGGTGTTGCGTACACGGCCAACGACGTCCTCCGCGCGCTTGACCTTTCCGGAGAGCTGAATCAAAAGGAGCCAGAGCTCACCTGCCATATCGGCAATGGGGGAGTTGGCTCCTGCTCGGTAGACGGTCCAGTCGTAGATCCACTTGCCCAGGCTGTTGGCATCAAAGACGCTGCCGAGGAGGAGGATGGGCTCCTCTGAAGGATCCCAGTTCTTGAGCGAGTAGCCCGTGGGAATTCGGTGCTTTCGAGCATCGGCCTCGGTAGCCTTGGGTGTCGTCGCGGCAGCTGTCTTTGTGCGGTAGGCCTGGGTCGATGGACGGACGGTGGACGGTCTCTGGGGGACATTGGCCGCGGCTGCCGAAGAGCGGCGGGTGTGGCCGTGGCTGGTGGGAGGTCGGACATGTGTAGGGGGGATGTGCGACTGCGGAGAGTCGTAGGCATCACGGCTGTAGTCGGCGTAGTAAGCGGCGGTACCCTGTGGGTAGTCGTCGTGATTAGTGTACCGTATCCCTTCATAATCATGAACATGATGCGAGTTCCTGCGACCCTTTGTTCGCGACTCGGCAAGCAACACATAGGTGCGCCCCGAAGCCTCGAATATCTCGTCCTCGTCGGATTCTCCAAACGGAGTAGTAGCCCGGACATAGGTGTGAGAGAATCGGCGGTCGTGCCAGGCAGGAAATTGAGACGACCCGGAGGGCCCGCGCGACGACGAAAAATATTTGGGACTCACATCAACCGTGGCATACTGGCCGGAGCTGTTGTATCGCGGCGAATCCATCGGAGCTCGAGGCGTGGATGCACCGGCCTGAGAATAGCTGCTGGCCCGGCTGTGAGCTGCACGCGTTGCCGGGCGTCGAGGCGTCGAAGTCTCGAGCCAGCTTGGCCGCGGTGATGGGGTTGGAGTGGCGGATGACATTCGTGTATATTCCCACTCGTGGATCGGAGTTGATCCAGGTGTTCGTGGTGATGGATAGTTCATTCTGTGACAGCTCCTCTTGCAATGTCCACTGTGACACTCGCTCCTCAACCTCTCCTCCAATGAAGGAGCTGATGACGTATCGTTGAATGGATTTGCTTCTCTGCTTTGTTCGGAGCTCAAGGTAAGACTGAAAGTGGACAAGATTCGAGACGTCTTTGTTGCTCAAAGTCTTGTCTGCTCTCGGTGAGGAAGGGGAGGGGAGGGGGGATGTAAGGTATTGGGTTGTGATATTAAAAATATGAGAATGCAATAAAAATAAGCCCGTCACCTTGGTATGTAGTCGGAAGAGTAAAAGTTGGAAGAATTACGTCTTGCGTCAAACATGACCAATCTACAACAGGATGGTTTTTATCGTATCCCCCTTGGGTGGAAGAGCCAGAGTCCGACGCTGCGGCCTGGCTGTGGCAATTGTTGGGGGCCCGTGAAGAGCGTGACTGCAAGTGAGGTGATGGTGGATGTCGTCGGCGGTCGACGATGCAATGCTGCAGGTGGAGATGAGGTTCATTGGCAGAAGCCAAAACGATCAGATGCGTAAGTCGGAGAGAGGAGGAAGCAAGACTCGGGTGTGCGGGCATGCATTCGAGGTATATAATGTATTGTGGCCGCAGAAATTTTGCTTGGTGTGGGCGTTGAGCGAGCCAGACAGGGAGCAGGCCTTTAGTGAAAGACGAGGGCAGCCACAGGCATGCGACAGGGGACAGGGGCCTGGGCAGCCAGGTGGAGGGGGCGTGGCGTTATCTGAGCTTAGTCACTGTGGAACCTTCCCGTGGCTGCCACACAGTGCTGGAAGAGTCGCCCGACACGGCGCCGCTGTTGCTGACTGGACTGGACTGGACTTGGACTGCTGCACTTTTGTATGGTTGCACCCAAGCGCACGACTGGGGCCTGCGAGCTGTTGCTTCCAGCAGCTTCCGCGCAGAGGAGGCAGCCCGACTGCGCTCCCTGGCCTTGATTTGACGGCAGTCTCTCTTGTTGGATCTGCTTCGGGGGGGGGCGATTCAGCCGGCTTGCGCAGCTCAACGGGCTCTAGGGGCTCCCAAAAGCCCGTTACTGTACGAGTATGACTCTTAGTGGACGACCAACCACCGAGCCAGCCTTTCGGTTTCGTATCGCCCAAAGCACGAGCGCTCCGAGTGGCGTGAAAAGATGCACGCTTTGTGCTTGGTGCTTGTATCTCAAATCGATTGCAGGCGGTCGACTCGTGGCCCTGGCTCCAATGCGACAGAGCGCTCCCCAGTCCAATTTACCGGGACTGGATAAGCGAAATGATGGAGCCTAGGGGTAGTGAATCCTAGCTTCCGCTGCGGCTGGGAGTCCACCGGCTGTCTTGTATTTTCTCGGTGAGAAAAGGGAACAAGAAGACTTTTGAAAAGTTTTTCTTCCTTCTGATGGCTGTTTTGTCTCCCTGTTGGTTCTTCTCCAGACGGGCAGGTGTCAAACGCCCGAGGCTGTCGATGCCTTGAAGTTGGATGCAAGGCAATCTCGAATCCCTGCTCCCTTTTTATTTAGAGACTGGACCTGTGCGCGCAGCAAATGCACGGAGCGCGGCGAACTCACGGTGTTTTGCTTTTCACTCGGCTCGCAAGTACTTGGACTTCGTACTTGTTGTACTGTGGCCTCTCGTAAATCGGCTGCGTCGAAAAAGAACCGGTCGTGCACGGCTGGTACAGTAATATCGATGCGCCCAGAGGCAATGAGGCTGTTGCGAGCACGAGTAATGCTAGTGCCGCAAGAGCTTCCGGAAGCGTTTGGGCAATAAAAGTTACAGACACGGTAGGCTGAGATTTGATTATGCGTCCTTGGTACACACACGCTCTCGTTCGGGCTCAGCGAAGAAACAAAACGTAGTGTTTGTGGTCTGAGGCTTGAACTTGTTGGGGACGTCCGAGACTGATATTTGCGCCGCGGGTAATGACAAGCATGAAAGATGGGCAGTGCGTAATCGTAATGCGCATCACCTCTGGTGGCTTACGGCAACTTAATACCCTCGTCGGCCTCGACGATCGCTCCGGAGCGGAGGCAGGCCGGCGGAGCGAGAGCAAGAGGAAGAAGCGGCGTATTTATCATCATTGTCATCCATCACCAAACCCGGCCGGCCCCCATCATTACGTATGACGCTTCTATTCCAAGTCGAAGGATGTGTGGAGGATGGTGGGAAGCGCCGACAAAAGAACGCAATCGTCAACACACAAACCCGTAACAAGCGCCCATCTACATCGCACATCAGCCCTGTGACCACTTGTCGAGCAGCGCAAGAGATGGCTCTGGCTGGCAAGTATTCGCTCATCACCATGGCTGAGATGGCACAAGTGCTGCTCCCGTCACATCTGCGCCGCACTGAGATGGTCGGCGGCAGCATCTGGAGCACGTTGTGCGCAGGCCACGCAGCCGCTGATTGGCCCGCCCTTGGCTGTGTGACGGGCACTATCGATAGATTGTCCGTATATCGCTCAGAAGGAAGAGCAGTGTTCTTCGTAATCCGCTCCACCGTCACAACCGTCGCTTCTGGCGTTGCAGTGCGTCAAGATGGTGGTGTGGCCTTGGTGATGGAAGGTGCTCAGAAGCGCCGAGCTCCGGGCTGATGCTGGCGGTTAAACCGCACTTTCACGGCCTTGAGTGCTTGCGTGAAGAATACGACGGTGCTGCAGACATGTTTCCGAGCTGGGATCCTACCAAAACTCAATTGTTGGGGTTGCATGTAGGTATGTAATTAATTCGTCAATTATCCATAGGTACATTACATTAGCACCTACCAAGGTTAGTAGGTGCGAGGGGTGGTGTAGGGCGGGAGGCTCTATTATTACAGCCCGAGCTCTATTGGTAGTACTGCACCTGCACTGTACTTGATTCTCAGGATTCACAGACATTCGACCACAATCATCATCACCCAAAAGAGGAAATACGACGGATAATACGAAGCAATATTCTATTCTATCTAGATCCTACTCACACACATGCGCGAACCTGCAAGTATTCATTCATATTCATCCATATCTGCAGTGTGAGAAAAGGCCCTGAGCACACACATCTTCAAAACGTGCATATGCCATGCATCCCCATCTAGCGGCTTCGCCCCCAGTCGTATTAATAACTACAAAGAGATACCGACTGTAACTACAAAGGTAAAATGGTCATACGAGTACTCCGTACACTCTGCTACTCTGCTACTCTAATACCCGCTTGCAGGGCCGAGGCCTGTGCGAAAGGTCAAGTGTCTTCTTCGGCAAGTACAAGGCCGAAACGTGCTGACCGTGCAGGGCCATTTCGGAGGCGGGCGAATGGGGTGATTTCCGGCCATGGGTTGCCCATGGGCTGCCCATGAGGACAGAATCTCGATTTCCAGGCCAAAGGAGAAAAAGAGGCGAGGCTGCACTGATCATCGCCTGGCCGGCGCGACGAGACGAGAATTATGCGACCAGAGACCAAGGCGATGTTACAGGTCATACTCTTACAATATCAGATCCATTTATTCGACTTGGGTTCCTAGACATTCTCGTCTCGAGTCTCTCGCTGCTTCTTTTCGCCTATGCACCGACGTCCGCCAAAACCTAAGAGTTGATCTGACAGGGGCCGTTCCAGGCGTGGCTTTTCGCCACACGGCGCCAATCACGAAGCCGAGCCTACCAGAGGCCACCATTTTTGTGATGGACGCAGCCCGGTCACTTGAAGGATGCGGCAAGGGGACGGCTGCCCTTGCTTGAAATTTCTGCTAGCACAAAGCATCGACATTGTTAGTGCTTCGAGTCTTGTCTCTTTGACGGTGTACATAGTAGTATCTGCTGCACGACTGCATCCGCACCTACAGGTACCTACATATGCGTATGCACTCATATTGCTCTTAGTCTACTGTAC
Source organism: Trichoderma virens Gv29-8 (assembly GCF_000170995.1). Lineage (NCBI taxonomy): Eukaryota > Fungi > Ascomycota > Sordariomycetes > Hypocreales > Hypocreaceae > Trichoderma > Trichoderma virens. The sequence goes on from NW_014013744.1 coordinate 1,189,419, forward strand.
TCCGTATTGTCCAGCAGCTCGTTGCCGTGATTGGTGCGTTGTTCTTTATGCCCCCTTCTGCTGATATCGACGGGGCGTATATCGGGGCGCACAGTCCTTTGTGCTTTTGTTATTGATACCTATCTCACCCTGTTCTCTCTTTCTGTCGCTTGGTGATGATGCTGTGTCAGTACACAAGGGTGCTTTGGCTCAGACATGGGCGGGCGTCCAACCCCTGGACACAAAAGGGCCATGAGGCGGGCATCTTTTGCGTTGGGGCTTAGACAAACCTTAAAACCACTGCGAATGCCTCTGCGCGAGAGGATTGAAGGAGCCAAGCACTGCAAGAAGCACCAAGTATTACTCGTACACCCGATATTTGATGCATTGACAATGGATGCCATGAATCCCCAACGAACAGCCGATGGCCTAATGCACCGGCTGCAGAGGGCCTGGGACCGCGGCAGGGCTTCCGGGGGCTAGCGGACTAATTAGCAGCGATGGCAGTTTGAGTTTTGCTGGAGCTGTTGGTTGAATTTCTTCATGTGTTCACATGAAAGCACTGTATTATCGTGCTCGTACTCGTACCCTCCAACATCAACCTCCATCTCCACCTCCACCTCCCACAACGACTAAACTCTGGGCTACTCCGTAATTGTGCCAAAACTATCAAGTGGGACTTGTCAACCCTCGCTCATCAACATCTCCAGTCTTTTCCCACCGCACCGGGTGGGACCTCCGGACATGTCCCACAAAGACGGGAGCTCGCAGCTCCAAAGCATCCACGCCGCCGCAGCGAGCCGTTCCCGCGCACCTCCCAGATACCAGCGCCAGGCACGGCACACTGTATGGGACATTAACTTCACTCTGCCCAGTTCCAAAGAGCCCTACTTGTACTGCACCTTGCTTGTATGCCCGTACTCACACTCACACTTGTACAAGCACATGCTTCCATCCCATATTTTACCCCTTGTGTTGTGCGAACCGGCCTGTACCTGCGTCGCCCAGCGCCAGTCTCTTCTCTGTCCAGCTGGCTGCATCGAGGAAGTTCTGCGAGACGGACTCGTATCGATATTTGCCGTACGAAATACAGGCCACCCCTGATACTGCCGAGTTTTTTCGGTTCTTCAGCTGCGTTTCTCTTCTCCTCTGGTCTCTTTTCCTTGTGCAATCGTGGTCGTCTGACCTAGAAATTACTGCCGGCTTTTGCTCCAGTACTAAGGTAAGTACTTCGGTACTTACTTACATAAAAGTCCCTTTAGTACCACCTACACAAAATGCAGTCGATGCCTCAGCCATCAACAACACCAACGCAAAACCACACCCCCTCTTGCCGTTCCATCATGGCATGTTGATTACTTCAAAGGAGGATCCAACCTCTACCTCGACTCGGCGGTGTCAGACACCCAACGCAACGCAACGCAACGCAACGCATCTCTCACCGACTGTGCTCCTCCTCCTCCCTTCAACATGCACTCCGGACGGAAGCCGTAGCCGCCGCAGGATTGGCGGCTTTGGCCCTGTCCGGACCCTAGCCGATTTCTAGAACGACGATGCACACCTTGAAAGATGGTCCCGGTGTGATACTGGTCTCGCTGGCCCACCCACTTGCTCTCCCACATCCAACCATCGGCCATCCTCCCTTGGATCCCTGGAGCCGGAGGGTGTGGCCAAAAGAGGCTGCCTGGAAGCCACTAGGGCTTGGCTTTTGCCCGTCCCTTGTTTGACAAGTGAAAATTTTTCAAAATCTCATTTCGTGGGCCGTCCCTCAATCAAACCCAAGCAATTCTCGTGTCTTTGCGTTGCTGGTTGCCTCCTTGCAACTGTTTGCCTGGCTTTTGCTTGGACAGGTCTTTCTCTTGCGCTTCCATCTCATGGACCCGACAAGGCGGAATGTGACTCATAGCAAGCGCAGCCCCGTCACTTCGTATGTATTATCTCCCAATCGCTGGGCGCCAGAGCTGTATTGATGTCCAAAGCTGCTACGGCTGTCGAATCGGGCTCTGAGCTGCAACATTTTTGGGCGCCGATTGGCAGCCGGCTTCTCACCCCCAGTTTCACGCAAACGCCACCAAAAAAATGGCATCCTTGCCCAGCCTCCAGTGCGAAGAAAGACAGACAGGGAGCGAAAAGAAAGGCCCCACCTCGTTTGAATGCAGGGATTATGCCCGTTAGCCTGGCTCTTCACGACACACCCCTCGAGCAGCTAAAGAGCGTGGTCCTAAGCGAAATCGCCAACTCGAGGCTAACAACCCACCCATTCATTCACTAGTGAAGACTTGTTTGCGAATATCAAAAACACCACAAACAATCTTTGGCGCTTCCTTGCCGAAAAAAATAGCAGGCCATCTTGGAGGTGCGGGCTACCAAGATGGCTATAGCCCTGCTTTGTCTTGACCGACTCTTTCGCTTTCATGCAAGACGTACGATCTCTGAGAGGGGGGATAAGAAAATTTTCTTGACCCGGCCCGCGCACCATGACGAGAGTCCAAGACGCATCTCACTGGTCCGTTTGGGTAGCGAGGACGACAAACAGGGCAAGGCCATCTGCGACCACGGACGCCTAGTGGGAAAGCAAAACTCTTGCGCAGCTCTGATACGCGAGAAGGGAGGAGATGCATTGGGACGATGCACAATGATGGAAGCCAGATCTCTGCGCAACGGCATCCGTGCCTCTATCCCTATCCCCAACGAGCAGGTCGCCGCGACCCGACCTCTGTGAGCCTCGAGTCTTCATGTACACAGAGGGGAATACGGTGAGAACGCGGCCCCAGGCTTGCTTATCTGGACCGCCCTTACACCGACCATTGATACATCGATGTTGGCTGTGACAGCAAATTCTGGGACTGGTGTTATTTTTGCAATGCTTAGGTCATCCTAGATCTGCTGGGAGTGTTTGGAGCAAAGGCGTGAGGTGATGGCTTTGTGTGGATTTCGGCCACATGATGATCTGCTACTTGGTTCAAGCAATGCACCTGCTGAGGAGATTTTCACGGCAACAAGTGGCTCATGATCGGTGCCATGCCGCCAGCTCAGCTTGCCCGGTGTCTATCCGCACACGGCAAAGTCTAGCCCTGTCATATCATATCAAGCATACGATGGTGCTACAGTCGCGGTGAGAGCCCGGCGATGCCCAAGCCCAATCCAGCAGCGAGCCGTCTTCACTGACAGCCTCAAGCCCAAGCCGCATCCGCATCCATCAGATAGCCCTCTTTGCGGCCGGGAGGGGAGGCTCTGTGCTACCTTTTGTATACTATTCGTTCATGCAAACGGAAACAATCCAGATGAAAATCGCGATGCAGGCCTGCATCAACCCTAAAATCGCGACGCACGTGTCACGTCTCGCCGTTGAATAAGCGTGAGCGTGAGCGTGAGCATGAGCATGAGAGGGTATGAAAGCCCTACATGCCTGTGCCCTACAGGAAGCCGTCTTCTGATTGTCGCCAATGGCTGTTTGCATGCACGATGCGCAATAGGGTCCATTTCTGGTTTGCAAATATACTGTGTGCTAATATTACGTCCCATCCTTTGTTCAAGCACCCCCTCTATCTAGTTCAGGCCACTGCAGATTCGTGCCTTACGATGCGGCAGCAACACCACCAGCACTGCCGAAGGCCTGTGTGGGAGGCCATGCGATTGTTTACGCCTTGTCTACCCGAACAACAGATGGGCCTAGATTGCTGTCTTTGTTGCAATGCCAAACTTTGGAGCGAGTCAAGCCAAGCACACAGGACAGCCTTGGCCAGGGCCTGTATCGTGGCTCTAGGTGGTGTGGCACGTTGTTGTACGCCTATGGTCTATTATTACGACGGTATTGGGCAACAACAGGGCGCAAGTATTAGTGTTTTGGTTTATTTTTTTTAACGTCCTTCGCGCAGCCTTGGATCCATTCCATTGGACGACTGCCGGACCGAATTGGCATTGTACACGGCATAGGATGCTGCGATACCAATACCTACACTCCCTTCAGATGAGCCCCCCCCCCCCCCCCCCCCACTATTATCACGCTGTGCTCCGTACTGTTCGATAACACAGCTCAGAGTGAGCAAGCAAATGGAATCCACCTGGATCTGTCAAAGCTTTTGTCATGCTATCCATGGCTTGTTTGGTTTTTTGGGGGGGCGCATTAACGACGTGGTTGCTGTAAATAGCAAAGGGATCGCTCATGCTAATGCACTTGCGCCGGACACAAGATGGCTTAGACGAGTCTAGGTGGCATTTATCATGCAGCAACACGTTTTGCTTCTTCTAGACCGCCCACTTGGACAATCTGTTACGGAGGCGGTGACGGCAACACGCATTTCACAACGGATCACAGTCGCAGAAGTTTTTTTCTAGTGCCGTTCCCCCGCGACAATTTCGTCACATCTCGTTCGACCCTTGAAGTAGCGAGCGAAGATTTGAAAAAATTTTACGAGGGCCGCGGCGCGCATACCAGGGCTGAGGTGAACTCAAGCTGATGCCCATTCCGCGTCATTCAAGGCTGGAAACCTTGTCTAAGACGCGCGAAAACTCAGCCTCCCGTCCGAATGCTAGACACAACACAACACAAACAAACAAGGAGAAATTGACAGAATTCTCTTCTTCGGCGCCAGTGCCAAACTCTCCGCCACGCACTGGGCCACTTGTAACCTAGATCGCGTGCCCCCGGGAGCCAGCGGGACGGGCGTCTGGAGCTTGCTCAAGCACAGAGATGGCGTGGAGAGAAGAGGAGATGGCTCGCCAGCCACGTGGAGTGGAGTGCCGGGTGGCTGTGCATGTGATCTGAGTCCGGGCTGCACGTGACTCGGCCGAGCGGCCGGGACCGCCGCCACAGTTGCGACGCCCAGGGCACAGCGCCGTTACGTCATGGCGAGACGGAGCCGGTTTTTTTTTTTTTTTTTAATTTCTCAGTCTTTTTTGTTAGGCAACTTGGCAACTCTATTTGGGCGCCAACAAGGCGAGCTGACTCTAACTCTTGTCGATCTGCAGCGCCTTTCTTGCTTCTTGTTGCAGCACAAGCTCTCCCGGGGCCAGCGAGTTTATTTCCCCGGTTGCCTATTGGAGTATCTGCCCTGAAGTGGCTGCAACGGATGACAAAACGCCTCCAGGCATGACGCAATGACTCTGGCAAACGGAGGGCCGCATCAGGCACAAAACGGGGGCATCTGTTCTAATATTCCATACACCCTCTAATATCAGCCACACGGCGCAACATTGAGTGCGAATAGATGCACACCAACCTTTTTCGCTGGCGGATACCCGGTAGTTGCGAATTCCTCATCTACATATGTTTGATGTCCAGGTTTTCGGGACGCGTAGAAATGCGATGGCTGGGGGTTCGTTCACGGGAAGCAAGGGGTCGGTGAGTCAGACTTACACTGCCTCTTCTGCTGGGTATCAAGCACTGCGCGTAAAACAAAGTAGGAAGCAAAATTCATGCTACTGTAGTATTTCTTAGCGATGGGATTCACGAGAGGCGACATTATCACGCCCCCCTCCCTTGCTTTTACACGAGGGGCTAAAACGTGCTCTGAGCCAAACAATTGATGGGGTGGTTGGGGCTTGAAGAGGCAGACAAGGAGACGCGCGTTTGGAAGCCCTTTTTTTTCTACGCGAATGGTCTCGAAGGCATCGAGAACCCGCGTCGTGAGGCGAAAAAAGAGAAGAAGGAAGACGAGAATGGACGTGAAGGAGGCTAAAACAGGCAGCAGCCGGTCACGGTAGTTTCAGAAACGCCAAAAATAGGTGGCAAGTAGAGCCATTTCAGCGAATGGCGTCGCGCGAATTCGAAGCTAGAGAGGGCGTTTTGTGCGCGCTTCTCGTCGACGCTTCTTTTTTTTTTTTTTTCCCTTGCTGCGAACTCGCGCGTCAGCGTGTTCACGTGCCACCTCACACACACTCTCTCTCTTGTGACGCGAGCGAGGGACAAGATAGGAAGAAAAGAGTCACCGTGTCGATGGTTTGGAGCGCGTGGATTGGGTGCATTTGGTTGGACTTTTTGTGGGAGCCTTGACTGGGTTCTGGAACTATTGGTCATTAGGAGCCTGTTTGGAGTGTGATTTTCCCAGCCATTTCGTGCTAGGGGAGGGTTTTTCTGTGATATGGGATGGGATGGGGGGCGTACGACTAATGGTGGCGATGCGTTGTCGTTACCACGGTGAGGAGGTTGAGGTGTAAGGCGGAGGGAATGGAGATGAAGTCTCGCACTGGGCTGATGTTAAGGATTTGTCTGGCATATGATTGGAGAATAGGGGAACTTTGACCGCCATGAAGTTGATAAGGTGGGTTTCATGGAGTTGTAGATTTGCGGTGATGAGCTGTGCCTGAGGTTGTGATGGCTCACCGCTGGGTTTGCAGTCCGAGTCTGCCTTGGGCTGGAAGCGTCAAACGAGGTGAGTGTTTGGTGTTGATTAGAACGGTCACTTGATGTCATTGCTGTCGTTGTTCGAGAAGCACATGAAAGAGTCGAGTCAGTTTGGTGTATTCTAGGGGTTTTGATCAGTGTCATTTGCGCGCTGTGGTGGTGGTGTAGGTATGACTCGGAGTGTCGTTCTTTGGACTCTGGTTGTTTGACTTGAGTGTAGCCAGGTTCTAAGCGCCTAGCCTGTGACTCAACAGAAGTGAGCCAAACTTTTGTGTGAATCTCTTTGGTGCAAGTCCTTGGCTTACCCCTGAGCCATTGGAAAGTTGGCTGATGTCTCTCGTGTAAGTCTTCAATATTGGCTCGCAAAGTTGAGGATCACATGCTTTATGGTGAGTATTAACCGATGTAGTCTAGTATGTTAAAGAAAAGAAGTTATTTTAAGCTTTTGAAGGAAAGTTAGCATGTGGTTGGCCAATTGTTTTGGGTGGGATTGACTCTGGCTACATCCCTATGCTTGGTACCTCGTGAACGTAAGGCTAAGCCTCTCTACTGTTGACGCAATGCAGTGATTACTATAGCCATCTACTATATCCCAATCAGGTTTGACATAATGGAGTTAACATTCTTGAGTGAGTTAATATTTCGAGCTCTTTTGTAGATTGAGCTTGCATGCATCGTCAGATGTATGGGATTCCTGGTGTAAACAGGATGAACAGAAGATGCTATATTCGTTCTGTGGCTGGTTCCCTCTTACTATCCTTATATATACAACTCCACACGGTTGAATCACGTCTAGATTGGATTGCCTTGCCTCACTGTTCCATTTTTGTAGAATTACATTAGATGCGTTCAAACAGGAATAATACCCATGGGAAAGAGTTTTCCACCATAGAGAAGTTTATTCTCGGCAGTATTCATCGCCAACACCCCAATTTTGAAGCGATAACCTGGCTGACCCATTATATTCTCTGCTCCTTGGTGACCAGCTGATTATTAGGCTTGCGACACAGAGAATTATATAGGAGGAAGGAATTATGACATATTGTTTGAGCTGGTCATTCGGTATGGTTGATCCCGTATAATGGATGATACTGCCATATTAACTACTACAGGCGCGATTATTGCTACAGAATTTTACTCCATTGTTGTAATAGTATGATGGCCTATAATAACGTGATGTAGTGGATCAGAATAATTGTAAACCCTGATCTGGTGAATAGAAACCGCAAATGCCACAGAGGCGTAGAGAATACACCCTCTTCATGGAGCTGTTATTATTAAAATCAGCTTACTCGGCTGTATTGCTGTTTTCTAATTTGAAGAGTCTCAAAAAATATTTTCATGAAATTACATGTTTCCCATGGTTTCCATATCGACTAGAGTTCGAGAAGTGCCTCGGAGGAATTGAGGGAAAAGGTCTCACTGAATCGAGGAAAGCACCCAACTTAACTAATATATATATATAGATATATATATATATCCATCGAATGCTCGCATATGGCTATTTAGTCAGATTATTTCCTCTCAGCTCTCGAATAATACTAATCCTTCAATAGAGCCGTACAATTTCAAGGCCTTGGGCGGGCACCAGGTCTCTGGAGCTCTCCACTCTCTCAGCAAGATGCGACACGAGTTCCGGTTAGTCGTCCAAATCTTGAACAATTAAGGAATATTGGCTTGCGCACTGGAGCGCTGACGCCTTTGTTGCGCGACAGACAAATCTTCTTCGAGACTCGCTTCACAGAAATGCCTACCAGCCAGTACATCGAGTCTGATTTCCGGGTATGTATCTACGATTCTCGCCTCAAGAAATATACTGGTTACATCGAGCTTCTAAATACTAATACAGCAAAAATGACATTTTTGAGCGCACCTTTTAATATGCGCCCTCTTGCCTTTACTATCAGGGCTCAGGCGAACACACATAAACGTCACGGGACAGTGGGCGACGTGAGGCTGTGTGAAGGTGACATAATAAATAACTAGACGCAGTTATCTAGAATCTCGTAGTGGGATGTAGGGGAGACGTCGTAGGCGTCTCCCCTGCCCAAAGCCTACATAATCTACAATATGCCTTCTATGGCGGGCGGTGACCAACATTTTCAGAATTACTTCCCTAGGCGTTCTCGAGATGGAACTTCCATCGTGTAAAGAAAGAAGCATGAAACTGTCAAGAAATGTAATATTATAGTCATAAATATGTAAGGATCTTGAATTTGCCATTCTCCTAATCCGTGCAAAAAAAACCATGGGCAGACCTGATGAGACGACTAGTTAAACCAAGTGTCACAAACTCTCTTTGTAGCGGCCAAAGGCATATCTGTACAGCAGAATCACGCAAAATGAAACATATGTATTGTCTGTAAAAGTAATGAAACCTTCTAATGTATCATGGCCATTTCCATCTATTCTTGTGTGAGGATCATGTATTTGCAATATATTCTCTATATATGCATACCTACATCCGTTCCCTTACTGTGCTCATGAGAAAATCTCCTCAGACACAGGGCCTGACCTACCGTTGCGAAATAAATTAATCAACTGGCTAGCGTGTGAGAGCTTAATTTATGTAAATATTAATACCTTGCTCTTTTTTTCCCCCCTCCCCTTGGATGACTTTCGTACAAGGACCATACAAGTTTTTTCCTAGCAAAATCACCGACTCAAATTTCTCCTGTCTTCATATAGAAAAGGGTTAAACATCTCGAAAATGACACACCCACTCAATTAACTAATACTAAAAGCATTGCTGTTCCTAAAAGTCTTTGAAAACCAATAAGCTACTGTCGTTTGCAGCACCCCTTCGAGAAAATTGCAGAGCGCAAACTAAACACAGTACGCCCCAGTATCTCCAAGCATCAGCACAAAGTCCCCGAATTAACCAAAAAATGGGGCATACGAGGTATGCCATACCACTAAATAAGCATCTTACACGGGGGTAATTGATATGGCCTAATCAAAGCTTGTGGCCTTCTACGGAGCACCTAAGTCTCTGACAAATCTCCACCCCCACAAACAGCCAAACTCCAGGTCCTCCCTCCTTCATCCGTGCCAATGTTCGTCCATTTTCATCTCCCAACATTGCCCTTGATCCCCAATACTACCGCCTCACACTTAATCCCTCACAAGTATCAAATTCATGTCATAATGGGCCCTGCTTACCATCGATTTGCTACTTCTTCTCCCCAAGCCCTTCCAAGCAACCATCACCACGCAAATACATCATTAACATCCCCCTACCAAGAGAACCTCCACAAACCGAGACTACCCCATTGGAAGCCCCAAAAGCATCCCGGTAACGTGAGGGGGGAAACGCAAGCCCCATCCTGGCCTTCGCTAGGTCTTACTCGTCGCATGCACAGGTTAACCCAGCTGGTAATCAGGCACATACAAACAACTCCACACCTGATTTCTAAAAGACAAATAGTATAGGTCATAATCTACAAATATGTGACAAGAGCTGGCCCGTTCTCAGCAGAATGAAGCGGAGGCTTCGGCCTTTGGTCCTCTCGGCCGTTATACCACATAAGGGGTGTGAACCGCCTTGTACCCTGCATGTCAGATTGGTTCGGTTGACCATATACTCGTACGTATGTATCCGCGACTTATCTCCGGGAGTATCTGCACGTTGTTCATTTGAGCAGTTTCCTTGTTATGTATCATGGCGGCAAAGGTTGATGTAATAGCTTTGCTGGAAACATTAGTGCTGCATGTATGTACATATATATGAAAGTCTTGCACCGTGAACATTGTGGTAGTACACACACTATTAAAAGCACAAGTTTATTAGCACTCAGTAGTCCTTGAATTTGCTTTCTTCAGGGCTATCATTTGTATACAAAGAATATAATCCTAACACCAATGCCATGCATGTAAATACTAATATTCTAAATGAGAGGCATGACCGACCTCAAACAATAATTCATTTATCCACGCTTTAAAATAAACATTCCCTTTGTGCGCCGTGTCCATCCAGCCATCTACTATATGCAATCCCGGGGTATTCCAGACGTAAAGAGCATCTTTATATCAAGAGACTATAGAAGGCGATGAGAAGGGAGGAGGTTTCTTCGTCCAGTCTGGTAATTTAGTCGTCAGATAGAAGTGCGTGATAATGGTATAGCATGTGTCATTAATCGTTGGTCGACTAGTAAGCCCATTTTAGACACGACAGTCTAGGTCCTAGGCCACGTATGTATTTTGAAACTTTCAAATCATTTGCCGTCATAATAATAGGCGCTCTTATAAGTTGCGGCCGAGCAGCGTATTCAAGCAGCGTCCAGGGGTTTTCGACCGTATATGTTATGGAAAGGAAAGTATGAATGGAACTTTGGTAAGCCATTACGCTCTGCAATGACAGACTTTCGGACTTCGACGAGGAACATCTCAATCTGAATGGGCGTCCATCCAAGCCCATGATGAAGTGGCCGTCTGGCCAGTCCAACGAGGCCCCATAAGATGACATCCCGGAGGATGTGGCCGCATTCTTGGAGCCGTCTTGACTTTGGCCACGGGCCATTGGGACATTTCAGATCCAACCGGTGTAGATCTTGAAAACCAGCAGCAGCAAGCTCGCTCTGAACGTTTAGGATGCCATGGAGATTTGAACCGAGGACGGCGAGGCCATCCGTCAAGTATCGCAAGAAGTCACGCCAGGCGTATGGCTCGTTACACGAATCGTCGTCGCAGGCAGCAGCGTATTGGAACTCTTGAACCTCGACATAACCACCGGGTTTCAGGTGTCTGAAGAGAAACAAGCTATGTCAGCGATAGCGTAAATTGAAGAAAAAGGTAAACTAACTTATAAACTCGATCCCACAATTCAGCTCGGTTTCTTATTGAGTGGACGGTGTGGCGAATATGAATATAATCAAAAGAATTTTCGGGATACGTCCATCCAGCTTCATGTTCGATATCGTCGACAACGAAGAGCACGTTCTCTGGGACCCAATCAGGCTGGATAGGCGAAAGATCCATTCCGTGAAATGTCGCATTTGGATACATGTCAGCCACTAAAAGGCGGGGTTAGAAAGATGAAACAGTGGCTGTCTTGTGCTAGATTCTTTTCTTTTCTTTTTTTTCTTCTTTGAATGCGAAAATGTGCAGGGTTGACATTCAATCTAGCCAGAGTTCACTCACATTCGATTGCCCATTTTCCCGTCCCAGTACCTATTCTCTACCATTAGTACATAATTGGAGGTAATAAAGCACTATATGTATTTCGAAAAGAGGCCATGAATGATATAGGTGGAGGAGGGGAGAATATTTGGTATTGGAGAGACCCACCTAAATCGAGAACTTCAGCACCTGGCTGTTGCAGCCGCTCATGGATAGGGGCATAATAATAGGAGCCCTCGCAAAGGTGGATGGTCAGATTGTGCTTGAGGTCGTCACGGTACTGTTCTGTCTCGTCGTTGGGGAAGGCATATTGCCCAGCGTGATACGCATGGTAGCGTAAGCCTCCGTCGATAATGTGCTGACGAATGCTTTCGGTGAGACTACGCGTGTCGTCCCAACTGTCATCATCGGGGATATATTCGCCTTGCTCCATACTTTTGATGCGGACCGCGTCTTGGGATGTGCCCACGGTGATGGCTGAATTGGTTGAGACAGGTGACGGAGGGCAAATGGCGCGGCTTGGAATTGGCCCGCTACTTGCGTCGTCTTCAACCATGATTTTTTAATATGAAAAGATGGATGAGAGCGATTGATAAGAGCTGTAGCGATGTGAATGACGTAGATTTGTATATGCGTGTGGTTGTGTGGGTGAAGGGCAACGTCCAACTGAATCAAATAAGGTGCCGGAAACGGTGGTCGTATATCGAAGTCAAAAAGTTGTAGGATCTATTTGAGAAGGCGGATGGGTGGGCAGCGGTATGTATACGAGTGAACGTAGCAATGCGAGCGGTAGCTGGGCAATACTGTGGCCCCATCCAAAGTCAAAGATCGATCTGCAGTCTCAAAAAGGATGTTGGCTGGTGATAAGCCATACGACCTCGACCGCCGCCGTAAGGGATCGATTTGTCGGCCAGTACGAAATAAATGTGTGCGTATCTTCTAGCCTACTGGGGGCATCGCCAACTAATGTATGCTTCTCACAGAGCGGCTCCGAGAATGGCGGGTTACCAACCAGGACGGCGCTAGGCCCTGCCCACGGAGACGATACTTGGGGCCTGTGTCCAAGTCGAGGATGGTCGGGGCACGCACAGCAAGGTGGCAGCCTCTTGCAGTAGCGCTGCAGGCCAGCAACGCAGCGAATAGCTTCACGGACCAGAGGCGTGCTGTATCGCTTGGCCGGCCGTAGCAGGAATCGGGCACGGCGCTCGGCAAGGAGTTAGGAGAAAGATGGCAGCTAGGTTGAAAGATCAAGACACGACTTCAATCATAATCAGGACAGTGTCACGCTTAGTACAGAGTAGTCGTGGGAGGGAGTTGTTGGTCGTAAGTAGGAGGACGAAGGCGAGGAAGAAGCTCTTCCAACTCGTCTTGCCGCACCGCTAAGACAGGGGGCCACATTGAAGGAAAAGAAATTAAACCGCAGGGCGACGTTATACCAGCACAGTACGGAGTATGGAGTACCTGTATGTGCTTTGTAGCGGAGTCCGTCCGTGGTGTCAGGAACATGGGGAAGCTGACGTTGACAGGGGCTGAACGAAGGGTCCCTTGATAAACACACAACATAGAGAAGCCGGACAGATTTAAGTCTGGTCAGCCACGGCTCGCAAATCGATCCACGGCATTTGTCGCCGCAAAATCCGAGAGGGAAGGGGAGTACAAAGGAGATGAGAGGGGAAAACTGAGCGGAGTGAATGATACGAGTACCGCATTGGCGACTCTGGTAATAATGGGGCATGGCGGTATGAGAGCGACGAAGTCGGGCCCCGTCAAGATATGCAACCAACCCGGCACTCTACTCCGCAGTTCGGTATTCGCATATTGTTCTCCAAGCTTCACAAGGTACAACTTTTCTCTCTCTGTTTTTAGGATTGCGATTGCCGGCTATGGTCCCATTCATGACGCTAACAACATCATTTGCCCTGTCGTAATGCATGGATCATATCTTCCGAGCAACACCTTGCTTGTGTGTCGCCGATGGTGATGATGGTCTTTTGGGAGGGCAGACACATAGCGCCCGCAGCGTCATCTCACACCAGAATCACAACGGAGCAATGAAGCTTGGCTTGGGGCTAACAACCAGCCCCGTCCAGACATGACTAGAGCGTCTAGCGCGCTAGTCGAAGCCTCAATTCGACAGCTTGCATATTCCCGCAGCAGCATGGACTCAACATTGGCGGTTGACAAAGCGCCATTGACTCGGTCCGCGATAATGGCGTGACTCTGCTTGACGGCGTCATGATGAGTGGCGGCGCGGGTTCTAACAGAAAGCAGGTAGACTCGCTGGGTCCGGAGCTGATTTTGGGTGTTGAAGTTCCGGAGAATTATCAAGCTGTCTTCAGTTCCTCCGACTCAGCCTATTTGCCAGGTCGATCCACAGAGAAGCCCAAGCCAAAGCACCCGGCACTGTGTAACCCGAGCCATGATATCGATTCCAAATTACTCATCAAAATACGCGGAACCCGTCCTGTCATGCCTGTGCTCGAGTCTGGAAATCGACGGATGTGGCATGCCAAGCCAACAGTCTTACTGATGCCCGTTCATGGATCGATTTTTGTGGCAGCACTACTCCGTATAGGCGTCTGGTATGTACAACCAAAGTAGGTTATCTCTTCAGCTCGCTAGAGAGGCGTATACCGAGCATTGGGTGAGCAGCAAATCAAATATCGGTTTTTTGTTGGCCGTGGCAAGACGTATTTTTGGATCAAGTGCATGCTGGGATGGAATTTTGAGGTTTGCCAACAAGTTTGTGTGTGCGAACGGAAATAAGAGCACACCACTTGATAAAAATGATACTCGTGCTAGCCTTGGAAGGCACTAACTTCCGTGCTGCAGCTGCTTCGTGCCAGCATCCAATAATGGATAGTGCAGTAATAGGTAGGTAGGTAACGAGATGTACTTACAGCAGTGTACAGTACAGTACGAGCAGCGGCAGGTACTTCCTCGGCAGCGCGTGCCTCGACTTGTCCTCGCTTCGTCCATGGACGGCAGGTGCGGCCTGCATTGCAGCAACACGTTGCAATTTGCCATTGCCACTGCAGTACTCCGTACCTACAGCAGCACCTCATAATTTCTCTCATTTTGTCTCGCCGTTTCATTTTCACCCACGCCTGGCCAAGGCCTGCTCCATCTCGAATCCAACACAACCTGCGCCTAGTCCTAGTCCTAGTCCATGTTCGTGGCATATCCCTCCCTGTCCTTGCGTGAACCTACTCTACAGCAAGGTACTCGTGCTCGTGCTCTCCTTGACGAAGACATCTTTCTTTCTTACATGCTGGTTGCGTTACATGTGCCCGTACACATACAATCGCTGACTCCAGAGACTCCTCGCCGACTCGGCGACATTTCCAGACAGAAATCACAGGCATTGATGCGAGCTGGTCCGCCTCGTTGTACGAGCATTATCAACCCGACGCTTCGCAAACACGAACCCCCTCTTGCGGATCAAAATTGGCTGCTTAGGCCCGGGGCCTTTCTCACTGGCTCCGCCCCTAGTGAGCTTCGCAACCCCCATTTTCATCTCCAAGCTCCTCTCTCGGCTTTGACATTTTGTGCCGACCCGACAGAAGGGAACGCTAAACGCCTCCTCATCTTTGGGCTGTTCGTCTTACCCACCTCGACACTGGCAATTCGCAATTTCCATGCCTTGCTGATCTCCAAAAGCCCACTCACTGCTCGCTCCACTACAGCTATGCCAAACTAGAGGAACAAGCCCGGCCAGCCACAAATGCGATTCGGAGTATCCCGCAAGTACGAACATTTCTCGAACTACTAGCACGTGCGGTAGGGTACATGTCCTTGCTGAGATTTTTAATGCAAGGTTTTCCATTTGTGTCTCAGAGCCCAGTCGATGGCTGCATGATTGGATGCCTCCCTGGCAAACACTTATGCAAGCCGCTGCAGGGATCCCTTACGTGTACTTTCGCTCTGGCGGGTTGTTTTACCTTCAATTGGCATTCCGTATACAGACGGAGTTGGTCAGACGTGAATATTCTCTTCATCTCAGAGGCTGCTAACAGGCCCTGGTCTCCTCCATCTCGGTAAACCGGAACGCTTTTTATGCCATGACGACCCAGTTTCGAGTCTAGACCACATTAAAATCAAATTCGCTGTTTGCTTACAGTCCACATCTGCTGCTCTCTTGCGTGCAAATGTTCCTCTGTTGCCTCAAGCACTGCTCTATCCTATAGCCGGCCTAGCACCGTATGCAACTGCATGTATTGGAGTGGTTTCACGTCTTGCAGCCCAAACTTGAATTCAACTGCTCGTCTAATCATGATTTCAGGTACATTCTCTGTTAGCCCAGTTGATATTTGACAGCGACACCTGCATCATCACCCTGCAATAGCTATCTATAGCTGCTAGTCTGCGGTAAACTTGGCCCATGGGGCAGGAGCATGCCTCCTCCGGAATTCAAACTGAGTATCCAAGCGCTCCATATTCCTATGCAGTTGTTTGCTACGAATATTCGTCAGTCATATCGGCCCATTTCGCCGGATCAAGGCTAGGGGGTGAGCTATTTGGCATGAGGTTACATTCTGTTCTGATGACAGGTTTATCGTGGCTGCTGGACGCTTTTCTTTGTTACCAATAGCTGAACCCGCTGTCTTAGCCTCGTATGCTATGGTGTTGGATCCATGTTTCGTGTTACGGGGGGTGGCCGATATCATCCGGACTCATCAACCGCAATGTGGCCCGAGTGATGCTCCGTGGCAAGTGCATGGAGAAACCATGTGCACCTAACAAACCACGAGCCAAGGTTTCCGTTTGCTATCATTCGATTGTTGCCTTGCGCCAATAAAGACCTCGCACCTTTGCAATAGGATTGCCATTACGCAACCCGCCAAGCCCTTCCTTTGGTACGTTTGGGATACATTATCCTGAATTGACCATAGCCAACGACTCGGTGATATATGTTGATTTCTAGTCATACCATGTGAGTATTCGCGGAATGGTCTTCCTGCATTGGCCATCAAGAGCGAATGAAAACCCCAGGCCAACGTTGAAACTAGCAATATATTTATGCAAGGGATATGACTGAACCATGGCGTCGGAACTAGGTTCGCGTCAATGGGTTGGGTCGAGTTTGCCCCCAGACCCGACATAGTGGCACCTAACGATTGCCTTGTTTTGAAGAACACACGGGCCATTGCCACTGCTAGGCATCAGCTTTCTCTCTCGCTTGAAAGGCTGCTGTTTATGCAGGGGCTTCTCGTTCCATTAAGCGTTGTGCCCTCCCTTTTTTTCTGATGACGAATTTCCCCGACACTGCGTAGGCGAGTAATCGGGTCTACTCCGTATTCAGCATGCTCGCTCTCCCTTTGTTCCCGCTTCTCCCCGAGGAAAATGACAACCGTGTTTGTTTGGAAATTGGAAATTTATGGTGCTGCTGAGGCTACATGGTATATTGCTTCGCATTTTTGGGCAAAGTGGATTACACAAGCATGGCGCTTAACAACGCAATGAAGAGCGAGAAATTTGAATTAAATGAGTGTCATTGAAAGGTTGCAATAGCTTTGGTGCCTAACATTACACAATTGTCCGTCTAGAGTAAATCAACAGTATAGCTCCAGTATATCATCTTAACGTCTCCTGAATCTACCTTATTACCATCTCGAACCGTCCACCTTGTGAGGAGAATCGAAATCCTAGCTGTTTCGTAATCTAGTAGCCCCATCACAGGAAGAAGATGAAGCTCAACAAGGCGGCCAAGACGCCGGCACCCAGCTTTGTCGAGCCAGCAACAACAGGAGGCTGAGTCGGGTGAGGCCAGCCGTGCATGCTGGTAGAAAGAACGGGAGGCTGAGGTGGGTAAGGACCCTCGTGGCCAGGACGGTCGTGGGTGGGCGCAGGAGGCTCAGGACGGGGAGCAGGAGGAGGAGGAACAGGGCAGCCTGCGCCGTTGCAAGGAGGTCGAGGACGGCACTCCGCTCCGGATCCGTTGCAGACTTCCCACTTGTGGCAGTCATCCCCGTTGCATTGCTCGTGGCCGCACTCGAAGCCCTTGCAGACGAACTTGTTGCGGCATTCCTCGCCGTAGCACGTCTCCTTGGCACACTTTCCATCGTAGCAGACGATCTTGGAGTTGCACTCCTCGCCATCGCACTGGTGGTAGCGGCAGTCCTTGCCGTCCTTGCCGTCGCAGACGACCAGCTTATGCCACTCTTCCTTGTCGGTGCAGACCTCGGGATAGCAGTCGTCTCCTTTGCAGATTACGCGGTGGCGTTCGCAGTGCTCATCACCGCAGGGCTCCTCGGGGGCACAGTGGCCACCGTAGCAGATAATCTTCTTCTTGTGCCATTCGGGCTTGGGGCAGAGCTCAGTGGTGACGGTCACGATCTCTGTGGTTTTGTGGCCGACAGAGCAGTGCTGGATCCAAGGCGGACAAGACGTGATGGTTTGAGTCTTAGTGCTTGTGATGGTGCTTGTAAAGGTATGGCGCTGAGGACGAGTGGGCGTTTTGTCCCAAGTATTATTATACTTATGACCATCCCAGTGATTCTCCTTATCATCCCAGTGGTTCTCCTTGCCATCCCAATGATTCTCCTTGTCATCGTGGTGATACTCGTGGTCGTCGTGATTCTCATCATGATCCTCACCATGAATTCTGACGTAAAGGCTCAGCACCAGAGATTGAGGTCGCTGTTTCTCGAGAGCCAAGCGAGCAGCAGCGATGAGACCACCACAAGTCTGGCGCTTATCTCCAGGACAAGGAGTGTCGCACAGATCCTCAGTGACTCTGCCAGAGGTTTCGAGGTCAAGGTCATCACCGCAGTAGCAATCACTATAAAACATTGTTAAACTTTGTGCAAGGGGGCATGATGTTTACATGAAAAGCACTCACGTGTTGTAAGTACCAAAGAACTTGCCTGGGCAGCTAGCTGCACAGAAGTCCAGGTTCATGAGGCTTGTAGAAGCAATCTTCTTGAACTTGGGGAACCCCTCTGTAGATGCCACACATCCAAAGAGTCGGAAGTCGCCTATAAGCAACGGATGGACCTCGAGTTTGGATGCCACACCAAGGGGCTCCGAGGTGTTCGTGAAATAGCCAAGGGCGAGCTGGGCGCCCAGGCTCATCATAATCATGGACAAATGCATATTGAAAAGAATGTCTTGTAAAGGAGTGACTAAAGTTTCTCAGATTCTAAACGAAGGAAATCGGAGACTTGAGTGGATTGCTGCCAAGTTAGTAGTTGCTGCGATGAAGAGATTGTGCTTCCAAGGGGAGAGTGTGCCATTATTTATAACTGCAGACGGGGTGCATCTAATCCACCACGCGCGTCAGAGAACATCAATACAATCTATCTTGAAGAATGCATGTGGGTGATCATCCCGGGGTGCGATCTGCGTTGATCGCGCAGAGCGCATCCTTGGCCACCTCTGGGCGTGCCAGCATTTCTTGATGTCTCGCAATATGGTTTTGCTAGGAAAGCAAGCGGTTAGTGTGAAGACTTCCTTGGAATTCCTCAGGACCACTTTCTTCTTAGTGTAGAAACCGTCTTAGATTCCACAGACCATGGCAGTCAGCTATTTTTATGCTATTAGTCCCAAGCCAGCTGTTGGTCATCAGCGGATTAGAGAAGGGGACAGCCAAGGAAACGCCGATATCCAAATTCCTATACATGAATAAGGCCATAAACATGCAGACCAACATGCAACCAAGCTCTCACCCGCATATCATACAGCCAAAGAAGGCTAGTCAATCTGTCCAACATCTGGGGGCAAGCCGAATGATCTCCAAGAAGTCTGTAGCTCACGAGAGATTCTTGTTGCATCGGTAATGACAAGGAATGCCGCTGTGTCTACAGCGAGAAAAATACAATACAAACCAACCGAGCAAAGGTGTCTTGCGTAGAGAAACATTGGAGTCCGATGATGGGATATGGCATGCACAGTAGAATCGATGCCGCGGCGGATCGAATACAATGAGGAATCTCAGCTCAGCTATCGCCACGAAGACATTGGTTTCACAGAGACGATGTTGGAGGAGGACCAAACGCGGTGGCGTTATGAGACAAACGCGTCGACGTGGGGTTTGTCTCTGATTTGATGCAAGGGAGTATAGCGAGATCCGCTGGACTGGAGGGATGCATGTTGACCCCTTTGCATTGTGCAGAGAGAACCATATCATAATGTTTTTTTTAAAGCTAATATTTGTATCTACTCGAATGTTGATTTTTTAAAATATAATGCGCAGAGCTTTGACATATTGCCAGAACTTATATATTTAGAATATAGTGGAAAATTCGGAATATCATCTACAATATGAACTGATTATTCCCCTGGATTGCCCCGAAAAAACGATATATTCAATGCAGTGGTTGTTTTCTTTACCAGAGGGTATATGTCTACTTACCCTATCATCTACGAAAGAACTCTATATTGCTTGTAGATCCCATGAGTCTCCTAATTACATAACGGAAGAAATGCGGATGAATCAAAGACAGTGACGCGCTGATGAATGGTACGGCAGGACCAACAGTCCAGATATCCACAACCCAGTGCAAAGAGACTACAAGTATACTCTGCCTCTTATTATCCAAGACGGGTTGTGGCATTTCGCTGACTCGGGTCAGTTGGTGCCGCCGGAAAATAGCCCCTCGGCCCCGTTCCATCCACAACAACCATTTTATCCGGACGATGAAGTCATGATCCCTGTCAAGCTGTGGTTTCGACTATTGCACACGATTCGACGCTCAGCTATCAATGACCCTCATTTGAAGATTCCGGGTCCAAATGCCGGTGTAACGCTACGCGTCGTTCACATTCAAGCGGGCCGAATCCCCGCAAGTTCTGTAACCTTGTGGCATTTATCACACATGTTCATGCAGAGACTCTGGTGACGGCCGCGGTGATTCGATGAAAGTCGACGAGCCGTCAGTTCGCTCATCCACAAATGTAGGGGAATTGTTGCGGAGCTGCGGGGAAAGATAGTAAAGTTGGACTATGCTGCACTGCTACCAGAGCCGATCTCGTGGCTTGAGGTAATTGTCAATGCTCGCACTGTTGATGTCATGGATAAATAGGTTGTATGTTAGCATACATTGAAGTTGATATTCATTTGAGATATTCTTTAACCAACCAGAGAAGACGACTTGATCATCTGAATATGACGAGACTCCCTTTTCACGCCGACCACATCGGCTCCCTCATCCGGCCAGCCTATGTATCCGACCACCAGAGACAATTCGACCAAGGTGAAATCACTGCAGAGCAGCTCCGCCTAGCCCAACAAACTGCCATCAAAGAGGCCGTCAAAAAGCAGCAACTCAATGGCACAAGAGCTCTATCGTCAGGCGAGTTCGACCGCAAATACTACTTCTCGGGATTCTTCGAGAAACTCACCGGCTTCCGTGAAGTCAGCCCCGTGCCATGGGACCTAGCACGACTCTCTGCGCCGCCTATCGCAGCACTCAAGAAATCCGGGCAGCAGTATCCCATGGCCGCCATCTGCGAGGGCAAGATCCGTTATGATAACAGCCCGTATCTTGAAAACTGGATGCTGCTGCGCAATTCTGTGCCGCAGGAGCAGTGGGGAGAATGCAAATTCACAATGCCTCCGCCCTGCTATTTCCACTTGAGGCTGGCTCCGGGCAAGTGTTATAGTGCCGCTGCCTATTCATCTGACGAGGAATTCTTTGCGGATTTGGCAGTAGCGTATCAAAAGGAGATCAAGACACTGTACGGCGAGGGACTGCGTAACCTCCAGATTGACGACCCCACGATGGCGTATTTCTGCTCAGATGAGATGCGAGACTCGCTGCGCAATGAGGGTGTGGATCCTGATGAGCTGTTTGACTTATATTTGAAGGCTCATAATGACTGTATCGCGGATCGTCCTGAGGGACTCCATGTTGGACTGCATATCTGCCGAGGTGAGTCGCGATGCCATACCCTCAAGCCTGTTCCATCTGCTCCTTTCATTTGACTCATTCCGTGTGCTTTCTACAGGTAACTTTTCAAAGTCAGTCCATTTCAGTGAGGGATCGTATGAGAAAATCGCCGAGCAGTTCTTCAAGGTTCTCAATTACGACACCTTCTTCCTCGAGTACGACAACGCCAGATCCGGTGGTTTCGAGCCCTTGCGCTTCCTCCCCAAGAACAAGAACGTTGTCCTTGGCGTCGTGACGACCAAGGATCCCACGCTTGAGGACCCTCAGGAGATCAAGCGGCGTGTCCTGGAAGCTGCAAAGATCATTGCAGACGGTCAACAGCGCAGCGTCGAGGAAGTCATGGAGAATATTGGCATTAGCCCGCAGTGCGGCTTCGCCAGCGTATCTGTTGGTGCCGATGGAATGACTGAGGATAAGATGTTTGCAAAGCTGAGGTTGGTGAGAGACGTCGCAAAGGAACTTTGGCCAGACCGGCCTTGAAGCTGGTCACACGCTAGAGAAAAGATCCCCAGGGTGTATGTGGACTTGTAACTATTGGTGCCAACTAACTGGCGTCTGACAGTCAGAATGTAGTACATATGCATGTTGGGGGGAGCCAAAGCATCCAACACTTACATGCCTACTTGTAAATAACAAAATATTTTGTCGTGTCGTGTGGTACATGTGGTTATGTGCCGCGGAAAATGTGCATAGTCGTTCCGTTGTGTTCATTGGTGACTATTTTTCGATCGCTTGCTCAGTTTCTATAGTCACATAAGCTTTTGCAAATAGATTCGTAGAATGAATGCAATGACATCCATGTATACACACACCTCTGCAGCTAAACAAGTCGCGCATCGAATCTTTCCAGTTGGTCCGCCTCTAAGAGCCTACAAAAGGGGTTCGGGAGCTTCATTCAACCATCCACATAAGCCCTAGCAGCATAGTTGATCCTCTTTGCCATAGGAGTGAGGAGGGATTCGCTATCGTATGTTCGCATGTTCTAAACTTCTGCTAGCCCGACGGTCCGTAGGCGAGTTCCGCTAAACTTCCCAGCTCAACTACTAGTTTGATTAGTGATTAGTCGTAGCTCAGAAGGCGTCGTTGATTAATCACAGCTAAATTTGCCTTACATTCTCCATGTTCGACAACGTGAAATCAGTACCTGTGTGACAATTAGGCAAACTCCGAGGTATCAGTGGAACATACCAAGGGCCTGTCCGCAAATAGATATGTCTTCACTTCTTGAGTTACCAGTCCGAAACCATGCTAGAGAAGTGTAGTGCAACTAAATTGGCCCAGGGCGGGATCTGTCACCTGAAATGACAATGGTGAGAAAGGCAAAGCATGATGTGGGCTCTTGAATGGTGAAAGTAAATTACCTTGCTAGTCTTGTCAGTAAGGTGGTGTGAAGATGTCACAAGTGTACATGTAGTTCAGCCGTGGACTATAAGATAACGATATTCCAGGTCATGATTCCGTCGGCCACAAGCTCCCACTCTTCAGCATTTGTCAACTCGGTACAACTAATTGTCTGTCACTGCTTTCAACATGCGGTTCCTTTCTGAAACCAAGGGCCCAGATCGACGAGCCCTTGGGCCTCAGATGCAAGTCATCGGCGCTGGTCTCCCTCGATGTGCAACCTCATCGCTTCAAGCTGCTTTTGAGTCTCCTCATCTGGGATTCTTCCCTTGCATGCACATGGCCCATGTAATGCCCAGCAATGCGCGCGCCGAGATCGTCCTCGAAGCCATGCAAGAACGCGACAAGCAAAAAAGACAGGCTTTGCTGCACAAGATTTTCGATGGCTACAAAGCCACTGCGGACTTCCCTGGATTCTGGTTCATCGACGATCTGATGGACATGTATCCAGACGCCTTGCTGGTTTTAAACCAGCGAAAAGGAGGTGATAAGTCCTGGCTGCAAAGCTGGAACAATAGCATAGCTTTTTTCCGCACATGGACTTATCTGTTGCTCTGCCTGCCCGTGAAAAACGATCGTCTGCACTGGTATATGCACTACATAGCAAAGAAACAATGGGAGGAGCGGTGGCACACTAACGATCTGGATGGCTTTTATGATGCATACCAGAAGCATGTCCTCGACGAAGCCAAGAAGAGGAACAGCAAGGTTTTGGTCTGGACGGCTGAGGATAGCTGGGGACCGCTGTGCGAATTCCTGGGCAAAGAGGTGCCAAAAGACGAGCCATTTCCTTGGGTCAATGACACGGCTGCGATGAAATTCCTTCACAGGATCCTTATTGCCAGAGGTATAGCATCGTGGTTGGCCATCTTTGGCAGTGCATATGCGGCATGGACCTATGGACCATCCCTTTTGCAGAAGGGATCGCATCTTTTTCAGAACTTGTTGCAGAGCAGGCTCGCCAGCTGATGTAAAAGAAGCTGTTGATGTGGTGGGTATACTCTATAGAATCGAGGTTGAACACACACACACATACATACCTAGTACCTATATATACCCAGGGATTTCCCAGGGCACAAGAGAGGTGATGATTTGGTGCATGTGAAATGACGAGTGATGGAGAAGAAATCGATGGTTAACAAAGGCGCAAAGAACAATCAAGGACGTATGTAGGCAGTTATAATAGCAGGCAATTTATTTCTTTTACTTTTTCAATCGGCTAGTTTGTTCTTTCCAGTTTCCAGAAAATGTAAGTTCGTCTTTCGCAGTAAAAGTGCAACTACCAACCGGCGCACTTGCCATCTGGGAATTCGGACAAGCGAAAAGGCACCGATGACGATACAATCTCACAAAAAGAGGGAAGAGCGAAGACGTCGAAATTCTACCCATCCATCATTTAGATCCCCAGGATGTAAAAATACATGTGGATAAGATGCAATTGATATTAAAAAAAAATTATGATAATATTTGCAAAAAGATGATTTTGATGTTGCGTCTCCTCCGGGAAGGCTCGAACTTCCAACCTCCTGATTAACAGTCAGACGCGCTAGCCAATTGCGCCACAGAGGATACACGGTATTTGTTGGTTTCGGTCTGCTAAATTTAGATTATACATGCACAACCTCCTATTCCCGTCCGTGCATTGGCTTCCCGCCGTGTTCTTTCCGTGGATCGCTCTCATTCAATCGGGCCTCTCCGCATACTGACATGTGCCTGTATAAATGCATTCGATGATTCGATGACATGTGAATGTCCCATCCGTCCTTTGGCTTTATCTGGTAAGCATCTTTCAACGCAACTCTCTCGTCATTGCTCCTCAACACCTCAAGTCACTCTCGCAGCCCGGAATCCTCGCTGCTTTAGTACCTAGCAGTTACCTCTACAAATCCCCTACGTCCTCTCCTCTCTCTCTCCCCTAACAAGCCACCCCCCCAGCTCAGGTAGACACCACACTGCGTCATCCCCAAGTCCGGAAGACACGCTTACAGCCGCTTCAGGCTCAGTCACGAGCACCTCGCCGGGCCGGATTCGCAATTGCGGGGAGTCTCTGCCGTTGAGCGACACTTTACACCGCACGCTTCTTCCGGTTTCAGCATCTCAGGTGCCCGCCCTACTGCTCACACGACAGCCATCCTGCTGCCTTTTTCCCCTTTTACCATCCTCACTATTACTCCGTACAAGCTAGTACTGCTACTCCCTGCTGAGAGGCTGCTCTGCCACCTGAGCTTAGTCCGCTTAGAGGCTTCAGCATTTGCCGTCGCCTCACTTTAGAAGCCCGGCTCAGTCGCAAACAAAAAGGGCTGCTGGGCTGAAGCGGCCTTGGGCCTAACTAATCCCTTTTCTCCCAACCTCAGGCCGCCTCTCATCTCATCTCATACCTTGTATAACCTTCTGCTTCCACAAACCCGCCGTGATAGTGACCAGCAATAAAGGCACCCTAGAGCTCCTCATCGACTCCTCTCCCATACACCTGCATTCAATCCCCCTTTGGACGTCAAACGGGCCGCGTCGGGCCTCGTCCTCCCGCCATCATGTTCGACCTCTTTGCGATGCTCTTATCGTGCGTTTATCTGCCCCGCCATGCCGTCACTGCTAAGAAGCGCTAATGGCTAATGCCCCAAGCAAAACAGCTCTATTGCATCTTTCCTCTTCCCCATCTTTGCTTCCTACAAAGCCCTTAAGACATCGGATCCTGCACAGCTGACGCCATGGCTCATGTACTGGGTCGTGTTTAGCTGCTGTCTGCTGGTAGAGTCGTGGGTGTACTTTATCCTTGCGTGGTACGTCTTACAGCTGCTCCCGTGTCAGTCTCACGCCGCTTGGTGACGCTCTAATATTGATTCGACTGGTTTATAGGGTGCCGTTCTATGGCTACATCCGCCTTCTTTTCTTCCTATACCTGATTCTACCACAAACTCAGGGCGCTCGGTTCCTGTACGAGCAGCACGTACACCCGTTCCTCCGCGAAAACGAAGCGCAGATCGACGAGTTCATCGCGAGCGCTCATGAGCGTCTCAAGGCGGCCGGCATCGACTACTTCCGAAAGGCAATCGACTACTTGAGAGTCAATGTCCTAGGCCTGCCGCCCAGCGAGCCCGAGCCTCCCACTCCGCCTCAGAGCACCTACCAGAGCTACACACAGTCGCTCCTCGCTCGATTCAGCATTCCGGCAGCATCTGGGCCTGCCGCCCCCTCGAATGTGGGCTCAGATCTCTTTGGTCTGCTGGCCAGCGCCGTAGCTGCGGCGACTGGCGGCTCGGGGGCGCGAAGCGATGCTGGTAGCTATTCGGCATCATCAGTTGTTCCATCTCACATACAAGACTCGAACGAGAGGATGACCTTCATTGCCTCTCAGCGGGACCGGCTCAGCGTCCTTCTCACTGCTCTCGACCGGGAAGCGGCGCAGCTTCAGCGAAACGGCGGACATCCGCAGTCCCGATCTCGCTCCAGGCACATGGAGAGCGACGAAGAGGTCACACAGAGGCCGCCTAGCGGACTAAGCGGATGGAGTGGACTGAGCAAGAGCCGCAGCGAGACCGACTTTGAGAAGATCGATGCCGAGAGCGGAGCCGAAGATGAATCCAACCTCCGGCGCCGTCATGCCGGAGGCGGCGACGGTGGTTCGTGGATGCCTTCATGGAGCCGCAATGCACAGCCGGGTACGGGCCACAGCTCTGGGTTAGAGGACTAGGAAGAACAAGAATATCGAGGGGAATGGCTGGCCCGCGAATATAGACTGAACGCGTAGACAACCTGTTACCATCATGTCGCGCGGATGTTATGCATGGATTTGTACGGAGACATGGCACTCCTTGGGATATTGTGTCATGATATGTCGAGGGGAGTAAAAGACGGCCCCCGCAGATGCCTTTTTTGTGTACATCCAACCCATAAGTCTAACCAAAACCCTGCCGCACGGCATCAACAAAAAAACTGTTTCTCTCAATACATGTATCATACAAGTCCCCTCCTCGCCCGTGGTGTCATCAATGTAATTTGTTGTTGGGGGTGGCTCTCTTTCTACTCCTCGCAAAGCCCTCGTAAATTGCCTCCCCGGCGACGTAAAAGCTTATCCCACCAGGTCTTTATTTGCTAACCTTGTAAGGATACGACACATCCACGTCACCCTTCCTGTACCATTGCAGTCGCTTCTTCTTGGTTGTGACGTGCTCTACCCACACTTCCTCCATGTGGTTCTTCTTGAACCATCGGACAAAGTGAGGGTCCCACAGCTCGGAGGCGATGCCTAGGTCTTTGCAGCAGCGCATCAAGGCGTTTGACTTGCAGCCTTCGACGGCAGAGGGCAACTGTTCGGGGGAGAAGTACGAGTTTTCGCCCTGGGCTTGTGAGACAAAGCTGTTGAAACAGTGGGTGTTAGCAGGCGGCTTCGAACGACGACGCAGTGATTGGTAGGGTCTTACCGGCCATCGACGATGAGCGCATACTCGCGGGTCACAATCGAATCGCCAACGACAGCCTCTCCCTTGGGGATCAGGCCCCATCCCATGGGACCAAAGGCCTCGTTCAACCTTCTCCTGTACTTGATCTCTGGCAGATAGATGACGCCGTCGGGCTTGACCTCGATATCCTTCTCGTCCACAGGCTGCATCAAGGATTTGAACTGCTTCTCCGTCACCGGCTGGGCCGAGATGCCGTAGAAACTCCTCGTCCAGTCCACGGCGGCCGGGTCCGTCACTTCGCCATCCTCCCTTGCGTCCTCGTACGCAATGCTCTTGGCCTGGTAGACGACATCGCTGTAAGATGCTGCGGGGGACGGGGTAGAAGCTGCTACTGCCGGCTTGGTCGCTTTGGGCACGGGCTTTGCGTATCTCGGCGTGTTTGCTGCTGGGGGAGAGGTGGGTTTGGCGGGAGGTGCTGCGGGCTCTGCCGTCGTTGACGTAGTTGTTGTCTCTGTGGAATAGAGGCGTGCTGATGACTGGATCGGTCTGAAGGAGCGGCAGGCGAGTTGCCTTGAGGCAGCGGAAAAGGCTCTGCGTGAGGGGAACATGACGGATAGGGATTGGCAGCTTGGGATCTTGTGTGGTTGCAGTTTCAAGGCAATGTTTGTGAATTCACGGCATCTTAAGATTTCATGTGTTATCGGCGATATGGCCCGGTCAAAAGAAGTTCCGGCTACCGCTGTTTGCTCTTTGTTCACTGCTCCTCTGACGCTCTGGTGAATATTACATACAAATCGTTATTTCTTTGTTGGAAAATGCATGAAAAAAATATTTTTGATGAGTCAGGATAGTTCTATTTACTGTTGTTACATTTTTCTTCAGGTTAAAAATTACATTTGGTAACACCACAACCATTTATGTGTCCTTGGTGCTGGTCCGCTCATTATTACCATGCTGCTTCCAGCATTCTTTGAAATCCTCCATCTGCAAGTAAAACCGCAATTAGTACTGCTTCAAACTCGATATAATTGTAAATAAAGGTTTGAGATGATTTCTTGCCTCTTTTGCACAAGCTCTCCAATCCTTCTTTTCGTAGTAGCAGTCTGTCATTTTGGCGTTTTCATCTGTTCCTGAGTCAGCGGCCCAGTTACCCTATATGAGAGATATGTTCTGTAAATGCTATGTTTTGTAGAAATGCCCGGTTTTGTTTAAGTGATTTCTTCTCTTTTTTGTCTCTCAAACCCCCAGAAAAGTATAGCATTCATCACTTGATTTCAATTCGGCAACTCACCCGCGCAGCCTGTGCTGAATATCCGCTTGTCCCTAGAGTTCGCAAAGGCACGGCTTAGCGTCGGGTCCTCTCAAACAGACAACCTTAACCCGTTACTCACCACTCGTCCGGTTCATCGTCGTCCTCAATTGCCGCGGCCGAAGCCCCCGTTGCTGGCGGCTTTTCTTGCACCTGTCCGGGCATATCGAAAGATTTTGCGACTTGTCAAGCGTCGTCAATGGTCTTGGTGTTGCGGCAGCGCCGGTTGATGTAAGAGAGAAGAAAAGAGCAAATATTGATTATTAGGTGGCGTGACTTGGACACTCCCGGCCGGAGAAACAGCCATCATGGCGCCCAGTCGACTCAATATTCTGGTCCACACAGGTCAATATTCTCCCTCCAGTTGATTGCTACGCTATATATCAAGTATTATTTTGCTCACTATAACAAAAGGCACCGGGACCACGGCAGAATCTGTGCGGCATTGCATGTACTCACTCCGCCGGCTTCTGTCGCCCAACTACGCCATCATCCCCATCAATGAGACGGCCCTCCTGAAGGAGCCGTGGGCTCAGACCTGCGCTCTTCTTGTGTTCCCGGGAGGTGCTGATCTTGGCTACTGTCGGGTGTTCAATGGCCAAGGAAATCGCCGCATCAGCGAGTTTGTCCGGCGAGGAGGGGCTTATCTCGGCCTCTGTGCCGGCGGGTATTATGGCAGCAGCAGATGCGAATTTGAAGTTGGCAACAAGGCCTTGGAAGTGGTTGGCAGC
Organism: Trichoderma virens Gv29-8; assembly: GCF_000170995.1. Lineage (NCBI taxonomy): Eukaryota > Fungi > Ascomycota > Sordariomycetes > Hypocreales > Hypocreaceae > Trichoderma > Trichoderma virens. The sequence continues at coordinate 1,218,593 of NW_014013744.1, forward strand.
AGAGAACTTGGTTTCTTCCCCGGAACGTGTCGCGGTGGGGCCTTTAAGGGATTCGAATACCAAAGTGAGAAGGGGGCTCGGGCTGCCACTATCAAAGCCGAGAAACAATCCCTGCGAGACAAGATACCTGACGAATTCGCCGTTTATTATAACGGAGGTGGTGTCTTTGTTGATGCGGATGCAACCGGAGGACGCAAAATTGAGATTCTGGCTTCATACAAGGACGATTTGGATGTGGACGGGGGTGGTGAAAAGGCCGCAGTCGTCCTGTGCCATGTTGGAGAGGGCAAGGCAATTTTGAGCGGGCCTCACCCGGAGTAAGTCGTTCGTACCGTTCATCGGGATTTTGTGAATAGAGGCCTTCGGCTGACATACTTTAAGATTCGCCCCAGCCAACCTCAATCCGCACCCAGACATTCCAGGATATAGCGAGCTGGTCGAGAAACTTGCCGCAGACGACAAGTCTAGAACCAGCTTTTTGAAAGCTCTCCTATCAGAATTGGGCCTTGAAGTTGTTCAAGATGATTATACTCCTCCTTCGCTGTCCAGCCTCCATCTTACTGCTGTCGAGGGCGGCAAGGTAACAGAGCTGCTGTGTGACTGGGGAGACGTCATTGAAAAGGAGAATGGCAATGAATTCATCCGAGGAGAGGCGGATACTTTCCAGATCATAAATCAAGAAGATGAACTGAATTTGGATGAGCTTCAAAGTTCTTTGCCACTGACCGAGACGATTGACGACCCAAGCTCGGCTACTAAGAAAATTATTGCTCATGAGATGAAACTACCCAGCGATGATCTGACACCACGCTTCAGCCACGAACGGTTCTATTCAAGCCTGAGGCAGTATAGGAAGATTGAATCTGACGCTGAACAATGGGGTGATGTTCTGCTCTACGGAGATGTCGTGACCAGCACCAACACTCTGCTTGAAAAGTATATCTTGTCTTACTTTGCACCTCAAATGACCGTTCAATACAGTGACTGACTCACAGACTTACAGGAACCCAAAGCTCAACTGCAAATTGCCAACAGGCTTCACCTTCACTGCTACGACCCAAGTGGCAGGTCGAGGACGCGGAAACAACGTTTGGGTCGCACCCCCTGGATCTCTCCTCTTTTCCACCGTCATCAACCACCCAGCCCACCTTGCTGCTTCACGGCCCATAGTTTTCATCCAGTATATTGCAGCTGTTGCTATTGTCGAGGCTATTCGCTCGTACGATGCAGGCTATGATAAGATGCCAGTCAAATTGAAGTGGCCCAATGATATATGTAAGTTGCAGTACATGAGATGTCAAATGATTCTACTATCTCTCTTTTTCGATGCCTACATCCTTATACATGCCTTTTATACTAACGTAGTAATAGATGCTCTTGATCCTACAAAGCCGGCATCATCCCAATCCTACGTCAAAATCGGTGGAATTCTCTCCCAATGCAGTTACTTCAACGGCGCATACCAAGTCGTTCTAGGCATCGGCATCAATGCAACCAACCCTCGCCCAACAACCTCCCTCTCCGACCTGCTCCCGCCAAACGTTGCGCCTTTCCACATAGAGACCCTTCTTGCCCGCATCCTCACTCGTCTAGAGGCCATATATGAGCAGTTCCGCCGCGAGGGCTTCTCTCAAGACCTCGAGACGCGGTACTATCGCCACTGGCTGCACACGGGCCAGGCAATCACGCTGGAGGCCGAAGGCGGCGTCAAGGCGAGAGTCGTGGGCATCACTCGCGACTGGGGCATGTTGCGTGTTGAGGAGACTGATTCTGAAGGAAGAGGGAACGGCAAGATATGGAGTCTTCAGAGTGATGAGAATAGCTTTGACTATTGGAAGGGATTGGTCCGTAGAAAAACATGACCTATCAGATATAGTACACGTCAACACAATAAACAGACAGAGCTTCATCTAATCATTTCAATTTTACACAGGTGGTATGTTACATTGTTTCGTATCGTACAAGCATGCTGACAGCGCGTATTGAAGTCAGTTCCAAAATCGCCCTTGCTTTTTTTGATTTCGTCTAGACCCAGTCTCCGGTGGCATCGAAGCCTCTAGATGTCTCCCTCCTCCATAAACGCCGTGCCATGCCACTGTCGAGTGAAGATGTGGTAATAATAGAAAAAAAGAAAGGAAATCATATACAACGGGAGGACATTTCGTTCTCGTCCCGCCCCTCCTTGGAGGGAGCGATTCGCGGCTCGCTCTACTGTTCCAAGTTAGGACATTGAGCTGCCACGTAAGCGTTGCTCCTCCAAAACACCGTATTATACCGTAGTCGTATAAGTCGTCCGCTTCAACCCTGCTCATTCATCCTTGTAGACTTTGGGCTTCCACCCCTCCTTTGCCTCAGCCTCCATCTCGGCTTTTTCTCTTATGGGTCCAATCTCAGCTTCGAATCGCTCCTTTGCTCTTACAATCTTGCTCTGGAGATAGAAGCTGCCACCCTTTTCCGGGTTGTTTGCGTCAAATAGTCTCTTGTACCGCTCGAGCACCTCCTCGACGTTGGCCTGGCCATTGGCGGGGGGCTTGACGTTCAGGATCCGGCAGGCCTCCTCAAGGGTCATGCCGGCCGTTAGAGAGGCTCGGCCTGAAGCGCTGACGCCGTTCTTGGCTTGCGCACGCTGGTATTGCGACGACGCCTGGGCTTGTCGGTAGGCGGCCATGAAGGACCGTCCCAGGATGCGAGAGCCTGTGAGGAAGGCTGTGATGACAAATTTGTGCGCCTGTTGCAAAATTATTCAGGGTTAGTTATTTGTCACAGCCATCCGACATGATGTTGTCGCAATATCAAGGGTTTCCGGGCCTCGGTAAGTAAGAAAAAAAATTGGTGCGGGCATACCATGGTGACGAAGAAGCCAGTACAGCCAAGTAAAGCAGATCAATGATGCTCTCTCACAGAGACTTGGAAATCCTGTAGAATGCGGCTGTCCAAAAGACAAGCAAGTATGAGCACCGTCCCGCGGCCGAGAATGCAAGAGTCGTTGTCTCTTGAATTTTCCCAATTCCGAGTTTGCGACTTATCCGGGATAAACTTGGGGCGCCAGCCTTTCTTTACCCGACAATCTGCCGCTCACCGAGCCGACGCTCACCGCGGTCAGCCTGCCGGCGTCTGCAACCCCCCCGCCTCGTAATCCTGGCAAATTCCAGCCACAGCGAGAGGATCCCCCTGAAACGAGCCACGCAATTGCCTATCTCACTAAATTGCCTGGACTATGTCTGGGCCCTTGCAAATCGAGCCCATTGGCAGGAGACTATTTGCCGTCGTCTGTCCCGTACGGAGAGGAAGAAGCTAAAATACGCTCCGGCAATTGCATAATCCAATCTGAGCCTGCCGTATACGCGGTTGTTGGCTTGGCTTGGCTAGGGTTTTCCGTCCGTTTCATGCATTTGGTGCTGAGGCTGAGGAACCTTGAATTAGGCCTAACAGCACACAGTCGTCATCACCTCGCATGGGTTGCCGTGAAGAGGCTTCCATCTCGAAAAGCATTTATTACCTAATTTCCCAGTCCTCTCCCTATCTGTTCATTGCGAGTCCCTTAGCAGATCTTTGAAAAACTTGAGACGTTGCAATATTGTGTTTTTGTGAAAAAAGGAAAAAATCAGCTGCAGTCATGGCGCCAAAGGAGATTGAAGAGATGCTCCAACGAGAGGGCAGCAAAGTCTCTCCTGATAAGTACGATGAGTCCGCAGAATCTGTGGACGCTCGTCAGAGGAGAACCGAGCTGTTGATACCAATCCTAGCAGCCTGTCGTGAGGTGTGGACCTCTGGGTCGGAGGACCTGGAGCTTATGGTTGAGAAGCTGGGCGATGGCAGCAGAGATGGTGAGTCACTACCAGTCAGCCAATAGATCAAAATATTGCAAAATTGGTCCTAGGAGACCTTCTTTTGGATACCTCCAAGCACAAGACGAGCTGTGCTGGTAGACTGACTTGATATCGATAACTGAATAGTTGCGTGGCGTGGTCCGTTTGGTGATTCTGGCATCTTGGAGTTCTTCCTCCGTGTCCTTGCTGGCAACGGCTTGAAGCAGGGCTTGAAAATTCATATCCTGCGGCTGGTTGGAAACTCATGTGCAGATACAGACGAGAACCGTGCGAGGGTGATTCAAGGAAATCATCTCGTTACTGTCATCAACCACCTGCAGGATGAGAGCCTGATACCCTTCTCGATCCCGGTTCTGTTCAACATCCTGGTTGACTATGGTGAGGACAATGATGACTCCAAGTCTCATAAATAACCGTCAAGACACTAACTTGCCGTTGTAAAGAACCCGCACAGCTGGCTGCTTCACAGGCCAATCTCAACCAGCGACTCATCGATCTCTTGTCCGCTCCAAGCCTTGCCAACTATATCGTCTTCGTCCCCTATTTCTGCAAGATCCTCGCCCTTCTTGTTAGTCAAGAGGGTGAAGCGGCTCGTGCAAGTCCTAGGACCGTGGAAATTCTGCTCACACTGGCCACGAGTTTGCCGTCTCGAGACGACATTGACGATTTCATATCTCTTGTTTCAGTGGCAGGCGCATACCTTGCCGATGACAAGTTCCAGGTGGCCCTGATCCAGGGGCCTTTGATGCAGCTCTTCCTTTCTACCTTTTACCACGCACACACGCATTTTAATCTGCTCGAGATCGATGACGCTGATACGGAAGCATCGCTGAAGAAGCTCTACTCCTCTCTTCTCGTCAGCTTGGCAGACATCACCGGCAACGACCTGTTTGCCGCATGCTATCCATTGCACAGCCAGGTTGCCCAAAACTTCCTTGCTTGGCTTCAGAGCTCGAACCTCCAGCTCCAGACGGCAGCTTGCCTCGCCCTAGGCAATCTCTCTCGCTCTGATGAAGTCACCACCTCTCTTGTTCAAGTGTACTTTGCGCATGCCCCCCTGATAAGGCTCCTCTCGAATCAAGATATTACCGACGCGCAGCTTCTCCATTCAGCCTTGTCTTTCTTGAAAAACTTGGCCATTCCGCTCCAGAACAAGCCACTTCTCGGCGATTTGTTGGACGTTGCATGCGTGCCGCGGTTGTACAGCTTGGATACCTCGCCCCAGGTGCAGTTTGCCGCCGTGTCTCTTACTCGGCTGCTTCTCCTCAACTGCCCAGCCAATGTTGCTCGTATCTGTGCTCCCCTCAGCGCAGACCCAGCCAGCCCAGCTCGTGAACGCTCCAGCGTGAATGGCATCATCACTCTTTACGAGCGCTCCGATGCTGAGCCCACGAGGCTCGAGGCCGCTCGGGCTGTAGCTGCCATGTGCAGGATGCTTCACTCTGGCCCTGTTGTGCCTTTGCTGGCAGACTGGGAGCCTCCAGTTGTCGAAGGTGGCATAACGTCGTCTGAGCCTGAAGAAAACCAACGGCGTGAATATTTTTACAGCAAACACAACGTTGCCAGGGCCCTTTCGTTTTTGATTAGCCAGCAGAAATGGCCAAGTCTTCGCTCAGAAGCGTGGTTCGTCTTCGCTCTCATGTGTCGTTCCAAGGAAGGGAGTCGCGTCATCTTGGAGCTGCTCCAAATCCACGGCACAATGACGGATCTCATCAAAGCCATCACAGGAAGAGAGACGCCCCTAAGCGATGCGGGAAGCAGCGATCAGATTGAGGAGGCGTCGTACTCGCTGGCAGCCCCCGATGGCCAAATCACGTCCATGGCAGAGGGCCTCGGACTCGAGCCTCAACAGGCTGATCCCAGGCAGAAGGAGAGCATGATTCGGGTAGATCGGGAGAATGCTCTGGTGATGTGCACGGAACTTCTCCGGACGTGGGGCGATCAGATACCCGGTCTGAGGCTGAGCATCTTGCAAGATCTGGTCAAGGAGGGCACGGAGATTGTGGCAGCGCAGAAGGCGATGGCGTCGTAATACTGAGGCATTGGGGAAGTCAATGGAGTTGTGGCTTACAGAGAGACGCTGTGGAGTTTTGATCTTCTTTAACTCGTCTGGATATATACAAGAGGGGAGAGGGGGTTGCCCACAGCGACATGTGCGCATCATATACTTGTTGATCTTTTTAAGTCTCTTCATATATATCTCCTCACATCACTCATAGTGTACGTAGCGACAAAAGACCCAATTGAACGAGAAAAAAAATATTGCAACTTTTCACGACATGAAACTACGTGTGCCTCAGCGCTCGTTTAAAATGCTGCCATTTGACCCTTTTTTTTAGTGTATACAGGGCAGGGCCGGTTGATCATGCAAATAATTCTTTGACCTGGACCTAAGAGCTTATATTTCCTCCCGTAACCTGGCCTAGCACTTTCATCAAAGCCTCGAAACCGACCTTGCAACACTCCCGTAGAGACGCAAAGAGCAAAAAACCCTTAAAACACCAGTTCCCTTTTTGACAAAGTTTATTTCTTGGCAGTCTCGGCCTCAGCCGCGTCCCGAGCACGCTTCTCACGGGCACCCTGGTATCTGGCGTTGCTTCGGGCAATGCGAAGCTTAGTGTAGGCACCACCCTCAACAGCGGCGGGGATCTCGCTCTTCTTAATCTCAGAAACGCCAGCGGGGACGCTAACGATGGGCAGGGCGGCGGCGATGGAGGCGACCTTGTTGAGAGCAGCGACGTCGGTCTTGGTGTCACCCTTCTTGGGGGCGTTGGACTTGCGGGGCAGGAGGATCAGGCGATCCTTGTAGGCCTTGAGGCGGGCAACGTTGGCGGCAAGGCCCTCCTCGCTCAGGTTCTGTCGGCGGAAATCGACGGAGATACCGATGGTGGGAGCCAGGGACTTGGAGATACCGGCCTCCTGTAGAGAAATTGTTAGAATCAACTCAACCAGCTAGGTTGTGTCCTTCCTCGTGTCCAGAGGCCCCTGCAATTGTGATTGCTTTGTTTTCGCATTGCTGAGGCCAAAGGATCGCGAGGATGGAACTCTTCAATCCAATCGTACCTTGAGCTCGGTGAGGGTGAAACCTCGACCGGCACGAACCCGTCGGTTGTACTTAACGGTAGGGCATCGGACGACAGGTCGCAGCTTGTCGACGGGACGAGGAGCGAGAGCAGCGGCCTTGGCCTGACGAGCAGTGCGTCTCCGTGTCTTACGGCCGGGCTATTTCGAACAAGTCAATATCCTCCTCTCGAAATCTCGTTTTTTTTTCCCGAGTCGTTGATCGCATACCTGGTCAAAGTGGGTGCGAACCCGTCGCTGCCAATCCTTGCGGAAGTCTGTGGGAGGGGTCAGTCGCCATTCACGATGTTTCGTATCGTCGCCTCGAGGTTTTAATTGGGGAGTGCTCACGGTTGCTGATGATCGTCTGGTTGTGCTTGATCGCCTGGACGGGGAAAAAAGGTCAGCACTCTGGTGAGTTCTAGCAATTCGACGTGTTCGATTAGGGATATCTATCCATACCATTGTGTCTGCTTGCGATCAACGTGGGCTCCGGTGGTCGTTGTTCGGAAGTCGTTGAAATTTCGGAGGATGAGACTCGTCAAATTCGTCGAAGGGTTTTCGTGCCCTACAATCGATACGTACCTCGTGGGGACATGCCCTGCCGCGCACCAAAAATCAGAATCCTGATCACGTGCTCCGCTTAGGAATTGTTAGTGCTTTGATGCCTGAATATCAAATTTTGGCGCCAGGCATCAACTTGGAGCTATAAAACAACTTCCGTGCCGCCACCCTTTTGCTCGTTTTTCTTCTTTTCTTCTTCATACTTACCTTGTTTCGAATACCCCAGATCAAGAAACGGGGTATTCAGTTGGGAAGGCCTGCATTGCACAGCGCGGAGTCATTCCTTGCTCCATTGTCCTTCGGGGCCATGGGAGGCGCAATTTTTGATATATCCAACTCCGTTTTCATTGTGACGGCTGCTATACGCAGTATCATGAAGAAGATGGCCGATTTTGTAGACATTTTATTACCACCAGTTGAGCTTATGATACGTGAATTTTCACAGTACGAGACATTATGTGTAGAGGGAGCCGACATGATTGGCGCCTAATGGATAGCCTATTTACCTTGTTATTTTGTCCGTAAAAGGTAGAAGCTGTTGAGCCTCTGTATGCGTCCATCCCTTTGCCGATGAAGCTCCCATCTCTTTCTAGCTTGAAGAGAGCTCGTATGTGAAGGGTTATAGGTCAGTTGATAATCTGCCAACACGATGCCTGGCCATATGTAAAAACAAATGCGTCCCGATGGATGCGCCTATGCGAGCAGCTCAAATGCCTACATACCTGTAGACTGAAATATTCCGGACCAGAGCAGCTATCGTTAGTTCCGATTGTTCCCATCAATTTCTTCTCCAAGAAAACAGCCCATTTCTCGTCCCCCGGAATAATCCCGCACCAATCACACACGCCGAATTCCACCCTCTCGCCTTTCTGCGGCTGCACCTCTAACAAAAAATCTCACGAAAACGATCCATCTCCGGGCACAGCAAAATCTCTCCTTCCAATCACCTTGGCCCATTGCTCCCTTCGCCGGTTCTTCTCCAGGCGGCGCTTTCTCAAACTCAGCCCACCCGAGAAACTCGACAATTGTCTTTTTTTCTCTTTGGAAAAATGGCGTCCAGAATAGGACCCCGGAGCGTCAAGGACGCTACCAGGTTCACTTCCACCATACCCCACGCTACGTCAAAGTCTGCCACCTCTGCGGCCCCGAAGGCTTCCAGGATCCCCGGCGAGACGCCCGAGCAACGAGTAAGGCGGTTGAGGCAGGCGCATCTGGCGGCGCAAAAGGCACAGGTCAGCAAGGCGGACAGAGTCATTGATGCGTCAAGGCGGTTCTTCGATGTGGCGCACAGGTGGACGGTGGGGGGGCTTGTCATGTTTACAGGTACGTCTATAAGAGAGAGAGACGGAAGAGGGAGAAGAGGAACTGGTAGAAGTGGAAGAGAAGAGGGAATCAGGATGCCATGGAAACATAAACTAATGAGCGAGCTCTAGTCGTCGCTGGTGTTGTAAGCGTATACTCAGTCTGGGACATGCTGCGCTACAACCGCGCCCGCCGCGCCGAATGGATAGAAGCCCAACGCAAATTCGAGGCCGACGAGCTCTCCACCGCCCGTCTGGCGTACCTCAAGGGCGACGCCACCGAGGAGCAAATCGCCCTCGTCGAGGAGGCCAACCGAGAGGCCGAGGAAAAGGGCATCCGCCTGCCCCCCCTGCTATCCCCGCCCGAGCACCGCACACACTTTGAGGAGCACGTCAAGACGGCTTTTGACGCTGGCAAGGCCACTGAGAGCAAGGGCAAGGGCCTCTTGGGCTTCCTTTGGGGAGGCAGCAACGCCGGCACGGAGAACAGCACAAGCGCCGCTGCTCAGTCGGTAGGAGACGCTGCAAAGGATGCGTGGGAAAAGGAAAAACAAAATCAGCAGAATGGAGGCAGCTTAGATCAGCTCGCCCTGGAGACTGGAAGCTCCGCCGCGCCAGAGCCCAAGAAGAAGGGATGGTGGTGAGCTAATGGACAGCAGTGAAAAGGAGGGGAGAGAGAAGAAGAGAGAAAAAAAACTATATATCGTGTTATTTGGATATTGGGGGGCGGCAGCCGTGTATCATACGACGTGTGGATGGGCTTGCATTAGATGGAGTCGGGAGTCATTTGTTGTATGTACTATAAGGGGACACACCTCCCAACTACTATGTCTTATGCATCTGAATTTGTTGGGCATGCAGGACTAACGAAGAGATGTATGGGGATTTAAAATGGAAATGGAAATGGAAATGCAGCCCCAAGGTTGAACACCGAAAATTTGAAGATGGCACCAGTATTATAATAATGTACTTTTAATTATTAGTCGGTCAATGTCTTGAATAATGATGAGTCGCTTCTCAGTGTGTAGTAGTTTGCCTGCTGTTTATACCATGTTCATCCCCCCCAAAAAGTAATATGTAGGTGTAGACTGCATGTACGAAGCAAATCGCTTATACAACGAACGCTTCTCCGAGGCTATGCAAGTTGCTGCTGACCCGAACAAGGAGTCTCTTTTCTTCTTTATAAAAAACAATGCAAGTGTTTATGCGTGATATCAATAACGAATGCGTCGTGAACCCAGTCCCTCCGTCAAACTCCGATGAAATGTAGTGAGTGCAAAAATCAAATGATGTGGCTCTGGATGTCGCAATCAACCATCAGTTGTTGGTATTTCCAGAAAAAATCTCCCCTCTTGCCACGCAGGGGAAGGGTCCTCGGTCTCTTGCTTGAAGCCGGCAACTCCAGCCTCCGATTTGGCAAGGCAGCCGTCTCTGCACATCTTGGCTTTGGATACCTCGTGTATCGTCTGTGGTCAGAAAGCTTGGCCAACTGTCGTCGCTTCTCTTGCCAATCGAGGGGCCTAACGGCAGTATCCCACAAATCCGGGTCGGATTTGGGGTCGGCCAGTTTTGTCTTCCCCTGCTATGAGATGACGATGTGATTAAAGTGCCCGGGAACCTTGAGTCTGCACTTTTCACAATCCGCTCGGTACCCGATACTGAAACTTTTCTTCATTCCGGGCTGCCATGTCCAACTGTCAATGGTATGCTTGCTCCGCATATGACCTCTCCGGCCAGGGCTAGGCGAGGGGACGTCGCCGTCCAAGTCGACCGCACGCGAATGTGGCGGCGACTCGACATCCATCATGTTATTGGGGTGGTCCATCACACGGGTCGGCGATGGTGGCAGCGCTGCGGCAGCGTCCATGGCTACGCCCACGTTGTCATCAATCATCATACTAGCATCACCGATATCTTGATATTGTACGCAGTCTTCTACTTCCGAAATCGGCGAGGGTAGCCTTCGGTGATTTTGCACGGCTTGCCAATCTTCCAGGCCCGACATGATACGAGGTACAGACTGGTCATCTGAGAAGCCTGAGGGATGGTGACCCAGGTTGATAACTCCATTGAGTGTCGTCACAACCGGACCTGGACCAGCCCACTCGTTCTGCTGGCCTCGCACTTGCGCCGCAAAATTTGGCTGCATTGGCGTGGGCATTCGGCCAGAGCTCATCACCATGTTTGGCTCAGCACCACTATAATGTTGAGAGCTTACTGCAGACTGGTGTGACCAGGAGGCAAAGTTGGGCTGTGAAATGTGGTCGTCAGAGTCGGAGCTGAGGGGAGTAAAAAGCGATGCAGACTGCCACTGCTGGGACGACTTTGGCGATGTTCGGAGAGGAAGGCATTGGATTCGTTTCTACACCAACGGTTAGTATAGTTGTCTCGCGGTGAAGAGCGTCTTTCCCTGGACTCACACTACGATGCTCATCCAGACCCATCGAAACGGCATCCATCTCCCCGTCGCCATCGCGACCACGCTTTCGACCGGATTCCGATACCACGTCCATGTAGTGCTGTGTATGGGACATTGCAGTTTGCTTAATCTGGGGTATAGTGCTGGTATAATATGCAAAGAAAACGACGATGGGAATGCGGCGTAAATGGTCGCGCAATTGGGCAGGGTAAGATACAAAGTTGACGGGTTTGATAGGTGGATGGCCGCCGCCTTGCCTGCCACAAGATGCACGAAGGTCCCCTAGTTCTTTACGAAGTAAAGAGCACCTTTTAATCGTATAACAGTGAGTGCCTGGTTCAAAAGTGGTGGCTGCGGCGAGCTGCTTTTGAAGGCTCTAGCTGAGGCAAGACAGTGCCCAATTAGCCCTGCCAAAGATCTGGAGTTGGTGAGGGGAACGCAAGGGAAAAGTCAAAGTAAGCTGCGGCCGTCTATCGAGCACAACTCTAGGCTCGCGGATCGTCAATCTTAGGCAAAATGCAGAGGGGAAGAGACGCCGGAGAAGAGGAAAGATCAGATTAGCGCGACCTGCCGTGTCGGTCTGCTACTCATATATGAGGAGAGCAAACAGCGATCCGCGAGATGGCTGGGGAGAGACTCGTATCATTCGGTGTGTGCAAGGGGCTGGGCGAGGCGACCACTCCGGACCCTTTCTGCACAGGAGAACAACAATAGAGCGTGCGAGACAGCGAATTTTGCTTTGAAGAAGAAAAAGAAGAAGAAGAAGAAACAAAGGCTCAAGCACCTATCGCAAGACAAGGCAAGGCAGCAGGCTTCTTTGTATCCGGAGAGCAGAGAAGAGGTGAAGTCAAAGTCCCTTTTGCTCGGTACAAATCCCATCGGCAGGCATCGGTGCTGGGCCCAAGTACTGCCGGAAGACGCTGTAATTGACTGCCTAACCCCACTGCTGCACCCCATTCCGAAGCGCGCAGCCGCTCAGTCAGCACTCCACCAAAGGGCTGAAAGCACGAGCCTGGAGGCGGTGTTACTTATGCTTCAAGTCTCTGTTGTTAGTGGCACCGCAGATGGAGTGTCACAGCTCGGATGGAGAGAGGGAAACCTCTACTACAGTAGGCGCATGCTTCGCTTTACTACATGCTATGAGCGATCGTCAAAGGTGTATGGAATTTTAATCCCTTTCTCCTCTAGGGAGTGGTGAAGCGCCATTGGGTTTTTCACATCCCATGTTTACGTCAATGAAAGCCATCCTGTCTTGGTACATGCTACTGCGATTCTGCCTCGCAAAGGGGTCTTCAGAAGCGAGCCGAGAACAGAGAGCACCAACACTGCCAAACATGGGGTGTTGCTATGCTACCCATGTGCTGCGATGAAGCGGTGTAGCTGCATGAGCGACCATTCTTTGGACGACTCCAAATGCCCATTCCATTTCGTCCCATGTCAAGGCGAGGTGGCTTATCGCGGACAGATACCGCGTGATAAGATAGCATGAGGTAACGTAACTCTCCTCCAAATATTCCACCAACTCTCATGCATCAACACAAAAAAAGTGCGCAGGGAAATAGATAATCTGCAAAAAAAGAATCTTTAGATCCTAAGGGATCTCCTCCGGGAAGGCTCGAACTTCCAACCTCCTGATTAACAGTCAGACGCGCTAGCCAATTGCGCCACAGAGGATTTGAATGATCTACAACCTCCGAAAGAGACATATATGGGGAGCTGCAAATGAAGTTACCGCAGTGTTTCGCGTTTGATGTCGAATTAAGAGTGCATGATGTTTCCAATGGAGGATTGCGTGAATATATTTGAATACTAGCTTGATAAAGATACAATTCAAATGAACAAGGCTGGTGATTAGAGCTTCAACTGGCTGAGGATAGTGACTGTACTACTGTGAGTAAACGGTGTCTCATCCCCGAAACGACGGCATACCCAGGACCAGCTTCTAGACTGCGAAGAGATGAGGGAAAACAGCGATTCCCAAGGCCAGACGAGCTATCTGATAATCGGCTTAAAATGATATACCTTGCTGCTTAATTGATCCGCAAAAGCGCTGCTGGCATGCGTCGCTTAACAGCTGTTTTGTACAGGGTAAGAGATGTTTTGCCTATTCGGGGCTTAGCTGCAGCTCCTGAGAATATGCGAGTACTCCACGTGTAATTATGAGGAAACAACAGTGCCACGGAATGCTTCAGATGGTATGCCAAAAGAAGGGGAAGAGACCATCTGCGAATATCCCGCAAATACCGAATTCAAAATGTTGGCTGCTTTCAATACCAATGTACTCGTAACACTTCAAACAGGTTGAAATCCTCGGATCCCACTGCCGAGGAATATTCCGCATACAGGACAGCAAAGAAGCAACCAATCTATTACTGTATTCGGGATTACCATTACTATCTACGAGTACTCGTACGAGATACCAAGGCAGCCTCGGCGCTAGCCACCCAGTAATGCCTTGTTCCTCGACCACACCGGCGCAATTCATGCGCTGGGCGCTGCACACAAGGCCGTATTCCACCAAAGAATAAGCGCGCTTCACCATTGACACGGAGATGGCATCGATAATGGCAGCAAGATCTCGTCCCAGAGCGGAAGGTGTCAGCTTGGCACTGGAGAAACCCGTGAGAGGAGCAAGCGAGGAGCTGTAGTAGCGCAAACAACGAAAGTAAAATAACATCAACCTTACTGTATGTACATACATGCTCCGATGATGCACATGATGAGGTCGCTGTGGCTTGGCCGATTTCTTTTTGGCTTGTGGAGCTGCCAAACTGAAAACCTTACTCGCAAACTGCTTGACTGACGCTGTGGCCAATTGCGAGCCTTCAATTGACCACTCTTGGAGCTAGACCGACGTAACTGTGGCCTCTTTTCAGTTTTTTTCTGGAGACAGCTCTGGCAGTCCTGCACGGCGCATCCACACCTCCGAAGCACGGCCGGTCCAAGAAATTTTGCCGGCATCTGGTGCTCTCCGAGATACAAGGGGTGATCTGACTCATTGCGACCTGTCTGCCGTCGGCATTTATATCGTCAAGCCCAGTTCTTCTTGTTGGAGTACTCGTACGTATTCTTCAACCAAATCATCTGGAGTTGGTCTCATTGCTTTGCAATTGTGATACCCTAATTGACATCTTTTGCGCCTCTGCGATTTTGTTTGGCTTGACCCCGCCATCGCACAACACCCCACCATCATACCAATTCCTCTTTTTTTCTTCTCTTCTTCTTCTCTTTCCAAACATCACACAACACCACAGACAAGATGCCTGGCGTTGAAGCAGCAATTATTGCCGATGATACCAGAAGTAAGTATAAAGATCCAAGAACCCCAATCTGCGAAAGCTTCACTCAGCCGTGTCGCACCGGCACTTTGGAGTGGATGACATGCAATTCCGATGTTCTCGCCGATGGCCTTTTGCGCCATTGCGAAATACTCGTTGGCCTGCACTGCTCTACTCTATACACGGGGGGATTGCGCTTGAGGAAATGGCAAACTAACGGCAATCTATAGTCCTGGGTCAGGATCCTTTGATCCCCCCGGCTCTGCTCATCTCTGAGATCCCCATGACTCCCAATGCTCTCGAGACTGTCGTCAAGGGCCGGAGAGAAGCTGCCCGAATCGTCATGGGCCAGAACGACAGACTACTAGTCGTCGTTGGACCTTGCTCCATCCACGATCCCGAAGCTGCCCACGAGTACGCTGGCCGTCTCAAGCAGCTTTCCGACAAGCTCTCCGATGACCTCTGCATCGTGATGCGCGCCTACCTGGAGAAGCCTCGTACGACCGTCGGCTGGAAAGGCCTGATCAACGACCCTGATATCGACTCATCCTTCCAGATCAACAAGGGTCTGCGCGTTTCCCGCCAGCTCTTTGTTGACCTTACTTCCAACGGCATGCCCATTGCCACCGAGATGCTCGACACAATCTCCCCTCAGTTCCTTGCCGACTGCATCTCCGTCGGTGCTATTGGTGCGCGAACAACTGAGTCTCAGCTCCACCGTGAGCTTGCGTCTGGCCTTTCCTTCCCCGTGGGATTCAAGAATGGAACCGACGGCAGCCTTGGCGTCGCCATTGATGCCATTGGCGCTGCCGCCGCTAAGCACCACTTCATGGGCGTCACAAAACAGGGTCTTGCCGCCATTACTCGCACCAAGGGCAACGAGCACGGTTTCGTTATCCTGAGAGGCGGAAGCAAGGGCCCCAACTTCGACAAGGAGAGTGTCCAGGCGGCCAAGAAGATGCTGACGGACAAGGGCCAGAAGCAGGCCATCATGATTGACTGCTCTCACGGTAAGTCTTTATCTCACGCAGGCTAGCTGGCGAGTACACCGGATTAGCTAACAAGAGAACAGGCAACTCCCAGAAGAACCACAACAACCAGCCCAAGGTTGCACAGGTCATTGCCGAACAGCTGCGGGAGGGTGAGCGAGCCATTGTTGGTGTCATGATCGAGTCCAACATCAATGAGGGCAACCAGAAGGTTCCTGCCGAGGGCCCCGCCGCCCTGAAGCGCGGCGTCAGCATTACTGACGCATGCATCAACTGGGAGAACACTGTCACGGTTCTTGAGGACCTTGCCTCTGCTGTCCGCGCTCGCCGTGAGATCAACTCAGGTGCCCCTAGCACAGAGGCCAAGGTGAGCACTCTGGAAGAGGATTAAAAATTGGATGTGGGAGGAGAGGCCATGTGTGTAAGATGAGAGAAAAAAAAAGCAGAAGTTAAGTTTATTGATTTGGAAATGTCACAACCCGCAAGTTTGCGCGCGAGTCGCGACTGGCTTCCTCCTGGCCAGCTAAAAGTTTCAAGGAGCCGCATTCAAAAGTCGAGGGGGTTAAAACTAGCGCATTGAAGGAGCATACAAAAAACATACGTTGTCCTCAGCCATACGGTTGTGGTGTATCTAGTTACTGGCGGCGTATGACGCCCTTTTTTTTAGAATATGAGCGTCAATTTTCTAACCACACTGCGTGTCAGAAGCCTGCTCGTCTACCAAGTATATGCTACGAAGCAAGTTCCGTAATGCTTGTAGATGGTCATTTTCAAAGTCACAATCATCAAGCCTTTATGAATGCTGTGCATCGTAAAACTGTCGCTTATATTCAAACTGATATGCTATCGACTACTGCCCATGGCAGCATAACTGGCGCCCGCCCGTCCAAAGTTCCGCGCCTCCCTCCACTCCAGCACTCTCTTGAACGCAGCCCAGCCCAGCAGCCCTGACGTCCCAAAGATGAATCCCCAAACGATGATCTTGTCCTTGTTGCTGTCGCGCTGGAAGCACATGGTGACAACGTCGTCCTCCTCGGCATCCTTGCAGAAGCTGATGCCCTGGCTCAGGCAAAATGCCTTTGTGCATTCGGAGCATGATGACGTTGTCGACCGGTGGACAGGGTCTTGGAGAGGAGAGGGCGCGTGGAAGAGGGATCGCTGGTCGGATTGGTGCTGAGGGCCGAGGGGGATGATGGTGCTGTTCTTAAAGCATGTGCACTTGCAGAACCTGGGCGCTGCTGGTTCATGTTCCTGTCAGTTTGCGGCTTCTTGTGGATTGCTTTTCAGCTGGAGCTTACAAGAGGCGGAGGCCAGCGCCATGAGCGCGGCGAGGAGAAGCACCAGCAGCTGGAATCGCGCCATGGCGGTGCTTGATGCAGCAAATCGCACTTGCGGGCTGAGGCGCCGAAAGCGTTGGAGATGCCGCGCCGCTGTTGTCGCGAATAGATTGTCTTGGGATTACGGCATTGGCGAGACAATGGAACTTTACAAGGTCAAGATGCCTGCGAGGCTGGCCGCAAAATGTGGGGCCCCTTTATCATCGGGCGCTCTGGTTGGTCTGCCGTCTGCCGTTACTCATGGCCCCATATCAGGAAAAGTTGCAACTCGTTTCGAACCTCTTTATCAAAAATCCAGTCGACGACGCCGAGGGGAATTTCAACCACGGCGCTTCCCTTCACACATTCGCCAATGGCACGAATAACGAGAATGCGGAGACTGCAGTCTCTGCAATTGGCCATCCCGTCACAATGCGCCGCTTCCAGACCTTCTTTCGCCGCTGCCCGCGCCATCTCGACGACCGGCCCCGCGCACAGCAAGAACACGGAATGGATCCGGGGAAAGCTCTGGAAGGGCGAGGCGCCCGGCCCTGCTGATCCCTATACGCAAAGGATGGAGCCCGAAGCCCAGTCGAATCTGCCCGAGGAGGCGCTCGAGAGCCGGCCGCGCCAGGACAAGACGCCCGCGGCCGTGCGAGAGTCCAGGCTGACTCTGCCCGCGAGGAGGACCGAGGCGACGGCGGAGAAAGAGCTACAGTCGTCGGATCCGACGTATGTGCCTGCTACGGACGCTGAGGGGCTGGAGGAGATTGGGGCGTTGAGCACGTGGTGGGAGCAGCCTGGACACTGGGGCGACGAGAGTGTGTTCAAGGGATTCGGCAGCGCGGACAAGGTTGTGGAAAGAGAGGTCGTGGAGGTTCATCTGCGACGAGCCGTTGTTGAGGCACTGGCGCTGCAGCAGACAGGCGCTTTCTCGGAGTGGGCTACGAAGAAGTGGTCCGAAGGAGGGTCTAGGGATGAGTTGGACCAGGCATTGGCCGTGCAAGTTGAGGTGCAGGATGGCAAGGCTACTTTGAAGGGTGACGCTTCATCGATTGCGGAGACTTTGACGAGCGAATCTCAAGAGGCTGAATCATCGACAATTGTGACTGTCGAGGAGGCAAAGGAAATGATCAAGTTGTGGGATCCTTCATGGAAGAATATTGCGCTGGATGACTCACTACGATTTGCGGTATGTCATTCCCACTGGAAGGGGATCCAAAGATACGGTTATACGTGACGGTTATGCTAATTCTATCCCTACGCAGCTCCGCAAGCGCCTCTACCAACTCACCGGAATCCTCATCCCAGACGCCAAACTCGCCGCCGCCAACACCGCCAAGCACATCCTCACTCTTGCGGCGAGAGACCCCAAGCCGCTGAAGCTGGCTCAAATGCTCGAAAAGCGCAATGCCTTCGCTGACCTGGCCAACGTCGCAGTACACGACCGGAAGATTGGCCCCATCGACAAGGAGGTTGCCGTGGGACGCTGGAAGGTGATTGAAGAGGAGCTGAAGAAGCGTGACTTGCCGGTAACGGGCTACGGAAACGCGGCGAGGAACAAGGAGAGGGACTGGTTGACGGGAAAGATATAAGGGTCATGAATTTTACGCATATAGGTGTGGCGGGACAGAAGGAAAAAGACTGTACGAATATGCCATGTACAACAGCTATGATGAAAAGAAAAAAAGAAGATTTCACCTACCCTTGCCGGATTCTCTCACATGTTAGACGATCGGTAATCCCCGTGTAATATCCAGCTTGATTTGCTTGGAACAGTCAGATTTTGCTGTAAGTGCCCGACTTGGCAGCCAAGGCCTCCCAAGATCTGACCCCAGTCAAAGAGAACCTTCGGCCCTCATCACAACACGGTAACAACTCCGTGATATTTCATGCAAATATACCGAAGGGGTGAAATTTCATTTAGCACAAGATTCGCGGCCTTGAATTCCCGGGCGCCAAAATCAAAATCGTATGGAAGTGGACTGTCTTTTTTCCAATTTTTGTTTCGCCGAAGGTTTTCTGTATGTGAGATCTAAAACAAAGCTGAGGTTTACCGAGCGCCAAGCAGCGCTGAGGAAGCAACCTTTAGAATGGTAAGAAGCCAACGTTGCAATGCATTCTTGGCTACGACTGGTTTGGCGATATACGAGCACTAACGCAGGTATTCGCTCGTGTTTTCTTCTTTGGTTCTCGTCAAACGGCATTGCAATTCGAACATTAATATAGATATTGGCGATACTTCTGAAATGGGACAACTGGCGGATAAAAAGGAGAGACTGTGATTGATGGGGACTGGAATATAATACTAGCCGCCGAGAGGGCCTCTCATGGCTTTCTGGATCTTGAATTCGATTGCATCTGAAGACGACTCTCTTAAAATAGGCGCTGGCTATAATAATACTCGTACTTGCACGTACCGGAATGCCTATCCGTCACTACCTAAGCTCCCCGTACCTTACAGTACTGTAGGTATGCATTGAGAGCACTCCATACCTTAGTAAATGCTACACATATAAGTTACAGGGGGGATGGATAGAGGTGCAGCGCCGCATGAGGGATGGCATGCCAGGGCTCCGAATTGAGTGAATGTTGCGCCTGATCCTACCTTATCGTGGGCTTGTCCTGGTCGGTTGGACACCCCTGTTCGAGGTAGGGAACGCCGAGGCCATTTGACGGCCAGGCTACGAGACGCGTGGAAGATGTTGAGTCGGCACAAAAGCCATTCGTCAGCTCAGTCGCCCTTTTGCTAGGTGGTATTCAAGACGGATGTCACGGCGCTCACGTCGTAGCACATGCACCTGCGGATGCACATGTGTGATGCTCTCCGAGGCCATACAGGTACACCATATGCTCATACAGGTAGTAGCTATATCAGCATGGGATCATACGGAGCGCGGCGTGGGAGCATTGCTTGAGAGCAGCCAGGTACCTGCTTCTTCAAGTATTCAGTTCGTAGACATGACACACATAGCATTTAGCTGTGACAACTCTCGGCAATTTAAGGCCACGTGGGAAGAGTCGCGCCATCGACGGACCAGACAACTGGCAGTCGACACCATTGGCGGCCAAACAATCCATATCCCACAAGGTTTTGTTGCGGGCGCAGGCAGGCATTGATGCTATTTTCTCGACGGGAGTGATGACAGCAGGGTCAGACACGGGTAGGGCCGTCTTCTCACCGTTCCCTGCATCTTTGTATATTCGTAGGTGAGTAAGACGCACGGCCGACAGGAAGAGTACAGGTAGCGTTGTCACTCAGCATAAAGCATTTCTGTGATACCGAGCAGCATCTGTGTTGCGTGTCAACATGTAACATGCACGAGTAAGTAGAGAGCGTGACATATACCTGGACGCTGATGCTTCGCATGAACAACGACGGCCGCATACAGGCAGGTATGTAGGTACGTATGGGTACTCATCATACCTGCAAGTGTGTAATATTCGTAGTATTCGCCGCGTAATCTCTCCAATGAAAAATGGCTCCTGGCGAAGTCAAACCGTTCCATTGATGCGGGCAAATGCCCGCAATTTGCTCATCGCCCGGCCGGCCCCAGAGGACGATAGAGGTAAGGCTAGAAAGCCGTGGCGATCAGGGTATGGGCAATGCTGGATCCAGAGTTCTCCAGGTTTTTGATATCCATCAATGGATGCAGCTTGTCCAAGAACCTAGTACCTGGCGAGTATGCGCAATGCCTGCAACTGCGCATCGCACTGCCTTCGTACCTCGTACCTTGTACCTCTTACATCGTACATCGTAATACTCCCGAGCTTCGCCCTGATCTGTGCTGGTTTCTTGTACACCGCTCTCTGCCTGTTATTCCGGTCTAGCAAACGAGTGCGAGGCAGGCAAATTGCGGCGAGACGAGGGGGCGGTTGTGCATCTAGAACTCGGCCCGTCCGAGGTTTGGTCGACCAACATTCTCTTCAGCTAAAACGAAAGGCTCCCCCCAGCTGCGTGTTGCACGACAAAGCACTAGCAGCTAAGGCAAGCAAGGGAGTGGCTCTTGTGGAATCTGCCATGATCTGCCCGTACCGTGTGGACGTACTCGTAGTTCTCGTAAACCAGACGGAGTCGTCCCGTGAAGAGCCCCGGATAGGTCCGCGGCAGGATTGGCTTCCACACTTGTCATCAAACCGGCACCAGCTCAGCGATAATGCAGCGGCTGCTCCCCCGGCGGCTGAGGAGCCAATGCCGGAACGCCTCTGTTTGAAGTCTGCACCAAGTCAGTATAGTAGCTTGAGCAAGGTCATCATTGACTTGATTTGTGTTGGCCGCAGGTCGAGCTCTCGAGGCTAGAATTGTCCGCAACAGTTGAGCAGCACTTGTCAGCCCCGCTTGCACACTAGCTGTTTACCTAGCCTCCGGGGCGGGGCGGGAGAGCGAAAATAGCGGCCAAGTCCCTGTCAGCCAGTGGCAGAGCGCTATAACGAGGCGCTGTTGGTCGCTTTTCCTAGTGCCGTTCCCGTTTATCCAGCCAGTCACAGCGTCCTCATGTTGCCTGCTAGCCCTACCGCGGGTGAGCATGCATCAATGGAATGGATGTCTGCAGCAATTAGCCAGGTGCAGGATGAGGCCAAGCCGTCAATGGATGTTTGATATTCACCACTAGGAGGCAGCAGCCGTTGCTGTTTGGCGTGTGGGTTAGGGTGGTGCTCGGCACTTAATGGCTCACCTCAACGGCTTGGAGTTGGCATCGAGCTGCCCCCGTGCGTATTATTAGCTGCGTCAATCATCGACAGCCGAAGCCTGGACCACCCTGATCCTGTCTTGAGGCTGTCATGACTGGCATCTCCTTTCATGGATCCCGGCAAGGTGCTGAAGCTGGTGTTCCAGCTGCGGATACTAAGTACAATGCGATTGCTTGTACGGAGTACGCATGCTTATGTGCCATCTCAAAAGGGCAACCTGTACATGCGTCTAGCCCGTATGTGCCTGCATGCAGGCTGGGGCCAGTGATGGACACAAAATCTGCAGCAATACCACCCCGATGCACGGAGTACTGTACGGAGTACTCGTACTGGTTAGGCACGGCTCTCGCACAATACAGTATCTTACCTACCTATGCAGGTCTGATGAATTAGTAGTAGTACTCGTGGCTGGCATGATGAATACATATTCCCGTGCCGAATATGAGACCCCAAATCGTACCTGATCCTCACCTTCGAGCCTTGGGGATTGCAACGCCTCCCTCCTCCTCCATCAAATCGTTCAGCAGCCGTTGGCAGCTTATTGCGCTCTTCTATTTGTCAATAACTTGTTGGTTCTTCCATCTCCTGGGCGCAAAAAGCGGTTAACACATGACTCGGCCATCCTGACATCCGCTTTGGGATCCTTGAAGTGGGCGCGACCAGGGTAATAATCTGCAGCGGCCACAAGAGGAACTCACTGCCCTTTGCCCGTCGCCCCCAGTCCATGATTTCTCTCGCCTGGTACTCCGTACCTGTATTCAGCAACAGCAAGCCCCATCCTGGCCCGGGCAAGCCCCGTCTCCAGCTGTTCTTTCGTCTATGCTGCTCACCAGCATCCCGTGGGCGCTGAGAGGAGAGAGACAGGGCCATTCAATACTTGTAGCCTCTTCCAGCAAGGCCGGTCCGCTCCGTTTCAGGGTCGGCTTTCGAACCTTCTTTTTCCTCAGACAGATAGCCGGCGTTTTTCTTCTCTGACCGGTTGAGACGACGTTTTGACTCCTGCGTCAAACTTTACTTTGCTCGGGGGCACGACGGGCCGCCACTTTTTGTTCCGCAACTCGCTCCGGGGCAAGTACAAAGTACAAGGGAAACCACAAACTCGCAGAGAAAAACAACACCAGCCAAATTCCAAACCAAAGCCAAAACCAAAGCCAAAGCCAAAAACAGACGCCACGCTCTCACAAACTCCATCGACTCGCATGCCCCGTTGCCCAAACTATTGCGCACCAGCTGCCGTCGCCTTTCCCTCTCCAGCCTAACTTGCTGCAATCGGCGACCGGCCCTCCCACACGTTTGACAAGTTGACCGATCCGCTCCTCCACTGCTCCTCCACGGACCTGGACTTTTCATGAAAGGGGGAAGAGCGAGAGTAACGTCGGGCTTCATCTCTGCAAAGTCGACGATTCAACCTCTTTGACACCAGCCACTGGGGCGCAGTGTCTGTCCGCCAGAGGGTCGCCTCTGGGCCTTGAAATTGGAATCTTAGCATGGACGACAGACGGCCTTCACTAGCTGTTATGACAGAGCCGTCCGGAATGATTCCCCCCGATGAGGTGTGTACGACGAGATTGGACTGTCTATGGCCAACGCTACGGTCGGCGATAATAGGCTGGTCGAGTCAACTACTAACACACGCGCTTGGCATAGTCTGCGGTGTCACCGCCGGATGACTTCGACGAAGTGAGTGGCTTGTCAAACGCCATTCGAAAATGCCGGGATTCTTTTCTGACTTGACTAGGGCAACGATATCGGAAGCTTCCAGTCCTCATTGACTTCTGTCACCTCATCTATTCTTCATGGCGTCGTGGGCGAAGGCCAGCGCGTCTACGCTGCGTATGGGAAAGAGGGTAAGGTTCTTCTACTTCACCTTCGTCTCCTTTCGGTGTCTATTCGATTACCATTCACTGGCCGCCATTGTGCTAATGCGACCCTGTTTGCATAGAGTATGGACTCCCTATGGACGACCAGGAACTTGACCGCATGGATCTGTGTCACCAGAAGTATTTTTCCCTCCTGAAACAACGACGTTTTCTATCACCGATTAGTGAAAACCCGCAGAGGATTCTAGACTTGGGATGCGGCACAGGTAATTCGACTACAAGCCTATCTACGCCATCTTGCCGCTTGCTGACATTGTTGTATTAAAGGGATATGGTGTGTTGAGGTCGCCGATGATTATCCTGGGGCACAGGTGCGGCTCTTTCTTGATCTGGACGGTCACTGATCGATGGAACTGACATGACTTCATCCAGGTTGTTGGTGTTGATATAGCCCCTACACAGCCGCAATGGTATGTTCGGAGGAGAGCCACCCCCAATATGATTGCGCTGATGAGTTCTTGAAGGGTACCGCCGAACTGCCAATTCGAACTTGACGATATTGAACAGACATGGACGTGGAAGGCTGACAGTGCCGACTTCATCTTCTCTCGGGACCTAATTCTATCTGTACGAAACTTTCCGAAACTAATCGACCAGGCATACAGGTATGACGCATTCACTCCGAATCGTTCTATCACACAAAGACTCTGAATTCACCGTCCAGGGGCTAACAATAATCAATAGACATCTAAAACCCGGCGGCTGGATCGAATTCCAGTGTCACACCGGATTGTTGCAATGCGACGACGGCACCTTACCTGAAGATAGCACGTTTCGTTCTTGGGCAAACCTCACCAAGACAGCATGCGAAAGATACGGCACTCCAGTAGATGATCCGACTCGGTTTAAACAGTGGTTTGAGCAACGAGGATTCGAATGCGTGACGGAGGAGGTGTATAAGATGCCCTGCACTCCTTGGGCAAAGGATAAGCGCTTGAAACTCATTGGAGCTTGGGAACAGCACAACTTGATGAATCACCTAGAGGGCTTGACGATGCGGTTATTCCAAAAGAGCCTGGGCTGGTCAGAAGAGGAGATTCTGGTGATTTCCGCCATGCTACGAAAGGAACTGCGCGATCTAGGCGTTCACTCCTACTGGCCGTAGTAAGTACACTCCTGCTGATGAAGTTTTTCTAATGCGCGCATTTATTTTAGGCTCAAGGAGCGATTTGCTAACTGCTGGCAGCTACGTTGTATACGCACGTAAGCCCATGATGGCATTAGGCCAATAAACGGCTGGGAAATTCTGCCTGCCCTTTTAGCGATTTTCACCGACGACTCTTTCGATGGGCATGGCGACAAGGGTGTTGATGCACCAGGTTGCATCGGCCAATCAGTCTTATGGAAATGCTATACTTTAACATCAGCCTTCAGGAAAGCGGGAAGAGATGGGAAAGAAACAACGAATGAAGGCGCTTGAGGAGTCGACTAGTATCACGAAAGCTGCGACCATCACTAGTTTGCATATCCACGGCTCGACGCTTGAACGACCTCCACTCGATTCGCCGAATTGCAAGGCCGCACTGATGCTGGAGAACTCATCAATCGCTCTCACCGCTCCACCGCTACTTTGGCTACCCCATAAATTCCGCCGAGGAATCAGGGAACAAAAAAGTATCTGGACACATCCGGAGAAGACGGATGAAGAAAAGCCGACCGCTACATGGGACCCTGTTGACATCCTGCTCACCAAAAAGTGCTCATGGGACTTGAAATGGCGCGGTGCTTGTTTTTACTAATCAATTTTCCAATATCTCTTTTCTCTTCGGGTTTCTGGTTTGGGCGTCTGTAATGGGGTGTGAAGCCCTTGTTGAAAGGAGTAACAAGCTGGCGAATTAGCATACACGACGGAAGGATTCTCTTGGCGTTTTCTTTTTTGTGCTTTTTGAGAGTGTTGCATTGGCATGATTAGCTGCAGCATCAGCAGGGGCATCGGCATACGGGAGCATTGTTACGACGTTTGATCGCACAGCCACTTTGAATTTTCTGCTTCAATTTTTGGTATAGAGGGTTGACTCTTTTTGGACATGAGTATGACGAGAGCTCTCTGAGCAGCTATGAATCATGCATCGATAGCAGAATATACATGTACTCACGCTGTACATATGTTCTGCCACCCTAATAACTATAATCTATCTGATGGAAGCCGAGAGACCCAGCTTCTTGCATTGACTATGTGTTAACAGTAGACCTAGGAGCGTTGGAGACGACTGACCAGACTACGTGGCTCTCAGACCTCAAACGTCCTTGGAGCCTCTTTTCAAGCACATAGAATTAATATTAGTTCCATACCTTTAGTCCTGTGCTACATACATGTACTGTCTGCTTGGCGACCCGATGATCAATACATCTTATACCGGGTTGACTCAAATCCTCTTGGAGAAAGTCCTCTTGGATTAAAGACGGGCGATGCTTATTCCTGATGCAAGGAGAGTGCCCCACCGCCGGGATTGGTGCTATGAAGCATGACGTGGCGCGCGATTGAGGGTAATGCCCAGAGAAAGAATGTGATCAGCTGGAGAATGCAGGAAGATCCCGTAACCGTTTTGGGGGGCGGCGGGTGGAGGCGGGCGAGACCTGCTGGTTGTGTTGGCCTTTGACGGGAGAGTTGATAACATTGACGAGGATTTTGATGGGGGAAGAAAGAGAGTCATAGAAGTGAGGTTGAAATCCTTTCACTTGAGATTGGTGTGTACAAGCGTGAGGGAATTGTATTTATGCGTGGATTGGGCTGTCTTGGTGTAAAGGGTTGGATGCTGAGCGAGCATGCATGGCTTCATGTTGTTGGTCCCCCTGGCGACTATCATGCATGTATTTTCTCTACTTATATGTGACTTGTCTACATGTACATATGTATGCGTTCTATAGACGATATATTCCATTTATACGTTTACCTGTATTTACCAATGGCTGGGGCATAGTCTTTTATTGAACCAGCTGTTACTGCATTATTAAAGCTGTCATCTTGATTTTAAATTTAATCTCTCTATAAGTTTATTTATATCTATTTACGTCTGGTTTATTCCGGCGCGCAGATGCCTCATGTTCTATGTGTCTGGCAGCCTTGCTTAGGATGTTGGTTGGTCGTTACATGCCCATTATTAAATAAGGATCAGTGTAGTCAATGACCGGCATGCTCATTGTCGTCGGCTGGCTGCTTGTTTTTCGTTGAACATGACCATGAATTATATCCACACATCTCAAGCAGGCTGTGATAGTATTTTAACGTTTTGCGATCTCGCATATTGCGGCCTGTTTAATAGAGTGACATCCCTGCCTATTGATGGGCCAATCTGAGATTCAATTTATATGTAACTCAATTCTCCGAGACCTGGAAGCTAGCAAAATGGTGATTTTGTGAAATACTAACAAAGAAAATGCGTCATTGGTAGGATTCGAAATTAGGCCGTCATGCGGATGATGCCTCACAAGTGACAAGTCGACTCGCTTCATCATTTGCCTGCCACATGCACACTAGCCTTGCACGCATGTATGCATATACATGTACTTTGATGTAATTGGCCCAGTCGACTGCCTCTGAAACTCACTTCTTCATGTATGGGCTGGTTTCCAGCCATGTTCTTACATCCTTTAGTCGTGGATACTGTCGCCTCAGCGCCTCGATATCTGCAGCATATCCCTCCTTCTCAAAGAACGAAAACATGGTGCGCATCTCCTTGGACGAAGCGAGGAGTAACTTCGCCAAAATACCCCAAGTGAGGGGAATGTCAGCTCCAGTCTTTTCGCGAAAGATTTCACTTAATTGCGGGAAAGTGACCTCATCCCCGGCTAGCGAAATCGCTTTTCCTTTGTGTTCTTCGGGGTGAAGAAAAGCTTCGGCCGCGGCTCCGCCAATGTCCTCTGTGGCAATCAGCTGTAGAGGCTTCTGCGAGAGTCTCGCCTTTATTCCGGTGGCGAACAACTTGCCCACGAATCCACCGTCGAGGTTTTCCATAAACGCTACTGGTCTGAGGATTGTCCAAGACATTGCATCATTTGACTTGGTGGAGTTGATGAGATGGTGTTCGATGTTGTGCTTGCTGATGAAGTGAGGGATGTCGGTTGGGTTATTGATGGATTTATCCCCATGACGGTCGACAGAGGAGTATACAAAATGTTTTACGCCGGCTTTGAGAGCAGAGTCGATGAGAGATATGCCTTGGGCTTGTTCATCGGCTGCACCCTTTCCACCCATTTTCGGAGCCTTTATAATGTGTAAGTGAGCCTAGCCACGGGACTTTCATATATGAATTGGGCTTTGTCGCCTAAATACCTGGACACTAAAGACTCCCCATGGAGTTGAATTGCTCAAATCTCTGGCATGCGCAAATATGGCGTCTGTGTCGTTAAGGTCGCCTTGAAGAAGGGTAACCTTGGGTGAGAGACTTGCGAGCTTCTGGGCCGAGCGAGAAGTTTTGTCACGGGTGACGGCGAGGAGTCTGAAATCTGCGTTTCTGGATACGAGGGATCTGATTGCGGCACCGCCCTGTTTGCCTGTGGCGCCGGTGATGAGAAGAGAGCGAGACATTTCGGTGTGTTGGTGACTTCGATGGAACTGTGAAATTGCACCAGAACGTAGCGAAGTGTGGGCGTCTAGCTGAATAAATAAATGAATGAATAAATACCTGTTGACTAATAGACAAAGCAAATCTCCTGATTAAATCTTTTAGATCCAGCCATGGAATGATTCTAGACGCCTTATTCATTCTCATCTAATCGCACTTGGCTCATCCTGAAGACACTGGTTGCTGCTTTGGGCAATATCGCGGTGGACAACTCCGCAAGTGGTGGGGTAGTAGTCCAGTTCGGCATCCGCAAAGAATACCGAGGCCGAACGACAAGCGCGCGGCTGATGTATTGGGAAGCGATGCGGTTTATGCATAATTTGCGGATCGAATGCGTTCATTGCAGAGATTTGTTCCATCTACATGCATATATAGGTGTGTTTTACTTCAATTATATAGGTGGTTGCGACTCCCTCCTTCTGGCAAAACATCACGACTTTTACTAGTGTCCGTGTAAGCAAGGAATACGAGGTATGGAGTGCTACGTAGATGTTTGTAGGTAAACATAATATATGTACGATAAACTTATACTGGATTCCTGGGGAGCAGGTTTCTGATAATATTTATCGTGATATTACGCCTGCGGTTTCACAGCTTACATCCAGTGCTCAAACATGCACTTCGGCTTGGTGTAACAGAAATACTAGTGGCAACTTGACTATTTTGTTACCTGATATTAAGCATATGCCGTGACTTGTACAGTTTCTAGTACAGCCCTACGTAACATGGAATATTTCGATAAATCTCACAGAGAGATGTGAAAATATATGGCTAGTCTGAGGCACTCCTTGTCTCGTCTCTTCATCTCTTCTATTTGAAAGTGACATTCTTTGACAACAACGGAAGAGGTGAAACCCAAGCTATAGCAGCTCATTTCCAGTTCTTTTCTATTATTTATTTCTGTGCTTGAATAGACATTTGACGCATAATTTAGATCAAACGTTTAAAGTTTGTGCTATGTCTTGCGTATCACATGTGTTTGCTAGTATTGCGTTTTTGGCGGGGGTAAAGCAAGAGGCAGAATACAAATACGAATATGGACCCTTTGCAGGGATGTTCCCCAGCCTACACACTTCAGTTGATTCCTTCTTGCATGGAGTCAATGGCGATGCCGTCATTCGTTGGGAGGATATGCACTCTAAATTAGCCAGCTGCCGGAGGGGAGGAGCTCCGAGACGGGTCTGTCAGCCCTAGGAGATGGGTCATGGGATATGCACAACACCACTAATCAAGGCTGCTGGAGTCGGGACAGTCAGCGTTTTGACAAGATTGTTTGACACGCTTGTGGTTAATGTAGAGGAGGTTGGTGGATGAGGAGGTGGTGAGAAATAGCATATGTGTATACCTATGCACCGATTCTTTGCCGGAGGAAAAACTCGGACAAATACATGCAGTACAGGGACCCAAGCAATCTTGAACAGCTTCGCTACCGGTAATAGCAATGATCCTAGGCCAGGAATAGTGCCGATGCTAAGAGAAATCGTTGAGCTGTCAAAAGCACATCCCTGCTCTTCGTTTAGCTGTTAAACTTATATCAATCAGAATGCCATCGGAAAAGTGACCCTTGCGGTGACATCATTCGAGAAGTTTCGTATCCAAGGTCCTTTGCTAGGTGAGGTTAATGTACATGCATGTACTCGTATGCGTGCTATTAATACTACCGCCGGTAATAAATAGCATCCTTGCGCATAATACGGATCGCAGCTCCACGTCGCAATTCCCCTGCAGACCATCTTGAAGTTGGCGATATGGTTGCATGCGTATACATGTACATGTACTTCCTGGTGGTGAGGACGGGCTGCCTCGCAATCTGCTCTCCCTGCAACAGATGCAAGGAGAGCTTATGGCACTCGTATCTGGAGCTCAGTGGCCTCTCTTCTATTGGCTCGGCGATACTTCAAAGGGCCGGTGGAGATGACAATATAAGGACACGAATAAACGTTTTCAAGCTCGTGGCACGACAGCCGATAGGCCGGCTGCTGTAACGTTTCCGTTTTCCGTCGCAGAAGTCAATTGCGAGATGTGGCGTCTTCAAATCAGCAACATGAGAAGTCGCAGGACCTGCTGTTGGGCCCGGCACAAGACACCATCTCGGCATTGGGAGTGCAAATTGCGGCCAGAGGAATCGACTGCATTTCCATATTGCAATGTCTCATTGAAGATTGTGTCCGTATCTTGCCCAGCAGCTCCGATTGAAGCAGCGCAGCTCATTGGCTGCAGTGGCGACGCTACGGGGGCTGCAGGGGCTGGCAGGGGTTGCGGAGGGGCCAAACTTGTGCAGGTGTGCGCTAGCAAGCACCCGCTGAAGCACCGCTAACCTCCATCGCGAGGCAGTGCTCGTGCTGCTCTGCAAAACTAGGGACTGTACAGGCATCGCTCCAGTGAAGGACGGCGCTGAACAGAGGCTCGGGTGCGGCCCCGAGGCTGCTGGCTGTGCTCAAGGCTGGAGGCCGGCCCACCAAGCCCCAGCCACTAAACCCGTAACCGTTGAATCCACACCTTTCATGTTTTGAAGCTTCGACAGGTACGAGTACAGCATCCATCCTACTAGTAGTTCCACCACCGGCTCATGTTTGGCCAAAAACTTGAACCTCTGCGACTGACGTGCCACAGACGCTGCTTCTGGGCTTCGTCCACCACTCGCGCGCTCGACTCGACCATTCTGCAGGACGCCGGCGCCTGCTTGGTGTGGCCATACCGAGACCAGCTGCCGCAGCTTAGCGCCGAGCCCTTTTGCCCAAGTCCGATAAGAGCCTTGAACCTACCACCAACAACCACCCGCGGCCTGAACGACGTCTCCGGCTGACGACGACGGATATCCCCGACTTCGATCTATATACAAGCAACATCTCGTCCGCGTCGCTCGCAAACCATCGGCCGCGGCCCGCGACGGCCGCGATCGCTTCCCCGAGCGAGACTGAACTGCTCACTATCAACCGTCTCCGAGAAGCGGGCGTCTTCTCTCGCTGGTGACCATGTATCAGGGCAGCCAACGTCATGTCTCGGGCAACGATCCCACGAGGCCTTTCCAGGTGCCTCCTCCTCCTCCTCCACCGCCGTCCATGGCGCCTTCTATGGTCGGGCCTCAGATGAACATGATGGTGCCCCCTCCCCCACCGATTCGATATCCTGCTGTGCCTGGGCAAGCCCAAGGCGTCATGATCCCACCCCCGCCAGGCCCTCCTCCTGGAGGCGGCATGATGCAGGCTCCAAACTGGCACGGCAACTTTGGTCGCCTGTACGATGGCCGACCGAGTTACAACTTGCCTCCGCCGCCTCCAACCAACCAACATCAGCCGTATAACCCTACCAAGTTTCACGCCGCGATGCAGGCGGGACAAGCAATGGTCATGCCTCCTCCTCCACGCCCGAGCGACGGAATGGGCGCAACGTATATACCGACGGGGGACACGTATGGCGAAGGTGTGGGCATACCAGCGTTTGGTCGAGAAGAATCGCAGACTTCATGGCTGCAGAACGGGACGGACACTGGCACTATGATGTCAATGGATGACAGGCAGCAGCAGGCATATATGGGAGGAAGCCATGCCAAGGGACCACCAAACGCGCCCAATGCGCCCACAACCGCCACTGCGCCAAGTACGATCCCTCCCGAAATAGCAGCCCAGTGGCCACTGGATAAGGTCTTGCTGTGGCTGGCACAGAACCAGTTCTCCAAAGACTGGCAAGAGACGTTCAGATCACTGAACCTGTATGGCGCACAGTTCTTGGAACTAGGTAGTGCCCACGGCGGCCGTGGAAACTTTGGTATGATGCACCAGCGGGTGTATCCTCGATTGGCGCAGGAGTGTACGAATAGCGGGACGGGATGGGACCAGCCGAGAGAGAGGGAGGAGGGAAAGCGGATGCGGAGGTTGATTAGGAGTGTCGTTACCGGCCGCCCCGTCGAAGCTTCCAAGGCTATACCCGCTCACAGTCGGAAGGAGTCTACAGCTTCTAGCCAACCTTCCAATCTTCCTACTGCTAGCTCAGATGCCGCCGATACTCTCGAGTCTCCCATTGTGCCACTCAACTCCATTGCCGCCAGAAGATTTTCTCAAACCAGATCGACAACAATGCCACCTGCAAACGGTACTGATATGAACCACAGAACAGTTCTGAAGAACCTCGAACTCGGACGTCAGAGTCCCACGGCTGAACAGACAGCCAGCCCAGGTGGCAGCCCAGCCCCCCAGCCCACTCTTTTCCACTCGGCCACCACTCCTATTCTTTCGTCGTCACCAAGCTCATCCAAGTTTACCCATCGCTCAAGGAATAGCACTGATTCGGCTGCTTCCAATGCCGCGATATATGGGTCGGGAATTCCGCCAGAGGCAATCGGATTAATGAACCGAGGAATGAGCTTGGCGGAGCTGATGTCCGCGTCGAGAAGTCAAGAAGGCTACTCTAAGCATGCGGAATCTCCTTCCTCTGCCAAGGACAATAAGAGTTTTCTCAGTTTCCTCTCTAGAAAAAAGCGCCAGCAAGTAGACGGCGCTTTTCCTTCACCTGATGATCTTGATTCTCCCACTTCACCAGCGGCCTTTTATAAGCCCATGTCGATGGCTACTCACGGGTCCGATGCAAGTGACGCACACCTGGACACATCCAGCATCACTTCGCAGTACAGAGCAAGACACCATGCCACCCAAAGCAGAGTGTACGTCTTGGCCACTATGGACTATTGGAACTACCGCATGTGTGATATCACAGAGGCAGTGACTGCCGCGGATATTCGTCAAGCTATCTGCTTGAACCTTGGCCTTCCTGATATTGAGGGTTCATTCATATTTACTACTGAATTGGGCCAATTTGAACACGCAGAGCCTCTAGATGATCAAAAGCTTCTAACCGCCAAGCGAGTAAAGGCGGATTCTGCGGGGACGCTCAAGTTCTTTGTTACTTCACATAGCGCACTAACCCCCAGTCTGAGCAGTGAAGTGCCAACCCTGTTGTCGCCAGATGCCATCCCGCCAGGAATAGATGCGGAGGCGTATGCGCGCCTCAATGGACGCCAGAGATCTAGCTCGTCTCCGCCTACTTCTCGATCAAATACGTTAACGACGGACAAGGTGGACGAGAGTACTTTGGCTCAGAGGGCGAGCGAGTATAGGGCCGAGATGGCAAGGAAGCAGCGCGAATATCTCGCGGACAGAAAACAGGCTAACATGAAAGAGAGCCCAGTCGTGCCACCTGAATCCGTTGTAGGTTTTGGCATTGTGGGTAGGAATGTTGATTTCGACCAGCCTCGAAACTCGCCATATGAAGATAGAAAGCCCGAGCACCTCCTCCCCCAACGACGGCCACCGGCACCGCCAAGTGATCCCTCCGCAACACTGATCAAGGCGAACTCACTCAGCAGGAAGACGGGGCGGCACATGAACGGCAATGTTGCTGAAGGTCATGCGACGCCGCGATACCCACTCCCTTCGGCTGTGCCGCCCGAAACTGAGGCATCGGAGAGTGGTAAGAAGCCTCAACCAAAGTTCAACATACCTGCCGCGGGCATGGGCGGCTTTGTAGGCGCGGCACTGGTTGGCATGGGCAGAAATCTGGGGGCCATTGGACAATCAACGGCCAACGGGCCCCGAGCAGTGTCCCCAAACAGAGCTGCGACACAACCAGTCGGAGCCAGCAACGGCTCTCAGCAGCTGCCGCTAGGTAAGAAAGCTATGTCTATTGTTAATTTTCGTGAGCCCGGCTCGAACAGGCCTAGTCCTGGCTCAGGCTCTCCCAAGACTCTTACTTGGAGCCCTGGAAACATGTCCTTTGTTGTGCCTGACTATTCACCTGCCCCTTCGCCCCCTTTGGCGGCTTCAATGTTAAGCAATGATGAACCAATTACTAAATTCAACATGATAGGCCAACGGCCGCCGTCGTCGCCGGCAGAGCTTAGCCCCAGTTCAACCCGGCCGCCGCCCATGGCAAACCAGTCATCCCCACCCCCTGCCAACCCGAAATCCCCTGGCCCAGACCTGGACTTTACTGATACAGACGTCCAATTCACCCAACCACCCCAATCCCAGCAGTCCTCGTCTACCCAAGGCCGTCAGCCGCCGGCCGATGATAGCGACGACGATTCTGACGATGGTTTGTTTGCTATTCCGCTCGCCGGCAGAGGAAAAGGCAAGGAACCAAACGGCAGACCTGGACATGCGCAGAAACCCAGCTTGACCGTGAATACTTCCCGACCAAAGGGTAAAACTCTATCGGTCTCGTTCACCTCCCCCAAATCCATAGGCGACAACGCCGACGATTGGTCGAGGACAGGAAACGGTTCTCGCCGAACTCCTGGAACCCCTGGTTCGGAAACCTGGGAGTCTGACAAGGAAGTCAAACTTGGCCGCCGCAAGTCGTTTATTGAGAAGGACGTGTGGGCGAATCGACCTCCCACCGATGATTTGCTCAACAACCTCGACGATTTCTTCCCCAACTACGACCTTGATGAACCTGTTCTTGAGGACAGTGTCTCAGGTGAAACAACAACCTCTCCGATCCCCGAAGTCGAGGAGTCACCACAGCAGACTGTGCCCCCTCCTGTTCCGGCTCCTGCCATGTACCAGGACAACATTAACGCTCATTCTGCTGCTGCGTCTTCCAGCCAACCTGTCTATGATGGGGATACGCTTGGCTCTGACGAGTCGACGTTGAAGGCCTTGGACCGTCGCCCGTCCATACAGACGGTGGCGCAAAAGAGCATGAGACGTTCCGGCGGACTTGGACGTATGAAGTCCATCCGTGAAGTTGCGAGGGGTGCCCATGAGGCTAACAAACGATTCACTCACGCGCCGCACAACTCCGGTAACGCCACTACCAGCGGAATCATGCGCCGAAAGAGTACCAAGATGTTCAACGCCAACATTGTGCAAATTAGGCCAGACCAGCGCGGCGGCATGGTTTTCCCTCGTGAAATCCCGCAAGATACCCTGCCCAGGCGACAGACGACATTTAGGTGGTTCAAGGGCCAGCTCATCGGCAAAGGTACTTATGGACGCGTCTATCTGGGTATGAATGCCACGACTGGTGAATTCTTGGCTGTCAAGGAAGTTGAAGTCAACCCCAAGGCGGCGGGAGGAGACAAGAGTAAGATGAAGGAACTCGTAGCCGCTCTGGATCACGAAATCGACACAATGCAGCATTTAGACCACGTCAACATCGTACAATACTTGGGATGCGAGCGAAAGGAAACCAGCATTAGCATCTTCCTGGAATATATTCCTGGTGGCAGCATCGGCTCATGCCTACGCAAGCACGGCAAGTTTGAAGAATCGGTTGTATCATCTCTTACACGGCAGACGTTGTCTGGGCTAGCGTATCTCCACCGAGAGGGTATTTTGCATCGAGACTTGAAGGCGGACAACATCCTGCTGGATCTCGATGGAACGTGTAAGATTAGCGATTTCGGAATTTCCAAAAAGACGGATAACATCTATGGCAACGACAAGTCAAACAACATGCAGGGCTCCGTATTCTGGATGGCACCCGAGGTTATTCGGTCGCAAAATGAAGGGTACAGTGCCAAAGTGGACATTTGGAGCTTGGGATGCGTCGTGTTGGAAATGTTTGCGGGACGGCGGCCGTGGAGCAAAGAAGAAGCCGTTGGAGCCATCTACAAGATTGCAAACGGAGAGACGCCCCCTATCCCTGAAGATATCCAGGAAACCATAGGCCACCTCGCTGTGGCGTTTATGATGGACTGCTTCCAAGTGTAAGTTTCAGGGGGGGATTTCTTTGTAGCAGGGACACTACGCTAACAAAAAGATGTAGGAATCCATTCGATCGGCCAACAGCCGACGTGCTTCTCTCGCAGCATCCGTTCTGCGACTTGGACTCCAGCTATAACTTTTACGATACCGTCTTGTATACGAAGATTAAGGAGACGTATAAGTCGGCGTAAATAATTTGTGCGGGGGCAAGGTTGGTGGTAGTGGAACTTGGATGGCCTCTTGTCCCGCGTACTGTTTTGATCAAAGGGCATCTTCGTTGTATATTAGGGTTACGCTTAGCGTTTTGGATTGACAATGTCAAGAAGAAAATGGTCGGGATGGCGCCCATGGCTTGGGACTGCGGCGTTTATTTCCTGTGTTTGAGGTTGCTGGCGACCGACGCCGTGATGAGATGATTTACTCAGAATTGATACGCGCTTCTTGATGAGCCACTGGGTGTTGGTTGGCAGTCTTCTTTTTCCTTGGAAACTAGCTTGCGTGCAACACAATTTGTTTTGTGTGTGTACGCGTGCAAGATGTGATGGTTGTGTTTATCACAAGGTTGTGAAGCATGCCATGCGCCAACACTCGACTTCAATGCACGACTTTGGAGAGAGTTATATACAAGAAAACGCGAACAATGCGCCAAATGAGACGTCATGAAGGCATGGCACTGAAGCAAATGTCCCGGCCTCAATCCTTTTTATCTCTTCTGGGACCCCCCTTTTCGTCCGTCCCAAACACGTAATCCAGAAGCCCGATTCCGCCAAAATACACTTCGAAGCGCTCGTGGTGCCTATCATGCTTTCTAGCTGCTCCCGCAAAGAAATCATATCCGCTGTGCACCGTCGACGTCTCAATCAGCTGGAAGGCCACAAACACCCACATAGTCAAAATATGGGACCCTAGCAGCAGCGATGGCAGCAAGATGGGCAGGACGTTGGCCATGAGATGCTCCACGGGATGGGCGTATTGCGATGAAAAGGCCACGGGGGCAGTGAACTTGTGGTGTTGCTTGTGGAAGCGCTTGTACAGCGGCCGCCAGTGGAAGATGCGATGCGTGGTGTAGAAGAGGATCTCGCGGACGAGCACGCTGACGGCGAGGTGGGAGGCGAATTCCTGTGCCGAGGGAAAGCTGGCGTCGACTCTGATCCGGGGAGGGAGGCCCTTGGCAGAAGTGAAGTAGAGAAGGGCGCCGTGGAGGCCGAAGACGATGACCTGGTTGCGGATGCAGACGAGGACGGAGTGGACGATGTCGCTGGATGAAGGTTGTTTGGGAGCTGGCTGGATCTTGTGTTTCTCGGAGAAGGAGGGCGCGACGGAGTCGAGAGAGACGAAGAGTGTGCAGGGAATCCACCAGAAGATGAACTGGACGACGAGAGTTCCGACGAAATCTACGGCATGAGGATCGTGAGTTGTCACGAGGCGGGCCCAGAGGGCTTCCGCGGTGTTGAGGACGGTCATGACGAACAGAGACGACAAGAACAGCAGTTTCGTCGTGATATTTTGAAATTCTGTTTGTCGAATTTCAAAAATATTCTCATAACAGGATATGACGGCTCAAAAAACCATGTTCACAAGTGAGTGGCAAACGACTTCTCTTTTATACGACAATGGCCTCGCATCGTGCGCCACCAGGTTTTGACCTGACACACGCATACAGACGGGACACGGACTTCTGCCTCGGCTCGTGCGTGAGGGGCAAATCGAAAGGGTTTAAAGCAGGGGGGAAAAAAAGAGGGAAAAGAGAACGATGCTCCCGCGTGGAGATGTGGCTGGACGCGGGCCGGTGCTAACGAGGCTAACGAGAGCTGTTTGGTCATTCCCCACGTCCGAGATGGATCTAAGTGAGGCTGGTCTGGGGTAGCCAAAATGTGGGATCGACTGACTTATACGCAGGTTGTTTTTGTGCTCTCTCGTCTCATTGGCTTCTTATACGTTGTTTGTACTTCTTCATCTGACGTCCTCTTACATGAGCCTCGGCTCACATGCTTACGGCTTGAGGACTTTGCTGTTAAGACTACCTACTTACACCAGAAACCCACAAACCAAAAACTTCTTCACGCCTTCCATCCTCCCTGGAGCCATTCCTGCGCAATTCTATAGCTGCCCTCGCGCACATCCCCCGGCACGGTGTGGCCCGCTCCGTCCACGGCCACAAACGCCAGCCGGCCGGAGCTCTTCCACGATCCCGTCGCCGCCATGCTCTCCGGCAGCTCCCGCCATTCCGCGAGGCGATAGTCTGCCAGCCCGCTCCAGCGCAGGTTCTCGTACGCCCATATGTTGCCCGGGGTGTTGACGACGTAGTCCTCGTTGCCTTGCAGAACGAGCACGCGGATGTCGCCTAGGTTAGGAGTTCGGTAGGCGTCGAGGATGCGGGCGAGTTCGCGGGTTGTGGTCCGGAAGGGGTCCTTGGTGTTGACGAAGGCGGAGTTGAGGTTCATGTCGATGTCCTCGTATGTGAAGGACGGGGGGAACTTGAGGGCCTTTTTGATGTGGGCCTGGTTGAGGTAGGCCGTCATGTTGCCTTTCCTGATGTCCGCACAGAAGGGGAAGTTGGGACACGGAATGTGGACTGTTTGAGAATATTAGACAAACTACAGCGCTGGGGGATATGTACTTCAAACTTACCGTTGAACGGATTCCTCTTGCCTGCCATGACCTCCTCATAATAATACGGATGTACCACCTCTTCCAGAAACGTCATCATGCCCCAACACTCATACCCATCTCTGCTCGCATCGCAATTCCTTGCCAGCTCAAAGGTCTTGGGCACACTCAGCTTCAGCGCCTCGCACGTCGTGTCATTCATAATCTTGCCGTGCTTCCCATAGCCCTTGCACAGAAACTCGTACACGCCCACTGCAGGGGCGGCAAAGTCGATGACGGCGTCGACCAGGATCAGCGACGAGATGTTGCCGCGGAAGGCGTCGCGAGAGTTGAGCTTCCGCGAGTCCAGGATGTGGTCCAGGTACGTCGGGCCGTAGTGGCCGCCGTAGGATTCCGCGGCGATGTGGATGGGCAGATGGGCGCGGTCGGGAAAGATTTCGCTGAAGAAGATGTTGAGGAAGGTCTGGAAGTCGGACGCGCCGTCGAGGTCAAAGGCAGGGATCGGGGAGTCCTGGGAGCGCGAGGAGAAGCCGACGCCGGCGGGCTGGTCCAAGAAGAGCACCGATGCGTTGTTGTTCCAGGCAAAGTCGTTTGGGACGGTGGTGTTTGCGCCGGGCTCGAGCCAGCACGCTCCCAGCTCATTGAAGAGGCCCAGCATTGAGCTTCCGCCGGGCCCTCCGTTCATCCAGACGACGATAGGGTCGTTGACGGGATCGTTGCGGCTGTCGAAGAACCAGAAGAAGAGGCGGTGCGAGTCCGTCACGTCGACGGTGCCGGTCCATTGCGACTCGCCATGCGTAGCACATGTAGATTCATCTTGCGGCGTCAACGTGAACTGGCCAGCCTTGAAGGCCGGGATGTCATCTGCCGACGAGGATGTTGTCGCCGTCCCAATATTAGAGCCGGTCAATGGCTGCTGCTCGCCGAGTCCGAGGCTTTGGAATTGGGAACCGGCAGAGGCATCCCGTGATTGCTGCTTGGTTGCGAAGAACGGGGGAAGTCGTAGTTGAGCTGTCGCACTGCCTGCGAGCAAAATGCCCGAAGCAACGACGCCTTTGGGGATGATCATTGCGAAGTACACGAGAGCTGTGAAGCTTCAACTCTCTTTGGCCAGCTGTTGTATTATCCCAACCAGCCACAAAGTCTCGCTCACGTTGAAACGAATAATGAATCTTTCGTCTCTTCCGAGATTGCGTGAGGATTTATAATTACTTGTGCTCGCGGGGTTCGTTTACTGTACCCGATTCCTTCGCGGGATTCTGTTATTTCAAGCAATCACATATCGCAAATCGGACTGCCAAGGTAAATGCTGCCTTTGCCAGGGTGGATCGTACCGCGCCGTCCAGGGTCCTTTTGTAGCCTCGGAATCTGATAACGGGGATAATAAATTCCGCCTGCATATCTTACTCGAGCTAGCTGGGAACTTTTGATGCCTGTACATATAGTAGTTGACTTGGCAGAAGCATCCTGTGATAGTTGCATTGTAATCATACCATAGAATCCAACAAAATCGGTTGACATTCATCCGAGTCGTGTGTAAGCTGACTACGCCGCAATTCATATAAAACAAATAAATAGTATTCCGTTTCATCAAACTCTTTAATATGTCCAATATATATAAGCCTTCATGCCAAATACCCAGATCCGTAAGCCACATAGTAAAACAGCATCAACCAGCTGTAGCCAATTCAACCCTTTGACCTCAAACAGTGAAGCATTCTACAACAACATGTCCAAACAAATATCTTTCATCCGTTCATTCATTAATTCATGACTTCGTTGTCTCACAACAATCCTTGCAACGCTCAAGTCAGGGTCGCAAGCATGGCACGCATAATCCCAGGAGAGGGTCCTGTACAGTCCAGGTCAGCTGCCTGCCCGAAACAAGTGAATAAAGGCAGAGAGAGATCAATGGCGCGGCGCACCTTCATCGGTATTTTGGCACGCTGATGGACATCCTACCTTTCTTGTCCTTCTCGATACGCGCCGGCTTGTGGGACGCAAACCTCTCCACCTGCTCCTCGTATACGATGAGTTCGCCGTTGGGAAGCCTCTCGGTCCGGACGAGCTCCTTCTCGCCGACTTCGCGCCTTCGGCCGTGTGCCAGCTCCTTTTCAAGGGCTCGAATCTCGGCACGGATGTCTTTGCCGCTTCGTGATCGAGATCGATGGCGCTCCACCAGCTGGTACTCGCTGCTGCTGCTGTGGTGATGGTGATGATGGGAGTGGGAGCGGGCGCGAGAGCGGCTCCTGCTGCTCACCGATGGTGACATTTCGCTGTACACCGTCTTATCGATGAGCTCGACATCGCGGGGAGTAGCATCGATGATGACGGGAGGCGGAGGAGCGGGAGCGGGAATAACGATGGTCTGTTGAGGAGGAAGAGGAAGAGGAAGAGGATGATGGTGATGAGCTGGCGTTTCGATGATGAGCTCTTCTCTGCGCTCCCGAATGATTTCACCGGCTGAGGACCGAGCCGCAGAAATTTCAAGTTCGCCTTTGGTATCCAGATTAGCATCAAGCGACTCAACGCGGAATGCATGAAAAAGAACTTGACTCACTGCTCTTGTACTCTTCACTGAGTTTGAGTAAATGATCAATATTGGCCTGTCCCAGGGCCTTTTGAACGACAACGACATTGCCCTATTGACTGTATGGTTAGATTCTATACATCCGGTTGCATTTGTCTGCCATCGGCTGCAGATACATACCTCTTCGATGAAGGGATAGCCAATATCTATCAAAGCCCGCTTAGACACCAGCCTGGCGGGAATTCTCGTCTTGCCCTTCTTCGGGTACTCGCTCTTAACGCTCTTGAGTGTGGTGCCACCACCACTGCTGCTGCTACTGCTGCTGCTGCTGCTAGAAGATCGAGTCGAAGACTTGGACGCTCGTGATCGGCCTCGGTGGCTTTTCTTGGTGGAACGAGATTCTCGGCTCGTGCTTCGCTTTTCTTTTCCCTTTTCCTTCTCACGGATAATCTCTCTCTCAACAATACGCTCGCGCGGGATACCTCCTTCGATGTGATCATGCTCAACGCGGATGTCCTCGTAAAAGCGCTCATCATATTGCCGAGCCGGCAAGCCCCGGGCCTTGGGCAGCGGAATGGGTGTGTATGACGGGGCGCGGTACTCCTCGCGGTACTCCTCTCGGCGAATGTCCTCGCGCCGGGCCGGTGGCGGAAACTCTTCTCGCTGGTCAAAGAACTTGGGGAGCGGGCGGCGGTCATAGGTGTCGAGAGATGATTGGCGGCGCATCATACCCGGGCGTCGCGGGGAAGAGTCACGGTAGTATTCGCGATCGCGCTCTTTTTCCACTACGACCCGGCGGTCAAGGGGCTCTCCGCGAGGCT
Source organism: Trichoderma virens Gv29-8 (assembly GCF_000170995.1). NCBI lineage: Eukaryota > Fungi > Ascomycota > Sordariomycetes > Hypocreales > Hypocreaceae > Trichoderma > Trichoderma virens. Next base: position 1,260,154 of record NW_014013744.1, read on the forward strand.
CGGGCCGGCGTTCGAAGCGGGTATCATCTTCGTAGAATCGGCGGTCACGGACAAGATCGTCTTCGTAGGATGTCCTTCCGTATAGCCGGTCAAATCGGTCGGCGGACTGCTCTCGGGCGCCACGTCCGCCACTCATAAAAAGTCGGTCCTCCTCGACAAATCGATCTCTCTCTTGAACCCTGTCGCCAAAGAGGCGATCTCTCTCAAAGCGATCTCCACGACTAGCCATGGTGAATCCGGAACAACCAAAGATGTGGGATATGGTTCCACGGCTGTTCAGTCTAGCCGCCCGTAATAATAGGAAGCAGTGGAACAAAGAACAGTGTCGCTCTCTGTGTCTGATGGTTCCTTTGGCGATATCCAAGCTATAGGCCGCAAACGACTTATTCTGAGCTCGCTTTGATGTTTTAACAAGGTGAAAGAAGATGGCGAGACGGCCAAAGCCAAGCGGTTATATGAAACAACCCTCTTTCTGTCCGGGCGATGACGTTGGTGTGCTGAGCCCCGCTTGAGGCCTTCCACTCGGTTCCAGGTTTTGGACAGGGGTTGCTGGTCTTGGTTGCGAACAAGCTGAGACTCGCAGCACCAGATAGATGCTAGTGGCCAGGGAGGCCCCGTGATAAGCCACAGGTGAGGTCACGGACAGGGGCAAGAGGATCAAATGGCTCCCTGCGGTTGGGGAGAGGGAGCCGGGACGAGGTGGCTCTCGTGATGCCAGAGGGAATGTGGCTGGTGAGATGAGGGCTCAGGTGTTGCTACTGGGCTCCTCCCGTGTCATTCCCAACAAAGACGAAGACGCCCAGACAGCTGCTGATGTACTAATTTTAACGATACGATACGAACAAAGAGACAGAGCACAGCAGAAGACAGACTCTGCGGGTAGACCTCAGTGCCCTCCTCATGTGGCTCTGCATTACATGAACCCACGATCATTTTTTGTGTTCAGGTGAGGGGCCCCTGGTGACGTTTTCGTGAAGACACTGGCGACTGAAAAACTCCCCCCCACCAGCATCGTTGGCCTGTAAAAAATCAAGGCTTTTTAGCTGCATGCTCTGCCCAGCGAACCCACTTGCATAACAAAGACACTGACTTGACCCTTGCGCGCATCTCGGGCGAGTAGCGGCTGTGAGCCAGGTTGGACGGTGTAGATGGGGTCCACAGAAGAGGGGATGAAGAGTCCCGGACTGTCAAAGATGAAGTCCTCAACCGCGCGACGTGACAGAATAATCCACAACTATTGCTACCAGGTGCCCAAGCGACAAGGGATGCAAATCCAAGTCTTGTAAGTCGACGTAGCAATATGACAGGACTCGAACAACAAATGATGCTGCCTACGTGACGATACAAACCGCAGCGCGCAGTTGGACACAAATATTTCATCTCACACAAATGTCCAGCTGTCCACATGCAACCTACTTAACTCAATAATCACTAGGTGCCTAGAGTAGCCCCCAATAATGCTCCGTAGTCTGCCATCTCCATCAGCACAGCCATCGTGTCCTGCGTTGGCGAGCCCGAGCCGGAAGACGGCATTTTGCCATTGGGCCGGCATCCACGATCTGACATCCGTGCTCCCGTCCCACTGCATCAGGTCCCCTTGTTCTTGTTCTTGGGCTGTGCCCTGATCACATCTCCTTTGGGGCAAATCTTGGGCCGTGGCCTCCCAGATGGGGTCAAGCCTGGATGCATTGATGCCCGTGATAGCGGGCCATTTTGCAGGCAACGCTTGGCCGTCAAAGGGAAAGGTAAAGAAGAAGAAGCGAAAGGAAATAAAGAGAACAGTTGCGTACATTTGCACTTTTCTTTGTTCAACAGTTCATGTATGTATGAACGTGCTTTTATGTCATATGTGCTGATTTCCGTTTCTGGTAGGTACATGCAGCTGCACCAAGATAGCTGCACGGAAAAAGTACCTGCATCCGGATCACATCCGACTTACACATCGCAAGCACGCAAATGGACTCACCAACAATTACTAAAAAGGAAATCAAGTTATGTCAGAGGATTCATATCGCAATGTAAGACGGCAAAAATAAATAATTTTCAATCGTAATTGTGGGCTATGGTGTCTAAATTGCAGCAGATACCAGCACGCACTCTTTCATCAGCCCTTTTGTCGTTCATCTCATCCAAATTCAATATAAGATTCATATCCAAGTGTAGCGCATAAGTTCTAACTCGAATCAAGCCATTCTGTCCCAATTTCTTCAGAATTACGCTTAGCAGCCAGCATAGATGGCGTTGGCGAAGAGCGCATAAGTATCGGCGTGGTTGAGGTTCTGCGCAGCAGTCAGACTGCGGACGAAGTTGTATCCATAGCCGCCATAGTCCTGGGTGCCCTTTACTTGGCTCAAGTGCGTAATCTCGTGGATGTTTGTGGTAGCTTGGTCCTGAGCATGGCAGGTTCGAGTCAGAGCGGGGAGAGCTGTGAAGTAGAGGTTGCAGTAGACCATCAGGCTGCCGCTGGGGAGGGTGTACGCCAGCACATTGGAGCTGCATGAGCTGAGCACATCGGAGCAGTAGTAGCTGGCAACTCCACTGCTGGTTGAGCTGCACTCAGAGAGCACGCGGCTGAAGACGCCGGAGACGGTGCTTCGCACGCTGCTGGTGGAAGACTTGAAGTACTCTGTGAGCTTAGTAGCAGAGCCAGAGGCAGCAGCTTGCTGGGCGAGTTGAGCAACAGAAGCACAGTTGCGGAGAGCAGTCTGAGTGACAGTCAGCCTGCTTCCAGTGCAGTCGCTCTGGACGCGAGTCCGCTTCTGGTGGAAAGCAACGCGGCGGGCGGAGGCGTCCGCGCCGTCAACGTCGACCTCAATCTTGTTGGTCTCGAATGGCACAGAGCCGACAAGCTCATTGGATCCCTCTTGGGCAAAGGAGAAAGCGCCGGCAGACTGGATGTCATACTTGCCGCCGATGGAGAGGTCGTGGGCCTCGGCAATGTCAAAGGTCACCTCGATCGACTCTCCGGCAGCGATGTTCTGGAAGGCATCTTCAGCCAAGTTCTGGGTAGAGATACGCTGGCGAACACCATCAAAAGCAACAACATGCTCTAAAGGCCATGTTAGTAACGACACGTGTATAGGCGAATATCCAAGACTATATGAGGAAGCATACCGCCAGAGCTAATTGTAACCTTCTCAACAGGGGCGCTGTCCAAGATGGTACCGGTCTTGAAGATCCTCAAGTTGTTCTTGCCCGTGTTAGTAATGACAGCCTTGATTTCAGCGTTACCAGCACCCTCAAGCTTGATGTCGAGGGGAGTGGGAGCCTTGCCAGGAGCGGCAGAGGCCAGGGCGGCGAGGGCAATGAGACCAGAGATGAACTTCATTTTGAGAGCAGACAGATCAGAGGGTTGGATGAGATGCTTGGAGACAATGGAGAGATGCCATATTCAGGACCGGCGATGAGTTAACCTATTTATATTTGAAAGTCGAAGTAATAACGAGGACTGCAAGATCATGACTGGGCAATGTCATTCTTGCTCAGAAGCCGAGCAAAAGTTCTTCTCACCCATGACCGTATTCTAACAGTCAATCTCCAACAAAGGTGAGCAGGGTATACCAGTGGTCGACTCACTTACACAACCTCTCACCCTCGTCTCATTGGATGAGTCTTGCTTTCATGCCCGTGATGTTGTAATTTGGGGTTTGCACGGAAGATAGAGTTGCTTGCACACCAATCCAAACCGAACTGCCTTATTGGGGAGAGCATCCGTCGGCAAAATGGCGACATAGCAAGGTGAGGGATACTCCATTGGGAGATATACATGTTCGACATAAACCGTATTCATCGTATCGGCAGTGATTCTGAGAAACCTTCCTCTTGTTTACTTGGGAGAAAGCCTGATTAGTTCAAATAGTATGAGGTTCGTATGGCATATCGGTATCTACATGTATCAGCAGGCGACTAATAGATAGCAATCTGACAAGACCGTGAATCTCCTGGGGTTCTTTGTTCCTGCTTCTACGTCGCGCTGTTTGCAGTATGGATAGACCCCATACGCGGAGATCGGCGGCTTCCTCTCATATAACGAGCTCCTTGATGGTGGAAAAGCATTTAGCCTTATTAGTTAATGGCCTGCCAACGACGGTCCGGTGCCGAGATGCGGACTCAAAGCAAACTGAATAAAGGTTCCTGCTGTCCATAGGGCGATCCCCCTCCTCATTGCCAAGCGATAAGCGTGAAACGGGCATGACAGCTTCCAAAAAGGTCGAAAATCCCCGGATGCATTTAACTCTGAAATATGTAGCGGAAAGTGGACTGTTGTGTTGCATTTCGTATCGCCCCGGACAGATATTAACAACCTCTTGGCGTCTATGAGGTTTACCGACATGATTTATGCCAAGAACAGAGTTGGTGCTTCTTATCATCGGTATGTCTATGTCCCGTTCGTATAAGATGCAGCTTGTGATGGAGTTATAGGTTATATAAGGTTAGTTAAAGAACATCGAAGATTAGAAGACCCCAGATTCGCATGTAATAAAGATAATGACATGTTATAGATCCTGCTCCGGAAAGCACGTCATCTCGTAAACTCTAGCCATTGATGTCTCGGCATCAGTTTATTTGTCGAGATACGACGGCTTCCGCCGAGCGAAGTCCGAGGTTGTATTATTTCGGAGAATCATTTGGGCTTTCTCTTGGCATACATTCAACTTCGTATATTTTGTCTATATTGTGTTAATGCCTCGATGAGGAGCCTCCGACGCCGGCAGTAGATCTGACCAGCCCGGCTCGATCGGGTAGCATTGCAAGTATGTTTAGCCCGCGGGATTGTAAGCTTGCTCAAACGCTTAATTGGTTAATGTGATGACCTTCCTATTTTGGGATCTCCCAAATACCGGAGCCATGGATTTTGGCGATTGATGGTAAATCCCGTGGTGTGCAGTCTTGACCGGGAGATATGCCCAACAAGGAAGCTCGCCCCTCAGCGATGTGATGCAGCCAAGCCTCACGATGTCTGTTTATTTATCTTTAGAGCGCTTTACATGTATTTGAGTGGAGGAGACAAACTCTTGGGATAGTTTTGCCGCCTTGGGGGTTACAATCCTTGGCAGTGGTCATCATTGGGGGTTTCTGAATCGACACCATGAATATTGCCTCCTCACCTGGCCAAGCGACTATAGCAAGTCTCATGGCTACAATCTCGGCTGTCTCATGAGCAATCTCAGAAACGTCTCTATCTTATATAGAAGTTGCCGCCGGAAGATTCTATTTATATAGTTATGATCTTCTTACAGAACACTTCGGTAGCTCGTTGCGTGTCGACCTTGGCCGTGGTTTGACTACATCAGCTAGATTAAGAATAGGCTTCAAGACAAGCATAATGTAAGGTTACAAATAAACATTGAGCCTTCGACCTTGCTTCTAGCTCTGCATTAGAACGTTATTCCTTTTATTAATGTACAAATGTGCCTTGCATAGTGCTGCCAGTTGCCTAAAGTAGAAGTTGGGGCAGCGGAATAGAAGGAGAACCATAACCCGGAGGCGACCGTCCGAAAGGTGTAAGAGATGCATGTAGCCAAGAAAGATATTTCGCCCAGTGACTATTCTCTCTATGATGCGTGCATCTTTATACGACGGTTCACTGGCTCTTCTTAGAGTTCGGTCGCAGTTTAGGTTTGGCGTTATTGAGGCGGGCTTGCATCTTTATTTAGATATAGATAGAGGCGTTGTTTCGAAAGGATTACAAATGCAAAGTAATTCAGTGGTAGCCACTATGTACATATCTCACACACAGTCAATGTCACGGCGAATGATGCCAACAAAGATGAGACATCCGATCGATGAGCGTCATCAGTCTCAACCATCACCCCACTTCCAAGGCCCGGCACTTGCATTCACCCCGTTTACCAAGATTCCAGTCATGTTTGCACATTCTCGAACACCCTACGTAGGTAGTTTTCTTCTTCTTTCACTCAAGGCCTCTAGCAATAGTGGATAGTTCGCAGCACTCATCCGTTTGATTTCCCAACACTTCAGCTCCGATGAGCCTCCCCCACTACCCAAGTATTCGCGCCGTCTTTGGGTTGAGTCTGGCTCTCACATTTGCTACATTCTTTCTCTGGCCAGCAGCTTCAATGGAGAGCGACAGCACCAAATCTAATCCAATTGACCGTCTGCGCGTGACTATCAAGCAGACCAAAACATCTCCACTTACAATCACCAGCACGGTCGTTAATGGCAATACACATCCCGTCACTATTCTCTTATACAACTCGCCACTAGATACCGTTGCACCAACCATCGGCTTGCTTACTATCACGCCCGATGGCGCTCTGCAGCCTCTAGAATTGCCCGAAATTCAGATTCGCAGGGAATGGCCTCCTCCCCGCGATTCACTCATCCAACTTGAGCCTGGCGCAAGCCAAACTGCAGACATTGTCCTCAGGGATTTCATCACCTCGCAACTTGGAAAAAAGGCATCGGTTGTTCTCAAGGGCCATTGGGATATGGTATGGAGCAAGCAGAAAGATGAGATATCAATTGGCATGATAGAGCAGGCGCAGCTGCAGCCGAATCCAGACATGTTTACGGGCAGCTTCGCGACTGAGAGTTTAGAGATAACTACTGTCTAGAAAATGAATGAATTTCGGAGCACTCTTTTTTTGTTCTAATTATGATTGATACAATATGAACCATATATGAAGTATACATTGATTTGAAATCACATTACATCCATGACAATCCTCTTAGAGGCAGCATTTGGCCCGCAATTGACTGGCACTTGCGCTTAGGCGGCGCGTTTCAGCGCTAAGAATGTCCCAACAGCGCTATTGTTAGTGCTGGCATCAGCATCAAAGATTGAACTCAATACATGTACCTGTACAAAATTTCTGTTGTTCATCAAACTCCTTGAATAAAATTCGCAGTCAAAGAGCATCAGCAAATGTGCGCATTCTTCGTTCGCCATGACCAATACAGCGTTCTTTGAGATACATGAAGCATTATTTCAGGCTTCCCGCTCTCTCTCTCTCGTAGCCCTCTCTGCTGGATCCTAAGCATATCTCAGCCTTACCTCTCCTCTGTTGGACAATGAGGCGCGAACCAACTGTCTCTCCAGAGACGCCAATGCCCAAGGGCTACGGATTTCTCAAGAAGGGCAATACCTTCATGACAGCGCTCTGTCGCAAAAAGACCCACGCCGCCGGAAAGACGTTGTATATTGTGTCCAAGAGCGGCAAACCAGAAGGGTTGAGAGCACCGATATGGATTCTGCAGCAGGTCCGCTCAGAAGAGAAAGCAACTCGTGACAAGAGGCGCGGCGCTGTCCAAAGGCGTGACGCAGCCACCGAGGATGCATTTGAGAAAGCCATTCTGAGGCTTTTTGCCAATATCCCGAAGCGAGATCTGACCACAATCCTCAAGCGCACTCTTAGAAAACGGAGCGGTCGGGTTGGCCGTACTGGAAAGTTGGATCTGGACAAGAAGGCATATCTAGCAGTTCAGGCGCATGCTCGACACTGCCACACAGACTACGACAAACTTCTCGCGCAGTCATCTCAAGACCGGGACACCGCAAGGAAAACTATTCGGGATAAGGTGTCCAACCTCTTGATAGAATGGGGTGGCGATCCAACAGTGGTGAAATCAGGAGGCAACTTTGCCCAGAGGAACGACAAGAAGGGGCCCCGGAAGAGTATGGCGATCCGAACAACCGGGAGACGACGCAAGTCCTTGACAACTTCTGCACGACACAAGCATATACCAGTGCTCAAGCAGCTCCCGAAACTGCGTCGGGTTTCAAAGGGCGAGGCACGGCCGCAGTCACAGCCAGACATCATTGATTTGACGCAAGACTCAGACGGATCCGAAGAAAGCGGATCGACAAGTCAGACTTTTTCCGAGGACGAGGACGAGTACCGGGATTCAGAGGAGGACGTTGGCGACGACTCATACGAGCTGTCCGATGTGGTGGATTCTGACGGAGATTATGAGGTAGACAGCGACGGGCTGCCAGAATGACGCTGTGCTCGGCACTTGTCGTGGAATATGTACGAGTACAAATACGGGGCTGGGATACGAGTCAAGGGCAAGGCAAGGCGACTGGAGGGAATTGTGTTGAGCGCGGATTGATTAATCATTATTAGCAAAGCAGACTTGGATTATTCGTTGAACAAATTTCTTCAGAGGCCACTTGCCCCATACCAATATAATAATAGGCACTATAGAGATGGAACTTGGCAACACACTCACATTTACGTACAGGTACCTGCCTATTAGTACTAAGCCCTACAGGCATGCCGTTCTTTGGCAATCGAAGTGACGCGCGTATTCAGGGCATCATGTGCGTCCCCAATGCCTCGAGTCATCAAAAAGCCCACGTAGAGGTGGAGCTGCACACAAATATCCTCCGTAGTTGAGGTAGCATCAATCCAATATCTTCCATGGCCTAGGGCTAGCCTTCAAGGGTACAAGCACCTGTACTCGTACACATCCCCAGGCAGCCATAGCGCAACTGCCACCCGCCTTTGGGCCCTTTTAGTGCTGTTCTTCTCCCGCCTCTAGCCTGTTCCTAGCGCTAGGATAAATTAACTCCACGTGATGGGCAGCTCCTGGTCACTCTCCCCTGACTAGGATGAGCTGCCGCAATTCTAAATGACAATGCACGTAATCTAGCAGCAACACGTTCCCGGCAGCTGGGATTTTGTCTCTTCGGTCTTCAGTTCTTCTTTTCCTTTCTTTTCCTCCTCCTCATACGCGCCTTGTGCTCTTTTTCAGTCGCTCCCTTTTGACAATATTCGTCTTGCTTTGCTTTGCTCTACTGTACATTCCGTCCTTGTTGACAATTACATTCGTTACATCCACCCTTGGCGCGTGTCGTCTCGAGGGAGTCTCCATTGCCGTGCCCCTCTTCTCGACACCTTGCTCGATCGATCAAATCGACACTCGAAACTCACCCTAGTTCAACAGGCCATTCACCAATCCAGCTACCAACGACCAAGTACAAGGGACTCATGTGAAGATGGACAACTCCCAGAGACGACTTAGCGGCATCCCTCGCCCTTCCCGACTTCCTCGTCCCGTCTCCGGCATCATTCAACCAGCTCCGGCTCCAGCTCCGGCCTCCAGCTCCACGCCGTCGCTTCGCCCAAGGCCGTCCCGAGATAGTCTAGCAGGAGATACATCCAGTGGCGGAGAGGTCCAGAACCCAAAACTGCGAGCTTCTGCTTCCCGTGGCCAACTGCGCCCCTCTGCCAGTGTCAATAGCGGGCGTGCGCCGGCTTTGCGAAACTCTACGTCTAGTAACCAGCTTCGTTCTAGTTCTTCTCGCGCTCCGGCTCCGGCTCCCAAACCCGCTGCCCCAGTATCGAAGCCTGTACGATCCGTTTCATCGTCTCAGCGAAGATGGAGTACAATCACCAACGCCCCGGCAGCGCAGTACAAACCCTGGGCAGAATCAGGAGAACCTGATAGAGATACATTTGACCAGGAAATAGGCTCCACAGATGCGTCAAACGACATTCTTACCTCATATCTGAATGATTCTGCAGGCGTACCGGATCACTTTGACAATAACGCATCTCCACTCTCCTCTCCGGGGAGGAGCATGCCCCAGATCAACACACCCAAACCCTCACTTTCTGAACGCACCATTGAGACTCTGTCGCAATTGCCCTCGTCTCCAGCTTTGAGCAAGAAGTCGTCATCATTCTTTGATTCAGGCCGACCTACATCAAGAGCCGAAAGCTCGGCTTCCAGGCCAAGCTCCAGCTACACCTCTGACGGTTCTGCAAGACATCCGTCCCGCCCAGGTTCAAGCGCGGCTGACGACTCGGGATTCTCAAATCCCAGGATGTCATCGGCCAATCTATTCAAGAGACCTCTCTCAGTCATTCACAACGACAGAACACCAGGTGCTGCTTCCAACAATGCGCAACGACTTCGTCCCGCCAGTCGTGCTTCAGGGGCGGCCTCAAAGCCATCCGCCTCAGTACCGGATGTCAGAAGCCCAAGCCCAGACAGACTAGGTAAAACACCAACGAAGCTGTCTCAGAAGCCGGCCCAGAAGCCAGCCCAGAAGCCAGTAACCAAGTCTTTAAAGCAAAGGGCTTCAATGCACGGTCTTGGCAAGAAGCCATCGATGCAGGCCCTGGATGCCAGCGACAACAATTCGGGAGCTCCCATCTCTTCCTGGGACGGCACTATCGCGGCGGTTGCCCCAGCAGTGAAAGAAGCCGCTGAACCGGAGCAGCCAACTCAAAAATCCTCGTCAGCGCTTCGGGATCAGATCGCCAAGGCAAAAGCTGCCAAGAAGGCCGCTATGAAGCAGACGCAGGCACAGACGGCCAGTGCAGTATCAACAACTGATGAATTTGCAACAGCTCCAGCAAAGAGCGGATTCGATTACGATGCTGCATTTGATGACCCATTTAATCTGAACAAAGGACAAGATGCCAATGAAAAAGTGTTGAAGCAACGTGTCGGAGCAGCAAGAACTAGTGGAAAACTGAATATTGCCGCGTTAGGACTGAAAGAGATTCCCAGCGACGTCATGAAAATGTACGATATGGAGACCATTGGGGCCGGTGGAAGCTGGGCAGAAAGTGTCGAGTTGACCAGGCTGGTTGCTGCGGATAATGAGATAGAAACGTTGGACGACGCCATGTTCCCCGACCTCAGTCCCGAAGAACTCGAAAACGACGAAGAAGGTCGTGGCAACATCTTTGGAGGGCTCGAGACTCTCGACATGCACGGCAATCGGCTGCCAGCCATTCCGGTGGGATTCCGCCGCTTCACCCAATTGACCACTCTCAATCTGGTGAGTTTCTCCGTGGCCTTGATGTTTTTAGGGGTCATTTATTCACACTTGTTAGTCGTCCAATCGCCTGGAAAATGGATGCCTTGAAATCATTGCTCAGATGACGGCAATCCGCGATCTCAAACTGGCAAACAATCTCATTGCCGGACCGTTGAACTCGAGCCTCGCGGACCTGAGTGTCTTGGAGGTGCTTGATATACACGGAAACCAAGTCTCTGCCCTGCCACCCAACGTCGAAGGGCTTTCTCGGCTGCGCGTTCTCAATTTGAGCGAGAATAACTTTGAATCACTTCCCTTTGAGGGGCTCTCAAAGCTACCGCTAGCCGAGCTCGATTTAAAGAAGAACAAGCTGTCGGGAACTTTAATTGAGGAGCCGATTGGTTCATTGCCAATGCTTCAGTCCCTCGATATATCGGTGAATAGGCTGATGCGGCTTGTGCCAGCGGATGCCTCAATCAGCCTGCCGGCTGTCCACACCGTCACCCTTTCCATGAATCGTCTGCAGGAGCTCCCGGATTTGACTTCGTGGACAAGTCTTATAAACCTTGCAGCAGATGCGAACAACATCTCCAGCATCCCCTTGAGCTTCACCAGCCTCGAAAAGGTGCGACAGGCCGACTTTTCCAGCAATGACATCCGGGTTGTCCCACCTGAGATTTCTCGAATGGACAGCCTCACACTGCTTCGGCTGAGTGGCAACCCGCTGCGTGACAAGAAGTTTGCTTCAGCCTCGACAGATGAGATCAAGGAAGCGCTGTCGACAAGACTGGAGCCTCCTCCCCCATATGAGGAGCCAGTCGTGCAGGCGCCAATCGCTACCATCATAAGTCCGCCGGACAACGAGAAGAAACAACAGCCGGAAAAGGTGTCGACAATCCACCCCGAGGAAACAGATAGCAGATCAGAAGGCGATGATGATTTTGCCACGCCTCCAACGTCTGCACCTCATTCGCCTACCAGATCCCGTGCTTCGACAGTAGTAAGGGAAACTTGGCAGGTCAAGCCGGGCGGACTCCTGGACCGGTCACGCACCGAATCATCTTCCTTGAGCCCGGAAATGTGCGCCGAACTGTCGAGGAGCTATCAGATAAGACAGGCACAGCTTCATCACAATCTCCTGAGCGCATTCCCTGGACCCCTGCAGTTCTTCTCGCAAACCCTCACGTCTCTATCTCTGGGCCACAACAAAATCTCGGGAGAGGACTACTTAACAGAAGAACTGAGTCTGCCGGTTCTGACGGAATTGAACTTGAGCTCGAATACCATCACCAGCCTAGGTCCGTTGACAAAATTCCTTAAAGCACCCGCACTGGAAAAGATTGACGTCTCGCTCAATCGCCTAACTGCCCTTCCGCTCGATCTGAAGCAGAGCTTCCCCAGCTTAAAGGTACTGCTTGCGTCAAACAACCAACTAACCGAGCTTGATCCAGCTGCCATCAAGGGCCTCAAAGTTGTTGATGTCTCGAGCAATGAGATTGCGCACCTGGATCCTCGGCTCGGCCTCTTGGGCGGAAAGGACGGACTGGAGCGGCTCGATGTGGCAGGAAACCGATTCAAGGTCCCCAAGTGGAATATCCTGGAGAAGGGAACCGCAGCCACGATGAGATGGCTCCGAGGCCGAGTGCCGGCTGCCGAGATGGAGGCATGGAGAGCTGAGAATGGGGACGACGACTCGTCTGACGTAGACTAAGGCTTGGTGGGTAATTTTTGGTCTTTGCTTTGCTGATTTCTTTTCACTTCTACAGCAAGGTCCTGTACTATCTTTCTGCTACTTATTTTTTTTTTTGTCTGTCCTCGAACGGGGCGGGCCTGTATATTATCATATCGGTGGATTGATTGCGTGTACAGGTAGAATGATGTACGGAGTATGGGTGCTAGGGAAATGGTAGCATAGATACCACTTGGGCTTGCAACACGGCGCAGGCAATATTGAGTAATCAGTAATGTATATATATCTTGTAACAACATGATCTATTTGAGAAGTACCTATCTGGTAGATGCCCATACTACGTAGTACGTGAGCTGTATTTAGGTTCGATGACATGTGCAGATTCAACTGCCTCACCGTTTATCATTGAGTAGGCACCATAGCACACAGCATCTTTGCAAGGAAAGACCGGCCAAGGAAGGGCATTTAAGTTTGTTTCGGTTGCGTCAACTGGCGTTGCAGATAGTTGCGTACGACGTAGGTGGTCTTCAACTTATTTGAGTCGTTCAGTTCCACCATTGTTGCCAGTATCCAACATTTCAATATCATCGCCCGCATACGTCAAGAGAACTTCCATATTTTATACACGCACCGCGTTTCGCACAGATCGCCTTGACACGATGGCCTCGCCAACCGCGAAGCTCATGACACGCAGCGACTTGAGACGGATGGCACTACAATCACGCGTCGCCAGCCAGATGGCCACAAACATGTACAGATTCAATCAAAGCATCATCACACCCAACGTAACAAAAACACAGAGTCCTCACCGCACTCACTACCTTATGGACGGCGAAGGAACGGTGTACGATCCCAGGGCAATCGTCAGAGTGCTGATCCCGATTTCGATCGCCGGGTGGCTGCTATTTGGGGTGATTTGCATCTTATGCATCAACGGCAAGGGGAAGCTTGGCAGATGGGTTCCTGAGTGGTATCTCGACTCCCAGGGGACGAAGCGAGACAAGGCGGTGGTTGTGCTGTGGTGGGTGGCGGTCATGGTGTTGTGGCCGGTGATACTGCCGGTGCTGCTGGTGAGGAAGGTGATACGGGTGACAAAGCGGTGGATTGTGGGGAGGAGAGTGGAGGCGAGGATTCTGCAGCCGAAGGAGGTGGTTGGAGAGGTCTGAAGGAAATGGGAATGGGATTGTGAGTATGGTTTGGTTGGAGTTTGTTGTACTTGTTAGATGAGGTATAGGGTAAGGGGTTTGGTTGCAGGGGAGAATATGGATACGAGTGAATAAGGGTACATAGAGAGGTTACAATATAGATAATGACGAGGACCGAAGAAGGCATAAGATGGGAATTGGAGGAGGAGGATAGCAAGATTAAGCTGCGAAATAATACGAAGCTTTTCTGTACAAGTTGTAGATTAACACGAATGATGATGATCACCATGAAGATGAGTTGTGTTGGCCGAAGCTGGGTAAATCTCGGCGCATGTGCTTTGTGCATAGAGCGTTGCGTCATCCCCCTAGCTAGGTACTTCGTAATTAGCGCATGAACCTTGACAGCCAAAGAACAAGAAAGAAAAAAAAAAAAAAGCAAAAAGAACAAGCTCAACTGGTTGCTGGGCCAGAGTCCGAGCTAGGCCTAGCGCCCCGTTGCAAGCAGCCAGCCTCTCGAGTTTTGTTTTGCCGTGCCTGGGTGAGGAATGCAGTGCATGAATGAGCGCTTCTGACTGGTGCTTGAGCAAGAGTGCCACCACCTCTTTTCCACCTCAACGCATGACCCCCTTCGCAGCCTCAACCTCAACCTCAACCTCAACCTCATCCTCATCCTCATCCTCATCCTCATCCTCGACGCTGCAGCCGACAATCTCGTGCAGGCTCAGATACAGCACGACACGACACTGGAAGACGCATTGGCTGCTTGCTTGCTGCCGTCGCACGCCGGGCGTTTGTTGATCGCATCAGCAGCTGGTCGGCCCCAAGTTCACGGTTCACGGCTCACAGTTCACGGATCCCGCAAGTCACGAGCCCCGTTGGGAGTGTCTCTGTTTGCTCCGGTCGAGGGCAACAGAAGGCGGAATCGCTCCAAGATCCACATCTCTCTCCCTTGGAGTCGTTGAGCTGGGCGTTGGGAGGGAAAGCAGAACAGAACAGAACAGAACAGACCAAGCGGCGCTTCGTCCACCGCCTCACTCACTCGCTACTCTCGAAATATCTACGGCTACTCTACTCTACTCACTATACATCATACGGATCGCACTCTCTACGATGGCCTCTGATTCAGAGGTGGACGCTCCTCGCGTCAATGGCACGGTCGAGGACGCTGTTCTTGGTGGCCTCGACCCGTCGACCCCTCAAGAGCACGAGACGGGCGCTCATCCGTTGTCCCAAATCACGCTCCCGTCCACAGAGATGCCGGGATCCCCCATTGACGCAAACCAATCGTTCAAGACAGAGGTCATGGATGACCGGCCAGCCATCACAGTCATTCCATCGTCGCTGACGCCGCCGCCGTCCACGCAGGTCGCGCCCAGCAACGGCGCCTCGAGACGCACCTACTCCAACTCTCAACAGTCGGCCCTCTTCTCACCGCCCGCCACCGTTCTCAACACGATGCGTGAGCGAGACATTGAATCCGACTACACGCCGCCGGCACCTCACCGGGTGCTCGAGGCGTCGGCCGACGAGCTGCGCGCCATGTTGCAGACGTGCATCGCCGAGAACCAGAAGCTTAAGATGGAGGCAGCACACCACAAGCTGCAGTATAACCTGCTGAGCCTGCAGGCAGATGAAGAGTCCAAGCGCGCCGCGGTGGAGCACGACATGGTGCGCCGTGAGGTGGACGCATTGCGGATGGCAGAGCATTCTCGGCAAGCCAAGCGCGAGCTGAGCACGGTGTCCGAGTCAATACAGAATAAATACTTGCAGATGAAGATGTGGTATGAATCAGCAATGGAGGAGAACGAGGCCCTCAGCCGCAGGGTCAAGCTGGCCAAGAAGGTGATCCAGCAGAAGGAGGAAGAGACCATGACGCTGGCTGAGGAGCGCGAGATGCTGCTGAACCGCATCCGCGAGAACCGCGAGCACTTTCACATGTTATGCAGCCCGGGCGGCATCTTTCACGGTGCTCTGACACCAAAGCAAGCCGTGACATCAACACCGCAACAACAGCTTCAGCAGCAGCAGCGCACGACATCTCGTGCCCTTCACCGGGAAGAGACGGACGGACGAGAGCATGGACTATCGGCCCTACTGGAAGCCATGAGCCAGAGTCAATCTCAAGATAACGCGGCCGCCATGACTGCCAACAACAACAACAGTGCGCCGTCAACGCCAATGGTCATGGCTCGACCTGCTTCTCGGCTGGTCAGACGGCACCAACGCAATGCCCAGTCCATGTCATCACTCCCGACAACTCCCTCGAGCAGATTACGTGGAGACAACTCTGGTCTGCTACCATCAGTTAACCTGGTAGCTCAGACGGAGCCGAGATCTCGCTATTCACAGCGACGGTTCGTTCCCACCACGCCGCCCTCTCAGAGGCAATCACGGCGACGAAGACGAGAGAGCACCATTTCAGCCGATGACAATGAGGAGCTTGCTCGACAGGCCATAGAATCAGTCAAGGCGGTGCAATCCCTATCATCCCGAGATGCCCCAGCAGGAGGCCCACTCAGTTCACAAGAGGATGAGGAGCAAGTACAGGACAGCCAAGCGAGCCAGGCAGCGGCCGAGATGCTACGTCGGCACCCTGGCCAGGGGCACAAGGCGGTGTCATCCCGGGATGGCACGGCAGGACCGGCGGAGAAATCGGCAGCCATGCATGCCAAGCTGTTCGCCGGCGGTAAAACGGCTACCGGGGCTGAGAAGCGTAAGCTGGCGGCGACGGAGGGCGAGGCCGGAGCCGATGAGATTGACAGCCCACAGAAGAAGCTGAGGGCTGGCGGAGCAGCATCAGAGAGCCGCCGTGTTGGATTGGGCATTCAATACGGCCAATAAAAGAGTCAATCGATTTAGAGGGACGAGAAAAATGGGTCAGTTATATCAGACTGAAGCGATTTATTTTGTGGGGGGATTGATATTGTGTTATGTTTTGCGTGTGCGTGCGTGTTTATCTGGAATTCTGGACTTGTTCTTCTTTTTGACGAATGATGAAGCACCATTTACTTTTACTTGGCTTGAAGCTCTGGAGGGACTTTGAGGGACTTGAAACGGCAGCAGAACGAGGCGGGACGGAGATGGTCGGAAGGGCATCGGCTAAGGGGTGCACGCACAGGCTGGATCAAACAGCACAGCACGGCGCGGGTTAGTATGTTGGTTACAATATGTGAGACTCTCTGTATAAGAGCGATGTGGGAAGGACATCCAATGGCAAATAGCAAATACAATTTGTAGCATCCAGTTGTCAAGCAAACAAATACTAATCAACGATATTGACATATTCAAGTCGAGGGATAAGACCTTAGCCGGCAAGGCACGGGATAGGCCTCGGCAGCATTGCCGGATACAAGTTCCGGCCAGTGCAGCTGCTCGCACTGGGTTATTCCAGCAGGATTTACAGTGTCTCAGCACCTGCGGCCGGGTAGAAACACAGTGCATCAGCGCCATGTAGCCGGGTAAAAGACACAGTGCAGCGACCCCATTGCCGACAGCAACTGCCAGTGCGGCGGATACGGGGGGAAGACGCGGGGGAGCTAGAAAAATATCCAGTGGGGCGCCGGAGCCGGGGAGATGTAAGTTGATGAGATTTGAAGGTCGATGGCAAAAATACTAACGGATGAAGTGGTGTTTATACAGTGATTGGTAAGGTGGGTGATTATTTATGAGGAATTTTGCAATTTTTGATTTCTTCTTTCCTTTTTTCTTCTTTTCATTACTACCTACATAATAATACTCATCATCATCATCCTCTTCTTTGTCTTCTATACAGCACATGAGTGAATGAGTGTGAGTGAGAGAGAGTGAGTGAGTGAGAGCGTCCATCAGAAACACACCAACACACCCGCCCATCATGTCCAAGGGCCTCGCCGCCGTGCTCGCCAAAGCACCCTCCGACGTCGTCATCCTCTCCTCCCTCCGCACCCCGATATGCCGCTCCTACAAGGGCCACCTCAAGGACGCCTACCCCGAAGAGCTGCTCGCCGCCGTCCTCAAGGCCACGCGCCTCGCCGTGCCGGAGATGGACCCTGCGGCCGTCGACGACGTCGGCGTGGGCGTCGTGCTGTCCGAGCTGGGCGGCTCCAAGGCGGCGCGCATGGCGCTGAACCACGCGGGCTATCCGAATAGCACCAGCCTGTTCACGGCGAACCGCGCGTGCGCGTCGTCGCTGCAGAGCATCGCGCTGGTAGCGGCGCAGATCCAGAACGGCATGGCGGACGTGGGCATCGGCGCGGGCATGGAGAGCATGACGCGCAACTACGGCAGCAGGGCCGTGCCGGTGGACGTGTGGCCCGAGCTGCGGGACAGTGAGACGAAGCGCGTGCGGGACTGCGTCATGCCCATGGGCATCACCTCGGAGAACGTCGCGGAGCGGTACGGCGTTGATCGTGCGGTCCAGGACCAGGTCGCCGCGGAGTCGCACCTGCGGGCGGCGCGCGCCAGGGACGCCGGCTGGTTCGACTCGCAGATTGTGCCGGTGACGACGCGCTTCCAGGAGGTCGACAAGCAGGGCAACGCCGTGGGCGAGCAGCAGCAGATCACCGTCACGCGCGACGACGGCATCCGCACGGGCGTCACGGCCGAGGCGCTGGCCAAGCTGAAGCCGGCGTTCAAGCCCGACGGGAAGAGCACCGCGGGCAACTCGAGCCAGATCTCGGACGGCGCGGCGGCGACGCTGCTGATGCGCCGGAGCACCGCCACGGAGCTCGGCCTGAGCGGGCGGATCATGGGCAAGTTTGTTGGCGCGACGACGGTGGGATGCGATCCTGACGAGATGGGCGTCGGGCCGGCGCTTGCGATTCCGAAGCTGTTGAGCCGGCTGGGGTTGAAGAAGGAGGATGTTGATCGGTGGGAGATTAACGAGGCGTTTGCGAGCCAGGTTGTTTATTGCCTGCGAGAGCTGGGGCTGATGGAGGCGTGGGAGAAGGGCAAGGTGAATCCTGATGGAGGAGCGATTGCGCTGGGGCACCCGCTGGGAGCGACGGGAGCGAGGATGACGAGCACGTTGATGCATGGACTGGCGAGAGAGGGCGGCCAGGTTGGTGTTGTGAGCATGTGTGTTGGCACGGGTATGGGCATGGCGGGATTGTTTGTTCGGGAGTAGATGGATTGTTATATAGATAGATGTAGATATATGCTAAAGAAAGGACTGTATGTTCATATTCATATTCATATACTAGACCTCACATGGATTCCATTTTTGTCATATGCCCCCTTTTCCCTTCCTATGAGAATTCTTCCCCCCTATTTCATCAGACTTGTGCTACTTTTTCGGTTGGTACATTCTCTGACATGCGTCGAAATCCTCTCACAAGCCCCGTCATAGGATCTCGATCAACACCTCCTCCTTTGACAACACCTTTTCTACCCGCTTCCTCGAGCTTCATCAGCCCGATCCTCACCCTCATATAGTCGCCAAAGAACTCATGGGCCCGAACATCCGTTCCTCGCGTGACGCCGTGTCCCAGCGTGACACCCCAAGCATCTCCAACGCGAATGGCATGGGCATCCGCCCTCCTGTCCGGTTGCAACAGGACAGAGTAGATGAAGCCACTGTAGAGCACCGGAGTGTCCGACATGTTGGCTGGGAAGTCCCAATTCTTGCCGTCCATGGACAGAGGATGCCAGGGCGTGACAAGCAGCGAGCCGATGCGACAGAGCACTTCGCTCGATACCTTTGTCTTGAGGACCATGGCAACTTTTCTGGGCCCGAGAGGTGTGCGTACCCGGATCCCGCTCTTGAGCTTTCGGATTTCTGTAACCTTGCCCGAAGCCAGTTCCACGGCGGTCGAGCCCGCGAAGCACACTCCAGAAGAGTTCCGGTACATGGCCATACTCGTAGGAGGAGCGTGGGAGCCAGACCTGCCTTTGCCTCTGTTACGCAAAATGACCCTGGATGGCTCAGGGGCCGGAATGTTGTCAAATGCATTGTCCAAACGATCACGACAAGCTATGAAGAGCGGGCTCTTGGAGCCAAATTGAAGGGGCGTCGCATCCTTGAACGAGTTGCAGATCTGGCGGCTGAGGGCGTTGACATACGACGGCAGGAAATGCCGGCCCCATTTGACAAAGTATTCCGGCGTCGACAGGGCAAGGCTGATCTGCCCCCTGGGCAGCTCGCCGTTGAGATCCTCCATCAGCGCCTTATTCAAATCGTCGGTAAGCTCGCGGCCGGGCAGGGACTTGATGAGCTCTGCTAGCCTCTTCTGATGCTCGGCTTGTTCGTTTATCGCTGTCAGTGCTCGGTATTCTCCGTCCGATGCGAGAGTAAACAGAGACGAGATGAATTTGTAGACAAGTGCTCGTGATTCATGGAACACCACTTCGTTACCGGAGAGGATCGTCACACCAGGCGCATCGTCATCGAGGCGAGCAGAGACCAATCCTGGCAATGGTCTCTCAGTTTCCTCAAACGTAAGAGTGGCTTCAACTAAAGCCTGCTTTTCTTGGGGCACACCCTTGAGGCGGAGCCAAAGGTCGCGTGACTGTCCGTACTGAATGTTTCCCAACGAGATGGTCCACTCCTTCTGCCCATTGCCAATATCAACTGGAGTCTGCTTGTCCACAGTATCAACAACTATCTGATCGATTTCCAATCCGGCTGCATACTTGAGCTTCAACGAAGCCTTGGTTGCAAAAGTGGACTGTAGGTTGGCGATAGCGTGAACAAAGACGGTTCCAATCATGCCAGCATCAGGAATAAAGGCATAATTACCACCGCTGAACTCGGCAATGGACTTGAGCAGCCCAGATCGGAGGCTGTATCCAAAGCCAAACGTGTGGATAGTGGCGGGCAGCGGAGGCATGGACTTCATCTTGGGGATATAGCCCTGCGATGGGCACATGTGGTTCGGCTCGCCGTCTGTCAGGACCATAATGGCCGGCACCCGATGGCTATCTTCCTCCTTGGAAAACAACTTGATTGCGTCCAGCATGCCGTGCCAGAGATTGGTCGAGCCCAATGGCCTCAGCTCCTTGACTCTCTTGCGAGCCTCCTCCTTGTTGTCTTCTGTCATGGGCTCAAGCCACTGCACCACCTTGGACTCGGTCTCAAACGTCACAATACCGAGTCGATCTCTCTCGTCCATGGTCTCGATGATTGTGAATGCAGCATGCTTGGTCAAGTCCAAGACAGAAAGACCAGTTTCTTCTGCACCTTCACCGGGAACAGGGGCAGCCGAGCACATGCTGCCAGATACGTCAATCACCAGGACGACGTCGCAGGCCACATGGCTAATCGGCTTTGAGGGTTCCTTTGGAGGCTGGATCTTGACAAAAAGAGCATCTTTGGGTTTGATATGATGGAGCTGAAGGTCGACAGGGGTGGTATCATGGTCGTAGGGAGGCGGATCCGCTGTCACTTGTTCAGGCTTCTCCTCACGGATAGGGAGCTGCTCGTGCTGGGCGTGAACAACAGGAATGCCAGCATCCTGGTTCTGTTTGTTGAGATTGGTCATGGCTGGGAGGCTCTTCAGAGGTCTCTATAGGTATAATCTTGGTCGGGGTTGAGGCAAATAGATGATACCATCAGGGGTGAGATGAGATAAGACGAGCGGAATCACTGCGCAGACTCAACCAATGAGACAGCCGATGGCCTCCTCCCAATGATGTTCAACTGAGGAATCCATCCTTCGTACTTATATGCAACGATTGCTCAACGCCGATGTCAGAGACCATCTCGTCTTGGGGTTAGTTGGTTCTGGTTGGCCCTCAGCCGCAGATGCTTTGGGCTGGAGAACCTCCACTTCGGCAGCTATGCATCACCTGGTGCGCTAAAAGCGGTCTGTTATTCACTTGCCGTCGGATTCATTCGCCTGTCTGGGGTTGCAAGGTTGGTAGAGTTTGGACTACTGTCAAGGCATCAGTCATTGTGAGTTCAATTGTCAGCCTCAACTCTCGGCAGCAAATGCCGTAACAAGCAGGCCAGGAGATCGATGGAACAAAATGCCACAAAGGGACAACGAAAGAGAAGAAACAGCCAGGCTGACAAGGGTTGATCTGCAATATACAGAAACCCTCTCGGCTCACGTCTCCATTTGCATGAGGGCAAATAATCCAATGGCGGAGGCTGAGCGACGCTTTGACATTACGAGCAATGGCCGATGCTGATGTCAATGGTTAGGATGGGGAGTTTTAGAGTTGAAGTGGGCTCGCAGATTACTGGTTCTGCCTAGTGAAGATGCCTTGGAACACAGCCACTAAAACTAGGGGGGAAATGGCCTAATCCGCAGCCACGCTGGGCCATCGCAGGGCGCTAAAGGCCCCAGATGCAGTGCATGGGCAGATCTGGTTACAGAACAACACAGGGGACTAATGCTGATGCCTAGGATGCAGTCAATGCACTCACCAGGATGGATTCAGTGACTGGGTATGAAATAAGGTTTTGTTTGACAGTCATCGCCGATGCATTGACTCAAGCGGTCAAAGCCCAGATATCTCATTGCTCCACAATGCCAGCAAATCATCACGGCTGGTTGCCCCGGACGTTGGTGAATTGTCGGATGCCCACATGTGCTTGCGGGATAGTTGCGTGTAGATGGGAGATGGAGGTGAAGGTGAATGTAATGATGGAGATGTAGAGAATAGATGGAGATGGCTGTACTAGAAATGGATAGATGTACTAGAAATGGATAGATGTACTAGAAATGGATAGATGTACTAGAAATGGATAGATGTACTAGAAATGGATAGATGTACTAGAAATGGATAGATGTACTAGAAATGGATAGATGTACTAGATATGGATAGATGTACTAGATATGATTGGAAATAGATGCAGAAACCCTCTCTGACGGCAACACGCATCAAGAGAACACCCTTAAATCTAAGTGACACTGGTAAATACAGCGTCATGAAGTGTCGTCACAAAAGCAGTTGCCCGTCGACCGACTTTTTCATTACGCATCCTTGATCTGCCTTGAAAACAAAAGTAACATCACGAACAACATCAATCCCTACAGAATATCCATCTACATAAACCCGTAATGTCCTCCTTCAGCGATCATGTTCCTTTCTCATCCTCTCCTCACCGAATACGTACTCTTACTCTCATATTGACAAAAACACATACAAGATGATGAACATGGACACTCTTTATTCTTTACTCCCTCCATCGGCGTCGACATGACGGCCCGTATTTTTCCTTTTGGAGCGCCGAATACATCATAACCCTTACATCATATGCAACTACAGAATTCAAGCCTCAAGTCAGAAACTCGAGACAGCAACCACCGTGGCAAAGGCAAGTCGCTTCACATCAATGCAATATGTACTACAAATAACATCAAAGCCTGCGAATCAGATCAAGCCCACGCTGGCCTGACAATTGACATGGAAGATACTATTCCCCAAGAAAAAGCTGTTGCCCTGATGCGCAAAATTACACCTTGAGTACGAAACCTACATGCTGCTACGCGGGTTGACATAGTCCCTCGTCAAATGCCGGGAACAAGAATGTATTCAATATAACTTTACTCTGCAATAATTGAATGGGAGTTTGTACAGTCTTTTCAGAAGTATCTCCCTATTGGAAGCCTGGCATTCAAGAAATATATGCAGGACCATTTCAAATTTATCACCACTCAACTCGCCCCTCAATAAACCGTTACACCACCAGCTTGGAATTTTGACCTTCGAGCTTACGCCAACGTCCGCTACACCACGAATCTCTATGAGCCATCTACCAAATATTTAAAAAAGGCCCGCAGAAAAATATATCGATAGTCACCTGCATTCGCTCTCTTCCGAGACTCTATTACCATCATGTCCGTGCATGAGAGAGACATGCGGACCTTTGCCTCAAGAACATCGCAAACGATTCCGATCCCGAGCCAATCCCCTTTCCATACGCGATCAACCCGAAGAGCCAATTCCCACGTTGGGAATATGGAGAATCTGGATCTTACCAGTGATGGAAATAAACTGGCATGCTGCAATACAATGCAGCTAAGTCGATCTGAATCTATATCTACGCTGTGACATAACTAATGTCGACAAGCTACCATGTATCAGGACAGGTCAGTCAAGCAACTATTCAAAGTAAATATACAAAATTGAAGTCAAATAATCCAGGACGTGAATGAAAGCAGCAAAATTTCTCCATCACGCACTCAATGCAATGTACTCGTAGAATTCTCGGGTTCCAAATCCGAGAAGGACCATATCCAACTGTGAACTTGAAAACACGGCTCATGTGGATTTGGCGCGCCGCCAATCTATCGTTAACAAGTCAGAACTTAGCAGTCTTGGCAATATTGCAATATTGAGACCTCGTCTCTTACCCTCGACCATGGTGCCTACTAATGAGGGCCGCTGCCATCGATGACTCCTTTCCTTCAAAACACAAACACTTTCGAGAGCAAGTGAATACCGCATCGATGAAATGTTGAGGTCATACCTCTCGATTCTAGGTCGATACCTTGTCCAGCATCAACATTCCGCCTTCTTGGCGATTTTCACGGACTACGACGGGGCTGACATGGAACCAGCCGTGTTTTATTGCTTGTGTACTTATGTAGCCCGGGTTGTTCAACCAATTAGCCTCATGGCTCACATATTCCTTTCAGACCGACATGTACTAATGCAGGGATAGGATACGCCAGGGAAGCGAACCAACAAGAGTTCAGCCATTTGGCCCCCCCCCCTAGTAAACATGTCTGCACAGCATTTTACGTCCATGTTTACATGCTCGAGCCCCCGCTTCTTTTCAGTAATGACCGATAATTATTAAAAAGAACAAGCACAATTTCTCTCGATACAATCGCCACACTTCTCATCCTTGCAATGGCGCCTCGAGTTATCTTGTTCCTTAAGGACACATTTTCTACCGTCCTACCGTTAACGGCAACGGTTTGGGCCTCTATAAAAGCCCTTGTTGGTTATGCGGCAACGGTTTGGGCCTCTATAAATACCCTTGTTGGTTATGTAGCAACTGCTTTGAGATATGCAATGCACTTCCTTATGAAAGGATGGCGGCACGTTTTATCTCTAAGGATTCGAAGCGTGGCTCCCCAGCAAAGCAACTCGACCTCTTGTGACCTGAGAAAAGGAGCCTGGAAGGTTTGTGGGGGGATTCTAGCGGTCCTTACATTTATTGCAGGCATTCTCGCTCTGTGGATATCGTTAGGTGCTACGCGTTATGCGAAATGGACATCGCAGAAAGACTTCTTGCTCTTTTGCATGGATGAGGTACGTATGCAAGTAATGGCCGGAACAATTTGACGTTATACTCACCTGAGTCATCCCAGTCTACTCAAAAGTTGAGCCATGACTGCCAAATGACGGCCGATTTTAGCTTGCCAGCTCCTCCCGGCTTCAACGACCACACTTTTGGGCGTCGCCATGAGTACAACCTTGGCGTTTTACCAAACTTTGCAATAGGACTCTATAAGAGCTTTGAATGGCGCTCCACCTGGACCCTATCATATCTACTGAGCTTTTCCGGCTCAGATTGCACTCCTGCCAGAAAAAGATTTGGAGAAGAACATAGTACCGAACTCCTAATACCCTGGCTTCCTATGGAGCAGTGTCGCGCTCGTAACCTCATCTGGTTCCTTATGATGGTCGCATTCCTCGCATGGCATCTACTGGTGATATCTTGCATGCTTTGGAGATGGATATCACTGGGAGCTGCCACTTTGCAATCTCTGGGATTCGACCGATATGAAACGATCGATATACAAAACCTGCATCAAGATAAAAAGAGCGACCGATCGGCTCGCCGGAATCCATACTACCAAGGCTTGTTATTCGGGGTAATGCTGGCTTCCCATGGATGTTTTTGCTCTATCGTATTTATGGATGCGTTTGACGTCTCCGTCGAGCCCATGTTCGGCCCGTATGTATAGGACACTATACCCACACTCCCGGAACCCGGGAGGTATTTTGAATGCAATGGACAAAGAACTCGCAGAGGTGACCTTTTTACTTAATTTCCTTCTTTTAGGATTTTTTATTATCTCTCCTAATCAAGATATTTGGGTAACAATCTCATGATTGCTTTCCTCCCATTTTCTGGAGTGTCTAGTATGTCTGTGACCTCTTGTGGGCGGGTTCGGCGTTTGGAGGGTTGAAAAAAACTACAACTTATTCGATCATGCAATTTGGTGTCATATTTGTCCAAAATTGTAGGAAGTATCTCAATGATGCCTTAATATCTAGGTTCAACGAATTAGTGATGAAGAGCGAGGAGAGCGAGGAACTTATTCTATGTTTGTGATTAGAAAGTGACTTTGGCGTCACTGTGCTACCACAATCCCGTCATGGGAATTCTAGGCTCTTCAAAATCATACCGTTATTGCAAGAAACTTTAAAGCCGGTGCTCAACTTTTAAGGAAACTGATTCAAATTGGTGTTCAATCGGAAACAAAAACCCCCCAATGGAAACAAACCTCACGTTGCCTCTCAATTTTATGCTAGTCAACTTGAAAGCACTGATATGGCAGTTGGAGAGGAACAAATAGAAGTCGTCTTCAACTTCAATTGTGACTAATATAAGCGAGCAACGTGTCAATACCTGGCTGAAAGGATTCCCGTCTCCTCAATGAGGCGAAGCATAGGAGGTCCCCATTTCATGGAGGACAAGCTACCAATAAGCCCGCGCTTGATCTAGGATGATATACTTGACAAACGTTTTAGCACTAGCCATATTATCCAGCGATTATTGGCAGTCGGTCACATCACCCACAAGCCGTCTGATACAAGCATTTTCTCCAATCTCGACGCATGTGCCATTACTGGGGTCATATTTCGAAGTGAGAGAAGGAAGTGGAATGAACAGGCCATGATACAGTAGTTCAAGATACATCAGAAAGGCGTAAGCTTCCATAAAGAGGCCTGAACATTTGTTAGCTACTATCATACTGCAGCTGCTACTGGTATATATGCTCCGAAACGAAACCCTCAGGGTACATGGAACGAATACATCATGCGGTAGCACTGTTTTCACAGACCAAACCAATGCGCCACGCGGTTATATTGCAACATGATGTTCTTTATGGTAAAGAGGACGGTGGGTACGTCTACATCGAACCGTGAGAACCTATGGTCCCAGTAGGAGACTACAAGCCGTGAGTACTCCCACAATAGAAGCAGGATCCTTGTATCCATTCTAAATACAGTGTTAGTCGCCCTGAAAACTTTAATATCTGGCCCCTTGATGTTAGAATTACGCCATATAAACTATAAAGCATACACGTCTTGAACACTGTGCAAGCATCATTCCTACTGCTACACATTCAATGACATCTGTACGGTTGTTACATTCGGAATGCCGCAATCGATGTATCAAGAAACACACGCTTCACTACCGACAATTCCATTTACCAACCTTGGAAATCTAGTCAGGGCAATTGATACCGCGCCAGGAGATGCGTTGCGCGTCACCAGTATGTCTGCCCCTCCCGTCTTCAAGTTGTTTCTCCCCTTTCTTTCTAACTCTCACTCTCTTCTAGACGTATCCCCCACGGTCTTCAAGAGGCTAGATGATGGGTACGAGAGGAATAAGATCCGCCTCTCTATGTACAATGAAGACTGCAAGTGTCTGATAATAACGGTTCCTACGTTCGTGCACGAAGAGCTTGGCTTGACGCTGTATAGGGAGCTCTTATTTCAGATCTATCGGATGGGCTTAGAGAGGAGATGGAATTGCAAAGGACACACGACTTTTTATAATGCACGTCGTTCCTCTGTCAGCGGAGGGGCAAAACAAGCAGACGCATCCGGAGGCCCGAGGGAAGGACATCCCGCGCCTACATTCCCAACGCTGGTGGTTGAGGCTGGATATTCCCAGACATTGGCAGACATGCGAGGAAAGGCGAGAGCTTGGTTCAAGGACTCGGATCACAACGTTAAGATTGCCGTCTTAGCGAAAATTATCCCAGCTCAACGTACACTACTTGTGGAGAGATGGGAAGAAAGGCAGCACGGAGAGTTTGGGAGCGTCCCTGGCTGTCAACAGAGAATCACAATTACTGGAAGCTGGGCAAACCCATCAGTCTACCAAGTGGTGGAAAGTAGCGACTTGATACTGAGTTTTCGACTGTTGTTCCTACGGGAACCGCGACAGGGAGAGGCTGATGTGATTATCTCTACTGATTGGATGAAAGAGTATGCGAAAAATGTTTGGGATACCTGGGATTTGACGAATGAGGCTTCGGGGAAATGGTCGGAAGGGAGATGTTCTGTGCTCCTATCATAAACTGGTAGAGGTTGCCCATCTTTATCTGCTGCATCTACTGTGTTCTACTATATCTATATCTATCTGCTCTACCTATATCCAGCTACTCTAGTTATATCCATCTACTCTATCTATCTCTATCTACTACATCTATCTCTGCCTACTACATCTATCTCTGACTATTACTTTTAGTATCAACCCAAGTTGGCGGCTCCCTAAAGCCATAACAATTACAGCAAACACACTCATCTCAAATCAATCCACAGGCAACCCAAGAACCACTACCCAAACACCCATCCTTCAATCCTCCAACACTTCTTCCAGCTCCCCCAAAGCGCCCAAAATTCCGCCTCAACAAAGTCGCACCTTGACAACCATGATTAGTGAACAAAAGTGGATCGCCACAATCCTTCTTCGTTTGCCAACAAATCCATCCGCCCAAAACCAGAACCACGCCCCTGAAGAAATTCCCTCTTTCGGCTGCTGAGCTCACTTATAAATCAATGAATCGGCTATTCCTTGTCCCATGACTAACGTGGTGTTTGTTCTGGTCTAGTGCTATCGACAGAACCTGATAGGAGCGGGAGCGAAACCGAGGTTTTATGTGTAATCATGCATATTTCACACCATAGTTCACCTTTTCTAGGCGGTCAGAGTTATCACGATGCCATAATTCTCTTCGTTAAATTGCTTCATACTAGTTCTCTGTGTACGCTCCCCAACGAGCCGACGTCATCTTCATCTTCCCGGACCGTCGCTTCCAAAGAGCACGTATTTTGCAATACTACCAACCTAGTCTAGGATTTTGCTCCACTGTGGCATACTTAGAATCACTGGCTGCCTTTCCTGGCCCCAACGTTTCTTCTCTTCTATTTTCTGGCCCGGTTTAGTCAGGAGGAACAGTCTGATAGCTGATGATTTCACACTAGCTTGGCAGATTGAACCATCCTTTGTTGGGGAAGGGGCTTAAGAGAGCAAGTCAATTATTTGTCCAAATATTTTGAGGCAGGGGTCTTTGCTTGTCACAACTGCAAAAGGCTTAATAAAGGCGGGAAGCGAAACAACGCGGCACAGATTTGGAATGAAGCTCTTTTCCTGCATCATTAAGAGGGAACATCAAGCCGCAACTTTTCTAGAGAGAAGGCATTTCAGTTCAATTCATGCTATACCTTAGCAGACGGTTTCGTGCCTGTTCATCATATTCGGCATAGCCGGCGTTTTTTTTTCCCCCCAGTTTCTTTTATTCATCATGACGGTGGTCCAAGACCAGCCGGACCGGCGCACATATCGAGGAAACTGCCACTGCGGCAACTTTGTCTATGAAGTCGACCTCCCCGAGCTAAGATCCGTCGTGGAATGCGATTGCAGCTTCTGCAGCCGCACGGGCAATCTATACGTTTTGACAGACGAGGAGAGCAACTTCAGGGTCATTAAAGGAACCGAGGAGAGGCTCAAGTCTTATACATTTGCTGGAAATAAGATTCACAAGGTATGCAAAGTCGAAGACAGGCGATGAGCATCCGGGATAATTGCTGACCCCATTGCAGTTTTGTCCTAAATGCGCAACAAGCCTGCTTTCAAGAATGCCGAACGGCCCTCCACATTTGAAACTGCTGCTGAATGTAAGTAGTGGCGAGTATCTGCCCCGTTGTGATCGTATTGCTCACGAAGACGGATAGACACGAGCCTTTCAGAATGTTGATGTGAATCTCCTGGAGCGAAAAAAGTAAGTTATTCAGACAAGTACATCTACAGAGAAGAGTTGAGAATAACAGTGTACAGCGTCTTCAATTCCAAGATTGGGCCCCAGTATTTGCCTCCAGAACATAAGGGAGATGTCCCGCAAAATGTTGAGAGCGGCCAATCATACACTGGAAGTTGTCATTGCGGTGCCGTTACTGTGGCTCTATCGTGCAAGCCCTTGAATGAGTTTAGCGAAGAAAAGGTAGTTGTATGCAACTGTAGCATCTGCTCTCGGGTTAGTCGTGTCCTCCCAATATGCAAATCGGGCTGTTTGTCGCGTTCATCATTCTAAACTTGAAGATAGAACGCATACGTCTGGCTCTTCCCTAGGCCTGAAAACATAGTACTATCAGGATCTGAGGATGCCATCGGTAGCTACACATTCTCCGATGGGCTGACAAGTAAAACATTCTGCCGCACTTGCGGCATCAACGTGACAAATCTCAGAAATCAACTCTCTGAAGACGAGATACTGGCGCTGAGTGAGCATTCCCGTCAAGCCTATTGGAGAGGCAAGGAGTCTCATCCAGTAAATGCGCGTGTGCTGCATGGAGTGGACGTGGGTAAGTTGAAAAAGGTCATGTTCGAGGGTGCGACAGCGATGCCATCGGCGTATGTGAATCCCTGAAAAGGGCGTGGATGGGGATGGCTAGCTATTTTTATGACACGAAGTAATGTAATCACTCCTTATTCTTGCAATATCTACTCACCGGAAGTGGTTGTGTCTGTAAGACTATTTCGAAATACAAGTATTGACAGGGATCAGAAGGCACGTTGTGAGTTGGTCTGCAAGGTTAGCATCGGTTCTCGCGAGGTCCAATGATATTCGACAGGAAGAATCAAGCTAAACATCCTTCTCTCCAGTTTAACTCCGAAAGATGAGCGGCACGACCTTTTTCGTGTGCTTTGGGCTCGTATTTTGAGGTTGGCCCCCCGACCGAGGCATCAAGAGCCATCAAGAGCCATCAAAAGGGGCCTCGAGGTCACGTTTGAGCGCACGATCCCGCCCGCGCGGGATGAAAGGACTGAGGTCGGCGAATCATGCAGGCATCAGTTTTCGTCTGCATCCGAAAGATGTCGCTTAAAGCTGCTTACTCTATGGCAGCGGCAAAAACAGCAAAGCCAATGTCCTAATTGAGACTTCTGGCAGTCCCAACCACAAGAACTTCTAATGATATGTGATGAACATAGACATAGCATCCAGCACATGCACGGCAAGTTAGTATGCACCTACAGCAGTAGCGCACTTACACTTGCTTTTGCAGCAGCAGTGTAGGCACCCTATCCGGCACCATCGAAGCCAAGAATAGCTTGTGACCAGGGGATACCATGTCCATCAGCTGTAGTTGAAAGCTCCATCGCGAGGCCATGCAACTGCCTTGTATTGTCCGAGTACCCAGAGGGCATCTTTGCTAATAATGGTACTTGCCATGTACGGAGGCTCGTGATTTGCCACTCAGGAGGCACAGCTGTGCAACGATCTGCCACTTGGAAACATCAAATCAAGAACGCTACTTCGGCGGCTGCAGTGACGTAGATTGAGAGACCAGGATCGCTTCCCCGGATAGCCCCGCTGAACTTGGAATTTTCATGGCCAGGAATGGACAAGCTACGTACCCCTGGCTCTCACACGATGGAAAGTTGGTGTTCCGAATAATTTCGACGGGGAGACCACCACGATGAAGCTTTGCGGGCGGGTTGGCTGAGGCCGCATTCAGGTGCATGTTGACGGGTTTGCCACACCCACAGCCCCCTTGTCGTGACGAGACAGGCTCAGGTTCAAAGTTTTGCCTTGGTTGCGAGCATCCGTCATGGCTTCCGCCGAGTCGTCGATCACTTCCATCTTGCTTAATATTTGCTTTTTTTTTCTTTTTGTTGGTTTGGTTTCTCCTCGTATGTGTATGTTGAATGTATGTACTGTACTTATTTTTGTCTTGATAGCTGGCTTGAGACCAATCTCGCCCGTGCGGAATGACGACCACTCGCCACCTGGTGCGTGAGAAAAGCAGCCCGGCTGAGACGGAGAAGGATCAATCCAATACTATGACTCGACTGGGCTGGACTGGGTTCGGCATCACATACCGCACATGGGACTGACCGGTACCAAATATTAGCTGCCTGCATCGAGCTGCAGTCGCCGTAGCGCACGTCGTAGCAATATTGGACCGGGCAATATGCAGTGCATGCCTTAGCAGCAGCGTCTCGTCGCCCTCAAAGCCGAACTGTCGCATTTATCCCTGGCGCCACTCGTCTGTGCTCGAGCTTCCCCGCACGTCGACTCGTCCGCTAGCAGGCCACAGCAAACCCTAAACTCTGACTATTCAGCCAATTTCTGGTGTTCCGGGCGTGGGGGATTGACTGCCTGCCTGCTGATGGCCTCATTGTCGCCGAGTTTTGAGGAGTCATGAGATGCACAAGATTTGAGGAGAAGGAAAGCATCCCACGCTCTGACGATTTGCTGTGTGAATTGTCGGGAGGAATCGGGAGCTTGACGGCGAGGCGAGAGAGAGACCGACGGAGAAGTTTCTTTCGCCCCAGTCGGCGGCACTCGGGCAGTCCTTGATGTATGTACACTACAAGTGCGAAGTACTAGGTAGTAGGTGCTAGGCAGGTACTCACTTGACTTCTTCCATAATTTTCAAAACCCTCTATAGTTAGTATACACCCTTCACATGGCAAAAAATAGCATCGACATCAAAAAACATCAAATTGAATTACCAAAAACAACACCCGCCTAGGGGTCTTGCTGCGAGATGCTTCGTCCGGTGGCCCCGCGGCCCAATCACCATGCACCCCATGCCTTAGAGCAGATCGCAATCCCTGCTGGTGTCGCGCCACCCTCCAACTAGCAGTATCACCAATCCCACCTATGGCAGCTCTCCAATTGCCTGATGCGGCTCATGACAGATGGAAATGCGTCATCAGAACCCGATAAGTTGCTGTCTCAGTGCTGCGGTGCCGTCTCAGTCATCTGCCGGTCTCGCCAATCATCTCTCCGACGGGCGGTCCATCCATCCATCTTTTTTCGACTTCTCCTCCTCCTCGATATTGGGGTCCACCTGTTCCGTGAGCCACGGCCACAGCCAGCTAGCATTCAAGGCTGCCTGGCCAAGGCTTTTCCGCATAGAACTTGCACGAGTATGCTCGTACTAAAGTAACATGCGGCAACCCGTTCATTGTGCCCCGTACTCGTACTAAGCATGTCTTAGTCGTGTTAGGACTAATACCTTGATGTCAAAACTGTAACCTTGGACTGAATATGCTTCCATTTTGCCGTTACACTTTTTAGCCAGCCCACCCGTCTCAGACAGCCGCCTTGTTTGAACTATAATAAGTTGTTCCTCCTCCTCCTCCCCATCCCTTCCTCACTCCTTTACTCCTTCTTCTCTCTACACACTCTACACTCTCTACACTCTCTTCAGAACATCACAGCATACTTCACCAACAAGGCAGAGATCTCGCCATCAGCTCCTTCACTTCAAACTTCAAACTACTTCCACTTCAGCAAACATGCCCGCCTACGAGTACTGTTGCCAATGCGGTGGCATGATTGTCATCAGCACGACCTGCACTGGATGCGGCCACAAGCAGTGCTCCCACTGCCCCATGTGCTAATTGCTCGACCAAGGTTTGTCTCGATGCCACTGTGTTTGTAAATCTCTCTCGAATACCATGATTGACACTTTGTCCAGCACTCACCAACACACTACATCTTATAAAATCTTGGCATCGAGACTTTTATAATACACGACCGGAACGAACCAGCCTCCTCTTTTTTTTTTTCGGAGCAGAGCTCCCTGTGCGATACCCTTTTTTTATCTTATTTATTTCGACGAACTTGCCTTTTTGGAAATTTGTCTTCTTCGGCTCTTCTTCTTCACTTCTTCTTTCCTTTCTCCTTGGGTTATTGGGAATTCATGGGCTACGGAATGGTTGTTCGCGGGAACCTTGTACTATTATAATGGGAGGGCAGATTGACGATTTCTTCCTATTTCTCTCTCCAACACCATGTACACGATTTGTTGGGGAAATTCACACCACCAACGTCATTTCCTCTGTTTGTCCCCGCTGGAAAGCAAAAAATGAGCAGACATTCGACGCGCAGAAAATGCCCGAGCTCCTATGTGTCAGGTTTACTTGATCGATTTACTGGGACAGATTGAAATAGCTTAAGGAGATATTAAAAAAACAGACAAAAATCAATACCAAAAAAATATCATTCAAATTGCAATCATTACTCGTCAGTATACTTCAAACAAGCTTCTTGTCTCTACACAATCTCCCTACGAACACCCTTAAAATTCCCTAACCAAGAAAAAGGTCTTGCCCTCCACAGGCCGCCCCTTGAGCTTGAAGCCCTGCTTCTCGTAGAAAGGCAGCACTTTGCCGTTATCCCCCGCCACGCCGATCCAGATGCCCTTGCTCACACTCCCGTCCTTCTGCGGAACGTTCCTGATGCTCTCCACGAAGCTGTTAATGAGCTGCTTCCCCCAGCCCTTGCCCTGGAACTCGTCCAGCAAATCAATGTGCATCGTCGCCTTGTACTCCGCCAACAAGTCCGCGTTGCCATCGATCAGCAGCAACTGCGGGTTATACGCCAACCTCGAAAGAAACACCTCATTGATGCTGCCATCCTCATAGAACAGCGGCTCCTTGAGCTCCAGATCCTCCGGCCGCGTTATCTCGGGCGAGACGTCCAGCACCTCCTTGGTGTACGAGTCGTAGGCGGCCACGAAGGCGGGAATGTCAGGACACCCGATACAGTAGCCCACAGGCCTGCCGGAGCCGTCATCGAGCACAAAGCATGTCGTCGGCGAGAGGTGCGTGTACTGGTGAGTCCAGCAATAGGGGGCGAGGCGACGGCCTGCGACAGACGGACGGAGGGCAGGGTTGAGCGTTTCGCGGCACTGTGAGGGGGTGCGGAAGGCAAAAAGAGTGAGAAAAAAAAAGAGGCCAAATTCGTATTTTGATCACGAGGGACGGGATATGTGAGAGATGGCGAGAGAATAGGAGAGGTGGCTCATGGGTGAGATTTGCCGTGGCGGAAGCTTGCCGGCACCGTGAGATTCGGGCGTGAGAAGTGACAATGAGTTTGAGTTGTGGGGTATGGGGTAATAAGGGTATCTCACGACACGGCACGACACAAGAAGGTTTTTGGACTTACAATGTGGGACATGCCCTCAAAGTCAGAGGGCTTATACGGTCGAATAAACGCCATGGCTTTTCCTTATTTCTCTATATCGTTGTCGACTTGGAAGCCTAAACGTCTTGGACCAGGACCTAGAAGGAGGCTTAGCAAGCCGTGTTTTTCTTAACTTCTTCAACCCCGCGTCTAGACAAATAATCCTCAATTGACTTGACAGGAGGGGATACCAACGGGACAACATAAACTCACCAAGATATGCAGTACAAAGGACTTGCAAAGACCAAATAAAAGCAGCGCTATTCAATATCTCCAAAAGATACCGGGAGTTGATAGAAGCAAAGAAAGCTCAACCAAAGAAGCTGCACCTCGCAAAATAAATATATCTCGGACAACCTATCCCAAAAAAAGACGACCACGCCCACTCAAGCTAGTCACCATTCCCCCACGTAAGGAGACAGAAACAAGAGAGACTCAATCCGCCCTATTCCCAAGCCACAGTCACACACCGAAAGCACTAAAACTCGTGCCCAGCCGACGGGCCCCGACGTAACGTAGCTCAAGCTGTTCAGCTCGGGGAGTCGTGAGGCATCGCCCGAAGCCAAAGGGGGCTCCTCCTGACTCCAGCTTGCAGGCAGACGAGTATTTCCCCGATTTACTGATCATACGACAGACCGTCTTGCCAGAGTTCGGAGTAATAGGGAAAGCGAGCAATTGCTATAACTCCGATTGCCATCAATAGGACCATCAAGCACAATGTGCGGCTACACGGCTAAACAGGCAAAATAGTGTCATCTTTTTAGTTCGTCTTCAATTCACCTAAAGTACGGCGTACAACGCAGACAGCACTGCATCTAGTGCAACTACTCCGCACCATCCGCCTCATATTGCTCTCCCGAAAACCCCACCCCGATTCCTTTCCGTGTGAATTGATTCCTTTGACTAGTCTCTTTTCGTAAGAGCAAATCCCGACGCCATGATTATGATTTCAAGTCCCGCCTGATAAACTGTCCACCACTAAACCGCTTCTCTACAGAGAAAAACAAGCAAAGTCAAATAAAAAGACAAGAAACAAAAGTTCTCGAAGAAGTTACATCCCCGAATCAGCACATATCGTAGATGATGAAAGGGAAGAGAAAAGAACAAAGTGCAAAGTGCCAAAAGAAAAAGAAAAAAAAAAAAAGAATCAGAAACAAGCTCAAAAGCGCGCCCACGCATGTTTTGGTATTGAGCAGCCGTTATAGTATTACAATGTCGATGTATTGTTGGAGATATCTTTGTCGTTCTTTACTCGTTTGCCATGGTAGGCTAGATGGGGGGACATCACAACTAGTAGGTGAAAATGAAAAAGTGAGATGCAACGCAGTCATGCTTCAAAGAAGAATGGGAGGGAGGAGGATGAGACGGCCTTAGAAGAGACCGCCGGGAAATCTGTTGTTAGGCATGTTTCCCTGAGGCATGGGTGGTGGTCTCACGCCGTTGCTGGGAGGGTTGTTTCGTGATCTCAAGCTGGTGCCTTCGCTTGTGGCCTTGCGCAACTTGTGTCGACGCGCCGCCAGGGTGTCGTCATCCGAGTCATCTGGACCCGGGAAGCCTCCGGGGACCCGCGGTGATTGCATGTCATCCTCGCTGGCTCGGCCGAGGGCATTCTTGCGCCGGGGGTTGATTGGTGGCAGCGGAGGGGCCGCTGCATTCGACAGCAGGTTCGGAGTGGAAGCTGTCGCTCCGAGAAGACTGCCGTTCCTAGATCTCGTGCCCATGCCAACAGGAGACGCCATCGGGGAAGGCTGTCCCGCTTCGTAAGGAGGACGTTGGCGAGCACTTGGGGGGCCCTGCCTCATGCCCGAGGCGCTCCTAGCACTGCCAGGCGGACTAACCGGCATGTACTGATCATCATATGCATTTGATCCGTTTCTCAACCGCATTGGTCGAATCGGAGGTGGGCCAGCATTGCTCGTTTCTGATCCGCTTCTCTCTCGCTCCGACGGAGCTCGCGATCCTGCTCGGGAAGTTGCCCGAGAACCGCTTCCATGTCGAGACTCATCACGCGCCTTCCTGTTAAACATGGCGGGTGGTGGGCCGCCTACGTCGTGAGACCCTACTCGCGATCCCATTGGGGGCCGTTCCGGTGGTCGCTGGGCTGTTTCTAGATCCTTCATCTTCTGAAGCTCGAGGCGTGCTTGACGGAAGGCCTTGAGACCAACATGGACGTTGTCCTCCTTGTCTGTTGAGGTTCCGTCTTCCGACGGCCGCTCTCGGGCCTGTGTTGAACGACCTCTACGTGAATCATCTGCGTTCTCAGTGGATTCTCTGCGAGAAGGCGACATGTTTCTGTTCGAGGTTGATGACATGACCATCTTCATGGCCCTCGGTTGGCTTTGGTCGCGAGCTTGGCGATCAAAGAGTGAGGTATGGCTGGACTTCGACTTTAGGATGCCCAATGCATTTGTCCGCGGGGGTGGGACATCCTTGAGGCTCTCCAAGGATGGCACTGCCGTCGGAGAGGGCTTATCCATCTCGGGGTCAACCATTGAGCCGAGTTTCTCGCGGACGCGTCGAGCGCCATCCGCAAGATGACGGGCAAATTCGTCCTCCTCTTCTCTCTCTGCATCGTCGTTTGAAGTCCTGTGGCGTGAAGGAGACCGAGACATCATGGCTCGCCCATTAGCAGCTGATCGCGCTGGACCGGGGCTACGGTCATAATCCAAGCCCAAACCGGTCTGTGATGTGGTTTGCGCCGTGGTTTGTGCCGCACTCTGCTCCGAGTCTTGTGCCGGCATGCCATAGATCGATGAAGCATTGCTGTCGCTGCGCAGATGCGCCCGCACCATGCCACTCAAGCCGTTATTCGGCCCCAACGTGGGAGAGTCCTGTGGAGGTCCAGGTGCAGGACTGGCAACGGACAGGCCGCCCGATGTTCTGGGACCAAGTGAAAGGGGAGCAGGAATGGCAGCAGAGTTCTTGAAGGCTGGGTGGTCACCGTCATTGGGTCTTTCGACAGACAGTCTTGGGGGGTTGCCAGAAGTAGCCAACAGTCCGCTCAGGACGGAAGAGTCGTCGCTGTCATCAAAAAAGGACGATGGATCTTCAGAAGCAGCAGACTTGGGTACAGCGAGCTCAGTCTTCTCCAGTGGCTGCGTTTGTATCGCTGAAGAAGATTGTGACCTGGCATCTGAAATAGAGGCACTAGATTCCACAGAGCGGTGCTTGCTAACAGGCGTTTCTCGTCCCTGCTGAAGCTGTATTTGTCGCTGGGCGTAAGTAGAGTCGTCGTATTTCTCAGCCGGTCTCTCAAAAACGCCCATTGCCGTAGCCTTGCCTCTGTCGTTGGGCTGAATGGTAAGCAGGGGGTGCTCTTCAGGCTCGCTCATTGGAGGGCTGATGGGCGGAATCCCGAAGCTTGACTTGGAAGCAGAGACTGGGAACTTGGAGCTGGGCTCGGCGGGAGAAGCCGACGCAGAGTTGGCGACGGGGGGTGTGAACGACCGCAGGTTGGGGGCACTAGCCTTTGCCAGGATAGGTCGGCGCTCAAGAATGCGATCGCCAAACAAGCTGGCAGTTGGCGAAGCTGATACCTCCGGTGTCGCAGACGCAAAGGGGCGGCCTTTGGATAGATAATCCATCCTAGACACGGCCGACGACTGCTGGTCGTGAAGGTCGCGGTTGAGACCTTGCTCATACAAACGTCTTGTCCTAAGGACACTCCGCTCCGCAGAGGATGTGGAAGTCGACGAAGTGACCTGGGAGTCCCTGATGGACGGTGCGCCTTGGGAGGTAACTGATGTTGCGGTGGAGTAGCGAGCCGCAACCGATGAAACGGTTGAGCTTGTCTCTCTTCGTCGGCTAGTCTCAGACCGGGACTCTGACAGGAGTTCCGACTGAGACTCTTGCAGCGGCTCCAATAGAGAGTCCGATTGGGGCTCCGATTGAGGCTCTGATTGAGGCTCGGAATATTCCGCTTCATTAGAGTCGCCTCCATCGGCGTTCTGCCTTTCCTTCTCTGCCAGCCGCCATTTTTGAAAGGCAGACAGACCCACATCGTCCTCGAGAAGAGTTCTGCTGGACATGTTACCATCCTTTCCCACGGAGCCGTTGGCTGGGAGCCTGTAGACTTTTTGTCGGCCGCCAAAGAGGTTGTTTCCATCAACTGGCTTGGCTCGGTTCATGACACTTCCGGTAGCGTCATCTATATTGAAGCCATCCAGGCGAGAGATGGAGGGCGTTCTTATCGACTCGACCTCAGCTATGTCCTGTAGGCCTCCTCCAAGGCCCCAATTCGATTGTCCCCGAGGGAAGAGCACGCTGTCATCACTAGCTTTCCCCATCTTGGTTGTAGGATCATCCTGCTCGCGTAGCATAGAAAATCGAGCCGAGAGACCGGTCATGAGCAAGCTGGTTCTGAAATCATCGGTGGATGGCAGGGCGGTGCTGATGTCGAGATCAGGCTTGGCATCATCGTTCTGGCCTTTCTTCTTGCTAAACATTCGGAAGGGGCTAGAGGACTCGGATTCCATAGACGGACGGACGCTCTCTGGCTCATCCTTGCCCTTCTTCTTGTTTCGGAATACATTCATCTTGATCGGACTGGGCGCAAGAGCGCAAGCTTCGCAATGAGTTTATTGTGCCGATGATGTCGGATATCGTGTCATTAATTCATCCACCACCTCTCGCAAATATCGCAAGCCAAGTTGAACTATAAGAATGTCAGATATCAAGCGCACAGCCAAGACGCAGTAGTTGTGAGGGTTGGGCTCAGTCAACATGCCGTAGTTTGGGCGGTGGGCCAAACCAGACGAGTATTATCAGCCTACTCGATGCAAATTGGGCAACTCGGTATTCTTTGTTCCTCCATAATATTTTTTCCCCCCACTTGCAATGGTATATCGCACATTGCATCCGTTTGAAAAGCGAATGTTTTGGATGAGACAACAAATGTGACGTACCGGATGAGTAACAACAATATCCGTGCGCTGCCTTGGGAAGGAAACAATCTCGCAAACGACACTCTAAGGAAAAGGAGAGAGCGGAGCTTTTATCAAATGCAGGATGCCCTTTGAAGAGGTATAGAAGTAGATTTCGTCGATATATCGAATAGTGACTGTGGATGCTGGGAGCCAGTTGGCGCTGTGCGTCACGCTCAACGGGTACCTGCAGGATATAGGTACTAGGTAGGCTCGCGGCAGAATGCGTACAAGTACTGGGCGGTGTTGCGCGATGGTTGTCGATG
Source organism: Trichoderma virens Gv29-8 (assembly GCF_000170995.1). Lineage (NCBI taxonomy): Eukaryota > Fungi > Ascomycota > Sordariomycetes > Hypocreales > Hypocreaceae > Trichoderma > Trichoderma virens. The sequence goes on from NW_014013744.1 coordinate 1,300,019, forward strand.
GCACTGCAGGGGAGCAGCCGCTCGGACTAGCCACTCAAAAGGGGTGGTCTTTTATACAAGTCGTAAGACGTACGGATTGGAATAAGGAGTGTCGGGTATCACAGAGCGGCGAAAAGCATGCTTTTGTGGCGGCAGCTATCGAGGCGTCGGCTGCAAACACGGGGGCGGCGGTTGCTGTTGGCGGGACGTGGTGGTGAGAATGAGCGTGGTGAACAAAGAGCAGAAACCAAGATTTTCGCCTGCGGGAGAAGAGAAGAAGAGGGCAATGCTGGTCCTTGGAAGCCGTGAGCGGATGAAGAGGAGAAAAAAAAGAGTGGAGAGAGAAGCGTGCCAGCCTGGCCAGGGTAGAAATTGGGATCAAATGCTGGCGATGACAAGAAGGGGCTTGAGCAGCGGCAGCTGGTGATGGCCTCCATGCTAGCGGTCGTGCCTGGGCTACGGGCCACTAGCCACTAACCACTGCCTAGCGCCCAATAGCACCGCCTGTACAGCTGCAGCCACGGCAGGGGTACTGCCTACGGAGCACACTACGGCTCAGTTGCATGCTGTGGACTTACAGGGGCCGCGACTAATTGAACTTTTTTTTTTCTCTCGCGCAGTCAATCCCTTCACTTCATCTTGCGGCTTCACAAGGCTTCGATGATTAAACCTCCCTTCTCCGCGTCCTGCTGGGCCTCCTTGGTGCGAGTGTACGGTAACTGTAGGTATTTACTGCACTCGTGCTTGTGTACAGAATAGTCGCACCATGAAATACTTGCACGATTCAATCCGTATTCAGCTCCGAGACCCGGTGGTTCAACCCGGCTGCGTGTCTGAGAAGGCGGGCTTTCCCCTGATTCACCAGCATGGGATAGACTGGATATGAAACTTTGTCTCTTCCACTCTACTGCACTGTACTTGCAGCGCGCTAAGCAATCGTGGTCAGAGATGGGAAACTCTCAGAGATTGGATGCCGGGTCCAATAAGGGCTCAGCTGGGCCTAGCGCCGCTTGTATTGACGGCACGGCTCAACAAACGCGCAGCCACAGGTCCTTGATACTCGTAATTTGATGTTAATTTATACCAATCTCTCCCTTACATGCCTCTTGATGCGTGTGCCTGCTCTTTTGCCACAAAGAAGGAAGAAACACGAAAAAAACTCAAATGCTTTTGATAATATGGATATGCTTACCTTGGCACTTGATAGGCGACCGGTGCCCCAATCACAACTCCCGGCTCCCACATAGCCGATCCAAGGGAATGACATGGGACTTGGCGGTAGGTTTTGGTGATGCGCCCGTTCCACAACATGCATGCAAGCGATATTCGTCACCACTCAGCAAGACTCTGTCGCCACTCCAATCTTTGTCGCATCACGGGCGACCCAACATGGCAGGAGCCTCGATTCGGGTGGTGTCTGGTTTGGACATTCGATGTGCTCGGAGAAAGGCTCCCTCTGCGGCTGGTAGTTGTGCCACAAATACTCCTTTGTACATCATTTGCTTCATCTGGAAAAAGCAATTTGATGGAATATTGGCGTCTTAGAGCACCCCATTGGTCCGCGGACAACGCAAGGAGGTATGTAGTCCAGAATAGAGCGTCGCAGGATGAGAAAAAGCAAAAGCAAAAGCAATTTGTGCAAGTCGTTGATAACACAGCACTCCCATACACGCAGTATTCCCTTGCTTCCACCGCAAGGTTCGCCGACAGATGGCAGGCAAATGACAGGTCGCAAACGAGGGCTGACCCGAACGGGTGCATTACCTGACACATCCATGCGACTTCCAGTTGTGGCTATCCTAACAGTTAGAGTTTTCTCGATTCGCCAGATGACCACTTTAAGGCTGCAAGAGATGCCTCGCTCTGCATCTACATCATCTACTATTGATCTGGCCCAATCCAATCTACTGTATCAAGTCGTGTTGTGCTACCGCTTGCTGCCCAGCATCTCCACTTCTCAGGGCATGGCACCCACATTGCATCGGAGCTCCATCGCGCTTGCAGCTGCGGCCAAGATGAGAGATTCTCCGCGCCTTGAACATCCTCGTCCGAAACAGCCGAGCAACGGTCTCTGCTCTAGGATGGAGGCGATGCCTCGGGAGATTCGGAGAGCTGCAAAGTCGGGCGCAAAGTCGGGCGCAAAGACGAAGCACGGCGGTGAAGCGCGTTGTGATCATTTGCTGGCCGCAGCCCAACGAAAAATAGGTCGCCATCGATTTTCACATGATTAGCACAAGCTAAAACAAACTTTGATAGACAGCTTGTGCTTGTCAAATGCCGGCCTACTTGTATGATGACCCATGATTCAACGTGGAGCATGCGAGGAGGGCATCGGACCAAGCATTCGCTTTGCGTATCGAAGTACGGAGTACTACTAGCTGCTGCGCGTAACCCTCCCTACGCGAGTAGCACTTGTAATTGGGAGGGAATTCCATGCTTTCTTTTTCTTGTGGCGGCCCACTGCATGCCACTTTTCATCCTGATGCTCAAGATAGACGAAGCGACGATCAACTCGGCCCGCTGATTCGTCGGCGTGGCTATTTTGTGGCTATGCCAGGGAGACTATGGCGACGACAATGCTGTCGCTGAGCAAGGCCGAGCCAAGAGTCAGTCAAGCCAATCGAACCCAGTGCCACCATCTTCTTCTTGTTGTTCCAGCCTCCTTGCATGCGCAGCACCTCGAGATGTTCCGGAAAAGCAAATTACTGGATGCGCGAATGGTCTGATATATAACATTAGCGGTGGGGTGAGGGTAACAGCAGTCCATAATTATTGGTGACTTGCAAGCCACCGGAAGACGCCACGGAGATCGTTCAAGTTGCCACGACTCATCTCCCGCCCGTGGCACCGATGCTATTCAGACGACGGTGGCATGTTATCAAAGCACGAATTCGAGTTTGTATTGACTCGGTAAGTGGAAAAAACGCCCAGGGGGCTCGGTACAAGTTGTCAGTATTGCCGCAGCCAGGATGAAGAAAGAATTGATGGGCGACCTAGCGCAGACAGGCGTATGGGGTCACGAGATCACTTGTTCGGCAGCGGAGTACTCCGAACTCCATATCTTGCAGTATTGATTCGTTCCCGAATTCTCCCCTATTGCGAATCCAGGGTTGTGACAGGCAGTGCGGATATTCTTGGGCATCCCGAGCAAGGCCGCGCGAACCGGGACCAGGTTCTGGCCGAGGCAAATCTCCCCCACAAACGTGATTGATCTGTCAAGTGGAAAGGCACTGGTATCATGAACTGTTCTGTTATGCACCGGGCCGAACATGGACATGTTAATTCAGCTCCAATCAGATGTTTGGGAGCATCAATGGCTCGAATTGACTTGGATCAAGCCCGCTTTTCCCTCTATTCTTCCAGCGCTTTGCTTGCTTGATATCCAACAACGGCTGATCCCTGTATAGGTACTTATTAAAACTCCAGTACAAGGATTAGCACATGTACTCCTTATATATATGAATGTTGATATTGGTCACATTGACCTCGACAAATCTCAACACGGCCAGACAAGCCGCAGCGGCGAGACAGGGGGCAGTACCTGTACATGCAAAGCCCAAAAAAGAAAAGGCAAGGACAAAATTAAACCGAAAAAACCGACAAAATTAAACCCTCCCACGAACGCTGCTTCCCAAAGAACAGCCCCGCCTCTAGAAACTCCCCTGACTGCCGCTAACGGCGCAGCTCCATCTTTTGATGGGCCAATCAACAGCCTGTTCCTGACGCTTAACCCAATCTGGGCTCTTTCCCCCTGACAAGCTGACCAGGGGAGCGATGGGGAGCGACGGCCGGGGGGTGTGACTAATGATGTCCAGCCAATCACGAGCCTGCAGCGACCCTGGGACTGACAGCCGCGCCAAAATTCGAAACACGCAGACCGGTGCCAGAGACGGTTGTTTCTTCATCAAACAAGACACCAGGTCTGGTCGAGCTGAAAAGAAAAAAGAAAAAATTATCATGACGCATCTGATTGGCTGTTTTCACTTCACTTACAAGGAAGGAGCTGCCAAAGCGACAAGCAACTCTCCACTCCCTGAGCCCACCTCTGCACCCTAACAAGCTCATCATACTGTAACCAGTTAGGAATCGCCTCCTCGCATCGCCCAGCTCGTATCTACTATGGCACGGCCATCTGCCACCAAAGCTCGCCGCGATCTCGACTTCATCCAAAGGCCATGTGTCGTCGGAGCCTCAAAGCGCTAGTGCGCGGCACGGCAACCCAGAGCCAGGGCGATGCCCCGTGAGCCAATTCCACGGAAATGGTCGTTGACAAGGCTAACCCGGCAGAGCCACATTGGCCACGCTTCGATGATGAACCGTGCGCCGTGAATGCCATGCTGGGGACAGGGTATGCCGGCTAGCTGGCTTTTGGGATATACGATGGCTCTCGTTCGAGTACTCGCAAAGCCCTGTGAGCGTATCTTTACCCAGGCGAATTGTGATGGTGTACGGAGTACAAGTACAGTACATTACCCCCAGCTATGTACAAGGATGGCCAGGCAGAACTAAAGTGCCTCGTTGAATTGTTTACGACTAGAATACGAGCGACGAGTGTTGATCAAACCTTGTTGTGTAAGGCTGCTTCACCATCGTCAACATGTCGAGAGCGGAGATGCAAAAGAGTCAGTCTACTAAGCCGGCACTTTGGCATGTGCAGTCATCATCTCCGTGTTATATATGTTATATATAGGTAGGGTTCCATCCGGGTCGGTAGGTCTTCCCGCGGTCGGCAACACACCATTTTTGGATATGCATAGTGACCGACCTGCATCTGATACTGGATGTGATACGGCACACGACACGCCATATGATACAGCGATGCTGGGATGCGAATCGACCACATACGACAGATAGCTGCCCGAAGATTGCAGGCGTAGCTTTCGCTGCCAGCCACCTCGATGTTGGCACGAGAGGACTCAAGTTAGTGACATGCCATCAAGCAGCACTCGCACGGGCTTATGCAAATCATTCTGCAGTGACTGTCGTCAATCTGAGACGTTTGCTCCCGCCGTGCAGCATTTGGCCGAGTGCTCCCGGACCCAAATAGCCCGATCGACGATTGATGGAGCTCCGTCTTATCCACCTGCCTTCCAAACCGCCGCAAACTAAAAGTCGCTGCTTACATGTATGATGCGTCGGCGTGGGTGCCACTACTACTGATGAAGCAGAAGCTCCGCGTTCTTGTCAGGAAGGCTATTACAGGACGGGGAAATACGTCGCTAAGTTTGTTTTTGATATTGAAATTTGGCGTCGCTGAGGTATGGGATACGCAGGGGGGAGCCTTGAGCCAATGCAGCGAGAGAGAGAGAGAGAGAGATGGGTTATTATTAAACGGTAAGCGAGCTTTTGAATCTCCCTCATATTATTGATACACATTATGCTCCGTAGCCCGTTCTTGTTTCATACATAGGGATACAGTTGGAGACAAACGCGTGCTCATCATGTCTATAATCCCGAATTCAGCCTAGCAACAAGACATCACAGCACGCGATTGCGGGGCCAAGGCATGATGCGATACCCTCCCTCACATGTCGAAGCCATTATCCCGGCCAAGCGGATGATGAGATAACGAGACGGTAAAGGGGGTGTTTACAAAAACTATAGTGTACGGCATTCTCTCATTCAAAAAGAAACTGAGAAGCCGTAACCTTTGATATCGACAATAAGGCCACGCCGCATTGGGCAGCGGTTGCGATTTACCCGTCTTCCGGATCTATACGTCCGGATAGCTTCCCCTTCCATTTAGCCTCAACTCTCGCCTTTTAGGGCCGTGATTCGAGGTGCAGTTTGCAGTGAGCCGTTTAATGATTGGCTGCTGAACTACTCCGTACAAGGTAGCATGTCACTGCACCACCGGCCCGTCTTTCCACGCAGAGTTGTTTACTCGCGTGCATACGAGGCTATCCTCATGACCGGAGCAAAAAGTCAACCATTTGTAAGTAGTCTTTACAAAAGTATCGACGCTAGATGTTGGACGCCAATCATTGCTCGCGCCCGTCCTCCACTATCTCCATCCCATGGTCGTCGCTGCTCTCCGCTTCTCGCCCTGCAATTCGGGCTCAGACAATAGGTATCTACGAGTTGCCTGGCAAAGCACGTAGCAACGGTAACTCATCTATGTATCCCATAAGAGTCTGGTTGGCCCAAAAAAAGGACATCTGACTATTAAACAGTATTATTCGATTTATTGCGCATAACTTTCCTAAAGCTACTTATCTGATATCCAGCTCAATCACCCATCACTCGTTAATACCACTCATTACATCTTCCAACAATAACCACCACCCATCATAAGCCCTTCTCAAGCACACACACATTCATTCGAGCATCAGGCACCAAATATTCACCATCAAAAAAGAATAAAAATAATAATGTAGTATCACACAAGCATATTCATGCAAGTGCTCTAAAAAGAAATCTATTAGCCGTCGAGGTAAACCAAAGATTCAATTGACCTCCTCGTTTCAGACATAAAGCCATATCTTATAATGGCTGAGCAAGTTAGATGCCATCTATAAAAAGATAATAAAAAAAAAGTAAAAAACCAGCGCAGCAGCAGGTATATGCATGTGCGAGACCCTTTCAACAAAGCATATGCATCGCGGAAAATCATGCCAAACCATTAAATCAAAAGAAAAAAGACACATTTCTCCATCTCGCCATCAACGTTTTTACAAGATTCTTGTCTAGAATCATCGTAACATCTTTCTTCACCACATTCGCATCTTCAACACATGTCAAATAACTCCTTGTGTATGTCTAAACCTCACAGGTAATAGATAAAAATAATATGATGGTGAAACTTTTTCTTTTTTTCAGAAGAGAGGGGTGATGAAGTTTTTTTTTTGTGTGTGTTTCTTGTTTTTGTTCAAGTGGGAGGAATTACTCCTTCTTGGTCTTCTTGAGCTGCTTCTTAGGCACACGGGCCAGCCAGTAGACGAGCAGCGCAGCGGCAATGTTGAACAAGATGTAGACCCACATCAGGCCAAAGTTCCTCCATCGCTCAGAGTAGTGGCTACCGACAGCAGCCAAGTACGTGTTGGTCTCAGACATGGTGCAGTAAACACACTCGTCTGTCGCGTCGGGGTTGGTGAGGTTACCCTTGGTGGCGTCGATAAAGGCAGAGAGATACTGGATGCAGGTCTGGTTCGCAGGGGGCTGGATCCGGACAAACTCGTTGTCGGCACAGGTGACGACTGTATTCGCGACACCGACCGACAACATGCCATTGACCAGATAACTAAACGGCGAAACTCGGTACTAAGAGGAGGGTTAGTAAACCATAAATAGACTAGCTGGGGTGCAAATACTCGAAAAGGGGAGAACTTACCATGAAAATCCAGAAGCGTGGGAGAGTGTCAGACGTAGCGAGGACACCACAGAAGATCAGGCAGAGAGTAAACAACAAGTTGGCAATGTTACCACCAGCCTCGGCGGTTTCGAAACCAGCAATGATAAAAGTGGAAAAGGTACCGCTGAACATGAGGAAGGTGAGGATGAAGAGGAACATGAGAGCACCACGCTCGGTGACCTGACCGGTCGGCTCGGCATTGCGATAGAGACCAACGGGGTAGTACCAGCAAAAGTACATAATCACAGCCATCAAGCTGTTCCAAGGCAGTTCGACAATGATCTGAGACAGCATGAACACCTTCCACGAGTAGACCTTGGATGGCCGCTCGCGCACTTCATACAGAGATCGCTGGATGACAAACTGAGGCATGGACTGCTGAACAAGCTGGCCGAAAACGGTGAAGAGCTGGAAGATGGCAAACATCTGGTTCTGAAGACCCTGCTGAGAGTTGGGCGCCTTGTAGAAGATGAAACCGATGAAGAGCGCAACCAGGGTGCAGAGGGCAGCCTTGGAGTAGATGTAAATCGGCGATCGCCAGTACTGCTGGAAAACACGGTGGAGGTTCTCCTTCATTTGGGTGGCGAAGGGTGCGGCAAACTCGTTGTAGCTGGTGGGATCTTCCTCAATATTCCTCTCGACTTGCGATCTCTCAGCCTTGATGTTTTCCAATTCAGTCTGGATGGCCTGGTACTCGGGGCTGTCGCGCCAAGTCTGGAACCAGTCAACATCAGTGTGGGATCCGGGAGCGGCACCAATGACTTCGAGCATCCATTCGGCAGGGTTGGCTTCGGGAGGGCAAGGGTGTCCTCCGTTCTTCTCAAAGTAGTTGGTCAGCGTCTTTGAATTCTCGCCAATATCGCCAAAGTAGACAGTCTTGCCACCCTTGGCCAGGAAGAGCAGGCGATCGAATCGCTGGAAGAGCATAGCAGAGGGCTGGTGGATAGTGCAAAGGACGGCTTGACCAGCCTTCGTCAGCTTCTCGAGAAGATCCAGAATAGCCCATGAGGTTTGAGAGTCAAGACCAGAAGTAGGTTCGTCAACGAAGAGCAACAGAGGAGGCTTAGCGGCCAGCTCAACGCCAATAGTAAGACGTTTTCGCTGCTCGACATTCAGACCTTCACCGGGAACACCAACAACGGCATCGGCGTACTCTTGCATATCCAGGAGCTTAATAACCTCGTTGACATAGGCGAGCTTTTCCTCTCTGGGGATATGAGCCGGTTGACGGAGAAGAGCGCTAAAGTTGAGGGCCTCGCGAACAGTGGTGGTTTGCAGATGCAAGTCTTGCTGTTGAACATAGCCAGTCTTGCGCTGGAAAGAGGCATCACGGGGTCGTCCATCGACAAGCATTTCACCAGTGATCACACCCATAGATGTACGATCAGCTAAGCAGTCCAAAAGAGTCGTCTTTCCGGCACCCGAGACACCCATCAAGGCGGTCAGAGTACCGGGCTTAACCCAACCATCAACGTGATCCAGAATGCGGCGCGTCTCGTTCTTGATCTTGACTTCGTAGCAAACATCATGCCACTGGAAGACCGAAGTTTGGCGTTGGAGAACACCTTCCTTTGTTCGCTCAGCTGTCAGGATGGGGCCGATGTTTGCCATTGCGGCTTCGGGATCATGATGCTTCTTCTCGGCATGGACAGCAGCTGTGATCTTGTGGCCACGTTGATACATCAAAACTTCGCCCTTTGACTTCTTCTCAGAGACCAGTTCAGCAGAAACCATGTAGGTAGCGAGGAAGAAGATGGTGAAGGCAACAACGATACCCCAGTCTCGCCACCGGTTATCCCACTCGTAGCCAAAGGCAGACTTGACATAGGCATCACCATTGACGTTGAGCCGGCCAGGAACAGAGCCGACAGAGCTGCAGACCTGGTTTTCGGAGCTGACATTGGCGTACTGGGAGATGAGCTTGGAAGGAATGAAGTCGACACATTCAAACTCTCGGCCGTGGAACTCATTGACCATGAGCGCCTCAAACGCATAGCCTAGAGGGTCGATGTAACCGATCCAGCGGCACCAACCCAGCATGTACCGTGTCGGCAAAACGAATCCGGTGAAGATGACCAGGGAAAGAATCAACAAAGCAGCAGGCACCAGAGCCTGGAACAGGGTTCGGGTAGCAGAGGCAATCGTTCGGAAGATCATTGACATGACCATGACGTTGGTGAAGGAGATGAGCAGGAAGAAGAAGAAGGGACCAACTTCTCTCCGCAGATTGGTAATGAAATAGAGCGTCAGATTGAATATGATTGCGTTGACAATCTTGTAAGGCATGTCACAAAGCATGGATGCAATGGCTTCTGCCGAAGGATGATACAAGGCATATCGAGCGTGTTTTTCAACAATGGGACGTTGCGCGTACAGGGTCAGAATCTAGTTTACAAGTTAGTTAAAAGACTCGACTAAAGACGTTTGGAGAACAGGGACATACTTCGAGGGCACTAGCAAAGGCGTTCATCAAACAAGCAAAGAAGATGAGAGAGCCACGCTGGAAGAAGCTAGAGGCATCGTCCTTGAGGTTATAATAGACACTACCAATGATAAGAGACATGGCAAAGTTGCCGATAAGAGAGCCGAGGGAAATGCTTGGATCTCCCGTCAACCGCTTCCAACCACGCCAGAGACAAAGTTGAATCTGCTGGGTGAAGGACAGGGTGAAAGGCGACTTGGCACGCTGGCTCTTGGCTTGCTGGGCTTGACGCGAGGCACGGAAGGCCTCGGCATCAGGACCATTGATTGGGTGGGCCTGCTTGTAGTCTTCAATCTCGGCCTGTAGAGCCTTGTAGTGGGCGCTGTTCTTCCAAGCGGCGGCAAACTCATCAGGGGTACGAGGAGCCTTGCCTTCGAAGCCAGGGCGGACAATACGCTCAATGGGAGAAGTCATTGAAGTGAGGAAGTCAGGGGTGGTCTGGCGGGCAGGGCACTCGAAGCCAAGATCGATGAAGTATTGCTTAGCCTCGCCAGCTCGGCCAAAGAAGATCTGGCGACCCTCGTAAAGGACAACAGCCTTGTCAAACAGGTCGTAAGCGGTCTGAGGAGCCTGGTAGATGGAGACACAGGCAGTGCTGTTGAACAGCTCGGTTTGCATTCGCAGGGTCTTGCAGAATTCAATGGCGTTGGCCGAGTCGAGACCACGAGTCGAGTTATCCCAGCATTGCAGGGGGGCGCCCGACAAGGCAGCCTCAGAGATGGTGACACGCTTACGCTCACCACCAGAAACACCTCGGATGTACTCGTTACCAACTCGAGTGTTGACGGTGTGAGAAATGCCAAACATGGCCATGACGACATCTCGCAGATGGGCGGCGAAGTCATTCCTGCTGAGGCCCTGGGGAAGTTGTCGGGGCTGTCTAGCCCGAGCCGCAAAAGTGAGGGTGTCACCAACGCTGAGTTGAGGGAAGTGGACGTCCACTTCGGCGGTATAGATGGCCTCACCACGATGGTGGCTGTGCATCTCCTTAGCCGAAATTCCTGTGGCAAATAAAGTTAGCATGTTGAATAACATTATACAAGCTACGAGGTTATTTTCAAGTGGCGGCTTATGGCTTTTCGGCTGTGGCACCCCAGTGAATGGCGAGTTAAATGGGATGAGAAACCCAATCGACGTCTCACCGTCAACCTCATGTCCCTCATCCGCGCCCCATCAAACATACTCTCAAGGAAACAATGTGGAACTGGAATATTTACCTTGGTAGTTGAAGTAGGCATCGTCATCGACGAAGATACCGTTCATCTCACCAGCAATTGTCTTGAGGAAAGTTGAACAACCCGAACCCGGAGGTCCAAGCACAATCAGAAGCTCTCCCTTACGAACGATACCGTCAAACTGACGCAAGATGTCGATGCGCTGCTTGTTGGAGGAAATCAAGCTTCCCATCCAACCGGCAAGTGAAAACCAAACGTTGGCGACATCCTTCTGGTAGTCTGTAGACTCGCCGAATCCGTGGACATTGAGGTTCTGGAAGCAGACGCCAGCAGAGCGGAATGAGCCACCATCCTGTGAGACGAGCTCTACGATGGCCTTGGCCCATTCCTTTCCGCTAAAGTTTTCTGAGGCAGGATTTAGAGGCGAATCCGGGCCAGCGAGAAAAGGGTTGTCGCCGGCGGCTCCTGAGGCGCGTGAGTAGGAGCGGGCCAGAGCCTGGACGACCGAAGTCCTTCGCTGCATCTCCTTGGTGTCATCGACAAAGGCTTCGTCGTCATCACCATCCGCCTCCAACGTCCGTGAGGGAGATCCTTCTTCCTTTTCGTTGAGGGTTTCTGTCGTGTCATCGTGAATGGGTGTCTTTGGCGTGGTACCAAGGACAACAGAGCCTTGCTCCTTTGCCACGGCATCCGGGTCGCTGTTAGGCGTCGCCATGGCTGCGGTACTCTAGTGTTCGCGCAGTGTCAAAGCGTTGATGCGGTCTCAGCCGCTACCGCACGTGTTCGGAAGAAACTCGCTAGGGGACTGAATCTCTCGATCTGTTGTCGATTGGCTTGTCTCGCAGGGGCCGGTCTCGATTTTGAAGTAGAAGGGGGAAAAAAGAGGCGCCACACTAAAGCCACTAACACCTCTCTACAAGAGGCCGATTACAAAAGATTGACTGGCACAAGATTAAAACGAAAGAAGAGAAATCAGATCCAATCCAGACACCAGTAGAAAAAAAGGTGGGAGGGATGAAGAATCGAAGAAAAGGGCCTGACGGGGAGGTTTTAGCTTCCTTTTGTTGGTTGTCAGGATTCCGCAAAACATGGAGAGCAAGTTACTACAAAAATGCTTGCAATGGGGGCTAGGGAGCGTGCAGAGTACCGGTACCAGCTTGTCACGAGTTTCGCAGTCCGGGTGCAGCCCGACCCGGGGATAGCACTGCATTCTTGGCCCCATTCTTGCGCCAGCCCGCGAACAGGCACAGGCACAGGTATAGGTACAGGTACAGGTACACCCAGGCACGGGTACAGGCCACTCCGTAGCGCGTCCGCAGAAACTCCACCCGCTGGAGGGGAGCCAGGCCTTAATTACGCCGCACTCTCTTCCACAAAGTCCACTGGAAGCCCGCCAAGGGCTAGGCGGTCCGTCCCTCCACAGAGGCCTTGCCACGGCGTATCTGAGATGCTCAGTGGACGAAATAAGCGACAGCCATTACGAGGCCGGCTCACGGAGTACTCCGGACATGGTTAGACGCGGCTCTATACGCGTATCGCAAGAGGAAAATTTCGTGTGGAGTTTGCCGCCTCTTTTTTCTCCTGAGCACGCATATGTATGTACGAGCACTCGCCAGTCATCGATACATGCACACGTGCAAGGTACTGTGGCTGGACTCGACTCGTGCGGTTGCATTCCGGCGGCCACGATCAACGATCTGGTGCACTTGAATCAGACGCAGCGGCAACCATGCGACGCTGGCTGGCTTTTCGTCTGATGCCCTGCAGACGGGCGTCTATGCGCCACTGCACGCTGGCAAACATCGATGTTGCGGTACGGAGCACAGGCAGAAGAAGCACGCATCAGCTGTGCGATTGCGTGAATACGGGCTGCCGCTTTCGTATCGCATCGGGGTCATCAAAGGTCACCAGTTGAGCCTCTATACGCGTATTCTCTCGAGATTCCATTTATTGCGCCGGACGGATTGATTCGGCCGACACCACACCAGCCCCACGACCCCCCCGAAGTTGGCAAAACTCTCTCAAGACGCAAAGCCTCGCTGGCATGGATCGCTGTCGGGGTCTTGCAACAGCCCGACACCCCGCCGAAAAGGGACACAGGCCACTCACTTCTGCGGGCGGGGCGCAAAAGGAAGATTTAGGGATTTATTTCTGGTTGATTTGATGCAATGAATCTTTGCAGGACCATGCGACAGTAGGGCTGGTACCACCTAGTTTCAAGCATAATCGTCGCCAAGCCCCCCCAGCCTAATAAAAAGGGCGCGGAGCTATTGCCGATGCCTGCTGCTGAGGGCGTCTATTTGTCACTCGAGGGGAGATTGGCGCCCGGTGAGCTAGCAAACATTGGATGTACTCATATACTTGCTCATAATAATACCTGTAGGTACCGTATGGGGTTGAAGACTCATGCTTTTAGACTCAAATTGCTTCTCCGCTCCCGCTTAGCTTGGGATGATCCAAAGCATCTTTTGCATATGTTGACGCTACTCCGCCTCAGGTCCTTCTTTTTCTTTGCCGTTTCTGTCTGCCTATTTGGTGCTCCAAGAAGCACTAGCTATTGTTTACGAGTTGGTGGCCGGGTGGCGGATCGAATCGACGGACCCGGGTCGGACCCCGACAGTGGTGATGGTGATGTTGACATTTGCATCATTATTAATGCAACGGATGGAGATAGATGGCCTCTGCTCGTAGACGTAATCGTATGGTGAATAATGTGACTCTGACCTGGGTATTACGTCGACTTGGAGTATTCAAGGTATTCGGCATCTGTCTTACCCTGGCTCGAAGATCTGATCGCCTTCTTCCCCCCCTATCTTCCGCTTAGAGCAAGAAGTCAAGACTCCAAGCTCCTTGCGCCACCAGTCGCCGGCTTCCGACTAATTCTCCGTTTCAAGACAGCAGAGTCTGATATGTTTGCAGGCAGATAGTAGTAGTTCATTCGCATGACAGGCTTTGTTTCGACCCTAGCCCCCAAGAACACACTACTCAACTCAATGCCCCATCCCATAATAGGAGTCAATACATGCAAACTACCTGGCAGCAGCAGCAGTACAGGTACTTCACCGTAATGCCCACCGTCAGACCGCAAGATGCTGTAGGTCAACTCCGTAGCACCAGTATCAACTAAATGCATGTCTCGTATGTACAGTACCTGCACTCAATAGACCGCATCCATCAATTCGCCTCGCTAGGCCCCCTTTTCGCGTCCCCCATACTGAGACAAACAGCCACGTCCTCAGCTCACAAAAGAGGCAGGCCATGTCCGCAGGCGCCAATTCCGCTCCGCATTGTCAATCTTAATTCCATTGTTCAAATGCTACTGTGCTTGATACTCCGCCAAACACGTTTCGTCCAAGCCACGTTTCCGCCACAAGGGATGGACATGACGCTATGATAGGTGCAGGTACTGATCGAGTTGCCGCGCGGGCTGAATTTAAGATGGCATTGAGTGATTCATTTCTTGGCGTTTCTACTCGTGTACCCGATGGCGTCGATGTACCTGAACAGCGTTGCTTCAATCATTCGAGTACCCAGGTAGTAGGTAGTGGCATTGAATTCAGGGCCACGCAGGATCACTGCGACGTAAATCCGAATCGAATAGCGAAAAAATAATTGATATCATTATCAAATGACTTACTCTCCTTGTCTATACACATAGGTACCCATTGCTGGCAACCCCTTTCTGAGCTGGAGGACTCCCTACCTACCTAGTAGTACGTAGTGTTTGTGTTGATAATGATTTGATACTGCCTGACCATAAACATACGGTGTGCTAATCGTTATCAACAAACAAACCCTATTAGTAAACAGGGAATTCAGGCGATCCCTTTACCCTACATCTGACTGGTCACTTCGTTATTGTTCTCACCACTGACGGGGATCTACTCATATCTGAGCAAACAACGGTCTGTGCATCCTCTTGTGAACGCGTGAATCCGTAGTACTGCTACCCAGGAGGCCATAGGGATTGCTATTCGATTCATCACATCAGGGTAACAAACTTTGACAATGGACATCACGACACCTGTTCAATATGTGACTAAATGGGTACTGAAAACGGATAAGTGGATATATGTATGTATGTATGTGCCGCTCCATCAGCGGCTGGTCCCCCCTACTACATGCGTCCAGTTCTATTGGTTTTGTCGCGAGATGCTGCATCTCAGAGAAAATTGATGCCCACCCCTAGCTGCACTCCTTTTGTGACCAGCTCCCCCTTTCTAACAATCACAGGCAAGCCAAAGTTGAGTTCAAACCTCGCCACTGGATGAGCGTATACCAGACCGACACCAGCAGCGAAGCTCGGAGGGCCGTCGAATAAATCTCCAACAGCACTAAAGACGCCACTCCGGACCATTTCGCCATCTAGACCCTGAGATGTATCCCGGGACCTGAGCTTGTTCCTCAGCGCAATCAGGCGGCCTCCGTTGGCAAACAGCTGCAGCCGGAGGCCAGAATCCGGTCCTTTGTAGGGTAAGGGAAAGAGCATGTTGACGCTGCCAGCAGCAAACACATCTCCACCGGCAGCATCCCGGCCATCGTGCGGTCCCAGCCCACCAAGCTTGTAGCTGCGAATGTCCGTTGGTCCTCCTAGCAGGAAACGGTCGTTAAGACGACTAGGCAACGCCTTACCGCCAAAGTTGTACCCGAGCGGCAGGGGGTAGAGTATGCCCGTCCTGAATCCTGCACCAAGGGATATTCCCGTCCGTCCCTTGACTCCAGGCAGAGAAATTGGGACGGCGCCGCTAACCTCCAAGTCGCTCTTGGAGAAGGCAACGTCACCACCCAACGGACCAACACCTGCCAGCTCTAGTCCAGTCCGAACCATGTACCCCTGTTGAGGTAGCTGAGGGTTATCTCGCCTCTCTCTGTAGAATATGTGCTTGATGGCACTCTTGATGGTATCGCCTGCGTCTTGCCTAACGGTGGGGCTGGCATCAGTCGCAAGGCCCGTAATCTGTCGCCATGCTCCCGAGTATTCGACAGAATGTGTGTCGCGTTGACTGTTGAGCCATGAGAAGCGGACCGTTCCCCCTTTTACGACCTCTTCGTGGGATGCCCACGGCTTCTCAACGGCGGAAGACAAGGCCTCTAAAGAAATGTGCATGTCCGGGTTGCTTAGCACGGGTGCGCTTAGATTTGCGCTATATGCGGAACGTGTGCGAGTTCCTGCCTTTGCATTCAAAGTGAGCATCTCAGCGCCGCCAAACATGTTGCGCCACAGCAAAGAGCCATATGCCGACCCCTCGCCATTTCCAACATCAGTGCCTGTTTGAAGCTTGAAGCGAGAGAGTTCGCGAAGTCCAATTGAAATGTCTACGTCAGTAGGACTCGTCGATGCATCCACCTGGCTCGACTGGGACAGGTAGACCTGCGGAGGCTCTCTCAAGATTTCTGGCCCTCCCCGTTAGCAATTGTTCAAGACAACATCCCAATCGTCCTTCTTACGCAGTCTACTGAGCTTCCCGGTTGCCACCTGCAGTCGTGACATAACATCGCCGACGGTATAGGGGGGGTCATTGCTGTCGCTCAGCAAAGGGTTCAGTATGGGATCAAGAAAGCCCCGTCGAATGTTCTTGGCGCCCGAGACAGAAACCTCGTTGACCGTCATGGGCATTGACATTTGATCCACCATCTTGAAGTATGCATGGTCAGCCGAGAATGAAAATCCCTCTGAAACAAAGATTCGGCAGTACCAATTGAGCTATCCTCTGCTCCTTGGCTTCGTCCTCGGCACTCTGAAACTCAGGCCTCGTTCTAGCATCGCGGAGCACATCCTGGGTATCCTCGTGTAGCTTATTAAAGTGATTCGCGGGCTTTAGAGGTCAGCAGCTGCTATCGACCAGCTCAAGAAACAGCAGCGTGTCCCAGCCAATGCTTACCGGCCGCCCAGAGGATTCTGAGGTCGGCGCCATTGTTGAGCGCCTCAGATCTGCTGACTCGCTCGAGGTCAGTCAGCACACATGCAATTGTAGTCGGAAGATTTGACCCTCCTGGTAGCAGTAGCTAGCCGGCTAACCTTGTCCGAAATAAACCTCGAACTTGTGGCGCAACCTCCAATCGAAAGCACCAGCCACGTGGCTGAGCCGCACGCATCACTCTTTGCCTCTACTCGTACTCTGTACTAAGACAAGAAAACCCCCCGAGTTATTGCCAACTGGGCTGCAGTCATCCGGCCTAATCTGTGTTTCATCATCGTCTTCCTTAATTGCCCGTGTCTTCGTTCAACATTTAATCTAATCCCTACCACTATCAGGCCTCCGTCTCCGGCGTCGCTATCTTCCATACTGAATTTCTTAAACCACTTTTATTTTCAGACTTTCTTTAATAATTGCGGACGGATTACTTTAATAGAGACTCGCGCACGCGATCGATCAACCACTCTCCTTAGATCAACTAGTCAATCTTTATCCCTCCCCCCAGCATCGAGATCATGGCTAGTAAAGCGGCGCACAAGCGGGTGTGTATTCCTGTTTGCATCAAGGGTCATCTTTAGAACTGCGTATGCTAACAGCCGTGGCTAGTTAACGCGAGAGTTCAAGTCCATTTCCGAGAATCCTCCTCCGTACATCACCGCCCATCCTTCGGAATCCAACATCCTCGAGTATGTCGCCCCCGACCCTAGCTGATCCAAGTCCGATTCTGACATCAAAGCGTAGATGGCACTACATTATTACTGGCCCCGAAGATACACCTTATCACGGAGGTCAATACTGGGGAACGCTCATCTTCCCTCCGAACTATCCGTTTGCACCGCCTGCGATCCGCATGCACACCCCATCGGGGCGATTCCAACCATCGACTAGACTTTGTCTTTCTATATCCGACTTTCATCCAAAATCCTTTAATCCAGCATGGGAAGTGTCTACCATCCTGATCGGCCTTTTGTCGTTTATGACGAGCGATGAGATGACCACCGGTTCCGTTTCTGCTTCTAGCGCCGAGCGTAAGTTTCTTGCTTCACGATCGCGGTGGTGGAACTCGACTGGCGGTGGATCGCAAGCCAGAGGAAACATTGCTACCAAGGGCAACGTCAAGGCTGGCGACGGAGGCGCCAAATTTCGATCAGAGTGGCCAGAGGTGGATCTTGAGAATTGGGAGTGGATGCGGAAATACAAGGTAGATGCGGCCACAGGCAACCGAGCAGACGGTGACAATGGCTCTTCCTGCGGACCTCAGCTCGGCATTGCTGCTTCAAGTAGTAACCAGGCCCAAGCTGTGGTGGATGCGGTTGTACAGCAGCGGGATGCTGGACGAGGCTGGCTTTACCGCAACAAGCTGCTCGTTGCGGGTGCGGCGATATTCATTTACGTACTGATTGCAAGGCTGGTAAGCGGCAACGAGACTCTGGCGTGATATATTTGAGCGTGGTTATATGCAGACAATACAGGGTATACACGAAACAGCCAACAGCAGCCTGGAGGCGGACATTTCAAGAGCGGCGTTTTGGGTTGTAAATGGGTACAATTTATAATTGTGTTTTGGTACTTCAGATTGCGAATAATGAAGCTTCTCCTCTTGCTTTATGCTACTGCTATCTCTATGCGTCTACCTACCTAGTACCTTACCTTGTGCCTTGACCAATGCTTGACGGGGGTTTATCCGGTGGCTACAGGCCCATGCAAGTTCTACATCCTACTACCAAGCTAAACATACTATGTATGCAATGACCATCTACCCCTTTTCCTACCAAGGCACGACATCGCCTATCAGCAGCTGGGGGACGATGCCAATCATGGATCAATGATGCATATCATCGACTCCGTACGGGAAACTAGTAGACGGCGCGAACAGGACTTGCTTACCTTAGTCTGTACTCGACTAGTAGTAGTCCCTACTGCAGGACCTACTTTAGCACTGGGTATTGAATCAATAGTTCACTGCAGGGCAAATGTCTTAAATCAATGGGCATCCATGGATATATGCTTCCATCCCTCATAGCTGGGAAGAGAAATCAGCTCCTTCACCCCTTGCATCCAGCCAACACATCAATATGTGACCTGACCTCATACAAAGTGGCAAGATGCTTGAGCTACCCGCTGCAGGCCAGTCCCGAAATTCAGCCGCCAGCGCAAAGCCATAGGCAGGGAGCAAATTCTTAGTAGTGAGTGTCTCAGTATTAGTAGTCGCTGGAGCTGGAGAGCTGGCGCACAGGTACATAGTATGAGGTGCAGCCTCTGCGGGGGGAAAAAATTGCTTAGACGCAGGCCCGATTTAGTGTCATCACTGCCAAAGCAAACGAACTCCTCTTTCAGCTGCTTGACTTGTTTCCTCCTGGCATCTCACTCTCCACTGACGCCAGCCCTGCCTCAGCCTCTCGCCCAAGGCGACGATTCTGGCATTGACCAGGACGGGACTGATGCCTCTTTGCCGAGATCTCCAGATTTGTCGTCCAGGTCTGGCGCGTGGGCGATCGGAAATCCACGGCCTCCCCTGCCCCTCGCCGACCTACGGATTTTGAGCAAGGCTCTCAGCCCACCCACTCGCCCTACGAGTTCGATCCATCATCAGATTTGGGCACATCGATCGGCCACCATGGCGCCGCCCAACGGATCCGTCAGGTCTCGCAGGCCTGTTGTTGTCAGCAGCAAGCAGATGCCCAAGCCCGTCATCCCCGCGATTCCTCTGCCGTACGTCAAACGCCAGGCTGCGGCCGCAGCAGCAGCAGCTCCCGTGATCAGCAACGTCAAGTCGGACGACAGTCCTCGAAACGGCTCTCTCGAAGTGCGGCCCCACGAAATGAACCAGTCTTCACCCACTCTGATTGCAGACACGCCCCATGCCAGCGAGTCCCTTTCGGCTGGCAGCCCAGAATTGAAGTCTGCCGTTAAGAGCATCGGTAGTAAGTCATATGCATGATTCTTCATTGTTGGAGGACAAAGGAGGACAAAGAGCCAGCACCTTTGTACTCTGTCTTGTCCTTTGTGCCTGCTGGATAAATCAAGATTGCTGACCTCGATTCTTACCGTGATAGCTTCTGATACAGCCAAAGAAGTCGTGATTGCCAGCAGCAAGCCCGTTGCACCTGTCGGCCGAGCTACTGGCAAGGATAAGACCTCGACAAATTACGCTGTGCAGCCGACAAATGTAGAAGCTTCTGCCCCGATCGCACATGAAGCCTCTTCTGAGATGCAGGCCAAGTTCCACAATCTTGGGATAGGTGCTGTCCAGGATGAGCCTAGGCAGCGACCAGGTAAGCTCCCCTCTTGCGTGTCAGTATACCGAGCTTTGAAGCTAATGACGGTGTTCATCCACAGCTCAATACCCCCCAGTCAAGCTTGTCTCCTCTCAGCCTCCTCCGCCCGTATCCCCAACTCGATACCAGATGCCGCCGCCCTTCCAACCAGCTCATCGTCCGATGGGCATCGTGGCGAACGGGGACCTATCTCATGGGCCCAGGCCTCCTCTGCCGAATGGCCCACCTCCCATGCATCAAGCCCATGCAAGCAACGGCAGCATTCACTTTGGAGCCTTCCATGATTCCCAAAGCTCCTCGCCGGCGCCTCCGCACTCCGGAGGCATTGCACCACCGCCGGGGATGCCAATGCCGGATGGACGGCCACACCCCATGATGCCTCACAATGGAAATGGGTTCCCACCCATGGTGCCATACGGGGCAGACATGATGGCTGTTGCTAACTTCGACGGCTATGGCCGACCAATGGCTTATGCACCAATGGACTCATACCATCCGTATGGTAATACCCTGGGACCATCGACACCACATAGTTTTCACGACTCCCAATCTTCGGCTCACCCAGAAGAGACGGCCATGTATAACCAGTATCGTCCTGGAGCTATGCATAATGGTGTTGGGCCTGGCGACGAGGCTCAAGGCCAAAGCCACCGAGGGGGAATGTATGGGTTGCCAGACTACCCCCGCATGATGCCCAACCCAGGCCTGCCTCCCCCCATGGCCCAGGGTGACAATGCTGATGGATTCATTGGATACTTGCAGCAGCAATTCGCGTCTCCTGAGATGGCGGATTGCACTCTGGAACTTCGGTACACTGATGACAGGGCAGCACCTGTGCGGATCCCTGGCCACCGACTGATCTTCGCTCGCAGCGCCCAGCTTTTCAATCTCCTACAGAAGCAGACTTTCCAGGCGTCCCCTAGCGATAGATCCCTGCAAATCCTTCTTCTTGAGACGGGCAGCAAGTGGATCCGCTCGGATTCATTCTACATGGCAGTTCAGCGCCTCTATGGATTGCCATTGCTTCATGCTCCTCCTCGTCGCGTTGGCATGGAATCAGGTGATGTGACGGCCGCCGGATCGGTGAATGAACAGATTGACTTTGCAATCTCGTATGCTGCTGCTGGCCACCTCTTTGATTGGACCCCGATTGTCCGACGCGGTTGTGAGGTGGCTACCCATCTCTTGACCTGGGAGACTTTGGAGCGAGTGTTGGAATTTGCGCTGGATGGATATCGGGACAAGGGCTCTCACGAAATCTACCAGTATGGCGACGGATCACAAATCCTCCTCAATGCCGTTGTCACCTTCCTGGTTCACAATTTCCCCTCGCACTTCAACTTCGATACCGAAGCCATGGAATTTGTTCCATATGGCAGGCTGCCTATCAACCCCCCACCTTTGTCCAAAGACGCTCTTGACAACGAGATGCTCCCAGCATCTGCTGAGGGATCGATTGTGCAATTGGGTAAGGGACGCCGCCCTCAGAAGCTTAATGGCATCCAGTTCGGCGATTTATCCTTCTCGGAAGCTAAGAGCTTGGCCGACGCACACACACCCAAAGCCACCCGCGCTGCTCAGCCGGCATCGTTTTCGATTCTGTCCCGCATCCTTGTTGAGATCCCGTTTACCCAGCTCAAGATGATACTGGAGTCTTCCGGATCAGGCAACGTCAACGGCTGGGCGAATGCGGAATCTCGCTATCGCATCATTAAGATTGCCGTTGAGGAACGTGAAGCACGCCGCCGTAGGGTCTTGGACGCCGTTTTGTCCGGCCGAGTTCCCGATGCAGAGGCGATCCGAGCGGGCCTCTGCAGCCCCGAGCCGAGGGATTTGGGCTGGTGGACCGCCCTGGGATGGCAGGAAGAGATGCTACCCTATGGCAACCCGGATGGCCCTACCTTGGCACGCAAATGGGTTCCATTGATGGAAGCCCAGAACGGTTCCATGTCCAACGTCGCCGAGTATCCATGATGGCTATTCTGTGAAGTTTGATGATTAACGACTCCTCTCGCAATGAGTTGACGAGCCCTACACTGAGCATTTGCATTACAGTTCTCTCAAAAAGTTATTCGGTTGGGCATATTGCCTTGCAAAAGAGCCTCGGGCTCCTTTTCTTCTTCTTTTTGAAAATTGGCGTGCATTGGTGTCTTTTTGCAACACGAAAATTGCCGGCGGATTGATTTTGTTTCTGCGGAGAGGCTGCTTTTGGGTTGGATTGGAAGGGAGGATTATGGGATGACGACGCCAAATCATACATAAAATGCAATCGCGCGAGCATATCTTTTGTGGTCGTGCTATTCCCACTGGAAACACCGGACGTACAGGCATGCGCGGAGCACTCCTAACAGACGGTCTCACTTTGACGGAGTTTGGAGATGGATGTCGATTGCAAGACTGCCCCCTGAAGGAGATGGCTCACTCCAGCTGCCTCCTTTGAAGCGTCTCGCGTAAGTACCCTTGGGCATGAAGGAGGAATATTAAGCGGGGTGTAGAAAACGGAAAGGAACTGGCGGAACGGAACATTGGTATTAAAAAGAAAATTGCCCCCTGATTGGAGGCATATATGATGAACGCTTTGATGATTTCGAAAGCAGCTACTAAGGTAGCGGCCAGATAATGTGGAACTGCATATTGCGGCGGTTGGGGATTCAGGAAAGGGTCGGTAAGCTGGCTATGTTATTTTGTGAACAAATTAGCCGGCGGGATGGAATCGAAAAGACGAGGTGGTGGTGGTTAGGCACACTTCGTCATTGCGTTTGCAGGTAGTTTATAATATCCTAGGCTGGTGGAGGAATTTTCGACTTGCGGCCTCTTGTTTGTGAATGGGATGATGCTTTACACTAGGTAGGCAGTAGTAGGTAGTATCTTATAATGTGTCGGCCAAGATGTCTGGTATGTTCCATGGTTGTCTTGATACTCTTTTGCAGTTCAGAATGGAGTGAAGCTATAGAAACACCGCCCTCGTCTTGCGTGCATGATGCCCCTGACGCAGACATTATGCAAAGTGCTGACTTGCGTAACGCCGAGTTGCAAGGTTAGAACTTACTCTGCCACGTATCGCATCCAAGGAGCAAACACGTAGCTACTAGCTTATCTTTTTGTATATAAGTAGGTATGAGGAACATGAGGTGGCTATCCAGCACCAATCCCACGTTGTTGAGGAGCTGTTGTTACCTATGCTCTCTCTAGGTAGCTGGCATTTTGATGGAATGTAGTACTCGTAGATGTCTAGTGATGTCTACCTAAGTGGAGGCTAAAAGGAAAGTACCTAGCAGGAAATTGCACATTCGTATCAGGTACCTCGGTAGATGGTACATAATATCTCTTCGTCTCTTCGGTAATGCCTGCGTGTGGAAAACTCACAGCCCTCAGACATCTGCTCCATGGTAGGTGATTATTATGCGTACGTGTATGTACTGTAACTGCAACCGCATGCAATTGAAGCCAAACCGAGTCAGTGCAGTGGAAGATGAAGTCATCGGTGGACAATGGGGAAGCCCTGGGGTTGGCTCCACTCCTACCCCCTGTATTATAGCGGTATTCACGCTCCATAATTGCTGCCCGCTCACATGTGCCGCGCTGCCGAGGCTCACTTGAGCCTTTCCAATCGTTGGTTCCCGCACTGGCCACTGCAGACAGGGAGCAGCTTTGGCTCTTGCAACTTCGCTGCGGGCTTCACAGATCGACCCGAGCCTGGCGTGGCGATAGCCTCATCCTGGGCTGTTCGACTCGAGCCTTTCCTGGGGACACGTCGCAAGAGCGAAGACGCAGGGAGCATCAAGCTACGTGTCATTGCCGCATCGCGTTTCTCGAGTCACCGTCACACCACTCGACTCGTTGCCTCTCCTTCGTCGTCTGGGGGTTGGGTGATAACGGGCATATTTTGCGGCTCAGGCTGGCCCGTGTCGTGCAGTCGTGTTTGGAGGGCCAGGAGTTGACATTAACTACTTAATACCACTGTAGCTGGTCCTCGCGAAGCTGGCGACTCCTCACGGCTCCTCAGCGGCGGCGTACGAGATCACAACAGCTGCGACTCCGACGACACCGTCACCATGGCATCGCCAGCACCGTTACCCCCGTCTCCGAGCGGCAAGGCCGTCGTGCAAGGCACCGGGGCCGGCTCTTCCGGACCAGATCCGATCCTGCGCAATGCCTTGCGATATACCATCTCGCCGCGCGAATACGCGGCTCTGCACAAGTACATTCTCTCCAAATCGCGGGCGTTGCGTCGCGCGACGCCCAGTCCCAGCAGTGTGGACAAGGCACTGCAGCCGAGGAAGGGGGGCGATGACTACAACGCAAAGGCGGTGCGGCACTCGCTGCGCGTCTTCACGGCGACGTGGATCGGCATGAAGGTGTGGGACGCGGTCATGAAGAGGCTTGGGAGCAAAGAGTAAGTCAACTCGTTTTGGTGAATGGACTAGACCGTGGTTGCTGCGATGCTGACGGATTTTTGAAACAAATCAGGCCAAGTTCAGGTGGGCAGAAGAAGCCCTTTTACAAGTCTCCCGCCCTGAGGCTCTCCCTCTCGTTGTCCAGTATCTTGTTTCTTTACCGGGTGCTCTTCCGCTTCCTCACCCGGCTCCGGGTCCATCTCCTGGACCCTCAGGCAGAGCCTTTCCGGCTGCGCAATCCACGAACGACGGCAACTCTGACATCGCCGTTTGCGCCGGCCATTGGTGCTTCGCTCGCGGGTCTCGCCCTTGGTGTCTATCCGGCAGCACAGATGCGTGTCAGCATCGCCATCTTCGCCCTCTTCCGGGCCCTGGAGTTTGGCTGGAACGTCTGCGAGAAGGACGGCCTGATATGGGGCATTAAGAATGGGAAGAACCGTGAGCGGCCCTGGTGGTTCGGCAGTTGGATGCTGCAGCCTCTGGCTTTCGGCCAACTGCTTCATGCAGCAGTCTTTGACCCTGATTGCTTCCCTTCTGTATGTTCTAACCCCTTTTCCTGCATCTCAACTAATGATCACTTACTGACGTTTCGGATAGTCATTTGGAGATTTTATCTTCAAAAACTCGTCTACATACCTGCCACCGCGGCCAGAGAACTACCCCAAGACTCTCAAATGGCCCGGTGCGTCTGAGGTCCTGGCGAATATTGCAGAGATGGCCCGACTCAATTGGCCGTAAGTTGAATCCTCTATGCGAAGATGCGTGACATGGCTAACTTGACATTTTATCCTTCTATAGACCCAATATCTCTCCTATTTTGTTCCCTAACAAGGAAGTTCTCCCACCCACGCTTGCTGGCGTCTCACCACTGAGCTCACAGGCTCACCCACTCATTACGTCTCTCTCCTGCGCGACTCTTCACCCGACAGACCCTTCTTGTCTGCGGACCTATCTTACCTTCTGGCTCAACTCCTTCCCTTCCATGACGCGTTTCTTCCTCATCTTTTACTCCGCCATGACCATTATCCCCAAGTTCCGCAACCTGTACAACTTTCCATTCGCCACCATCCAGCGCATCATATCGCAGGCTCTACGCCTCTCCACCTTTGCTACGGGATCCATCTCGACGGCGTGGGCGTCTCTTTGCTTCTTCCAGCAGTATCTCCCTCGCCATGTTCTTGCGACGCAGCGTATCTTCCTTGGAGGCTTCTTCGCGGGCATGTGGGCGTGGGTGGAGCGTCGCCATGGACGCAGCGTGTTCCTGTACTCTGCCCGTGCCAGCGTTGACAGCCTGTGGAAGGTGGGCGTGAAGCGACGCTGGTGGAAGGCCATGAAGGGTGGAGACTTGTGGGTGTTTGTTCTTGCGCTGATGGTGACGGGCGTGGTGTACGAGCGAGATGCAAAGGCCATTCGGGAGGGCCAGTGGCGTAAGGGCGTGAGCTGGCTGCGAGGCGAAGGGTGGAAGGACTGGGCTTTGGAGGAGGATGGGGAGGAGGAGGATGAAGACAAGGATAAAGAAGAGTAGGGATTGTTTTTTTCTGAAGAGGTGTCGATGTGTACGATTTGAGGGCGGGCGGTGGCAATGTGTTTGGCGTTGGAGGATGGGTTTGAATCGATATGTGATAATTAGGGAGGTTCGGCGGTATTGTATACCAGAGGTCTCATGTAGATGCATGTAGACGGGGCGTTTATCAATGTATAAGTTTTATCTGGCGTGTCGAGTGTATGTATATGCAACGTGAAGTTGGTATTTCATTCTGATGATCGCTAATATCCTACAATACAAAATCGCGAGTGGGCTGTCCATCAATCCCACATGTGAAAACACTAAGGAAAATACATGATAAAGTGGTTTACAAGTCTCTCTAGACATCTTCTCTCCCTCATTTTTTTTTTTTTTTTTCATTTTTCATTTTTCTTTACTCAGCAAGGTGGCTTCTCACCTCCTTGCCGGCCGGCTTCGCCCAGTGCGTCTTGACTCCTCCCCAGCTCTCCTCGCTGTAACCCTCCTGGACCTTCTTGCAGGTGCGCAGCCCCCACTCAGTGACGCCAACCATGAGGCAGCTCTCGAACATGAAGGCGCAGCTGCCAGCACCGACCTTGACGGGGGCGAGCGAGGCGTTCCGGGCGCCCTCGTGGCTGTCGGCGTCTGGGCCGTGGCCGCTCATGACGTTGTGCAGACTGGCGCCGCCAGGCACGAAGCCGCCGGCACCGCCCTTCTTGGCGTCGTAGCCGCCGCAGATGAGGCCCATGAACTCACTCATGGTGTTGCGGTGGTACCAGGGCGGGCGGAAGGTGTCCTCGCCGACCAGCCAGCGCGGCGGGAAGATGACGAAGTCGGCGACGGCGGTGCCGGGCACGCCGGACGGGGCTGACAGCACGGTGAAGATGGAGGGGTCCGGGTGGTCGTATGAGATGGTACCGATGGTGTTGAAGCGGCCCAGGTCGTACTTGTAGGGGTAGTAGTTGCCCTGCCAGCCAACGACGTCGAAGGGAGTGTGAGCCTGTCGCGTGTGGAAGAGCGTGTTGTTGAGCTTGACTGTGATGTCAAACGAGTTGCTGCCCTCGGAGGCCGTGGCGCCGTAGTCCTCGCTGAAATGGGCCACAGGCGCCTGGAAGTCGCGGGCGTTGGCGAGACCGTTGGATCCAATGGGGCCCAGCTCGGGCAGGTTGAAGTGGCCCTGATACAGCTCGAGCGCGTAGCCCCTGGCCGGGCCAGACAGCTGGACCTGGTACTTGACGCCGCGTGGGATGACGCAGATCTCCATGGGCCGCACCAGCAGCCAGCCGAACTCAGTGCGGATGTTGAGATCGCCCTCCTGCGGCACGATCAGGAGGTCGCCGTCTGCCGAGTAAAAGGCCGACTTCTCGTCCATGCTCTTGCCGGCGGCGTAGACCAGCATGCCGATGCCCTGCTTCATCGTCGGGTCGCCGGCGCCAGCGACGAGCCTCATGCCGGAGACAAAGTCAAGGTCGCGCGCCTCATTGTGGTCGAAGGGATCCCAGCGCAGCTGGTTGGGGATGAAGCGCAGCTTGGAGGTGTCGGCGCCTTCCTGGGCGGCGCGGGACTCGGGAGACGGCTGGTAGGGCGGGTGAGCGCACGAAGGGAGGATGCGGTACAGCCAGGTCTGCTTGTTCTCGTGGCGAGGGGCTGTGAAGGCGGTTCCTGAGAGCTTCTCGGCGTAGAGGCCGTAGGGTGGCTTTTGAGGGGAGTTGTGGCCGATGGGGAGGGCGCCTTGGATGGCTTCGGATCTGTAGTGTGGTGAGGTTAGTATTAGAGATGCAATGGATAGATATATGGAGGTGTAAGTTGATTGTGCGATGTTGATGTGAGTTGCAGTAGCTCAGGGTGCTCAAACACGGTAGAGATCACTCACTCTAGGTGGTTGTTGAAGCCATTTTGGTATTTGTAGAGCTCCTTCGTAGCAAACTCTGTGACGGGCATGTTGACGACCTTTCACTATCTACAGTTTGTGAAGCGATGTAAAGCGAAGCTGTTGGATTCAATCAATTCGTCAATTTGAGTAGCTCTAAAAGTAAGTACAAGGAGCAGGACTGGTGGTGTGAAGAAGTGAAGCTTCATATATATAACGCGACACACGGCCAGAAAAAAAAAAAAGAAACACCACTTGAGCAACGCAGGGCACCGCCTTTCCGCCATAGAAGCAACTTAATTTGCATCTGATGACGCGAACCGAATTGTCTTTGCGTCCGCAAGCTGTAAGTTTGGGGCTGTTTCCGATTCCGCCCCCGAATCCGACGGTTTCTGTCGGATCTTGGAGAAGATAGTGACAAAATAATGCGGACAGTTGCTAGAGGAAATCGGCTGTATCTAGCACGGACTTTTATTGATCCTTATGTTCCGTTCAATGGCGGCCTTACCCCGCCCCCCTCTTCTCTCAGACCCCACTATGAGCTCCTTGTCCGGAACGGTTCCGCCGCTTGAGGACCCCGTATTTACTTGCTGAAAGCCGAGAGCAGCCCCGGTTTTAGGCTGGATTCGGTTGCGCCTGGGAGCTTGATGCTTACAGTGGATAATACCCGTTGACAGGTGTTGGAGCTTTGTAATATTGATTCGAGGTTGTTTGAATTGAAGATTACATCCTGAGTTTCAAAGAATAACCACGGTACATGTGAGCCTTGCCCGGAATCTTCAATTGATCCATCAATTCCGTGTTTTTAAGAGACCAAGCCAATGTATTTGTTAAGCTGCACCCATTTCAATCCAGTTGCATTTCTGCTCCCTTCATTGCATATCCTTGGTTGTGACGGGCCCTGTCACTTTGCTTAGTGGAGCGAGGATTGAACATGTCTACATTCATAACGGCGTTTATTATGCCATCATTCACGTTTAGGAGGACATGCGATTTGCTAAATGGTTGGTGTTTGAGACAGTCGTGATGCCTTGGTGCTTTTTTAGCCATTCTTTTCTTTCATGTTTCGAGAAGCAAATTTCCTGTAAAAATGCACTAGCTTCATGCTTCACTGCAAATTGCATATGATAACAAAACATACCAATGGTACCAGCCATTTAAGAATTACATCGTAGAATTACTTATGAATTCTGTTCAGCAGCCAATTTACTCATCAGCATAGTATAAAGTCAAGGATAGAAGCGTCTGCCGAAGCCTTGTTGGAAGCCATATATTCCGATGACCCCTCCCACGACACATTTCTGCCTCTCACTTTATGATGCTGATGAGTAAAACTGGCTGCTGAACTGGCAGATGAGCATATTTTGCTGAAGAAGACGGGTGAAAGTAGAGGTAATTCAGCGCGCACTTATATAAATGACTAGGTCGGGGAGGTTGACGCCCTTGAAGTCGCAACTGTTGTGAGTGCATGCATCAAGGCATAGGCGATGTGGTATTGAGGAATTGCGTCAGGCAATACGTACATACTGTGAAGTGACATGGCGCTTCCCAAGAGGTCGCCAGAAATCTAGATGTTTCGTTGCGTCGTATTTGCTACGCCGCATGCATCGAGGTGCGCATTGCATGAGATTAGCAGCCAATAACACGGATTGACTGTATCTCCAATGCTAATCCCCATCTCTAACTGTCCCTTCGATTGGTACACCAGAACTCGCTCCTTATCCGACGAAACATGATCGCAGCACGATGCATAAAACTTATTTAATTAAAAATGGAACTTTTGCAATTTGTAGTCTTGCATTTTAGCCAACCGAATCGGCAATGTTTCGAGGCGTTGCCGCCGCGTATCAGATAGAGTTGCGTACTGTTGCGTGCTCTTTTCACTTGGCAATGCAACCTTGGCGGCGGCATCCATCTCGGAGAAATGAGTGAAACATCGAACCTTGTACAATTCATCATAAGGTAAGCGATCTAAGTGAAGCGAATAGATGCATTTCAGTGTCTAGGAGCATAAGTGAAGCATATTCGTGTGATCAATTGTTTAGGTGCGACACAAAGGAAGCACATCTGTGCGACTCATTGTCTAGAGGCAGCGCGAATGAAGCAATTTTATACAATTCATTGCAGACATTGCAGACGTTGCAACATGTTTTCTTTTTCAGAGCCATTTTCCTTTCCATATAACGAAGAGATGGTGTCTGGCGCTTGAGAAATGTGCTCAATGGTCGTTTCACCCCGCAATTGGTGTTGAATTCACCCTGCTGTTCCCTGCATTTCATATGTCCATTTGCATAATCCCCGCCCTGATCCAACATTCAACCATTATTCGTACAGCCTGCCGTTCCTCCCAGTTTCCATTTGACCATTGTCGACTTTCCATCCACCCAGTCTGTAAGAACCATTAGATGTTGTGCAGGCATCTCTGGTTCTGAGGCCGCCTAACCTACACTGCTCGGAATATTCACTCTCCTTGTTCTACAACCGATATTAGATGATGGAAATTATACAAGACATCACATAAAACAGGCAAAAGGTGGCTTACCGCATCATATACTCGTAACAATAATGGATGCGTGCCTTCCTCTTTCCATTCCATCTCTCTTTCGTTCGTCACGACGAGTGACTGAGTGTCACCAAGCTTAGACAAACCCTCTATTCGCACAGTAGAACTTCGAAGTACCTTTTCGAGATTTTAATCCGTGGCCAGGTTCATCATGTCGAAATCTTGTGGCGATTGGTGCTTCAAGCAGCTACACGGATGTATATGTACTATGGTTGCTTCGTTTCACTAAAGCGACTGGTGTACCTAGTCAATACCCAACACAGAGAGAACATGTCTCAACTGTGGTCAATTTCCTACAGGGGAGAAAGGAAAAGGGGGTAATCATTGAAACAGCCAAAAGAAGGAGAAAAAGAAGGGGGAAAAAAAGAAGGAGAGAAAAAAAAAGAAAGAAAAAGAAAGAAAAAAGAAGAAATCTTTGAAAATGTAAATATTAAAATCGTTTCGATGCGTGGAACACGAACTGTTTCGAGGATCAGGGTAGTTGGAGAAGGTCACATGTGTAGATGTGCATGTGTGCGGAAGCGGGGTTTCATGAGGAGGAGGCGGCAATTCATGCTTCGAGGGCAATGGTGATGGCATTGATCGCGATGAGGAGTGCATTTCGACCTTGTTCATTGCGAGTTTGGAACTTTCCCAAATTTCCGTAAATTCGATGGGGAATCCGGAACGAGTCTCGCGATTCGTGGGTGTCATCTACAGGCCATGATAAATATGGTCAGCGGCATTGTAATGCGTAAGACTATAAGCACCAGCTCTTGAGGGCATCATACAAATTCGATAGAGTAAGGGAAAAAGAAGAAAAGAAGAGAAAGGGAAGTGTCAATCGATCCATCACTTCGTCTACTGTGTCATTCTTCCTTCAAAGGCCTATCCGTATTAATTCGACAAAAGTCCGGTAGGTGACGCATCGGTAATGCTTGAGGCCGTAACGAAAAGTGTCGCTCCTGTTTCTCGGATTGTTAAATTCGACATTTACCAGAATGTATTTTCCGTCAAATTCGTCCAGGCATTCATCGGAAGTCACATTGGCGGTTTATCCAGCTGCATTCAACTCGTGTCATTGGGGCAAATGGTAGTCATGTCTCGTTGGTCAAACTTTCACTCAGAATTGCTGATGGCAGGTGAGGTAAATCGTGCAAGGGGCCATAATCGCATTTCCTGCATCCTCGAAACAGTCATATGAGCAAGTTTTGGCCCATGTCGTAGGACTGCTGTGGACCGTCTAGGACATCGGCGACCTCCACCGGTGGCAACGAATCACTGGGTTACAGGGTAACTGGCACTCAATGACCCTCAGTCGGGCGGCATATAGGAATCGGGACGAGCTTCGTCGGAGAGTTTAGGGACGGCATCTTCATTGATTGTCACGAGTTGGTTTCGAAATTAGGGAAGGGGTGGTCATGGCGGCAACGTTGAACGGCTCGGGAGTTTGGTCAACTTGGAATATTAGTATGAGTACATATATCAGGGAAGCATGCGCGCCGGGGAAACAGTAAAAGCAAAAAGCAAAAAAGCAAAAAGCATTCAGGGTTTCCGTTTCGACGGTTTCGTCTATCTAATGGAATGATGCTATGTGGATGATTTATGCGTTCGGTTTATGAAGCTGGGCGCTTTGCATGGGATTTGCGAGCATCGGATTGATTCGGGCAATGGGGTCGTTTGAGGTGGGTTCTCATTTTCCGTTCAAGTCAAAATCACCAATGTCAGACGCAAGGGATGCCGTGATGGGCGAGTTATATCATCTCTCGTTTCTGGTCAATGAGGGGGTGAATTGTCCTCGGGATGGCATCCTGTGATCAATTGATTCTCGGGCGGGATCGCATAGTGTGGGCTGTTGGTGCGGACGTTCGACGGCAAACACGCGATGCATCGTGCTATAAGGCCCACAGCGGGGCTCGGTGTGCAGGCCGAAGGTCCCGCAATAGAACCACTGTCTCTCCTTGGAAAGAGTGGAAAGAGGGATGAATGCTGAGCGGATGATTTGGACGCGGTTCACAGGCCATGCAAGGTGGAAAAGAGTGGGAGGTGCACGGCGCTGTTTCCGGGGGGAGGCAGGCCATTTTGGATGAATGTCCTGCGTGTCTCCTTCAGCCGCTGCGGAGTAAATGCTTGCGTCCAAGTTCCCTACATGCTGTACTGTGCGAAAGTGTCCCCTGACCTCGACACGGCCAATCATCACCTCATCCGCCATCTAAACCTAGACAGGCAGTAAAATGGCGCTGCAACACAGTCCGGATGCGATTCAGTCGGGCGAGTCGCCAGACGTTATTGGACGGGTGATACGGGATGGAGGGAGTACGTCACTTTTTCGAGACAATGGCACAATGGTCGGGTCAAGTACCGGATACCTTGCGTAGAGTGCTGTGGGCGCCGTGGAGCCAAGTACCCGCTCCACTCGGAGAGATCGGCCGGTGAGGGGCAGGGGGGGCGATTTAGTCACATTGGATGGCTGATTGAGTTCAATTCGCGATGCCACGGCACTTTCTCTTGAGCAAACCCCGAGAGAAAACCAGGGGAAAATCGCCGTGCAACCAGATGAAAAGCAGCCCACGGCACTTTTCAATCACTTCCCCTGGCGCAGGCTCTTTTTTTTCTTCAACCGGTACTCGTTTGCGCAGTGGGGCTGCTTCCCCAGATTCTTTCCCCGGATTTCGGTGGATATTAGTGCATCAGCGCCTGCTAAACCTAATCGGGTACCACCAGGCGTCAGGTCTAGCCATCGCCAGTGGTATCATTGTCACGCGATCCAATGCTCATTCCCAGTCCGGGAGAGGGAAGTCGTTACCCCGCCCGGGCTGCGTAAGGGGGCAGGCAAAGGCAACGGGATGCTCCTTCTCAGTCGCCGAAGCGAGTACCACCGTGCCTGTCTGCACTGCGTTTATCAAGCCACTGTTTCCCCTCTCTCCAACCTTCTCCTCTTCTCTTCTCTTCTCATCACATTCCATCACAGTCTTCTCCATCTACTGTCTTTGCTTCACCAACAGGTAAATGCCCCTGATAGTTGCTTGCTTGAAGTTGTCTGCATCTCCATCTCACACTGCCAATCCAGCTCTCGGATCCGTTCTGATCCAACCAACCAACCGTCACCATGTCTGAACCTCTCACCAAGGTTGATTCCGCCGTTCAAGGCCTGTCATCATCACCGCCCAAAGAGAAGGGCCATAGGAGAACAAGCTCTAGCGCGGCTGGTGTCATGACCATTGCGGAAATCAGTAAGTTGCTGCTTCGTAACCTTCATGGCTGATGGTGTATGTACTGACACTGCACACCAGATGAAAGCCATGCTCCTCTAGAACTGGCAATCGAGACACAGCAAACAGCGTGGTACGTCTTTCATTTGCCTGGACAGTCAATATGTTGCTACTGCGACCTACCATTCCACATGACTAACACTTCTCCCTAACACAGGAAAATAAATCAGCGGCCCAAGGATCTCGACAATGACCAGCTGCTCCAGCTTCCCCTCACAAAGCCTCCCATCAAGAGCATAACATTAAAGTTCCCCCATGGCAAAGA
This sequence comes from Trichoderma virens Gv29-8, assembly GCF_000170995.1. Classification (NCBI taxonomy): domain Eukaryota; kingdom Fungi; phylum Ascomycota; class Sordariomycetes; order Hypocreales; family Hypocreaceae; genus Trichoderma; species Trichoderma virens. Next base: position 1,334,052 of record NW_014013744.1, read on the forward strand.
GGTCGTGGCTCGTAACATGAAGGGCCTGACAATAGGTGACGCACTGTCGGCCATCCACAAGGCAAACAAGAACCGAGTAAGTGTTGATTATGCAGCTAACCCTCCTTCACAAAGGACTTTTTGACTAATATTACTCGCAGGCTGATGATGAACTTGACAACCCATACCTCAAGGGCTTCGCATGGGATGCGGGTGAGAGCTACTTTGAAGTACATCTCCAGAGCCAGCCGGCGACAGGCTCGTCAAGCGGCGGCGGCGGTGGCAAGAAGAAGAAGAAGAGCAAGGAGACTGACGAGTAAATTCCCATCCACCCATCCTTAATGTCTGTTCAATAGTTCCTTCAATTGTTTTTTGTTTGGCTTCGCCCGGTTCTGTGCGAGTCGGCGCCCGGGATATTGCAACTAGATGTTGTTGGTCGGGATATGATGACGCGATTGCTGGATGCATCGCTTATGTACTCAATTTACTTTCACGGAAAGGAGTGTTTTGCACTCTTAATGTATAACTTGAAATTCTACTTTTCACACGATCTACTTTCTCCAACCGAAAACTTGTGCCTCGTATGTCTTGTTCCTGAGTGATTATGATCTGCCGAGGCGGATAAATATGAGCTCTTGTCAGCTTCCCCTCTTTCTCACGCCGATTGATGCGGGGTTAAAGGTGATCTACGGGGTTTCTACATGTATACAGTGGTTGCACGGCAGCAGCCACATTGACGCCTTGCTGGTACATCTCCAGGGACGGTCCAATTGAGTCGAAGAATGGCGTCTGTTATGATGAATCTGGCGGCAAGCATCCTGAGCCCCTTTTTATCTGGAATGCGTGTGTTTTGCTACCACGAGCTACCACGTCCCCGGTTCTGGGAGCATCTCTTGTCGGCGATTTGAAATCCCGAAGAGAGTGAGGGGATTTGCGGAGTGTTGGTTCGGACTCGGTATATCTGGGCTGCATCAAGCTTGCAACCACCCCTTGGCTCATATGCGTTCCCAGGTATTATGAGTAACAGTGAGTAACAGTGAGTACTAGTTCGTACCTGGCACTAAAATAAGAGAGAGCAGAAGTTGTGAGATCCCATGTGGTTTATATGTCTTTTATCTGACGTTGATCATCCAGGCCGCGTCGTTGCGTGTCGCTCCATTGGGATGCCCCTCTGTGGGTTTACTCTGCATACTCGTATTATCCTCTCTGTCGAAAGTATTGGTTATGACGACTATCCATAAAGAAAAAGGGGCAAAAAAAAAAAAAAAAGAGAACAACAAAGAAACAACAAAGAGATCCTCATTCGATGAGAGTAAGCTCCCTTACTTATAACTGCAGGGCCCCAAGCATGCTGGCTGACGGTAATTTGTCGAGTTGGTGTCTCAAGGTACTCGTACCCGACCAAATCTTTCACGTGGTACGTCACCCACCCGCCAAGCGCCGGGTCACTCACCCAGAACCCACATTCTTATCACTGAATCTTAATAATCTTAATAGTTGTGCTCATCTTGTGCTTCCAAGATTGGCGTATTGCTCCAGCTGCGCGCAATTACTGCCGCTTTCACTCGCGATGCTCTCGTATCAGTATTGCTCGCATTCGAATAAATTGCCTATTCCAGCGGCTGAGCGGGTCGCCTGTCCGGGACGCGCAGCTTCGGCGAAATTTGCAGCCCCAACGTCAACGCTCAGACAAGACGAAAATGCTTACGAAAAGCGCAAAGAGTAAGAAAGGCAACTGATTCAGCGTGTCTCGGCGCATTGTTGTTCCTGGGGCAAGAAAAAAGGAGACGTCGATAAAAAAAGGCAACGTGTGGCGAGCTGGAGACGCATTTTCCTTAGCTCGGAAGCGGGACGCGCAATGCTTTCGACGGCTTGCAACGTCAGCAACGCAAAGCTCGACTTTGCCTGCTCAGGTGCAGCACTGGATAAAATGGCGACTGGAAACTCATTGGGCGTGGCTTGCATGCGAGACGATACTGGATCGGCTTCTTCTGCTCGCATGGCAAGGATTGGTCAAGCTTAAACCTGCACTCTATCGATCCCTGGTGGACCTCTGGACCTCTGGTGATGCGTCTTATACACACCTACATATACACTTCCTCACATCACCACCGCACCCGTCGCCATTCTCCTCTTGTTGCACAGCCATGATCAGACATGCCACCTCCGCCTGGCTGTCCTGAAACCCTTAGGATACCAGAGACAGGCCTTGCTCCCCCTTCCTCGTATGCACCCGTCAAGCCGCCAACCCCCCCGTTTCCCACCTGCTTCTCGCAGCAGGCCAAGAACATCGAGGTCCAGCTCCCACCCCTGGTTGCAGGGGCTCTAGTTGCCGCTTTTGCCAAGGCTCTGGCCGACGGCTTGAATAATGAGCTGCTAGCCCACTACTATTTCCCAGATCGGAGAGTTCGGGTCAACCTTGATCGAGTGCTGGACCGGCTCATATCGGTATTCGTCAGGCAGTTGTGGGACGAGCTTTTCCGATTCTACAGCAACTCCGACCACGGCTCCGGCACTCAGATTTCTCGTCAAGTTACTCTGCTGTTCGAAGGCCCAGTCCGTCAACTCGTGCTTATCCTAAACAGTCCCGAGACGGCCAAATGCATCCTCGATAAGCTTGGCCCGGGATTATCGAGAAGGTCCCTGACATGGTCGACCAACACCAAGGGCATCGACTTCCCTCTGGCTCTGCAGCTGTTGTGCGGCTTCTGGCACCGCGAGTTCCCCGATCAGTCGCCGGGAGGATCCCCGGATCAAATCGCCCGCGCCCTCCATACGCTTATAACAACCGGGGATGCAGCCAGAGGGCTCATCGATGAGATGAAAAGGCTGCTGCTGTCTCCACATTATGTCCAGATCCACTTTGCCGAGTCGGCCATCTGGGATATTGTGTTGAGAAGGCCCGGCCCTCCTCCGCCTGACGGCTTTCACATTGTCCAGTTCAAGTTCGAGTGTCAGTTGTTCAATCCGTTAGGTGGCTTTGGCGATCTTTCAAATATCCGTCTCGCATCTCTACCTGTGGTGACAGGTACGGCCACTGAGCATGCCTGCACAACCGTGTCCGAGTACATTGACAAGCAGTGGCCGAAATGCGGATCCGTCGTGTTGAGCTGTGTGGAGGAAGCACTCACGAGCGCAGCGTCTTCGCTCCTCCAAGGAGATGCATTCTCAGGCATGTCTCTCTGGGACGGCAGCGATGGCAAGGGCGTGCTCTGCCCTGGCCTGAGATTTGTTCACATAGAGACGGAGGGCTCATGGATCAGGATGAGCCTGAGTGCCAAGATTCATACCCTCACCGAAGTTTTTCAACAAATGTCTTGGTTTTGTGCCGCTTTGAGTTCTTCACCCTTTCCTGGATTGGTGGCGGAGAGCATGACGGAGGTGTCGAATTGGGTCTACTTGGATGGAAATGTCTACGTCGACTGTAGTCTGAATCATAGTCCCATTCCCGGGGGCGATGCCTTACCGTGGTTGCAGCACCTGCCGCGTACTGCGATTGCGAGCGGCTTCCCATTGCATCGAGAATCGGTAGAGGCGTAGTTGGGAATTGCATAGCGTTATGGTGCGCATCATGTTGGGAAGCATTGTATATAACGGGAGAAAAAAAGTGGTGTAAACATCTTTAGATATTAGTTTACAATGATACCCCCCTGCATTTTTTTTATTATATATAATCTTAAGGCTCATACATCCCTCGTGCCCGCTGACCTGTGAGGAGCTCTGCCTCGCCGTCTTCTTTAACCAGGTAAATATCCTCATGCCTGACCCCAAACTTGCCCTCCAGATAGACGCCCGGCTCGTTCGTGAATGCCATTCCCGGCTGGAGCAGCGCGCCAGTATTCCACTTGTTCAGATACGGAGACTCGTGTGCCTTGATGCCAATGCCGTGGCCCAGACGATGCGTAAATCCGTATCCATACCCGGCAGCTTCAATCACAGAACGAGCGGCAATGTCGACGCTGGCGGCGGTGTTGTTGGGCTTCATGGCCTTGGCGGCAGCCGTCTGCGCGTCCAGGACGATGCTCCAGACGCTCTCCTTTTCGGTCCGCAGGGGGTCGGAGTGTGTTCTCCCTGGTGGTGCGTCAATCATGAAGCTGCGGCAAATGTCGGACGAGTAGCCGAGGTAGTGAGCGCCGACGTCGATGACGACCATCGTGTCGTACGTCAGCTTCTTGTCGCCCGTGACGAAGCCGCCGTGGGGCAGCGCGCCATGCTCCTCGAAGAGGACGATGTTGAAGAAGAGGCTGAAGCCGATGGATAGCATGGTCTGGTCTAGAATAGAAGTGACCTGGTTCTCCGTCAGGCCGGGGACGAGGCACGGCCGCATGGCCCGCACGGCGGCCACGGTGCCGGTGTTTACGGCCCGCAGGAGCTCGACTTCGGCGGGCGTCTTGAGCTGCCTGACGAGCTCTGCTTCGGGGCTCAGACCGACGGTGCGGAAGCCCGCGGCGTCGAGGCCGCGGACAATGTAGTCGCGCATTTCCTCGTCGGCCATGAGCGTGGGGGCCTGGTTACCGCTGAAGAGCTTCGACTGGAGCAGTGTTGTGTACGGGTTCCAGTGCTCTTCCCAGATGACAATGTCCAGCTCCGGGTCACGAGACGGGATGCCTAGCATGCGAACACGCCCCTCTTCAAAATGCGGCGACAAGAACACCGTCTTTGCAGATACGCTGCCGTCGGACGAAGTCTGCGGCATGATGAGCATGAGGAACGGCCGCTCCTCAGGCTCCCACGGTTCCCAATCCTGCTGCGAGATGTTACCGTAGTACTGGAACGTGTAGCCCGGCTCAAGGACGAAAGCATCGACCTTGTTGGCGGCGAGGGCCTGAGCGAGACGGTCTCTGCGGAGGAGGAACTCGGCGGCCTGGATGGGCTGTGCGGGATCCAGGAATGAGAGGTCTGATTTGAAGTTGTTGATTGAGCATTGCTGGACTTTGGCGACGTTTGGGCGGTGGTGGGAAGTGCACAGAGAGAAGGGGCTGTTGTGGGCGTTTTTGAAGATGAGGAGGGCTGTGAGGGAAAGGATTGTGAAGATGGAGATGCGGAACCTTTTGGAGGCTGTAGGTCGGCGTTGTGATGCTGCTGTTTGTGACAACTCTGGTACTGGTGAAGATGTCGTTGGAAGGGACACACCCTTTTCATCTTTGATGATACGGTAATCCATCATGTCTCATCAAAGTCCTCCCAGCAGGCATAGAGAGCCAATCGCAAGCCTCAATTCTGTTGATAAAGAGTCAAAGTTCCAACCATAACATGGGGTTCGTGCAGCCAGCTCTTGGTTTGTAGTTCACGATTACCCAAGCATGCATGCAGCACAGTTGTAAATCATGTCTCGGCTGCGACACCGGAGATTTCCAACCAAAGGTATCGTTTCCGAACGAACTAAAGACGATGAACTCCAAATGAAGGCATGATCGTCTCGGGGAACTTGTATCGGTTTGTTTGTCGGCTAATAGGCTGAAAGGTGCGTCTTACAAGAAGAATCAGATCAAAGGTGTGACGTATCCCCTGTATGGTATTCTGTAATATTCCTTGCAGTGAATTGATAGGCTGCGCTGAGTTTAACGCTGCTTAATGTGGACTCTTGCGTGGGGAACTTTAGTGCTTGTTCGTATCATACGCGGGAATAGCTGCAATTTCTACGGAGTATGCTTGATGTAGCATCGTTTTGTGTTTATCTTCTCCCCCACTTTGGCTGTCAGTAAAGCTTTAGTTAGTTGCAAGCCACGGATCGGCCAACTGGATTGGGAAAGCATTCATAACATTGGATTGGCGCTTCAATACACTCCACAAACCACAAACAGAAGTTGGCGCTCATTGCTAGGCGGCATGAAGAACGAGAGGCTTCGGGATGGCTTGGTAGAGTGGAGAAGAGGACATGGCTCTTGAAGAGACGACATGATATGAAATCTTCATGTAAGAGCAGAACCGTCAGAAACGGACGGGTCGTCTTGGCCACGCTAGTACTTCTAGCTATCATCACTAGGCACGGAGAAGTCAGTTGGAGATCGTTATCTGACAGGCAAACAATCATGCCTTATGCCGATCTCTTCTTTGATTAACCGGATAGTGTCTGAAGCAAGTGGCCTGTATGTGCCGCAAGTCAATGTCTGCTAAGAAGAATGCAAAAGGAGGAGAGAGGTGCGCATGTAACCCTACATGCAGCCTCCTCCTCCAACAACCCCTCTTCTTGTAAGTTGTGCTCGCGTGCACATACACCATCACGAACCTACGTGAAGGAGAGAGTCTAGTGTGCCAATAGTAGCAATTGCCATCATGTCTGTTGGACCAGGGGAGAGTGAGGCTCCCAAACCAGAAATCATATCCTCTGACACCAAGATTAAGACTGTTGGCGGGCCAGTGGCCGCCGAGATAACCAAAGATGAAGTATTGTCTGAGAAAAGCAAAGAAAACATCGATGTTGAAGCGGGGAGTATAGCCGAGTCTGTCAAGGGATACTACAGCAAGCTCTCAGTTTGGTTGATGGTTCTGTTCTCTGGTCTCGCCATTGGATCAGACGGCTAGTAAGGCATTCTTCTTCTTGTTCTCTTGGTGTCTCATGAAGCACTCCGTCTCATCTCATCATAGCAATGCCGCCGTAATAGGCAATGTCGAACTTCTTCTCGGCGTCATCTACCCAGATGATCTCACCAACTCCATCTACTCGCGCCTCAGCAATGCCTTCCTCATCGGTATGATCATCGGCATGCTCTTCTTTGGCGTCATCGTCGACCAACTGGGCCGCAAGACGGGCGCCGTGGCCACAACCATCCTCCTTGTCCTTGGAATCGCCATGTCCGCTGCTGCCAACGGCTCCTCTCCCAAAGGTCTGTTCTGGATGCTCATCGTTGCTCGAGGCGTTGCCGGCGTTGGGGCCGGAGGCGAGTATCCCGTGTCCGGCGCCGGCGCCGTCGAAGCTACCGACGAGAGCGGCCAGTACCGCAAGCACCGCGGCTTCATGTTTGCCATGCTGGCTGATCTTTCTTCTGACCTTGGGTATGTTTGGGGCGGGCTGGTGCCTCTCCTTTTGCTGCTCTGCGTTGGCCAGAGAGAGGACAAGTACTACATTGTCTGGCGAACGTCGTTTGCCCTGGGTGCGATCCCTCCACTTGGCATCTTTTGGTTCCGTATGCGCATGGCTGTTGCTACAGCTTACCGGAAGTCTGCCATGAGAAAGCAGAGGGTGCCGTACTGGCTGGCCCTGAAGCGATACTACCGGCCTCTGATAGGGGCCGCAGCCAGTTGGTTCTTGTACAATTGGATTTCTATTCCCTTCGGAATCTTTAGCTCAACCATCATCAGTCGTGCCAACGTTGGGCAGAGTCTTGTAAAGTCTCTGGGATGGGGTGTCCTTATCAACTGTTTCTACATCCCGGGCCCCTTTTTGGGGGGCTATCTGTCCGACAGGATCGGGAGACGGCAGACAATGGCCCTCGGGTTTGCCCTGCAGGCGATACTTGGGTTTATCCTGGGCGGTGCAATTGGCCCTATCCAGACAGTCTTCCCACTGTTTGTCGTGCTCTATGGCATTTTCTTGACGCTCGGCGAGGTGGGACCTGGAAGGTATGTGTTAGACCTGATCTCCCCCTCTTCTCAAAGATGGCTAACAGTCCCGAACCTTGCAGCACCGTCGTCCTGACTGCCTCGGAATGCTTCCCCACGTCCATCCGGGGCCAGATGATGGGCTTCATCAGCGCCTGGTCAAAAGCCGGTGCTGCGATTGGGACACAAGTATTCACGGCTATCCTCAACAAGTACGCCAGCAATCCAGACAAGGGGAACCAAGTGGCTTTCCTCATTGGATCCGCGTTTGCCGTGCTAGGCGCCCTCGTGGCCTTTTTCGTCATCCCTGACGTGTCGCGCCGGCTGGACGACGATGACGCGGCTTGGAAGGTGTATTTGGCAGACCATGGATGGGAGGCGACGTGGGGAGACGGAGAGACTAAGGATCCTGTGGGTGTCATTTTGGATCGTCAGGCAGATTGAGAGTGTTTGCCTGAGGCTGGGTTTGCAACTTGGGGGCTGGATTTGGTATCCGACAGTCTTCTGTAAAACAAATATTCCAAAGTTTCGACCTGAATGAGTAGATAATCGTCTGCCGTTGTAGAAATAAACACAGGAGAAAATAAAGTATAATCAAAAATATCAGCTGCTCTTGTTTAAGTGAATGTAGATTGCCTGTCTGTTGTGTGACGTTTGGGGAGGGTATATGCATCTATAGCAATAAGGCACTTCTCGAAAGGTAGGTAAGCTGCTGATGTTCACAATAAATATGTGGTCAAATACATTTACTTTATTTTATACATAACTTAACCGGAAACAAGTGCTTGAGGAAATGAGGATTCTACGCACAAGGCCAAGTTAAGCAATGCCCAAAGATAAGCTCTACAGAATCCATAAAGCACAAAGCAATACTGATAGAGGATTTAAATTCTACATGCTTCAATTCTACGTGATTTATGTATATATCCATAAAGCAAACGCGCGACTCCATTCACCTGCTCAAAACTTGTGTTCACCCTCTGCTCACTTTTGATTCCCCCACAGTCAACAGGAAGTGGGCACGATTACAAACGGAGAGATAAAAATCCAGAGACAAAACCTAAAATCTTAATCTATTTTTCTCTTCTCATCTTCTTGGGAACTTTCGGATTTCTACATCTGTCTCAACTTTGCTTTGCTCGCTCAACATCTTCCAAATCGTCCCTCAAGAACAGACCTCCTTCGTGACAACATTCTACGCAGTTGCTCAACTTGCCAGCATGAATAATGCCTCCGGCTATTACTACACGAAGTATTGCTAAGAAAAAAGAACGCCCTTCTTTACGATACTCCGAGTCCAGCGATGAAGGCTCTAATATTCAGCCCCCTTGCACGAAGAATATGCTGGTGAAGACTCAATCTCTAGACATAAAGATGCTATCTTCAATAGAATCAGATGGGGAAAACGACGACCAAACGTCTGTAAATTATCAGGAGAATCTGGAGAGAACAGCTCTTGGCAATAGTGTTGAGAGAAGGGACAGTGCCGCAATGTCCAAGGACGTTTCCTCAGCAGAGGATGAAACCAGCAATCCATTCTCCAACAAATACCCTCTATCTCAACAAGTGTTTGAGCTGGAAAAGAGAGCACAAGAATTACAAGATAACTGCGAGTTCTGGAAGAAAAAGAGCCTTGAGCTTACCTTGAGCTTGGAGGGCTTGACGAAACTGGTAAAAATAGAGAGATCTGATCACGAAGCAAATCGGAAAAGCCTCGAGGCCGCCAACGATGCCCTGACCAAACAACTCGAGCAAGAAAAAAACAAATTCAAAGAGCTGCAGGCCAAGAACGAAAGCCTGTCCGGGGAGAAAGCCATGCTCGCCAAGATGCTCGAGGAAAAGACGTACGAATCATGGATATTCCGCTGCGCCGTCGCCGTCGTCTACAAGGCCACGCCATCTGCTAGAGAGCGCGTCTCAATGCGACAGCTCATCCGCGACGTTTTTGCTCGCCTCCATGAAAATTACCAACGAGGTCGTGAGGCCCAGGAGGACGCTGGCGCTCAGGATCAGAACAACAAGAACAACGGCAATCAGGTTTCTGAGCAAGCTGCCGAATCGCTTCCTCAGCAAGAAGAAAGTCTACTTACCGCTGGCGCTGGAAAAGTAGATTCGGATTCGGAAGATATGCCCCTCAGAGACAGAAAATCACTGCAGAAGAGCCAGAAAAGACCGCGAATGACGAAGGGAAAGGGTGACCGACCTTCAGACGATGACTCGGACGAGGACCAAGCTCTTTTTCATGTTCTAAAGAAGAAGGCTAAGAAGCTCAAGATCATGCCGTCTCGTAAGGAATCGGCATCCTCTGGCTAAGACGCCCTATTCATCCTACCATATAGTTACCAAACCTTGGTTACATTTTGTCCCAGATGGCTGTATCTTGGATGGTAGTGGAGAATGGCTGAGTTTCTTGTTTCTTGTTTAAATGATATAGAGCGAGAACTGTGTAATACTATAACTATTGGTTCATAAATCATTATTTCTTGATGCTGAAGCTGAGATATAACTCTGCATCGAACTACTTTAGTTTGTCTGTGCTGTAAAAGAAAGGGCACAAGGAGAGTAAGCTAATTTGCCAAGGCCATCGGTCTTTTTGCCGCATCCAGTGTTAGAGGAAAAGAATATTGAGTAGAGAAACAGAAAAAGGAAAAAGAAAGAAAAGAAAAGCCAACCAATTTTGAGACTCAACGCAAGAGGCTCGCCAATAAGCTCCGAAACGCCAATAGTATCTTCCACTCAGTACCAATAGAGCCCAAGTCTTCCATAGTATGCCCACCCGTCTCGCAAATATAATCTAGTCGTTTATAATCGATGATTACCCCTGGTTGTCGTTCCCTGGCCGTCCACTTGCGGCGCTCTCGCCTACTTTTACCTCCTCATCAGGAACACCAATGCTTACTCCGCCGGCTAAGCTTGTGGTGCTTTGCCTGGCCCGCTCGCGATCTCGGCCATGACCATAGATGCTCTCTCGAGGGCCTGCGATACTAACGCCACCACCCGGCGCAACACTTGCACTTGCTGTGGTGCTCGCGCTGTCGCTCCTGTTCCTGCTGGCATCACTCGACCGTCTCTCTCGGACGAGCCTCTCCAGCTCTCGGATACGCCTCTTGAGGGCCTCGTTTTCCTTCTTTGCATTGTCCAATTCTTGCCGATAAAAGGCCGTTTCCTCGTACCGCAGCGTTGCGGGCATCAGTCCAGGGCTCATCTGGTCACCCAGAACGGAGCTACCAGGAGTAGCTACCACAGAGCTCATCATGACGGAGTTAGCAGCGGCAGGGTTCCTCTGCTGATGGAAATAGGTCGAGGGGTCTATAGAGCTAGTTGGCGCGGGCGATCCCGTCTGACTTCTGCGAGATGCACTGCTATTCTGCCGTGACAGCGATGCGGGATGGGATGTTCGAGCTCGAGCTTCGTACGACGAGGCAAAGTTGGGGAAAGTCTGGGACGTAGAAGACGAGGTTCTGTGGTGGCGGCGAGAAGTAGGAATCGAGAATCCGGAGCCAGACAAGAGCGACGACTCGACTATGGGGTCGTGGGAAGAAGTAGCATTCGACGTCGACGAGGCGTTTGAAACGACCGACGCATTGTGGGCGGCCCGAAGCATCGAGAGCTCGCGGGTCAGACGATTTACCTGTCGATGGTCAGTCGATGGTCGCACCATGGCGATATCACTATCACGGGCTTCATACCACTGCCTCCTGCTCCTTTTCCAGCTGCATATGAAGCTCAGAAGCCGTCAGCGGCCTCGGGTGGCGCAGAGGGCCCGGGCCTGGCCCGACTGCAGCATCGGATGAGCCCATGGGCGACTGAGGTGAGGGAAACCCGGGAGACGGGAGAGCCTGCGAGGGAACGTGCTGGTTGACGGCGGCCTGGTTGGAAGGCAGGATGTTGACGGACGCAGATGGCGGCGACGATGCGGACTGCAGGTTGGCCGACTGACGACGAGAAGGTGTGCCGCTGGCCAGGACGTGAGGAGAGGGAGGCACCGAGTTCAAATCTGGCATCTTTGCTTTTGTACGGAGCGCACCCTTTTTCTCTCTCTTGTTCCCTGATCCCTTCCTGTGCCGTTGCTCTTGGCTGGAGCGCTGTTGGATGCGATTTAATCTCGTTCAACGTCCTTGCGGATGGCGGTGGCTGTCCGGATCGGCAGGGCTTCTGTCGCGCAGAGACAAGCCGGCAAACGAAATTGAAGATGCGGTGTGTCGTTGAAGCGTCGAGACCGGGTTGAGACAAGAGAGACGTGCTCTCCGAGGTCACCAGATTTGTCGATACGGCCAAGGCACCCCCTTCGGTGGGAGGAGCGGCACGACTAGGTGCGGGGTGAGTGGAAATGTGGTGGCCGCGGGCACTAAAACGTTACCCGAGCAGCCCACTGGAGGCAGTGCTTTAGGGGGTTACAAGTAAGTTTGTTTGCATTGCACCGGACATGCGCCGCCATAAGTTCGTACGAGTACAGGCAGGTACTGGAGCTTGCATCCATTCATTGTGTGCATGCATTAAGCTTGATGCGGCTTGATGCGGTCTACTAATACTTACATACTTTGATGCATGTGTGAATGAAGCTGCGCAACCAAGGACGGTCGTACCTAGACGGGTAGAAAGTCTCAGTTCTAATGCTGATACGTGGCTCATCTGCTACTGCCAAGTACCTTTGTAGGTACCTAGTATGCACCTTGGGTAGTATCAATGACATCCATAGAATGACTTGGACCGTTTGTGTAACCTGTCCTTGCCGTATTAGCTCTTTCATGCGTTCACCACGCCAGATCGCAGCTCTCAACATGTCCTCCATCTATGCGATATTCCTTCTCAGGCTTATCGCAACCTCACATCTTATGCAGCATTAAACCACAAGAGTCGCACCTGTGGGGTTTGTAAACCAGGGGCTCGCGCTCGTTCGAGAAATTATCTAATAATATCAACTCCTTGCCTCAAGTACTGAGACATGCATCGCCTTGCACCTGTATTGTTCCACGACGTCTTGTTCTCTCGATTAATAATAATTAAAGGGCAAAGATCCACAGGCAGTGGCTGGTACGAGGCAAACTCCATTTTATCAAACAGGCAATAGATGCGTGCCGAAGAAGCATCCGCCAAAAAGATTGTCATGGTCATGATACGGAGTTTATCCTCCGTATAAGTTGTGCACGCAATCCAACCAAACTTGGATCATCGAAATGACTACAACATTCGGTCTAGAATACCTAAGCAACAAAAAGGCTCCAATCAAATGAAAAGTTAATAAAGCTCCATATTTGATTTACACATATCGAGTTTGCGAGTATTCTCTTATCCATCTCATCGCTTTGTGGCATCAACATGATGCAATCACCCACCAATGACGGCTCTGACGTCAACGCCATCTACCGCATCTTTGCGTAATAACATTTAAACAGCGGGAAAGAAAACAATCCAACTTCTACATTTTTATCAAGTACAACATTCTTCAAAAATAGCCCAAAAGCTTCTTCCTCACCAGTTTCATCAATCGCATCGCCAAATCATCATGCCTGAGGGACATCAATCTCCTCCTCCCGAGCGCCAAAGCGGCGCCCAGCTACAGGATCCGCCTGGATCTGGCAAGGGGACAGAACTCAGCCAGGCCAGCCAGAAAGACCCCAAGTCCCAGCTTGATGTAAGCAAGAAAAATTCAATTTATTTCCGTCGCGCATAAAGTATCTCTAACACAAAACTCGCGACAGTGTCTCACATCGAACCCCAAGGGGCCAATGGACGATGTGCTTAAACACAAGTTCTCTAGGGAACCTGGAAACTGTGAGAGCTTCTCCAGGGTGGACGCGTAACCAGCATCTCACAACTAATCATTGTCACAGACACTCCGTTGAATGCTTAGGGGAAAGATTGGTATTTTGTACAATAGTCATTCGTAGCATCAATCATTGCGTCGCTATACTATCCTTTGCCCGTGATTTGAAACCATAACACTCGCGTAAGAAATCATCTGAACTAATCATGAGAAGAAGACTAATATTCACAACTTGTAACATAACCCCGCGATTAATTTATTGACTCTTGTTCCTTTAACCGCTCTTGGCATCGGTAGGAGGGACTCCTGAAGCGGGAGCGGCTGTTCCAGGGACAGTGGTAGCATCGGCAGGCGCAGGAGCAGATGCAGGCTTCTCCTCCTTCTTCTCCTTGCCAAAGACCTTCTCAAAACCAGCCGCCTTGTACGCGCTGCCGCCGTGCTCCTCCGTCTTAAGATCAGCCAGTCGCCGGGCCTCGGTGTGGATATCCTGCACCTGTCTTGAGCCGTCGATGTAGAACTGCGCAATCTTCTTGCCAGTAGGTGTGTTGCTGGCCTTCTCAAAGTAGCTGCCCAGGCCGGTGAAGAAGTTGTTGGCGCGCTGGGAGATGCCGTAGCTCTGGTCGGCCGTCCTGGCGCGGTCGGTGGCCTGGTACTTCTTGTCCAGGTCCTGGAGAGTGCTGAGGAATCGCGACGAAACGCCGTGCTTGTGGTCCAGCTCAATGGCGCGCTGGATGGTTGCGTCACCGACAACGTAGCCGTGTGCGAGGTACTCGGCCAGGATGCGGGTGCGGGGCTTCATCTCCTGAGTAATCTCATCGTTGTTGTTGCCCTGTCGAGCAAAGTGCGAGCCATCGTCCTCAGAGTCGCCAGAGGCGCTGGTCACCTTGATGTGGTTGGGACCGAGCTGTGTGTTGTTGAGGAGAAGCGCCGTCTTCATGGCCGTCTCCTTCTCAAAGGTGACCTCTGCGCTCTTCGTCTCGCCCTCGGTGGTAACCTTAATGTCGGTAATTTTGCCGCTATGAAATCATTAGCCTAAGCTCCCAGAATCAGAGTTCAAAGCTGCAGGTGGACGAACCAGAAGCTAAAGAAGTCCTTAACTTCAGCATCGCCAGTTGCGGCGGCAATGTTCTCGACGTGGACGGTGGTAGTCATCTTTGCTAGTTGGTGAGAATAGGGGTTTGATGGTGATAGCTATGTCGCGGTGCTTCGAGGTTTCGAGGAGTAGGAATAGAATAGAATGCTTTCAAGGTGATGCAAGGGCAGAAACGTGGCGATTTATGGGATTCCTGTTTGGGCTACGTATCGTGGCTTTCAGGTTAGCTGGAGGGAACCAGCCGCGCAATTTAGTATCGCAACACCTCAAGAGAGCTTGATTGAGGGGTGTCGGCGGGGCAATTGTGCGACGTCATCATGAAGAAGGGGGTGAGGCTAGAGCCATATGTGGCGGTGCAGTTCGCAGTGCTTTGTGCTTTGGGGCCCCAATCAATATCCGCCGTGGCTCAGCATGGTGCGATGGATGACGTCTTCGAGTTTCGCTGAGCATGTGAAAATGAAGAGTTCTGGAATTTACTACAAGATACGGAGTACTATAGTTTGTATAGTGTAGTACGGATGCTAAGCCATAGCAGTGATGTCCCATAACAAACAGGTTGAGTTTCACGACAGCAACTTATTGGCACCCGTGATGCCATTTGACGGGACCTGATTCAAGGCACGGGTCCACAAGGCAAATCTCAGCACATGCAAGTTCCTTGTCGCGGCTGCAAGTGGAGAGCCAAGAAATGATGCGAGGCAGCTAATTTGCTGCTTGAAATGCAGTAGAGACTGCCATGTATCTATCTATCACAATGTAGATCTCAAGCACACGTATCTACAGTAGACTCAAATCATATTGCTTGGCCGTCTCTAGAGCCACAAAACCATGTCGATTGGAGATTGCGAATACGCTGACCATCCATCCACAGGAACATTCACATCACATTACGGAATAGATCAGAGGATCTGCTGATCGATCTGACCAAGTCCCATTCACCAAAAAAACACGCCGCTGAGAGGCTAGTCAGACGGGAAGATGAGCTCGTCTGGCGGCGAGCTTGCGCTAGCTGTTGTTTAGTTGCGCCACAATCTTGTATGCTTTTGATTGCTCAGATTGGTAATTATAGAAGATTGGTTCCGAGTTTAGAATGCGTTTTAGATCACGTCCCTTGAGCGTGAAAAGACCCAATCTTCATGCAACCCGCCGTATTAATGGGCAGCTACGAATCGTCAATATCACGTGAATGACTCTCTACTGTACTTGAAACACCACCTTGGGTGTTCGTCCCTCCACACTCCTTACTACTAAATCTCCAGATTTCTCCTTTGACCCTTGGCCCACATCTGGATGGATGTACATCATGAATAATCATTCTTGCAGCCCTTGGGTACTGCATCTCATTGCGTTTTGGTATCAATGAAATGCAAACTTCAACAGAGCCTCGAATTCTGCAGTCCAGCAGCTACTGGACAATGTCATCTGTATGGTTCGACGGGCTTCATATAAGCTACATATCCGTCATCTCAACTCCACAGTTGAAACATGGCGCTGACTACGGACCAACATTCTCCTATTCATGCGCATGAAGTCTTTCCAAGTGTAGTGCTGCTGTCTTTTTAAGACGGTAGACGATTCTGAAGCTCCCTAGGGCAAATCTGTGCCCAAGGTATCCTGGTTGCTAACAGTTGATAGCTGTTTTGAGTGACTTCATCGCTAGAGAACAGCAGTGACCAAGCAGCAACACAACACGCAGACCTTGATTCTTTTAAGTGTTCGAGTAGATCGACAGGGAGATATCAAAACTGATGGCACAGGCGAGGCCACCTTTACATCCTACGCGGCACATCAATGAATCATTCAGACGACATACAGGTGCATCTACTGGCATCAATCAATCCAAACCGTACAAGTTACAGACAAGTCCCACATCGTTCATCGCCCCATGGCCATCAAGCTCCGTACGGAGTCCAAGTCTGGAGTAAAGCGACTTGGATACGGAGCGGGCTACGGCGATATCTAAGCGAGGCCTAAGTAATGGCGTGAACCGCTTTGAGCGTCAGGCAATAAACAAGACACCAATAATACGTGTGCAGGACAATACGGAATTGGTCAATTTATGGTTTCGGCGTGATCGGAGCCACGATCTCGACTGCATAATTCTGGTCGTTTCTATTAGATGTCGAGGGGCAAGGTGGTGTGTTCATAATCTGGGTAATTTGGAACATGTCTTACAGCCAGCCATTGACAAGGAAATTGCTCTCAGCACTGCCAATAACGCCGTTACACCTCCCTGCTTGCGGCTAGTGCCGCTGCCGCCTCAGCTACAGACAGTAGTTTGACCTGCCTCAAAGAAGTTCATTGCTACGCACCACTGCGGCTCATTTCGCCGCCTCAACTACCTCTTGATGCCATCTCGATTCATGGCGCCTCAAGGGAGGAAAGACAAGGAAGAACGCGCTTCTTCGCAGGCCAATCTCCCATCGCCACTGCAAAATGAGGGATGTGCTGTACTTGTATGAATCGGCGTCACCGCATTTTCATCAGTTGCCTCGACCCTTGCTGAGCGGCTACACACCCCATAGGGCGCAACAGGGATAAGAGGCGGGGGCCGTGAGTTGGACCCTTGGCGGGCTGCAAGTCCTAGCTACAGTAGCAGCGAGATTTTCCAGCCTCTTTACGCACGTACCAAAGACAAGGAAAAACACCCGCTCTGGATGTGGAAATGATGAAGCTGGCAAGGGCATAGAGCATCCAAGAGCGCTGCCAGTGCAAGCTCGACGCCGAAACATGTTTCTCTCGCCCGGGATGCGGCCCCACCCTTCGGCAACCGCAAAACGGCTTCATTTCGTCCGTCTCACATCAAATCTCTTTGCCCCAAACAGGATGAGGGTGGTTGCACGTGGGGCTGAATGCTTAAAGATGACAAGGGCATCCCGTCAATATGGAAAAGGCAAAGGCAAAATAGCCAAGAGGAAAAATTATCCCCCAACAAAGCAGGAGGACTAGCAACACCATAAGACGGCAAAAAAAGCCACGGTTGCTTCAGCGTCCTTCTCTCTCTTCGGCCTCTCGGCCAGCTCTTGTCTCTTTTCAAACCCCCTCCGAATAGATCTGGTTCAACTGTCAAATGTCCTGTTTCGTTGTAGCCAACCAATAGTTGCTGCTTGATCAGGCTAGGACAGGGTACGGGCAGCCAGCTCTTACGCTCACGCGACGCACATCTTGTAGAGCGGAATCCACTTGAGTGCATGCAAACTAGCACTGACTCGACCTCTGCGCCCCGACCGCCGCTCTCAGAGAGTCTGGAGATTTTTGCATCATATATCAGCCTTTGAACCAGTTTTATGATCAGCACCTGTGTCTTTGATCGTGGGTCCTGATTGTAGCAGGACTGGAAATCGACATCCTGGAGCCGCGAGTATAGCTGTTATAGCCAGCGGTGCCGTGCCCCATTTGCTTGTACTTGGTATGTTTCTGAGATTCGGTAAGGCCTTGTCCGATCCTTTGCGATATTTGCCGTTTGCCGCCACTCTCGTGTGCCACTCGTGACCGACCTTTGCGGCGGGGATGTTGAAGTTGGGCTCGAGTTGGGCATTCAGTGATTCGAATATCTCTCAGATCAGCCTGGTTTCTGCTGTCTTTATATTCCTCTCTTCATGACCCATTCTGACATGGTTGCCCCAGGTCTGCTCCTCAGCATAAGCAATTAAAAGCGCCTCTCTGAGCCTGTTTACATTATTTTGTTCAAATTTGAATCGATCCACACAAAAATACCCATCATGGCGCGGGGCATTTCTAGCTACTCCATGTCTTCTGGCTACTTCAACGGCTATTCCTCCGACTACGAAGAGAAGCTTCTCAACACTGTCTGGATGGGCATTGTCGGATTGGAAGTTTTGATGGTTCTTGGCGTTGCTGTGCGCGGCATCTCTAGACGGCTCAGCCCACACCTCAAGTTGCGATCACGATGAGTTCATAGTCTTGAACTACAACATTATCATTGCGGCACACATACAAACTTCGTACACATGGCATTACAACACGGACTACAACCACCTACCTCCGACCAACCAGCACAATGCTGAACCAAACTCACAGTTACAATCTTTAAGCAAACACTTCTTTTGTTTTTTTTTTTTTTTTTTTAAAAAAAAAAAAAAAATCCTCGACGTTGCAGCATAGCGAGCGAGCGAGCACGGCGGCTTCTTTTTACAACAAAACATTTTTCTGCAACGGCAAGGCGTTTTCAGTGGGATACATTTTTGTCTTTTTTTTCAGAGTATTTTGGGCAACTTTTTTTCTATTTTACTTTTGCATTGTTCAGCGCCATGCATGAAAAAGCGAGCGAAAAACATGGCAGAACATGGATTCAATGACTGGGGGCAAGACGGACGAATTGCAAAATTTGCTGGATAGATGATGAGCTTATGAATGATACCTTTCTCCCTTTCTTCTCACCGCCATATCTAAAGTCTCTCACTGTGATTGAATTAACTCATTTCGATGGTGTCCTGGGTAAAATGATTCATATCTTGATGGAACTATCCTCCACGTTTGCTTTTCTGACTGAGTTAAACAAATGTTTTCAAATACCTAGCGATAAGTCTTGCTCCCACACTATCTCTTCAAGAGTATTATCGTTTCTTGTTCCATTCTTCACAAATGGAGCATTTATTTACACAAAGCCACCCAAAAATTCTCGTTATCCTGCGCCGAAATTCACATCCCCCATACCAAAAACCCGCTCGTAACCAATTCAATCAAGTCCAATCCTAGATATCACGCAACTCATCAAGTCCCCCACATCTAATAAAGAGGCATCGTCCCCTCCGTCTCCGCAAAAGCCTTCTCCAGCATATCCAAGCCCTCCTGAATCTGTTCCGCCGTCACCGTAATCGGCGGCGCAATCCGGAACGTGCCCCCAAAGCTAGGATGGCTGCTCAGATTCGCCCACACGCCCAACTTGTACGCCGTGTCGCCGATGCTCTTGGCCAGCTCCAGGGCGGGCTCCTTGGTTTCTCTGCTGGCGACGATTTCGACGCCGGCCATGAGGCCGCGGCCGCGCACGTCGCCGATGCAGCCGTACCGGGACTTTAGCTTCTGGAGGCCTTCGTGGAGGACTTTTCCGACTTCGCGCGCGTGCTGGACGAGGTTGTCGCGGAAGACAATCTCGAGGACCTTGTCGCCGACGGCGGCGGGGAGAGGGTCGTTGACGTGGGTAGTGTAGAAGAGGAAGCCGTTTTCAGTGCAGACGCGGTCAATCTCGTCGCTGGTGATGACGGCGCTGAGGGGAAGGCCGTTGCCCAGAGTCTTGGACAGAGTGAGGATATCTGGCACGACATCCTCGTGGTTGATGGCCATGAAGTCGCCACATCGTCCAACTCCGGTCTGTGCCTCGTCGACGATGAGGAGCATACCTCTTGCCTCGCAGTGCTTCTTCATGGCCTTGAGGTATCCGGGAGGAAGGACAAGCATGCCTCCCGAGCTTTGAATGCATTCCACAATACAGGCGGCAAGGTTGCCGGTAGACTGCAAGTCAATCATGCGCCAGCCGTAGTCAAGCTCGGCCTCCCAGTCATAGGATCCATCGGGCTTCCGGAACTCGGAGCGGTATGCGTTGGGGGAGGGCAGCATGAATTGGCCGGGGATAGTTGGGCCCTGGCCTTTGCGGCCGAAGTGGTATTGAGCTCCCAGGGCCTGGGCAGTCATGCCGTGCCAGGAAGCGCCGAGTCCAACAATTTCCCACTTGCCAGTGTACACCTTTGCCATCTTGATAGCGGCCTCATTGCTCTCGCCGCCGGTGGAGAGGAAGAAGGCCTTGTCCAGACCATCGGGCAGAGCCTTGCAAAGACGTTCTCCAAGGCTGATAACAGGAGGGCAAACCATGCCCGAGAAAAGATGGTCGAGATACATGGCGTGGTCGTGAATAGTCTTGACAATTTCGGGATGCCCATGACCCAGGAGACAAGACATCTGGCCTGAAGTCCAGTCAAGGATTCTGTGGCCAGAGGCTGTGTAAATGTACATTCCGCGAGACCCGATAATTACGTCGTCGTGAAATTTGGTGCCATAGTTGATCAGATGTGCCTTGGACTTTTCACGGAGTTGCTCCTCGTCAACTCCCGCGTAGAGCGTAGGGGCAATGTCGAGCTTCCCCGACGTGGGAGCCAGCAGAGTGCTATCAGATTCGACGAGAGCTCCTGGAGCCATTGTGAATTCTTGTATAAATGGATACAAATAATAAATGCGAAAATCAATTGAATCTCAAAAGGATCAATGGAGATGTCAAGAATTGCTCTTTATTTGTTGAAGAAGAATGTACTGGCAGACAACTCTTGTTTTCCGCTCTGACTGTTCTATGATGCGAACTCCAACAGCACCCGGCCTCCAAGGGCATTATACTCTTTATATACAAAAACGAAATCCTCATCTCAGCGGTTTTCTAGCCTACTTCCGATATCGTATCTTTGTGGATATCTTCGCGGTGGTGGTTGCTTGCTTTTCTAGCTTCGCCGCGGCCAACAAGTTTCCCGCGGGAGACATCTTTCCCGTAGCTTACTGACTGCTCCGTATTATTCTACGGGTCCCCTATTCCTCCAGTTTACCCACCAAAGCTAGGCATTGACTTTATTTACCAGGCGTTTTGCAACGGGTCCCATACGCTTGGGAAGATGTGGTCCAGGATCGAGGCGTCAAAGTCCTGGAGTTCCAGGCTGCTATTACTCCCGCCTTGCTCATCCGGCGCCACGCCCGCCAGAATCTTCTCCACAATCTCAGCGTGTTGGGCAAGGCAGATGTCGCCCAAATCCCACCTGTACTGTTCCTGGTGTGATCGAAGCGTGGTGATTATGTCGCGGGCAATCTTGAACGAGGGGCTCTGGGCCAGCCCCTCGGGAGAGTTCTCCGTCTCCAGCGCGCACCGCAGCAAGAAATTGACGGCAGCCGGAAAAGAAAAGGAGCTGACGGGCATCCAGAAGTCGCCAAGGTGCTCTGGCTGAAAGTCCTGAATGAGCATCAAAATCTCTTCAGATGTCATGCGTGCCGCGGAATACCGATTCATCACTCCCTCCTCGTTAACGCTGTCCCCTTGCTTCTCAGCCTCGAGCTGTATCCTCTGCAGTAGCAGTTTGGCGGTCAAATATGCTAGGCGAAGATTTGCAGCTCCAATAATATCTAGATGAGACCCGCGCAGAACAATCCGGCGACAGGGTCCCTCCAATGTTTCAACCCATCGATGCAATGCGTGCTCGAGATCGGTTGTGGTCTGCTTATCTTGTCCGACGCAGTATACATACTGCAGAAATCGGTCAAGCACTTCGCTCAAAGTCACCAGTGAAATGAAGATTCTGGTTCTAAGCTCAGCGCGCGGGTTACTTTCATCTGTTAAGCCTTCGCTAAGATATTCTAGAGTGGGCGGAGGCACATCGTATTGAGACCTTTGGATATGAGGTGGCGTTCCATGTGCCAAACTTGTCCTGCAGTTCGACATTTGTAAGTCAGCCATTTAACTTTCTCTTTGTTTCTACAGTCTCAATAATCGGCGGGACGTTACACGTACCATCTGTCATGAACCAACAGCGCCCACCAAATTTTCATGCGCAAATACTTCTCTGGCTGCGGAATTTGCCATGGCAGAGGGTTGTGGTTCAGCCCTAACGAATGCGCCATAGAGACTGCAGATCCAAGAAGCACACCGTTGCCTATCAGAGAAGTGGTGGGCCGTCCGCCAACATTCAGTAGAATCGCCTTGATGATAGACATGCCAGGTGATAGGTGAAGCTCGGAATATACCGCTTCGTTGGCGAGGTTCCAAATGAAGCGACTCTCCGGACACCTATAACGATTCAGGACTGGAGAGCTTTGCCAGTACACAATCGTGTGGGCATATAGGCATGCCAGCAGCGCTGGCGAAATTCGTGTCTTGTCTTCCTGATATTGACGCCGGAATGAGACTTCATCCAGCAGTGGAAGGCACACATTCACTTTTCTAAAGTATCTACAAGGAGAAGAGAGTCAGCTACGTGGAGATTGGCATATGAAAAGGAAGGTTGACGAACTCGTCAATAACAGCCTCATTATGAGGCTCCAAGAGCTTTTCGATTATCTCCAACTTCTCTGCCGAGAAACTACGATTCAACTTGAGGCCCACTGGCCTCTTCTGAACTTCGGTGAATAGAACTGGACGCGAACAGCTGGCGGGCTCCGGGATGATCATTCTGGTGCTCCGGGTAGCTCCGGGTATACCCGAGAGATACGTAGACAAAACTTGGCTATCATTGGTGGAGGCTGGCCCTACAATATGTAGATTTAGATGTTGGTCATCATCGGAGCCCAGGGCCAGAGTTGATTCTTCTCCATGGTCTGTCCTCGACATGCTGGCGATGGAACTTGGCGGCACGTTTGGCATTGCCATTGAGCTCTGTCGTCCCATGGATGTGCCTCTCGTTCCGATCATGGACGCCGAGGTATTAGCCTTTGTATTCCCGTGGAATGGTGCCGCGCCTCGTGCAACCCTCGAGGGGCTTGCTCTGGAGGCATCAGGCGACGGCCGAGCGTCCACTCGACGGCGGCGGCGGCGGGCAGGTTCCGCAGATTCAGAAGTCTGCGAGTCTCCAGGGAAAAAACACTCAGTCTGGTGAGCACGACACGTCAGGCACACCGCAGCATCACCTGCGGTCTGGCACCGTGACTTTCTCCGGCGACAGGGGACACATGCCGGCCGGAGGTGAGACCTATACGGCCTTCCGCCGTTATCTTGCTGCTGGATCTCATGCATAGTCGACTAGAGAGAGCAAAGCACTCGACTTTCGAGATCTGACAAAGCAGAGGCAACACACTTTGGATTGGTCTTCAGCGGCGGTGGATAATCTGCAGAGACTTATAACGCAGCATGCATGTAAGAGGCAGCAGGCAGGAGTTGTCCGCGGCAAAATGTAGAGTTTACCAAGCGGTCACGCTAGGAAGTCTAGAATACGATGAGGCCCGCTCAACGACCAGGTAGTTGGAAACCTAGCAGCCTTAGCTCGAATGCGATATCAAAACCTCGAATGCCACCAACAAAATCGCCTGCAGGAAAAGTTGATGCAGATTGACTCAGTAGGCGTCTCGTCGAGGAATCAGTCCAACTGTATGAAGAAAAATTGAAGAAATGGGCAAACTTTACCCAGTTTCCCCGTGCCACTTCTGAGCAATGATATCTACCAGCATGGGTACTCTCTGTGTTTTCAATGCAAAGTGTCGCCTCTCTCCCCCAGTCAGCTTGTAACGATGCAATTCGTCAGTTCAATACAGTTTTGAAACGATTCAGTGTAGTGGTCAAGCATTAACAGCAAATGTTGCGGTATAAATACCCAGCATGATGATCGAGTTGAGCTCCCCATGTTAGTCCAGATAACCCAATTCTGATAAAACCCGTGATAGACTAGTCAGTTATCTCGTAACAAACACTTCTAAAATCAACCATTTGCAGTGAATAGAGGGAATTACTCTTTAGAGCAATGCTGGGTACAGCCATCAAAGGTCGACCCCTGTCAATCAAAGGGCTTGTAAGAGAGCTCTACCGCTACAATGCTGACAAGATGCTGTTATGAGTTCGTAGTACTTGCAGATATTTTCCCAAGTGAAATCTGGCCATTGAGACAAACGAGAAGCCGCCCGTGCTACACAAATCCAGGGTCTCTGGGCATCATCCATCTATGGCCCCTTGTAACGTGCTGCAAGTGACAGCAGTTAGTGGAGGGTCCCCCGAAGCCAGAGCTTCAATTGGAGCTATTCTTGGAGAACCAATAATAAGACCAATCCTTCTCCGGGTGGTCCGTTGTTGGTCTGGATAGGCAATGCTAGATCAGATGATGGCGTGTTGCATTGCAGACTCGTTGCATCACCCGCTCCGCCTCTGTGGCATCTGTTGGCAACAAATCACTGGCCATTAGAATCCCCAGGTCCCTCTTCTAAGCAGAGGCGTCCGATGACGGCTGCAAAGCTGGGCAACGTTCAGCCAAACTTTGTCGCCGGGGCCAGTAGCAGCGGCGCCGCAGCGGGTTGATTTTCAGATAGCGGAGGGAGCGGATCCCGCCCATCAACCATCTTAGCAAATACTTTCCCGCGGGAAAGTAAATTCGATAGCTTGGACGAGGTTGAAGAAAATCCTTTCCGGGCAAGATGATTACTACAAGTGCAGATAAGCGAGCGCAAAGGCCTTCGCGAATAGATGCTGCACAGTCATTTATCGCCCAACTGGGACTGATAGCAGTGGCGGCTTATTCTCTCGCTCTCAAATGTTATCTTTCCCCCTTTCTTTTCGCAGGATAAGCAGCGGGCAATGATCAGTTGTTGGCAATGGCTCAAGAAACATAACCTTGCCATCCCGGGCAAAGCCGTTGATCCCAGAATGCCATGTTGATCCGCTGGCCGCCACTTCCGGCATCGGTGATGGTTTTTAACCGCTGTCGCATAATCAACAGCCATGCCAACTGTCAACGTGTCAAATCGTCTTGGTGCTGTTGAGAAATTGGGGAAAAGCCTCCCCTTGAACCCTGTCGCCGCGGGAAACCCAGGGAAACGCATGAATCGAACAGTCTGGGCCCGACCCTCCAAAACGACGCACCCTAGTGGTCGAATCTGCTGAGAATTTCCGCTTTAAGC
Organism: Trichoderma virens Gv29-8; assembly: GCF_000170995.1. Classification (NCBI taxonomy): domain Eukaryota; kingdom Fungi; phylum Ascomycota; class Sordariomycetes; order Hypocreales; family Hypocreaceae; genus Trichoderma; species Trichoderma virens. The sequence goes on from NW_014013744.1 coordinate 1,359,020, forward strand.
AATCCATGCTCAGGGGTGCATTTTCTGACTCCCCAGATTCGCTGGCGTTGCCCGACGATGTGTGCGGGCAATTCGCCGCGGGCTTCTTGGACATTTTGAAAGAGCCACCTCGACGTGACTGACCGCCTAAGTTATGCCACATACTAAGGTATGGAGCCTAGTAAGGGTACCTAGATAACACAATCATTAATACCAAGGCACAGAGCTCCAATATCTCGCAAGTTGCAAAGGCATCTCATGTAGTAAACCAACATCACATATTCTTCCCTCATGGAGTATTTAACATGGGGTCGTTCAACGTGTGCTCATGACACAAACTATGGCACGTCTAAAGCTGTCATAATAAAGGGGGAATATATCATTACAAAAAGAAGGAGCAGCGACATGGCCCCAAAGCAATCGACGCTGTACAAAAGAATCTAACCCCCCCTCCCCCTTTAAAACATCTCGCGCATATGGGGGAAAACCGTCCCATCTGCCGACGCAAAAATGGCACTCTGCGAATCTGGAGAAGACAAAGCGCCGTGAGGAGGTACGTGGTGCTCTTCTCCGTTGCCCCCAAACTGTACCCCGTTTAGGCCGACGTAGCCCTCAAATATGCGTGACATCTCGCTCTGTATCTTTTGACCATTATTATTGTTCGCCATGGATTCAGAATTCTGTCTAGGAGGCATTGGAGGATGCTGAAACATGGGCTGGCCAGTGGGCATGGTATCCATGTGACCTCTTGCAAGACCAATCATGCCCAGTGCTGCGCTCGAATGGGGGTCTTCATCTGGATTCAGGCCAAATCGAGGTGCCACATCCTTGAGCGACTTGATGGTTCGCCATAGGCGCTGAGACACCCAGCTCTTGACAGATAGGTCTTTGACTAAATCGAGGGCCATGTAAAACTCTTCTCGACACACTGCACTAAACCGCACGGGTGCGTGTACCGATGCAAGAAAGACTACGGATATCGCTGCTGCAAGAAACTGGTGGTAAAAGACCTGCGTTCTTCTGTAGAGGTTGGTAGTGCTGTTGAGATGGTGGAGATACTGGATCGTGTCCTTGGCTAAATCGACAACACGCTGCGCATGTAGTGGATGTGACATGATGCTAGTAGCACTATGCAGGACGGGGGTGTATAGCCATGTGCGTATCTAAGAGGCTATTAGTTTGGCTTGGGCTGGCTTGGCACTTGCACCACAACTTACTTGATTGAAGCGTAAATATGTCCATATCCTCAACCGCTGCAGATTATATGATGGCGTTGATGTCATCTGGGTCTCCTTGTCCCAACTGCGCACTCTAATCTCCTCTGGCACACTCTCGTACCACCGTAGGATCTCCTGGTCAAGCCGTTCAATTTCTTCCTGGCCTAGTTCTCGTGCAAGGACGGGCCCAAAATGGGACACTTGGCGCCAGACTTTGGCGCCTATTCGGGAATATGTTATCATGGCAACGAGGTAGGGGTATTCGTCCTGAGTCGAGGTCAGCCCGGTCAGCTCCATTTTACTCTTCCTTTTGTTTTCTTAGCAGCTGTCAAACTCACAGGCATGGGCAAGGTTGGGTCAATCTCATCGTCTTGGATAGCATACGGCAGACCCGTTCCAAACGCCCACCGACGATCCAGAACGTAGGCAGACCAAAAGCTGTTGAGAGCATTCTTTCTCTCGGTCTCGTTTTGTATCATCATCAGCCCTCTCTTTTGGTGAATGCCGAGCTCTATACATAAGCGCACTACCTGTCCCATGACACGCCAGGCAAGCACCTCTTCATTGGACAAGAATCGATAGCCAGCAACAAGTGCCAAGAGGGGAAGGTCGGCGACTTCAAGACCATCCGACATGAGCTTTCGGTTGATGGTGTTCTCCATGCTCTCATACAACCGCACTGCTTTCTCACAGTGACCGTGTGCTTCTACAACAAGAGCACAGCACATGATGGCTTTTAACTGCAAAGTTTGAAGGTCATTCAAGGGCTCGGTTGGTCGCTGGTTTTTAATATATAGCGAGATGTTCTTGACATGAGTAACCACGGTTTGGATATTGAGAACAGGATACATGATGCCAATCTCGTCTTCATGCACTCGGCAGAGGCGCACCATCTCGTCTTTGTCAAACTCCAAGAGCGGATCTGGCAATTGGACTGATACCGAAGAGGATATATGGCTGTTTGGTGGCGGCTCAATGTCATCCCCTTCTTCGGTAGTCTTCCATCCCATGTTGCTGATTGTCTCTTTGGCCACATCGAGGGTGAATGCCATGCTCGTCGGGCCTTGGAATGGCGTCTGTCTTCCGGGATAATCCGGTCGGGGGCCAGATGCCGAGCTCTGTGATGGAGAAGGTGCAATGACTGAGTTGGTGTTAGGTATGATGCGGTCAGAAGACGGCGGTGCAAATCGCGATTCGCTCTGCATGTTACGCATGCTCTGGTTGAGCCAATTGACCTCCTCTTGGAGGCGACTCAGTTGCGCAGCAATCTTTTTGTATTCTTCCGAGTCTTTGAAGTTGTTGGAGCAGCAGTTGGGCGCATAGAGACACGCAAGGTTGAGGTTGCCACAGCGTTGGCACGGCGTTTCGCCATTGCACTTGATCTTGCGCCTCTTGCACTCGTTACTGTTTGGGCGTTCCCCAAGTGTCAGCGGAGTTCAGTATATTTCACTGCCATTGCGCCCTTTAATAGACAGCAGGCAAGGTGAGACGGATTTTATAGACGACTGTCTAGCCCCCATAGATGACTAGAGGCCAGAGAGTGCCGAGTGTGGGCTTACCAGGCAATGGAAATGTACTACACCACGACGTCAGCTGATGGGATTCAACCATATGGGCATAAGCAGTTCAATGATATTTCTATCTGCCGGCATGTGCAATGAAAGCAACAGCCAGTTTCTGCCTTGTACTTGCAACGCCTCGGCATCTTCTCTTTTCCCCTTGGCGCAGTGTGTGTGTTGGATGGAAATCCGTGCATCACATCATAACCGCACCACCTCACATCCAACCATCTCGCACGCTTTCATTAAAAAACATCGACAGTTGCACAAACTCACCCGATTCCTCTTGCTCCGCGTCTGCTTCGCGGCCCCCGCGTCCTCCACCGACTTCCTCTTGTTCGCATTGCCATCGCCAGGCGAAGCGTCGTCGTGCAGCGCGGAATTGTCTCCGTACATGGCGGAACCTGGGCTCATGTGCGGCCGTGGCTGCGGCGTCTCGTACGAGACACTGGCTGAGTCGCTCAAAGCGGCGACTGGCGCCGTCAGGTAGCGCAGGTCCGAGGCCTGCGTCTCAATCTGCTCCATGTCGCCCTTTTCTCTTCATGAGAGGGCCGCAAGGGCAAGGGGAAAAAAGACACGGCGAGCTTGCCGTCCGGACTTTGTGGCACGCTCCTGCACCAAGCATAAAGCCGCGCCCACGTGACCTCACCGCGCCCGGGGCTGGGGGAAGATGGGATCGATGCGTTGTACTTCTTGTTGCGCACTCAAGATAACGGCGACAAAGCTAAAGTACGGGCTGCAGCGTCGTTATGTCCGCCTCTAGGAAGCTGAGCCGCTACGGGCAATCAATCAATCAAGCAATCAATCAATCAATCAATCTTGGCGGGTGGTGGAGACGAACCCGGAGCCGAGGTCGATGCAACTGACAGGTACAGGTACAGGCCCTCGAACTCCTTGATCAGCCTCGACAGGCATGTACGAAGCAGAACGAGGCACACTCGCGGCAGAGCTGGGCGCCAAATAGCGACGCAAGGCAAAGCAAGGCAAAGCGCGGGCGTTCTCAAGCCATGTGGAATTCCCGGCTCCCCACGGCGCGCTTCTGGCACAATTGCTTCGTAATATTGGTTGTTGATTGGGTTGCAGCGTGGGGCCCGCGGAGCACGGAATTTGGTGATGAAGGACGGGGTTCTCCGTACGGGTAACGTTATCCAAATGACAAAGCCTTATTGCTGCAGTAGTAATTCCTTTCTGAGGTCGGCTGTCCATGAAATTCGCCAGCAACATGCACCATGCACCATGCCTGTCTACGCAGGTAACTGGCCGTGAGGCGACAACCAGAGAACAAGGGACTTGGGCAGATACCAGAGAGCTCTCGGCTTCTGTTTTGATTTCATCTAATGGATATTTTGGTTACATTTCTCATTATGCCGTTGTTTCCCCTTCCAATACCTTACGCCCCGTGAGCAGGCAGAATCTTGCCTTCACAGTCGCCAAACCCGATCCGTACTCCGTCCTTCTCGCAGTATCCTCGCATGTTCAGGCTGTCGCCATCTTGGATGAAGCGACGAACCCCGCCCTTTTCGAGCTGAACGTCGACCTTGCCACCCTCGGTCATTTCAAGCAAGCTGCCACGCTCCCGAGGCTCTGTACCGCTAATGGTTCCCGAACCCAACAAATCTCCGGCCCGGAGAGGGCATCCGCCAACGGTATGGTGCGTAATCATCTGCGGGAAGGACCAGAGCAGATTTCGGCCGCTCGTCTTGGTCAAATCGACATGGTCACCGTCCGCGGCTGTGATACGCATCACGTTAGTATTTGCCCGTAGATGACTGAGAGAGGGGAAAGGTCACTCACTTGTAAGGCCAACTTCAAGCTGGATGTCAAACACACTCTTCTTCTGCGTCTCCTTGAGATAATCCTGAACAGGAGTGTCATTCGCCAGTGGCTCGGTTCGGAAGGGCTCTAGCGCATCCGCAACAACAACCCAAGGGCTGATAGTTGAGCCAAAGTTCTTTCCGTTGAATGGTCCCAGGGGTACATATTCCCACGCCTGGATATCGCGGGCACTCCAGTCGTTGAGAAGGACAAATCCAAAAATGTACTCCTCGGCGTTGTTGATGTCGATTGACTCGCCCATCTCATTGGGCTTGCAGATGAAGCAACCAAGCTCCAGCTCAAAGTCTAGTCGACGGCAGGGAACAGTCGTCGGCTCTTTGGGGGTCGCCGCTGGGTTTGGCAGGATCTGACCACGGGGTCTGCGAATGGGAGTGCCAGAAACGACGATACTGGATGAGCGGCCGTGGTATCCCACAGGCAGGTGTGTGTAGTTTGGCTGCAGAGCGTTGTCCGGGCCTCTGAAAAGGACACCAACTTTGTAGGCGTGATGGTAGCCGGCGTAGAAGTCAGTGTAGTCTCCAATCTGCATCGGCAAGTGCATCTTGACTTTCTCGACCGGAATCAGGACCTTCTGCTTGAGCGACTCATTGTCCTTGAGAATCGCTGGCAGATCTGTTGATTGACTTAGAATGCGCTGGAGATCGGCTCTCACAGCACGGTGGACTGCGCGTCCACGCTCAGCAAAGGCATTGAGAGACGTCTGTCCGAAAACTCCCTCCAGGTCACGAAGCGAGGTCAGCTGCTGCTTCGCCTGCTCGTCGCCAGCGAGTGCTTTGAGGTCAATGACGAAATCGCCAATTCGAGACGCAGCGCGGGGCAGTGAGCTGCCCTCAGAGAAGATGCCAAAGGGCAAGTTGTGAATCGAGAAATCGCCATTCTTGTCCACCGGGACCCAAGAAGTTTGTGAAGTCATCTTTGATTCTAATCTCGAGAAGCTCTGCTACGTACTCTTCTTTTGCTTAAGGGAGAAGGAAATGAAGAAAAACAAGCAACACAAAAAAAAAGTGAAAATCAGCTTCAAGCTTTGAGCTCTGCGATTGCTTTAATCGGCATATGAAAGGTGGGATGCAACGGGGCACTTCCGCGTTTGTGGGGAAAAGCCGAGAAAACCCGCCCGCTCCCAGCAGCGTTCCGACGCGGATTCGGATTCGGAAATGATTGCATTCCAGAGCCTTTGAAGGAGGTTAAATCGATTCGTCTGCTTATTGTTTGTTGTTGGTAATGATTGAGTGAGTTGGAGGATGGATTTGCAAGCATGCACTTACAAATACGGTGCATCGGGGGGAACGTGGATGATTTCGGCGCTCCCACTGTTGTCTGTGCTGCTCGGTAGAGTTGGGCGTCTTGTCAGAGACCAGGAGGGGTGTTATCGCTGAAAGAATACATGTATGATGAAATCAAGCTCGCAAAGATAGAATATACAAAGTAAAATAGACATCACTGACAAGGAAACGATATTGTGAAAGAGGTTTTATTAACACAATGTATCATGTCCAAGTCGGCGGGTTTCTCTCCCAGCCATCTATCAATGCCAGTATATAAAAACAAGCTCCTCTCCTTATCTGAACAGCCGTAGTCCGTTGTTGTCCTCCTTATACAGAGCCTCCATCTCCTCATCCTCGCTCTCTTCCTCGTTAAGTTCCATCTTCTGGCCAAACAGAGTACCGAAGAAGCGATCAATCGCCTCCTGTTCCCAGCTTCTCCTGTCCTCAGACGCCATAAAATTCTGCAGCTTCTCGTGCACTGTGAACCTCATCTTTCGTCCTTTGCTTGCCTTTCGGTCCACCACCTTTCGGGACTTGGCCTCTTTGTTGGCAGTAAGCATGACGGAGGCTATCGCGCTGGATTGCTCTGCGGCTGACTCAACTGTGCGTTGATCCACAAGCTCCTTCAGAAGGAGTTGGTAAAAGTCGGCATCGTCGTAAATATCCTCACTCTCAGTGATCTTCTTGGAGGCCTGAACTGGCGCGCATGATCGAGGTACTCGTGTGCGCTTGACAAGTCGCTCATCAGGATTGGCGAGCTGGTCTTGCAGAGCACTAATGAGTGTCTTGGGCTTAGCACCAAGTCTGCTTGCTGGCGCGGCCACAGTCGCGCTCTGCACCTTGCGAGACCATTTATCTAGCCTGTCTTCTCGGAACTTGACGGCCCTTTGATCATCCTGCTGAATTTGCTGCCAGATTTGTTCGTTGGAAAAGTCGATTGCGATTCGCTTTCGTTTGCTGCCAGCGGCCGTGGGAGGAGCCAGGTTTTCTCGAAGATCGCTAATAGTGTTTAGCAATTTGATAGCAGCTTCCTCAGCAGCTTCGTAGGCCTCCGTCTCTGAGCTCGAGTCAGAATCCAGAGTTGGGAAGGTATTCGCGGCAACGAGTGCCTTTTGTAGTCGGATACGCATGTTGAGTAGCCCGTCATAGATTTTCCTCTGCTGCTGAATAGCCATTCCTTTCTGGACTTCGGTCTGGTTTGATGATGGAGTTGCTGGGGACGGTTTGGCGCTTTTCTTAACCGATTCTTCGTCTTCATCATCTTCGTCCTCATCTTCATCCTCATCATCTTCCTCTTCCTTATCGTCGTCCTCCTCTTCGTCATCTTCGTCTTCGTCGTCGTCGGAAGTTCCATTACCGTTCAACAAGGCGTCTAGACCATCGTCCATATCCTCGTCTTCATCCTCGTCCTCTTCTTCTTCTTCATCTTCAGAAGCAGACATAAAGTCCGCCGCAGAGGCTCGCTTGCTCTTGGGCTGCTTAGGCTTTGAGCTGCCCCGGAATACGAATGCATTCAGTCGCTCGTCGTCAGACTCTGCTAGAGCATTGTCGCTACTAATTTCCGAGTCGCTAGCCTCTGCAGTATCAGCAGCTAAGTCGGCCGTTTCCGGATCATCAAATCCGTCATCTTCGTCATCATCCTCATCTTCATCTTCATCTTCCTCTTCCTCGTCGTCGTCGTGGTCGTCCTCTTCTAAAGCCTGGCGCGAAACTCGAGATCCTCTGTATTGGCGTCCCAGAGAAATCCCCTCCTTCTCTCGAAGCTTACTGCGGCCAACTGTCACGTAGTGCTCAGTGCCGGCGCGCTCATCCTCACTCAAGCCACTTCCATTGTCATTGTCGCTGTTCCCATTGGCTTCAGGATCGTAATCTAGGGTCATTCATTAGTATAGAGCGGAAGGGTGAAAAAGTAAATGGCAGTTCACTATACCTTTGGCCAATTCCTCGTCCGGGTCTTGGAAATCCTTTGCGCGTCCTTTTGCTTTGGCCATTTTGGACGTGATCTGGCTGGCTTGAAAATGAATGGTTGGCACCCCACGCTGGGAATTTTTCTGCCATCAATGGGCGTCTTGCAAGTTCTAAACTTTTAGGCGGTGGGTGGCGGCAGAATATTAGCCTGCATCTGTCTTGGTAGCCAGAACTTGCCAGACCCGAAAAAGCACCAGCGTTAGTGATGAGTGGGTCGCTTGTTTCGACGGAGTAGAGCTTCACTCTTGGACGGATTAAAGTCTTCCCTCTAGGATTGAGGAGAATAAACATTGGCCATTAACAGAACTTGGCACCGATTCAATGGCTTTCCTCAACTAGTATTGTCTACAGCTTCCACTTTGTGTTTCTTCAAGACATTCTTAGGTTGCAGTACTGTATATCTTTTGGCAATGCGCTCTTCGTCCTCGCTGCTCTTTCGAGCTGTAAGAGCCCTTCAACATGAAAACCCCCTGGTCAGTTACATTCATTTGTAATAGAGAAAGACGCCGTATTGACGTATGCCAGGGCCTTCCTCGATCAGGCACTCCGCCAAGCTGGCCGAAACGGCCTCAGAGACGGAAGATTGCCGGAGTAGACAAAGTCATCGCGGTGTCTTCTGCTAAGGGTGGTGTTGGCAAGAGCACTATTGCCGGTACGTAGTCAAGTTGCAACAGAACGTTTTAGATATACGACAGGCTCATAAGTGAGATAGCAAATTTATCACTAGCCTTTGCCAGACTAGGGTTCCGTGCTGGAATACTAGACACAGACATTTTCGGCCCATCTATTCCTACCTTGTTCGATCTATCTGGGGAGCCCAGGCTATCCAGCAGTAGGGAAGCTCTCATTTCATAAATATCCTCTTGACTAACACATTCCAAGACAACCAACTAATACCCTTGACAAATTACGGTGTCAAGACAATGTCGATGGGTTATCTCGTGGGCGAGAGCGCCCCCGTTGTGTGGAGAGGGCCAATGGTAATGAAGGCGATTCAGCAGCTTCTTCACGAGGTAGACTGGGGTGGTTTAGATATCCTTGTTTTGGATCTGCCTCCCGGAACAGGAGACACGCAGTTGACTATTACTCAGCAAATCATTTTGGATGGTAGGCAGCTTTTTTTTTTTTATCACAATGAGCGCTGTTGCTTTGTCGTCTCAGATTCTGATCAGCATAGGGTCCATCATCATCACTACACCACATACTTTGGCAACAAAAGATGCAGTCAAGGGCATCAACATGTTTAAAACAGTTGGCGTCAATATCCTAGGCATGGTGCAAAACATGTCTCTGTTTAATTGCCCACACTGCCATCAGGATACCCACGTATTTGGGTCAAACAAGAGGGTAGAGAAGCTGTGTCAAGAGCATGGAATTGACTTTCTAAGAGATATCCCTCTTCACCCCAACATTGGCGATGATGGGGAAAGGGGGAAACCGACTGTCGTTTCTGAACCATCCAGCGAACGAGCATCAGCCTTCCTTGATATAGCTAGAGCTATTTGCCCAAAGATTGACCTGAAGGAAGTCGGGAGCCATAGTCACTAACTTTTTTTTTCTCAACACGGTATCAATCTAGACGGCATATTCGGGGATTTCAACATCGTTTGATGAAATGTGGTCGTTGAACCTGCCATCGTAACTTAGCAATCCATTCCCGATCCCAAGGGGGGTCTATTCTTGGATGAAACATCTGGTGATTTGCCAAAGTTTCCAAATCGCAACCAATACTCCCATAACCTAATGCTTCTCGTAACCCGCGATATCAATGTTCTGGTGTAAAAAAAGTCAAATGCTCAACGGTTAGCCTCTGCCACAATATATTGCAAGGCAAATTACCGCGGTATCAACAATAATTTCCCAACTCCATAACGCCTCTCAGAGCTCTTTGGTCTCTTTCTCATTGGCCCAAAACCCCCTGCACTGGCTCATCTAGGCAAGATATTTAATCGAGCTCTTCGTTAACCTGGTAGACATGACGACTACGGGTAGGGTCCTTTCTCATTGCTTTGCCAGAGCCAGTGAATCCAACTGGTGGGGAACAATTAGTAAAATTGCATTTATAGATGTCAAAGTTCAAAAACTTACCTCTCCCATGGATTCCCTCGGGTGTGCGAAACATGGAGTCCTTCTTGTTAGATTTGCCAAACTTTGATTTGGCATTGAAGTCTTGCCATTTTGACTTGCCAGCTTCTAATTCTTTGTTGGCCTTGATCTTCTTTGGCTTGGGCGCTTTGACAGCATCCTTTTCTGCTTCTGGTTCCTTCTGCGCCTCTGGGTACATTGTGGCGCCGGCCGAGCTGACAACGCCGGGAGCCGGCGTTGTAGCCACTGGGGTAGCAGATGCCGATGGGGGGCCATCAGCCTTTCGCTTGTTGGAAATCGGGCGGATATCTCTTGACCTGAGAGTGTCTGTAGTATCGTAGGTCTTGAACTTGACGATATAGATGGGGTCGGTGGACGATCCAGTGATGGACGTGATACGCGCCGGATAGAAAGCCTTGTCGCCCGAGATCCACTTTGCCAGGACGGTATCATTTACTTGATAGTTCGCAGGGGCTTCTTCCTTTTCCTCGACCGGCGGTGCGGCCTTCTTGAAGGCAGGATGGTTCTCTTTTGACCACTTGGCCGGCTCAGGAGGTGGCGCGGCTGGTTTTACGTCGGGTTTGGGAGCCTGCTTCGATTTCAACTCGGCGATATTTTCGTCGAGAAGATCAATAAAGTCTTTCAGCTCGCCATGGAGAGCCTTGAGCTCAACATTCTCGGGATCATCGCGGATCTGGCCAAGAACAAGATCCAGCTAAAATCGGGTTAGCAGCGGGCCTTGGAAACTATCAACAGGGCGACAAGAGTCTTGGTTCATACTTGTTCCTGGTAGGTCTGTCGCTCTGCTTGAATCTCTGCGATTGAAGACATTGTTGAGTACGTTGCTTGGCCGATGCACTGGGTTTGTAGCTGGATAAGAGGAAGTTGGCGGAGAGTGTCGCGACACCTTGTAGAGGTTCAAAAAGTTGACTAAAGCTCAAACTGCGGCGTGATAACCATTCTACCTGTAACAGATTTGTGGGGCCAGCACCTTATCAGAGATGATGACGGATTGAATGGATCACGTGATGCTTCATGATCGCGGCGATTGGGCTTGGAGGATCTAGATCTACGATTCTCGGCACTTTGCAATGCTTTTCCGGGCATATTGATGCCAAAACAGTCTCAATTCATCGGATCGATGGTCTTGGCACGGTATCACAGCACTCAATACTACGGCGCAGACTGGCCTTGCTGTGATCCAGGAGCAATGAACTTTGTAGCTTACACTTCCACCACTCCGGGATCGGTGCTGCAGTGAAGTATACGCGTATTGATACGATTTCATCTCGATAGGCCCTTTGTTCTACAGTACCATCACCAAACACACAAGCAGCGGCGTCTCTTACGCAAACAGGAAAGAGGAACATGGCAATGGAACGTCTCGGACAACTCAACGTCATAGCTACGTGGTGAACAAGGGTTATGCGGGGAGAATAACTGATGTGTCTATGGCCTCGGAACCAGGTTGGAGCATCTCGAGGATATTGGGCAACGACGCACACAGCTTGGGCAATTCTAGGCAGCAGCAGCTTCGTATTCGGTCAAGAATCCCTCATCCTGGACAGGGCTTCCAATGACCGTGGGCGTTTCAAGGAAAAGTATAATCGGACGTCTGTGTCAACACGTATGTGCTCGTTTGCAGGTGTCCAAATGCTGCTGAAATCCACCCTCGCCAGCCTCGTTCATTTCGTACGAGTACGTCCAGAGCGATGTGCAAGAGGGCCTTCACCGGTGCGCCACGCTCGAAGCAATCGACCATTCAACGGAGCCGGATTCGCCATTCCTAGGGGAGCGAGATTAGATAGTCGTACGCTGCACGACCTGATGCGGCCCAAGCGCTGCGTGGAACGCCAAGGAAGCACAGAGGAATCCAGGATGGCAGTATGACGCAAGTTATGCCGATTGAATAAGGTGGTTAATTAGAGCTAAGACATTGTCTCTTTGGCGGACATTCCAGCCTCCGGACCCAGAAAAAAAAAAGAGACAGATAGGTAGGTAGCTGGGAACGGCGAGAAAGGAGAGCTCCAAGGTTTATGACAAGTTCCCGTAGCAGTACCTACTGTAGTAGGTAGCCTAGCAGAGCGTTGCTTGCATTAGTTGCCCGTACAAGTACACTCGCCCGAGTCACGGCAATTGGCATCGTATTTGAAGCCGATGCTTCTGACGGGCCACAAGCAAACACAAAGCAAGCGGCCACCGACTCAAGAGCCTCAACCACTGCGCAGCCTCGGCCACCCTCCATCTCTTTGTCTTTGTCCTCGCTCAAAAACCCGGTCCAGCGGTCTGTCTCGGGAACGGCGACTATTCCTTTATTAGGGCATGACAATTGCACTTTGTCCAACCCTCCTCCACCTGCCGCGAGCAGCAAACGCATCGCACTTTTTTTTCTCCATCTCCTTCTCCTTCTCTCCTTCTCCTTCTAATACCCAGCCCAGTCACCGTCTTTCCATCTCTCTCTTCCATCCTCCATCTCGCATCCCTTTTGTTCTGCATCCTTAATTCGTGCCAATTCGTGTTACTTGCAGCCCGACCATCCGCCGCCACAGTACGAGTTGGTTGCTGTCACAGTCAATTGACCCCCCCTGGACCGTCCGGAAAGCCGCCTGTCGCATCGCGTCGCTTTGAGCCGACATCAACCACCCTTTATAGCCATTCACACGTGTCTCACCCTCCACCAGGATCCCGTCCGGCCCAGGGCTCTTGCAAAGGCCATCCAAAGCATCGTTTCGATACGCCGCAGCGCTGCGCATTGCGGGCAATCGATACGAGACGAGGCTCGTCTGCGGCAGCCTCACGACAGCCAGCAAATCCGGCCCAGCACGGCCCAGGCAAAGCAAAGGCAAAACCGCAAGCATGGCTTCCGAGAGTGACCAAGACAGCGCATCTGCATCTGCAGCTGCATCTGCCGGCCAATCAAAGCGCCCTCCCCTCAACCATCACGCCAGCGACCACAGCGACGCCAACACAGTCGCCTCTTCGGGACATGCGCCTCGCCCCAAGCACCAGAAGCAGCACCACGTCGGCCGCCTGCACGGACGAGTACCGTCTACCGGCAAGGGCCTGCACAAGCACAATCACAGCTCGTCCAGAGTCAATCTGAGGAAGCAGGGCTCGCCCACCGACCTCGAGAGCCAATTCGCCCAGCGCCCGGTACCGCACCGCCGCGCCACCAGTGAGGTCAAATTGCCTCAGCAGGACTCAGCGGCCACCATCCCCAAGAGCCTCTCGCAGGGCAACCTGAAGCGCAACCGGTCGCACGTCGAGATCAGCAAGCGCACCAAGTCTGCTGACAAGCTGAAACGCAGCTCCAGCGGAACGGGCATCCACAAGCCCACCAAGTCGCAGGTCCATTTCGATCTCGGCTCAGAGGACCCGGAAGACGAATGGGTAGACGCCAGCGGCTCTAATTCTCCCTACCTGTCGCGAAAGGGCTCGCTCAACAGCAGCACGCATTCTTCCTATCCTCCAGGCAGTAGTGCGGCAAATTCTCGTCCGCAGACGCCAAGCGCGTTGGCCGCGCCGCCCGAAGCATCGTCACCTCCTCGCAAGGAGGCAGAACGAAAGGACTTTCCCACGACGCGACTGCTGCAGAGAAGCTCATCCCACGGCGCTCCGCCCCAAATGTCCACCGACATGGCCAAGGCCACTCCCATTCACCTGTCGCCCGATTCGACCAGCCACGAGCCCTCCCCGCCGACTGGGAGCCAGGACGATGGCCTTGTTTCGCGCTTCGTCGAAGTCCCCAGCTCGGGTCTCACCAGCGAGGGCTCATTCTACAATCCCATGCGTGGAGGAGGCTCTCATCGATCCGAGGACCTACCGCTCCGAGCACATTCAATGGCCAACCTATCGAGATCACACGAGTATCCTAATGATAGCGCTCTTACAAAAGAGAGCGAAAACAGCGCCCTAGTACCCAAACCCGCTAGAAGAACAGCTGCACCCCCGGCAAATACCTCGCGCACGCAGCAGAAACTTAACCTTCAGCGAGCTAGCTCGTCACTTGAGCCTGGACAGGCAGTCCCTGGCGTTGGCGGGGTCGTAGGAGCCGGGCCTTTAATTGGCATTGGAGATCCAGGACACGACGGAGGCAACAGCCGGGATCCCCGCGTTGGCAAACTCCTAGAGCGAACAGGCATGGAATACCTGGTTGTCCGGCGTCACCAGAACCCCGTTGTGCGATCGTTGAATCGTCTGAGCCAACTGCCAGGATTGGACAAGAACAAGAGAATCCCTCGCTCCAACACTGGCTCTACCACAGCCAGCAAAAGATCAGCAGACCTCACAGCTCGCCACACTCGAAATATAAGCATGCCAGAGGGGCGTCAAGCACTCCCTGTCAAGCGAACAGGGTCAATAAAAGTCAACGGCGCGGGTTCTAGCTACGAAGGAGATGATATGAACCGACTGAGTGAAAGACTAAGCGGCTCCAGTCTCGTCGGGGGTGAGGAGGAGGACGGTATGGCCGCGCTCCTTCGGAACCTGTGGGAGAAACCAATGGATCTCAGCGCCAGCACAGATTGAACCAAAGGCGACACCAGTCAAGGACACTCCGAGCGTGTCAAGAAGTATATATGACAAACACGGCATTTTGATGTGATGAGAGTTTGGACGCCAAACAAACTGGTCTCGTGATACGAGACTCTTTGATGGCGATGATGACTTTTTTTTTTTTTTTTGGATTTCTGTCTTTCATTCTTCTCTTTACCCGATTTACTCGGAAACAACACTTTCGGCTACGTGCTGGGCGTTTGTAGGAAATAATGTAGAAACACCAGCTGGTTCAGGGAAATATCCTTTGTTTTCGTGTGGGCATGTTTATAGGTGCCACGGATTCATTTTGTAAAGCGTGGTTAAAGCAATTTGGGGAAACACGATTCCTCTTAGCGAAGGAGGGTCTGGGGATACATCAATATACACATATTTTAATTGGCGATTATATTCTTGTATGATGTTCAACATGACAATGCTGCCCGTGTTCTCCAAGCGTTTGGTCTCCTAGGCGGCTAGGTGCATCTTTTGCGTTTGCACCATTGTAATTGCATTGTACATGATGCTCGATACAAAGTCGTATGCACATCAACCTATTGAGATCTATTTATCATACAGTAACGCCTGTTCCATCCGTGATAATATACAAATACAAGCAAGGTCATTAAGTTATGAGATGGGAATTGCCAGCCACTTGCATAAAAACAATGCAGAAAGAAGCATTAATTAACCTCAGGACTTGACGGCGTTGTGGCGAAAAAAGGGCTGCGGGTTCTGCTCTCGCTGATCACCGCCAATAGCCTTCCACCACACGTCTGTGCTCCATCGGATGATTCGCTCGGCGCTTCCTAGAGGCGTGGCCGCAGGTCGGACATCCAGGTAGAAGACGGGCTCACCGGTCGGCTCCGGCTCTCCAGAGTAGTAGTCGATGACGTATCGGATCTCCTTCTTTTCGCCGTTGACATTCCGGGAGACGTACCAGTCATGGCGATCGAAGGGAAGGTCAGTTCTGGCCACTGTTAGCATTTCATTCTCCTTTTTTCATTATATGAATGGCAAGAGTCGTTATCTTACCCAAACTTGGAAGGGTAAATCCAACCCAGGACCTGCAGCATCGTGGCCTTGGGTGTGAGGTCCTTGGGTCGTCCCTGGAACCGGATGAGGGTTGGGCTGACATCTACTCCATCCCAGTTGCGATCCAGCTCCTCTGGCGTATGCGCTTCTCCTCGCTTGCAGACCTGGTATCCTCTGTACAAGCCACGCGCAAAGCGCTCCTCCCAGCCAATAATCTCTTGCCATGCGCCTTCGTTCAGGAAGTTGTGGACAGAAACCATGGATTCCACAGCCGTGATGTCGGTATCGGTGTAGCCTTTGCGCAACAAGGCATTGTACATTTGCTGGGGAGACGGATACTCCCACGTGCCGTCGCCGGATCCCTTGGGAATGGTAGATTCTTCGCGGTCCGTCGGCAACGCCATCGATTGCTTAGGCGCAGGCTTTTGTGACAGGTCTGGGAACATGTAGTTCAAAGGGTTGAGTTGGGAGAGGATCGACTTGGATTCTTCTTGGTCGCGGGAGCCGTGAGGCACCGGACAGGCAGATGGCGGCAAGGGTGATGATGAGCCATGAGGGACTGGGCAGCCGGACGACGACGACGGTGTCTCGGCGGCTTTGGCTTTGTGCGGGTTGAAGGCATCGGCGGCCTTTTGGTGCATCGGGCATCCGGGCTGCTGCTTGTGAGTTTCTACCGCCTCCCAGGTCTGATTCTCTCGGGTCGATCATACCGGAGGCTCCTTATTCAATGGCACGGCCGGGTGTCCCTGAGGAATCCCGGCCGGAGGGGCAGGCTCGGCCCAGAACCAGCCCATTGTGAGATGCAGAGATTATACAAGTAATGGACTATTTGCAAAGAGGACTAAATGCGAGTCGTAGGTAGCAGACAGCTGGTGAATGCGGAGGCAATCGAATGTGAGGAGGGTATAGAGGGGGACATCAATCTAAGGCGAGAAATTTCCAACCAACATCTTATCGCATCATTCTTACGGCCAAGCCTGAACTTTTTTTTTTTTTTCCTCTCTAGCACATGTTTAGCCGGGCAATCGCCGTGACAACTCCACTACGTCACCGATTGCTTCCGGCACGGCAAGGATTCCCGCAGAGAGCCTGTGATTCTTACGCGGGTCGTATTAACTCGGGTGATGCTCTATTTTTCTCTCTTTTCCCCCTTTAAGCCCCGGAATCTCTTCATGAGGCTTCGATTATGACTACGGCCCGTACCGGCCTGGAATTGAGCGCGCGTGATTGTCCGCCGATATGAAGACCGGCCTTGTCTTGGGCCGGCTGTGTGGGCGCACTTTATTTCGACCGTATTTGCTGCGCCAGGCAGGACTCAGGAGGATTGATGGGCTGCATAACTGGATTCACACTGCAAGGCAGACGGGATGGAAAGAAAGCAGACCGAGAAGCAAAATAGCATTACGTGCTTCAGCTGGTGCAGCTGCATTAGGCACGGGAGCTTTCATTCAGCTGGCTCAGACAGATAATGGGGGAAGCGAGCAGACAGGCGAGCTTCGCATGTTGGAAGCATCCCGAGATGAGATTCGGAAAACCATCGACGGCAACGATCGAGGGGTATCCAGGATTGTACAGGAGATCCTTCTATTCTGGGACGTGTATATCTGGGAGCCAATCTGCACCGGAACAAGGTTCTTACACCTCGTGGTTATCTTCGTGCCCGTCATCCTTTCGGTCCCCGCCATCTGGTTTGGGCGACGGCATCCTGACAAAGATGGTGAGAGAAGCGGCACCCTGTGGTGGTATGGATTCCTTGTGAAATCCATGGAGTTGGCTGGGCCTGCATTTATCAAGCTCGGTCAGTGGGCAGCGTCGAGAACGGACATCTTCCCCACGGCCATGTGCGATACAATGTCCAAGCTGCACTCGAATGCGCCAGCCCATTCTATGCGTGTCACTCGGAGAACAGTCGAGGAAGCGTTCAATGGTCGGAATTTCGAAGATATCTTTGACGAGTTCCACGAAACACCTCTTGGAGTTGGCGCAATCGCCCAAGTCTACAAGGCAAAGCTCAAACCCGATCTTGCAGCACCGCAAGATCTCGGGGCCGTGCCTAAGGAACCACGGCCTCTTTCTCAAAATGTGAAAGATCGCGTGAGAACGGTCTTGAAGAGCTCACCCAATCAGGTCCCATCAACGTACGTCGCAGTCAAGGTATTGCACCCCAACGTGGATCGCATCGTGCGAAGGGATTTGAAGATCATGGGCTTTTTCGCCACATTGCTCAATACCATCCCGACGATCGAGTGGCTGTCTCTGCCGGATGAGGTTTCGCAGTTCGGGGAGATGATGAAACTCCAGCTGGACCTGCGAATCGAGGCCGCCAACTTGGAAACGTTCAGAAAGAACTTTAGGGGTCGAACGACGGCATCATTCCCTTTTCCCTATTCCGAATTCACCACCCGCAACGTCCTTATTGAAGAGTTTGCTCAGGGAATACCCCTAGCAGACTTTATGGAAAACGGAGGGGGTGTCTTCCAGCATGACATTGCTGACGAGGGACTGGACGCGTTTCTCCGGATGCTGCTTCTAGACAACTTTGTTCATGCCGACTTGCACCCAGGCAATATCATGGTTCGTTTTTATCAATCCGCACAGCCAAATCTTCGGCTGCGTCGGTCTCGTGAGACACCGCCTACCTCGGATGATGACGACCACCTCGATGTCACAGAACAAGTTCTAGAACGGTTACGCCCGTACCGACGCCGCAAGGACAAATCAGCGTGGGAGGCCGAGCTGGCCAAAATTGATGCGGAGGGGTATCGTCCGCAGCTCATCTTCATAGACACAGGTCTAGTGACGGAACTGAACGCAGTCAATCGCGATAATTTCCTGGCCTTATTCCGAGCTGTCGCCGAGTTTGACGGCTACAAGGCCGGTCATCTTATGTGCGAGCGCTGTCGACAGCCTGAGGCCGTCATAGACAAGGAAGTCTTTGCTCTCAAAATGCAGCATCTCGTCCTCAGTGTGAAAAGCCGCACACTAGCCCTCGGCAACGTCAAAATCGGCGACATCCTGCAGGAAGTCCTCTCCATGGTGCGCAACCATCACGTCCGCTTGGAGGGCGACTTTGTCAACGTCGTCATCAGTATTCTCCTCTTGGAGGGCATTGGACGCAGCCTCAATCCCAATGTCGACCTTCTGAGCAGCTCGCTGCCGATTCTGAGACAGCTCAGTGCCCAAAGTGGTGCGGCGATGGCGAAGCACGGCGACTTCTCGATGATTATGCTGTGGATGGGCCTGGAGACGAGAAAGTTTTTGCAGGCTAGCGTTGACGATGTGAGTTTTATTACACTCTGTCTCTCTACATCCTGTCGATGGGGAGTATTCCTTCGTGCTAACAAATGTCTATTTAGGTTGAACGATGTGTCAAATACGATCTTCTATCACCCAATGTATAAATAACGAAACGTGCACGCTATAGAGTAGAGGGCAGAGGATTTCTTTAGCGATCCACAGAGCGGCAGCGACAGCTCATTGTAAATTCTGTATAACACTATTGAAAGGCATCTTAGATGAAGTTGTGGAATGGGGTTTCTGGCAACATGAAGCTTCTATAGAATTTAGGCGATTCCAGCCATTTAATTTTGATGGCAATAAATATTGAACCTCTCCAGATACTGGAAGCTTCTTCTTAACCCGGGTGTTTATGTTCCAATAGCATGATCAACAGCTCAAAATCATGCATCTTACTGACTTCATTCGCTCGTCACACGGTTACACCATTGCCAAACGTGGAGGCTGCTGCCTATTTAATGAACATCGCAAAGAGCAGACTTCCAGCCCCGTTTGATTCTTCAATTAACCCATCGTATCAGAAACAGCTGCATGTTTCTTCAATTAATTTTCAAGGCATTGATTGCATCACGCCAGCTTCAGGGTAGATCTTACACGCAAGGCTCTTTGAAAGAAGCTATTCAGCTGTCAACGGCACGGAACAACCACGGCCGCTACTCCGTGCCTTTGGCTGAAAGACCCGCTAAAATTTCCAAAAGCTCCTTGTCGACTTTGCACGCCTCCAGGAGATTTTTTTGACGGGCGCTTAATTGCGTTGAAACATTGTGAATTTTTACCGGTACGCGCTTGGATAAAATTGCAAAAGCGGTGCATAAACTAGATTCATCTTCCTGCGGTTTCCAATGGGCGACGCCAGCGACTTCGTCCGCCTTCACATCACGCCGCTTGATGCCGAGCTGATCAACGTCGTGATTCCTGCCTCAGTGCGGCCGAGTGCTCGCAATATTTCCTACCATACGCTTGAGACATTTCCGGAAAGGCGATACGGATTTGTTGAACTGCCTGAAGCGGATGCGGAGAAGTTGAGAAAGAAGCTCAACGGGACAACGCTCAAGGGCTGCAAGATGCGCATTGAAAAGGCCCGTCCGGAGACGCGGGTGGAGCCGACTGGAGAGGAAGACGAGGTTCCTGAAAAGAAGAGAAAGTCCTCTAAAGAGGGCAAGGAGAGCTCCAAGAAGCGGAAGCGAGAGCCAGACGTCTTGGAGGGCGTGGCACTGCATGACCGCCAAGTAAAGCGAGGATGGACCGAGACGCCGACGACAAACAAGAGGAGAACTAGGAAGGATAAGGAGAACAAGGATAAGGAAAAAGAAAAAGAGAAGAAGAAGCGACCCAAGTCTAAATACACAGAAGGAGAGGAGTGTCTTCTGAAGACGAAGCTGCCGCTAAATACGATGAAGAACTTGGCTCCCGAAGAGCTGGAGCTGAAAAAGAGGAGCAAGAAGAAGGGCAGCTCACGACAGGTTGTCATTCACGAATTTGAAAAGACTACGAAATTCCCAGGCTTTCTCAAAACTGCTGCGGCGACCGATCGGAAAACAGCGACTGAATATGTCGAGGGAAAAGGATGGGTCGATGAGGAGGGCAATATCGTGGAAGAAGTAAAGGAGAAGGAGAAGGAGAAGGCAAAACTCCCACAGCGCCCGAAGAAGGCACCCCAGCCTAGGAAAGTGTCTGAGGAGCCGGAAGATGAAGATAGCACCAGCAGCAGTGGCACTTCATCAGACGGCACATCGTCTGAAGAGGAGTCTGAAGAAGAATCTGAGGCAGAGTCTGAAGAGAAAGTTGAGGCGGAAGTTGAAAAAGAGGCAGCGGAAGTGCCCGTTCAAGCCGCAACCAAGCCTGAGGATGAAGAGGAGAAAGAAGACGACAGTGATTCTTCAAGCGACGATACAAGCGACAGTGGCACGTCAAGCGAAGAAGAGGAAGACGAGTCCCCAAAGGCAGCAGAACAAACAACGCCGATAACCTCCAAGCCAAATGCTTCCAAATCCACTCCCGCAAGCGCCAAATCCCTAGCAATCAAGATCCCGCCTCCCGAGACACCCTCAAACGGAAACGTGCATCCTCTAGAGGCTCTATACAAGCGGCCGAAATCTGACAGCGAGAACCCCACGTCTGTTCCCAAGGAAGAGCCGTTCAGCTTCTTCGGTGGAGGCGAAGACGAAGAAGATGAATCTGAAGCTACACCCGCCAACGTTGTGCCCATGACGCCCTTTACGCGCCAGGACTACGAATGGCGCAACGTCCGCAGTGCCGCTCCCACGCCAGATACGGCTCATCCATCGCGCATGTCACGCTTTTGGGGTGCCTCGCCGGAGAAAGATGTGGAGATGGAGGACGATGTAGCAAATGCGTTGCGGGAGGAGGAGCAGGAGATGGAGGAGGGAGAGGATGAGGATGACGGAGGCCCCGGGCAAGGGAAACAGTCTGCCACGACTGATTTCCAGAAGTGGTTCTGGGAGAATAGGCGAGATTTGAATCGGTCGTGGATGACGCGCAGGAAGACGGCGGCCAAGGAGAAGAGGCACAGGGAGAATAAGGCACGGGCATCAAAGGCACTATAAGCGCAGTTTTCTTTTTTCAATCCTAGGGCATTGCATGAACATAGTAATATTGTCATTACGGAGCGAAATATAATATGGTAGTCTGTATCCAAGTGTGTGGGTCATTATTATGATAACTGGAGACTTCGCTACGCATCCAGACTATGCTACCAATATCTCCCAAGTTCTGAGAGGGAATTTGTTTCATAAATGATTATTATTATAACGTAGAATATGTTACATAGGGGACAGGCTGCTTCTTGGCCAGGTGTGTACAATTTAGTCATTCACCACACGATTGTCCATGTCATCCTCGCACACATGAGGCCTATTATCCTCCGAGCACGTATCACGGTGACGTCTTCTGTCCACTACCGTACTGCCTCCAACAAGTACATCTTGTATCCCCGTTCCATCTTTCAATGCAGTAGAATTGCGTTCCGTGAATGACCCGTTTCCAAACTAGGGAGTTCTCACATGCATGTGAACATGAGCCGGCGAGTTATGATGCGCCAGAGCCCCTGAGTCTATTGCCTGCTTTGAACCGGGACTTTCAGGTGCTTCTCTATTTCTGCTAACAAAAATTTTTCCGAGGATATTAGGAAGGAAGTGGTCTTGTGTAGGTGAAGCCTTGGAGTTGTACGTTGATGTACTTCGACGTCGATGCGCCGCCGAACCGATTTGAGTCCCAAAGCTCTTGACATTTGTCAGAGAAGACTGTGACACTGTTGTGCGCCTAGTGTTTGGAGCTTCATCTGTGAAGTAGCCTGAGGTATTAGGTGATTGGAAGCTATCACCAGGCCAGCACATTGGGACCGGTGTCTCAGTAAAAGACGCCTGGTGGTTGTGATAAACACGGTTAGTGTGATCATCTACTCCTCGATAGGATAGATCGGTCGATGTATCTTCCAGGCTAGTCAGAGGCTTGATCCATTCTCGGGTACAATGCCGCGAAAGAAGTTTCGGAAACGAGGTGATGGTTGACGCAACGCTTGAAGAACCAATGGAGGCCTGTGATGTTTCCAGTTCTTGGTCTTGTTTGTCGTCATGACAGGATGAAGTTCGACGAGTTTGAGACATGCTCTCAGAGTTCTCGTCTGAGGGACTATTGGTGGACTCTGGGGACAAGGATGGCCTCCCCAAATAGCCACCAAGTTTCGCCCAAGTGATTGAGGTAGCGCTTTGTGGCGAAACTAATGTTGTCAATGTTGGCGATTCTTTGTGCAACTTTTCTCTAGCGTCATTGATTTTGCGGTTGGAGTCTGCGGTGGTGAATGGGGTCTGGGGTATGCTCAGAGTAATTTCTGGATCCGCGACTACAGACCGCCGCAGCTCGATATGTTGATTGTCGTTCCCCAGTGCAAACTGAGCCGGCAGTTTGCTTGGAGTTGAAGTGTTTTCTTCATCTGTCTTAGGCGAGTCACTGCCTTGTAAGGATCTTTTAAATTCCATTAGTGTAGCTTCGATGATATTCTCGAATTCTCTGTTCTCTTGAGACGATGATTTGTCATTTTCTCTAGAGCCCGCTGCCGTGCAAGGGCAGTTTTGTTTTAGTCCAGCTGCGTTTAACTGATGAATAATCCTCTCCGTGATGAGAGGAATGTCCTGGCGGTCCAAGATGATGGTCGACTCATTGTGTAGTCGCGTTTTGGTATCTGCCTCCGAGTCACATCTTTCGAATCGATTATCCCTTTTACCGGGTTCGGCTTCTGTGCCATCGTTCGATTTCTTCATGGAAGACGTTGATATGGTAGACCAACCATTTTGGCATTTGGGGGTCCAGGATACAGACTGACCTCCAGCAACCCCAGTCACGTCGTCCCGGATCGCCGTTTCAACCAGGTATCCTGTGTGATTCAGTCGGATATCAACAACATGTGTCGGAACTCTCTCAACCTCATATTCATGTGTATCGGAATTGCTCTTTTCCTTGGTTAAATACCAAGCCAAACCGGGGACTCTGGGGTTGATGATGTAGTACGACGTTGGCCCTTCTTCTGATCGACGGCCTTGGAGGGTTGTATATGGCTTCTCTGCGATGGCCACATCAAAGTCGACGATTGGAGAAGCAATTTGACTCATAGCTCTGCGGCGGGAGAATTTGGACGTTGGACTAGAAGGTAAGGAGTGACCAGTCTCTTCAAAAGCCATCGCTCGCTTTTCACAAGAGTCATTACAAGCCAACAGGGAGATTTCAGTAATGCGGGGATAGCTGGCAGGTTTAGAGCCAGCATCTGAATAAGAATTATGTCCTTCCATGGCGGACGATAGACCGGCCCCTAACCCGCCGACCTCTGGCTGTAAGGGGATCGAGGAGGAGTGCAACATGGCTCCCGCAACGCCGGCCAAAATATTCAACTCGCAGGGCTGATTTTTCACAGGGGTTTTATCCCGCCTGGGAGGCTCAAACATAGCCTCGCTTTCGCATGCGTCCTAATTGCGATCGTGAGATTGCACGGAGCCGGGGTAGTCGAGATAGGCTGCCATTGGAGAGGAGCTCAGCTCGTGACGCTCCGTCACGGCGGGATCAGCAAGTGATTGGCGTATGACGTCTTCCATCGCGGGCGCCGTCTTCGGTAGGCGATGCTTGTCAGAACTACAAGAACTACAAGTTCGGGTGAGCCGAATTGTGGGTGTCAAGGAATGATTCGGCCCAGCGAATAAGCGTGGTGGGGTGCTGTCTTGGCTGTGTATTATTGAGGCTCTATGTTTGCAGATCGCGCAATTGTTTGATCGCTACCAAATCTGTAAGGGGCAGAGGGGGAGGAGGCGCGCAATGGTATGTACAAACAAGGAGATGAAAAAAGGGAATTAATCCGCAATAACAACGAAAGGAATTAAGACATGATGAGGAATTAGGTAAATGCCGTAGTTGTGTAGGAAATTGAAGATGACGATGATGATGGTCTCTACTCTGGAGGCCCACATGATGGATATGGAGTGGTGGTCGCGCCATGGAGATCGAGGAAAGAGCTTGATGAGCAGTTGCCCGCTGACCTCCAGAGGCAGTTGCTAGTGAGGCTCTTGCCGCCGATCCATTACCGGAGCTTTTAGTCCTGAAACATCGATGATGGTTTGGATCATTGCATTTAAGTCATCAGATAACAGCTGCTGCATTAGCCTGGCTGATACTGGCGATGACTTCATGCTGCACTCATGACTTGACATGAATGTGTGGGCAAGCAGCAACACCCAGCGATGATATCAATCTGAGGACAAATTATATCATTTTCAGGGGAAAACAGAGACCGAGTGGGAGAAACAGGAAAATATCTGTGAATGTTTCTGCCTACCCGAGACAGGTGTCAGAACAAATCCTTGCTCCCGAGACAGACGTTACCTGCAGCACATACGCGCATACCTTATGCAGGGCGCAATGCATTGATTGCTACTATGGCTCGTGCCAATAGCGCTGAAGCTCCAGAGTACAGCCTACAAATCGGGATGGCGCTCATGCATGCACGTTCTAGCATGCTCTAATCTGCAACAATTCCGTTGAAGAGCTGTATCGTCACTGAAGATGGACGTTGCTTAGCAGCGAAGCATTTGGGCTAATGTGAGACCATCAGATAAGATTGTACGAATGACTGCTAAACAACTCGCAGCGTCCTTTCCTCGCATTTAGCGAAATACTGCCTGCCACCCTTCTCATCAGTCAGCGAGTGAAACAGGCCGACTCGCCAATACTCTTCGTCTTTCTTCCCCGTTGGATAGAGTAAGAGGCCGTGCATGACCTCGACCGGCGGGTCCTCGTCCTTGTCTTCCCATTCCTGCGGTCTTCTGGAGAAGGCACTCGCTGTTGTCGTATGGCCACTGGACACGAGGAGCATCATAATTGACTGGATGCGATCTCCGCTTGCTTCAGAGAGCTGCTTGCCGTCTTCGTTTGTCTCTCTCCAGTCGAGAGCACACTGCGCGACGTACTGCTCGTCGTCCAAAGCTAGCCACTCGCATTGTACGTGAAGAAAAGGCGATGCGAGAGGCAGCTTTTGGAGTTTTCCGCCAGGAATACTACAGACCTTCCCCCGGAGTAAAAGGTGGCCGCCACACACACGTCCATATGCATCTCCTCCACGGGCCCTCGTCTTGGCCTTGAGAATGTCGCACTCGAGCTTCATGCTGTCAGAGTTGTCCAAGGTTAAGCTGCCATTACGACTTGCCCAAGACCAAGACGGCGCGATGTAATGAGGGGGGCGTCTTAAGCTCCGCAGCAGCTCACCAAAAGTCCAACGTGATCTCCTGTGCATCTTCCAAAGCAAACCCCTGTGAAGGTTTTTCTTCCATAAACCAGCCAGATATGTATCCCCACTCTTGCTGGCGATGAGCTTAGCGTATGAGGACACTGCGGGCAGTCGATCCGTCTCAAACGTGAGCCTCTTTTGGCTGTATTGAAGCATTGGGAAGTACCAGCCATCATAGTCATAGTCACCCCTCCACGGCTCAGACGAATGAATGATGGAAGACTCCGCATTACTCATGCGGTCCAGTTTGTCATCAATAATCTTGTCTTCTGTTCTCATAATGTCAACGGGCTTGAGAGAATCCCAATACATCATCTGCTGCCCAATATACAACTTCCTCATCGCAAATAGGTCTTCTTGAAACGTCCAGCCACGAGTATGCCAAACTGAGTTTTCAATCTCGAGAGAGACTGGTCTGTCTGAGAAGCTAGGTCCAGAACGTATCGCAGACTCGGCGTTCTGATAGGAGAAAGGAATATGACGAAGAAAGAAGGATCCATTGATATTCCATTCTGCGTTGTGGTAACAGATCTTGATGCTCGGGTTCCGCTCAAGGAAGCCGTCGTTACTCGATGTTGTACGGAGCGGTATGACCGTGACAAGTGAGTTTCGAAAAATCTCCGCCATTACTTGAGATTCCTTCTCCCAGTCTACCACATCGTCTTGTATGATGCAGAGAGCATCAATCCAGACGTACTTGACGCCCAACGCTCGTGCAATGCGGACAGTATCTTGATAAGTTTTCGGCATGGCGTCATAAGAGATGGATGTTTTCAAATGAGAATAGTTGCTTCTTGTGGTTGTGAGAGAAGGAGGTTTCTTTCCCCAGCAGTAGCTTAGAGCTAAATATGGCTGTGGTTCCTCAGCAATGCCGACATCCTTATGGCTCTCCACAAGACGAATCAGACCGGACTCTCTTTTACTCCCAATATGAAGCAGTCTTGTAGGCCGATAAAGTGCGTTTAGGGCAGCTTTCTCCTTGCTATTGCCCCAAACCCATTGCTTCAAGGTGAATATGCCAGCAGGTGACATTATACTATCTGGAAAAAACTCTGAGTTGATACCAAAGATGGAAGCACACGGGTCTAGAAAACACCGTCAAGTCAGGGATTTGTTTCAACCTGCAAAGCTGTTATTGCGCTCCATACCTGTCCGAGTAGCACTGGTCCTAAAGGTAAGATAGCCAAACCTATGTTTGGGTCTAACAAAAGCAGTGCTGAAAACAGTGAATGCAGATAAACCACTGTTCCAATAATGGCGGATCCGTGTAATCTCGATTATATCGCCAGGAAGACGCTCCAATTTGTATTTCCGAAAGTGCCAGATCATGGCATTTCGAAGCAAGGCACAGAAACCACAGCCAGAATCTGCAGACTCGCCCATATTAGGAAGCAATGGAACTGCATCTTTTCGATGATATTCGAGATCTTCCTCAAAATTGGGGACGTCTGCCTTCAATTTCATGGGCTTACCGCCCCACGAGCCTTTGGTCATGGCCAACCTCACATCCTTGAGTTGCAGCACGCTGCAGTGTTGGCATAGCACCTGAGAATCGCTCAGAAGAGACTCCGTGACAGGAGAAAAGTCATAAAAGAATTCTTCTTCTTCGGGAGATTTCTTTGTATGCGGCTTTGCGAATTGTCGGGTTCTCGCAAATTCTTCATGCTCCCCTACACCGCGCCAAGTGAAAATTCCCGACATGATTGTAGAGCAGTTCAATGTAAATGGAAGCCAATGTTGTCGTCAAGATGGTAAAAAAAAGGCACTGCGGATGGAGTTTTGTATATCTTCAATTGTAAGAGCTTGTTGTGGCTTAGCTGTTGCTGCCTAGTGATTATCGGCAATAATGCATCAATTTATTTGTCTGAATACTAATCGCCGCAGCTCGAAATATCTCACTACCTACCTAGTAGTAATATGGATAGTTCATGCATGGCTCTCACTGCAGTAGCACTATACTTGGCCCCGTGAGCCTTTTTGCATCCATGATCGCAAACACTTCATCGCGATATAATTAGGGTGAATCTATCTCATCAACTGGATATATGTATGCTCTTGGATGCAATGCGGTAGAAGATGGGGCCAATAAATACCAACCATCACAGTCTTGACGTTAATCAAACACAACCTTTTGGCCGGTAAACGCAACACTCTTCTGTGCCTCCTTTGCCTTCTTACGCGCCTCCCAACTGGGATGCAGCGGCCCTTCGTTGTCCTTCTTCGTCGGCTTGGGAGGGGGTCTATTTTGTTCAGGAGCATGTCCTCCTCGGCCCTGTGAATAGCCTCTAGAGTCACCCCCTGTTGGTCGGCTGCCTCTCTTCCACGGCTTCCCCCTACCCTGGTCCTCTGGACCAACAGCACCACGCTTCATGTCCCATCCAGCGTCTCTGCCACCCTTGGTAGCTGCCTTTTGAAGATGCTTTGCGTTGGCACCATACTTCTTCTCCCAGATGGCCTGGCGGGCTCGCTGACCGCGACGCTTCTTAGGCGGGGCCTCGATATCGGACGCCGACTCGGATCCAGAAATGTAGCCTCCCATGAGAGTAAGAAGAAAGGTGGAATCTCCCGATCGAGCTGTTTTAGCTGCAGCCTTGGCAGCTTGCTTCTTCCTCTCTTCCTTCTTCTCCTTGAGAGTCTTTGCTGTCTTTGTGGCCGCCGGCTTCTGATCGTCGTCGTTATCGACTGATTTCTTTGACTTTTTTGTTGGCAATGGCGACGGTGACCGTGAGCCAGTGATGGATTCTAGTTCTTCTTCCTCGTCGTCACCTTCCTCCTCGGAGCCTGATCCAGATATCGATATGTCGTCCAGATTGACCTTTTCTGTGCCTCGGTATTTCGCCAGTAACTCCTCATCAAATTCATCCTCGCTCTCGTCAGATGATCCACCCAGTAGATCAGCATACTTTGACAATGCATTCTCCTGATCCGACCCCTCAAGATCCTCAATCGTTGGCCGAGGCTCATCAGCATCGGAACTAAACCCTTCGAACTCAGACTCGTCGGCAGCTTCCTCATCCATGGCCTCTGGCTTCTTTGCGGACTTGGCAGAAGGTTTCACACCCTCTTCATCATCCTCGTCATCCTCACCATCCTCCCTGTCTGCGGGCTGTTCCTCCGTATCCTTTCTCTTGTTCCTGACACGCTTGGACTTGGTTGGAACGGCAACACCCAGAGTTTCGCAAATGTCGGCAATAGCACGATCTAAAGCTTGTCGCGCAGGGCCTGCATTGCAGAGTATGCTTATGACATTATTCCGGAGAGAGATTTCTTCTGGTGAAAGAGCAGGCCGCGGTACTTCGGCGCGGAGCTCCTCTGGGATATCATTCGATGTCTCGATGGCCTTGATTCGGAGAAGGTTCGAGTGCAGGTGGTGTCGCGCCGTCTGTCGCAGATCAAGAGCCTTTGGACCGTAAGGTTAGCTGAAAAGTCCCTTTCTAAATAGTAAAACGGAGCAATTGATTCCATAGAGTGACACACTTTCAACACGGCATATTCGCGTTCTAGCCTCGTCTTCTTCGCGACTGTGATTCCGGGCTCGTGCAGCTTGTTACTGAAGCGCTTCCGCTCATGGACTTTTGCTGAACTCAATGCTCTGAAAATATCTATTCGGTACTTCTCTAATTTGTTCTGTACTGTTTCTGCGACGGTGCGCTTTCGTTTCGGCATGTTGGCAATATTTTTTCTTTGTTCTGGGCAGTTTGAAGCTAAGATAAGACCTTGATAGAAATTGTTCGAAAAATCTCTAGGATCCTTGTAAAGCTGCTGCTAGTGGGGGTGTGTGGATTTACAGAGGCTGCACTGTGCTAAACCCAGATGATGGAGGCTTTGTGGTGTTATTTTAGTACATGTACATAGCTTTGCACAGTGTGGCATCTCTTGGGACCTGCAGACTCGATATGGACTCCAGGAATTTAACAGTGGTGGGGAATTGAAGCCAATCACGATTACCAAGCCGTGGAGTGAGGGGTCAAATAGGGAATTTTAAAGACAAACACTCATCTATCCAAGTACGACACGCTGAAGATATTCGAGTAATAAGGATTCTCTCCGTTCACCATGGCGACTCAGAATGTTGACGAGGCGGTTGTTGCGGGCAACCTCTTCAACGTCGATGGACTTGTGGCTTTCATCACAGGTGGTGGCACTGGTGAGTGTATAATGTGATTGATTCGTCGTTGGGCTTAAAACAATACCCCATAACAATGCGTAATTCTGACTCGCCGTGTTCATTAATAGGTATTGGCCTCATGATGGCGAGGGCATTGGCGAAAAATGGTGCTCACAAGGTCTACATTGGTGGACGACGACTCGAGGTGCTGGAAGCTGCCGCGGCGTCTCTCGGTGCAAATGTTGTGCCGGTCAAGTGTGATGTGACATCCAAGGACAGTCTCCAGGAGGCAGTCGATTTCATCAAGCAGGACACTGGCTATCTGAACGTTTTGGTGTGCAATTCAGGCATTGGTGGACCTCAGTCTGTCCAGCTACAAGACGACACGACACTTGAGGAGTGGGCAGACTCAAACTGGGACATTAGCTTCGAGGAGCACACGAATACTTTTGCCGTCAATACTACCGCCGCCTGGTTTACTGCCATAGCCTTCTTGAAGCTCCTCGATGCAGGAAACAAGAAGGGCAACCTGGAACAGAGCTCTCAGATCATTGTCACCAGCTCCATTGCCAGTTTCAACAAAGCAGCTCCAGGAGGCTGGGCATATGGCCAATCTAAAGCTGCTGCAACACACGTAGCCAAGCACCTTTCAGCTGCTCTGCCGAGGTGGAATATCCGGTGAGCAGCGTCTTCTTATCACGCAAACATATTACATGCATGGCTGACGAGTCATTTATCATCTAGGGCCAACTGCATTGCTCCAGGATGTAAGTGACGCCAATTTCCGCCATCGGCCAAGATAACCTCGGATACTGACATTGCCGCTTAGTGTTCCCGAGTGAAATGGCCGCACCCATCGTTAACCGCTTCAACGAGGGCTCGGATACTCCAGGCAGAGTGCCAGCGCAGTTTATACCCATGCAGAGAATGGGAAATGATCAGGATATGGCGGGAACTATTCTGTACTTGATTTCCAAGTCAGGGGCTTACTGCAACGGGCTTGTCATCGTCATTGATGGAGGCCGACTGTTGAGGTTCCCATCATTGTACTAGATTCAGGGAGCGTATGACTGAAAGACCAATCAATTGTAAAATCTCTGGCCGTCATTTGACTGGCAATATGATGCCGGAAATAATTATCAACAACTGTGACTAAGCATCATCTGAGCATTTGGCATCTTATCCATCATCCACGTAATCAGGCAATTAAGTCGTTGAGATTCGAAGTGGGCCTGAATGGAATTATAATACCACCGACCCGGAAAACGAGATCCAGTGCTCGGTGTCCGATATAAGGCTGAGGCGATTGGGAATAGTTAGGAGCATCATGGAGCATCATGGAGCCTCCCCCCGTGGTGGTTAGCTCAGGGATGCACGTTTAACACGGGTAGCGAGATCGGAGAGCCAATCAACAAGCTGCAATTAGACATGTAAGATGCGATAGGAATGGCCCACTGCCGAGCGCGGAAACAATGGTGAAATCTAAGTTTCGAATCGCCCTCCCAGCCAATGATTTCAGACGGAGCAACATGTCGGGAATTCTCGGCTCATTTGATGTCTTTGGCCAGGCCCGCCCAACGGCTATTGTTACCGCCAAGGCACAAAGCACGACTTATCAGCTCGAGTGAATACGGGATTGATGGAAGAATCTGATCGGAAAGAAGCAGCATGGGCCTAGATAGCGTTTCCCGAGGAAGCGGAGGGCTGTTTACGGGAAAAAGGAAATGGCGCTCAACATTAAAAGTTCCCCGCAGGCACCAAGTTCAGGGTGCATGTGCCTGAGGCTGGTTTGAACCTCCTTTTTGATACTGTAGTGCCTTACTGTATGATGATGAATACCCTTTTTCATTTCCCCCTTTTTTATGGTTTAATTTGTCAACATATTCTGCTGGCTGGATCAAGAAACTTTGTATGATGAAATAAGTATGAAGTAATGCTGCATACCCCACGGATGGTTTGTATGGGCTTAACTGCTTGATATTTTGGCTCGGCTGCTCTAAAACCCGCCAGTAGCCAGCCTGGATTTCAGACTCCACAGCCGCCGTCAAGCTGCTGCAAGGAGCACGGGCCAGTATCTCGCAGGGATTCTGCTCCATAATCTGGGTGGGTTTATGAATCTGGCCCGCCCGGCAGTCGGATAGAGTCAAATCAAGACAAGATAGTAGCAAAGGCGATGGAGACGTCATTGATGAAGCACATGTGAGACAGGCGATAGACACATGTTAATGCCAACGCAAGGCCATGCGCTGCACTGCAATGGATTTGAGCATGTGAATCCGCGCACTGGCTGCAACTCAACTCCTGTCAATCATTTTCAATTAGACGCACAGGCTAATACGAAAATGCTCCGGGAGCATGTGCGTGGCTGACGAAAACGCGAGTGACGTCGCTTCGGCTGGATGGACTGTGCCATGATATTGGTCTGGCTGAAAGCAGGACATTGGCGCAACCCCGCATTCTCTGCTGCACGCACATCGAGCATCTCCGTCTTTCTAGTTGGAACTCGGCACGCGCTACGGAGCCCATTTGATAGTCCCGTGGCTGTGGCTGATGGGAGATTTGGCCATGTACTGAACTGTACCGTATGTGAAGCTGTTATAAGCATTGCTCAGTTGAGTCTGCCGTGACGAGATGCCTGTTGAAATGAAACCGAGTCATGTAAGAAGAGGGACGATGGGCACTCTTGTATACCCGGCAAATGAACATACAAAATCTCCGGCAATATCATCCAGTACATATTACTCTACAGCAGCAGAGCCGGCTGCAAGGGTTCGTTCCAGGAAGGAGCTCACTGGACCATTGATTGATGGGCTAAACCGGTTTTACAATTCGTGTACCCGGCTTGTACAGAGTACTCACCTTGTCGCCGCGTGTTTCACCTGCTTCTCGGCCGTCCATCATAGCTCCATCACAAGGGCGAATGGCGCGGACGCATCAGGTTTGCTGCAACAATTTGATCTGCTGCGAGCAACCATTGCATTGCTTCCATCAGCCAGCATCAGCAAGCATCATCCGCTGGCGCAGCGCCACGCAAGGCACAGGCATGACTAGTAGCAGCCAGCTCGATGGTTGGTAGACGATACTCGGCGGCCATGTAGGGGATACATCATCTGCTTCCCCCGCATTGGACATCCGGCATACCGAAAGCCTACCTAGTAGAAGCTATGGTGCCTCTCCGACGAGGTTGCCTCCGCACCGTGAATGCGACAAACAGCTCCTCGCCACATGATGGAGGGTCGCCAGTGGACGAGAGCTGTTGCCATGCCATGATCAGCCACCGTGTGCACTAGACGCCTAGTATTAAAATGCTCGATTCGCCGGGTTGTTTTGCTTGTTGCTTCTGACGCTTTTCGTACACCTCAGAGTGATCCTTTGTCTGCCGTTTCCCGTATCAATTCAACCTCGTCTCGTCGCGCAAAACCGTCGGGCACGCAAGGTCTCATCCTCCTGTCTTGTATCTGAATCGTCTCGCGTCTCACGCCTGAACTTGCGATACGCAATCAATCGCTTTGCCTCGGCGCATTCCAGATCCGAGTTTCGGACGTTGTTGAATCGCCAAACCACCAAAGGCTAGGCTTCTCAACACAAGCTTTGTCTTTGTTCATATTCAGGTCGTACGCCCGCCACAAGCGCTTTTGCCATTGCTTTTGCCATCGGCCATTGCCTCCGTTTTACACCATCTTCCCCACCAGTGGCCCGGCCCTCGCGTGCACAAACCATCCGACAAACCATCCGGGGAGCTTCGAATTCGAAGAGACCCAACACATATAACTTAGCATCGCTCAACAACTTTGAGCGTGCGCTTGCGCGGAGTTATCTGGTGAGTGAGCACAGCTCCCGTCTTCGCTTTCCGACCATCCCCCTTCCTGTTTCTTAGTGGCTCTCCACCCGCCAATCTTGGATGGTGAGCGGAGCCCAGCCTGAGCCCGCTTCTAAGTTCGGAGCCGTGCTGCGCCCCTAGACTTTCCGATCGGCAACCACCTCCCATTGCCTTGAGCTGGGCCGACCTCACTGCTCGGGTACCATACCGGCTCCTGTCGGCCTGGAGCTCTTAGGTTGATGGGGTTTCCGATGACGGGATCACAGTCCCGAAGCCATAATGCCTCTTTGCTCCACTGAACACACCCCCCGTGCTCTCATTATACCACTCATGTCATTGCAGCGTGAATATTGCTCGAGCTTGACTAATATGTCCAAGTCATTGAAGAAGCAGACAGGGCCCTCAATTAGCGAGGTCCCGACCCGGTGTGCCTGAGACATAAGATTCCGATTATAGCACTTATAAGGCGACCCTTCCGCAATCGTAACAATGAATTCCATCAAGCAAGCAGTCGAGTCCGCTCGATCAAAGACCTCAGAGGTCATGAATACCGCCAAGAGAAGTGAGACGGCCGCCAAGGCCTCCGACATTATTCACACTCCATTCATGAAAGCTGCTCTTCCTTTCATCAATGGAGGCATCAGCGGAATGGTGGCCACCTCTGTCATCCAACCCGTCGACATGGTCAAGGTTCGAATCCAGCTTGCTGGCGAGGGTACATCTGGAGGACCCAAGCCTACTCCGTTGTCTGTCACTCGACAGATCATCTCTAGTGGAAAGGTCCTTGACTTGTATACTGGCCTGTCTGCTGGTCTCCTCCGACAAGCTGTATACACAACCGCTCGGTTGGGGTTCTTTGACACCTTCATGGGAAAACTAACGGAGCGAGCAAAAGCCCAAAATAAACAAATTGGTTTCTCAGAGCGAGCAACGGCTGGTTTGGCGGCCGGTGGTCTGGCAGCCATGATTGGCAACCCAGCTGATCTGGCACTAATCCGAATGCAGAGTGACGGCCTGAAACCTCTCGCCGAGCGCAAGAACTACAAGTCGGTTGTTGATGCACTAGGATCCATCGCCAAAGGTGAAGGCATCGCAGCTCTCTGGGCGGGCGCCGCACCAACCGTTGTTCGTGCCATGGCCCTCAACTTCGGTCAGCTGGCGTTCTTCAGCGAAGCCAAGGCACAGATGAAGCAGAACACCAATTTGTCTGCGCAAGCCCAGACCCTGAGTGCCAGTGCCATTGCAGGCTTCTTTGCCAGTTTCTTTAGTCTCCCATTCGACTTTGTCAAGACAAGACTGCAGAAGCAACAAAAGGGACCTGACGGCAAGGTTCCCTACAAGGGAATGGCTGATTGCTTCACCAAGGTGGCCCGACAGGAAGGTATCATGAGATTCTACCGAGGATTTGGAACGTACTACGTCCGCATTGCCCCTCATGCGTAAGTTTTCTCTCTCCCTCCAACCGGAAATATTCGTAGATGGAGACTCCAGTAGCTAATCATCATTTCATTTAGAATGGTTACTCTCATCGTTGCTGATTATCTGGGTTGGTTGACGAAATAGAAGAAAATGCTTTGAGATTCGGGCTTTGACATTGATTGGCGTTGATATAGTGGTGGTTGTTTCCTGTCCTTTAATGGGTTTGTGCTGCGTTGCGTTGCCTTGTTAGGTTGATTGGGTGGCTATGGAGTTTCCAAAGAAGTCACAGCGGGATCCTGGGCTTATTGGGAGCAGTTTTTGGACCAAAGAATCGTATTCGGATTACCACTGACATTTTAGACTTGATGTTGCCATATAGCTTTTATTGTGCAAGATGAGAGAAAAATGCAGTCCTTAATAATTAGGCCATGTGTTCCCACTTTTCAAGAAACCGCCAGATGAGAATGGGAATAGCAAAGTTCTCAAGTGAAGTTTGTGCTTCGATATACCAGAATACAATCCCCCATTGAGGATAAATTGATCACCCTCTGTAGATATTCAGCGTAGTTGAGATTCGCTTGCACAGTGTAGCAACAAGCTTCCTCTTCACGACCTATCTTGTCTGAGAAGTATCCCTACCTTAGTCATCCACTATATTGAAAGCTGCACGTGATTTCGCGCCGCCTCTCGCGTGATAGCTTGTGACGCAATTGCTGAGGTCGCGGGCGCCTGTTCGAGAACCAACTTCGGCCAACTTCAAAATATGTGAGGATGGTTAGAAGGAAACGCAGCGTTCCTCAGAGGGGCGGCAGGCAACAGGCGAATGGCGCCGTCGGAGATGAGCCCGATGTATATCAGCAGATGCTAGCTGAGGCCGGAGTCTCTGCGCCAGCTGCAAGTTCACCGGAGAGGCCATTGAAGAGAAGACGCGAGGCCGTTCCATCTCATCAGAGACCAGCGGAGTCAAAGGAGCCGGCACAAGCACCACCGGTTATAGAAGCACCAAAACCGGGACTTGATCAAAGCGACAGCGACGATGAGGAGGAGGATGCGGAATTTGAAGATGTCGCTATTCCGGAACCTACTGTCCAAACCGTCGAATTAGAGTCAGACGAAGAAGATGATGACGAGGATGAAGATTTACATTTTGAAGATGTTGACTTACTTATACCCTTGCCGGATGGAGACTCGGAGCAACCAGAACCCAAGGAACTGGAACTCAATCTCTCAGCACAAAAATCTGCCATGACGTCAAAGCAAGGGGCTGATAGACGAAGGCCAATCACCAAAGAAGAAAAAGAGCGCCGCATTGTTATTCACAAGATTCATTTGCTCTGTTTAATGGCTCATGTGGCCAAGAGAAATCATTGGTGCAATGACGCCAAGGTTCAAGACTCCCTCCGGTCTCGTCTGACGGATAAGATGATTCAATATCTTACTCCAGGGACCAACCTATCGCAGTTTGGGAGGACTGAAAGCCTTAAGAATGGGCTGAAACTGGTTGCAGACATGTGGAAGACAAAATATGAGATTACAGAGCGCGGCATGAGGAGATCTTTATGGGCAGAAGAGGTGGAGCATCTTGATAGCGTACGTGGCCCATCGTTGATACTGAGAGACCTATTTCTGACCCGCCTTTTAGTATGAACCTCCAGATGATATGGAATCATGTCTGGATAAATCAGACTTTAGAGAAGCAGCTAAAACGCTACAAGGATCTCGAGATGTCGGGGCCCAGCTGTATTGCGCCCTGTTGCGAAGCGCTGGTGTTCGTGCTAGACTGGTTTGTTCCCTGCAGCCTCTCTCATTTGGCTCTTCAGGACCTACCCTTCCGAAGGCCAAAGATACTGCCAAGCCAAAATCGGTTTCTAAAGCCGAACACATGCTATCTCAGGTGGCAAAGTATAGAGAAATGGCCGCTGCCGTCTCATCAGCCTCTTCTGCGGGCCCTTCTACAGCCAGGCGCAGGCTAGGTCACCCAAACGCATCAGATTACAGATTCGAACCCACAGCTGCTCCCACAAGGCCTCGCCCAACCTTTGCATCGCCCAAGAAAATGCGAGAATCAGCTTATCCAGTATACTGGGTGGAAATCCTTGACGTGGGGCACCAGAAATGGCAGCCTACAGACCCCGTGGTGACGGACACCTATTGGAAACCAAAGGTCTTTGAACCCCCCATTACAGATAAGGAAAACTGTTTAAGCTACGTTATTGCATTCAATGCCGATGGCACTGCAAAAGATGTTACCCGGCGATATGCCAAGGGATATGCAGCAAAGACGCGAAAAATGCGTATAGAAACTGCAGTGGACGATGGTCAACGGTGGTGGCGTAAAGTCATGAAGATGTATCAGCCCAAAACGCCTAGCGATCTGGACCAGATTGAAGATATCGAGTTGACTGGAGTCGAGGCGAGAGAACCAATGCCGAGAAATGTACAGGATTTTAAAGGCCATCCTGTATATGCTTTGGAGCGCCACCTTCGTCGACATGAGGTACTCATTTCAGGGGCCGTGCCGTCTGGAACTGTTGCAGCTGGAGCCCGCGCCCCCCTGGAAAAGGTGTTCCGCCGAAAGGATGTTCGAATCGCGAGAAGTGCCGAGAAATGGTTCCGACTTGGCCACGAAGTCAAGCCAGGCGAAATTCCCGCGAAATGGCTACCCAAGCAAGTGCAAAATAAGAGGTCTAAGTATGAAGAAGAGGAGCAGGATGAAGGCGATGCGGGAACGCCAATTTACACCGTGGATCAGACGGAGGTATATGAGCCGCCTCCCGTACGAAACGGACGGGTACCGAAAAACAAGTTCGGCAACATTGAAGTATACGTGCCTAGCATGATTCCAAAAGGTGGTGTTCACATAGTAAACGAATACGCTCGACGAGCGGCATACGTGTTGGGAATTGATTGCGCACCAGCGCTTACAGGATTTCAGTTCAAGGGGCGACAGGGAACGGCTGTATTGAATGGAGTGGTCATCGCAAAGGAATTTGAAGAGGCCATTCACGCGACCATCCAGGGCATGCTTGATCTAGAACAAGAGTTGGAAGATGAGAAGAGGCGATATGTAGCACTGAAGCTTTGGAGACGTTTCCTCATGGGCCTGAGGATTCGGGAAAGGATATGGAGCGGTGTTGGAGAGGAAGAGAGGAAGCAAGCGGATAGAGAAGCAGAACTACAGGCGGAAGCTGGCGCAGAAAGCGATGAGACTGAAGAGTTTGATATGGTCGTTGATGACGATGACGGAGAAGGAGGCGGATTTTTGATTGAATAGTCTACTGGTCATAGCGGCGTGGCCCCTTATATACTGCATGTAGCACATACCTTGGACGTACATGTACTTTTGGGTTGTCGTCGTCATCATTTAGGATTGTGTATGTTTTAGCTTCTTGGCTACCATTGAGCTTGGTAACCTTATACCCAGCTACGTGAAAAAAGGTCCCTTGCGATCTCGAAAGAGAATACGAGCTGTTAGAACAGGCAAAAAAAGAAAACCCAATAGTGGTCTTGGCCAAAGGTTCCATTGGCCGTGTGAGAATTTGGCTTTGCGCACGACTACTATTCCGTACGAAGCTCCAATCTCCAGTTCCGGGACATCAATCACGTTGAAAAACAGCGGATTAGGCGCGTTTTTGTCTGCTTCGGGTCGACATCTTCCCGAATCCCGGCCAAGACACACGGGCTGAATGCGCTTGCGACAATGTTCTAAAATGAAGGTGGCCATTCTGTAAGAGGACATGTTGAGCAAACATTTTGCAAAGAATTATTGAAGCCAGCTTTCACTCGGAGTTACTCTGTCGAAGCTGTGGCCTGAGTGAAAGCTTATCGCGTGGCCTTTTTGTGTGTTTCGAGCTGAATAGTTAAAAATAAGTTCTGAGGGGCGCGCTGCTCCGTAATTTAAGTGGGTGTTTTTGCGGAGGTTCCGCGTTTTTTTTTATTCTGCAGCTGGAGATGGGACGATCTTGTGTTTCTGTCAAAGAAGCATTTGACTATGAACCATTCAGAAGAATGTCAGTATCATCTCGTGATGCTAATGAGAACACTCACTTAAGCCGAAAAGCTATAGACACGGAATACGGACAAGTTTGTCCGCCATCTCCTGCCGCTGATTCTCTAGCACGGGCGTTTTTATAGCGTCCGCGTATACAGTGGGGCCATTGTTTCTCTTGGCCAACTGCCTAAGAAGGGCGCATTGCTTGGCTTTTGCCTCTTCCTTTTGTTCTTATTGAGGCGCGAATTGGCTTGAAACCAGATATTCTAGCATGCGCGATTAGCGGCATCAGGGCCAATCTCTCTCCCTCTCCCTCTCTTTTGCTCCTGCATCTGAGTCTGGCCTTTAGAGAAGCTCATCTTTAGGACGGAAAAGAGTTGCGCCAGCACCTCGATGAGCTAAGCCAAGAGCCGACCCCTTAGCCAGCATCACTAACAAACGGGCGCTGGAGTGGCGCTCGTTATGTGGATTTCCGGTCTTCAAGGTTCACTCTTCTGATCGTATCGACGATTCTATTCGGTTGACGAGCCACTCGCTTTGCATTGCAAAGTTCTCAGTTGCTATTCTCGCCAAGGTTCATTGCCGCCCTGCGCCGTGGCGCTTCCAATCTGTCCGTTTCTCTTCGAAAACTTAACAGCAAACGGGCAATATATCTGTAACGCCAACGCAAGCACAGCCCTATGGATGCGTGTTCCAGCATCGACGATCTATTTCTTCCCACCCCTCCTCCCTAGCGAACATTTTCTGTCTCTTTTCGACTCTTTAGCTCTTTTTTCGACGCTGCGGTGTGCAGCTCTATGTTTATAGCCCTCTTGGGCTGGAATTTGTTCTTCTTTTTTTCTTATTGTTTAACCTTCGAGGGAGTCTGGGAGGAGGGCGAGAGAAATCGAAGCAGACTAATCTCCACGGTCATCGAGCCAGTTCATCGCCATGGCTTTCTTTAAGCAAGTCCGGACTTTAATGTCCAAGAATTTCCGGTATCTACTCTTCCGCCACCTCACAAAGGTCATCGTCATGGCCTTCCTCGTGCCAATCATCCTGGCAGCCTTCTTCAGCTTTGCAAAGAACCTCTTCGTCCCGCCTGCGGTCTACGGCTTCGGAGAGATTCACCCCATCAAGACACTCTCGCAAGCGTTCGACGCTGCCTTCAACAGTGGACGATACAAAGTCGTGTTAGTCGACAACGGATTCACAGGGGGGAACATCGAGAATGTGCTGGATCAGCTTCAAACACAGATAACGGCACAGGGGCCTTGGATCGACGTCGTAAGGACAAACAGCGAGGATACACTGGTCACCGAGTGTCGGAGCAGCCTGCGAGGAGTTACCACCTGCTTTGGGGCCGTCGTCATGCGGTCGTCGCCAAATGAGGGCCACGGTGGACTATGGAACTATACCATTCGCACGGATGCCGAAATGGCAAACAGCCCCGTCAAAATCAACGTTGACAAGTCTGACAATCCCGAAGAGGTCTACCTTTTGCCTATTCAGCGCACCATAGACGGCATCATTGCCGGTTTGAACAATACCAAGG
Source organism: Trichoderma virens Gv29-8 (assembly GCF_000170995.1). Classification (NCBI taxonomy): domain Eukaryota; kingdom Fungi; phylum Ascomycota; class Sordariomycetes; order Hypocreales; family Hypocreaceae; genus Trichoderma; species Trichoderma virens. The sequence continues at coordinate 1,399,453 of NW_014013744.1, forward strand.
CGACACAGGCCCTATCCAACACCCAAGAGATGCCCTTCACCAACCTGACCCAGAAAGAGAGGCAAATTAAAGTGAGACAAATCTTCCACAAGGCTATTGTGAATTTCATGGGAGTTGCCTTCATTGCCTCTGTGATTTGGATTACATACCACTTGACTGGTCACATCGCCACCGAGCGTGAGACTGGCATGTCGCAGCTTCTGGACGCCATGATGCCTGTTAGCAAGCCTTGGATGTCGCTGGCAGCTCGTATCATTTCCCATCATCTCTCCTTCTCGCTCGTCTATTTGCCTGCATGGATTATAGGATCAGCCATTGTGCGGTATGGTGTATTTGCCTACACTAGCCTTGGTATCGTTCTCCTCTTCCACGTCACCGCAGGTCTTGCACTTGCGTCCATGTCTATCTTGTTTGCCTCCTTCTTCAAGAAGGCCCAGCTCAGTGGCATTACCGCCATTCTTGTCATCCTCTTGCTTGCTATTCTGGCGCAATCTCTCACCCAGCCCAAAACGGGACCCGTGGTGGTTCTGTCGCTGCTCTTCTCGCCATGTGCCTATGTCTACTTCATCACGCTCATGTCTCGCTTCGAGAAAGTAAATAGACCAACTAACCTTGTCGAAACAGCCCCCAACAGTCCTTGGAAACTTCCAGGAATTGCTCTCTGGGTGTTCCTAATTGTTCAGATTTTTGTATACCCTCTTCTTGCCGCACTGATCGAACAGCGCCTTTATGGTACCTCCACAGAAGGCCGCACCATACTAAAAGCTGGGGATGGCAGTCTTGGCGAGATTGCCGTCAAGCTTGACAAATTCACCAAGATATACAAACCTAGCTTCTTTTCGCGTGTGTTTGCAATGGGCTCCAAACCATCAGAGCCTGTTGTAGCTGTCAACAAGCTCAGTTTTGACGTCAGAAAGGGTCAGATTGTCGCCCTTTTGGGTGCCAACGGAAGCGGAAAAAGCACAACCTTGGATGCCATTGCAGGGTTGAATAAACTAACCGACGGATCGATTACAATTGATGGCCAAGGTGGCCTAGGCATTGCGCCGCAAAAGAACGTCATTTGGGACGATTTAACGGTCGAGGAGCATCTCATCATTTTCGGCAAGCTCAAATCACCAAATGCACCAGCCACGAAAGAACAGATTACGGAATTGATCGACTCCATCGACCTCGCCCATAAACGAAAGGCTTTGGCCAAAACTTTGTCTGGTGGGCAGAAACGAAAATTACAACTCGGCATGATGTTGGTTGGCGGAAGTGCTGTTTGCTGTGTGGATGAAGTGAGCAGCGGCATTGATCCCCTGTCTCGACGCAAACTCTGGGATATTCTACTGGCCGAAAGAGGCAAGAGGACTTTGATTCTTACTACGCATTTCCTGGACGAGGCAGACCTTCTTGCTGATCATATTGCCATTTTATCCAAAGGAACATTACGGGCCGAAGGTTCTTCTGTTGAGCTAAAGGATACTCTTGGAGGCGGCTACAGAGTCAATGTACACAAAAACCCGGATATTAGAGATACCCCTACTATCTCCGGTGTGCAAAAGAAGGATGCCTTTGATCTGATTACCTATGTCGCCCCTACGTCTTCTCTTGCGGCAGAGGTTATCAGAGCACTTCAGAAGGCGGACATCACGGACTATCGCTTTTCTGGCCCGACCATTGAAGATGTATTCTTGCAGGTTGCGGAGGAGATCAGAGATGAAGAAGTCTTCCGAGAGACCGAGATCATTACTGAGAAAATGCCCATCAAGGATGATAGCAGCACTTCGCGGGGCTCTAGTCCGCAAATGGGACAGGGGCTTGGTCTGAAGCTTCTTGATGGCAAACGATTGGGCTACTTTGAACAATCCGTCATTTTGTTCAAGAAGCGTTGGACAATACTAAAGAGAAACTGGATGCTTTATGCCATTGCCTTCTTGCTTCCCATCATGGCTGCAGGACTGACTTCTCTCTTCGTCAAGGACCAAGAGCCGACAGGTTGCAAGCCCACTGACCAGGCCTCAACCTCTGATACTGAAGACGCATTTACTCAAATAGGTGACGGTGACAGCCTTATGTTCCTTGCCGGGCCAACTAGCAAGTTTAACCAGACGCTGATTTCGAGCCTTTTTCGCCCCATCTTTGGTATCAACCCCAGTCCCATTCTCAGCATCGCCGCGACTTCTCTTAGCAACCTTCACCTTGTCGACACGTTTGATGACTTTAACCAGTTTGTTCGAGACAACAGCAAGAACCTCACTACAGGTCTGTGGCTCGGCGATGCTACCACAAACCCCACCGTTGCCTGGGTCGGCAATGTGTTTGTCACGAGCCCACTTACTGCTCAGCAGTTCCTCAACGTGATGCTGACCAACACTACGATTGCCACAACGTGGTCTTCTTTTGACGTTCCTTTCAACTCTAGCATTGGAAAAGCTCTCAATCTAGTCATATATATGGGTCTGGCGCTCGCTTGCTACCCGGCATTCTTTTCTTTGTATCCAAGTAACGAGCGCAGGCGATTTGTGCGCAGCTTGCAGTACTCCAACGGCGTCAGGCCGCTCCCCCTGTGGATGGCATATCTCCTATTTGACTTTACGATGGTTCTTGTTAGCTCCGCGATTGTCACCGCTCTATGGGCTGGGCTGTCAAACGTTTGGTTCCACATTGAATATGTCTTTGTGGTTCTCTTCTTGTATGGCCTAACATCCATATTGGTTTCATATATGGTGTCTCTCTTTACCAAGTCGCAGTTGGCCACGTTTGCGTGGGCAGCGGCAGGGCAGGCAGTCTTTTTCCTCGGTTACTTGATCGCCTATGTCTGCGTCATCACATATGTTGAAGTCTCCAAGATTGACAATACGCTGTTGGTCTGTCATTTTGTCATCTCAGCATTCATGCCTGTCGGCTCAGTCACTAGAGCACTGTTCCTCGCAACAAACCTCTTCTCTACAGCCTGCGATGGCAACGAGCTTTCTACAAACCCTCGTGGACTCAAAGAATACGGAGGCCCCATACTTTATCTCATTATCCAATGCATCATCCTATTCGGACTATTGCTTTGGTTTGACAGCGGGAATGTAGGATCTTCTATAAGAGCTCTGTTCAATAACCACAAGCATCCACACAACGTCACCCAGGCAGATGAGGAAGTAATGCAAGAGCAGCTTAGAATTGCAAACCCCGCAGAAGATGACGGCCTCAAGGTTTTGCATTTGACAAAATCATTCGGCAAGAACCTTGCGGTGGACAACGTGAGCTTCGGCGTCAAGCGTGGTGAAGTTTTCGCCCTCCTTGGTCCCAATGGAGCAGGCAAATCTACCACTATTTCACTCATTCGGGGTGACTTGAAGCCGAACCTCAACGGCGGCGACATCTTTATTGAAGATGTGTCTGTGACGAAGAATCTGGCAGGTGCGAGAGCAAACCTTGGTGTCTGTCCTCAAATCGACGCCTTGGATCAGATGACTGTTCGAGAGCATCTGGAATTTTATGCTCAGGTTCGGGGCATTCCCAATATTGAGCATAATGTCACCGCAGTCCTACAAGCCGTGGGCCTCAGCTCTTTCTCCACACGCATGGCAGCAGCCCTTTCAGGCGGCAACAAGCGCAAGCTGAGTCTGGGAATTGCGCTCATGGGCAATCCTGGCGTAGTCTTGCTTGATGAGCCTTCCTCAGGTTTAGACGCCGCATCGAAGCGAGTCATGTGGAAGACACTCCAAGCAACAGTTTCTGGCAGATCCATCCTGCTTACAACGCATAGCATGGAAGAGGCCGATGCGTTGGCTGGTCGTGCTGGCATCTTAGCCGGACGAATGCTCGCTCTCGGTACGCCTGATGACTTGCGGCATCGGTTCGGTGACGCCTTACATGTGCATCTTGTGTCGAGCACGGCTCCCAGGACAACAGACGAAGAGATGGAGGTCATCACGTCGTGGATTCTCGATGTTTTGCCCACAGCCAAACTTGAGTCGAAAATGTACCACGGGCAGCTACGGTTTTCAGTTCTCGCGAGCCAAGTTCTTGCTTTTACCAAAGATCCAAGCGCCAAGGATGTTACGCCCGTTGGACATGATATCAGCCAAGGCGCCATTGGCCGGCTTGTCGTCCTGTTGGAAGAGAATAAGGCTCGCTTGGGTGTTGAGCACTACAGCGTCAGCACTACGACCCTTGACCAGGTCTTTTTGGATATCGTTGGTCAACATAACATCCAAGAGGAGAATCACGAGGTGAAACCAGGTCTATTCAAGAGGATGCTGAAGTTTGGGTCATCTCGATGAGGCACGGCAGATGATGAGTTTGTTTCCTTCACTCTTATCTATCCGTTCATCTATCTACCTGTCTATTTGTATATATTTCCCAATGACTCTCCCTGACAAGACTACTTGCCGCGTTAACGTTCTAGGATATGACTTTTTATTTACGTTACTTTAGTATTTTTTATTCCCATGTCTGATGTTGGATAAAAGCTGTTTAGATGTTATATGTTTAGGCTGAATAGATACCAATACGATGTTGATGAATTCGCTCATCTGATAAATCATACGCCCCCTAGGTCATGGCAACGAACAAAGACATTCGAACACGACCTTAACTGACCAATCTTATTCTGAGTCATCTTCACAAATTATCGAAAGCCATTTCCCATCAACTGGTTTTGCATGCTCTTCTTTCCATTGCAGCAAAAGTGTCGCTCCAGCTCAACTGGAGTACAATACTATTTAACAAACCATAATACATCGTGTACGTTACAATTGCAAAATAAACCATCCCAACTCCGCCTTAATCCACCGGATGTCCTACCGTCATCCCCGCAGTGCCATATCTATCTTGGCGCGTCTATTGCCAAATCGAAACCATATAAAAAGTTACATGAAAGAATACAATTCCCTACCAACACCCCGGCACCCACAGTATTTCCGTATGTGTTCCCCCTATGCCATAACAGCCCCATATACCAAAATGCTTCGTTTGTACCATTACCCCTTTCAAGCTTTTCCATCGTCAAGCACAGTCTCTGTAGATTCCGTAAACCAGCCACCCCTTTCCCATTGTCCAGGAACATATATACATGAGTTTCGAGTTTCGTCATCATAGATGCCCCGAAGAAGCGTTGCGAGTCTCCTAAAATCAATAGGCTTCAGGATCCATCCATCAAAGCCTGCGTCGACATATGTATCCTTTGACTCTTCGACAAGAGAGGCTGATACGGCAAATATCGGTATACGACCACATCTCGAGGCCAATGGTGAATGACCCTTGTGTTCAGGTGATATTTCCATTGCTCTGATCAACTTAGTGCTGGTTAGACCATCAACAATAGGCATCTAGAGCCGGGTGTTAGTCCTCACATTCTCCATGACATTGTATATTGGTCGCTGCCTACCTGCATGTCCATCAGGACAACATCAAACGCAGACGAACTCTCGCTATATATTGCTGCACAGATCTCTCCATTGACGGCGGCATGAATTGTATTACCAGTTCTTTCCAGTCGCTTTATCAGAATTTTCATGTTAATGGGATCGTCTTCTGCGACGAGCACACATAATGCGTTGCTGCCAGCACCAGCAGCAGAACTTTTAGCGATGGAAGGCGGACGTTTCGTTTCGGTTGCATCTGTACCGGCCTCGGAAATACTTCCTGTCCTCTTATGTTGAGGTGCCCGGGGGATATCGATAAATTCGTCGGGTACTTTGATCGCCCGGACGGGCATTTTCGAATCGCGGATCTTAGCGGTGCCAACATCCTCATCGACAAGGTTGTTGGTAAGCTTATGGCTGGTAGGCGCGTTCATGGGAATAGAAAAGCTTGTGTTGGTAGGGTTAGAAGTGTTAGGCACCTGGGCTTTGGGCGTAAAGTATTCCGAATCCTTTTCTTTCAGAGATAACGGGGTCTTGATGGCATCGATCAGGCGCTCTGCGTCGCTCTTCTGACTTCCATCCTGACTTGCAGCACTACGGCGACTGTCAATGCTCAGCCGTTCCGCAAGAGCAGCGTCTCCCATGTTTTTGCTAGGGTCAATCAAAAGTATCTCGCTTTCTTGCGCCAGGGGTAGTGACTTCGAAGCTGGAACGTCTTTGTTAGAAGAGATGGGCCCGTTTGAAGATCCATCTCCCTCCGAATGCGGCGACTCTCCGGGCAATTGGAACGGCAGTTGGATAACAAATCTTGAACCTTCCCCTTCCTTCGATTTCAGCCGCAGTTGACCACCTGCGTTTCTAATGGTTCGAGCAACAACAGCCAGTCCAAGTCCTAGAGTCTTCAGTTCTTGTGGTTTCCCCCTTTCTTCAAATGGCGCCTGCAACTCCAACTCTTCCGTGCCGACTTGCTCGAGATCCCGAAAGAGTCCATCCATTTGCAAGGGGGTCATGCCGCTGCCAGAATCTTCAACAACAATCTCCACAACGACTTTCCCATCCTCTCTAACATCGGCAACAAAAATATCCACATTAACATATCCGGACGTTGTATGCGCTATCGCATTTGCTGTAATATTTGTGATAACTTGACGAACACGCCGGCTATCACCTTGAACAAACCGAGGCAGCCCAGGATGGTGCGTGACCTGATATTCAATCTCTTTCCTCTCGGCGTCAATTCGGAACGGATCTAGAGCTTCATTGACACAATTGAGGAGCTCAAATGTTTCCTGTACTGCCAAATGCTGGCCTTCCTCAGTCTTGGTCAGGTCTAAAAGGTCATTGATGACATATATCAACGACTTCGAGGCTGAGTATGACTTGGCAAGATTATCTCTAGTTTCTTGGTCGAGGGACCCCTCAAGAGCAATCTCGAGGTAATTGATGATGGCATTAAGTGGCGTGCGGACCTCATGCGCTGAGTTGGCTAGCAGAAGCCTAGTCAACCGAGTATTTTGTAAAGCGGCTTCCTTTTCTCTCCAAACTTCAATAAATTTGCCTATATCAGTGTGAGTCAGCAGACTTTGTTAAACGATGGCAGTATCCGGAACAATACCGTAGACTAAGCAGAGCACCGCTGCAGTTTCGATCTGCTCTTCAACCCATTCGCGACATTTACCGATGACCAGTTCATTCCATATTTTGAAGCTTGCGCGAGGCTCCAGATAGGCTTCGGTGCCTTCTCGAAGTGTCTTTTCGTATGGATTTCCAGCCCACCTGACTTCCTTAATTTGCCCTTTGCGGAAAAAAGCAATGAAATCGTGGCCACCAACGCTCAACGGGACGTAGAGAAGACCTGCAATGACTTGAAATCCAAGGGGATACTGCAAATCTGGGAAATCCTCTCTTATATCCTGTGACGCAACCACTGATGTCAGATTGCGCATCCGAAGATATTCGAGCATTGCCAAGGTTTCTTGGCTCTGTTCAATGACGCCTAAAATTTTGGTCTCTCCTCTAATAGAAAGCAGACCAAAGTCTGCATCGAACAGCCGTAGAAGATCGTCGGAGGACGCAATTATATATCCAGTGGGATTCTTGTCGGTTGGTGCAGTGTTGATTAGCTTGCGAGCCTGCAGCCTAGAAGCATATGATAACCTCTCAATGTTTCTTGAGGCCGTATCCCCGACCAAGCGACACATTTTCCGAATCGGAAACGACACTCTCATGCCGTGATTCCCGTATGAATGGCATGCCATCAGCCCCCAGAGTTCATTAAATGCATTGAGAGAGATTGACATGGATGATCTCACGGCCATGTTGGCCAGGTATTTTAGGTGAATGGGGGACATGGCCCGTAAATACGCATGGCTCATATCCAGGGGTACGTCAAGATCCTCCTTGGTCCGACAGACGATTCTTGAAGACTCTAAGTCTCGGTCGTAAAGCAGCCGAACTTTATTCAGCTTATATAAATCGCGTGCTTGAGCGGGAATATCGGATGCTGGGAAATGGAGTCCTTTGTACAGGTCGGTCGTCTTTGAGGCATCCACCAGCTCGGCCACAACCTTACCGTTCCACGAAGCATCGAACTGATATATCATGACCCTGTGGAATCCCGTGAGTTCCTTGACTATACCAATGAGGACCTTAAGAAAAATATCGAGGTCAGGGGCCGACGAGAGCTGCTCCTGAACTTGGGACATGATATCAAAGACCTGCATTGCTCCTTGGTCGCCTCGCTTTTTTCTGGCGCTTCGCAAGACCCTAAGAGGCTTGCTTAAGATTTCTGTACTTTCCTCGATCTGCTCCAAGGTAGGATTACCATTGAGGGTGTCAGTAGGCGTAACCTCGCTTCTCTCTTCCAGAGGCCTAAGAGGAAACTCTTCATCATCGTCCTTTTCGAATTCGCAAATGATCAAATCAGGGTGGACTGGGTTGATGTGCATAGCACACCAAAGCTTGACGCTCTTTCTCTCCCTTCTGGGCCTTATCGAGATGCCAAAAACTTCAGGTCCATTGGCAGCAGGATCAGCATCCTCGTCTCGAATAAAGTCAATATGATCTAGGAGGTTGTCTTGCTGCTCTTCAGTCAGTATGTTGAGGAAGCTTTCGAGTCGAAATAATTGCTGAGGCGTATAACCAAGGAGTCTCTTGCTGTTCTCGCTGACATATCGCACAACGAACTGGCCTTCACCCTCTTCGCGCATGGCCAAAAGGACTCCGAAGCTCTGAATCGCGCCGGGGATATGAATAGGCTCATCTTCGCATCTTTGCAAAACTCCATCTCTCCCAGTTATGACAGCATGGCCTTCGTCTGTCATGACATGCGTAAAGGGCGTTGAAATATGCACATTCTCCTCGTGTGACTGGCTGTCCAAATTCACAGATACGTCAGCCGGAGCTAATGAATCGTCTTTGGATTCTCCATCATCGCCAAGAGCTTCTGATTCGTCATCATCTAGATCTGAGATGGATAGATCCAGATTTAAAGGGGTCGATGAACTGTGGCGAACGGCATCCGCCTGAAGACTACTATAAGGCCCACTCATGGCCCTCTTCTGTCGTATTTGGGCAGCTCGATCGGTTGATGGAGTTGGTGATGTCGGCGACACAAGTTCAGTTTCTAGCCTTCGCACATCGCCCCAAGAGTCTGTTCGGTTTGTAGAGCTGAGGAGATGTACCGGAATGCCGGGGCCATGGTTATCCGCCTCGGCCAAGTGCGGGAACTGGTCGTCATCTGAAATCGGGTCAACGCGGACTACAGAGCTAATTGGAAAGACTCGATCGCCGCCAGCGAGATCAGGATGTGAAGAAGGTGAGCGATGGCTCAGCTGCTGATCAGACCCTGCGGTAGTTGGCGTCTGATCGTCGTCGTCGTCCCTTGTCGCCTCTACATGGCCATCTGCCGAGTTGGATTCGCTTGAGACTCTCTCCGACTCATCTTGGCGCGACGAGCCCATTATCCGAGAGTCTGATTGTTGAAGCACAGGCGGTGCAGCGTCAGAGATGTCAAGCTGCGAGAGCACATGCCGTGTCGATATATTTCAAGCGCGGCGCATCTTCGAGAGTCAGAGCAGCGAGTAGATCAAGGTAGGTGCTAAGTTGATGCCAATCTTGCGAGCGATTCCCAGCAAGCGAGAGGATTCAAGCGGGATATGAAGGCAACGAAACGTAACGGGTTTTTAGGATTTGGGTTTTGGGATTTGGGAGATGCAAGAAAAGCTGGAATGGGAATGATGCTGGAGGGAGCAGGTGAGGCAACACGGACCGGCTGCATTAGTTGAGAAACTTGATGCAGCTAATTCTCTGTAGATCTCCGTCATTAGCTCCGGGCCAGGCACCTGTAACAAGTTATATACCTACAACTACCACTACCTTAGGCACTGTAGTAGGATTTAGTAGGAGTATACCTTATTAGAGGTAGCGCCTGCTAGCAGTTACGTCTTCACAGGTCACTCCGGGTCAAATTTGGCCAAGGCATCACGAATCAGAGCCATGGAAACCGAGACATGTGTAAGCACAACCCGCACAGGAGTTCCGAGTGGCGCATACAGATCAGTACATGGCGGCGAGATCCGGCTCTAAGTGCATCCCAAGGCAATTCGGACATAAAACCCACGGCTTCAGGTACCTGCTAAGTTATAGTACCTTGCCGTAGTGGTGCGGTGAGGGGTAGCAGCGCATGTGATTGCTGAACTCGAGGGGTTAGCAGGTCGATGGCGTTGCCCGTATTACTGTAACGTCTCACAGCAGATCTGCATCTGTATTCAATTTTAATTGACTGCAAGCAAACGTGCTGCTAACATTCAAATCTTGTCATTCCTGCAGAAATGATAAAGAAAAGGTAGGGATAGAGAAACCTCCGTCATGGCCCCTCAATTATAACCTCACCCTGCATGGAGGGGTAGCTTGCATATAACGTCTAGTCAAGCTCGCCTGAGTGTAATGTATACTGGACTAGGTACTAACAAGGTCATCTTTGCGAAGTAGCCAGGACTCATGTAAGAGTTTTCCCTCCTCGGTCGCGTTAATTTTTTTTTCTTCTTTTCTTCTTCTTCTCTTCTGCCCCATCACTTATTCCATCCTCTTCTTTTCCCTACGAGGTGCCAAAGAAACAAGCAATGGCCTCAACTCTGAATCTGTTGGTGAGGGTTCTTCTGTAATACCCCGTCGGCAGCAGTGGAAAGATGGAGACTCCGGAACAGATGGTCCGGCCAAAGGGTAAGCTAGGCATTTAAGTGGCGCCATCTCAACGTCCAGTCTGTTAGCCTAGTACAAAGTTGCTATATCGGCGATTCCATATATATACTCCCGACATGCTGTATGATTGTTTTATTATTCCCTCAACAACTGCAGTACTCGTACAGTATTTCACTCAGTGTTATAAATACAAATAAGTCTCGGTGGATTGCTGACGAAAACGTACCAAGACGTAGATCATTTTCTACCAGATTCCGACTATAAAGCTCCTAGCTTCCGCTTGATAAGCACGCCGACGTGTACTTGCCTCTCAAGCATGGTAAATAAACATCTTCCAAGACATGTCCCTCACCGGCGAGACATATTTCAACAATAAGGACCTATCAGCGCATATAAATGTTTCATGTTACGTAGACATGACATCCACTCATGCAACCCATAAACCCTCTTCGTTCTTGAAAATTGATGCCCGCAAGCAAGGAGCTGTATTTCGTGACAGCTTGTGTAACTCTCCTCTAAAGTTGTAGAGGCAGTTGCACAGAGATTCGCCGGTAATATTTAGCGAGGCTACATACGGAGCTAGAAATGTTGCAGTTCAATCGTCGTTCATAATAATGAAGCCACGATTTAATACCGCTACTGTTCACTCATATCATATCTGCTTCGCTCAGCACGATCTATATAATCAAATCCCAGGAAGCGTTGTTTAGTGTCTGAAACGTTGATCATGCAAGCCTGTGTACTAATCTCTAGATCAGAAGTTTTATGCAAACCTGCTAAATTAAGAAATAAAATATGTGTGCAGTATGGAATCTTCGCCTTAATCAAGTGGGTGTTTCATAAGGTTGCCTCATACCAAAATATTGATAGAACATCTGTCAGGAAGTTTTAAGGTTGGATTCACCCAGAACATTCCCATCGAGTAACTCTGAGGAAGGGTCATTAAGAGAGAGACTTGGATTTACACTGAAACAGACAAACAAAAAACAATAATTGATGTAATTCATAAATGCTTGCAAGAACTAAACGACGAGGTGGATGCATCTATCGCAGCACAATCAGAATAAGTTAGACCGATCGAGGGGGGATGAGGTTATATCTTTACTAGTATGGATCTAATCTGATAAAGTGGTGCAGCTATATCCGCTTAATGAGCACCGATCGCACCAAGATGGCGGGTCTGATGTTGAGAGCTTGGATCGATAGCGTTGGTGCCCGTATATCAAGGTCACGGTGAGTCTGCTTGAAGATGGGTCAAACAGCAAGGGGTCTTAGTCAATGAGAGTGCGTTGTTTGCGCATTTGAGACATGGAAGCAAAGGGGGTTTTGATATAAACGTGAGGGTTTGCTATGAGCTCTCTCAAAAGAATTCCGACTTTGTCAACTTCCCGAAATCTGGAAGATCTCTTCATGCCACATTTCGATTAATGAGTGAGATGCACTGAAGACAGGGTACAGTGCATAATAGACAATAGATATGGAGTATCTTATTCTAAACATCCCTCAGACATTACTATCACAACTGTTGCTAAATAATAGATGATGATGTCAAATATCGCCCAAGACCGTAAACTGAATGCGGCATATCTGTTGGGGGTATAATTAAGCTACTACGCTATAACCTATCTATAAGCTGATATAACGTGCAGCCAAGGCTGTTTTATGTGAATTACTTGAATATGATGAAGTGGAAAGCAGAATCTCAATGTCATATCTAACTTAACTATGCCTCGACACCTTTTGATGTAAGCTCGAGTTCCCTAACTAGTGTCATACGTTTTGTGCGGACACCGTCCTGCTGCCAGGCTGTATATAATAGCCTGATCATGAAGGGGATGAAACGATTCTTCCTCTACTGAGCGGTAATAGGCCCCAAATGTTGCAATGGCATGCGAGAGGGTGCCCAAGGTCAGACGCTTCCTTCCGGTACGTCTCCATCATCCTCCATCCAATAATGGATTAGAAAAGGACAATTCATCTAATATTGGTATATAATGTATGTTCCGTACGCGCCTTATCAAAGGGGCAGATGTTTATTTCGCATTTTTTCTGGAGTGCTCCCGATACGAATGTCACCAGATCTCTCTCCTGTGGTCTATTGATGTCCCTAATTTCTGATGTTGAGGAATAAAGACAGACTATTTCTAATTCACTGGTATTCGGTGCTAAAAACACAGCAGCCATGTCCTTCTGTTCTAGGCTCTACATGCGTAATTCTGAGGGACAACTTGGATATGCTGTCCCCAATTGCCGTTCTACTGACTTCTCTCGCCATCCCTTTCATAAACATCAGTTTACAACTCACAATCTTGCCATCACTTGGCACAAATGATACTGTAGAATAGGATTTCTAATCTACCATGTATCACTTGATAAATATTAAAATATACAACGATTAGTTTATAACGCTGGCTTCTTAAAGTTGGCAATAATGACTCCATATTCACATGCTGCTCATCATTTGTCATTGAGTCGCAAAATACATAACTGATAGCAATCATTTCTTTCATAGTTGTCCCAAAAAGTTTTACCTCGGTTATTCATAACCGGCAAATTGAATGTACAAGATTAGAAAAGACATGTATCATAAAGGCTTTCACCGCGTTTTCTAGCACCTTATGAAATGCCAGTTTGGCGGTCAACAAAAAAAAAGCGGTTATGACATCATGACAACTAAACACTGCAATTGAGTTTTACCACGGCAATTAGACTATAGTCTACGGCACTCAATACAGACCCAACGCCTTGATTGCCGAGGATATCAGTTCGTACGACTCATGGCCACGAAACGAGTCAGAAGAGGAGTGTGCCGACGAGATCTGCCGTACGTGCACAGGTACGACGTATCTGGGGATGCTTAATCCAATCGACCGGGGCCGTACTATCCGGGCTGGGAGAGGACAGGACCCTCACCATCTCACCAGCATTCCTGCTAAGACTTACGAGTACGTACAAGTTACGTTACGGGATGAAATGTTTCTACAGCTGATTCCCGGCCTGTCTTTGATGCACAAAACGACATCTCCAAGCCGGGTGCCCAGCAACGAGCTAAATTGATCTATGCCAGTGCGAAAACATCTAGGTCAATGGGAGATGAACGGAGATGTCGATAGACGAAGCTATAAAAGCAACGTCATATCTGGCAAAACAAAACAAAGAATCACAAAATACAGCTATATGATAATGAGCGGTGTCATCACGCCACCAGGGGATCCCGTCATCGAACTCGAGTCAGAGTTCTTAGCAAAGGCAAGCCGATCGGTCGCGGTGAGGTCGCCGTATCGCTCGGCATGTTGTCTGTTCGGCATCCAAGCCCCGAGGAGCCCCTTACCGAATCCGCCGGAACAGGTGGCGACCGTGTCAAAATCAGTGGCTTCTAAGTATTACTCGCCATAGTGCACTTTGACAGGTTTGTGCGCGGTAGTGGCTTTTGAAGGCCAAAATCACGATCCCCAGCTCATCTGGAGGCGGTTGAGGAAGAGTTTTCAGCACGAGACGAAAACCCAAACCCCTCTCTTACGCGCGCTGCACGGTAAGGATGACCAGCGTTAGAGCGAAATCGAGGTTGCGAGGAACGTCATAGTGCAGTCGGACGCAGCACCGAGCATCGAGAAAGTGTGTGTGCGTGTGTGTGTGGGAGAAGAAAAACTCGGCAGCCTGATGGAAGAAAAAAAAAAGACCGGCTTTTAACTGACTGGCTGAAGGTCGGGCAGCGCGCTTAGAAGGCGGGGCAGATGGGGATTTTTGGGTGAAATTTTTGTGATCCGATATCTGGTCCACCGGCCCAATCAAACGGACAGGATAAACGGAGGGCAAAGGGCATGGCAATTGACACATGTAATTAATCGAAAGCTGCGGCAGTCAATCAAGCAGCTTGGAAGCTGTCTGTGCATCCCCATCCATTCACCAGCGACTCTGGACACGGTGTGCCCTCCCCCCCACCAAAAAGGCGTTCGCGTGCCATCTCCCGGTAGCATATCAGAAGTTGGCAAGTTGGGTATGGACGAGGGCGCACGCTTCCAATTATATGAGCACGAGGCTCGTCGAGCGGGCGCGCAAAGGGCGGCGCATGCTGAAAATGAAGATACACTCCGGACCGAAGGCAGCAACTAGGGCAGCCCGTGGCGCTTCTTCAGCGACAATTGTTGCTGCATGGGGCTGCAGCTTGCACACACTTTACCTACATGCCTCGCACCTACATTGCTTGATTGCACACATTGCACACATCAGCAGCTCGTCTCCGGGCGATGCCGATCGTGTCGGGCCGTAATTGCGGCGCGCCCAACTTGTCCGTCGATCGTGTCGGCGCCGCAGCTCCCAAACTCAATGCCTGACGATGGCTTCCTGGGCATCCTCTGCGCTTTTCGGTGTGGGAGACGAGCAAAAGACGGCCAGGGGGGGACCCTTCCTCGCTTCCCAGACATGTGCGCAGCACGTTGGACACAACGAAGGCGAGCTGTCGCAGAGTGACGAAGGCCAAGTCTTAGCTACTGGGCTCGATGCCCTCGCCGATGGCCAATGAACAGAGGGCGTTTGGTGTAGTTCTAGAAGATCAACTATTTCGAGATCCGTTTTGGCGCTTGTGATTCCTAGTCGTCTCTGCCAATCATGGCGCGTTTGCGATTCCGATCCATTTTCGGTCGACCTGAAGGATACAGTGCGAACGCCGCGCATCCAACTCGCCCAACCATCTCTAGGCTCTGTCTGATCTGAAGGCAACGTTGGGTGGAGGCTCATCAACTAACCCCAAATTGCATCATACTCCAGCCGCACGCGACGAACAATGTGGGTGAGAGAGGATGAGCGAGAGTAAGACATGTCTGATCTGGGAGCTGAATGGACCGCAAAGTGTCGATGAGATAGGCCTAGAAATCGGGGCTATTACTACCTACCTACCTAGTAGTACCTACTACTTTTTGAGGTGTCAGGCAGGTGTCACGAGCTTTGGATACGGTCAGATTGGGGCGCAGGTTGTGTCGTGTCCAAGCAGGTATGTACTGTATGCTGAACCGTTCATGGAGTTGTGCGAATCACATGGCGAAGCAGCCAGCATTCTCGTCTCCTGGCCTGGCGGCTCGGTGCTACTACCCGACTCATCCTGCCGTGCCTTGCCATCAGCAAAGCAAAGACGACTCCATTCCCGGCTATTAATATTGTGCAGACGCGAGCAGTAGCACCAGGTACGGTGCCTTGATACCTGCAAAGCACCATATTAGTGCCAAACATTCGACACATTCTCATCCAGACCCTTGAGCCGCCGCTTCGGGGACCATCCCCTTCATGCAGCTGGAAGGACAGTACCAGATTCGATGCGCGGTCATCGCAATTTCTGCTGCAGAAGGGTCTCAATACGGACGCAGCACCGTAGTATTGGTGAATGGATGGAGGAGTCTCGGTCCAGACCACCCCTACATGCAGCAACAAAAAGCCCACCTCCAGCGTGGCAGCCAATCGTACAGGCATGGCTGGCGCCGATCCTCTTTTAATAGCTCCTGTTCGAAAGGGAAGCTAGACAAGTCATTTTGTTTGGGAAATACTAAGTGAGTGCCTAGCCGTCAGCCATTTGACGAGTCAGATACACCATTGTGTTCCCCACGTAAACCCCCCCAGCCATGCTCTTCATCGCGATTATCGGCCTAATGCTGCTGCTACCATACAAACTAATCTCTACTTGTACGCTTTGCACTGATCTTACACTACGGCGATGGAGTCGCCTATTAATACTACCTACCTAGTACTATACGCTGCAGCCCTTGGTCTGGAGTAGCTAACTGCACATGTACAAGTACGAGGACTTGTTCATCTATTAGGTGGAGAGAGAGTACCACATGCCAAGCCCAATTTCTGTATTGTGCCGTAACTAAGGGAAACGGCCTTTGGAAACATAGTAGGTGTTTGTGGCATTATTCGATTTCACACAAAGGTGCATGTGCATGTGCAACTTCGTGGGCAGAGCACGAGCAATTACGTCACTAGGGGTCTGCCATCACACGCCCCTGAATTCACCTCCGCGGAGCAACAGCATCGCCATGCCATGCGGACAGCGCTGTTGGTCGTTCATTTCGCAGGATTTACGGCACGAGCTCTAGGCCTTGTACCGATGGGCCGAGTACTGCTACCAACAGGTGGCCTGCAGACTATTCTTATACAAGTCCTCGTACTGTAAGTAATGCACAGACATGAATAGTGCTGCCACCTCGATGGGTTGCCGTTTACCAAACGCCAAGGTGAGTGCGGTACAGGTGCAGCACCACACCTCCAGTAGTGCTGTCAGCCAACTCGGTATAGACAAACGTCCCTTACTCACATCGACCTTACCGAACACCTCTCGCTGCTACGTCTACCTGCAGCCCATGGTCGCACAGGGTGAAATAAGGTACTGACAGCCTCGTCAGCTAAGGGGATGGAAGGATGGAAGCAGGAGAAACGCATCACGCACTAGGTCGGTCGCTCTGCTCCCTTACTCGGTACCGAATGAATGCCAATATGCAATGGTACTGTACAGTGCATTTCATTACGGCGTATCAGCTTATCTGCACCATCCCTGTGCTACTAGGTAATCAAGGTGACAAAACCCCGTCGTGACGAAAAGTACCACAGGCACGGACCGAGGACCGTTCCAAAGGCGCAGATGACGGTGGGGACGCTTCAAAGGGGTGGCCAGGCACAAAGCAACAGCGAGTTTCTGGCACGGCGAAGCATATTCTGTCATGGCTATCCCGTACGCAGTATCCCGCACTTTGGTTCGCCATGTCCTTTGCCCGCATTTCGACAAAAGTGTCAGATCGTAAACGACGTTGCTACCAGCCGCTTGCACAAACGCAGCTTGGCATGACAGGCAGTGCACAAGAGAAGGAGCGGCTGGCGGCGATCAAGGGCCGCGTGCTTCGTATCGAGAGAGAGAGAGCAGTGGGCGTGACTCGCAGACGACAGACAAGGCGAGAGACTCCTCGGGAGAGCAAGCGGTTGCCTGGCCAGCCAACAAGCATCATGCTTTGGGACCTATCATCCATCACATCCGCGGAATATACCAAAATAAAAACAACGGTACGGAGTACGTACAGTACAGTTCGGATATACAAGAATCGAACAGGCATTCTCTTCAGGGTCTTGGGCCAGAGCATATCCGGAAAATTTCCCCAGGGATCACCGGCCAGAGGCTATCAAACGCCAAACGGGTCCCCACCCACGGAGCATAACGGCTGTTGGGATTGGGTTTTTTCATGCCGCGAATAGCGAGGACATGATCGGTGGAGAGGGTCAACTGCACGAAATGTTTAGTTGTATAGCCGTGGCAGGGCGGCCGAATGGCGCAATGCCGTCGAGCCTGCTAGGCTTTGAAGAGGTTGTGCCCGTCAACGCCAAGGCCAAGGCCGACCGCAGGCGCTTCTCAATACGGGACAGGCTGGCTCGAAAGAGGACAAGACGCCGCGGGATCTGAGCCTGAGCCTGTACAAGTAATAGTATACGGAGCACTACTTTTGTTCTCCGTACTTGTCTCGTACGGATATCAGAACTGGGGACGGAGCAATGCGTCCAGGTCCGTACTGCATCGTATCGTCCAGTCCCGACTGGGCTGTATTGGGTCGATGCTGGGTCGGCAGTCGGCGCGAAATCCCTGGGCTGGGTGCTGTGCTATGCTCGCTCGTAACTTGTACAATAATGGCACCTTACATGCAATAATGCGCGGGACATGGGTATTATCTACAGCAGAATCACCCAACGGCAGCTGTTGTTGGTGTTGAGTCGATGACGGCTAGAACGTGCAGCGCATTGCCCACAGGCAGCAAATTTGCCCCAGAGTGCCACCGATGGCCGTCCCCAGGTACCAGTACCTACCTACCTTAAGCGGGCATACGGGTGCTAAGGTACCTACAGTAGAGCACCTGCTTGTGCTAAGGCACCTTGCCTCGTGGATGCAGGTACGAAGCGCTTCGTACCCCCAACTACCTGGCTGTCACTGTCATGTCCCCCCTCATCACAGCTTGAAGAAGATGAAGAACAGAAGAGAGACAAGAGCAAGGAGAGCAAGACGGCGACGGACGCCTCCGCGCTCCTCCACGCTCGGTCGCGCACACGCTGCTCACCCAAACGGCAGACGAACGGGATTCTACGGCTTCGGGCGCATCCCACTCATGCGACCATGGACTGCTGCACACCATCTCGACGACGCATTACCACTACAGCTAACCACCTTCGCCCTGTGCGCCACGCATCTGGAGCCCCCCGTGTATCATTTTGCACTCGCTCGAGCGGAGCCGCCGCAAGCCTGCAGGATCCGACCTGGCACTGTACGGTACAGGCAATGCGCTGCGAAACTGCTTGTCTGCATCGGCGTCCCACGCGCCTTGCGCTGGAAGCGGCATGGCGGCGACGACTGGGCATGGGGCACAGGGCCCGAAAGCTCCCTTGTCGACAGGTCGAGTCGAGTCGCACCCCGGCCCAGCAGCTGTGACAACCGTCATTGTGCCAGCCCACCGTCGGCCAGTGTTTGATTCAGGATGCTGTTGATGCAAATTCGGGGCCAACAAGCACGAGCCAGACTGAGCTGACTGGCAGCAAGGCGATGAACCAAAGAGAAGCTGGGTTCCGTGCTCCGTAGGCTACAGGACATGGTTGCATACATATATACGGAAACACTGCCCTCTCGACGGGCGGACGATCTTTGCTCCCGCTTTTTCTTTCAGTCTTTGCTCTGCCCGTTTCTTGTCTTACACGCATCAGAGATTCCAAGAATAAAACCGCCACTGGTCCTGAGCTGAGCCCGCCCGTCCTGTCCACTGCGACGTTCGGCGCCTCTTTTGCCTCTTTGTCACTCTCGTCTCTTGACTCTTGACTCTCGATTCTCGACTCTTTGACGCTCGACTTGATATTTAATTTGCTTCAAGTGTTCTTGAGCAACATCGTCTCAACTCGGGCAACATCTTCCTCTCCATCGTCTTGCTATAACTCATCTGCCGTCATTGCCCCCCCTCCGCTACCACCATTCTCACGTTACCACGGCTATTGTTACCCGCGTGCGCGCAGAGCAGAACGTGTCTGGCTGGATCCGCCTACTGCTGCAGGTTGACGACACTGAGCAGACCCCGGCTGACCTGGCTAATTCGACCTTGGGTACCAGCTCGTAACTAGCGGCTTCTCAGAGCTGGCGCCAAACTCGCTTGCCTTTCCGCAGCTGTACCTGTACGGCCACACGGGAGACACGGGAGCAGCACTCTGGACTGTACCCTCTGCCGCCACTCGATTCCGGCTCACCACTTTTTAATATTAAAAGCATTGGCGCTGCCGCAGACGCAACCCCTGTATCGACCAGTTCAGGTTGCTATCTATCTGCCCACTTTGGCGGTTCGACTCAGCTGCGCACCGAGACGAGACTCGCGCAAGCAGCACTTAGACCCTGCAGCACGGCATCCAAGTACAGCTACCTTGAGGTTGCAAGCAACGCGGAGAATTGCAAAGATACCTGCCTGCCTCTTACCCACCTCCCCTCTCTGACTCTCTCCCCATATCTCTCTCGTCACTCTCCTCTCCTGTCTCCATCTCTCTCTCTTCTCTCTCCCTCTCTCTGTTGTCTCTCGCCTCCCGGTAGAGCGTCTTCCGTTCAGCTCTGCAAACCCAGTCTTCAACCTGGGCGGGTTTGGCATTCCCCTTTCTAGCTACTGATGCGCCTGTAGCGCATGCAACTGTGCATCAGTTCCACTCTGCCTACTGTGCTAGCTACAGACACCCCCCAGGTTCGGCGGAATAGCGCAGACGCACACGCACACAAAATTGCTTCGGCCCTGTTTGCTCGACCCAACTTGGCCCTGCCCTTTTCCCCGTGCCCCGAGCCGCCGATCCAGAGCCGAACACCAGCCCGCCAGCGGCCTTGAAACTCTTCTTTTAATCCATCACTTCTGAACCGCAACCCGCCAGTTGTCCTCACTTGCACCGCAGTTCCACAGCCTTATCCATGATGATAATTGACGGCGAGAAGTTTGCCTGTGAGGCTTGCGTGCGCGGTCACCGCGTCAGCAACTGCCAACATTCAGGTGAGTCGCTGCATATACCTACTATACCTAGTCAAAGTTGTTTCTGCCCCGCGGCTTTCCCCCCATCTCCAAAAAATACCATGATGTCCTGGCCTTGAATTGGCTTTTTTTTCTTCTTGTCGGCGTCGAACTGTTCAGTTGGTGGAGGGCATGACAGCCAAAAACTTTGTTTGGCCTTGTGCCGCCATAGCAACGCACATGCAGAGGAAGACGAGCATACTTGTCGCGAGAATCAATTGCTAACTGGCAGCTCCTGCAGGTCGTCCTCTTCAACACATTAACAAAAAGGGCCGTCCCGTCTCGCAATGTGCGCACTGTCGCTCGCAGCGCAAGTCCCGGTCCGCTCACATCAAGTGCGATTGCGGCGAGAAGACGAGCAAGTGTGTTCACCTGCAACCGCCCGTCGACGGACACCTTGGTGAGTTTTACAGAATACGAGGCTGCGTGTCCTCCTTCACAAGCTCCCGGTTCTAATCTGTCATCATGTCATGCAGAGACGTGCTGCTGCAACCATGGCGGACGATGCACCTGTGCCGGAAAGAAGGACGTGGCACTGGACACTGTCCCGGAGTCCGACTCGGACGGCGAACTCCAAAAGGCAGCCACCCTGCCTCCTCGACCTGTTCCGAGACGGCGACGGGCTAACACGATTCACTCGTCCGACATTGGCATGACCTTTGACCAGCACGGCCACCACAAGCCGGCCAAGCACAACCGTGCCTCACAAAAGTGTGGGCCGTATCAGCTCAACAGGGTCAACTCGGCCGCCAGTGCCGGCAGCCTTGGCACCAGCACCGACAATCTGCTGTATCAAGCACAGAACGAGGGCCACGCGTCGATGCAGCACAACTTCCTTGCCCGCGAGCAGCGCCTGGTCAAATCCGAGGCGACATCCCCTCTGATGTCTGCCTCTACCTTTTCGCAGCTGAACGGCAATCTGCCACCACTCGATCTTTCGAGCATTTCAAACTACTCTACCTACGCCAGTAGCACCAACTTTGATCTATTTTCAAGCGGCCTTCCCGATGCCGACGGGCCTATCATGAGCGCAAGCCTGGCGCAGTCGGTTGACTGGAGCCACCTTGATCTGAGGGAAGCCAACGGCGAAAGCTTCACCCCCTCAAGCTACAGCCAGGCCGGCACCCAGTTCACCGGCCAGCTCGACTTTGGTAGCGGCTCTGAGCAGCTGCCCAACCTGGCCGGCACAAGGTCTACGTCTGGGGACGTCTCCGAAGTGGAAGACTTTATGCCTGGCGGCGAGGGCGAATTTGAAGGATTTGCCACCAGCGGTAGCTACCTCCGACAAGCCAATGTCGACCTCACCAGCCTGGATTACAGCCTCTTCGACAAGGCCGACAACCAGGCTCTCACCGGCGACTTCTCCACGGTCGAGGACGACCCCGCGTTCTACATTCCCAACTACAGTGGTAACGTCACCACGGTAGACGAGAACCCCGACACCCTTGGGGCTGGCTCACTAGGTGGCTACTGGGAAATGTGATGGCATTTCTGTTTTTCACGGGTTTATTTGGGATTCATCTTCCCCCGTTTCTGTTTGGTCTTTTGTTTTACTTTATTTTTACCTGGCGCACAGAATACCCCAATGGTGGTTGGCATCTTGAACGCGTTAACGACAAAGGCGTTGGGAACCCGCTATATACAACGACAAAAAAAAAGGGCATTTATGGTCTGGAGGGCGTACCTGATTCATACGGTCGGCTATACTTGAGCGACACTTTTTGCGAGCATCCAAATTTCCTTGTTTCGCTTCTTTCGGGATCGAGGTGGCTAGCTTAGCTTAGGCTGCTCCGGAACAGCCTACGATTCAACTCGAGCCAGTCTCTCTCTTTCTTTCACCTTTTTTTTTTCTGTCCGCTGAAACACCGGCCCTGCGGGTTAGGAAACAAGCGGACACCTTTTTTTCCTCGTCTCTAGAAATCATACAATGGGGCACGGGCTACAATTTGTGGGGTGGGGACCAGGGGCAACTTAGGAGGGGGGAAACGTGGGCAATGAAGGTGGGACAAGGCTTCGGTGTCTGGGGTTTTCGTCGGTGCGTCGCTGGGCTGTTTTTCTCTCTTTTGCTTGCCTGATGACGCTGGATCAGCGTTGTTGGGTGGAGGGTCCCATGCGTCTGCTACCTGATTTTTCGTTTGGATCTTTTCTCACTGGCTTGGCCGGCCCAATGGCTTGCTTGGCTTTACGAGGACATGATGATGGCTTTTTCTCTTTCTTGCTGCAAGCCCGCACTTGCGGAGCATTGTTCAGAGTCGCTGCACATATTACAGTTTATGGGACAGATAGACCGTTGTTTATTCGCGAGACGACCCAGTAGGGGTTCGCACTCTTGAATTCTTCTTTTTATCCTTTTATTTTTGAATCATGTCATGTTTCAGTATATAGACTCTGCGCAACAATAGAAGCAGCGACTTTGGTCTAAGACAGTACACTTTTGGATCCTTTCAAGTTATTTTTGCAATTGCAGACGCGCCACCAGCCCAACGGCAATTGGGAAATGGTAGCCTACCGACCGGGCAGACGCCGGTCGCCAAGAGACTGTGCTTCGACAGAGCGCCGCCTGGGGCATCACCTAACGTAACGGTGTGAGGCGACCAACACCGTATGGTGGTCGATTGTTCCAGAGCCACCGTGGACTGTATTTTAGAGAGGGTGAAGATTTTTTCCCTTTCTTTTTCTCACTAACGGGTAAGCTATCAGGTAGTTGGTGTTAAGTCAGGTACAGCGAGAATGTGCGGCTACGACTTCAGGAACCAAGTACTCCGTATGAGTAAGACTGATGGAAAAAGCCAAGGCAGCTAACGTCGAAAGCCTTTTGGGGGACAAACGTGCTTACAGTATTACGAGTACGGCTTGTTGGTGAGTTAAAGGCGAAAAAAAGATAGCGGCTTAGTCGTATCCGCCACACACTAAAAGCCTGTTCCAAGTTCTTCTTGTCTGGCTGGCTCTTCTTGTTAACTGGAGAAAAGGCAAGGTGGATCAAGCATTCTGCCAGAAAAAAAACCAAGTCCACAAAAAAAAAGAGGAACGGGGTTCTATCCGCGGAAGGGCTCGAAATGGATCCAATGAGAAGAGACCGAGAAGAAGACAGGACAGGAAAAGAAGGTAATCTAGCCCACATGTGAATGGGGGTACAGTTCTGTATGATACGCGGCGCCGTGCGAGGCAGACGAACAGACACTCGCTCTACGCTCTGCTCTCTATTTCATCCCGTCGAGGGCGTTCGTTTTGGCATTTAGGAGAGGGAGAGAGGGGTAAATGGAGGAAAGGAAGAAAAAGACAAACTACCTGTAAGAATTCGGAATACTGTAATACTTGCCGAACTTTCTGGGGAGAAGGAGGAGGAGGAGGGAGGGATGAAAGATAAAACTCCGGAGCAAAGTACCTTACGTATAGGTAGGTTTCTGTGTGCCAGAAGGGCGAAGACAGAGAGAGGCCTAGGCCAGTCTGTGACATGCACGAATTGGCTGATCTTGGCGCTGGGGGAGTGGGAATTTCTAGCACATAGATGTTTTTCCTTTTGGGGCTTCTTTGGGGGTGAGAGAGAGAGGAGGCTTAGTACAATACAGTACGGTACGTTACGGTACAGTAGCCGCGTTTTTTTGTTGCTACTGGAGGGCTTACATTCGGCGGGTTTTGTCGTGTAGGCATAAGAGCCCGAAGGCCCAGAACAGTTGAACGTTGGGTGATAATAAAAAGGCAAAAAAAAGCTATTGATTGAGGAGGGGGGGAGAGAGGGAGAGCGCCGGGTTGCTTACCGCTCCGCTCTTTTTTCGGTGTGTGTGTGTGTTCTGTTCTATTTTCTGCCTTTTTAATATTAGACGAAGAAGGGGGGGGGAAGAAGAGGTTGGGGAAAGAAGGGGAGCGGAAAGGCCCGGCGATCAAAACCTCATGGGACAAGGGAATGTTTCGGGACAGTAAAGGAAAAAAAGGTTCGTTTTACGGCGGCTGTTGGGTCGTTTCTGGTACGGGCTTCTATTGGCCGGGTTAGAGTCCAGCTTTGCGCAAAGACAGTTAGTGGCAAAAATGGGCAATCAAGCAAAGGACGTTTCGCTTAAAGGAAATCCTGCTTTTCTTCCCTTGCTAGGGTAAAACGAGTGACGAGCTCGGGTAATGTCGACTCGACAAATGCAATCAACAGAGTGGCTCGGCAGAAGGATCCATACGCTGGCAGTGGGTAGATCCTCCCCATGGGACCATCTCAGCCTCACCGATCGACCTAATGGGGAATCCCCTACACTCCACGCAGGGATTGTTTCATTACTCTTACTCTTCATATGCCTAGTATAGCATCTACGCAGACGCACGTCCCGGCAGTGCCATTAACCTGGCCTTGATCCATCACAAAGCATCCGAGTGACATCGCCCGCGTCAAGCCACACGCTTGACACCATGGCTGCAGCACCAAACACCGCCCTCCACCGCCGATATCCGTAGTTCCACGGGCAAACAAGGAGGAGAAAAGGGAAAAGGGAAAAGCGAATAAGGGGTGCTAATTGTACAGTACAGTTCGGCTTCGACGACTTGACACCGTTATCCATACGCCGTGTAAAACAGCCCAACAAAATCTTAATCGAAACACACAATCCAGTCCCCCTCCTCCTTCTAAGCAACGTCTAGGTAGCCCGACGCGAGCGTGGGACCAAACGTAATGTCATCTGGGCCAGGCGCAATGCCCTCATGGGCTGTCGCCAAATCCGCCAGATGCTGCAGCCCTTGGCTTGCAGTAGCCTCCACCGATGAAGTCGGTCGCAGCTGGTCGGTTAGCTTCTCTCTAACACTATCCCAGTGGCCTCCGCTGGGCTTCTCCAGGATCTCCTTCATTAGCCGGACAGCGCCCTCGCGGGAGCTGTCCATCTTGGACAGTTTGGATAGTGACATGGTGACTAGAGACACGAAATGGTTGGTAAAGGGGCTCCTGAGGTGTGCATTTGCTAGCAGTAACGTGGCCAGCTCAGACGTTGGCCACAGCGTCTCCGTTGGCGTCGCCCCTGGTGTCAACAATGTCACCAGTAGCTTGCAATGCCAGTAGGCGAGATGTACCAATGGATACGACGCAGCCTCGATATGGCCTGGAAGATCCTCTCGGTAGTTCTCGATGTAGTCTGCGAGGATGGCCGCCATAGCAGGCTCGGCCGTAGATGTCCCTGGCTGCATTGTGGAAATGACAAATGCGGTTCTGTTTAACAGCTTTGATAGCCCTATGCAAGTCTCCCATTAGCAACAGTTGATAGCGGTATGTTACCCCTGCTGTTTCCAACTTACGGATTAAATAGTAGCACACCTCGCCCAAGGTGTTCTCCAGCCCGCCAGGCGCAACAACACTACTATCCGGGATTTGTGCTGGTTTCCCTGTTCCAGCTGCGTGCCAGCGATCCATCAGCACAAGAGACCACCAGATCCGCACGCACAGCTGATCGTCAGAGTCTGATTCTGAGGCAGACTCAATTGGCGTAAATTTCCACAGCTTCATCGTGTTGGCAAGCGCCACCGCTCTGGCTAGGAGAAACGGGAGTTGGGATGAGGCGCGCCAATCTGCGTCAATTATCAGGAGAAGAAGCGTCTGGGCATGAACAATATCGGTGGCACGCGAGTGCGGTGCCTCACTGCTCTCCCACTCGTGCAAAAGGGAGCTCGCGGTTTGCGTGTCTCCTGATGATTGCCCGATTGCTTGAAGCGCTGTGATAAATGCCGTCCTTACAGTGGACGGGCATTGAGACAGCAAAGACTGAATCCTTGCCTTGCTGCTGGGTAGTATGGGATATATAGCTTGAACATGGGCGAGATAGCTGTATGCTCCATCAGCTCTGGCTCCGGGAAAGGTAAAGGAGATATGGGATATGGGATATGGGACAGGGGGGTGCTTACTCATGTAACGAATCTTCGTCAATCTCTGGTACTTCTTCTGCTTCCTCAATCTGCGAGTCCATTGATGCCACGGGTGGCTTTGGTGGCACGCTGTCCGTTTTGATTGCTGAAGACTGAGGTGCTAGCGAATTGTTGGCATACGTTGGCCCTGTAAAGCCGTCCGCAGACGCAGCAGTAGGCATTAGTGGTCGCGACTCTGGTCCCCATGGCGCCTGTCGAGGAGGAGCTGATGTGCTGAAGTCGGTTGCTGATATGCTGGAAAACGGTCTCTTACGACCTGGCTCCTCAGGGGGGACTAAGCCGTTGTAAGCTCGATGGCTTCCTCCTGGTGTCAAAAGTCGATCAATCTCGTCTTGGGTAAGACTACCTTCGGACTCCAGCTTGTTCTCGATGCTGTGTATCCTATCTGCCAATTCTTTGATATACCTGTTTCTCATGTCAGCTTATCAGGGCATTCTGCAACTGCTGCTGCAATAACAAACCAGCAAAAAAAAAAAAAAAGGGGGGGGGGGGGGGGGGGGGGGGGGGTATTCATACCCCTTGCTTGGACCACGCTTTTGAGGAACGCGGCTGAACAGACATCGCATAGAGGATCGAGCACAGCTAGAACAAGGACTATCGCCAGTATCCGATTGGGCGTCACATTTGATCTTCTTTCGCCGGCACTCATCACAGGCACGTGACACCTTTGATCGTTTTCTTGGTGGAATGCCGTCTCCTCCCATGGCATACTGTGGTGGCAGCGGAGGCCCAACGGCAACTGGGAGTGCATGCGACACCATATGATCCGATGCCGGAGTCTCGTGAACATACGATGGCGTCTGATGCTGATCTGGCTCGGGATGTGGCATAATGTTACGCATGCTCGGATCTTCCACGTTCATGTTGGGATCAGTAGCCGGGATGAGAGACGTTCCTGCTAAGCCCTGTCCAAGCTGGGCCGCCAGCTGAAGCTCCTCCAGGTTGGGGGGCCTCTGGATGTGATGCTGAGGAGATGCCGGCTCGTGCGTGGGCATCTGGCCATGATCTTGCTCCTGTGGGTGAACCTGGTTAGGATCATGCTGGTCATGCGTCTGCTGGTGCTCCTCATGATCATGCGTCTCATCGCGAGTGGCTGTATGATAGAATGGGCCTGCATCAAGAGCCTCAGCACCCGGTGAAGGATACGACATGTTGTTGGCCTCCTCCGGCTCGCCCTCACGACCGGGACCCATAATCGCCGGGGAGAGAGTTAATGAAGCCTTGGTGAGATGAGATGACAGTGGCGGTTACACCCTGTGAGATTCTACGCAGAGTCGTAGGCGAAAACAAACAGGCCAGACGCGGTTGTTACGCGATTGCTAGAGGCGATCCGGCGCCGATGCAATATTGACTCTGAAGCCATGGTCAGCTTATCACTCGACAGCGAGTCTATGCAGATTCCATTGTCTTTTGTTGCGGGCATCTAAAGCTGCCGGATAGCTGACTTACACTCTCTCGCATAGGAATACGGATGATGGTAATTGCGAAACTGGGCCGTTTGAACGGAAAGGAATAACTCGTCGCCGCGTGGGAATAGGCGACGGGATGTTGGTGTGCCTTTTTCGCTTTCGATTAGGCAGAGAGGGAGGAGGAAAGAATTTTCTCCGAGGCGTGGCGGCAAATATTCGGCTCAATTACGATGCTTCTGCTTTTTTTTGCCTTTTGCTTGGCTTGTGCTTCTGCTACCGCTTTCGTTTCGGCGCATGATGAGTCAGCTATCCCTTTGTCATGATGCATAAGGTTGATAAGCAAATAAGGTACACGGAGTTGCAGGGTTCAATTCCAATAAATTAACTTAGTCTCAGTACGGAGTACTTTAGGTAAGGTATTGTAAGAGTAAGGTAAGAGAAGAGTACTCCGTATACTCCGTACCTAAATTAGTAGTTAATACCGGATAATCCGATCCGATCCGGGGAGCTGATTGATTGATTAATACGAAGTACAGCGTGCAGAGTACGATCCTGCCAAAATAGTTGTGCCTACTCGTACTGCAGGAGACGGTAGCACTCCCAAGGCTCTCGGCGTTGGCGGGCTCTCGGTATTGGCGGTTTTTCTGACTCATCATTCCCTTATCATGCGACTTACCGCAGCCGGCGACAAAAAGAGGGTCGGCTGCAGTCGAAGCTGCATAGAACCATGATTGCATTTCATTTGCATATGCCCCCTACCCTTTGCCTACCTAAAATTGCAGTAGCTTTTGCCTAGGTACAAAGCAGGTCTGCTCCGTAATAGCCTTTGCCCTGCTTCCACTGGGCCGGGGCCAATGGAGAGCGCTGATACCTCGGATACGTTTCAAGCCTCTGCCAGCTCATCAACCTGGACCGTCATGCCTCGCGTGTCCTTGCATTGACGCGATTTCCAATCATCGACTGATCTCTGCGTTTTACGGAGTGCACCGAATTCCTGCAGCCGGCCAAGATGGACGGTCTCCTTTGATTTCAATCCCGCTAGATGGATCCCTGGGCATGAAGAGAGCTGCGAGTACGAAGTTGCGTCTCCTGCACTGCGCACCGGTGATTGATCCTGATCCATCTCGCCCTCCCTGATCCGATACTGTCTGTAGCTTGCGATTTCACCCTCTTTTTCGCGTCTTGGAGCCTCTTTCGTCTCATGGAATGGACATCCTAGAGATACAAAAATGGGCCTTCATGCCTAATCTTCCGGATAACATAGCGCCGATCCGGGATTTGCTCATCCGATATAGCAAGATCCCAGCCGGGGAGATTGAGCCTCACCTTATCAAGATTGTAAGTTACCTGCGCCAGTCGCCGGCCTTCATTTGCTGATCTGATGGATTCCTATAGCGAGAGGCGGCCTGGGCGTATTCAAGAATGCCCTTCATTGGGCGATGGAAATTCCTAACATTGAACGATGTCAACGACTCCCGCTATCAGCAGGCTCTGTTCCGCCTCAGACTGTCTCAATCTCGAGATGCCCTCCTAGACCTGGGCTGTGGGCTTGGCCAAGCTCTTCGTCAATTTCGAGATGACGGGGTTGATGGGTCACGATTATTTGGGCTCGACTCAAGTTCCCAGTTGGTGTCATCAGGCTACGATCTCTTCCAAGATAGGAACAGCTTAGGCGCCCATTTTACCGTGGGAGACTTGATAGATCCCGACGATCCGAGCTTAGGGGAGCTCAACGGCCAAGTCAGCATCATTCATGCCGGAAGCTTCTTTCATCTATTTAGCTGGAAACAGCAGTTATACATTGGCAAACGACTTGTCGACTTCCTGCAGCCGGGAATACGCAACGCGTTTATATACGGCCGACATGCAGGCGTCGCTACCACTCGCGAGGTCGAGAAGGACGATTCCTCACCCTACCTTCACAACCAGGAAAGCTTCCAGCGTCTCTGGGACGAGGTGGGAGAATTAACGAGAACCAAATGGAAGGTGGAGGTAGAGCCAGCGGGAGAGGCGGTTGCTTGGCTCCCAGGAAACCCAAAAGGCGCACAGCCCATCAACTTTACGATATACCAAGTTCCTAGAAATGAAATCAAAAAAAGCTGCTTATGACTTGATCAATGCAATGTGTTTGTTAATGACCCATACAGATTTCTCCCTTGATAGTTTTCTAATTTGCCTTTCCCAACCCAGCCTTGATTGCATCCGTTGTCATGGTATCACTGTATCCATCCATTATCAACACACATACTCTGTGATGCAATGGCGACCGCCTCCAAAGGCTACTGCAGCGAATAGCGAGCCAATATCTATTCTTCTATGGTTTTGAAGTGCTCTGTTGCCATCGTAACAGTTTACCCCCATAGAACAAGCTGCGGTAGCGTAGGTAGAAGGAGACTTTCCGTTCAATACTTTAGATAAACAAAACAAACAAAACAAAACAAATAAAGTCAACAAAAGTCTAAACAAGCTCAACTATATATTTCTCGCAATTCCCAGGCCATGGACACCAAACTCTTCTCTCTCTCATCATTCACTCGCGTCTTCCCAATATCAATCCAAGCATCTTCAGACCTCGCGCTTCGTAGGGTAAGCCTGCGGAGTTATATCGGATAATACTAGTGACCTCACTGCCCCTCCTACAAGTCGCGTTCCTCCCACTCCAGCTCTCTCGCGGAGACAGATTCGCTTCTGTGCCGTGTTTTTGTCGATTGTGCCCGTATTCTTAGCCTGGACTCCCGTGGAGCCTCTCTTGGGCTTACGGTATCATTGCGACCCTTTATACGGGCTTTGGTACCGGGGGAGGCTGCAATGGACGGAGATTGGGATGAGGTAAGTTGCTTCTCGCCATGGCCAGCCGTTGCGCTGTCTTGTACAGCATCGCTGCTCGATTCGACTTCTGATTCTAACGTATTTACTCTTCTAGGTCGCCCGGGTGCCATTCCCGCCACCGGGCGTGCATGCACTGCCTACACAAGTCACGACGATGACCTTTGATACCACTCAGGAGCTTCTATGGGCCGGTAACGACTATGTACGATCAGGCATGCTCTACTTGCACGTGCAGGGCTCTAACATGGGTATAATAGGGTCGAGTCACTTCCTTTCTAAGCACCGAGCTTCAACAGCATACTTCATTCAAGGCACATCAGGCCGCAGACGGACCGGTCCGGCAGATTCTCGTAAACAGCAAAGGCGTGGTGGTACTGGGCTCCAAAGATGTGCATATGGCGCACAGGAGAGGGCCCCCCATCTGGCATCTCAGACACGACGACATGAAGGATCTGAGATGCATGAGCTTCACCTCAAAGGGAACCGCAGAAATCATTGCTGCTGGTCTCCAAGACAGCATGTTTGTTATCGATCTCATTAAAGGAGAAGTCGTCAAACAAGTCCGAACGGAGCGTCAATACTCGATTATGAAGCGTGGACGCTATATCTGCGCGGCAACGAGAAACGGATCGGTTGACCTGTTGGATCCCGTCACCTTTGCTGTCGTCAAGACCTGGAATGCCCATTCAGCCTTGATCAATGACATGGATGCTCAGCACGACTTCATTGTTACATGCGGCTACTCGCTGCGCCAAGGACAGAATTATATGCTGGATCCCTTCCTCAACGTCTTCGATATCAGAAAGATGGCGTCAATGCCGCCGATACCCTTCCCCGCCGGTGCGGCATATGTACGCATGCACCCGCGCATGCTCACAACCAGCATCGTGGTGTCTCAAAGCGGCCAGATGCATGTTGTGGACCTGATGAATCCCAACACCAGCAACGTGCGCCAAGCCAATGTGCTAAGCTACCTCAGCATGTTCGAGATTGCTCCTTCCGGTGAAGCTATGGCTCTCACCGACGCAGAATGCTTGATCCACCTGTGGGGATCGCCTTCAAAACTCCATTTTGTCGATCTACCTACTCCCGTTGAATTTGCTACTCCTGAGGAGCCGATTCCCCAGGTGGATTGGACACCAGAAAGGTAAGCTGTGCAGGTTCACCCTATCTATTCTCAAGCTGGTTGGCTAACATGGCACAGTCCTCTAAACTCAGTCGGCCTACCATACTACCGGCAAATCCTTGCCTCTTCTTGGCCCGAGTTAACCTCAGATGTTGGGGCTCCTCCAGTCAAATTTGATCCACAGTTCCTTGCGAGCCTCAAACCTACAGATTTCGCACTTTATGGCCGGAATATGCGTGGCGTTCGAAGGAATCAATTCGAGGACACTCGCAGCGTACACAAATCCGCCAACTCTGGCCTCAAGGCGCCAAAGTTTCTCAGTGAAAAGGCTCGAGATCTTGCCAAATCGGAATCATCCAGTGATAAGGCAGATGAGCTCTCAAACTCGCTGGCAGAGATGGAAATTGGGAGCAGAAAATCAGATTTGCCCATGATGTACAGAAATGTCGAGATCAAGTACAGCAAATTTGGTGTGGACGATTTCGATTTTGGGTATTACAACCAAACCCGGCACTCAGGCCTCGAGATTCATATATCAAACTCATACGCAAACTCGCTTCTTCAAATTATGCACTTTACGCCTTTAATTCGAAACCTGGCTTTACAACATGCAGCTACCGCCTGCGTGAGCGAGGCTTGTCTTCTGTGCGAACTGGGCTACCTCTTTGATATGCTTCAGAAAGCGGAAGGATCAATCTGCCAGGCCACCAACATGCTAAAAGCACTTAGCAACCAACCTCAAGCTGCACCACTGGGTCTTTTAGAAGAAGATACCCATTCATCATCCCTGAATGTAATGCTACAGGGACTTACACGATTTCTCTTGGAGAAAATTGCTGGTGACTACAAGACAATGGCCCCGAGCTCCCCTGCAATGGATAAGGCGCTGGCGACATCGGCAACAAGCACTATTAGATGCTTCAGCTGCAGAAGCGAATATACCCGGCCTGGATCGACCTTTGTAAATGATTTGCTTTATCCACCTATTGTAAGTTGGGTAGGCCGGTCCCTTGGCCAAGTCTTAACTGACCTGATTCCTAGAAAACCCCAGGGCGGAACAACAAAGCGCCACGCATCACTTTCTCCCAAATTCTTAAGAGCAGTGTTGAGAGAGAAACAACATCAAAGGGGTGGTGTGGGAGATGTCAACGATACCAGACTATTGCAACTAGAAAGACCATTCACAGTGTTCCAGACGTCTTAATGCTTAATACCGCAATTACCGGCTCGGATCACCGAATGCTTTGGTCCACACCTGGCTGGCTGCCAGAAGAAATCGGCATCATTGTCGAGCAGGGCCTTTTCTTTTGCTACGAAGGAGAAGACTTGAAGCTTCACCTACAACGTGGCATACACAACATCACAGTCTACTCATTAATTGGAATGGCTATTAATATTGAAAGTGGCCAGACACAAAAGCCACATCTCGTGGCCATGGTCAATGGTAAGACACCATGTCCTCCCAGAATCATCGCATCATGTTGCTTACTTCTCGATAGTCGGTCATGCGGAACCAGAAGCTCCCAGCCAGAGCCAGTGGCACTTATTCAATGACTTCTTGGTGTGCCCTGTGAGCACAGAAGAAGCTCTTAGCTTTAACACTTCCTGGAAAGTCCCATCGGTTGTTGCATTCCAAGTCAAGAAGGCAAATAACAAGATTGATAATGGATGGAAGAACAACATCGATACATCGATTTTATACCAGGACTTCAAGTAAGTTGCTCCGTCATTGATATGACTCACATGAGGGGGAAACAGGAAGCTAACCTTCGGTGCTTCTAGTCCCAGTTCTCGCTCTGAGAATAAAACGTACAAGCTTCTCGATCCTGCAACGGAGCGGCCAGGGCCATCAACGATTGTCGCACTGGATACTGAATTCGTCTCTGTGCGACAGCCAGAGATTGAGATGAACTCGGATGGCGAGCGAGAGACCATCCGACCCATAGTTTACGCACTCGCCCGAGCCTCTGTTGTACGAGGCCAAGGTGAAAACGAGGGGGTCCCCTTTATAGACGACTACATTTCTATCACAGAACCGATAGTTGACTACCTAACGTCCTACTCGGGCATCACCGAGGACGATTTGAATCCTCGCACCACCAAACACAGTCTATTGGCGCACAAGGTGGTGTATAAGAAGCTTTGGGTACTGCTCAACCTGGGCTGCAAGTTCTTGGGCCATGGACTCAAACAGGACTTCCGAGTCATCAACATCCATGTCCCCAAGGCACAAATCATCGACACTATTGATCGGTTCTACCTCAAATCGCGCCTGCGAAAGCTGTCCCTGGCCTTTTTGGCGTGGTACCTGCTCAAGGAAGACATCCAGTTGGAGACGCACGACTCCATTGAGGATTCTAGGACGGCTCTGAAACTCTATAAGAAGTACCTCGAGTTTGAAGATGCCGGCATTCTGGAGGCGATGCTGCAGGACATCTATCGTGCTGGCAGGGACGTCAACTTCAAGCCCCCTAGAAAGGATGGCATCGACGCTCCCAGGTCAGAAACGCCGCCCCCCTTGTCGGCGGCAGAGAATGGGAACACTCCTACGCCCACGCCCGCGCCGAGTACGCCGGCTAGGGTCAGGGGCTTTGGAAGCGGAGGTTGGACGCCGGGCAAGGCATCGCCCATGAGGTGATTTATGACGCTGAGTAGATGGGAGGTATTTTTCAAGGAATGATGAGGACGAGGAGGATATTAGATTTAGATTGTTTTGGAGACTTTGTTATGGTGGATCTAAAGCAGACCAAGCTTGCACACAGAATTGTCTATTTCATCAAGTTTGGAGACGAGCGGTGCATCAGTCTGTTTTACATGTTCTCGCAAAAGTGTGCGAATAATAGGCACACAAGTATGCATGGTATGGATGGATGTATGGAGAGATTAGGACAAATCAATAAATATACATACATAATCCCGTTAATTTTTTTTTTTACAGACACAAAAAAACATATCTGCGTTTATGCAATAAGACACCCCTCATATATCCCGTATTATAAAAAGACTAACATATCCTGCAAGCTAGTCTCCCACCGCATATCTCACTCCCTTCTCATTGAACATACCAAATCCGCCATGCCCTACCTCTTTTTGTTGATGTTTACCCCCTAGACCATATTCCAACTGTAAACAACCCCTACCGGCCCCCGTAAAACCTAGACGTTATCATCACCCGTGCTCAGTCCTTCCAAACATGATGTGAGCAGTAGATTTGACACCACATGGCCCCCCGCATCCCACAGGCTAACAAGGGAAAATTGGGGAGGAGGGAGAGGGGGTGATGAAAAAGAATGATGTGCGTGTGAGTAGTTGAGGGGGATGTCTCGAAGCATATCAAAACACTTCCAACGCCATGTATGCATTACTCTTTCAAAAACCGTTTGCCCCCCCTCCTCGCTTGCGTTACATGTAAGGATATAGATTAAACAGCATCCACAGATGGCGACTTTTGGGGGTCTTGTTCGTCTCCTTTCCGTTCTGTCCTTCGCCTTCGTGTTCAGTATTGTTTCGAATAAAGTTTCATCAATATGGTGCAAATCGTCTAAGCAAGCCATGGTCTTGTGCGCTGTCTTCCACATGTGTCGTTTGAAATTCCTTATAGTCTCGCTACGTAAGGTCTCGCTACGCTACAGCTCAGACTCGGCACCGTTGGCGGACAGAGCCATGGGGCTACCGCTGTGATTCTGTCGCTGGCGAAGGCGAGCGTTGCCCGGTGGTCGTCGTCGGACCAATGCCCGGCCGTTGACAGCCATGGACTCTTCGTCTTCCTCGTCGGAGTCGGGGTTTTGCTCGTGGTAAAGCCGTGCCTCATCCAACTCGGTGATAGTGTCCGGCCGGTCTCGTAACCATTGCATCCTGGGGCCTGATCGTGCGCGCTCTGAGACCTTGAAACCGTAGATCTTTGGCTCATAAATATGGCCATTGCCGAGACCTGGCGCAATGTTCTTGGCGTACATGCCATTGAGAATGTTCTCATCGTCAGGCACTTTGGAGTTTGTGCTTGACAGCACGTCGGCACCACGTTTGGTGAGATCGTATTCGGGGAATGTAAGGAGGAAGAGAGCTCCAAATGTGCGGCCGAAGAAGGCGCCGTCCACTGTCTGGAACCGGCTGTTGGGGGGGACATAGACGTCGAGGCAGGATGGGCAGAAGAGCTTGACTGTGTCTTCGCCGGGAATGTCGGACAGGCCAACAGGCAAGGTGCGTGCCTGCTCGCAGTGCGTCCGTGGGCAGCAGCCGAAATGACCAAACTCGTACTTCTCGCTCATCTGCTGGATGCCCACCCGAGAGCAGATGAAGCGCTGGTGGATGAGGCCGTACAGCATCTCTGCGGATGACTCGATGACGGACAGGTCGCTGGCCATCCTGCTATGGTGCCTCCGCTCTGCGCCGTGTCGCATGCCTGCACGGTCGGGCTCCTCCAAACCGGATTCGTTTTCGTCGTCATCCTCCTCGTCTTCTTCCTCATCCTCATCATCCTCTGGCTCGACATCGAGAATCATCTGGGCGCGCAAATTAGCAATGGTGATCAAGATTTGGGGGGCAGCATCAAATACGTCATCAAGATACGAGGAGAAGAGGGGAAATGAAGAAGCAGAAGTGGTAGAATGAGTCAATAGATGCGCGACATACCTCGAGCGCCTCTTTGTACATGGCAACTTGCGTCTGCAGACCCGTCAAGTTGAAGTCATCCTCGATAAACTCCTCGGATACTTCAGCAAAGTACTCGTGCCCCGGCAGAGCGCAAAAGCTCGAGATCCAGGACTCGGGCGTCCCCGAAGAGGTCGACATGGTAGCGGCAACAGGGGACAAGATTGGCCTGGTTCAATCACGGGCAGCGTGCGGGCTGAGGATTGAAGTTTTGAGATTGACGAGAGGTTTGGCGTTTGGCGGAGGTGGGGTTCGCCGTGGTGGTATTATCGATAAAATCGATAAAAGTGCAAAGTGGCAGGTCGCGTATGGGCGCTGACGGTGGTAGATGCCCAAGTTTAGGGGCCTGGATTAGTGCCTGGGCGCCTGTTTCTGGGCGTGGCGGGGTGATTTTGGCGTCACTGCAGCGGCCTAGGCGCGTATCTTGATGGGAATAACAACCTGGAGTGAGGCGAGACGTGGGATGGCGGCCAGGTGGCGTCAAGGCAAGGGCGGCTCTGCTGTGTGTCGCCGGCTGATTTGCTGCTGGGGATTCGGGGATTCGACAGGATCACGCAGGCATCGGGGCCGGATTGCGGGCGCTGGGCGGATTGGCGGCAGCCTCGTCTCGGGCCTGTGATAAGGCTGGGGCTGGGCTTCTGACAAGATTTAAGCGTTTGGTCAACGTCGCATGGAGAGGCGGCGGTGTTGGGCGGTGGTTGGAGAGACAACAACATGACTAAGAGGTGAGGCTGGCTGGATCGGCGCCAGATTTTGCCGGTTCCGGGCAGCGGCCCTTGCTTGGAGCTGGGACGACGCCGATGAGGTAGCGAATACATGCCAATGCCCAGCAAACCATGCCTGCATGCAGGTAGATGGTACGCATTGTAGAGCTGTCAGTACCTTACCTTTTGTAGTATGAGCATCAGATGATGATTCAATCAATGCCTTCCACCTCTCTGAACCACACATGCATCTCCCCAATCCTCCAACATTCGGGCTATCCAATATGAAGGGGAGCTTTAGGGCGCTCCAATCCACACGCAGTTGGATATCACAAACCCATAGAGCACCATCTCGCACCTTTACTTCCGCAAATGGCCGAATACCATCCGTGTCTAGTGCCATAGATGGGCTTACATTCGAAGAGAGCTTCAAAGCTGAACGGCCCTATCTATTTGCAGATTCGAAAACATCCCCTACACAAACCCTTCCGGCTTTTCACAAATGGTTCACAAGGGATGACACAAACGCAAATTTGTCTTCTTATATGGATCCTTTCCTCCAATGGGACTTTCCCTATGAGCTGATAAAGCCCTCCAAACACGGATCTGAGACTGTCGCCCTTTTTCTGGACAGTCTAAATAGACAAGATGCAATTGGCCAAGAGCTAGCGGCAGCTCTTCAAACCACTATTGCTGAAGCCTCTCACAAACACCAATTCTTTCAGCTCTATGCACCTTTACGGCTCCTGGTTAGAGCCCTCGAATTTAACAATGCCCAAAGGATAAAAGAAAATCCACCAATCCAGCTTTACATAGCCCAGTCTCTATTACCGGACCTTCCCAGCTCTCTACAGAGCGATGTGCCAGCTCCAGAACTGATCCGCAAAGTGGGCAAAGGCGACATTTACAGCTCCTCAATATGGCTCGGGACTGAGCCGACTTACACCCCACTACACCGGGACCCAAACCCAAATTTGTTCTGCCAGCTGTGTAGTAGCAAAGTGGTAAGGCTTTTGCCACCTGATAAGGGGCTTGAGCTGTATAATAGCGTGCAGACGCGGCTTCGACGGTTAGGAAATAGCCGA
Source organism: Trichoderma virens Gv29-8 (assembly GCF_000170995.1). Taxonomy (NCBI): domain Eukaryota; kingdom Fungi; phylum Ascomycota; class Sordariomycetes; order Hypocreales; family Hypocreaceae; genus Trichoderma; species Trichoderma virens. Next base: position 1,437,744 of record NW_014013744.1, read on the forward strand.
ATAAGATCCACAGAAATGATGGAGGGAGAAGAAAGGGAAATGCTTCATGGGGCCGTTTGGGGGAATGAACCGACGGCAGCAGACATTCAAGAGGTAACATTACGTGCCGGAGATGGCTTGTTTATTCCCAAGGGCTGGTGGCATTCTATCAGGAGCGAGCGATCTGACGGACAGCTAAATGGATCAGTCAACTGGTGGTTTCGCTGAAGTTGAGATACTTCGATTGGAATATACAAAAAAAAACGTGCCACAACCGTACAGTCATTGATACTTATACAACACGCACATAAACCAGATCAAGACCCTTCGATGGGTTTACAAATGACCCAATGAAGATATCCACAAGGCCAAATAAACTTGCGTCTCCCACTCTGCATCTCCCATGAGCTAGTGTCCGTACCACATCCTCGAAGGAGACTCTCTACTTCCTCTGGTGTCCTTGTCCTCAGACAGGAAACCAGTCCATCGAATACAAGAACAAAAGGAAGTACTGGAATTATGCAAGCGAATATGAATATGGTCAGAGACTTCCGCTTCCAGGCCACGAATGGCGCCATGGCTACTGCCCCGACTCCCAGCATCAATACGCTAATCGCACTTGAGAGGCTACGGCCTTGAAGCTCAACTATGGCGAACCCATGACTCGTGTTGACTGTGTCTTTCAGAATGTGTTTTGCCATGTCATCATCAAAGTGGTGAAAGGACAGGTTGAACAGCCTCATCACTTTCTTTCCGTCCTGGCGCTCCATTAGATACTTTGGAGCGTTGCTCGCATCCACAGATTGGCTCTCATACATAATTCGCGGTGATTTCTTGACGATTTTCTGCCAGGCTGCGATATTTGGGTGTAAGTCGGTTAGGATAAAGTCGACTGGAGGCTTGTTTTGAGCGCTGAGATGGCTGTTGATGGCCCGCTGCATCTCAGGTGTAGGCCCGCCTCCACCGGCACAGAAGTCAATGAATGTATAAGAAGAGAGCGAGCTTCCAAGTTGGCGAATAAGGGTAGATGCGGCGATACGAGCGGGAGATTCGGGTTGAAGAGGCGTGTTGGAGTTCCACGCTAAAGTGAGAGCATCCTGGACGAGGTTGCGTAGAAATGAAGGGAACCTACAGTTATTCAATGTTAGAGGCCTTTTGAATGCGCATAGCATGTTTAAACAGGTATCTAGTTGGATGAAGAGGTGAAGTTGGGACAAGGAATTGAATCCAGCGATACACCCGGGAGAGGCTTCTTACCATGGCTGGTCATCGATCTCGAGGAGATGCAAGCGAGGAATGAGAGGCGCCATTGTGTTGCCTCTTTTCAATGAATGCCTAAATGTCACAACCTAAATGAAAACGTAAGGCTTCTTGATATATAATATCGCAATTTTGGTTACAGCTGAAGCCGAGGCAGGAAGATCAATTCTTTGGGCGAGCATGCGCCTATGAGGTTGCAGGAACCCCTCAACGCCTCTAGCCCCCCAACATTCATTCCTTCGTTGGACTACTAGGTGGCGAGGGTCATTATTAGTAATTGGAAGAAAATTACTACTAATTGGGGGAAATTCTCAACAAGTTTGCAGAATAGAATCCCGATTCGGTTCAAGTGATTGGCATGATGCTTTCCTACCTCTAGATATATCTAGTTGTCTTGATGAGATGAGCCGCAGCAGATAATCAATTGAGCATGTCACTCAATAGTACTCCAAGCCTCAGCAGGGATGGTTGATTAAAATAATCTTGTCAAGTTTAGCCCATGTTTAATTGTGTGTCTATGCGCATTCCTAGATTCTATATTTACGTCCAATCTAGTTTTCCCTTCCAAGTCCCATTTCACCAAACAATTACGCTGTGTCAGTGTATGGGTCAAATCCCACCCGTTGCTTCGTTTCGCTCCTTGTCCTCCACATTGCCTCGCCAGTCAACCCTGTTGTCGATGTTTCTTCCAAGAAAAATGTCAAGATGTGGTCTGGAATAGACAAATGGGAAGCCTGCTGGAATTCTTGAAGGCCAGCCAGCCGAATCAGCATCTCCATCAGGGAGAGTGATGTGGTGATGGCCCCGAACGGCGACCGCGACACAAAATCTTGCGCTTCACTTGCTGAGTCTACTTCCAAACCTCGTGATGCGCTACCAATTCTACTGTCTGAATCGTTGAGGATAAGGCCACTGCGTGAAGGTGATTGCATGGAGAGGTTCTTGATCTGGGAAACCAAGGTCGAGTCCATGGCAGTGCAAAGTCGCGACGGCGTTTTCGTCGGCGAATGGTCATGTCCATCAATTTCACTCGATGAATTTGCATCTGTCTCTGAATTTGAACTTGTATCGCTCTGTCCATCGTCTTCATCAAAAACCTCAAAAGCTATCCACTCGGGATCTAGGTGTTTGGGGAGAGCAGTAACGCAAACGTCCTTAGCATTGTTAGAGCTTCTGGGAGAGGGTACTTTCTCCTGCGACTCTCCTAACAGTTGCTGATCCACATCGGCTTGTTCATATTCGTTTGTTTCTTGTTGGCTGTTGTCATTACTAGCGTCGTATATCTCCCCATGCATGCTATATTCTGGTTCCCGCAGCCGAGGCGCATTAATACCTCGTTTAAGAAGCAAAACTGGGTTATTTTCTCCATTTATTCCGTCTCCAATATTGAGTATTGTGCCAGTGTCAGTGTAGAATATTTTGGAGAGCTGATGGATGGGAATCAGCTCTCGTATGCCAGCTTTTGGAATGCCGTTGTATGGTTCTGATGAGGCGACCCCTTCATGAGCGCGACCGTCATCTAAATCTTCAATGATTTCTAGATGATATGCACAATCCAAGCGCTTGATGGAACCGGAAGTATTGTAGTCTTGCGCATGGAAACCGTCTCCCCCCATAGCTGGGTTGCTTGCAGATCTGCACAGCCGCACTCGCGCCTTATGTATCGCCTCTTGCCACAATGGCTTTCTATCGTGCTCTCCTAGTCCATATACGGGACCTTTTGCCTTAGTATCTGTGCCTTTTGAACGTCCTTGGCCACAGCTACTTCCAACACTGGGTTGTAGATTACCACCTTTAGTCGTAGACGACACCGAAGCGTGTCCTAAGAATAGCATGTAAATAGACAGCGTGAATGAAGGTCCAATTTGGACGGATTTTCGTGGGTCCTGTGCATGCTGCGTATCTCCGACTATCAATAGGGTACTGGCTTGTAACAGCCGAGAGGGAGATATCCCAGCGGGGAGAGAAGTGGACAGGCTTTCACCAGATGCCGATATAGCCAGTTGCAGTAGAGGGATTTCTCGATCAATCTCGGATAGGAAATTCTTCAAGTCCCTAATCACTTTTGCTAACGCATCGTGGCTGGTTTCTTTGTTTGCTGGGTTGCCTCCTGGGCTGTGGTTTTGTTCTTGAGTAGCAGCAGCGGCTTCCACACGACGGCCCAGCGAGACAATCTGCTGATGAAGTGATTTTGCTAGAGGTAGCGCAGATTCAAGGAAAACGTTTCCTCGTCCAGATCTAGTTTGTCAGTGTGAATATGTGGTAAGGGGTGGGCATTACTGACTTGAGCTCGACAAGGTCAATGGCAGGAGAAATGACCTATAGCGAGGTTAGCATGGGGCACATGGGCGAAAAGAGAGGCAGAATTTCGAAAGCTGAGATTCACATACCTTGATCTTACTATCGAGGTGCTTCTGGAGGGTCCTCAGTTCGGAATGGAGATGCTTGTCGTCGACCGCCTTCAGCAGACGAGAACACTGGCCGATGGCATAAGAGGAAGTCAAGGCGATGCCAGACCGTATGGCATATCTCATGGCTTGTACGCCAACTGCTGCCAGGAAGTCGTCCATAGCGCCGGCTCATTAAGATGCGATATTTTCATGACGATAAGTTGGAAGCTCGAAACAGAGTGTGATTGAATCGGAGCGAGTCGAGAGCCTGGCTCATCCATCCCTAAGTTGCAACATTGTTTACTTGCATACCTTAGGTATTGAAATGTACACATATATGGGTAGGTACATTGAAACAACGGCCTTGGGCTCGAAACGGCTACAGTGCGAACAGCTTCGTCTGACTCAGACTCGCCCCAAGGGAGCCTAAAAGCCAGGCACATGGCATTGAGTTTATCAAACCAAGTGAAGGGTGGCGGTAAGAGTCAGAGATGTGGAAAATCGTGAATCTCTCGGGAGAGACACAGCGAAAGAGAGTATGTTTGGTTAATGGTCTTTGCATTAATAATTCACGTGCAGCCTAGAATATACACAGGCCATTGACTCATTAAATGCCCTATCTTCTCTTTTCCTGGGTGCTCGCTCAACCCAACAAAGTACCGTGTCCAAGGTCGCAAAATGCACTGTAGCAGCCCCTCCACAAAGCCTGCAAGCAAAAGGGCACTTTAGCGATGTCATGTCGCTGCCTTGGTGGGGCTCGAATTTTCACAACCTGCACCATAAAGCCAGCGAGACGTCGTCCGTCGCCCTCAACTCCAAGACCCGAGTCTGTGTGCCGTTTCGACCAAAAGGCCTTTGACGGTGATCGATATCTCGTCGCTCATCAGATCTCCAACCGGTTGGCAGACAGAGAAACCCTCGTTTGCCCGTCGACGACTCTCGAGCAGCCCCTCCAAGCGACGAGAAAGAAACCACACTCGCCACCATGTCGAACCTCAACTCTTGGGAGGACGATCCTGCGGCCCAGGACGAGAACCTCGCCCAGCAGGCTCAGCAGCAGCTCAACATGAACCCTGCCGCTGGCGGTTTCCGACCCGGTGCTGCGTCGTTCCAGCCCACCGCTCAGACCTTCCAGCCCGGCCAGGCCTTTGGTGGATATGCGCAGCAATACCAGCAGCAGCAGTATTACGGGCAACAACAGGGATACTACCCGCAGTATGGTGGCGGCCAAGGATTTGACCAGTACAACCAGTATCAAAACTACGGCGGCGGTTACGGCCAGGGCTACAACCAGAACCAGAACTATGGTATGTCGAAGCTGTGATGGCCAATTTCGATTCACGAGGGCTAACAACTTTTTAACTGTGCCAGGAGGCCAACAAGGATATCAACAATATCAACAGCAGAGAAACCAGCAGCAGCAGCCCGTTGCTCAAGCCCCCCAGAACAACGCCACCCAAGCTGCTCCTGTGAAGTCGCTCCCCGTCGACAAGCCTGCCGCTGCTGCCAGCGCACCGAAGCCCGTCGTCTCCAACGAAGGAGGTGCCAAGGTGCTCAGCATTGGAGGTGATGCAAAGCCCAAAGCTAAAGTGTTGTCGATTGGCTCCACCTCCTCTTCCCCGGCCCCAACCCCGGCCAAGGAAGACGCCAAGGCTGAACCATCCAACGAGCCGGACGCGGGCAAGAAGGTTACCGCAGCCAAGGCTATCGAGAAGACTGGCGAAAAGGCTGGAAAGGGCACGGCCAGCGGAAAGTCCTCCGGACGGACATCCCCGGACCCGTCATCCGGCCGCTCCAGCCCTACTGGCGGGGCAGCAGAGAAGAAGGCCCAGCGGGAGGTTGATGCGGTTCTAAAAGCACAAGCAGCTGATGTGGATGATGACACTCTCAAGGAAATTTACGGCAAGGAACACGTCAACATCATTTTCATTGGACACGTCGATGCAGGCAAGTCAACCCTGGGTGGATCCATCCTATGGACCACCGGCATGGTCGATGAGCGTACCATGGACAAGTATAAGAAGGAGGCAAAGGACTTGGGTCGTGAATCTTGGTATCTCTCTTGGGTCATGGACTTGACCAAGGAAGAGCGAACCAAGGGCAAGACTGTCGAGGTCGGACGTGGTTTCTTCGAGACTGAGAAGCGACGCTACAGTATCCTGGATGCTCCTGGACACAAGACATATGTTCCCAGCATGATCGGCGGTGCTTCACAGGCAGATGTTGGTATCCTCGTCATCTCAGCACGAAAGGGTGAGTATGAGACGGGTTTCGAAAGAGGAGGACAAACGCGTGAGCACGCCATGCTTGCCAAGACCCAGGGTGTCAACAAGCTCATCGTGGCAATCAACAAGATGGACGATGTGACAGTTGAATGGTCTGAGGAACGTTACAAGGAATGTACGACCAAGCTGCAGCAGTTCTTGAAGGGTACTGGCTACAACCTGAAGACTGATGTCTACTTTATCCCTGTGGCTGCCCAGATGTCCCTGAACATCAAGGACCGATTGCCCGCAGGCGTCGCTCCTTGGTGGAAGGGACCTTCACTGCTGGAGTACCTTGACAGCATGCAGGCGCTGGAGCGCAAGGTCAACGCGCCATTCATGATGCCAGTCAACGCCAAGTACCGAGATCTGGGTACCATGGTCGACGGCAAGATTGAGGCTGGTGTGGTGAAGAAGGGCATGTCGCTGATTATGATGCCCCGGAAGCAGCCTGTGGAAACTGCCGCCATCTACGGTGAACAGGAAGAGGAGCAGCCTATTCTGCAGTGCGGTGACCAGGTGCGCCTGCGTCTCAAGGGCGTCGAAGAAGAAGACATCCTGCCTGGATTTGTGCTCTGCTCGCCTAAGCGACTGGTGCACTGCGTTACCGAGTTCGAGGCACAGATCCGAGTCTTGGAGCTGAAGAGCATCCTCACTTCTGGATTCAATTGCGTGCTGCACGTACATGCCGCTATCGAAGAGGTTACCTTTGCGGCTCTGCTGCACAAGCTGCAGAAGGGCACCAACCGCAAGAGCAAGCTGCCTCCCACACACGCCAAGAAGGGCGACAGCATCATTGCCAGGCTTCAGGTGACTGGAGGCGCCGGTATGGTTTGCGTCGAGAAATTCGAGGATTACCCACAGATGGGTCGTTTCACCCTCCGAGACCAGGTATGATACAGACCCACGATAGATACCATACGAGTTTTCGTTTTTCGTTTTGCTAATAACATTGCACAGGGACAAACTATTGCCATTGGCAAGATTACAAGACTCATTACTAGTGAGGAGCAGTAAATGCCTGAGAAGGATCAAAAAATAGAAGGAAAAGAAACAATACCATTCTCGAGGGATTTGGCTAGGAGGTGTGAATGGAGTGAGAACAAGCTCTGATGGGCAAGGCGTCAAGGAGACGGAAGTGAAGAGCTCGGCTACCCACTCAGATAGAAGGCGTAGCCTGCATGGGTGCCAGGGTTAAAAGTTCACAGGGCCGCAGATTGAGACGCGGCGAGGCATGATAAAGGCCAGGAAGATGCGAGGCCATGGCAAGCATTTGTAGATGCCATACAATGCCACGATTGTCAAAGATAGAAAGGACAACGAAATACTCCTTTTTTTTTACTTGTTCAAAAAAAGCCGATTTTCTGGATTGAAGCAAATAGCCATAGTCAGCGGAGGAATTGATAAAGACTTGGTTTCGATGAGGTCAATATCTGCTCGGATGATGCATGTGAATCGGTGATTATGGGAGCAGCAAAGATAAGATGTCTCTGCCTTGGACGTTCCGTATTGATCCGTGAAAAGAAGCGTCGGAAGACTGCAAAGGGTATACTTTCAGCCGCTTGAGATTGCCATTCGGCGCTAGAACGGAGATGCGAGCTGATACGGTCGCAATCCGAGCACCTTTGGAACCCAAAAGGCTGAGGAAAGAGTTCGGTAGTGCAAAGACGGGGGGTGAGCCACATGCAAGAAGCCATCGTCTTAGTCGAGCTGGGGCGAATCAGGGGAAGAGAGGAATCAATTACGGGTTTTTGCACATGCCACTACTAGGTGAAACCGGGGGGCGTGTGGGTTTCAATGTCAAGTCAATGACCTGCAGAGAATACGCGGTTGTTTGACTGCATGAGCTGGGGCTAGTTGATACTTGCTTCGGTGGCCGACGGACCGGGCTTGCCATGAGGGCAACCCGGGCTGCTCCGTATGTCAGCGAGAAGCCAAGCATTGCCACAAGTACATGGTCAGCCAGAAGCAAAGAACAAGGTACTTTACTCTATTACACAGCCACTACTAAGCCAGGGATCCAAGTATCTGGAGGAACGAAAATGAATCGGGACCGGGGGGGCTTGATAATCCATGGTGTGCAAGGAAGAGCAGCAAGATTGTGGGCCAGTCTGGGGCTTCCGAGCCCGAGCCGGCGAGACGGAGCGGCACCATGAGGCACCTGGAGAATATGGAAATTCCAAGCGGTGGATTCGGGGGTCCGTGAGTGGGGCGGTAAGTTGGGTCGGTCGGGAGGATGGAATAGAGGAGGAGGATGAAGAAGATAAGGATGATGCCGGGTAGGTTGTTTGTTGTTGATGCGGTGTTGGATATTATTGTGTTGGTACGTTGCTATTGTATTGTGACTATTGGGGAGGCGAGGATGTGGAGATGCCGAGGTGGTATTGATTAGAAAGTACTGCAAAATGGCAAGGTAAAAAATGATAATAATAATAAATAGCAATACATGTCATCAATTATGGTGATGCTCTACAGGTGTGTAAGTACTGCCCGTGTACTTGTAATACTTGTAACAGGCTGCCAGGTTGTATGTAAAAGGTACGTCACGGAGACGTCGAGCATAGCCCAATCCGGGCTTGGCGTTGAGCCGGGGAAGATCTATATGCTAGAAAAGGAAGGGATCGATTATTTTTTTTTTTCTTCAAGAAACGAAGCTGTGGGTTCTATTGTAACAGCTTGCGGGTCGAGCAAAAGAATGAAGGGCAGCTATTGCCGTATCTACCCATTGAGGAGGTGACATTACGGTCTATAATGATGATTTTTTTTGTTCACTTCACTTTTTCAATTTTGGGTTGCATTCCGCATAGTGGCAAGGAATCAATCAGTTTCTCGACGCATGTATATGCATCACTGCCTGACAACCTAATGCATTCAAATTACAAAAGAAGCTGCAATGTTCTTCCACGAGCCAGCCACCCCTGGCTTTCAATGACTAACAAAGTACCACGGGGTGTGGCAATAGCGTGCAAAAGCTGAGATGCTTGCTCCCCCCCTATCCTATCAGAAATTCTAAAACAAATGCAAAAAGACCCGAAATCAGACCTGATAGAAAAATACCAGCACAAGATTTGTTTCGCGGAGAAAGTCGGAACAGAAAGACCACGGCGGCCGGCGAGCCAATCACGGGATCAGATGGGCGGAACGGTGCCGTTGGGCCGAGACCCAGTGGCACGGACTGTGACTTTTTTTCGTTTCCGCAGTTTGTTTGTTGATGCTGGCATGGTTCTAGAAGAGCGAGAAAAAGAGATGCGAAAAAGGGAAATGAGCTGTTCGACTTGTTTCGCGGTGCTACAGGATGACGGTGTTTGTCCTCAGACGCTCGGGTATCTGGTGCCGAATGTCTCGAGCAGTGCAACTGAGACACTCAAGGACAGCAAAAACAGGTCGATGCCGGGCCTGCTGCCGAGAGGAGCCGCAGCAGCGGGTATTCCAGCCGGCACCTCCATATTTTCTGCCGTTTCTTACTTGTAGGACTCGGGTGCTAGTACAAGTACCTTGGCTTCACAGCAACCATGCAGCTCTTGGTCCTCGTGGGAAGCGCCAGGGGGCGTGTACACAAGGGCCAGGAAGGAAAAAAAAGAGAGACAGCGTTCGTCTCTTGGGCGACGAAAAATCGCGGGGTAGCGAGATTGCTCACACGCCCCCTTTGAGCGGGTAGACTACCTAATGCACAGACAAAAAAAGAACTTCGAGGTGCTGCGGCTCAAGGCAAAAAGCCGGAGCTGGTGCTTCCTCTTTTGCCCCGGATTGGGACTTGTTTGTACATGACTAGCCCTGTTCCGCCCCGGCGCCGGAATTGGCTTCAATTTGACTAACACGGGGGAAAAGAGTCAAGTGATTTGGAGAATTTGCGGAGGCTGACGGACGCTGAGCTGTGACTTGGGCTCCCCTTGTCGCTTTTTTGTGCTTTCTGCCTGTGCTTTTTCGTTAGTCGGGCAAAAAATAGAAGGCAGAAAAAAAAGGAGAGAGATCTCGTGCCCAAATGCGAAATTCAGTTGGAAATCTCACCCCCCTTCTGCCCGGGCTTGGGTCCCTGGTGGGTTCCACCTGTGAATGGGGGAGTATTCTTTTTCCCCTTCGCCTTCGCCGTAGGTGCTAATGCAAGAAGAATAGCTATCATGGATTGTTGGTTTCTTTTTTGTTTATAGTGTACTCCGTACCTGCGCCTGTATCCCGTACCCGGCAATGCCTGAAGTGGTACCTACGGAACGCTTTTGTGTACATGTAGCGGGAGAACGAGTCAAGCTTCCGGGCCGGGGAGTAAGAAAAGAAGCTGGCTGGCATTGGGCTCTTTTTTCTTTTTTTCTTTTTTTTCCTTATTCTTATTTTCCTTTTTTCGTCCCTTGTCCCCGGACCTATTGGCATGGATCTTCGCGTGAAGCCCGTTCCTGTTATTTCAGGCCCAGCCTCGTGACCGTCAGAATCCTGCTGCTATTACTCAACGATTATTTGTTTGTCTAGCTCGGCTTAGACCCCGTGTTGCCCGTGTTATTATTCGTATCCAAGCACAATGCCGAGAGCATCAAGGTCTCGTCCCAAGCTCATCACCACAATACGGGGTAATTAAAAAAGGGAAAAAACCAATTGCCACATGAGCATCATCCGCAATCCCATAAACTACCCGGTTAGGCAAAGCCGCAGCAACATTCGCCCCTTCGGCGCCCATTCCGTACGTAATCGCCCCGCATTAGCCGTAGGCGCGCCGGCAAAGTCTCGACACTTACAAACTGCATGGGTTCGGAATAGTCCGCTTGCGAACTGTTTGCGGTTGACTCGAAACCTCGTTGGCTTGGTGACTTTGGTCAGACTGCGTGCCCGGTTTTTGCCTGCCTATGATCGAATGCACGTGTGGGATGGGAGGAATTGCCGTCTACGGGAAGCAGATTCACACATCACACATCAGACGGCAGTTGGCGAGCATGAGCAGACCAAGGTTTAAATAGGCCGCTGTTTCCTCCTCGAGCTGGAGATGAAGACAGCTTCGTTAGCATCAAAAAAACCAAGCTTGCTTCAACCACAGACTTTTCTTGTGCCGTCATCAATTCATCACCACCGTCCACCAAAAGCACTAACACTTGACCCGTGCTGGCTATCGTGAGTCAAACCCGAACGTTTCTTTCGCTGTACCTTCTTCTCGTCCCCTTGCGTCTTCTGGAACACACGCCCCCCTTCTCTGCAGCCCAATTAAAAAGGAAAGAAATAAGAAAAACGAAAAATTCATCAAGAAACATGACCCAAAAGTCCCATGCTTGAATTAATTACTTGCCCTCTCCTGCGTCAGGGCCTTGTTGCTGCTTGAGCCGAGTGCAGACGACAACAAGCGCCACAAAGTACACGCAGAAACATCCTTCACTTCTTACTACATGCGTACTCACACTTACACACACGCCCCCTTTCCGTCTCTCCTATTCTCCACACAAAAAGCTCGGTTGTTTCTTCTGCCTCGCACCCCCTAGTTTCCATTCTTGTTCATTCCGATATAAATTCGTGTGTCAAGCTTCGCACTGCCCGCCACGGCTCCACCAGAGGCCTCCTTCGGAAGGGCTTGTGCTTTAATCCTACCAGTCGGGACTGTTCGATCGCAGGGCTACTAGGCACTTGTATCTAACACTTGGCTCTAGCTTCTGTCCTTCTGATCTGCTCAAGTACATCGACACGACTCGGGACCGCTGTACCTGTCCCGGTTTCCACTCTGGAGAAGACCCCGTCATCCTTGACCCGCCACCCCCTCCCCGGTTCTTTTGGCATTAGCAGCTGAAGCGGGAAGCAAGAAGAAAAGACGACAGCTACATTCCGAACTGTCCCTCCGACTCGATTCTCTGGAATACATAAAGATCCAATGGATCCCTACTTCAGAACTGCTTCTCCCTACACAGATCCTACCGTCAAAGGTCCCAAGTCGCAGATCCAGGCATCGGGAATAGATTTACGCAAGAGTGAGTCGGCTCACACGACCCTCTTGCTGCCAGCAATGGGCCAAGCAAAGGGATTCTGCCAGACTTGGGAGGCTAACACATGAACAGTGATTTCAAGCAACGTCAACAAGACTGCTCTGCACCCTGGTGGTGTTCAGTGAGTGCTACCTCCTCCTATCCATCTTCTTTTGATGGGTTTGTGGTGATATATCATGGCAAGGTGGACTAACATCAAATGCGCTGCAGGCCTTACCGCGAGCACACCGAGCTCGGTATGTCCACCTTTTGTCTTGATCCAGCTGACCTTGGCACACCGCCTTTGGGAACTGGCATTAACTTGTGTGCGCTTCAGAGGAGGAACTTCACGAGATTGCCCACATTGACTACGACCGCGTCGCCATTGTAAGTCCTTGGTTGAAGCAAGACATGATGCAAGAGCATCGCTGACCTAGTGCAGGTCGCCAACCCTTCCGTCGCCGCCCTCTACGAAGATGCCCTCGTCTACGAGAGCGGCACTGCCATCACCTCCAGCGGTGCTCTGACTGCCTACTCCGGCGCAAAGACCGGCCGCTCCCCCCTGGACAAGCGAATTGTCAAGGAGCCCTCTTCAGAAGAGAACATCTGGTAGGTCATACACATGCACATGCAAACCGCTTATTCTACAGTTACACGGCTAACCAAGGCTCTGCAGGTGGGGACCAGTCAACAAGCCCATGAGCCCTGAAGTAAGTGCCTGATCGTCGCTGCGAGCGTCATCTCCATCGTCATTGCCTGTCTTGTGTTCCGAATCTACCCATGCATTCGTTTTCGTCCACATTGTCTTACTATCCCTGCATCTTTTGTTCTGGCTTGGGTCAATGGTCACGCGAGCGGGGCGGCTCCTATTCAGCTCCTCAGCCACCTCTCGCAGAGTCCTTCAGCTGCTGCATTCACTGGAACGGCCGCTGCCAGCAGGCAAACCAACCAGCGAAAGGCAATTCTCTTTTGCTTTTTTGCCCTGTCGAATCGGAAGCGCATGCGGAGAAGTGCCCAGCAAAGCAGGGATGCAGCTCTAGCTTGGCGTCACTGCAGGCCCGAGACCCCGCACAATACAAAAAAGTGACTTGTTCGGCACTCTTGCAAAGTCACGGCAAAAAAAGAAAAAAGAGAAAAAGCCGGGGCCCCGCTGGACCGAATCGGGTAGCCGACCATAAGCGGCCTCCCGACACAGACCCGCGGCATTGGATTGGACGTCTGGCTTGTGATGCTGCCTCTTGTCTGCCTGCATTCCGACCCGATCCGCTCCGGCCTGCGTTGGAAGCCAAGCTGACAGTGTCCGCTGGCCGTCAACAAAGCTGTTGGCTGGCTGATTGGCTGGCGTGTAATTGCTGATCTGCTTCTGTACCTGAGACTGTCTTGTGCAATGACGAAGAGAGATGATGAGTGAACGAGCTTATAGATGCTAACAAAATACGCCTTAGGTCTGGAAGATCAACCGCGAGCGTGCTGTCGACTACCTCAACACCCGCAACCGCATCTACGTTATTGATGGCTATGCCGGCTGGGATGAAAAGTACAGAATCCGCGTCCGCGTTATCTGCGCCCGTGCCTACCATGCTCTCTTCATGAGGAACATGCTCATCCGCCCTCCTCGTGAGGAGCTCGAGCACTTCCACCCCGACTACACCATCTACAATGCCGGAACCTTCCCTGCCAACCGATACACCGAGGGTATGACCTCTGCCACATCCGTCTCCATCAACTTCGCCGCCAAGGAGATGGTTATCCTGGGTACTGAGTATGCCGGTGAGATGAAGAAGGGTATCTTCACCGTTCTCTTCTACGAGATGCCCATCAAGCACAACGTCCTGACCCTGCACTCATCCGCCAACGAGGGCAAGAATGGCGATGTTACTCTCTTCTTCGGTCTGTCTGGAACTGGCAAGACCACCCTGTCTGCCGACCCCAACCGCGCCCTGATCGGTGATGACGAGCACTGCTGGAGTGACCGTGGTGTCTTCAACATTGAGGGTGGCTGCTACGCCAAGTGCATTGGCCTGTCCGCCGAGAAGGAGCCCGATATCTACAACGCCATCCGCTACGGCTCCATCCTTGAGAACGTCGTCTTCGACCCTGTCACCCGCGAGGTTGACTACGACGATGTCACTCTCACCGAGAACACCCGCTGCGCCTACCCCATCGAGTACATCTCCAACGCCAAGATCCCCTGCTTGACCGACAACATGCCCACCAACATCATCCTCCTTACCTGCGATGCCCGCGGTGTCCTGCCACCCATCTCCAAGCTCGACAGCGCCCAGACCATGTTCCACTTCATCTCCGGCTACACCTCCAAGATGGCCGGTACCGAGGACGGCGTCAACGAGCCCCAGGCTACCTTCTCCAGCTGCTTCGCCCAGCCCTTCCTGGCCCTGCACCCCATGAAGTACGCCCGTATGCTTGCGGACAAGATTGAGCAGAACAAGGCCAACGCCTGGCTGCTCAACACCGGTTGGGTCGGTGCCGGCTTCGCCCAGGGCGGCAAGCGATGCCCCCTCAAGTACACTCGTGCCATCCTCGACGCCATCCACTCTGGTGAGCTCGCTCAGGTCGACTTCGAGAACTACGAGGTCTTCAACCTGCAGGTTCCCAAGTCCTGCCCCAACGTCCCTGAGGATCTGTTGAACCCCAAGAAGGCCTGGACCGCCGGCACCGACAGCTTCCAGCGTGAGGTTGTCAAGCTGGGCCAGCTCTTCCGCGAGAACTTCAAGAAGTACGAGAGCGAGGCTACTCCCGACGTCATTGCCGCCGGCCCCAACGTCTAAGCAGCATCTCAACAAAAAATGGAGGTGGAACCAAAAACGATAACAAAGAAAAAAACTGCTCAAGGATACGAGGGAAAGCGTTTGACTTGAAATTCTTATGGAATGACAAATCGTGATATCCAGGGTTTTTGGACTTTTGACGAGTGAGGAACACGAAAAACAAAACGAAGGAGGATTTTGATTTGGAAAGGATTTAGACTTTTTCCTTTTGTCCCTTTTTTTCTCATTTTTTATCTTTTTCCTTTTAATGGCCACGTTTTGAACGTTGGGAAAGCATCGATATGGGTCGGCGTTTAATTCATTTCACGTCCCCTTTGCTATTTTGGAGGGAGGACTTTGGGGATGCACTTTGCATCTCTAACGAAATTGCTATATAGCCAAATTGAATATGTTTTTAAAAAATATCTTGATCCAAATAATCGCTTGTGTTGTGTATATCTTACTACAAGTAGCTGTTCGTTTACGTATCAGTCTCAAACAAAATTGGTAAAGCTCTCTAGTACTGACGACCACAACTCGTCGCTAAATAGATAGCTGCCGTCCTCGGCGCCAGTATAAGAACTAGAACCTCCCTGATGCTCGTCCACCGAGTTAAGCCCATTGACATTGTGACTTGCCGTTTGCTGCATCAGAGCGGCCGCATTGGCACTAGCATTGGCAGCAATGATGTCGTCAATGGTGATGGCAGGAGGAGTTATAGAGGCAATCGGCTTCTCATCCACGAGATCCACGCCCAGGATTGCTTTCATTCGCGGTGCGTACGAGCTTGCCAGCACGGCCATGTGGCAGCACAGGGTGCCTACAACGTCGAGCCCTTTCTCCTGTGTTGAGAGCCCGGCGATGAGAAGGCGTAATCTATCGTAGAGCCTGACGACGAGATTGAGGTAGTCTGCTTCATCGATGACGGCCCGGGCCTCGTTCAATACGTCGCCCTGGATGCTGGCGCGGGGACGGTTTCTGACGATGAGCTTTAGTAGCGTGGAGACGGAGCGTGGGAGGATGATGAGGGAGGCGCAGAGCTGGGCGATGGTGAAGACGGTGACTTGGGGGAGCTCGGCGTCGGGAATGTCGATGTAGGCGTTGATGAGGGCCTTGCTGTGGCGGAGGAGGAACCATAGGAGGGAGCATCTGAAGGGAGATGTTTTGAAGGATTGTGCAGAGCGAGATTGGGCAAAAGCGTGGCGAGACTGGTAGGACAGGTACTCGTCGTCGAGGGCCAAGTCGCGGATGGCAATGTTGATGTAGTGCATGTTGCAGTGGAATAAATTTGCTAAAAGAGAACGATAAGAATGTGTTGTGAGTATATAAAAGAACTCGCGTGTGACAAGGTAAATGTTCTTTGCTGGGAGAGATGACGTACTGGCTGGGTCTGGACATTTTGATAATTCTGCCTCGAGTGTGGCTTTCAGACTTTCAAATTGTCGCAAGTTGGCCCCTACCATGATCTTTATGAATGATTCATCCTGAGATGAAATGCCTGTGCCGACTTCTGGGAGATCTTTGTAGCTGCTGTCGACGGCGCATATGAAGGACTGTGTGAGAATCAAGGGCCGAATACATCTGTCGGAGGGATATTCGGTGGACATGGACATATTCTCGCAGCATTCATCTATCCTTTTGCTCTTTACCATTGCAGATGGCCGGTTGATCACCCTCGGTAAACTATATGTAGACGACACAACATTAGCAACAACCCATATATATTTCACTCTTCAGGCCGTCTTTACCATGTAGCAACCCAATACGTCCCAAGTAGTGCCCTCTGCTGGTCCGTGGTCAACTCCCCCCTTATATGATGCAGCCTCAAATCATGCACCATATTCACACAAAGATCCAGCAGCAGAACAAGCTGCACGTTGCCCCTCTGCGCAGGATACCGGTACCACGCGCACAGAACCAGCAGCGCGCGCAGCAAGCCCAGGTTTCGCTCCGAGCTCGCGACGATGCGCGACGTGATGTGCTGCATGATTTCGTCGGCGAGCAGCTTCCGGATGGCATGAGCACTGGGGATGGTGGCGGCGATGACGGCGAGGAAAAGCAGCGGTTCCTGCTTGCGGAGCGTCTCGACGGTCTGGGAGGGGGGGAGGACGACGAAGGGGAATTTCCATACGAAGCGAGACTTGAACTGCGCGACATGAGTCTCTGCCTCTTCGACGCTGAGAAAGCCACGGTCGACAATGTCGGGGATGCCCTCTAGTACCGATGTCGTAGGGGGCTCACGCCCGTGAAAGCCCTCAGGCTCGGCGTCCAGCAGTTCTGAATCTCCATAGGAGGCCTCGGGGATAGAACCTGTCACAGATGAAGGCTCTGTACTTGATGCTGTTCCGTTGGTAGAGGCAGACCTGGAGCCATCCTGACTGCTCACGCCGTTTCTGAGGGCCACCAGCTGAGCTGTGAGTTCTTCAATTTTGCCCTCCAGAGCATCAACCCGACTAGTTAACCAATCAGTGAGCCAATTTGATCTAATAAACCAGTTGCTTCTTGTACATGAAATCTCTTACCTATCATCATCTTTGCGTTTCCGCTTCCTCTCCGGCAGATCGAGATACGCACACTGCTTCCCAAGACGGGCACAGCGCTGGCACAGATTGTCTGTCTGTGGCAAGCACTTGGACTTGGCCTTTGTGCACGTGACACATGCTCTTCTCTTGACTCTGTAGATGTCGCCTTGTTGATTCATCATCAATTACGTGAAACCGAGAGGCAAAGCAGGTGTAAGTGGAGGAGAGCGAATTTGGAACGGCCGGTCCAAGAGCCGTCGGCCGATGGCAGCTCGAAATTTCCGTTTCCGTTGCTGACAAACAACGCCTCTGATTGGCTGGACATCAAGATGGGATCGGACGTCGGACATCGGACCAGCCGCTCCCGTTCTAGAGTTACTCAGCCAGGAGAGACGCTCCGTTCTATACACTTTGAAACGATGAAGGATTTGAGACTATAGCAGGATGAGGTGATTTATCATGATTCATACATGGCATCAATTGTTTGTAATTGCGGGACTATTCCCAGGACTAGGTTGCGGCATATGCGGCTCTCCACCAGACTTACTTGGACGGAACCCATCATCTTTGAAAGCCACTTACACGAACACAAACATAAACACACATGTATATATAAAGACAACTCTCATGACCAAAATGAATTATTTACACCTCAACATCCATCAGTTCAATCATACAATCAACTCAATAATCAATCAACCAACTAACCAACCAACCAACCAACCTCATACACAATGCCCTCCTACGCAATCACCGGCGCCTCCAAAGGCATTGGCCGCGAATTCGTCCGCCAACTCGCCCAATCCCCATCCAACACCGTCCTCGCCATTGTCCGCGACCCAGAATCCCCCGGCATCAAGGCCCTCGCCCAAGCCCACTCTAACGTCCACCTCATCAAAGCCAACGTCACAGACCCGCAGTCCATCCTTGCCGCCGCCGAACAGGCCGCCGCCATCCTCGACGGCAAGCTTGACGTCCTCATCCACAACTCAAACTCCGTCGACATGGCCACCTTTTCGCTGCCCCCGTCAAAGGTCCCCTTTGATGTTGAGGCTACCAGGAGTTTCTACGAGGAGCCCGTTCGCACCGC
Source organism: Trichoderma virens Gv29-8 (assembly GCF_000170995.1). NCBI lineage: Eukaryota > Fungi > Ascomycota > Sordariomycetes > Hypocreales > Hypocreaceae > Trichoderma > Trichoderma virens. The sequence continues at coordinate 1,455,947 of NW_014013744.1, forward strand.
TATTTACGGCGCTGCGTGGGCGACAAATGCGTTCTTGCCCCTGATTGAAAAGGGAGACCTCAAGAAGATTGCACACATCACCAGCAGCATGGCAAACACTGAGGTCATTCTCGGCACTGGTGTCGATTATGCCGTGGCCTATTCCATTGCAAAGGCCGGCATGAATGTCCAGATCGCAAAGTACGCTGCTGAGCTTGCTCCCAAGGGCATCAAGACCGTGGCTATCTGCCCTGGCTGGGTTGAAACTCATGAAGGTAACGAATGACTCCCCACCCTCTCTTTTCCCGCTGATATGAACTCGTCTTTCCCAATTTCTTTTTTCTTCTCTCCTCTTCTTTGACTAACAAGGCATGAATAGGCCCAAAGCCTCCTCAGCTCGTCGAGGCGACAGAGATAATGCTGAACCAATTCCGAAAGATGGAGCCTGACTTGAAGGGACAAATGCCTGTAGAGGAAAGTGTCTCACAGCAGCTCAGGGTCATCAATGGACTCGACGCTGCAAGAAGCGGTACCGTCATCCGGGCTCGAGATTTCAAGGCTTGAAATTCAGGGGCTTGCTGAAGTTGGAGCAACAGTATGCCCGACGCGATAGACTTTTCTGCAGCAACACGGTCAACGTGGGATTGAAAGGACCTCATATATAGCGGACAGGATTATCGTATATGTATTTGGCATCTATAAATAGCGAATGCTCTCTAACTTTTGGTGTCGTGGCAGCGAGGGTATCCCAGACACGTCTCATATTTCAACATGCAAGTCTTTAACCATCATCTTGCTTGATCTTTCATTATGCACCGTAAATAAAAAAGGTAATGAGTCCAGAAAAAAAAAAAACCAAAAATCCCACCGCATTAGCACATTGTATATAGTTTAGTATGTGTATCGGAAGAACTTGTTCTCCTTATCTGTCATGGTGGCCCAGACTTCAGGAGACATAAACTGCTCCTCATTCTCCTTGCTGCGGTCACCGCGTCTCTTGTTGCTCCATACATAGTAGAGGAAGAGGGCAAAGGTAGTCACGGCAGAGCCAGCCTGAGTGCCCATGACCGCCAGCTTGGCAGGTCGGAAGTCGGGCGCATCACGAGCCTGGAAGGTCTGGGGTCCAATGATGTTACCCAGGGAGAACGAACCGCTAACAATGGCAGCGGCAAAGGCACGCTTGGTAGCACCACTGACGTTGGCAACAGTCAACTGTATCCATCATGTTAGCCACTCGCTACCGCACAATGAATTTAAAAGGCAGAGCACTTACAGCGTAGAAGAGGGGCAGGGGAGCGACAACTGCATTGACCAGGTAGATACCAGCCAAAACGCCTGAGGGGTGGGTTTTGGAGTTCAGGAAGGACATCAAGGCGCCTCCAATAATTCTATGCCGAGAGATTAGAAAAATACGCCCGCTAGCATCAGTGTGTACAAAAGCGTTAAACTTACGCAGGAATGATGCAGATAATAATCCAAGCCCATCGGTGGGACTGCTTGCGAACGCCGAAGCCGACGAGAAGAGTGAAAAAGATGCTAATAACACCCGAAGGCATGTTCATAAGGGCAGCCTTAGTCGGCACATAGCCCAGGTTCTTAATCAGCGTAGCAGAGTATGTCGTGACAACACCACTGGAGACGGAAAGCTTTAAAGAGGAAAAATATCACGTTAATACATGAATACAAATGCACAGTGGAGGCGCAGCAGGACACTTACCAGAACAACGGACAGGAGCAAAAGCCAGATTTGAGGGTCAAGGAGAGCCTCCACAATCTCCTTGGGACGGAACTTGCGGCTCTGGATACCAGTCTGGTTGACGCTGACATGCTTCAAGAGGGCAACCTTCTCATTATCAGACAGCCAGGAGGCCTTCATGGGAGTGTCAGGCAAGAAAAAGAAGGTGGAGAGGCCGATGACAACGGTGATACATCCCAAGACGACAAACATGATGCGCCAGCCAGCCAAGGAAGCACCAACAGTGACATGCTGGAAGCCGTAGGAAATGGCACCACCGAGGATCTGACCCAGACCCAGGCCGAGATACCAGAAAGAGAAGCGGGGAGCCTGCTCAGATTTTGTATACCACTGGCTGCTAATGAGCATCAAAGAAGGTCCAATAGTGGCCTCGAAGATACCCAGGAAGACACGAGAGACGAGCAGCGTTTGGTAGTTGTGAGCCGCAGCACCGCAAGCAGTAGCAACGCCCCAGAGAGTGACATTGAGTCCGAGCCACTTGGCAGCTGGAACGACCTGGAGGAAATAGGCTATTGAGACATTTAGTCAGTATGGTTGTTTTCTCAACAAGAGGATGTTACGATATCGGACAAAGCTGGAAAGACTTACTATTGGGAATTTCGAAGCAGAGCAAGCCGACGAAGCAGAATGTAGCTACGTTTGAAAAGTCGTTGCCCTGAAGATTCAGGTCCTTGTTGAGGCCCATGACAGCAGCGTACTAGTTCTGCATCAGCATATCGTATCACGCAGTCACAACGCACGATAGGCGCCCAGCTAAAGCCGCTCACTCGATCTGAGTGGGGGCTGAAATGCAGGTACGGGGGAATCAATGCCAGATCAACTTACATTCAGGATGACCTTGTCAAGAAACTGCATTGTGTAGCACAGAAACATGAGGGGGACAATGTGGAAGTCAATCTTGAGCCGAAGAGAGCTGATGTTGACGGCAGCAACGCCAGCAGCATCGCGATGCTCGTTGAGGAATCTCCAGGCATCGTCAATGCCAGCCTCGGGAACGTCGACATCGCTATGGGACGGGGTGGTTCCCCGAACATCGATATCGCCGCCTTTCTCGCTAATGTTTTGGGAAGACATTTTTGCGATTGTCTTCGCAGGTCTCGACTCACGAGTCAATACTCCACGAAAGAGCTATGGCCGTGGATTCGGATCCAGCGAAAAGCGCGAGTTGTAGACTCGACGGAAAAAAAAAACACTGGGGGAAGTGACGTGATGAGTCTGACTGCCAGCGAGGGAGTGAATGAAGAGGAAGGATTGAGCAGGGTGTGTGAGATTGACTTTGAGCAGAAAATCTCGCTCCCAAACCAGGACGATCGGCGTTGGCTGGGAAAAGATCAACACCTCGAGCCAGGAATGGCAGTTCAAATACGACGTGGAAGGGGAGGGATGCCGTACGTAGTAATAAGAAGATTTGTGGCCTCCCAATGAGGATGTGTAATGAGGGAGCTCGACGGGATAGAGCCGGGGGCCCGTGGCAATGGGAAGGGGTCTTTGGCCACTCTAAAGCGGACCAGCTACGGTACGGTACGGCGTTGATATCGTAGCTCCTGGTGGTGCAGGAGTATATAGTGGCAGCCGTACGCCAAGTACGAGCACTTCACAGCACAAGGCAATTGGGTGGATTGCGCGAGTGCAGCGGTGCCACGAGGGGCCGCAACGATGATTTGAGCAAGGTTCGGATGCAGGTCCAGGGATGTTAGACCAGACGGACCCATTCAGCAGCGGCCTAGTACAGCCCGTCGACCACCTAAAGATGACTCGTAAGAAAGAGCAAAAGGATAGAAAGCGGTGCCAATGCTAGTGAAAGGGAAAAGACATACAGGTAGCAAAGCAAGAGATGGGAAACGGACAAGACAAGTGGTCTCCTCAATGGTGCTAGCAAAGGGGGGGTGGTACCATAGAACCGGAGAAGAGGGAAAAATGTCTTTGGCCCAAAAGGACGGCCACAATGGGTGGATTGCCCTGCAGCCGGCCTGTCAAAGCACCTCTCCCTTCGGTGCGATGTCGAGTTGCTATGTCGAGTTGCTAACTGCTCTTAGAAACAGTCCAGAAGAGTCGCCGCGGCTACAGAGCATTGATACCGTCATCCAATTTTGTTGATGGGCGAAATCTCCGAAGGCATTGCCAGCACCTGTACAGAATAAAAGCAACAGCCGACCGCTTCCCCATTTTCCGTCTCCCCCTCGGGGGATTCGCAATCACACCAGGCCAGTACCTCAAGGGACAGGGCCTACGGTAGCAGCAAGGCCAGTGCCAAGTAGCCATGGCCGGATATTGCAAGGGGGGTGAGAAGTTGGCGAGCTTGTGGAGGCGGAAGCGATGCCGCGATCGCACGTCGTTTTTCTGGTGTGCTGAAAGCAGCCAAGCGGCCAAGCAGACTCAGTGTGGTTCAGGCAGGCTTGGCCAAGGGGCGAGACACATTTCCGACGGGTTTGCAGGGGCAAATTACGCCGTCGACGCCCTCGAAGCAGGCCTATTCGTGCAACAACAGTGGTGAGTGGCAGCCAGCGTCTAGTCTGTCTGTGGCCTCTGGGCCGTGCAACGGAGCATCGCCTCTCACGGATCGCGTTGCGTATGCATCGAGCATGAATCGACGGGGGCCCGGGGAGATTGACTCGAGTAACGTTGATTGATCGTCTCGTACGATGGCCAAATCGACGGTCCCGCTGGACGGAGGCCATTTTGGCGGTCCCATCCCATAGTGTAGTCGCATCGCGGCCAGAGATGCTCAACTGGGGCCCGGCAGTCGTCCGTAGCTAAGGTTCTCCGTAGAGGTAGCTGGAGAGATTTTAGCTGTGGTGGTCCAGTCGGTTAGTGCTTGGGTGCGCCTGTAGACGAGACCTGTGGCTTGCCCTCTCAGCACTACCAGGTGCTAAGACTTGGGCAGGGCACTTCCCCCCACCGCTCCGACCCGCTCCGCGGCTGGATCCCCTGGTTTGCTCCAATCGAGGCGCCACAATCACAAGCCCAGGGACAGCAAGATGGGTTTTTGCGAGGTGCATCGAGGCCTTCTGAGATTGTGATTCCGTCTGGTTCCTGTATAGGTATTGCAGTGCTCTGTTTCGCGTGGTCGGGCCTGCAGCTGCAGCTACACATGCACCCGCGCCTGCGCCTGCGCCTGCGCCTGCACCTGATACATCGGTTAAGCAGCAGACACGTTGGGTTTGCATGTACCATGTGCATCAGTTGAGTGCCTGCGTGGCCTCCGCAGGAACTTGCTTGATACGGTGTACTGCTGCATTAGCACGCAGAGGGCCACTTTGTTAGCACAGGTGTCATTACCCACTGCGAGTACAGTACATCCAGTAGGTATTGCAAGAGCAGTCGGGTGTGTTTTGTGGAAATTGATGTTGTTGGTTGGGCGTTTTGGCCAGGGAACGGCACCAAGTGGTATGTACGAGGTACAGTAGCTGCGTCTGCTAATATATTGATTTGCCTCGGGGAATCGTACCGATTCCAATTAGATCGCCCACGTTTTGGGGGCCGTTTCTGTCGTTTCTCCCCGTCCAGCCGCCTCTCGTCTACTATTTCCGTCACCGATATCTATCGTCTCGCTCTTGGCAGGAACGCTGTTTATCATTGCCACAGTTGGCAGTTGGCCGCTGACTCTCGGCAGAATTTTTGTCCCTTCCTTCCTCGCTTGGTAGGTGCCAGGTGGATTAGTCGGCAGTACAGTAGGTACGTACTCTATACTTGTACTCGTATCTGTCCTTGCTCATATCGACGCGATTCGCCCAAGCCCTCGGCCACTCCACATTCTAATCTTTTTTTTTTTCCCCTTCACCAAAACCAACCTCGATCTTCGGCTTTTACTCGTCCTTTTGGAGCTGGTACCCTCACCCGCACCAACCACCTTTGGACCTTTACGGCTGTAGGTCTCCATCACGACGCCGCTATACCACAATGACGATTTCCATTTCCTTTCCCCGTTATTCCAGCTTCCCCTGAGTCGATATGACAATGCCACCATGGTCAAATTTCATTCCATTACGCTACACGTACACGCAGGTACTGTATATTTTGTCAGCGGAGCATCTCGGCAACAAGATGCCAACCCTGTGCTATGTACTGAGGAAAAGGGCCCGCTGTGCTTGGCCCACCAAATCGCCCCAGTGATCTTCTAGGGCTAGCAGACCACAAGAGCAGGCCCAGATAGACGCTTAGCAGCGCATTGTATGCCGAATATGGCGTGCGAGCCCGTACGAGCACAGCGACTGCCGTGAGAAATCTCTACGAGTAGTTGATCGACTGAGAGCGAGCAGCATTCCTCGACATCGGTAGCCAGGCATCCAGTGTCTCGCACAACGCTCAGGCCGCTCCCATAAATAGCCTGTCTCAGACCGATAGTCAGCGTCAGGCGAACACTACTCCTGCCGTGGAACGCCAACGGTAGCCGCTTCGCCGAGACACAGCGCTGTCCCATGACAGGTGCTAATGAGCGCTGCCACAGACGGATCTCTGGACGGTAAGGGCCTTGGAGCCTGTTAGTGGCGGCCCGGTCAATGTCAAGAACAGAAGCCTTTGCTGGGAAGTGGATTTTTACTGGCGAAGATCACCACGCCAACCGCGCGCCGGCCCAAGCCACTCCTTCACAGTATGGCCACTGTCCTGACATGTACATGACCCAAGGCCTATGGGTACAGTCCAGGGCAAGGGTAGGGATGCTACCGCGCATCCGTTCCCCTGCTGGCCATGAGGTGAGATGCGTACTCGAGAATCCCGGCTCAGGCAGAGGATATGGGCTCTTTCCACGGACTACGGCGTGGTGCATCCAGCCAATCCCTTCTTGAAGGCATAGCCAAGCAGCTGTTAATTTAATGTGAGACGGCATCGTAGCATTGTCTCCCGAGCACGACTGCCCCAAAAAGGCCAAGAATACGTGGTATCGTTGCAGGGGATGCAGGGCGAATTTGGAAACGTCATGCACGGATTGGTCTATGACTTGTGCCCTCTCTAGCACGGTCCAGCTCTGCTCGGGCCAATCTGTCTCTACCACTCCGTGCTACAAGTAGGGGATCTACTAGCACTTCATGCGAGAGACGAGTCCTGCCATCGTCTAACGCCACGCTTGACCGTTAGGGACGAGAATCCTGGGTCTGACGTACGGAAAAGGATACTCATGCACAGGATTCAACCGAAATGGTCGCATTGAGACGGAGGATTTGAGAAAGCGAACCTCCCAAGGGTCCCAGGCGGAAGTCTCGTGTCCCAGCTTGATGCTGACTGAAGGGAAGAGAAACCCTATCTAAGACACACTTCGCGTCTACTAGTTCGGATCCATCCATCGTCCGACACCCTTTCACCCTTCCCGGCTTTTGGTCTTGGATACGCTCATTCCTATTTTCATATATTTCGTTGGGGGCCGTCCCTTTTGGTCCCGCTTATACTGATCCTCATTTTTATCCTTCTTTGCATCTTGCGATTGACTGTAATAAACTAACATATACCGACTATTTGGTTTGGCTTGGCGCTGGCCTTGGGCATAACTATTATTCCCCGCCGTCTCTCTTTTCCAACTCGTACCCGCGTCACTGCGCCTCTCCCACCGTCTGAGCGCCTTCTTGCATGGCAGCCGTGATCCCTGGTTCAGCCACCAACATCATCCTCAGCTTGGTTTGATCAACCACCAACGACAATTCAGCATCTTCCACCATGGGTTGGGTCTTAAACGCCACCGAGGCCATAAATGATGAGTCTCAATATCCGACCATCATTACCATTTGCGTTGTTCTTTCGGTGGTTTCTATTGCCATCGTCGGTACCCGTCTTTGGATACGCTTCAAAGCGCGCGGTCTTGCTAGCGATGATTGGATGTCTGCTCTATCCGTTGCCTTTGCTCTCATCTACTCGATTCTCTGCATTGTCCGTAAGTCAACACGATTCTGCACTTTTTGGGGGCTTCAAAGTATGAGTGAGTATTGACTCTGCACAGAAACACGATATGGATTGGGACTACCTATCAAGGACCGACCCGCGGCCAGCCTGATTCCTTACACCAGAGTCAACTTTGCAGGACGCCCCATTTACCAAATCGGAATCAGCTTTTTTAAGATTGCACTCCTCATCAGCTATCTGCGGCTCCTCAAAGGGACAGACCAAAAGACGTATCGCTATGTTGTCTTCGGTACCATTCTGCTGGTCTTTCTGGGGCATCTTGGCTGCGCCCTCTCCCTCATATTCGCCTGTAACCCTGTCGATAAGTCTTGGAACCCCCTGAAAGCCGGAACTTGCTTGGCAGCTGGGCCTTCGTTTACAGCCTACGCGGTTGTCACCATTGTTTCCGATATCGTCGTTGCTATTCTGCCTCTGCCGGTCCTCCTGAAGCTCAACATCCAGACGAGCAAGAAGGTCGGTCTTATTGGCATCTTCTTGCTTGGTCTGTTCACAACAGTCTGTTCTATTTTGAGATATACACAGATTGATCGAATTTCCCACGGAGATGGCAACTCCACAATGCTGGTGCTTTGGGGTACCATCGAGTTCAACGTTGGCGTAAGTAATCTTCATAGTGGCTTGTGCATGCACACAGCTAACCCGTTATTTCAGAACATGGTTTCATCCCTGCCATTCTTGGCGCCAGTCTTTATGAGGAAGGCCAAGGAGTACCGCACAAAGAACTCGTACAACAACGGATCATCTCATCAGAACAGTCGAGGAGGTCCCAAGGGCGAGCACTTTAAGCTTAGCGACGTGACCACTTCCCAAGATCACGACAACGACAAAGGTGTCATACCTGGTGGCAAGTCATCGAGCGAAGAAAATATCCTTCAGAACAGCGGCATCATGAAGTCTATCACATACAGCGTACGAGTCGACGAGGACCGCAAGCAGCCGAGGAGGCGTAACGACAGCTTCGAAGAAAATGTTTAGACCATGACGTTGTATAGCAGGCCTGCATCCTGGTTTATGGCCGTACTACTTTCTCCTTTGTTTAATTCCCTTTGTCTGCTTTCCTTTGTCTACGAAAGAGATATGATTCCTTTTACTACTTGATACTGGTTTACTTTACTTCTACGTTATGGAACGTTTGTGACGCTTTGGATTGGCTTTTATTTTTCTCCATATATCTCTTCTTGCTTCTCGCGAGGTGTTTATTAAGGGACTCAGAGATGTACCAAAAACAAAATGGAGCACTGGATTTAGAATAGCCTCAGCGGCAATGGATATAGGTAGTATGGCTTTGAATAGTGAAACTATTTGGCACTTTGACCTTCTCACATGGCTCGTTTCATTTTCTTTCAAATTTTTGCGGAGTCGGGCAACTGCAGGAACCGTGATCGACCCCCTTTGTAGGATTATCCAAAAAAGAAAGTCATTGACATGCATGAGAATAATCAATATATGGAACCTTTCCGACCTCAAAATTCAAAGCATCACAAGCGACCTTACCGCAACGGGCCATGATACCGAGGAGGATCGCTACCTCGCTAATAACGGGCCTACATAAACGACCTGTAGGGAAAAAAAGAGGTAGAGCAGAAAAAAGAAACAAAAAAAAGGGTCATGTACTCGTGCAGTACTACACGTATGCTCCATACATTCGGGGGGATTCCGTTTTCGTTTCGGATCCCCTTCCCGGCAGGTTTCTTGCATAGGGGGATCTAGAATTTGACAACGGAGTAGGGCGCTAGACTGCAGTGGTGATAGCGCAAGTTCCAGGAGACGGGATCCTGCCCACGCTTTAACGAGCTTTGTTTGGGCTGATTAAATTAACCGTGTGGCCCTGACTTGGTTGGTCGTGCTGAGGGCATCAGGCCATGGGACGATGTCCGTACTGGGCTGATTGCTCCTTGTGGATGCTTCGTTTGGGTGCTTGAGAGGGGCCTTTTTTTCCTTTCCTTTCCTTTTTTTCCGTACTGCTCCGCAACACTCCGTAAAGCGTGGATATTTGACTAACCACCATGGATGGAATCCCTTGCAGCAGGCCCGGAAGAGAGGCCCATTGGCCTTTGGCCGGCCCGCCTATGTCCAGGTATGTACAGTAGGCCGATGAGTAAGGAGGGAGGCTGTGATAAAAACCTCACCTGCGCGTTGCGCCACGAACCAGGTGCCAAAAGGCGAAGTGAGGCGTACAGGTAGGGATTAGACATGACTAGTTGAGTGGTTTGCGGTATGCGCTCGTATAACAGGACATCGCTCTGGGGAGCTGAAGTACTAAGCTACAACTACTTGATTAGCTCCAGCGATTCGTCGTCAAATTGGAGCATCATCTCGCGCTTGCTAAGGAGCGGGCTGACGCCAGTCGCCGCCTCTCCAAACAGCCTGGAAAAGGCGTGAGCGTCCAAACAAGCCCTGCGCGAGGCCAGTACCCCTGGCCGGGCACGAGAGACGACGGCGTCTTCATAGGCGTCTAGCGCCTGGCGCAGGGCCTGTCGGAAATTCGGACCTTGACTCTGATGGGTATGCGCTCGCGAGCCTGTGTTTGAGCTGAACTTGTCGCGATTGACCGCTAGTACCGGGACGATGTGCGTCGCGAAGTCGAGCACGTCGATGATGGCATGATTGGCACCTTCGCCTCGGTCTAAGGCAGAGTTAGCAAGTGTCACCAATCTACTCCGAATTGCCGAGGGTGACACGGAATAGTACGGAGTAATAGTGCTAGAGTTCGATCGGGGAATTTGAGAAAATAGAAGAAAATATCTCCCGAAGGCAAGAGGAAGCGGCTTACACATCGCCATTAGATGAAATGCATCGCCCATCAGCACAACCTGTCCGTTCGAGTGCAAGCCTATGGGCGGTGCCCAGTCTAGCACATCCAGGCGCTTGATTTCCGTGTCGGCGTGCACATTGTTCAAGACAAGAGAGCGGAAAGGCTCAGACCAAGTTTTTGCGTAGGCGCGCAGCAGCTCGTACCGTTCCTTGTTGGTGGCTGGGACGTCAGTTGGCGCCCCGGTGCCCGGGTATGGCCACGAGCAATGTAGCTGGCAGCTGAAGACGTTAGGGTCGCTATCAGCCTGATTTCCGGGGACATCGAGAACTAAAATCAGGTGCAGAACAATGCGTCAGCAAATGCATGTTTTTTTCCCTTCTTCTTTCCAGTTTCGCAGCAGATGCCCATCTTCAAGGCGCCTTGTCATTTCTCATCGCCCGAATCTCACAGTTGCCGGCACGGGAGTGGGATGATCGCCAGATCCGCGACGGCGGCCGCCGCTCCCGCCTTGTGCTCCGTACCTGATGATGGATACGATACGTGTATGTACTCCGTATTTCGAGCTCCACAGAACAAGATGCTCAGGGCGGGCCGAAGCCCTAAAACCACCAAACGTCGACTAAAGACAACAAGACAAGGCCACAAAGCAGAATAATGCAGATGCACTCTGCCATGATGGAAATGAGAAGAGTGCAAAGGGGGAGAAACCGGGTGCTTGCGCTACTCACCACTGATGTACATGAAGGAATCGTTGGTTGGCGATGCGCCTTGGAGGAAAAACAGGTCTAGTTTTCGGATTGGCTCGATCTGCTCCGCCGTTAACAAGATCTTGACGCCCATGGTCCGCACAGGCAGCTGCAACAACGATTTTGACTCGTCTGGGAACAAAGCGCGACGCACACGCGACTGGCCCCCATCGCATGCCACTAACAGCGTCCCAGTGCATGAGGTGCCATCTTCAAAAGAGATGCTGACTGTGCCATCGTTGCTGGTATGGAACTCGTGCAGGGTTTTCCCCCACTTGAGTTGAGGTTATTAGCGGAAATTCACCATGATATAAAGACAAAGACACGAAGTTAAAACGCTGACAGAGTAAACGGGTAGAAATAGTAGAGGAGGAAAAGGAAAAAATGACCGTAGACTTAATGCTGGGCAAATTTGGGCCTGCACGAGAAAAGTGGAATGGCATAAACGTTGAAGAGGAAAGAGGGATCAACGGCATCAAAGGCAACAAGGGCAACAGCACTCGCCTTGCGGGCTTACCTCAATGTCAATTCCCTCCGCCAACAGCTTCCGCAGCCTCTGGCGAGTCACTCGAATCCTCGCACTCTTGACCGCCCCCGGCGTCTGCGCCTTGAGCTCTCCGCTGTCGAGATCAAAGAAGGGGAATCTCGATAATTCACCACGCCGATCCGCCCATCGATCCACGCTGGACTCGTCGCAGATGCGCTCCGCCAGCCCCGATGGCAACAGGCTCTGCAGCGCTGTCAGCGACCAGTGCAGCGTTAGACCCCAACCCGCGCCTCGAGTCTCCAAATCGGCATCTCGCTCGAAGATGCGGTACGAGATGCCCTCGCGCTTGAGCTGCTGGGCAAGCAGTAACCCGCTGACGCCGGCGCCGATAATGAGGACGACCGGCTTGGCGCTGTCCGGGGAGTTGGCCCCAGGACCGGAGCTGTCGGCGCTGATGACCATTGTTCGTCTGTCTTTTCCTATCTGCTGGCTCGTTTCTCCAAAATCTCCGCGATGCAACGGTAGGAAACGTCCTAGGCTTGGAGAATCCCTGTTCGGGGCTGATACAAGTAGCTGTGGTTAGCAGGCTACACAGGTCGTTGAAAATAGTAGTAGCTCAGCAAGCTTGGAAGTGTCTCGTTTCGGCCGCAGCAGGTTAGGGAAAAAAAACATAAAACACCAGTGGGGGGGAGTTTCTAATGCACAGGTGTTAGGTTGCATCAAATACCAGTCCCTCGTCGTATCGACCCCCACAAGTCTGGAGCCGACGCCTTTTCAAGCGTTTACAACCAACATTGCATACAGGTGCAGGTACCTGCTTCTAGTCTGAATTCATCGGAGATTGAAAGTCCGAGCGCGAAAGAAACAAGAGAAAAGAGAAGAAGATGCGTCATCGCAGGCTGCAAAAAGCAACCCTTGTCTTGTGATTGCTCTAGTATGCGGATTGGCCGAGACATTCCCCAGCTTTTTCTTCCTTTTGGCCTTCTCTCGGCCACTCTGCGGTACCGAAGCAGTCCCCTTAGCTCCTAGGCCTCTCTAGTGCAGCATGAGTATCCATACTCCATCCTCAGTGCTCCTCATGGTTGCATCGGTCAGAACTCAATGGATCCAAGCAGCTCCATATTGCAGGGTCTCATACAGAGGTACGAGTGCAGGTACGAAGTGCGAGTGCAGTCTGGTTTTCCCATCGGGTAAAGACGCAACGGTGCATGCAGCCTGTCTTACAAGTATGCCAAGAGCAGAAAAGTGCTGAGAATCATCAAACACGGGGCCACTTACGCCCGAAGTAATGCGAAATGCATGTACCGGAGATTGGGTTACTTTCTTTCTTTTCTTTTTTGGCCAGAGCGTTGAGACTGCCGAAGGATTGCTACCCACCAATCTTGCTTTGATTTTCACAGTGATATCGGACCTGTCACAGTGATATAAAGCAGATGCAGTGGCTCCCTGCACGTCTTGCTGCATAGATCGTTCGATTTCAATCAATATGGAACAGGAAATGATTGTCGTCGACACGTACATACAGCCCCGTCAATCAATATCAATCGCGCCGGCTACCGAACGCATGGTCTCAGTCTGAATAGCATCTGCACTATGCTAGTAGTACTATGCTGATTTTCTCTCTCTAGGCCCCCTGGCATCCCAGAAGCCTCCATGGGCGACATGTGGCTGTTTGGCCGAAGCAGGGTTGCCTTTGGCGAGGACATGGAGATGCTTCCATGGTCCCTTGCAGGTCCCCCAGGCACGAACGCTGACTGATACAATGGATATTTGCAAACGAGTCCATTCCCGATAGCCACAAGCACCGCTAGCCAAGTGGGACGCAGCTTGTTAGGAGACCCTGCCGGCCCCGTCTCGCGGCATTTTGGTGCTGGTTCGCACTAGGGCAGTACTTGAGCCAGGCCTGCGCGGTACATGCGTCTTTTCGCGCACACTGTGACCGGCCTGTGGGACCATGGCCGTCACAATCTTTAGCATCTGGACCCCTGGTCTGTCGAGGTGCCAGCTTTTGGCCCCCAAGAACCCACCCACCTCAGGACGCTCGATATGCTCGGCGTGTTTTCCGTACTCCGTATAAGCAAGCCTCTCATACGAGTACCATAGCTTCACCACTTCGCCTTAGCTTGTGGGTTGCCTACTGATTCCCCATATTCCAGTAATTTCATCTCCGGCTTGGTTTCTGGGTCCGGGTGGCCTGCGACACCGTTCCGGTGCATACGTTCAGCACTACAGAGACCGGGCCTTTACCATCTGCTCATAGGCTGTTTCTTGGTTTCTCCTCGTCAGCTTCCGAAACTAGTTCTCGACGAATGCCCTGGATGGGGCTTCCCGGGAGAGCCGATGTACAGTAGCAGTATTCCTGCAGTCCATGGACAAATATGCTCAGGTAATCTTGGATAATTGCTCAATGGTCCAAAGCAGACTAGACAAAACCACTCCGTCGGTTGAGCGTTGATAGCCGAACCTATGACCAGGGATGGCTAATCCAACCAACAGGTGAGTACAGCCATGCCAGGGAACGTCACACACCAATGCTGTACTTAGCACTGAGTATGGAGTCTTTTGAACTATCTTTTTGTTCTGTTGGCTTTTTTCTCCCCCCCCAGCCACTTTTCCCTCCCTCAGCCAACAACAGCGTTCTCTTGGCAGCCTATCGTTACGAGACGTTAGTCTGCTCACATCGTATCAAGAGCCAACCATGCCTCTCTGCCCTTGAGCATCCTCTTAGCTTAATCTCCCACCAGCAGGGAACTTATGTCAACACCACGTAGACGAGTATTACCTATGCGACGGCATCCGTGAATGCCGTCCAAAGTAATTCGCCGTCTCAACAACCTCTGACAAAGGCCAACGGGATTAATTACAGAGCAAGGCCTTGTCATTCATTTTCGCCCCTTTACCTGAGAATGGCCATGCTGTGCAGAACTCCATCGGATCGCCCCTTATTCTCGCCAGACATGACCATATATGGAACAATGCTTTCGTAATGCTTTGCAGAAATGGACTGTCCGTTTTGAGAATTTATTGGGGGTCAGGGTCACAGCTTACTCAGCTTGCTGCAGGTGGCTACGATTGTGTCTTCTCTTGGGAACCTTTTGTTTGTCATTCATTTTACAGCATCACTCATTTCACACGTGTGCGTGGAACCATCATATTTGGGATACACAACTGTGCTGGAAATTCATTCATTTTTTGCCATGCCCTGAACCCTTAAACACCGATGATAATCCCATAAATCCCAATGCAACCCGGGTATTAGAAAGCTTAAATCTTGGTAGCAGCCTCAAGAGCCTTCTGCTTCTTCACGATGCGCATCTGAGCCTTGGGGCCCATGATGCCACCGCCCCACTGTCGGCGGACCTGGTCGTGCTTCTCCAGGTAACCATCCTTGATGGCAGAGACGAGCTTGGACAGCTCGTTCTTGTCCTCGGAGCGGACCTCAGTGAGGGCCAGGACGGCAGCGGTCTATGGTAAAGTTAGTTTTCTCATTCGTGCCTCCTTGATATCTGGGGAACAAATAGACTGACCTTCTTGTGGACGACAGTGCCGAGACGAGCCTTGCCCTTGATGATGGCGTAGGGGATACCCATCTTCTTGCAGAGAGAAGGAAGGAAGACAACCAACTCAATGGGGTCAACATCGTTGGGGATGAGGACAAGAGAAGCCTTCTTGTTCTCGATCAGGCCAACAACGTGGTTGAGACCGTACTTGACGGTGTAGGGCTTCTTGGAGACATCCTCCTTCTTCTTGCCCTCCTTGACGGCGGTAGCCTCCTTCAGGAGACGCTCCTTCTTCTCGACCTTGGTCTCAGGGCGGTACTTGTTGAGGAGCTTGAAAGCCTGGGCGGCGGTGTTGCGGTCAAGGACGTGCTGGAACTGGGCCAGAGAGGGGGGGACCTTGAGACGCAGGCGAAGGATCTTGCGCTGGCGCTGGAGGCGGACATACTCGGGCCACTTTACCATGCGAGACAGGTTTCGCTTGGGCTGGATGTCCTGGCCGATGCCATAGTTGCGAGGGCGCTTCTCGATGAGGGGGTTCTGTACCGTCTTGTTAGATATCTACGAGGTGTCGTCTCATCATATGGAGGGGGAGAAATTTTTTTTCACTAACCTTAGGTCCCTTCTTGCCAGCCTTGCTCTGAGGGAACGGAGCAGGGGCGACCTTCTTGCCAGATTTGGGAGGCTGTCATTGAGAAAAGAAGACATCAGCGAGGGGCTCAAGCCAAAAAGTCTTCTCTGAACTCTAACGAGAACACATTATGGCATATTTCAGCACACATTTGTGTCTCCAGCCAAGTCTTCACCATTCAGTCCACACGAGGTGAACGTCAGGCGGAATGTCCAACAGGTTGCATAAAAGCTGACGCTGTTGTATCAATTGCGCTTTCGCGCATTTGACTCACAAACTGTGGCCATTAGAGTCTTTTGGTTGACTGTTAACTTACCATCTTGTTCCTTGGGCGATGGGTTGATTTGTCGAGGATGAACAAATTTCCTTGAAGCAGGTTGCGAAGAAAAGCGAAAGAAAAGTTCGTTAGCAGGTGGTGGGCGGAAAATTAGGGCTTGGGAGTTCCGACCGCTGGTGGGCCCTAACGCTATGGAGAAGGCTTTAAGGTGTGGCTGGTGTGGCGTAAATCCACGTGATCTTATCGATTGCTAAGAAAAAAGATCGATAAGAGATAACCAGTACCCTGGAGTCATTTCCAATGACTGGCGCTTTGAGAGTCTGTATAGAGTTCACCTGTTGAAACTACGATATCGTGAAGGCCAGATCCATATCATATCCCTTTTTCTTGTTTTAGAGACAAATACCTCGAAAATCCCTTGACCCAAAATATTGTTTATATACAACTCTACTATACACTAGAGCAGATCAACGGCTGCCAGCAACTTCGTCAGATTGCGCCTCATATTCACAATAGATCTATTACGAGATGCCACCCACCACATGCGTACGCTGCCAGGCGAACAAGGCAGTTGTTAAGCGACCAAAGAACCACCACAAGCTATGTCGCGAATGCTTCATCACTGTGTTTGAGGACGAGGTGCACCATACCATCATCTCATCCAAGTTATTCTATCCCGGAGAAAAAGTTGCTATTGGAGCGTCAGGAGGCAAGGATTCAACAGTGCTGGCATCTGTTCTGAAGACCCTTAACGAGCGCCACAAGTATGAGCTTGATCTAGTCCTTCTGAGCATAGACGAGGGCATCAAAGGCTATAGAGATGACTCCCTGGAAACGGTGAAGCGAAACGCGGTTCAGTACGATATGCCCTTGAAGATCGTGGGCTACGATGAACTATATGGCTGGACCATGGACCAAGTCGTGGAGACTATTGGAAAGAAGGGTAACTGCACATACTGCGGTGTTTTTCGCCGACAGGCGTTGGATCGGGGTGCAAAGACGCTGGGAATCAAGCACGTTGTCACCGGACACAATGCGGACGATGTTGCAGAGACTGTCCTCATGAATCTCCTTAGGGGAGATCTGCCTCGACTATCCCGTAGCACCAGTATTGTTACTGGTGGCTCGTTGAACGACGTCAAGAGAAGCAAGCCTCTCAAGTATGCTTACGAAAAGGAGATTGTTCTATATGCACATCACAAGAAGCTGGATTATTTCAGTACGGAATGCATATACAGCCCCGAGGCATTTAGAGGCACTGCGAGAAGTCTTATCAAGAACTTGGAAAAGGTCCGGCCAAGTGCAATATTGGATATCGTCCGGAGCGGCGAAGATATGGCTCGTCTAACGCCAGACAAAGGACAAGGGGCATGCGCCTGTGACGAAGGCGAGGGGATGGGCGGCTGCGGATCTGCCAATGCTCGAATGCCAGGGAACGAGCTCGCACAAATGGAGGCAAGCACCAGGGACCAACCTTCAGATAATGGGCTGGAGACTGAGATCACATCAAATGGCACACCCAAAGTCAATGAAGATGATGTGGTAAAGCTCCCTGTCCGGCAGCGACGCTCCAAGGAGCCCGGCCCTGTTCAACTACAGACGCTTGGAAAATGCGTCAAGTGCGGCTACATGTCCAGCCAAGCAATGTGCCAGGCGTGCACATTATTGGAAAACCTCAACAAGAACCGACCGGAGATCTCAATATAGAGCTAGCTTTTTGCCAATAAATTCCCAGCACAAGCCAACATTTTATTAGCACTGTCGTGTGAATGCTTTGAGTAACGAGGCCGAATTCGGGCTTCATATCAGTCGTCCGCCATCCAGTCAAATCCACTCGTAGTCTGGTATATACACTTTCTTTCATTCGGATTTCGAGGTCCCCTGTCTAGTCTGTTGGATTGTATACAATGGTGCCTTAGGTAAATCTCTTCTCCAGCTGTATACAGTATCAGCAATTGTCCGTATGATGAGATATATGTGTGAATCGACTTTACCTTCCATCCATTGCTCAATTCGAATCCCAAAGGAGCCTCTGGGTTGTCCGACTGTCCTCTCAATGTGCCTGTAAGGCGTCGGTCTCGCTCCATCACTTCGAATGCGTTAGTATATAAATCGATCGACATCCTTGCTGAAGGAATATTCGTCTCATCGAGAGCTTCTTACTTTGCTGCAAGAAATAGTTAGCTATCGAGTGCAAATAACCGCATTCCCGGCTAGGGCTGACTGACTCTATCCCACTGATCCAATGAATAGCGCGGTCGCTTGCCCTCGTTCTGCCACGTCTTGAAGGCTGCGAGTCCGGTACCAGAGACACCAAACATCTATCCACAAACTGTGAGCTGCCTCGCATTCCCCTTTGGTGGAATCTCGCTCGGTATAATACGCACGACAATCATGATACCATAGGGTATCAGAGTTTCGAAAGGGACAGGCATGGCTGTGTTGTGCCGCCTCGACGGTCTTCCGGGTTATATATCGATTGAGGGAGAGGGATCGAAGTCGAATTGGCCGCTCGACAATCGGAACACAGCCGCAATATCGAGATTCTGCCGAGCGTCGTTCTTGATACTGAGCCTGCACGTCAGTGGGCAGAGGACCAATTGGAGCCATCAATTTAGATGCCTGAGGCCACAGCGGGACATCCCTGCACCAACGCATAGTTAGTGCCCCGCCTACTCACACTGTAAACGCACCAACATTTGGCGGGGAAACGCGATTGTTGAATGCGCACGCACTGTGACTCCTGCTTCCGCGACTTTGGGGCAAGCTTGGAGAACGCGACTGTGGTGGCTGTTGTCGCATCGCTTCCAGCAGCAGTCAACAGAGAACGGCTGCGGCAACATGCAATTTTATAGGTAGGACCCGTGCATCCAGCAGGGTGATTCAATAGGGCTTACCTGAAAGCAGCTGTAATTAGCGAGCTTTCTGCTTCACGAAGCCTATCAACAGAGCGCCACACATGCCACCTGACTCCAGATCGCAAACGCCGAGTCTCGATCGATATGCCATCGTCAGGGCCATATCCCCACTCCGAGAGTTCCATTAAGCAGCGATAACCATGGCGAGTGCGCAGTCGATGGAGGAGGAACTGCAGCAGAGCGTCATGCTCTCCGAAGACGCCGAATACGAGACGGCAGACACGGCTGGCGAGGATGTGTTTACGCCTGCGGCTATAAAAGAGAGGACCATGAGCACAGTCTTTGCCCAGACTAGCGTCAGAGGCAATGACGGCATGGAGGTGGATGAGGATGACGACGAGCTGAGTGATCGTGACGCTTCTGGAGAGGAGATCGACGAGGAAATGGATCAAGATGCCGAGGGAGAAGATTACAACGAGATTGTGGACCAACAGATTGTGGTCAGCAACGGCCGCCCTTTCCAAATGAACGAGGATAACGATGATGACGATGACGAAGAAGAGGAAGAGGAAGAAGATGAAGATGCGGATGGCGAAGAAGATGGTGACGAAGGGGTTGGCGCAGTTAAGATCAAGCCAGGAGATACAGATGACGAGGACGAGGACGATGAAGATGCAGAGAGCGACGTTTCCGATCCGCTCAGCGTTGCTGAAGATGACTCTGACGACGAGCCGGCTTGGGAAGAAGCTGGAGAGGTGGAAGAGGACGACGAATCGGAGACTGGGCCCTCAAACATCTGCATGTTTTGTAAACAAGACGAAGAAAACGATCCAAGTGAGGATTTTGAGGCGTTCCTGACTTGTTCTAGATGCAACGAGAATGGTGGGTCCTTGAGAAACTGAAAGATGTCAAGACAAGCTTGGCTAACATATTTCAGCTCACCAACAATGCGCGCGAGATGCGGCGGCGATGAGCGAACAGAACAGTAAGTCACTGCCAAGCCTACCTCTGAAGAAAGCTGCTAATTCAGGCCTAGCTGCAAAACATTGGAAATGTCCAGAGTGTGATAACGGCGACTCTGACCGGGATGAACCTGAAGAACTGGAGAGGGAGGCTAGCATTGACGGCGAAACCAGGCCCGAGTCGCAGCTTTCTGACGCCCCTCCCGACCTCTCTCCTAGACATCACATGCAAGACGGCGCCGAGGCAGAAACCAACCCCAGTGACCTCACAGCCCATGCAGAGGCCTCAGACGAGCCTCGTCTACTGCGAAAGAGAAAGACTTCGTCTGCTGAGCCTGAAGAGGCTACTATTGCCCTGCGCAGACGCCGGCGTGGCCTCTCAGCAGACGCCGCATCAGCCAATGAAGATACTGATAGCAAATCGGCGGAGCAGACGAGGGGTAGCTCCCGTGCGGTTCGTCTAAAAGTTGCTCGCCCATCTCTTGTCGTCATCGAAAAGAAATCACGAGTCTCCCTCGTGGTGACGATGCGTGTGCGGCCGGGGAACCTCAAGGAGATACTTTCACGCAGGCGGAGAGAAAGGAGGCGTTCTGGAGCAAGTGCGCGGCCGCCACGGACTCCAGTCGCACCATCAGCTGTGCGCCCCAACTCTGCAGCCGTTACAGCAACGCCTGCCGCACTCCCGACGCCGTTCACCACGGATTTCTATTCAACGCCTTTCTACTCTCTATTTGATAAAGAAACTGAAGACATGAAGGGAAAGCCCTACGGCGGTATCTTGACAGAACCAGAAGCAGACACATCAAAGACACTGCCGCAGCCTGACGACCGGAGACGGTTTGACCAAGCAAAGCAACGTGCAGAAGATGAATGGAGAGCACGTGTGCTGGCAATGCAGGCAGAGGTGGATATGCCCATTCGCAAGTCGAAGAAATCAAGCGATAATGCGAGCCAGATAGAGTGCATCGAGTTTGGCGGCTGGGAGATTGACACGTGGTACGCAGCACCATATCCAGCCGAGTACAGCAGGAACCGCGTGCTGTACATATGCGAGTTCTGCCTTAAATACATGAACTCGGACTATGTGGCGTGGCGCCATAAGCTTAAATGCGCTGCGAAACATCCTCCGGGCGACGAGATTTATCGACACGGATCAGTGTCGGTGTTTGAGGTTGACGGCCGGAAGAACCCAGTCTACTGTCAGAACCTGTGTCTTTTGGCAAAGCTTTTCTTAGGGTCCAAAACATTGTATTACGACGTGGAACCATTCTTGTTCTACGTCTTGTGTGAGTATGATGATTGCGGCTACCATTTCGTCGGATATTTCTCCAAGGAGAAGCGCGCAAGCAGCCAGAACAACGTCTCATGCATTTTAACCTTGCCGATCCACCAAAGAAAGGGATACGGCAACCTACTTATTGATTTCTCATATCTCCTTACCAAAGTAGAAGAGAAGACGGGGTCTCCAGAGAAGCCACTCTCCGACATGGGTCTTGTCTCGTACAGAAATTATTGGCGCCTGCGGCTCTGCCGATACTTCATCGAGACATTAAAAGATGATCAGCACAAGCAAAACGGCCTGAGCATTCGACAAATATCAGATGATACGGGCATGACACCTGACGACGTGATTGCCGCTTTGGAAGGCCTTCGAGCGCTAGTGCGGGATCCGCAGACAAAGGTATATGCCTTCCGGATCGATCTGGAATACTGCCGACAGTACGTGGCCAAATGGGAGTCAAAGGGGTATGTGCAACTGAAGCCCGAGGCTCTTGCATGGACACCATATGTGATGGGCCGCAGCAATGCTGTTAACTTTGAGCTTGGGCCGCCTATCAACACGATTGCCCCTCGGGAAGACGATGAGGCCAAGCTTGAGGAGGGTGCAAATGGCATATCGGGAGAAAACCATTCGATGATGATGGACGGTGAAGTGAACGAGGGTCCTCAGTCGAGAATTAGCTCTGCATCGGAGACGGGCGACTCAAGCAATAGCAACCCAGGATTTACACCGATTATGTCGATCGAGGAGAAGATGGCGCCTGAAGACAAAGAAAACGCAGAGCCACAAGACGAAGCCATGGATGATGTGGATTCGGAACCAGATTGGATGACGCCTTATCGCGATATACCACCAAGCCGCTTTGAAGTTTTCCCGCCTGTAGCCGGTGGCCGCCGTGCTGATCGCTCGCGGCAGAGTGTAAGCAGACCATTGGTGCCTCGCAGCTCAGGAGGAGGTAGCTCTCGGCCACGACCAAAGAGGGCTGGTGGGAGCAGCCGGCGACCTCCTGCCAACCGTCCTAGAAGCAGCGGATCTAGGAGAAGGACAGGCGGCACTGGTCGTGGCCCTGGCAGGTGGCCTAAGGGAACTAAGAAGTCAGACTACGGCAATGCAGACAGTGGGCCGGGATTACCACCTGGATGGAGGGACAGGCCGGCCCCTGGGACGGACATGATTACAGACGGCGATCACAGCGTTACAACATCTCTGGGCGACGAAGAACCTGCCAAGGACGAAGTTAGAGTCATGACTCCTCAGCCGTCGAGCAATGGATTTGTGCTGAGCGTACAGCTGGGCGGCCAAGCAGTGGCGGCACCCGACCAAGGCATCAACGGCGGAGGCGAAGAGGAAGAACTGGATGTCGATGCTGAGGGCGAAGACGAATAATGAAATGCTGGCTGCATTCACGGATGCTTTTTTTTGGCTCTCTTTTTTTGTGACTGCTCAGCATGCATAGGGCGTTGGAAAAGGATATCAAAAACTGAATCTTGCCCTTGTTTTATTTATTAAACTTGTGTTTTTTAGTTGTTGATTTCTCTTTTTTTTTTGCCGGTATCGTTGGGACGGGCCGGCGTAAGGGCTGGTTGGGTGGCGCCACGGAACACCGGGGGTATACCTTTTTTATTATTAGTATTATTTTGTTTTCCTTGTGAGGAAGATATGAAGCTGTAGAGTAGGAGACTCTGTCTGTAACGTAAACCAAGCAAAGCATTCTATGATCCATCTATCGTGTAACATGTGATTCGCCCCCTATTGTCTACTGATCCTCACCACCATCATCACCACCATCTTTCCTCCTCTCCTCCCAAAACCCCTTCCCATAACTTACCAGAATCTCCTCCCCCTTCTTGATCCCTCCTTCGCTCTTCTTCTTCTTCTTCCCATCCCCCTTCGCCTTAGAACCCCCTCCCACCGCCCAAACCCCGACGCAGACCTCGCCCCATTTCTCGCAAAACACGTTCCCAAACCTCGCATTCGCTCTCTCCTTGCCCTCAATCCCGCGATAATCATTCACAAACCGCCCCTCGTTCCCCTCCCTCGCCGCATCCACCGCCACGTCCATCTCCCGGTCCAGCCACAAGTCATAATCGCTCTCCTCGCTCGTCGTCGCCCTTCCGTGCAGCCTCCCCAGGTACGCCAGTATCAGCTCCCCCGGCGCAATGTTCTGCGCGGCGAACAGCCCGAACTGGCCGTACGCCGGGTGGCTGCGGTCCGTGATGGCCTGGATCTTGACGCGCGGGCACGGCGTTTCTGTTGCCGGCGACGAGGCTGGGGCGGTTGGCACTTGGTCGATGTCGCCGTCTTGGGGTCTTGTGCGGAGGAACTGGATGTGCGTGGCGGAAATGTCTTTGCCGTAGAGGGGCGCCTTGAGATAGGGGAGCGTTGCTGGCCAGTTCTTGGGCTTTGACATGGTTTCCAAGGTTTCGTCAAAGGGGAAATGGGCGCTACAATGATGCAATATTGTATTGTATTTTTATTTTGTCAGAGCAAGATTTGTTCCTGTCCGAAGATTTGGCGTTAGGCCATGTGCTGCTGTCTGTCTGTCACTTACAAAACCGACATGGTCCTAGACTTCATCCAAATCTTCATTACACGCGACAGCAAATCGCATCAATCTAAATCAAACAGCTATTATACTACACTCCAAGTTTAGCCTATGGTTGGTTCTTCCTTTCCCTTGTCCTTCCACTCATGATGCTAGCTAATCTCCTCTCCTATCAGTTTGTGCACTCCCTTTGTCTTGTTATAAGAAAAGAAAGAAAACAGTGAATAAATCAAAACCTCAATGCAGCAGGTATTTCCGAGTCCTATCCATTTCATCTCAACTCATCCCATCCAATCCAATCCGCTCTCATTCCCAACACCTAATGTGACATCACCTCTCTGTAGCGGTCCAAACTCAGGTCAACCGAGTATGCGAGCAGTCGATCTTGGGTAAGTGGAAGGCTCAAAATTCGGGATCGAAGTTCCATATCCTGCACTCGTGTTAGTGGGAAGATAATTAACAAGGTGTTTCAATCAAAGAATCACATACCTGTTTCTGTCGTGTCAACTTGACGATTTCTCGGGCAGTTTCGTCTGCCATGTCGGAGATAGCGGCGTATCGTGTAATGTTGCTCTCTACTCCAATATCCTTCATCGCGTTCAGACCTGCAAGGAGCCTATCCAGCAGGGCAGGGGAAACGCTTTCTCCTTTACCCCGGCATTCGATCAGCTGGAGGAAGTGGCCATAAATCTCACCACCCTGGGTCCATTCTGAGATGCCCTGTTGACGATCTTGGAATTGTGCGATGAGAGACGACAAGCCGGCGTAGTCACGCTCAATAATGGCCTGCGGGGCAACGTGCTGAACCAAAATGCGGTGGGCTTCAACATGTGATCCTGCTCGCAAAAGGCACTGCATTTCAGCCACAGAATCTTTCTTCACGCAACGCATATAGAGTGCAAGAGCTTCCCAGATCCAAGCTACTGGGATGCGGTACTTCTCCGTGAGCATGACAAAGTTGGCATCTGACTCGGATCCAATCAAGTTGGCGTGCTGACAGAGGTGTTCTTGGAGAGCCTTTTTGCGTGCTGCTGTGTGGTGCAGGTGTAGCAACACGAAAGCAGCTTCGAGCCACTCGCCTGCCCGGGTAAGTTGGGCAGCATATGCAAGAGTAGCGGCATCGGCCTTTTCTAACCCGTTTGCACCATATGAGACCTTGCCGGTGGATGTCAGGGCGATGCCCAGCTGCCATCGAAGTCTCGCGTCAAGAGGGGAAAGCTGCGAGTTCTCCGGGCGAAGGACAGCCTCCAAGTCGGCGTCTTGGTCAGCATACAGCTGCAAAAGACCCCAGAGCAGATCTTGGCGAGTGTCGATATTGGTATCGTCCCAAAGAGGAGCGATACCCTGCTCAACATACCAGGGGCGAGGCAAGTCCTCCTTATCTTGATCAATGTCGTCCTTGAACTTCTCGACGGCAGCGGACAGGTCATCATGCTTCGAAATGGCATACCACAGTCGCAAGCCGAAAGATTGTCTCCAGTCTAAACCAAAGTGCTTCGAGATGACAAAGGAATCGACTCGATCCTCGTTGGGTACACCCTTCAAACCCTCGCAGACACAGACATTTCCACTCAGGAGCTCGTAAATGGTACGAATGGCCTCGGAAAACTCAGACAGTATCTTCGAATCCAACCACGACTTCACCTGCTCTCTCATTTCCTTCTTTGCGACATCACTAGTGCCGATCAGGGGGACCAGAGTTGCAAGGCGGAAGTTCCTACCATCCAAGAGGTGTTTACAGGCTTCTGGGATCCGGTGACCGGCAAGACATGCGAGCGCCTTCTCTTCACTAGTGGCTGCGAGGCCAATAGCCGTAGATGAGGCCTGGTCGACCAAATCGGACCAGAATTGGGACAGCTTGTTTCTGCGCGCCAAATGCTCGTCCTCCATCGGACTTTGGTTGTCTAGATTGTCGAATAAAATGCTTGCGAGCTCCCAGACCTGCTTCTCATGGATGCTGGCCGCATCAGTCATAATCTTTGGCTGATACAGGCTCTTGAGACTTGTAGTGTGAAGGTTGGCTTGTGGCACTCCCTCAACGATGCTTATCTCGGTCACAATATCCTGAGAGGCAAGATATTTCTTTGATGGCTGAAACCATGTCAGTCAACCCCATTTATTGGTTCACATTCATTACGTGGTGGACTTACCTCAGCAGTGAATGTAGCCAGGCGAACATCCTGCTCATTGGTCTCTATATTAGACCGCTGAAACGTCAGGATATCCGTGTTATCACGTATTGACCGGCGCGAGTGTGAGCCGTCCAGCGACCGAATCAAGACAAGGGTCTCATCTGGTCCCCAGGTTGGCCTCGAGACGCTATGAAAGGCGCGCTCCTCTTCTTCGGCCGTAAGAATCTTAGCCTGTCGTTCGTATGGGAACTGTAATGGACACAGAAAATTTTAGCATTCTATTCATTACTTGGTTAAATACACATTGGGGCCTCTACCCAGCCCGAAAAAAGTAGTAGTATCAATCTCAACAGGGGAAAAAAAAAAAGTTGTTAATTCACAAAACAATGAGGGTACCGACCTTGGGAAAACCTTTGGCAGATTGAGAAGCGTTAAACTCCTGACGTGCCGGCTTCGGCTTTGGCTTCTCAAACAAGGAATTCATCAAGTCGATACTCGTAGCGAATCCACGTCCTTGATCCATACCAATCTGAGCACCAGTCGCAGGTCCGTTTTTCCTATCGGACCTGGTTATGCTCCTGCCCCAAATAGACGACTTTCGAAAATCCGATTCGTCGTCGAGATCAAATGTTACCGTCTTTCCCCCCTTAGGGGCAGCACCGGCTACCTCTTTTAGCAGATGGCGGTCCCTTTTAATAGGGCTGACCGTCTTCCTCAACATTTCCATCCAGTCGTCGCCATCTGCGACTTCAAGCTTAACAGGGCCAGCTGAATCCTTCATCGCTCTCATTCTGGCTCTGAGAATGCCACCAGGAGTTGCGGTCGAGCGCTTAGTATCCTGGCCACCCTCGGACGAGGCATCGTCATGCTCCGCGGCGAGATGCTGTCCGATAGAAGACCTCGTCATGTCTTCATCCTCGGACATATCATACTCTGCGATGTCGTCACCGGTCATTTCATTTTCCAGTGAGAGTTTGACATCATATGTAGCAGAGTCCGCGGAGCTAACCCCTAAAAAAGACTGTCGTCCAGTGAACTCAGTTGTGAACAGCCCTTCCTGGTCGTCGAAAGTGCCAGGAATCATGTGCGATTGAGAAAAATCCATCGCGTCATCATCTCGAGATGGATGGGACGGTGCCGGCGGTGCGATGTTGGACAATGGGGCTGCAGTAGGAAGGTCGAGAGTAGTGTCAAAATCAGTCTCTTCATCCGAGTCGTCCAGTCCGTATGTTGTGAAGTGCTCAACGGAGAAGACCCAAACTCCCGTGTCCACATCGTAGCTCTCAAAGGTGGTGTCGACAATACGCTTCAGCCGCTCAATGTGCTTATTGAAGCGCTTGGGGTCGCTTGAGACCCTCTTGTCTCGACCACCGCGAGGCCAAGATTGTTCCAATGTTATCCTAGCAGGCACATTCAGACCCTTTCCGACGGGTGGCTTCTTCGCCGCAATGGGATAGACAGTTGCAGACCGAGGCTCCAGTTGGATGATACCACCGCAAAGCTCATCGAGATCGATGGCGCTAATATCCACCGGGATCTTAAAGGTAATGGAACCGACATTCTCTCGGCCAACGGTGAAGTTATCAATCCGCTGTCGCTGAATTCTGTTCATGTTCTGGAGTTCCTCCCGTGAAGGGTCCATCCAGTATTTTCCTGGAGCGTTATCAAAACCGTTGGCCTGGGGCTCGGGCGTAGCGCTGTCTTCCTCTTGAACAATGGCCAATTCCTTGTCCTTGCCCTTGCCCTTAAATTGCTCCATTTCGGGAGTTCGAAGTCCGTTCGTGGTGGGAGTCGACTTGTCCGACCGGGGAGTATCCTCACCAGGAGTTTCTGGCACATCACCAGGAGCTGGTAACGCTCGTACAGGGGAGGAGTCTTCGCCATCTACGTTGGTATCAAAACTGACTCGCTTAGCCAGTTTTCGTGGGCCGGTTCCATTATCGCCGTTCCGGCCGTCCTTTGCCGGCGTAGAGAAGAGGTCGCTCCTCAGTTCGCGGTTAATAACCAGCTTCTTTGAGCCCGTGCTTCCATACCAGCGCGTGTTGTTAGTATTAGAGAAGGCGCCAGGCAGGAGAATACTGTCCTCGGCGTTGACAGTGCGGCGCAGATTGTTTGACGATATGCTCTTGCTGAGGGCGGTTCCGCTGCTGCTGGCGCCCAACAAGTTACGGCCCAGACTGCTGGGAGTGCCAGAGAGGACTGCGGGGCTTCCTCCTCCAGGAGTCCCATAGCTGCTGTAGGAGAAGCCGAATCCTCTCTTTTGGGGTGTGCCAAAACGACCGGAAGCCGCAGGTGTAAACTTATACATGGGGAAGATTGAGGGTCTCTTGGGCTTCGGCTGTCCGCTCAGGGGCACCGCGAGTGGACCAGGGTTCGGGACTTCGCCTCCACTAACCCCAGAGAACAACGATGGCGAGCCATAAGCCGAGACGTCGCTCAAGTTTGCAGTGAGACCTTGAGGCACGTTGTTAACTGCCTGAGAAGCCCCTAGCAAGGAGCCACCGAGGCCAAGGCTTTGTTGCTGTTGGTTACCAGCGTTGCTAAAGATTCCACCTTGAGTTCCCGCTGCAGTGTTACCGAACAGTCCCGTACCTGCTGCTGCGGGCGTAGATCCAAAGAGGCCAGGCTTCTGCTGATTTGCTGCTGATCCAAACAGGCCTGTGCCGGCAGCTTGCTGAGTCTGAGCGCCGGTACCACCGAAAAGGCCGCCGCCTGTGGTGGTAGCAGCAGGCGTGGAGCCAAAAAGTCCAGTACCTGTAGCTGGCTTAGCTCCGAAAAGGCCTCCAGCAGCTGTATTTGTGCCTCCCAGGCCTGTCGTTCCCTGCTGTTGGGCTGTGTTGCCTCCGAAAAGGCCACCACCTGTGTTGGTAGCGGCAGGGGTGGAGCCAAAAAGCCCGCCTGTAGCTGGCTTCTGCTGAGTGTTGCCAAACAACCCCCCAGACTGTTGAGTTTGCGCCTGACCAAACAAGCCTCCTGAGGTATTCTGCTGCTGCTGAGCGTTGTTCCCAAAGAGACCTCCGCTAGGCTGTGCGCTGGCGTTGGTGTTTCCAAAAAGACCGCCGCCAGTCGCGGTGTTGGTATTTGAGCCAAAAGCGTTATTGGTCGTTCCAAAGCCCGTGGATGGCGTGTTTGTGTTGTTGCCGAAACTGAATCCAGTGCCTGCAGGCTTCTGTGCAGTGTTGCCGAACAAGCCTCCGCCAGTGTTAGCTGCAGCGTTGTTCGTTGCACCGAAAAGTCCACCACCAGTGGCGGGTGTCGAACCAAAACCACCAGTTGTCCCGGTGTTGGCAGCGCCTGTCCCAAAAAGACCTCCGGTTTGGTTCTGCTGGGTGTTTCCAAACAGACCTCCACTTGGCTTGTTGGCGTTGCCAAAGAGGCCACCACCAGTATTGCTGGTAGCAGGGGTATTTTGGGTGCCAAAACCGCCGCCGAAGCCAGAGGTTGCGGTATTAGGCGTGTTGGTTGCTCCAAACAATCCGCCAGTGGTGTTTGTCGCTCCAAAGCCACCAGTTGAAGGAGTATTCGTCTGATTGCCGAAGCCGCCGAAGCCCGAGCCTACCCCAAAAGCGCCAGCACCGCTGGGGTTGCCGTGCCGTCTGCCCTGGACGTAGTCTACCAATCTCAGCTCATCAGCAGACCACTTCTTATAGGGATCTTGGAATAAGATATTCTGGAATGCGTTGGAAGTGTTGGTGCTGCTGTTGGGCTCTTTTTCGTTGAAGGCTTGGAAAGGAGTGACGGCCGTGCCTGGAGGATCGCCAGTGGTGCCGCCCAGAGTATTAGTCGAACCAAAGTTGCCAAAACCCGTGCCCGTGTTGGAAGCGGTGTTGGTGTTGCCGCCGCCAAACAGAGAGCCCGTGTTCGCAGCTCCGAAACCGCCTGCTGGTTTATTAGCATTGCCGAATAGGCCGCCGCCAGTAGTGTTACTGCCAAACGCAGAGGGGGTGGTAGTGTTGGTGTTTGATCCAAACCCACCAAAGCCCGTACCGGTGCTGCTAGGGGTGCTGGAGGCTCCAAAGAGACCACCTGAAGCAGGAGTAGTAGTAGGGGTCGAGCCGAAAGAAGGCTTGCTGCCAAAGCCGCCCGCGTTTGATCCAAAGCCGCCTAAAATATTGTTAGAATTGGGGGAGGCAGAGGTGGGGGTGAAAATTGGGAACGAGGAAGGCAGCGGATGAGTATCTCTATCCCGTGCCCTTCGACTTTCCAAAAGAATGGACTTACCAGGCGTTGAGCCAAAGCCGCCTCCGGTATTGCCGCCAAACATGCCGCCGCCGGTGTTGGTAGATGCACCAAAGCCTCCAGTGTTGGAGCCGAAGCCTGTATGGTCTGTGGTTAGTGATTGGTGTAACGCCTGGCCGTGGTCGTGATTGAATGTACCTGATGAAGTGGTGTTATTGTTGGCTCCAAAGCCACCAAACCCGCCCGAGGACTGCTGGTTGGTGTTTGTGCCGAAGCCGCCCCCAAATCCGCCGAACGACATGATGGGCGTCCGTGTATCGCGGTATTCGGAGGGAGTGACTGGTGCTAGGAGCTATCCGTAAACGCTGTTTTGTTGTGGTAAAGCGTGTGCTTCGCGAAGAGGGACTCGAGAGAGGGCGCGATCAATATCGGCCACGGACAACAAATCGAGAATCGCGGAAGAAAGCGCGCATATGCGATAATATGTGGATTAGTGGTAGCAGCGGCCGTCCAGGTCAATCATGCCCGAGGGCGAGGTGATGAGCCGATGAGCGAAAAGTCGCGTTGTGGTGATGGACCGATTATCTGCTCTATCTGACGGCTTTCTAACAAAGAGCTAAGCCGCGACAAATGGCGCCGCAGCAGGGACAACGAGAGGCGCAATGACCGAAGGAGAGACAAGGTAAACAAATGACAAGAAAACTGCTGAGCAAGGACCAGAGAGGTGCAGCGCAAAAGGCGTAAATGGCCTTTTATACCTCCGGCAAAGATGGTCACCGTTGAGCTGGTGGGCAGCAGACGGGAGGCAAAAGTTCAGGTCAAAGCAAAAGCCGGCCCTTTCTCTGCTCAGCTCAGCTTTTTTTTTCGTGTCGCTGCTGCTGCCCGCTAGGCTAGGCTGACTGATGTTGGTGCCTCAGACAAGAACTTTCCCCTCCCATTGGCCCAAGCCGCGGTGATGACTAACGCCAGCCAATCAGCGCCGCCAATTGCTCTACCAGGCAGGCAGGTTGCGGGTGCCTAGGCCACTGCCTACGAGGAACCTTGGTCAGGTGTAACCATGTAACCCCTTCTGTAGCGGCTCCCCTCCACTGACAGGCGACAAGTCAGCGGGTGTGTTTAGGCCTAAAGCCGCTGCATCGCGAGAGCAACCGCCTGTTGGCGCGTCAAGCTCCGTCGCGTCGCATCCCTCGTCCGCTGGCAAAATAACGTCAACCCAAGCAATCAACCTCGCAGTGCTTCCGACCATAGCTACAGACCTCTCTTTTATTCATTTCGTTATTCCTGTTATAAGCCGCATTCCACACTCTATACTACTTTTTCTGTCCTCCCTGCGTCCTTATTTTACGGCCTGGGCTTTCCCCCCCGTTGCGACCCATGCGCCGCCTTTTGGTTCCCCTGTTGGCAGTATAAGCTTCTCAGAAAAAAAAAAAAGCCCAATCCTCTTTGGATACGCTATCGCATTCACGCACTCACGCTCGCTCACTTGCTTCACGATTTACGACTCCTCGGCCTGGACTATCCGCCTGGCATGAACTCTCATACGCCTCGCCCTTTTCCGGGGCGATCAATAGCAGGAGGGTCCAACCAGCATGCGCAGCCACGGAACCCCCCCGCGCCGCAGGTGTCTTCCAACGAGGATTACGGCACCATTGCCGACGAGGATCGCGAACACATTGATGAAGTCGTAAGTCGCCACCACCTGTCTTAGGCCGTCCCGGGCTTCTCACATGGCAATGACATAGTTCGACTTGATGGACATGAAGAAAAAAGGGTGGCTGAATAGCTACGAATTCAAGCACTCCCTCGCCGCGCTGGGCTTCGACATGCCCAAACCCGAGTACTGCAGAGAACTAGAAAATTACGGCACCGTACCGCCGGACTGGCGAGATCCTCACAGCTGCCCGGTGAACCGCCTGCTTATCTACCCCGACCAGTTTCGACTATGCGCCGCAAAGCTCATTGCCCGACGAGACCCGCGTGAGGAGGCAATCAAAGTATTCAACATGTTCGACTACGACCAGGATGGAATCATCTCGGTCGAAGACATGAGGCATCTGGCTCAGGACATTAAGGAAGAACGCACAATGACGGACGAGGAGATCCAGACCATGATAGAACATCTCGACCACGACGGCAAAGGCGGCGTGAATCTCGAAGAGTTCATACAGATGATGGAAGAGGCTGGCTAGTTGGGCATCAAGAGAGGCCAGAAAGATGTTTTATGACAAAAGCTTCAGGGGAGACCATGCCAACCTTGGCCCAAAAAAAAGCCTTCGATATCCCGGCATAGAGTTGTTTCGCCGCTGAAGATACGGCTCGCCTTCCCGACAACCCGCCCTTACCGGGACGTATGAAAGCTGGTCGGCCCACCCAGGAGCACACGATTTCGGAATGTTGCAAAGTCATAGTCAAGGACAATGGATCACATATAATGCGCACATGCTCACAAAGTATATCTTTTTTGGAGATGGCGTATCGGTAGTTTTTGTCGCTTTTTTTTTGCTTGTTTAGGATTATGTATAACGAGGCAATGACAGCAGGAGTTGCTTTCGGCTTCAGGACTAGAATAAGTGCTACGAGATACCTATGCTAGCATTCACGAGAAGGAAAGCTTGGACAAATATGAACAAGGTCGAATTCAGATCTACAATTTTGAATTCCAGAGGCGCGTTGTCTAATTAACATACCACGTGGATCGTGCGAAGATGACAAAAAAAAGATATCCGGTTTAATTCCACTCAGCCACCCAAACGAGTAGTATCTTGTCCCCTCCCCCCAGCAAAGTCAAGAAAACAAATTGGTACGATGCCGAGAAGTCGTTGCTACAGGGAATAGAGACTTTTACCTTTAAACAAAGGTAAGGTATAATAAGTCCATGAATGGGAACAAACAAAAGAGAAAAATGGCGGTATTAGAAAGAGTGTCAAGAGCAATGAAAATCCGTCAGTCCCGTCTTTGGTATATAAAAATTAGTCCAGTTTTTTTAAACAAACTTCTCCGCCTTAAAATTGGATTAGATCTTGCGGCTGGCCCTGTTGCTGTCGCTGCTGGGCTCCAAATGGATTGCTGTTTATCTGAGGTTGGCCACCGTAGGTGATGCTCGGAAGGCCTGTGAACTGCTGTCGTAGGAAAGGGTTGTTGCCGGTAGCTTCTGGGTTAAGGCGACCAAGACCGGCTCCAGCGCTGTTGATAAACGTTCCTGGAGCAGTGTGCTGAGAAGGGATTCGCAAATCTCCCGTGTTTCCGTATGTGTCCATGCCGTCTCCAGAGGCAAGCAAAGCGTTCAGCTTCATCTCGTGCTCGCTGAGTTCTCTCTGGGGCTGGCCAAAGGCAGGCTTCTGCTGCTGCAGCTGGATTTGGGGCTGGTTGAAGTTAGACAGAGTCTTTTGCTCTGGCAGAGGGCTAAGAGAAGACGTCGCAGGTCTTGCTGATTGCGGCCTGTTCTGAGCAAAGGGGTTGTTGGAACCGGTCGGTGTGGGCTGAATAGACTGGTGCTGCAGCTGATTATTGGTTGCCCAAGGATTGTTGCTTCCAGGCTGAACGGCCAAGTCCAGCGCCTGAGTAGGCTGCAAGTGTTGTTGCTGGGCAAACTGCTGCTGCTGTAGGAATTGCTGTTGTTGCTGCTGCTGCTGCTGCTGCTGCTGCTGCTGAGCAAGGTTACCTGCTGGCACCGGGAGGAAGGTATCAAGACCGAAAGCCACGTTGTAGTTTGGCTGCCAGCCAGTTTGCTGCGGCTGCTGCTGCTGCTGCGGTTGCTGGTATCCGGTATACGCGTTTCCTAGATAACCTGTCTGCTGTGGAAGCTGCGCAGCCTGTTGATCAATTGGGTTGGCCCAGAAATCCACAGCGTTGCCTTGTTGGTATCCCTGGTTGAATCCGGTGTGCTGTGGTTGCGAGGTTGCGGGAGTGTCATCGTCAAATAGAGAAGCGGCGTTAGAATCTTCTAGCTCACGGCGTCTTCTCTCCTCCTCCTCTTGGCTCAATTTGATGGCTTTTGCGAGATCGTCATCATTTTCACCACTGGAGCGATTCTGCCTTCGTTTCCTGTCCTCCTCCTCCTGGTATTTGCTGGCTTCAATAGCAAGGCGATACTCGGTGTCGTCTTCCTCATTTTGAGCTCTCCGTTCTGATCGAGGCTGACGTCGCTGAGACTGCTCGGCGTACTGCGGGCCGAAATCTGAATCGAGACCCATGACGCGCGACTTCCAGGACTTCCGGTCGCTTCGCTCCGCTCGCAATCGCTCGTCATTAAGGATAAGCGCGGTCAATTCCTTTGCCGCGACACGAACTGCGCACTGCGTTAATAACCGCCAACAGGAAGAGCGGGGCCATCGACCTACCATTCTGTCCGACATCACGGCCTTCCTCGTCGATGTACTGGAACTCTCGCAGCGTCTTGATGATGTAGATACTCTGGCGCGCCCATGTGACAACTAGCTCAGAGCCTTCGTGCAGACAGTAGTCGAGAACCTTCAACGCCTTGAGAACGTGACGCCAATTCTTTCCTTTGTCATTAAGTCTCTTATCAAGCATATCCATTATGTCGTAAAACTCGTTGGACCTTCAACCGGACTGAAGTTAGTTTGACGCTATGGTACTTGCTTGCTCAGGGCGCGACATACGTGTTGAAGGTCATTTGAGCAATCTCGCTCATCTGCGTGCCTGTCGGACCCCATGGGTCATTGCTCGTCGCTATGGAAAGAAGTTACAATTAGCATCGCTGACCAGACCGATGAGCGGCAATTCCGGCGGTGACAAACCATCTCGGACCTTGACCTGGGCATGAGAGTAACCCTTGGTCACGTTTTTCACGCTGCGCATAACCTTTGACATGGTGGGCGAGTTGTACTATTCACAGCTAGAAGAGGAGAAAAAAGAAAAGAGGAGGGAGGAAAAGGGCTGGATGATTGACGCGCGAGAAGTTGATGGGGGTCGGTCGCAGCTAGCAGGATAGGAGAGAAGAGAAATGAGATTGAAGCGGCTGTCCGGGGTGCGCAGCAAATTCAGCCGCTAGACGCAGCGAGCGTGAACCTTTGGCAAACGGCTGCACACAAGCAGGATCCAGATGCTGACGAGCCTCACAAGAGGTGAATCGAATCGCCACTCGAACTCGGCGGCTGCAACGCTTGATGTGCCTGGGAGGTGCTTGGCGTGGGGCGGCTGGTCGCAACAGCTATGGCGCTTAGCAAAGGGGAGAGGCAATGCACGCGAACAAAGAGTCTTTGTCGTGCGAGCGGTGATGAGGCCTGATTGCGCGGCGCAAAGAGGCGGGAGGATAGATGTCTAGTGCAAGTCGTGGAGGGAAGAAGAGGCTCTTCCGAGAAGAATGCTGAGCGAAACGGGCTTTGACAAGTCTATCAGTCGGTTCGCCTCGCCTTGTTTCCAGCTAGCTTGAGTCAGTTTACGTACGCTCCCGGCTTGATTACGTTAGGAGAGGAGGAGAGGGAAGACGAAGAGAAAAGTTCCCCAGGCCTGATGGACAAAAATATCCGAGCACGCTGAAGCCCGAATTACGCTGCCGGCTTTTTGTCAGCAGGCTGTGACGCCTAATCTGCATACCTCGCTCTTGTACCTTACGTCACGCGCTGGCCTCCCATCTCCAGCCACGCAACTGCTAGATTGAGGGAAATACTCCGTAACGCCCCGTACAGGGAGATCCGGGTCTCAAGCCCGTCAGCCAAGGCTTACCCTACATCAAATCATTAAGTCTCCATGGTTCCATGCGTGATTCCAGTGCGTCAACCGGGGCTTCCACGGCCAAGAAAGCAAGGCACAGCGTACAAGTCGGCATGCCAGGTAGCAGGCAATTCCGATTCGGCCGGCTTGCGCGTCTCTAATTGGGAGCTGCAGCAACTGTTCAGGTAGGCCCGGAGTACGCCGGAGCCTGTGAGGTCATTCACTGTCACTGCGGTGGGCCAGCATACTTGCAGTTGCATGTGCCCTGCGCCTACGGAGTACATTCATGTCTATGCATGTCTGCATGTTTGGTACGTGTAACCGGGCGTTGAATCGTTGGCCACTGGGGCTTTTGGTGGCTGCAGAGGCTCAAAGAAACAAACCGAGATCAATTGGATTCTCGTAAATAGTCGCAAATATCAACTAAATAGAGCTAGCGGAAAAGCAAATTTTCATCAACCTTGGAAGCCAAATTCAACGTCCGTCTCCATCTTTGAGAGGCTGTCCTACCCTATCTCAGGTCCAGATCACCTATTTTAGTACCTACTTTGCCCGCGTCTTTTCTATGTGCGAGGCCTCTTTGCACTCACTGGAGCACTGCCACCACCACCATCACCATCACCGTCTTCTTCTTCAATCTTCAAGTGGTCTCGCTTCCGAGAATCTGGAGGCGTAACCGATTTTTCGTAAAAGAAATTATCTGTCGGATCCTCATCTGTAAGGTCAATCACTATGTTTTCATCATTGTTCTCGTTTTGGCGCCCCGTGGCCGACACCGAGGGTGTTTGATATAAATGCGAAGGTACGGAGCCGACGAATAAACTTTCTTCGCTCTCTTCGCTTCCTTCGGTTGATTTGGGGGGAGAGTCGTCAGAATTGCCCTCCCAATCATCTCCCGGGCCTCTATCACCTGGGGTGTTCCGTGTGAGCGACGGTGTATATGACGGGTTGTACCCATCGTCAGAGACAAAGAGGCTGCCTTCCGGATTGTCATTCGTCGAACTCTGAGCAGAAGGTGCCGTATCTTGGCTATATTCTTGGTTCGGTTGATCATCTTCATCCTCAGTAAGGTCGAGCAATGGGTGTCCAGAGACAGATCGGTCATCTGGCACGATGGTGGATTCATCATCACTGTCTTGGATGGCTATACGAAGCATCTCGAAGTTGAACAGCATATTGCTAGGTTGTGAGCTCTCAGTATGTGGGAGACTATTTTCTTCAGCGCTGACTGAGTTGACACCCAAGTTGGACTGTGAAGCGGGTTGTGATGAAGGGTTGGCACCCAAATTGGGTTGTGAAGCTGGTTGTGATACTGGTTGCGATGAAGAGTTGACGCTTAAACTGGGCTGTGAAACCGGTTGCAATGGGTAGTTGACACTCAAGTTGGGCTGTGAAGCGGGTTGCGATGGAAGGTTGGCACCCAAATTGGGTAGTGGAATTAGCTGCAATGGAGAGTAGTCGTCATCGTCATCGGATGAGCTTGAGCTTGAGTCCGAATCTGAGTCTGAACCAAGATTTAAGTCTGGGCCTGGACCTGGACCTGAATCGGAACCAGGACTTGAATCAGAGTCAGAGTCAGAATCAGCGTCGGAGTCAGTATCCGAACTCGATTCTGGCGAGGTGTCGCCGGTAACGATCGAAGTCTCCGCCTCCGGTGATTCAGGCCTACTTCCTTGAGGTCCTTCTGCCTCATGACTCCCGAGACCTCTGAGCAGAACGGCCCAGTCTTCTTCCGATGGGATAAACGAATTGAGTAGTGGAAATAGATTCCTCAACTGCGATCGGGAACGATTCTTGACATCCTTGGGCCTCCGGACAGCGTTGTTTACGTCCATTATAAAGTGCCAGTCTCGCACTGGTTGCTTCCTCTGCTGCGTGTCAAGCCACCGGTCGAAATCCCAGAATTCAATTTGGTCTAGACCCCGGAGGCAATAGACGTAGTCCATGCCTTGTACTGTACGAAGTGAACGAAATCCTCTGAAATTGGGCTGTAGTTTGGATTTGCATTTCATATGATGGTTTATACCCCTCGGCTCATGGTTGCGACGCATATACATCTCGCTGGACTCTGGAAGATAGACGCCGATAGTCTTGAGGCGAATAGCCTCCGGAAGCCACACTAGCGAAAATGTGCGACGTGATGTATATTTCCCGCGGTCGTTGATTGCAAAGGTGAGATGTTGCGATCCTATCCAGAGGATCTCGATATGCTGCAGCCGTTGGACGTTTGCTCGAATCCCTTTGGCAAAGCGACCCTATTCGCCCAAAGAAGAAAAAGCAAACGTGTTCTTGCCATAGAATATATGACTGCCCCAGAAATGCCATTTCCTGCAGACCAGCAATGGAGCCAGGAATACGTTGGGATTAGGCGCAAACGTAATGTTCACCGGAGCCCTTCCCACGTGTAGGCGATGAAAGAAGCTTGGCCTTTGATACCGGTTCATCGGCACTGCACTTGCTGGATGATACGGGTCTAAGCGGGATATGGCATGGACCACCTTGCCTTGAAACTCGAGGAGGCATCTGAGGATCTTGAATTGTATGTCCCCAGGTATTTGCTTCCTAGGAGTGTCACTCCGAAGCATGTCGCTCCCAGGTGTGTTGTCTGCAGGTATGTTAGAGGACCGCGGCATCTCTCTCCGTAGTAAATCTGCTTGTAGTTCTGCCCTCGTAGGTTTTCTCAAATTCAGGTCTGGGTGAATTTTTTTGAGGACAGGCGAAGCATTTCCCTCCTTGCACGAAATCTTGTAAATCCGCTCCCATTCCACTTGGCCCTGGCGGATGAGGGATGGCCAAGTCTGCTCCGCTGGTTAGTCAGGAAACAAAGACCCTTGAAGCTTTCAAACTCAATGAGGTTACGTACCGCTTGAGTGCGCCTCTCATTCGATTGGTTGGGTTGGGCTCGTCTTACTATTCCATCTCGAAGAAGCCTCTCGCGCTCTCTTTCGTCACTTTCGTGCCTTCCAATAATTGCTTCCAAATCTCTTATCCTGTGCTTCCGAAGGCGTGCTTTTTGATGAAGAGTGGCCCAGCGAATTCGATATTCCGGGAGGGCATGAGAGAATACTTGCCGCGATTCTGCTTCAGAGTCGGTTGGTGAATACTCATAGTCAAAGTCAAATGAAACCCCGTCTTCGTCTTGATCTCCGTGTTGACTTCCATCCTGGCCTCCGTCCTGATCTCTGTTCTGATTTCCGTCTTGACCAGGATCTTCATCTTCATCTGAGTCAGAAGAGTCAGAGTTATCGCCATCGCCATCGCCATTGCCTGGATCTTCAACTTCGTCTCCGGGAACATCAGACGAGTTGACTTGATTTGGGCCCGAAGTAGATGAAGAAGCGGCAGCTTCTGCTGTCGTCTCCTCATTTGCCGCGTTGAGTGCAGCTGCCAGCGTATCAGTATCATTCTAATGGAATGTCATTTTGTGGAGGCTGACCATGGTTACCTAGAGAATGATCATCCTCATCATGTGACAGGTTATACTCGTCCGTAGCGCTGGTGTCGGTCTCTGAAGGAGTAAGGTCGATAGTCGAAAGATGATCATCGTCATCATCATCATCCATGGTGACTGTGCTCATGGCTGATACAAGAGAATGTGCTGATGATCGCCAGTAGCAACTCGGCAGACAAGGGAGAGTGGCGAAAGGGAAATAAGAATGCTTGAGTGATGTTCACAAACGATGATGATATGTAAAGAAAGGTTGAGAGGCTTGAGGGATGGAGAAGAGCGGTGGAAAGAAGAGCTGAAAGAGCGGAGGAGAAGAGCAGAGAGGAGGAGAAGAGAAGAGCTTCAGATTATATAGGTGGTTGCGAATCACGTGGTGCTTCAATAATTCTGCCTTGAAGCGGTGTAAATTCTGCAGAGAGCTGGAGTT
Source organism: Trichoderma virens Gv29-8 (assembly GCF_000170995.1). Lineage (NCBI taxonomy): Eukaryota > Fungi > Ascomycota > Sordariomycetes > Hypocreales > Hypocreaceae > Trichoderma > Trichoderma virens. Next base: position 1,495,476 of record NW_014013744.1, read on the forward strand.
GGAAGAGATAAGGAGCGTGCACTCTTGTATATATCATTCAGGCTGTTGAGCAGGTGTCGTATGAGTTGGCTAGAGAAACACGCTGCATTCGAGCCGACTCGATCTTGAGTGGCAATTGCCTGAACACTATGGAGGTAATCAGAATGACTAAATGAGCGTGTGAGCATTGGCCGTGATTGAAATGACCTTTGAGAAAAGAAGATAAGAGATTAGGGAATAATATTTTATATTGAAGCTTCTATACTTCTAAGAATCTTGTAACTGTATACTCGTTGTTGCTTTTGACGATTGAAGCGCTAGAACCGCCTGTTTATAAGTCCCATAAACCTGCCGCAGCCATCGTCTATGTTGAAAAAACAAAACAAAACAATGGAGATATAGTACCTATCTAATCCAAGAGGAAATCGTCTACATGCTGAGCGACAAGTTCTCTAAGCATAGTGTGACAAGTCGACGTTGCGGGCCATCCGATAGCCCAACCAGTTTCTCTAATGTTGCTTTTCCGATACCATGATCTGTGTTTATGATTGCCATTTGCGGAAAGTGTCCATGACGGTGGTGAAAACGACCAAAAGGATACCGCCTCCAGGTCCGAGACGGAGAACCTAGTAGAGGTGAGCAAATGTATGGACGTCCATAAAGGAATAGGAAAGACTCACCTTGGGCAAGAAACCCTTGTATAAAGCACCGAAACCTTCTTCCTTGAAGACAGTCACCACAGAGGGGAAAGCCCAGTTGTACTTGGGAATCTGGCCAGGCACCTTGGGGGTATTCTGAATTCTGCTCTTGACGACGTCCAAGGGGGTGTTTAGGATGGTTCCCACGGTTCCACCAATAGCACCGGAGATCAGATCGTTGCCCATCTTGCCGCCGCTAGTCTCAGCCTTGGGAAGCATTTGTCGGACCTGGAAGATACAGCCAAAGTAGCCGGCGTTCCAGAGAATGTGTCGCCACATTGTGCTCTCAAGACCTTGGTAAAGGGTGAGGGGGCCCTCATTCTTAACAATCTTGACAACGCAATCCACCATGCCATTGTATTTTCCGGCGGACGCCTTATCTTGCAGACGAATCTTGACCAGCTCGAAAGGAACGACAACGAAGGATTCGGTGGCACCTGCGGTAGCACCGGTGAGGACTGACAGCGACTGGTTCATCTTCTCGACACCAAACATCTTGCGGTAGACCTTGCCCCACTCGTCGTTGGCAGCAAACTTGGTAGCTCGCTTGGGGGCTTCCATCAGAATCGGAGCAGAGATACCGCGGTAGAGACGTGAAAAGCTGAGTCTCTGTGAGAACGAAGCACGAATGGAGATATGAGCGGAACATTAGAAGAGAAGCAATGACTTACCCTTCGTTCTTGATAATCTTCTTGAAACAGTCAAGCATGCCATTGTATGCTTCGGCGCCAGTGCCCGTGCCCGTCTGCAGTTGAACTCTAGTCTTGACCACATCCAATGGATACCTGTTAGGCGATTTGTAAGTATGGCCGCTTAGGCTGGTGGGCGTAAAGGGTATCGTGCAACGTACATGACCAGAATCTATTGTAGTAAGATGAACTGTTAGCTGAGGTTTCCGTCGAGGGTAATGGGATCAAATCGCACCTCCGAGACGCCCGCAATTGCGCCTGAATACATGGTCAGTTATTAATTGTCATCGAATAACATTGGAGCTAACCGAGTAGTATTTGTGCGTACCTGCGGCAAACTGGTATTGGAAGGGAAGGGGCTTTGGCTCGGCCATCTTGATAGACTGGCAGTTCGATCTGAATCAATCAATTGCAATGCTGAAGGGATTCCGTGGCAGAGGGGCGGCCGAGCACAGATGCGATTGTCGTTGTGATTAGCGGAGGAAGATCGGAGCGTCACTCTGCGAGGGGAATTTTTTATCTTTAGCGGCGGGCAGGCGATTTCATGGGCAGAGTGTCGCCGGCTATAAGCGACAGTCCCCACTAACGCTAGCGGAGACCCCTGTGAAGTTTTAGCGGCTAAGCATCACGAAAACTGACACGCGACACTAGCAGCGTGCGTTAGCCTGATGAGACGAGATGATATTGAACCTCTCGATGTCTAGCAGCACTGCTCTACAGGTTTTAGTGCCTGATCCGTCAATATTGAATGCCAATCACTTGCATACGCTAGAAGTATTTACTATGTATGTTTGGATTTGGGGTAGGGCTTTCAAAGAAGCGAGTGGATCCTCGCACTTTACCTTGGTATATGATCTTGGCCATGTTGACGGGTGCTTGTCGTTTGACATTTCCGATGCCGGGAATCCGTGTTAGTTGGATACAAGCAAAAGGATTGATGCTATTCACATCGATATATCGACATCAACAACGCGTTTATTACGGCGGGCAGTTATATGGTTATTCGGTTAGATACATTAGTACAAAGAGATGCATCACTTGCCAGGTGTTACGTAAATACCTATACCTGTGGTTAGGCATTCTGACTGAGAGGCATTTTCAGAGTAGCATCATAGTCCATCTCCAGACACTGGGAAAGCCATGCACATCCTACTCATCGCATACCATCTACCAGGCCGCTGCTAATCATGATGCAGTGAAATCGAACATATCGACTCCAGTGTTGGGCCTCTTGACGAGACAGATGTTTCTTTTGCATCCGTATACGAGTATATGATGGACCTCCAATACCGTACTCTATAGGGCAGAGGCGGCCCCGATGCGCCCAATGGCGGGGTTCAGCGTGCTCCCCACAAACAACTCATGCACGCCGGCTGATGGCCTTCGGAAGGGCCCGGCTTCCTGGTGCGTGTCCGTACTGGTCTTTGCTGCTTGGCTGTCGGGTACCCTTTGTATGGAAGATCTGGGGAAATTGTACCTTGCCTACCAACTAAGGTGGTGTGAGTACACGTACACTACAGTACCGAGCAGAATATTGCCGGGCCTCCTTTCAGCTCAGCTGGCCGTACCTAGACGCGCACGTCCCGCGATCCAGAGGCTGCAAATCAGCAAATTAAACCCTCGCAATGTCGACATGTGCCATCGTTGGGCAGCCCTATCCGGAAGCTGAGTGTCAAAGCGATTTAGCACAGGCTGCATTTGCGGGCTGCTATTGGCCATGGCCACTGAGAGGGCTATCCGTCTTATCGGCGCAGGTGCTCCGTGGCCCGGACCTAAACCCCGCCATCATCAACCACAGCACAATGGAGGAAGCGACGGGTACAATGCGGAGAGACTCGAGATGATAAGGGTATACAAGCAGTTGAGATTGCTTTGGTGAAAATAATTCTATCAAGACAATGAAATGCGAGAGTTTTACATAAAATAATGGCAATGCGCCGTGATTTTGCTCGGTAGCTCAAATTTTTAGCTACGTTAGCAGCCGCTTGTTGTCCCACAGCACGGCCTAAGCATATCGACTACCGAGTCTTGGTTTAACAGCCCCCACGGTCCCTTGGATGTACTTTCCGGGTACCAGGGAATGCGCAAGGCCACGCTCACGGAGCTTGCGACTTGGAGAGATATAACCACCAGCCGGCTCCTAATCCTCCAATCCTCCATTATCACCACATCCTCCTTGTTAGGTTCATCCGAGGATCCATAACCGTTGCCGCTCGCTGGGCTAGATCGTCTCGCGCCGCTCCTCGGTATTATCGATAACGAAGTCTTTTGCCATCCATCGACGATTTATCCTGCGTGCGCAGTCGGTGATAACGACCTATCGAGTCCCACACACGCACGTCTCGCCGCAGCCCACGCCGAGTCGCACAACCTCCTGGCATCGAATACTGCACAAGAAAGCTTCAACTGCGCTTGTAGAGGCGTCAGCAACTCTCCGGCGCTTCGAATCGCACCTTTAAAAAAGCCGTGATCCTGCGAGACTCACAGCGAGGTGCCTTTTCAGGCGTCTGGGCCTCCTGTCCGTCCTGCAGCAGCTTATCCCCGGCCGATGAGTCATTTGCTGTGGAAATACTTCTGGGAGAATGATGTCGACAAGTTTCGGCGTCTGCTGGCTTCGGCCGGCCCCAATTCCCAGGCGACGGCAAGGAGTCCAGCCGTAGGCGTTGGAACATATCTTGGAGCGAGCCCCGGTAGCATCGGGACTTCGCCAAGGACTACGACCAAACCGCGCAAGGCGTCAGGATATGCCCCTGGCCTTGGCAAAGGAAGAGACGGCAGCTCTGGTCTGAGCAAGGCGGAAGTGAATAGTCGAGACCATGCCGGACTGACGCTGTTGCTGCGCGCATCTTCCTCTACCGATCCAAACGCATTGGCCTTCGTCCAGGCTCTACTCGACCACCCTCATATCGACTTGTACGCTCAGGACCCTGAAAGTGGCTGGAATGCCCTGCATAGGTCACTGTACGCCGGAAATGCATCTATAGCCAGAGCACTACTGGCCAAAGAGTGTGGGGATTTGATCAACCACGCTCTCGGTGCTGTCAACAAGGTTGGACAGCTCATCAAGACCAAGGATCACGAAGGAAACAGTCCATTTGACCTCTATAATTCGACAATTGCTGCGAGATCACTACGCCACACGATGGCCCAGTCTCTAGCCGACGATGATTCGGACATTGGCGACGGTGACTTTGATCAGGTGTTAGTACCCACTACCTCATTTCAATCTTGGCTACCTAGCATCTGACACTGACTGATCTTGAATCGTATAGTGCTGCAAAATTTACGCACGCCAATAAGAATTATGCCGAGGGAGATGAGCTTTTCATGTTTGGCAGCAACAAGAATCTTTCGCTTGGAGTTGGGGACGAGGATGATCGGCAGTATCCTGAGCGGATAATGCTTCAACGGTCAGACCAATCCATCCGCCGGTTCTACGAGGATTATCTTACAAAGAAGCATGTGGATGCACTCCTCGATGTTACGACAGATCTGGATACTATCCCTGCTCTGGTTCAAAATCGGCCTCTAGTAATCCAGGACGTGGTCATGTCAAAGCTGCATAGCGCCATTCTTACGGACGACCCGATATCCAACCTCTATGTCTGTGGAGTTGGCCGCGGTGGAAGACTGGGTCTTGGGGATGAGAACACACAATTCAAATTCACTCCTCTATATGGGCCTTTTGCGGATAAGAAGGTCTGCCAGGTTGCACTTGGGCAGAACCACTCAATGGCAGTCGTTGGTAACGGTGAATTGTGGACCTGGGGCCTCAATTCAGATTCGCAACTTGGCTACGTGTTGCCCCCTCCTCTGAGGACAGATGAAGAACCGATGAGCCTCGTCCCGCGGCAGGTTTTTGGCCCTCTGAAGAAAGAGATTGTCCTTGGTATCGCCGCCTCATCCATACACTCAGTAGCACACACTGGATCGTCACTGTACTGCTGGGGTCGCAATGCGGGCCAGCTTGCCCTTATGGATTCTGATTCTAGGTCACTGGATCTACAGCAGACACCCAGGAAAGTTGCAGCATCTCTTCTCTCGGCCCCGATCGAGATGGTTGCCGCGATTGATAGGGCCACTACCTGCTTACTATCGAATCGCCAAGTTTGGGTATTTACCAACTATGGATACAACCTTATAAGATTTCCCTTTCCTGATGCGGTTCTTAACCGCAGCCTCAATGCAAGTGTCTTTTCAACCAAGTTTGACGTATCAAGAAGGGATATTCGATACATAGCAGCCGGTGGCGAGACAATTGCGGCAGTTACAGCTCGTGGAGATCTCTTCACCATGCAGGTGAGCAACAAGGGAGATGCTGGAGCCCCCTTTGGCTCCACGACCAACCCAGTCAAGATTAAGAGTGCGGTTTCGCAGCCACAGTGCATTTGGGACTCAGGAAAAGATGGTGTCACATCAGTCAGCGTTGGAGAGCATGGATCTGTCATCATCTGCACAGCATCTGGCGCTGTCTGGAGGAGAATAAAACGTCTCAAGGGAAAGATTGAATCCCTTGTCGATTCTGGTGATGCCAGGAGAAAAGATTTCAAGTTCCAGCGAGTCCCCTACATCACGGATTGCGTGGCTGTGCGCAGCTCGACTTTTGGGGCGTTTGCTGCCATCCGAAAGGATAGCAAAGTCATGGCTCAGGAAATCCACATTGCCGAACAGAATCTCTGGAACGATATGGGCTCACTCCTTTGCTTGAAAGACTTTTATGCTCCTGAAAGCAGTTCCGAGAGTGATTCCTCGCGAAAGGCCTGGAACACTTCTATCATCAGAGAAGGTCCCGGTACTGTGGCCCATCGGATTCTAAGCTCCTCTGATATCGAAACGGACATGCTTCACTGGATTCAAGCCAACTCGTTCTTATACGATACCGACCTAGAGATTCGCACAAATGCAGCGCCTGATATCAGGATACCGGTGCACGGCTGGCTTCTCTCTGGAAGAAGCTCCATCCTTCGCACGGCTTTGTCTGACTTCCGGCTTGATGGATTCCACACTCAATCAGACGCATTTGTAATAGAAGCTGTCGATGATAAGATGGTGCTGACTCTGCTCCATGTTGACGTATTCACAATGCTGAATGTTGTGGTATATGCATACCAAGACAATATCGTTCCCGTGTGGAAGTACACACGCGAAGCCCCGGCTCTGGCCCATCGCTTCCGCCAAGTACGAACGGATCTAATGAAAGTCGCTACAAAGCTCAACATGCCGAAATTAGAGGCCGCTGCTCGGCTGCAGGCAGGCCTGGAACGAACGCTTGATGCTGATTTGCAAGAAGCAATAACCGACCCCGTATTTTTCGAGGATGGCGATGTAATATTGGAGCTGGACGGGGACGAAGTGACGGTCCACAGCCATCTCTTGTGCCAGCGCTGCCCGTTTTTCGACGGAATGTTCAATGGTAGATCACAGGGGCAATGGCTTGCTGGTCGCCGTGACGCAACGCATCAAGTCGAACCAGTTCGAATTGACCTGAAGCACATTCATCCGGAGACCTTTTCTTATGTGCTCAACTTTTTATATGGGGATGTTGGCGAAGAAATATTTGATGACGTGACGGCTACATCTATTGACGAATTCTCGGAACTCGTCTTAGACGTCCTCAGCGTGGCCAACGAGCTCATGATCGACCGGCTGTCACAAATATGCCAATCCTTGATTGGCAAGTTTGTAACAAATCGCAATATTTCGAACCTTCTGAATGAAATCAGTACCTGCTCAGTCGCAGAGTTCAAGAATACCGGACTGGAGTACATCTGCCTGCAGCTAGAATCCATGCTTGAGAACCATTTTCTGGATTCCCTTGATGAAGAGCTTTTGTACGAACTGGATGGTAAGGTCCGGGACAACCAACTCGCATGCTTCCCAATCGCAAAGAGCGGTCGAGCAGAGTTGCTACTTCACGAGAAGTATCCTGACCTAGTGGCGGATATTGAAGAAGAAAGGAGACGCCGTGTCAAAGAGATGGCTTTTAAGCACGCTCAGAGAGAGGAAGAGAGGAGATTATCCTCTGCATACAAGCCACGCTTTGGAAGCCTGGACGATCCTGTCCGAGGGTTAGAGACCCCAGAGAAACAGGCCAGACAGTCTAGGAGGAGCCGAAACGAGCCATTCAGCCCGACTTTGCGACCCAAAGATTCCCATGCCGATATGATTTTTGACATGGACGATGAAGGGCCCTCGGGAGGAAGCAGCCTCATATCTCCGCAGCTATCGCCGCCTCTGACCCGGACCGAGATTGATGTTGGATCAATGCCAAAGCACTCAATGGAATGGAAGAGCTCAAAAGGCAAGGACAAAGAAGAGATAGCTCAGTCACCTGTTCCAAGTCTCCCTTCTCACCGGCAGCCGATTATCGACTCGGTAACGCCTGCTTCCAAACAAGTGAAGCATGATGTAGAATCCCCTCACTCGGCTGCCAACCCTCCGTGGGCTTCTGCGGCGCTATCTACTGCTAAACTAGACCTGAAGGACATCATGTCTGAGGCTTCCGGGAAGTCGGCGCTGACGGCTGCTTTATCTGCACAGATGACGAAGGACTCGGCTTCTAAGCCGCTTTCTAAAATGTCACAGAAAGAACGGAAGAAGCAGATGCAGATGCAGCTAGAATCACAGGCCGCAGCGCAAGAAGAGCAGGCCAAAGCGATACCGTGGGAAGTAGCATCGTCTAAGAAAGCTCAACCGCCCTGGAAAGCAGCCCCCATTCCAAAGACTTCACTGCAGCAAGCTATGGCATCCGACGTTGCACAGCGAAATGCTATATCTACCAATGCTAAACCCCTGGTCACATCCGAGTCTAACCCTCAATCCACGCAGAGACGGACAGCTTCCCCGGATACTCGATTCCCCGGGCAAGGGCGTCCTGGCAACCTACAGGCGACACCCCAAACAGGCCCAGGAGTGGAAAAGCAACAAAAGAAACCGCTGATACCCCACTCGAAATCTTACATCAAGCCGGCACAAAAGACGGAGCCGACGTTGGGATTGAGCATGGCAGATATCATCGGGCAGCAACAGAGAGAGCAGCAGTTGATCAAGGAGGCAGTGGCAAAGCGATCACTTCAAGAGATTCAACAAGAACAGGCCTTTCAAGAGTGGTGGGACCAGGAGAGCCGTCGTGCACAGGAAGAGGAGGCTAGACGGCACAGTCGAGCAAAGGGCAAGGAGGAGCAGGGAGGAGGAAGACGTGGCCGCCGGGGGAGGGGGGGAAAGGCTCGAGGCAATGAGCCGTCGAATCATCAGCAGCCAGGCGTTGAAGGCTCAAACACGAGTACAAAGGAGGTACCCAAAACAGGCGGTAATGCATCTCGGGGTCGAGGCAGAGGGAAGGCCAACAAAGGTGGGATGTAAGTTTTTTAATCGGGTTAGAGTTCGTGTTTGGCTTACTTGAACATGTTGACAGCTGCACCAGCAGCTTTAATAGATATCCTGCTGTAGCTCCTTGTACTCGGGTGCGAATTTGTAACAATACCAATTATGAATGATCGGGCACGCTTTCTCGCGTCGCCAATAACCGCGGATCTGGAGCGCACGGGCAGGAACTTGCAGGTAACGGCCGAAACTAGTCAGTCGTATTCACAGCACTCCGTCGAGATTCCCGAAAGCACCCGCAAGGGGAGCGAGAGACGGCGGAGATGGCCAATTCATTAGAAGTGCCAGCACATCTTGCTGGGTGACGTGACACAGCCATTCAGAAGCTCCAGAGCCTCACCGACACAATTTTAGGGCTCAGCGAACGGCTGTGCGACACCAATCCCGAGTCTGTCTTGTCCCACAGGCCCCCAGATTACAAGGACTAGGCCTCGAGGATTGTTTCAATCGATCCATGTGATGGACTGGAAGCCGTCCAGCGTCTTCTAGGCACGGTATCGGGACTTTATTGCTGACCGTAACACCCTGCAATACTACCTAATACGCAGTGTATATTCCGTTTCCCGCGATACTAGACTAATATCAATGATACTATAGTAGCAATGGATATCAATTTCATCATCCATTGCCACTACCTTGCGTGCTCGGCGCCCAGGATTTGTTAATCTCAGTCGCCTCCCTGGCAAGCCTCGATTGATCTGATCCGGCCATCCCTTTCCGGCTAGTCCAGCACTTGCGCAAATCGTTCCATGACCAGCCGTGGTAGCATTCATATAAATGGAGTGCATGGGCATTTTGTCGTTTGTACCGGGTACTTTGCTCCAGCGCTGGCAGCTTGCATGTTATGCCAGGTACCGTAGCGGTACGCCGCCTCGACACACCCAAATCAACCAGCCGGAGGGAAATCGGATCATGAATCAACGGGCTTCTGACATGGCTAGCGACCAACCACAGCTGCGCGATAGGACCCCCACAGCTCGGAATGCTCGCTCGCTGAGCCATAGCGCAAGAGCGTGCTAGAGCTGCCCTGCAGCTCGTTGGCTTCAGCGGTGTGTCGGCTGCGCTATAGGTGCTGGCTTGGTGGTTGCGTCAGAGGTACTGGGTACCTGTTAAGGTGCATGTACTTGGCATGTAGCGACTTGATCCCGTCTCCTCGGCTGCAGCGACGGAAGCAGGGCGATTTGGCGATATCGAGGCGCTCTTGAACCGTCGTCACTTGGGGAGAATTGGCGCACCGATGTACATGTCGGCCCCAGCAGCACCCAGCAGATTGCAACTGGACCTGGGCTCGGACATCGTCGATATCGCGCTCAGAAGCACGAGACCAACGGCTGGAGCTGACATGTGCCGGCCCCGTACCTACAGGTACCTGCCAGGTACTTGTCTCCGGCGCTGCTGGCCTCGGGGCTCCCTGGAGCTTCAATAGGTGATCCCAAAGCTAGCACTTAACGCGCACTGCTCGCTACGGCCATGGTACTGCACTACCTCCCTGGTACATACCCACTACCCACAGAGGTACTAGTACTCGTAGTATCATCATGCCTCAGCTATGTGCCTCTCCACCAACCTCGCCCGTCCCCCGGCTTTCTCCCAAACCTTATCAGCCGTCTGACGAGAGAGGAAGCATCAAATCTTGATTCTTTCATCCACCCAAACCCATATCCAGCGTCTTCCGTGCCCCCCCCAGAGCTCACCGCTTGCAAGGGCCTCAGTGTGAGCGCGGCGTTGACGAGGCTCGTTCTGCAGCTCTTTTGCGCGCTGTCGGATGACGAAGGCCCTGTCCTGTACCTGATACCCTGGCCTGCTATCACGGGGTCGGACGAGTGCCGGGGCGAGTGACTCTTGTGCTTGTGCTAAAAGGAGCTCGCGTCCTGTGACGATACCCGTCTCCACAGACTTTATCGATTCGAGACAGTTGGAACTGGACTGGGGGATCGCAACACCTCGTCGCTCTCGTCTGGCCATTGCATTGCATTGGGATGCTGAGTGCTTGCGGATAGCTGTAGCGTCGTCATTTGCCCATTCGACTTCTAGTGGCCGTCTGCGTTGGCTGCCTGTCTGCCGAGCCCATCAAGTCCCTTTTATCTGGTCCTCCCCCTCTGCTGCCTGGCGAGTTAGCCAAGGTTGCCTCATCCCGCGGACCACGATTGACCAGTCATCGGCCTGAGTTGCCGGTTGACTGCATCGCTCGGAATTGGGTTGGAGTTTGTGCCTTGCTGCCCATAGCCAGAACCTGCTCGACGCGAGCGCCGCACAAGAGAGCGGACGAGCATCCCTTGGACTCTGTCGGAATCAACGCCTACGCCAACGATGGAAGAGCAGTCTCAGTTCCAGACCGACACCCCTATCCGAGTTTGATCGACTGCCGTCCGTTTGTTTCTCTCTCCTCGACCAGAAACACCTTGGTTTCGAGAGCCGATACAAGCTACTTTCCCCCCCTCGTCCCCTTCTCTTGACCAGCCATGCATCAACAAGGCCGAGTGCCCCCGAGGCTCGCCTCGCCAGCAAGGTCACCCATGCGATCCAACAGCCTGCGAGAGGGTGCCATAGGAGGATCTCGTCCGCGGGCGGGATCAAACCTCTCTGCCAGAGATTCTGCGAGCTCACCCACGATGGACCAAACCGGACCGCCGGCTGAGTCAATAAAAAAGTTGGATCAGATAGTCCAGGTATGTTAGACGAGAACGAGTGCTGCTGTCTGATGTTTAATGGACCTAACCTTGCTTGTGCCGGTAGAACTTCCACACCAAAATCGCTGCTGTCGTCGTCGCCTCGCGCATGAAAGTAAAGCCAATCCAGGGCGCAAACGGAGTACCGAAGATTAATAAATGGGTATGGCCCGAACCAAGTGCAGAAGTGGAAAAGCTAGTTGTCTGACCGTGCTGCCACAGTACCAAATCGAAACCGAAGAGATTGACGAATTTAGGGAAGAGCTGAGGATATGGAAGAGCTGCGGCAGTCTTGAGAACCGCCCTCCACCAATGATCATCGAAGTCTATCTTGATGCATCAACACTCAAGGAGAGCCAGAGTCTTGTCATCATCGACGAGGACGGGAAGCGCTGGGATGTCTTGGAACAGCTCGCTGCATCGACATCTTCGAGTGGTAGTGATTCCCTTACTAACATCAGAAGGCCAACTGAGGTTATCTTGGAGCGATGGCGCGTGGAACTCAAATCGATAGCCGACAGGCCTTTGGACGACTTTGGACCAATCTTGCCCACCATCTACAAAAAGGCCATTGTGTTCTTCCGATCCCTCTTTGTCGCTACCAAACTACTGCCGGCGTGGAAGTTTGCCAGCCAAGGTGCTGTTAAGAACTCCCACCCGGCCCTGATTCCGCAGTGCAGGATCCGAAGGTCCGACCCGGACAGATCACGGCCTGACCTATTACAGATTTCCATCGATGGGAGAAGGGATGCAGTGACGGAGTACATGTTTGGAGACCTCGAGGTACCTGTGGGAAGGTTATGCACCTCTGTGATTTATCGAAACGATTGCACATTCCGTGTTGACGACGCCGAGTCACTTCTGAGCTCCCGATTCATGGGAGTCGACGAAAACTTCTTTAAGCCATCATTACCACAGCGCCATATGGCTGAGGCGGGCTCACTGAGGGACCACCGCCGGGGCGTAAGTGTGAATGACGTTCACCAGACATATGGTAGTTTGTCAACCTTTCATGGCGATGGCCCGATAGGAACGAGCCCTATATCCGCACTTCGTGCGGTCAAGCCGCCTGGTTCAGACACGAGCTCGCCGCCAGCATCGCTTCCTCGCCAAGCGGATGCTGGGGCTGCAGCCCCTCATTCACTGCCGATATCAGGGCGAGCGTCTGCAGCAAGGCCCACGGTCCGCGTTGGAGAAGATCGAAGGAGAACCTCTATATCTTTCCAACCGTTTAAAGCGGGCTCCCTTTCTGGATCTCCCGTTCCCCGACATACTGACCCCGAATCTCCGGCATCGCTTACCAGGCCTAGTTTAACATCCCTCCGACAACCAGGAAACCGATCTTCGCTGACCGCCGGCATGCCGGCCTCACTTCGTGGACCGACTTCCGTAAACACTACCGACTCGCCTGTAGTCGGATCCCCACGACCCCCCTCTGCTAGCAAATATAGCAGCAGCTTCACACACAGGAAAGGGCGCTTGTCGATTGGCAGCACGAGCCGGATGGGTGATGAAGAGCAGGGCAGCAGCGGAAGGCAAAGCTTGGCCTCATCAATTGTGCAACCAGGGTCGGGATTTCTCGCCGAGGTTGGAGCAGCAAGCTATAGTTCGCTCCAGACCGAGGAGGATGACATCTCCGATTTCTTAAAGGCCCTGGACAGCAAAAAGACCCTCAAGTCATTTGAGCCAACCAAGAAGGGAGAGTCGGCGACAAGCAGGACGGTAGCTCAGCTGTCCAAGTTCCAAATGATGAGGGAATCCAACAACGCCCTGACCGAGTCAATGACTTCTTCGATGCAGCTTAATCGCTCCTCAACCGTTTCAAGCAGGCAACTCGCAAATCTGACTGGCATCGGCGGAACGAATTCGCTGTCTACATCTTCTTCTCCTGGGAAGCCAGTGTCACCGCACACGCCACATACACCCGCGATCCCATCTCGGCTAAGCGAGAATTCAATTATAGACTATACGCCGGCTTATAAGAGGGTAGAGCCGCCTGCGGGCTCATCGCAAGGTAGAGCATCAGGGTCTCAAGGACACGGAGCTACGACTCAAGACGGCACAACCGCGATTGATATCCCTCTATCCCCCAGACTGGGAATTCATCACCGGCGAGCGAGCTCTGTTGCCCAGCAGGTCCGAGCCGCGACTGATGACGAGGAGGCTGACCTGCCGTTTGCTGCGCACCGAAGCATTAGTCTCGGGGCGAACGATAGGGAGCCACCGACTCTGAGCACACTTCTCGGCCGACAGTTGGAAGATGGACAGCAAGAGGATGCCTCCAGTTCGCTTCGACCAACCACTGATATTCAGACTGCCGAGTCATCGGATGTGATTCAACGAGGTTCAGCGAGCGACACGCCCCCAGATGGCTTTATTCCTACTACGCAGCCAAGCTCCCCCTTCCAGCGACGACGGTATGCAGGTATGGCCGTTGGCCGTCGAAGCACCCCTCCGCACTCTTCTCGAGCCAGCTTTGGCGGGTCGACCAGTAGGCTTAGTCGCCCGGATGAGGAGGCAGTTGGCGAAGAGCCGCTAGTCTTTACTCTCTCCGAGATGGACGCTCTGGGAAGGCGAAGCATGGAAGAACGTCGCGGTAGTGGCGGTGCATCCACTGAACGATCCTCCTTTGGGCCTCGAGGCACGGCTCGAAGAGGATGGGCCGAGTAATGCTGAAAATTACACGAGACCTTACTTCTGCTAACTAAAGATTGATTGATTGATTGATTGATTACACAGATTGTTGATAGACTCATCATCTTGCTTTTTTTAAGAAAGCCCTCCAGTGCCGGGCTTTTTGAGACAGCACTTTGTTCTAATGATTGATTGGATATGATTCGGCGGCGTTGATGGTATCTCCTATAAAATTGTTGCTCTTCGCCTCTCTTTCACTTTTATTCTTTCTCTTCTTTTTCTCAATTTCCTTCTTTTCTTTTCTTTTTCTTTTCTTTTTTCTCCTTTGGATACCAGTAACATGGAACCCCCCACAACGGGCACGGGGATTTGGGGTTGCATTTTTCTACTCTTTGGACTTTATTTTCTCCTCCCTTTGACTGGCGAGCGGCTTGTTATTTCTGCTGTGTTGTTATTAGTATTACGGCCTGGAGAGCCTGTGTGTATATATCATCAGGGGACGGAAGGACAAGCGAGATGGTTTGGACAGGTACTACAGGCAGAACAAGATGATGTTTGGATCTACGAAGAGGGCTGCACTGGAGAGTATATGGGGCCTCGAGGCAATGTACAAAGTAGGCGAGGATTTTAAAAAGACTGGAATTTGACAACTATTTCATTAGGTTTACTTGGCACTACTGTTGAAGGCATAGTTGCAACAAATATGATGGTCTCAAGGTGATCCCGCAGCAGTGAACGAACGCAGGCACGCGCAATCCTTGAAGCTCCCCAGCTCCCTTTACTGGGCTAGATGCGCATATACGGAGCAGGGCGTGAGAGGATTTGCTATTGCAAATACGTGGCCTGTCTTTTGTCAACCTCTTGGCATATGAGACGTAGGATGATTTTGCAGTATTTTGCAGTGGCAGGTTTACGAAGCAGGTACCAAATGCACATGTGAAGTATGTGAGGCGAAATGACGAGATTTGGAGATAAGGCAGGATATGCGTGGCGTTGGCGTGGCGTGGCGCGGCCAACCACGTAATGGAGGTGCTCAGCTGCTGAGCCTCTGCTGGGGGGATGACGGGCTCTAAGCTTTATTACAAGGTTGCATGCAAATCTCCATGGCTATCGCGATGCTGGTGGAAATACCGGAGATTTCTGGATTCTATTCCGGTTTGATAATAAAATTGTATAGAATAGGTAGCTGCGAATTTCTTGCTCTCTACAGTATTGTCCATCTAGTAACAGCCCTGAAAAGACCGTACAGGTGCCGCTTTGCAGTACTCGCAGGTACTCTCTGCGGGTACGGAGGCCTGGACGCTGGCTGCGGATTACGAGGCGAGGTACTTGCGCACTTGGAATCTGCTGCGCGAACCCATGGCTGCATCCGCCGCGAGACAAGGTACCTGGTCAAAGAACTTGGAGGTGCGAGGCCAGTGTCGTAACGCTGGGCGGGTACTCGTTCATGTACCTACATGTACATGCATGTGCGCACTGGGTGGCTCGCTGCCAAGGCATGTAACTGGCAGAGGCACCTAACACTATTAGACTACTCAACTCAGACTCGACACCTCCACGATCCTGCTTTCTCCAACTCGGCATCCTGTCGTCACCTGCTTCGCTCTTGACCGATAAGAAGCTCCCGTATTTCCTAAGGGCTTCAGCAATATCCTTCCGCCAACTGCCCAAACCTCGCGCGATCGCATCTCGAGCTGCTGCCTTAGCCTCATCGTTAGCCCTCAACCAACGTCATACCTTTAGTCGTCAGCAGTAGCCATGTTCCGAGCGGCGGCGGCTGGGCCGTTTGACGAAGTCGTCAGTGAGTTTTTGCGACCCAAGGAGACGCTCGCATCGCCATAGCCTTGATGATGCTCTCCTACTTTTCCCCCGTGTCCCTGCTAACGGCATCGCAGCCAAGGCGACTGACGAGAATCTGACGTCGGAGGACTGGGGCGCCATCATCGAAGTATGCGACAAGGTGTCTGGCGACCAGAATGGCTCCAAGGAAGCCGTCCAGAGCATGATCAAGAGACTCGCCCACCGAAATGCCAACGTGCAGCTCTACACTCTCGAGGTTTGTCCTTTGTTCATCCCCTTTGCCCGTCTTCATGGCGGCGGTATTCCCCGCTCGCCGCCGAGGCAAAAACTCATCCAAACTAATACCGCTGCCACCAGCTTGCGCACGCCCTCTGCCAAAACTGCGGGAAGCAGATGCATCGCGAAATCTCCAGCCGCGCCTTCACCGAGGCCCTGCTGAAGCTGGCAAACGACCGAAACACCCACCAGCAAGTAAAGAGCAAGATCTTGGAGAAGATGCATGAGTGGACCGACATGTTCAGCAGCGACGCCGATCTGGGCATCATGGGTGACGCATTCCACCGACTGAAGCAGAGCAACCCTTCGCTACAGCCGCCCAGCGCACCCCAGAAACAGGGCCTTACCGACCAAGACCGACAGAAGGAGGACGACGAGTTGCAGATGGCCCTCAGGCTCAGCTTGCAGGACGAGGAACACAAGAAGACGCCTCAGGCAGCGCCGACTGCCCAGGCGGGATCCAGCAACCAACAACAGCAGAGTGCCCCAGTATCCACTGCGGTGCCCTCAGGCACCACGGCTGCCACTGTCAGCAGGGTACGCGCCCTCTTTGACTTTACGCCCACCGAACCCGGCGAGCTGGAATTCAAGAAGGGGGACGTCATTGCTGTGCTGGAGAGCGTGTACAAGGACTGGTGGCGTGGATCGCTCAAGGGAAAGACGGGCATCTTCCCTCTCAACTATGTTGAGAAGCTCGCAGATCCCACACCAGAGGAGATGCAGCGAGAGGCCCAGATGGAGGCAGAGGTCTTTGCTGAGATAAAGAACGTGGAGAAGCTTCTAACGCTGTTGAGCGCTTCCAACACCGGACCAAGGGAGGAAGACAACGAGGAGATTTCGGTATGTATGCGTGTGGCGGCTGCATCGAAAGACACTCGCCCTAAAATGCAAATCTATCCAAACCGTTGCTAACCACGTTCACGGCAGAAATTATATCATCAGACGCTTGCAATTCGCCCAAAGCTGATCAAGCTGATTGAGAAGTACTCACAGAAGAAGGGTAATGACATGCTTCACTGACGCATCTTTGAATACCACTAACAATCAACGCAGATGACTTCACCCAGCTCAACGAAAAGTTCATCAAGGCCCGAAGGGACTATGAATCGCTGCTTGAGTCGTCCATGTCTCATCCTCCTCAGCACAACTATCAACAGTACGCCATGCGCCCAGCGCCTCAGGGCTACCCAGCGCCGGCAGGAGGCAACTATCCGCCGCAGCCTCAACAGCAGGATCCCCAGAGATTTTACACTCCTGGTCCTCAAGGTTCGATTTTCCGCACACCTACATACTGAGATGAT
Source organism: Trichoderma virens Gv29-8 (assembly GCF_000170995.1). NCBI lineage: Eukaryota > Fungi > Ascomycota > Sordariomycetes > Hypocreales > Hypocreaceae > Trichoderma > Trichoderma virens. Next base: position 1,512,905 of record NW_014013744.1, read on the forward strand.
CAACATCGCTTTCAGCTCTGGTTGCTAACCGTTGGTATAAGGCCGGCCACAGTACCAACAGACTTCTTCCCCTCCTCCTAACTTCCCACAGCCTGGCGCTCCTGCACAAGGCCCTCCTCACTCTGCGCCGGCACCCTTTTATGTGGCAGGATCCGAGGTACCATCTCATGCTGCCGTAGGTCAGCCACCTGCTGCTCAGCAGTATCCTCCGAGAGAACATGCTCCTAGAATACCTTCCAATGGCAGCCAACCTCCTCCACTCAAGACCTCAACATCACCGCCTCCTCAAAATTTCAACCCCTTTAAGCAGCCCAACAACCAACAACCACCGAGCACCTACGGTGCCCAGGAACTGGCTACGTCTGTATATGATTCTCCTATTGCTCCTAACAACCCGGCATCTGCCGCCACATATTCTAGCTCTGTCTATTCTCAAGAGGGCCCTGGCCTGCCTCACCCAAATGATAACGAGCCGGTAGCTCCTTATACTACTACGCAGCAACCGACGTATCAGAGCTACCAACCTCCTCAGCAACCCCCCTCTGCTCCTCCCGGCCAACGCCCTCCCAACACCATGAGTCCACCGCCCTTGCAGCCCAGTGGCGCTACATACGATGCTCGCCAGAGTCTACCCAGTCAATCAGGTGCAAACTCTGGAGCTCAGTATAGGCCATATGTACCCCCAGGCTCGTCGGAACCTAGCGCCCCAGCTCCGAACGACTACTATCGCCAACCGGGAGTCTATTAATTCAGTGTATGCGCGTAATACGTCAGACTAGATGGACTGGCTTCAGAATGTCAAATTAGTGGATTGATGGTACAACAATAGGGAAGCGATGTTTTGCTCTGTTCTTACGAAAGGGGGGGGAGACGAATGCTTGTTTTTCATCTTTGGGTTACATGAATGGAATGTCTAGCGTGGATATGGGATGGGGAGAGATAATAGGAACAATACCTTTTTTTTTTTTCGCCTACTCTTTTTTTGAGTTGATTGGTTGTTGTCAATTGTTTTGACGTATTTGTTGTGAATTTTGTGGATAATGTGTGTGCTTTGAAAGGGTCTCTTACAGTTGAGATTTATTTTCATGTCAATGTATACAGTCAATATACCTGTATCATGCAAGGTTCCTAATTAAACCTGGTCAAAGGAAGCAAAAGCTCTCATGATGCTACCAAACCATTCCAATCCAATCCCTCCATTTATCCATATCTCATAAATCATAATCATGCGATAAAACACATCTACCACCGTCTCGCGTACGCACCATTCTCCGGCTTCTTCGTCTTTGTAGCCTTCTGCATAAACGCCACAGCATCCTTAGCCCTCCTATTCTCATCTCCGGCCGCATCATTGCCGTAGTCATCCTGGAAGCGGGACGTGTGGATGGGCTTGAACAGGTCGATGATTTCCTTGAGGCCGAGCTTGAGGGCGCCCTTTCGGGAACTTCCCTCGATGGTCTGCTCGGCGAGGAGCCGCTTCTTTTCTTGCAGCTCGAGGATACCTTCTTCGACGGTGTGGGTGACGGTGAGCTTGTAGACGACTACGTCGACGGTTTGGGTGAGGCGGTGGACTCGGTCTATGGCTTGTTCTTCGACGAACTGCGGTAATGTTAGTATCGTATATAAAAGGAAGAAAAGGGGGAGGGAATGAATATAGAAAGAAAAAAACATACCGGGTTCCAAAACGGCTCAATGATGATGACCCTCGTCGCAGCAGTCAAGTTCAACCCCAAGCTACCGCACTTGAGACTGCAAAGCAGCACCCTCGTCGCCTTGTCCTCGCGCAGCTTCCGCAAGCTTTCCTCCCGCGCATCGTTCCTCATGCTGCCATCGTACCGCGTGAACCGGAACCCTTCCTTGCGCAGGAACGGCTCCACCAAGTCGAGCATCGAGGTGAACTGCGAAAAGACGATGAACTTGTGCTCGTGCGCCTCTGCGCGCAGAAGCTTGGTGAGTTCCCGGATCTTGGCGGATGAAAAGATGCTCTTGCCGTCTGGCGAGGGCTCGTAGTCGGAAGAGGCGTCTGAGTCGTCCTCCTCAGACTCAGATTCGGTCTCTGAGCCCGCTTCGGAATCATCGTCAGAAACGGGGATGGCACGTCTGGATTTGGATTTTGAAGTGCGAGAGCCCTTGTCCTTGAGCGTCTGTGCGGCCATACCCTTTGTTATTTCAGATATGGACAAGAGGGAATCGTCATCCGAATCGTCATCCACAGACTTATACCCTTTCTCCTTTCTGGCGACCGAATCATCCACCACAAAGCTGTCAAGGTTGCTTTCGTCATCGTATTCTTCTTCAGAGTCTTCAGAATCCTCGGATCCTATTGAGTCTCCGCCGCCTTCTGCATTCTCATCTTCTTCTCCTCCAGCCTTGCCGAGCTTCAGAGCTCCCCGCTCGCTTTCCGAGACAAGCCAGCTGCCCCCATCCTCTTCTTCGTCATCGCTGTCAATGACAGCTTTGCGGTTCCGATTCCGACGAGACCTTTGCTTCGGCTCTTCGTCATCTTCATCGTCGCTATCAAGGACAGCATTCCGGTTTCGTGGTCTCCGTGCTTGTTGTCTGGGCTTTTCATCTTCCTCATCGTCTTCATCCTTCAGGCGCCTCTCATGTTTCTTTCCTTCTCCCTTCTTCTTCGACTTAGACGATGCTGTTTTCACAGTTTTCTTGGCTTTCTTCTTCTTACTCTTCTCCTTCGACTTCTCACCACCAACAAAGAATGCCAAATCCGAGGCACACTCGGCACAGTTGTCATTTTCAGAATTACCTGCGTTCTTCTCCACCGGCCGGCCGCAAATGCTGCACTGTTTGGTGCTGATTCCCATATCCGAAAACAGATCAGTCACTGAATCCACATCTCCGTCTTGCTGCTTTGCGCTCGGAGAGTCTGTTGAAAGCGCATCTTTGTCATCCCCTAGCTTCCCTTCGAGCAGCTTTGGGTGATTGCACGCCTGTCTCAAGCGTAGCAGCAACGTAAAGGCGTTGGCGTAGCTAATCTTCTCTCTCATCATTCTTGTCATGCTTTGGTCGGCACGAGCTTCCAGTTTCTGGTAAAACTTCCGCTCTGCAGGAGATAGCTCAGTGGCGACAGTGACTACCTTGCGGTTGGTATGTCTAAATCCGTTTATCGCTGCTGCGCCATCAGCTGATGGCACTCCGCCGGGCGTGAGTGCTCCGGCCTGTTTCAGGATCTCCTTTGTCCGCCTCTTCATGAAACAGCGAAGAAAGCTGTGAAGCCTACCGAGGGCGATATGGCCTTTGCCACCCTTCATGGGGAGCTCGATCTGATCCTTCCACGCCTTTATATCGTCGTATGGCCTGATGCGAAGGAATTTGATGAGGGACTGCAACTCCTCAAGGTTGTTCTGCATGGGTGTACCTGACAAGCACCATCGATACTCGGATTGCAGCGCGCAGCACGCCTTGGTGGCTTTTGCGTTGCGGTTCTTGATGGTGTGCGCCTCGTCTAGGATGACTCGCCACCAGTGAAGTCCAAAGCAGCCTGTCTTGACATCGTCCGACGACTTTCCGTGCTCAGAAACGAGGATCTGGTAGGTCGTGATGACAACATCATACAGCTTGAGATCCTCCGGCTGCTTTGTTCGCTGTGGTCCATGATGTACCAGAACTTTTAGACCATGTGTTTTGGCCACCCTCTCGTTGATTTCTGTTTCCCATTGCCTGATCAATGCCAGAGGGGCAACAACGAGAGTCGTCTTGTCGACCTTTTGAAGATTCTTCTTCCACCCCTCCTCGTCCTTTTTTGGCTTCTGATTGAGAAGGATGAGAGAGATTGACTGCAGCGTCTTGCCAAGCCCCATGTCGTCTGCAAGCAAACCACCCTTGGGAACTTTCCCCTTCTTGACTGGGCCGAGTTCACGGCCGCGCATCCAGTTGACGCCCTCAACTTGGTGAGGTAGCAATTGCACCTTGAGACCAGCTACGTTGCCGTCCTTGGCTATCGTCTTGGGGTCTTTAGCAGCTGCATCATCTTTGGGTTTCTTCTCTTCTACCGAAGGCTCTTGGTGCCCATCGGGTTCGACTCCTTCGTCATCATCGCCCTCCATCCCTCCCTCCAGCAATGCCTTGAGATCCTCGTTGGCCTTTGCTGGATCTGTATAGAACACCTCCTCTCCACGGCGCTGCTGTGGTATAGCTGTCGAAGGCAAGGTCGAAGCCGACGGGACTGAGCTGAACATGGGCGGCGGGGGAGCAATTCGAGGGTGGTAGGTCGGCGCTCTGGGACCATTCACATGGCTTTCGAGATGGTGCTCGGGGCGAGTCTTCTGACGGATGAAGATGTCGGCTTTCTGCTTACGAGAGGACATCATCTTGGTCGGGTGCCCAAAGGTGGGATGTGCTGTTGCGGCCCCAAAGGCACCGCTGGTGTCGGCCTGGCCATTGCTCTTGACAGAGGACCAGCCACCGATCACGGCCGAGATGTCGGTGTCGCTTTCGGGGGACTTTTCACGCTGTCTGCCCTTGCCATTGGCATCGAGAGCCCGCTGCACTCGCTCGCTGGCCATGCTGATCGTCTCTTGGGCTGTTGTTGTGATGGCGGGGCAAGGATCCAGCCAAGGGTCCAGAGTTGGTTTCCCGTTGTTGGGCTTCAACTATCAGGCTTCAGTCTTGTTAGCGAACTAGAAAAGAAAACAAAACAACAGAGCAAAAAGACGACGATGTGCTTTTAAATGTAAAGCAATGTAAAACACTGCCCGGGTTTCTTACTATGTTGTCGCCTGTGATTCATGGAAATCGTGCACTTCGAGAGACGCCTTTCACATGCACATGATTCCTGGTCACGATTCTCAGGTACCAAATACCAACAAACCAAGTAAATTTCAAATGCAATGACATAATTGCCCCAGCAACTGGCACACCAAGAACGCGAAGCGTCCAGTGGCCCAACAGACACTGTGGTAAACAACCAGTGGCCTACACCTCACACAGTGCTTACAGTGCGGTTGACGATTCGAGGTACTGCGGTCCTATCTCGGAAAGGCACAGGCTAGTCTACATGGCAGGCTCTCTATTTGGGAGGTTTCAAAGAGTTTGGTTCTGACTATGCCTGAAAGCTTATGAGTTTTTTTGGGAAGAAATCTGTCTAAAGAGTTGATGACTCGTAGACATGAGAATGCACAACACATCTCTAGCCATTTATCTGCTCCCCCTCCCGGGCCTGCTTCCTTATCTTGATCGCATGGGGCGCCTATATCACCAAGCCGAATATTACTCCCTCCCGGTTTCCAAGTATCATTTTCCTTCGCCAAATTCATAGCCTAGTAAACCAGCTTGAAGATGTCGTTCTTGACGGTGAAACCAGTGATTTCGCCGCCAGGGCCCTGGGAAACGCTGACCTTGAAGTTCTGGACAAAGTTTATCAGGTTCTCATCCTCGTCGATCTGAAATTAGAAATGTCAGTTATATTTCCACCACACTCTTATTTTTTAATTCTCTTTGATCTGGCATAAAGTACCTTGAGCTTTCCGGTGATGAGGATAAGGAGATCGCCAGAGGCGAGCTGGGCATCGAGAGTGGAGAGCTGGTGGCCGCTCATCTTGAAGGGGAGGCTCTACACGGCGGTTAGAAGAAACTCTTTCGATACGCACACATCGGGGGGATTATGCGCACAGTCAACTTCTCCAGGATAGCCTGGACACCCTCAAACTTCTGGGACTCGAAAGTGAGGACGGACTCGGCGTTCTAGGTGCGACATTAGTGGAAGGCCCTCGAACTGCTGCCTAGCAATCGCGCAACGTACGTAGACCGCGGCGAGGCCCTGGATGTTGGAGCTCATTCCCGTGAAGAAGCCATTGACAAACTGCTCTGCGATGGAGAAAGATTTCGCGTTAGACAACTCAGCTCAGCGATGGCGAAATCGCGAACACATACTAGCGATATCCTCGAGGTCTATGGCAGTTTTTTGCGTGATTAGTATCGTCCTGGCGCATCGGCGGAGGGGTTGTCTGCTGTCTTACTGGACATTTTGGCGGTTGTGTGTTCGAGAGCGATTTCAAAACTGGGTGGATGTGAGCTTTTGCGCAAGATTTTACCGCTGAGGCGAGATATTCGGAGACAAACAAGGGGTATATAGTCGTAGTTGGGTTATCGCAAAATGTGCCCAAGGCTTTGAAGACGATAAACGGTAGGGAGGGATGGTGGGGTAGATGAGGGACACACAGTGCCAACATGTTTTTTTTCTTCATGTCGTGCTCCGAGGGTGAATATATCTGATAAACGCATAGAGCTGTGCAACAGCTGCGTAAATGCATAGTCGGCGGGATGAGAGCTCTGATAAGCGGGCGGATGCATTAAAAAGGATGTCGCTATATATCTTGAGCCGCCGAAAATTTGACAGCTTCAGATACAGACTCTGTTTTTTCACAGTCCGAGTTCCATTAGGGCCAGAAAATAATTAGCCCGCGACGACTCTTCATTGATCAATTTGCTTCCGTCAATGCTACAATGGATTGATCTTGAACTAAATGGTAAGTCAATGAGCGAAAACTGGTGCTTTTACACCGAATCATCTCATCTCTTTCCTGATGATAAAACTTAAGAACGGCCAACTGAATTTCATGTTGAATTCTTAATCACCAACTTTTTGTCTGACACAAACACACTCTCTCTATTTTCATGATCATTCTTCATTATTACATCCTATTTCAAGCTTGCAGCCGCTAACAGGATCGCTTTTCAGCTCGTCGATGCGCCCACAGGTTCTACGCGATTCGCTTATAATGCGCCTTTCCTTCGAACATGGGATCCGATCGATTCTCCCATATAATCTCAATCGCCGATGGTTTTCCATCCGCGCCTATCTTGAACTCCCCTGCCACGAATTCCTTGAACTTGCGACCGAGGAATACCGGCGCTGATATGTACACGATCCAACGATCGCCAGAGACATGATGAAAGTGCATTGAGTACTCCCAAGTTGAGTCTGGACGATCAGCAGTAAGAATCTTCTCACCCGGCTTATCTGGGTGAGCCTCCTCGCGGAGAGTAATGTTGCCGTATCCGGGATTGTAGTATGTGCCCACCAGTTCGCTCGTAGGCAATGTAGGGGGCAATCCGGGATCTGGTCTCTCAGGGTACAGGATGTCCAGCGCGTTCTCGTACAGCCAATCCAATTGTTCATCACCTTTCTTAAACCTAATACAGAGTTAGCAACCACAAACGGATCTCTGTAAGTTGAGTAAAACTTACTTGGCGGCGAAATCAACGCGGTCCTTGTCAGGAATGCCAAGCTTATCATCGATGAGCTTCCACCCAACAATGGCTTCCACGACATGGCACTTTGCGGTATTTCCAAGCACTACCACTCCATACTTGGCCTCCGGAAACCAGTAAACTTCAGCTCCATACGCATGCACCCCTCCACTATGCGTATACACTACATGGCCATGATGCAAAGTCCTTACCCAACCAAGCCCATAAAGCTCGAGATCGTAGCCGTTTTGGGGCTCGCCCGGCCAGAATACTCTCGGCGCTCTGATATCCTTGTGAACGGCTGCAGACAGAGGTCCGGACTGGTGAATCAAGCTTTTGATCCATTTGGCATAGTCGAGAACGTTGGATATGACTGATCCCGCTCCGCTGACTTCTGTCAAGGTCATGAATGGGATTTCCTCATACTCTTCCTTCTCCAGGATCCAGGCGTATCCCGAAGCCATGTGCTCAGGGGCATCCAGAGCACTCTGTAAGTCGAAATGCGTCGACCGCATCCCCAGGGGCTCCCAGATCAGCTCCTTAAGCACATCACCAAGCCACCTGCCCGTGACCGTCTCAATGACATACGAGAGCGTCACATACATCAAGTTGCAGTAAAGAATCTCCACCCGCGGCTCCGCAGTCAACGGGAGATTGCGCAGATTACGCACAATGTCCCTCGGAGTCGCTGGTCTTCCATCAATCTCCTTAACAGAGGAAACGTCGTGACGAGCCATGCCCGTTCGGTGGCTCACTGCATCGTCCAGAGTAATGTGGTTCGTCGCCCACTCATCCTGCAGGACAAAGTCGTCGCGGATGATGGACGAGATGGGAGTTGACCAGCCCTGTGAAAAGGCCGAGTAGTTGCGGAAGTGGATAAGCGCAGAGAGGGCAGCAGCTACGTGAGCTTTAGTCGTCGAGCCGCCGTACCAGAGAGTCTCTGGCGTAGCTGGGATATCCGGCAATGTCGCATATCCATAGCCCTAGAACAGCGTCAGAACGACGACCTTGTACCATTCACAACGCAAAAAGAAGACATTAAATGCTTTGGGGCCTCTCACCTCGGCATACACATCATCTCCGTCAATCACCGCCAGCGAAATACCAGGAACCTTCCACTTCTCCAACTGCTCCCGCACAAACTCCCCAAATTCCGCCGTCAATGGATTTCCACTCGCCGCAGATACATGTCCTGAGATTGGCTTCTGTTCATTGTGCGCGTGGACATAGGCCGCTGCGTTTACTTGAACCCCTGCAATTGCCACAGCAGCGACAAGGCCAAACGCCGGGAAGAAGCGCAACTGTCGACCCATGGCTGGGACTCGTAAAGAGGGCCAGTGACTATTGTGGCTTGTCCCTTTTCCCTCTTCGTTTTTTCCCCTTCTTCTTCTGCTGCTGCTGCTCCTTTCTCGTAAGCACAGAGGAAACAAGGTTCAACCTAGCAGAACAGGCGATAGGTACTTTGGCCTATATATATTTATAATCTTGGAGCAACCAACAACAAACAAAGGTACCGTACCCCGCGGCTTGCGTAAACGAAATCCTTCGCGCAGAGCGTCGTCATATGGAGATGATAAGGTGTCAAGGCAAGGCCCCATGTCGAATTTTCGGCATGCGCCAAAGGCAGATAACAAAGCCGTACACGAATATACATGTACGCTTCCTGCTCTGTTTCATGGAATTCTGTCTGCATATAACAAGGATGGGCTACTCGATATAGAAGCATCGTTCAGTCAACAAAAACTTGATTCCTGATGCACATCTAACGAATTTTTAGTTCCCCATGTAGCCAACCTCTCAGCATACCGTAGACTCGCATACCGAAAAGCGGTGGATGAGCAACGCCGCTCGTAGGTCATCGCTATTGTCTATAGGTAGAGAATGCAACCTGCCACACAGCCCAGCTCCAACCGGCAGCCTATAGAATCGCTCTTCAGACACCGCTGTAAAATCAGACCCGGCATCTCAAGGCTCCCAGGTGCCCCCATTGTTTCCGTCCACATTTATTCCGGCTCTCCTTTTTACCAAAACCAGTGAAAGGATAAAAAAATATACTTGGCTTCAATCACATCCAGCAAATTCGTTCGTACATCATGGTCCATTCCCGTAAAGCGTAGTCGTTGACTGTATCGTGGCTGCAGCAAAGTTCGGTTCGCTCTTGATGCGTCGCTTGATCATTCCAATAAACAAGTTATTAAAATATAGAAATTTGACAACGCCAAATTTCCCCGAGGTATAGAGTGCTTTGGTAAACACGCTGCTACAGCTACAGCTCTTCCTCCTCCTCTATTCTGATTTCCGGTGTTGAGGTAGCAGCACCTTCTTTGGTTGGGGATTCAGCCTTGTTGGAAACAGCAGTGCCCAGGGCTGCGCTCAAGCTTTGCGTAGCAGAGAATCTATCCCCGATATTGGTTTGGTCGACGCTTGGCCGTGCTTTCTTAAGCGGACTGCCAACCATTGCCGCCGCAAGTGAGTCGAAATTGGCCTGTAGGCTCGAAGAAGCACTTGGTGCTGATCCGCCCAACAATGCTGGGTCGGCCGGGGAGTCGGTTCGCTGCGAGGTTTCTGGGGTGGAATTTGCGTCGGGTTCGGCCGAATGTGCCCTCTTAAGCTGTTTTTGAAAACAATGTCAGCAATCTAACTTGGCCATGACTTTGGGGGGGTTGATCATACGTGTATACGGTTAACACCGTCTGCTAGTTCGCCCTGGAATTTCGCATCCTCTGGAGCCAGCTTGGAATTGGTCTCTTTGTCAGCTACTTCTTCCATCTTGCCGATGATTTCGCTCTCCTCGTCATCATCATCGCTATCGTCGGCGACATTGCCGTTGCTCTTCTTCCTAGCCTTTCTCCGCCGCGCCTCGTCAGCTTCTTGATCTCGGAAGGCAGAAAATCCAACAGTGCCGCCGGCCTTGAGAGGTCCTAGGTTCGAGAAGTCGATCTGGCCTGAGCGCCGCTTAGCAGCGAGAGCGGTGGTCTGGGAGTTGTTCTTTGCCGACTGGAGGACGCCAATTTTTTGTAGTTGTCCTATACTGGTGTTAATCGGAGGGCCATTCAAATAGGAGGGGTGGAAACACTATTTAAAAAAAAAAGGAGGGGGAGGGGTAGAGCTTACTTTCACCCCGATAGAAGAATGTAAAGGTGGCATAAGGCTTGTCTGGGCCATCGATTCCAGTAACTGTCTGAGTGCTGATTGTCTTGGGGTCGAGCGTCTTGGGCTTGGCAAAACTAGTAGTGTGCTCAACATCTGCGTCGATGCCATTGCCATTCTCGTATTCATCATCCCCGTCGTGTGCGTCAAATTGAGGAGAATATTCCCCCTTCTTAATCTCTCCTGAAGCCAGGACGCGGAACATTGCCACCTTAATCTGACCTGTTGCCTCGGGGGGCTCGTCATCGTCATCAGACCAGGAGTCAGAATCATCATAGACAGCTTCGATGGGGGAAGCTTCATCGCCATATCGAAGAGTTCCCTTGCGCCTATCTGTATCCATGGTAGAGTTTCCCTCCAAAGCTGCAGCCTGTCGCCGCCTCCTTCTCTCAAACTTCTGACGCCGTTTTTCAAGCTTCTCCGCAGCATCATGGCCCTTGAGGTCCAGACCATTGAGCCAGCGCTCGAGACCGACCTCTCGGAAGAGGAATTCACGCTCAGCTAAGCCGCCGCCTTCGGAATCGGGGACCTGCACCCAGCGGCTGTTGACCCAGGTCTCCTCGCCAGGTCGAAGCAAAGTGGCCACCTCTTCTTTGCCCCTTCCATCGAAGTAAATGTAGGCGGCAATCGTTTCGTTTTCCGAGTTTGTCAAGGGCATGTAGGGAGCAACCGCTCCAGTAGCCTTGCCTCGCTCATTCTGAGAGCCAGAGTGAAGTCCGCCGACGAATTGTGGCTTCGGGTAGGGGTTGGACTCGGACGCTTTGGGAGCCGAGTACGGGATGGGGAGGCCGGGCGTCAAGAGCGTAATGGAAATGGCAAATTTGGCGGGCTCCGGCTTGTTGTTCGAGTTGAGGGTTGGCTGCGGCACCGGAATGTAGGTGCTGATGCGAGACATCCTCGACTGCTTCTGTATGCCGTATTCGGGGAGGGGAGCGGAGTTGGCATGGATGCTCACCGCAATGCCCTTGAAGCAGGGCATCGTTGCGGATGGGAGGCTTTTGTGGCAAAGATGCTTGTCGCTCGAGCGAGAGGGTTTGGCCGGTCAAGAGCTGGCGGCCTTGGGAGACGAGGGAGAGGCTGTTGCAGAGAGGGCGGTGGGGGGGACCAGATTAAGCTTGGCGATTAGAAGCTCCGATTTCACCAGCTAGCCATCTCATGTGACGAGGGGGATAGCGGCGGCGAGAGCGTGCGTTGCGCACCAGGAGCACCAAGAAAAGAAAGGAAAAGAAGAGGAACGAGACCCAAGAAAGCAGGGCGCCGCGTTGACCTTTGGCTCACCAAGAGATTTCACGCGGGAATCATGTCCATGACTTGGTACCATGCAGTAAATAAGCACCCGAGGGCGCTTCGTCAGTGAATGGGGGGTGCCGTCCCGCCGCAGCGGATCATCTCTTGGTCCGGAGCTTTGGCGCCTGTTGGGTTCCAGCCTTCAAGCCTTCAATGCTCCTACTGTGCTGTGCTGCAACACAACAGGCCCCAGCCCTCTCTTTTTGCTGCATTTTGGGCGCCAGTTGCAAGGCCGCTGTCACAGGCCGCCTCATGCATGAATGCCACAGCCAGCTGGTTTTCACCGCATACTGGCGCATGCGTTGGCACTGACTCGCATTAACGCTTTGGCTGTGCCCTAATCCGGCTTTGCTTGCAAGGATTGCTGCTGTTGCTACTGCCGTTGCTTGCCACGGCTGGCTGTTTTGTCGCAGCGCGCACCAGAAAACTATCCCGTGTCTCGTGGCTGGCATCCGTCAAAGCATGCAGCCCAACAGCGCTATTACATGGGCTTGGTGCCTATGGCGCCCACAGCGCCACCTTAGTGCGGATGTTGTGCCTCTCAGGGCTTCCATTGGGACGGGCCGTCGAGTGCGGATGTCACCAAAACAAAGGTTGAACTGCTGTTTTTAATAAACTAGGGGGGAATTCAGGGAATAGTAAAAAAGGCCTTTCATACCTAGGAAGAACAAAGAGAGTGAAAGTCGTGTTGACTAACAATAGAGAGCTCTGACATTTACCTGCATGTATCTTTTGTGCCATCGGTCACGGAGAGCGAAATCAAAATATAACCATTCCACACCACAAGCTGGACCCAGATAGGTAACCAGCCCACTAGTATTAGCTTCAGCGCACATGCGGTCTTCTGCAAATCGATATATAATACACAGATATCTAGATAACAGCACAGTTCTTTACCTGCTATTCGGGGTATCTCGAAGATTGCCATGCCAATAAAACGAATGCTCGCCCTTACACCCCAAGCTGCTACTCTGGGCTTGGACGTGTGCTTCTTTTCCGCACGCTGCTGCTCCCCTCTCCGCTATAGCTTGTGCCAATGCCCGAGTCTCGAGGTGACTTGTCCTCACCATCTTCCTCTTCTTCGTCATCGGCTTCTTCACCAGCGACGGGTATCTCATGAAGAGGCTGTCTAGGCTCCTCTTCGGCCTTGACGTCTGGCTCATGTTTCAAAGGGGGCTGTTTTCCATAAGTAGGAAATTGTTGCGGATAGTCAGACGGATCATCTCCATCGTCATTCTCATCATAATCATCAGAGTCAGTCATGCCTTCTGTTGTAGGCCGGCGCTGGCTTCTGTGGCTCTTGAGCTCCATGGTGCCTGACGAGGTCCCCAGCAGAGAACTCAAGATGGCCCAAGCAACCATCATGAACGCGAGTTCACAAACCCAGAAAAGCATCGTAAATGTGATAAAGGTCAGGAGACGGTAATGGAACATGAGCCATCGAAGACCACTGAGCTGTGCAGTCATTGTAAGCGAGGTGCTGTAAATCTGAATTCCTTGTCCCGCCTCCACCTCCACATATGCCGTCAAGGGGATAGCAGAATCTGTCGGGAAGGTGACGCGTTCTGCCACCGGTACATGTAATGCGCAAGTCTGTGCTGTTGGAACTATCAGGTGATAAAGCAGGAATAGAATGCGCGAAGCCAAAGACACCACAGGATCGACGTATGGGAGCAAGGCCGGTCTCCGTGACGCAAAAAGTACGTTGCTCTGCTCAAAATCAGAGTGGTCGTTGGCAAATTTGCGCGCGCTCACTTCTAATGTATCGCTGATTTTCGAATCCAACAAGTATAAGCTGATCATAAAGTTCCCTCGCTCGACATTTGGTAGAGATCGTGGCATTGAGAGGGTGACGGAGATGTCGTAGTCTTGCTGCGACTTCAGCAGTGGCACGGTGAGCGCGGCAACGCCATATGGATTGGAGCTCAGCCTACGCAAGAAAATGTTAACGGATGCTTGCAAAGTGTCACAGGATCGCGGGTTGTTATACGTACCCATATTGGAGATGAATCGGCGTAGTGACAAACTGGTCGGGCACAAAGTTCTGGAAGAAGAGCACAGATGCAACCGCGGCCAGGCAGAGCAATGTCACTGCTCCAGACACGAGCAATACGATATTGACAACGGCTCTCTGGACAGGCTTCGAGGTGACGACGCGCGCGGTCTCTTGGAATGTTTCCTGGCGCACGTAGCGAGCGTTAGCTTGGAGGCGAAGCTTGAAGGTCCAAAGGATAACTTGGGGCAGATTAAAATTACCATGGCATAGAATTACTCCATAGACAGTTCAGATTCGGTTGCGAAAAGAAGACTCAATCCCCTGGAGGCGCCAAGGGCATGCACAGAATAAGAGAAAATATTTGAAAATGTTCCATGTCGTTGGAAAGAGATTCCGAGACGTCTGGTTATTGACATGAGCTCTGGTGCATGTGATCAACATGACGTCTTAGCTTGTGTTACTGTACTTCGGCGATACATTCCCCTGAATTTCATTCTACTGCCATCTGCACAAGAAAATAGGCCAAAATTGCCGTGGTGGGCTAACGACTAAAGTACCTTGTTTGTATACTTAGGTGATTACCGTATTAGGCACATCTCACAACACAGGCACATGGACAAAATGCGTACAGTATCAACAGATTTAATTGAGGCGAAATCTTTTTGACATCACTTCGAACAATTTCCAGATGATTACGTACAACGTAGCATCTACATAATATTAAAAAGGGGCATAGAGTAATTCATATCATGAACAGGAGATAAGGCATAAAGAGAGACAGGATTGTATTAACGAACCGAACCATAAACAATCAAACCAAGCATAAACAGTCGGATGTCAGCGTTCCTGCAAAAGTATTGCAAAAACATTAATCATCAAATCATATACAATCAATCAAGCCGTAAACAGATCCGTCGTGTTGATCATTCAAAATAAAAGGGGAGAAGAGAAGGGGGGAGAAGAAGCAAAGAGTAGTAAGGACTGTCGTATAAAAACCATTCATTCGTCGCCGCTCACTCAGCATTGCTGGAGATAGTTGCTTGGGACCAGCCCAATTTGGCCATTTCCGTTGTGGACTTCTGCCTCCCACCAGCCGTCATCTTGATGACGATAGACGGCTAGGTAGTCGCCTTTAGCGAAGCCAAGCTCCTCAGGAATAGCGGCCTGATACATATACATTGCGCGTGCTACACATTATGTTAGTCGTTTTGTTTGGGCACATGAGGGAAGAGTGTGAGAAAACATACCCATATGTAGAATTGGTCGGCCATCTCGAGAATATTGCCGCGAGGGATCGGCGACACTCCTGCTTCGCTGATGCCCTCCGTCGTATAAGCCCATGGCGCGGGAACCTGGGCGTACAGAGCTTCGACTTCGAGTCGAGCCATATCGATCATCACCGCCGCCGCCGCCACCACCAGCCAGTTGTACCGCCATTTCAGACCCACCATAACTGCTCGGCGGACGGCTCTGAGAATGATTGTAATCTCCTCGGTATGGGTTTGGCGAAGCACCCCTGGTCGATCCTCGAGTCGACCCATGAGGAGATGCGCCGCGGTAGTACCCTTGATTCTGCTGCGATAGGCTAGTTGTGGAGCCGTTTCGCCGATGGTCATGATAAGGGTTTGGCGAAACTGAATGTCGACCTGTCTGTCGAGGGTCGTTGCTCATACGCCGTTGAGGTTGAGGGGATGCGCCGCGATTGGTGGCTGGAGAAACCGAGCCATCATTGCCTCGAGTGCCGGGGCGGGAAATAGGTGATGCAACGCTACTCACGGACCCTCTACGGCCATCATCACCACCAAAAATGCTCCTGCCTTGGCCCGTGATCTTCTGAGTAGCCTCCTTCATGGCCCGAGACGTCACAGCCGGGGGAGGTACGCCCAGCCTCGTCACCTGAGTCTGTGCCTGATATGAAGGCGGAGGTGGGCCGCGAGTGACTGCAGCGTCTGTGTTTGGAACAGGGGTGGAAATGCCATGATAGTGATCGGCCGACATCCGCACGGAGGCTTGCTTGCCCACATTGACATTCTTAAGCTCTGCCAAGGCTGCTGCAATTGGGTCCTCCGGCTCTGCCTTCTGGACCGGCTGTTGTGGTCTTTGCCGGCTGGTGTCAGGAGTTGTGACGGGCAGTACATTTGAGCCAACACCGAGGGCCAAGCTTGCATTGGCATCGATCGGTTCTGGGCTGGCGGTCCGTTCTTTCAGCAGATTGCGGGTCTGCGGCTCACTGTTACCATAGGGCTGAGGTCGACGCACAGGACTCGTCGATCCTTGGGACTGAGACGGATGCCAAGTGTTTCTGTTGCTGGGCTGTCCGTTACCCGCGGCAGCGGCTTGCAAGTCTTTGGTGCTCTTGCGTCTAAAAGGACTGTGGTTCTGGAAAAATCCGCTCTTCTTCTTAAGCATCCGATTGTCAGGGCTTGCTGAGGCTGGCGGATCTTGTTTGACCGGGGACATTTTGCCGCTTTGAGGCTCCTGGCTAGAAATTGATGTGGGATCGGAATATTCGCTGCGAGAGTCCCGACCAGAGGCCCTGGCAGATTGGATCTGAGGGCTGCTGGCTGACGAGGCACCAGGGCGGCAGAGCATTGTCATTCCATCCTTTGGATAAGGATCGTGGGGAGTTGATGGCTTTGGACTCTGATGCAGACTATCGTATGGCGAGGGGGGCTGCGAGCCTGTTTGAGACCTACGAAACTGCTCCTCTGTGGCCGGTGGCTGTCTACGGTATTGATCATCGGCTGCAGGCGGTTGCCTACGATATTGGTCATCAGCTGCAGGTGGCTGTCTGCCATACTGCTGCTGTTGTTGCTCTTCTGCAGGAGGCAGCTGCCGGCGAAACTGATCCTCAGGCGCCGGCGGCTGCTTTCGATATCGATCGTCCATGCTTGGAGGTTGCTGCTTACGGTGCTGTTCGTCCATGGACGGTCGTCCAGCCGGAAGCAACTTCTGAGGACTCTTTTGGGGAGTCGCGGCACCATCTCGGCCAGTTGGCCTAACGGGGGGTCTATGAGCCAAATCATTTGCTAGAGCCGAGTTGGGATCATGGTGAGATTCAAAAGTAGAAGGCTGAGGTGAAGATGAGCGGAAAGCCGGATTGATACTCCGAGGAAACTGCGCCACGGTATAGTTGTGTTCATCTTCGGAAGCTTCAGATTGGGTATCATGAACATCGCCGCGGACGAAGTTGATATACTTGGGAGCCTCAGGAATTTCTTGGCCCGTGCCACGCTCAGTTATGAATGTGATAATGTCCGTCTCCACATCCATGCTCTCGAGAGAAAGTCGAATCTTTTCACAAGATGCGTCGTCGCTGACACACACCGTCGAGGCGATGTTGGCAAATGTCCAGAGGCTATTCTTGGTAAAGTCGAGTCGCTCTTCCTCAAGGTCCTGAAATTTATCGGCGGCGGCCTTCCACTCTCGATTCCATCGGACTGTCGTCTCTTCCAACACCTTGACGGCATTTTCGTACTCCGTGTTAGACGTTGCGAGACTGATTTGCGTTTTCTCCAGCTTGGCCTTGTTTCGACGCTCCTCTTGGCCCATGACCATGTGGCCTTGTGCGAGATAACCTTTAATTTTCAAGCATTCTTGTTCATATTTGTCTCGAGTCTTGTCAACAGTCAGTTATGTAATGCTTTGCTGTCGGATTGTGTCCCGTCTCCCTTACCTTGTTCACTTGGTTTGTTTGCTGGACCTTCACTTTGAGCAGCTTCTCGACCGTGTTTTGAATAATCTTTCGTCGCTCCTTATTCCCCCCCGCGAACGCTGCCAGGGGTTCTTCGAGCTCCGTCTTCATTTGCGCGGCAATACTTTGATGCTGCTTGGCCGTCGCCTCGAGTTCGCTGCGGACCGTGTCCAGGGAAGCCTTTAAGGTGCCGCTTTCGTGGGTGCCTAGGGACTTTTTGCTCAAATTCAGCAGTTTGCGGGCATACTCATCTTCGATCGCAGCTCGTGCTGTACCATCACAAAGTTAGCAATAGATTAGCAGCCCGGGATGTGGGCGGATATCCTCACCGCCATAGAATGACTTGAGCTCATCGCAGGTTTGCTTCGAATTTATCATGCGATCGAGAAGGGGACCGACGCCAGCATCGTCTTTACCCCAAAAATTGTTGGCAACTGTATCAACACAACTGTTAGCATGGCCTGCTATCGGCGCGCATTCGCGATGCACTGACATGACATGGCAACCGCCGGGGCGTCAGCAATTGCGGCAGGCATCGTGCCTGATGGGAAGAGGGGTCGATCGGACGCCAATTCTAGGGATGAAAATCGAACTATTCTATGAAAAGAAAGTGAAGAGCTTGGGCGCGCTCTGTAACTTGGAAACCCAACACGCAGCAGCAAGGGTCGCGGGTGCAAGGTGCAGATGCGGGTATGGTTATATGGTGTGTACTATGTAAACGCTGTAAGTATAGCCACAGCGCTGCATCAGGCGCAGCGGCTGTGTTTGCAGTGGCTGAATCGCGTTGGCCGGGAAACTGGCGGGCACCGCTGGTCACGTGAGATTGCGCACCGTACCTGATGCCCAGCCCAACGCGGGCTGCCACCCTGTCATGACAAAGGCGAATACGATTCTTTTTGCGGTACGCCGGAGCCTCTCTGACTCCATCTTGCAGCATCCAACGAGACTCCAGACGCTCAATCTCATCTCGCCGCCCTAGTTCGCCCAGCCGTTCGGCCGCTGCCAGACTGCTGCCCTCCGCCTCTCCAGAACCCCAATTCCTTGCACCTGGCAATCCGGCATTTGGCCCAGCACGACGCCCGAGCATCCTTCACGTGAACCCACTTGTGGTCGTCGTCCCGCACCAAGAAGCTTCGCCCGGTCCTCACCCACCAAAGCTTCGGCTCGAAAGTTGCGTCTCGTCACCACAATCGACCGCCTCAGACCCCTCCCTATGTAGGAACGCCTCTCAGTAATTTCCGCTGATAGTCGTCAATTTTCATCTCCTCACATCCGCAGCCCTGCCTTTTGGCCTTTGGCAGACGCCACAGTATTCAATCTCGACCGCCGCATATAACCCTCCATGGTCCCTCCACAAAGAGCGGGATCATTCTCACCAAATCCTGCGCAGACTCTTCAAACTGGCAGTAATCATTCACCTCATCCATCGCACACTGGTATCCTGAGTGCTGGCGCAAGCCCCAGCACAAGCAGTCCAACGGGGGCCAACTCCCTGACGAAAATTGTCGTCGCCCAAGTCTATCTCTTGCTCAGCACCATCAAGGAAGATAAGGATCGTGCCAAGTGGGAGCTGCAAGTCGAGCAATTAAGAAAGGTAAGTCTCACCATCGTCTGTACACTCTGGCAAAATTCTAACGCTCGCGGCCGACGATAGCTTATCGATGAACACGGCATGGAGGTCTTTTCCAAATACTTCACCCGGTTGGTGGCGGGCAACGCACCCCAGATCTTCCCTGGTCTTAACAGGCAGGTCGCCAACCCCGGCAACTACCACATTCTCGTCGGTGAGATGCGCAAGATTGCACACGATGCCGACCAAGCAACCAAAATTGCAGAGTCAGTCGAAAGTGGCACCGAGGACATATTCCGCGACTTCGACTTGTCAACATTTATGGAGCACTTCAAGCTCGATGCCTTGGAGAAGACCTTATTAGCTTTGGCCTTTAAGCTCGGGTCTCGACCTGATTTGAAAACCAAAGGTATGGTAATATCACCTCTTGGGGGGTCCTTTTTTTTTCCTCGCCCTCTCTCCTGCTGTTCAATCTTTTCGGCTGACCATTCTTCTCAACTTAGCGGATGCTATCCTGTCGACTAATTTCCCCACCTTCATGGACATCATCTCTCGGCCGGAGATTGAGGCCCACGCCGATCTAACGCCCGCTTTTGTTTCGCTCATTATCGACAGGTTTTTGCAATACTACCCGCCGAGTTTCAATGCAGCCTCTCGTCGAGACCTTCAAAACTCTATTGCCAAGCGCTACTTGTCTGTGGATCAAGCCCCCCCTTCCGAAGTGCTGGCGGCCCTCGACATCAGCAGAGTTCTAGCCGATCGGCCCGCAAACTCCCTGGCTCGCTATATCCAAAAGGTTGGACCGGAATTTACAAAGGATGAGGAATCGTGCTCCTCCTTCTTGCGAGGCCGTCCCAATAACATCCAGCTCACTCCCGAGCAAGTCTCTGCCGCACTCACATACACCACCATCAGCCAAAACCCTCCACATGATCCTGTCATCCTCGTCAATGCCCTCCTACGTCATGTGCCCAAGTCTTTTGAATGGGGAGAAGTCGTTCTCTCTTTCGACCAGCCATCGGCACGCATCTCATCTGCTCAATTTTTAAGGCTGTACAAAGCCCTCCTTCCCATTGCCGAGGATCCAGCATACAAATTCGATATCCAGCGATTGTGGGGTGGTTCATGGAGCGAGCCAGAGGCACAGCTATCTTTTGTCAGCGCCTACGCTTCCTTGGGCCCTGACCAGCTCGACGCAACCACAATCCCCCGCCTTCAGCGAAGCATCACAATTGAAGACTATGCAAACTCTTCGCCCAACGTGCAAGAACGTGCCGCCGCCGTCGTTAAACATCCCCTTGTATCCGTGGCGGCGCTGTCAGCAATTTTCAACGTTGCTCTCAACTCTGTCCACGCTTCGCAGAGCGTTGAGGCAAAAAGGTTATTCCAAGAAGTTGTCGTTCCGAACCTTGACATTTTTCTCGTCTCCGCCTTTGAGGTCCCCAGACAATCCTGGGCAGCCATGGCGATTGATACGCTAAACTCTCTCTTCGAAACATTCTTGTACAAGCGCTCGCCGGAATATGACTTCGTGCTCGATAGCCTTTGGAAGAAAGACAAGGATTGGGTTATTCAACGACTTATCGATGCGCATGCGGTGAAGCCTGTTGATCTTCCACTCATCTTCGACCATGCCGCCAAGCATAACTGGCTGGAAGAGCTGGTTTATCTTCCAAATGGCTTTGGAATCGATCTCGCAGCCTTTGCTCATGCAGAGGGCTACTTGGACTTGTCGAAATGGGCACAGTACAATGCTGATCGCAGTAACGAGATTGCCCGAACTCTGTTGCAATTCCTCATGATCAAGGCCAATCTAGAGATTCAGTTCCAAAGGCCACCAGATGGCCAACCGCCCGTGAAAACTAGCACTAGTCTTCAAGTACGGACTGTGTCAGCATTGTTGCAGATCCTCGAGGATTTTCTTCCCAAGGCCCCTGTTCTCGATCTTATTCTTGTCCAGCGTCACTGCATCACTGCATACCCTCGCTTGATCAACTATGGAGAAGGATATGACGACATCATCGATGCGAATGGGAAAGATGGAAATGCCCTACCACAGGCAGCCAATAGCAAAATGGAGGAGCATTACAAAAAGATGTATGGTGACGAGATACAGGTCCGCACAATTGTCGAGATACTGGATCGCTATAAACATTCACGGGATCAGCTCGATCAAGACGTATTTTCCTGCATGATTCACGGTCTGTTTGACGAGTACAACCATTACGTGGACTATCCCCTCGAGGCTCTTGCTACGACCGCAGTTCTTTTCGGAGGCATCATATCTCACAAATTGATTTCCGATCTGCCCCTGAAGATTGGTCTTGGAATGATCTTGGAGGCAGTGAGGGATCATGCGCCCGATGATGCCATGTTCAAATTTGGCCTGCAGGCGTTGATGCAACTTTTGGTGCGTCTCAGGGAATGGCCAGGGTTCTGCAAACAGCTACTACAAATCCCAGGCCTTCAGGGAACAGAGGCATTCAAGAAAGCGGAGGAGATTGTTCGAGACCACGAAGAGGAGCTTGCACGCGCTCGCAATGGATCAGGCACGCCGCATGGGGCGGGATTTTCTAACGATTCTTTTGGAAACGCCAATGGTGATGAGCAAGCAAGCATCGACCGCCCTGCTCCGGCATTCGCAGCCATCAGTGTCGACCCTCCTTCTCAAGAAGTCGAGTTTGAAGATCCAGATGATGAGACCCAAGGCAAG
The DNA here is from genome assembly GCF_000170995.1 of Trichoderma virens Gv29-8. Taxonomy (NCBI): domain Eukaryota; kingdom Fungi; phylum Ascomycota; class Sordariomycetes; order Hypocreales; family Hypocreaceae; genus Trichoderma; species Trichoderma virens. The sequence continues at coordinate 1,534,524 of NW_014013744.1, forward strand.
ATCCAGTTTGTCCTTAACAACATTACTGAAGGCACATTGCAGGCCATGTGCATTGAGCTTCGCGACATGCTCGAACGAAGATACCAGCAGTGGTTTGCTAGCCATCTGGTCGAGGAACGCGCCAAAATGCAACCAAACTACCATCATGTGTATCTTGAACTCGTGAAGCTGTTTGAAGACAAGATTCTCTGGGCCGAAGTTCTCCGCGAGACGTATATCAGTGTGTCTAGGATGCTCAACTCTGAGGCGACTCTGCAAAACTCTACAGAGAGATCGCACCTTAAAAATCTTGGAGGGTGGCTCGGTCTTCTAACCCTTGCTCGAGATTATCCGATAAAGCACAGAAACATTGCGTTCAAACAACTTCTTATCGAGGCTCATGACACCAAGCGGCTGATTGTTGTCATCCCGTTCGTTTGCAAGGTGCTGACTCAAAGTGCAACCTCGGCAGTTTTCAAGCCTCCCAATCCCTGGCTCATGGATATTATTCATCTGTTGATAGAACTCTATCATCACGCGGAGCTGAAGCTCAATCTCAAGTTCGAAATTGAGGTATTGTGCAAAGGGCTGAATCTTGATCACAAGAGTATCGAACCCTCTGGAGAGATTCTCAATAGACCCATCTTAGACGAGTCGGACGTGCTTGTCCAGGAGCAGCTCGACGCCTTTGAGAGCTTGTCATTGAATGGAATTGGATCGGCAGTTGGGCCTGGGCTATCCCCTCAGGTTCCAACTATTCCGGACCTCGGGCCGCTCATTACCATCCCTCCCACCAATGAGATGGTGGTCAGTACCAGCAGGCTGCACGAGATTGTTCGGACAGCCCTCACCCGTGCTCTTCAGGATATTATACAGCCAGTCGTCGATAGATCCGTCACTATTGCTGCGATATCAACCCAGCAGATGATTCGGAAAGATTTCATTGCCGAACCAGATGAAAACCGCGTCCGAACATCTGCTATTAACATGGTCAAGGCCACTGCTGGTAGCCTAGCTCTCGTCACGTCCAAGGAGCCTCTACGCGCAAACTTGACCAACTACATGAGGAGCCTTGCTAACGACCTGCCTTCGGGCCTTCCCGAAGGTACCATCATCATGTGCGTCAACTCAAATCTCGATTTGGCCTGCAGCATCATTGAGAAGCAGGCTGAGGAGCGAGCTGTGCCGGAGATTGAGGAGATGCTGGAAAACGACATGGAGCACAGAAGACGCCATCGCCTTCAGCAGCCAAACGAGCCGTATCACCCAACAGGAATCAACCGATGGGCTATGACGATTCCGAGTCCTTACAAGATCCAACCGAGACCCGGCGGTCTCAATGCCGAGCAGATGGCCATCTACGAAGATTTTGCAAGACAGCCTCGCACCACTTCTTCCACGATAGCATCTCACGCACCATCTGCATCGGAGGCCACCAGATCGTTGGCAAATGAGGTTTTGCAAGAGACATACAGTGGCATGCCTAACATACCTACCCCCGCAGAAACGCCTTCGATCCAACAGCTTGGCGCACAGCTACAACCCTACGCCCCAGTTCATAACCTTGCTGCTGCCAATGCAATGGGCAACGGGCGAGCTGCTGGATTTCAAATGGATGTTCGGGGTTTGGCGGAGCGCGTGAACAAGCTGCTGCAGGAGTTGCTGCGCGTGGCTGGGGAGGCTCGAGAGGATCACTTTGTGGGTCTGCCTAGGCCGCACCCCGTCCTTGACGTTGTCGATGCACTTGTGCAGCTCATCATTAAGACATCTCAAAACTCAGAGGAGTTTGCCATCTATGCCGCCGAGCAGATCAGTTCACTCATCTTCCAACAGGTTGAGGACAATCTAACGCTTGAGAGTCTTGTTCATGTGCTAGAGACTCTTCGAAAGATTTCTGGCCCTGCCCTGAACAGCCGAGTCCGCTCCTTGTTTGCCCAGCAGCCTGGACCCAATTTCTTAAGCCTGCCTCTACTTGCAGCCCTGATCCGGACCGATCTCCTCGATTGGCGAAACATTGATCTCGCAATGTCCAAAGTCTTGGAAGCCCGCAAGGACAATTCGCTGGAGTTTCTTGAGCACATGCTCGACCTCACCATCCTCAACCACCGGCCGATTGCTCTGTATGCCGACTTTATTCGCACACTCGAGGCAGCATGGACGTGGATATGTGAAGAACCAAGCTCTGCTACCGGCCAGCGGCTAAAGAACAAGTTGATGGGCTCAGCTCCTTCTCAGGCGTCGCAAGGCTCTTCTAACCTGGATGACCAGTCGATTCAGCAAGACCAGTTGGAGTACGTCTTTGAGGAGTGGGTGCACCTGTGCAACAATCACAACGCCTCCAGCAAAGCTACGGCGATCTTCATTCAGCAGCTGCATGCAAGGCACGTTATTCGCAATCGGGACGACTTCTTCTTCTTCGTGCGCATCGGTATCGACCTCTCGGTTGATCGTTATGAACACATTCTGCATACAGGAGCTATCGGCGATGCCTACATGGCGATCGATGCTTTGGCAAAATTCATCAGCACTTTCGCTAGCATGAATACTGAAACGCTGGTGTCACGCGCGGCCTTCTTAGACTCAGTCTTGGTACTTGTGTCCTTGGTGCTGAACCACCATCATGTCAAACGAGGAGAACATCTGAACCAAAGGGTCTTCTTCCGCCTCTATTCGATGCTTTTCCACGAGATGCACTCCATCTGCGAGGATCTGCCGGAGGACGACCGCCGCGAGGTGATGCTGAGACTCGCCTCCAGACTAGAGAGCATCGGCCCGCAAAATCTTCCCGGGTTTGTGTTTGGGTGGCTGATGCTTATCCAGCATCGAGCCTTTTTGCCCGTTTTGCTGCAGCTAGCAGACAATGCGGGATGGAAAGCCTTTGCGGACCTGGTCTGCCAGCTGCTTAGCTGCGTGAGCGAGCAGCTAAAGGTATTCAATGTTACCGACGCTGGCAAAGACCTGTCCAGGGGAACCGTAAAGCTGTTTGTCATTTTGCACCACGATTTCCCAGACTTTTTAGCTGCCAATCACGTCAGGTTCTGCGCCAACATTCCGACGCACTGCATCCAGCTGATAAACACAGTTCTGACTGCTACGCCGCAGCAAAACTACGGAAAGCCCGTCGATAACCTCAAGGGCGATCGGGGAGACGAGCTGAGGCCATACCCCGGCCTCGTAGATGAGGCTGTTGCCATCCTAACAGAGGCCGGCCTCCTGAGCGTGCTGGACCAGGTCTTCCAAAATGGCCCGGCGGAGGAGGCAGTCGCACAGATTGCGCACACCATTACTTCAAACACGCCGACCGAGACCACGTTTGGACATGTCGCCATTGGGGCGAATGCCCAGATCATTGGCGCAGTTGTGATTTACGCCGGCCACCATGCTACCGAGCAGTCGCCTCCGGTTACCAGCTCGCCGATCTCAGGAAGCGAACCAGAGGTTGCTATGCTGTCTCTGTTGGTCCACGAATTGCCTCCGGAGGCTAGATATTATCTGGTGGCCAACATGGTGAACCAGCTTAGATTTCCCAACCCTCACACGGAGTTCTTCAGCCAACTCATTCAGTACATCTTTGGGAAAGATATCAACGATCCTGAAGAATCAGACATTCGACAGGAGATTACTCGAATCCTCTTGGAGCGACTGGTGGGCTACTGGCCCCAGCCTTGGGGTCTTATCTACACAGTTGTGGAACTATGCAAGAACGAGAAGAACATGTTCTTTGATCTCCCCTTTATCAGATCGACACCAGAGGTATGGTGCCATTTTCTATCCCAGAGTTGACACAATAGACATGAGCTGACCAACAATGACTTAGGTTGCCGAACGGTTCGCCTCAATTCTTCAACGGGTATAGGTTACATCGACAGGGGTAATGGGGATTCGATACGAAGCCACGAAGCTACGGTGGGGAGAGGCATGAGCCTAATCGCATAAGTTTGGTGCGTCGGAGCAAAGGATACGCGTACTCATTTTGTTTTTCCCTTTTTTTTTTCATATTTACATCTGTCCTTTTTTGTTGTTTCTTGGGAATTAGACGGCAAGGGAAAATTGCGATTGTCAAAGAAAAAGTTCGGATTCAGTTTTCCTCGGCTAGGCACAGATGGGAGCGAGGACCCGAGCGGACGGTTATAAATGTAATACTTTGTATTAATGTACGATTAAATAGCTTTACGATGCTGGGGGAGAGAGTCTATCACGGCGCATATGGGAGCATCGAGGTTCATGACCTCTCCGGATAACATTGGGATTAGGATGACAGATCATGATGGACATTTCAGAGGCGATAAGATTATTGACAATGCAAGATGAAATGATGCAGGAACAACTTTATTTTGAGATGACGGTGACTTTACTAAATTTGAACATGTCCACGCATGACTTGGACTGCTGGACCGCCAAGGATGACAGTGTCGAGGGCGCCATCCTTGAGGTTGACATCGACCTGGATGGCGCTCTCCCTGCCCATCTCGACGCCCTGGGTGAATTCGTACCGTCTCGCGGGCGTTGTCTGCTTGTCGCTGCCTTGGGTGCTGAGGTAGGCAGCCAGACAGCTCGAGGCAGCGCCGGTAGCGGGATCTTCGAAGCCCTCGGCCATCATGCGCGTGCGCAGCTGAACGACCGGGACGCCGTCGACAGTCGAGGAGCCAGTGCGGACATAGTAGAAGCTACCGATGAAGCCGTTCTGCCAGTCCTGGTCAAGGAAACCCTCGGCGTCGAACTTGGAGCCGCCAGCAGCAACCGCGGCGAGCAGCTCCAGCGACGGCAGCTCGACGAGGGCAAAGCTGACGCCCTTGACGAGGCTGAAGACGGGAGCGGCAAGCTCTAGCTGGCGGATGGCGTCATTGGCCTGCAGCTGTGTGGCAGAGAGGCCGGCATAGGAGGCGAGGGTGGCGGCGTGCAGATGGACGTTGTGCGGGACGGTGGCCGAGGCTGAGTCGTCGCTGGTGCGGGTGATGGCAATGCGGCCGGCCTTTGTGACGAGCTCGGTGACGGGGTGGGCGGAGCCCCGGAGCAGCGACACGGCGGCGCCGATGGTGGGGTGGCCGGCAAAGGGGATCTCGTCAGTGGTGAGGAAGATGTCGATCTGGCGCGAGTGGTTGGTCTCGGGGTCCGCGACGTCGTGGATGAAGACGGTCTCGGACAGGTTGAACTCGCGGGCGACAATCTGCTTCTGCTCCTGCGTGGGCTTGGGGTTGCCGGCGGGGATGGTGACGACGGCGAGGGGGTTGCCGCGGAAGCGGGTGCGGGTGAAGACGTCGAGGGTGATGAAGGGGAGCTCCATTGCGGCGGCTGGGTTCAATGGTTTTGCTGTTGAGAGATGGGGGATGATTTGATGGTTGGGCTGGAATTGGTGGTGCTGTATACTGTATATATACCTAGTATATATATTATTTAGGTTGCTACATTGTTACTTCATGTTACTCCATCTTGTATTGCTCCGGACACGGCCATTGGATTATTAAGTCGATGCCCAAGCAATGGCCACTATATGACTCTTACTCTTGCATACGGCATCGGCTAATGCTTGCAACTCCGTCCCAAGTGGATGTACTATACGCCCTTTGAGACTTCGCCCTTTGATGACTTCGCCCTGATTTCGACAATGCTTTGGTAAGCCGTCGGACAGATTGAGTCTAGTCGCTGGCTATTGTCGGCCGAGTTGATAGCGAAGCATCTGTTGTCAGTCTTGGGAATTTATCATCTAGACTTGCTTTAGGAATAATATTGTCACAACTACAGCTGAGTAATTGCTCCGTAGAAAACTGTGGATTATGGCGCGATAGATGTCTTGTAGATGTAGTCAACTGTCTGCGTAATCGGAGACGATAGCATCAAAACAGCAATAGCAAAGAGTCATTCTTGGATGGACTGAACATCTAGATACATGTCTATGTGATACTTTGCGTACAATTGCACACAACTTCGTAGAGTTGCAGTATCGAGCCCAATTGAATCGAGTTGCAGGGTAGCTTCAAAGCCTCCCAACGGCGGAGTAGCGCTGATACCTGAAGAGTTAAGAGGCGTTATAATAGCACTACGCCGCCACTGTATCAAAGCTACCCCGAGCTACTCCGAATCGCACCTGCCACATGTAATTCTCCGTCTCCACACTCTTCGACTTCTTCCACAAGCTCAAACCGCAATGACAGATACCGACATCAACCTCGACTCCCACCACAACCGCAATCGCAGCCACGACAAAGACCACGACGACGACAGCAGCTACGACAAGCCCCATGACGACCACCATGGCGCCTCCAGCCACCGACTCACCAGCCACGGCCTGACCGCCCACAACCGCATCGCGACCCTCATCCGCCACGCCAGAAGCTACCATCAAGTCTATCTTGTGGCGCTTCCCACTCTCTACTTCCGCCTCTCCCCCATCATCTTCACGCACAATTCCGGACCGCTCAGCGTGTACCTCGCCATCGTCCTCGTCTACATACCGGCCAGGGTAATAGTCGCGGCCTGGAAGCACTTCTCTCCATCCTACGCAGCTAAGAGGCGCAAGAGGAGGAGCAGCTTCCTGCTGCCATCCAATGGGTCATCTTCATCGTCGCCGAGGACCAGCAGGACTGGGACAGGACGAGGGGTGCTCCAACCGCTGATTTGGCTGTGCGGCGCACTCTTCAGCTTGTGGGCTTACACGAAGGGCATCGCATCGCCATTCCCAACCGCAGCGTCCATCGCGGCCTCTTCGCCGACGTTACAAGCTCACCGGGCCCTCAATGCGAGCTACTTCATCGCCGCTTCCTTCTGGAACAACGACGAGATACTGGACTCGTGGACCTCGCAGACGCTCGAGCTCATCGACTTCCTAGGCCGCGCCAACGTATACGTATCCTTGACGGAAAACGACAGCGAAGATAACACTGCCAGCAAGCTGCTGCACTTTGGCCGCGTGCTCACCAGGCGCAACGTGGCACATAGCGTCAACATCACGTCCGATCTGCGCGGGGATCCGCCCTCAAACCCCTGGCACAGCATCAGGCACAGGATGGGGTACATGGCTAACCTCCGCAACGGCGCCCTGGAGCCTCTTGGCCACCTCAACAGGCGGTTTGAAAACGTGATTATGCTAAACGACGTTGTGTATCATCACACCGACGTCCTGAAGCTGCTGGCGGCCGTGGGAGGAGATGATGTCAATGGTCCACATGCCGAGTCCCCCTTGTCGCACACAACGACCAGGCCAGGCAAAAGGCGGATGGCGTGCAGCATAGACATGGACGGCGCAACGTTGTACGACACGTGGGTGCTCCGTGATCGCTGCGGGAGAACTGCTAGCGGCTTTTGGCCCTTCTTCGCGTCAGAGGGAGACAGGAGAGCCGTACGCGAGGGGCGCGTTCTCGAGGTCGGCACCTGTTGGAACGGCATCGTGGTTCTCGATGGAGATATGCTCCTCGACCCGCCCCTGCGCAGCAAGAATGCAGACTGGGACGCGGACACGCTGCGCTTCCAACAGCCCCCGGAGTGCATCATATCTGAGTGCACACTGCTGCCGTTGGCCATTACCAACGTCACGGGCGGCGCCCCAGTGGTCATGGATCCCTCCGTCATAGTGGGCTACAGCGTCAAGTGGTGGAGGTACTACGCCGTCTGGCTACGGATGCCCATCGTGCAGCTGTGGATGAAGGTGTTTGAGGAGGGATATTGGGGCCTCTGGTGGACATTAGGGATGGGCAAAGGGCTAAGATGGAACGGCCTGGATGGCGGCAAGGAGAAGAACGAGTGTGTTGTCACAGGGTGGCCCGTCTGCGACAAAGACGAGTATGCCGTCAAGGGAGGGATGAGGTTTGGCAACTGAGACACGTGCAGAACGTTTGATTGTCATGAACAGGCTGTGAAACCCGGTGAGACACTTGTCGCGATGCATGTCTCTCTCAACATGCGAGGACAGTCGAACCACAAGAGATGGTACAACCAGCGGCCAATGCAAGCAGCCAGCGTCTCTCTCCCTTGTGCCGAGCAATTGGCCCAATTACAGCAGCAGCACGGCAACACATGACGCGAGAATTGGATAGCTCTGCAGGGCAACGGGCATCAATCTGCAGGTTACGGCTCCTGTAAGCAGCAAAGACTGGTGCTAATGGAAGCCATTGACTGTACAAAAAGGTGCCCAAGCTCTGCCCAAGGTAGGCGGTGTAATAGATCAGGTGATCGACTGCCGTGCTATACATAGTACGGCTCTGTTTTTGTTTACTTTGGACTAGCAAGCAGCATGCATCAACCACCAACTTGGCCATGATTCTTGACGCACGAGTGCATGTAGCATCGACTTTAGTGCTCAATGCCTGCCGAATGTCATCAGCGGTAAGGCCTCATTTCGGCAAGTCTGGATCCAGCGCATTGAGCTCCATCGTCGACGTCCCCTCTCTCGACTTACACCTGAATACGGCAGCGAGTCAACCGACTCGACCCTCTGTGGCCGCTGCGTCTTTATCGCTTAGGGCGCTTTTGCAGCCCCACTGCGAGGACCCTTGAGGGGACCCCCATGCCTCATCGCAGGGGAGCGTAGCAAAAATCGACAGCAGGGAATCGATGTATGTGAGCAGTACATAGTACAGACATGGAGTATTACTCCGTACTCCGTGATTGCTCTGGGGTGTCTCAGCACATGCTAGGCGGCCCTGTACGGTACAGTAGTAGCACAATATTTTTTTTTTTTTCCTAATGTGCGCGCGCCCACACACACTTGCATGCACACACGCACAAAAAAAGAAACCCAAAAAAAAAAGTTCGACTTGATACATACATCATCAATTGCCTCCCGTGCTGACCTTCGGCAGTGCCTCCCAGCCATGAGCGAATATACTCACCCACCGTCGGCCATGACGTCCATTACCTAGGCTCTCATCGAATACCGAAACTCCGTTTTATTCGCGTCCCTTGGTTCTAGAAGCAGTCCGGCGACAAGCACAAGTCGAGCGTCTCCATCATTTTATGTGGTCCCCGTACCCTGAAAAACTGAACTTTTTTTTTTTACCTCATCGGCCAGGGGTGACCCCGTCAGTGGCAGGTAAAAGGCGAAAAAGAAAAAAAAAGAAAATACAAAGATCCCCACCACATCTCATAGTGCCTGAGTGCCGAGTTGCGGACCAACCACAGAGTGGCCATTGTTGCAGTCTCTGGCAGGCGCCTCCCCACCAGCTCTCGCCAACCCCACTGCAAGTGCCTGCAAACAGAAATCGCTCTTGCCGTTTTGGTGCCAGGCGCCTCGGAGGCTTGGACATCTCTGCTGTGGGTCATGCTTGCCTCAGAAGTCATGGCTGCAACAGCGAGTGGTCTGTGCGGGCACTGACGTTTAGCGCGCTCCACTTCGGCAGCCATGACGGGGCTCTGGCCAATAGGATCTGGGGGGAAAGAAAAAAAAGTTCAAGCTCTCGTGCTTGCTGCCTCTTTTTTTTTTCTGGCCCGCCAACGCCAAAAAAAAATCGCCTGAGCTTTGTCCGGCTTCTTTGCTCGGTGCCCCCCCCCCATCAATCCCTCCCATCCGCTCGTAGACCGCAGACCGCCCCCCGACCTGCGCCCGAGACAATTCTGCCTCCCTCGGGATGTTTGGATACATTCATACAATCTCCTAAACACCATCCAAAACAAACAAGAATCGCCATCCCCGTGACCCTGTCGTCTGCTGCCTGTCCTGTGCGAGCAAGCCTGTAGTCGATCCATCTCTCACTGTCTCCTCTCTCTTTCTCTTTGCCACCGCTATTCACGTCTGCTTTGTTACGTCTTCCAAGCCAATTACACCGTGCCTTTAATACCCCAAATAATACCACGCATTCGACATCGCCGCTATACACATATACACACCATGCCTTACAACACGCGCCGCAAATCGCTTTCTCTGCCCAGCTTGGGTATTCACATCCCCGTCACGCATGCCTCGCGCGCTGCCTCATCGAAAAGTGCCTCCCGCGCCGCTTCATCCTCAGCCTCAGCGACGCCGGCGTCCACGAGTGCCTCGCGCTCGGAATCTCCAGAAGCACCACCCAACAAGCGACTCAAGAGGTCCCATGCCGCAGATTCCATGGCCATTGAGAATACCCCGCCTCCGTCGCCTACCCGTGCCATCAGCGAGGAGATGACGGATGCCGACGCAACAAAGGATATTGATCTCGAGAGCATCAAGGACGACATTGTCGAGGCTGTTGTGGTCCAGCTGCAGTCAACAGGCAACCGCCCGCATCTGATCAAGGAGCTGGCGACTGTCCTTACCCAGTCGCTTACATCTGTACAGCAGTAAGTGTTTATCTCCCTCTTCTCTCTTGAGCGAACCATGTTGACGTTGCCATGATAGATCTGCGAACCCGTGCGCCATCATCTCGTCCCGCCTCGCCTCATACATGAAGCGGACTTGCTGGTCTGCCTCAGCTCCCTGCCCGTTGGGTAAAGAGCTCGAGACAGTACACCCACGACGCACCTATTATTTCCTCACCACTCAGCCTAGGCAGCCGCTCCCAGACTTCAACGCAAGTCTCCAGGCTGCCTCTCTCACCCCTTCAGTCTCCCTTACGGAGGATTCTGGTTCAGAAGACATCGAGGCAAGACGACGGGAACTCAGCCCCTCTCCCGAGGTGGACCTTTCCGCCACCGAGTTTGATAACGCCGATGACGATGTTGCGATGCCCATGACCCCCATCGGATCGTTTTCATCACAGCGGAGTAGACTTGTCCTCGGACCCCGCAACAACTCCCCTCCTCTCGAGAAGGATGAGCGCGAGTTTACACAGACTGCAGATGGCCTGCAGAAGCGCAAACTTAACGCCGAAGCCCCTCAGCCTGAAACTGCTGAGCGCCACAGTGTTTCCATGATGGATTTCTATCGGGACGACGCGTGGTTTGCCGATAGCCGCCCCAGCGCAGCCACCATATTTCTGGCTAGCCCCTCCATCAAGCCGAGCATTTCCGCTGGTCGGAAAGAAGACGATACCGAAGCTTGGTTAAGATTAAACAAACTATTCGAATGGGGCAAGGGCGCCGAGAGCATCGAGATAGACGAACTTGATTGTTTGCTAGACGATTGTTGATTTCTTTTTTTTTTTCTTTACTATTAATGTTATCATTGGGATGGCGCAAGGAGCCGGGAATACTCAAGGGAAAAGGAGCTGGCGTTGGATGGCTTTGTATTTGTAGCATATGATGTGGGCATGTGTTGAGAGAGATACTCCCCTGTAGATATACTAGATGTTTCTGACTATATTTCGGGGATGATGAGATGAGATGACAACCAACCAAAAAGGGGCCACGCCAGGAGTGCTTGTGAAAGGGGCGCTGAAAGAAGATGGTGAAAAAAAAAGGTGTACATACAAAAGAGCATACCACTCATTTATAAAAAGAAAGATCCGCTTATTTTCCTAACGCTCGGTCGTCGCAAGAATAGTATTTGTTGAGACGTTGAATGATGTAGTGTCGGGTTTGGTGAGTTGACAAGCCTACTCGCTGCGGGCGACCGCCATTATGCGTGCGTTGCTGTGAATCGTTGAAAGCATCATGCCGTCTTCTCCTTGGTTGCCATTTTCAGTTCGACCCAAACCAGGGTTCCCATCTGTGTGATGTTTGGTCGCTCGATTTTAACCACCTCCAGGCCAGGCGTTGCGCTCACTGCATCTTCGACAATGGCTTCGATATCCCTATTCCACCAGCACCCATACTTTGCAAAGTGTTTCCCTGCATTCTTATCCAGCAACCCATTCACCAGGCCATAATAGCCCTTACCGTGTTCCAGCAGGATTATGCGGCCGGTACCAGGTCGGACAACGGTAGCGAGGTTAGACAGCACGGCGACGGGGTCGGAGACGGAGCAGAGGCCAAAGGTCTGGATGATGGTATCGTATTTCTCGGTATGAGTAGGAGGGGGTAGCGGGTGGTGTGCATCCGAATTGACGAGGCGGACGTGGCCATCCAAGAAGGAGAGCTGGCCGCCTGTATGGTCGGCCATGGACGAGGCTTTAACGATGGGCGCAGAGGCGGCCATAGGCGGGACGGACTTGGCGAGTCTCTGCCGCGACACATCGAGCATGTCGACGGATATGTCAAGTCCTGTGAAGGATGTGATGCCCTGGGGAATCTTTGGCGGGGGGATGTTACCTGTCCTGGCGGCCTCGACTGCAGTACTCAGGGGCTCCCAATTGTAGTACTCGAGGTTTCGGCCAGAGCCCATGGCGAGCTCGAGGACGGTGCCCTTTGCGTGGACGGCAAGCTTCTTGCGTAGCTTCGTGATGCCCATCCACCACTCGGGGAGGTTGAGCTCCTTGTCGAACTGCTCGGCGTTGTCGCCGCTCAGGGCGGGGGGCCGGCCGGTAGGCGTGGCATGTTCGCAGGGGGCAGAAGAGGAGCAAGGGGAAGATTTAATGGTTGCGACTGTTGTGCCGAGGATGTAGAAGCCTAGAAACCCAGCAAGGATAGAAGCGCCGGTTAGGGGGAGCCAGGCACGGCGCCATATGTCGAGGAGAGTGTCTGCTTTGGGGCCATGTGAAGGAGGAGGAGGAGGTGGTGGTGAGGAAGAGATATTGGGTTTTTGTGTGCTATTATAAGCTTTTTGGGTCAGTCAAGCTTCATTAAGATAGATACAAGAAGAGTAAACAGGGAGAGACAAACGGTTTATATGATCTCGTAACGCGGGACGATGGAGTGGGAGAGGAAGGTTTGGCTGGAGGAGTTTTCACAGCTTGGCGCACAGAAGAGCTTGCAAGGCGGCATTGCAAGGGTGAAAAGCCCACCACGGCCGTGGCAAGGCGGCGTGTTGGGACGTTCATCGAGGGAGCATATTCGAGGCGTGGCCGGCACAAGAAAAGTTTTCTGGGTTTTGCCCACAGGTGGTGAGGACGATGTCGAGGTTATCTATCATGTGCGTTGAGGGCATTGACCCGTTCCGCTGCAGAAAGACGCCCGGCGAGAGCAGCAGTGCAAATAGCAAATACAGTGTGCATGGGGGGTGCAAGTGGGGCCAACCCTCGCTATCAAGGTGCCGAGATCGCCAAACTGTGCGAGATTCACTACTGGCTGGCTGGCTCGGCTCGTCACGTCACGTCATCATTCACAGCTCAGCTCAGGGGGGGATGACAAGCGGGTGATGCGGAGTGCCTTCGTTTCTACCTGAGAGCCTGTCTTTGTATCGGTCACAAGTCGCAGCAATGGCGGGCCACGGCGATCTACAGGAGATGCTGCGCATGCTGACGGCGCGCAAAGCATCCATGATGGCGGCAATGGGTTACATCAGATCGCTGCAATCCAAGAATCTCAAAAGGCGAGAGGCCGCCGCCGTGAACGCTGGCGATAAGGGACTAACATGAGACAACAGCATCGAGCAGATTGCTGAGGCGCCTTCATCCACTATTGAAGAGGCCATCGGCGACGCGAAGCTTGCCAAGAGCTTTCACACGGCGTGCAAGTCGCACGGCAAGAAGAGCAATAAGCGTGCGGCTGAGGAGCCCGCGTCAGCCGACAGGAAGAAGCCCAAGCTTGAGATGCACAAACGGGACCTGGACTACAACTCCATGACGCCGGAAGAGCTCGAAGGGTCGTTGACGCTCCCTCTGTGTGAGGACGAGGAGCTGATCAAGGAGACCACGCTGGTTACCAACAGAGCCCCGTTGGTGCTTGCGTTTGCGGTGGAACTGCTACGATTCACGATGCCCGAGCAGCCTCCCAGTAGTCGTCTAAGTCTAGCTCAGGCCGTGGTGAGTGCAAACTCGAGATCCAAAGCTATAAGCATAGGCATCGAAAAGGCACCGGTGGGTGGAGAGACGCCAGTACCAACCGGCCAACCCAAGGTTTCGGTTCTAGGACGAGAAATCCCCGTTTTAAAGAGAGGTGGCTATACATGGACCGACGAGAAGCAACAATCTTCGTCATCTGCAGACGCAGCAAGCTCGTCATCATCAACAATAACGTCAACAGCGTCTGACAGTATCTGGGCAACGAGCAGCAAGCTTACTTCAAAGGGATCTGTATTCGTCGCGCATGCAGCTCCAATAACGTCGCCATCCATGCGCTCAGGTCTTATGAAGATCTTGTTCAACAAATATCCTGATCTAGAGAAGACGGCAGACCACGTTGCGTGGGCGATTCGTACCAGTTTTGGCGGCTCATCCCTCGTACAAGAGGCTTCGTTTGATGATGGCGAAGCGGGCTGCGGCAAGTTCATGCTAGAACTCTTGCGTGAATCAAACATCACAAACACAACCGTTGTGCTCGCTCGATGGTACGGCGGAGTCTTGTTGGGACCTGATCGATGGCGACTTATGCGGGAATGCCTCAACGATGCGCTTTCGGCTCAGCGGCGGACATCGTCGTTTTCTGGCGAGGCGCTCTGGGGGCTTGACGCAGAGGATAAGAAGCCAGCCGTATCAACAATCGGCATGGCCATTCACCGTCCTGAGGGCGCAAGAAATTATCTTTTACGGAGTTTTGTCTCGGCCGGTGGTGACGGCGGTGGGAGTAAGAAGACTGCAGCCGCGCTGAATGACGAGAAGCAAGAGAATCTGGGGAGGTTGTTGGGAGCTCTTCGACTGCTCTTTGCGAGTTGGGCTGGAGTTTTGGGACGAGCTGAGCTGGATCGAAGAGCGTGGAGCTGGTATGTGGCCGTTCGCCCAGACATAGAGGCGGGCCCGTCTGGGTGGGGAGAGAAGGGGAAGTTGAAACTATCCAAAATATTGGATTTGAGGCGAAAGGAACCTTTGGGAGCAAAGTGATTGGCAACTTGGTGGTTTCGGTTAGCGGGCATGATGTTTTTTTCACGACGACCTACCCAGTATCTACCTAGTAGCTTGGGCGATGTACTATATACACTAGCTTTATTATGGAAGTTTCCTGTCAGGTAATGGATATCAATTGATTAAATTTCTTTATCACGATTTTTAGGAGGGCTCTCAATTACCATGATACCCAGGCATCGAGCTACGATCACATGTAATTGATAGAAAAGGGGAAGAGAAGCATTACTTCGACACCTCTACCTCTTATAAGATTTAATAAGTATCCTAGTACTGATATTTCAATAGGGAGAGTAGACAACTCCTTTATTTTAAAATATTTGGGAATATATGTCTGTTATTGGAGATCTCGCAACATCTTGGACCATCCATAACCAACTTCCAAGCCACATGGCTCTCCTTGTCCCTGTGGCGGGGCATTTACGCCAATCCCAACCCAGCTAGCCGCCGTCTCCTTTGTAAGGCAAAGCCCCAAGTAACAATGCAGGTGTTGTCAAACCAAAGTAAACACAACAAACAAATCCATCAACATCGGCACTCGAGCTGCCCCTGGCAGATGCTTACTAACTAAACCAAGCAGGAGTCATCACACACTCGAGAAGCCAAAACCAAACCTCGCCGGCTCTTGTTTCACCTATAGGCTCGGATCTGACCGCGTTTGTGCTCCCCGCGCCAGAACCGCGAATTGTTGACCCCTCGCCCCAGCGACCAGACGAACCGTGTTTTTTTTCTCCCACCAACGCCGCGTTCCTTGTGTGCACAGCAACGGTAGACGACGACGAGGGACAAAAGACAAAACCTTGCTGCTTGTTCTTGTCTTCTCTCTACACAGCCGAATCCAATCCACTAGTTGACTGATTCTGCAACCTGCCGCCGCCATGGAGAACTATCAGAAGCTGGAGAAGGTCGGAGAGGGTACGTTGCTGCTGTGAATTACTTACCCCCAATGACATGCCGCAGTCATCTGCATTGCTTTTGGTTTTCTGATATCATGTCTTCATCCCCTTGCTCTTCCTTTTTACCTGTCAATGCCCCTATTCTATCCTATCCTATCCTCTCGTGCTAATGCATCGACACCCTCACAGGTACCTACGGTGTGGTCTACAAGGCACGAGACCTTGCCAATGCCGGACGCATTGTTGCCCTGAAGAAGATCCGACTCGAGGCCGAAGACGAGGGCGTCCCCAGCACGGCCATCCGCGAAATTTCTCTCCTCAAGGAGATGCGAGACCCCCACATTCTTCGACTTCTCAACATCGTCCACTCCGATGGCCACAAGCTGTATCTGGTTTTCGAGTTCCTCGACCTGGATCTGAAAAGATATATGGAGGCCCTCCCTGTCAGTGATGGTGGCCGAGGCAAGGCTCTCCCCGAGGGCTCATCCCTTCGCCTACAGCAGCTTGGACTCGGCGATGCTGTCATTCGCAAGTTCATGATGCATCTGTGCAATGGCATCAAGTACTGCCACTCTCACCGTGTCCTGCACCGAGATCTCAAGCCCCAGAACCTTCTCATTGACAAGGAGGGAAATTTGAAACTTGCAGATTTCGGTCTGGCGCGAGCATTCGGTGTTCCCCTGAGAACCTACACGCACGAGGTTGTTACTCTCTGGTATCGAGCTCCCGAGATTCTCCTTGGTGGAAGGCAGTACTCTACCGGCGTGGATATGTGGTCGATTGGATGCATCTTTGCTGAGATGTGTACTCGCAAGCCTCTTTTCCCAGGTGACTCGGAAATTGACGAAATCTTCCGCATTTTCCGGTAAGAAAGATACTCCCCTAGCAATGGTTTAACAGGCCTCTTGTTTGCGCAATTCGTCGTTCGTCTGGCTAACTGGTATCTACCATGTCCTAGTGCCCTCGGAACCCCTACCGAAGACCTGTGGCCCGGCGTCACATCCTACCCCGATTTCAAGGCTTCTTTCCCCAAGTGGCAGAGAGATTACTCACAGGCGCTCTGCCCCAACCTCGACGATAAGGGCTTGGATCTACTCGAGATGATGCTTGTCTACGACCCTGCAGGGCGAATTTCTGCCAAGCAAGCTTGCAACCACCCCTACTTTGAGGACTACGTTCCCACTCCTGGGCCAGCGACAACAACGCCAGCAGCAGCCCCGACAGCAGCCCGCGGTGCCAGCTACTTCCACTAGATGGGCGGAGTGGCTCCGTACATGTGACGCTCTATCTTACAAAAGCAAAGGCTCTTGAGATGGTGGCGTGGACAGCTGATATGGTTTCCCACTTTTGTTGGTTTTCAGGATACTTGCATCATCATCAAAAGGCCACTATATCTTAAGGGGGCCAAGGGGGAAACGAAAAGCAATGACGTGAATGGCATTGTTATGATGGCTCATCTCAAGACGGCAGAATTTGTCGCTCAGAGAGTCGAGTCCTTTTTGCTGGGTTACGCATTTGCGAGCACACCGACATCTGGTTGCCCTGCCTAGTATTTACGGTCAGACGCCGGAACAAGGATAGGCAATGCAAAGGGGGTTAGAGACGGATGACGTGGTTGATGCGCGCAGCTCGACGTACTGCTGGAACTGTTGAGGCGAATAACCGCACCACACGTGTCTACGGAACGGGGGAATATGAGCACGAGACTGGCTCCTTTTTAGCAGACTAATGTTTTTTTATGTTTTCATGTACAGCATATGCAAGGGACAATGCAAGGTTTTTCTGGGAGGAATGGGTAACAATCGGCATGAGGGTAATAGTAGATGATATGAATGATGGGAAATGAACTTGAGAAAATTACTCTATGCGGGAGCTTGGACGGTTGTGTGAAATCTGTGTGATTGATGATGTCTGTTTGATGACGGATTTGCCATGTGAAACACGCCCATATGCTGTACTGACCAATTGATGGACCTGGGGCGATCCAAGGGATTGTATTTGCAATGATGACAGAGTTGGTCTCAACAGGCGCCACGTTTCATGATTTGATTGACTCTTTGTACAAGGATGACGTGTCTTGTCGGCTTGTTTCGAGACGTCGGATATGTTCTTCAAGTCCCTTGGAGTTGGTGTAGTATTTTGTCGTCACACTTTTGCAAAGCAGTCCTCCGGAATTATAGTAGGATAAATGGCGAAGCATGTGTAAACTAATTAGACATGTTTGGATTGAGGCCAGGGATGTTTATACCGCCAGTTAATCTACGCGTGGAATAATGTCGATATATCTACGGCTGATTCTGCTATAGGAGATGGTTCTACGTCTTTGAGATGAGAGAAGAGACAAGTTGTTTCGGGATGTAAAGCAAACTTCTTGTTGTATTGCGTTTGAACTTTGTTGTTCGGGCCTTTTTGCGCATGTGTTTTGAGTTTGGCCATGAACCTGGATAAGCGGCCATGCTTTCTGTGTTTCTGCCAGTAGTATGGCGTGAATCTCCAAGGTTTAATTTGATCGGTTGTTGCGGATTGAATTAAGTTATGGATTGATTCTGCATTTTGAACTAAAGGCTGGGGCATAGCATTTTATTGAACCAGCTGTTACAGTATTGTTGAACTTCTCATTTTGATATTAAATTTAACCTCTGTAAAGCAAACTTCTGGCATAGTTTTATGCGAATTTTGAGTTGATAGTCTAGGGGTGATGGATATCATGTATATTTGAGGTCAAATAGCCGTTTAGTGGCATTGAATGAGGTTTTGTATACTCGGATAGGTGGTTTTCTGTCAATATTATGGTGTATAGCAAGTACATGAGCAAGTCAAATTTAAAGATATTACAAAATAGGAAGATAGATTTGCCAATGTATCAGATGAGCAGTACCGTAGCGTTCAATCCCATCGGCACTTTTGATTCTTGGTCAACATTGATGACTTGATTACTTGTTTCACGTCTTTGGTAAGAGCATTTGCCAGCATAGGCCAGTTTGTCTTGACAGCGTTTTGTATCCACACAACTTCGCACATGCATTCCCCCAGCCTGTAGAAGAGTCGAGAACAAGGTAATACAGGCAAGCCCACGTTTCAGAATCATATTCTCCCGTCTCCTTGTAAGATACAGTTACATGCAAGGCTGGGAACGAGAAACGCCGCGCCGCGATTGGCCGGTTAGACGCAAAACGCAGTAAGCGCCCACGCTAAAGCAAAATCCCTTGTATTTCCCGAGAGGTGGTGAGATTCTCTACTATCAAACTTACCCAACGCCGGCTGTGATAGCCGCCCGGCGATGAAATTTCAAGGATCGACCCGAGAGATGCAATGCAACGGTCGAAACGCGGTTGATGAAACACGGAAGAGAGAAGCGCCGGTGGTTTGTGGACCTTGTAGCTGCGCCGCGTTGATGCAGTCAGAATGGTACTTGGGACTAATTACGTGGAGTGGCTGGTCGTGGCTATTGGCCTTTGTTGGGCTGGGGAGTTCTTTTTACATCGGCGGCTGAGGAATATTCCGGGATTTTGGGAGGATTCGCGAGGATCATCTCACATGATACAGTATAGTTAAAATTAAGGACAGCTTTGGTTGAGGTTTTGGTAACTGCAGCCATTATTTCCATTTTGGAGTTTTGGGGCTGTGTTACTTGGACGCTTGACGGACCACTGCCGAGGGGCAAGGAATGACATGTGCATGAATCGGAGTAACTCTAGGTGTGTAGCAAGATAGAATAGTAGGGCTTGAAAAAAAAAACAGGAAGATGAAAAGAATGCATTGCAGTCGGCTTAGATTGCCTAACGCGGCCTGAAAGAGCTGATGAGTGAGACATGCATAGGGGCTGAGAAGGCTGGCTTGTCCTTGGGACCGTGTGGTATTCGGTGATGATGCGCTAATCTGTTCGTGGGGTTTTACAAAGTGACACGAGCTATGCGAATTCCTCCGGGCAAAAGGGCGAGAGACTGTGTGAGTGAGAGAGAGTGAGGGAGAGAGAGGCATGTGAATGCGGCCATGACATGAGTTGTGGTGGATGGACCGGGGATGCCCGACTATGAGGATGCTAGAATGGCGATGCTGCCTCGTGAAGGTTGACCGAAGACAAGACGAAAGTGAGACATTGGGGCTTTGATGTCGGCGAATAGGAAGCGCAAGCCTGGACAAGAGAGAGAGGAGAGGAAGAGAGGAAGAGGGAGGGCGGAGATGCAGCACAAGAGAGATGGGGTATCGCCTTGCCTTGCATTGCATTAGATTGCATGAGATGAAGATATTTCCGTGCCCAAACAACGGGGTGATAATTATATCGCAGCGACGGTACCCAATAGACGGCATCTCGACTTCACGTACAACAAGCACAAGCACAAGCAGACCCCCTCTCGATGCGACAGTGGAGATGCACATGACTGAGCGCATTACAGGTTGGTTGGAGCAGAGGCTGCGATGCGTTTTACCCCAACATGCCAGAGCCTCTTAGCATGTGCCATACATACCCAACCGTGGGTGTGGCAGACGCTATACTACATCATACTACATCTCATATACACGCTTGGAAAAGCCTGTGATGGCATGTACGGCATCCCTAAAAAAGTCCTCATCCTGTGACCCAGGAGCCACTTCGTCATCGGGTCGGTAAACGACTCGTGCAAGAGGGCAAAAGGAGCCCTGTTCGAGACTCGCATCACTTGATGGTGAAGTTCGTGATGGGGGTTTCATTTTGGAGAGGGGGATGGGGATGGGGGTTGCATTGTGTATCTTTTGCTTGTTTTGGCTGGGCTATTGCTACTGCTACTACTATTGCCACTATGGCAGTTATGTGAAGGAGGTTTAATAACTCCCGTCTGCTTATTGGCAGGCTTGTGCACATGTGAATATCCCATCTTTGCAGCCGTGGTTATGGCCTTGCATCTACGAGTACCTTATTCCATCTCACCTGTGCAGGTTAGCCAATGCGAAGCCCCGTGGTATTACTCACGCATGTACGGATACAGTAGTTTACCGTACCATGACGACAAAGCTGCCGCTGGCATTACCGCTACCAACAAGGGCTCAGGTCTGATTTTCCCTGGCTCGCCCGTGACTCAGAAAAAAAGCCCACAGTCAAGGCGAGGGTATTCGTCTGCAAAAGTTGGGCTGTGCAAGCTACCAGAAAAAAACTGCCTACCCTATTGCCTAGGTATCCATATCCCAGCTATCTTGATTCCATGACTCTCCCTGAAGCGAAGGCGAAGATTGCGTGGTCCCTGGGCGGGCGTGTGTCAGCCACACTCAACAAAGTCTGTCAGCCACAGCTCGACATGGAACACGGGAACACGGTTACTAAGGTAAGGCGCAACGCAACGCCCTCGAGGTACCTTAGGTGGGTACGTACCAGACAGGTATACTCCGTACATTGTCGTGGCATCGCGTTGGGCGCAATCGAGTGGCGCCAAGAGGGAACAAGGTGCGCCATCTTGTTTCAGGCCGCACGAGCCAATCATGATGTATTGCCGAGGGGGGCAGCAGGTGAGATCTGGCTGAGGGAGGGTTTGATTGATTGATTGCTTGATTGATTGACTGCTTGATTGCTCTGGGGGGGTACGGCGAGTACAAGATCGTAAAGTACCTGTACCAGTACCTGTACCTGTACAGCTCCGCTACGAGTCCAGTTAAATGCCCGCCTGTTTCTGCTGTGCTCGTACACGCATCAAACAAAGGGCAGGGAAACAATTCACCAGCTACTAAATGAATTTGTCTCAATTTGTCCAAGGACGAAAAGGAAAAATGTTGCCCAACCCAGCATTTGCTTTGCTTACAGTATTAGGTGCATGAAGAAAATCGGGAAAAGGGCATCCAAAGGTCCCTCTTTTTTTTTTCTCCCCGAACACGATACCTACAGAACAGTGGCGGTGAAAGAAGAAAAGAAGCAGCAGATGGAAACGTTCGCATCATGCACAGCGTTGACAACTAAGCCTGCGGTATTATTCTCATCCATGCCCTGCTGCTGCTATATCGGGCGGGCATGCATTTCGGCAACATGCTCCGTGCTACAGTACGAGCACAGCACAATATGGAGCCCAGTCCAGTCCATGTCAATGTCGTGTCTCGTACATTGTCGGCACCATGGCTTTTGTGTCTACCACCCAATTCCTGCGTACTTGTACTACTTGCTGTGTTTGTAGTAAAAAGGAGTCGGAGATGGTGGCCACCCGCCTGTCACATGTGTGGAGGCGACCACTCTGGGCATCGTCTTCCCTGAGAAAGGGAGAGCCAATGGATCAGTCGATTCCAGGTGCATCTCGTATATCCCGCCCTGTGTACGAGATATGACTGGCCTGGCAGCCCTCAGCTCTGCTTACCGTAGCACTCTAGTATGATTGGTAGGTAGTTGGTGTCAATTAGGCTGTTCGTTGTTTTGTCTTCGTCCATCCAATTGATACGGCACATACAACATCACATCAATCATAGCCCAAACAATGGGCGACTTTGCATCTTCAGCGGTCAAGGATCATGCCGCTCACGGGCCCGACGACGGCCCTCTTCCCTTGCCAACCCCACGCTTCGCTCGCCACGCCTTGATGTGTTGTCTCTCGCCGACCCGCTCGGATATGTACCAAGCAAATCCTCGTATGGGGACATGGGGCCTTTGACATGGGATACTCGCACGTATGTATACTGGCTCCATGCATGCGAACGAAAAAAGAAGCAAGGAAAAGAAAAAAATTCACTTGTGCTTGCACCCAACCGGGGTCAATTTCCTGCGTTTGCTCTGTGTATCCCCCCTTCACCTACTTTTCAAAAGTGGGTATGAGATGAGATGTCCAAGACCCTGTAGCTGTAGCTGCATGTATGTATGTACTCATCATTAGGCCTGGGCGAACTCGTGGCATTGCATGAATGAGAAAGAAGACGGAGGATAGAAGACCAACAGCCCCCGATAAGGCCACGGGCCGGTGGTGATTGGTGCACGCAATCGTCGAGGTTGGTTTTACAGTTCAAGGTGCTTAACGCGGGACCTTTAGGCTTCGAGTAAATTGGCCGATGACGGTTCAGGCACCACGAGTAGAGTAACTGGGCGGGTGAGCCACAAGCACGCCATGATTGGCGAGAGTTGAGAGTCGGTACTTGGGAGACAAGTACTCCCACCAATACTCAAAGTACCCTACTTACTTCTGATGATTGCCTTGCCTTAGTCGAGGTTGGCGGACCTGCATTGATATTGCCCATCTCTCGGGCTATGCGCGGGCAATTGATCTGATTGATTGATGCTGAACATCTGATCATGTTGAAACATGAAATTGCGGAGTAGCCTTGGCTCTCCCCAGCAAAAAAAAAAGTTCAATACTAAGGTGCTAGGTAGTGCTCCGGTAGTTTTGGTGCGCTCCTGAATCGCATTGAGACGGCCATCAGCTTGGCAGGATCAAACTGTGGCGCTGGGCTAGGAGACAAGCAGCATCTCGGGCGGACGTGATTGACGGGCTTTTAGCCGAGAGGGCGATGGTGAAAGTTTGGTGGGAGTCAGGAGGAGAGAATTGATAGCCAGCTAGGAGTACCTATATTAACCATGGAACGGATCAATGATAGGATACCTGCTACTATCGGTACTAGGTAGATGCTAAATAAATGAAGAGGAGCGAAAGAGGACAGGGACGGCAGCAGCTGAGCGCAAAGCGAGTTCGGCTGACCACCTACCCTGAACTCAGCTGCTGAGCCAGCGAATGTGAATCAGTACTAATTGACCAGGCAATCAGTGCAAGCTGAGTTGCGAAAGCGTGCAAAGTACTCTAGACCGGGGCGCACAGAAAAAGCAACGTGACAGGGCAAGTACCTGTACTATCGTCCGCTAGACCCGGCCCCCCGGCTGCCCGTGTCTGCACGCGGATCGGATCTAACAGAGCTGATCACCCCCGGATTGAACTGCTAGCAGAGACTATTGCAGAGGCTACGGAGCATCGTTGGTCGGGCTGGCCAGAGCGGAGGCGCTAGACAAGTAAGGGAGGGAGATTTGATATTGGATACGGCACGCTGCAACATAAACAAGTGCTAGTAGTCGTATTATTGCTTTTTTTTTTTGCGGACTCAACCTGAAGGGGAGGGGGGAATATGTTGATGAATCATATCGGGCCACAATCCGCTACTCATGTACATACGGAGCAGTAGAGTGATATGCAAAACAGAACGAGGAACAAAAAAAAGGTACGGGTGGCGGCGAGGAAAAGCTAGACGCCACGGTGACGGCCAGGGGTCGAGGCACCCCATATATGAAAAAAGTTTGTGACCTGCGTCTTACTCGCGGGATAGTCAGGTATCCATCAATTCTACGAACATGACAAGACGGAGAGGGGAGGAGGCGGTTTGAAGCGTGGAGGCATCATCCCCCATACAGAACGATAAGCGGAGAACGCCTTGCTGGGCGTCTGGAGAGGGGGAAATGACGGGCAGATAGATGGATGATGCCAGCAGGCAGTGGATGTTACTGTAGGCAGTCAATAGTATTGATTGAGCCCCATCCATGGAATCAGTCTATCAGTCAGTCTATCAATATATATCAATCAATCAATTAATCCATCACTTGATGCTTTGCGCCCGCATGCTGGATGTCAAGAGAGTTTTGCGGGCCGCAGTGCCTCATGCAATGTAAAATTGCTTTTTTTGCTCTTTTCTTTTTTATACTTTCTTGCCCCTGCATTGGAGCGGCTCACGCAGCAACATGGAGGGTGGGCTGGCCGTCCGTCTGTCTTACGCAGTGCGAGGAGGTTCAAGAGAAACGACAAAAATGAAAAAACTTGAACCAAAAATGCCCAGGTTGGCCAAGTTTTCTTTGGTGTGGCCCCTCCGCGGCTGCGGCGTGGCTTTCCCGATCATGACTCCCCTTGTTCCAATGTCACGGCAAATAGGGCCTATTACCACCTGATGTCTCACATGTGCATTTCCTCTTCGCGTTGATAACATTTGGGGATCCATATGACACTTCATATGTGACTTGCCTAACTGAGAGCCAGCTGAAGGGCCTTGGCGGGCATCAATTGGTCGGTGCGGCGGCCAGCGCATCAAGGCCCGACAGCAAATCATCTGGCCCAGGACAAGGGAAGGGCGAGATAAGGCAAGTCGAGGATCAAGAGAGCAGTGAGACGGGCAAGACGGGTAAAAACAGGCATGGCACGGATTCGGGCATCTTGTTTTTTTTCCTTGCCAGCGCAGCGTGTTGCCCTGCCGTCCAATGACTTTTTGCTTCTGCTTTGCGTTTTGCGTTTTTGCGTTTCCCGTCAAAGCGCCGGGCCGCGGCTCGCCCTCGTTCGTTCCGCTCGCATCGTATCGCATCAATCGTAAATAGTGCATCGCATCGGCATCGCCTCAGCGCCGTCGGCTGCCGCTGGCGACGAGGCCCGTGATTGGCCAGCGGCTCCTTGGACGAGGTTGGACGAGGTTGTGCGAGACGCGGGACGCAATTGGTCCAAGGGGCCAGTGTTTCGAGTCGAGGGAGGCGGGGGAGGCCCCAGAAAGAGCACACAGCACTCCGTAGTTTAAGAGGGTTTCGAATATGAGCTGGTTTCAAGATGGCAGCGCCGCGGGCCAATGAAGGCGGGCAGAGGCATCCCGCGACAAGCTACGCAGCGCTGGCTGAGATGAGGCCAGGGGGGGCTTCAACAAGCTCTGGCGGCCAGTCAACGAGCCCGGCTGCTGGATAGGCGCCATGCTTGTCGTTCGGAAGCTTGCCGGGCATGTTTTACGGAGCACGGAGGCAGCAGATGGCAGCGATTGTTGCAAAGAGGCATCGAGTTGACGGCAGTCGAGCGGCATCAGGTTCTATTTTTGATGGTTTGTTTCATCAAGTCCCGTCACGGCGGTTTGGATGATTTATTAATAAATGCTCTGCATCGTCGTCGTTGATTCCTTTTCGATTCGTTCTTTCCTCATCCGCATCCTCATTCTAATTTAATCTCCTTCTTTTTTTTTGTTTTCCTTTTTTCCTTTTTTTTTTCTTTGTCTTCCAACCCCACCATCTTTACCCGCCCTCCCTCTTTTTTTTCGTGCCTTACCAAAGGACTGGAACGCTGCAGCGCAGTGATTACGACTTTAATTGACGGCAAAAGGGATACAGATTTGCCAATCAATCCTTCAATCAGCGTCACAGCATACCACTGCGTGGTAGAAACCTGATATTTGCTCCTTCAGATCGACCGCTGGACGGACCCCTTCTGACTGTCATTCGACGCCTCGGACCCTGCATCTGGCTGGCTGCATAATTCATCCCGGTAGCGCTTTTAGAGCCTGAGCTTGTTGCATTTTCCGACTCCCTACTTGACGAGGACTATTCGCTATTGGATTCCAATCCGATTCGATCCTACAAAGGGAAAGGATATATCTAGTAGAAAGGCAAGAAAAGGCTGCATTGCATGATATATATCTGCCTTGTCTGCCCTACAGAGCATTGATACTTGGCATCGCATCACTCGATCGGACCAGGTTTTTTTGACTTGCAGCCCTCGCTCTCACCGCATTCGCTTCCTTGTCAGGGAATCACCGAAACTCGGGCGCGCATTAGGCAATTCAGGAAAAAAGAAAGAAAGAAAATCCTCTTTTGCCAACCCTTGACGCCACGTCTGAATCGGGGCAAACAGCTTTTCACAGCGCAAAGCCGGTTAGACACGTCGCAAAAAATTCAACCGCCTTCGTTCAGGCCCAACAAATCATTCGCCCCTCTTTCCGCTGGATCGGACGGCGCCACGTTGGCATATCGCGGAGGAGACTACGAGTTTTACATCGGACCATCCAATCCAATAAGTGGTCGCACGACGTACGTGCCTCGGAACCCACGAACCGGACCGGGTCGGGACAGCAAACATTTCTCTCTCTGCTTTGAGCATTTCCAACCCTCTTTGCACACGGCAGCTGTCTTGTCTTGGCCATCCCTTAGACACGGCATCGTCTGAAGATTTTGTTACACTGCAGCAGATTTAATTGATTGACTCATCAGTCAGCCCTCTCTGTCTCTCTCTTTTTCTCTCTCTTTGTCTCTTCATCACCCCCCAAATCAAATCAGCCGGTATCCTTCGGAATCTTTCCATCTCTCCCCCAATCTGCTATTACAAGTAACTACATCCAACACAACACAACACAGCCCATCACCAGCCAATCCTTCGCCACCGAAGCACCCGCTGCTCCGACAGCCTTTTGGCGAACTGACACCTTCAACTCTAAACGAGCCCTGCTGAGAATCCCTGTCGGCCTGGCCGTCTCGCGTCTCGCCCCGCCCAGCGTCTGCCAGCAAGCCCCGAGCACCGGTACCTTGTCGCTGTCTCGCCCGTCGTACCGTTCCCCGTACCGGTACCGCCACCCTCACCGCGCGTAAACGCACTCGCACTTGTACCCGCACCGGTACTAGTACCCCCCCAGCCACCCCAGCTGCGACGCTCCAGAGGTACCTGTGGTACTTGTACAGGCTGTCTGTCTCTGACCGCCCCAAGGCCCGCCACGTCGACTGCAGTACATTAGCATCAGTCGCCGTGCCACGCCGCCGTTGGCTGTCTGCCGGTACCTCCCCCCCAGGTACCCCTCCTTACGGCCTGTACCCTCCATCGCCAACCCCTGCAGCCCGCAGGCATCCCCGCCGGCACACCCAGAGGCCCAACCCTCCCTGTGGCGCATCGCTAGCGCCTGGACCGCCAGCTGGTGCTTGTACCGCTGTACTTTGCGTGCACGTATACAGCCTCGTGTACACCCCAAACGTCAGAAGCAGAGGTCACTGGCTCGACTAAAAAAGGGCCACATGCACACGTCCTTTCGTGTCTGACTGACTTGCTGCGATACCTCGATTTAATACATTTGCTATCCCTCATCCTCATCCGAGCCGTTTCTCTTTTCTTCCTCTCTTCTTTCCTCTCCATCGTCTCCTTGCAATCCTCAGATCCCGTCCTCCTTTTGTCTTTTGGGCTCCATCCTCGGCTCAACACGGCCTCTCCCTCCAACTTGCTCTTGGACCTCTCTCTGCGTCACCCCTTTGTGGTTGTCGCCTTTATATATATCATCGCCTCTCGTCTGCTTGGTGTTTTTTGTTCCCCCAGCCATCAGCAGCAGCATCTATCCTTCTAATTAACACAACTCACCGCCGATCCCGACAGCCCACCTTTGCATTGGGCCACTTACACACACCACCATGGCGTCAAGATCATTTCTCTCCATGGACGACCTCAACAAGGCTGCCCTGGAACAGTTCGTCTACCAGCCCGTCAGCCGCGACATGATCTCGTACCTGGCCAGTGCTGCTCACAACGTCATTGCCTGCGACTCGACCCTGATGCCGCCGCCGCCTCGGGAATCATCATCCAAGGGCCAGGACCGACCTCTCACGCCGCCACGCACCCCCGAGCCCCGAGCTGTCTGCAGCACCGACGATGCGCTGCCCACGCTGGAAGAGTTCATCACCCAGCTGGTCGTCTCCTCCAATGTCCAGGTGCCAACCCTCATGTCGACCCTGGTCTACCTCAACCGCCTCAAGTCCAAGCTGCAGCCCATGGCCCGCGGCCTGCGATGCACCACCCACCGCATCTTCCTGGCGGCCCTGATCCTCTCGGCCAAGTACCTCAATGACAGCTCGCCCAAGAACAAGCACTGGGCCAACTACACCCACATGAACACCGACTACTACAGCTTTGGCTTCACCCGCACCGAGGTCAACCTGATGGAGAAGCAGCTGCTCTTCCTGCTCGAGTGGGAGCTGAGAATCACCGAGCACGACCTGTACCGCGAGCTGGACTCCTTCCTCGAGCCCCTCCGCCTCAAGATTGCAGAGAGGCACGCCCGCAAGATGCGCCACCGCGAGGAGAAGAAGCGACAGCAGGAAATGTATGCCGCCGCGGCCCGGTACCCCAGCCCGGCCTCGTCCCGGAGCTCCCGATCTCGCCACGCCAGCCCCGACCACTATCGTGCCAACAGCAACGGCTCAGTCACCCCTCCCGGACTGGTCTACAGCTCCGCCAGCTCTTATGCCTCGTCCATCGCCTCGAGCAGACAACAGTCCCCTTCACCATACCTGTACGGTGCTAGCCAAGGCAGCCTGTATGACTCGCCCGTCGAGATTGTCCTGGACCGGGAGGAGCCCAAGGTGCAGCCCAGCGCGCGGATGCTCTCCTATGACATTTCCGCGGACTCGTACGAGCCTCTCGGCGAGGTTACGACCAAGAAGCGACACAGGCGCGCATTGTGGGAGCGCCTCATCGGCACCGCCGCCGTCGCTGTCCGATAAATCCCCCATTGTTCGCATCGATTTGCAGCCGCAAATCCTGGGCGTTTATTTTCATTTCATTTTTCCTTTGTTCTATTCAACACTAAATCACCTTTGTGTTACAAAAAGCATGGCGTCGCGGATTGTCTTTTCTTTGCTATTTTCGCCCCCCTAACTATCTATCTACTATACAAGACATGTCTCCTTAGAAGAGAGCTGCATGGCCGGCGCATCGACAGTGGAACACATCTTGACAATCGCCTAATCACCACCACCCTTTTTTTTACATTTTCACAATCAATTTGTTATACAAAAGATATCATGTGCATACGCCAAGCGAATCTTAGGCCATGGGAAACGGGTCCATTGTTTTTTGTCATGTTTCTATTTGCGGGTTTTGGTTTGGTCTGCCAACGAGGCGAAGTCGAGAGGGCAGAGGGGGAACTAGGGGCCTGCTTACAATGAGTTGGGATAACCCTGCCTGGCTTGGGAATTGGGGTCAAGGGAATTTCTTGGAGTTTTTGGTGGGATTTGGGATTTGCATTTTCTGTTTTTTTTTTTTTTTTTTTTTTTGCTTCACTGCCCGATCCTCTTGGAGGATACTGGCTTGACCTCTTTGATAAACTATATTTTTGCTTAATTTCTTTTGTGATTTTCTTTAGGAGGATCTCAAGAATTACTGCAATCTACATTAGATAATCACCTCTCTAGAGTTGGAGGATGCCCATGAATATCACAAAGCCCAAAGCAGCTTATTGATTAATCACTATGCGCGTCAGCACTTGTTCTTCCCTCCTTGTTTGCTTGCGCCCGTGGCTCGGCACTTGATTGTGACTGCAGCCAGATCGGTGTTAATCGTGAATGGACGTGTCAGTAATTCCAGGCGATTGACCCTTGCATGCCGTTTGCGGCCGACGACGTGAAGGGGGTGGGGGGATCCAGCCGAGCTGCTTGTCAGCCATTATTTTGTTTTATTTTTGCTATTTTAATTTCGACTTATTATTATTTTCTTTGTGCTAGGATATGAAGTAATACAAGATGACGCAATAATCATAATCACGGTGAAAGCAAGAAAAGAACGTTCGGAAAAAAGATAATTGTCGGGGGAGGCGAACTGTTTACGTAGGTCGATTGTGGCTCTGTTAAATACGCTCCAAGCCAAAAAGTCGTGTTCGTATGCGTGTTTGCCGGAGTCATTAGAACGAACCTTTAGGCCGGTACTACACACTACCCTTTTGGGCATCATGTACGAGGCACATACTACTAATAAGTGTGGCTATTTTTTTGATTTTTCTTACATTGCATATGATGTGATGTGGTTGTGCCACGAGGGACGGGGAATTACGGTTCGGAAATAAATTGTAAAAATGGGAAAGGTTTAGACTACTTGATCGGGGGGCGTGTGTTGTTCCTTTGTTGTACACACAGGACACAGACACAGCCCGGATTCGGCGTTCTTTTTTGTTTTTTTTTTCGTAGCTGCGGTGAGGCATCATCTTATTGCCGAAGAGCGAGAGAGCGACGGGATTTCGGGAGGAGGATTTTCGTTGCGTCGAGATTTTTCTCTTTGAAGGAATCGGGATTTTTTGGGGAGGCGTGACAATGGACATGTTGTTTGTCTGTTTGCCTCGTGGTGATACCCCCCCCCCCCCCCCCCCTCCCCATCAGTATTTTTTCTTTGTTCATGTTGTGGGACGGTGAATCTGCGTGTGATATCAAAAGTTGCACGAGCCTTCTTTTTAAGATTGGATTTGATAATTCCCGGGGTTATTGTTTCTTTGTTATTTGCGTGCGTGCATGCGGAAGAGATTGCGTACTCGAGATGCAGATTGGAGATTGCGTGTGGACCGCAAACAGACACAAACAAAAAAAACCAAACCGTCAGGAATACCCAACCCAACCCAACACACAGACGCAAAAATGGTTGTTGGTTGAAGGTATCACAAGAATAGAAATCCCAAATTCCAAATCTGCCCCATGCACTCCTGGCCTAAGCAATGACCTGGCCCGGCCCTGGCCCTGACCCGCGTTTTCCCCCCATCTCAGCTGAGCTGACAAGCCTCTATAATACTACTACAGGATTACCAGAACCGGCTCATGAAAATGCGCTCCAAAACTAACACGCAAAAAACACGCACGGATTCTTTTTTTTTTCTACTAAGCAAAATCCTGCTATACTTGACGCTGGCTGCGCCTCCCCCAGCCCAGCCTAGGTACCCGTCCGGAGCTTTCGTTGATTCTTCTGTTGGGCCACGCGATAATTCCATCCTACCCCCCGCTAAGGATGGAAAGCCCGTCATCCGGGCCAAGTGCACTTCCCTCGCAACATGGGCTATACTCGTAGCCCCCAGAAGGAATTTAGGTTGGGATTGGATTTTGATCTATGCATATAGAGAAATAAGTAGCGGTACTTGCTGTCAAAGTACCTGCAAGCTTGGAGTGCCCCCCCCCCCGTTCAGAAAGGAATCAACCTGGAATCCATCGTTGAGCCTCGCCTGTTATTACTGGCTCGTCCGTCTAAGCCGCGCGGCGACGCTTTCGGGCCCGAGTTGAGCGGCCGAGTCGCCGAAGCAACAGAAACGTTTGATCCTGCTGGCTTCGGCCG
The DNA here is from genome assembly GCF_000170995.1 of Trichoderma virens Gv29-8. Lineage (NCBI taxonomy): Eukaryota > Fungi > Ascomycota > Sordariomycetes > Hypocreales > Hypocreaceae > Trichoderma > Trichoderma virens. Next base: position 1,565,907 of record NW_014013744.1, read on the forward strand.
TGTTTATATTTATATCTTTCTGTGAGTGTTAGGAAGAAAGCTGAATAGCCTTAAAAGTACAGAGTACGTGCGATGGGACGGTGATTTGACCAACATGGTTGAAAATCAACAACAGGCTGCCATTGAAGGATTCAGACTAAACTAAACTAAAGCATAACATATACTTGTACCAATGCAAAACTACCAACACATGGCCCGTCCTAAAGAAAGATTCAATCCGTGGAATCCATGCCCCATTACCCTTGTATGCCTCGACATAGTAACAACCCCTGCATGTTTAAACAATAACGCCGTAGAATTATACAACTTGCTGGTTGCGAAACCCAAGCCAGGGAATCTTGGTCCTCAGGCTCAGACTGCTCAATACCACACTGATACTCGAAAGAGCCATTGCCAGCGACGCCCACACGGGGTCCAGCTTGACGTGCGAGCCGCTCGACGTCTTGATGGCGTACAAGCATCCGGCCGCAATGGGAATCGCACACACGTTGTACACCGCTGCCCATCCAAAGTTGATCTTGATGCGGCGGAAGACAACGCGGCTGAGGTCTAGGAGCGTCAGCACGGAGTGCAGGTTCGACGTGGCCAACACAAAGTCGGCGCTCGAAATAGCCACGTCGCTGCCGGAGCCAATGGCAATGCCCACGTCCGCGGTCGTAAGCGCGGGCGAGTCGTTGATGCCGTCTCCCACCATGGCTACCATTGGACGCTGACCGTTACTGCCCATCGAGCCTTGGAGATAACTGATCTTGGCCGCCTTTTCCGAGGGCAAGACCTCCGCGAGCACGTTGGAAGTAGGAATGCCCACCCTCTGAGCCACAGCCTGCGCCGTCGTCACATTGTCTCCTGAGAGCATCCATACCTCGACCCCACGCTTTTGCAGCGCCTCAAGCACTGGGAGCGTCTCTTCGCGGATGGGGTCTGAGATTGAGAGGACAGCAGTGACTGTCCACTTGCCGCCGTCATGGAGCCGTGTTGCGGTGAGAGCGACAGATTTGGCCTCCTGTTTCCACGTTTCCAGCAGGCTCCCAACATTGGAAGATATCCGGGCAGACAAGTCCTTCATCAGGCTCTCGTTGCCCACGGCAATGTCGAAAGGCTGGTTCTTACAGCTGGCCTTGATGCCCTTGCCCGGCAACTCCTCAATCTGCTCGAGCTCAACCGGCTTGGCATCCGTCTTGCAGAATGCAACAATGGCCTTTGCAATGGGATGACTGCTGTTTTCTTCTGTAGCTTTCATAGCAGAGAGGAGAGTCCCTTCGCTGAGTCCATCGATGGTTCCATCAGGGAAAAGGGCAGAGTCTGTAATTTGAGGCTCTCCTCCAACCGTGAGCGTTCCCGTCTTGTCAAAGACCACGCAGCCCACCTTGCTGGCTTTCTCAAACGCCTCACCGCCGCCCTTGACCAAGATTCCGTACTTGGCTGCGAGACCTCCTCCAACGAAAATCGCCGTTGGAGCAGCCAAACCCAGTCCACACGGGCAAGCCACAACAAACACGGCAATAGCAAACTGAAACGCAAATGCGGTTGAACCTCCTGATGAATCCAACTCATCGCTTGACACGTTATGGGTAAACGAGAGCGCCATCCAGACAGCCCATGTGATGATGGCTATCAGAGTCACCACTGGGACAAAGTAAGACGTCAAAAGGTCGGCTACCTGTTCCATTGGTGCTCTCTTTGCTTGTCCTTCTCTGACGACCTCGACAATTTGATCAAGCATAGACTTGCCAGAAGTTCCTGTGACCTTGACCACCACAGCAGATCCCTTGTTGACGGTTCCCGCAAACACCTCATCTCCTTCGCCCTTCTTGATAGGCCGTGATTCACCTGTCAGACTTGATTCATCAAATGTCGTCTCGCCAGACAAAATCACACCATCAACTGGCGGTGATGAGCCGTGAGGCACTCGAATAACATCTCCGTGTTCCAGTTGGTCCATGTCTATCGTCATAGTGATTTGGCCTTGCAGCTTATCTTGCTCTATCAGCAGAGCAGTAGTCGGCCTCAGCTTTGCCAGGGCTTCCACCGCATTACCTGCTTTGGACTTGCTGTAGGCCTCGATCAGCCGACCGGCGAGGAGGAAGAGGGTCAGGAAGACCACAGAGTCGAAATAGAACCGATCCTCGGGGATATCAGCATCGCCATCAGCTCCCGCCGCAATCATCTGGCCGATAGAAGACCAATACGCAATGCTTGTTCCGAGAGACATGAGCATGTTCATACTGCCAAATTTGTAGAATCGCTGCAAGAACGGCGTACGGCTGCTATGCCGCCATAGTGTCCTCAGCTCTTTTATGGCTCTAACATGGAAGACGTCGGCTGCAAAAAAGTACACGGGGGTGGCGAGAAGGCAGAGGATGATCTCTACACGGCTAAGACCAGATACCCACGGCTTCATCAGGAAATGCTTGGTGGAGTTGGAGTCTGGCACAAGACTCATGTATACTATACCCAGAACGAATGTGGGAATGGCCAGAACGATGGTCAAGATCTCTCTGTAGAACAGCTGTCGAGTATGCTTCGCCCTAATGGCCCTAGACCGTTCTTCAAGCGTAGGCGGGTGGTATATTTTTGCCCTAAGAGATGGATCTGTGGCCTCGATGCTCTTCAGGATGTGGCGCACAGTAAATTGAGGTGAGTTTGGAATATAACGCAGCTTCAGAACGGGGTGCTCCATAGACGGATGGGCCAGGATCTGTACACCATGGGTGCCGAAGCTCTTCAAGGTCTGGCTGATTCTTTGAGGGCAACGGGGGCAAAATATGCCATCGATTCTGATTTCCACATGTCGTTCATCTGACAAGGGTTTTTTCTCATTGAGGTTAACCACCTGATCAATTGCACCATCGTAACCAAGGTCTTCAATAGCTTCGACAAGCTCCTTCTCTTTTTCCTGGCCGACAAAATCGATCGTGGCGCTGTTCCCGACCAGGTTGACGGCAACCTTTGACACCCAGGAGAGCTTCTGTAACTCGTCTGTAATAGCGGTAACACAAGCCGCGCAGGTCATTCCGCCAACAGACACCGTCGCTCGCCATAAGGGGGGCTGACTCTCATCTCCGGTGACAACGCCATCAAGCGGTATTGTGTCGATGGTGTCGATGGCCTGGTCTTTGCGTAGGCTCGAAAACGAGAAGGACGACTTTAGTTTCTGATCGGCATCTTCTTCATCGTGTGGTCTGTGTGCTTTACACGCCTCGCAATTCTCTAGATGCGCAGCTCTGGTGGCCTCTACAGCCGGCGCCGGCTGCTTTTGCGCCCACAAACTAGACCAGCTGTCAAAGAGGCCGCCGCTGTCAGGCATGTCATCGCTTTGAGGATTGTTGTTCAGCTCTTCGGCGCCAGAGGCAGTGGTATCGACTCCACAAATCTCGAAGCCGACATTTTCAAGCGTCTTGCCGATGGCACGGACAAAGTCGGGCGAATGGTCATCGTGCTCAACTGTTACAATGGATGTCACCAGATTTGGTGATACCCAAACAATCTTGTCACCAAATGTCTCCTGCAGAAGAGACTTGATGAGGGTCACACATGATGGGCAGTGAAGGTTCCCCAGCAGATAGGCTGTTGTAGCTGTATTGGACGAGACCATCGTGTATGATCTGCCGTGTTGTTGCACCAATCGGCGATTAAGTATGGGCACCCAAAGGGATGCGTTTGTGGGGGTTTTACAGCAGTAGTAGCGATGAAAGCGTCCGCCGGAGTATTTGATAGAGGCCCCAAGTGATGTTGTGTACTAGCGTAGTTGTGACACGTTTCACTTGCTGATAAGACGTGGCGTGTTTCTTCTTTTTTTTTTATTGTTATTTTGCCAAAGTCAGAATTAGGATTGTAATAGATAATAGAGATGGAATCAGTTGCAGCGGTGAAGAACAAAAGGATGCTCCTCTTGCTGTCGACGTCCTTTATATATAAGGCAACGCTGAGCTGCTCCTGGCTCACTTTTGACGCTAAAATCCGCACAAATATCGCACTCTGCAGGGGTCCTTGTTGGGAGGTGGTCATCGACTAACGCAGCCGTTTGCATGTGGTAAACGCCACCAGTTCTGTATGGCGTACTATTGTATGCTGTAATAGCGATCTTTCGTTTGTCGGTCTTGGCCTTCACCGTGTACACCGGGTGCAGCTCTTATTGTGCTGAAAGCTGCTGAAAGACACGACACGATGCAAGGAGGAGGCTGTTATTTTTCCACGGGCTGCACGTGATTGAGCTGAGAGGAACTTGAAGTCGGTTTGTGATCTGCTCGTTTCGATGCTCTGCAGAGGCCAGCGCAACCCATCTGTGGCGTAATCAAAGGCATATTTCCCTCAAAGCATAAACGTCAACTGGCTTACAGCTGAGGCTGTGTGTGGTGTGGCATCGCGATATTTGTGCCGGACAGCTGACAAACACGAAGCGACAGGCCGACGTCATCGAGTGTGGTCACGTGATGGTTCGACCAATGAACTCTGCAACTTTGCAGTGAGCAAGTCCAATAGAAGAAGGCAGCTGAAAATATTCAAGTTGCGTAATACAGTTGCACCTCACGTGCCTGTTGTGCATTTATCAGATCTGGCGAGGTCAAGGCGAGTGAGACACCATATTGGTGGGATGAGGTGGCTAGCAGTGCGCTATCAATCAGGTTGTACATACCATTGTGTGTTGACGCCTACTACCTACCTAGTTACATTTTATTGTATAGTAGTTTTAATCCAGAATACACATTTGCAGGTTAAGTCGTCAATAACTGCTACTTCAATCACGTCGAGACTCTATCAACTTACATCAAGATCCCTCCGCAACATAGACGGGCCGTCGCATCACTGTTGCTCTACCAAGTGCTAGACTCAGTCGTCGTGTGTTCCACAGCCTATTAGTAACCGTCTCATTTTTCCTGAGGGATCGCCGCTATTGGCTCAACCGTCTGAATTAGGATAGTCTTTTTTTAGATGGCTGCTGCATATGCGCCTCTTCAACTTCCATCTCTCTCCACCGACACAACAATAATCAAGCGACACTCGCCATCACCACCTCCATCCCCCTGCATCAATAAGCCCTCAACAACCCGTAAGCCTCTAACCCTCCCTTTTCCCTCGCCAACAATAACCCGCATAAACTCTCTTACTCATCATGGCAACATCTCCAGAAGAGCGCAGTCGGAAGTCGGTGCTGCCTCTCCCAGGCAGACCGACAGTCCGCGCCAATCACGGCGCCGCAGACAAAATAAAGTGGTTCTCCCGTCTCTTCGGGGAGGGTTCGGCGAGTGGCATCATCGGCGCTAAGCCCAAGGCGGCCTAAGAGAATTGCGTGATTCGGTCCCTGTATCAACAATTTGAATCTCAAAGCCAGCCAAATGGTAGAATTCGCTGGCTTGGGTAGAGTAAGAAAAAGTCATTTGGTGCAGAATGGACCCTGACAAATCCGTGGCTGACTCCCGTCCGGGGCGATCCACGATTGCCATGGACTTATTTGTTGCTCGAATCTCCTCTCTGTTCTCCTCCTCCTCTCCTCGATTCCCCAGCTCTTCTTTCTTTTCAGTCTGTTGTCATTCAGACTTGGAGATTCACCAGACCCTTGGCTTGGAAGACTTGAAATTCCTCTGAAAATGGCGTCCAAGGTTGAAGAATCCTCCACCTTGCCCTTTGGCAAGCAGGTGCCTCTGTCGGCCATCTCTGGCCCGACGTATGTCACGGCCCAGCTCCTTGTCCAGCAGATTGCCTACAAGCTCTCAGACAAGATCTTTTCCTACTCTCCTCCCACCTTTGGCCTTGATGTTGCTACCAAGCAGTGGGCTGCCGAGGAGAGCAAGAACATCCACGGATACGCCCCTGATGTCCTGCCCCTTCAGACTAGAACCGGTGCCGGTGCTCTGGCCCTGGGCTACATCTTCTCTCCGGATTTCGACGTCAGCAAGCGCCATATCCCTCAGACGCTGCTGGCCCCGTCAGGCTCTCTCCAGAACCTCCGGGGAGCCCTGGACCAGCTCTCACTTCTTTACAACCTCTCAAGCCCCTTTGTGGCTCATGTTGCCGCCGCCGATTACAGCGCTGCCAACGGTCTCGTCTCTGACTATGATGTCGCTCTGAGACTGGCTGAAGACCTTGGCCTGGGTTTGGTTGCCAGCTCTTCCTCGTATGAGTCTCAGCACATGTCACTCTTCTCGACGCTGCTGGCTACCGTCGTCCCTACTCTCCACATCTATGACGGCATTCGTCTTCCTAGAGAGACTCTGAGAATTGTCGATGCTTTGAGCGAGGCCGGTGTCGCCGACTTGTACAACAAGCTTGTTGAGGAGGCTGGCAAGTTGAACCAGCACCTCGACACCGCAGGCAAGGTCTTGGAACTCCTGAGACTGTTCAACGATGAGCTCGGCACCGTGTACCAGCCATTCGAATACTACGGACACGAGACCCCTGATGTCGTCCTCGTTGCCTTGGGAAGCGTCGAGGCACAAGTCGCCAAGGAGACTCTGAACAAGATTGCTGCCGACGGAGCCAAGGTCGGTGTCATCAACGTTCGTGTCTACCGACCTTTCATTGAGGAGGCTTTCCTCAAGGCCATCCCCGCCTCCGCTCGCACCATTGCCGTGCTCGGCCAAGTGAACAATGATATCGCCGTGGCGGACGAGGCTACCCAATCCGCCCTGTACGGCGACGTCCTCACGGCCGTCACCTTCGCCGGCAAGTTTGATCAGCAGCCTGAGGTTCTGGACATCAAGTACACTCCTGCCCAGTTCCTGACCCCTCAAGGCCTGGCCGGCACTCTTCACAAGATCTTTGGGCACGACGGTGAGGTCAAGCCTCTGCCCTCTCTCTTCGCCAAGTCCCAGCAGTTCACTTTCTGGGATGTGGACGACTCCGTCTCTGCCAAGTCGCCCGCTGCCATTGGCACGCTCCTTGCACAGGAGTCAACCACAAATGTCCACCTCTTTGAGACATACGACAACTTCACCCAGGGAGGCATTGTCCGAACTGATCTTCGCGCGTCCAAGGTTTCTTTGGAAGCACCTTACCCCGTCACTGAAGCGGACGTCGTTGTTGTCGGCAACGAAAAGGTCCTGAAGGACGTTGATGTGCTGGCCAACATCGCCCGTGGCGGCAAGCTCCTCATTAAGCTGCCAAACTTCAACGCTGCCGACGTCGAGAAGCGACTTTCAGCCTCCCTGCGCAAGACAATCCAAGAAAAGGAACTTGGCGTCATCGTCTTGGATCCTGCCGTCTCTCCTGCTTTCGAGAAGGATGCCTCGATCGCCAAACTGCTCCTCGAGCTGTCCTTCTTGCAAATTGCCTTGCCAGGAAGCTCTGCCGAGGAGCTTGCAAAGATTGTCGGAGCACAGACTATCCTGCAGGAGAGCAGCAACGCTCTTGTCCAGGTTCTCTCCGAGCTCGAGATCCCGGCTACCTGGTCAGAGGTCGAGGCTGATTTCGTCCACCCCAACCTGCCTGCTGGACTCCAGACTACTGGGTTTGTTCCCTTCCAGAAGGAGGAGGTCGAGGAGGCCCCTCAGTTGCACGACTGGCAGATTGCCGCCAAGGGTCTCGTCTTTAAGGAGGCTTACGGTACTCAGACGACTCTGCGCCCCGATCTCTCTGTCAAGACCTCCACCGTCACTGTCAAGGAGAACCGTCGTCTGACACCCTCCGACTACGACCGTAACATCTTCCACATTGAGTTCGACCTTGGCAACTCTGGTGTCACTTACAAGATCGGCGAGGCCCTGGGTATCCACGCTGAGAACGACGAAGCGCAAATCAACGCCTTCATCGAGTTCTACGGCCTCAACCCCGCAGAGCTTGTCCAGGTGCCTTCTCGCGAGGACGCCAACGCCCTCGAGGTCCGCACCGTGTTCCAGGCGCTCATGCAGAATGTCGACATCCTCGGCAAGCCCCCCAAGCGCTTCTACGAGGCCCTGTCCGAGTTCGCCACCGACGACATTCAGAAGAAGAAGCTTGCCGCCCTGGGCGGTAATGACGGCGCTGCCGAGTTCAAGCGCCGTTCTGAGGTTGACACGGTGACTTACGTCGACATCCTCGAGGAGTTTAGCTCTGCTCGCCCCAGCTTCCACGACCTCGTCAAGATTGTCAGCCCGCTCAAGCGCCGTGAGTACTCCATTGCCTCCGCGCAGGCCGTCACCCCCAACAGCGTCGCGCTCATGATTGTCGTCGTCGACTGGGTCGACACCAAGGGCCGCACCCGTATCGGCCAGGCCACGCAGTACCTCAGCCGCCTCCAGCCCGGCGCCACTGTCACCGTCTCCGTGAAGCCCTCTGTCATGAAGCTGCCCACCAAGGACACCGCGCCGCTCATCATGGCCGGTCTTGGAACCGGTCTCGCTCCTTTCCGCGCCTTTGTGCAGTACCGCGCCATGCAAAAGGCCCAGGGCAAGGAGATTGGCTCTATCCTGCTGTACCTCGGCTCTCGCCACCAGCGCGAGGAGTACCTCTACGGAGAGGAGTGGGAGGCCTACCTCGCCGCCGGCGTCGTCACCCTCGTCGGAAGCGCCTTCTCGCGAGACCAGCCTAAGAAGATTTACATCCAGGACAGGATGCGCGAGACCCTTGACAGCATCGCGCAGGCGTACATCAAGGACGAGGGTAGCTTCTACCTCTGCGGTCCCACATGGCCTGTGCCTGATGTCACGGCGGTGCTGAAGGAGGCCATTGCTGCTGAGGCCAAGGCTTCGGGCAAGAAGGTTGACCCGAGCAAGGAGATTGAGAGACTCAAGGAGGAGGGCCGATACGTGCTTGAGGTTTACTAAAGCTGCTGGCAAAGTTTGAATCTTGATGTTGTTAATAGAAGAGCGATACACAAAAGCAACTTGTAGATAGACAATGATTTATGTTTCAAACACATCTTCTTTTTGACTAATGCCTCGAGAACTCATGTTTGTAAGCAAAGTGTGAAGAGTGATGCATTTCTCTAAACGCACCTAATGGAAGTTGATAGTATTCCACTCTAGCCTTTGGCATATCCCCTTCTATCAGTGTCTAAATAGAGCAAACATCCAACGCAACGTGCCGCTTTGCCCTTGCCGACGGATATACAAAATCATCATGCCGTTTCCTGTCCCAATCCCATACATGTATCCATTTCATCATAAAAACCCTATCAAACGAAAACAAAACCCTTTTCCTCCCAACCAATGACACGTTACAGCAAGGTCTCACCCAGTGCGCAGCGCACCAGGGAGCAGCCGGCTCTGACAGTCTCCTGTGCTCCGGCTTCGGTAGCTGCAAGGCTGGGGTTCACCTCGACCAAGTCAATGGCGACCAGGTTGCCCGTCTGGTGAACAACCTCGCAGATGTAATCACCCTCACGCAGAGTAAGGCCACCTCGTACGGGAGTACCGGTGCTAGGTGCCCACATGGGGTCAAGAGCATCCACATCGAAAGACAGGTGGATGGGAGTGTCGTCGCCGATGTGGGCAAGGGCCATCTCCATGACACGACCAATTCCGTGGCTAGGGGGAGACAATCCGTGGTTAGCTCTCGATTCTTATAAGCCGGATTAGAGATGGCGCAAAGTTATGCACTTACTGGTCAATATCAAACATGCTGAAAGCCTTGATGCCATGCTCTCTCAAGATGCGCTTCTCGCCAGCGTCGACATCACGCAGGCCAATGTACACAAGCTTGCGGACACTCAGGCGCATGTCATCCTGGATCCAGCCAAAGTACTCTTCTTTCTCCTCCTTGGCAATGCCAGTGAGGAAGGCAACAGGCATACCGTGGATGTTACCGCTGTCGCTCGTCTCGGGGGTGTTGATGTCGGCGTGCGCATCAACCCAGATGACGGCAATTTCGCGGTTCAGGCGCTCGCGCGTGGCCTTGGCAGTACCAGCAATGGTGCCAATGGCGATGCTGTGGTCGCCGCCAAGCGTCAGCGTAAGGCGGCCCTGAGAAGAGTGCTCGTATGTCTCGGATGCAATCTTTCGGGTGACAGCTGAGACAAGGAGCGGGTTCTTCATGCCGCGGTACTCGGGGTCGGATGCGGGAGTCAGGTCATTGTAAAGCTTGACCGTCTCATCACCGTGCAGCTTGTAGCCGAGCTCATCTCGAATCTGGGTCAAGAGTCCAGACTCGATGAGGGCAGTAGGGCCTGCATCCACACCGGCTTTGGGCTGTTGCAATACGCGTCAGCAATCGTGTCCGGACTTCCTCGGAAAGTCAAATTGATGACGGAGAGAGGTGTATATGTTGCGAATAGGGCATAGAGAAACATACCTGACCACCCGAGAAGCCTACGGTGACAATACCAAGGTCCTCGGGGTGCGAAAGGAAGCGGCTCTTGACGGTGCTGGTGTTCATTTTGAGCGATTGAGCGATTGAGCTGCAAACGAAGTATGTGTAGATCCGTAAGAAGGCGGAATTTGCGTATAAATCTTGAGAAAATATATGCTATCGGCGGATAGTCGTGGTGCAGAGTGCTTCTGGAGAGAGATGCGAAAAAAGAAGCTTCGACGAGGCGGGCAGCGGCCGCAGTAGATATAGGACTTCAGGTCACACGGACCTCCCCAATCAAAGGCCCGTTTCCTGTCTCGACTGGGGGCCAGCGCCTGCGCCTGCTTTGCTGCTGTCTGAGCGCCATTTGCAAGCCGTGGGCTAGGCCCGTACAATTGGGTAGGTCAAACGAAGGCGCTCGAATCCATGTGTGCGTGTGTCTCTGACTGGCGGATCGGGCTAGTAACTTAGAGGTAAAGGGGTGTTGAGCAGACGAACGAACTAGTAACTTAGAGGAAAACAGAGACTCTATATAATCAAGTCGCTTTGCTCAGGCAAGGAAAATTATTGCTAATAAAAGGCTTGAGTCGGCAATCCGCCGCGTCCGGGGACTCCACCGCGGGGCACGTCCAGCAGCGGCCGGGGCTCGCACATGATGCCGAGACAGAGGCAGAGCCGACTGCTATCACGGGGGGGTTGGCATAGGTTGGTTATCTTTCCGTCAGATTCTGGCGATGTTGGTGGCGGTGATATCGTTGCAGCTGGTTGGTTGAGCAGTCAAGGTTCGATGCAAGGAGGTTTTTTGTTTTTCCCCTTATCTCTGAGGGAGTACAAGGCAAGGTGTACCTTCACCGCCCGGCATAGGTACCGTACGTTCACATGAAAGTCTGGAAGGAGAGATATGACATGTTAGTACGAGTGTATTCACACAGTGGTACAGCAGCGGAAAGACTCTACCCATTGTCACAAAATCTAACTTTGTATAACTAATAGCAGGTAGTACTACTAGTATAGAAAGAAGCATTGGTTCGTACATCTCCATCTTGCACTTCCCCCATCAGGCTGGCGCGTTCCGTCCTTTGTTGCATCCCTTACATATCGCTCAGTTTAATGCCCTGAATGACGTTGGAACAGCCCCTCCAAGAGCCGTTTCTAGCCTTGCGCTTTTCCCTATCGCTTCCTCCACCTGATAAGAACGGTCAAGTGACCCCTCCGCAGCCAACCAACCGCCCGAATTAGTGTTATGTAATAGCTGTCTCGGCCAGTAAGACATGAGTCAAGGAAACTGAATATTCTTTTTCGATAAAATAAATTCGATAAATTCGATAAATTAAAAGTCAATAAATTCATTTAATTGACCACAATGATAACCCCCGAGGGCAAGCGGGAGTCGGAGATACGACCACTAGTGCATGGTAGGCAATTGGGCCATAACTCCGAGCCACGGACTAGGACAAAAGGACGCAACTCCCACATCAATCCGTCCAAGGAGTCTAAATTATCTTATTTGCGATTCTATCCTAGAAGAGCAGCATCTATTCCCAACCCAGATACATTGACCTTCGAAAACCGACGCACAGGCACAGGCAGGGGCATCAGCCACGGCCGCTAAAGCAGGAGTCAACGGATCCGATCCGATCGATCTCGAGCCGTCGTCGGCACTCCGTATGGCGCAGTCTCGGTTACCAGAAGGATTCTAGATTCGCTGGACAAGGAGCGCATTGAGCGCATTGAGCACCTTGCGACGAGATGTACGGAGTTTTCTCTGCGTAGCTTCGATGTGAGATGCGGCAGTGCTGTCGTTTGGAAGAAACACACACAACACCTTACATTAGTCCTTGTATGCTGCTTAGGTCAGCAGACAATGCATTTGATGCAGAGTCAAAACGTAGAGATGACCCAATACACCCAGATACTATCAGTTAATTGGTTGGAGGAGTAGAAATTCAAGTAGCTCCCTAGACTAGTATTGTCTTAAAGGAGTGCTTGAACCAATACATCAAATTACCAAGTAGGAGGGGCGATGTTGTAATTGGAATGCCTCTCTGCCATAACCAGCGTTGATTTGCTGGATCGCACAATGAAGCAGAGACCAAGGCTCTGGGTGAAAAGCCATATAAGCATGTGTACACTTTTGTTGATATTCTGCTACACGTACTTACAATATGTACAGACATCAACTGGCTGACATATGGCAAAAATACTAAATACTCTCTGTATGATTGAGAGGTTCCCACTAGCCTACCAAATATGAGTCAAACGCAGTTCTCTACAAAGGGGCGAGGCTTGATTCATCCAGGATCATGTATTTCTTTCTCCTGGCTGTGCTTTGCAGTAGTTAGTAGCAGCGGTCAACTCTCAGTCTCAGAGGGTCCAAAAATTTAGACAAAAGTCCAAAAAAAGAACCAGCCGACTTGATATCTCAACCAAGTGCTGTATAGGAAAAGCCCAATGCGGGGGTCGAACCCGCAACCTTGAGATTGCATCAGAACGTGTGCTCTTAAGAGTCTCACGCTCTACCGATTGAGCTAACCGGGCTGGCTTAGCACGGTTGAGCTCGAAGGCGGCTGGCTGGTTGTTGGGATGGATGGAAGGCAAATAGATATATAAAGCATCTATGAAAATTTTGGCATTCTAAGTGGGAAAAAATGTGGTTCACCGAGGGGCTAGCGGTGGACACAGCGATCTATTTCGGTGAATAATTTTCATTGGCTAGCTGGTGCTTAGTAGCGATAATATATGTCCATAAGTAGTTAGCGCAAATGCTTAGTGATCCTCTAAATAATTGCCGCCGCCTCTGCGCGAAGGATCACTCAGCGATTGCCCAATTTGTTCATACTCTGCTTCGAGTTCTTTCTTTTCACTGCACTTCTGCGCCGACTCAAAATCTACCAGAACCGCTTTTCCATCTCGTATAAGAAAATTGTATTTGTTAATATCGCCATGCTTAATGCCTAGAGAGTGTAGCTGGGCGAGGCTATCTTGGCATGCCACCAGGTCACCAACATCAGCAGACCTCGCACCCTCTATGTACTCCAGGACAAAGCCAATGACTCTTCCAGCCTCTGTCAAATGAGCAATGAATTTGGGACCGACACCCTGGTTAACTATCCATTCGTAGGCTGTTGTTTCAGCCTCAAAGAAGGGTATTTTCCATGGGAACTGAGCAAGCTTGATGAACAGCGCTTGGTCAAAAAGCGGATGCGTGACCACGTATATGTTTTGGCGTAGACGACGGAGTTCCTTGAACTCTAAATGATCGATTCGCATGCGGTGCCAGGTATTTGAAATTCCAGGCAGGTCGCTATGCGAATAACTGGAGAAGACTGGGTTCCTACTCACGGGGTCCTTGGAGACGTGACCCTCGTTCCATTCACCAGGTGGAAATGGCGGTAGTAGAGGAATCAATATCGGACCAAAGGTCTGAAAATCTTTTGGTATAACACCCGGGTCGACGGTGACATATTTCACGTGCTTACCATCGACTAGGAAGCGGTATTCGCCCTCCTCCTCGTCATCCCAGTCGACAAGTACTGCTAGCAGCTCGACGTTACTATTGTGGGTGGATGACATTGTGGGGTTTGACGGGGAAAATAAATACGAGTAGGTAGTAGTATAGACGGCCGCTCTGGTAAGAGAGGGGATGTGTAGCTATAGACTCTAGTAGGAGATCAACATGGTTAAAAAGCTTTGCACAGGTGAAGCCATGACCAACTGTAGGCGTGACTGAAACCCTGATGGCCTTTGGTACGTGCTTAGAGACGGGCACGATGCTTCATTTCTGTAGACGGTTTTTATTGGCTACTGTACTCCGTATGGCGAGGCGGTATTTCTAGAATAGGCTAGTACGATACTTGCTGTTTATCGCTCCCATATAGAAATGAGAGCGCGAGTTATTAGTATCTGTGCTCAAGAATTCTTATATCTCCAGACTCAAGGCGAGCTTCAAAACGTCGGTGCATAGCAAATTGAAAGCCGTGTTGTAACCAAAGACGGGGTTGACCTCCACTGAAATCGAAATTGCTGGTGATTTTAATTTCGTAATGATATGGCCTGGATATCAACATTCGAGCAACAATAATATCACCAAACCCGTCAAGCTGTAGGGTAGATGTGAACTGGCTTGCCTCGGACTCTGAACGCGGTTAGCAGTGGGTAGGCTCTCTTCAAGAGGTGCCTGGAAAAACAGCTCAAGAATACAACGCCGATGATTATTGATACAGTCAAGTGGTAAGCATTAGTCTCGGGGCACAATGGATTGTTTAATGATCGCCTATCACGGCGAGTGACTTCCGTTGCGAGTTGTGTCTCGACGGAGGCCGCAATTTCGCATCATGCTATTATAGATGGATAACACACATCTCTGGGCCTTCTTATTTATCTACCTACACGGAGTACACTGTCCAATATGGTAGATAGCACAATGGTGAAGCTTGACAAAGTGTAGGCTTCGAAATCTCAACACCCGACGGTAGGTTAGCGCAACGGAATGAGCGACGCCAGGTGAAAGTGACTCAGATGGACATATACATGCCAAGCCATTAATTCGCATCTGGAGTGTCACGCAACGCATTTGTTTGGCTTTCCAGAGTAGCAGCCCGTCATCCTTGCGTATCATGGCCATCCACAATCCTGACCTCATATAGCAAGACCCGTTGCTAATCGGGAAAACGCTCACGACGGCGCGTCGACAAGGCGAAATTACAGGGGCCCTCTATCGGAGACGGCTGAGACTAAACAATTCAATCAATCAATAGCTTGAGCCAGTCCCTCTTTAGCCACCCGGGATCCCAATCAAGCGCCGCAACCGTCCCAAGTCGACCCTCTCGAATGCTACCACAATCCACTCGGCAGTACTACACGCTACTGTACCAGCAGCCGGGCAATCAGGGCTTGTGTAACGAAAGTAGCGTTGGATCTGTCTCGCAGAGAGCTTATTCTTTCCTTATTTCCAGAGGCTGCTGCGCCTCTCGCCTCGCAAACCTGGGGAAAACACATGGCCAAGTGTGGGCATCTCTGTGGTTGGCGGAGCTTGTTATTAACCGATAACCTCCACGTTGGTCGTCTTCTGCATGTCGGTTGCTCGTTGAGGAAAAAACCACGACTGGGCTTACTGCAAGTGTCCTCCGGGGCGAGAAAAGAAAAAACATGGGGCGTAAAGGTGGGGAGAAATAGTGCGAGTACTCTACATGTGCGTATCACGCCTGCGATGGTATTTCACCCGGAGACAAGGGAGACAAGGAGCTCCTTGCAAGGAAAGACATGGCTTGAGGTTAGCGGATAGCGGCAATCGGGAGAGAGAAACGCGAGGTAACATAAGTCAGAAAACTTTCCGTCTGCCCTATTTGCCGGGGACGTGTACGAGTATTGTACTCGTATTAATTGAGGGCTCGTAATGGCTCGTAATGGCTCGGGCATGATTGAGTGTGTGGTCCGCTGCTTATTGGAGGCTTTTTTTTGCCTTTTCGTCTGCTTGGCCGTGATCCAGCGCAGGCCCTTGTCATTGGATGTTGCGTGCTCGCCGCTCAACCCGCTAAAAATCTTGAGGATTTTCTTTGCAATGGATGGTGCAAGTGCAAGCATGTCGCGACAACGGTTGGGGCCACGCAGAGTGGAGCTGAGGATAATTGAGCTGGGGCCAGAGGAGGAGGGATCGTCAGCTCATTAGCGGACCAAGGACTGTGAGTATGGATGGATGATGGCTGGATGATGGATGGATTGACTCAGGTCAGGTTCAGAAGAGACGCCGTCGCTTTTCTTTGTTCGCCGCGCCTCTTCTTCTCTTCCACGGCTTCTTCGCTAGCTTCTAGGGTGAAAAGAAGAATTATGATTTGATGGGGAAGCAGTGTGATGAGAAACATGCATGCATGAATGCTGGCGAGGATTGGAAGCAAGGGCGAGTAGGTTCCGGTTCCGTAGGTAGTTCGAGGTTTTTTTTCTGGAGCTGGGGGCTACTGAATGTGCCAGGCTGCTGCTATGAGGATAGTGGTAGTCGACTCCATAGGTAGGTACTCGTACGGAGTAGTATAGTTTCTTCAATGCGTGTGCGGCGTAGTGTCTGGGATCGATATTTGCGGCTGACATGGATCAACGTCAATGCTTACATGCTACTCGTATCAATTTGATCGAACGCATCAATCGCCCGTGTTTTATTAGCAGCGGCGCTCGGTTAGGCTATAGCGGGCAGCCTTATCGCGCCTGGAGGTTGAATTGACCTAATCCAATGCTGAAGAAGCTGGTGCCACCCCAAAGGCCCAGCGCAACCACTAGCGAGCGTAATCATGTCAGGGGTTACAGAGAGGTTATGGGTCGTCTTGGCAGTGGTTTTAGCTCGGTGCGAAATGGCACTGAGCGGGTTTGGCGAATCAATGGGCGATGTGGCCAATCAACCAATCTTGCCGCAAGCGTCTGCCCAGGTAATTTGCCCGCCTCCGGACATCTCTGCGAAATTAGACTTCTGCCTCTTCAATCTCTTCGCTCTCTTGGGCTGATCCTGCTGGTCGGATGATGATGCGGCGGCTGTAGCGACTCCAGAGCGCCCGATCCCATCCCGCCCGCCCGCCACGCCTCACCTCGCTTCACCTCGCTGTGCCCTTGGCTCGAAACCTCGACCTTTCCTCTCCTCTCCCTGTTGGCCGGAGGCAGAATCCAGTCCAGTCCAGTGTCGGGACCAGTCGCTCGTTATCAATCTCGAAGCAGCCTCCTGGTCTTGTGCGCTTCTTGGCACGCCCGGATGCGTTGAGGCCTCGATTCTCTCTTGGATATCCTGCCCCTCCGTCATCCAGCTTTAGCCCGAACTCCCGCCGCAGCGCAAGCACGCGCGGCCAACCTTCATTCATCTCCTAGCGATCCTCCCACGCCGCGTCCCGGTCCTGAGGATTCTTCATAACGTTACAAAAAGTACTAGTAGAGCATCGCAACCTCTCCAGCCCGACGTCCACCATGAAGATGCTGTCGCCCAACTTTCCGATGCGGCGGTCGTCCGGCCTTGTGCGCTACGGCGTCTTGGCGGCCATTCTGCTGCTGGCCTTGTACACCTTTAGCCACAGCTCATCAGATATCTCCCGCCTACCGCATCCTTTACCAGTAGACCCGGTGCCGGGCAGACCATTGCAGAACCCAAATTCAAATTCTGCCAACGGGGCTCCTGTCGTCCCTGGAGGCGTAAACGCACCCGTCGCGACAGGAACCACCAAGCCAGGCTCAGATAACCAGGAGCCTATCCACAACTCTCTTCCTCCTACTGGTCCTCCACCCACCAACGGCGGCCACCCCATTGACAAGCTCGTATACGATGCCCAGATGACATTTGCCGAGCTGACCTCGAAGCAATCCAAAACCGTGGAAGAGGCTGCCCAGGCCTATCGCAAGCGCCGTGGCCGCCACCCTCCCCCCGGCTTCGACAAGTGGTTCGAGTTTGCTCGCTCCAAGAATGCAATTATTGTTGAGGATTTCTTCGACCGCATCTACCAGGATCTGCAGCCTTTCTGGGGCCTTGACCCGGCTGTCATCCGCAAGGAGTCGTGGGACTTTGAAATGACAATCAACATCCGCGACGGCAACGCCACCGCGCGAAGCGACTTCTTCTGGACCAAGATTTGGCTCAAAATGATCAAGACAATCGACCACTTGCTGCCGGATATGGACATTGCACTCAATGCCATGGACGAGCCCAGGCTAGTTGTCCCCTGGGAGGAAATGGCCGGCTACATGAAGAATGCGTCCAAGACGATCAAGATGCCAAAGTCCAAGAATGTCATCCGCGAGTTCCAGAAACTGCCTCGCTCAGGCACCGGCGACGTTGAGGTCAAAACGCGCCCCAAGAACTGGGAAAAAACAAGTAGGTTACTCTCTCGGGATCGTGTGGCTGGCTACATGACTTTCTCTCCGTTTCTCCTCCCCTCCCCTTAATATTTTTAATATTTGATATTGACGATTCTCTTCAACATAGAGCCTTATTGGGCTATTGCTCGACGCGGCTGCCCCCCTGACAGCCTCGCGCGAGTGGAAGGTCTGAAGAAAACCGAAGATAGGACGCCAGCTATCAACTCGACATATGCCGAACCCCACATGTACAAGGGTTTCGTCTCCAACTTTTCAATGTCCACCGAAATTTGCCATCAGCCGGACTTGCAAGCCTTGGAGGGCATTTTCATCGAGCCCATTTCTACATCTGCCTCCAAGGTCTTGTTTCCCATGTTTGGTGGCTCCAAATTGGGTGTCAACAACGAGATTTTGCTGCCTGCGCCCATGTATTGGAATGAGGAAGAACGGTTCACTGGTGGCGACAACCACGGCGTTTCCTGGGCCGAGAAGGAGAACAAGGCCATTTGGCGCGGCGTTGCAACCGGAGGCCAGAATACCGTTCACAACTGGCGAGGGTTCCAGCGCCATAGATTTGTTGCCATGAACAATGGTACAACAGTTTCGCGAGTGGAGAAAGGAGCGGATGCTGAGAACTTCGCGTTGCCAGGCGAGGAGTACAATCTACAAGCTCAAAAGGATGGCAAGCTGGGCCAATGGATCGACTCTTGGGCCAACATCAGCTTCACGGATCTCAGCTGCACTCCGCCGCAAAACGGAAAGTGCAACTACACGAGCCACTATTACAAACCGACCAAGGGAATGAAGATGGCAGAGCAGTTTGATAACAAGTACATCCCGGACATTGATGGAAACTCCTTCTCTGGGCGTTACCTTGGCTTCTTGCGATCCACCTCCCTCCCTATCAAGGCCACTGTCTGGCATGAGTGGCACGACAGCCGCTTGGTTGCGTGGAAGCACTTTGTTCCCATGGATAGCCGTTTCATCGATTACTACGCCATCATGGAGTATTTCCTCGGATACGAGGGACGCAATGGCCACGACCACGTTGCAGAGAAAATAGCCACCGAGGGCAAGGAGTGGGCCGATCTGGTGCTGCGCAAAGAAGACATGCAGATCTATGTATTGAGGCTGCTGTTTGAATATGCTCGATTGCTTGACGATAAGAGAGAGAGTCTGGGATGGGTAGACGACGTCCTGAAAGACCCGTCATTGGAGAAGACATGGAAATGGTGGTGGTAATGACCCCTTTTCTTCTTCTCCTCCGTTCTCCTCTTCTCCTCCCACCTTTTGAATTTCTTTCATTTACTTTTTCTCGTAATAATCGAGTGTGACACGATGCATGAGTTGGAACAGTTTGGGACTTGGATAGGCCTGCGGCGTTTGGCGTGGAAGTCGTTTTACGCTTCTCCATATCGGCAAGTAAATTACGGTGAAGGTCTGCTTGTGACGAAAACTGGCGGACAACAGGCGATTTGAAAATTGATACCTGGTTAAGAGTGGCAGGACTTGGGGGGATTATGTTGCAGTACCCTTCCAGCATGGCTATTAACTGGCATGACGTTATTTTTTTGTTCTCATTCTCTCTTTGTTCTTTTCTTCTTCACTCTATTTGATAATACCATTTTCTTTGACCTGAAACTGCCGAGTCACTGTGATGACGGGGCTAAATAGGGCAATTTGCGACGCATTCTACTGTACCCGTACTGGCATGAGGGGATTTCAAGGCATGTAATTGGAAGTGACAGAAACCAGCATCCAAAATATGATGAATTGCCTTCCAGATGACTTACCGCCTGTTTAAAGCTGTGCGGGGCCCCCCTGACAGGCCCCTAATTCGCTCTAGAATTCCACTGGTTCCCGCGGCCTTAGCGCGTGCAAGCACTGGAGCTGCAGGCCCTTGGTATCAATAGGTACACTCTGCTTGATCAGGCGTTGGACGAGTTGAGCTCGCATCAAGCTGGCAAACTTGGCCATCTCCCTACTCGCTCGCCTCTTGCTCACCACTTATTGTTTGCCAGTCTCCAGCTGTCCGCCCGCTCCCTCGCGACTCTCCCAAGCCCTGGCCGAGACAGAAACAAGCCGCAAGATGCACCATGGCTGGCGTGGATGAGAACACAGCCCAGGAGCCCGAATCGCTCCCCTCCACCTCAAGGCGCGTCCAAGCCAACAATGGCGGCCAGACAGCAGACCCGACGACGATGAGCGCGCGCTCGCCGCTGCAGCGATCTGAGCAGCAGGAGAATGCGCCGGCGCCTCCCAAGCATGCCACGATCCCCCCTAACCCGAGCAGCAGGCTCTCCCCAGCGTCGGCGCAGGCTTCATCTCGGCCCAGACCTGGCGGGGGTTCGCCCGCGGGCCAAGGAGACCTCAGCTACTTCGAAACGACCGCTTTGGATCCGACCCTGAACCCGGACGACACGATTTCGGAGGACGCACTCAGAGAACATCTTAAGGATAATGAATCGAGCTTCCTTCCGTCGTTGTCGCCAATCCCTACCGGCTCTGCGAATGTTGGGGCGACCGCCGATGACAGCTTTGTCTTCGACTCGCCCGCGAAGCGATCTGGCCAGCCTTCCAGGAATTCTACCCAGCGCGAGCCGTCGCAGTCCAAATCCGAGTCGAGATATGAGTTAAGCTACAAATCGAGGCCGGAATACACGCACGAGTTTGACTTCAACCCGGAGTCTGAAGATGATTTGACGAGAGCAAGCAACACCACATCCAGCCTAGAGAGGTTTGACTCCTCGCCCGCAGCAGCTGCAGCCGCTCGGTCCATCTCTCGCACCACGGCAGCTCAATCCAACCAGAACACGCCCAGGGCCCCGCAGCAAGAGCACGACGATTCCCTCGTCTTTAGCACTGAAGGCCAGGACCATGATGCTGCTTCCTTTCTACACTCTCAGCTCGGCGGCGCTTCTGGGCTTGCCCTGCGCAATAAGCGCCCCAAGTATGTCCGCAGTGGCCGCTTCAGTAGCCAACGATCCTCGACCTCATCCTTTGTGACCAACCCTGAATCGCAGGAAGACAGCGACGCTACTGTGGGCACTGTAGGGCTGGGACTGGACTATGCGCTACATTCCGGGGGAGCAGTGCCAAATACTCGATCTCCCAACAATCTGTTGCTGCGATCTATAAGCATGGGCAGCATGGCTTCTGGCCTCGGAACTGATGAATTTGGTGACAACACGCGCCAGCTGGAACCGTTGGCCGAGGTGGATACTCCCACCCGAGGAAGAGACAGCAGCTACAAGATGGTGACACCCAAGGCAAAAGATAGCATCAGCACAGCTCCTACGGATACCGTCATAGCCCAACACGTTAAGAACGTCCACGTCCCAGATTCGGTTGCGAAAGAGTTCAAATTCGAAAATGGCCTACAAACCCCACGATTGTCCGGCTCGACGGTTACTGCAATGAATAGCACCAAGGCCACGGGCAAAGGCGGCAACAAGACCTGGACGCTAAAGGAACAGAGCAGTACCATTGAGAGGCTATCCAAAGAAAACTTTGACCTCAAGCTCAAAGTCATGTTCTTGAGCAAAAGGCTCGACACCTTGTCGGAAGAAGGTCTTAAGGAGATGATATCCGAGAACGTTGAGCTGAGAACGAATCTTGCTATAACAACGCGAGACAACAAAATTCTGCGAAAACGAGTCAAGGAACTAGAAAAGAAGGAGAAAGAAGACGAAGAGAGACCAAGTACTGCGCGCAGCGCTGCCTCTTCGACGGACCAGACCGCCAAGATGTATAACGAGGAGGCCCAAGAACGGGAAGAAGAGCTCATGTTTTTGCGAGAGCGCGTTGAAACGTATGCCACGGAGATTGAAAGACTCCGAAACGAGACCCAAGATAGGGAATCGGAGAAGAAAAAACTGTCAGATATTGTCAAGACGCTGGGCGAACGGTCCGGAGACGCTTTCGGCCGCCAGGAAGAGGCGGATGTCTGGAAGGACTTGTTGGAGCAGGAGACTGCGCGCAGAGAGCAGTCGGATGAGGACAATAGGAAGCTGCGAGACGAAGTTTTCCGGCTCAAGAAGGAGATGTCTGGTGCCGGTACGGGCATGCTGCACCATACGACCAACATTTACAACATTACCAAGAAACCACGAGACCGGGGTGCTTCGCCGGGTAGACCCATGTCCAGCGTGTCTGGCGATGCCGATGGTTCTCATGCCAACTTCAGCGCAGCCAGCACCTTGGTCGACGAACTGCGGCGGGAGAGCGAGCAGCTGCGCCACGAGAATGCCGAACTTCGTCGTGAGGTTGGAGCTCAGACCTCGATGCTGACATCCAGAAATCGCGAAAAAGAACGCCTGTACCAGGAAATTGAGGATCTCAAAATGGCTCAGCGGCGTGGCGGTCCTGCTCCGTCAACTATTGACAGTCTCTTGGAGCGATCTGCATCGCGCGCCGGCGCCCTTGAGAGACCAAGCTCGAGGAACAGTGTTCGGACTAGGCAGCTGACAGCGGAGGATGAGGCGGAGCGCGAGGAGATGGAAAATAAAATGGCTGAGTTGCGGGACAAAGTCAGCGAGGTGAAACTTCAGAACCAGGATCTGCAGCGGGAATTGGAGAGCTGCATGGCCGATTTTGAACTTGCCATTAACCAAAAGCGCGAGGCAGACGAGGCACTCATGAGTATGCAGGAAGAGCTCGACAACGCGACGAACGACTTGATTGCCCTGCAGTCAGAGCGTGATGAGGCGTTGAGGGAGCATGGTGAATTGGAGGCCAACTTTGAGGACCTTCGCAGCGAGGCTCAGGCCGAGATTGATGCCCTGGAGGCGGAGGTTCAGCGGCTGCAGGCTGATCTGAGTGACAGATCCGAAAACTTTGAGAGTTTGCAGAAGGAGATGCGACAGATGAGCGAAGCCCTCCTTGGCCTTGAAGACGAGCAAGAGCACAAGCTTCGGCACATCCAGCAGCTTGAGGAAGAACAGGCTAACCAAACACACCGCATCCAGCACCTAGAGCAGGAGCAAGAGTCTTCCAACAAGGAGCTGGAGGAATTGGAGCAGAAGCTACTCGAGTCCAACGAAAAGAACCAGCGCCTTTCCGTCCAGCAGGAGTCCTCCCAGGGCGAGATTTCATTCCTTCGGGAAGAGCAGGAAGCAGACAAGATTCGCATCGGTGATCTGGAAGCGGCCCTTTCTAATGTAGAGAGAAGCTTGGAAGATGAAAAAGAGCGAGTCAAGGAGTTGGATAACAGGATGCAGGAGGAGCGCGCTCAATGGGAGGATGTTACCACCAAGAAGGATGCAGATGTCCAGCAGATATTTGCCAACCTCCAACGAGAGAATGCCGGCGCCAAAGACGAGGTCAAGCGGCTGCGTAAAAGCCTGTCGTCTCGTGAAGTCGAGGCGACGGAGTGGAAAGAGCGGCTGCTGGAGCTGGAGAATAACTTGAGGGAAGCATTGGGTGACCTGAACGGCACCCGGTCTTCGCTGCTAAAGGTACGAATACGTCCACATTTCGCTCTCCAGTTTGGTCCTGTGCTAACGCGAAGCTACCTCGACAGTCTATTGCACGGATGCAGCGTGAACTCGAGAACACTGTTCGTGAACTCGATACCTCTAAAGCGGCATTAGTCGAGAAGGACCGCATCATTAAGCAGCGTGATTCGCTCATGGAGTCACACGCCCTGGAAACCCGCAAAATCACTGAATTGCTTGAAAAAGAGCGGGTTGCCCACCGCAATACCAAGTCTCAATTCGAGTCGTTCCAAAAGACACACCAGCACCTTACCCGAACGGCCAGCACGCAAGATGTCCGCATTAGCGAACTGGAGGCTACGAGAGGCCAGGATCGCCGGAAGCTTGCTATGCTGGAGCAGACGGCCCGCGAGCAGCTGTTGGAGAGGAATGAGCTGCTGCTTCTTCTGTGGCACAAGCTGAGTACGCTCTGCGGCCGAGAGTGGGCTAACAACAATACACTGGTGGATCGGCAAGTTGTGCCGACACTCGAGGTCATCGCGAGTCGCCTCCCAGGATTTTCCAAGAATCTCCTTGCCGCTGTTAAGACCATTGAGGGCATGTTCGCGGCGCTGCAGACAAAGATCAAGTCAGTTGAGAAGGATCTCTATCGCGAGTATCAGGCGCTGGAGAACAATCTGGATGTGCGAATCAAGAAGCTTGACCGACTAGAGACCATGGTCCGCAACTCAGTTGCCGCTGGCTCGCTGGGCTCTCATGAGGTGTCGAACCGTATGATACGTCTCGAAGAGGCATATCGCCAGCTCAAGGTGGAAAATGCTACGCTGAGGACTGCTAATGATGTTCGTGCTCGCGCGGCTCATCAAGCTCCCGGAGGAGGCTCCGAAGCCAGTGCCGGTTCGCCGTCGCCCATGGCTTCCCGTGGACCTGGCGATCGTGCTTCCAAGAGCAGGGCTTCATCTGCCGTGCGTGCCCCGTCCGCTTCTGGAATTCCAGTGTCATCGTCAAGAGCTTCTGGGCTCGGTCTCATGGATGCGACAAATTCCGACGGGAATAGTAACGACAATCGTTGGCTACTGAGACTCCGGGATATGGAGTACAAGCTGAAGATGGAGCGAGAAGGGCGCAACCAGGACAGGCAAGCGGCAAGGCAGCGACTCGGCGGCCTGGAAACAGAAAACCGAGATCTGAGGGAGAAGGTGAGGCGCGCAAACCAGGACACCGAATAAAGTTGCCTGAGTTGTGAGGAAAGAAGAAGGAGATGAAGCGGAAATGGAATTCGAATAACCAAGGCGCCGAGCTGACGCTGTGAGCATTTATTTTAAATTTTTTTATTACACGACAACCCATATCTTATTTTTAACGAGAGCGTATCTTTGTTTGTACATTACCAATACCTGTTATGCCAGGAGAGTAGAGAGGATCGGTGTACGGACATGATGTTGTTTTGTTAGGGATACATGGGGATTGAAAACAGGACATGAAGCCTGCGGCTTGATGTTTTGGCTGGGCAATGCTTTTTGTTTTAGAATCTTGTCTTCGTTTAACCCCCTTTTGTTTCGTCATACAACCCTTCTCCCCTTCTTTTTTTTTTGGGTAGCCTCGGAATTTCCGCAGCAGTGATCACGACTGAGAAGAGACGGGAAAGGGGAAAAAGAAGAAGCTAAAAGGAATATGAAAGTCATGCATACATATCATGCGGAGCTGCGTCTGGTGCTGTTTTACCTTTTTTTAATAGATAATTATGCTTCTCTATTGGATACTTGTCAACTAACGCAGCGCTTGAACTGAGCATTGGCTTCAATATGATCCATCTTGCAGACTTTGGGGGACCTTGACTTCAACTTCAACTTCAGCCTCACCAATGCCTCTCGCTCTGGCCTCTTCCAGAATTGCCTCGGTAGCGCTGGCCCCAATCCTCGTCACCCCCAGCGACAGGACATAGATCAGCTCATCCAGGGTCCTGACGCCACCCGCGGCCTTGATCTGTACCTTTGGCCCGGCATGTTTCCTCATGAGCTTGAGGTGATGCGGCGTGGCGCCCTGGTAGCTATAAAATCCGTTGGGCTGCTTCACGAAGCCATAGCCCGTGCTCGTCTTGACAAAGGCCACGTTCAAGTCGGTGCAGATCTGGCAGAGCCGGATGATGTGGTGGTCCTGCAAAAAGTCGTTTTCGAAGATGACCTTGAGGATGGCGCCCTTTGCCGTGACGAGGCGGTTGATGGCCTCAATCTCGTGCTCGACGTAGCCCCATTCGCCGCTGAGGGCCTTGCCGATGTTGATGACCATGTCGATCTCGGTGGCTCCTGAGGAGACGGCCTCGGCGGTCTCTGCGATTTTCACGGAGGCGGAGGAGGAGCCGTGGGGGAAGCCGACGACGGAGCAGACGCGGACGGGGGAGCCGGCGAGGATGGAGCGGGCGAGCGGCACGGCATAGGGCTTGACGCAGGCGGAGGCGACGGAGGAGGTCCGGGCGAGGGCGAGGCCGGCGCGGAGGTCGGCGTCGGAGAGAGTGGGGTGGAGCAGCGAGTGGTCGATAAGCTGGGCGATTTGGGGGAGGGAGATTTTGATGGTCGGGGGAGCCATGGTTACGGTCATGGTGTGGGGGGAGGGGGGAATGAAGGAGATTCACAGGGGGGCACGCTATACGAGGGGGGGAAGTTTACCGAGGAGAGAGTGAAGAGGTGTGTGAGAGCGAGATCAGATGCTACTAGGGATGGTGAGAGTCTTTCACGATGAGATCGCGAGAGAGAAAACAGCAGATGAGAAAAAAAAAAACTATTAGGCTATAATCTATCACAATCTATGCCTCCAACGGGGAGTTGGTGTGGCTGATGAGGGGTGGGAGCACGGCCGATTGCGATTGGAGTTGTTGCGTGGCTGGAGTGTGGGGAGCGGATTTGCCTAAAAGAGACATGCCGGCGAATTAAGTCGTCTGGGTAATGCCTAATTTCCCGTGGGATGAATTATGGGAGTATTTTTTCTTGGTGATGTGGCATGAGAGAAAGTGTCGAGGGCTGAGGCTGAGGCTCTTAGGGTTGGACGTGCCGAGGTTAGGACGGTGAGGTTTTGGCTCATGATGTATTAGATTTGAAGATGAGTGACTTGAGAACTGCTGAGATCGAGACGGAGTATAACGGAGTTTTAGATGAGGCCTTGTATAATGGATATCAACCGAGCGAGCTTCCCGGCTGCCCATGCTGGGGAATTGACGGATTCCCGTGAACAACAAACTCGGAGATGAGGAAACAAGACACTGTCTCAACCAAGCCAGTCGCAGGGAGTCAAACGCAAAGTTCCTTCTTTTGGGGTAGCACTTTTCATCTGGACGAACATTTACCTAGACGAGCCACGGCAGCTGGCTGCATCGAACTTTCTAAAATCTCATCATGCACAAACAGAATGGAACGTCAAGACATCTTTTAGCCTATATCACGTAGCTTGCTGTCCATGTGACCGGATTCCCATCTTCCTAGAACCTCGTCTTACACGAATGACGCCATGAAGAAGTCGGCAGCTCGTCATTTTTTACAAACATCCTCCCCCCCCCCTTCCAAACGATTTGATAAAAGTTCGGGTCTTCGCACCATCAGAGGACTCATGTGATCATGTTCTAATTGAAAGTTCCGTGTCGGCCGTAAGGATGAGGCTCGTTACACGGCTGCTGGATGCGGCAATGGAAAAAAAAAAGGGGGGCGGCATCATCTCGAGAGCGAAACACTCGGTCATATCTTGGACCTGTCAGTGACGGCAATGATTTTGTAACGTTCCAGCATTGATGATAAAGTTCAAGAAGCTAATGAATTAATTCTTTCCAGCGAAACGGATGGATTAGATGAGATACGTTACTTTTTGCTCGGGTTGTAAGTGGAAACAACGGGCTCCTTGGAAGCCCCCCATATTCCGCGTCTTAGACGCAATCCAACCATGTCTCAGCCGCCCCCAAGACAGCACCACCGCATTCCGCAGCGCCCAATCCTCGATCATCTCGATCAGGCCACGAGAATTAAAAGGGATCCAGCTGCTACTACTATCGTGTAGCGTTGGGGAGATAAAGTTTACGTGGCTGAGGCGGGGCGCGGACCACCCCAAAACAGCAATACCGTGGCCCTTTAGCCCATCAATATAAATAGTATGATGACAATCTGCCTTTCGGTAATCATTTGTTGATTCATATTGGCTCAGGTTGTGTGTTTCCATCATTTTCTGTGCTGAAATCTTTGTTGCGATACCGTTTTTGTGGTGGAAACATAAGCGAAAACCAACAAGATGCTGCGCTCAAGCTTCATCAAGGCTTCTCCCGTCCTGCCCCGTCTGCAGCGCTGCCTCGCGACAGTGCAGACGCCAAAACCGGCGCCCAAGAGGCAAGGGGATATTTCGGATTCCTTTGTCTCGCTGTCGGGCGCGGAGCAGGCGCCGCTGCCGGATCGCTTCAGACAGCTCAAGTTGGAGCTGGTCAGGGGTCGTGAGAAGGAGATTGCAGCAAGCTGGACGAGGCTTCTGCGGACACTGCAGCGAGAAAACGAGGTTATTGCAAAAAAGGGCCCTGCAGTCATTCCCCAAGTAGAATTTTCTGACCTGGACAATGGGTTGAATAATGAACTCAAGCAGGAGATCAAGAAGAGGGGAGTCGTGGTCGTACATGGTGTAATCCCAGAAAGCGAAGCGCGGGGATACAAGACCCGCGTGGAAGAATATGTCAAGAAAAACCCACACACAAGAGGTAAGGCTTCTCTCTCTTATATGTATTGTGTTGATTTGGGATGGGGAGACATGAGGGCTAATGGCCAAGGGCAGCTTTCCCGGCTCATGATCCGCAGGTCTATGAGCTGTACTGGTCCGAGTCACAGATCAAAGCTCGCTCACACCCTTCCATGCTTAAACTACAGAAGCATCTTATGTCAGACTTTTGGCACACATCATCTCCAAATGCCCCCATCTCTCTTGACATACCGCTATCCTATGCTGATAGGCTTCGTATCCGCCAACCCGGCGATGCAGCCTTTGCCCTTGGCCCTCACATTGATGGTGGAAGCGTCGAGCGCTGGGATAAGGACGGATACGGACGTGGCCATGTCTATGATAGAGTGTTTGAAGGTAGATGGGAGAAGTATGATGCCTGGGATGCCTCCGGCAGAGTCGATGCCGTCAACGACCTTCACAACGGCCTAGGAGCATGCAGTGCTTTTAGAGCATGGCAAGGCTGGGTCTCTATGAGTAAAGTTGGACCAGAGGAGGGCACTCTGTTGACATATCCCTTGATGCTATCAACTGTGTACACACTTCTGAGGCCATTCTTTAGACCTCTTGACACTACTAAAAAGGGGGATGCGTTCTTGGATGAGAAGAACTGGACATTTACTGGCGATGCTGATATGACTAGTGACCTCCAGGGGGCTTATCCAGGACACGGACAAGAGCTCAATGATGAGCTTCATCCTCACCTGGAGCTTTCAAGGACCATGACGCATGTGCCCGAGATAAGCCCCGGGGCTTTTGTGGCATGGCATTGTGACAGTAAGTCACTTCCTCTTTTCTCTCTTCTTTAGAGTTCTTACTTTGTGCAACTGCTGACATATCCTTTAGCCATCCATGCCGTCGACAAGGTTCACAAGGGCCACTCCGATTCGAGCGTTCTCTACATCCCCGTATGCCCAGTGACAGACCTCAACGCACAATACCTGGTTAGACAACGCCAAGCCTTCTTGGATGGCACACCAGGGCCTGACTTTCCAGGCGGCGATGGTGAATCAAAACATATCGGTCGTCCAACAGAGGAGATGGTGCGGCGATGGGTAAATGCCGAGGGCCGGCAGGCAATGGGCTTGGACAGGCTGATTGCGAGTCCTTCAGCTTTGCCTGGAGCGAGACAGGTCGTGGAGAGGTTTAACGCGACTTTGGGGCTGATTTGAAAGAGTTTATTTTTATGTAATTTTTGGGTTTGGATTGGTGCGAGGATTTGTCTTTTGCGCAAGTGGCTTTGGGTCCCATGGCATAAGTTGGCCAGCTGTTTGAAAATGAGTGGAGGATGAGACTGTATACTATCTTGGAAGCATTTGTAATATGATTGATGAATGTGTCGCATCGAGTAGCGTCGTGAACTAATAGGACCTAGTTTCTGCTTGATTTGATGTCCGCTTATTGATCAGTAATAAAAAAAGAAAAAGAAGGAGAAAAAAAAAACGAAAAGAAGGAGGCGGGATAGCCAACACTGTGCTGGATTGTCAATGCCATGTCAGCGTAAGGGCTGAATTGTTGCTCCTGAATCCCGTTCTTGGGTTTCGCATTTCGCATTTGTCCTCAATTTCTAAGCCGCGACGCTCACCCTGCGGTTGATATCTAAGCCGCTTTGTAAACGGAAATGCAAACTTCGAATCCTTCACTTGGTGACACGGGTTTTGAATCCTTCGGCAGGTAGAAACGGGATGCTGTGTTGGTCAAATCCCTTGTGGGTTGCATTTCTACTTCCGCGGATCTGCGAAACACCTACTAGGTATTTGTTATTTGTCATTTGCTATTGAAGATGAAGTACGAGGTGGCAGCACTGTGCTGACTGAATGGCCGAGTGCCGAGCTATTTGCCATGGGCCAGAGCACCTTTGGCCTCTTTGGGAAAAGAGAAGAAGGAAAAATTGGGAAAAGAGACCAACAACGTGCCGGTCATTTTGCTGTGCGGAGAGACAGAGTCATGGGCATTCGATTGGCCCTTGCTCTCGAGCTGCTGAACGCAGATGCAGATGGCCAGATTGGCAGCCCCCCCTTCGGGTCGTCGGCCTTGCTTCGCACTGGCTCGGCTTGCCGTGAAGCTTGAATCCCGGTCAGCCAGCATGAACCACATGCACAGCAACAGTATAGAGCAGCTCACAGCTCTACTGTGGTGTGTTGTACCGGATATTTGCGATCCACAGGGGGTCAAACATGGCCTATGAGGTTGGCATCTCGCTTGATTTGACCGCTCTGATCTGCTGTTGGACACGGGCTGTGGCTTCGATTCGATTCTAATTAGTAATCCAGCGTTGTGCTGCGGGCCGTTCAGCCTCAAGTCCTGCGACCAGCCAGCTCCCAACTAATACGCGGGCTAATACGCCTTGCCTAGGAGGATCCCCTATTGGGAGGATCCCTAGGGAGAGGATCCGTCCGTGGGGGGCCAAATGTCTCTCGGTGGCTTGTCCATGAGGCGATTGAGTCAAGCCGCAGTTGCGAGGAAGCGGAGCGAGGGACGGAGTGCGGAACGCGGAATTCGAGCGAGGCAGTGGCCATGATGTGAGGATCTGAGATTTGAGTAAGAGGTAGCAGCGGTTAGTAGTTAGTCTGTGGTTAGTCTGTAGCAGATGCGGAGACCACCTGCTCTTTCAGGAGGGGGATGAAAATGTTTGAGTCGTATACGGGTAGCTACAGGTAGGTACTACCTAGTAAGTAAGTAGTTGGCGTATATGTGGCATGAGGTACGACGAGTAAGGCTAATATAGGTACATCTACTCCGTATTAGTATAAGACATATACAAGTATATATATACCCAAGGCCGCTCCCTCTCTTGAATTGAGATCTCCAAGCTGCCAATTGCCTCATCCAGACCTCTACCATCTTCTTCCAAATCATCCTAAACCTCCAATCAAATCATCCAAGATGAGCTACTCTCTCTACGACGCCTCCGTCCCCCTGGCCAAGAGCGCCCTCAACTCTCTCGCCAACATCCTCAAGCTGGGTGAGGCCTCGCCCAACGCGGCCACCCTCCTCGCCGCCCGCATCCACGACGACATGCTTCCTCTGGT
This sequence comes from Trichoderma virens Gv29-8, assembly GCF_000170995.1. Taxonomy (NCBI): domain Eukaryota; kingdom Fungi; phylum Ascomycota; class Sordariomycetes; order Hypocreales; family Hypocreaceae; genus Trichoderma; species Trichoderma virens. The sequence continues at coordinate 1,597,141 of NW_014013744.1, forward strand.
CTTCCAGGTCAAGATGGTCACCGATACCTCCACCAAGATCGTCGCCCGTCTGACTGGCGTTGAGCCCCATGCCTGGGAGGGTGAGGTTGAGACCTTTGCCGACTGCTACGCTCGCATTGAGAAGGCCCAGGAGATCCTGGCCGCTGCCGACAAGGACGTCATCAACCAGCGCCAGAACGAGCTCGTTACCGTCGGAATGGGCTCTGCCGGAACCTTCCAGATGGCCGGCGGCAGCTACATCAACGGCTATGTTCTGCCCAACCTCTTCTTCCACCTCTCCACCGCCTACAACATTCTGCGCAAGGAGGGTGTTCCCCTGGGCAAGCGGTCCTACCTTGATTCCTTCATCGGCCAGTACATCAGCCAGTAAAAAGGAGAATTGATGTCAGCAATTGACGGAGGGAGAATAAGCTGAAAGAATGACCAAGACACGGGTTCTATGTTTGTATTCGAAAAAGCGCTGTTAAACCAATACCCGATGGATTCTCTCTCGCAAAATGAAAGAGACGGCAATGCATTAGCAGAAAAAGTGAATTAAATAAATTATTCCTTATGAAATGAAGCACAGTTGCCCTTGCCTGATATGTATGTCTTATGTAGTTCGTTTAAAGTGAGGTTGATGGAATCCTCCGTTCCAGTCAGCAACCGCCGAAAAGGTACGTACATGCAGCTTTACCTCAGCATCGCCGTCGCGACGAAGCTACGCCAGTAATCCTCTCTCTCCGATTATTATTAAGCCCGACCTCCTCTCGATTCCTCCGCCACCACAGTGCCACGACCTCCTCCCACAACACCAGTAGGAAGCATCATGTCGCCATACTGGTACGCTCTTCGGCTCATCCAGGCCTTTGAGGATCGAATCATCGATACTGTAAGTGCCTACACAGAGCGGCGCACTCTGCCTCTCGCACAGCTATCGCTCACGCACAGCTCCAGATTCTCCGCCAGCCGGGCTTCCATAGAGCTGTCGGCCGCATCCATCGCGCTATCAACGAGAAGCAGCATGGCCGGAATCCGCACGAGCCGCTCGCACCGGGAGAAGCGACGGGTACGATACCGAGTTTATAGATTGAGGGAGAAGCTAGACTGACGAGAATATCTACTGCAGCGGATCCGAATCCGGGAAATCGAGCTGATGGATTTTTCAAGCACTTCATCGGCGAGCTGAAGAATCAGGCTCGTGGAAAGCCAACCGATATTTCTACTAAGCCGCGTACGAAGTGAAACGATCCTAGCCTTGAGCTCGAAGCGAAATCCCTACTTATTCCCGCCGCGGCTGCGATGATGTTGCGTCACGGACGAAGAAGGCGGCGACTTGCACTCGCAAAGGGCATAGCTATGCGCCGAATATCTTGCATACGTACATTGCCGGCCGAATACCGAAAAGAAACGCCGCACCTCGACCATCACCACTCTGAGCATCAAGCGCATCGAATGGGCATTGTAAGCCCTTTCCTTGAGATGGATGTAACTCATTGGGTTCACACGATGCTTAATCATTGCATGCGCATCATGGAGATGCAGGAAAGGAAGAGCAGACACAGGGCACTTGTTGCTGTAAATACCCTACATCGCGCACTACGTGGGACATGGCTACCTGATACCAACATCGGTGATGGCAAGACGTGAAGAATACGTCAATGTTGATATGACTTATGACTTTGATACCCTGAATGGAAGGCCCGTACAAGTCCTATTGGACATTGCTTCCTTGGGTGACCAACAATGCTGTGCTTGATCAAAACAAATCTCTTCGATGGAGCAAGGGAACCAGGTTTAGCTCTATAATGACTAATAGTACGGTCGCTTTCAACAACAAGCATCCATCCGATATGGTGTAGTGGCTAACATCGCTCGCTCTCATCCTTCGAGTGCCGAGCAGCCCTGGGTTCGATTCCCAGTATCGGAGATCTTAATTTTTTTCTCAGTTATTTCGACATCCCTCTTCATGTATGAAGCTGTGATCATTCTTTTTTTTTTGTAGGTTCCCCGATTATTCTTGTTGAAACGCAGATATATAGATAATATTGAACCCATCATTTCAACACCCTGAAATTGCGTGGTATAGACTAATTGGTACTGTTATTCCAAGTGAACTATAAAAATGGCTCGTCCAGTCATGCAGCAACTGAAAACGCCTGGTATTTATCCATCAAAAATCGATACCCGCGCCTCTCTAAATACAAAACATTCCTGACCATATAACAGCTGGTTACATATAAAAGCTATGCGCATTCGATCTACTCCTATCAAAACCATCCTCAAGCAGCAAACTGGCCCCAATCTCCCCAATTGGGAGGGAGGCCAATATCAAGATTTGCTTCCAGGGCATCTTCCACGGCGTCCAAGTTGAAGTTGGGATCGATGTGCCCAAACACATCCTGGCCTGAAATTGCGTCAATGACGGAAAAATCAATGACATTATCAAAGCCCAGGTTAGAATTCATGGCCGCGGAGTCTCCTGCCGGCGTAGGGCCTAGATCTTGAGCTGCTGGCGCGTCTTGATCATCAACTACGGGCTTTGGCGGTACTTCAGCTGGTTGAGGACTGAGCTCCTTGGCCAGCGTATTGGCTGCGCGCTCCATTTCCCTTAACACGCCTTCTCCAAGCCCGGCGACGACTCGGGCGCTCCAGTAGTGTTCGCTATAAGATCGAAGAAGGTCGCAGTTTCTTTTGAAGGCGTTCATTGCTCGCGTGCGGAACATTGGCAGTCGGCTGTGTCTCATCTTTCGATACTCAACACTCAGAGCGAGAGACACTGCGTAGGGAATAAAAGGAATTGAGCTTAAGCAATCCCTTGGTACTGCGCACGCAATGCGCTCGGCTGCTAGTGAACGACGGGCATTGGCAGACGGCGGCGGCAATGTCGACGCTGCGATTATTGTTCCTGGCCGAGGAAGCCGGCACGATAGAATTATGACGGCATGGTAAAACGTTTCAATAGTAGCTGGTAAGTTGGTTAGAAATCTAGCTACACATGGCTCGTTTGCGAGAGCTTACCAATGAGTGATGTCGGGACTTTTAAGGCGTCTGCATCCACAATCATTGCTTCAAGAACGGGAAGATCGATATACGCGACTTTATCAAAACCAGACACTTGCGCACTGGGGCCAGGGCGATATAGCTCCACCACCTTGTCTAGCCATTGTGCTACAGAAAGCAGAAGTCGGAAGGCAGGCTGACGTTTCCTAATACACGCATCGAGATCCGCTCCTATGTCTCTCTCATGGATTAGACATGGCCGTCCATACATGGCGGCATTGATTCTGTCCAAGGCCCAGACTGCGCAAAAGAGGTTTTCCAGGTCGCCAAAATTTGGGCCATCGTATCGGAGAAGGTGCAAACCCAAAGTCTGGATGTGGTGAATTGCCCTGCCCCCAAGCTGAGCCGGTAAGTCGGCTTCTTCAGCGCAAGTGGGCTGAGTGTAAAGGGATAACATAGTGAGTGCCTGTATGTGTACCACTCTATCAGGAATAATACTGGTTTCCAGGATGGCACGGACCGAGGAAGACAATGCGCTGGAGAATTCGGCGGGTCGCAATGGGCTAGGCCCTTTATTCTTCAGACGCAGAAAGGGAGTCATCTGTGGATCAGAGCCAGCTGCCAAACAAGCAAGTTGTCGTAGCACAATATTGGAAGGGTTGTCCGTGGGTCCATTGAGAGCGGCTTCCGGGATGACGGGAAAGATGGGGTGAACTCTCTGCAGAAACAATGCTTTCAATCGGGCATAATCTTCTTCAGGGGGCAGACAGGATAGACAGTGCTCTCGCACAAACGGAAGCATAAAGCTGTCCATGACAGGTGGAGGGCGCGAGGTGATGAACTGGGACGGCTGTCCGGTGGTAGCTGCGGGAAACCAGATGCCCACGTCTCCTTTCTGCGATGAGGCACGGGTCACACTCGGAACTGCTGCTTCCATGAACATGCCCTCTGGGTTTAAATCACCCACAAAACGTGACGACTGCGGCCGCGCGGCGATATCCTGCGCAATTTGTGAAGCAGGCGTATTTGCTTGCGTTTCGCCATAGCCAAAGGCTCCTGGAAGGGGTCGCCGCGAGACGGGTGATGGATGAGTGTTTGGACCAGCTCTGCCGGTTGGCGTCGCGGCGTCTTCTCCGCCAAGCGACCTCATACGGACTGAAGGCGTGAGAGATGATCTAGAAGCTCCAGGTCTTGTCAAGGCGTCAGTAGTTTGGCAAACGTGGGGGTGATGCAGCAAGGCCTCACGAGGACTGAGTAGGCGACGTTTCCAGCAGCACTTTGTGGTCGTCGAGGGAGGCGTCATCAGCCATGGCATCCTCTGCATGGTTGCATTTCCGCTTCACAGCCGTTAGCAAACCCTGGAACAAGACATGCGGCGAGAGTGACGAAAGTGACGAGAATCACGAATACCTTCTTGCGTCTGCACGACAGACAGGCTTGCTGGACCTGTCTCCGTTTCACGGGCAAACCGCCGCGGGCGGGATCTGACGCGACGAACTTTACTTTGCGAGCCGGCACGGACATGGCGACATTGCCTTGGAGCGCTGATTGGGCGTGGATCATTCGGCACCTGGAAGCGCCGTCATTTTCTGGCTTCTCACGACGGCGGGCTGGGCCAGAGGAGCAGAAATGAGCAAAGGATCAGTGAGGCATGACGAGTATGAACTTGCCCGTCCATATTATGGGGTAAGATCGGTGGTAACCCGGAGGAATCAGCCTTAGCGAAAGGCGAGCACTCGGTAATGCTCAACAGTGCTAAGCGGTTAGTGGCCGTTAGCAGGCGCTACAGGGCCTTGGCCGCCCGCGATTCCGCCGTCAATGCTACGACTCGGTGAGCTAAAATTGATTCCATCCATCCATGGATACATGTACTAAATCACGTCAAGTGCCGAGTTTCGAATATTAATTTTATAGCGTCCGTCTTCACGCTCGGCAATCTTGGGCACCTATCTGCACATGCAGCCTTATCTCTGCAGAAAGCTACGAGGATGTACATGTTCCCACCCGTGCTAAGCCCTGCGGCACAGGTACGAGTACCTGTACCTGCGCCAGCCACTGAGCTTTAGTGGACAAGGCACGCTCTTGGTTACTGCACCAAGTGTTGCGTGAATGAGAAAGTCTTGGCTACATTATAACATACGATTGCCTATAGAATATTAGATGAGGGTGATGAAAGAACTGACTCAGGAATCTTTGAAGACTATCAATAGAATTATCTCAAGGATTGAAATACAGCCTGATTGCACGATCAATGACTAATACGTGGACCATCAAGGTACCCAGCATCTCTCCACCTCACAGCATTATTAAGCATACCTACCTAGGCATGTACCTACCTGTACCTATACTAGATTCACGTCGTCAATATTCAACCATGTGCCAGTCTCGGCCCCCAGATATAGAGGCATTGTGAAGTACATCATCCATCCTGTTATTTGTCAGTGTGGCCGAGGAAAACAAATCCGGTGATTGATGGCAAGCTGGACTGTATGACATTCACATTTGACATGGGATACACATAGTCTCCGATGACCACCGTCACAGTTACTTTTCAACCGATCAGCATGCATTTGGTACTTGTTTTGTTAAGATCTCTCATTCTACCCATTTTACTTGCCACATGAACTGCTGTATTCACTGCAAAAATTGGGAGCTGATTTGTGATTGCGAGCTGGGGGGTTTGGTGGTGATCCCTAACATCCGTCTTCATATTTACCCGCGTCTCGTTCTACACCATCGTGCGTGACAGATGGCTCTCTAACAAATTTTCTTGATGGCGATGGTACTCCTAATAGTTGCTACCAGTTTCTTTTATCCAGGATCACTCCATCTGTGTATATATCTGCGGGCTCCTCTCGGCCAAGTGCCTCTGGAAGTCGTACATTTTCACCTCTAATTAAAAAACACCATATTCCAACTAAAATCCTTCAATATGATGCCGCTATTTGATATTGCTTACCTTCTGCAGCAAGACAGACGGGCAGCCGCTGTGCATGAACCGCCTGTCTCATCATCTGCTCATCGGCCTTCAAACACACGATCTATGGGTCAACAGTCAAACGACGCTCGTGAGCAGTACTACCAGCTACACCGAGAACCTCTCGAGAAGCCATGGTATTACCGGAAACGAATGCTACCATTTGCAATCGTCATGACAGTATTCTCCACGGTCCTAAGCTGTGTGGTGTTGGCGGTGACATTGACCCGAAAGTCCATCTTCATGATGAAGTCACACCCCAAGGAGACGATAACACAGTCCGTGATGACCATGACCACATATTCTACAGTTCAAACCAGCATTCCGCAAGATAGTTTGACTTTCATAACAGCATCGAGCAATTCTTCTTTGTCATTGACCACAATGGTGAGCGAGCTGCCGTCCATGACTGCCCTAACAACTGCGACACCGCCCTCTCCAATCCCGGCAGCCCCAATCCTCTCATCATCAAATCTTGCTTCGGTTTTTATTGACCGCCGCAATAGCAATAACTACTGGGAGGTTCTTCTCTGGCAAGATGGAGCAGGATCTCTATCCTATATGGATAGGGATTCTGAGCGGAAGGGCCTTGGACGGGTTCAGACCCTGCTCGAAAACATACCCAAGGCGAAAAGTGGAACTCCTATGGCAGCTGTGGCGGATGATGCCGGCATCGCGCATTTATTTTATCTCGATGAGGATGATATTGTGTCTCATGCATTTATGAATCCTGGTGGCCGTTGGAAACGCGGAGGTCTGTCCACCGGTAGCAAACGCACGGCCGCGCATAGACAGTCAATGCTCTCAGCGGCGTTCCATCAAGGTGAACATGACACTAATGTGGTGGTACTGTCGTACCAAGATCCAGACGGCAATTTACAGCTCGCAATGTCGGAAGACGCCAAGAAAAATGACTGGTATACCGTCAATTTCAGCTCTTTTACTGGACGCCACGGCATTGGAGATTGGGACGGGATTGGCCATGCCGTCGCAGGTGATTGGCAGAACAAGAAACAGGATCCTGATGGATCGTTTAATGGACTTTTGATGGCTGTGGAACAAGAGGGAGGAGTTACGCCGTGGGAGTGCTCGGTCGACTTTCATGCATCTTCAAAAAAGCAGGTCGAGTGTCATGTATTAGACGGAGCGTTCCTAGGTGGGGAATTCCAAAGATAATGTGCTGGTTTCTCAAGGCACCATTAGTAGTGCTAACAGATTCTGTGTCTTAGATTCTAACGGAGAAGGGATATCTCCATCTTCTCGAAACAGCCGATTTGCGTGGATTCGCACCGGCCATGGCCAGAGCAAAGCACCAGCGGAGACGCTCCCATATGAGTTCGCTTTCCTGTATCTAGATTCGAAAGGAAGCATTGAGGAGAGCCGTGTGGGAGTTGATGTACCGAGAATTCCAGGCGAAGGGTTCCATGGGGATATGGTTTTTGATAGTCTTGCGACGAATGGCAATAAGACGGTGTATGCGAAATCTGGCGACAATGTTGTGGTGTTTAGGCTAGATGCCGATGGATGGCAGTGGAAGGTCGATGGAATTGTCAACATGACTATTTCTGAGACTGATTCGTAGAGATTAACGCTTGTATTTATCTTTATTTGTTTTTTTTTTATGACTGCAAACTTGTCTCTAGGAGTGTTATTTTTGTCTTCGTAGTGAGAAGAAGGTCTGCGTGCGTGCCGTGTCAACAATAACAATAACCCACATGCACTAGTTGATGGTGAGATACTCAACTAGCTTTGTCTGAGCCAGATATCCATCGTTTGGTTCACACTTTTCAGTTATTACCCTCCCCACATTCAACAACGCGTTGGTTGCGTACCGCTCGCCCTTGACCGGGAGGGCGATGTTGATAGCTCGATGTATCGATACACCTTAAGAGAAAACGCGCCAGTATCCATATGCTGGTCGATATTGGATGCTCAAAGTTGTTTTTCTAAAAGGAATTATCACCAGCTGTCGCTTCCTGTAGGATCTCAGACATGCAGCTGTCGATGAATGCCCAAATGGTTGGAAAGGATTCAACTCTGCCGGAGTCGGTGGGGCCGGCTGTCCGATGTACTCGGGCGCTAAGCCCCAGCAGGCAAATTGTAAACAAAGGGATCCGAGTCGAGCATGGGTTGATGCAAGGGCTACACGCATCTATGCGCGTACACAGTCGTGATAGGAGAGGGGCAAGTGTCTGACGCGGTTTAGGCCATGTGTGGGTGCTGTGCGTACAATAGGCATGTTTATAATGGGCATTAGTTGAAACCAGGATTCTCCAATGTGCCTAAACTCTGTGATGTCCTGTAATCTGTTCCCACGGCTTGTCCCGATTAATATCGCCCTTACTATTCGAAAATAGAAAGGGATTTATAAAATTCAAAAGAAACAGACATATCGAACATGGAAGATTTGGACCTTCCTATTGCGCTGCGCCGCAGCCGGCGATCCGGTGAGCGCATAACTATCAAATCGGAGGTGCTTCCGGCTGCTTTGACGCCTCCAAAGACTCCCCACAGGAGAAAGAGAAGCGCTCGTTTTTCTGATCCGGGTCCCTCAATAATTTCAAGCGGTCTTACACCAATGGTGCGGCGCACATATCTTGCAACTCCGAAGAGTCAACGGTCCGCCTCCCACATAACAAGCCCCAGTTCAGCCCCGCGACTGAATCGGCGATCCGGTGCTCTTAATCTTCATCAGACCGTCGATGGTCGCGTTGAGCGCCGGATGCGCCGCAATGGTCTCCGTGATCTGCTTAACAAGATTGAGCAGGAGAAACGGCGCAAAGAACAGTCCGCTCAAGCGCAAATTGCCAAGCTCAAGGCTGAGGTCAGGGCTCGAGACAGTGAAATTTACGACTTACAGAATGCAACTGTCATCATGGATACAGAACGAATATGGCTTCTAGAGCGACAGGTTGAAGAGCTCAAAGATGAACTTACGAGGAAGAGCTCGGCTAAAGAGGGAGCCACTCAGCATTATAGCTGGGCGAAGGCATCGAATAATGCATCGAAAGATGATTTGATGGACATGACTCGACATGAAGATCATTTCGGCAACAGCACCATGTTACAACTGCAAGCCAGCACACCGCCAAGAGCAAGATCCTCGTTTATGACTCCTCCTGCAACGAGTCCACGTATACCTGCATCTCCATGCTCCCGGGCTGGCTCGCCAACTCCCGGGTCTCGTGATGCTCCGTCGTGTTATCCAGATTCGGATAAGCAACTTCTAGAAGAACAGATTGCATCATTGCATTTTGAAGTACATAAATTGACGGCAACTCTGGACTCATATCATGCTCTTGGTGAGCGCATTGGCGATGCGCTATCAAATGGCCCTCTAGAAAGAGGCAGGGCTTTCTCTACCCTTGAGGCTGTTGAGAGCCAGGTCCAGTTACTATTACAAACCATGTCTGACCGGGCTGCTGCAGCCTCGCATCTCACGTCTGCTATTGGTGCATTGGGATTTCCAGGCGACGGTGCTGGCGAGATGGTTTCATCGCTCGCTGCCAGCTTTCGGGCTGCTCGTATCGAGCTAGAGTATCTCACGCCAGGAGAAATCAGGCTGCCGCACACTTCAAATGGCGCAGAGGTGCTAGATCTGCTGTTAATGCACCTGAGAGAGTTAGTGAAGAAGTCTAAGGAAGACGAAGAGTCAATTGACGGGTATCATGAGGTTGAGCAATCGTTACGCAAACAGCTCGATTCAAGAATCACCGTTCTGGATGAACTTAATGACAAGATAGCCGGAGTATACAGCATGCTCGACGAGAAAGACAATCGTGTCAGAGAGCTTGAAGTTGGCAATGACCGGCTTAAAAGCGCTGTTGACGGCTATGTTCGTGATATTGCGGAGTTTGAAAAGCTCATACAGCGTATGGAGAAAGAGCACCAAGAATCTACGAATATCCACACCGCTCAGCAGAAGTCGAGCGAAGATTTGCTCGCAGCTAAAGATGCTACTCTCTCTGAGCTGGAATCCAAAATTGAAGAGGCAGTTGTTCAAACCGCAGAGCTCCTCAAGGAGATGAGCGCTACTGAAGTTAGCCTGACTAGACAAGCGGCTACTATGAGTAGAAAACATGGAGTGGCTCTCGCGCTTCGCGATGCGCGAGTATCTGAGCTGCAAGGTGGGATTGATAGGGTCAACGAATCACTGAGGGTTGCACACGAGACTATTCACGCTCTTCGAATCGAAAACAGCGAGATGAAGGGTCAGATAGAAGAAGAGAAGAAGAAAGCCAAAAACGCCATGGATTCAATGAAAGAAGAGCTGCAAAGAGTCTTGCACTTGAGCAAGAGTTTCCTTGGTGATCCTGGTGGTGATCCAAGTAGCGGACATGATGGTCATGAGTCAGGGACCTCCCGGACTGTTGTACGCTCGGGAGGATACTTGGGAAACTTGCTGCGGAGAGGGAGAAGGAGATACAACAGTGGCCGGGGGCTCCTCAATGAGGATGAAGTAGACATTTGAAGCGAATATTTATAACACTCTGGTAGCTCTCTAGCTTATATGATTACTTGATTTATCTAGCAATACTTGATTTATCTAGCAATACTTGATTTATCTAGCAATACTTGATCTATCTAGCGATACTTGATCTATCTAGCGATACTTGATCTACCTAGCGATACTTGATCTACCTAGAGAAAGTTGATCTACTTGTAGAAATTCCATCTAGAGAAACTTACTATTTCCCCCGGCCCTACATGTAGTCTCCCGATTTTGCAGCTACATGTAAATATTGCCCTCTTGCAAATCCCAGGATGTCATCATACATGTCACGTATTTGGCAAGGGCAAAGAGAGAGTATAGAATAGAGACATCAACTTTCATAAAATTTCATCTATCATATAACATTAGATACCTAAGAAAGCAAATACTTAACCATTAGATCATTGTTCGCTATGCGGCTTGCTGAGGCTGTGTGTGTAGTATGAAAACTTGCTAAACGGAGTCAAGAGCAAATGCATGGAGACCACGGTACAAGCTCTCCCCAAAGCGAGAGAACCCAAACCCAAAAATGAATGCCAACTTTTCCTTCTCGTCCACTACCCTGTCTGGGTATCAAAGGGCGTGCTCCCTTATTCGTTAAACTTCCAGTTGGGCGTGTAATCCGGATGCAGCTCCAAATCTAGAACTAGGGCTCGGAACAGCTCGATGGGCATGAAGTTGGCCTTGAGAAACGCGTCATTGAACTCTTTCTCAGACATGTGATTGCCCTCCAAAACCTCGCTTCGCAACTTAAATAGCTGCAGTGCACCGAGCATGTATCCGGCCTGGTAAAGTGGACCGTAGTCGCCGTTGAAGGACCTTCTGACTTCACCTTCGGCCGTGGACCTTTCGTGGCCAACCCATTCAACCAACAAATCGATGCACTCTTGGGGAGACATTTTACCCAGATGGAACTTGAGAGAGAAGATGATGCGGGCACAGCGGTGCATTCTCCAGAACATGGTGCCAATCCGATCTTCAGGAGTCTCGAAGAAGTCACCGCGCTCCCAGAAGACATACTCCCAGTACATGGCCCAACCCTCGATGCTGAACGGGGTAGTGAAGAGCTGCCTGTGGCTGTTGTGTCGCTCGCTCATGAAGAGCTGGAGACGATGGCCTGGGATCATTTCGTGAAACGCGGTCGCGCGGGCAAAGTGTCTGTTGTTGCCACGCATCACCATCTTCTTCAGCTCATGTGGCATATCAGCAGTTGGATAGGCAACCATGATGAGCGGTCCGCCCAGGAAGAATGGCGCGACCTTTTGCATCTCGGGACTCATCATCGTCATGCGAGACACTTCCTCTGCCAACGGCGGGACAGTAACTAGATCGTGCTCCTTGACGAAGGAGGCACCTTCACGAACGAGCTTCTTAACAAAGCTTGTTTGCTCGCCGGGCGGGACAGCGTGCTTCTTCACAGAGTCCAGTGCCTTCTTCCAGTTATCACCGTAGCCAAGCTCCTCAGAGGCTGCCTTCATCTGCAATTCACAATAGTGGAATTGTTCCTTGGCCAGCGTGATGAGCTCTTCGGGAGAGTAGGGAATCATCTCGGCCTCCAGCTCGTTCATCAAAGCCTCTCGGCCAAGGGGCTCGCCAATAATATCACCGGTCTCTCCTTGATGCATTCCTGCCAACTTATTCTGGATGAGCGGGATGAATTGCGACATTGCAAGGTCGGCTGCTTTCCACGGCGCGGTAACCCACCAGTCGAACATGGGATCGTACGATGAGTAAAAGTTGAAGAATTCTTGGAGATGGCCTCGCAGCTCTGTGACCACCTTGGAAGCCCTGAAGGCAGCCGTCTTGCTAATCTTGATTCTGTCGTTTTCAATGCCTTCCTTGACCTGGTTGACCAGCCTTGCAATGTCGTCGAGTTGCTGGGCGACCCGCTCATTCGACAGGGGGTCGACATCTCGGCGAGCTTCGCACAGCGTTGTGATAAGCTGTGCAAAGGGAATCAGGCGTTGGATCTCCTTGTTTGCCTCCTTCTGCGCATACAATTGGTGGTTCTTGCGCCTGAGGAAGTTGCGGAGAAGCAAAAAGTCGATCTTGTCCGACTGGTTGAGGGCCTCAAAGTCGAGGCTGAACAGGGACTTGAGCTCATCTGAAAAGTAGCGACGCAGCCGTTCGTGACGGCCGGGAGAGACGGAGATGCTGTAAAAAACTTCAAGCTCCTCGACATCGACTCTGATCCTCCTCACGCGATCAGGCAGCGATTCGGACGAGGCAGTTTGTGCTGGCTTTGGCAACGCGACCCAAAGATCTTCCATGTTACCGCCACTTGGGCTGGTACCGCCACTTGCACTCGACACGCCGCTGCCATCGAGGGACGGGTCAATGGACGGTGCAGTCGACTGAATTGTCGACTGGGCCGTCTCAACTTGGCTGGTTTCACTCATTGTGAAGCTTCCTAATCAGTAATAAACAAAACAAATCGCAATGGAGACTTGAACAATGGGCAGCTCGTTGCTGTAAGCTCCACGCTAGGGAGTTACTACTTTTACGGTGAGGGGAGAAGCTTTTGCAGGCTCGGAGAAGAAAGCTCCTGACATTGTACCGTTGATACGCGCGAATCTAGTTTAGCGGTTTTGTTCGTGTTTATGCCGGGCATATGTCGAGTTGCATAAAATAGTGTACGAGTGGCCTCCGTAATGCTCCGGCCTCTGCGAGTCGGCAATATTCAGCCGACAACGGACTGTCCATAATAGCGAGGTGTAGTTGGCAGCATCTTGGCAGTTGAAACAGATGGGGTTTGGAGGAACCAAAACTTCCAAAAGGAGGAGATCTGAGTTTTGTAATAGGCGCAGATGAATACGAAACAAAAGACAGATTGGCAACCTTCTCAAAACAACGGTATCGCCGAAAGCCAATTTCCGATCAGCCACAACTCGCCATTCCCTCACGGTCCGAGAATTGCCTAAAACGGCTTACAAATGTTGTGCCGAAAGCCGGTGCCGACGCCTTATCATGACTAGTAGAGAAAAGGCGTGGGCTTGATTTGATAATAGTTGGTGCTATTCACTCTGTCTGACAGAGTGGAAGTAAAACTTTTTGAAATCGTGATACACCATAGAATATCTGTTTAACAAAGAGGAGGAAGAAGAAGAAAACAGACCGGAGAAGAAGAAAAAAATACGAGGAAAAAAAATGGCATCGACCCCTTTTCGCTCTATTCTGCGGCGTCAGCTGCAGTTAGCGTTTCGCCCACGACCCCAGCTTCGTGCCCAGTCATCTTCACCAAATTCAACCCAGACTCCGGGTAAAATGTCACCGGAGACATCAAGCAGCGGCTTGCCCACAGTCGCAACATCAGCACAAAATGCAGCGGCGTCGCTTCCCTTATGGCAGCGTCTGGGACCGATAACTCGCGTGGCCCAAGCATATGCACGATCTCAGAAGAAGAGGCCATATGTGACTCAGACCATAAGCACCATCTTCATCTTCTTCAGCGCCGATCTTGTCGCTCAGAGTATGAATGATGATGATTACGATCCTGTACGGACAGCACGGAATGTCTTCATCGGAGCGGGTACCGCCATTCCAGCATATAAATGGTGAGAAATACCGCTTTCTGCAACGGAACCGGGAGAGAATATTCAATGCTGACGTCCTTCTCCCTCCAGGTTCCAATTTCTCGCCAAAAACTTCAATTACTCATCTCGAGCAGCATCCTTGAGTGTAAAAATAGTCATGAATCAACTGCTGTTTGCCACTTATATGAATGTCTACTTCTTCAGCATGCAGGCCCTTCTTACTGGTGAGGGCATCAACGGCGCTGTACAGCGCGTCAGAGACACTCTACTCACAAGCTGGATCAATTCCTGCAAGCTATGGCCTTTTGTCATGGCCTTCAACCTTTCCTATGTACCTCTGGAATATCGAGCCCTTTTTGCTGGTTTAGTTAATCTTGGATGGCAGTCCTATCTGAGTCTCCTGAATAGGTGGGCAGAGCTTCGTCAAGCTGAAGCTGCGGGAATGGCAGTTCAGCCTGCGGCGATTGCTCAAGCGGCATGAAGCTATGACATGTATTGGACTGGAATGATTCCATGCGTTTATAAAAGGCAATGGTGGATAAAAAGGTATAGAGGTTGACTTAGACAGCACGCACTGCTTTGTGAATTGGTTAGACTTGCTTTGTTCTTGATTTGAACCAATGTATTTCGCATAGAGTTTTCTGTAATTACAAGTTTTAAGAATGTGAATATTCCTGAAAGAAAAGGCGATGTAACTAAGAATATACCATTGAACCCAGGTCTAGACAGCTACGCGCCTCATGCCTTTGCAAGTTTGACGTAGCAATCCTTTGGTAGATTCACAAAACTCTCATCAATATCCGGTGTGTTCAACGACTCATCCAGCAGCTGAAACTCAAAATTCCATATCAGCAATGTCATTGCTGTTCGTAGCTTCATATACGCCAGCCTCTTCCCAAAGCACTGCCTAGGTCCAGCCGAGAAGACGAGACTCGGCCCTGCATTCTGGTCAAAGATTTCCTCTTCTTCACTCCCATCAGCACTCTTGACCAACTTGAGCCACCTCTCTGGCTTGAACTCAGATACGTCATCTCCCCAACAGGGAACGCGGTCTTTGGACTCTTGTGACTCCAAAGAACGCAACGACTCGGGGATCGGTAAAGCTGGCTCGGTCATGGATGGGCCTGTGACTGTCAGTATGACATCCGTACCCTTTGGAATCGGAAAACCCAGGATTTGTGTATCGCAAGTCGATGTTCGGGCAATAAGTGTCGCAACAGAGCCGCAGCGAAGGGATTCTTCCATGACAGCATCCAGGTATGGCACCGATGTTTCACAAATCTCCGACATGGTTGGGAGCCGAGAGTCCCGATAGGCGTTGGAATGAGCCTGTCGCAAGGCATCGCGAAGGCGAGCCTGGACGGACTGGTAGGCTGACATGTGTTTCACCCACCATGATAGGCTGGCGGCTGTGGTATCGTGACCACCAAGGAGATATCCAAGGATCTATTCAAAGTTGTATTAGCATATTCCCTCACTCGGACGGATGTTAGCACGTATATCTTACTTCATCTCGAATGGCAGGTGAGTAGTAATCTGGTAACCGATCGGCTTCCTTGGCAGCATTCATCTCTCGCCATAGGAGTTGATCTAGTGCACTCTCGCATCCTTCCACGCCAGCCAACATAAGTCTAGGGAGACTCCGATCTATCTGTTGTTTTATCAGGGCCCTTCTATTCCACTGAGCTCTTGCATGTTTTGGTTTGAACAAAGCGAGGAATTGTGAATAGGAGGGAAACGGGCTCGCCTGAGCTATGGATAGCATTTTTGAGATGTCAAAGAGGGCCTCTAGTTCAGGTATGGCTCGAGCTCGTGAAAAATGGACCGATTCGCCCTCGATGTTTGGAAAGATGGGGTTTGTCGACTGCACATGATGAACTTCATGCTGTAGTGCGGACTTTGTATCGTCCATACCAAAGGCGACACCACATATCATGTCGAGAGTCGCTGAATAAAGGTCACTCCCTGCCTCGAAAGGCTTACCATGAGCTTTATATGTCTTTAGATTCCACAGGGTAACAAGAGCAGCGGCTTTCTCGTATACGCGAGGCGCTGCGACCTGCTATTTGGTTAGCGCACCATCCCTTGAGCGTGATCCGATACTCGAGACGAACCTTGTTGAGAAACTTTGATGTCATGAGGTCACGAACAAGTTTCTTATGGAATTTGAATTGAGGATCCGTAGTTGGCATGGCGAAATGGAAATACGGAGACACAATGCTGAAATATTCTTTATTCCTGGTCCCTCTATCAAATTCTTTCAATCGCCGTGAGCAAATGTCCATGACTTCACGGTAGTCGGACACGATGACTGTCGGCGAGCGGAATGGAAGAAGGAAGACCTGACACAGCGGTGATCCATGCTCCCGAGGCTGATTCCATATCCATTGCCGACGGTATCGTACTTTTTGCATAAGAGGTACATCTCCAAAGACCTTTTTGGCGGACTCCTTGTTATATGGAATGCCAGGTAAAGGCTTTGGCAGAGCGGCAAGGTAGAGACTGTAGACCAAGATTATGGCGAGGGACCCCCCGACGAGAATCCAAATCAAAGCCATAGTATAGATCGAGGTTCAGTGAATCTTTAATAAAAAAAAGAAAATCGCAACGCATAACCAGGAGACGAATTATAGCGGCCGGATTTGACTGAAGAGAAGATCTAATTTTAGCAACTAGGTTCCGTATAAGCGAAAGGACTTTCACGCACCAGCTTGTAATTAGGATCGACAAATCTATTTAATAAAATGCGACGCCACCCACGCTTGTCACTCGGATGAGTTAAGGGGATTTCGGCTCTTCGGCTGGCGATCCAGTGATGTTGGTTGACATGGGCAATAGCCAAGCCGAAATTCGATGGATTGATCCAGCGTTTTCTATTTTCCACAGAACAGCTTGCATGTCTCCACGGAGGAGAAGCGATTTTTTATGAGCTGACCATTGGTCGAATATTCTAATGTGTCGAGGGAGATTGTCCGCTTGAATCATTGACCGCTGGATGTCTTGCAGATCCGTCACGTGGCGCGGTGAGAACTTGAAGGTGTTGCAAAGTACATGTACGAGGACTGGCACCAAGATCCCCCCTTGGTTTACACTCGTAGTTTCTGGCAATGGTATGAAAATATGCAATATGAAGATCCAACAAAATGCGTATGCTCGTACAAATGAACTGCATCACTTTCTTGGCTGTTGTCTATCTCTACAAGCTGTACAATCCTTGTAAGATGCGCGAAACTACGAACTAGCGGCGGAGATTGGAGTGATTCGGAGTCGAGCAATTGGAGTCGAAATGCAGTCCACATGCGTGCGTGAATACTACATACATCCATGTAATCACACACATATAAAGCTCAATCAATCACCGGAATAATGCTCTATTTTCTATTGTTGGTACATCTCTCTTGTACTGATTGGTTGCGTTTCTTGTCTCGTCCCACCGCGGATCTCATGCAGATCAAAGCGCAGGCACCGGAACATAGGCAAGAAAGGATACCCAGGCAATGAGGCTGATCTGTTGGCCGATGATATCGACACTGTCATGATCTATTTTGGAGGAGCACTAATAATAGGAGCGAACAACCTGAGCTGAATATGTGTGCACTCATACATTGATGCCGCGATCACTGCTGAAAGTGGCGAAAGCCACCGAACAGAGAGTCACTACAGCTCTAGACAACGTACAGCTTACAATGCAGATTGAGGAACACCGCATCTGCCGTTTCAAGCCATGCTTATCTTGTGATACTCGGAGGATGATATGAAGCCTCAATGATACGTGCGCCTCAGTTGTGTGCATGTACATGTAGTGTTACATGTTGTGCACACGCCTTGCCGCTGAATCATCAAATCGCAACAGTTCAACCAGTCCGTCTTGAAAGCTGGCATCTCCCGTGATTCCGCTATTAAGATAATGTGTAGAAAAGCATACCTGCGCTTGCGCCAGTTCAAATTCTCACTTGGTTAGAAATTCAGGTCAAAGTACGCAATCATTGCAATAATACCTACCTATAAAACACAAGCTCAAGTGTGCATACCCATGCATAGATGTGCCAAGTCCAGATCAGCGGCAATCTGCAGTAGCATCGCAGGCGCTGTAAAAAGACCCGATGTCGCTAAACCACAGCCCTGTCAGCCACCGCCCAGCACCTAAAAGGGCCTAGGTCCAGCGATAAGATGCCAGGCACGGGACAATAAGACGTCATCGGACCCCCCTAAAAGCTGACATCAAATCGAGGTGAGCTTCAGCAGTTCTTGTGCAACACCACCAGCAGCTCTCGCCGACCTCGTGACGATTCAACTTGTTAGCCCGGCTTCTAGACCGGCGCCTGTCCTGATAGAAGGCTCGGCCTCGTTTCGGCAAGGCCATCGCTCTCCTTGGATGCCAATAACTCGCTGCCGGCGCCATGCTCTCCAAGCTCTTCTCGACAGTGGTAAAGCTCGCTTTGCCGTCATCGCAACGCTCGGCTTCGATCTATCCATACCAACCCTTGAGTCAAGATGACGATGGCGAGAACCCAAACGATGGCGAGAGGCCATATGAGCCCTCCCAGGTATCCGATGCGCAGCCCAAGGTCCATCGAGACGCGGCGGCCATGATGCTCATCAAGCTCGGCCGTTCACCAGACGAGATCATCACTGTTTCTCCGGCCGACGATGCCCGGATCCTTCGCCGTATCGACATCGCCCTGCTTCCGCTTATGCTATCTGTGTACTTTCTTCAGGCCCTCGACAAAGCCACGCTATCGTATGCGTCCATCTTCGGCCTCATCGATGACACGGATTTAGTTGGCGACGAGTTCTCGTGGCTCGGTAGCATTGTTTACCTAGCACAACTCATCATGCAACTGCCTTTGGCATGGGCTCTGGTCAAGCTGCCGATCGGCAAATTCACGAGTGCCATGGTTCTTGCTTGGGGAATCACCTTGGCGGGAATGACGTGGGCGCACACTTTTGGACAACTCATGGCTGCTCGTTTCTTTTTGGGTGCCTTTGAAGCTTGCGTTGGTCCGGCCTTTGTTGCTATAACGCAAATGTGGTGGAGGCGAAGGTGCGCTATTGTCTTCAGACCATTTTCATCCACCACTGACGGATTCTAACGCCTTTTAACAGGGAGCAGACGATGAGAATTGGTTCTTGGTATTGCATGAATGGGTTGACCTGGGTGGTGAGTTGATGGTTGTGACTTTCATGATGGTTGGCCACTAACAAGAAATGTGCAGTTTGGAAGTCTCATTACCTATGGGCTTGCCAGCATAGATTCAAGCATGAAGCCCTATCAGGTAAAAATTGCATCTCGTATCCCTCTCTGTTCATACATATACTAACACTGTGTAAGATCATATTTCTTTTCTTTGGCGTCCTAACTGTCGCGGTATCTGGAGCCATGTTCTTTTGGATGCCCGATTCTCCCACCGAAGCAAAGTTTCTCAGCGATGAAGACAAAATCCTTGCTATAGAACGACTTCGCAACAATCAGATGGGGGTCATGTCGCGAGAATGGAGATACGCTCACTTCTTTGAGACTTTGCAAGATCCCAAAACCTGGCTGTGGGTTGTCATGATCTTTTGCATCTCAGTGCCTTCAAATGGCGTATCGACTTTTGGACCACTCATCATCAAATCCTTTGTTACAGACCCGTACAGAACAATATTATTCAATGTTCCGGTTGGTTTGTCGCATGTCTTGGCTGTTTCATTGAGTGCGTATGCATCAATGAAGTGGAAGCTCAAAGGGCCGGTTATTGTCCTCTTGTGTATCCCACCAATCATTGGGTTTTCGATTCTGCTACATTTCCCACACGATATCGAGCATCGAGCGATTTTGCTTGCAGGATATTTTTGCCTTTCCACATTCACAGGCATCAGTAAGTTTTCTTTCCAACTCGTAACCACGCGCAGCGGTAACTAACCCGTGACAGCACCACTCATCTATTCGTGGTCTGCGCAGAACACGGCTGGAGATACCAAGCGTAAATGCACCTCGGCACTGGTGTTTATTGGTTCGTCTGCTGGAAATATCGTCGGGCCCTTGCTTTTCACACCTGATGAAGCTCCGTCATATTCCAGAGGCTTACGGGCGAACATTGTGTTTTTCGTCATGGTTATTTTATTTGTTGGCATTACATCACTGTATCTGAGATATCTCAATTCCGATCACGCCAATCGAAGAGTGGCACTAGGAAAGAATGCAGTTATTCTAGACATGAGTTTGGAAACGGCAGAAGAGGTGGAGCGCATGGAGTCATTGGAGCAAGCGATGCGAGAGGGAACCCAAAGACTTTCTGAAGAAAACGGTGATACTCGATTGGGAGGGGATGAAGAGAATGGAGTGCAACCGGATGATCTCAAGGGCCGAAAAGCCTTTGCAGACATCACTGACCTCGAGAATGAGGATTTTGTCTTTGTGTTTTGAGTTGCTGGCCGTCGAATCAGCCCTGGATACCCCATTTTCTTTTACATACCTTCGCAGCTTCATCTCTTAATTAGAAGCATACTAGACAGAACTGAACCCTCTGACACAGTCCAGTAATTGGCAATCAGGCTCTGATGGGCCTGCGCTTGAGTGTCGTGGCCGCGAGTGATTGGCCACCTCCGGCCAGCTGAATGGCTCATTACTACCTGCAGCCTGATTTTGCGCCCCGACTTTGGTATGTATATTACCATACCTTTTAATGGCTTGCATTTCCCAGTATTTAATGTCAAGGATGTGAAACCCCGCGCGAAACCACAAACCTCTCATCACGCACCTTGAGATGAGGCGATATCCCCGGCAAGTCAACCACTAAGTTGGTACCTGATCTGATGAATTCTCTTATACCATTCATCAATCTATACCTTTAAATACGCTGTGATAAAAATGCCTCCTTCTGCGCTCTCGCAGACTATAGCCCAAGATTTCAGGTGGCAAATTCTGATCTGCACGCTTCTCCTCCCATTTACATACATCCTTTGGTCGAAATGGACTTCATCGAGCATATTCCAGCCAGACAAGGCAGTCGTTAACACCGTGGAGCCCAGTGACATGGCCACACAGGACAAGGAGGACATTGTATTAGCGACTGAAACACCAGGTTCGCTGAATAGGGACAAGGACGCTGCAGATGCTGTGGCTCTACAGGAGAGACAACAATCAGATAACGATGGTGCTCGAGTACCGATAGCTGAAGCCCCTAAACAAAAGTTGGCTCATGCAGACTACACCATCGGCTGGATCTGCGCACTGAGCACGGAGTATGTTGCCGCGCAAGTTTTTCTTGATGAAAGGCACGAGGGACCGGAATATGTGCCATCCAATGACAATAATGATTACACATTAGGCAAAGCTGGAAGCCACAATGTTGTTATCGCAGTCTTGCCTAACGGGGAGTACGGCATATCAAGTGCTACAGGCGTTGCAAAAGACATGCTGCATAGCTTTCCTAATATCAGGATCGGCTTTATGGTTGGCATCGGAGGCGGCGCGCCGAGTCAAAAGCACGATATACGGCTCGGCGATGTTGTGGTTAGTACTCCTCGCGATGGCACCGGCGGTGTTTTCCAATATGATTTCGGCAAGGCAATTCAAGGCGGAATTTTCCACACAAAGGGCTTTTTAAATAAACCACCGATACTTCTTCGAACTGCAGTCAATGGGCTTAAGGCAGATTATGAGATAAATGGTCATCGAATCGAAGAAGCTATCAGTGATATCTTGGAAAGAAAGCCAAGGCTACGGCGGAAGTATGAGCGACCGCAACCAATCACCGATAAGCTGTATAAGTCTACAATCGCTCATCCTCAAGACACTGAAGGGAGCTGCGTAAACTTCTGCGGAAGTGACATGTCGAGGTTAATACTGAGGCCAGAGCGGACTCAAGATGAGGATAACCCGAGTATTCATTATGGTTTGATTGCGTCAGCGAACCAGGTGATGAAGGATGCCCTTACCCGAGATAAGCTAATTAAAGAGAAAGACGTTCTGTGCTTTGAAATGGAAGCAGCTGGGTTAATGAACCAGTTCCCATGTTTGGTCATTCGAGGTATTTGTGATTATGCAGATTCTCACAAGAATGAAGAATGGCAAGGCTACGCGGCAATGACGGCGGCAGCATATACCAGAGATCTCTTACACAGGATCCCTCTCCAACAGGTTAGGGCTGAGAAAAGGATTAGCGACGTACTCTCAAGTTAGTTCGAACAATTCATATGATTTCAACTGCACAGGTGCTGATTGCTCTATGCCATGACAGGTGTTCAGAAGGGCGTTGATAAGCTTCTCTATTTTCAACAAAATAAGGATTATCAGGAAATCCTTGACTGGCTTACACCAATTGACTACGCCCCCCAACAAAAGGACTATATCCAAATCCGACAACCGGAGACTGGTCAATGGTTCTTAGACTCCGGGGAGTATCAGACATGGATTGAGTCTGACAAGCAAACGCTATTTTGTCCAGGTGTCCCTGGAGCCAGGAAGACAATCATGACCGCGGTAGTCATCGACAACCTATATGCAAGATACAAGGATGATGCCAAAATAGGTATTGCGTATCTGTATTGCGATTATCGAAAACAATACGAGCAGAAAGCAGAAGATCTGCTGGCGAATCTGTTAAAACAGTTGACTCAGGGACAAGCTGTGATACCGGGCTGCATACAAACTTTGTATAGTAATTACAAAAACAAACCAAAACGACCACCACTTCATGAACTGTCAGAAGCATTACGATCGATTAGTATCCTTTACTCCAAGGTCTTCATTATCGTCGACGCACTGGATGAGTGCCGAACTGCGGACGGCTGCCGCAAGTCTTTTTTATCCGAGCTTTTTAATCTTCAAGCAGAAACAAACACAAACATCTTTGCGACGGCAAGATTTATCCAAGAAATTGAAGAGGCATTCAAACAAACTTCCTCTCTAAATATCACTGCTAAAGATGAGGACGTGCAAAAATATGTGACCGCTAATATGTCACGGCTTCCCTCGTTTGTTCTGAGAAACCCCGAGGTACAAAGTGAGATAAAAACTGCAATGTCCAAGAGTGCTGACGGAATGTGAGTTGGACTGTTCTCTCAATAGGGTTGTGAATTCTAACTAAGTCTAGGTTTCTCCTTGTGCGATTACATACTGATTCCTTGGCCCAACTGCCGACAGTAGGGGATGTCAAACAAGCGTTGCAAAACTTGCCCCGCTCTCTTGATGATACATACAAGCAAGCGATGGCAAGAATCGAGAGTCAAAGCGAAGCCTTTCAAAAATTGGCAAAAAAGATTTTATCTTGGCTTACCTGGGCAAAAACAGTGCTCTTCGTGGCCGAGCTCCAACACGCCGTTGCAGTTAAGCTAGGAACAGCAGAACTAGACGAGGAGTTCATCCCCGACAAGGAAATAATGGGTTCCGTCTGCGCCGGTCTCGTCACTATCGACAATGAGAGTGGTGCCATACGGTTGGCACATTACACCACCCAACAATACTTCAGGCGTGTGGGTGGCCGGTGGTTTCAAGATGCAGAGGCCAATATCGCAAGGCTATGTTTAACTTACATCTCATTTCGCGAATTTGAAAGCGGTTACTGCAACACAGACGACGAGTTTCAGCAGCGCATACAGCTATATCCGCTGTATGAATATGCTGCGAACCACTGGGGATTTCATTCCCGTGCGGCCCCGGAAATGCAGCCGCTGATCTTAGATTTTCTAGGCTGTGAAGCCAAGGTGTCTGCCTCTGGCCAGGCAATCCGAAGCGGCAGAATGGCAGCTATTCACCTCGCAGCAATTTTTGGACTTGAAAGCATAGTTGCATACTTTTTCGACAATGGATATGACATAGATGCCAGGGATGCCAACGGAAGGACACCACTCTGGTGGGCATCCGAAATGGGCCAAAGAAATGTGGTCAATTTATTGATCGACTATGGCGCTGAAATCAATTCGACGGACTATACCAAGCATGAAACACCGCTCTTCAAAGCCCTCGAGTTGGGAAGAGAAGACATCATCAGACTGCTGCTGGAGAATGGCGCAGATGCCAACCTTATTGCCAACGGTCTTACGGCACTCAGTTATCCCATTGAAGAGAAAGATCAAGGCACAGTCAAGTTGCTGCTAGAGAATGGCGCCAATGTTAACCTTATGGATAACGGCGGTTACCCACCACTTGTTTATGCTATTAGGAAGAAAGATAATGGTATAATTCGGCTGCTGCTAGAGAATGGCGCCGATATTAACCTTATGAATACTAAGGGTTACCCAGCACTTTTTTATGCGATTACTCAGAAAGATCGAGGCATCATCAGGCTGCTGCTAGAGAATGGCGCTGATGTTAACGTTTTTGATAACAAAGGCAGGCCGATGCTTCTTCATGCTATTACACAGAAAGATCAAGGTATCGTTAGGCTGCTGCAAGAAAATGGTGCCGATGTTAATATTTCTTATAATGGTTTCCCGGCACTTGTTTGGGCTATTATTGGTGGAGACGAAGGCATCGTCAGGGTGCTGCTAGAGATTGGCGCAGATGTTAACCTTATTGATGCTAGCGGTTACTCGGCACTTACACATGCTATTATGTATCAAGACGAAGGCATCGCCAGGCTGCTGTTAGAAAATGGCGCCGATGTTAATTGCCTTATCCAGGGAGATACACCGCTATCAATAGCAATTATGATGCGAAAAGAAAGTATGGGCAATCTTTTGCTAGAATATGGCGGTAAAACTTGGATAGGATATTAGTATTTAGACATTTGATAGTGAACTAAACTGCTGTTGCGTACATATGTACTATGTAGATCCGTCATGGTTGACTTAAAGAACACATGGTAAATTGGATTTCCACTCGATTCCATCTAGCAGCAGGTCAAACTGCATCTGTTCCTCTCTCATGCGCAGCTACAGTCATATGTACCAAGTTCCAGGGCTATGCAAGTAATTGGTCAAAAATCAATCCGAGATTCCTCCACTCACATGCAGTTAATCAGCGTGTTCAAACGAAGCGCAAAGGTGGACAATTGGCCAATATGTGGGCTTAGAAGATGAGCTGTCGCATGAGGCGGTGCTGGCCAGTGAGCAGCTTGGACAGCGCAGGCAAAGTGGAGGCTGGGGCGAAAGCCACGACAGCATCTGAGGCCGCCTTTGAGCTGATCGAATCACTGATGCGAAACCACTGGATGGCCAAGGAATTACACATGCTGTTGACCAAATAAAGAGAAATAACAGGGGATTGTGATTCATAGTCGTCTGGTGTTGCAAGTATAAAGAGGGCGGACGCTGCATCGGCAAACTCCAGTATTCATATCCAACACGGCTTCTACCGGGTACCAGCAATCATTTCGTCATCGGACCATAGCACTCCCCAAATACCTCATTTTTCTTGCCGGTCTGATCCTGTTACTATCCCTTGTACCAGTCATCAATTTTTCTCCATCTCAAGTAAACATGTCGGGAGACGGCTATCGTTCAGTTGCCTACTTTGTAAACTGGTACGTATTATGTCTCGATAAAGCTCTATTCATGACCCAACATCTACACACATACACCGGCTGACACGGCTTCTCTAAAATCAAGGGCCATCTATGCTAGAAAGCATCGCCCTCAAGACCTTCCCGTCGATAAACTTACTCACGTCCTCTACGCTTTTGCCAATGTCCGCCAAGATAGCGGGGAAGTGTACGTCTTGAATCTCTTTTACCCCCCTTTTGTGATGATTCCGCGCTAAGAATGATAGACACATGACGGATGGCTGGGCGGACACAGATATTCATTGGGAGGGAGACTCATGGAACGACACCGGAAATAACATGTATGGATGTCTCAAGCAGCTGAATCTTCTCAAGAAGCGCAATCGCAACCTCAAAGTCCTGCTGTCTATCGGCGGCTGGACATATAGCGGCAACTTCAAGGGCCCCGCCAGCACTCAGCAGGGTCGCGAGACATTCGCCAAATCTAGTCTCGAGCTGCTCAAGAATTTGGGTTTTGACGGACTCGATATCGATTGGGAGTATCCTCAAAATGCAGACGAGGCGAGAAATTTCGTTGAGCTTCTCGCTACTGTTCGCAGAGAGCTGGATGCCTACTCTGCCACTCTTCAGAACTACAGCCACTTTGAACTGACTGTAGCCTGTCCCGCCGGACCTACGCACTTTCAGAAACTTGACGTGCCCGGCATGGATCAATATCTTGATTTCTGGAACCTGATGGCTTACGACTACGCGGGGTCTTGGGACCAGACAAGTGGCCATCAGGCGAACCTCCATCCGTCACATGACAACCCTACATCTACTCCGTTTTCTACCGATGCAGCCATCGACTTTTACACTAGAAATGGTGTCGCTCCCAGCAAGATTGTGCTTGGAATGCCTATTTATGGCCGTGCTTTTGAGAATACCGATGGCCCTGGCAGGCCATATAATGGCATCGGGGAGGGGTCGTGGGAGAATGGCATCTTCGACTACAAGGTTCTTCCTCTCCAGGGTTCTCAAGAGATTTATGATCAAGCGACTGGCTCCAGCTACTGCTATAACCCACAAACAAGGAAGCTTGTGTCCTACGACACCCCTCATGCCAGCAGAGTCAAGGCTGGGTATATCAAAGAGTGGGGTCTTGGAGGTGGCATGTGGTGGGAGAGCAGCGGAGACAAAGAAGGCCATGACAGCTTGATCGGCATTGTCGTGAATGAATTCGGAGGCCCAGGGGCGTTGCAGAGGAAGGATAACTGCATCGAGTATCCGCAGTCGAAATACGACAACTTGAAGAACGGATTTCCAAACAACTGAAAGTGGCCAGCCTTGAAATTTTATTTTTTATATAAAGTTGCCAACCTAGTATGAGTATACAATACATGACAAAATACATGTAGTTACGAAAACAGAAATTATAAACTAAATGACAGATTGAGGCTTACTTGTTGTTTGCACCCTTGGCAACCAACCAGATGTTCGCAACATATAGATCCACGTGTTGTTGGGGTGGCAGCGCTTTGACATATAGCCATTCCATCAGTTATGGTGGCGCACATGGCAACAAGCTCCGTGTCCTCTCTGCTATCCTTATGCTGCGATAATTTCTGAATTACTCACTAACAAACGTATGATTGAAGAGCGGCATGGCTGGCAACATGGCAGCACCCAGGAAGAAGCTCCCTAGCGAACGCTGGACATCATTTGATGATTGGGACTACGGCGGCATGAAGGAGCGCCTTGAAGACTTCATGAAGTCTATCAACAAGACGGCGCTTATAGAACACGCTTCAACGATATTCGGCTCGCCCGTCTCCCTAAGCGATCCTTTTTCTGCTGGTCAGTCCTGGTGCTGCTTCGAGCTTGTTGCGCCTGACCACTTGCTCATAGCACGAGTTCGGCTGCCAAAACATCCCGATAGCAACGCCCCAGACGCAGCTGATGAGTACCTGGTCCAATGTGAAATTGCAACAATGGAGTTCCTGCAGGCAAATATCAAGACTGTCCTAATACAAATACCCAAAATCTACGCCTATGAAGGGCCAGGAGCTGCGAAAGCCATTGAAGTGGGCGCCTCATACATGCTTATCCAGGGCTTCTACGGGAATTCCCTCCAAGATGTGAACGACAGCCTCTATGATCTTCCTGTAAGACCTTGCCTTCACTCTACTTGCGGCTGGATGTAATTCTAATCCTTCTATAGATCTCAACCCAAGAACATATTTTCGCACAATGGACGGCATTTCAGGCAGAACTTGCCGTCTTTACCTTTCCACAAATCGGTTCCATCTCGCAATTTTCTGCAGACACTGGGCCCGTTATTGGTGCAATAGCTACAGCTTGGCTTGAGCATCTTCCAAATAGCGGCCCATTCCAATCTGGATGGGAATACTTCGTCGCGGTGGCTGAAGGCCTTGTCACATGTGCACTCCAGAGGAAGCGTTCCGACACGGAGGGTGCATATAACCGGTTTGCTGTTCTCGCTCCACTCATCTTTCGAAATATCGTGCGCGACACGGAGATTTTCAAAAGCATCCAGGGACCATTTCACTTGAATCATATGGACATGGGCATGCAGAATATTCTCGTTGACGATGACTACAACTTAGTTGCCATAATCGACTGGGAATTTGCCCAGTCGGCGCCTTGGGAGGTGAATCATTATCCAATGCCAATCCCGCTGATCTCCTCAGATCGCGAAACCGCAGAGTTTCTTCACGACACTAAACACATAGCCCATCGTAATACATCACGACAGGTTGGAGCAAGATTACTGTACCGCCAACAGTTTGGAGAGGCGGAACGAGCGCTTGAAAAGAGAGGCAATCCACTGTACTGCTCAATTGCCGACGTGCTGGAGGGAAAGGCATCCAGGATCTACGGCGTAGTCGGAAAGATTGGTGTCTTTGATGGCATGGAGGAAGAACTCACGTATGAGTTGGTCCGACTAGGCTACGGGCTCACAGGCTCGGAAGCAGAAGAGCACGTCCGTATGGTGGAGGAGGAGATGAAAAGAACCATGGTTGGAGTAGAGTCGACAAATGGATGAGAATGCCTGGAGAAGTGATAACGAAAGGGCGAGGGGGCCAATCTGTCACGGCAGTAAACATGTCATTTCACGTTGAGTTTGGTGTCCTTGAATATAAAAGACGATAGATATTAGAGCTCTTCCGCTAAGAATACTGAAGCCACCAAAGATTAAGTCACGATTCTCTGACTCCGAAGTGAAGTGAATCCATGCCCCGCTGCTCGCGCACGTGACTCCTCCCACAGCGCAGCCCCTGCCGGCTGCAAAATCCAATTGGTCCGTGCGCTAAGCTCAAAGCTACCAGAAAATTTCGTCGACCAAAAAAAAAAAGTTGCATGCGAAGATCTTGGAAAAAACTCCAACTCGAGAGCGAAAAGCGCTGCCACCAATTGCAGTCTCCGCGTCTCTTTCCCACTTCTAGTCTTCAATCTACGGCGTCGCACGGGAAGAGATCACAATGGCGCACGTCGATTACGTCCTTTTCGAAGCCGCCCTGGGCTATGCCCTCTTCAGCGTGGTGCACCAGGCCGATGCTGTTGGCGCCAAGTTGAAGGAGGTGCAAACTGCCGTCAACGAGCTGCCCAAGTTCAGCAAGATGGTTAACCTTGTCAATTTCACTCCCTTCAGGTAATTTCTTGTTCCTACGTGGCCGCGATTGGGGCGAATAGAGACTGATGCGGGTGCACAGTGGTCACGTCGAGGCTCTCGAGAACGTCAATTTAATTTCTGAGGGTATCGTTTCCGACCAGCTCAAGTCTGTTCTTGAGCTCAATCTCCCTCAGACGAGCGGAAAGAAGAGCAAGATCACTCTTGGTGTGGCTGAGAAGAACCTTGCCAGCGCCATCAAGGCCCAGTTCCCCGGCCTCTCCATCGAGACGATCGAAACCTCCGTGGTTGTTGCCGAACTTATCCGTGGCATTCGTCTACACGCTGAAAAGCTCCTCAAGGGTCTCCAGACTGGCGATCTGAGCAAGGCTTCCCTGGGTCTGGCCCACGCCTACTCCCGTGCCAAGGTCAAGTTCAACGTCACCCGCAATGACAACCACATCATCCAGGCCATTGCCACTGTCGACTTCCAGGATAAGGGAGTCAACGGCTTTTTTATGCGCCTTCGCGAATGGTACGGCTCGCACTTCCCCGAGCTCCAGAGATTTGCCTCAGACAACTACACCTACGCTCAGCTTGTCAGCGTTATCGGAAACAAGAAGACTCTGTCTGATGAGAAGCTGCACGACATTGCTGCCATTCTTGGCGAGGATGGAGAGAAGGCTCAGGCTATCATTGATGCTGCCAAGGTCTCCATGGGATATGACCTTGCTAGCACCGACTTTGAGATCATTGACCAGCTCGCCCGCCTTGTCATCAAGCAGGCCGATAACCGTCGGTCCACATCCACCTATCTTGATGAGAAGCTTGACCAGGTTGCCCCTAACCTGAAGGCCCTGCTCGGATCCAGCGTTGCTGCTCGCCTCATCTCTCATGCTGGTTCTCTGACCAGCTTGGCTAAGCTGCCTTCATCCACCCTGCAGATTCTTGGTGCCGAGAAGGCCCTTTTCCGTGCGCTCAAGACCAAGGGCAACACTCCTAAGTTTGGTCTCCTGTTCCACGCTGGTGCTATCGCCAAGGCTAGCAAGCAGAACAAGGGTCGTATGTCTCGCTGTGTTGCCAACAAGGCTTCCATGGCTTCTCGTATCGACGTCTTCTCTGCTGAGCCTTCCACCCGGTTCGGAGATGCCTTCAAGCAGCAAGTGGATGAGCGTCTGGAATTTTACGCCACTGGCAAGCGCCCCACAAAGAACTCTGATGTTATCGTACGTTACACTTTTCATTGTTTTCTTGTCATCTTGAACATGCACTAACTTGGATCTAGAAATCTGTCATGGAGTCTCTCGGAGATGCCGGTGAGACTTTCGATGAGGATATGATTGATGCTCCTGATGCTGCTGCCTCCAAGAAGGAGAAGAAGGACAAGAAGAAGGACAAGAAGGAGAAGAAGGAGAAGAAAGAGAAGAAGCGCAAGCACGACGAGGATGAGGATGTCCCCATGACCAACGCTGCCGATGGTGAGAAGAAAAAGAAGAAGAAGAAGTCCAAGTCACAGGATGAGTAGAGCTCTTCCGAGTGCTCGGACGCTTCGACTGATTAAAGTCCACCGAGGTGGCTCAACCAGAGGAGTGAAAGGTTGAGGTAATGGGAATACATGGGCTCGTGGCGAAGGCGATAAGAAGAAGAGCGACGATAAACTCAGCAAAAAGGAAAAGCTGAGTGCCGAGCTTGCCAACGAACGCTCTGCCGATCTCGACCAAGATTCAGAGGAACTCGCCGAGTCCAAGCCCAAGAAGGACGAGAGCAACAAGTCCACAAAGAGCAAGTCGTCTGAGGCTGAGTAGGTTGAGTAGCATTGGGAGGCCGGCTCTGGCCCGGGGGTGGTATCTGCACTTCACTTTTGAGGGAGTTGTAAAGGAATCTGGAAACGGCGTTCAAGGACAAACAGCTTTGCTATGATAATTTGTACATATGAAGGGATGCATACCCGATCTTGACGTTGCAGTGTCGATTTAACCTTAGTAGGTTGTTGGCATATGCACGATTGAATTGAAATTCTGAAAATTACAAATTGGCCATTTCGCGGGGCATCTTGAAAGTGTGCCAGCATCATATTGGAATTGGTGATGTATGGGGTTGACACAATATGGGCCGACCCTAGGCACGTTCGGCTAAAGTGGATCGAGAACAAATTTGGGTCGTGAAAAAAAATTCAAGGGAAATTATACAAAGCACCCTGATAATGACTTCAAGGGCCTTATCATCTTATCAGAAAAACATCAAGCATGTGCAGACATCACATCGTCACAGAAACAGCACAAATAATTTAGTCCCGCAATCGTTGCACATTGTCACATGAACTACAGTTTCCGAAAACTCCAAACGTGTCTCAAATCAAGCATTCATTACCAGAAGCCGCCGGATGTGCTCTCTATGCTACATCAACGCCTTTGTGTGTTATGGCAGTCCCATGGCTCCAGCTGTCCAATCCACAATAATTTTTCCATTTTTTAAAAAGTTTGTCGTTTACTGCTTGTCGAAGACGTAGGTCAGGTGGCAACGACCACAGTACTGACGGTCAGGCATAGCAGCCATGAAGACACCAGCGCCGCACTGGGGAAGGCAAATCGTGTTAGTCTGATGCTTTGCCACACATTTGGAATCATTTGGAATCATTGCAGGGGGTTACTCACAGTGTCGCTGGGGCACTCTCGGCGGAGACGCTCGATGTTACCATCGTTGCTGACCTTGTAGTACTTGAGGACAGCCAACTTGGTCTTCTTGCGCTTGTGCTTGATCTTCTTGGGGGTGGTGTAGACCTTCTTCTTTCTCTTCTTGGCACCACCACGCAGGCGCAGGACCAGGTGGAGGGTAGACTCCTTCTGGATGTTGTAGTCGCTCAGGGTGCGGCCATCCTCCAGCTGCTTACCAGCGAAGATCAATCGCTGCTGGTCCGGGGGAATGCCCTCCTTGTCCTGGATCTTGGACTTGACATTGTCGATGGTGTCGGAAGACTCCACCTCAAGGGTGATCGTCTTCCCCGTGAGGGTCTTGACGAAAATCTGCATCTTGCCTAACTGGAAGGGTTAGATTTGTTTGCCCAGCTTACATTGCCTGCGTGAGATGTTTGGGGAAAGAGAAGGCGAGAATACCGTGTTACAAATTTCTTTGCGACAACGGCATCCCGGGATTTGGGTACAGAGCTCCGGGAAACCGGGGGAGAAAGATATTCAAGAGGGAGACATCAATGATGATTCCCTCATGAAGCTCCCGGAGCTCATGGAGGGCAGATAGAAATGCAGCATCTTTCAGACATACCTCGACAATAAAACTATTGCCGTCCTAAGCAATCTTCAGATGTTGCGGATGATGAGGGAGCAGTACATTTCCTTGGTGTGGCGCGCCAGAAAATTCACCTCCGGCGGACACGGCAAACGAGATCACATGACCTAGGGTTTCCGCAATAGCTGCCCTGCCCCTCGCGAAATTTCGCAGCAATACCCGCTTGTGGACGGTGGAGGCACTAAAGTCAGTGGGCAATTGATTTGGCACAGCTTTTCGCGAAAGCCCTAGATCCAAGTTTCTTTTTGATAAGCACCAATTCCAGTACGTGAACGGAACTCCTTTCTCTTTCCTTTTCCCTTCTGCGTGAGAATCTAACAGTTCAATCCAGACACCGCCAAAATGGTCAAGAAGAGAAAGAACAAGTATGCCTCGCCCTTCTATCCGTTCCATCTATCCCGTTGCATCCATCCGTCGAGCTGCTTCCAAACGATGTTCTTGTCGACAGAACCCGTTTTTCAACTGCAGCGTCTCGTGATGGATGATGGAGAACGATGATGTTTGATACATCGAGACACGATGCTAACATGACAACAGCGGCCGCAACAAGAAGGGCCGCGGCCACACCAAGCCCATCCGCTGCAGCAACTGCTCGCGATGCACTCCCAAGGATAAGGCGATCAAGCGCTTCACCATCCGCAACATGGTTGAGTCTGCTGCCATCCGTACGTGAACCCGCCCAAAGAATATCGATTTTCAAAACAACTTCAGTGTGAGATTGGCATTGCTAACTTCTATCTACAGGTGATATCTCCGATGCCTCTGTCTTCGCTGAGTACACTGTCCCCAAGATGTACCTGAAGCTGCAGTACTGCGTCTCTTGCGCTATCCACGGCAAGATTGTCCGGTACGTTGCCTCCCCTGGGAGTGTTACAACTGCGCCTTTCTGGCGTATGTGCTTCAGATGAGCCTTGGTTGTACTTGGGACGTTCACACGTCCCAGCTCTCGAACATATATCCCCTCCGTCCCCCAATAAAGGTACGTTTGACGCTGACAGAATTCAAATAGTGTCCGTTCGCGCGTTGGCCGCCGTAACCGAGCTCCTCCCCCTCGTGTCCGCTACAACAAGGACGGCAAGAAGATCACCCCCACCGCTGCCCCCAAGGTTTAAAATGGGTATGACGGTAATGGGTTGGACGGAGTCTGGTTTACTTTAACGCCTTCATGTAATTGCTTAGATGAATACCCGGGACAAAGAGAATCCTGGAGCCTAAATGAATCGGACTTTTTTTTCTTGTTGAAAAGATCAATTCTTTGTGTGCCTCTCGCTTAATGACAGTGACGTGTGGCTTAACATATTGGTGATGCTTTAAAGTAGTATTCAGTAACCTGATACCAATGACGAAATCCAACAGCTACAGGATCAATTCCGCCAATCCTCATTTTCACTATACACCTTACTTTGAATAAACAAAGCAGCCAACTATTCACTCTCATATTGCAATCTCTTCAAAAGAGGCCCGGCCTCACCAGCACACTTCCATTCTGCGCACACTCGTAAGGATCAACACAAACACCTCCTCCACAACAACTCCCAGTCAAACACACATACGTCGGATGTCCAGCCTTGGAACAATCCTCATCAACCTTGCAATCACTCACAAAATTCTCACACTCCGTAATCTCAAACGCCACCGAAGCCCCCGAAGCCGTGTTACCACAGACACATCCCGTATCACCAAGGTGAGCGCTGAACGGATACGCACAAGTCCCCGCGGTCTCGTTCTTCTTAGCATCGCTTCCAGGGCTGCAGCACGCAATTTTCGCTGGATCTTGAATCGTCACGTTGAATGGCTTGGGGTTCTCGGGAGCCCAGTTGAGTCTGGCGATGGCATCGATCGTGGTCACGCCTGCGCGGAGGCTCATCTTCAGCGGCATGTCGCCTGCATGAAGATCTTCGCAGATGTCGTCCTCGAAGTTGCGGTACTGATTATACACGTCGATGTACTCCTGGATGGCGCTCGCTTTCCCGGGTGGTTGGGTGCGCAGCTTGGAGAACGCCTGCTTGAGGATCTCCCACAGTTGCTCGTAGTAGATGACGATGAGGTTAGCCTCGGCCTTTTGCGCATCGTCGAGGCCCTGGTTGTAGAGCTCGGTTCGAAGAGACTCTGGATTGATAAAGTCTTGGCCATTGGCCTCGAGGGTTGTGATGACGGTGGACAAGTCAGGACAGGCACCGCCAAAGGGATCCGTAAAGAGAAACTCTTCGATATCGTTCCGAACAGCCCATTCGCATCTCATGGTGCCCGAGTCCGAGCCAGGGAAAGTGCAGTCAAAGAGCCAGCGGCCAGTATTCTCATCAACCTCAATATCATTACAGTCTGTGTCCCCAATCTTGAGCTCCGGATACTGCCTTACGATCTGCTTGACCGGATTGTTACACTGATCTCTCAGGTATAGAGTTTGTTTGAAGTCTGTGTCGCTCATCCGCTTCCGCTTTTGATCTCCCGTGGAACAAACTTGTCCGGAGAGCGCAGCAAGTTGCTTGTACATCGAGTCAATTGTGATGGATACATCATACTGGCACTTCTTTGTCGAGAAGTGGATGCCATTAGCATCGATAATCATGGCATTGTAAAGAGAGTCCACGATGGCAATATAGCTCCGATTAGAAACATCGATGTAATGAGTTCCCTCGGCTGCATCCCGCAGTGTGAGATAGAGAGGATCGACGCCATCCGTTTGGAAATCGACTGACTCGATATACGGGAATGGGATTGTTGCATTTGCCTCTCGGAGTTTTGTGTTGTGGAGCAGTGCTCTCCGAGTTGAACCACCCTGTGGCTCCGGCATCTGATAACAAGTCGGCTTGACAATGGCACCTGTTCGAGTTACCTGTGTGAAATTCGCGGCGGGTAAAGCAGGGGGGCCTGTCTGCGTAGCATTGACAATGCGACTGATGGTGCTGCTGTTGAAACCGCTGGGTGTGATGAAGGGAGCAGAAGTAAGAGTGGCTGTTGTCGTGGCATTTGCAGTTACAGATCCTGTGTCTGGGTTTCCAACGCTGGCTGTGGCTGTGGAGGACAATGAACCCATAGTCCCAGTGCCCCACGGAGAAGGTGTTGCTGAGCTATTCCAACCTGTAGCTGTAGATGCATCTCCAGAAGTTATTACTGGTGTAGATCCAGAATATGTGATGCTGGGGCTTATACTGTTGTTGATACTGGTTGAAGTGGCATTTGATCCTGAAGATCCTTGACCCGAGTTTCCGGAGCCATTCGATGTGCTCTGGGTAGCAGATCCTCCACTAGAAGCCTGGCCACCTGTAGATGCAGTGGAAGCCTGACCATCCCCAGAAGTTGCCGTTGCACCAATTCCGCCACTTCCTTTGTTGTCAGTAGAAGAAGCATCGCCCGTAACCGTAGCTGATGCCGTCTGAGATGAAGCAGTAGAGCCGCCATCCGTGCCAGAAGCTGTTGTTCCCGTTGCAGAGCCATCGCCAGAGTTGGCACCACTATTACCTGACCGGCCGGATGTTGCAGTTTCCTGAGAAGAGTCTTGAGATGTACGAGTGACCTTATCAGTCATGGACCCGGTATCAGAACCGACAATACCTGATACAGTCTCCGAGGAAGCTGCAGAGCCACTCGTCATAGGGTCAGTAGGTGACTCCAAAATGCTCGAAGGCTCAATGGAGGCACGACCGGTAGATCCTTCATCGCTACTCGAGGAAGTTTGTGTGGTGAAAGAGCTTCCATCCGTAGCCGTCGAGCCGTCGTCACCGTTAGTCTTTGAAGCCTCACCACCGCTACCATCCGAAGATCTGGCTTGAGTAGCACCATGTGTCGTCGTCGGCCCACGAGAGTTGCGCCACGAAGTATACGATAGAGTGCCATTTATTTGACCACCCCAAGAGCCCGTTGCGCTTGGCGCAGCAGTTCCAAACGAAGTGAAGCTCGTCATAAGGCACGCACACTGCATAAATTATGTTAACTGAATGTATCATAGAGACCAGCTGTTGGTAGTGGTGATAAAGACTTACATAGGAGGATAACTTGGCCGAGGAATACGACGTGAACTGTGTAGGAGTCGACGAAACCTCGCAAGGAAGCCTTATCATGCTTGAACAAAACTCCCCGCCATCTCGAGAGAGCGAAGTATAAAGAGCATCACGAGAACACGAAACGGCATTCTGAGCCGCGGGAAAGGCGAATACGCCACGAAGAATGAATAGAATTGCAAGAAGTAGCATGTTGACAAGAATGATGAGTTATAGTCTGCCAAGGGATAAAGGCTGATAATCAGGAAAAATATACAGAGTATCTGTTCCGGATGGAGCTTCTGATTTATATAGACATTTCGAATAGGGAATGATATATATAGATTAGTCCTCTCAAGTGCATTACACAGCTTCGCATGCTCACTGTCAAGAAACGAGACATGGTGTATCCATAACTCAGTTGCCCCTGACAAGGATCGAGTAAGAGGCAGGATTCCCACCTCGGCGTTGAGTCCAATCCCCAAAGTGCCATCTACTCCAAATCTATACCGAGTCTCAGCAGCGCCTACATTGTATGCCTCCATCAAGACACAATCGGCACTACTCATGTCTCGGCATGACTCGATCCGCCTCCAGCTCATTATTCCGCTTCCCTCTCGGCCTTACTTTCCAAGCTGAACATCCAACTCACCTTTAGATAATCCAGACACGTCCAAATTAAGGGACTTCAGCCACAATCCTTCACGCCTTGAACCCCCTTTCACCATCTACTCCCCTCGTCGCACAAGATCTCATTCGTGCAACATCACCCAAAGCCAAGGCCCATCCAACATCTTGTCTCATGCAATGGCGATCGCGAGATCCGGCACTCTCTCTCCTAAAGGGGCTGCTGTGCGAACGATGGCACGTGGCACAATGTGCACGCCTCCAAAAGGGCTGCAGAATGAGACATTTCTCGCATTGCCCAATCTGGGGTTGGTGGAGGAGTTTGGGGAGAAGCTGCTCGAGAGACGCGAGTGCACTTGGTGCGAGTGCGAGAGGCGAGGGCTTTCGCTTCCGGAGACTAGAGTCTGAGCTATTGCCACCATGGGCTCCCTCTCCTTTGACAATACCTTCTAAACCCAGAGTGTCAAAGAGAAATTAGGGGGTGGTTCGTGATATGGAACCAGGGGAATCTGAACACGTCCTTCAAATCTCACATACCTGGGACTGAACTGAGTATTGCTCATCAATAATCATTAACAGAAAAAACAAGAACTTGTAACCCATTTTTCGACTCGACGTCCGTCATAGTCCCAAAAAAGCCAGCCGCCATATGCCCCTTACAATGCCTGCCTACCCTTTCTTCCCATATGTATATATATGTCATGGACACATCAAGAACTATCATAATAAATCAGCCATCGCATTCTTAAACAACATGTAGTCATCCTCATTCGTAATCTTGATAGGATAACTTAGCAGTACTACCTAATCGTCAGCGTGGCTGTGTTTGCGGCCCCCAATGTTCTCTGTTGCTGCTGCGTCATCTGAGGCCTTTGGATGAAGTCCTTGTTCTCTATTGTGACACTCTTTGTCATATGGTTGACCTTGTACACGCCGACGAGACGCGATGCAAGCTCAAACATGTTGTTTCGTAGCGAGATAACGATGAATTGTGCATTTTTTGTGCGCTCCTTGATATAGTTCGCCACGATCGAGACCTGGTAGTGTGTGTTAGCAGGT
This sequence comes from Trichoderma virens Gv29-8, assembly GCF_000170995.1. Classification (NCBI taxonomy): domain Eukaryota; kingdom Fungi; phylum Ascomycota; class Sordariomycetes; order Hypocreales; family Hypocreaceae; genus Trichoderma; species Trichoderma virens. The sequence goes on from NW_014013744.1 coordinate 1,635,133, forward strand.
AGGGCCTTATCGCCACCGTATGAAAGGGAATTAGAATTGGCCGCAGAGCCATGCTTACATTTCGGAAGTCCAAAGCGGCGTCAATCTCGTCCATGACATATAGCGGCGTCGGCTTATAGTGATGTAATGCAAACACCAATGCAAGACTGCTCAGCGTCTTCTCACCACCTGAAAGGTTGCCGATATTCTTCCAACTCTTCTTCGGTGGCATCACACTGAACAGGATTCCTTCACTGAATGGATCCAGACTGTCCACTAGCTCGAGTTCTGCGTTGCCTCCCATGGTGATCATCTGGTACATCTCTTTGAGACGTAATGAAATTGCGCTGAAGCCCTCCATGAATCCTTCGAGCCGCAAGCGACGCAAATCATCACACCTCTTCTTGGCGGCATCGCGCTGCTCGATTGCAGTCTGTAGATCAGATGCTCGAGACACATGCTCTTCTACACGGCGACGATATTCGGCGAGCACTCCGAGGTCCACACTGACATTCTGCGTCTTTTCTTCCAATGCCGCGATTTCGCCCTTCAAAGTCTCTTTGCTCATGCCCGCCAATTCGTCCGGTGTATATCTTGGGAGTTGGCCAGGTTGACGCTTGGGGGCGCTTGGTGCATGTTCTGTCTGGTCAGAGGCGGCGTCGTCGATGTCAACGTCAGTCATATCAACATCATCATCGGTCATCTCGACATCGCCATCTTCATCGCCATGGGCCGGAGCATCTGGCATCTCTGGCGCTTCCGATTCCTCAGTCTTGACCTTAGGAGCCGAGTTGCCCATCAGATCCTCGATATCTTGAAGCACAAGCTTGGATAGCTTGTCCTCCCAGTATCGGAGTCGCTTTTGGTTGTCAGTCAGCACCTTGTGATTCTCCTCGAGTTTGTTCCGCATCTCAATCTCCACCGCACGGCTCTCATTCAACTCAGCAGTCTTCTCGTCCAACTCAGACTTGAGCTTTTTCAGCTCCTTCTTCTTCAGCGCTAGGCCTTCCTCAGCTTGCTCGACGAGAGCTTTCAGCTCTTCGGCCTTCTCTCCTTGATTATTAAGGCCGTCCTGCAGCTGTTGGAGGTCATGAACCGCAGCATCTCGCTCTTTGGTGGCTTTATTGTAGTCCTTTTCAAGCTTGATCTTCTGCTTCTCAGCCTTAGCTTTCCGAACTTCGGCATTGGAAACTTCTTCATTGTGAGATGAAATCTCTTCCTTGATAGAGTCGACCTTGGCTCGCTGAGCCCGCAACTTCTCTCCACCAACCTGCATAATCTTGTCCTGCAGAGCTTTAATCTCCTCCTCGACGCTGGATGTCTCTCCACGGAGCTTGTCAACTTCTGCATTAAGCTTGGCTAGTTCCTTTTGTAGTGTCGAGATACGCCTGGAGTCCTCGGCAGATGGCTGGTACTCTCTGCCAACTTCCTTGATGCGTCGCTCAACATCAGCCAAATTTCGCGTGGCGCTCTCCATCTCCAACCCTATCTTTTGCATCTTGGTGTCCAACTGGGGAATCTTTCGATTCAGATCCTTGAGGGTATTCTCGCATTCTCGCTGATACTCTTGGAATTCTTGGAACTTGGTCTCCCACGAGTCGCGGTCCTCTTCGAGCTTGGCGACCTGCTCTTTTGTAGTGTCGGCAACGAGTTTGGAAGACATCAGGCCTCTCTTTACAGTTGTGCCACCTCCAGACATTGTACCAGACTTGTCAATTAATTCACCATCCAGCGTCACAACTCGCCATCTCCTGGCACCGTAAGCAATGCGATTTGCCTGCGCGAGATCATTGGCAACGAGGGTATCCTGCATAGCGTGGTAGAAAGCCGGCAGGAATTTGTCTGCCTTTGCCGTAACAAGATCAAACAATCGCGGTGCATTTTCCGGTGTGTGAATTGGTGACATGTCTCGTTGTCGCAGTTTGTCTAGACAGATGAAGTTGCCACGACCGAGCTTATTCTTGCGTAGATATTCGATGCATTGCTGGCCGGCCTCGACTGTTTCGGTGACAAAGTTGTCCAACGAAGGGCACGCAGTGGAAACTGCCACATCGTATTTCTTATCAATGGTACCGAGATTGCCCAGACGGCCCTGGAATCCATCAATACGACCTGATTCCTTCATCCTCATCAGGGCAGACAAGACATTGCCTCTGGTCTGGTTATTAGCCAAACTTGAGCGAGCCTCATCTGCCTTTTGGCGCGCATTGGAGATCTTAGCCCGTATCTTTGGCTCTTGTTCTGCGAGGATTTGAAGCTCAGACTTCATCTTCTCAGCCTCCTTTGTCAATTTCGCCTTTTCAGCTTGGCAGGCCTTGAGTTCCTTCTGTTTTGCGACTTTACCTTCTTCAATAGAGGATATCTTGGCCTCGAGCTCCTGCATAGCAACAGCACCAGCATTCGCCTTTTCCTGAAGAATGTTCATCTCGCTTTCAGCAACGGCAATGGCAGACTGCTTCTGGTTGATCTTCTCAATCCACGGCTCGAGAGACTTTTGTTTGACTGCAATCTGGTCCGAAAAGACTTTCGTCTTCCCCTTCAGGTTCTCTCTAATGTTGGTGAGCTCGGCTTCCTCCTCCTTTGCCATCCTCTCCAATGCCGTAATTTCTTGTGATCGAGTTTCAATATCGGTGCCGCATTCCTCGATTGTTTCATTAGCTTCGATTGCCGACTTTTCAGCGTTTTTAATGGTTTTCTCGAGCTTCTTTTTCTTGTCTTCCAGGAACTTCTTTTTCTCGTCAAACTTGACGCGCTCTTGTTCGAATTTTGCCAATTCCTTTGACAAGACCTGAGTTTGCTTCTCTTGAAGTTCGAATTCCCTTCTACCCATTTCGTACTGGCCCTCGAGTTCTTTGATAAGCTGTTGGCTCCCTTCATGTTTTTCGAGTTCAACGTCAAGTTGAGCCTGCATCTGATTGATAGCCTCCTCTGTGACTGCCATGTTGTCATTACATTCGTGGATGTAGAGTTGATATAAAGCAGACTGCTTCATAGCGAGCTCATTCTCATCCCGGATAAATGCGAGTGCCTTGTCCTTCTTTTCTTCCAGACTATTCTTCTCTTTCTCAACATGCTGAACACGGGCATTCTTGTCCACGCAAACTTCGTTGAGGGTTTCGACTTCAGTGGCGGACTCTTCAATCGGGGTTTTGTATTTCGAGGTTCCAATAATGTCTTCAAGATACTCTAGTAATCCATCTTCATGCTCATTACCAGCCTTGGGTTTCATCTGAGCAATCGACTCGACTTCACCCTGGAGGATCAGGAAACGCTTGTGGTCGAGATCAACACCACGTTCACGCAGCAGAGTAGTGACTGTCGTAAAGTTTGACTCCCTATTATTGATGTAGTATTTGCTGGAGTTGTTACGGAAGGCCTTGCGGGAAATGATGAGTTCTGAATCTGGGATTACCGTGTGGCCACCGCCAGGCTAGAGGCTGTTAGTGAGGAGCCCTTTGGTCTGCAATGTTATTAAAATACTTGCCTGGTCCAAAACCTCTTGAAAGTGAACAGCAACCTCACAGAACCCGAGATTAGGATACTGCGCAGAATTATGAATCAAAGCAGAGATCTTGCCCTGTCGCATCTTGCTAGCTCGGAAACCAAACACGAAAAGAAGAGAATCGATGACATTGGATTTTCCAGAGCCGTTGGGCCCAACGACTGATGAGAATGACGCGTGAAATGGTCCTACATCCTGTTGCCCAGCATAACTCTTGAAGTTGGTGAGGATCAAATGTGTAATGACTATGCGAGGCGTTGGTTTTGCCTCCTCAACAATGGGTATCGTCAATGTCCGCGACTTGAGGACTATGTCCAATGGCTTTTCCATAATGGGTTCCATTGACTTCGTAGGCGATTCCGGCGGCTTGGTAGGCTTAACAGCTGACTGCGCCAGGAGATTGGCCGCATTTATGTTTGATGTAATGTCTGCCAAGGGAGAACCCTGCCTCTGAGATGTGGGTGGAGTGGTCTGTCGCAACTGCGATGCTGGTGCATCCAGTGATGTCGGTGGTAAGGGAGACGCAGGCGCTGGTGTCTCCTGAGGCGCTGATGTATCCTGAGGCGCTGATGTCTCCTGAGGTGCTGGTGTCTCCTGAGGTGCTGGTGTCTCCTGAGGTGCTGGTGTCTCTTGAGGCGTCGGCGTGGCTCGGGACTTTGCGTTGAGTCTTGATTTCGGAGTGGCTCGCGGTCTAGACGAAACCCGTTCCTCTACCGATGGTTGAATTTCCAACACACTCTGCGACCTTCTACTATTCCTAATTTTGGAGCTCTGTTCGATGCTGGCCAGGGAGCTTCGCGATGCCATGCTTCTCCGCTTTTGCGGCGTCACACTTCTCGTAGGAGGAGTGGTGTCTATGTGAGAAAGATTCGCTGAACCAAGCAGACTAGACTCGGCGGAGGATGTAGCTTCTGTCTTCTTAGACCGGCCACGGGTCCTCGTCGAAGTTGTTGTGACGTCCGCCTGGGATATCTCATCTTCGCCAAGTATGTCGCTGTTCTCAACTGTCTCGGATGGAGCCGGGGTCGGTGTTTTCTTTGGGCGTCCACGAACTCGAGTCGCAGCGGTGGGTGGTTGAGCAGATGCTCTGCGCGTAGTCCTGGTCTGCTTGATGGCCGGCGCGGATGGTTCAAACGGCGATTCCTCCTTGATGTCGCGCTTCTTATTGGACGTGATGGAGATTTCATCCTCGTCGTCGGACTCGGTAATGCGCCTCCTCTGGGCGACGCGTCGCGGTCGACCTGCGGCAGACGCCATGATGCTGAGGTGGGCTGTCGCTGACAAGCCCAGATGCGATGGATAAGATGCTGTCGCGTAATTCCCGATGCGCAGCAACAAGCACGGCGAGGGAAAGACAAATGGGTGATGTGATTGATCTTGGAGTGCTGATCCACAGCTCTCGCCGATCGCTGTTTCGATGGCTCAGGCTGCAATTGACCGCTAGAATTTCGATCCTGCTAGACCCCGCGCTCGCTGGCTTTGTTTGGAAATGTCCAAATGCGTGGTTTGTAAACAAGGGTACGTACCTTCCACCCCACCTCACCACCATCTTGTGGCTGTCTTTCCAGTGGCTTGAGCGCTACGGCTAGTTGGCGCCTTGAGCTTGGAAGATGCTGCACGTGACGTCGCGACAAGCATCAATCTTTCAGTTAGTCCACTGTAAGGCTAGTAACTACAGCACTGGGAGCTTCATTTTTGATAACACCCTTCCTTTTTTCTTCTCTCAAAGCCTATCCCCAGTCTCTAGTTCTGCCCCAATAGTCTGCAACAATGATTGAATACACCGACTACCCGAAAGTCTTTCCTCCGGGAGCTCAGATGCCCTACGACCGCAAGCGCATCCACGAAATCGAGGCGCGTCGGAAAGACTTGGGCGGGCAGCTCTTCATTGATCGTGTGTTGAAGGCACTGGGCATCACCAAGAGTCAGTTTCGACGCATTCATAGGGGCATTTGCCTTTGAAACTAACCACTCTCTATTCCAGGCAAGATATATCCTCCTAAGAACGACAATGGGGTCCGACAGCTGCACCAACAAATTTGCGAAAGCAACATGTCGATGCATCACAAGCTGTCTTTGATCTACTACGTGCTCCTGGACTTTGACACGGTTGATGGCCAAGCCTCTCTATCAGAGACTTTTGCTTCTGCTTCCAGCATGCCGCAGAAGTACGAGATATTCATGAAGGGGCTGTGGTATATGGACGGCCTCGAATTTTCGGTTTGTGGCAATCGATTCACGAAGCAAGGGTCTTGCTAACAGCTTGCCAGACGGCTCTGGAATATGTCGCCCATCCATCGCTTATCTCAGACTTTGCGGATGATATTATCATCGCACTTGTGCAGCATGCTTCAGACGGCGACTACGATCTTGCACTATCTTATTTCCACACCGTCCAGCCTGTCTTGAAGACCTCCAAAGCCCTCGAGCTCATCTTTGGCGCCATGGCCCAAACCAATGTTACCGAGGCGCTTCTTTATTCGAGAACATATCCTGAGCATACTCGCGAGCAGCTCTTTCGACAATTGATCGCAGAAACGCTCGGCAATAAGTCTGAACAGGCTGGTGAATTGGCTTTCCTGCCCTTTGACACCGTTGAAGAAGCGTGGTTTGAGGAGTACCTCTCAACAGGTGATGGAAGAAATCTCAAAAAGGCCAAGGATACCCTTCTTGTCCGGAAAATTGCCAGCGATCGGTTTGAGGAGATCCGAACACAAAGAACCAGCAGCCAATGGGGTCCTGTGCTTGAAGGCATCAAGTCAGGCATCGAGGGCCAACTGGAATAATGTCTGACTCGACGGAATATTTGGTTAATATATCTGAGTCTTTTTGCATAGCGATGGCGTTTTGTTGTCCTTTTTTTTCGGTTGGGTAGTAGTGGAAATGCATGTCACAATTCTCCAAAGGCAAGCAATACCTCAATGGAACAAGTACGGCTGGAATACTCCAAAAAGAGAAAGAAAAAAATGCATCAATTTTTGTCTATACCATATGATAATAATCTTTCCTCCCAAATCTTATTATTGCAGGCACACTTTACACAATTCTCTCCGTTCCTTTTACTGCGCCTTCTTACCAGCAGAGGCCGCCTTGACTTTGGCAAATACACTTGCGATTTCATTGACGCTCTGTCGGATGAGCAGCAAGGGAATGACAATCCAGAAGAAGTTGCAGAGGAAATAGTAAGCCCAGAAGTAGAATCGCTCAGGTCGGCAGTAGACAATGTCGAAGACGACCTCCTGGAAAGTGCAGATGGCATAGTACAAGACATCGCCATACAGCTGGCCCAGGCTGACGATGATCTGGAAAGGGTGGCGTAGCGGGTGGTCGGCGATGATGAAGTAGACGCAGAAGAAGGACATGGGACCCCAGAAAACAGCAGTGACGGTTTCCATGCAGACGGTGAAGGCGTCCTGGCTCATGTAGCGCGAATCCGACAGGGCGTATTCCTTCCACAGCTGGCCGAAGATGTCTGTCTTGCTGGCCATGTCAAAGGCATTGTAGGAGAAGTAACCTGCGCACGTGTTAGCAATTGACTCAATTAAAAAGGTATAATTGGGTTATATTATATGTGAAGTCGTTAAACTTGACAAGCTCGCTCACCTTCGAAAAAGAGATGGATGCAGCCGCAGAGGGCAAACCACATGGCAACAGCCATCTCACCACTGCCCATTGAGGGCCTCATCCGCTGAATGATGCCATACGTGATGAGGAAGATGACAGCACATCCCGCCGCAAAGATCGATACCAGGACGGGCGCCGAAATTGTGTTGGCGACGTAGGTTGGCAACTCAATGGCAAAGGGAGAGAAGGGGTGAAGCGGCAGATCTGCCATGACTTGCTCGACGGTGCTATTCATTGCGACTAGGATTAGACGGGCAGAAGGAGAGGAAACTTGCTGATGAAGAGGAAAAATAAGGAAAAGAGTGAGAAGAGGAAAGACAGATTTTAATCCCCACGAGTTTGCTTGTCTGTCTGTTTGTGAAGAGATTTTGTCTCTTTTATCTGTGCTTCCATCAACACCTGGCCAGCAAAGATTGGCTGGTGTTGGTGCCAGTGTTACGGCCCAGTATTACGAATACGGCTAGTTCTGTGTCTAGCAGCTATTAAAAGGGGGCGGTGACGAATCGACGCCCAAAATGGGGGGCTTTTGATGTGATTTGATTTCCCTTTCAATCAATTGCCGAATGGAGGAGCAGCATTGATGACGTCTCGTTCATTTCAAGACATGGCATATACAGCATCTTGCAGTTGTTATGTGGCACGGCTCACTAATACGAACGGCAGCAGCCGTACAGAGAAATTGGAGTGAGATTGATAGGATGGATGCGCGTAATTCGCAGCTTTATTTTGTGGGGTTAAAAGGGGAAGAAAAATCTAGATCTTGCGGCGGTTGGTTGGCCACTCGTTCCAATCGTTTTCGTTTAGATCTGGAGATTTATGCCATCATGAGTTAAGTCTAGGTTAGCAGCTCAGCCATTTACCTCACTAACATAGAATACATGTATTTATACAGAGTACACCACTAAAATGCATGTAACGCTGTTTTCTGTGTGTTGTGATAGCCTCAATCATATGCCATCTTCTCTTACTTGGCTGTTTATTTGGTCTTGATTCAACCACAAACACCAAGCGTCGTACTCGTACTCCGGCAGCTTCACCTGTTGCTGCGCCACGGCCGCGGCGCCCGCGACGTCCGTCTTGCGCGGAACCCGAAGGAGATTCGTAGTCCCTGTGCCAAGCAAACTGACGAATTCTTTCCAAATCCGCTTCTCCAAATGGAAGTTGTTTCGAAGACTCCACAAGGATAGTACTAATTGCATGCACTACAAATAGATGAGTCTGCGCCACTGTTGACGCAGCATGATGGGAGGACGGAGACAAGACCGGCCGGATAGATGCGCGGGATAGATGGTTATTTAAGGAGTGGCTATTCAGTATCCGGTCTCTCAAATTTCACGTCACCTAGGGTATTGATGATGACAGATGCTAGAGGAATATATTGATGGTAGCACAGAGCAGCGATACTAGCAGAGGAGATACTCTAGGAACTCTGTATCTAACAAGTACTGGGAATAAAAAAAATCTTTGTTTCCTGTCATTTACGGGAGATGGTCAACATAAACAGGATATGGGAAAGAGTAATTAAAATAAATAAATATATTATATGAAAAGAATCATTTCTGCCTCCGCCCGCCCACCAATCAATAAGTCATAAACCCTGGTATTCAAAACGACAAAAGAAAATCCAGCCCAAGCTCCTTGCCCATGTTTCGCTTCGTACTAGGCACATGTAGGTATAAACAGAGTCCTGGAACTCTAGCTTCCTGAAAATCATACAATTCTAGGTACTCTGCCCATGCATTTCATCGACAAAGATTTCATTATACCATTAATCCTGTTTCTCTTTTATCCATCCAATTAAGCATATCTCAGTGCGTTTTGTTGATGCTCTCCTTCACGGGTATCACCTGGTAGCTCAACAGGGGCGTAATAATTCCCCATTTCGTAAACTTGAGGAGGTACCCTTTTAACTTTGGGACCTTCTGCGACGTCGGAAACTTCGGTGTTCGCAAGTTCGCTACCCAGAGGCTCTTGAGCTTTTTTTGAGCGTCGATAGTAGTAGATGAAGGCAGAGAAAGCGAGCAGAAAGGCCACGCCGAGGCCAAGACCGACACCGAGCCCGACTTTGGCTCCGTTAGACAGTCCCGATGACGGATTTATCGCAGTACCATTATCCGCTGCGGAGGTTGTTGTTTGCTGGCTTGTTGAGGATGTTGTTCTGGTTGTAGCTGTGCTTGAGGATGATGTAGTGGATGCGGTGGTTGTCGAGGCAGGTAAATCGCTTGATTGGAAGTTGAGCTGGAACATGGGAGCGTACAAGACCATTTGGCGTGTCGAAGTTTCTACATCCACCACACCACTTGCGGTATCCGTCTGGGTGAATGTGACGACAGTGGGAAAAGTCTCAAAGCCAGAATCGGTAAGCTTGGTGCCATCGCAAAAGGCTGTTGGAATGGACGTTGAGGTTGCGGTTGCAATGCATGTGTTTCCATTGATGTTGGCGCATGTGAACCCCCTAGTTAATATTCGAGTTAGCCAACCTGCCAATTCGCTACATGGAGCTGAAAGCTAGAGTGAGGCGAATCCCCAAATCACTTGTTTATCCAGCGGGAAGATGCAGTAGTATATCAAATGTACGTCTTTTCAAACCAGGTTCTACTTACGGTGGACAACATCCCACGGCAGTCTCCGATGACACCAGAGTGAATTGAGTATCCCACTGCGGTCTCTGTCCATAAACCGCCGTACAAGCCGTCACGTATCCCGCAGGACACGCAATACCAGGAGAATAGAATCCCCAGCCCACAAAGGGCCATCCCGGAGACGAAATGCCTGGCTTGACTGGTGGCCAACATGCCGTGTTATCCTGCACTCGGCCATCGCTTATGGCATTGCACGACTGTCCTCTGAATCCTTGGTCGCATGTCGAGCATGGCGGCATGTAGATCGAGCAAGACTCGGGCATAGTCCATGTTGTGGTTAGAGGACCCAGCAAAGTGCCGGCCTGGTTTGTGAAGGCCATGGCGAGACGCCTGATGCAGAGGTTGGTAGCGGCAAGAAGCTAACAAGCTGCCAGTTCTCCAAATAAGAGGTCAAGAAAACACCATATCACGCAGCTCTTGTCGCAGATCAAAGTAGTAAATGTAACGGTGGACGGAAGCGCCAGCCCAGGTAATATACAGTACAGTAGCGTGGGACGTAGACAAGAAAGCCTTCCGAGGGCTCATTCACGTGTAGCTCATCTTAATGCCACGAGCGATGCCACATTACCGCTTCAAGCAGCACAAACCGGATTTCAATGGATTCCTTCAATTCTTACAAACAAAAAGATACCCCTGAGGCTGCATAAATGCCAATTAGCTCGCCGACCAAAAAACGCCAGGAGCTGAATCCTTCTCCTCGAATGCCTGCCGCTCAGGTCTCCCTCACTGGCCACTAACCATTCAGCCTGCATTATTCCGACGTGACGATCCAATAATCATCGAGTCACGTTGCCACAGTCTGTCTGGTTCTGAGACAGATGCCGTCGTGCAACCTGGCATCAGCCTATAAGATGCGGAAAGAAGTCGACACGACATCGTCCGGGGGGGTTGGCGAGAAGGATCGCACGCCTTCCCAAGGTTCCCATAGTTTGACTGACAGGTTGCAGGCCAAAGAGAAGATGCTAAGCTCATTCCCACCCACATGCGGCGCTTAAGAGCCTCTGTTGAGGGCAAGGGTATCCACCGGGAATCCTGGTTCGTGTCCCACCTAGCTGAGCAAGGATTCAATGAACAGGGGGGGATCATCTTGCTTTTTACTGTGCAGAGCAAAGGCAGGCAGGCATCTTGTCATGAAAATGATTAAGATTCAACAAGACAAATTTGAATAAGATGACAAGGCATTGCTATATACACAAGTACGCTATGTGCCCGTATAAGTTGGCCTCCCATCACCAACACGGGAGCTTCTTCACTCGGGATCCCTCTCAACAGCCTTGCCCATCCTACCCAAATCCGTGTAGCAACATGGCGGGTCGCTGACGCTAAAAAATGATTTAGTGTCTAGAGTAGCGTCTTCCTCTTCATCTACTTCTCTGCCTAGCGATTGACATCTGGCAAAGTCCATGATCCTGCCGAACAAGGCCACATCAAATGTCTTCGCTCAGCCCCCCAGCGGACCCGTCTCGGCAAACCTGATCAATCACTAACCCGATCCCTCCCTTCTCGCGCTTTCTCGCGCCTAGGAAGTCATGCCAAGACCTTTTGGGGGATTCCGTTCTTGCGGCTACTCGTACTGCCGTCGAGGAACATGTATCAACACAAATCATTTCTTATGCAATAATACATGTCCAGACCACCACGACTTTGCTCTTCGTAATTCAAAACCATGGTGCTGGATTAGATCGATGTTACAGAGGACAAGATGGATGCATAGATTGAATGCCACATGTCTTGTGCTGCTCCTATCATAGACATCCAGAATGTTTACTGCGGATATTTACTGCAGATGTTTAAGCGCCGTCCCAGCGCCAGCAATTATTTGTGTGCCCAGACATGTATACACCGTCAAGCATACGCGCTTTCATGGCTCTAGCCCTGAAATCTTTGACGACAAGGCGCTTTTGGCGCTATTAAAACACTCGTGCCCATAGTTTGCAGTAACGATGGTAGTATCAAGGAGCGATGCTGTTAAGTGTCTCCTTAGGCAGTCTGCCACATGTGCCTCTCTTTTCGCCCTATCCGTTATAATTCACACACACAGCAGCTTTTCGAACACTCTCCATATACAGTATCCACTAGACTAATACCGGCACCCACAAACTATGAACTTTACACAAATGCGTATGCCAGCATCCTACAGCAATTCCGTGGTCCTCAAAGCTGTTTCCCCTCCTCTTCGGGTGTTGTCGGCTTCCAGCAATAACGTTGGTCTTTTTGATTATATGTAAACAATCCTAGAGCATAAACATTTTCCATTGCTCCCGAATATAGCTTCGAGCACATCTCTCACCAGCTTGACACCAGATACAGTAGCCGCCGCGGCCGTGTAGTAAAACCGCAGTTTCGTCAAACCAGACAGCCACTTCCACTCTCCAAAGTCCTTGGGCTAAGCAGCATTCCAGCCGGGCCTTTCCTTCTTCTTATTTATCTCGGCTGTCAGCCCGGGTGGCTTAGGCTTCTGGAGCCCAGCTTTTTTCAGCACTCTCCAGACCATCATAGCTGATACGTTGCGGCCTTCTTTCCTTAGCTCTCCAGCCATAACAGTAAAGGTCTTTCACGGGCCACGGAGACCGCGTTTAACCTTTACAACTATAGCTCATTCAACTGCATCATCCGTTTTTTCGGCCTTCCAGACCTCGGCAAATCGGTTACAAGGGCATTTGTTATTTTCAACGGCCGGGCTGATGGGTCGAAGCCGGCTTTGATGGCCCGGCTGTAAATTCGATTGACCTGGCGTATCGACAAGCCTAGGACAGTTGATATCTCTAATGAAGACCAGTTTGTTGCAGCTTTCAGGGCTAAAACAGCACCTCTCATAGCCACATCAGTCTTGTCGTAGCTCATTGTTTTTGCTGTTTTTGCTGTATAAAATTGTAATTCCTATAGCTTCAAACGCCGGATGTTGACATAGATAGGTTTGGCTGCGTTGGGCACGTCTTTTTGCTACCTGAACGCGACATGTATCCAGCGCACTAGACCCAGTTGTGCTTAGTCCGGCCATTTCCTTCGGACAATTCTTTGGAGAGCCGCCTCTGGAAATAATGAAAGGTTGGGTATATATGATTTATAGGCATTTATGATTGTGATTAGAGGTACAATATATCACAAGCAAGGTAAGAACTGGCATCGTGCAAGATAGACAAGTATATTATATGTATTATTAAGACCTGCATACCAAGTGAATGATCTCGTCGCAAATCTAGCATAAGACCTCTCGACCTTACGGTCTAGAACTACGAGGTAGCTGTGCAATGGCCCTATGTGGACGAGCTTTACGCCAATTCACGCTCCGTGGATTGAAGAGACAAGTTGCAGCTACCACTTGGTAGAAACTTGGCATTGGTCGGCACCACTTGGTGTAAAATTCTCATCAATAAGATGTTCAGAGCATTGCGATACCTGATAAATCATCTGTTAGCACAATGCCAAAAATGCACGTTGCAACAAAAAGATGAAGAAAATGTGAATTGTCAGGGTTAAAGGTGCCTTGTCACAGGCGTTATCATCAGAGCATATGGCTAAGTTGACCGTCGTGATATTTGTACATCATGTAAATGAGAAAGGAGAATAGGCAAGACGGAATTGCTTACCAATAGCATCATATTCAGTCAGAGTACCACGAATTGGGGTAATACATCTTTCGAGCCAGTTAGCAACAGCCCAGCTCTTGCAAATACACAGCGTGATGTGAATGATTGCAGATCAGTTCCGAACATTTTGTCTTCGTCGCGTGAAGCTCAGACATATGCTTGTCATTGTTTATTCGAGCTCATCACGAGAAAGCTGGGTTGCAAAGGGAATATGCGGGCAAACTAACAAGATCACTTCGAGATGTTAGCCAAAGTCCACATGCTAGCTTCAGCAAAACAAGAATGAATGTTGGATCATGAAATCAGGGAATGCATGAATGGTAGGTTAGGTTGTTGTCCTCATCGGAAACCCGAATAGGACTCGTCATCTAAAATCATCACATGATGCTAGAAGGAGGCAGAAAACAAAACAAGCTTACCTTGATATGGATTAAACACGCAGCGTAGCACGTTTGGATGCATACATAGCACATCACTAGACACTGATATCAAGGAATTAGCTTTGATATCCAGCATCGGTTGATCCAACATGAAACATCGATGAGATAGAATCAGTGGGCGAGGTTTTCTAGGCCTGCCGCAAAATGGCGTGTCTTGCTCATTATAAAAATCGGAGCCCAGTGCCGTTTCATCATCTAACATCGGAGTGATGGAGGAGACTTTGCTATCAAGACGGCATACCTTGTCAAGTGAATCTGTTTATGCAAGTTAGCCAATGGCACCATGATTGCAGTCAACAAGAAAAGAGCATTGAAGAGGCAAATCAGTTATAGCCTAAGAATATCGTCAAAGGAGACCTCAGCCGGTAATTTCCAGCGTATATAGTTTGAAATTGATCATCATATTGCACAAGCAGAAAAAAAAGAAAATTATGACCTACCAAATATTGCAAATCGATGGCGCAAAGTCGCCGGCAAGATATTCAAGCTCGATACCACTTGGTATTCACATTCTATCCAGACAGTTAGCAAAAGCGCTCAAGTCGCCGAATGCAAGAGAAAAAAAATTTCAGCTGTCCGATAATGGTTCAGACTGACGTGCTAAACGGTGTTTTCACTCCAATTGGTCAAAGACTCTAGTTTGCGGATTTAGGGTATCATCAGGTAGGACTGAGGGCAACAAGCAAAAGCAGCGCACAAAACTTACATTGAGCTTTGCCATGGCAAATTTCTGCACATGGATGCAGAAGTGAATGGTGGAAAGAAAAAAAGAAAAAAGCTTCGGCAGAAATGTTTTCATAGCTTTTACAGGCGGGGCTGTGGGCCGGCTAGAATTTTTGCTTCTGTAAGCACGCACGTGATTCCGCGTCGCCTCGCGTTCAGAGCGTCGCAAAGCCGCGGCTGACGACGTGATTTCACAAGGTGTTGCTTAAGTTGTATGAAGCAGAGTGAAAAGAGTTTTAAAGCGTCTCCCCTCACATTTCATTTTAACAAAATACACTAATAACAATGCCTGAGATAGCTGAAGGAACGTATATTCTCCAGAATCCCAAAGAACTGTGTGGTTAACATGCTGTAGTTGCCCGTATTGTACACTTCCTCCGCCAGAGGCTGGTAGGAAAGACCATCGCCAATGCTGCGGCCATAGATGACAGCAGCGTATTTGGCAAGGTTGGAACCAGTGGAAAAGAGGTCGAAGAGGCTCTGAAAGGCAAAACGGTAAGACAAATCTTGTCACAAGCTTCGGATTCCGTGCCACGTCTGACTGTACCAGGTTGTCTCTGCGGGCTCTCAGGGAAAATACTTTTGGTATGTCGAAACAAGCTGTCATGATGACTACTATACCTTCTGAACTTTCATTAACCCCCAATAAAGGATAACTTTAGACAAACCACCTCATCTGGTAATGCATTTTGGCATGACGGGTGAGTAGACTCATGCAATGCTCCTCTTCAATTCACACCACTCATGTATAGCATACAGGCTGGGTACACATAAATGGCGAGAAGACGGCATATACAAATTACTACAAGAAGATGAAGGAGAGTGACATCGCGCAATGGCCTCCCAAGTTTTGGAAATTCCACATCAGCACAGACGATAAAGAACCCGTCGAAGTCGCATTTACCGATGCCCGGAGATTCGGCCGCGTGCGACTTGTCCACTGCCCCGGCGAGTCCATCCGAAAGCACTCCCCCCTTGTAGAGAATGGACCCGACCCTGTTGTTGACAAGGACATCTTCACGGAGGAATACCTCCGCGGCAAGATGAAGTCCCGCCATGTCCCCATCAAGGCCCTGCTGCTTGATCAAGCCATGATCAGCGGCATCGGAAACTGGGTCGCTGACGAGACACTATACCAAGCCAAGCTCCATCCGGAGCAGTATTCTGATACCTTTGATGACAAGGAAATCGCAAGGCTGCACGAGTCCATTCGTTACGTCTGCCAACTAGCCGTCGACAAGTTGGGTGATTCGGATGAGTTCCCTGATCATTGGCTTTTCAACCACCGATGGGGCAAGGGTGGTAAGGATCAAGCAACCAAACTTCCCAACGGAGAAAAGCTCGCTTTCATCACTGTCGGCGGACGGACCAGCTGCTATGCGCCAGGCGTGCAGAAGAAAACCGGCGCCGTTGTCGCCGGCGCAAAAGCGGAACCTGTGAAGAGCGAGTCGGGGAAGAGCAAGCCTGCAAAGGGCAAGGCAGCGAAGAGCGAGCCGAAAGCAGAAGAAGATGACGAAGTAGTCGAGGAGAAAAAATCCAAACGATCACGAAAGCAGGAAGCAGTAGTCAAGGAAGAGCCCGAAGAAGCCGATGATGCAGAACCACCTGCCAAGAAGAGACGGGGCAAGGCGGCGTCAGCGACAGAGAAGTCGAAGCCTTCTCCTGTGAAAAAAGAAGCGGTGGAGGAAGACCAGGGTCGTCGTCGGTCCAGTCGCTTGAGGAAGTAGATGCCCGAAGATGAGTGAGATAGTGCCCAAGGGTATGATGACGGGTTTATGGACGGGACTTTTTGCGTGTTTGAGATCTTGAGCGTAATACTAGTTTGTGTAGCTATCTAAGTGTCTGATATTTGAATGTATCTGAAATATCTTTTTGTGTTATGACCAACATCTCCCGATAATCCCTACGTGTGCTATTCGTAACCGTGCTTCCCATTTTACCACCCTGTACATCTCACTGCCCGGCTAAAAGTCCCGTGATGAAGAAAGAAAAACAAATTCTCAAGAGTAAATAATTGTGCAAACCAATATCATAATCGTGTGCGCCCCGAATTCTGCCGTGAAACTACCATCAAAGACAAATGTTTATCTCGGCTGCGTGAAACCACATGAAATCAACATCAGCTGATCTTGATGATATCGACAACATAATATCTCTCCTGAACACCAATAGATATGTGCCTTTCTGTACTGTACTGTACTGTTCATGATCAAATTTCAAGCGCTCTGGAGTATCGTTATATGCAGGCTTAAATGACGATGTGCCTAAGCGAAAAATGAAAAAGGAAAAAATAATAATGCAAAATATGCAGAGCTGACGTCGTAAGACTCGCCTGCTCCTTATATATGAAAGCATATACGAAGCTGTTGCTCGGACAGCTCTAGACGGCAGCACTAATGCTAAGGAGAGTTGTCAGGTCTCTATAATTCAGCCTGGAACCCTACAGCATAGTGATGCCCGTTCGAATCAGCCCACAAGGGGAGGATGGTGACGACATTTGTGAATCGGGTACCGTTTTTCTTGTAGTTGGTAACTTGGACGCGGACTTCTTGATTGGCGTTGACAGCACGTCGCATCATTGCAATAGGTTCGTCGACGTCTGAAGACAAGGCTCTGGCCGGGGCCTGTACATGAGGGGGGTATTGCAGAAACCGACAGTTTCTCCCCATAGTCTCCGAGGGTGAGTAGCCAGTCAGTTCATAGAAGCCAGGGGAGGCGTAGACGATGGGTGCATTAGGGAGGCTGAGATCGCATAATGTGAGCGACACAGAGCAGTCGAGAGGGCCGACGTCAATGCAAGGATTTGGTCGAGACACAACTCGCAGCTGGTTGTAAGCCAGTTAGAAAACAACACCAACTCTTGGCAATAACAAGGCAGTATATGGGATGTGCGAGGGGTTCTTCTTACCAGGATGCCCATTACGTCAATACCACTAGCGGAATAGATCCCGGGATATATGATTGGGTCTTGAAGCTGTATCCAAGCTGGGACAGTGGCGTTGTCGCTTCCTGCTTGAGCAGCAGGCTGGGATGGAAACTCGTACTGGTTGCATGAAGAGTTAATATCGGTTCCAGCCGCAGTGGCCCTAGCAAACGAGTCGAGAACGCACGTTGAGAGCATGGTCTTCCCATGGATTCAGCTGCAATGGCAATCCAGAAGACCCTGAAGACACCATGATTGGTGCCCCTTGCATTTGGTGTTGCTGTTCACGCCAACTGGGTGGCGGTTTGGAGGAGTCGCAAGGATGTGCGAGTCGATGGAATACAGCAATGGCAGGGATATCGAGAAAGCTACTGAAGATTGAAAAATGTCAAAGAGTATTGAGTAGGGAGAAGAGCTACTAAATAGCAACATCGTTCAAATACTATTTTAAGTTCAGGGATAGATATACGAAGTACAAGCATACAAAGTGGATTGGCAGGATATGCAGAAAGGGCAAAGAACACAAGACAAAAACGGCCACTCGGGATTATTGGGGCTCTATCCGAAGCTTGATACCGCTCTCTCCAGTCTGCTCCTTGCTGCTACTGGGCAGGACTTTGGATTTTGACAGACCAGGGAGGGGGGCCCGATTTTGATCCTGACGCAGCCATGGCGCAACTGAGTTGGCAAAAGCTAGCAGCCGGGCGGTGTTGAGGGAGCCTGCAGACGTGTGCAGGGGCAGCCTCCACAAAGCTGAAAATCATCGATACAGAGTACCGATCTGAGATCGTAGCTGCGGGAGGCTTTGGCCGTCATCGAGAGCGGCTGGTACTAGGCAGGGCAAGTCAATGTTAGCGCACTATCATCTGCGCCGAGAAACGCGCGCTCGATCTTGTTAGCGTCCAAGCCGAAGTCATCGAGCCGTGGAGCTCCCAACGGCTGCAGACGACTGTGAGAAGCTAGTTGATTGGTCCGATGGCCGCAGCTTGGGCTAAGATGGCGATCGGTGAAATGGCTGCCTTTTGACAAAAGGCGATCTGAGATCCCAGCCTCTGATGCTGGTCAATGCCACACGATGTTTGCCCACCGGCGGGGGATCACTTTAGGGCGGCAAGTTCCCTGCTGTCATGACGCTTCTTGTAGCATTTGGTCTGCAAGTCTTTGGTTCTAGACTCTTTACATGCGTCTGTCTTCAATGCGGGCGCAGGAATGCGGCGCTCAAAGTTGCGATTTGCCTCAACAATCGTATGTTAGCCCACAGTTGAGGTTTGTCCAGCCGTCATGGATCAAGAAGGGTTCGTCCCTTGAGAAGAAGGCTATTCTCTTGCCCGAAGAGCTTGATACATGCGTTGTTGGCTTGTGCAACTCGGCATCTAGTATTAGAACCGTATTCCGTAGATACTTCGTATACCTATCTGTGTATCGAGTCATTCACGGATCGCTTCCGACATCCCACAGGGGGGAATAAAGAACTAAGACCAGCCGCACACTTACGGTGAGGGTGGGAGGGAGCCCTGTGGTAGGTATCCCACCGGCAGTAAAGTGTGAGGCTGAAGGATTCCATTGAATTCCGCAGGCTCCTTGCAGCGGTGGCTGCGTCGGGTCTCAATGAGCCGTTGTAGCATCGAGATCCAAGTACCTGGTCTAGACAGGCTCAAGTTACCACCAGCCCAAATTGTTGCTCCATTCTGCAGTGTCTGTGTCCGGCTTGCATGGGTCCGACTGGCAGGAGAGCGTCGAGTTGTCGCCGTGGCGGACAAACAAATGCACCTGGCCGACATCAACTGAGACTGCCAAGGTAGCCAGGCTTATCCTGGCCCGCAGCATCTTGTGTTCAGCTGCTTTTCCACTTTCCCACCACAGTGACATGACTCTGCATGGCTTGCCAAAGCTATGCTCCATGGAGTATCGTACGCTGTAACTCATGCTGATGGCCCAGCTGATGGCCCAGCTGATGGCCCAAGTAATCTAGCAAGGGGTTTGGAATGCCTAGCTAGGCATCGTTTGCGAATCATCAGCACTGTTGATTGCTTCGTATAGATTTAGTCAGCCCATGCGGCGGTAAGTCAAAGGCGAGAGGGTGTGGTTGATGTTTTGTCCTGACCGACTGCCAAACCTTGGCTGCTCTGCAGATAGACGAATCAGCCTTTTTGGGTGCATCATCCCCATGTTTTGATTCTGCCTCTCGACGAGGTAGAGTTTTGCATAATCACGAAGATTGATGAAATTCGTGCGTATAAGCTTCTAGCATTCTGATATGAAGATTCCAGTAAAAAAAATCATCTTCGTACTAATAGGTCGTTGTAGAAGCAGGAGCGACTCGACTCTAGGTGGCTTAGGTAATTAAGTGCATTCGCTGCGGATCGCGTCTGTCGATCGCGTCTTCAAACCCCCACTACAGATGGATCTGAGAGCCGCATCCTGGTGGCAATTTCTCACCGAGATGCTCCTCTGATAAGCTGATATCTGAGATATTGTCAATTCCTCATCTGCCGTACCATGTCGCGCCGTCTCTTCAACCGCGGTGGCCGTGCTGCTGCAGCATCGACCAGCACCTCCACCACCACGACCGTTACAGCTCTTCCTGATTACGAGCCGCTTTCTTTCCCTCTGTCCGATACCGCTCGGCAAGAACTGATCGAGCTTTCAAACAATCGCGGCGCTGCGCCTTATGAGAGTCAGCTGAAGGACTCTATCCGTCATCTTGGCCTTAGCGTGAGCGATCTGAACGAGCGCCTACGCAGAGGCCAGGATCGACTCGCCGCAGTCCGTGAGCGCCGAGAAGAGAAGCACACGGCCAAGACAGCTGAGGAGGAGCGCCTAGAAAAGGAAATTCCCGAATTCGAAAAGGAGGTCGAGAGGCTAACACGAGAATCCGAACGTGCGCTCAGAGAGTCCATTGATCGAAGGGCCGAGCTGGAAGACGGGGCTGTTGCCTTGGAGGAGCTCAGCACGACCGCCACAACCAACACAATAGCTCAGACGCGAAGCGCTGCTGCTGCCCAAAGTCGACGACGACAGGCCAATGGAGCTGTCAGTGATGAGGAAGGCGCCGCTGATAGGGAAGATGAAGACGAAGAAGGGCCCGTGACTAGCATCGTCGACACGTTTCGTGAGCTCCGCGCCAAGAAGAGGGCCGAATACATCAGCCTTGACGTCCGTCAGCGGTACGCTCTCAACAATGATTATGCCGGCTTTAAGAAGCTATGGCACGAAGCTGCAGCAGGCGAAGATGGCCCTCCTTTGCCAGATGCCTCACGATGGTTCCTGTCCAATGGCGAGCCGGACATGACACCCCCTGGCCGTGGTGGGCAAAACGGCGCCCTAGACGATGATGACGACGACGATGTGGCTGTCTCGCGGGAAAATATTAGCATAAACTGTCCCTTGACTCTACTTCCAATGACGGAGCCGTACAAGAGTCGCAAGTGCCCGCATACTTTTGAAAAGTCTGCCATTTTGGAATACCTGGCTCCCCGAGGCGAACACCAGTGCCCCCAGACAGGATGTTCTCAGGTGAGGCCTTTCCACACTATTAATTTCTCTCTCCTTGGCACCGCACTGACATTGAAGAAAGATGTTTTCTCGATCCCGGTTTGATCATGAATTTTACTTGGACGAAGCCATGAAGCGAAGAATCCAGCGCTGGAAACAAGCGGAGCAAAACCTTCGTGATATAGATGACGAAGATGAAGATGAAGATGGAGACAATGAATCTCTCGTTTTGGACAGAGAGCAGCAAACAAGAGGAGGCGGTGCAAGAGGAGTCAAGAGGGAGGCGAGATAAAAAGAGCAAGTGGCCATGGGAGGATATTGATTTATGACACTCCTTTTGGCAGGAGTATGAAGATTATACAACGAGATACCCAGTAATAGATAAAATTTATGAAGTTCCATGGCTGAAAAGCTTCTCGGCATTTTCCAACCTCTGTCTAGAGCACTGAGATTATCCCCCTTCCATCGACTCTATCGACTATTGTACAGTGACTTTTGCGCCGTCCGTGTCCCATCGTGAACTTCGTTGCCCATCATAGGGGTATCGTATCTCCCAAAGCCATATTGATACAAGTATATTATTTTACAACCAGGTCCTCGCCATTTTTTTTTAATTCTCTATGCCTTGCGCACAGCAAAGAAATAGTTGCCCACCTTTTCGCTGCCCTTGACCTCTTTCCATCCCAGCCCAGGGACATAGACGACACCCATTACTCTTGCGCTGTCCCAGCCCTTGCCGGCGAGATATCCCCTCAGCTCTCCCTCATTGATGTATTTATTCCAGTCGTGCGTTCCAGGAGGCACAATGCGCAGGATGTCCTCAGCAACCAGGTTCGTCGTGAACCAGCTGACCCACGTCCGCGCAATGGTGCTCATGATAAGCCACCCGCCGGGCTTGACGAGCGGGCGCACGCGCTCCAGAAACGCTCCCGGATCGTCAATGTGCTCAATGACTTCGAAGAGCGTCACGATGTCGTAGCCTTGGCCCTCGGCAGGGACGTCGAGCTGCTCAACCGAGGACAGCCGGTACGACAGCTTCCCCGCCAGCGCAGGGTCCTTGCGGGCATGTGCTTTTGCGACGCTCAGGACAGACGGCGTGGGATCGATGGCGGTGACGTGCTTGGTGGACGGCAGGCGGGCGGCGCTCTCAGCGAAGATGCCGCCGCCGCAGCCGATGTCGAGATACGTGACGGAATTGGGGTCGTCGGAGGACTCGCGACAGGCGCGGATGAAGTCGTGGCGCAGCGGGTTCATGAGGTGCAGCATGCGCGACGACCCGTGAGGCTCCCACCACTCGGCGGCGAGGGCATTGAAGTGCGAGACCTCGTTGGGGTTGACCGACGAGGAGCTCGAGTGCCATCGCGATGGCGCCGTCGCAGCTGTACCAGGAACAGGAACAGAGACAGCAGCAGAAACAGCAGCAGAAACAACTTGCATTGGCAGCCGTGGACGACGCACCAGCCGGGAGAGGCCGCTTGCCACACCGGCCACAGCTCGGGACGGTGCGGCCATCTGAGGAGGCGGGAGAGGCAGCAAAGGAGGAGGGTTGAGGAAAAAAGCGAGGAGAGCAATGCCTCGGAGCCTCGGAGGATACGGAGGTGTGATGTCAACGTCTACGGGGGGATGCACAGAGGGTCCGGCTGACAAACAAGAGGCCCAACTCCGAATTCCCCCAATTCTGCAAATCTCCCAGGCTGAGGGGCAGCCGGCGTGCCGCGGGACTTTGTGGAGACTGGCAGCAGCGAGAAAAATCGGGCGTTACCCGCGCGGTTGGGTACTAATTGATTGCTGTTGCAGGAGGCATTATGTATTGGTAGGCTTTTGGCTGACAATTCATTGTTGAAGCTGTCTAGGGGAATGTGATGTGGTCTTTTATGCTATTGAATTAGTACCTACATTGAGGCGTTGATGATATAGGTGGGTTGTTCTGAAGAAAACCAGTGTACATGTATGTACATGAACCAGGGCGTCATCCACTGAGACATCCCTCTGCTTTTGACAATAGATGCGTCATCATATTGCTGACATCAATTGTATATTTTTCTTTCTGCTCTTCACCAACAATTAAAGCCAAGACAACCCTCATCTATCATTACATGCAGCATCTTTGTAATCAAGCTCAGCGTCAACGCAAAGCAAAAAAGCGTAGAAACACCGCAAAACCGCCCTAGCGCCTCCACGCCTCGGCTTACACATCATTACTCTGCTCTTACGAGCGGGAAAAGCTGACAAGCATCTGGTCGGAGCATGTGGATTAGTCCTGATGCCCGTCATCATAAGACCGGCTCAACGTTAGCGGAACCGGCGCACCGAGGTCGCAGCGTGTCCTGGTCGGAGCAATGAATACTTGTACTAAACCTGGGGGTTTATATCTGGCGGGAGCGCCAACTAGACGAAGGGTTTTCCATGTGATGATGTTCTGCTGTCTCTGATGATCCTATTGCTTCACGCATCTCCGACGACAATTGATCGCTTCTTGATTTGATCTTTCATCTCATGATACCCCGTTGCTGAAAACAAACACGCATACAAGCATAAAAAGAAAGCACACGCCTCGGATACTCTTTCAACCAATTTCGCGAACCAACTCCGCGCCCAGCCCTTGAGAGATTGACGCTTCGGCATCTCTGCCCCTCCATCCTCTGCCTCTCGGCCTTGCCGCAACAAACTCGGGTCGCCCAACTCCACGCCCTGCCACAACGCCAGCAGCCGCTATTTTCCTCTCTGTGCCTCAGCTCGGCGCCGCAACTGCCGGCCCGAGATCCAGTCCAGGGTACTCGGGGTTTTGTCCCGCCCAAAGCGACCGTTAGGCCGTGGAAGTCCATCGAACAAAAGCACTGGTGACTCCCCCAGTCTTTCGCATCGTCAATATTCCAGCCATCTTCTCTTTTTCGAACTTTCGACTCTCTCTCGCTCTCTCGGACAAGCGATCAATTCAAATTCGCAGAACCGATTACAGAACTGCTTCATTGAGGGCAGTGCAATAATCCCCCGAACCAACGCAAAGCGCAAACCACAGCCAGCCAGCGACATGCCTTCCTCCACCATAGACCAGAGTCAATTCGACTCCATCCCCGACTCCATTGAGGCCTTCCGTATGTTCTCGCTCTTTAGCCTTCTCTCTCTCTCTTCAGCTTTGGCCAATTGACTGACTCTTTCTCCTCCACCAACAGGCAGAGGCGAGTTCCTCGTCGTGCTCGACGACCCGTCCCGCGAAAACGAGGCCGACCTCATCATCGCCGCCGACGCCATCACCACCGAGCAAATGGCCTGGATGGTGCGGCACTCGTCAGGCCTCATCTGCGCGCCCATTACCCACGCCCGCGCGGCCGCCCTTGACCTGCCGCCCATGGTCCAGCACAGCCAGGATCCCCGCGGCACCGCCTACACAATCTCCGTCGATGCCGCCGACCCCTCCGTCACCACCGGCATCAGCGCCCACGACCGCGCCCTCGTGTGCCGTGTTCTCGCCGATCCCGCCTCAACCGCCGCCAGTCTGCGTCGTCCCGGCCACGTCTTGCCTCTGCGCGCTGCCCCTGGCGGAATCCGCGCCCGCAACGGCCACACCGAGGCCGCCACCGAGTTCTGCCGCCTTGCCGGCAAGGCTGAGGCCGGTGTCATCTGTGAGATTGTCGACGATGGAGAGGAGGTTCCCGGCCAGGCTGTGCGGAATGAACCTGGCATGCTGCGCGGCGAGGCTTGTATCGCCTTTGCCCGGAAATGGGGCCTCAAGGTCTGCACCATTGCTGACCTGGTAGCCTACGTCGAGAAGACGGAGGGCAAGCTCCCGGTCAACGGATCAAATTGAAGCAAGAACAGAGTTACGAGGGCATCTTGAATTAATATGAAAAAGAAACGAAAAAAAAAAGAGAAAGAGGGAAACGAGGAAACCAAGAATATCACGAACAGGAACGGGAAAAGGGCGGGAAAGTCCCCCTCCAAAAATAAAGCATATTCGTAATGGGCACTCATTCGATTTCCATGGCTAATATCTGAACGGCGCACAATGACAATGGCGGAAAGGGCTGGTTCGAAAAGAAAGAGGAAGAAAGAAAGAAAAAAGGCCGCAAACTCCTACTCTACTCCCACTGCTTGACCTGTATTCCAACCCACTTCATACATCCATCTACTCACCTAGTACCTTACCTCTCTGTATGGACGTCTGTCCAGACGGTTTCATCTGCGTTGGTTATGTTTTGGTTGCCATTAGAATTAGCTATTTATACGGCGTTGTTTACATACCACAATACATATGTATAGCCTATCCTGTATAACAAGAAAAAAAATTGAAGAGAAAAAGAAAGTCTTTGTTTCGCCACTACTGTGCTACACTTCTTTTGCAATCATCTCATTGCAAGGAATATCTATTCAATTAATTGTCCTTATCACTGCCGAACATGAAGCCTATCCTATCCATCGCTATGAGAATACATACACAAAAGCTCCCATGAATAATCCATTGGTCATTATCGCTTGTAGCACATATCAAGGGAAGCTGTCTGCAACTATGCCATAAAGTCCTCCTCAATGTTGCTTTGCCCGCCGCTCTTGGTCTGATTCAGCCCCAGGTTAAGTTCAGCTGCCTTCTCAAGGAGCTCATCGGTGCTGCTAGGGCCGCGGTCTGTCAATGGTGGCGCCGTGTTTGACCGTACTTGCACCTTGACCTCTCCTTGCACTCCGTCCAGCTTGATCGTCGACACCGTAGTGCCTCCTGGCGGTGGCCTTAGGTTCGGCTGTGGTGCCAGATTAACCAGCTCGCGGAAGAAGTTGTTGGCAGCCTCACAGCCGTCCAACAGCCATTTCAAGCAAATGGTAACTCGCTCCTTTGCGAATGGATTGTGGTCATCATATGCGCAGCAGTTGAGGAGAGGCACAATACCATTGTATTTCATCATTTGCATCTGCACCTGGGCATTTCCAGGAGTACTCTGTCCCGGCGGTGGCTGTAGCAGCGTTGCGATGATTGTAAATATCTGTCCCTTGATGCCAGACCATGGGAACTTGTGAGCCGGCTCTTGCAGAGGCGGCGGTGGTGGCGACGGAGATACACCCTCATCTGCAGTCGCATATGGTCGTTCGACCATCGGGTCGTTATTGGCACTATTGTTGGTGGCATTCGAGGTGCTCTCTGCTGCCGGAGCGCGTTTAGGCACTTCGACAAGTGGCTTCTTCGGCACTGCGGCCTCCAGGCTGCTGAGGATCGTGATAAGGTCATAGATAGCCTGCCACTCGATGAGATGAGGCCTCATATCCACCATTTCGGCCACAGTCGTGAGAAATTCCAGGTACTGGGACAGCCCGTCTTTAGCTCGTTCCATATCCCAGCTATCAACTGGAAACTCGGCTGGATCACGATTCTCCTCACGAATCTGAGCTTGCAAATGCATGAGAGCTGCGCACTCAGGGACAATGCGACTTCGGAAAAAGCTAAAGAAGAAGTGCACCAGTTTGAGATCCCTGGTCTGGTCCTTGGAATCCTGTGTTGTAGAACTGGCGGCTCGAGCTCGAAGCATGTGATTCACAAGGCGCAAGAGAACTGTTTGTGCTGGGGAGATGATGTCCTTGGGGATCCTCAGCGAGTTCCACGCATAGGGCACCAGAGCGCTGTGGTGAATAGCCTCGACAATCTGGGTTGTGACCTGGAAAATGAGGCTTTGCTCGTCCTTGTCCCACACAGCAATGAAAACGAGCAGCTCGCGGAGTAGACTCTTGCCGCAATCTAGTGCAAGAAACATTCTGCATCTTGTCTTTTGCAAATTCTCTCCCGCGCGTGTCAACCCGGATCCTGCGTGATCAAGTATACACGATTTGACTATCATGTGCAATGCTTCGATCTGTTTGGGATCAAGAATATTAGGCACCTCTGTCAGAAGACCAGTCAATGGACCATCTCCATACGATTCATCATCATCAACCTCTTCATCGTCCATCATGTCGTCCATATAATCATGGGGATAGTCGTGATCATGATGGTGGTGATGATGGTGGCAGTGGTGGTGGTGATGGTCGTCTTCATTATCGTGATGATGGTGGTGATGGTGGTCGCACTCTTCAATTTCATTGCCAGGCGCAGCATGGTCGTGGTCATGAACGTGGTCATGCTCATGCTCGTGTTCGTGATCATGGTGGTGGTGATGGCACTCATGGTCATCCTCGTGGTGATGGTGGTGACGGAGATAGCACTCGTGGCACTCGTGGCAGTGCTCATGGTCAGAGAGGTCCTCTTCGGCGCCCTCTGGAGGCGGCGAGTGGTCTGCCCGATAGGAATGAGCATATCGGTGAACCAAATTATTGCGGCAATGCTCTGTACGTGACTGCGCAAACTCCACAGACGGCATGCCGACGACCCAGTCCTCGTAATTCGGATCGCGCGCTCGGAGCCACCACGTATCAATCTCACGAGACACACGAGCGTACAGTCGGTCCTGTTGGTATTTGTCCGGCTCGTCCGGCTTCCATACCGGGTTGATCTTATCAGAGTTATCGTCTATCATCATGGAAGTGGGATCAAGTGTATCCGGAAGCCAGTTCCAGGCTAGTGGCCTTATAGGGGCCAAGTTTCCTGGGGGCTTGTCTGCATGATTTTCGGCGTAATCCCTGAGCAGCTTCCTCGCCGTGTCGCACATTTTCGAATTCCGATCTAGCCAGTGTTGAACTTGATGCTTGGCCGCATCTGGGCGGAATCCAGAACCATCTGTCATGATTTCCTCGGGTCCTGACAGCGCGCCGTCATCGTCAAACAGCACATCAAACCAAAATGACATCTTGTTTCGATCATGCTTGGCAGTCCAGTTGTGAACCTGCTGCAGCGAAGTCACAAGCAGCTTTTTATCTGAGAGAGGGAGATTAGCACGTGTCTATCTCCCCGGCATAGGGAGAGGCCAGCTTCACATACACAATTCAGTAATATCTGTGAGCTTCAATCTCTGAGCCTCGTCCAGTATCTCCCCGTCGTAGCCTTTACTCGTTACATTGACACAGAGAATAATTGTTTGGTAGACCATCTGGTCGAAATGCACTGCGGCGCAAATGTCCTGAGGAACCTCGGGCTCAGCATTAACCAAAAGATTGCGTGCAATGTGCATCAGCTTGATGAGCGTGCCCAAATCTTCCTTGACAGATACATGGTTGAGGACGATCAAGGCCGTGCTTTCTTGAGGGCTGACTCCCTTGTCGGGGTCGTTCAAGGCTGATAGAGGCCCCACTGATCGCGATGTCAAGCTTGGGATGGCAGCAGCAAAGATTCTTGTCAGCCATATCCATATTGCTACATTCCGTGCCAGGGCTTCTCTGTTTGATGCCATCGATGCAGGTTAGCGGCGTAGCATCTTGACATAGACTACGGGATCCTACCTGGCCTTCCTCAGCGTGTGGGTCTTCTCCAACGTCTTGGAGATCATCGAGTTCACCCTGGCCGTGGTTTGAGGGCCCATGGGAGGCGACTGTGTGAAATGGCCCTCCAGGCAGATGAGGGCGGCGGAGAAGCATCGCTCTTCGATGGTCTCTCCGGGGTTGTCGCCACCATTTTCGCTTGGCCGCGTTGCTACTACATCTTGCCCAAGAATGGTAGTATCATTGATATCAACCGTCTCCGCCATCCTCATCTCTGCGGTTGAAGCTGGGATCTCGAGGCAAGTGAAAGCGATGATGCGCGCGTGAGCAGCCTAGATATTGCTACCAGGTATAATTTTGGCCTGCAGTTTATGAAGTACTGAAATGGCCCGCAAAAAAAAAAAAGTTGCCGGCTTGGTAAGCATAAAACCCCGCTATATCGGGAATAGATGACGAGGCGATAAGAGGAGCTTTTCAGTGCATCTGTCTGCCCTTCAAGATGGACGTGTCGATGCTGGAGGAGAATGGACAGCTGGGCTGTTTTAGGCGGTTGTATCGGAGCTGAAAGCGTTTCCGTGTCAACCAGGTCGGTACCTAGCATCAGGTACCTATTTTACTTGCCATGAGACAAGTACAACGACAGAGGTTGGTGTCGTGTATACCTTAGCAGTACACTGGAAAATACCAACCGCGCAAGTACATGGTACCGCCAATTTCAGGTACAGCAGCCAGTTTTCCAGCAAGCATCTCCCCAATGTCGCCAATAGATTGAGCTTTCCTGTATTACAGAGTAGACAAAGGCTTCACCTCAAAATATCACATAAGCACACTAGACTCATAGGAACCTAATCCCATGATTGCGTGCTCTTTGTTTGAACCTCTTATCGACCCAGTACATAAGAAAATCCTGCCCCTCCATCACTATCGATAGAGGGGTAACAGAGCTCGGTAGCTTTTTTTTGCTCTTGACAATCTGCGGCCTTTCCAACATCATCATTGCTAATCTCATCTCTAAGCCTCTTGTTTTTCGTCTTTTTCGAGCATAGACATATCAAGTAAGTAAATTGTGTAGTGTTGTTATTTTCATTTGCAGGTGCATTAACTAATCTCTAACACCAGCCAGTAGTCACCATGGCCGACCTCCCTACCAGCTTCGATCGTATGTTGCGAGATCCCTGCTCATCTCCAGCTTCACAATCAACATGAATGCAGCTCTAACTTGAGTATATAGAGCCCGTCCACATTGCCGTCATCGGTGGCACCGGACTTGCACAGCTCGAGGGCTACGAGCCCGTTGCCGTTGTCAACCCCATCACGCCTTGGGGACCTCCCGCCTCGCCCATCTCTATCCTCTCCCACAACGGCGTCAACATTGCCTTCCTCGCCCGCCACGGCCTGCACCACCAGTTTGCACCTCACGAGGTTCCCAACCGTGCCAACATCGCTGCTCTCCGCCATCTCGGTGTCCGATGCGTCATTGCCTTCTCCGCCGTGGGCTCCCTTCAGGAGGAGATTAAGCCCATGGACTTTGTGATCCCTGACCAGGTCATTGATCGCACCAAGGGCATCAGGCCGTTTACTTTTTTTGAAGATGGAGTTGTAGGCCACGTTGGATTCGCGGACCCATTCGACAAGAAGCTGGCCGATATTGTCAAGACCTGTGCGGCGCATATGGAGGGAGACGGCGTGGTGCTCCATGACAAGGGCACCCTTATTTGCATGGGTTTGTCAATGCATTCGTTTGCAATCGATTCGAAATTTCCACTTGACTGACTTCTCTTTCATCACAGAGGGACCCCAATTCTCTACCCGCGCCGAATCCCACATGTACCGTTCATGGGGTGGCTCTGTCATCAACATGTCTGCTCTCCCCGAGGCCAAGCTTGCCCGTGAAGCTGAGCTCGCTTACCAGGTCATCTGCATGGCCACCGACTACGACTGCTGGCACTCGTATGAGGACGTCAACGTCGAGATGGTCATGAAGTACATGCATGCCAACAGCCAGAATGCCAAGCGACTTGTTGGCGGTGTTCTGGACCAACTCTCCAAGCTGGACCACAGCGATCTTGTCCTGGCCAAGCACTGGGAGGGTGCGTCTTCCGGCCCTGTCAAGTTCATGACCAAGCCTGCCGGTAGGAACCCTGAGGCCATGAAGAAGGTCGAGTACCTGTTCCCAGGCTTCTGGGAGAACTAGGCTGGATTCAAAAAAGGATACACATGGGGGCGTTTGGTAGGTGGAAAATACGGCGCAAACAAGATGCCGGTCCAAGTCAGGTGCGTTTCTGAGGTTCAACGGCTCATACAATTAGCTTTCATTTTTGCATATTGCCCTATATATATTTTTTATTCTATTTAGCTTTTTCTTTTATGATCTTCAGAAGAAGCCAGACAAAAGAGACTACGCGAGATTTTTTTTTTTGGCGATAGATCTTCAACAGATATAAGAAGTTTAGACAGTCTATGTAGAAGACAGATATATCAGATCAAACCCAGAGGGCTCAAAATTTCTCTCATCGTGTGCGCAATCGAACGACCGAGGGATGGTTGGTATGAAGAGGAATGAGCCATTTCCTCCTGATCCGTGGCATTACCCATCAATATCACGGCCGAATCAAAGGGGAGCACGATCAACTCGGACAGATAAATCTTACCCGCTCCCCATCTACACATAACCAAACCAGGGCACAATGACCAAGTATGACATGGCTGATCGTGTTCCTTCACAGACTAGTCCGAAGAATATGCCAAGTAATATCTTGCATACGAAATTCTTCAGCGGCATCGATTCAAACATGTAAGACGTCACAATCATGCGTTACCCCTTTTTGCAATGGCAGGTAGCATCACGATCCTGCCATTATTCATGACTCGGCGCTGTTAGTTCGATTTGTTAAACTCTGTCACTTTCGGTCATGCATAACAACTCAAAGGAGAGCTCTTGCGTCACCAACAGAGAAATGTGATAGCTAGGTCACCATTGTCAAGCAAAAGGAGGCACGCCAACGGCTGTCATTCTGCTTCCGATAAGGGCGCCATCCAAAAGGGCGTGTCGAGCAAGGTTCTGGCCTGCTTGACAGAAGCGCGCAGGGGAATGCAGCCACCACGTCGGCTTCAGCTGCTTATTAGTGCCGAGAGCAAAATCGCCGTGATGGGGTTTCATAGACTATGAGAATTGCATTCCACTTGTCAATTGTCTTCTTCTGGCGAATCCTTCCTCACAAATGGATCCACGGACTTTATTCGTGCATGAAGACGAACCCACGGCGTTCTTCGTTGGGCCAGGTCCGCAGCAGAAGCTGTCAGAATGTGACAATGCTGCATTGTACAGCCTGTCAAAATATATGGTGTTAGGGGCAGTGTCCAATAACGATGGACTGCATATCCTCTTCGCGTTCCTGCTGGCAACCCATTGTGCTAAGCGAGGTGGAAGACGGAACATACTCGTACTGCTCCGACGGAACGTACTCGCACTGCTCCGATGCAATATAGGTAGACCCCCCCCCCTCTTTGATGCACGGAGTACATGTTATACTTGTATTAGATGACTCTGTGATGGGGTTCATGCAAACACCATTAGTGCGCCAGTACGGCTCCTCCACCTGTCAATGCCTGGATGCATGAGACTCACAGAGAATGGAATGTGATGACGTGCTGTGGTTTGTCCATCTCCGCATATTAAGGGCTGCGGGCATCAGAGCCCTGACTGTCACTTGTGCCACGTTTTTCTCACGCATGCCGAATGAAGAAGTTAAAGCCTTTTTTTATATCCGCAGCAGCGGCATACTTGCAGATCTCAGGGGGCCGCATGTGCTATGGATCGCGAAGGGTAGAGGCCTGGGGTGCAAGTACGAATTAGTACTGAAGCTGTACTCGTATATCTCTGCGAGTTGTTCTGAGGAGAGACATGCATAAGCCTCTTGTGGTGCTCAAGGGGTGTACGAGATGCAAGCCCTAATACTAGCCATCGTTCGGTATACAAGTACGAAGGAGTAAGCGCCAAAGTCCGTACGGCCTGTCGGAATATGGCCGGCTTGCAGATATCCAAGCTATGATGACAGGCAGGCTGCATGTATGCCAATTTGCTCCAGATAGGACGGGGGTTAATACTTCAGCTGCAAGACTAAACCAGATCGAGATTGTGCTTTAAATAGAGGATATGGCGTAAAGCCAGCTCGGGGCTTTCCTTGTCGTTTTTCTACTTACGAGTACAGGGTTGCGTCGTGTGTCTCGATGAATAGCATCCGTGCCTTGAGATTATTCCCTCATCTTCGGCCTCTGTGGGCAGCAATGTAACTTGCTTGGCCACGTACCGTGTCGGCAGTGACAGCAGTGACAGTTTCAGCCCCCAATGGCAGGCAATTGAATTCCATCAGCGGACATGCTTTTCACTAAACAAATTTGAGCAAGGATGGCCAATTGTACTTGTACGTACAGAATCTTCCAAGCAGATAGTTCTAGAACGGGGGCACATTTGTTGCACCCCTGGGTTTCATTCGCATAATCATCCGTTAAACATGGATGTAGCGATGTCGGCCTAAAAACTTTGCGATAAGCAAGCACTACAAACCACTCCCAAGTGTGCATATTGTTTGTAGCCTCACTTCATCCTCGTCTTGGGCTTCGGTGAGCTGGATGATAGGCCGTTACATGACTGGCTCGAACCAAGAATATCGTTGACGAGAAGCCTCTGCTAGTCTACGAAGAGCTCCCCACTTCCTTCTCAAGAGTGCCTAGGCTGATTGTCACTCGTCAACAATGAGGACAATTCCAACGGCCAAGCATGACATGTCACTTTGTTGAGACAGCATGGGGCGGCTCAGCGACCGCGGCCCCTCTTCACAGGACAGACTTGGTGCGATTTGTGTGATGGCTACTTGGACAATGAATTCTCCAAGCCAGGAGCCAGGGTCCGGAAGGACGGGGCCCATAAAGACAGGGTATAAGGACTGCATGGAGAACCTCGAGGATATGGGTTTGGGAGCGGGAGCAGGGCAATCGAGTAAAGTAATTACATAAAATTCCTGTTAGAAACCCACAATTGTAATCTTCATCCGGAGAGCAGGATAAGCGGCAGTGAGGGGCTAACTCAGGCGCAACTCTTTTGCCAAAGGCCGCTGGGCGCATCCTCGCTTTGAAAGCATTTCTGCCTTGAGAGATTAGACCTGTCTGTCTTTGGTTAACATGACTTAGTGGCTTCTCAAAAGTTCTAAAAGAAAGGATCGTGCTGCAAAGTTGTGAAAGAGGAAAAGACGTAATTTAAAATCGGGAAGTGGGTGTCCGGAACGCTCCATACCTGATGATGAATAGATATGCAGATGCCATCTCACGAGGTACCCATTGGTGGACGAAAGGATTTGCTCACATTTCATTTCACACATTCAGGCGCTTCAAAGCACTCCATACCGTAGCATCTGTTGTCTTGTGCCCACTCTGGGATCGATTGTGGGCACGAACGGGGACGCTAACTTGAGGATGCACGACTAACTCTTCACGAAGTTGCATGGCTCTTATCCAGTTTCTGTCGTCCTGCTTTAACACTCAAGCAATGCCAAGTCCGGAGGAGGGAGGACACTCACGGCGAGAGACCCAAGCCCTATGTGACCCGAGCAAGGCTGGCAACAGCCGAGCTCCGTTTGCAACCAAATCAAGACATCTTGATGTCAGTCAGTCCAGTCTGCTTGCAACGCTCGTGGGGTAATTGTCGCCATTTAAGAAACCCCGCCGCTCGGGTCTTCCCGCACTTGTACACACTAGAGCTGGAGCAAAGAGGACGAAGAGCAGAAGCCATGCAAAAATTGGTGGCAGACTAGGGCTGGATGAAAGAGCCATTGCGTTTGGCGGGCGCTAGCAAATGGAGCCTATTGTGGCCGTTCCCTTTGATTATTGTTCACCAGTTCAAGAAAGGAGGGCTAACGAGGCCGAAGCTTCAGGGATATGAGAGAGAAACTTGCATTCCGCAACTCACAACGGCAGTTCTCGACGCCCTGGTTACTGCTAAGCGACACCTGTGCTACTTCGTGCCTCGTGCCTCGTACTTGGCGCCTGTATCGGCCGGCTATTCCAACAATAGATGTGGCATTGCTATTGTGTCGACGGGCCCACCATCAAGTGTACTCGTGCTCCGTACTTGAATGGTGAAAAAAGCTCTCTGCATAATCTGCTCTTTGGAAGAATGATTTGTGATGGCGCATATAACATTGCACCCATTCTTGGATCCTTGGCCCTCCTTCTCACACATGGATTTTCAGCCCCTACCGAGATTCATTCGGACGACTGCCCATGGGAGAGATGTGGCTCTGGAGATAGAAACTCCAAGTTCAGCGGGTCTCCTAAAAGGTGAAACCCCCGGCTTCACAATTTTTGGTCTCTCATCCTCGGTTGATAGGAAGATGAAAACGAGACGGCCTCCACTGCGGCTCGTACGATAAGTACGTACTTTTGGTCGACATGTCGCACATAGGTACTTGGATGCATGAAGAAGTGCACACCAGGTAGCCTACTAGTCATAGTACATACACGTAGCATTGCTACTAGGCAGTGCCATTTGACGCTTGCATGTCGTACTTCGTATTCCAGGGATACACACAAGTACTCGTAGGAAAGCTGTGAGTACCAGTTGGGCACGTCCAAGCAGCCCGAAAGTGCGAGGTGGGACGGTTGCCGGAAATTGAGCTTGGAAACAGACGCCAACCTTTGCTCATCAGCATCAGCGAGCGGCTGGCGATCCTGTTCGTTCCGTGTTCGGCCGTCAGATGCACATGCGGATCTGACGTGTCCTCGTCAACTCGCCTCGATATAGTTTGCTGACGAGCGCGCCGCGATGCAGCCGGCGTGGGTCAACAACGGCCAGGTTGTTACTCGTATGAAGCCGATCCAGGCATCTGCTTCTTGTCTATGTCGAGTTAGCTGCCGATCAAAGTGCTGGCGGGTGTTGCGCGGACAAAGTAGTTGGTCTGGAGCTGAGTGCCCGTGATGATAGAGGAAGGCCGTTACTAAATCCATTGATACCCCAACCGTAACTACCTTAGTATTAGTAGCTGAAGTGTTACAGGGGTACCTATAAACTACACAGTCAGGAAGTAAAATGTACCATGATTTCCAGGACGTGTATTCTCAACGGGCCGTACCGGTACAAATGCCCTGAGTTCTTGCTCGGCCTTCGCTTGGTACCTCTTGCCTACCAGCGGGCGCTCAGTCGCGTGTCAGTGGGGCCGCGGCTCGCTTTCCTGCCGTTCTTGAGAAAGCCAGGCACGAAGACGTCGATCTGTAGAAGGGGCTGGAAGGTACGTGGAGAAAAGGAAAGTTCCCGTACAAGCAATTCTTACCTACAGGTAGGTAGGTACTAGGTAGTTGGCACTTGCCGCCAACCTCTAGAGCCATGCTCCGTGCTGAGTGCAGGGCACGTGCAGCTGAAAGCTATGACAAGTCTCTTGTGCTATTCGAGCCAACTCCTGTTCTTCACCTTTAACCGGTCATCTACAGCATCTCGATCAAAGCAAGCGTCTTATCGCCGACGTGGGCGGCGATCGTGGCATGTGAGAACCGACCGCATCTCGATGGGGCATTTTCACGGGCATCCATCTCCTCAGCGATGAGACACAGCCACAAAGCCGGAGTACCCAGTCAAATCGACTACTACCACACCCTCTCCGTCTTACCGTCGATTCGGTACACAAGTTGACAGATAGTA
Source organism: Trichoderma virens Gv29-8 (assembly GCF_000170995.1). Taxonomy (NCBI): domain Eukaryota; kingdom Fungi; phylum Ascomycota; class Sordariomycetes; order Hypocreales; family Hypocreaceae; genus Trichoderma; species Trichoderma virens. Next base: position 1,671,073 of record NW_014013744.1, read on the forward strand.
AGCACGCAAAGCCGCTCGACTGCGCGGCGAGACGCAGGAGTCGTGGTTGACAAATATAAGCACAGTTGCCTTGGAGGTATCTCCTTGATGGCCAAGCGGCAGAATGGTGACAACGGCTACTTGTAATCTCCCTCTTCTTGCTCCTGATGGCTCCATATTGTCTATGGGCACTACTTTTGCGGAACATGCCGACCCTTGGGCTTCTAAATGATGCTGTATCCCTATACAAGTGTATATCCGTGAGTCCAATCTGCTCTTGGACACACTTGTATGGCTGATTGTAGCACAGATTGCTGAAGTTGAGCCACTAAGCACAGATATGAAGCCCATCTCGATCACCAACCCATTCTGCTTGTGATCGCCTCGCGAACCCCTCCCCCAACATCCACCGGAATGTTGCTCCGTACTTCCATATATTAGCTGCATCTACTAACCGCCTGCTAGCAGTGTATTCTCGAGTAGGGCATGCAGTCAGCTTTAGTATCAAAGCTTTTCACGGTAGGCATTGCTACTCCCGGCTTTCCCGTCTGGTTGCCCCTGTGGGCATTCCGGTACGGAGCACGGAAAGCAACGTCCCACTCTTATGCCGGGCCGCTCATCCCCATTGAGCAGATCGATCAACGAATATCTGATTAGAGCTCGGCCTTGTCCTGTAGACTTAACACCTACGAGCGGCATGAGTTGGCACCCCTTTGTAAACATGGCTCTGGAGGTGATGCTCCTGCATATCGTGACACAGGATCGGTAGCGACACGAGACCGGAATATCATCTATCATATTCCTGCAGCTGGCATTGCAAGCACAGACCCCACAGCGACCTTTTCTACTCGTCACTTGGGCTATTGACAGTCGCCGTCAAAACGGGGATAATGCCGTCACTCAGCTCAGCGCTAGCTGCTATATTTCTCTTTGCCAAACGAGGATAGCTCTTGGTACGGGAATCATTTACTTGCATAAGCACCAGTTAGTCTTTGCCGCTGCTGAAACTCGTTCGTCAAAGAGATTTTACAACTCCAACATGCCGTGGATGCTCCATATTAGTTGGCATCATCACCGAGGTTTCTTTTTACCATACTCTGAACCTTTTCGAAATATGCAGCCCAAAGGAAGAGCCCCAGATGGATGTAACCCCACAGACATAAACTGCCGGCATCGCAGCCACCACGCCTCACTGCGCTTGAGGCTCAAGACTTATGTCATGGTTGATGGTGCCACAGGAACTAGGACAAGAAGCAAACATGTTGTACAACGCACGTCCGCATACTGAAAACGTCGCACTTTGGACAGCGGGCGCATTCCGCCCGATATGTCCCTCTATCTTCGTATATGCCCTCGGCCGGCCGTGCGTGACGTAGGACAAAGAGACAGAAAATCTTTCCGCGGATGCTCTCCACTGGAGCGCCGATTACAACAGTAACGGACGATTTAACACCAAAAAGGCAACCGCAATGCCATGAGCGACGGCCCCGCAACTCGCACAAGATTCTCGTTATGTGTATCGAAGATTTTTCGACAGTTTACCAGTCAGTAATTCCCCGGTCGTCAACAAGAGAATTATGGGGATTCTAGGAGCACTAACAGGAATATCTGGGACAGCGCCCGTTGCTACCCCATGCCTAAGCACGCAGAAGATTACAACGATGCAAGGGCCGTGGGGTGTGCTGAGAGCGAGCGGAAACCAATATGGTGGATCAAGCCCTATCTATTCGCTTGTATAAGGGTAAGCAATTGGCGGCTATTTTGCTGAAGCCACTTGTGCTACTACAAGCAGGTCGTATGCGGATAGATGGTCTGCTGGCCAATGTTGCCGGTACGTTATGCATCAGCGCTTGATAGTTGCTGATACATTCCTGCATTCATTCGGTATCAAGGCGCAGCTCTTACCTTCCAATTGCCTACACACTTGACCGCTTGGAAAGCAATGGGTGTGAGGTAATAGGGCCTCATTGAATGTCTGGTCTGGTCCATGGAAATCGAGATCGAGTCGGTTGTCATGGACTTACCGTCCTCATCCCACTCGCACCAAATGCCCAACCCAGCTTTTCGAGAGACCCACGCCACCCATTTGCAATGGCCTACCTTTGCAAGCGACTGATTTGCATATTTGCTTTGCTCCACTGGAGCTGTGGGATTGTGCAAGTACTTGCTTGTACTCCATGTGTACAAGGCGGGTCTGAGCAACTGGGCATCAGCGGAATGTTTTGCATTATCATTCAAGTTGCCATGGTATGTGCTCAGCACCCATTCTCAGCGGTACCGTGACAAACACAAGCAATGCAAGTACGAGTACGGGATCCGTAAAAGCATTGGATCGCATAGAAGATGTATGAAAGTGATTCACAATGGAACAAGGCATCATCGTGGAGTATAACAAGAATAATATACTAAATACTAGCTTTCGCTCGGCCCGCGCCGAAAGGGACGACGCCCCCAAGCCACATCTCTCGATCTCCGCTTGGATTACCAGCGCCTACTTGGAGAAACGTTGAGCCAGCGAGGTCATCTATTGATGCCCAGTGGCGGCAGCGACGAGGCTGCACGCATAAAATTGTGCTTCGTTTAAACACGCATAGTTGCAGACAATCACCGCGGCTTCGCATCACAAAGACACGTGGTGGCGCAACAATGGGATTTCCAATGTCCTCTAGCATTTGCAGAAATACCTCGAGACATGACAGAACACAAGTACTGGTTGTGATTGCATGTATGCGCTGGCCTCTCTGTGGAGTGCGGCATTCTTGGAATTTGATGTCTAGCTGAGGAAGCCAATACGGTTGACTCGGACGTGGCTCCGTTAACATGCTACCCTCCTTTCTCTTCTCTTTTCTTCTCTCGCCGTCGATGATGGACCAACGGTGCAGCAGATGGGGTCAATGGTTGACACCAGGTCTCCATCATGATGCAGGACAGCGGCATCATATACTACAGGTGCCCGTAAGACTCCCCATGCAGCTCCGAGCCTGGTAATACTGTACTGTATGGCCCCTCTCCCAATTGCTCAACGGTGGCTCGTCTTGACAGGGGGGGCATAGTTACGCTCAGTGGCACCCCCCTCTACTCCATAAACAAGCGGGCTAATGTAAGGCCAACCTCATCCGGCCATGCCCCGGCAGGACCCTAAGTTCGCCTCATCACCTTGCGGGCTTGGGGGAGTTTAAGCCCTCCGGCTGGCTACGGCAGCTTGGTGGAATGTCATGCTTGTAGGGTTGAGGCTGTCATCCTGCCAAGCCCATGGTGGACAGCACCTATCCTATTACGGCCCTTCTGGCCAAGTACCGCATATACTGTATGCACACACGCGGCGGCTTGACAGGCTGGCTGGTGGGTGGATGTAGGGTGTGCGACAAGAGGAATCAAGCTCGACCATCGCCGCAGGGCTCTGATAGAGCTTTGCGTCTGCCGGCGAAATAGGAGACGAGTAGTCTAAATCTCTACCCAGCAGGTAGAGTTAGGTCCCTACTTTGTTCTTCATCTCTTATTGAACCCCCCCAGTCTCTCCTATCCTCTGCCATTCACGCATTTACCTTGAGGCAGCTGCAGTGATTTAGAGCAGCGACCAACATACTAAAAAGCTGCTTTCTACTGCCGCATCCTCGACATATAAATTTCGAGGATATCCCAGTATACTGACCTGGAGCCAGAGCAGCCAGAGCAGCCAGCGGCCACAGTTAGAAAGACTGTTATCTTGTACCGGCTTATAATTCGAATAGTTGACTGCCACCACACATTATATGCTCATCATGGCTTTGCCGCATCAGATCCCTGGCCATGGCGATGTCATGGACATTGGCGGAAGCCGAATGCACCAGGATGTTGGAGAGAGACTCTCCAGAGTCCTCAAGGCCGTCTATGGCCCCAATGCAAAGCCAACTCTTCCGGACGAGCTCTTGTATACTGATATTGGCCTGCCCATATGGAACGAGATCATATTCACCCCTGAGTTCTACCAGACACACGACGAGATTGCGCTCTTTGATGCTCATGGCAGCGACCTCGTTGCGCGAGTTCAACCTGGTGTGACCTTGATTGATCTAGGAGTCGGGTGAGTCTCAACATGATCAAACTTCAAGGAGTCATCTGATCTAACAAGCTCCATCATGATTCAGTGACACTCGCAAAGTGGAACATTTGCTGGCCTCTTTTGAGAAAGCGAGGCTGGAAGCCACCTACTTGGCCCTTGATATCTCCAAGGCATCGTTGGAGCACAGCGTGGGATACCTTCTCAACAAGCATCCGGCCGCAGATGCAAAGGTAACCTGTGCAGGGTTGTGGGGGACATTCCAGGACGGGATGGCCTATGTGCAAGGCATTGAAGGCCAGAGATTGTTTCTCTCGCTCGGCTCGGTGCTTTGCAACGACCCTTGGCCAGAAGCATTGAGCCACCTCAAGTACTGGGCAAAGGCGCTCCGGCCAAATGATCTTCTCTTGGTAGGAATGGATGCGCACTTGCTGCCTAACGATAAGGACAAGATCTGGGCAGCCTATCATTCCCGAGACGACTTGTACCACCAATTCTTCTTGAATGGCTTTGACCAAGTGAATAAAGCGATCGGGGAGGAGTGGTTCCAAGAAGAAGATTGGGATTTCATGGCGCAGCTTGAGGACAAGCCGACAACTCGGCACCGATTTTTCTTCCGCGCTAACAAGGATGTAACAATCCACAAGCTTGGCAGGACCATCAAGCAAGGTGAAGAGCTGGACTGGTTCGACTCTCACAAGTATGGAGAGGAGAGCGTTCGACTCATGTGCCATAAGGCGGGACTGAGTGTGATAAGTGTCTGGCAAGCACCAAACTCCGAGTTTCGTGAGTTCTCAACCAGTTTGCTTTTCTTAGTCTGTCGTTGCTGACATTTCGTCTCTTAGGGCAATACCTTCTCAAAATGAAGGGGGAGCAGGACCAAAGAGATGACGGAGACAGTGCCGTATCGGGGGTAATCTAATAATGCGTTGGACTGCGAGGGGCTTTTATTTGTTTGCTTCCTAGCTTGGACTCTTGAGCGATGGACGTGAGAGGCGATGCCGTCCGGGATGTGTCGGGGACTGGAGTAGATGCCAGTCTAAATAAATAGGGCTTAGACAGACGTGATAAGACCAATTGATATCCTCACCCTTCAGGTTAAGCATAGTATCTCGGTCTCGTTTTCCTGCACGCGTTTGACTAGATGCTCCCACCATGGAAATCTTTTGCCGACATCGACATCTAACTTTGCTCTCTTTCTTTTGGGTGGAGGCTTTAGGGAGGGCTCAACATCAATCCACATCCAGATCCGTTTCAACGCGTCATAAAGCGGAGGCACACTCTATCAGATACCCCGAGTCAGCATTGGCAATAGAGTAGAGTGTGGAGAAGGAGGCAGATCTTACACTTCTCACTGGCGTGCTGGTGACCTTTTCAAACCAGGTCTGTGCAACAGAAACGTGCGCAGGAACAGTAGCAAGCATTCCTAAAAGGAAGACTGGAAATAGAGGTGCCTGGGCGGTGAAATTGTAGCCTGAGGTTGGCATGATATTTATACATTTGGCAAGGTCAGATAGATCGCCCAGCACTTCTGGGTGATTCCGAGGCATTCTAGAAAGATCCTATTTGTCAGTATGACAACTTTTATTTGTGATAGTGAAGTTTGTCTCACCTTAAAGCACGGCATTGTAAATAAATAATGGCTGCAAATCTCCAAGCTTCCGCAGTGACTTCTGTCATGTGACATGCACTCTCGATAACAAAGCCTTCGGGAGCAGCACGCACCATTTCAATAGTCTGCGGCAGAGATTTGGCTTCTTCCCATGGTGCGGAGTCGGGAGCGCTGCTCCATTGTCTCATTTCACGCAACTCTGAGAGCAGAAACTTGGCAGTGAGCGGAGCGATTGTGCTTTCAGGATCTTGATAAAGCCGCGCAGCGCAGTATGAAATCTGGCTCATGGAATGAAGCAGTTTCTTTGAGAAGCCGCACCCGCCATGAATCTCATACATGTCTTCCATGTTACCGTAGAGGAGCCACCCAAAGCGAGCGGCCTCCTTCTCTGGATCGAAGACGGAGGGAGACTTGAGTGGCGCCATGAGCTGCGAAAGCACTACGGCTCTGCCGACAATGATGGACTGAGAGATGCGGAGGGAGGACTGCTGGACATTGGACTTTGACCAGAATCGCGACCCTTCGTCGATTTGCTCAAGAAAATGCTCACTTTGCTTGAACCCTTCAAGCCAACGCGGATTGTGTGGTTGCTTGCGACGGCGTTCAGTAAGGACAATCTGAAGGGAATGAGACCCCATTTGTTAGAATCGCTCAAAGTATTGAAGGCACAAACAATTCAGAGGACCACTCACGTCTTGCATCGATAAAATAGAAGAAATAGTGATCAATTCGCTCGTTTCAGCAACAGTAAGTTCCATCTTGGAGAGTAGTTCACTCAGACGGGCCTCAGCTAGAGCAAACCGATGGTTGATGCGCCGACTTATGTCCTCCAACGGCTGGTAGTCGTAGACATAAATGCCGGCAAGGCTTTGCATCGCACATAGCACGCCATTGTTCCCCTCCATGGGAGCAAAGTCTTGCAGCCAGGAGTTTGTTTTGCCGAGAATACTTCGGCCAGGACACCAATTCCTGATATCTGTGTTTCTCTAAAGTCAGGATGCGCAAGCCTAAATTAACTAGTGGTGTAGCATACAAAGGATTGTGCTGGGGAAATGCGAGGGAATGTGAAATGGACTGAAAGAAGCTTGAGAATTTTAACCTACAAAATGCCCAAAGCTGCCTATCTATTTTGTCCATTTTGGAAACCATCCCAAAATGTGACGGCAACATCGGAGGACCTTTCGGCGATGAATGGTTAGCCCAACTGTGAGGACTCCATGACGGAGCAGAGGGGGATGTGACTGAATAGTTTGACTCTGCGGAGGGCGATGCACTGTCTGAGAAAGACAGCGAGCGGTCAGACCTCCTCTGCGATTTCGACAACATGTCAATAATCTGGGACGATAGATGTTTTGAGTGCTGATTCGAGTGGTGGCGACTAGTAGCAACCAGGGCCGAAGATGACTGAGTTGAAGGTCGAGGAATCTCCTCGATTTGGTCATCATCACCATCGGCATCACTGCCGCGCTGCGTGGCAGCTGATATGGAAGACGACCGGCCACCCTGCGTTCTCCGCTGTGGCCAATTGAATTTGATATATGAGTTGACTCTGCCATCTGTGGGGCGAGTGAATCGCCGGGACCCTTGCCTTCCAAAGCTTGCCACACAATCTTTAAACGGGCTTTCAAATCCATGCTTTGGTAGGAGCTTTGGGGGGGCAGGCTCCTGTTCAGCTTGAGAAGATGAGGCCCGATCAGGACTGGCGGCTGAGACGAGGAGATCCTGCGGCGAGGAGGATTCTCGCTCAGTGGAATCTTGCCCAGGGGACTCTTGCCCAGGGAACTCTTGCGGAGGGGAAATGGAATTGCTCGAGTCAGGATCTGACGCTACATGCGGCGCTGGGTGCAAATGTCAGTCCTTGAATTCGATGCTGGGCCGTGTAACAGTGTTTTTTGCCTAAGCCTGGGGGGGTGGTTGGATGAGTTCGGGCGTGGAATGACAAAAGGCAGCAAGGTGCAATTCGTATGGCTGAATAGGGATATAATAACAATGGGAAAGGGTAGTGTAAAGAAATTGATGTGACACTGTCTGGTATTCTGAATCAACAAAGGGATGTCTCGTCTATTTTCTCTTCGGATAGATGCAGGAATCCATCAGAAGAAGGCGTCAGACAGGATAACAATGGAGCAGCGCCAGCATTCAGATGGCGATTGGGGGGTTAAACAACAGGGGGGATTGGAATATGTGTGAGGGGTGGCAAGTGGTACAGAAAACAAAAGCGGACAAAACGAGTAATGGTGCATGCAATGCCAGGGAATTGTAAGACAGGGGAGGGCGATTCCCAGGCTGGCGTGGGGTGGGATACGCTGCAGCGTAGCATCTGCTTTGCAGTTGACTTACCATTATCTAGAGGTATCAAGGTCATTTCTATTGGTGTATCTATCGCTGCTGCAGTCACCTGCAACTGCTCCTGCGGCAGTGTCGACGTCGAACTTGACGAAGGCGTAGATTCAGTTGAGGCCGGAGAAGGGCTCGCATCAATGACTACTTCTTCCGGCACTTGCGATAAGGGCCGGGATGTGTCAGTGCCGGAGGCGGCCCGACCCCCGCGGCCGCGGCCGCGGCCACGGCCACGGCGACGAACACGGCGGCCGCCACGGGTAGAAGGAATGACATGAAAGGCAGCAGCCACAGGAGCCGCCTCCGCAGGGTCGGGCGTGTTTGTTGGCGCAGGCCGGATCGGCCGCTGACGGCGAGGGCGAGCCTGGGAGTGCGAGGGTGCACGGGAGGGCTGTGGGTGTGGCGACAGCTTGATGCGCTTGGCCGGGCGCCCTTGATCCTGCGAGTCTCCCATCTGTGCGAGTCAGGCGCTTATCAGAAGCGATGAGACCAGCGTCGTGTGGCAACGAGGAATCGGGACGCCTCGATCAACAGGCCGCAGACACACGCCAGACTTGGCAACGGTGGGCTCACAGACGGAGGACAGGAACACGCGCACACATGCACACACGGGCCAGGGTGTGGGTGTCACTGAGCCTGGACGACAGAGAAAAGGCAGGCTGGCGGTGGACCATGCACAATTAATAAACCCGAACGCCAATGATCAGCCGGCAATGGCCTCGCGAGAAGAGCCTTTGCCCGGCTATACCAAGTATGACCAGAAGCGGGCGTTTCATCCACGGGCTGGGCCAGCCGGGTCAATCAGAAACCACCCTGTGGCTCTAGCGATCAGATCTCCTACTGTATCTGGATTGCAAAGAGTGAGCAAGGACGACCACCAGGGCGTGTAAGTGTGTGAATCGTGTGTACGAGTGAGATTGTGTGTGGGGGGAGTACAATGACCAGGCTCTGGCCTCCACAATGGCCCAACTGGAGGAAACGACAGTGAGGCATGCAGTGAGATTCGAGGCGAAAAGAGACATGATGAAAGGCCGATTGCCGGCAGGCATGTTAAGACGGTTGGTTGGGAGAGGGGAGTTGTTGTCTGCAGAGACCAAGTAACTAATACAACGTACCAGGCAGGTAGCGTGTGCATATGTATCCTGGCAGAGAAGCGGATTAAGTGCGTGCAGCAGCTTCAAGGGCCTCGGACACAACTAGAATACACAGGCTGACTCGAAAAAACGCAATAGTGCTGAGACTAACGCGAGAGAGATCAGATACCAGACGGCACGCGTACCAACAGAGCGGTTCGTCAACTATGGAGATGGAGTGTACTGTAGATTTGGCCGAGGGGTGGCGGCCTGGTACTTGCTCGGCTTAGGGGTGGTAGGGATAAAACGAGAAAAGAGAAAACAATGCGCGAGGAAAGCAAAAAATCTGCAGCGGCCAGTTGGGGGCATCCGACCCAGCCGGTGGTGATCTGGGCCTCGATCTGATGTTGCCGAGAGAGGCAACAAGAGGATAAAGAATGGGGCGGAGAGAAGAGGAGGAGCAGAAGAGAAAAGAGAAAACAAGGAGCCGAGGGTCGGCGGAAAACTTTTCTCACGCTTTCTTTTCTCGTGAGGGGAGAAGAGATAAAAAAAGGCCCTTGGGGAGGAGCCCAGAATCCACCGGACAAGACACCAAGGGCCCTCGTGTCGGGATCAACTGGTACGAGAGAAGTGGCACTTACCCACGAAGCTCCGCTTGGGAGAGGATAGCCGCATTAAAGGGCCCAGAAGATCGGGGACTGGGTTCGTAGGGCAACGAGTAATCAATATGTGAAGTGTCGCGATGATACGAGCGGTGTTACTCGTTATTACTCGCACTCCGGGCAGTGGTAACAGTACAAAGCAGTCAGATTGAGGACCAACCCCCAGGCAACTCGTGAGTTTCCTGGCGGATTCCTTTATGTAGTCGGGATCTGGAGAGATCTTGGGGAGAGACAAGTTTGCGAGTCCAAGAACCGTCCATCTTATTCGAACTTCTTGGTCTGGCTAGCCGTCGATTGTCTGTTACGCCTAAGATGCAGAGCGTCTCCCAAAGAGGGTGCGTAGCATGGGCATGACCGGGCCCTTGGAACTTGGAGATAGCCATAATTTCTTTTGCTTGGGGGGCCATGTACTGTACATAGCCCCGTTTCTGCACCAACGTGATGCTTCCGACCTACTGGTGCCCTCTGTAGCCTCACGATCGCGCTGTCCGACCAGGATGCTCATGATCGGGGCCAGGGCCCTGGCCTCACCGAGTGGAGAAGGTGCTGTGCCATCCCTGTGACAAGGGATTGCTCAAGGCTCCCTGGTGCAGCTGGCGGCCCTCCAAGCTTCCCCCAGGGCCGTCCAGATGATCGACGAGCAGCCAATCCGACAATGGACTAAGGCACATGGAGACACGGCACGCATACCGGTGTGCAGGGGTTGAGGCCTTTACTGCTTCTGGTGCTTTAGCGTCGCCAGCTCACGGCAGCTCGAGCGGTGCTTTGTTGTTGTCTCTTCTCTCGCAAGTCCTTGTCGCCTCAGGCTGTCGCGGCCAATCAACGGTCCGCCTCCTGTGACCACCCAAGTGCTGCACCATTTGCTGTGATTTGCCTCTCCTAAGGCTCAAAAGGGGCCGCCGTCCGTCTGTGACGCCGTGAAGCTCGCTTCTGTTGCACAGCCCAAGGCTGCTGGCGTCCTTGATCTCTTCGTTGAACCCCCCCCCCCCCTTCTCTCTTGGCTTCTCCGGCTCGCTCGTACGAGTATTTCTGCTCTCGGCCCCAGCCATCGCCATCCCATCTTCTACCCGTCTCTACCTCTCTTCCCTCTCTCTCTCTCGTCCTCCTGGTCTGCCGCGCCCTCTCAGTTGGTGCGGAGTCGGGTGGGTAACACAAACCGGCGATTGGCCTCGCGATCCTTTGCCCTCAAGGCAGGGTGGCCATCGTCACGCCAATCACAGGCATATCAGTCGCAGAGTGGCCACTAAGCTCAGCCGAATCAAGACCCCTGGTCCCTCTCCATCCTAAGCCCACCCCAAGAGAAAAGACACAAACATGGGAAATCCCATCGCCCCGTGATTATTCATCCTCCCATTCCCTTTCCATCATCGAGAGCCTCACCTCACGAGTGGGACGCCGGAGTGCTCACTAAAAAAGAGCACGCACGACGGCCCCTTTCCCTTTGCCCACTTGGCTTGGACCTACGCAACTCGACCGCGGCTTTCGGATCAAGTCCCTTAGTTCATTTTTGCCTGAGCCGTCAGTCACCGGGTCGCCACAAGGCTGGCCGGGTTCTGCTGCCTCTTGTCCTAGGTTGCGACCCACTGGACCAACCACGACGAGGCTGCTCCAAGACTCAGGCCATCTCCTGTTCAATTTGGATCCCGTCATCGGTTGCTGCCGCTGCCAATATACTATCAGCTTGCTGCCGGCGAGCGAACGAGTGAGTGTGTGTGTGAGCGTGAGCGGGGCGATTGAAGAGCAAGCGATCAGCTCAATCAATCGTCAACGCTAGAGCTGAGGATCGGGCCAGAGAGGTTTCACTTCAGCCTCATGGCCTGATAGGGGAGGTTCCCCTAGGACAGAAAAATTCCCTGGTTCTAGACTATCTACTCTCCAGAGTGCCGAGTAGTATATCCCAGGCTAAAGCCTTCGTTTCTTATCCAGACGCTGGAAATCCTGTAATACAGGTAGTGTCAGCTCACACTATGCCGCCACCCAGCACACATGTCTTCACGTTTGGGCTCAATGCGACACATGCAACTGAGGCTCTGGAAAATCTGATTCTTGAGCACCTTGAACAAGCCGCTCGAAAAGTCCGTCTGAATGTGGGCGACTTATTCTCTGCCCCGTGCCCGGCCGAACCACAAGATGTCGCAGCTCTAGTGACTGAGATGGGAGATTACCTAGCCCGGACTGCCCTGATATGGTCTGCTCTCATTCAAAGCCTCATCCAGGGGCCTCACATTGACCAAGTCACTCTACAAATCCTCGAGAAATCTCGAGTAGACACCGGGGTAGCAGACATCACGGCGTCCGTTTCCATGGACGTGACCCTAAGTCGTCTTCGGTATGTACCCGTTATTACCCCTTATCATTGCCTTACCTTTTCAATTTTTCTCTTGTCCTCATATAAGTCTTGACGCAGACTAACCATATCATGGCCACCATGTGCAGCAAGATGCGCGATCTGGCAGAGCAGTACTCTCGCGATGTCCAAGCTGTATGGAGGGTTGGAGGCAGGAGATCGAGTCTGGCCTCGTATGCCCCTCGAATGTCCTTCTCGTCACACGACGGCCCCCCATCGGTGACCTCATCGGCAACCTCGTTGGACATGCTGGATGCGCCTGATACGCTCTCGCGTGCAGCCAAACGTCGCAAGCAGCTTCCCGATGCCTCCGCTGTGCCGCGTGAACGAGCAGCGGCAGCGCCACATCCACCGCTGCCGCCGCTGCCGCTCTTACCGCCGGCTTCATCACTCTTATTGCCGCCCATCTTGTCTGATGGTGCAGACTCAACTGCACCGGCACCGAGCCACCAACTGCCGAGGTTGTCAAGGGCTGCGGCGAGGAGGGAAGCCGAAGCAAGGCCATTACTAATATCAACACCGATGGTCCCAATGCCGATGCCGGTATCGACCACGGCGTCCGAATCACCACCAACGCCTCCGCCACCAGAAAGCCCAGTTTCTGTAGAAACACCAGCGTCGGACGAAACGGCAATTGGCGCAAATCCTGGTGAACAAGATGAGTCAGATGACTACTCAGACGAGAATGAATTTGCGGGCATCAATATGAAGGCCTTGAAGCAGCGAGGCAAAGGGAAATACTACTGCCCCAGGGGCCATCAATGCGACAAGGGAGGGGTCGATAAACATGGCAATCTGATACTCTTCGACCGTAACTCTTCTTTTGCGTATGTAATAGTCATCTCTCCCCCATTCAGCGCGTGGCGCATGGCAATATAGTCATCCCTTCTCCCATCGAACCATAGGAGATTGGGAAAGCCAAGGGGCCCTGCTCCCGCAACCAGGCGGAAGAGGACCTTTCGCGCCATGTGCTTCAGCTGGCATTGTTTGCTAATCTATGGTGCAGGCAACACTGCAACAAACATCGAAAGCCTTGGCGGTGTGATGTGCCTGGCTGCCCCAATCCCCCCAAGAAGCGCCGATTTGCGCGTCGTGACGGGTTGGAGCGCCACAAAGCCACAGTCAAGCACTACTTTATGACGTGAGTAGGAGAAAATTCCCTCTTTGTTTGTGCAACCAGACAGGCTTACAAGCGCATTATGCGTAGACAGGTATGAGAATGATGGCCCAACTCAAGACGTTGAATCAGGGTGGAAAGCGGACATGAACATGCCGCAGGGATCAGCCGACAGCATAAATCACATGTGATGGGCGAAAACTACCAGTAAGCTGCTGAGGTTGGAGAGAACAAGGCCAACCGGGCCTGTCGATCTCACAGCGTGCCTCAACAACAAGTGCAGCGCCTTCCGAAGGATCGGTTCAGACAGCTAGAGAGTCGAGACGAGTCGGTGAGGCTGGCCCAAGTGCCAGTGCCATCCCCACGCCAGCGGCTCTCCCCGAGTCCGCGTCTTGTTAGCCTCAACGCCATCCACAAGGTGGACCGGGCTATCATTGTCCGTCTCTTAGCCCCCGATGTCACGGTACCCATCCTACCCCCGTACACACTAATTTTGTCTTTCGCGCTATAAGGACTTTGGTGGCTTGTTTCCAATTTGTTTACCCCTGTTGCCAAGTAAGGGAGGGTTGGTTTCTTTTTTTTTTTTTTTTCTTTTTCCTGGTGGCGTTATGTTCTTGCTTTGTTAGTAACAGCATCGGAAAACGCAACTCGCTCTGAGTGGCTAGATTATACGAGGATAATGATGACGACGAATACGGTGTCAGGCTAACTGACAAAACTATTGGGTTTAATAGCAGGCGGGCAGCAAAAAAAGAAAAGAAGGGCAAGATAGCGGGCGTTTAGTTAATTCGAGGGGCCGGGCCACCCATGTAAATGTTTCCGCATCCCAGAGAGCTGAACTCTGGGATCTGTCCATGGCTTCTGTTTGTGGATATTCTTCCCGAAAAAAAAAAGCTATTGATCCTTAATGTTCCGCGATGATAACCGCAAGCCAGGGGAAGCAAAGTGAGGCACATTTTTTTTTCCGGACCCGAACTGTGAATTCACACGACAGGGAGGTTGGCTGCTCAAGCTGGTTGAACAGGCTAGGTTCAACTGTTTCAAATATTGCTTGGGGGAACGGTTCCATTCATTGGGCTTCAACGTTCCATGATGCGTGATGAACTGATGGCCAGTTTGCCCGGTCTCACTGCTCATGCTGGTATCCAAGGAGTTGCCCGTGCTCTAAGCCTCATACGGAGAGAGGAGGGAGCATCCCCAGGGAAAAAAAGCAAACATCGTGTAATACATAGAGTGTCGAAAACGGGGCTGTATGCAGTTGTATCCCAAATCGTGCCCAATATTCCCACCTGAGCCTCGTCTATTTCTTCCCAATCTCTCGTCTTAGACCCAAAAGCAGCAGATTTTCTGCTGCTGCTGCTGCGCTGCCCCCGCTTCTCGCCCATCATCGGGCCAAGGTGTAGCCATGCTTCAATGCAAATGCACCCCTTCTCTTCCCTCTTAATTTACTTCTGCATTTTCAAATCATGAGTCAGGTCACGCGGTGCTGCACGTTGCGACTTGCATGAATCCTTGGGGTTTGCAGTGCATTTCTCTCTTGACCGGTCAATCTAAAATGCTGACCGGTCAGTGATGCCAGCCCTATCCAGCAAATGGGAGCAGCAGCACCCGCCACCAGACGCACATGGTGCATGCGTGATGACAACAGGCCCTGCGAGCTGGGTGGATCTCGCGCAAATGTGTGTGAGCCGTGCTTGAAGTACAGTACAGGCACTAAAACCTCTCAGGCACTACCATTCCGTACGGCACACTGGTCATTGTCATTAAGGTCGAAAATAAGCTGAGAGACGGCGTGGGGTGGGACAATGGAAGCCGAGTTCTCGGACTCGCCCCACGCGTAGCCTCCAGATTAACGAGACAGGCTGAATGCTCTCTAGTAAAGCAAATACTCCATACCCATATTTGAAAATTGCGAGCCTGATAGTTGGTAGTACAGCGTACGTCCTGGCCAAACCAGAATCACAGCGACTGACAGTTCTCCGCACTCTCTCCCAGCTTCAGCTATCAGAACAAGTGGTCAAAGTTACAGCCTGAGATCAGACGGTGACCACCTTCCAACTCTCTGGTACTTGGGCCGTTAGAAGCAAGTACGAGAGAACTCTCTTTCTGACTGGCCCCAGCTCCGAAGGAATAGGCCCAGATGCGAGGAGAACGACTTGACTGAGAAGCTCTTCGTTGTCCCGCTTACTCCGAAGCAGCGTATTGGAAACTAAGGATGCGGAACCAGGGAATGTTGGTCGTCTTTCCTATCATGGACATCGAGAAAAGAGCTACCCAACAGTGGGAGCTTGAGTGTGATCAGACGCCCGCCGGTATGTATTAGATAATACGTCGGAGGATTGCTTGACTGCCGACTCCAGCTACGGCAGTGGCGTTTTATTATCGCCCCAGAGTCCCGACTGCTGTCGAGGTGGCCACTTTGTTAGTCGCAACTAGTCAGCTAATAATAAATCGAGAACAGCATGTCACCAAGGAGTAACGACGACGCCCATCGAAAAAAAAAAAAACAAGATCAGAAGCGACAATATCGGAGGTCGAGGGGAAACAAGAGGGGGGAGGAAAGGCGCCCAGAAGGCAATCAAACAACGGAATTATGAGGGTAGAGTCATTTGTTCCATGTGATGAGCCCCAGCTGCTGAGGTCGGACGTCTCGTCTATTGAACTGCGACAATGGTAAGCCGACATAACTGACGGACGCTCATAACGAAGATTACCAACGGGATTCTCGGAGGGGTCAGCATCGACAACCTACAAGCGGCTTGCCACATCCAGAATGTCAGGTACCCCTAACAAGAAGACATGGCGTCATGATGCAGGACGAAATCGAGGTGTCGAGGCTTGTTAATTGAGGAAACTAGAGCAACGCCAATCGTCGAAGCCAGAATACAACGAAGCCTCGAGAGCACAGGCTCCTCTTCTTGACACTGGAGTATAACACTCCAATCGGAATGACCTCAGGTGTAGGGCGCGAGGTTTTGCTCCGAGCACTGCAGCGAATCCACTTGTTTCGGTCGAAGCCAAACCCAGCGTTGCCTCCATATTACCACACCTCCACGCCTCTTATGAGACGGTGTCGAAACCTAAACTGCTCACGGTTCGGCACACCGCCATCTCGGAGCGTGTTATTTGACAGATTACATGCGCGTACTTGTCACATTCGAAGTCAATATCGTGAGATAGCCATGGCACGTGGCTCGTCAACGGTGCGGGCCTAGAGCGCCATGACGACGTTTGGGAAGAAAATAGCAGCAGCGAGAGCGAAATGGATGTCACCGGTTGTCTTGATAGCCCGTCCTTGTTGTCTCTCCGCCAGAGCCAGGCCGCGGAAATGCTCTTTTGTACGACCTGGAAGGCATCTCTGGCAGAATGGCTAGCTCGCCATGACGTTGGGTTCGACCAGTCCGGGACGACAACGGCGTTTCTGCATTGACTGCGAGAGATGGAGCTAACAACCAGCAGGTAAACGCTAGCGAGTGGCGCTCTCTTTGCCCTCCTCGTCACTGGTCTGCTGCGTGTCAGGCACAGCAGCCAACACTTTGGCAAGACAGTGCAAAGTACCAGGCGGTGGCCGTGTCTTGCTTTCTCTTTGTCGGGGGCGGAGGGGGTGTATCGAGTTTGAAGGCTCGTGGTCCCACGTCTGGCCGGCCGCGCAGGAAAAAGCACACGTCGCACATACATACATGGACGCCCTCGACTTGCAGCTGCAGCACGTATCTGGTGGTTGCGATGCCTCCGTGAACTGCGAGCTCCGATACGCCATGCTCTGCCAATACAGGCTCACGCCGGCCGGCCCAAGCCATCCATACCCGGCCAAGCCTCCTACACTAGGTCGTACCCGCAAATGTTGTAGGTGGCGGTAGGATATGCATGGCACATGTGGAGCATCATGGCAGACAGCGAGCGGATAACGGACAGGCCAGGGAGAGGGGACAATGGGGCGGATGCTCGCGCTTTGGCATTAGGGCGATCGCCGGGGAGGTAGAGAGGGAACAGGGAGGAGAGATGAGGGCGTGGGGAAAAGAGAAGGGGGGCGAGACGAGGACTGCAAAAGAGAAAACATGGTGAGAGAAAACAACGAGGTTCGACAAGTTTGACGTGACACGAAAAATAAAGTACCTCTGCTACTTGTTGCCTCAGGGATCAACCGCCAAGTGCTCCGTACTTGGGGTACGATGCCAATCCGATAACGGCTGAGAGCACTCGATAACATTGAAGCAACAGACAAGATATGCACATACATACATGCCTGTACACACATGTCTCTGAGACAGAGGGGCAGACAGACACGGGACAGACAGAGAGCACGACGAATAGATCATGATTCGTTTTGTCCGTGTACGTACATGCTTCGTTCGTATGTACCTAAGGTACATACCTACCTAGGTACCTACCTATACATTGGACTGATGCTGCATTGAGTCGGAGTCTTGGCCGCGGCCCTGGCTGTTTTGCCTGTGGTAAAGAACCCGACATGAATGACATTGATCGATGTTCATGTGTACAAGATCAGGTACGCCTACATGTGCCCTTGGCTACAGACAGGTACCTTGCCTTGTCTATGTTGCCTTGCTGCACGCTGGGATGTGACATTAAGCTCGCAACTGCTTCCAGGTTCCAAGCCTCCACTGTCCAAGATCCCAGGTCAGCATTGAATCTGTATCCGACGCTCGTGGTCGTTTCCGCTGCCATTGTGCTTAGCGCAGCTTGGGGCCTTTGATCGCGCGTAGCTCGGCACTCAGTTGCTGACCAGGAGTGTCTTGCAGGTACCTCCAAGTCATGCAGCAGGTACCTGGCAAGTCGCCTCTAGCACTGATTTGCTGCCAAGGTGGTATTATTCGACGGGTGCAGGTTAGTGCTAAAGTGGCCCTACAGGCACACACGGCCACCTAAATTGTACCTGCCTAGACCCTCCTGGGCATCGATCGAAATCTTTGTCTTTTTTTGCTTTTTCTCGTCCGTGGATGCATCAGGGCGTCTTTTCTAATTTCCTCCGTCCCCCAGGCCCCGTGTGTTTTCATCCTTTCTCTGTGTCTGCGAACCTCGTCTCGGGCTGGGCACACCGTCTCAATTCCTTACGCACACGCCCCTTCAGACCTTCAGACGCCGATTGGCAGACTTAGCATCTCTAGTCCTCATCGACTCTCTCCATGTCGATGCACAATGACTGCTGCATCCACCCCAAGCTTTGGCCTGTCCTATCCCTGGGCTGCCTTGTCCTTGCCCCTGACCCCTGTCCCTTTGTACCAATCGATCTGCTGAAGAGCTAGGAGTCACTAGCACCTGGGCATCTGCAACAGCCACGGCTTGCCTACTTACTTACACGGAGGGCCGTTCCCACACGATGGTTCTGGGCTCGCAAAAGTCCGTCTTCCTGGCGTCGTCGTACGTTTGTCGTACCACTTGCCTTTTCTATTTCAATACGGTCAACCTCATCGGTTGTTTTCTCTTTCCCCTCCCCTTGGCTATTCTTGTTCTCTCAATCGGGGGGGGTGAAATCAACGCGAGCTACAACCTAAAACGGATACGCACCTATTTCTCTTGTTTCTAATGCTGAATGACCTCAACCCCCAGCCAACCTCCTCTATACCCTGATCCGTTGGGCTCCGGCAGCTGACAGACTACACGAGGTAATATGACACCTGGCTGGGGTGTTTTCGCGTGTGCCGTGTCGTCTTCCCCCTATCACCATTCACTACCTAGTATTTTGGGGGCTAATACTAGTTTTCTTTTCTTTTTGTATGCCGATCTATAACATGTACGTTTAGTCAAACATATTGGGAGGCTCCAGGTATAAAGTTCAGGCCATTCCCCTCCTCCCATGAATTCAACACAGCGAGCAACTCAAGACAGGCTTCCAGACAAGAAAATCTTTGAACTTCTTAGTTTTCTCTTATTATTTTTCATTGTTATCTAAATCTTGCGTCTGGAACAAGGCAGAAACACAGTGGAAAGACACAATAGTCTCTTTCCCTCTCAACTCAGTCGCAAAGTATCCTTGCTTGTTAGTGTAGATACAGGCCATCTCTATCTCACAGGATGCATATCGTCACAGATTCAGCCTCTCAGGCCCCAAAGCCAATGTCCGCTCCTCCTTCACCGAGGCAGGCACCGGACACTGAGCCAGCATCCCCAGTTTCGTCGGCCTCTTCCATCCAGAGTGATGTGCCGTCAATTCTGATTGTTGGTGCTGGGAATTTTGGTGCTGCAACGGCTCTAAGCTTTGCTAGGAGAGGTGGCTACAAAGTCACCATTCTTGACACTGCTCCTTATCCAAATCCAAGAGCTGCCTCACACGACATCAACAAAATCGTGAGAGATGACTATCCAGACAAGCTCTACATGCGGATGCTCATCAAAGCCATGCCCATGTGGCGTGCGGACAAGCTCTACAGCCCTTGGTACCACGAAGTGGGTATGCTCAGGGCTGACGCATCTGACTTTGGTGAGAAGAGCGTTGCTTCGTACAGGGCTGTTGGAGTTGCCAACGACGCTGAATTCCTATCTGTTGACGAGGTGCGGAAACGCTGGAACGGCGTCTATGCCACAGCCAACTTCGGCAACCTGGACAAGGTACTTTACAACCCCACGGTGGGGTATGCAGAGGCAGACAAGGCACTGCAGGCCGTCATGCAAGCTGCAGTGGACTTGGGTGTTGAGTACGTGGTTGGTGAGATGAAGTCGCTCGATCTGGGCGCTGATGGCCGGTGCGTGGGGATAAAACTTACCAATGGCGATGCCCTGCAAGCGGACAAGGTCTTGCTCTGCACAGGCGCAAGGACCGGCTCACTCCTGGCCGAGAGCGCTCCCGGAAACAAGAAGCTCCACATCGGTGACCGTCTGGTTGCAACAGGCGCCATTAGCTTCTACTCTAAGCTGCAAGGCGAGCAGAAGGAAAAGTTTGCCTGCATTCCCGTGCTAAAGAACTGCCTCCCTGAGGTTAAAGGTGCGTTGTACTGGGAGATGTCTGGTTTCTCAACGGACTCGCTCCCCGCCCCCCTCCCCACTCACAGTACCAGGATGAGGACGCTAGGATTCCCTTCCTTCAGCTGCTCGTGCAAGCATCTGGCAACAGGAAACAGTCGCTGACGATGATATGGGATGCAGGCGAGGGCATGTCGATCCTCCAAGATGGCACCATAAAGTTCAACTGCGATATGTGCTTCACCAACTACGTCGATAACCCTGTTACTGGTGAGAAGATGTCCATGCCACCTGAAGCATCGGATTACAACACGTGGACTGGCCCAGAATTCGTTTCCTTCCTCAAGCAGTGCGCTAGGAAGACGTTTAATGGTCTATATGGTAAGGAGGTTGAAAATATCCCCATCGAGTCGTATCGTATTTGCTGGTAAGTGTCTTGCTCTCCTCTTGGTCTTTATGAATGCAGACTTACATTAATCCTTTAGGGATGCCTCTACACCGACTCATGATTTCCTGATTTCGCCTCATCCTCACTGTGAAGGCCTGTACGTGGCTACAGGCGGCTCGTTTCACGGCTGGAAATTCTTGCCAGTGATTGGTGATTACATTGTCGATATGCTGCACGGCCTCCTTGGTGCAGACTATGCAGACCGATGGGCATGGGATCCGAAAAGCGGTGATGGCCACTCTGCCAATCCCACCTATCAAGTTGTCGGAGATTTACAGCAATGGATTTCGTAGGCTCCAGTGTGACAAACACAAGGCGAGTGCAGTACGCAATTACATTAGATTCATGCCGGAAACGGCAGGGGATGAAGGCCAGGGGATGAAGCAGGTCAGCAGAGCAAAAATGTGCCAGTCGCTGAAGAAATGATATACGCTTGGGTCATGGTAGGAATTATTTGTATACGAATTGATTCTTTTAGGTATTTAGTTTTGTTTTATTTATATTTTTTTTCACGTTTCGAACTGAAATTTCCCTTTTGCTTGGAAGGTCAACATTTTGGCTATGGCGGAATCCATCCCTCCATGCTTCGGCGTTTCTTATTCCTTTTCGTCTTTAGTTGCCTCTCCTCAAAACCATTTCATTATCAACGTTGAATAATTTGAAGCCGTCATCCCTGGAAATTCTCTAGATAGACGGCAGGTGTTTGTGGAAGACCGTCGGAAGGCTTGGTAGAGACAGGATACGATGGCACGGACTTTAGAGCATAGTAGCGATCGCATGGATAGGGTTCAGCCGCACCATAGAACAGCCAGCGATGCTGGGGACATGCTGTGTTGGTACAGATCGGGGTTGGAAATCAAGTCTGGATTTCGCGTCCTTCATCATCTACTCAATGCGCATGAACGATGATTACATCTATTTCTGAATCAGCAGCGCTATTGATGCCATTCTTTTTTTCTCGTCTGATAATATCCGTCCACGGGATATTGCCAAGGCGTTCTACTTGATGGCCTATCACTATTCACAATCGAAAAGACGGATTGCCTGGCGGCCGTTGAGGCGCTCAGCCTGACCGAGGCACTCATAACGATGTGAGCGAAGGAGCCCCTTCTAGCCTCATCAGGAGGTAGTTTTCGTTGAAATAGCTGTCTATTGCACCCCTTTTGTCGGGTGGCAGTGAGACTTGGCCAAGGCGTCCTGATATGGTGCGAATCCCGAAGACGTGGAGCTGAGGCGGCTGAAAGCTTGACACAGAGTTTTTATCAACCAACACCTATAACTACAGCTTGAATTGCTTTTTTCGTAGTTTGGGGCGCGCTCCACGACTAAAGAGCTCATGTGGTGAAATATCCTTGGCTCGGATGTTGCTAGCGTTGAAATGTAAGACATGACTTGTTTTTGTAATGTGAGTGGGGGAGAAGGTTTCTGAGTCTGGGCACCGGCCAGATGAGGAAATTAAAATGGTTGACCGCAAGCTGAAGGACGCAGAATGTAACCATATCAACGGTATTAGGAGTATGTCACAGTACTCGTCCGTGTAGCGGCTTGATGTGGGATGAGAAGGGCAGGGATGGTTGGCGGTCTCGGCTAGGTTTTGCTTTTTTTGCTTCTTTATTTTTTTGCTTTTGTTGTTTGAATCTACACCCATGACTTAAGTAATGCCTCCGTGCAGATGTTGTGCCGTTAATGTGATTTACCCCCTTCTTTTCGGGGGCCGTGTCAAACCGTTTTTCAGCCATTGCCACTCTGGGCTGATCGCTAAGTGAGACAAGGCTCCGAGGCTGTCAGGGACGAAGGGACAAATGAGGCGTGTAGATGCACATCATGCACGATTATTGGTTAGATTATGGCTTTAGGTATCAAGCTGGTATAGACAAGGTGTACATAAAAAGGAACATCCATTCCGAAATGATAGGTTTGACGAGGTTCATTGGAATTGACAAGATCGCCATAGCAGGAAACAATGTAAAGTACTGCCTAACGACTCACCTGCAATCCGTCTGACTCCCTGTTGGGATTTGTGTGCGCATAAATGTCCAAGGCTATCCTGGACAGCTCCCTAATCCTCAGCCTTGATAAAGTGACGTACATGGATGTTTGCGCTCCAAAGACCCTGATTGAATGCCTAGTTCCAAAATGACCAATAGAGCTACGTGTTTCACACGGAGCTGCCTCCGCGTCATTTACTGACGTATGTATCCTTTATGACAGATCCCCGGTGCCCAGCACCCTCATACGAGAAATTATTTCAAGTATATTACATGTGTAAGACTTTTAGAGAAGTACAACGTGTGAATTCCTATATAAATTCCTGCGAATATAATAATGCAATGAATGCATTTGGCCTAAATTTGGAGTGAAAAGGGACACGTGGAAGAGCACTGACGAGAGGCAGGGTGCAACCCCCCTGGTTATTGACGTATCGTGACGAGGAAATGCATTCAGCCTAAGCCGGCATAAGTAATCAAAACGATTTTTGTGTGCAGTTGGATGCGTGTACATGGATACTTGCATCCGCGCTGTTAAGAAAACAGGGGGAAAAGGCCGTCCCGGAGAGAGGAAAACAAAGATTCTGTATAGACTGAGCAAGACAAAGCAGCCCGGGTAATGAATATGTCTGCGAGCGGAGCATCAAGGAGCCTAATTCAACTGCGTAAGGGGCTGGCAATAGACTGCATACGCGGAATCAATGAGGGTGTTAATGTCAAGGTCGTCCTCCGACCACATTGCTAGACTACGGGGGAGTTTGTATGCAAAATGTTTATGTGCTGCTTTGACCGGATCTGTGAGGCTGTTTTGTGCTCAATATATTTCTGCTTCTTTTCTCATTTATAATCCCACCCCAGCCAATGTTGTTATCATAGGGGTGCAAATCTACTACCGCACTTGCATGCCCCTACAGATGATGGTTTGCAATGCTGCATGATAGATGCCATGTCTAGGAGGTCACACATATTTCGGGGTGGTCTGGCCATTGTTCACATGAGATCCTTACCCCGGCTCCTCCAATCACCACTTTTACACAGAGTACATATATGCACTCGGTTGGGTACAACGAAGTGATATATCATATATCGTGGGGTTCCGGTGTCCAAGCCAGCTGAACAGGACGTCATTCAAGGCATATACTGCATTGTGGCGGCCCTAATCCCGCTCCTTCATCCGCCGCAGCCGCACAATCTCGGGTATACCGTCACTGTAAGACTAACATAATGCTGTACCGAGTCTGGGTGTGAGTGTACGAATATTCACTCCGGAGCAATGTGTCCATGATCCACTGAGAAGACAACACTAGAGGATAGGTCTACGCCCCTACTTGTTGGGTCTGGGACTGCATACGGAGATGCCAATTCCTGGACGAGGCATGTCATTGGAACTGCATGGTCACTACTCTCTCTTCGGTCCATATCCTTCACCCAAGCGGCTCGTTTGACATCTCAGCTCTTAGAG
The DNA here is from genome assembly GCF_000170995.1 of Trichoderma virens Gv29-8. Classification (NCBI taxonomy): domain Eukaryota; kingdom Fungi; phylum Ascomycota; class Sordariomycetes; order Hypocreales; family Hypocreaceae; genus Trichoderma; species Trichoderma virens. The sequence continues at coordinate 1,695,061 of NW_014013744.1, forward strand.
CACTTTTAATTCGATAAGAGTCCAATATCTTGTTATTTATACCCCAAACGGACCACTAGTATACATATCAAGATGTTAGACTGCCAGATCTAGGAGCTTGGCTACATAAAATAGATGATGCGACACAGGCCATTAATGCGAGGGGCAAACAGAGATGTGTATAAAATGTTATAGGAGTGAGACAAGGCAATAAATCAAGGCCTCCGCTCCAGCGTAAATCACCCACAGACATGAATCTATATAAACCAGACACGTTGGGAAAACAGATGCAAGGATCAACGTTCAAAAATAGTACACTACTCTGCACCTACTCAGATGTAAATAATGCCTCACAGTAATGATAGGCTGAGATTAACTCTAGATTTTAGTCTTAAGCCACACCGGCCAAAATATAGAACTAAGAGATCAAGCGAGGGCCGGTTAAGCATTTTCAGGGAGTTGGACGGAAAGGTCGAAAGGGGGAGGGGGATCGATTACATGATATTCAAAATAACACTAGAGATTAGGCACAACTATTCAGTTCGCTGGGTCTGGACTTCCGTCTCGAATCCTCTTGGTGAGTGTGCTGAGAGCTCATCGGCAAGCTAGCGCGTTATTGAGACGAACAGACAGTCTAGATGAAACAATAGAGTCGCCACAATTGAACGATATACGCGTTTAGATGAGCGGGGAGTATCTTTATTGATTACGGTGTGGTGCTCTATGCTTGATAAAAAGATAACTAAATCCCAGGCCAGCTGAAAACTGCGGAGTCATTTACATGAGGGCATCGGTCTAGAAGGGTCCAGTGCTTGGTATCCAGCTTTCGATCTCGACGTAGTCCGATCGCCCGGGAGATCGCCGTTCTGCGGATCGGGGGCGGAGGTACGTACAGCTACCCTGGGGAGCGGGATAAAAAATATGTTCTTGATAATGCAAATTCGAGACCCTATGTTTCGCTTCAGCGTCACAGGATGTTGATTTACGCTTGTAGGTCATTCTGCTCTCCACATATGATCAAGCAAGCTTGTACGAGTACCGAAGTGCGGAGATCTGAAGCCAGGATTATTACTCTTAGATTCCAAAAACACGTCCTCGCATCAACCGATTGCTACGAGAGAAATTCTAATTATAGTAGAGGAAGTAATCGCTCCTGCAAATAAACCCCGATATCGTCCTGTTAATTCGCCCATTTTCTGCCTTTATCTGGGAAGGGTTATTCAGTATCCCAAGCTAGCTATCCAGCACCTCAGCGACTAAGAGGAGTTCCTAATGGAGTAACAAACGTATAATAAAGATCTTTCATCACCGTTACTTAAATAGATATTGCACAGTTCCTGGAGTATCTGCTACTATCGCTACTATCTGCTGCTATCTAAATATTCCTCTAATATCTGCTGTCATTGCTACACAAGCTACTTTAAATTCAAGAATGGGATGCTAAATAGCGAACTTGAAGTGCTGAATAGTCACTCTCTTTATCTACTATATCACAGATGTGTGGGCCAGCGAGATCTTCTGTGCGGCAGGGGCCATTTAGTCTGGGCGATATCCTCCGCAAACTCGGCCTGCTATGGATCCATAGTCTATCATAAGAACCGGAGACTAAAGAGAGAGAGAAAAATACTTTGATTTTTCTGATTTCAATGTCCCAACGACGCCTTGGCTAAAACATTTTTGATAAGAAGACGCAGCTTATTACCCTGCAATCCTCCGGTCTCCGAGGGCTCTTTCGAACATCTACAAGCATGTAATATGGGAACGTGCCACATCCCGTCGTTATCAATGGGGCCCTCGTTGAAACAGCCTTGTACTTTGGAGCAGAAGACATAATTTGTCGAGATAATACTCCATAAAGGTTGAAGAGCATGACAAAGGCCTGAGGGATATGTTCTTCCATTGGCTCGATGCTCCTTTGCGGATTACATGCTCAAACCACCTCCCCGCCTTCTCCACAACTCCGAGATAGTGTTGTATTGACAACGTCAAAATCTTCCGGCACAGCGATTCAACGCCGGAAAAACTTATACAGCGAACACTTCAATATGTGCAGACATATAGTCTTGATGCAACTCCCAGGTCCGAGTTCCAGCTACACTCTCTTTGCAGTTACCCACCTTATGCTTAATTGTCCACTTGTATCAAATGAACAAATCTCATCATGTGAAGATATGTCGTCCTTCGTTTCTCTCGTTACCAGCATAACACTGGAGTGTCTCCTCAGCGTGAAATATATTGGTGCGTAGTGGCGTAACGATTGCGAGTGAGTAGTCCGAGAGATCAACATCAAAAACAAGTGAGCAGAGAGAGCAGAGCAAATAGCATGTAAAAGAGGTGACCGCTCTATTCGACTATTAATTTCACTGTTTACCTGGACTACTATGAATGAGGGGCTTTCTGACTCTTTCTTCGCTTGGCCAACTTATCAATACCTATCAACTTCCTACGGTATTACAGATGCTCAAATCATAATGGCTCCGAAGATTCTCATTAACGGGCGTTGTCCGTGGTCTTCCTGCGCTACTCAAACCAAACAGCACCAAGTACCGCTTTGTTGCGCTCACCCGGTCCTTGAATAGCCCGATGTCCAAGCAGCTTGCTGAAGAGGTGGAAGGTATCGAGTGGTTAGAGAAGGATTAGCTTGATACTGACGCTGAGTGGCTTAAGAGACAGGGAGTAGTGCGAGTCTTTATTGCGCCGCACAACTTGCCTTACCAGTCCGCGGAGGAGTCCAACTTTCATCTAGCTCTGCTACAAGCTGGTGTCAAGTATGTCGTTCGGATATCGACTTTCATGGAATCCATGTATCCTGCAGCTGCCACCACATACGGCCGCACACACTGGGCAATCGAGAACCTGTTGAGCTAACTAGAGTACGCAGAGCTGCAGTGGACGTCCCCTCAGCCAAACTTCTTAACCCCGTACTGGTTTTACCCTGCCGTTGGCTGGATTGTAGAGTATAAGCAGACAGGAGAGCAAGTAGTGTTGCCAGTATTTTCGTCTGAAGAATTTCCTGCTAAATTGACTCATCCCGAAGACATTAGCACCTTTGCCACACACCTCCTAGCCCTTGATGATGTGTCGCCACACAACCATGGCAAGTATATTCTCCACGGCCCTGAGAATTTTGCAGGAAGAGATATTGTCAAGATGGTCGCGGACTACATTGGTGCGAAGGTTGAGAATGTGAAGTACTCCGCAATGGACGTTTATTTCAATGCCCTCAGGAGTATGTGTATCCCGGATAATGTTCTTCCTGCCATGTTTACCACTGTTGGGGTTCTATGGGCAGGAAGATGTGCACGCGACTATCGCCCAATCAGCAAAGAGGTCACGGCACTGGCACCTCCTAAAACAACAGCTGCGCAGGTGCTGAAGGCCATGGTGGAAGGATTCCCATAATGGTTGTAAATAGGGTAGATGGAGTGCAGATCGGTATCAAAACGTATTATCATGATGTTCTTCGGGAGACTTTCCCTCGAAATCCCAGTCGAAGGGTAATTGAGCGGTTTGCTATGCATAGACCCTTGAACTATTTCTTGAGTCTGCTATGTCGTGACTCTTGCCTCTTATTAAAAGGATATACTGACTGAAGAGGCATTGCCAGATAGTATTTGAGCGTCTATTAGCATGTATATGCAACCCCAGTTTGAGATGCAATACATTCGTCATCATGATATCTCTCCAGGTCGGAATGCAATCTGAGGTGAACCTAATCAGCATCACTGGTTCTTTTGACCACTTAAATTATGGCATCGACAGCTTCTTTAGGATGACGGGCTATATGGTCCGCAGTCAAATGCCGTCAGTTTAATCCTTTACGAATGGTTGGGGTTGCCTTCGACAGCACAATGGTGAGCCATTGTTGATGGCTCTTAACGATCGAGGTAGACTCAAACTGAGTGCAGTTATTTTTTTAAATTGCTTCAGTGTATTCCTTACTTGTGTTCATTACCATAAACATAACACGTTTGGAAGAAGCGGGCAGATTCCATTCATACAATGCACCCAGCAATTCAATGGTCGCTGTTTTTTAGAAACCCCCATCGGGTAGACAAATTGCTAGACTATCAAACGGAGTTAGGATAGAGATCTGGCTGGCAACTCGATTAATAACCACTTGTATGCCCTGGGGCCATTACTGAGGTACAACTTTGGGACATTAATTGATCTTTGCAACGAGAAACGGGACATGTTATAGGTTGGGTGGTGGTGTAAAATATGTACATAGCTACCTATGTAATTAGTGTATCCAAGTCTCATTTTAAGAGCATGCAGCTTTCAATCAATGTCGCGCATTGCTCTGCCTTCAATTACAGGGCTACCCTTGCATAGCAAAAGACTCCTCATATAATTAGACTCCGATCTATGTACTATGCTCCGCGCACTATCGAAACGGCATCCGTGGAATCTATTTAGCCTTTCCGGCATCGTTGCCGGAATGATAAGGAGCAGCCCAAATGCTGATCTCTTATCTGCGGCAAAAGGGCGATGGCGTGCGAGCTGCTTGCACTCGCGCCATGAAATGTACTTGTCTCAACAGCTGCCTTTGTCTGCCTTTGTCTGCCTTTGTCTGCCTTATTAATCGAGCCAATCGCGCAATAAACGATTTGGCTGACGAGGGCGCGTCTTGTGTGCGTGTCACGCTGCCCTTTGATGAGCGTGGGATCCTCGGATGACCTGGCGTGTGTGCGTGCGTTTCACCCTCGGTTGATTTGATATCTGGGCTGCGATATGGCTCTGGGTAGCAATGCTGTTTCGATGAACCGAGCAAGCCGTTGGGCAGTGGCAAGTCTCTTTTCGTGCCCGATAAGCAAACCATGAGAAGAGAGTTTCGTTTTTGCTTTGCGATTTATACTTAAGCAACTGGACAGGCCTGGACATTATTACAAGCTCCGTTTACAAGGCTACATCGCCAAGCATACATCATGGCTGGCCGTGATAGTGATGCTTATAATGGAGAACAGCAGCCGCTGCTTCAGAATGCTCCAAGCCCCTTATCCTCAAGACCAGACGACAACAAATATGATACGACAGCGACGCTGAGCGAAACGGAAAACGCAGCTGGAGACATTCATCCATCTCGGGCTATCGAAGATGACGTACTACCGGAGACGTCCACTCTTGGCCGAACATTAAGCTGGCAGAGCGCCTACATCCTCGTAATATCCAGAGTCATCGGCAGCGGCATATTCGCGACGCCTGGAGCCATTCTCCAGTCGGTAGGCAGCCCTGGCCTAGCGTTACTATTATGGATTGTTGGCACGCTGGTTGCAGCCGCCGGTTTGGCCGTGTCTCTTGAGTACGGCTGCATGTTGCCGCGATCCGGAGGCGTCAAGGTCTATCTCGAGTTTACATATAGACATCCACGGCTCTTTGCGACGACGCAAGTCGCCATCAATGCAGTGTTTCTGGGGTTTACTGCTAGTAACTGCGTCATCTTCAGCCGTTACGTGCTCTTTGCGTTTGGCGTGGAAAATGCAAGTGCGTTGGTAGCGAAAAGCCTAGCTGTTGTTCTTCTGGTCGCCGTTACTGTCATTCACGCTGTGACTCCAAAAGCGGGTATCAAAATACAGGACTTCCTTGGCTGGATCAAGGTTGGAATTATCGTCTTCATGATTTTTGCCGGCCTCTATGTTGTGGTCTTCCAACCAACTCTGGACACCTCAACACACAAAAATCCGTTATCATGGGACCATCTATGGGACGACAGTGTTTGGAATTGGGGCGTTATGTCGACATCACTGTTCAAAGTGTTCTATGCTTACGCCGGATTGGATAATGTTAGCAACGTGTTGAACGAGGTTAAAGACCCTGTACGGACTCTGCGTTCCGTAACACTGACTGCCTTGGCTACTTCATGTGCCATGTATACACTCATCAACGTGGCGTACTTCATCGTTGTTCCCATTGATGAAATCAAGGGGAGTGGCGAGCTCATTGCGGCACTATTTTTTCAGCGCGTGTTTGGTGAGCAAGTGGGTAGAAAGATCTTACCGCTTGCCGTTGCTCTTTCAGCAGTGGGAAATGTTTTTGTTGTTGCGTTTGCAATGGTAAGTTCAATTACAGTTCTAGTTTGCAATGTCAAAGCCACAACAGGAAGGCCCATTTGAATGAAACGGAGCTGACAACTTTTGCATTAGGCACGATTAAAACAGGAGATTGCCAGGCAGGGCTTTCTGCCCTTTTCCGATTTTCTTGCTTCGACGAAGCCTTTCAACTCGCCGTTGGGCGGCCTTATCGTCAACTTTATACCTTCATTTCTTGTGATTGTGTTACCGCCCACGACGGAAGTATACTCCTTCATCCTCGAAGTAGAGGGATATCCAGGCCAGGTCTTTACACTTGCCATGGGTGTTGGCCTTGTCTGGCTACGGTTTAAGCGGCCGGATCTCAAGAGACCTTATAAAGCATGGTTACCTGCTGTTATACTCCGAGTTATTTTGAGCGTTGCGCTGCTTGCTGCCCCGTTCTTCCCTCCGAAGGAGAAGCCTTCTGGAGGGCTGTGGTATGCAACGTATGCGGTAGTGGGGATGGGCACGTACGTTATTCTCCTCCCCAGTAAAAATTGCTGATGAACTGATACTGACTTTTGCTCTATCTTTTTAGCATCGTGGCGGGCGTCGTGTATTGGTATATTTGGACTATTCTTCTACCTAAGTGGGGAGGTTACAAGTTGGAAGAAAAGAGCGAAGTACTTGATGACGGGACGTCTATTACAAGGCTCGTGCATAACTATGAATGATCCAAGCTGAGCTTGTTTCGATCTATGAGCTCTACTAAGTTCGTCTATTTTGCATCTGTAAGAAGCCATATTTCCATTTTTTTAGGTTCTGCGTGGTAAGCAGAGCTTGAGCTTGAGAGCTGTCTCATGATATGACAGCTATTCTTTTTTATTGCTGCATAGCGTTGAATTCTTACAAACTACTGTGTTTCCATGTCCTAATATGTATTTCTAATGCCAAGTTTCCGGCCTCATATTCAGGGTTTACCGCAATTCCGTAGATGAAGCCTATTGAGATGATTCACCTATCCATTAACTATTCATGATGAGAGCTAGCTGGCGCGTACAATTCGTCAGCAATAAGATCAAAATTTCAGATGGGTTAAAGAAGCCACAAAGGATCAAACTTTAGCTGAGCTATCACATTAAAGCCCAATTCATGATCCTGGGTTGCCGTCCCCACTCCTTGGCGCTCCTTCAAGACACCGAATGCGAGACTCACAAATGCAGATTTCAAATCAATCCGTGTGCCTCGGAATAAACAGCTGAGGGGAAGGGCGTGTCAACTCCTGATTATGACGTTACGTTTGTATTGGATTAGAGGTGCACTTTTGGGTTGGATTATCAATCCCTCCTGATGATGGGTGGTAGAGAAATGGCGTGCTCGCGGGGAACGGTTGCAAGATCGGATATCATATATATTTAGGATGTGTGAGACTATACATCCTGCTGCATGACGTATACACACCTATTCTCTTCACTTGCAAAAAATAATAAACTAAAATATCATCTCCCTTAATAAATCTGTAAAGACCATATCAAGAGAGAGAGCACAATGGCAGCCGCAGCAGTTCAGAGTGCCATCCCAAACTCTGGCTTCAACTCCGTCCAGGGAGTCCAATTTCAGCCACAGCTTGATCAGCAAACTACTTATAAGAGCATTCCCAAGCACGATGTAAACACCATTCTCAACTTTTTCAAGGATAACGAGGACGGCTCTCCTCCAGAACCTTCATATGTTGGAAAGCCTGAGACGTTTATCAATAGGCCGATTGCATCGCACCAGGTAACCATCAACGACATTGCGGGAGAAGAGGATAAGTACACCCTCGACAAGAGCGGATTCCAGATACATCGCCATACTTCCATTGAGAAGGACTTCTTGGACGATGAACAGATCAAGGCAAGCTATTATCCGGAGACAGAGCAACTCCTCAAGGATGTGTAAGTGCATTTCCGCAGCTCCATGCTCGTTCATTTTTGCATTTCGCCTTTCACCTTACGCTGACATTTGCCGTATAGGACCGGAGCATCCAAAATCTTTATCTTTGATCATACTATCCGCCGCCACAACCCCGACGACACTGCCGCCGCGGCGAATGCCGCCCTTCGTGGCCCTGTCCAGCGCGTCCACATCGATCAGTCTTACACAGCGGCCCTGTCGCGCGTTCCGTATCACCTTCCCGAGGAAGCGGAAGAGCTCACAAAGGGTCGCGTACAGATCATCAATGTCTGGCGTCCGATCAAGCAGATCCAGCGGGATCCCCTAGCCGTTGCCGAGGCAGACTCGGTTGTAGAAGAAGACCTCGTGCCAATAGGGTTGATCTACCCTACCCGGAATGGAGAGACGCTCAGCGTGAGATATAACGAAGGACAAAAGTGGTTCTACAAGTCTGGCTTGACGCCTGAGGAAGTCCTCCTCATTAAGTGCTTTGACAGCAAGACGGACGGAAGAGCACGACGGGTACCGCACACCGCATTCTCGGACTCGAGCTCGCCTTCAAATGCGCCAACTCGGGAGAGTATTGAGGTCCGAGCCTTGGTATTCCACCCGGACGATAGGGAATAGACATATGTAAGAGGATGATGATTTGATGAATAGCTTGATATTCACAGCATTTTGATGTAAATGTATACGGGCGAGACTGAAAGGCCTCAATTTGATAGGAGACTGTCTATTAGTGAAATATACTTGTATTCTACCTTGCTTACGACAGCCTTAATATCTGATGCAAACACATTGCCACGGAAGGTGAGCCAAAGATTATAGGTACCTTTCAGATTCAATGATTAGATCCCTGCTCATGCCACAACCCACAGAGGGCAAGGAGAAGTGGGAAGCGTTGAGTGTTACTCATTCTTGTCACATCAGTGCCGGAAATAAAAGCTGTACAGCCTGTATGAACTAATGTATGCACTCTGCACTCTGCACTCTGCACTCTGTACTCTGTACTCTGTACTCTGTACTCTGTACTCTGTACTCTGTACTCTGTACTCTGTACTCTGTACTCTGTACTCTGTACTCTGTACTCTGTACTCTGTACTCTGTACTCTGTACTCTGTACTCTGTATACTCCCCCGTTCAACCATGTGAATACGAGTATATGTACTGTACGCCAATAAGCAGCCCAGCGGCGTACCGGAACAGAGGCAAGGCGGTGGAGGCCCGGAGGCGGGATTCGACTCCCCGGACGCTTTGCGAATCGCGGCAAAGGCCCGCTTCTCCGCTATGGGGCGAGTTAAAGCAGCAACATGTACAGTAAGAGAAGAGTGGAGGGAAGGGATGATAAGGGCGGTGATGTTAGGCGGTAAGGGAAACGTTTGAATATCAAAGGCCGACTAAGGACGCACAGGACGATGCATGCAACCCTATGGTGAGGTCTGCTTACATGGATGGCTGGATGAGTACATGGTAGGCAGCTTATTTTGGCTCATGCCAATCAATGTTGATGTCGTAGAGCACCAACGTTATTTGAACACAGAGTTTTACTGTAACTGTCTTTGCCAATGTAAGATCCTTAGTGGATAAAAACGGCTGCTAGTTGTAGTCGTGTCACGGATAATAGGCTACGAGCTCTCTGTGCCTGAGCCTTTTCCCGCCCCCCCCCCCCCCCCCCCCCCCCCAGCCATCTTATTTTTGGCTGTCAAAAAGAGGAAACACACGAACCAAGAGCTGCCAGCCACCTCGAAGCAGCTATACCGCCCTCTAATAATATCCATCATGGCCCCTCATCGCGCTCTTCCCTGGACTCGGACTAACAGCCCAACTCGACGTTTGCAGCAACGCGCACACTTGCATGGACAAGTACGTACATGAGCTGTCGCATCGGCTGTTGGCAATTGCTCCTCTTTTTCTCTCTCCTTCTTTTCACCTGTCACATCTCCCAAGTACGAGTTGAGGCGGTGGGAATCAATAGTCTCACCAGAGTCGTCGTACGTAGAAGCTCTTTCAACCCTCTTCCCCCCCTGGTTCACGCCTTCAAAGACTGACGCACATGCAAGGGGAGGCCTGAAGATTCATTCGACCGACATTCCTCGACCAGACTCATCAATCAGTGCTCGACACGCTTCTTCCAGCAGTGGGGGCTTGGGCTCGTGCACCGCAGCTGGTTGGGCGCTCAAGGTCGCGGCAGCAAGGCCAAGCAGACCTAGACCCAGGCCTTTGGGGGGGGAACCCGCATCGAGGGCCCGGCATCCGACAGGGCGGCTAGGGCTTTTCCTCTGATCGCCTCTTCTCTCGTTTGCCTTGTACCGGTACTCTGTACATGTGGGAGACAGAGGGGCATCAGACGGACAGTCATCAAGGACGCGGAACAAGGACGAGAAAGCGGTAGCTCCGCCAACGTGCATCACCTCACCTATTGGAACCGACAAGGCGACAGATCAAGTCAGCTGTAGTCCCTTGGAGCCGAGTCTCGCTCGTTATATACCGACATCTTGTCCAACGATATTAGACCATAGACGACACGAAAAGCACCAACAGACATAACCATTGACCCACGGAATCAACCAACAATCAAGACGTTGCCCCCATTAGCCTCGATACGCAGCGAAAGACGATTATATACATACAGTTAGGGGAGGTCGATTTGATACGCCTAGAGAGCGTTAGCTTATAGGTGGAGGTAGAGAACAACCGCAACAGGCAGGAATACGGGCTGTATCAACACCAAACTCCAGCGTCATGATGGCGGGATCACGCTCAATGCTGAGCGGCACCTCTGTCGTCTACGAGCGCAAGGTCGTGACGACTCACATCCGAACCTACAACTGGCCACCTTTGCAACTCAATTTCTGGATCTTCGTCATGCTTCTGTGCTCTTGCACCATCATCGGCGTCTTCGGAAGCTTCATCCAGATCCAGAATCAACTCGAGCTGCCTATTCCTTGGTATGGTTTACCGCACTCTTCCTCGTCCATGAACGAAGCAATTGAACGCTAACACCAAACGCCTAATAGGTACTTTCCCTACTTCATCACCGTCGGCGCCATTGCAATCCTCTTCATATTCGGCATCTTCTGGTTAATCGCCCAACGTCGACTGCTGCCCGCCATTGTCATGATTGGCGCCTTTATGCTTTTTGTCTTGTGGATCGTCGGCCTCGTCGTCGTTTCGCTCGAGCTCTGGGGGCCCAACGGATCCATTCAGAGCACGTGCGATATGAACGTTTTCAACCAGAATCCAAAGGGCCGGACGCAGGAGACGTTGGCATGGCTGCAGCAGAAGATGATATGCCAGTGCTGGGACTTGGTCTTTGCCATGGCCTTGACGGGAGGCATCTTTCTGTTTTGGGTTATGATTATGGCTTACCAGGTTTTTGCCAGATCATGACACCGACGCCAAACAAAGATGGAATGGAGATGAGAAGTAAGAATGAAGGAGGGTTGGCTTCTTTCTTTCTTTAAGTAAGAATCAAGTGATGCAAGCTTTGTCTCAGGTCAAGTGTTGGCCAATAGCGAAGCCAATTCGACTATGCTTCAATCTCTATGGCTGGACGATCACTTGGTGTTGATGAAACAAACAAGGCATTTCATGAGAGCCGGCAATATTAACGTATCTCATGTTGGCGCCGTCATGGATGCCGTTCGGATATTTATGGATGTTGGATGATTTTGAACGTTTAACGTTTACATGCATTATGAGCGGGCGTTGGAATTTGTTTGCTTGGTTGGAACTCTTGGTTTATGTTTCCAGACATTACAACGGCTGTAGATTTATACATGGGTGAGGTTAGCGGTAATAGAGGCAATAGGCCGTCCACCGAGTCGTGGAGAGCGGTCATATGTGAACTAATGTCCATTGCAAATATGAATCAATTATAGTACAACTAGCTGAAGTCTCAGAGAGGCATATTAAATCATAGGGGTGGGTATTCAGCATCGTAGCCGTATAGTTTCTGTATGCCACCACTACTAGCGATTAAATGTACATATATTAGTTCATTATTCTCCTCCATCTCGACCTTCGTTTTGTATCTAAAAATACGTCAATAAGTGCACTTGTACATCATCAAATTAGAAAGCTGGATGGTTGATCGAGCCGAATCTCGACATCCTTTCTTCGCAAACTTGACGGAGGGATGACAGTGCCGATCGAATAAGGTATGATGCAAGATCGGCATCAGAGCCACAACCAGGGCATCTCTAGTGTCTCTTTCTGAAGCCCCAATTTTCCCAATAAACTTCCGCCTAGTTGGCCAATCTGTTAGTTTCAGGATTTCTCCGTCACATGCTGATACTTGGTCAAGCACATTATGACGTAGCAGGAGAAGAGCATCATCGCCCACCATGCTATGATTCGATGTGTGGAATGAGGCACCTCTCTGGCCGTTCCGTCATTATTCCAGGTACCTAGCAATTCGATTCCGTCAGTCATGCCGTCAGCCATGGCTGTAATTGAGGAGCTCAATTGGTTCCCGCGAATAAGCCACTGAGGGGGAGAGGTTATAAATGAGCTAGATGCTTCCCTCAACTCTGCTGTCAGAACTGGCTCTTCACAAGTAAACTCTCAAGCTCTATTCTCAAGTCAATACTCAAAGAAAACCAACTCAATTCTCGCAATGGATTTCGTCAAGAAGGCTATGGGCAAGGCCGAAGGCCAGCAAGGTGCTCAAGGAACCGGCGCCGCAGCTCCCGCAGCTCCCCAAGCTCAAGGCGGCCAGGCCCAAAAAGACGATTACGTTGACAAGGGTAAGCCAATTTCCTCCCCGAGCAGTTCACAATTTTTTCTTTCCTCCTTTTCAGTAGGCAATTAAGAATGCGGCTAACATAACATGTCTTTGGCTTTAGCTTTTGCCATGGGCGCCAAGAAGAGTGGCCACAACATCGACCGCAACACCCAGGAGAAGATTACGGATGCGGGCCGTAGCATGTATGAAAAGGCAACGGGGTATGTACAACGGCTGTTAAACTCTAGCTTGAATGTGTGTACTAACGTTGTATGCGGAATTTAGTCAAAAGGTCGACCCCAAGTATTCTAATTAAGAGACGAGTAATGATTCACCAAGATACTGTACAATAATGATAATAATATCGAGTCAATACTCTCTGTCACTGGTTACAATTGCTCCTTGACATTGAACTCTGCTCGTACGTGAGGTGGCACACTGTTTCGTCAAAAAGTGATCATTCGTATATCATGAGTACCTGAGTTACACTCTCACCCCTCTATCGTACACCAAACGCCATGCCAGCATGACAAATCTAAACTTGCATTGTAATACCGCCAGATCTCACATCTTCATCCTCTGCGTCTCCATCTTCATCTGTCATCCTGCCCAGCATCTGCCCATATGTCGGTCGGAATGGCCATCTCATCCACACCTCCAACAGCTCAGTCCACTGCCCCTCGTTGATGGCTCTTGCACTTAGCGCTCCATGCCCCGTCATTGGTACTCCTCCCCGTGAGGCATCTCTCAAACTCGGCACCTCTGAAAATAGATCGCTGAAACCGGGCCATAGGCTTTCCATCGCCTTGTCTACCGGTTGGAGAGTCATGCTCCACCAGGACCGCAGCATAATGTCTGATATGTCGCCTGCGTGGTTGCTATTGGGGCCAATCTGTCGGAGCAGTGGATGCATGGCCTTGGGCTGTATATCCAGAAGGGCCGTCGGCGAATTCGGGAAGAATTCGTCTGGCATGGCTCTGAGCGGCTCATATTCTCGCCGATCCCAGAGCAAAGCTGGGGGGCTTTGGCGAAACAGATGATAACTGTCTCTCAGAACGTTGAGCTCCATACGCTGATTCTTCTTCAGGTTGTCAATCTTTTCGTTCCAGGCTTCGTTGGCTTCTTCCAACGCGCTCGCATTTTCCATACCCATGGTTGATATCCTCTCGTACTCCTGAAGTAATTCTAGGAACTTGTTGGAGTGATTGGCCTCATACTTTTCTCTACTCCGAAGAGTCTTTAGCCGACTCGGTAACTCCACATGTTCCTCTTCAAATTCGTGCTCGAGGTCCTCCAGCTCCTTCTTGAAAGGCCGCGGGACATCGGGCACGTTAACGCCGGCCAATTTTTTGCCTATGAGATGCTTCGATTTGAGTGAATCCTTATACATCTTTACCTCTCGTCCTTTGGGTACCATGAGGCCCAGTGCTTCCATCCTCGCCAGTGTATTAAGGGCGGACTCCTTGTTTATCCAATCGTCGCGCAGCGCATGACGGTTTTCAGCTTCCAGTTCTTGTCCCGCCACCTCATGAATCCATTCACACGCAAGCTCAGCTTCAAATGAGCCTCGCTTACGGCGATTCAGTGACTTGGGAATGAGCCGGCGCTTCTCATCGTCATTCACCCACAGGAGCATGCGGACCAACCCATATTTCTGGAATAGGGAAGAGGACTTGATGCTAGACATGAACTGATACATGACCATTGTGCTAATGCTATCGAATCCAAGGAATGCTTTCTTCGGGTAGCTGGATAAGTTGGCTGTAACCAGCAGCGTGTCGTTGCGTCTTGGCTCTCCTTCCCCATTGGAGAGCGCTTCTTGGTGAGAGAGCTTTGTCTGGATCATCTCAAACAGGTTCTTCCATACGATTCCCGATTTTGGAAGAAGCTGCACATTCTCTTTAGAAGTGAGATCCTTGAGAAATGGGCTGTACAATTCGGCGTCAAGATCCATCATGATGTGATTGCGAGGCTCCAAAAAGTCATGAAGTTTGCGGCTCCACACTCCTGTACCAGGATTTAAATCGATCAAGTCACATCCTCTATGGCGCTCTAATGATGTGCCTAAATACTCGATGATATCGTCTAAAACACTAGTCAGGCTTCTGTCGTGGTATATAACAGAGTGATGCTATTCCACGGAGATGCATACCGCAAAGCCCTTCGCTTACAATGTTTACTCTGTGAGGCTCTATCGCTTTCGGGGCATTACTCGCCTTTCTGCCGCCCCTGCGTTTCCATATCCCCGTTTTCTCAAGCTGTTGTGCGACGGTGCTTGTCGCCTTCAGCATGTCGGGAGCCTTTGCTTTAGTCGCCGCCCCACGGGCAAAGGTTGCTGAAGGCTGGCGCAGCAACCTCGCCAAGCTTGCGTGTCCATTGTGAAGACGAAATGACATGAAGAAGAGAGAAAAAGAGGCTGATAAGGTGTCGTGGCGTGGTGAGGAAAAGGGTTGAAAATGGCTGCAAAATGTTCGAGTTACAGAGAATTCTAGGTGAGGCTCGGTGTGGTGGGGTTCTCACCGAATTTAATGGGCTTGCTACCCACTCTTATTCCTATCCCAGCATTATGCTAACAGTAGCCATTGCAATGCGGATTTGCGAGAAGCCCTTGTTCTCCTCTGGAAAGGGAAACAATCATTATCTCATATAATATTACCTGATTTAGATAGAATCACAAAAGCAATGACAATTCATCTTGGACTCAAAAATAATCACATCCTACAAAGACATCGACCTCCTATCTACCATAAAAAGAATCGAATAAGAACAGCTTCTTTTCCTTTTCCAGTAAGACAGATGTATTACGATTCCCGAATTCAACATTGTATGTGCAAAGAGTGCCTAGATGCCCCTCTAACTCCTCAAAGCGCCGCTGTGCCATGTGCTTTCAAAGACACGCCCATTGCCTAAGCTCCCTCGCTTCCAAATTCATTCGTCCATTCAATTTGCCTCTCAATGTCATCCTTGGACACTGTAGGATGTGAGTCGCCCAAAGCTATCTCGAAATCCTGGAGTGCCACGTCTGGAGCCATTAGCTCATCTGGCTTAACATCGTCGTACGTCATCTCAATTCTCTCCGGGTCTCCTGGAGAGCAAGGAGTCAACATTCTCTTGCCATTTTTCATCACCTAGAGATTCTTAGTGTCAGCAGAGCACGAGTTGCGCAGTGAGTCAGCAAACTCTGAAACATACAGGCTTGAAATGAGTCGCTTGCAGAATCTTCCGAACAGGTCTCATGAGAGCGTGTTGAACAACATTGCTGATATCGCTTCCCGAAAAACCATCCGACAGTGATGCCAGAGTGCTGTAGTCGCTGGCTTCCAAAGCAGTGTCTGTATCTCCGATAGCAAGCTTGAACATCCTCGCTCGCCCGTTGGGGTCGGGTAGGCCGATGTGAACACGCCTCTGGAAACGTCGACGAATAGCAGCATCCAGTTGCCATGGAATGTTGGTTGCGCCCAGCACAAGAATGCCCCTGCTGTCGTTGCCGACACCGTCCATCTGCACTAGGATTTCCGTCTTGATACGTCGAGAAGCCTCGGACTCGCCCTCACCTCGGGGGCCACAAAGAGCGTCAATCTCGTCAATAAAGATGACAGACGGTTTGTTCTCTCTTGCCATGGAGAATAAGAGCTTCACAAGTCTAAATGCAAATAACCGTCAGCCACCACGGCAAGTGAACCACCATCGTCATCCAGTAGAAACTCACCTTTCACTCTCACCCATCCATTTGCTCACCAAATCAGAACTGCTGATACTGAAGAACGTGCTGTTTGCTTCCGTCGCCACGGCCTTGGCCAAGTAACTCTTTCCTGTTCCTGGTGGGCCGTACAATAAGATACCCTTCCATGCTTGTCTCTTGCCCTGAAACAGGTTTGGAAATTTGATGGGCAGCACGACAGCCTCCTTCAATGTCTCCTTGGCGCCCTCCAATCCAGCAATATCCTCCCATCTCACGTTTGGCCGCTCCTGGAGAATGGCGCCCGACAGCGCATTGCGAAGCTTCTTGTTGTCTTCGTCCTCTGCTGATGGCTTGGCTTTGCCTCCCGCGCTGGATCCATTGGCTCCCATGGGGGTCTTCCCGCCACCGGCATTGGCCTCGCTCTCGGATTGCAGGAACTGCTTCAGCTTTTCGGCCCGGTCCAAGTAAGTGGCCATCTTCTCCTGCATGGTGGCCTTGATTGCCTTGTTCTTCTCCCACTTGAGGGCCTTGACCCACAGCTCCATCGACGACATGTAGAGATCGAAGGCTTTTTGATATTCTTTCTCGTTGTCCGCGGCAATAGCCTTCTGGACCTCGGCGATGGCCCGGTCTCGAAAGTTGACGGACATGATGATGGTTGCCTTGCTGTATTCGAGGATGACGCGAGCGGAAAAAGACGACGGCAATGCAGCCTCAGAGAAGGACTCGGGGCTTATCACTTATAGGCCGTCTTGGGAGGATTCGACGGGCCAATCGAGCTGGTCACCAGGGGAAGGTCGGGCTTTATCAACAGAGCGCAGTGATGCCATGAACTGGATAACAAAACAAGGAACCCGTACCTGCGCTACTGAACTGCTGGCGGGGTAACATTTTACCTCTTTAACGGGGCGCAATTTGGAGCTGCCTGCTGTTACTTAGCGGGGCGTCACCAATTCGACTCTAGCACTCATCGAATCAACCAGTCGTGTCAGGTAAGATTAGGCTGATATATAAGATTCCGCGGGATTGGACTGTGCTGGCTTTTACTGACCAAGCAGAGAAGATAACCATCACGCGGTGAGCTCCAAAGATGGCCGAGGTCCAGGCCAAGTTGCAGTCCCTTTCCGAGGAGTTTCAAAAACTCCAGCAGGGTGAGTAACGCGACGCCACCTCTATTGCACTTAGCCATACTTCATCTTAATAGAATACCGGCTTCTAATGTGTACCTCTTTTAGATCTCCAAAGCGCAGTGGATTCACGCCAAAAGCTAGAGGGCCAGAGACAGGAGAACCTCGGAGTGCAAAAGGTTGGCGTCCCCCAGCTCCTCAGTGAGGGGCCTAGACAAAACCTCTAGAAACTAACAGCCTGAAGGAATTCGAGAACCTCGATGAGGATGAGACCATCTACAAACTTGTAGGCCCAGTCTTGCTGAAGCAGGAAAAGTTCGAGGCGGAGAGCACCGTCAAGGGCCGGCTAGACTTCATCGGAGGCGAAATGTTGGTCACCATGCTTTATTTATACACAGTTGACTTTCTGGCTTCAAGGGCACAGCTAACCTTACGCAGTACAAGATTGGAGGATCAGATCAAGGAGACGCAGGGGAACATCGAGAAGAAGAAGACTGAGATTATCCAGATCCAGGCAGGGGCGCAGGGGGCCATTGGCGGACAATAGATGCCGAGACAGATAAATCAAATGAAAAGCTACATGTAATTTGGCACCACATCCAAGAACTTTCTCCCGGGCTACAAACCCTTTCATGTGTGTTCACTCACCATGGAACATACTGCTGAGTTCCATGATTAGGCGCCGCCCCCTTTTAAGATTTGTTCGCGATATAGACACTTTTGCACTCATTGGCGGCGCGCCAGCTTACTGCACATGCAATTAAACCCTCCCTCTATTCGCCCTGCCTACAGCGGTGTTCTGCCCCGCCATATTGCTCTGGAGGGGCCGACGTCAACTGCTGCCTCTGTTAGTTGCAAGTTTGCCAGTAACAACGAACATTTAATCTTTCTGCCTGCCAGGCAGCTCTCCGGCTCTGCAATATTTGGCGGCGGCCTGGGCTTCTAGCATGAGATACTTCCCCTAGAAAGTCCAGGATTCGCAGAGACGCTCCCCAGCCACATTCCAACAGCCATCGTTTCCAATATCGCAATGGAGACTCGTTCGAGCATGGCCGCGGGCCGGCCGCAAAGCATCAAGGAGCTGGTAGCTCAGGCCGAGAACTTTGCCTTCAACGTTAATATCGCTATGAAGCACTGGATCCGGGCTGCTGATACACTCTATCAAGAGGTGTGTGCAGACATGCCGCTGTTTCTCTACTCATTGGACCCCACGCGCTGACCTGATATCAAGGCATCATTTGCTTTATCGGATGGCGATTACGGACGAGCCTACATGATGCTTTATCGACACTCCGTTTTGGTCTTGAAATTTCTACCCACCCACCCCCAATTCAAAGACCCCGAAAACAAAAAGGCATTTAAAATACTATCGAAGCGGATTCCACGCGTCGTCGATGATCTTGAGCAACTAAAACCCGAGATTCAGGCTGCGTATGAGGAATGGGAACGCGCTGCGCCATCTCCCGCTATCGAGCGACATAAGCAGCAGGCGGCATCGTCATATGCAAACTTTGCAGCGCGAGATCCAAGTTTAAGCGGTAATGCAAGAATTTTAGACGCGGCGGAGCACCAGGATCTAGCAGTGGATTTAGCACAGCAAGAGCTGAGCCGGCGAGAGCGAGATAAGCGCGCGAGCAAGCATAGTAGCGTTTGGGAAGCACGGGACACAGCGAATAGAACATCACAGCTCGACGATGGCGATCTTCGAAGACAGATGGAGGCAACGCGCCGTACGCTTGACATGGCGCAGGAGCGCAGAAACCTTGACGCAGCTTTGGAAGATCACGATAGGAGTCCTCCAGTGACCACTCATAACTACTACTACCCATCCCTCTCCAAGTCCAGGCCTATTGATTACGAACAAAGCCGGTATTCATCATCAAGGGAGCCACAACCTACTAGACCGCCAAAGGAGCATTTCGACCTGCCTCCCTTGCGGCACGAAGAAAAATTCGACACTTCAAACTCGACTATTCCGCCCCAGGTGCCCCGTAAGGCTCATCTTGATGACTATCAACCGCTAGATGCCACCCCACGGCCGTTGGTTGATCTTCATCAGCCTCCTCTTCCACCCAAAGACTCGGTGGAAATACCTCAACCGAAGAAAGAGCGCCTCGCCTTTAAGCCTGGAGGCTATCTCGAAAACGGCGATCCTATTCGGTCAATATTCCTCCCTGGTAGCTTGCGGTCCAAGTTTCTGGAAATCGCCTCAAAGAACACGGCAGCTGGCTTGGAGACCTGCGGTGTCCTCTGTGGAACGCCCGTCAACAACGCCCTTTTTGTCCGCTGCCTGCTTATTCCAGATCAGAAATCCACCCCTGACACGTGTGAAACGGAAAATGAAAGCGCTCTTTTCGATTACTGTATGAGTGAGGATTTGTTGATGTTGGGTTGGATACACACCCACCCAACTCAAACGTGCTTTATGAGTTCTCGCGATCTCCACACGCATGCGGGATATCAAGTGATGATGCCCGAAAGCATTGCCATTGTGTGTGCGCCGAGATACAATGAGTAAGTTGAATAAAACAACTAGCACCAGCAGTGCTTTAACTAACTCTGGACCTAGGCACGGCATCTTTCGACTCACGCATCCTCCCGGATTAGATCACGTTCTAAACTGTAATCGCACAGAGACATTTCATCAGCATTCCATTGACAACCTCTACCGAGAGGCCTATCATCCTAACGGGCACGTGTACGAGAGTGACAAGATGCCCTTGGAAGTAGTCGATCTACGGATGACATGAAAAAACAGCTCGCACGCTCTGGATCTCAATACTTGATTATTAAAGCAGCATCGCGAAGCGTGATATCACTCATAATACGGTCATGTTGAAGCAATTTTCTTCCTTTTTTTCGCGCGAGAAATCTCTGACCTTTTTTCTTCTTTGCTTGGCATTTTCTTCGTCTGGAAGCCTTCGTCATATCCAAATATTTGAGGATTTCAAAGAAATACGATTTAATGACGACCATTACAAAGAACATGGTATCGATGCGGACTACAAATGCGTGGCTCAAGTCTAATTATGATAAACTGATCGCCAAAGAAGCAAGGCGATCAATGTAGGAGCTTCTACCAAATCGAGCCAAGTTCCAAGACGAACTGCACATTTTAACGAGATTGAGTAGGACATGGGCAAGTTTACAGGCAACAGGCAAGCCGATGTTCATACTGAACAATCCTTGGTCGACACAGCGCATGCGGCGCATCGGTATGCAATTACCCATGCAACCAGTGTTCCAAGGCTACGCACAGAGACATTGCAGCCATGCCGATGTGCTTGTACAGTTAACTACATGCGCAACATGAGAACCATTACAGGGACATGGAAATGCAGGGCGCTAAGACTCTGAAGAGAGATTGAGATGCATGGTGCACGGACAAGGATGGCTGCTACCACCCGCTGAGATGGGTACAGTTCAAAACTACTTTGTATTATTATTTGAGCTTGATGTTAGGCTGTGTGCAAGAACGCATAGCATCCTACGAGTACTAACGAAGATATGAAATGAAGCATCATCAGAACCCGAATCGTCAAGGGGCATTACAAAGTAATAGTACTAGTATCAAAGCAACCGTGTGGAATGAGAGCAACCAGGCTATACGGTGACGGTGGAGCAAGTTTGGGTCAGCCTGCAGCCCAAAGAAGCAAATGAATCGAGCCCTATCTAAGATGACCCGCCCCCTGGTCCGCCTCTTGTGGAATATTCAATAGATGATATTGCAAGCTGCTGATGAGTTTATGCATCGAGGAGGCGCCCAGATAATGATCTCTCCAAATTCATTCATGCATGTACTAGTAATGGGATTCATCTGATCCCATTAGGATCTCCGAGCCTCGGTCCACTAGATCCAGATCATCGATTTAGCCCCTCCCTTTTCTCTCTCTTTCTCTTGTCTTAATTACTCGTACATGTTCTCCTTAGCCATGGATGTACGAGTACGACTCCGGTGAGCTGGTCTCAGCTATTGGTCTCTCCGCATACATTCATGCAGGGTACGGGTTGCATGACCCCTTTCGGGCGCGTACGCACAAGTTTCAGCACAGAATACACGACGATTCTGTGAATACGAGTATGCCAGTGCATTGCGTCGACTTGTGCAAAAACGATAACAACATGTGCGAATGCATGCGCAATAATCACAAGGGCAAAGGGAGGAAGAGCGGCGATAGGCAAAAATCACCCAGCCAGGAATCACGACGTAATAGGCGTAGCATCGCAGGTTTCAGCTGGCATCGAGCACGCCTCTCATTTCTCCATGAGCAGTGTGGATCCGGGACGAGGACCAATCCGGACGCCAGCATTTCATTCTGAGCAATGATCTGCTCGCAAAGTCTGGCGCCTATATATGCATGTCTTAGACAGACATCCAGCAAGACCGGGGCCTGGACGAAAGAGACGGCACGGTGAAAACTCGTCCGCCCGCTATCTCCAGGACTGATGGGTAGGATTGGCCGATTTGCGCTGAGGCCATCTGCATGTCTGTTGCAGCGCATGAAGCTTGCGCAATTAGCGTGCGAACAGCTTTCAGCAGGGAGGGAGAGACGCTCAGCTTGTCTCTGGCTGTGGGCAAAAGTGAAGCAGCTCTTTGAAGCACATCCAAGGTCTTCCCGTTTGAAATCGTACGACGTGCTACCGCCAGCTCTCTAGTCACAGACACGTGTCCCTTGGCGTCTTTTGGCGTCTTTTGGCCTACCCAGCCTCCAACTTTGAAGCTGCTATGGCGATACTTCAAGGGTCTGACGTCGACCTGAGCAGGTTAACCACATGAAGCCCGATCCTCCAAGGGTACGGAGTAGTACCCGCAGGACTAGTTCTAGCGGGAATCGGCATTTTCAGGTGACGGCCGACTAACACTTACACCAATGGTACCCAAAAAGTCGACGGCGCAATCTGATTATCCATAATGAGATGGGGTGGGTCGAAGGGGTGGGAGCCAAAAGGTTGATTCACCACGACTCGCCCAGTCTTATGGAGCACTCCCAATCTCAAATATCGTGAGCCGGGAAGTCTGACCCGCAGAGACAGAGGAAGAGGAAGAGGATGAGGGAGGGAGGGAGAGGGGGGGTTGTCTTGAGGATTCTGCTTGATCAAACTGTGTTGCAGGACGCTACAAAGTCCGGTTGCTTGCCAAGGGCACTTCCCGTTGGCGGGTGTAATACAACATCAAGGAGGGGGATAGCTCTTCTTACGAGATTCCGCCTCCTATGATGGCTCGAGGAAATCTATTCGGTCATCATCCCTGGTCCTCCCCGCATGTATGTCTTACCCTGATATACAGGCCCTCCAATAAGGGCGGCTAGGGTGTTCATATGGAAATACTACATCCCATACTAGCATCAGCCTTTCTGGTCCCCTGGGATGGAGCTAGAGACATCGCGGCTCCGAGCAAGCAGACACGGCTTTTGCAGAGGTGCCGATAACACACCATGTGGGCTGCCAGCTACCGCATTACTTGCTATTCGTCTTTCTCGTCTCCAATGTGGCAATAGCTTAGTTCCCAGGGTCGATCTCAGCATGCCGTCGCTAAGATTTTTGGTTCAGCCGCAGCCCGCGGCCCGAACCCTCACACGTCCGGATGTTTCTAACTGGCCGATTGAACATGTCCATACCCCATAAAGCTTGCTGGGCTAATGTTGGTAGTGGCCTCGTCATGTCTTTGAAAAGGGGAGAATACGGCGGCTGCATGAGCAGTAGCTTGTCCCCCAATGGTAGATAAGACACCGAGACGCCCCAGCTGCATGAGCTTGTCCATTGCTTCTTTTTGGCATTGCATGTATTCTGCTGCTCTTGAATTCTCTTCCATGATACCCGGCCAGTAGCAAAATTCTGTCCACCATGAGTTCCAGCAGAAATACCCCCAATGGCAATCATGCCGCTGTCGAGTACCCCGGCGGTCCTGTTGCAAAGGCAAAGACGACCAAGCCTGTCAAATATGGCAGCTTGATGCAGCTATACCGTGCTTCTCGCCGACCTCTCCCTAACAAGACTGGAGATGGTACCTACCAAGTGGTTAGGAACAGGCCGACTCTGATGCAGGATCTAAGCACAATCACCTTTCAAGGTAAATACCTACGCCGTTGTTCTAAGGAAACATGATATGCTGACGCATTCTCTCCTAGATCTCAAGACGCTCAAGGCGATTATCACTGCGAAGCTCAAGGGCGAGACTCAAGCCGACGACAAAACAATGATAATGGAGAAGACTATTCAATTGGTCGCTGCGATGCCTAGCGGCTCTAAGAGACAAGAAATGCTCACTAATATGTTCATTGACGAGCTATGGTACTCGCTTGATCATCCCCCATTGTTGTACATGGGAGACCAATTCCGCTTCCGCCAGGCTGATGGATCTAACAACGTAAGTTTTAAACGCTTCGAATACCCACGTTTACGACTAGAGACTCATGAAGATTGCCCAGAACCCTCTCATGCCCAAGCTTGGTGCAGCCGGTACTCCCTATGCGCGCTCATGCCATCCTGGAGTGGTACCACTGGGAGCTTTGCCTGATCCCGAAGCTGTCTTCGAGTCCATCATGGCCAGAGACAAGTTCATCAGGAATCCCAACAACGTCTCAAGCATCCTGTGGTATTGGGCAACCATTATCATCCATGGTAATTATGATAGGACAATCTCGTTCAGGAAACATAACTAACTTGGCTCTAGATTTGTTCTGGACCAACGAAAGGGATCCCAACATTAACGATTCATCATCATATCTCGACCTAGCCCCCCTCTATGGTCATAGCCAAGAGGCCCAGGACTCCGTCCGCACATTCAAGGATGGCATGTTGAAGCCCGATACCTTTGCTGATAAGAGACTCTTGGGCATGCCCCCAGGTGTCTGCACCATCCTTGTCATGTTCAACCGCGTTCATAACTACGTTGCCGCAAATATGGCCGCCATCAATGAGGGCAACAGGTTCGCCAAGCCTTCTCCAACTCTACAGGGAGATGCTGCGACTGCGGCTTGGAAGAAATACGACGAGGAGTTGTTCCAGACGGCTCGCTTGGTGACTTCTGGTCTGTACATTAACATCACTCTTGTTGACTACGTGCGAAACATTATCAACCTGAACAGAGTTGATACCGAGTGGACACTGGATCCTCGACAAGAAGCCGGTGTCGATGTCGGCACCAAAAAGGGCTCTGATCGAGGAGTTGGCAACTGCGTCTCTGCGGAATTCAACCTCTGCTACCGCTGGCACTCCTGCATCTCCGAGATGGATGACGAATGGATTCATGCCTTCTACGACGACCTTTTGGGAGAAAACTACGGCACCATGGATATGCGCACGCTGATGATTGCTATCCGCAAGTTTGCCATGGGCATGCCCAAGGATCCTGCTGACTGCGTCTTCGGCGGCTTCACACGCGGTCCTGATGGTCGCTTTGACGACGACGATCTCGTCAACTGTATTGCCACGGCCATTGAACAGCCTGGTGGTTCATTTGGTGCCCGCAACGTCCCTCGCATCATGAAGCCCGTGGAAATGCTCGGCATCATTCGTGGCCGAAAGTGGCACCTGGTGGGCTTGAACGAGTTCCGAAAACACTTTGGCCTCAAAGCCTACGAGACCTTTGAGGACATCAACTCGGATCCCCAGGTTGCAGATGCTCTGCGCAATCTTTACCAGCATCCTGACTATGTCGAGCTCTACCCAGGCATCGTCGCCGAAGAGGCCAAGTCGCCCATGGTCCCTGGTGTTGGTATTGCGCCGACTTACACTATTTCCCGTGTCGTCTTGTCTGACGCCGTCTCCCTTGTCCGTGGTGATAGACATTACACTACGGATTATAACCCTCTGTACCTCACAAACTGGGGCTACAAGGAGGTTGAGTATGATCTTAAAGTCAACCACGGCTGTGTCTTCTACAAGCTCTTCATCCGAGCATTCCCCAACCACTTCAAGCAAGACTCCGTCTATGCCCATTACCCCATGGTCATCCCCCAGGAGAACCGCAAGATCCTGACCAGCTTGAACCGCGTCCACCGCTTCAGCTTCGAGCGCCCGAGAGCCTCTGCTCCTCGCGTCGACATCACCACCTTTGGCGGCTTCAAGCAGGTGATTGCAAACGAGGACAAGTACCGCGTGCAGTGGCAAGAAGGCCTCGAGATTCTTTCCGGCCACACAGGCCGCTACATGCAGGCCAGCGACCGCAAGACGCTCGAATCCGTGCTCTACAAGGACGGTTGGAGGAGTGCCGTCAAGGCCTTTTACGCAAAGACGGCCGAGAAGCTGTTGGCAGAAAAGTCGTACACCATTATGGGCAAGAAGCATGTCGATATTGTTCGTGATTTCGGAAACACGGCTCACACCCACTACGCCGCCCAGATCTTCAACATCCCCCTCAAGACGCAGGAGAATCCCAAGGGCGTCTTCTCTGAGCATGAGCTGTATGCCGCGTTGGCTGCTATCTACACTACTATCTTCCTGGACATTGATCCCGCCAAGTCCTTCTCTCTGAGACAGAAGACCAAGGAAGCTGCCGATGCTCTTGGAGCGTCTATCGAGACAACTGTCAAGTATACCAAATCTCTTGGCCTTCGCCTCTTTACCGGCAACACCAGCAACGATCCTCTTTCCACCGCCGGTGTTAATGCCGTCAAGGCTCTGGCCAAGTCCGGCATGAGTGCTCACGATATCGCCTGGGGCTTGATCCTGCCCACAGCCGCTGCGATTGTTCCAACCCAAGGCCGACTGGTACGTATTCAAATGTTTCCATACTGAAAAAAAAAATTCCTTCTTTGTTACGCCAAAAGCTAACATAACTCCATTTAGTTCGCCCAAGCTCTCGACTGGTACCTTTCTTCCGAAGGCGCTGCCTACGTCGACGACATCCACACCCTCGCTTCTCAAGAGCCTAGCCCCGAAACCGACGCTCTTCTCCTCGGTTTCGCCATGGAAGGCGTCCGTATGGCTGGTGCCTTTGGCTTGCACCAAGTTTCCACTGGCCCCGACACCATCACCGAGGATGACGGCCGCAAAATCAACGTCAACCAAGGCGACAAGGTCTTCGCGTCCTTCGTCTCCGGTGCCCGAGACCCTAATCAGTTCCCCAACCCAGAAACCATTGATCCGCGCCGTCCTCTTGACTCTTATATCCAGTTCGGCGCCGGCACGCACAGAGCTCTGGACAAGGAAGTCAGCCAGATCGCATTGGTGGAGCTTTTCCGTGCGATTTTCAAGAGGCAGGGCCTGAAGAAGGTTGCCGGGCCGCAGGGAGAGCTGAAGAAGGTCCCGAGACAGGGCGGCCACTGCGAGTATCTGACTGAGGACTGGGGCACTCTTACGCCCTTCCCTCTGTCGATGAAGGTTACCTGGGATAATTAGCTGAATGAAGGAATTTGGAGAAGGAATGAAAGTGACATGGAAAAGAGTATGAATACCCAATGAAGCGTGAAAGAGACTGAGAATATGATGTATTCGGTGTGAATGAGGGGGGATATAATGAAGTTGGATGCTATTTAATATATAATTCCTTGTAAAGGAACTTATCACACTCAACTATTGCATCTCATAAACTATACAAGTCAAAAAGTGTGATGGTTCTACCTATTCACCAATGCTTCTATCTTTCAAGTTTGATTCTCATCTTTTTTATATTTATACCTAGGTTGATACCATGATAGTAGGAGTAGTTGGCTTCAAACATCCAGCAACCGCCATCCATTCCGCGCACGCCAAATGCAAAAAAACAAGAGTCACCGGAGTTACAAAGGAAATAAACAACAAAAAAAAGATTCCTTCAAAGGAGGGAGATAGATATTAAACAAAAAATCGAAAAAAATAAACGCTGGACGAACGGGGAATCGAACCCCGGACCTTTCCCAGGCGGTTGAGCAACCAGTAGGTTACACGATGCTAAGGGAAAATTATACCACTAAACCATCCGCCCATGCTATGCGTTGAAAGCTGTTGGCCAAAATTGTTCCTATCAAGGTAACGAAAGCAAATGATTGGTTCAAAAAGAATGTTTGTTAGCTGGTATTCTCTCTCCAGGCACATATCACAACACACACCACAATACATGTAATACAACACAGCACGAAACATTCACCAGTTGAAAACCCACAAAGCAAAAGACTTGAGAGCATGAAGATGCAGGTAAATAAACAACCGAATCTACTTAAAAAAAAAATCAACTGTCTGTATGTATGTCGAATGCGGTCAATGGTATCATCCACGTCTTGTAATAAAGCCAATATTAGCACACTTTGCACCACAACCCACACGAACAAAGTTCCCTTCTTTCTCTTTTTTTGTTCAACCTACAGCAAACAATCTGCACTCCGTTCCGCCGCTGTTTCTCTCCACTCCCATGTGACACATAGGAAAAAGACCAAAACGAAAAGGAAAAGAAAAAGGAGACAAAAGACACGTTGAGAGTAAAGATACCGTTTCCTCTGAGGACAAAAGGGAGAAAAAAAAAGATATGAACCCAATCAAAAGGACAGGAAAGAGCTTGGCCAACAGGAAAAAATCAGAAGGGGAGAAGAAGAAAAACACACTGGCCGTCAAGCAGGGATGGGGGGGATAAAAGGGGGGGATAAGAAAAAGATAAAGCAATGAACAGAGAAAAAAGAGAAACGCGAGATGCTGATTATGTTGCAAAACAGTGTTAAAAATCGTAGAGCCCAGCAATTCCGCCCGACCCGTTTCCTTGTCCTTCATGCGGAATCATCAGAGAAAAAAAAAATATGGGTTAAAGTCTGGACCCTTTGTTTATAGTGAACATCGCTGATTTTATGCGCCATGCCGTGCTTTGTCGTAATACCAATCAATTTCCAATCCATCAGCGATGGAGTTGAGGTCCAATAGCTGTAGTCCGTCTACATAACCATTCTAATTCCACCTTGTTGTTGCGAGTTCTCCTTCTTGGGGAGCGGTGGTAGATGCTTGTTTAGACTCCCTCGGCTCGTCGGTCGAGCCACCTTGAGGGAATTGTCCCTGCTCACAGTGCCGTTGCTATTGTCGCCGTAGCCACTGTCAGAGCTATCGGGTTTGAGATAGTTTTGGTCGTGAGGAGGAGGGGTCGGCGGCGGCGCGCGGCTAGGCTCGGCCATGTTGCTCCAAGATGTGCCCTGAATCCATCGTTCTGTATCGTCTCGGCTACTCTCTCCAGCTTCTTCTACCACGGGCAGAACAGCCTCGTGTTGTGAGTCCCGGGCGCCTGGCATGGTGGCGGTCTTGAGTGTTCGCTCGGGTATCTGAGCCTCAGGTGTTCGCCCATTAGACTGCAATCCGATTGGGGGCGGTGGGGGTTGGTGCATCGGCATTGGGGGAATGGTGCTCTGCCTCGACCTTTCTTGCTTCTGTGCCTGAAGAAGCATTTCCTGGTCTCTGCGCGCACGTTCTCGTTTCGCCTCCTCGGCAGACATGGTGATGCCTTGGATGAAATGGTAGAATCGATCTCCGTATTGGTCCGGCGGTAAAGCTGATATTTTGCTCTTGTCATTCGAGAGACCTTTCCAGAAATGTTCGATCTTTTTGATCATTCCGTACTATTGAAGTGGTTAGCTGAGATTCAATAAATAACTATTAGCAACACGTTCTCCTCCTGCGACTTACGTGAGTCAGACAATCAATGACGCCGAGGTAGTAAATCTCTTCTGCTGGTTCGTTGTCCTCGTGAGTTGCTCTGAAGCCGCCGTCGTCTTGGTTGAAAAGGAGCCCACGACGATCTTCGCCCACCTCCTCGGGCATCTGGTCGTTGGCCTGGCCCATGGGCACTGGGCGTTCTTTCTGGACCATCTGCCGCAGTTCCTTTGCCTTGCGGTAATTCTCCAGCTTCGATGGCGTTCGGAGAAGAGAGGCCTGGAGATCGTCGTCGGTGCTCTTCTCGCCGCCAGGGTTGAACACTTGAAGAGTCTTTCCACGCAGGTTTTCTTCGTTTCCACGGGAAAGATCATGGATGCCAACCAACAAAGAATAGTCCATGATATGGAGACGCTTGAGGAGGGCCACATCCCGCTGCAGCTGCTCCAGGAACAGTTTCTTCTTCTGAATACCCAGCTCAAGGTTTTGCTTTCGTCGGAGCCAGTTCAAATCCTTGAGGGTCGCGCGAGGGTTCTTCTCCAAGTCCTCCTCCCTGTAATCTCGGCCAATAGTCGAACCCTTGAGATCAAATGTTGTGTGGACGTCTCGGTGTGGGGGGAACAAATTGTTCATGACGACGAAATGAATCTTCTTTCCGTAGGGCATCTTGACTCGGTGGAGGCCGTAGAACTGAGATAGCAATGTATTCGGGTTTTGGGTGACGTGCTCGTAATATTCTTTGAGAATCTTGCGCAGAAATTTATGCTCAGCGTGGTGAATGGTCTTGATGATGTACTTGTAATCTCTAGAAAAGTAAAAAAAGCTGCCGCTCTTGCCGGGAGAGCCCAGCTCCGAGAGTATATATTTGCCCGTCAGGGACATGAGATAGTCGGCCGGGTCCAGACGGAAGGCATTTCGCAGGTGACGGAAGACCCAGGGGGCGTAGTCTTTAAACTTGAAATCGTACTTGGCTGAGGGAACGAGTTCGTTGCCGGTGCTAATGAAGGGGGGTAATGTTAGCATTTGATAGCACCACACGAGACGAAGTAGTCCGTTGGGCAAAACATGAAGAGGTGAAGGGAGACAAGGTTACGTTACGTACATGTCAAACGTAGACTTTTGCTTAACATTAAAGTCTGCGTCAGTCAATTCGCGGTCCAACTTTGCGTTCGTCCTCGAAACGGACACACGGATGCCCGTTAGCATGTTGTAGGCCGTCACCCAGTTGGCATGGCTCTCGTCCACCTTGGTGCCAACCAAGACACGGTCATCGTCCTCCTCCTCCTTCCGCCTCCGCTTGCTGGCCCGCTTTTGTCGATATACTTCGGCCCATCGCATGGCGTCTTCGTCGGGAGCAATCTCATCCCTGGGGGCATCCGACTGCATGGATCTTGTCGTCCGCCGGGCCAGGCTGAAGGAAGCGGCGCGGCCAGTAGGGCTGGCGACTGTAGGCGAGAAGCGTCCGCTGGCCTGAGCGGTGTCGAGTTCCCTCGAGGTTCTGCCCGAAGGTGGTTTGGGCACCTCGAGCGTGTGTCTCTGTTTGGGGCCCATGGCGGAGCCTGGGGGTTGCAAGTGTGCAGACAATGAGGGCGCCGAGTTGGAGCCGCCGGGCTGGTAGGATGCGGGAGATGAGAAGCGTTGAGGATTGATGCTGCCGTTGAAGTTTTGCGGCAGGGCGAGGTCGGACGCCATGGGCGACGCAGGCGTCAGAGACGGGGTCCAAGGCTGAAGCGGGCTGTGCGACTCGACGTCTGTGGGGGGCGGAGTTGGTCGGGTCAGGGTAGCAGAGACATCGTCCTGGACGCTCCTTGTTGATGCTCTGTGATTCTGATTGCTCGCTGACTTGCGGGCCGCATCTGCAGCTGCATGCGAGAATTCGACCCCATTGCCATTGCCGGTCTGTGGCACGGGGCGATGAGGGAGAGAAAAGGCAGCGCCATTGGACAGGGCGCGGTCAACGTCTTGCACGTCCAAATCTTGCCCAAAGCCTTGCACGCCATAACCGCCAGGCAGACTCTTGCCGTTGGAGAGAGAGCTCATGCTGGTAGGGCGTGTCTCGTTGCCGCTGGCGTCGTCTCGCCACCGGTCGAGTTCGCTCAAGGGCACGGGCGAGTCCGAAACGTCCGAGTCGCGGGTGGACAGTGTCGAGCTCTCGTCGAAGCGCTCATGGACGGCGTAGGACCGGGCGTCGGTTATGGAAGCCTCATTCGCCTGGTCCTTTGCACCGAAGTGTTCGTCGAGCTTGATTACGGAGCCGTTGGAAAAGACTGTCGGGTTGTCTTGGGTCAGGAACGAGGGCATTTCGCTGCGACGGCGGACGCGAGCGGCAGGCGGGTGCTAAATGCTACCAATTGAGCGATGCTTCCTGGATCGATGGGTGAATGGTGATGATGGGGAATTGCGGCAGCGGCCAAAGAGGTCGTTGCACCGGCTTGATTCTCGCGGATTGGATGGTGCAGGAGATTGGGCAGAGACAGCAGAACTAACGCAGCAGCGAGCAAAGACTGGCGCGCCGACCCACTGGCGCAGTGCTGGGGGATGACGAATGGCCCGGGGGCTGCAGCGAGGGACGGCGCCTACGAGGCAGGGGAGGGAGTAGTTCAGGGCACTTTTGGGGGGGGCCGCAGTGCAGTCCGGTGCTGTTTTTGTTTGCCTAGGTGCAGTATCGATGTCTTGATGATGATGGATTTGACGTCAACTCTGTTCTGGCGGGTGCAAATGGAGAGGGCAAAAGGGAACAGCGAGCGTCCAGCAAACACGAACAAGACAACACAGGCTTACCTTGCCTTTTGGCCCTACCAGGGACATCTGGCAGCGGGCTGTCGGGGTCCAACGTGGAAAAATGAAATGAGGCTGGTCTTGGGCAGTGGCGGGTTTGTCGTTTACTCCGGGCTGCGCTAATGGGCCAAGGGGGTTGGCAGCGGAAATGGGCGAGAAAAAATGGATCTCGACTGCAGTTAGTGGATGGGAACTTGAAAACCTGGAGACTGCACGGCACGCTGGAGCCCTGCAGCGCAAAGCTACAGGTACTGTAGTGGACATGTACTAGGTCCAGGATGGGTACAGTACAGTAGAGGCTCCAGTGGGCGGCCGCTCGCTCAGCGCTGGGAGCTGGGAGCTGGTTGACTCGGTCCAGTATCGACATTTGATGTTGATGATTGATAGTTGACATCTATATCCATCCAATGCATCATTGAGGGAATGACACTGCTGCTGTACTAGATACCTGGACGGATGTAGGACCCGACCTGGCCCAGCTGAGTTCGCTGCTGATCCGAGGCAGTGCTTGTGCGCTGGCCAAGCTTGTGCGCTGCTCCTCCATCGTGGTCCCCCATTGTGCGTGCCACGGCAGACTCGCATGTGCATGTACAGACATGTACGCAGTACCTGTAGCCAGACCGGCGACGTGTAAGATAGAATGGAGTCTCTACTGGCTCATGTGCCAAGTACTGGACTGGACTGTACCGCATGTTGACTCGCAGAAATGATTTACAGGAGGCTTCTGGCGCTCTGGCCTAATGGCATCAGCCCGTTCCACCATCAAGCAGGGGGCACGCAAACAAATCCATCGTATTCCGCATGGGTGAAACCGGCTGACTAACAATCACGGCATCCAATCTGCCCATATCTGGCATGAGAGAAAAAAAGAAAAGAAAAGAAAAAATACCTCGACCAGTGGAAGGCCTGAAGCTGAGGCCGACCTGAACTCCGGAGATCACATCAATCACATGGACTTAAGAGCCGCTCCTCCGTCTCTGGGCGATCATATGTCCATGTCCATGTCCATGGATACGCACAACTTTGCTGTCCATCAAGGCTATGCGGGTTGGCAGGCTTCCATTCCAGCCGAGATGCAGGTAGGTACTTGTCCTTGCGCGGTATCTGTCACGCACACACATGTACTCCGCACACTGACACCGTGGACCAAATTTGATACTCCCTAAAACTCCTCCACCCCTGAGCGTCTCTGCTTGGCACCAAGCGTGGTAAAGGATCAATCGAATACGATCGCATTCGCCCATCCACTGGCGTTTAGCTTCCGTAATCATTCCGGCCACCTAAATAAAAACATGGAAGTAAGAGAAAAAAGGTGGCCCTGTCAGCACTGCCTCTTCCATTATATTAAGCCATGCCGGCCGAAACTTGCCGGGCCAGCGCATAAATACTGGTAATATCTTGGCGCAGTGCACAAACGCTCAGCCCCTCTCGCTCAGAAACATTGTCGCCGCCATCCCTGAATCCTGTCTCCAGAAAGGCGGGCTCTCATTTCTACAGCCAGGCGAGCCCTGTATTCTAGAAGAGCTGGTAGAACCCGTTTCTTCCTGCGTTGCCCGCGCACAGGAAAAGCCCGGGACAAGAAGGAAGAAGAAGAAAGAGAAACATTGAAGCTTCTTCTTTAGGCTGTACCGTACTTGAGGGAATCCATGCCCTGTCGCCGTCGCCCCCATGTCACATTGCCTGCTGCAAAAGGATGCATCTGCCGACACACGGATAATATTATAGTAAAACTCCTAGGGGCAGCTTCAGGTTACTCTAGCAACTTATGTGCGCACGAGCTCTCAAGAGACTGGCCACCAGTGAAACGTCTTCTGCTTACTTGTTCAGCACATGTCCAGTACTATTACATGTGAATTCCAGCTTGGTGGGCACTTGTCGCCATACTTGATGTCTTCTCTCCAAACATCAAGTCAGCTCCTTGATCAAGAGACACTAGCGAGTACACATACCTTGTTCTGAGGACCGTAGCGTCATCGACGTCATGATCGTTCATGCCGATCCCTTCATACCCCGTGGAACAGGGCTCTTGTGTTCATGAACTTCGAAATGAGCTGGAATCGCCATCTATGGAATAGACATATTAGTGGTTGTGCGCCCAAGTGTTATTAGTTTCGTGGAGCTACATATTCGGAGACTCCGTGGAATATAGTTTAGATAGCATGTCACCGATAACATATGGAGAGCCTCAAAAAAAGCCCACATGTGATGCTACAGCTACACACACACATCCGAATATCTCCATGTCTCACTTCACCTGCTCCCACCCCCAATGAACCTTCTCTCTCTCCCTGTCTCTCGATTTCACTCACATCAGCAAATGTCATTTTGTATACCCATTTCCCCATACATATCGCTGGTTGGTTCAGTTTTATTGAATGGACTTTGAAGTCGAACCACTTACCCTATAGCAGAGCAGCCATATGACAGTCCAAGGCTAAGATGTGGCCCTGCGACATTTCAAGACGGTTGATATTGAAATATCTATCAATGAAGCACCTTGGGGTGAATTTCCCATTCATCACACACACACACAAAACGTAAATTATCGATCAAATGGGGGTTTTCGGTAGATACTCAACCCTTTCTGCAGGTTGAGATATCTTGATCCATGGCGACACTAACCTGAAGAGGCTAGACTCCCGAGCTGCTGCCCGTCTGATATCTTTGGCCCTTGATTGATATATACAAGTAATCACTTCCTCCTTTGGCCCATTCTTCTGTGCTATATCAAGTTAGAGTACCGAGAATTTGACAACGTCTCTCTTGACTCGATTTACAAAATTCTCCATCATCTATTTCCAAGATGGTTATAAATACTAGAAACGGGCTCTCAACAATGGCATCCATAAGGGAGTCACCTTAAGAAGCAGCAGCTAATCGCCATCATGGAGACCACAGACATGGAGAAATCTGCTGACACGACTCCGTCAACTTTGACCTCGGAGATCAGGGATCCTGATCAAATATGGATAGAATCAAAAGATAATCCTTTAAACTGGTCTCAGTCCAAGAAGTATCAGACAATTGGCTTAGTCTCCTTTCAAGCATTCATCTCGTAAGTCCTCACCATCGAATGACAAAACACCGAAATTCTTTCTCTTACTCCTGCAGCCCTCTCGCAAGTTCCATCATGGCTCCCGGTTTACCAGAGCTAGCGGAAAAGTACAATATCAAATCCGATACCGTTCTGGCCTTGACTCTGACGATATATATCCTGGCCTGGGCACTTGGTCCCCTCGCCTTTGCCCCGTTGTCTGAGATATATGGCCGGCGGTGGGTGATTAACATATCGAGCGTCATATTCACCGCGTTTAGTATTGCGTGTATCTTTGCCGTGTCAGCCGGAGAACTGATTGCTTTCCGATTTTTGGCTGGAATCGGAGCGTCGACGCCGATATCCATCGCGGGAGCTGTCATAGCCGATCTTTTCATCTTGGAGGAGCGGGCTCCAGCCAGCGCTATATATGGCTTGGGTTTACTGATAGGGCCCCCGACTGGGCCTATCATGGGAGGATATCTGACACAGACTGTTGGAGTCCGGTATGGCTTCGTTCTAACAGCCGCTCTCGGTGTCACAGCTCTAGTCCTTAGCATGGTGTTTCTTCCCGAGACCGATCATACAATCATCCGATCAAGCTCTGGCTCGCGACGTGGAGGGTTGATGGGGCTCTTCAACAAAAAGGCAGAGACATCAGTTGACGATGAGCGGACACAGCCTCCCGCCCCCTTGACGGGGTCAGCTAGAGAAGCAGCCATACGGCCTTTGGTCCTTCTTACAAGAAGTCCTATTTGCCTCATTCTGAGTTTCTACGGAGCCCTGTTAGTACCTTTATCTCAGGAGCTCTCGACAATGCCCACTGACCAAAACCACCGGCAGTGTCTACGGATTTCTCAACATGTTTTTCACGACCTTTCCAACGATATTTGGCGAGATATATGGATTTAAGCCTGGACCAACCGGTCTGACGTACATCGGAGGCGGACTCGGAG
This sequence comes from Trichoderma virens Gv29-8, assembly GCF_000170995.1. Lineage (NCBI taxonomy): Eukaryota > Fungi > Ascomycota > Sordariomycetes > Hypocreales > Hypocreaceae > Trichoderma > Trichoderma virens. The sequence continues at coordinate 1,730,836 of NW_014013744.1, forward strand.
AGCTGTTTGCTACGGCTTTGGGTGGATGGGTTGGAAATACTGTCTACCACAATGTGAGTGCTAGAACTCCCCCCCACACGCCTCTTCGTAAATGAACTGACAAGAAAATTCCGGTCGATAGCTGACCAAGAAGAATGGCGGCACCCCCAAGCCTGAATTTCGAATGCCTGGAATGCTTCTCGGTTCTGTTGCCGTCCCCATCGGGCTCTTCTGGTTCGGATGGACGGCCCAGACTCATCAGCACTGGATGCTCCCCATCATTGGATCGTCCATTTTCGGATTCGGCATGATGTCCATCTTGTTGCCGCTGCAGCTCTACTTCATTGATGCATTCAAATACTCGGCTGCCGCACTGGCAGCGTCCTCGCTCGCTCGCTCGCTGCTTGCATTCGCCATCCCCCTATTCGCCCCACAAATGATTGATGCGATGGGACTGGGGGGAACATATTCTTTCCTTGGCGGATTGAGCATCGTAATAGGCATCCCGCTGCCCCTATGGGTGTATTTCCAGGGGGAGAAGATCCGAGCCAGGAGCGATTTAAATCATTGAGAGGCAAAGAAAGGCAAGGGCAAAGAAATCTCGAGGCCACGACTGTGTTAACGATGCTTAGCCGCCTATGCAAACCATGGTTTTCAGCTCTTCTCTTGCTGCTGGGCTGGAGTAGAAACTGTCTGGGAAATGTTGAATAAAGGATAGGTATAGACTAAAGTGTGAAGATGACAACAATAGCGCACATGTACATGCATCTAATACATGCATGGTGTGTTCAGTGAGAGGAAATATTGCCTGGGTAAAGTACCCGTACTACTATAATTATCTTTCTTATTATTTGCTGAATAATCCACCCTGGGTCTTGTAATGATGAGGAGTTAGAATTCGAATATACGGAGTTCAATAGTGTTTATGCCGGTGCGAAAGGCGAGCAAGCTTACATACCTACATGGAGTATTTGCTCGCTTTGCTCGTGTGATACTGAATTGGGCCGCTTACTCATCCACTCTCGTTCGACTTGAGGTGTTTGGCTGTGGATCGCTACATACCTTGTACTCTTCTCACCTACATGTATATACATTTCGCACTCGCACCTTCGAATAGGAGGAAGCCTGATTGCCGCCCAAGAAAATGAGACTGAATTCTCAGAGAGTCCATGCGTGCCAGACATGCAGAAGAAGAAAAATAAAAGTAAGTAGAACATGCATCATTGAGAAGGAAAGAAAGAGAGAAACGGTTATCATAAACTCACCGGGGTCTACTCCGTAGTGTGACAACAAACTACCACACTGCACTCAGTGCACACGGCTGAAGAAGAAGTGTCCCGGGTCTACTGAAGGCCTAATTTTTATCTACAGTGTACAAGGCAAGTAAATTGTCGATGTTATGGGGCATCCGCGCGTCTTTGTTAACGTTTATCAAGATTCCCAACCACTGCAGCAGCAGCAACTCGCACGCCAGGTAAGGGGTGATCATGCAAGGACCTCGCCATCGCTTCAAAGGAGCACGCGCTGATGGGTCTAATATTCAGCAAACAAGTATGTGTAGGATCCCGACTGGCATCATCAGTGGTGCACATGAAGTGGTATCTCGCCTTGCCGTCGAAATTGGGTCGTACCATTTATCCCCGTGGACGCCGCATCCATGGTTTTTGTCGATTCCTCGGCTTGCGCTATCGGCGGACTTTCAATCACGGATGCTAATACCGTTCCAAGCAATGAAGCTCGCCTTTAGAGCTGTTGCCGAGAACGATGTATCGCTGAAAGCGGCGGCGTATCAATACTATTCAAGCGGCTTGGAGCGCCACAAAGCTCAGCTTCATCAGCTTGTTCCATGGCAGAGGCATCAGCGCCTAGATTCCATTCTAAATCTTCTTCTCATGTCAATGGCACTTCTAGAATTTGAGATGATGGCACCACTTGCGGCCGATTCCTGGGTTCCCCATGCTTATGGCGCTCTAGGCCTCCTGGAACAAGTTGGACCTGAGGGCTGTCAAGAATCACCGTTTTTTGAGATATTCTGGCAGTTGCGCTTTTTTATGGTAAGTCAAAAGGATTACACAATCTGCCAAATCATCAAACTGAGGCTTATTTCTCTGTAGTCGTATGTGGCACTGTCTGCTCGCAAGATGTCATTCCTCGGGTCTCAGACTTGGATGGAGATACCATTTCTGCACCGCGGCAAAACCGAATTCGACCGCGTCATCGACACCCTTCTTCTAGAAGACCACCAGATGAGTAAGGGAGAGCCTTTGGGCCTCGAAACAAGCGATCTGTGGCAAATAAGCGACAGAGACTTCGGCCACGAGAGAGGGGCAGGCTTCAAATTTGCCTGTCTAGGAGAAAATGCCGATTTTGAGCGCATAGTCCGAATTCTTGTTGAACTACGAGAGCTCGTATCAGCATGTGCATCAGATCCTAGCCCCAAGAGGCAAGAGTCTCTGTCGGCGGCTATCCTTGCGGATTGCAAGCACTTGATGAGCCAACCTTCGCTGCCGTTCAACGTTGGGCTGCAAGTCACGAGCGCGGCGAGCTTGGTCGCTCAATACGCCTCAGACTCTCTGCAAAAGCAAGAGGCAGAACGGCTATTTACTGACTGACATGGGCGATTTGTCTTGACGGAATGACCAATGGTCGTGTCGTTTCGTGAAGAATAGTACCCGTAGAAACCACATGTTGAGTGTGCCTATAAACAGCTGTTAAGGTTCGTGTTGTTTTGTGCAGAGGCGGCAGTTTGGAAGGCATGAAGCTTTGGTGAGTGACTACCTGGCGTGCGTTGCGCGTGGCTACCCTCTTTTCCGAAACTTGAATAATTCTGACTTTTGCGTGAATAGGTTGCGCTCTTGTATAGGCAAGCATCGCAACAATTCTGCTTCAAGGTTTACGTAACTAGCTGTTACCTCTCCCAAACTCCCAAACTCCCTAGCGATCCGACCGGCAATCTCTCACCGTATCCTCGAATATGAACAATAACTCCAACGAATCTCCCGAATCGCTGGCGCCATCTTCCGGTCGGCCTTCTCCTTTGCCGAGCCAAGCCTTATCAGCAGGTGGACGTGGCGATGTGAGCCCGCCGCAAAGCGGCAAGCTCTTTTCGGGAGATCGAGGGCTATCAAGATTAAATCTTATACAAGCTTCGCAGCTGTGGCCACTTACAGCCCAGGATGGCTCGCCGGGCATAGCCCAGCAGTGCATGATATCGTGTCCGGATTTGAATCGTACCACAAGGCAGCCTTGGGTAAATGATTGCCTACGAAACCCCATATCAGCATAGGCGTACGTGCTAATAAGAAATCAAAAGGCAACTTCACGCCAAGTGGGAGGCTGGCAGTGCCACTATGGCAGGCGTGTTTCTCGCTCTCAACCTACCACGCCGCCAGGCTATGGTTTTCGCGAACGCATCGCCGTCCGATTCCGCCGCCGGCGCCCCTGGGAATCTCCAAGATCCTTTCGAGGCTCAGCAAACGACCAACTCGACATGCCGAGGTTCCAAGACGGACGAGAGAGGAGACGGAGAGCGCGAGGGTCTCTAGAACGGCACAGCCCTTCTGACCTTGGAAGCCCTCGACAAAGCACTCCTGTGGGAGAAAGGGCCGCGGGTCCGTTGGTAGTCGCGGGAATCGCGATGGCCACCGCTGAGCTGGACAGGCTAAGCCAGGCATACAAGAAGGAGGAGGGCAAAGAAGAGTAATTTAAGGGAGGCTTAGATTCGGATACGGACATGATTGTTGTTGATACAGCAAATACGACGACTCCGTCAGTAGAGTTAGAAAGTAGAACTATGTCTGTATTGATACGAGGTATTCTTTGAAGTCGACAGAGCACATGCCGCCTTTTATTGGAGTAACCCCTAGATACATGGTATATACAGGTACGGCAAATAGAAGGTACATGTGCATATCATGCGGAACATGACTGGAATCTCTCTTATATGGGCATACTACATGTACATACGGAGTACATGCAATTGGCATTGAATCAAATCGCATGTCACTGGATGCAAGCACTAATAATTACAGCAACCCCCTCCTGAATTCCGAAATCGGGGCTATAACTCGAGGTTGCTATTTTGCCTACGTCCATTATTTCTCCCAATATCTTCCATTTTTAGCCGCCGCGGATGACGCCCTACTAGTACCTACTGAGGCATCTTCCGGAGCAATTGCAAGCGCATCATGTGCCGTGGCGGCGGTGGAGATTCCAGGTGGAGATTGCTTGTCGTTCAGCGCCCTCCACAGAAGGTAATGGTCGGGTTTCATCGGATTAGTGCTTGGATTTAGCGTGTTGAGGGCGCGATTCTGGGGAAGTTGCCGATGGGCTACCGAGGAGCAGAGAGACGATTGCTAGCCCAGTACTCCGTACATAATACATAACGCAGCTGGTGGCCTCATTCAACTCAAGCATGTACACGATCGTGCCAATTCCCCTCTCTGCAGACAAAGGCGGACCCGATTGACCATGCTGCGACAATCCTTCAGGGCCATTGCCCGCACGGCTGTTGCGAGACCGGCTGCGGCAAGAAGCTATGCTACATTCAACTGGGAGGATCCCCTCAATGCGAAGAATCTCTTTACCGAGGAAGAGGTGGCCGTTGCAGAAACTGCGGAGCGATACTGCCAGGAGCGGTTGCAACCCAGAGTCTTGCGTATGTGGTTACCAATTTCTCCTCATGATCCCTTACACTTGCTATTCATGCAGCATGGCTAACCTGCTGACTCTCTTCCTTCAGAGGCTTACCGAGACGAACACTATGACCCCAAGATCCTCGAGGAGATGGGCGAGCTCGGCCTGCTTGGCTCCGGCATCAAGGGCTACGGATGCGCTGGCGTGTCCTCGGTGGCCGGCGGCCTGATTACACGAGCGGTCGAGCGAGTCGATAGCGGCTATCGGTCTGGCATGTCGGTGCAGTCGTCCCTCGTCATGGGCGGCATCCACGAGTTCGGTACCGAAGAGCAGAAGGAGAGATTCCTCCCGGAGATGGCCAGGGGCAAGCTCATTGGCGCCTTTGGCCTGACGGAGCCTAACCATGGCAGTGACCCGGGCAGCATGGAGAGCGTCGCAAAGCCGCATCCCACCAAGAAGGGGTATTACTCGCTGAGCGGAGCCAAGACGTGGATCACCAACAGCCCCATTGCCGATGTGTTGCTGGTCTGGGCCAAGCTGCAAGAGACGGGCAAGATCAGGGGCTTTTTGATTGAGAGAAAGGACTGCCCGCCCGGAACGCTCGAGACACCCGCCATCAAGGACAAGAACGGGCTCCGAGCTTCCATCACGGGCATGATCCAGATGGACGGGGTCCCCGTGCCGGAAGCTAACATGTTCCCTGACGTCGAGGGCCTCAAGGGACCCTTTAGCTGCCTCAACAGCGCCAGATATGGCATCTCGCTCGGTGTCATGGGCGCCTTGGAGGACGCCATTGCCAGAGCTCGCACCTACTCCCTAGAGCGCAAGCAATTCAAGGGCAACCCCCTGGCCAGGTATCAGCTCATTCAGAAGAAGCTTGCCGATGCTGCCACAGATGCCGCTTATGGCACGCTGGCCGCGGTGCAGGTCGGCAGACTCAAGGATGAGGGCAAGGTGACTCCCGAGATGATTAGCATGGTTAAGAGACAGAACTGCGATTCTGCTCTGCGGAATGTCCGCGTGCTGCAGGAGATTTTTGGAGGCAACGCCGTGAGCGACGAGTATCACATTGGAAGACATGTGGCGAACCTGTTTGTGACGCAGACGTATGAGGGACAGAGCGATATCCACAGTAAGTATTTCGTGCTTCTTTATCCGCTCTGCTGGATTCTTGCTAACGAGGGGATGTCTAGGCTTGATATTGGGCAGGGCGATTACCGGAATCCAAGCCTTTGTATAAATGTGCTAGCTAGGTACATAGATGGTGAAATTAAAAGCTACAGACACATGCAAGACGTATAGTAAGATACAAGTCTAGATTGTGCTTGGCATGCATCGTGATGCTGCGCTTGAATGCAGGTGGTCATGAGTCGGATGCCAAGCAATAATCAATAATGTTATAAGTGCCTACTCACGGCAGCACCCACCTACCTCTACGAACTACTAATACCATTTCAATAGATGTACCTTATGTAACCTTTTGGGCCTGTGATTCCTTAAAAGGAGAGACGTAAGGTTTTCCCCAATCACGTCAAAACCACCAAGCGCAAACCTTGGAGCGAGATTCTCCGACGCCAGAAACCCCACCGTGGGGTGCCATGACATGACAGATCCGTGCGATTCCATCCACGGCTTTCAGACGAAGCAGCTGCTCCATTCAGAATGCTACTGCGTCTCCGTCTCCGAGCTGAGGCAAGCTGGTCGTCCGGATTAGAAAGCACGCCAAGTGCCTTGTGAGTCTAGCCATCGCAACTACTAGCGGTATCAAGGGAAAGGGAAAGGGGGCCGATAGTGCAGCGTAGAATGTGCATGTAATCAATCATATCACAAGGTGCCCCCCCTTTGGTCATCCTGACATAAGGCACACACAGCTGTGCGTGCAAAGCCGCAAAGCCGCAGGGCCGCCCGGCCATCACGGTGCATCCCGTCAGTGTCAAAGTGTCAGAGTGTCAGAGCATCGAGTTCGAGTCACGCCTCGGTTTTGGCGTCGAAGCTGAGCGAAAGACATGGATGGCGACATGTCACCTCGGGCCGTGACGACAAGTGCCCTCGCCGCTATCGCCGCTTGCGTGCAAATCCGCTGCGCGCCTGTTAGTGTCCGGGTCACGGCCTAAGATGCAGCCTGCAGTGGCGGTGTCTGTTAGCCACATTTGAGGCTGGCTGGCTGGCTTGCTGGCTAGGAATAATAAAAAAAAAAAAAACCATAGCAAAAAAAAAAAAAAAAAAAAAAAAACTGGACTCTTTTTTCCCGGACCTTGCCTTTGCTTAGTTACCCAAGTGTTAGTGTTAGTGGTTTGTGTGCGTGGGTTCGCAGCCACTGGCCGTGTGCAAGCCCGCTCTTTTCTGGTGGCTACCGCTACTCATTACTTAGGTACTACTCTCTTCTCTTCCCTTCCAACCCCTCCACTTTGCTTCGACATACAAACTCGATCTGCACAGGACCGCCATCAGGGACTCTGCACCCCCGATCAAATAAAGCCTCTTCCTAGCGCTCTGGACTTGCAGACGGTCGCCTTGCATCGTCTCCAACGTCCGCCTAGGCTCTTTTGATTCTTCCTCGCCCGTGAGTGCAGCGTCTCCGCATCGTCACCCGACCAGTCCGGAAGCAAATACTGACGCCAGCCTGCCAGCCTCGATCCGAGATCGATCTTCCACCACCCTCTTAGATACCACATACCCTCATCACAATGGCCCTGAAGCGCATCAACAAGGAGCTCAAGGACCTCGGCACGTAAATCTCCCCTCTCCCGTCTTCCCTCTCCTCGTCCCATGGCCTATGCTGTGCCCTTAGCTTGGTTCCCACTCTGGATACTTTCATCAGGAGTGTCGTCGTTTGCAGCCCAAGCCGTCGTGTGAGGTGGGGCTATGCTGAGCGGGGGTCTCACCAGCTCACGGCATGGGCTTGCTTGATGCTCGACTTCTGGAGTATCTGGAGTGTCTGGCACCAAGTCACACTTTGGTTTTGAACGTCGAGTTGTGGATGCTGACTTTGTCGACCGATTAGTGACCCGCCATCCTCCTGCTCCGCTGGTCCTGTTGGAGAAGATTTGGTAAGTTGGAAGCCTTGTTTCTATGCGTCAACTCCATCAAAGGATGGCTGTTGTCCGAGTGGAACGATATCGACGCTCTGTATCAAGATATGCTAACATGTCCTGCAGTTTCACTGGCAAGCTACTATTATGGGACCCGTGAGTTGATATCCTTAAATCCTTAGCCCCGTTTTGCTTGGCTCAAGCAGCGTTTTGCTGTTTGGCATCATTCAAGACGCTCCGCCGACAACACCTCTTTTTGACAAGATGGACAACTAACGACCGGCATAGGGTGATTCACCATACTCAGGAGGCGTATTCTTCCTGAAGATTCAGTTCCCTACGGATTACCCCTTTAAGCCTCCGAAAGTCAACTTTTCTACCCGAATTTATCACCCTAATATCAACAGCAACGGCAGCATTTGCCTCGATATTCTTCGAGACCAGTGGAGCCCTGCTCTGACTATTTCCAAAGGTAGGCCGCCATTTCATATGACATATCGAAGAGATAAAATGTAAAAAAACAAACAGCTGACATGAAAACTACTTGAACAGTTCTCCTTTCTATCTGCTCCATGCTGACGGACCCGAACCCCGATGATCCCCTTGTGCCTGAGATTGCGCACGTGTACAAGACCGACCGGCCCCGGTACGAGGCGACCGCTCGGGAATGGACCCGCAAGTACGCCGTCTAGGCAATACCAAACGGTTTCTTTTGGGGGTTTTGATGGCGCTGGGTGTTTGACGTCCTCTATCACGCAATGACGGTGCGGCATGTTTGGCGAGCCTCTACGTTATAACCGGTTGCGGAGATGATAGTCGAAAGCGGACAGTGCAAGTTTTTTTTTTCTTCTTTCTCCTTGCTGTTCTATCATCTCTTCGGGTACACCGCGTTTATGATGCTGGGGGTGAGACGCATGGCCGGCGGACAGGTGGCAGACTAGACAGATATATCCGCTATTCAAGGGCTTATGCGGCTGGACTTGACTTTGGGTTTGCATCAACAACGTGTACTCTGCATCCAACAACAGGCATCTGATTTAACGCGTCTCTAAGAATGGTTCATTTGCATGTGATCTATGACGATTGTGGACTGCACTGTGAAATTCCAAGTGAAGTTGAATTGCGTAGGAGTTGTACCAAACGGGAGAAGAGGAGTGAAAAACGAAAGAGAGATGGGTATTTTGGCGGCGTAGTGATCCTTCGAATGCGTCGAAACAGATTTCGAGTCTTGTAATATGCAGTCTATGATATTGACTTGGACCCTCATGTAACTGGTTGTATTGCGTCAGAGATTGGACATGTAAGGTACAGGCAAGGTTCATACTACCTAGGTTGTACCTAGAACCTGCCTAGTAGGTTTCTAGGTACCTACTATATGTAGTCAATACTAGGTATATGAAGGTCTAATATTGAGGAAATGTCTTATTAATAAATAAATCAACCCGAATAGTCTGAGGATCTACTGTTTCGTTGGTAGGCCTGATTCATGACCTTTGATACCCGATGATAAAGTGTTACGATGAGGCCCATATACAGTGGGGAGGAATACATCTACTCCATCCCTACCTACCAAGGTGCCTAGTAGTAGATACCTAAAATAGACCTCCAGGTGTGTGATTGTGAGCACCTAGAAAGGTATTGACGAACAGATGAAGGGAAAATGTCATGCGCTGCAACGGCCTTGGCGCTAATCTATAAGAGATTTTGATAGTACAGCATGGTCAGAATAACGTTGTAGGTACCTAAGATTGACCATCCATGTCCTACTAGGTACTAATTACCGGGAATGTACGGGACACTCCATGATTAGCGCCAGGTCGGCCGGAAACAAAAGAGAAAAGAAAGAGGAGGAATGGGTGCTCTACGGAGTATTTGTGCTGATATAAGAGGAGACTCCAGATGATTAAACAAGAATTAAACAAAAGATGGAACAGCTTCGAGCTCTCAAGGAGAAAAAGGCCGGGTCGGGCGGCAAGCGCCAAGGGCAGAGCCGTCACACCTTTTGTCGCATCTTGTTTCATGTAGCCTCGCGCTCAGCCTCCTTTTGCAGTCATTATGCATGCGGGGAATTAGGACGGGGGGGTGACATGGTAAAACGTAAAACGGCAGGACGAAGAAATCGAACGATAATCCACAAGTCTTGAAACTCGAGGGCGACGATGTGCGCGTCTGCGCTGCACATGTTTGATTGTATGGTTGCTTCGATTTGCCAGCAGCCATGAAGGCTATTGATTTTTGAGAGACTGCTGCTACAGTAATTCCTCTAGATAAGCTGAAGGGGGCTTTTTCTCGCTTGGGGCTTTTGGTGGAGAAGGTGGTCCTGGCCTAGCAACTCCGTGTTCATTATGGGCGAATCCTCCGTCCGGGCTCATTGACAATGAAGAGACTTACAAGGTAGCACAGTAGATCAACAGATGATGGATCAAGCAGGACAGAGATGGAGATCTCGGGGATAGCATCACCCAACATACATATTACCGTACCGATACGGATTCCAGGTGCTGATTCCGACCATCACACACATAATATCCAGTAGTACAAGTTGCTTCAGTGCAGCCACTCGCCCCAAAACGAAAGCGAAAAAGGCGCCCTTGGCATCAAACCACCGTCAATGGTCTGTTTCGAGACTCGGCAGGCCGGCCGCTAATTGGCTGCAACGGGGGCCCATGTCCGGCAGTCGTGCGTGTTCTTTGGCTTCGTAGCTTCGCTGCATGGACGAGCTTCTGCAACCTGTAACAGGGACGCGGCAGGCCGTGCTCGCTTTCTCTTTTGGCGTACCCCCGGGGGCTTGTCGCATCCTGCCCATCTCCCACGACTTCGGACGGAAGCCTCTAGTCTTTTTATTGTTCTGCCATCTCTAGTTTTCGTCGTTGTTGTTTGGATATTTTCCCGTGGGTTGCGTTGATCGCAAGGCTGGTTGAGTTTTGCATTGTTGAATCTTTGTGGTATGTGAATTCATTCATCTCATTCATTCATTCATCCCCCTGTCTTTTGGATATTTGATATGGATGCCAATTGTCTTTCTTTCGTTTCTCGACGCTTTGACACTGACTGTTGGTTTCTGCTGCAGATCTCGGGATTGATTTCTCTCCTTTCGTTTCTCTTCTCTTCTTTACAGCCGCGTGATTGCACCGGCGCTTTGTTGACTTAGTCATTACACTCTCTTATTCGACAGGCTGCTGCTCGTTCAGCGGGATCTGAACCGACGATACTGCCTGCGCCAATTGGTCGTTTCTGAACTGGAGGAGAATCATACAGACTACTTACCTATATACTGCGACCGAACGTTTGCTGGGATAGAGCGCGAGAGGCCTTGCTCGGGCTTTCAAGTATACGTTTGAACTACGACAGCCGACCAACCACACAACCTTGTTCCAAGATGGGCTACGAGGAGTATGAGAGCATTGAGCGTCCGACGGAGCGGTCCAGATGGACCCCCCTGACGCGCATGCTGCTCTCGGGTGAAATGACACAGGAGAAGCAGCAAGAGCTGACGGCACGAGAAAAGTTTGACCGGTGGATGATTAACGAAGGATACAGAAGAGTGTACGTTGCGCCAAAGGGGACTCGCGGAGCAAGGATAATGGAGAAGAAACAAAACAAGAACCCAATTGCTGACCAGGGCGAATAGATTTGTCTTCGTTTTTATGCTGGCCCATGCCCTCATCTTCGCCTTTGCCTGCGTCCATTACGGTGTCAAGGACAGCTTGGCGACATCTCGGGCCACCTTTGGCTTTACATTCGTCGTTGCGCGAGCGGCCGCTCTGGTCCTCCACGTCGATGTCGGCATCATCCTCTTCCCCGTCTGCAGAACCCTCATCTCGCTTCTTCGACAAACCCCCCTCAACGGCGTCATCCAGTTCGACAAGAACATCACGTTCCACATCACGACGGCCTGGTCCATTGTCTTCTTCTCGTGGGTGCACACCATTGCCCACTGGAACAACTTTGCGCAGGTGGCGGCCAAGAACAACCTTGGAATCTACGGATGGCTGCTTGCCAACTTTGCCTCGGGCCCCGGCTGGACTGGATACGTGATGCTGATTGCCCTCATGGGCATGGTCCTCACCTCGATCGAAAAGCCTCGACGCGCCAACTACGAACGATTCTGGTACACGCACCACATGTTCATCGTCTTCTTCATCTTCTGGGCCATCCACGGAGCCTACTGCATGATCCAGCCTGACGTCGCCCCCTTTTGCACGAGCGTCGGACCGTCGGCTATTGGTGTGTTTTGGCAGTACTGGATGTATGGAGGCTTCATCTACCTGGCGGAGAGAATTGCTCGAGAAATCCGAGGACGCCACAAGACGTACATTTCAAAGGTCATCCAGCACCCTAGCAACGTTTGTGAGATTCAGATCAAGAAGGAGCACACCAAGACTCGAGCTGGACAGTACATCTTCTTCTGCTGCCCGGCGGTGTCGCTGTGGCAATATCACCCCTTTACGCTGACGAGTGCCCCCGAGGAGGACTACATTTCCATCCACATGCGCTGCCAGGGTGATTTTACCATGGCCGTCTCGACTCTCCTGGGCTGCGAATGGGACAAGAAGGGCAGCTCGAGTAAGGTTGTTGGAGTTGCCGGTGACGAGACCAACGATCCGGCCCTGAAGCGCGTCCTGCCCAGGGTCTACGTCGACGGCCCCTTCGGATCTGCGTCGGAGGACGTCTTCAAGTACGAGGTGGCGGTTCTTGTTGGTGCCGGTATTGGTGTCACGCCCTTTGCCTCGATCCTCAAGTCCATCTGGTACCGGATGAACTACCCCCAGCAAAAGACGCGGCTGCGAAAGGTCTACTTCTTCTGGATCTGCCGAGACTTTGGCTCCTTTGAGTGGTTCCGATCGCTGCTGCTGGCCGTCGAGGCACAGGACGTGGACAACCGCATCGAAATCCACACGTACCTGACGGCCAAGATCAAGGCGGACGATGCCACCAACATCATGATCAACGATGCCAACGCCGACAAAGATGCCATTACGGGACTGCGGAGTCCCACCAACTTTGGCCGCCCCAACTGGGACATGATTTTCCGAGGTATCCGGAAGCTGCACACTCCTTGCGAGGCGGGTGTGTTTTTCTGTGGACCCAAGGGTCTGGGAAGTTCCCTGCACGTTTACTGCAACAAGTATACTGATCCTGAGTAAGTTCTTTGTTTCATATATGAGTTTGGGCGTCTTTTATTCGTGAAAACTAATTCTGAATTCTATCTAGGTTCTCGTTCGTCTGGGGCAAAGAAAACTTTTAAAGTGCCTATGATGCTATCCAATTACTTTGTCAACGGCCTTTTTTGCTCTTATTTTCTTTTTCCCTATATTTCTCCACCACAACGAGATCGATACTACTGCAGCAGAATCCCCTTTTTGCTCTCCTTTTTTTTTTCATTTTTCCCTTTGTCGTCTCTGTTGCCCCTCTCATGATACCAGGGCTTGCTCTCAGTGGTGGATGGAGAAAGTTCTTTCTATAAACATAGTAATTTCGTAAAAATTCGCTGCGCTGGACGCATACACGTAATTGTTGGCGAGAGGCCCGAGAGGGGAGGGGTGTGTTTGGCAAAGAAGAGGGAAATTGGATACAAGGGGATGGAGCAGGCTGATGAGAGATGACTTATACAAGATATATATACCTATATATACTATCTGAGTGTATGTGTTGTGTATCTTATGTACATCTCTCGCCTTGTGTGAATGTACCAAGTTGCAAGTAAAGCAGAACAAAATGTCGACCAAGGCTGGATGAATCAAACTTTGATAATACCTATCAAACTAAGATGCTCATTTTAGAGTGCGATTGCTGTCAGTGTCAGCGTATTACTGTAGCCCACATCTTACTTCTTCGGCACATGGCTGCCCCGTGTAATCCATGTTATGCCGGCTTCGTAACGGCGGAGCAGCATGTGGAATGCATATGCCGCTGTTGGTTAGCAGCATCAGCAATCGTCGATATTGCAGCAAAATGAGGCAGGTGGTCACGTCTTCCCCCTTCGAGCATGTTTCATAGTGTTTCTTTCTTTTTTTACATGTATTAATTGTTATTATTTACGGACCCAGAGTTCGTCAAAATGACACTGAAGAAAGGCTGGCCAACCAGGTGTACCAAGTGACAGGTTTTTGGGAGACAAAGCTTCGGGATATCCGATCCGGTATCACGGGAGCAAAGATCTCACCGGTTATCAGAATTTATTTACGGGCTAAAAGGAAAAAAACAGAGGCCCAAAAACAACCAAAGGATCGTCACGAGGGTAGCCCCATGCAGTCTGACAGCTCCGGCATTCCATCGGGCGAGACGGTGGTTCGGCGCCTCGTTAACATCAGGGAGATTAGTTTTGGGACGGTGCAGTCAGAATAAGGGACAAGAATAGCAGCATCTCAGCTGGCTTTCAACGTTTTCCAGCCTCGCGGGCTAGTTTGACATTGAGTGGCTTTTTCTCACGTCCCGTTTTGGGTGATTGTTGCAGGCTGTGGCGGAGGCTGATGACTGCTTTGGGGGGGAGGGAATGGGGATGACGCTCTGTTTGGAATTTGGTGCGGTGGCTCGTATTGTTGGTGCACGTTATCTGCAAAACAATGGGCGCCATGCAGGGACTATTGGAGAGAGACATATGCTCTCGCTTCTGCAACGACCAGAGGATACATGGCACAGCACCTGTCCAGCAATGGCCAGCCAAGTACAGTTCCGTACAGCTCTGTAGAGCCATGCGAAGTCGTTCGACTACTGGCTGTTAGTGTCGAGTCGTGCGAGTCCTAGTGCCAGCTTGGGGGACGTCATTTCGCATAACGACTCGCTCATGAACCAGCGATCCGGCCAAGTCTTACGGTTCTGGGCAAAGTGGCAGCGATTACAGCGTCTTCTCGGGCGAACTTGTAGGGGGGCCCCAGCACGGTACTTGCGAGAATTACAGTGAGTATTACAGCATTGATTGATCTGCTGGTCATCACCAGTCACCAGGAATAGATAGATTGTCATGGACAGAGAAATGACGATGAAACAATCAACGAGGCGCAAGGTAGCATCAACATGTAATATCGGGTACTCGTATGTACACGTTACCTGTCCCTCCACCTGGCAGGTGACTCGGCGTGCACTCATTCGATCCTCGGTCTCTTTCAGGGGAGGGGGATCCTCTTTTTTTTTTTACCTCTCTTTTTTTTGTTCGTCTTCTCTCGTCCAATTTTTTTTCTTGGTGTCTTCCATGATTTTTTCCCTCTAAACAGTTCGTATTCTGGGGGGTCCCTGCATTGCCACTTTTGCCCCGCTAAGCCAAACCGGGCCCGAGCGGGCTTTGTTTATTCACCCTCTCCTGAAGTCCCGTGTGCAATCCGTACTAGCCCAACGGGTCCTTTGCCTGCGAACTGCGCAAAAAGTGCTTCGTTCTTTTGCTTCTGTCGCGACAATACGAGTACCTGTGCGGTGTCGCCACGGGGTACCGGTACTTGATGGCGCATGTACGGTTTAGTACTGTATCAGGTAGTAGTAGGCACTACTAGCTGAGTCGTAGACGCTTGGGCGGCCTCATCTTCGTATACCAGTACTCCGTATACCTACCTGAGACCGCTGTAAGAACTGGAACTTTAGCGGGCTGCCCGCGCTGAAAAAAGTTGCTTACAGAGGTCGGCTGGCATGCTGTGCATTTTGCCGGCCCCAGTACAGATACTTGCTCACCCGCCTGTCCGAGTACCCTTGGCGCAAGTACCGGGTACCCCAACGGAGTCTGCGTGGCTTCTCCGGAGTCCGCGTGTGCCTGCTGCGGCCAATGGCCAAACAACGGGCCGTTTCTCTCCCTCTGGCTCTTGTCGCCATCAAAGCCCCCAGCGCCTTTGAACTTGCTACTTCCATCCTAACCGACCCCTTCCACTCGCTTGTTTCACTCTCGCCTGGCACCTAATCGCCATCGCCAACGACATCATTCTTCATTTTCATTTCCCACAGCATTTGCACCACTATTTTCTTTTTTGTATGGTCTCATCCTTGGGCGACGCATAGTTTGGCCGAATCTCGAGTTCTCCCTTCAAAATGCGCCTGCCGTTGGCACTCGTCCTCGGCGCGCTGCTTGGAAGTGCCCAGGCAAGTGTTGTAATCCGACAGGACAACACCGGATCTTCCACCGCTCCCGGTTCGACCGATGAAGGATCTGGCTCGTCTACCTCTGCTCCGCCGTCCTCGACAACCCCTCCCCCGAGCTCGTCTTCCTCCAGCAGCAGCAGCAGCACCCCTGCCGACGACAGCACCACCACCGTCTTCGAGACCGAGACTGTGACGGGCCCTGGCGGCAAGACGGCGACAAGCACCAAGACTCTGACGACGACCATCACCACCACGATTGTCACGACGTCGACGGCTTTTACCACGACTACTGTTACGAGCAGCAACGCCGAAACAGCCACCACGACCGTCTTTGAGACCACCACAGTCTTCGAAACGCCCACGGCAGCGCAGAAGCGGGATTACAGGATTGCGCCCAGGACGGCAGTTGATGCTGTTCCCACCGAGGTTGTCGATGCCGACTACGTGAACCAATATCTGGCTCTGCGCGATTTGGAGGCGCGCGCCATCGTTACTGATGTCGTGACGGTGACCGTCGGAGGCGGCAGTGGCACCACCGTTGTCGACACAACCACCAAGACCGTCAGAGATACCGCAACCTCTCGTACCGTTGTTACCAGCACCATCACCCAGACGAACCAGGTCAATGCCAAGACGACAATTACTACGACTAGTACGTTGACCGTCACCTCGACTGTTGTTACCACCGGCGTCCAGGAGACCTCTACCGCCCCGACAGGCTCTGGTACCGGCGTTCCGGATGGTAACACCAGCCATAACAATGATAGTTCCGGCCTGTCCACCGGTGCCAAGGCTGGTATTGGTGTCGGTGTCGGTGTCGGTGGCGCTCTCATCATCGGCGCCGCCCTCTTCCTCATCCTGAGGCGTCGCAACCGCGGTCCCAGCCCTGATCACGACGACCTGGTTGGCGCTTCCGAGGTGCCGATCGGCGGCGGCGGCGTTGGCGGCGGAGCTGGTGGCGGTCGCCAGCAGCCCATGTCGGCTCACACCGCCAACGCAGCAGCTTTCCTGGCCCCCGGCCGCACCCCCGTCAAGCCCGCTCCCGAGGGTTACCGTGGTACTGCTTTGGGCGACGGACGTGCTGGATATGCCAAACCAGAGCCGTACGGTTCAGCCTACACCTCTCCTAGCCCAGCAACGACAATGGCCAACACCGTCAGCCCTGTCTCGTTCGATAGGACTAATCTTGCTTCTGCTCATGCTGATGCGGCTGAGCTGGGCAACGACAACGTCAACGCCGCGAAATGGAACAATCCCGAAGCTTCCGAAATTGACGGCAATGCTGTCATGAGCCACCAGAGCGGGCCTGTCTACGAAATGCCCACGCAAAACTACCACTAAGAGAAGAACAAAAAAAAAAAGGCATTGTTGGGGGCTTGAGACTAGAAACTGGACCGGCAAAGGGATGGCATGGCTCCCGACTGATTCGTTGGGAGGACCCATCCGCGGCCGCGGCGGGAACATACAAGGCATGTGTCTTTTGTATATACTGTCTATACCCGGCGTGTTCACCACGAACTAGGCTTAATTGCATGAGGAGTGGCTTGGTGATTCTAACAGACTTGGGGAAAGATTCTCGATTGATGTGATGTATGAAATTGACGCTAGAAGAAGGGCTATGCCGTTGGGAAGACGCGTGATGATGCTGGAAGAATCGACACATGTGATGAATGAAATTTCACAGGAACTTGGAGGGCAGACGGAAAGCCTTTTGTTTTGCCTTGTTTTGCCTTGTTCTGCGTAACCACTTTATGTATCTTTAATAATGGACCGTTTCAATTCACTGATTGCTTGGCCTGTTTTGGTTTTTCGCTTTGTTATTATTATTGTTGTTGTTATTGTTGTTATTATTTTGCCCTGCCTACTTATTGAATATGGTTTTTGAAGACGCGGTTCCTGGCCTAATGCGCAGCCATGCATTCCGCGGAGAAAAGCCGGCTGCGCCTCAGCCGCTTCGGCAAATTTCGAGGCCAAACTTTGAAAATAGAGTAAAAGAAGCTTATATGGGGTTAACGCGACTAGTGACGATGGACAACGCATGGCATTGGAATTGAGATAGCATGAGTCGTGCTATCCTTGGCCGAGATGGAGTGATGAAGCGATGAGAGTTGCAGCATTTTCTTTTGCTCTCTGCTTTAGTAGATGTAGATTAAACGAGGGTATCATGCTGCTAATGCGCACCAATTATATATATGAGAGAGAGACGGTGGACAAAAGACCTAGACATGGTACCTATTTACAACATTACTAAGGTCCCTACCTTGGTAAGTCTATAAGTCGCACAAGCAAAAGATCTTTGTCACTGGTTACACGTGCTCATGGCGAGATCTGTGAAGCGAGGAGAAAGAACTGCCGGTGGGCGATTACGCGAGCGGACCAGCATCACAGGGTGGGAAGCAACAATGCAACAATGCATGCCGAGAACTTGAATCGAGTCGATGTGTCTCTTTGCCGGGTTCTCTGCAGCAGGCAGGCATCACCGACATGGTTTACCTGGTACACACTAATGTATGGATTGCCCAATTGTTTGATGAATCGAAATGATAAGCCTCTTGATAAGCCTCTACGTACGAGTACATAATAGCCGGCAAGAGAAGCAAGAGCCGACTTCACCGTATCTATTCGAGGCAAGAGCCAAGGGAAAGAGCCAAGGGAAAGAGCCAAGGGAAAGAGCCAAGGCAAGAGAGGCTTTTATTCCCTATTATAATATTTTTTTTTGCCCAGGTCCGAAGTGCGGGCACGCTAGTTGATTCGCGGAACGGCGACTCACGCCACTATTCGCTTCAAGAGAGTCCCTTCCCTTAGGTAGTTTTTTTTCTGGGTCACGACTGTGACTCTTGGATTCTCGACGCTCGGGCGTTCGGCTTGTTTTCCTCTTCTTCTTTTCGTTTGCTTTTCGTGGTTCACAGAATCAGCTGGTATATCCTTGTTCATGACGGTAGAGTTTTATGAGAATTACTAATACCAGGGTCCGTTTTGAGACATTGTGACTCTTTGGGACCATGTCGTATTGAGTTCCGGGGTTTCCTCTTTGATTTCTGAGACATCTCGGCTTCTGCGAGTGGCTGGACGAAAGGACTCGAAGTTGAACCAAGGGGAGAAACCCTGCTCGCCTTTACCTTCTTAAGCGGTCTGTTCCCAAGGTTGTCATTTTCTTGCTAGAGAACGGCGAGGTTCTCCCGTTTCTTTGGCGACAAAGAGAAGCGCAGTTTGGCAGAGACACAGGAAGAGAGGATTCATAAATATGACGCCAGAAGAGGTGACGATAGGGACGGCGCCTGGTGAGGATGGAAAGAGGGTGCAGTCGCAGGATCCGGCCGCTGTGGAGTCGGACAACGAGACGCTGCTTCAAAGTGTCGAAGAGAAGAAGTTGGTGCGGAAGCTGGATCTCTACATTATCCCGCTTGTAATGGCATTGTATCTGTTTAGTTTCTTGGACAGGTAAGGCGTTCCGCCCTCGACTCTTAGAATGGGCTTTGTGAGGATACCGAAGAGAAGACAGGGATGACTGACAAGCCACAGAGTTAATATCGGCAACGCTCGATTATATGGCCTTGAGGAAGATCTCCACCTCTCATCCCAACAGTTTCAAGTCGCCGTTTCCATCCTCTTCGTCACATACCTCCTGTTCGAGGTGCCCTCAAATCTTGTTCTCAAGCTATTTACTCCACGACGGTGGATCGCATTCATCGTTACGGCATGGGGTGTCATTGCGACTCTTACCGGATTAGTAGAGTCATACGGCTCGCTCATCGTCTGTCGTTTGCTTCTGGGAGCTGTTGAGGCGGGCTTGTTTCCAGGTCTCAGCATCTATCTCACCTTCTTCTACACCAAACATGAGCTTGCCTTGAGAATAGGCTATCTCTTTGTCAGCGCTGCTATAGCGGGCGCCTTGGGCGGATTACTGGCCTATGGCATTGGACACATGGACGGTGTTTGCGACATGAGTGGATGGCGGTGGATTTTCATTATCGAGGGCATTCCAAGCGTGGTACTTGGAATCGTCACGTTGTATGCGCTGCCTAATGATGCGGCATCTGCGGATTTCCTTACCGAAGAGGAGAAGGTGTTGATGGAAGAGAGACACAAGCGGGAATATGGAAACACAGCTTCCAGCCGCGAGTTTAGCCAAAGAGATATGATGAAGGCTTTTACAGACTGGAAGGTATGGGCCTTTTCGTTTGCCCAGTTTGGGGTCGATACCATGCTCTACGGTAAGTATCTTGTCCTGAGAGAATACAAAAAGAGGAAGCCTTGACTAACCGACCATGATTCTCCCCGCATCCAGGCTTTTCAACTTTCTTGCCCACCATTATCAGTGCTCTCGGCCAATGGACTACCGCTCAAGTTCAACTTCTCACTATCCCATGCTACTTCCTAGGAGCAGTAGCATATATGAGCATGGCCATGCTATCTGATCGGCTCCAAATGAGAGGAGTCTTCTGCGTCATCTTTGGCATGATAAGTGTCGTTGGGTATGCCGTACTGTTGTCCGATTCGTCACCCGGAGTACACTACTTTGGGTGCTTTCTTGTTGCTGCAGGGCTCTACGTCGTCGTCGGTCTTCCAATTGCATGGGTAAGCCTTTAGACATCTCAAGGTAACTATTATGGAAACATTAACATCTGTAAATAGCTACCGACCAACACCCCTCGGTACGGCAAGAGAACAACTGCCACGGGGATGCAACTTACCTTTGGCAACGCATCCGGAATCATGTCCGCCTTTATATAGTAAGTTTAATGAAACATCCCTATCTATCTTTGCATACTACTGAATATATTTCTCTAACCACTATCCTCCAGCCCCGCGCTTGACAAACCACGCTTCATCCGTGGCCATGCCGTTTCTCTCAGCATGGTTGGCTTTGGCACCTGCATTTATGCCTTTCTATGGTTCTGGTTCTGGAGGGCAAATAAAAGCCGTGATGCTGGAGAGTTGAGTGAAGAGCACCAGGGGCTGCAAGAAGATGAGCTTAAGGAACTTGGAGACGACAGCCCTCACTACAGATACACGATTTAATGTGCACAATGAACCAACTCATGGATGCATCTGTTGGATAGAAGATTAACGCCCTGATCAAGCCTGATTTTTGTTTTCTTGCTCGCGGTAACTTATCCAACGCGATGGGTTTTGGAATTATAGTATACTTGCCAACGCTCTTATGGAACAGCTTAATGATTATGATAGAAACGAGTAATAACATGCTACGATGTTTGATAGCCAAAATTGCTTCTAGAAATTCAGAACTGGTATTACATGAATCCAATAGCTAGCTATGCTTTAAAACGACAAAACAATTCCAAAGCTGCAGATTATTCATCGTAACGTCGTGTATCATGACTTCTTCTTCCTTACTACCGGAAGCCACTTCTCCCTTGGCCGTGCCGGCCGCATCTCAACCTTTTCATCGTACAGTTGCCGTATATCATAGAGCACAAGATCCTGCTTCACCCGCTCGCCATCGGTGTACGCTCTCGTGAACCCTCGTCTCAAGTAGCGTAGTTCCTGGAAGCGTCTCCAAGCCGAATTCTCATAGTTCATGTTTCTCCTTTCCAGGAAGCTTCGCCATCGGCGGTACTCGTCCTCACGCGACCACAGAGCGTGCCATGGGTCGACGAGGGCTTGGGCGGAGAGGGATAGTGGGAGGAACGGCGTCCAGATGGGTCGGGTGATGGCTAGGAAGTTGAAGGCGTGCAGTGTGGCGAGTGGGAGAGAGGCTTGGGCTGGTGCGGGGAGAGGTTCTTCCTGAGTTGGTGAGCTGATGGTGAGTGTTTCGCTGTGTTGCTGTGGCTCCTCAAGGAAGCTTGGGCTGGAGGTGAGTTGTTTGTGGAGTCTCTCTAGGGTTTCTTGGATGTCTGGTGCGTTGATGTCTAGGTCTTTGCGGACCTCCACGGGGAACCATTTGTGTTGGTGTAGACTAATCATGTCCTTGTCTTTACAATCCGAGCACCACGAGTTCTCGCAGAGGGTGCAGTAAACGTAAGGATCGTAAATGCTCTTGTCGCAGACAAAGCACTGCTGTAGGGAGACCGAGCCCATGTAATATCCATCATCGTCCCATCGAACCTGAGGCCTCGTGAGTATGAACTCGACCAAAACCCTGGCATCTGCGTCGTATCCACCGCGCGAGAAGAGGAGTCCGGCGACGTAATCTAGCCCAAGGAGGTGAATTTCCATGCTACGACGGCCGGCCAAGAGCTCATCTATCTGAGAAACGATGAGTTTGTCCAGGTCGGGCAGTGCTTCGGGTTTAGCATCGAAATTGCCCATCGCGCAGTCAACGGGAGTGAGCCCAGAGAGGCTAGGCTGACCTACGACGGCGGAAAAGACGTCGTTGCCCGTCTCCTTGAAGACGGTGTCGCATACGGACAAGATTCGTGATACGATATGCAGGCCTTTTCGCAACGGAGCTAGGACAGGCAGAAGGGTGCCTCCCTGATAGTCCCTGTGGGTTAAATGATCCCACAAGCCCCAGCGCGGCTCGAGCAGCAAATCTATAATTGGCAGGATGTTTTTATTGCTTGAATGAGTAGCAACCTGGAGGGCCGTTCGCCACGACTCCTTGCCACCCGGGCCTCTCTGAGCACGCAGCGGATCGGCACCGTGCTCGAGGAGCCATTTGACGTGCCTGGCTTCAGCATCTATTATGGCCCATCCAAGGACAGTAAGCCCAGTCTCATTGTCAAGGGCGTGAAGGTCCAGGCCATTGTCTAGCAACAGTTGGAGGGTTTTGAAAGGCTTATCGCCCTTGGCTTCAAAGATCCGGCTGAAGGCGCTTGTAGTGCCAGAGCCGTTTGGAAGATACATTTCGGCTCCGGCGTCAATCAAGAGCTTCACCATGTCGAGATTGCCATGGCTGCAAGCAAATGCGAGGGGAGTGCAGTAGAAGACTGTAGGGACATTGATCATATGAGGCGCAGCTTCCAGGATCATCTTGACAATGTCCAAATCTCCCACATCACAGGCGGTGAATAACGGAGATTCCTTGTAGTAGTGGCTGACTTGGTCTACTTTGGCGCCCTTATCCAGGAGAAAGCGGACAACAGCTTTCTGTTTCCGATGGCATGCCGCAAAGAGGGGCGATTCAATCATGAATCCCTTTTCCAGCTGGAGATCGAGAAGCTTCGGCTCATGCTTTAGCAGGATATCGCACATCTCGACATTGCCTTTCCTGGCTGCCTTGTGCAAGGGCGATACTCTTTCGCCGGATGTGAGATAGATGCTCATGTCTGCTCCATGCTCCAGTAAAATGGACACAGTTTCAACATCGCCTTGGTCGACGGCACCTATTATACAGTGATCTTCGTTATCTTTGAAATAATTAACGTCAGGAGGGTGGCGTGACTCCAAGAGCTTCTTTACAATTTTGGGGATGGGAGGACCATCTCTCGTCACGGCTGTTTCAACCAAAGCAACGACGCCGTAGCCTTCTTCAATGGATGCATCTGCACCGTTCTGAAGAAGCAGTTCCACAATGGATTCCAGGCCGAGATCCACGGCATGGCCCAGCGCAGTATAGGGAAACCAGCTGCGCCTGAAATCGTTTACTGGTGCTCCATAGAACAATAGCAGCTCGACCATGGGCTTATCTTGAACAATAACGGCATCGTGAAGCGGCGGCACACTCACCATTGGTAGTAGGCCAGGATACGCTCCAGCTTCCAGAAGCCACTCCAACGCCGCGTAGTTGCGACTGTTGATAGCAAATCCAATAGCAGTGGTGCGTTTGATATGGAATCGTTCGGTCAGTGAGCTGACAGCATTCAGATCCAACCCAGGCCTTGAGAGCAAGACCCGAAGAAATTCTATCCTATCTGCACCATCGCTTGCAAGATGGATTGGCGCGAATCCAAGCATCGTGGTCTGATTAATGTCTGCAAATGGAAGAAACGCCTTGAACATGTCAAGTTTCCCGTCAAATATGCATCTTGCCAGGGGTGGCTCTCCACCCAACATCCATGCTTTTGCATCTGCGCCACGATCAATGAGCATCGTAACAAGCTGAATGTTTCCGGCAGAATATGCCCTTTCGAGTGGTGTAAACCCCCATGAATCCGTAATGTTGACCAAGGCATTGAACCTGAGCAGCAGCCGGGCAAGGTCGTATCTGCCGCGAACAGAGACGACGTGCAAAGGCGTGATACCGTGATCATCACTTATGTTTGGATTAACGCCATTGAGCAGCAGCGTTTCGACAACATTGTATACGTCTTGATTTTTCGCTTTAATACCCATCAATCGATCCGAGGTAAGACAGAGTGTGAGGGCCGTCCTTCCACCTTCGTCACGCGCATTCAAATCGACATTCCATTGTAGAATGTGCTCCACCATACCACGGTTTCCACTGAGCGCCGCTGCCATTAAGAGAGTATGACCATGCAGCCCCGTGATATCTGGCCACTGTCCCGCAAACCTGTCAGAGGGCCGTGCGTTTGGAAACGGTATGTATCGGGCCCAGTTTCCAAACTTGCTCTTCCAGGGGGCACGGGGAGATTCTGAAGCCGGGAAAAAATGCTGTATGACTGCAAGGCAGCCCTCTCGAACCATGGCCATTATCGGATCCTCGGTCCCTAGCATAGTTTCTTCGCTCTTTTCGCTAAGGAGCCATGACTTCCAATGAAGCCACGTCTGATACTGCGGGCAGTCAAGTGACAGAAACTTCTGCAGCAGCGGTATCAATTGTGGGCTGAGCGTTTTCAGCTTGGGGAGATAGGATAACCAGCATTGAGATGCGAAGCCGTAAAATGCAGCCGTCTTGGCCATTTTCTCTGCGGTGCCCTCTCTGTCAGTCCACGATAGAGGCAAGCGGTCGGAAAAGCGATCCTGAAGTAGATATGTAAGGCAAATAAAAGCCATATTGGTTTGCCTGTGCTCCAGGGAAAGGTAGTTGCTTAGATGGCTTCGAACAGAGGCGTGGACCGAAAAGATGAGGGAGTCCGCTGGGCTGACCCAGAATAGATCGCCACAGTACAATTGCATGGATTTGGCAAGGCTTTCCACCGGCATATCGTCTTGACCATACAAGCACTCTAGAATGCTGTCGAGTTGTTTGATAGAAAAAGCAAGACCAATTTCTTCGGAGGCTATCAAGGTGAGAACAGTGCGCAGATGCCTTTCGCTGTTGTTGGCGGATTGCAACAAAGGCAGCATCTTCTGCTCATAGAGCTGTGCTAGCTCGGTTGGAATGTAATCTTCTTGAAGCTCTTGGATCGGGTTCAAGCTGCACAATCTCTCAATTTCATCGGCAGCAAGTTTTGCATAGAGCCAATAAGCTCCTGCTTTTTGGATGGCTTGTTCCTTGATCTTTTGTATCAGGTCTTGGTCAGATTTTTGCCGAGTGTTAAATATCGCCAAGAACCTCTTGTCCAAGTATGTAGCGACGTCTTTCTTAAGATCTTGATCTGGCAGAGTGCAACACGAGGTAGTACTCGAGGCTGAATAGGCAGCGTCTGTCCATCGGCTTGTTATAACCAGCTTGACTTTTGTCGGCATCTCAAGTAAGGTGCTGCTGGAGCGATTCTCCAGCACAATCAGCTGCCTCAAGTGCTCTATCAAGGCGAAAAATTCAGTGAAATTGGCTGAAGGTGTTTGCTCAAGCCCATCCACAATCAGATATACTGTCCGCGGCGAGCAAACTTTCCGAAAGGCAGTCCATATCTCGGCATATGCAGATGGGTCGAGGCGAGCATTAGGATCATCTTTCTTACGGCGAAATTGAATAGGAACGTGCAAGAACCAGTCAGGCCACTCCTTTATCAGCTTCCAGGTGAAGTATTCCCAAATCGCTGGCTTCTCTTCCCCCTTTTGGCAGAAGTAACTCATGACGACGTCTTCTGGCTTGGAGGATTTGAGATGTGTATAAACAGCACGGGCTAGATGTGATTTCCCATGCCCGGGAGCCCCTAAATAGAAGATTGTGCCACACTTTGGATCCGTAAGCCAGTTTTTGTAGATGGCGCCATCCTTGAACCATTCGCATGTACCAGCAGCAACATATACCTCATTTCCGTAATTGAGGTCTGACCAGCCGCTCAGTGAGCGAAGAAAGTGTTCTCTGGAGGCGGAGTCTTCATCCTTCTTCTGGCGTTCACGGCTTCGACGGTCATCGTCAATCTTATTCCAAATCCTTCGTCGAGGCTTAATCACTGGAAAGTCGAGTCTCTTTATACCTGGGACTTCTTCAATAGGAAACGGTCGTTCCAAAATCCGTGATGGTGTGCGCGGGATAGAGGCAGGGACGGTAGGTACGGTGCGCTCTGACAATGTATCCACCAAGAACTGAGAAAATATCTGCATAAACTGCATGAATCTGTCGCTGAATATACTCGAAAACCGAGGCAATTCCTCATGGCTGCACTCTATTATGTGATCTGTATTGCCTTGCAATTTCTCTTTTTGGCATTGGAGAGGAACGACCTATGAAAGTATCAGTAAGAAAGTATTTTGACGAGGACAGCGGGTATACTTGCCAAAGCTCTATGAGAGTCGGCACTCGAGTCGATGGGTTTTGAGGGCAACTTCTCCCAAAAGGACAGAAGCCTCAGATAGGCAGGCTTACATGCGATGAAGGTAGTGTTGATGCGGCTCACTATGGAGACGAATTCCCTGACGTCTTCACTCCTGGCTCCATCCTTTGGACCAAAAGCGTCTATAGTTCCTCTGACTGATTGGAGTAGTGCCTCGGAATCTGTGTCGGCGTGTGGTGTGCCAAAGAAGACGACACCGGCCAACGCATTCTTGGTCCGCGGATAGGTTGGTGTCATGAAGCACAACTGAATCGCCTACAGTTACAATACAGCAAAGTTAACGACTTGGCCGGCCTATGCGAAATACGAACAGGTTTTACTGACTTTCTTGACAATGATGCCTCCAAAGCCGTGAGCAATGAATATCAAGGGTCTTCCCTAGCGGACAAAGTAAGAAAATGGTTCCAAATCATGCGTCACTAAGTATGGAGAGTCATACAGCGGATCTCTCGAGAGCTTGCTCTAAACAGCAAAGCAAATCGCTTGCATGGAAGGCCGGGCTTGAAGATGACAAATTTGCTTCTACGTCGCCATTGTAGCTGAAGGAGAAGATGCGGATCGGCCTCTTTATGCGAGTAATAAACTCTTCGTCCTTGATCCATATCTTGCCTGTGGACTCGTCATGCCATGTGGTTTCTGGATTACCGCCATATCCATGGACGAAGACGAGACTTGAGACATGTCGTTAGCCACGAGGTTGTGATATCATGAGCACGCGAGCCCAGAAGCAAGGCTGTTTCGACCAGGCACTCACTCAACGTGCGGGCTTGCGCGAGAGAGCCATATAAGTTCCAGATTGAAATGCACCATGTCAATATGTCGCAGAAGCCGTCACTGTGTGCGTTTACTGAACCCCTGGCAAAGGCAAAGGAAGGGCAAGTGGACAGTCACGATGCTCTCCAGAAGACGAACGGTGAAGAGGAAAACTCGAGGTTAGACAAGAGGTGATTGCCTTGCACAAGTGTTTTACAAGCTAAAAAGAGCCGCTTGCCAGTCGCATGACTGACGATGATGCCTAGCTGAGCCTCCAGCTGAAAAGCTTTGGTAGGACCAGAAGGCAGTCAGCCCTCTGCTATTGGCTGCATGATGGATTTGCCGACTAGCTGCCTGTAGCGCGCGGCCGTTGAGGCAGAGAAAGGCATCCATGCATGAAAAGGAAGCGGAGGCATCAGATCAAGGTGAAGGGAGCTGATTTGAAGCCTCCATCTCCGGCAGTACGAGTACGAGTACAACAGGCGTGAGAGGGCTCATGTTGTTGCGAGAGGCTGACGACTGGAAGGCGGCTGGGGGAAAGAAGAAATTCGAAGAAATTCGAAAAAAAAATTCAAGAAAAATCAAAAGCCAATCCGCCAAATCAAACAACGGCAAAAATTTGACCGGTCAGCCTTATCCGACGGGGCCTGTGCGTGCGTTCCAGATCCAGGGGAAGCGAAATCGAGTGTCTCTGGCGACGGAATGATGTGCAGAGTCTAGACTTTGAGCGACAGCCGATGGACGATGCGAAGCTCCAGAAGATGTGGCAAGAATGAAGCGAGACGGGCTGGACGGGCTGGACGGGCTGGACGGGCTGGACGGGCTGGACGGGCTGGACGGGGATCCGCACCCAGTTGCAGCCAGCAGGTTTTAGTGGTTCAATGCGGGACATTAGCGCTGTGGGCATTGACGCTCCAGCAGTACCTAGCTCCGCTGTACAGTTCCAATGTTAGCTCTCGCAGCCCGTGTGAGAGCCTAGGCTGGTGCATGTACAGGTATCCATCGCGCTAACTGATGGAGGGATGCCACTGTACTGTACGAGTACACCTATACAGTAGGTCGCTTCACTTTGATGCTGGTCTGGTGAGAAATGACTGGGCAATGCATCAATAGCATAGCATTTATGTGACTTACCAGCATGGATGCGACGTCCAAGAAGCTAGCGCCTGGAACCTGCATGTTGCGGGTTTTTGAATCTGACAATCAATCCACGAGAGTTTCGCTCTACCCCGCTTGCCTGCAGCCGGTGCTTCAAATCCATGCATCGCCAGAACCTTGAGAGCGGATGAGAAGCGCATCTCGATGGTCGCGGCGCCTCCCCGAGTCCCGGAGGAGGTGGGAGGAATGGGCGCTATGAAAGGGTGCATCACGATGTACACAAGCACGTAATTATATGTTCTCAATAGACTGCGTAAAGAGGCGCTGGCGATGGGGTGAATTGCGTCGGCCTTGATGGCTTCATGACATCTCATCCGCAGGGTGGCAGCCAAACATCCGGTTTTCAAGGTTTGGCTTGACTAATGGCACACGAGCCAACGAGTCAATTGGACGGAAGCAACGGCTCGAAATCCCATCCCGGTCACATTCAATGAAGCAATGATATCCTACAGACGGAGCGGGTGCTTGTTTTGATACGGATTAGCCAAGGAATGGTCTGCATTTTACTTTTGGTATGCATGAAACCTACTAACACGCCGTGCCTGAGATTGGTTCGATTGGCTTTCCCCATGATAACGGAAACCAGCTTCCCCTCGCCAGATAGCAATTGCTGCATATCTAGTATCTTGGTAAATTGTTTTTATTTATAAACAACTTGGCATCCCTGATTCCGACGATGCATGGATCGGATCAATGGTGGTGTCTGATTGCATTCTCCCTTCATTGACGCTGCCGTTGACGCCATCTTCTCCTCTCTGTGCTTATCTCTTGACGCATTGCTTGCAAAGATACAAGAAGAAAGCCACTCCCCCTTCTTTACTCGGACGTATTTATTTCCATTATCCACCTCGTGTCTAATTATTCCTTGACATTGTATCGTCGCATCTATACGTTCCTACAAAACACTCAGCGGGAAAACCACTCTCCATTCCACATAGCAACCGCCATAACATAAATACTCTCTTCTCTCAATCACACAACATGGTTTTCAAGCTGCTTAAACACCTTACTCTCTTGTTTGTCCTCCTCGGACTAGCCCTGGCTGAATATGGTGCCGTCTCCTCTGAGGTGACGGCAATATCTATTCATGGCCAGCGAGGCGACATTTTGACTTATCACGACAATTCATCTACCTTCAATGCCTCAACACCCGCATCACCATCCTCCATCAAGGCATCGTCTTTCAATATTGAGAGATCCCGATTAAAGGCGGACTTGACAAATCTCATACTGCAGGAGCCCGGATTCGCCCTCCTCAGTGTCACGTTTGTGCTCATGAGCGGAGGCATGATATTTTTATAGACACCTACGAGTGATTCTCTTTTTTTTATTTCGTATTAGCAGGTTATTATGTTTGCTTTTTTGGTGGGATGTCGAGAATATTTTGTGATTATTGAGGTGTTTCATTGTATTCGGAAAATACAGTACGGGAGGGAGGAGTGCTTGGCGTACGCGTGGCTTTGGGAACCAATTGCTTGATCTGATGACGGGAATTTTCTGTATTTGGACTTTATGGCTGCCAGAAATATCACGGGCATTACTCTTTGGCTACAATTACAGACGTGAAACTACAAAATACAGTGAATGCATTGAAGCAAATCTCTAGTACTGTACATGTGTATCTGTACTGTACTACATGTGCTTCGCCTCCCAGAACTCTAACATGGACAGGTCCCTAATATGGAACCTACCTATATACATGCACCTAAGTTACCCGGAAGCTATCCGCGATGTCGACGGTGTTTGGCAGCTTCACCAAGTACATGGATTTAGCGATGTGCCAAGTATGAAATACAGTTTCGGATCATGGCTTTAACAATTCTAGTGCGTAGAATGGCAGATATTAGAGTGTCGCTTGCATGTCGGTAGGTAAAAGAACCGTTGGCTGTCAGCTTTATAGTACTCTGGGTACCTACATGAAGAAAAAAGCAAATATACCGGTGGCTTGTTTTAGCACAACATGCACATGAAGATGCTAAGCTACCGATGGCTCCAGCCGAATGTCAGACCTCAAACCACCAATTGGCGGAAACTACATACGTCATGGGCGTACAGCCTCTGTAATTCTGGTACCGACACGACGAAGAGACAACCGCAGCAACAAAGAGGGTGACTGGAGATGGAGAAACCGCTTGCTTTTACCAAGCTGTACACATGCATGTAGCTTTTTGTCAGTGACGGCACAATCAACGTAGCTGAAGCTTGCCTGTATTAGCGTCTCGTTACTTCATGTTGCTACACGGCATGTAGGCATGTAAGTACATAAGCAGGTAAATGTGGGCAGTATAGTATAAATGCACGTGGATTCTTCAAGCTGTACTGTTTCGATATCACCCCAAACTGAGCTCATGGCATGGACCACGCTCCGCAGCCACAAAATCCAGAGCAGCACAGGCTGCGGAGTGACATTGGCGTAAGGCTGCAGTGAAAGCGAAACTTGCCCAGAGATCCGGACGCCTGGCCCACCCAAACCACCAAAAAAGGGTGGCGTGAAACGTCCCAGTGACATGCAACTCGACCTCAACATCATCGCTTTCAGTCTTTCCATCTCCTACGATTCTGCCAACTACACATCACCTACGCCATCTCGCCTCCCAGAGGCCCAAGACGCAAAGGGCCGGATCCAACGTCCAGATCCGACATCTCGCCCTCGACCCATCAAGCTTGCAGCTCTTCTCTCTTCTTCTCAGCTCCAGTCTCCCGCCTTGGCCTGTCGCAAATCAAACGACGGCAACCATGTCGGACACGGCAATGGCGCTGGCCAATCTGCCTCCCCCCGAGTCCAACCCCGAGACTCCATCGGAGATGCCGTATGTTGCGTCCTAGTAGAGCTCAGAAGCGCTGTGCTGACAAGCCCGGGAACCAGCGGCACGCCCACCAGCACCACGACGTCTCTGTCGGCCCTGTCGACAACCGCCATCAAGGACGGCCATCGCGGCCATTTCCATACGGGGCTCTTCAGCCGCGGCCACCAGCACAATCCATCCGCCACCAGCCTTGAGGCTGAGCGCGCCGACCGCATCTCGCGCCTGGCCGGCCTCGAGCGAGTGTCGACGCTGCGAGCGCCGCAGACGCCCAGCACCGGCCGCGCCTCGTCTCTGTCGCCGCAGACGACGCCGACATCGACAGCCGGCTTCCCACCCAACTATCCGTTGACGCAGCACCTGACGCCCGCATACTTCGACAGCAATGGCCAGCCCGTTGCCGTGACCAAGATGAGCACCGTCGGTACCGCTAGTGCTACTGAGAGCCATCCTAGAACGATTGGCGACCACGACGAGGATATCCTGAGCACCGACACAAACTACCGCGAGGCCGACTCCGTCACAAGCACCGGCGTCGATCATGATGCCATGGACGAGGATCTTGAGGGCCTCGGCGCCCACTCGACCGGCTTCGAGGACCGCATGAGCGACGACGGCTCGTCTCTCGTCGGCTTTGGCGAGGGCGCCGGCAGCACCGTATCCGGGCCCATCTACCACCGCCGTCCGGCTCCCGGCGCCGCATATCAATGGGGTCTCGAGCGGACCAACTCGGGCATGAGCGACGCCAGGCGAGATAGAGACTCGTACATGTCGGGAGGAGGCGACACGCCCATGAGCGCCGCCGCCGTCCAGGAGCGCCAACATGCCCGCATGATGGATGGCGTTGCCACAGACGGACCACCCACCAACCCAATTTCCCCTGATCAGGACGTATTCGTTGACACAACCTTTAGAGGGCCGGTCCCTGTTGGCCGTCAGCCTACCAGAGAAGCAGCGGAGAGGATCGTACAACGGCTGGACAGCGGCGAGTCTAGGGCGGGACCATCGGGTATGGGCAGCCCAGGTCGAGGAGGAGACAAGCTGGGCAGGTTCTACTTTGAAACTGACAAACCGGATGACTAACGAGGGAAATGGGAGGCTTATCGTCTTTATATTACTCTTCGAGTATATGTATGACTCTTCTTTTTCTTTTTTCTTCTTTTTCAATCTGGGAATTTGGGCAGGCAAACGGCAAAGGAACACAGCACCGCAGATATTCGGTCTACGGCGGTAAACAAATCACCTTGGAGGGGGCGTTGTATCACTACTTCTTTTCATTCTTCTTCCTTTGCCCCTTTCTTTTTCTTCGTGTATCCAGTTTCTTTTTTTCTTTTCTTTTCTTTTTCTTTTCACCAGTCGTCACGTTTGATATGTTTGACGGATCGGGAAATCGACCTGTGGGATGGTAACTTGGGATTGATCACGGATTTTCGGCTGAGCCGAGATGCTCTCCTACGTACACGCTCTACCTAGGATGGAATAAGAAATATATTGATAATTAAAGCATCACGCTATCTATTCGATCTACAAAGTACTTTTGTTTCTGAGAAGACAATAGGGGTAGTGAGGGCACCAAGTCTAAGATGAGGACAAGAAAAGCTGTATAACGGATAAAAACTAACTTCTAACAGAAAACAATGACCCAAACGAAGGGATTTTTCGTATCATCCTCTGTCAAACGTAATCTAACGCATCTAACCACCTCCTTTTAGTTGATATATAGCAAAACAAAACTCTAAGGCAATAAAAGCAATTCTCGGCTCGAACGAAAGTCCAAATGGAAAACCCAAAATGCAGGGGGATAGTGCGCAGCTGTAGAAAGATGGAAAAAAGACAACCAACATTTTGAGACAACGCCGTGGGCAAGAGCAAGAGCAAAAAAACAGAAAACAACAACAAAACAAAAAAAGACGTCAGAGACCCCCCGCCCCCCCCCCCGCCCCCCCCCCCCCCTCCTTTCCTCCCTCTCCCTCCAAAACCAGGCCATGTGCGATAAATGAAGCACTTTCAGTCCGCATGGCTGGCATGCTACCACCCTGTCCGTGAAACTCCAAACAACAAAATCATCCAGCCCTGAAAACCCATCCTCCTCGGTATGGAAAATAAAATATAAAATAATAAACCTGTAAAATAAAAAAGCCCCCCTTCCTCTCCTCTCTTCCCCGCGATACTGGTCGTAGTATCTAAGCGTGATTGTTAGAATTGACTAACGGTACTGGGTTCTATCCGGGCATAGATAGAGTGACTGCAGCGTTAAAAACGTGACCGTTTGAAACGTCGCGGAAAAAACGTATATATATTTTGTGAGGCCGCTAGGAGAGAAAACCCGGCCATGCTGTGTTGCGTGCTGTTTGAAATGAGTTCATCGCTATGAACCCTCCTTTTTTTTTTGTTTTAAAGAGTCTTTTATGAAAGAGGAACCATTACTGGGAACGTGACTTTCTAGAAAAGCGGACTGATTTGTAAAATCAAAACTCTTCAAAAAAAGAAAAAAAAAAAGGAAAAAAAAAAGAAGAAAAATCGTCATGAGATAAACCGGCTGAAAAAGGCAAAATCACCAACAAGCCTCATCATGTGCAGGGAAAGTCGAGACCCATTCGTCTCGCGACCCTTTGCCAATCCCAAACAGCCACCCAGTCGCCTTGTTCCATGAGTGCCCACACCTCGTCAAGCAATTCCAGGACGCGATCGCAGTTCTTCAAGCCTGTATACCCTCGCACTGCCCTGACGGCTGCTCGGATGCGATATCGCTGGTCGGGTTCGAAGCAAGCCGTTCCAATCACCAGGCACGGGATTAAAAGGAGAGTTTGTGACGGATCCGAAGGTTTGAATGATTCCAAGAGCGCCAGAGACTCGTCGACTGCCACCGTGATCCGCTTGTCATCCTGAGCCGGTCGACGGGCAGGCGGCGGAGAGGAGGGCCGCTGTCTCTGCGACTCGGACTGCAAGTCCCCTTCATGCATGGAGCTGGTTCTTGAGGGATGGCGAGAAGACGGAGCGCTGTGCGTCGTTTTCGAACGGGAGAAGGGATTGACCGCTCCCATGAGCGGAGAAGCAGCTGTGGTACCAATGGCCGCAGCCATCGAGGCCCGTCGCGGCTGTGGGGTCGACGGCATTGAAGAAAACACGGCCGTGGGCAATGAGCCAATGGTGCTGCGGCGGCCAGGCAGGGCCGAGGGAGGGTATATCGTCCGGAACAGATAGACCCATAGCATCTGCTTGTACAGCAGCCCGACACGATCACGGCTGTCACCAGACGGCCAGCGTGGCGTCCACTCCCTGATGGCGGCATCAATCTCGGCGGCCTTGTACAGACTGGTGTAGTCCACGAGGGGGTCAACAGCGCTGGCCATGTTGACGCGGATTACGTTTCGAATACTGGTAATCTCGGAGAGGTGTCGGAATAATCCATCAGCGACTCCCAGCAGGCGTGGAGGATGAATAGGCATCGTCGGTTCCCAGTCTTCCGACGCGAGACGCTCCGTCTTCTTCTCAGGGTACCAGAAGAGGTCGTCGGCGTAGATGTGATATTGGAAAAACTCCGTGATGAAGGTCAGAAAGTTGGTATCTTCTGGAGGCGAGTGCTGTACTAGGAACTTATACGCCTGCAGATGAACTCTGTGATCACCCCGTGGGTTGCCCTCGGCTCGAGTCTGGAGAAGTAGACACATCATCTGGCCGTACCGCGCAGCCAGAACCGTCTTGTACTCGGGGTCGTTCTTGTCCATCTCTTCATTCATCTCGGCATACATTCGTCTCATGCCCTCATCGTGGTGATACTCGGACCGTTCCTCCAGCGTCTTTTTGCTTGTAGATGGGTTGTTCTGAAGAATCTTCATTCCATAAGGCGTATCCCAGTCAATATGCTTGCTGCTAGCCGCAAGTATCGAGTGCATCAAGCCCTGATGTCGATTAGCGAGCTGCAGTATGATGTCTTTGAAGGCATTTTTAGCCTCTCCCTCGACCGTCAGCACGTTGCTGAAGTGGTTGACGTAGTGTTTCCAGAAAATCTTGTCCTCGGTGGTTTCAACGCCGTGAAAGATGGGCTGCATGGTTATGATGGGTAGGTTCTCCCAACGCTGTCGTTCTATTGCAAGGGTTAGTTATGTAGTTCAGAAGCCGTCGTGTGCTGCCATGCCCAGATTTCTTTGCTCCGAGCTTTGGTTCAACGTACCCTCTTCAGCCCTTTCCCTGCCGCTCTTCCAGACCTGCTTTTCATGATATCCCTCGCAGACGACAGCGTTCTTCTCACAGTTCATGCCTGTCGATTCAGTCATATGTTAGCTTGAGTGGACCACAACGCCTTGTCGAATTGAGAAGAGCTTGCATACATCTTGGTTTTGCCTCATCGCACTTCTTCTTGCGCTTCCTACAAGTGATGCACCCAGTCTTTGAACGGCCCTTGGTAACTTTATTCGCATTGACTATCGGGGTCAAGGGATGCTTCCTTGGTCGTCCGCGGGGCCTCTTTTGCTTGAGCTGGGAGCCTCCCAGTAGCTCGTTCGGCGGCGTTTGCGACAGAGGGACTGCGATTACGTCTTCCAAGTTGATATCATCGTCGATCGGTTCCAGCTTTGGAATGGTGAGTGCTTCGTCGGAGCCTTGTTCCCATTGCTCCCAGTCTTCTTCGCCCTCATCTGGATTGGCATAGCCGGCGTTCCAAGAGTCTACACAGGACGACGATGACGACGATGCGGAATTGGTCATGGGAGGGACGGACGAGTTGTCCAGGTTGGCGTCGGTATTGGAGCTCACCGGCGAGAGCTGCCCCATCTGAAGAGGTGCCGTGGAGACGCCTGCTCTCCATGCGGTCTCGGTAGGCGAAGGCGACGGCAACACCATCCCATCGTAGGACCCTTCATCGGGGGACATGCTGTTATCGTCTGACTGGGTAAAGTCTTCGTTCGTCACGATGGCGAGCGTATGTTCCATTATACGTCAATAGCAAGCACATGCCCAATCGAAGATGGATTCCGAGAAAAAGCGTTGGCACGTGGAATAGATTGTGTGAAGAGACAAGAGGTTGGAAATGTAAGAGATTGAGAGAGAGACTTGAGAGGCAAGAATCAATGGCGATTCAAGATGACACAAGCTCTTCGCTCTTTTTACTCTATCACTTTTTTTTTTCTTTCCCCTTGCAGGCGGCGTAGAAACTCAAGTGTGGAGGCCGTCAGGCAGGAGTGGCTGTTCGTGCTAGTATCACGTTGGGTAATTCATCGACATCGGCACTGGAGATGATCAGAGGGATTGCTGGCCGAAATGCACGGTGCAAGCGAAGATCGTGGCGAACAGAGAGAAGTAAGGATTGGGCGGCATGGAGGGGTTGTGGTGGAGGAGAGGTCTTATTTGGCCAAAGACAGGGTCTAAACGGCATCCGTTTAAATCATATACATAAGATCCTCTCATGAGAACCATCCGTTAATCGTGTATGAGCTCTCCTCTCCTCCTCCCCCCCACAGCCATCCATCTGGCCCCCAGACCTGGGTGAGGTTGGGAACACACCACACCTAGGGAAGGGGGCGTGTGGGATTCCCTCGAAAAGCGCGAAGCTACTTGTACTAATCACAACCTCGCCTGTACTCGTACTTTGTACATGCATGCATTCGCCGTTCTTCCCCTAAAGCTGCTACGACTCAAGAGCTGTTGTGCCGTCGCTCCCGTGGGCAGACGATTGTGATGGGGGTACAAGCCAGCTTTGGGCTTAGGATTTGGTTGATGGGAGGAGCAGTAGATGACATCTAGACGGGGTCGAGGCCTTGGCACCTATCTCCACCTCCAAACCCACACATTCCCTATCCTAGCGTCGGCCAGCAGTCCCTGCAGAGAGACGTGGAGGTACTCCCCGGTACAAGAAGCCTGGTCGGTAGGGGCCAAGTAGCTGCTCGTTATACTCGTACCGGGTTGGAGAGCTGCGAGTGCTGGGGGAGGGACGTGCCGCACCCCTGCGCTCTGCTCTTGTCGTGGTGTCTTGTCTCTTCTCAGGAGGCCCCGCTTAGCTGGACAATTCCAGCTTCTTAATTGTGCTAGAGTTAAGCACAAGCACTCGTCTAATGGAGCTGACCCTTGTGAGTCTGGGAGCTGAGGCTGGCCTGCTGGCTAGTTCCGTCCAGGGAGCGAGATCCAACGTCGGCCTTTGGTGAGAAGAGCATGGGTTGCAGGGCCTTGACGCCCAGTGTGCTTCGGGAATGTGGCACGCTATATGGGGAAGCCATTGCTGACGCCATCTTCTGGCCCGTCAACGTGCAACGCGGTGTCTGGGAGAGGCGTGACGGTGCGAGTACTCGTAGGCACAAGCAGTAGGCCGTTTGTCCACAACTGGCCTCCCTCAACCCCCCGGCTAGACTCTGCGGCGAACAAGCATCAGAAAGGTTGCTTCCGACATAGCGTCCTGTATCATGATATCATTGCTCGCGAGTCCAGGGTGTGTCAGGTAGCAGGACGTGATTTGTGGACGGGGGGTGCGGGCCACCGTCCCCGCCGCGGTTTTGCTTTTGCAGCCCTACTCGCATTTTGGCTCACTGTTTAAGCAGCCAGCGCGCATAATCATGGTCGTCGGCGGCGGAATGCTTTCTTGTCCTCTCCTCTCCTCTCTCCTTGCATTCTCTCGGGAGCCATTCGCCATTGCCGCGGTGCGTGTGTACAAGTATGCGTGTGTGTGTGAAGAGGTGTGTGTGTGTGTGCCCTTTAGGCAGGGACACAGGGCCACTCGACGTCTACTTGAAGCTGCGGCGGCGCGTTGTTCAGGCCCAGACCGACAGATTGATGGCCTTGATGGGATTTGATTAGCTTATTAGTGGCTGGCTTATTTTCGCCCTTTTCTTCTTCTTCTTCTGGCCGCGTGTGGCTGTTGCTGGCGTAACGATTTCAGCCAGGCCCAGTCGAGATGCTTCTGTCGTAGCACCTAACTGACGGCACTACGAAGGGACAGGGATTGATGCCCATCGTCCGTCCTGCGCTGCTGCATGGCTCGATATCTGCACTCGTACTCCTGCTGCTGCTCGTATGCTAGTACTTCGTGGCATACCAACAGCCGTAAGCTGTCGTCGTACTCCGTACGGCTATCATTAGGCCATCGTCGCTGGGAGCTGGCAAAAACGTGCGTGGCTGAATTGGGTGCCCTGTCATGGACCAGACGGCTCCTCACAGAGCTCGGAGCTAATTCAATAGCGACCCAGTAGTCGGCGGCAATCCCTGCGCGGCTTGGCAGGTCGTGGCGTGATGACTTGAGAGGATTCATGCTCATTTTGTTGTTTCTTTCCGCGTTCTTTTGCATGGCGTCGGCAATCCATTGTGAGGTCAAGGTGAGGCCCCTCCTCAAGAAGAATGAGAAGTGACGACTGATGTTTCCCCAAGGCTGCTCAGTCACTGCCTCAGGTTGTCTGAGTTTGCTGCGAGTACAGTACGAGGACTCACGCATGGGCAAATCTACAAACTGTGCAAAGTACTGGATGTACCTGCTAACTACTTTGGTAGTAACTGCAGGAAGGGAAGCATTAGTACGAGATTTGGCGCCTCAGGACACTGAACTTAACCGTAAATCCATACTTTAGCACTATCGACACCGTACATGTAGGTACGAGTACAGGTCGGGTATATGTAGCAACAGCTTGCCTGAAACCAAGCTGTCATGTCCGAGTACCTTTACGGGCTGTCTTCCAGCTGCAAGGCTTCCCCGAGCACATGCATGTGTACAGTACATATCCCCAAGACAGTCCCATATTACTATACGCCTTTGCTCATACTGTACGAAGTACGAGAACGCTCCCGTCTTGTTAATTGGCTGATATGATAGGCGTCTGCTGTAATCAGTCTGTGCAGACATGTACGCCCAGCTGTTGACGCTATCATCGTGGCCTCTCATGGACGCTAGCCAGGGGCCAGTCAGTTGGGTCTCTCCCCTCTCATATTACCGCCGGGCCAAGGTCATAAACAGGCTGGTCTCCGGGCTACGGAGCTTCTCGTGCCGCCAACCAGAGAATCCAGGATGATCAGAGCGTTGCATCGCTCAGGCGGAACGGTTAGTCATTTGGTTTAATTTGTACCTGGAAGGCTAAGGGAATCGCGGCGTATGCGGGATGATGATGGAGGAGCCTCCCCGAAATAAAACATCAGCATGCCCGTCCGTACCTGTATGCGGTTTTGCCACCGGTACCTGTGTCTTGGTTTTTTGATTTTTCTTCGCTTTCAACTACATCTGATGTACAGCGAATTTGCCAACACTGACATGCGCCACCTACTAAGGTAGGTCGTGATTCTATCGACTCTTACGTACGGCCTACATATGTACATGTACACCACGTCACAGCCTGTCCTCGAGCGTGATCAAAACTACCGCGCACGAAATGAGAGCATATCCGTACGAGGTCACGATCCGTACCAGAGCCCCTGAGCTGAGCCTCCCTGGTCCGCGCTGACTTCCACGATGAACACTTTGTAGATCATTATCTTATCAACCGCTGGAGCAAAGGCCCATGAGCCCACTGTCTAACAGGCAATCCTACGCACGTCTGTGCCATTAAAAGCTAGCAGGCGAGATCGAGCGGAGAAGGGCCATCAGGAGACCTGGTGCTGCTTGTCCTAAATCAAGACGGTACGCTCCGAGCAAACCCCCACGAGGCGTGGGGCTGGCTGATCTGTGTTGGCCGCTCGGAAGTCGCAGCTGTTCTGCAAATGAGGAGATTGGCCAATGCTGGACCTTGTCGTGGAAGCAGCGAATACGGTTTCTCCGTTCAAAAGACGACAGCCAGGACCCTGGTCAAATCCAGGCACGATAACAGCCATCTCCACGACTACATGTACGAGTACCTGTATACTGTACTGTCTACTAATCCCGTAGGCTGCGAGGAGGAAGCATGTTCTCCTCTTGGCAACGGAGCAAACGCAATGGGAAGGCTTACTGCCTTACATATGGAATACCTATAGATAGCATCGTGATACTGAGAACAAGATCGTGTCAGTCTGATGCTGTGCTCGATTCTATGCACAGCTGGTTGATATCCCGTTGCCGCGACCTCAGTATAGAGTATGCCAGGCTCCGTATGCAATTCGAGGCAGCACAGAGAAGCATTGTAGCATCTTGCCGTTAGGAGCTGCCACGCGTCCACGATCCATACGAGTGTATCCGTACCAGCCGCTCGTCCCAAACGGCACGGCTGATAATACTGCTTCTCCAGACGCCTAGACGACGCCCCTCAAGTGAGCCGTGCCTCAAGATTCACCAGCAAGTCTGGCTAGCGACTGGTTAGAAGCGGGCGCAACGGACCGTGTAGAGACGCTAACGGCTGAAGCCATCATCTGGTCCCCGCAGTCATCAGCGTCCTGACGGTGATCGTGTTAGTGTTGCGGCCTGGGTACTCCGTACTTATCCCACGGACAGAGCCTCGAAACTTGCAAGGTGTTACTAGTTACTAATAAGACCTGCTACGATTCCGGTACCAATGGAACCATCAGCTTTTGACGCCAGCTCTCCCCCAGCTTACAGATTTAGCCTCTATTCTCCACGCTCGCTTTGACCAGTAGACGGCTGCATTACCGAGCTCCAAAGTCAGCAACGCTGGCAACGAAGGATATGTCACGCTATGAAGCGAAAAGCTGCCACCTGCCGGCCGTAGTATTGTTGGCAAGAAATTGAAAGCAAAGGCAGGCATAGAATCAAAAGCCGCAACATTCCGGTAGGTGCCAGTACGAAGGAGCGCAAGTGACAGGTTATCAATCACATCCCATACGACCCTGTGAAATGTATG
The DNA here is from genome assembly GCF_000170995.1 of Trichoderma virens Gv29-8. Classification (NCBI taxonomy): domain Eukaryota; kingdom Fungi; phylum Ascomycota; class Sordariomycetes; order Hypocreales; family Hypocreaceae; genus Trichoderma; species Trichoderma virens. Next base: position 1,771,533 of record NW_014013744.1, read on the forward strand.
TACGAGTACTGTAGGAGTGTTGCGTGCTTATCTAGCATGCTACTCCGTACTCCTTCCTACATAACATGATACTGGTATGGTCGAGGCTCCTTGTCGGGCTTCCCGGAATGGATACTCTTTCCGTGAAGACTTGGCTTTGCCGAACCCACCTCTCAGACGAGGTTATTGCAGTCACATGAGACGATTCCCCGATATTGCCCTACGGGTAAATATACCTGTAAGTACTTATCTATGTATATCAATTTCATACCGACTACTCCGTAGATGCCCTTGAAATAGCTACGATGAGGGGCACCTCGAGTGCCAGATTTGGAGAAAGATGACTCGGTTTTTTTAGGCTTCAAATGCTCGTACATACACTACTCGTACACTGCCAGACTACACCCAATGATCACTAACGGGCCTTAGTATGACTTGAATCTCCACCCATGATGGGATACTCGAACTAGCGTTACTAGCACAGCTAATTTCAACACGCACAAGGCCTAATGATCGACGTTCCCTTGACACGATGTTCCCCTTTTCAACTCGCCATTGGCAAAATGAAGCTAAACGCGAGCACTTGGCTGGAGATACGGAGCACTGCTTCAATCGATTACAGTAGTGTGGGCTAGACAGATCCTTCCACTAGCCAGCTGTATGCCGAGCCTCGCTGTCTCTTTTCTCCTCGCCCAACACACACACACACACACACACGCCTCACCACAGACACTCTCACACACTCACATGCTCTCTTAGCATTTCTCAAAAATCAGTTGTGACCAAGGATATGGTGACACAGGGCGTTATTCCTCCCCGCATCCGAGGAACATCAAGGCTCGGCTTCGATGGCACAAACAGCATTGAACCCTCCATCCCCTGTGTAACCATCTGGCCCCAGAAAACAATGCCGAAAGACCGCCCTTACGCTGCAATAGGCTTAGGCCGCCATGAGGCTGGCAATTGGGATGAATACGTGACATTGGCCAGGAGGCTAAGTGGGCTGGGTACGGAGATTTACTTGGGGGTACATGGACACGAAATACTTGATCCTCCACGCCGGGCTCTTGGTTTTTAGCAATTGCTAGTACCCTGACCTTGGCACCCGATGGTGGCATCTAGCCTCAGGTCTAACTCTGCTAAGAGGATCCGTCTGTTGTCTTGTTCCCCCTTCCAGAGAAGCGGTAATCGAGTGACCGCAGTATACTCACCTTCATGTGACTTGCTAGGGGCAAAATTATGCGCCAGCGCTATCTGTTGATGCTAAGATGAAGGGCGAAAAGAGACGAGTTTGCCATTTGTAGCCCCTTAGTATCGCGAATAGCATGATAGCGGCGTCCAGTAGTTGCCACGCCGTTGTGATCAAATCGACCCAGGCTGCTCTTAATTCCAGTTTTGCCCACTGTTAATGAGGCGGTAATTACCTAGTCAGTGACAGCCCCATCATTCGTACATATGCATATGATCACTGGTGGGGGAGGGATCTCTCTCACAGCTTTTTTTTCCCCCCTCTTGTTCATCATCATAGAAGAATTTGGAAGAAAGTCAATCTCAAGCCCAGCTACCCAGCAGAGCCCAATGTCATGCCCCTTTGGGCAATTGGGCGACAAGTCTAGACTCACCGACGATATTTGAGTTTGAACGGCGGATAAACACCATGCGGACCGTCCTCGCGCCGCACCGCTCAGCCCATGCCAATCTTCGGTGGCAAGAAAATCAAACAAGTTCGGGGGGGAACGGCGTGGCGGCCATCCATAGCTAAGAGCAACGGGCTAGGCTGGCGCTTACATTTGACGGCCGAGCCAATGCCAGGCGTTGGAGTGGCAGGCTAAAAGCTGTTCAGGTTGCTCAGCAAGGCACTTGCAAGCTGGTGATTGAGTTTCCGGGAGTCCCAAGTGGGAGCGGTACATGTTGAATGCGTGTTCGCATGAGGCAAGCTGCAGGTATCTGGGTGATGGCTCATTGCATCCTTCACGAACGGCTATCATCTATCAGTTTGCCCAAAAAATCCCTGACACATTCCGGGCGACTGCATTTGAAAGGTCCCTGTACATGCTTTCAATATTACTCTGAAAGGTTGGTGGCATGGCACATACTACTATGTGCCGGATACAATAATACGTGGTCAGCAGCCATGCTTTTGGATCGCCAAGGGAGCCAATATTTGAACCTTGAGACACACAGACATGGACAAAGATGCCTGTCTCGACGCCCTACTGACATGGAGCCGCGGACCGTCTAATAGCCCGCGGCCATGGAGGATATCTCATTGACTGACTGCCATTGATCCTTCAAGGAACTTATCCTCCGACAAATGCCTGCGTATGACCCTGTTCTCCCCTCCTGTTCCCCAATGATGCATTTCCCAATGGGTGTCCCACGCGGTCTCAAAATAAAAAAAATAATAGAGGGGACAAAACAATAAAGGTCTGCGGCAAAAGTCCGTAAGCCTATACTAAAACGAGGCTCTAGAGCATGGTGCGCCATCGTATGTCATATCTTGATTCAGGACTCGCATGAAATTCTTCGTTTCTTGAGGCCGACTTACTCGTAATTCCGATGCCAAGCCAGGCCAATCCATTCATCACATCTCAAGAAGCCGAATAAGCGGTTGGAGGTATCGCAGCACGTCATCGCGTCCAAGGGAGAGGAGCCGCCAAATCCAATCTCGCCAGAGCATCTTGTTTAGTTGTTTTCCCTTCCATCTCGCATGATACGTAGGAGCGAAACTAGGCTAGCATCGGGACACGCCTGACGTGGTGACTGACCACACAGAGCAAAGAAAAAGAGAAAAGGTGTAGATAAAAAGTGCGGTGAGCGGATTTGTCAAGCCAACGGTTCATGCTCATGACGATGGACAAGACACTAAATCACGGCAGTGAAGATCAGGTGGTAGGGCGGCGGTTTCAGGACATTTCGTTGGCTGAGAGCTCTCTCTCTCTCTCTTTTTTTTTTTACTGCTAGCAGCGAGTACCAGTCTGTACCTCCGAAGTACTAGTAAAGAAAACACTGTGTCGGTGTTGCTTTCTGGGGGACCAGGACAGATTTGGTCATGGGCTTTATTCGATGGGACGTGAGCCCACTCCCCACCGACATGACATTTGTTGGTCTCCAACAAAGAGGCCCGACAGAGCGAAAACAGCGGTATCGTGCCGCTGAGGAGCTTCTATTCTTGTTCGAGATGACGTCGATATCAGCGACTCCAGACGGCTAGCAGATGCCATGTTGCCGTGGGATTTGGGGGTTCAGCACTAAGACCGGAGCTGAAGTTTTTTGTGGGCGGCATCTTCTCCATACCATGTACTCCGTACGACTAGCATGTACGCTCATGGATCCCTTACAGCTCACATCGGTAGGTACGGCTTGCAACAACGGCCGGGGAGAAATAGGAAACATGCTTGGCAGGCGAATGCAAATGCTGTGTAACCACTCTATATTGTTCTCAAGGGCTGTTTCAGCCTTGAAATTTGTCAAAAGCTGGGGGCGAGGGGGGCCAAAGATCGGAAACTCCTTGCCGAACCGGTCAGGGCAGAGCCGTGATATCCAACGTCGTACTGTATGCAAATTTTTTATTCTCCTTGCTTCGTCTCGGAGCGTCAATCCATCTCTGTTTTCGACTTGGGCGACGCAGCCCTTTCAGCTCGGGTTGAGCACTGGTTTTTCATCTGTCGTGCCTAGTCTCCGTCTTAGCGGATGATCTTCTCTGACGGCTTGGCTGATCAAAGGGTCTGGTGGCATGCAAGCCGGCGGAACATCGACGAAATCGCACGCCAGTTTATTACGTACGTGTATCGTACGTGTAGGCGCCTTGAGAAATCATCCCATTTGATTTGATTTGCATTTCTTTACGTTACAGACACTTCACCGTCGGGCTCGTCGGAGAATTACCACATCGATTCCTCTTCCCCAGACTTTTAAGTAGGAAAACAAAGTTAGATATGGAGCACAACGTGGGGTCATTTGCATCTGTCATTGAATTTACGAGCCCATGCACGCGCCCATATGCCTAGGCTCCAAAAGCCCAAGAAGAAAACGAAGAAGAAGGGCAACAAAGAAGGTGTGTGCCTGTGAGATTGCGCCTCAGCCCACCATCCGGAAAGTGGGGGTGAGAGGAGGAATGAGGAACAGACCGGCTTGGACTCTTTTTTGCCGCTGGCCATGATGCCGTTTTGGCCTGGTCGGGCTTTGGGCTTTGGTGGTGATGGCTGACTGACCCCCAACTCTGGAGCCAGCAGACCACCTCCGCCATGTATCGGATCGTATTTCGTGCGTGGCCATGATGATTCCATGCATGCCGTAGCGCTGGCGTGCTCGTGCGCGTTCTCTGCCAACCCCCCAGCGTGCGTGCGGCTGGGATTCGATGATACACAAGACTCCCACACATATTGGGCCGCTATCAAGCCATGTCTCAGTCTCGCTCTCCGCGTCTGTCCGGGGTTCGGCTCTCGTGTGTTGGAGAAGGATGGCGGATGGGAGGCAGATGGGAGGCAGAGAGGAGGCGCCCAGAGAAGGGGAGGGGGGTCCGAATCCTGCATCTGGCAAATCACCGTCGTTACCCACGCCTGCAAGGCAGCGAAGGGCCATTTGCTTCTTCCCCCGCTTTCTTGGGTCGAACGATGTGGTTGCTGGTGATGGGCATTGGTGGGCGATTCTGGTCTGAAACACCACACCAGCAGGCGCATTCTGGTGGCCTGTTGCCCCCGGCTCAGACATACTTGCCGTTCATTGTACAGGCACGATGCTAAACACACAAGTCAGGCTCGAGACTCCGCAGTGGTAGCGTGCTGTAACATTACCTCATCTCGACCCGGAACGCGCATCTTCCTGCGGCGGGCTGTGAGAAAGCATGACCGAGATGCTTCCGTTCCAACCCGGCCAAGCGAAGCATCCTGTTCAAGGGTCCTTTTTTTATTCCCTCTCTTTTTCTCTCCTCCTTCCATAGCCCTGCTCTTCTCTCGTCACGCCTTCTCGCTTGGGGTGTGGATGGCCCGGGATGCCTGCTTGGGCGAGTTCCCGCGCTGGTCCTCGACCAGGGTTCCGGGACGAGGCTTTAGCGAATGAGGTTATGGCTCACTTTTCCTTGTCGGTTCGTGTCGCTTGCTTGGGTGCTGGATCACCGGTTTGAAAAGAGGCAGTTGATAATTTCTCTATTGTACTCCGTAGTCTTTTCTGTTTTGATGGGCCTGTGTCAAGGAGATGCCGACTGCATGCAATTTAGATCGCGAGTCAAGTTGTGCTATCGTACGAGCTCGGTGGCAACGTTGAAAACTGGAGCTGGTAAAATCAACCAACGACATGTCTTGGTATGCGTGTGTGCGACTTTGTAGATCCATTTTCTCCAGATCGCGTCGGCGAGTCTCTTGGACTTGTAGGGTTTGAAAGCAAAAGCACCATCGGGCATGAAGACAACTCAGCACCCTTCACAGTAGAACCACAAAGTTGTTAATTTCAAAAGCCTCATTTTTCAAACTACCTAATTCGATTATCTGGCTCTATCTAGCCGTTTGCGCGCAACGTGATTCATTATCTCCATTCCCATATTCATTCCTTGGCAGCTCCCATGGCTGAACTATTCTGTTGACTCGTACAAAGTTTTACTGTTGATTCTCCTTACGATTCCGATTACGCCTTCGGAAGAGATTTCCCAGCGTTGTAGCCGGCGAATTAGTGGTCTTCTTACCCTCGGAAGCGACACTCTCTACGGGTGGGATCGGCGCGGCTCGCTCAAAGAGGGTGCTGGGGCGAGCATGGGCAGTCGAAGGGCGACGAGCACTGATATCGTACCGCTGGAGAGAGAATCGATGAACATCGTCTAGAAAGGTTTGCGTTTGCTGCGGCATGTGTTCCTCGGATATGCTATCCTCGTATTCGTAGTCTTGGCTGGTGCCAATGTCGCGCCCTCTGATATTGGTCGTGTTCGCATGGCTTCTTCCCTCAACTACTGGCAAGATGGTCGCCTTGTTGCCCTGAGCTCTGTGCAACGCGAAGCTGCTCACGTTCACTGAAGTGTTTGGCTTTCTCTCCATCACTCTTTGAACCGTAGGCTGTGGAGGTGCCCGGTGTTGCTGTGTGCCCCTGACTGGCTGCGGAAGAGCGCGCTGTTGCTGCATGTCCCTATCTCGTCGACGAAGCATTAGAGTAGCTTGGGAAGGATTTGTGAAGACCGGTGCTTCCGGGGACTCCAGGACTTTGGGGGGAAGGACAAACGGCTTTGCTGCCTCCGGATGCTTTTCCAAGAATGCCTTTTCATACGGCCCGATCCCGAAGAATTCGTCTAGGTCGCTCAGAGTAGGAGATGGTTTGCGTCGCTGAGGCTGAGAGGCATTGCTCGCTGAAACTGCATCATACAACTCGTTCATAGAGCGAGAAGGCCTTGGCTCGTGTTTAACTCTCTCTGAGCGCTGAGCCGCGTAGTTTGGTACTTTGACTGGACCAGGCTTGGAGGGAGTTATGATAGTCGAAACAGAGCTGCTTGAGTTAGAGCTGCTTGATAGATTTTGCGGCATTCTAATGATATCCGCATTCTTGTCAGCCTCATAAAGAAGCGATCCAGGTAGAGGCACAAAGCCCGATTCATACGACTTGATTTTCTCATGAAACTTTGGGGGTGCCTCCTTCGTCAAGTTGCTGGGCCTGGGTGTATATTTAAACTGTTGGACGGGATCAAGAGGATTGGGATTCATCTTGGGTCTCTCAGGCATTTCCCGCGAACCTTGCTTTGGCCTCACGATGGAGGACTTCTTAGATAGATTAAGGGGAGCTGGCTGAAGCTCTGGTTCCATGTAGTCGTCGGTATGCCAAATGTCGGCAGATGAGGCTTGGATCTCAGCGCTATGCTTCCTTTCCACTAACTGAACTTGGCGAGCGTCTTCGACGCGGAGGCGGCCTCCTGACTGGCTGAGGATACCCTGCACCATATCTTCTGTAGTTGCTCTCGATCTTTGTTCAGCCGAGATGGGAAAATGTGTCAATGGGGAGCGATCAGACGACAGGGAGTTGAACGAAGCACAGCTGTAGCTAAATGTGATGCCAGGTCGCACGGGGGATGCTTCATCTGGTGTTGTAAGCTGTTCGGGGAGACGGCGAGCTGTCTGGGGAGTCTTGGGAGCATCACCAGCTTCCTTGCTGTTGCCAACATAGACGGCAGTCCTCGCGCTATCATTCGAATAGATGGACGATGTTTCAGAGACATCATCACTGAGCTGGGGGGTCGTATTCTCAATGCTATGGCTATCGTCACGCACGGTTTCGGTGGCTTCCTCAGATATGGGTGAAACAGAAGTGAGCCGCGTGCCTTGTTGACTCATTGGGGAAGGCCATAGATGTCGATCGTCAGAGTACAGGTCTTCATCGTCAGCTTCGCTAGTAGACACGGTTGACACGGTTTGTACGGGCGGCAAATCTGGAGCTTTATCATCCGTCGATATACTGTTGCTCATGTCAGTACGTTATTTCAGCTTGACAGGAATTCAAACTCGTGGACTCAACTCACCAGCTTTGCTTCACGTGTTCTGCAGCGAAATGACCAAGAACTGGGCTTTCTTCGCCCGTCTCCTGCACCACTTCATGGGGCTTTGCCTTGGCCAAAGACTGAGATGCTTTTTCGGAGTCTATGGATACCAGGTGCATCAGAGAGGAAGCAATGCCCTCAAGATTCAAAGACAGCCGAGGGGGTTTAGCAGCCACCGATGTCTTTCCCTTGACAGTCTCCACCGAGTCGGCATCCGAATCGTGTTCCTGGCCAAGCGGCTCTAAATTCACGGGCTTTCTCGCTTCATCGCCAATATTGAGGGAAAACCGGCGTCTGATGGATGCTGGGAGCTTAGGTAGCACGAGAAACTCTTCCCAGCGAGGACCCCAAAGCCAAACTTTCTTAGGTGGAGGAAGCTCGCAAGGTCGCTTCTCCTTTTTGGCATTGGCTTCCTCTACAAGATAGAGCCTTGTGTATTCCATGTTGGAAAGTCGTGGTTGGCACATACTATACTTGACTTCAGGCTTACGCAGCGATTCTTCTTCATGACTAGCAGTGCCATCTTGCCTTCTAACAGGACCGGCCCTGTCTACTGATTGAGTAGAGGGGGCCCGTTGGGTATAGAGGCTCTGTTGGCTGCTTCGAATACTTGCTTCGGGGAAAGATGACGTGCGGAGATAGAAACTGTCTCGAACTTGCCCTTGAGGGACCTTGGGGCGAGTAGGCGGCTTCGCCAGCTTGGTGCTCGGCTTTGCTTTGTTACTAGCAAGAGCTGAGGCAATCTGTGGAAGCTTGGAGCTACTCGATCCATTTGCTTGGATGTCTGGGTGCGAACGCATTCGCTGAAGGAGCTTGAGGCTGGTCCTTGTGATTGTTGACTTCATCGACTCCGGAATGTCAGGTGTGGGGGGAACTGGGGGGATATCATCATCCTCCTTCTTTCTCCTCCTCCTCGTTTGCAGCTGTTTCTTCTTCATCGGCAATAGCTTCTGCTTCGTCTCCAACAGCTTTTGCTTAGTTGGCAATGATTTCTGCCTCGTCGGCAACGACTTCTGCTTCATCAGCAACGGCTTCTTTTTCAGCTTTCTGCCAGGGTCGAAGGTCTTGGCAGCAACCTTTTCTCCTTTGATAACAGTTTCGTCACCGGCATCATACTAAAACTTGCGGCGATTTTTTTGCTTCGGGAGGAGAAGCCCGAGTTGGGCCTTTTCCCGTGAATTAAGATTCAAGTCTTTTGCAAGCGGATGCTGATCAAATGCAGTTCTGGACAGAGTAGAAGTGTGTTTTACTCTCAGCTTTGGTGCAGATGAATCGTCAAAGGCAAACGCTGCTCCGTCGGTCTTAGAAGGAGATACTTCTCGTCCCGGAAGACCTTTTAGTAATGGATTGGGGACAGGGGGGGCCGATGCCACGAATTCTGGAGAAATTGATCTTTCAGACCCAGCTAGGTTTCCCAGCTCGCGAGGGCTCCGAGGAGAGCCTTTGAGGATAGATTTGACCATGACTACTGAATTAGGAGTGAAGGAAGAACGGTGGGACCCTGATCTTCGGCGAGAAGGTTCCTTTTCTGCTAGCTGTAGAACGTTGAAGCAGAGCGACTCGATTGTCTTAAACTCTTCAATGTATTGAGCGAATACTTTGTACGCTGTCTGATACCTTGGTAGGCTGCACCAGATAAACAGCTTCTCCTGGATCATGGCTTGCTGTTTATCGCTCAACGGGTTGTCTCCCAATAGATGATAGAGAACCGTAAAGCGGATGCAGCCGAGGAGAGAGTCGGTGCATGGAACAAGACTAACGTCTTCTGAGTTTTTCAAAAGGTCGTGAGCTGGGAAGAGAGCATTCACAACTGCCATTATCTCCACAGAAGGCTTTCTGGTAAATTTCGCCTGCTTCAACTCTTCAACGACCATCTGAAAGAGAGGTGGAAAGTTAGCCGTGAAATGTGCAGCCTCTGAAAGATACTTACAGATGCTCTGAAGCCCATGTAAAATTGGCCAAACTTGTCCGTAGCCTTTCTATTCAGCTCTTGAATCATTGCCGCTGATCCAAAAGCAGGATGGCCGGGTCTGAAAATTAGAGGTGTCTCAGCGACGAGTCGACGCCGTCGAAGCTCGACAGCGTTGAGATCAGCGAGGCCCTCAAGGACCTTGTCGGGAACTAGGCCCCCATCCTCGGGCTTCTTGAAGACGTTCAAAGTAAGCTCTCTCAGTTTGTTTCTTGGGTTGCAGGAGACATCGGAAGATTGGTGAGAGGAAAGCCTCTTCACATGCAGCCGTAGAGCCTCTCGAAGTTCGACATCATTGTCAAAGCCTCGCTGTCTTCGTTGAACCGTCTGCTCAAATCCAACGTGTTGAGGGCCACATCCCAAGGCCTCCTTGTTGACAAGCTCTTTGAGAGGGTCAAGACCCGTGGTGAGCCACCAGTCCAGGTACTCCTGGGGAGTGAGTGGCATTCCGACGGGTGGTATCAGGAGCTTAACGAATTGTTTTCATCGAGGATTCAGGATAACAAATGAAGATGGAGTTTAGGCATTAATGTAGAAAAGCGGAAGAGAAATGCTGAGCCGAAATGAAAATTATTTACGCAACTGAAAAAAAGAAAACGAGATTGAAATCGTGATGATTGTAGGTGGTTAGGGCAGAGTGCTGCGAGGTGAGGATGGCCAGCTGAAAGCAAAAAATCCCCCCGCCTGTGAGGGTGCCAAGAGTAGGCATGTGTCAGTCTGCAAGGCAAACGCGTTTGGCGGCGGACCGTTCAGATGACGCCCACTTCTGGCTCGACTGTACGTTGGTGTCTGAGTTGGAGGACGGACAGGGCAGATATCAGGCACTTGATATTCCACCATCACGGTCACGGAGAGGGAAGATGGAAGATGCAATTTTGATATATAAGAAGATACATGTCTGCAAACCCAATTGGGTCGTCCTGGAGGCTCTGGCCGGCCATGTCACTTGTATCTATCACCGATCTCAGATCGATGCCAAAGTCCAGATGTCCGATCCAGAGCTGGAGCCTCGAGATCGACTCCATCTTGTCAGCTGGGCAAGTGCCAGCCCTGCAACTGCACGCACAGAGCTTCCCCGTCACGTGTGGGTGTGCATCAAGATGGCGCCCCTCTTTTTTCTTTTTTCTTTTTCTTTGTTTACAAAGGTTGTGGGTTCGGCTGATGACGTGGCTGTTCAGGTACTGAGTGGGAGACTGAGACGCGTGACGAGCCCTGGAAGAATATACGCGGACATGGACACAGCACAGCAGAAGATGTGATAGTGGGATGGTGCTACTTCGTAGATGTAGTGTAGCAGTGTAGCAGTATCCGTAGAGTTGGATTAATCAATATGCTTACAGTATTATGCATGTGGGCGGAATCCCACTAATCAATCGATCAGACACCCATGCCATTTGATGACACGCAAATCTACAGGCCACGCAAGGGATTAAATTGATGCGTAGAATGCAACGCGCCACAAAGCTTAGGCCGGGGGCCACGCACCAATGATATTCCCACTGGGAGGCCGCCGGTGCCAGAGCCAGCAATTCCAGCGACCTGTGGGTGCTAAACCCCCTTTTACGCCAAGAGACGTCAGGGGCATGGCCGCTGAATGCCCGTGTAACACAGCAGAAGACGTCAATATCGGGATTGCCAAGCAATGCTAAGAGACTAAGGTACCAGGTACTCCGTAGTCCATCTACGCTTCCCGAGCGTCCCTCAAACCTCAAAGTCTCTTGTCTGGCCTGTTAATTTCAATCTCCATCTGCCAACGACTCTTCAAGAGACACGATGCTACGCCAAAGCAGCCGCTTGACTCGGCATATCCCCCAGTCCATCCCCAGCAGGCTGGGGCGCAGCAGCGCGCGACTGCTGTGCAGGCCCCGGTTTTCCACTCAGGGAGCTCGACGACACGCCGGTACGTTTCCTGATACTACTCGTACTTGTTTTGTGTTTATATTTGTATTTGTATTTGTATCTGTACTCCCCTCGAAGTCTCTCGTTGATGCTTGGGGGATGTCGGTGGTATTCAGGGCTGCAATTGGTGTCACTTGTTGCTGGAGAATACATGCATTGTGTCGCCGTCACGCGTCTCAAGTCTGTTTGCAATTGCCAATCATGTAACCGAGGATTCCATGGCATTATGTAGTCAAATAGCACAAACTGCAGTGCCCAATATCAATCAACTAACGCCATTGACAGACGAGGGACTTTCACAATCATCTCTTCATAGTCGCCGAGATGCAGCCAAGGAATCTCTACTCGTCAAAATGGGCGAAAGCGCCGCCACCACATTTGCGTCCATCATCGTCCTCGCCTTCGGATTTGCTGCTGCTGGCTATATTTACCACAAGAGCTACAAGATGCTCGTTCTGAAGAAAATGACGCGCGCATTCGAACCAGGTGACCCGGTTCTTGACCTGGCGACAACCGCCAAGGAAGTGCCTCGGACAGTAGCTCCCGAGGATGAGCATTGGGTCCAACGCCCTGAACAAGAGCATGTGGACAGAATCATTGACGGTAGAGAATCTGGTCACTACTATCTCTTTATGGGAGAGAAGGGAACAGGCAAAAGCAGCATGCTCATAGAAGCTATGCGTAAGACTGATGGTGATGGCGTGGCCATGTTTGAAGCTCATGCCGATACTGAGATCGTCAGAATACGCCTGGGAAAATCGCTCGACTATGAATTCCATGAGGACTATATTGGAGGCTACTTCAGCGAGCGAGGCCCACGTGAGACCACTGCTCTGCTTGATATTGAACGAGCCTTGAACAAGCTGGAAAAGGTGGCTATGAAGCTTGTCCAGAAGAGAAAGAAGCCTCTCGTTGTCATTGTGAATCAGCTACATCTTCTAAGGAACAACGAAGAAGGCAGAGATCTGATTGAGCTTTTCCAGCAGCGTGCGGAACAGTGGGCAGCGGCAAACCTGGTCACAATGGTGTTCAATACTGACGATTACTGGGTGTACGAGCGTCTGAAGCTCCTAGCCACCCGCATGGAAGTTCTTGCTGTTACTGATTTACCCAAGTCACAAGCCATCAACGCCCTGAGGAAATACCGCATGCGATATTTCAAGGAGATTCCTAACCACCAAGAGCTCGAAGATGTATACGATCGCATCGGTGGCCGCTTGAGCTTTTTGAACCGCGTGGCAAAGAGCAAGGATATGATTCGCACATGCGATCAGATTAAAGAGACTGAGAAGAAGTGGTTTCTCAACCAGTGCTGGATCCTTGGCTCAGAGATGGACGACGACGTGATGGATCAGCAGAAATGGGCGGTACGTCTTCTATCATTGCATCCCAGCACTGAGCTTCACGTAGAATCCCTGTCCAGCTAACAATTTCATTTCCATCATCTAGGCGGCTGCCATGGTTCTTGCTCTGGCACTTGTTGACAAGGAAGAAGAGATGGCCAAAACGTATGATCCAGTCGTGGGTCACCTTTTGCCGACATTCCCTTTCCATATAGCCCAGGAGCTCATGACTCGAGCCGACTTCATCCGAGATCTCGATAGTCTGAACCTCTTTACTGTGACCAGTCAAGCAGACGTTCGTGCGAGCAGCGTTCCGATGCACCTCGCGTTCAAGGAGATATGCGCCGAGCCTCGGTTCCGGAAGCACCTGGAAGACACGATTCAAAGAATCTCTGATATTGAGAGCTTGGGCCGTACCCGAGAGCTCGTTGCCAAGGATCTGGTCCTTGGTGGTGAATATGACATCCAGACGAGCCGAAAGGGCATCACAGTCAAGCTTAAGCAGCCCGAAGAAAACGACGACTAGTCAGAACGGCATCGATGACTAACTCATACACAAAATAATTGGCTCGAATAGAGGCAACATTGATGAGAAATGCATTCGACGACAGTTCGAATACAGCAAAGGCGACGATAATTGATGAAACGGGCCCAGGAGTTCGTTGCATTTACGCAAGATGGCCATCCAACGGCAGGCAATTTCCTTGAGTTTGAAACACACAGAGAGACGGTCGACCTGCCTTGATGGTATGGTCAGAGCTGGGAGACTCTGCAACCCTCTATTTCATTTGTCACCTGGAAATTCATTGTACCATATTTGACGTTACCGTTCTATTCAGTTGATTGTATTACCTATAGTTTTAGATAATACCCATTCAATATTTCATACTTGTTCATACCCCTATGACATTCACGCTCCCCCACTTAGCAGGCGATGTATTATTACATACCTAGTAGTACTTGTTTGTGCTTCACACCCAACGGAGAGAAGAGAAGCGACGACGTTTGGCGTTCATTTCGGGTATAATTTAAAAGTAAAAACTCCATGAATGTATTGATATGCTTCAACGGAATAATGCGTTTGCAATTGCTCGACTGAGTGCGTGTTTCTCATTTCCCGTATCCAATTTCCGGTGTGATCTAGGGTAGTTACAGGGTAGGGCTGTTTGAATTTATCATCACCCCACTGTAATTTGGCTGGTCAGCACACTATCAGCTGGGACCTGAATGCTCCCAACGCGAAAGGCACGCGCTCGTGTACCAACTGTTAGGCTGCCTCACCGACAAGGCACAAACATCGCGGTTGGGCCAAGGCCAGTCACATCCCTCGAAAATCCAAGTCCCATAATATTTTCGGAGTCTCAAGTCAAGACGGCAGAGCAAAGGGAAAGCCAGCGAAGCTTCATTTCCTCGCCACTCGCTGCTGCTCTCATGCCTGCCAACGCCAAATGGCCCGATTTCCAGCTGGCTTCGAAATTGCGCTATTTCATGGGCTCAAGTGCACCTGAATCGACTCAATCGGAAACGACTTCTTCCCAGCTCGACCAAGCAAAACGCGAGGAACTCGAATCTGCCCACGAGGTCGACCAAGACCTGGGAGGCGAGACACACACTGCCACAATGGCCGAGCTCGATAATGATCCTGTTCAGGGGATGGAGGATGTTGACGATTACCAAGAGGAAGGCGATACTGCCGACGTCGATGTCGACTTTGGCGATCTCGAAATGTTTGACAGCAACGCGTCACAGCTCCCGTTTTCGTCGCAGGCACCCCAATCCTTGAAGTACGAAGAGCCTGAGCTTCCTACATCCAGTGGGAGCGCGAAACGCGACAAATCAAGCAAAAAGAAGAGCAGGGCGGCTGATTTTGCTGTCGATGACGAACCGCCCAGTTCAGCCACGTCGAAGCGCAAGAAGTCGAAGAAAAAGTCTTTGCAGCATTCCGAAATCGCCGAGGATCAGCCCACCGACACAAATCTAAATACGACAAGCGCCCCCCCTGCCGCTGAAGATGAGCGAGAACCTGAGGCGCTTGAGGATGCTACCACCGAGATGGATGCATTGGATTTGGCGCCCGTCCAAGTAGCCCAAAAGCTGAAGAAGAAGAAACGGAAGCCGTCTGACTCTGTGGATGGCAAGCGAAACAAGAAGAGGAAGGGCGTTGACGACGACGACGCAACTGTTCAGCAGACACAAGACGAGACCAGCTTTCTACATTTGGATAAGAATGCTGCCAGCCCACAACTCGGCACGGCAATTGAGGATGATGTTGCTAATGCCGATGAACAAACCTCGCCTAGCCTTGCTCGTGCCCGCCGTCGCAGCCAGACGGGAGAGGAAACTCGCTCAAGGGAGAATAGTGTGCCTTTCCGAGCTCAAGTTGCCCCTATGGCTCCCATGGCAATTGATACGCTTCCGCAAGAAGAAGTATCAAATAACCAGCAAGAAATATCTGGTGACCACGTAGATGATCGCGATGATGAGGAAATGCTCAATATTGCGCGAGCGGTATGGAGGGAGCACAAGAGTAGCCAAAATGAAACAGGCAAAGGAGCAAACGAAGCAGCCCTTGATCAGAATGCAACTGGCGTCAACGGCTCTGGAGACTCTGCTCAAGTGGAGGAGCAGCCAAATGAAACCCCAGCACGACGGCGATCTACGAGAACAAAAGCAAAGCCTGTGTTGCTTGTGCAGGAGACCAAAGCAGAGACGCCTGCCAAGAGGAATCGTCAAGCACTTGGAGAGCTGCCGTCCCCCTCCGCCAACACACCAAAGCCAAAAGTACGATCTAAGCGTGCCTCAAAGAAGAAGACAGAACAACCATTGCAACCCTTGGAAGAGGATGCTGAAAATGCAGAATATGAAGAGCCATTAGCGAGGACAGCCGACCCGGGAAATTACACGCAGGGACGATTCACACAAGCCGAATTCGATGGCATTAGCCGGGTTATTGAACAATTCCGAGATGAATATGGAATGACACAAGCTGAAGTCAATCAGGTAAGGCCCAGTTGCACCGTGCCCACCATGTTCAATCTTTCAATTGCCGGCTAGAATCAAACCACTTACCCTATATTGCAATATAGATAATCCAAGCACCTGGAGGTACAACAGCCGGTGATGCTCATGCACGCCTCTGGTATCGCCTCTTTGAAGTGTGCCCTGACCGTAAGAGACAAAAGGTCATCAACGTCGCACGCAAAAAATACCATAATTTTGTTGCACGGGGAACATGGACACCGGAACAGGATGAGGAGCTCTCTCAACTCATTGCCGTGCATGGTAATAAATGGTCCGAAATTGCTAGCCTCATCAACCGCCACCCTGAAGATGTTCGAGACCGGTTTCGCAATTACATTGTGTGCGGCCCGAACCAGCGTAAAGATGTATGGGACGAAGAAGAAGAGCAGCTGCTGGTACAAGTTGTCGAGGAGGCAATGGAAGTTATTGAAGAAATACGAAAAGAGGACCCGACCAGGCCCATCTATCAGAAAAACGTTGAGGACATTATCGACTGGCAAGACATCAGCAAGAGTATGGGGAGGAAGCGGAGTCGGCTTCAGTGCATCACAAAGTGGAAGGCCATGCAGAACCGTCTTTCTGGAAAAAAGAAGGACAAGAAAGCCCCTCCTGCCCAGACCTCTGAGAAGAAAAAGCGAACGGAACCGGCTGAGATGCCTATTTCGCACGAGGATATTTCCTCCTTGCTTGATTCGGCTCGCCAACAGCTCGCAAGTATGCGCGAGGAGGAGCAGTACCGCTTGGTTTTGGCTCTCCAACAAGCCTCTGTGCTGTCAGATGCTGAAATTCCCTGGGCAAAACTCCTTGACAAGAAGTTCCGAGGCCAATGGACCCTTGACACACAGGTATTACTCTGGGACCGTCTGAAACAGACAGTCCCAGACTGGGAAGCTATGACAGTCCTAGACATTGCCCAGTACATTATCAACGAGTACAACCGAACGGGAGGCCTACCCGAAATCAATGGCAGTGGCTACGATGACGATGAGCGAGAAAAAGACATTCTCCAGCAGCTTCGTTTCCGCAGCAGGCCGGCACCACCGCCGAAAAGCGCCGAGTTCGTCGAGGATTCTGGTGCAGAAGAGACTAGAGAGGACGGACAAGCAGATGCAAACGACAAGGCTGATTTTACGATTGATCCAGCATTGATGGAAGCGCCACCGCCTTCACCCCCGAAGGCTACCCCCAAACCAAAGAAGAAGACAGCGGCCAAGAAGAAGTCGAAAAAGGCGTCTCTTAGCAGCCAGGACCCCATTGAGGACACTGGACCGACTGCACCACTACCCGCTGTTGATGAAGGAGAAGAGTCAAACCTCGAAGAGGCGCAAATTCCCAAGCCAAAGACACCCGGTAAATTCCGGTCGCCGAATGGCAAAAAAGAAGAAAGCGGCGTTGCTGCTCTACAGGCAGACCCCTACTCAGACAGTGACATGGACGACATGGAAGATCTTCCAGCTAAGATTCTGGCATAAAGCATGCCCATGTTGACTCTATTAATAATTGCGTAAAACTGAAGATTTCACGGGTCGGAGGGTTTTCGGGGTTCGGTTTGAAATTCAGCATTTGTTATGCCTGAGGGTTGGTATTTATGGACGATAATTGTGGCTGGATGATGAGTCTGTTCGAGTTTGATGAACGTGTACATGCAACAAAGAATTGGCTCGATTTACTGGTATTTCTTTTCATCGCCTTGTCTGTAGAAAATCAAGAGAATCAGAGAGTTAGGATGTCCAACTGCTCGAATTTGAGTAGGTTGCTTAGTGCAAATGACATATGCTCAGACGCAAATGTACACGTATGTGAGCTTGGCTGCGTGATTTTGATGCCGGATTTGTTGATATTCCCGGGTCGCTGTAAAGAATGCCGAAGCTCTAGCGAGGGCCGAGATGGTGATGGCTGTTACAATTCACTGAAATAATCTGGTATTTAATAGTGAAAGCCGAAATCGGTAGAGTAATATCAGCATAGAAGTCGAAGACGAAATCAGACGACGATGCAACAAATCGAATTGATACGCGTTCTTGTGAATTAACCGCTGATACGTTGCAGCATGTGGGTGCATTCTCGGGTCTTAGCTGAGATTGAGCCATTCAACCCCCCCTCAGTTGGCCTCTCTCAGCTTGTGGCCTAGAAACTGAAACCTCACCAAGCCTAGGCTCAAGGGTCTGACATCTGCATCTTCCCCCTGATTTATTGATTTCATTGCTGCTGGACGTGTATAGTGGCTTTTCTCATAATATGCTCCACCGCAGTCGATGACTATGGAGGAACCACAAAGACAGAGAGTCGCCGTCGTTGGTCTCGGTATGTCTTTTACCTATGCAATCTTTCGTTAGCACGAATAGTTTGTCCGATATGGATCCCCCGACTTCATCGGCCCTACTTGGCATGCAAGAGATGCGAGGGAGGCTAACCGCTGGACAGGGGCTATGGGGATCGTCGCGGTCAAGAACTTGCTGGAAGAAGGCTTTGACGTAGTGGGATTTGAACGCAGCAGCTATGTCGGTGGCTTGTGGCACTTTACCGAAGACGAAGACACGCTGAGCATCATAGAATGTGAGTGGCAATGGCCCTGAGATGTCGGCTCTGATATACAGGCTGGATTTGCGCTTGCGTTAATCCTCTCCTTTGTCATTGCACGATAACGTGCTTGTCTCTTGTTCTAATTATTCAATTTTCCATCTAAGCAACCACGGTGAACGTGTCAACTGATAGAGTGAGTCTTAACCAACATTTGCCGAATGAAACCATGCTCTCTTGCTGACCTAGTTCCAAATAGGCATCCTTTACCGATTTTCCTTTTCCCGTTGGTAAGCATTGATCTCCAACTTTCGTTTATGATTACACGTTAAGTTGATAGCTGATATTGACGACACCGTGATAAGGAACCTCGACATTTTGTACTGCTAAAGAGGTAGAGAATTATTTGGAGGCCTATGTGGAACACTTCGACCTCAGACCCCATTTCTGCCTCTCCACGAGCGTCAGATCGATATCTAGAGAACGCAATGACGGAAGATGGAGACTTGAATTTGAAAGACGACCGAGCGAGTGGTTTGATAAGGTTGTCATAGCCACAGGTCCCCATATCAGACCCATGATGCCCGTTCTTGAAGGTGCCGATGTATTTACCGGTCGATTAATCCACTCCAAGGGATTTAAAAAGTGAGTTCACCAAGGTTGACAAAAATGTGATTGGATAAACCCAGAGGATCTAATATAATCCAGACCCGAAACTTTTGCCGGGCAAAGAGTTGTCATCATTGGGCTTGGAAACACGGGAAGCGACGTGGCAGACGCGCTTGTTGGCCATGCATCAAATATTTCAATATCGCATCACCATGGCGCCATTGTTGTACGAGAACCTCTTCTTACGTCGCATCATCCCTTTTGAGAAGCACTGCATATGAGCCATATAGAAGCTGACTGACTCTTGAAAGATGCCTCGCCTCCTCGACGGGGTGTCGGCCACAAGCCGTCTATCCTATAGGTTCATCAAGCTGCAGGGAATCCTCAACAGATTGCTACCCAAGTTTGCAGAGAGGCTATATAACAAGACGGCTCGACAAATCATGACGGATGCATTTGGAGTGGTCGATCCGGCTTGGCGGCTTGACCCAGCTCTCTCGGTTCTGGTGGCCAATCCGGTGATTTCTGACACGCTCATTGCCAACCTTCTATCCAAGGCTGTGCTGTCGATTGAGGGAATTCGAAAATTTGTCGGAGGTCGACAGATAGAGCTTACCTCTGGCGAGGTCATTGAGGCTGACGCAGTCATCTGCTGTACGGGATACAAGAATGACTTCAGCCTGCTAGAAAAAGAGTATGATCCGTCTTCGACGCCCTCACCTAGCTGGTTACATGCTCCTGGGTCGAAGAACCGACCATATCCTCGGCTTTACCAAAACATCTTCTCTATGGATGCACCCGATTCATTGGCCTTCATGGGTTGTGTTTGGTTTGTTACCGGCGCGTTTTGTCTTGCAGATATCGCCAGCATGTGTATCGCACAAGTCTGGTCTGGAAAAGCGTCGCTCCCGCCACGATCGACGATGCAGCACTGGGTAGATACACAAGAGAAGAGGATATGCACTCTCGCACAGAGAGGAGCTGTGATCCCCACGGCAGTGCCTCCAAGTGCATGGCTATCTTGGGCAGATAGAACAGCGGGAATGGGAGTGGAAGAACATGTGGGCTGGAGTTGGAAGGGATGGCTCTTCTGGTGGCGGGAGAGGAAGCTTTGGAAGATGGTCATGGATGGTCCGTTCACCTCGGCCTTTTGGAGGTTGTTTCCTGGGAGGAGAAAGCACTGGGACGGTGCTAGGGCAGAGATTTTGAGGTTGAACAAGGAGGTTGAAGAGAGCAGAGAAAAAGCGAGGCTGTTGGCGATCAAAGCGAAAGCGGCTTAATGCAGTAGATGGTGTATTTCTTCTATAGTTACAAGGTAGTTACTTAGGTAGTTTCGCAAGCACTCAACTCTTTGAAACGTCATCGATGCTTCTTTCACGATGCGCAGTTTTCGCCTACTTCGCCGCATTTGGTAGTTTCGAGGATGCAAACAGGGGGGTGTTTCCTCTTTGTTGACGATTCATGCGTCGAATACATGTATTGTTGCATCGCTGCCTGCTTGTGCCCAGTGCATGTGATGCCTGGTGCGTTTTTACCGAAGACCCAGGCATAGGACTTTAATTGCAGTTTATAGCTCTTCTGGACTCAATAAGCTGCCGATTTAACTCGATAGGTGTGTAGCAACTCTCCACAAGTCATCATCCCGCCTAGCGATCTGCCAGCGCTTGCCATGGCCTTCGGGCGCCGAAAAAAAGAACCCCGAATTAATGGTGGACAGAAGCTACCTATCGGCATAGAGTTTTGTGTAAGCTGAGAGCTGTGGGGGAGGCAGCCTTCCGATACCCCTGCGCCTAATTATAGCCGCCTACGAGAAAAGCGAAAATCTACTAGCTGGCATCATCAAATCGCTTCTCTGCTGGTCCATGCCCGAAATCCTGGAGAAATCCTGGCAAACAATCGCTCCGGAAAGTCGGCATGAATGACTAGCTATCTGGGCGTCTTTGTTTGTCATCGGTCAATGCTTCTACAAGGTCTTCGGATTTGCGACTTGGTCACCTTTCGCTCCATGATTCATAGTCTTTTGAGCAACACCCTCAACCGAGTCCTAGCGCCAACAAACTGAAGCACGAGTATATATATCGAGACAGGAGACGCGATGCTCAGAGTTGATTCCGGCACCATCTCACTCATCACCTCCAAGAGCTCAGCACAGGCCGCCTGATCTGCCATTCCGTTGATTTATTTCAGGCCAGCACAATGGAGTCTGTCGAGGCTCTCTGGAGCAACCTCACCTCGAGGCTGGACGAGAGACAGCAGTCTATCGCTGTCGCCATCATTGCCACTTTTCTCGTTCTTATTCTCACAACAAAAGCCATCACAGGGAGCCCTACAACAGTGGATGCAAGCGGCAAACACAAGATTCCAGCATCACCGAGCTACTGGCTCCCGTTCCTCGGACATGCATTCTCCATGGCACAAGGTGGCTTTCTGGCCAGCATGCGGAATCGATTCCCAGACGGCATCTTTTCTTTGAAAATGGGTGGCAAGATGCACCACTTCATCTACAAGCCTTCGCTGGTTGCGGCTCTCTTCAACCTGCAACGCCCAGCTGCTGAAGAGCAAATGCTGGCAAATCGCCTTTTGGGATCTACTTTTGGCGTGAGCAAGAAGGATGCAGCTATTTACAACAAGATCTTCCCCGAAGCCCTGGCTTTATACAAATATCTAACCTCTGAGCCTGGGCTTAGCGAGATTACCAGCGTGGCTGTATCACAGGTGAAGCAAAACATCAATAGCCTTGTCACATTCAGCCCGAACCCTATGGATCAAACCGAATGGGAGAAGTTGGCGGATGTCGATGTTATTGAGGAGGGCGGCAAAGAGGGTCCCATCACTCAAGTCGACTTGATGGAACTGACGAGGAATTTTGTCGCAACGACGGTGATTCCGGCCATCTACGGCACTGATTTTGTCGAAAACTTCCCCGATGTGTGGAAATGGATGTGGATATACAACGAATCTTTTGTTCTTTTGGCCACTGGCGTTCCTTCTTGGATCCCATGGCCTCGTCTTCAGCGCGGAAAGTTGGCAAGGAGACGCCTTCTGGCATACCTGTATGAGTTCAACGAAGCCATGGACAAGCATATGGACGGCGAAGAGGTTGACCCCAAGTGGCAAAATCTGGACAATGTCAGTCAGCTTGTCAAAGGCAGGATTGCGCTGTTTAAACAGCACGGTGTGTCGCTCGACGGCCGGGCGTCCTTTGACCTGGCGCTGTTGTGGGCTTCTGTTGGGAATTCCAACCCTCTCATTACGTGGATGCTTTTTGAGCTTTATAGGGATCCTGTGCTCTTGGAACAGGTTCGTGAAGAGATTGCGCCGTACGTCAAAGCCGTGCAGCCAAAGAACGAGTTTGGATCTGCAGTCTGGGTGCCGCCGGTGCTGGAAGAGATGGATATCGACGGACTAATAACCAAATGCCCGCTCCTGAAAGCCTCGTACATCGAAACCATGAGAGTATACTCTTGTGGATGGGCAATGAAACTGATGTACAGTGATACCGTGCTGGAAGGGAAAGGGAAAGGTGGAGGATCCTTCTTGTTGAAGAAGGGAACCTACGCACATATCCCTCAAGAGCTGCATCAGTTTGATCCGCAATTTTTTTCAAACCCAACTGAGTGGCAGGCCGAGAGACATGTTCGAGAGATTGTAGATGAAAGCGGCAACAAGGTTTTGACCGCAGAGCTGGGGACAATGAGGCCATACGGTGAGTATTTTCCCTTTTCCCCTCCAACAGTTTAGACGTTGACGGGTTTACTAATTACCTATAAATAGGTGGCGGCCTGAAGATGTGCAAGGGAAGGCAATTTGCGCTGCGAGAGATGCTACTATACACAGCTGCCATCATCACGTTTTATGATATGCAGCCACCTAAGGGGGGGTCATGGAGCTTGCCTCAGACGAGGAAACTTGTTGCGAACAAGCATCCGAAGAAGCCGCTTAAGGTATGGATCAAGCGGAGAGAGCTGCCAGCTGAGGGTGGGGAAAGGCGAAGATAATGAACATAGAGACGAATTTGATGAGCTATTTGTGCCTGTGAATTTGAATTATCGTGGCCAACACCGTGTTGTGTGAAGCTGTCAACTATACTATGTTGTTGGAGCTTGACTGCTGCTCTTGGGTCTATTGCCAGAAGTGACTTGTCGGAAATAGAAAGGCAGCTTATTGATCCTCTTTGGGTGGCGCAATGATATAAACAAACAATCAAACAATTATACAAACTGGCATACAAACACACCCCATGCTCTTATCTCCCCAATTAGGACATTGCCAAGGCGCATTCGATTGAAACCAACTCCGTCTCGCCAGGGGACCGGCCCGTGATGCCTCAGGTGTGAAGGATGACACCATAGCGTCGCCGGCTCGCGAACGGAGCCGAGCTTCAAAACGCCGCGTCGAACGTGAATAATTCTGCGGCAATTTGCCGGACCTGTCCAATTCTCTTGAATCACACTTCTTGTGCGACCGTCATCTTCTGGAAGCCCATATCTGGTCCTCCAGCCACTCGAGTACCGGCACACGTGCGCAATCTCCCCGCCAAAAAGGTGCTGTCGCGGGGACTTGGTCTGAGCCGCGAAGCTCTGCTCTAACACCCACACAGCTATCGACTTGCTTCCGCGCTTCAAGGATGTTTTCCCTTGAAGGGAGCCTACGACAATGATCCCTCGAATCCTGCCTCGCGTGCCGCTGGCCTGCCCGCGATGCAGCGTCGCGAAGGCGCACGTCCTCCCGCCGTGGCTCCCGCAAAGGCCGATTGCTTCTCTCCAACTCCAACGACCCCTCCGGACTTCGGCAGCGTCTCGCCGTGAGCAAGCGCCGTCGCCTATTCCCGAATCGCTGAAACCTTCCCCGACGAGCGCGAAAACATCTGCGGCTGAGGCGACTTTAGCTGCTACTGCTGCCGCTGCCAAAGATGCCGCTGCCAAGGGCCCCGCGAAGAAGCCCAAGGCGAACAATGATCCTCTTGCGACCGTGGACAAGTCTGCGACGGAGCAGCGCAAGGCCGACTGGGCCATCATGAAGGAAATGTCGCGATATCTGTGGCCCAAGGGCGATGTGGGCACAAAAGTTCGCGTAGGACTGGCAGTCGCTCTTCTGATCGGCGCAAAGGTCCTCAACGTGCAGGTGCCTTTTTACTTCAAGAGCATTGTCGACACGATGAATATTGATATTGCTGCTGTCGGCGGTACGGCCACGACAGTAGCAGGAGCCATGATTCTCGCATACGGAGCCACAAGGATAGGCGCTACATTGTTCCAGGAGCTGCGAAACGCCGTCTTCGCCTCGGTTGCGCAAAAGGCGATTCGCGGAGTGGCTCGCAATGTCTTCAACCATCTTTTGCGGCTTGACTTGAGCTTCCATCTGTCCAAGCAGACGGGCGGCTTGACGCGGGCCATGGACCGTGGTACAAAGGGCATCAGTTTTCTTCTGACTAGCATGGTCTTCCATATTCTCCCGACAGCATTGGAAATCAGCATGGTGTGCGGCATCCTCACATGGCAGTATGGATTCAAATTCGCAGCCGTAACGGCGCTGACCATGGTTGGATATACGGCTTTTACCATCTGGACGACGGCTTGGAGGACAAAGTTTCGCAGACAGGCCAATGCCGCCGACAATCGAGCTTCGACGGTGGCCGTGGACTCGCTCATCAACTACGAGGCTGTCAAGTACTTCAACAACGAGAAATTCGAGGTTTCGCGCTATGATAAGGCTTTGAGAGAATACGAGAAGAGCTCCATCAAGGTAGCTACCTCTCTGGCTTTCCTCAACAGTGGTCAAAATGTCATCTTTTCTACTGCTTTGACTGCCATGATGTACTTTGCAGCTGAGGGAGTCGCCGCGGGAACCTTGACTGTCGGAGATCTCGTCATGGTGAACCAGCTAGTCTTCCAGCTATCCGTCCCTTTGAACTTCCTCGGCTCAGTGTATCGCGAACTGCGACAGTCGCTCTTGGATATGGAGACGCTGTTCAATTTGCAGAAAGTCAACGTCAACATTGTGGAAAAGCCAACTGCGAAGCGCCTGGCTCTGATCAAAGGTGGAGAGATCAAATTTGAAAATGTTAGCTTTGGATATCACCCCGAGAGACCCATCTTGAAAAACTTGACGGTCACTATTCCCGCTGGAAAGAAGGTTGCCGTTGTTGGTCCCAGTGGCTGCGGTAAATCTACTCTCCTAAGACTTCTGTTCAGATACTATGACGTCCAGGGTGGCCGCATCCTTATTGATGACCAGGATGTTCGCGACGTCACTGTTGATTCTTTGCGTCGCGCGATCGGAGTGGTACCTCAGGATACCCCTCTCTTCAATGATACAGTTGAGCACAACATCCGCTATGGTATGATTGATGCTTCTCACGACCAAGTTGTCGCGGTCGCAAAGCGAGCCCGCATTCACGACATTATCGAAAAGTTCCCAGAAGGCTACCAGACCAAGGTTGGTGAGCGAGGCATGATGATCTCTGGTGGCGAGAAGCAGAGACTGGCCATGAGCAGATTGCTCCTCAAGGACCCCCCTCTGCTGTTCTTTGACGAGGCAACCAGTGCACTAGATACGCACACGGAACAGGCCTTGATGATGAACATCAACGGTATTCTTCGCGAGAAAGGACGCACGAGTGTGTTTGTGGCTCATAGACTACGTACCATTTTCGACTCAGACTTGATTATTGTGCTCAAAGAGGGGCACGTTGCCGAGATGGGCACGCATAGAGAGTTGATTGACCGCGCGGGTGTTTATGCCGAGCTCTGGAGTGGTAAGTCTTGTTTGTATGAATCATCGTGACAAATCCTTTTACTGACAATGCCTATAGCTCAAGAAACCATGTTCAGCGAAGATGGCAAGGAGACGAAAGAGGCGGAGGAGGAGGCGGAGGAGGAGGAGACTATTGAAAAGAAGAATTAGACGTTTGCTTCGACATTAGAAGGGACGAGGTGGCCGAGCATCTGTATGATGAATCTTAACATGCCGGGATGTGCTCGTATATATGTATATGTTAAAAAAAATATACCATAATATCTTGAAGATGGGCACACTGGCACAAGCCTAAATGCTTTTCCCACCCCATTTATTCTTCTTCCTTGTAGTATGTCTCTTAAAGTATATTTCGTTTTATACTTGATGTTACTGTTCGAGAGAAGGACATTCAACCGGATCTTGCCAGTGTCTCGTCTATCGAAAGCTTGTCCTTTTCATTGTACCGTCCTCAACTTTGTGGTGATGGTCCTGATCTATAGCCTCCTCTTTCTGTAGCAACAGTCTTTGGACTTAGTGCCATCTTATTGTATAAGTGCAATGCTGACATCTTGTAGTATCGATCGCAGGGTGGGTGCTGGAACGGCAATGTTATCGTGGCGAGTACTATTTATTCACAAACTGTCAGCGATGTGTATTGCAATTATTTTCCTTTAGTTACCCTCGTAATCTCTACGCTGAGTGCGTCTTGACTCATTATATAAAAAGGCGTTCTCTTCTTCTTTGTTGTTCAGGAAAATACATTCTTCTTGATGCTGATGGCTGCAATATCTGCTGTGTGCAAAACTCGTAGTTAGCCATCTACTGAAGGTGCAAGATCATGAAAAAACCTGTTAGAATGCGACTCTAGTCTCATGCCATAACACGTCACTATTCTCCAATTGGAAAGCCATTTGTCAGGGTATTTCTCGAAATTTAATGCTATCTTGTTATTCCTTATCTTCATGATATCGTATCATCTTTCGGTGTATCTCTAGCATCGTAAAATAGAATGACATGCTCTAGACTCTAGAACCTGTGAGTATGAAAAATCCCAAACAACGGGAATATTGCGTAAAATCAACAACCAGGCCATCATTCATTCATAGAATCCATAGAGTCCTCGCTTTCAGTCATGGTGCTCTTGGCCAGCTCTTCAAGCGACTCTGCAGCTTTTTGTGCGCCCCCTAATTCGTTGAGCTCGTTGCCCAAGAGTTTTGCTCTCTCTGAATAGCTCCCATCTAGAAGGATCTTTTTGGCAGCTGCTTCGACTTGGCGTGGAGTAGGATTGTCAGTTCGAAGGTCGATCCCGGCGCCGCACCAAGTTACTCGAGCGGCTGTATCCTTTTTATCTTCCGATTGACCGGCACAGACAAGAGGAACTCCATGAGAGAGTGCCTGAGTTATACTTCCATAGCCGCCATTGGTGATGAGCAAACACAGCTGCGGGAGTAGGAGATGGTAGGGTAGCCAGTCTGCGTAACGAACATTGTCTGCGTGCCCAACTTGTGCCTCCACCTCTCCACCGTGCGGTGACACGACGACGAGAAGAAGTGTCGAGTTATCCTTGAGTGCCCGAACTGATGGTATGATTAACGAAGTAGGGTTCATGGCGAGCGTCCCTTGAGTAATTCCAACGACTCGCGAATGTGACACCACATCATTCCACCAAGAGGGCAGCTGAATTGATGTACTTGGAGAGGGCCTCACTAGAGGGCCGACGTAGGTTATCTTGTTCTTGTGCTGCTCTGAGTTGGGATCCAGAGAAAATTCGAGAGTTGAACACGAAGCTTGGATGTGAAGATAGGGACTGTACGTAAAGCATTCTGGTGGCTCTCCATATGGAAGGTCCTTTAATCCAAGTTCGTTTCTCTGCTTGTTGAGCAAGGGAGTTAGGAAAAGAGGAAGTAGGATCCACCGATACACGAGTTGTCTGAGTCCATTGTTAATCAGACCCAGCCACGAAGTAGGAGGTGACTCCCCGGACACTGGCATAGGGGCTGCTGGCCCTGAAGTGTAGAATGGAATTACCCCCAGAGTCGCATATATGGGGATTTCTCCAAGCTCTTCGAGAGCGCGGGCGCCATAAGGAAACACATCAACAAGCAAGGCGTCGGCGGGGAACTCGGCCAGAATGGCTCGACAGTCGGCAACTTGAGCTAGGATCCGCGACCCCTGTCGATTAAATTGGCGGTCGAGAATTCCCGTAGCGTTCTCCCTGGCAAGTGGTGCATCAACTGCGGCGATGGCTCGAGTCGCAACAAAAGTTGCTCCTGTTGCTTCAACGCGAGCTTTGTTGTCTTCGCTCGCCAGCCAAACAACTTCGTGGCCGCGATCGACGAGGGCTTGTGCGACGGCTTGCATTGGATAAACATGGCCGGCGGGGAAATGGGAATGAAGAAGAAACTTCATTTTGGACTTTAACGAGCGCCCAAGTCGAGAAACTCGACGGGCTAGAGAGAGTGATTGTTTCTGCAGCGTTGTTGGTGTATGGGTTACGTTCGCGGGGCTCTGGTGGTATTTCCGACTGCTAGGAGCATGAATGGTGCTGATATGAAATGAACGAATGCTGAACAAAGCTGAGCACAACACAACGGTTCAAAGGGCGGGTAAAAAATGAAAATGATGAGGCTCAATTAACTAACGTAATTTTAGCAAGAGGATTGCAAGGTGTGCTGAATTATTGCTTAGAATAAGTTTTCGTATATTAGATCCCCAAGAGGCATCGTACTACCCTACGGCAAAGCCAAGAATCGTAGCAATGGCGTTGGAGAGATATACAGGCAGAGCTGAGCGTAAATCAAAACGATGCTCCAATAGATTTCTTTTGTCTAAAGAAAAACGAAAATGAGAAAATTGAAAACAGTTGCAGTCATCTTTTCTTGCGAAGATTAATGCTCCTGAAGTCCACTGGTTTCTCCTTTAGCTGCAATTCCAATGGCGAGGCTGAGCAAAGAAAGTGTTGACTCGCAGATTGAACAATATCAAGAAGTGGAACTTCCATTCCTTTGCTTCTTTCAACTTCCCTCTCAAGACTTGTTAGATAGAAAACTGTTGTTGAACAACAACTTTCATCAACAGACACACTTTCGCCAACACATCTATTTTGAGAAATGGCACGCTGCATGTAGAGATGCGACGCTATAAAGATATAAAAATCTAAGATATTTTGGCGGCAAATTGGACAGCTATAGATAGTCATCTGCGAATGCGACAAGCTCAATAGCTCTATACTGCGGTGAGAATCAATATGTCCACTATTGACTGGAGATAATCCCTTCATTATTTGCACGAACACGGAAAACTCATCAAGAATATTTTTTTTTTTTTTTTTTTTTTTTTAATAAACCCAAACTTCTGTTCCAAAGTACATATCTGTATCTAACTGCTCCATTCCAAAGCCACAATAACACAACCGCCGCCATCTGGCTTGACGAATCGCTCCAGTGGATATGAACATGTTCAGTGAATATCAATTTCCTCAAGGGCAAGAGAATAAAGTGCTACAACGGGATTTTCAACAGGCATTCACAGTGGCGATTCCGTACCCCAAGGCGAACGAGCTTAGCGGGCGTCTTGAGGTATCGAGGGGAAGGCCTTTCCCGGAGCAAAACGATAGA
This sequence comes from Trichoderma virens Gv29-8, assembly GCF_000170995.1. Taxonomy (NCBI): domain Eukaryota; kingdom Fungi; phylum Ascomycota; class Sordariomycetes; order Hypocreales; family Hypocreaceae; genus Trichoderma; species Trichoderma virens. The sequence continues at coordinate 1,800,738 of NW_014013744.1, forward strand.
ATCACCGGTGATCCTTGAAGTGTATTTGACGAAATCTGGCCAAGCGACCAAAGCACATGGAATGTGCTGGCATGTTTGCAAAGGCTGCCGCAACAATTGACTCCTCCAAGAAGTAAAAGCAGAATCCCAACCAAACTCTGTACACGCTACGATGAGGGCCAAGTATCGTCACAACCAACGGGCATGGCCTCCATAGACCTTCTGCCACGCCAGATGCTCAACTAAGCCCCCATACGTAAGGGACAGAAGCGCATATGACTTGGCTTTCTAGTTTCGAAAACACGAGCGGATTACGCTACGATGAGGGGACGGTTTCCTCACAGCAGATGCAACCTGGCCTCCATAGACACACAATTGCTTCTGCTGCTTCTCCACCCCCACAAATACGATCATCTACAGGCTCTCGTATGTTCAAGAAGCCGGCAAAATGCATCAAGGCGAGTGAACGGCTTCCTCGCAGCCGATGGACCTTGGCCACTATTGACCTCCTGTCACGTCGACTGCTCCACCACCGGGTGACATTGGCGCCGAGAGGAAGAGAGAGCCATGTTCTTGTTCCCGAGTCGCTGTGACGGCATGGAGAGCAGCGAGCAAACCAGAGCAATCGCCTTTTTTATTTCTCTAGATCTTCTCAGTCGAAGATTAACGAAGATCTCGTCGACCCCCCAAAGCGAGGGCGCAGTCCTCTGGTGAAACTTGATTAGACTCTTGGAGGTAGTAGGGGCTCATGACTGCGTCGGGATAGTTTAGACTCACTGCTTCCTGGCTGGGCCTCAACAAACCCTCTGCCAAACGGTCAACAGCCATCAGCAAGACGGCCACCGAGGCAGTTTTGTGTCATACCCAGGACAATCTCTTGTTGGAACTAGTGTGAGGGAATGGTGGAAACTGTGGGATTGCAGTAGCTTTCAAGATCGCTGTGAATACATCAGTACTCTTCTACACTAGGAGATGGTCGTCAATTAACAAACCTGTCTTGATGATAGCGTGTGACTATTTTCTCCCGAGGCAGCTCAGAGAGTGGTTCATGACGGGCTAAGACGTTTGCTTGTTGTTTGGGAGCATGATCATGGTCGGAGGATGCAGAAGCCCACTTGAATTCGCGAAAGAGAAAATATGGATACGCTATTGTGTAATATAGGAAGAGGTGGGTGACAAAAATCTGTAGAAGGAGAAAGAATGTCAGTCACCTGTTCATGATCTCAAAAGAGGCAGTTGGTAATTCAGAGAAAAACTGGGCTTGATCTTGGTGGAGATATTCAAGAAATATAGAAACCATGAGATAGATATGCTAACCTCGAGAAGACCATGTAGAGGGACCAACCAGATACGAATGAAGGAGAGGGAACAAAGCAAGGACCTAGGTTAGAACGAACAAAGATTCGATACCAGAGAGTGGAAAGAAGCTTCAAGCAGACGATTGTAGATGGATTGGAGAGAGAAGAGCTTCGGTACAGAAGAGCGAAAGTAGAGGTGGTGTCTGGAGGATGACGGCATGGAGATGCAAGGGAATTGAAGCGATAGAAGAGCAAGAGCATCAACGAGAGACGTTCTGAAGACGAAAGACTGCTTTGTGAGATATGATAAAAAGAAAAAAAGAGAAGAACAGATTGGAAAGCACATTGAGTTTTGGAATAAGGTAGAGTGTGCTGTAGAAGTGGGAGATTTAGGGGAGATAGGGCCTGTAGGGAGACTGTCGGTAGGCAGAAAAACACAGGTGGCTTCGCCTGAGGTGCAACGAATTGATTCGACAGCAACTCCAGAGCCATAATAATAAAAAGGCAGAGAAATCATTACAATGAAGGATTAAAGTAGCTATACAATAGGGGTTGTTCAATGAACAAATTGAAATGATTCTGTTGTCAGAGGGGAGAACAAAGGGAGTTTGGCCGAGCAAAGCACAACTCCACCAAAACTCTCTGGGCAACACTCCATCATGATATGGCGATGCCAACACTTTGTGCAGAACAGAACAGAAGAAACAAATCAGATAGCATGCGAGTACAGTCAGGCAAGAATTACAATGAAATTACAATTGGTGATATTCAGGGGCTTCCATCTCAGGGAGGCCATCACAAATTGCACTTGATGACGAAGACAGCTACATAAAATGAAGTGGCAGTATCATCAACACCAAAACTTGGAATCAAGAGGCGTCAAACACCGGAGATTCCTATGTCTCGCAGCCAGACCGGTGCGGCGTGGGGTTCAACACCCCTCGACCACCTCGAGGCCGACGGAATCGCAAAGAACACCAGGGATGGAAAATCAACACACCATCACAACTTGGGTACGAGGATACCTGCTGCAGGCAAACAGAAACTCTCCAATCATAATTCGAATCAATGAAAAACAAAACGAATCGACGTCACTGCATTCACTTCGTTGCCAGATCAGCCGTTGCAGCCTGAGGAGCTCACGTGAGGAGTGATCTGGGAGGGCCCACCAGCAACTACATATACCTCTCCTCCCCCCCTCCAACCCTTCCTTTTTCTTTTCCCTTTTCCTTTCCCCAAGCACAGCCAGCCTTGTCCTCAAGGCGGATTTTCTTGAGTTCGCAAGTCCTTTTGAAAGTCGGTGCTCCTACCCAATGATTAATGCAGAGGTGGCAACTCTGCATGGGAGATCCCAAAGATTGGCAAAAGCAACTTCGGTCTGCCAGCCTTTCTGAAGGGCATCATCTGAACCAAACGCAATAGAACCCTCTTCTACGGAAGCAGTAAGACGTTTGGTGATGATGACCTCCCGCACATGAGGGTACAATCTTTTTTTTTTCATTGAGTTCGAGGCTATATGCCTTGACTTGAAGAAGAAATTCTCACTTCGAAATCCAGCTGGCTGGCGGTAGACACTGGCGATGTTTTGTTTAGAGTGGTGGTGATCATTTGAGGGGAGAATCTGACGATGTGACATGGCTGTTTGCTTCGTGGATAGAGAGTAGACATATGGGACGGCGTACGATGGCTGAGATACAGCATTTGTAGTAGATGGATCATTTCATTCTCTTTGTATTATCCCCCGAGCTACCAAGGGCTCTGCGACATTTGGAATATGGTGAAGTCCAAGTCCAAGTCGCTCCGCTTGTGTGCTTGAACACTTTGAACAAAGACGCCTTTCTGAACGCAAAAGATTTTTTTTTTTTCGGTCAGAGAGATCTGTTTTACGATACATATTTCCAATTCTTTCCGATTCTAATCTTCATCACCGTGCTTCAAATTCACGATTGACGATACTTCTCCATGTCGGCCAAGCAACAGGACATCTCAGGATCGCCAGACTCTTTCCTCGACATGGAGGTAAGACTGCAAACGATGGCAACTCAAGATCAAAGTGGCTACCGAATTTCACTGTCCAGTTTTTGGGTTCTCTAGTTCCTAAAAGATGGCGCGATGATGCGTTGATGCGATTCTTCGTTTAACCAATAGTTGAAAGAAGGCTTCAGACAGATGCCGACATTTTCAAGCGCCGAGGAGAAGCTCACATGTCTAGCGAGTAGGAAGGAGAGATACTGGGAAGATGGAGGCAATGGTCGGATTTTGTGATGGTTTCCATTGGGGTCAGTCCCTTTTTGCTCCTAAAAAGTGTTGTCAAATTCTTATTGTGCCTATGGCAATTCCTCGCTGGTATCGGATGCTCCAAGTTGGATCGTCTGCATCACCCAGGCCTATGCAGCGCAAAATTGAACACCGTCAGTTCAAAGTTGCTGCTTGGGAAAGAAGAGCTAAACAGCCTCTGTTTGGAGAATTTGGAGCCGGAAGTTTTATGATGTATGACCCCTCGGCCGAGATGACCAAATGCTCAAGTGCTAAACTGTACAAATCCCAGAAGATTAATTGAGCAGGGACGTCCAGATTATCTATTCAATAGCCAGAGTAAATCTTTCTCGAAGATATTGGTTTCAGAGGACCAAGTTTTGCAATGGCGAATTTGGGCCGACTTTGCCACAAATATGAGGGGATAACAGGAGAATTATAGCCAAAAAAAAAAAAAAAAAAAAAAAAAAAACCAGGGAGATCATAGAAAGCAGTCTACCCAAAAGCCTCGTTCCCTTCCCCTCGCAATATGGCGACTGGGTTATGCCAAGTTGCTCAAATATTTTGAACGCCTAGAAGGAGCCTCCGCAGAGTTCGGCTAGGAGTTTGGACTCGAAGGAAAGGACAAATGTAGACAGAAAATTGCCGTCGAACGGCGGCTCAGTTGTGTGTCTCGTCTTCGGTTGGGAACTCTGTCACGAGTCTTGGAGAACTTCTGCGATATTTCGAATGGAATCGGAGCTGCATTTGTCGCTGTCTTCGAAAGATGGGGGTTTTGATCGTGGTCGGTAGTATCATCGCCAAAAAAAAAAGGGAACTATTTGGTAATGTATGTCAATATCTGACAAGAATGGTGGGAGAGAAAAAGTTATTAGAGAATCAAGGGAAAAGAGAACTAACAGTGCTTCGCAATCAATGAAAAATATCTGCTGATGGTGTCGGAGCCTCGAGAGTTATGTCCAACCCCAAGGTGGTGGCACGAAATGCTCTCAGACGTGAGCGAAAGGGCATTCTCTCTTTAGCATCCTCGCTAGCCTGGGGGCATAAATAGGTACTGTTTCCATAGTTGTTTCGTCAGATATGGAAGAGTGAGTAGTAGAGTTGAAGACATTGTAGAAACTTCGAGGCAGAAGAAAATTCTGATAGGCGTTTGGAAAATAGATCATATTCCGAAAGACCATGACATGACAGAAATCTAGGTGAAGAAACAACGTGACCATCATCGATCAAAGAGAAATAGCAAAATCACTGTGTATGACCATGATCAAAAAGCAAAGCGGCGCGTTATCGAAGATTTTGATTCAAAATACCTGCTTGTAGGTATGCTAGATTTGCGGATCGATGTAGGATAAGTCTACCCTTTCGCCAGCCTCTCCATATCGAAGGCAATTCTGGTGACGAGTCTACCAGCAATGTTGAGAATGACATAGAACGTGTCGCTGGATCATTGATTCTACAACCAAGAAACCAGTTGTCTGTTCTGTCTTGCGCAACGTTCAGAACGGTGCAACGTTGTTCATTCAAAGGCCGAAACACGGGGAGAAGGATGAATGGGATGGGACTGGTGCTTCATTTGCTGCTACTGGGTCCGTTGGGAACTATGATAAATATAAAGTCGCGCAGATAAAAAAATCAGGAAAAGTGGTTGAGCACGAGTGGCCGGCCAAGTTTCCCTGAAGAAGTATTCTTTCAAACACAAAATGGCAATTGTTGGCAATCTTTTGGATGCTGCAGCGGATAATGGGTTCTCATTTCTTGATACTACAGCGAGTATCAAATGCGCGTAGCAAAGCAGGAAACAGTAGCAAGGTCCGCTATCTTCCAATTCTTAACCACCACAATGACCACAAATAAAATTTCCCTTGAGCGTCCCCCAAAAATTCCTGCCAACCCCCTACAGGTCGTCCTCCTCCATTGGCTCTCCAACCTCGTCGCCATTGGGGTATGATTCCACCAAGATAGTAGTTGTGTGCATCTCATCAAGGTAGAGATGGTCGAGGTTGTTGCCTCTTGGCCGTAGTTTCATCAGAATCAGCTGGCGAATTTTCACAACAATTCCATCGTTCCTGGTGACTCGCAGAGTTGACCTGAAAAGCAAATGCAGGCGCCCGTCCGTCTCTCTCTCGTCATCCTCAATCACCCCTTCCACTTCTCGTTCGACACGGCGAACCTCCCTGCTCCTCTGCTAGAGGAGTAGGATCTGATCAGCCGCTGATATGGGGTCATCGTCTTCATAAAAAAATTCTGTCGACGTGTAAATCAAGCGCGCGATTGGAAACGGTCGTCGTTGAAACGCCGTAATCGAATCGAATGTGCTAAAGAAGGCGCGAATAAAGGCTCTGCCAGGGGAGTCCGCTGTGGAAGTATCCGCAAGTGTCGAGGTTTCTACGTTGTAATTCATGATGAGGCGATTTGCGTCAGAGGGTCTTGGTTTGTTGTCTTGTGATCTTCTGAAGACAGGGAATGGACGACTCTGCTGAAATTGCGATTGAAGTTGCTATGGAGAAAAGGGTTTTAGATCCTGAACGTCAGGAGGTGTCTACTTTAAGTCAAACAAATCTGATCAGCAGCTGACAGAGCCGACAGCCTCTGTCTCATTGAAGGAATAGCATAGTATTCAGCTCTATCAGTGTTCAAATGCCAAAATACGCCCGTGCTATTTGATGAAGCAATTGTTGGCGGAGATTTTGATTCTTGAATCAGAATTGAATAGCATTGTCCATATGACTGGTAATAGTCCGTTTCTCAACACGAAGTCAATTGGTTGATTTACTGGGTGGACAGCCATGGCCGGTGACGCAAGTGCACGAATCGGTGGGATATTATATAGCGCAAATATTGAACTATTATATCATATTGAGCAGGAAAAATGATTAAACTGAACAGATTTTGTTTTAGACATTGTCTCTTGTTGGCTACTCTTTGCTGCGCTTTAGTAGGAGAACAAGCATCTTTTCAGGCTGTTGCCTCTGCGAGGGGCAGAAATACTGCTACTCAATGTTTCGAAAGTCAGACCGTCTGGAGGATATCTACTGTAGAATAATATTTTGAACAAATATAGCATAAATAGACTGGGCATAGTACACATCCATCAAAATGAACGGAAACATTGTGTGAAGACCGATGGATGGGCGTCGAGGGATACATGACAGAGACCTACCAAGTAGTCGTTATTGGCGAACAAATTTAGATGTCGAGCTGCAAGGGCCTCCCTTTTTTTTCTCTTCTTCTTATAATCATAAACATTGAGTCAAAAATAATTGGTACGCACAATTACGCAAACGTGGACACAGCCAGGGAATTCTCGAACTTCTGCTGAGATCCAATCCTTGTGCCTCGCAAGCAACGAACGCGCCTCGCATTTGGAGACTCTTTCTAGTGTTTGCCCTTTGTCGCTTGCGAACCCAGACAGCCCGCATCCGGCCAATTTCTGTGTCAAAACTCTGTTAATCCTACCTGTGATTCTTTTTTAGGATTTTTCCGCGGCCACTGAATAATCAGTATTCCCATGACAGATGGATGACATCACATGCCGAATGCCTGTCATATTTCTAGACAGCTTCCGGCAATTACTTAATTGTTGCGTAGCTAAACCTTTTCATCACCTGAAATCTTCAAGCATCCGAAACTCGCTGGAATCAGTCCGAAATGGCAGACGAATCTACAGATCTGGACCAAAATCAGAAAGCTTCCACCGGCGACAAGCACAAAACTGAGGTAGAAACTCCAGACGCGAAGCGGACCAAGATCAAAACAGAGACGTCTCTCGACGAAGCCAATGAAGATATCAGAGACGAAAAGCAAAGCACTCGCCAAGACGTGAAGCAAGAATCAGAGGATTCCAAGACCGAGATAAAATCTGAAAATGGCACAACTGATGCAACCAAAGCAGACACAGACATTCCATCAAGCATTCTTGAAAAGGGTATCATATATTTCTTCATGAGAGGACGCGTGGATGTCGACAAACCAGAGGAAGTAGGCGACATTGCGCGCACCTTTATTATTCTGAGGCCGATTCCGCAAGACGCAAAGCTGAGCGAAGGGCCACTTACGGATGCTGGAAATTCCAGAATTCTCATTCTGCCAAAGAAAGTGCTTCCGGCAAATGGCAGGGAGCGTTTCATGGCGTTTGTGGAGAAGTCTGGAGCATCATATGATGAAATCAAAGGCCAATTTCTCGCTGGTGAGGAGTACGAGACCAAGACGAAAGGCACCAGACACACTCCGGCAGCTACCCCGATAGGTGAGGGTGTCTACGCCATAACAACCACTGGACGCGCAAGCCATCTTGTGTACATGATTACCATCCCAGAGAAGCTCGGCGAGGTACAGAAAGATCTTGGAGTGAAAGAACGAGGGAGTTTCATCATCAGCACCAAGAATCCAAAGTATCCATCACCGGCTTCTGCCCGCCTGCCCAAAGACCCAGCGTATCCAAAGAAGTAGGTGTCAGCCGTTTTAATGTCCGACAACGAATGAATGCTAATCTGCCTTTGCAGGATCCTTGAGGAGTTCCGAGACTTGAGATGGATTCCATCTCAACCAAATCACCTCGATTACGATAATGCCCAAGTTCTGCTTATTGGAGAATCATCAGGATTCAAGAGAGCGCTGGAGCTCCAAGAAGACGATGATAGAGCACACAAAGAGGAGCCTCTTGAGGAGATGGAAGAACTAGAAGAGAAAGACTTGAAACGAATGCACCAGCTATCGGGAGATCACTCTGCGGCCATCTATGCAGACTTGAAGGTTCATGCGGAGGACTATCCCAAGCTTCAGACTACCTTTTAGAAGTACCTGAGGCAATCGCGCAATTATTTTTGGGTCTGTTTAGTTGACAGGAGGCTGGAGCTGATGGGAGTCACTTCAATGTGACAGCGTTGGAATTTCGAGATTGCGTGATACGGATTTCCGACAACACAAAGTGCTTGAAGAAATCTTTCACTTGTGGATTGAAGAGGCATTTTACAAGGATATCTTCAGATATCTTCGTTGTGTGTTCTATGATGTACGCATGCAGACCATACAGATTTCAAGGGATGCATCACCTAATGCTGAACAAACCTCGAAAAACTCGGCAATTCGACATGGTAAGCGCGCGCCAAGAATCGCTGATTCTGCTATCAAGCGCATATCTATGCGTTGACAAGAGATGGATAGCCATTAATTTGTCGAGAATGACTCTTCGATGAGGCGGTCCACCAGCTCAGAAATGATTCATTTTTGCAATCAATCCCCTTTTGCTTATGTCCTGCCATAACGGGCCTGGCTCATCAGCCACCATTTCCCCTTCAGTTTTTCAAGCGGGAACTTTGTGCGTCTTTTCAGAATGATCTCATATCGTGTATGTATGAAGTAGGGGTCTGTGAGTCAAAGGTCGCGCTGGGCACTTTGACTCCCGTCAGCAGTTCTTTTGTAAAATTTAGCCCATTTTGGCAAAAGGGATGACGAATTGTGAACCAAAACTAGCTTGAGGTGGGTTTCCGAGATCGAGAGATAGCGCGGGGTATGCTAAACGGCCTTATGTGGGTATGAGAATTTGATGACCATGACTCACAAGAGTGATCATTTGTAAGAGGGGAATAGGGGAAGCATGTTGAGGCAATTCAACACTATTCAACGAAAATATCGATACGAAGGAGAGACTGGAACAGAAGATTGATGGAGATATAATAGAGGAAGATGAAGGCTCAGTCCAGCAGAAGGCTCTCCATCGAAACAATCGAAACACCATCCGAAAATGTCTTCCTCCGCTTCTTTTGAGCCCATGCCAGCCTCGGCTGCGGCTACAATTGCAAAATACCACATCTTCTCGCCAGATGTCCCAGGCTTTTTGGATCTGGAGATTAGCCAGGCACAACACCGCGTCAACCTCGTCAACTTCTGGCAAATCGCCCCGGGCGGCCGCGTCCTTGAGATCGGATGCGGCCAGGGCACCACGACTGCGGTATTGGCCGAAGCCGTTGGGCCCACTGGCCATGTTGATGCTGTAGACCCTGGTCCACCAAGCTACGGATCCCCCTGGACACTTGCTCAAGCGCAGGAGCACCTCTCGGCCGGTCCAATTGGTGATCGTATCTCGTGGAACTTTGCCGACCCCATCGACTACCTAGTGGAGAATGCCGACAAGTCGTGGGATTACGTTGTATTCGCCCACTGTATCTGGTACTTTGATTCGCCTGCGACGCTCACCAAGATGTTGGGCGCCCTGAGGGGACGAGCCAAGTCTCTTCTCATTGCGGAATATGCTCTAAAGGCGACTCAGAAGAATGCTCTGCCGCATGTCCTTGCTTCAGTGGCCCGAGCCACGCTCGAGGCACACAATAAAAACAGCGCAGCCAACATTCGCTGTCTTTCCAGCCCTGGTGCTATCGCTGATGCGACCAAGGAGAATGGCTGGGTTCTTGATGAAGAGACAATCGTGGTGCCAGAGGAGGGACTCTTGGATGGCCACTGGGAGACGGGAACTGTCAAGAGTCCCAACTTCTTGAAGGAAATTGAGAAGAAGGTTGAAGATCCGAAAGTCAGGGCGCTTTTGCGATCGGCGAGAGATGGTGTTCTTGGCGTTTTGGAGACTCTGGAAGTGAAGAGGTCGTGGACTATGGACGTTTGGGCCGCCAAGCTTCACTAGGAAGAGAGATAACTATTTCACAAAGGCGTCTATGATGTATTTATTTTCGTCATCATAGCAATGAAGACTGTATTTCAATAATTTGCTGTGAAATAATTGATAAAACTCCGTACTTTCGTTACTACTGCGTTACAGGACATATGAAATGCACCCCAATGGTATGATCGACTCGTTATTAGACTTGGTATATTATACTTTGCTGTTATCAGCTTCAATCTCGGCCGCGTGGGCATCCATGTATTTATCTTTGAATGGCGTCTCTCCCATGCGCGACCAACACATGGCAGACATGAGAGCCTCGTCTGTTTCCTTGCCTGGAAAGAGTAGTTCGGAATTTCCATCTCCAAGGTGCGTCACCGATCGATCCTGTGAAAAAGAAATTGTTAGCAAGTCGGAGAGAACTAGGAGGTGGCTTTGGAAAGGCAGTATACCAGTCCCAGGGTCAGCTTAATGACGCCGTCTGCCCAGTAGTTCTCGTAGGTGTAGCGAGGCTTTTTGCCCGCAGCCGCAAGAAGAACATTTTCCGCCACAACGGTTGCTTGGCGCATCGCTGATCGAGAGTTTGGATTCGGAGTGTTGGTCTCGGCAACATCGCCGCAAGTGTAGACGTTTGGTAGAGAATCGTCGGCTATTTGGAGGGTGGATTTGACTTTGATGTGTCTGGTGGACGAGATGGAGCTGGGAGAAAGATTGGCAATCACGTCGGAGAGTGGCCTTTGTCCGGCGCAGTTCATCTACCGCAAGTCATTAGTTTAAATAATAGAAGTAATTTGAACATACCAGGTAAGCATACAAAGAAATCGCAAGTGATCTTTCGGCCAGACTTGAGCGTGACTACCCCCGAAGCTGCATCTTCATCCACAACACGGTCTTCAAGAACAAGTTCCACGCCAAGTTTTTCAAGCCCCTCGCGCGCAGCTTCTTGAAGGCCCTTTCCGAAACGATGCATTACTGCAGGTCGCGAGTGAACCAGGATGATATGCTTCTCGGGATAAAGGGCCTTCGCATCTGTAGCGACTTCGACTCCAGCGGCGCCTCCTCCAACGACGACGACTGTCTTGGCGGATTCGATTCCTTTCTGCATCCCCTGCAGGAGCTTCATTCCCTCCAGCTTGTCTGTAGCATTGACTCGAGATGGAAGGCCATCCTTGACTCCCGACCCTGTAGCAATGATGAGGAATTCGTATGGTATTATCTCGCCGCTATCCTGTAGCTTCACAGTTGTCTGGTCAATGTCGGTGGCCCTGTCCTTCAACCAGCGGTAAGAACCCTCTGTGGTTCCTGTCAAATATCCGCCATAGGGAATGAAAGCCTTGTGCTCATGGCCCTGAACAACACAAAATCTAGGAAGCACCCAAGTGAACTGAAAATGACTGTTCGGCTCGATGATGACGACGCGATAAGGGCTTCGTGGAGGCAGGTTTTTCGCAATAATTTGGGCCACACGGTAGCCTGCAAACGAAGCTCCGACAATAACAATATTGCGAGTTCTTTCTTCCGCTCCTGAGGACCCAAACCAAGAGGCTTGTCGTCGCACGATGGCCGCTCGGAGAGCAAGTCGCAGCTCTGCCCAGAGAACGAAGAGGGTATAACCCACAATCTTGGTATAAAGCCTTGTCTTCTCCAGCATTTTGGCCTCAGAAAGAGATATCTCTCTTGTATCTTTTCAATCTCGATTCGAAAGACAAGATGGCAAAAGATTTCAGCGCTACCGTGGTCTTCATACAACCTCGAGGCGAGCGATAGGGGTGAAAATGCCGAAAGTTCGCATCGCGTTCTCCGACCGACATTGTCCGAATCCGACTCGGAGCTCCTCGAAGCACATGCGAATATTCTTGCTTAAGGCCATAACTTGGAGAAGCTCGGGCATGCCAAGGCTGCCGGTCTAACGCTAGCAGATGTGGTTTCAGGGATGTTTTTGATCAGTGTGGGCCAAGAAAATTTATCTGATGATCTGATAATCGCGCATCCATGCACCTACCTGTACTTGGCAGCTGATAACCTTGTACTATTGTTAGTAGATACAGTGGTTTATTGCCATTTCTAGAGTCAAATGGAGTAACGTAGAGTAAATTCACATGCTAGAGTACATGTACATACGCCCCCCAACCGCGAAAAGACGAATTATTAATGTCATAAAATCCAGACCGCTGCCCACCGTCTATGCTAGTTTAGGTGCAAGATCCGAGCCTCCAAACTCAGGGTAGCCCTTGGATTTCCACTCCGCAAAGCTCATTCCTCCAGCAAGAGATGGCATCTTAATCATGAGAGGAACATCGATGTCTTCCTCCGTCCCCAAAACTTCAGCCTTGTGTATAATCTTTTCGTCCAGTAGTTCAAAGCCCATCTTCTTATACAATCCAACTGTTGAAGGAGAAGACTCGAAATAGACGGGCAGACCCGCTCTCTCACCCAAGTCGAGGCCCCATTGTACAAGCAATGCGCCGGCCTTGCGTCCTTGATGCCTCGGGTCGATGCCTATAACATGACAATCTAGCAAAAGACGGGATGAATTAGTGGGAAGTCGTGTGGCTTGGCATGCAACATCGCGGCAGCTGAGGCTGAAAAGGTGGATCTAGCAAGGGATTGATTGACTTACAGATATAGCGCTTGCCTCCAAAAAGTCTTTCTCTCACCTCCCATAATGGGTTCAGAATCTTCTCAGCCCTCTCTCGTTGCTCTCCCGCGAGCCAGGGTACCCCATGGTTTCTCCGCTCTTCCTCTGTTCGTTCTGATAGGTAAACATCGCCGAGGGCCATGCCAATAATCTCTCCAGTGCTCGTATCGACACATTTGAAGGTGTATTGAGACCCGCTGGTATGCCAGTAGGCCAATGTTCCGGCAGCGTGTGCTTTTTTGAACTCATCGTCGATCACTCCAGGAAAGAGAATCTCGAGCATAATCTTCCCCATTTGGTCGTTCTGAAAGGCGTTGAAGTAGACATCATAGACCTTGGGGATGTCTGGAATAAGTGCTGGAAGGACCACTTGAACCATGATGAGTTCTTGAAAGGCTAAAAGCTTGCTGTTTCTGAGAAGTTGTGTAACATCAACGACACACTGCTGAAGTCGAAAGCATGGTTGGCCATATTTATAGGTCAGAGACAACTTAAGGCTCCCCTTGAGGCCTCGTCTGGAACTATTGTTTAATGGAACTGATAGCAACCTTGGCATGTGGCGCACGGAGGCCGAGGAAAGTAGCAAAAAAACTCGTTTCTTCGATGACTAGACTCGGTGCAATGGTTCTCTAGTCGGGGAGTCTGGAGGCACCGAGCGCAAGGTCAGCTAAGGATGGTGTTCTAGCTTGACGGATAGGGAGCAAACTTCGTGTTGGGCGCCTGGCACTGACCAACTTGATCCAATAGCTTCCATTAGCGGCATGTATATCCGAAGGAAGCCAGGATGAGAAGAAGACTTTTGCTGGGACCGGGATGGCCAACCGATCTTGCTCCATATGGCTCGTGGGTCACGTCAAAAAGTATTAAAGTTATCTGATCCGTTAGTAAATAGCACCGCTGGATGCAGCGTATACTCGTAATATCGGAATTGTTTCCGACCGAATGAGTGATAACGTTGGCTAAACCTGTTGGTGGTTAGAAGCAGAACGTGGTGCGGAGTTTCGACCAGGAAGATGGAATTATGCGCGGCTCTGATGGGAACAAGTTCTAGACGTACCTCGGCTTCTTTCCAGTCTCCATCTTTCTCAGGACAATGACTCCAAGTGAAATAGCTTTATTGCATGTAATTTTTGCGCTGCTTTCATCTACCGAAGGAAGCTGTGAAAGAAAAAACACATTCTGCGGTGGCCGGCCATGGACTATAGTTGAAGTGGGACCCTACGGCTGTTGGCACTTCTCCGTACAATCTGTTCAAAACGCATGAGGCAGCCGTGTTCACGATTGGTGAAATTGTTGAGCCAGAGAAGCACATATTTGTAGCTGAAAGATCCCGTAAGCTAAGTTGATCATGATAATGTATGTTCTTGGAGATGGGAGCTGGGCGTCTCTTTGTGCAGAATCTCAGGCACAGGCCTCCATCTGGCCTGCGAAATCCCTTCCCACAACGCGACAAGGGCCTTCTGCCGTGAGGTTGGCCATTTCGTCATTAGCATATTTTTCAGTCAAGCTACTTACCAGATAGAATCCACACATGATCTTTTATAATAGGAGCATATGCGCCGTGATATTCACTGTAACCAGCACATGCTTACATGATACATGTTGAAGGAGATGCCTCATCCACTACACACGCTATGGCTGAATGTCTGAGCCGCGGACCCGCAGGGACGTTTTCGTATTGATCAAATGGTATTGCCAACAACAAGTGCAACTAGCAATCGACTCAATGCTAATAATTATGTATTGCCTAATAAACCATTCTCGTCAATTGAGGTCTAAGAACTTAACAACACCGAAAGGGGCTTGCCCTTGGGCTGGAGGAATGCTTCCTCCAGAGAAAGTTAGGCTATCAACATTAAATTATCCCGAGCGCCACTCTATTGACAGGTATCCGATACCTGCTAATTCATACTCCTCTCAGAACGTTTGCATGTACCAGGTTCAAACGGCCACACCCCATCTAGGCATAGTAAGCTGCCTCACCAGCGGACATCCGCCAAAAAATCGGCATCCTAGTCCTCACTGTGGCTGTGAAGGGGAAAAGGGATCGCGAAATACGAAGTAGGGCATTCGAGTTTCGACTTTAGCTTAGTTGTCGCGTCTTCGCTTTGGTTTCTGGCTTTGGTTCTGTGCAAGGCCCAAGGCCATGTACAGACAGCAATGGCGCTCTTCCCCAAGCCTGCGGAGACGCAGCATATCGGGCTCTTCCTCTTGAACAAACGCCTGATCCGCATCTTCATTGGCGTCACCGTCTTCTTCCTCGTCGTTTTCGGGCTTCTCTGGCGTCGACAGCATGATGCCTTGCCAGCGTTGCCGCCAATGGGCTTTAGCGAGCCGGACGGCTACTATCCATACGAGACAGTCAGCGACTACGAACCCGTGTCTCTCGATCCAACCAACAAATCGACTGAAGATCTTTGCGCAACGTTCCCCAAGCACCTGCTCAGCCTCATCCAGCCTGTGCTCAAAATGGGCCATGGCGAGGATCGCACAAAGCTCGAAGCCCAGCTAGACAGCGTCAGCGCGTGCTTCACTCCCGACGAGCTACTCATCTTCTCCGATCTTGATGAGCGCATCCGCAACCACACTGCAATCGACATCCTTGCGAACCTTCCGTCCAAGTACTACGATCAAGAATATAACCCAGATATTGGGAATTACCTTTTGCAGAAGGAATTGAGGCGGAATGGCACGCTGGACATGGATAAGGAGGCAACGAAGCGCGTCAATGGCTGGATCATTGACAGGTACAAGTTTCTGCCTCAGATAGAGCGTGCTTGGCTGTTGCGACCAGATAGACCATTTTACTTCTTCTACGAAACCGATACGTACGTAGATGTCCATGTTCAGAAACTATAATGCCGGAGTTGGAGACGCTAACCACACTCTTTTGCAGATATGTCGTTTGGGATACGGTATATCGATTCCTCTCAACCTTCGATCCTGATACCCCGGTATACATGGGCTCTCCATCGCCTGGACGCCATGATAGCAATCGCAACGATCTCAAAACGTGGTTTGCCAACGGTGGCCCGGGCTTTGCCCTCAGCCGCGCAGCGGTCAAGGCGCTTATACACCGTGAAGTGTCGCCACATGGTCAATACAGTGGACCGTCCGTCAGTGAAGAATGGCTACCCCTGATCAAGGACGAGTGTTGCGGCGATAGTGTTGTTGGCTGGACTCTGTGGAACAACGGTGTGGCTTTGCAAGGTTATTGGCCCATGTTCAATCCTCACCCGCTGCACGGGATTCCATTCAGCGATCGTTATTGGTGTCAGCCTATAATGACGCTGCACAAGACATTGCCAAAGGACATGGTTGAAGTCTGGAAATGGGAGTTTGGGCAAAGGAAGCAAAATGTATGTTGAGGACTTTTCCCTTGTCCAATTTTTCAAGGTTAACATCTAACATTTGTTTTTAGCGCCCATTGCTATACGCTGACTATTGGAACTTCCACCAACCTGGCACATCAGGCATTTTAGAAAACTGGGATAACGGTGACTGGGACGCCTCCAAGTCCGGCCCGGGTGAAGGGATTGACTCGTTCGAGAAGTGCGAGGAGGCGTGCAAAAAAGACGAGAGTTGTGTTCAGTGGAATTGGAGAGGAAGAGACGAAAAGGAGTGTGTTCTTGCTCGGTCGTTTAGATATGGAGAAGCACGACAACCAGAACAGAAAGACGACAAGTGGGTAGATTTCAAGTCTGGCTGGCTCAAGGATAGACTTGACAAGTTTCGCAAGGAGAAAAAATGCGATGTGGTGGAATGGGTGGGACCAAGCATTACTCGAGTATTTTGAGCATTGTTGGACATAAGTAGAGAGCTGAATACCCGTTGATGCGATGCATGGACTTAACGATTGGATGGATTTTACTGTATGGGATTGGCAATAGGAGCATGTAGATAAAACACGTATATAGCTAGATCATGTATAGCATTATCAATATCAGCAGAGTATTTGCAACCAATGAGAACAAAGCTGGTCATCGGGTATCATTTCTATCAGAGAGGCGGCGTAATATATACTCCAAGCGCGAACTCTTTCTGTCTTAGTAAACGTAGCGGAAGTAAGGGTTCTCCTTGTCCGTGAGGTCTTGAAATGCAAGCTTTGCTCGCTCAGCTTCATCTTCCAGCAAGGCCATCTTTTTTTTGTTTTCAGCCCGTAGGACAAAGTACAGCATGGTCGATGCAACGATGCAAATGATATAACTGTACTCAGAAAGTTAGCCACTTGCTTGATGAGCACCGCCATTTCATCAGTTGGATCGTCATACCATATTATCAGACCAAGCCATAAGGCAGGATAGTGACGGCTCTTGGTTTGTGACCATATCAGTTGCGGGCCAACAATGTTTCCAACGCAGTAAGCAACAAAAATTGTCGCGGCCATGAAACTCTTCTTCGTATGGCCCGCCACGTTGGCCATTCCAATCGTGATGATGAGACTGACTGTGCCGCCGAAGAAACCTGTGATGGAATATCCTACGATAGGAGCGGCAGCATGATGGCTCCAGGTGCTTTTCCAGATGATGGCACAGCCAGCAATGACAGGCAAGCAGGTAAAAATGAGCATAAAGATACGAATATTTTTGACTTTCGAGCCAATGTAGCCGGTCGCTAAAATGACAATGAAACATAAGCCGCCAAGAGGGAACTGGAAGAGGATCGATTGGAGGGTGTTCCAGCCGAATGTCGATACGATGAGAGGTCCAAAGCCGCTCACTGCACCGTTGACTGTGTATGCAGATGCCATCATCACAAAGATTAGCCAGACTTTAATATCCAAAACGGCCTCTTTCAGTTGAGATGACTTGAACTTTGTGCACCGCACTCCAGTTTGTCCATAGCGGAGTCTCTCGACCGCTGCAAATCGCTCTTCGTTAGACAGGAACCAAGCTGAAACTGGCGAATTCGGTAACGCAAAGCAAAAGAGGCCAAAGATGAATGTGAGTGAGCCGCCAAACAGATATATGTACTGCCACCTCTTCAGTCCTCCACCTGTAATCTGAGCAAAGCCATAGTTCAACGCTCCGCCAATGATGGTGAATAGCCCAGTGCTGCTGAACCACCAACTTTGCCGGAGTGACTGTTCAGATTGAGTGTAATATCCTGAAACAATGCACATGAAGCCCGTCGGGATGATGCTCTCCACAAAGCCTAGGAAGAAGCGCTGAACAAAGAGGCCCTGCCAGGATGTTACCGCTGCAGTGAGCATGCAGATAGCAGACCAAAGAATGACAACAGCTCCAAGGATTCTACCCATGTCAAAGCGCTGGAGCGCAAATGTCATGGGGTACAGGCCTCCCAGCATGCCAAAGTAGAAGAGAGAGGTTGCCCAACTGAGGCGCCTGGTGTCGACAGTTGGAGGCACGGTCGAGTTGTCAACAACACTCAGCTTGAGATCTGCAGTCATGCCAAAGAGGGCAGCAGAACCAAGGATAGCTTTGTCGTAGTAGACAAGGCCATCTATAGACACAAAATCATGTCAGTATCACTCCACTTTGTTCCCTTCCTTATATTCAACCGCCTCAACCGGGCTGTGAGTTGTAAAAATGAGGGGAAAACTGACATCCGCATATCATTGCTGGGATCAAAAACCAGTCTATCTTCCTGATGGCCCTTGCTTCCACGACAGGATCAATGCTATGTCGCACCTCGCCTACCATAGCTACGGCATCATCCTTGTCAGATGGGTTTCGATTCGGCACAGCGTCGTCCATGGCTGAACAGCAAGCGAGCTGGCTAGTTTATGAGCTTGGAGTCGATGATGCAAGGCAGACTGAGATCAATCAACCACAATACCAACGATAAAAAGAAGAAAAATCTTGAATTTGACGCAATTAGAAAAAAAGAGCTCCCAGACGAAGAGAGCTTAGTGTCCGATTAACGGTACGATAACGAAATGGTATAGCTAAGCTAAATTGCAAAAAAAGAGCTAGGGATGTTGTTCATGATCGTTAATTGGTGGTTGGAGGGGGAATGCATCGGTTAGAACCGGGCACTGTGGAGCTGAGCCAGAACTGAGCTCTTTTAAACCCATGCCGTGAAGCTTGTCTGCGAGTGCCGGAGAGATCATGGTTAGGCTACTCAACAGATGGGGAAATGGAGAAGTCATTCTATGTCATTTTGATTAGTTAGTAAGTGAAATGCTAACCGTTTTACTTAAGAATGCAAATAGAGACCAAAATAAGCAGAAATAGAAATATCATTCGCTGCCTGCCAATGCGTCTAGGTCATACAAAACTATATACATTTCTGTTCAACATTGTTGAACTCATTAACTTTGGGGTATTTTTCTTTCTTCATCTTTTTGTGCAACATTTTACAATTTGGAGGGAGTCTCGTTGGGGTTCTTGACCTCGACCAGCAGCTTTCCGGTGTTGGAGCCCTTGTACAGGTCAACCAGTCCCTGCTCAGCGACCTGGAGGCCACCGGGGAGGATGTGCTCAGTCTTCTTGATCTTGCCCTCGGAAATCCACTGGGAAAGCTCCTGGCGGGCCTTGCCGTAGTCCTTGATGTGGTCAAAGACGATGAAACCCTGCATCTTGATGCGCATGGTGATGACCCTGGAGATGTTGCTGGGGCCCTCAGGATTGGTGCTGTTGTACTGGCTGATGCCACCGCACATGACGAAGCGGGCGTGCTCCTTGGCGCGGGCAAGGCACATGTTGAGGATGTCACCACCAACTGAATAGGCATTGGTTAGCGAGGGGCTATATCAAGCACGGTAACGGATTTGCTTACCATTGTCAAAGTAGACGTCAATGTACTTGGGGGTGGCCTCCTTGAACTTCTCCTTGAAGTCGGCATCCTTGTAGTTGAGGGCAACGTCGAAGCCGAGCTCCTCAACCAACCACTTGCACTTCTCATCGTTGCCAGCGATACCAATGACACGGGCGCCGTTGATCTTGGCGATTTGGCCGGCAATGCTGCCTGTAGCACCAGCGGCACCAGAAACGACAACGGTCTCACCAGCCTTGGGCTCTCCGATCTTGGTCATACCGACCCAAGCAGTGAGGCCAGTCATGCCGAGGACGGAGAGCATATCCTTGGGCTCCCTCAAGCCGGGGTAGTTGGAAGAGGGCTCAAAAGCACCCTCACGGAGGACCGCATACTGAGTCCAGCCAGTGAAGCCGCAAACATAATCGCCAACGGTGGCCTGCTTGCTCTTGGAAGCAAGAACACGGCAGACGGAAGCACCACGCATGGTCTCGCCAATCTGGACAGGGGGAACATAAGATCGGACATCTAGAAAATGGTTTATTAGATTGACAAGGCATGCGAAAGGACAATGGAGAATTACCATTCAGCCAGCCTCGCATGGCCGGGTCGAGAGAGAGGTAAAGAGCCTCGACGAGAACCTCTCCATCCTTGATGTCAGCCGAAGTGGGAGCAGGAGTGATCTTCTGGTTGAAGGTGGTGCCGGGAATGATATCACCGGTGGGCCGCTCGGCGAGAACAATAGACAGGTTGTTGACAGCCATGATGAAGAGTGAAGGTGAAAGATGTCGTAGGAGGCAAAGGGTGATGCACTAGCAGAGATGGGATGATCTAGCTTGGGAATTCAAGACTCGAAGCAAATCTGGCGCGCACAGCTATCTTTATACTCGCATCTCTGGTCTAAGCGTGGCCGGCGCTCCAGCTAGCATTTAGTAAGTATCGACAGCGGCGGCGGCGACGGCCTCAAAGCGGTTGTTTGCTCCATTGAACTAGGGATTCAGCGTCTGAAACAGCAACATGGAGAGTCCGACAGTCCACGGAGACCCGCATTGCGTGGTGTCGTACATAGTACAGCACTTGTCCGCTGTGCTTAGCAATTTGAATTCAAACTCCTGTCGATGGCCTCGGACGTGGCCCGCAGGGATGGAAACTCCTGCATTGGCTCTATCGAAACGTCAAAGCAAGGGGAACCAAACAAACCGCAGCGATGCAACAGAAAAAACCCGTAACCAGCGGCTCCCCACAAAGCCACTAGGCCCGCCATTTCGCAATGGGGATATTCCTCCGGTGCGGAGTTCGCCCTCGCCGTCGAGTGCAGCTCCGAGCGGTGCACCTGTGTCTTTCGGCCGGCCGGCCGAGTCCTTCTTTCAGAAAAGAGCCCGGCTGCAGGGTCACTAAATCCCGTCTTTGCATAATTATGGGGGAGAGGCGAGATACCGAGGTTTTCGGTGTCGAGAGCGGTAGTCGCAAAGACATGGGTTGAGATGGATTTGAGCCGCAAGGGGAGATTCAGGCCCGGGACTATCACTAGCACAGCACATCAAGAAAAGGAGAGAAAGAAAAAAAGACAAATGTACAATGCACGTATAGGTACGACACTCCGCAGATCCTCGGACATCGACCACTTGGTATGACAACATGAAGTACATGCAACCCTCGCAAAAAGATAGTCTCGGTGAAGATACAGATTCAGTCAAATTCCCGCTTGCGCCGCTTTGCGGCTTTTCGTGGCTTCTGTTTTGACTCGCTAGTGTCCGATCTGCTGGCGCTGACCTGATTGGTAATCCCAGAATTAACTTGGGCTAAGTATGCAGCAACTTTATGTTGATCGAGTTGATAGTGTTTCAGAGTATGTCAATGCTGTACAAGAACCTGTCTTGAATGGGTTATTGTAACAGGCTATTGTTGTTGCAGTGTCAATATAAACATAAAAGGCTGTCTTCAACGACACCAAGATGTAAGCATGAGCTTTGTAACCTTATAATCGGGACATAGGTTGTACAAACAGGCCACAGGGAGACTGTGGACACAGACACAAAATTCTATGACGAAACTCCGCTTCTCGAAACAGATGATCTCATGCATTAGCCCAAACAGCTCAGTCAGGTGTTTCTAATTGGACACGGACAACTCTAGCACAGTTTTTCTTCTGTTCTTATTAATAGAGAGCGGGAAAGGACTCCTCCAGGACAGATTGAAGCCGGGTGCCGAGCCGAGGCCCATTTTCGGCACTGATTCAGCCAGGCGCTAGAGTTGCCCCTTGATTGGAGCTCGCCACCACTAAGAGCGGAAGAGCTAGCACTTTACGAGTCCCTCTCAGCTATGTTCTTGGAAACATCGAGAAAGCATCAGACGAGCATCAGGCGGACAATGTCCCTGTTCCCGACATTGCTCCGGCATCTCCTTGGCTGGTTCATCCACTCCGTACCGTTGGCCATTCATTGAATGACAGAATGATGCTCAACACCACCTTTTCAAATCGCTGAAAATGCCGATTCATAAAGCTCGTCAGTTAGTGGAAGATGAACAAACGGCTCCTTGAACCCCAAAGAGCAGTTCAACGCTCAGCTGCCACACCACACAAATTCGGTGATCATTAATCACAAATCAATGTTTAGTCACAGAGATAAAAGGGCAAAAAATGGCGAGATATTTTTGCCGAATAGCATCACATGCCTGCCGATGGATATATGCAGCAATGGCGTCACAGATGCCAGTATTCCTTAGACAGTATTATCATCCGATGCCGTATGGTGATTTCTAAACATACCCAATTATGGGAAATTGAAATCCGTTGGAGCGTCAACACCGGTTTAGAACTTCTTCCTGCAGTTGTGTCAAAGTGGTAGGTAGTATGCGTCTCCGAGGCTTAGGTGCAATGCAACGACAACAACCCACCAGGTTTCATCTGAGCATGTTGATGGATTTAGCCTCAAAACCCAGGCATAGTTCTCCCTCTACCTGCATGATCAGGTGCCTCTACGCTGGCCGTCATGCGGCTCCGCTGTAAGAACCTCGCCTCTGTCTGGATAATTGTCGCAGGGACAAGGGTACAGTTACATTCGTAACATATCTATATATTCAGACGGTAACGCACATGCAACTGTTATGTGCCTGGACGAGTATATCGAGTCGTGGATCAGTTGTTGGCACATTTCGGCCGAGAGATCTGTCACATTGGTAGCGTCTTTCCGAAAAGACAGGCTGTCACTTACAAGTGGCAACTGAATCGGTACATGGAATCTTGCATATCGCGTAGGATCCCGCAATCTCCGCGTTCCCTCATAGTACGTACAACCCGGACCCTGTTAGACGTTGAGAATGTAGATTGCCGGGGAGCATAAGGCTGGCAATCCTGTGGGGCATCGCGACCACTAGGATGATGGACTGGAATAGTACTTCATGAGGCACCTCGCCATTCCTCGGCTTGAGGTAGCTAGATCTCAATGGCGGAAGGGTCAGCAATTGGCTGCCGCGAATATATATGGTTGGGCCCCGCTCCATGTCGGGAAACCAGACTACTCCGAACGGCCAACATATATAAGAGCAACGCTCTACAACACGCATTCGTCAGTGGTGAGGCTGAGATCCAAAAAGCTGAGTCTGATAGGGTTATTCCAAAAAGCAGGACTGACTTGTGGTTAAAAGGTTGGTGGTTGTCAAGATGAAAGAACGCGGCGTCCCGTTTGCGAAGTTCAATGGCCGCTCCCAAGAGGAGCCGATTGCATTGAGCCCTGGTAATTCGGATTCACCGGATACCTCCGAACCATTGGCCTGGCCGCACCTAGCCAGCACAGAGACCTTCAACCACAAGTCATCAATATTGGATTGAGATCAGACGCAACACCGATCCTTCAACAAGCGCCAATCCGAGTTTAAGGATAAAGTTCAGCGAAGGATCACTTTGCACGATATCAGTCCATTCGGGATTCGAAATGACTAGCCCCTCCACGACCATCGTGTGCACGGCCGGGAAATCTCTATGGCGAATATGCATTGCGCGTCTTCCTTTCAGCCGCACCTAATCACGCCGTCATGCAGCAAGTAATTTCCCGTGCTGGAGGCATCTTCCTCGCAGCATCGTTCCGAATTCAGTATCGCCATTTTCTTCGCAGCATCATTCCGAATTCAGCACCGCCATCTTCCTCGCGGTATCATTCCAGATTCAGCTTCGTTAATGCGAGAGATTAGAGATTGGCACCCGCCCAGCACGACACGTACTACAAGCATGAATGGACAAAATATTGAAGCTTGTGGCGTCTCTTCGTGGTCTGAAACGGTTTTCCAAAATGCCTGCCTAGAAAGATATACGGAAATACGAGTCCTCTTATCACTGGCTCGACCCACTTCGGCATCAGAAAAAAAAAAATTGAAGCCAAAAGGCTTTGAATCCCGTATTGCCCCGTATTCCGTTTAGCAGCAAAATCGTGGGCCGGAGATCTGATCTAATACCAGGTACCATATCGATGGAACGGAGCTTCATGTCACGAATCTTCACTGCACCAATGGTTTGGCAATTGCGGAATATGGCTTGAAAGTTGAAAGAGAGCATCGAGTATGTAGACATACTAATCAAATTTTCTAATCAGAATGGTAAATCGACGTTGTTTGTTCCTTTACTGATGTGCATTTTGCAGCTTGTGCAGCTTACGAGGCCACTGCTCTAGACCTTCGAAGTTACTCCGTCCCTCCGATCAGGAGCATCGGCATAACTCGCTCATATTTGACAGATCCAACACAAGAAGAATTTTTGGACCACAGTTTGTAATCGAATCACGCTCCGTTTGCATCTAAATAAAGTCTGCCCAGTGTTCACAGCCCCATCATCCGCACATACCATTTTCCATTTCTGGCATTGAATTTATCTCCTGTTCCACCGCTGCTCCGTCTGATGTCGTGTCAACCCTGACTGCCTGGGCGACGCGGTTTAAGATATATATTGGATGCTATCACAACATTTAGGCAAAATCCTTCTCCAACAGGAGACCTGAATCATCTACAGACTCTGGGCAATCTTCTCGTCCTCCGTCCAAGCCCCATTCTCTCGAAGCATTTCATCTCTATTGCGAAAACAGCTAGATAAAGAGTCACTGCCTTCCACCTCCTTTCGTGTCGCCTACAGAGTCATCTATTGCAGTGCCAAAGCGTCCTCGTTAACTATCAAACTCCGACTTCAATTCCATCCATCATGGCGACACCACCTCATGGATTGCCAGGTACGCCGGGTGGTTATGTTGTGTTCGGCCCTCAGGCAAATTGCACTCTGGATGTCTGCCCTGTCGAATGGAGTGTCTACAAGTATCGGCCATCCATTGCCGCCAACTCCGTCTTCATAGCCCTCTTTGGTATCTCCATCGCCCTCCATGCGGTGCTCGGCTTTCGTTGGCGCCAGTGGAATTTCATGGTCCTCATGATCTTCGGGTGCATCGTTGAGATTGGAGGCTATGCTGGTCGCCTTGTCCTCTACAACAACCCCTTCTCTTTCGGTGGCTTCATGGACCAGATTGTCCTCATTACCATCGGCCCGGTGTTTTACACTGCCGGAATATACATCACTCTATCCAAGACGTGAGTCTACAAAGATCGAACCATCGTTGACCACCAGCTAACACCTTGAGCAGCATTAACTTCCTAGCTCCCGAAGTTTCACGCATCAAGCCCGAACTGTTCTATTGGATCTTCATTCCTCTCGATGTCATCTGCCTTATTCTCCAAGCTGCTGGTGGTGCCATGTCCACAGTCAGCTCTGGCTCTAGTCAAACCGGTGTTGACATTGCCATGGCAGGTCTCGGGCTACAGGTCGGCGGCCTGTTTTTCTTCAGCGTTTTGTTTGTTGATTACTTGGCTCGCTATGTCCGCAAAAAACCCTCATCGCCTTTGGACACAAGAATGCGCCTCTTTTTTGGCTTCCTTGGTGGCGCGATCCTCCTTATCTTCACACGTTGCATATACCGTTGTTACGAACTGAGCAAAGGTTACGTCCACTCCAACCTAATTACAGACCAAGGCCTCTTCATTGGTCTCGAGGGAGTGTAAGTATTATATTCTATTTCTCTCGATGGTTTACATACGAACTAACATTCGCTTCAGCTTGATTGTTGTCGCTACTTTCTGCCTCTGCATTGGACATCCCGGGTTCATTTTTGGTCGAGACGAAGCCAAGGCTGTTTCCCTTCATACATTCGATGAGCCTGCGAATCCCGAATCCAAGGCCTAAATCTATCGAAAATTATACACCTCAAACTCTGATGATTCCATTCAACTCAAAAATACAAAACCCCCAAAACCTATAGGGGCTTAAAGCTGATGCACAGTCATTCATTGGATAGCGATTATAAATGATGTTAGATCTCTTTATTTTATAGCATTTCTTTTACAAGATACATATTTAAATTGAATATTCTCCTCTGGTATAGCACAAGGTTGGTTGCACCCTAGATCACAAAAGACACCAACATTTTCTTTCGTACCGCTCATCTTGCTTTTCATAGAGGTGTGTTCCTTTTCTCCAACTGCGATAACTGTAGCGCTTCTCCCAACAGTCCAAATAGAAAGCCGTTCATTTCATATAGCAAATGCGTTCTGTCTCATGGCCAGCGCCAGGTCATGGTCAGCGCCAGAAGTAGAGTCTCGAGAAATGCCGATACCAGTGACCAAAGAGATGACGAGACGAGAACTCGGATCTGATGGCTTCTTACTGGTATACTCGATATAGCCAAAGATAATCAACTAAGCCAAGTCGCATGACCCCCAACAGTTCTTTGATGCCTACAGGATTGACATACGAAGACATTCTCGAAGAATCCAGAATGCATTTTAGCCCATCCAGCCTTTATGAACAAAGGTGTGTTGAACAATGGCTGTTCCACCGCGTGAATGGCCTGTGCATACTGTTGTCTGTGGTGTAGCAGCGTCCATTCAGTAACAGACGCATAGCAAGACGTATCTCGTATATCGGATTTGCAAGAGAAATGCTTCAACTGCATCTACTTGATGAAACGATGATGCGCTCGAGCAGCGCTGATGCTTAGAGGAAGTCACACCGATCTATTATGTCTCATTCTCGCCAATATTGCTGAGAATCATCGATCGAAGAAATACCGGGCGGATTGTTCTCCGTGGGTGGATAGCCATGTCTGAGAATTGGAGCAGGTAGCAAACGTTCATCTTAAAGTGTAAACTTCAAGTACATTAATTGCCTCTTGTCTCGCACACTAATAACGTCCATACCCGGCTTCTGGACTGTGTTTTGCGGCTGTCTCAGTCACGGCCTGTATTCTGTTTATTGTAACGTGAGCGACCAATATCAGCAGTTAGGGTCGACAAGACAAAAGTACTTATTTGATGTCTGTAGTGAGATGCAGGTATTCCATTCTACCAACCTACATGTAGATGCACTACACTCGCGAGACGCAGAGCACAGACATCATGCCCATAAGCTCGGACTGTAGTCATCAAAGCAAACGGCCAGCCAAAGCAGTTACGGGTTCTAGGGTAGGTTTAGGCGAGTTTGCTTATAACCCTTTGTCAACAGTTGCACATACCAAAGGGAAAGAAATTGTTTCTACGCTCTCCGTTCAATGGGACACAATATTCGTAATTAGCCAAGTAGCCCTCATGATATTCATTCTTTGTTCTATTCACCAGTCTGCTACGTCAAGACAATCTGGAGTGTTGCTATGGTCTTCGCCGCCACGCTGACTTGTCTGCACTTGATGGATGGCTGGTAGCTGATCCACCCAATGTCGGTGTCCAACCGCATCATTGTTGCCTATATCCCCTATTGTATCTAAGGTTTACTCATTACGCTTGACACGTATGAATGCTGCGCTACTGCATGTCTCAAGTTCGGGTGCTGATCCGAGTACAAAAGCGGCTCCAAGCTGAGACATGCCGCCCTTAAACTTAGCTTGCACGGTTTCAAGCCCTGTAATTGGTAACTTCGCGACAAATGAAAAGTTACCACCGCATACTCGCAGCCTGCTGCTACTCTGCTCCATATAACTGATGTAAGTTTTGAAGACGTAGACTTAGTAATGTTAGGACTCGAGAGTTAAGCGAGGAAAACACGGATGTAGTTGATTCTGCATCCCTGCATGTACTTGGAAGTACTAGGATACTGCATTTGATGGAGCCTAATATACAGGTACCACCTAGGTATGTAGCCTTATGCAGGGCGACAACCCCTATAGCCAACATCTTTGATCGTGCTCGCTAATGGGGCTGAGCTGTGTGACAGTTACCCATTTATTTGGATTTAAGCAACGCGTTGACGCCATCCTATTTTTACCACCCTAGTCTAGTATGTATCATAATCCTGGTCTCTAACGGACTAACGTTGGACACCTCTCAGTGTGAATACCAGAGTCACATCGACTATCGGCCGGCACATGAGCTCATTTAACATTCCGATCGGCTTACCAATGCGCAATTATCTCTGGCGAGGGCGCCATAAGTAACTCGACATGAGTGGTTTGATTGATGGGCTGGCAGCCCAGTATGAGACAGAACATGGGCGATCCATATCCGATTTCCGAGACAATTGTGACAAATGTAAATGCCGGCCAATTGATGGCCATTGATGACATCTCCGTCTCACAGCTCGTGCAAGATTAAGCAAAAATGATATCTGAGATTGACAAGCGACCCTCTGAACCAAGTGACTAGAAATGGAGACGGAATACATGTACCATGCAAAGACTGTACGAGTACTTGTACGGGGTGCTAGATGTAAATCTCCCTTGGTAGGTAGTGTAACTCATGCGCGAATGGCATTCTTTAGAGGGCAAGGCATGCTGCGGTACGTCTGAACCTTTGAGCTACTTCGTACCTCACACTCTGCAGGTAAATAAGTTACTTTGCTACCTGTATACTGAAATGCTATCATCATACATGTACTCCGTATAATATAGCTAAATCCAATACAATAGACGATGGTTAGAGGTTGACCAATATCACTACCCTCTCGGCAGCTATGGTGTTCTTGGCTACATCACAGTATGATCATCATATAATATATGCAACTCTGTATATCACACAGGCCTTGTATTGTTACATTGCTAAACGGGCTAACTTATTATATCGCCGCTAAGTATTGAGTATTGTAAGTACCTGTATGAAGTGGCGTAGGTATTTAGTAGTATAAGCGCATTTCTGTCATCTTTCACACACGGAGGCCCAGGTCCGGGTGACGCTGCTCTGTCTGTATATGAGAACACTTATCGTGGGTATTCCGAGGCAAGGTTGGGCCGCAGCAGTGGGAGACAAGTATATACTTGTACTTCGCACCCTTTTGCTGTTGTAATTTACTTGTAAGTGTACTCGGTATGTAGAGGAGAATATGCAAGGGTGCATGCCAAGCTGAGTTCTCTAGACCGATCGCGCGGAGGGAGAGCTCTTGGCAACTCATTTCAGCTGTTGGACATTTTATTTTGAATTGCGCCATACTGATGGAGGCTCCATAAAATTGATGAAAGACGTGTTGCATGGGCGTTGACTTTTTCTCAGCCCAATATGACAGCCGTCTAGTTGTTCATCATCTTGGGCGGATGGCTTATACGAGTATTGATTGAGTGCATAAAGAACATCTAGTTGAAACTCTTCGCTATAATTTACTATGCTGTATAGATTTAGGTTTACCAGCACTCTCAAAGGGCAGAGTCCAGTCCAAGGTAGATCGGCATCGCTAGAATTTGACCAACCCGGTTGCTGAGATGCACGTTGCCAAAGTGGCGACTGAGAGAGGCGCACTATTTACGCAGGGGCACGTCTTTTCTGGCCTATAGGATCTTTACCTTTAATTTGTACGTTGGGCAGTAATTGCTGTTCCCACTATTGTCCCACGTTTTGCTCTCTTTTTTTACGGTGAGGCTGGCTGTAGCCCGTGGGTAAGCGGAGTTTCGCCCTGCTCCCCGAAAGAGTATAATCGCACCTGACTAGGTGTATTCTCAAGGGACACGGAAGAGAGTCGACAAAAGCGGTGTTTTGGTGTATGTATTTTGTATGATACTTCTAAGCAGTTTGCGCATATCCTAGGTTTCATTTTATTTTTGAGGACTTGACATGTATTGTTGTATATCGGCATTTGACCATGTATTCATGTACTCACACCGTTTAACCAGTCTCGACTTTGCATGAAGCATCACCTATGTCCATCAAGGCTATGCAGCTTGATTCGTCTTAGATCCCCAACCGAGTGTTCATCAAAGGGATTGACGCGCGGGACAATGGCGGTAAGTCAACCAGGGCCTCCCCAGGCACTCGAACACGGCTGCATACACGTAAGTGAATGAAAACTCTGTGAGACATTGACTGACTTAAAGAACAGGGTACTATCATTGGCTGGACTTCGTCCTACTTAGAAAATACTACTACTAAGTATTAGTAGGGGCAGGATTTTGTATAGTTAATCCCTGCATTGAGATTCCCTATTATACCATTTACTTCCCACCAGCTTCCCACCAGATTGCTTCAACAAGCGTCTTGATCCGTATAATCGCGATTCCGGTTGAATTTATACTTTTTTTTTTATTTAATTTGTTTCAAAGTACTAATTACAACCTTTAATATGTCTGGAATCAAGTCTATAACCGAAGAAGCTGGAGCTGGAGGTAGCGTCAATGGCCCTGCCAACAGCTCCAAGAACCAAAATGGAATTGGAAATCAGTTCCAAATCGCCATCTGCGGAGTTGGTATGCGGCTCTCTGGTGGCATCCGCAGCACCAAAGAATTTTGGGATTCATTGACAAGTCATCTGGATGCCCGGATTTCTGCACCCGGAGCCCAGAATAAAGGGTATGATATTCGCGGCGGCCGGTTGAGTGAAGGCCTCAACTCCTCTGATGCGCCCTTCTTCACGACTAATGATGAGGGGCCAACCGATTATGGACCGTATGGCCAGAAACTGCTCGAAGTGACGCGCGAATGTCTGGAAGATGCATGCGAGGTCAGCTATCATGGACAAGATGCGTGTGTGGCGAGCTATGTGGCAATGCCAAGTCAAAAAGAATCTGAGGCAAAGGAAGTCAAATATACCTCAATCGCAGACCATATATCCCAGAAATATGATCTTCAAGGACCAAGGTAAGTAGAGTCCAAGCCTCGAGCTTAGCCTCTCAATCCTCGTCAAAACCAACACGCGGCAGCTAACTATCAATGCTGTTTCAGCGTAACAATTGAGAACGCGGAAGGCTCTGCCTCATTGCTAGCACTTCATGAAGCGTGTAACGCTCTTAGGAATGGCGATGCCAAAGCTGCTCTCGTTGCGGGTATCAATTTAATGACCACCACGGAGACCCCTATGGATGCACTTGATAGAGAAGCGGTGGTGGCAGTGTTTATCAAGCCAGTGAGTGATGCAATTCGTGATGGAAATCCAATCCAAGCCGTCATCTGTGCTACCAGCGCATATCACGGCCATGAGTTTCGAAAAGCCGCGGACTCTAGAGCGAGTGTGTACGAAACCTTGATCCGTGAGGCGTATGACGCTGCTGGGATGGATCCGCGTGATACTGCGATTATCGAGGTGAGTTTTCTCTTGTCAAGAAAATCAATACCCTTTTCATCCTAGAAGCGATAACACGAAGCTAACAGATGCAGTGTCATGATGCCGAGTTTGCTGGAAACGAGATGGAGCTCTCAGCCCTGGAACGTGTTTTTGGAGGGAGCGATGCCTCCATTTGCTCCTCTCACCATGTCATTGGCGACTCAAAAAGTGCTTCGGGTCTCATCAGTATGATCAAGGCGATGGCCTCGATGAAACATCAAATGATCCTGCCTTCTGTCCCAGCTGCATCAATCGGTACGAATCTGGAAGAGCAACGTCTGCTGCCAGTTGTGGTGGTCGAGTGCTTACATAAGCCAACAGGTCAATCTCAGAGCCAGAAGCTCAGTGTGTTTGCAAAGTCTCGCCCATTTCCATCTGGTCGAGCTGAGAGAGTTAGCATCAACTATTTCGGAAATGATGATAATGGAGCTCACGCTATCATCGAATCGTATCGAAACGGTGATTCATCGACAAACAGGGATAATGCTCGTCCAGAGCTTGTCTTGTTTTCTGCAAACAACGTGACATCTCTGAACCAGCAGATTCAGCTTCACCATGATTACGCCAAGGCACACCCAGAGCTCGTCTCTGATATTGCTTATACTCGCGCTATGCGTCGCGAAGCCCTCAATCACCGTGCATTCTCTATCCTCGGAGTCGACGGAGAATGCCTGAGCACAACGAACAACGCGAAATGCCCTGGTGCGGCCCCTTCCATTACGATGATGTTCAGTGGTCAGGGAGCGCAGTGGGCAGGCATGGGCAAAGAACTCTTCCAGCTCGATGGATTTGGAGACGATATCAAGAGTATGGACAATATCTTGCGTCAGCTGAAAACCCCTCCTTCTTGGACGATCGAAGAGGAGATTCAGCGACCCTCCAGTGACTCTCTTTGTCAGATCAATTCTGTGGAAATCGCTTGTACGCTCTCTACCGCTTTGCAGATTGCACTTCTACACCAGTTTGAGCGGCTGGGAGTTACTCCAGAAGCTGTCATTGGTCACTCAAGCGGTGAGATTGCCGCAGCCTACGCTGCAGGCTATCTTACTTTGAAAGGTGCAATTATCGTGGCATATTACTATGGTAGCGCTGCCGCTATGAGCACTTTCGATGGAGCTATGGCGGTGACTGGTCTAAGCACTGAGGAGACCAAATCGTTCTTGCGTGACGGCGCCGTTGTGGCCTGTGAGAACAGCCCTTTGAGCACGACCATCTCTGGTGACCGCAACGTTGTGGAGGAGATTATGGCATCAATCAAGATGTCCAGACCACAAGTAACAACACGAAAGTTGCATGTTGGTACATCATTTCACTCACACCATATGGAATCGATCTCCACCGAACTTCTGCAGCTTCTAGAAACCGAAGAGATTCTCCGGACAGAGCAGTCAGCGAGAAAGGCCATTTTTATGTCGAGCGTCAGCAACACAATGATCAACGCTGCTGAAGAATTTGGCCCTAAATACTGGGTAAATAACTTGACCTCTCCTGTTCGTTTCTCATCTGCTGTTACGGCTCTTCTTGATACCGTTCCCAAGCACGGCCTATTCCTGGAAATTGGGCCGCACTCGACCCTCTCTGGTCCACTTTCCCAGATTTGTGCCGCTATCGCTGTGCCTTGCAACTATATTTCATCCCAATTTAGAGAGAAAGATTGTGTGGTGAGCTTTCTATCAGCAGTTGGTCGACTTTGGCAATATTCTGGTATTTCGAATCTTGGCCCACTCTTCACTGGTAAAGCAATCCCTGGGTTACCTCAATACCCATGGAATTACAGCCATTATGATGAAGGCGGCCTTCTAGATGCCAATAAAGTGACCTTGTCGGCAAGAGATCGACGGGATCAACTCGTCAAAAGAGCTGCGTTGATGGCATCGGCAAGCCTCTCGCCCGAGGAAACACCACAGAAGGAGTTAGAGCTAGTCTTGCGGGCTCTTTGGGCGGATGTGCTCCATAATGTGCTTCAGATTCGTGTCCAAGATATTGGCAGGCTGCATAATTTTTTCCTCCTTGGAGGCGACTCCCTTACAACGACCGAGCTCTCCACAACTGCTTATCGACATGGGATTCGTCTGTCCCCGATAGACATTGTGGAGAATCCCGAGCTTGCACGAATGGCTGCTGTTGCGACAATCGACGATACCGAGCAACTAGAAAGCACCGAGCCATTCAGCTTGATGCCGAAAGAAAGCGTGGATGATATCAAGACCGAAATACAGAAGCAATGCAACCTCAGTGCCGAAACAATTGAGGATATTTACCCTTGCACAACGCTTCAACAGGGATTTATGGCCTTAGGGCTCAAGCAGCCTGGCTCCTACATTCATCGGCAAGTTTACAAGCTATTGCCACATGTTGACATCGATAATTTCATGGCTTCTTGGGACGTGGTCCTCAAGCATTGTGGCAGTCTACGGTCAAGGATAGCTTTGGTTGACTCGCAAGCGGTGCAAGCCGTAGTAACAACCGACACGACCTGGGAAGCTCCTGTTTTCGATGTCGATGTGAATACATATCTGAACGAGACTCGAAGTATTCCTATGAGTTATGGAGATCGTCTCAGTCGAAACACCTTGTTGCATCAGGATAACGGCGATACCTACTTTATTTGGATTATTCATCACGCCGTTTTCGATGGCCTGAGTATGAAGATCGTACTCGATGCTCTGCAAAGAGCCTATCATACCACGGATTCCAGCATAGAGACACTGCCACCATATTCAAACTTTATTCGGTACATTGGGTCGCTCGATTCTGATGGCTCTAGGGAGTATTGGAGAAAAGAATTGGAAGGCTCACAGCGATCCCAATTTCCAGCCTCTTCCATATCTGCAAAATCCCAGGATTGCGTCATGAAGAAATCCATCCCGTTCCAGAACCCCAAGGCATCGATTACGACAGCAACCATTATTCGCGCGACCTGGGCTCTTGTTCTTGCTCAGTATTGTGGCACTGATGATGTTTGCTTCGGTATGACCTTGTCTGGCAGGCAGGCTCCTGTGCCTGGCCTGAACGAAATTCCAGGACCAATGATCGCTACAGTGCCCATCCGCATTCAGATCAATCGGGAGATGCTAGTGTCCGAATTCCTCCAGAACATTCAGTCACACGCGTCAAAAATGGTTGCTCATGAACAATTTGGATTGCAAAATATTTCTAAGCTTGGACAGAGTGCAAAAGAAGCTTGTGATTTTGCTAATTTGCTGGTTATCCAGCCAATGCAGCACCTCTCTTCAGCAGCCTGCTCCTCCCTGAACCCGATCCTCCGACAAGGCGCAGAAGAAATGGCTATATCTGAGGAAGCCATGCGGAACTATTTCAATTATCCGCTGGTTCTTCAAACTCGTGTTGGAGACGATGCGATTGAACTCGAGTTCACGTACTATAATGATGTTTTGTCTGAGGGCCAGTTAGATGCTTTGTGCCACCATTTTGAGCATGTTACTCAGCAGCTTCTTGAAAAAGGTGATGCCCCTCTGAAGTCTGTCACAGTCTCCAGCAAGTGGGATCTGCAGCGCGCCATAGAATATAATAACGAAGAGCCGGATATTGTGTCTTCATGTCTTCATCAGGTCATTGAAGACCATGCTGCAAAGCGACCAGATGCTATGGCTATTTGTGCATGGGATATGTCATTGACCTATAACCAGCTCAATCTTATTGCCAATAGGTTATCATGCTACCTTGTTGATAATTATGCGGTTCAGTCGGGCGATTTTATTCATGTCTGCTTCGAAAAATCGGCTTGGTTCTATATCTCGGTTTTGGCGATTAATAAAGCTGGGGCTGCTTGGATCCCTCTCGACCCCTCTCACCCTATCCAGCGTCAGAAACAGGTTGTAATGCAAACAAAGGCAAAACTTGCGTTGGCCTCGCCAAGCAACGCCACCCTTTGTGCTGATTTAGTTGACAATGTCGTTGAAGTTTCCGCTGCTCTTGAAGAGATACTGAGAGAGAGAAGACCGGGTAGCAACAGTCTACGCCCAGTATCTCCAAGCGCTGCTTGTTACGCTCTTTTCACTTCTGGAAGTACTGGAACCCCTAAAGGCTTTGTTATCCAGCACAGGGCTCTTTGCACGAGCCAAACTGCCCTCGTCAAAAGGCTCCACATGACATCGGATATCAGAATGCTTCAGTTTGCATCATATGTCTTCGATATGTCTATTGGAGAAGTTGTTGCTCCCTGGATTGCCGGAGCTTGTATTTGTGTACCATCTGAACAAGTTAGGATGAATGGACTTGCTGAGTATATACGCACAATGGAGATCAATTGGGTATTTTTAACCCCTTCATTCTCTCGCACTTTAAACCCGGATGATATACCTGGCGTTGAGGTGATGATTCTTGCTGGCGAGGCTGTGGGCCGGGACATATTAGAGACCTGGTTCGGAAAAGTTCGTCTTATCAACGGATGGGGCCCAGCTGAAACCTGCGTGCTTAGTACTCTGCACGAATTTGAATCTCTCAATGACTCCCCTTTGACAATTGGCAGACCTGTTGGTGGTTTCTGTTGGCTTGTTGACCCAGAGAATCCGCGACATCTAGCGCCCATTGGAACTGTTGGTGAAGTGGTGATCCAAGGACCAACATTGCTCAGAGAGTATCTGGCAGATCCTGCTAAGACCGAATCAACAACAGTTAAACCTTTACCAGACTGGGCGCCCAACAGCGACTCAGAACACTGGAGTCGGTTTTATAAATCTGGTGACTTATGTAAATACAATTCAGAAGGAACAATTGCATTCGTTACGAGAAAGGACACTCAGATCAAAATCCGAGGTCTTCGAGTAGAGTTGGGTGAAATAGAACACCAGATCAAAGCATGCCTTAATGGAGTTTGCCAGGTTGTGGTTGACAAGATTAACAGCGGGGCCGGTTCCAATCTGGTTGCCTTCTTTTGCTTCAGCACTGAGACAAGAATGGTAGCTACAGCTAGCACCAATGCAGATGGAAATACTTCAATGTTCCTCCCAGTCACAACTCAGCTGAAGAGCCAAATTCTCGGCATGATTGGACACCTGTCTGTAAACCTTCCAAGGTACATGGTGCCATCTTTATTTGTCCCATGCAGATATATGCCATCAATTACTTCAACCAAGTTGGACAGACGCACATTGAAGCATCATGTCGAATTGCTGGATCCTGAGAGCTTGTCTACTTACTCGCTAGTTGATACTGTCAAGAACCCACCGGAGACACCAATGGAGCGCAAGGTGCAAGCCATTTGGGCAAAAAGGTTGAACATGCCACTAGACTCCATCGGAAGAGATGATAGCTTCTTGCAAATCGGTGGTGATTCTATTGCCGTGATTCATTTTGTGGCCGATGCCCGCCAAGCCGGAATCTCACTCACTGTCAAAGACGTCTTCGACGATCCACGATTGTGGAGAGTAGCTGCTGTCGCCGATACGACAAACAGAGACTCCAACATTGTTTCTAGCAGTATACCTTTTGAGTTATTGCAGCATAACCAATTCAATTCAGATATGAGAAACGAGTTGCTTAAGCAGTGCAATCTGGCTAGTTGGGACATGGTCGAAGATGCATTCCCCTGCACTAAACTACAGGAAGGGCTAATGGCACTCACCGCAAAACAACCGGGAGCCTATGTTGCAAAAATGATATTCAAGGTGGAGAGGAATGCTGATATTGACCGCCTCAAAGCCGCCTGGGAGCGAACAGTTACTCTTTGTAGCAATCTGAGAACGAGAATCGTCCAGCTCAGCAGTGTCCTGTCACTTCAGGTTGTCGTCAAAGAACCTGTGCGATGGGAATCGACAGACAATCAGAACATGGATGATTTCTTAAAGTCTGCGAGCAACATTCACATGTCCTATGGATCGCCACTTTCCCGTTTCGCACTCATTCACGATGACCATGGTGATTATTATTTTATCTCAATTACGCATCATTCCGTGTTCGATGGGTGGTCTCTAGCTCTTATGATCAAGACATTCCACTCAATATACCAGAATATTGAGGCACCAAAACTGGAATCATATTCCGGATTTGTGCAGTACACGCTTCAACTGGACTCGGATAGTTCGGAGAAGTATTGGAAAACACAATTAGCCGGAGCAAGAAGGGCAGTGTTCCCTTTGCCGAGAGACGACACTATCGTCACCAAATCTGAGAAGAATATAGGTATCTCGTCAAAAGAAATCAAGATATTGCGGTCGACAAATGGTGCTATTACCACAGCAACGTATCTTCGAGCTGCTTGGGCGATTCTTCTTGCCCGATACTGCGGTACAGATGATATTTGCTTTGGTGCTTCTGTTTCCGGCCGCAACGCCCCGCTTGCAGGCGTAGAGAATGTCCTTGGCTTAGTTATTGCTACTCTCCCCATCAGAGTCAGATTGAATCCAGGTCAGCTTTTGTCGGAGTTTCTTCGCGACGTTCAGAGGCAGTCAACCGATATGGTGATGCACGAGCAATTCGGACTACAGAACATAGCTAGACTTAGCTCAGATGCGAAGGACGCCTGCAACTTTACCAGTCTAATGGTTGTCCAGCCAAAACAAATCACAAGCGGATTCGATGGAGACGAGGCAATCCTTGTTTCTACAAGAGCAGAGCAACGGCTGGCATGGCGGTCAATGGAAGACTATTTCAACTATCCCCTCAATCTTCAATGCCATTTGGGCGACAATAGTGTGGAGCTAGAGTTTGTCTATGATGCGGATGTTATTTCTGAACCGCAGGTTCTGGCATTAACTCACCAGTTTGATCACATCACTCAGCAGCTCGTATCACTAGACAAGGAGATGTTGCTACGCGATGTGGCCATTGCGGGGCCTTGGGATCTCCAGCAGAGCATGTATTGGAATAACCACGAAATTGTGGTCGAAGAACATTGCATGCATGATATTATTTCCACACATGCTAAATCTTGTCCAAATGATGAAGCTTTGTTTGCCACGGAAGGGTCGCTAACATATGCAGCTTTGGAGAATCTTTCTGATCATGTTGCTTATCAGCTCTTGCAATACAATGTCCAGCCGGAAACAGTGGTGCCATTTTGCATGGAGAAATCTATTTGGGCTGTGGTTGCCATGCTCGGCATCTTGAAAGCTGGCGGTGCCTTTATGCCACTTGATCCTTCACATCCGGAGTCGCGACGGTTGGCCTTGGTTCAAGAGGTGAATGCGAAAGTTATACTTACTTCGCCATCTATGGCTACATCGTGCGAAGGAATGGCTGAGCATACTATTGAAGTTTCCGCCTCGCTGTTGACAGTTGCGCCCAATATCAAGTCGGACTACCATACACTCAGCAATTACAAGAAACCTGAACCTCATAATGCGGCCTACGTCCTATATACATCTGGTTCTACAGGAAAGCCAAAAGGCCTGATTATGCCACACTCGGCCGCTTGCACTTCATTATTGCGCCACCCTGAAAAGTTCAGCATTGACAAATCTTCACGGTCCTTCCAATTCGCGAGCTACGTATTTGACGTTTGCATTTTGGAGATATTCGTTTCACTCTTTGTCGGAGCAACCGTTTGTGTACCCACGGAAAGCGAGAGAATAGGCAACACATGGCGATTTATGACGGAAGCGCGAGTCACCTGGACATGTTTGACGCCATCATTTATTAGAACACTCGACCCTGATACCGTCCCTACTCTCCGAACTCTGTGCATGGGTGGAGAGGCTCCCACTAAAGATATCCTTACCAAATGGCATGGGAAAGTGGAGCTCATCAATGCGTATGGTCCTGCGGAAGCTTGTGTGGATGTTGCTGGACATGTCTTCAAGTCTCAAGACGAGTCGCCTACAACCATTGGACGCCCATTTGCTCACAAGCTTTGGATCGTGGAACCATATAATGTCAATCGCTTTACTCCGATTGGATGCATTGGCGAGTTGGTCATTGAAGGCCATGCAATCGCACGTGGCTATATCAACAACGAAGAAAAGACCAATGAGTCCTTCCTCAATGACTTAGAATGGTTACCCAATGTCCCAACCGGCGACAAGCACAGAGTCTATAAGACTGGTGATCTCGCAAGATTCAACTCTGATGGAACAATTGAGTTCTTTGGGCGGCAAGATACTCAAGTTAAGATACGTGGTCAGCGTCTTGAACTCGGTGAGATTGAATATAACATCAAGGGCAATCTTTCAGATGTACAGCATGTTGTGGCCGACCTCATTGAGCGTGAAACGGGCAAGATGATAATTGCTTTTGTCACATTCGAAAACCACTTGTGTGACACCATGGCAGATGCTGCTGATCCTTACGGTAATTTCATCAGGGATGGGAAACTTAATTCTTCCTTCCAAGATCTTATGCTTGGACTACGACGTGTGTTACCAGGCTATATGATCCCGAGCATCATTTTCCCACTCCGAGTCATGCCCTATACAACCTCAAATAAGATCGACAGAAGAGTGCTGCGTGAACTTGCGACCAACATGTCCCGCGAAATGATATCGGAATTTTCTATGGATAGCCAAGCGAAGGTATCACCGACCACTGAAATGGAGCTTAAGCTTCAAAGCCTATGGGCTCGGGTCTTGAACATTAACAAAGAAGAGATATCTAAATTTGATAGCTTTTTAGAAATCGGTGGCGATTCAATTTCTGCGATTTACCTTTCGAACCTTGCTGCAAAAGAGGGGATGCTTCTTCCGATCGCAAGCATCTTTAAAGACTCTCAATTAGCTTCCATGGCTGCCTCAATGACCATTGGGCATGCGACAAATAATGACGTTCAACCCTTTAGCATGATTGAAGCAGCACGCCTGGAATCATTGATACCTGCCATCCGTGAACAATGTGGATTTTCACGCGGACAAGACCTTGATGACTTGTATCCTTGTACGCCACTGCAAGAGGGTCTTATGGCCTTGACCGCAACGCGACCAGGCTCTTACATAGCCAAGCGGGTATACAAATTGGCAGAAGATGTTGACCTAGACCGTTTCAAAGAATCCTGGGAACAAACTATTCGGGCCTGCAGCAATTTAAGAACAAGGATTGTGCTGGATGGGGAAGTGTCGCTACAAGCTGTGGTATCCCATGATACGTGCTGGGATGAGGCCGATGATCAAAGCCTCGACTCCTACATGAACAAGCTGATGAACATTGATATGGGGTATGGATCACAGCTTTCAAGGCATGCGATAATTAATTCAAATGAATCAACCTACTTTATTTGGGTTGCGCACCACGCCATCTTCGATGGCTGGACTATGCAGATCAATTTAGACGTTCTTCGGCGTGTTTACGACCAAGAACCTCTTTCGACTCTGTCCCCATTTGCAAACTTTGTCAAATATGTCTCACAACTGGATCATGAAGCAGCCATGAACTTCTGGCTTACGGAGCTGGAAGGTGCCCAGAGGGCTTCATTCCCACCACCAAAACTCGTGACTGAATCAGAGACGTCGGTGGCTCAGGGAATCAAGATTATGAAGAGAAAATTTGTAGTATCAACTCAACCCAACTCTTCTATAACAAAGGCTTCAGTGCTTCGAGGTGCCTGGGCTCTCGTCTTGAGTCTGCACTGTGAGACTGACGATATTTGCTTTGGTACAACTATGTCGGGTCGACAAGCGCCAGTTCAAGATTTAATTAATATGGCCGGCCCGACAATCGCTACAGTTCCTGTGAGAGTCCGCCTAGATCGTATGCAATGCGTGTCTGAATTCCTGCAAAACATACAGACTCAGGCCTCCGAGATGGTGGCTTATGAGCAGTTTGGCCTTCAAAACATCTCAAGGCTTAGTACCAGCGCAAAGGACGCTACGGACTTCACTAGCTTGTTTGTCGTTCAGTCGAATCAGCACCAGCAATCAGCTGGGGATAAAGATAGAAAGCTCTTCACCTCTGATACTAACGATGATACGAACGTTGAAAATTGGATGCAGAGCTTTTTCAATTATCCTCTGATAGTAGAGTGTGATCTGATTCAAGATCAGGCTCTCTTGACACTGTACTACGATTCTCATGTACTTTCCGATCACCAGCTTCAGTGTATATGCAACCAATTCGAGCAGGTTGTGCAGCAACTCAATCTGCAATATGGCAAGCCGCTCAATACACTTTCAATGGCTAGTCAATGGGATATAGAATTTGCACATGCTTCTAACCCTAACAAGCCTCTTGTCATTGACTCTTGTGTCCACACGCTTATTGAGGAGCGAACAAAGATAAACCCTGATTCGCCTGCAGTGTGCTCATGGGATGCTGATTTTACCTATTCTGAGCTTGATGAGAATGCCAACAGACTGGCTAACTACCTCTCGAGTATGCTGGGAGTGAAATCTGGCGACCTGGTTATGGTCTGCTTCGACAAATCTGCTTGGTATATTGTGGCCATCTTGGCTATTAACAAGGCTGGCGCGGCTTGGGTGCCCATTGATCCATCACACCCCCTAGAACGTCACCAGAGTATTGTTAGCCAGACTGGTGCAACCTTGGCCCTGTGCAACTCTTCGAACTTGTCAAAGTGTACTCAATTATTTACCGACGTCCTCGAGGTGAACACCCAGTTCATCTCTGAGCTCCGAGGTATCAAAGCATATGAAGGCAAGCCAAATGCGAAGGTTAGCCCTGAAGATGTTGCATATCTCATTTTCACTTCTGGATCAACGGGAGTGCCCAAGGGCGTGGTTATTCAGCACAGGGCCATTTGCAGCAGCCAGGTTGCTTTGAGTCAGAGGCTCGGTATGCACGATGGTGTTCGAATGCTTCAATTCTCTTCTTTTGTGTTTGATGCATCTCTTTTCGAAATAATGTCTCCGCTCATTTCGGGCGCTTGTGTTTGCATCCCTTCATGGGATGTGCAAATGAACTCATTGCCCGCTTTTATTCGAGATGTCAATGTTACATGGGCATTTTTGACTCCTTCGCTAGCTAGCATTATCAAACCTCAAGATGTGCCTAGCTTAGAGCTTCTTGCAATTGGTGGCGAGGCTCCAAGCAAAGAGGTCTTCAGTATCTGGCTTGGTAACTTGCGGCTGTTTAATGTTTGGGGTCCTACTGAAACAACTGTCATTGCCGCATGTCACGAAGTGAAATCCACTCAACTGTCACATCTAACTATCGGTCAACCAATCTGCGGCAATTGCTGGATTGTTGATCCCAAGGACCCGACCAAGTTGGCTCCTGTGGGAACGGTTGGCGAGATCGTTGTCCAAGGACCGAATTTACTACAAGAATATCTTGCAGATCCAGAGAAAACAGCTACCGCCACTCTCACCTCCCTCCCAGAGTGGGCTCCAAATCGCGACCTATGGAATCGTTTCTATAGGAGTGGAGACTTAGCCGTTTATAATTCTGATGGCACTATCAGATATTGCAGTCGCAAAGATGGACAAGTTAAAATCCGTGGTTTGCGTATAGAATTGGGAGAAATTGAACACCATATTCGCAAGAACATGGATGCCACCAGTCAAGTCGCTGTCGAAGCGTTCAGGAGTGAATCCGGCACTAATTTAGTTGCATTCATATGCCAGAATAGTGATACTATTCCGGCTGCCATGACCGGTAACATGACTAGTGAAGACATCATCCTTCCCTTGACAGATCAGTTGAAGAGCAGCCTAGAAACCCTGCGCAATTCTTTGATCTCTTCTTTACCTGGCTACATGGTGCCCACCTTCTTTGTTCCCTGCAGGAAGATGCCGCTAGTGACATCGTCTAAACTGGACAGAAAATCTCTGCTTCGCCTCGCTGCCGCATTAGATAGGCAATGTCTCGAACAGTATTCCCTATGTGCAATGAACGAGGTAAAAGCTATCCCAGAAACAAAAATGGAACGCACCATGCAGGAAATCTGGGCAGAGATTTTGAAGATACCAGTTGAATCGATTGGCAGATACGACAGCTTCCTGGCAATTGGTGGTGATTCTATTGCGATTATTCGTCTTATTGCTTTGTCTCGCGATTATGGTATTGAGCTTCGAGCTAGTGATATCTTTAAAGATTCTCGACTCTCTTCTGTTGCCCTCCAAGCGGTTTCTACCGATATTACCTCAGAACTTACTGATACTGCAAAGCCATTTAGCCTATTGGAGCCACAAGTCCAAGATGATTTAACAGTACGGATAAGAAAGGAGCTTAATTTAGCCCATTCAATGGACATTAAAGATGCATATCCTTGCAGTAACCTGCAGGAAGGTCTCATGGCTCTGGCAGTGAAACAGCCTGGTTCATATATGACGAGCTTTCACTATCGCTTAGCAGACCGTGTAAATATTCCCAAGTTCAAAGCAGCCTGGGAAAAAACGGTGGAGCTATGCGATATCCTACGAACTAAGATTATTCATTTGAATGGCTCGTCGATCCAAGTAGTGGTCAACGATAGCACTTGGGATAATACAGATGGCATGGCATTGCCGTATTATCTTCAGTCTATCAAGGACATCAAAGTGGAATATGGGTCTCGCCTTTGCCGGTATGCGTTGGTCCAAGACCAGAACTACCAGACGCATTTTATCTTAACAATGCATCACGCAATTTTTGATGGCTGGTCTATACGGA
The DNA here is from genome assembly GCF_000170995.1 of Trichoderma virens Gv29-8. Classification (NCBI taxonomy): domain Eukaryota; kingdom Fungi; phylum Ascomycota; class Sordariomycetes; order Hypocreales; family Hypocreaceae; genus Trichoderma; species Trichoderma virens. The sequence goes on from NW_014013744.1 coordinate 1,844,282, forward strand.
TTTTCCTTGATACTCTTAAGAGAGTGTATAACGGAATGGACATTGCACTCCCGACGCCATATTCTCGTTTCATTCAGTACACCATTGGCATTAACTCCCAGTCCGCTTCTGATTACTGGGTGGAGCAACTTCGTGATGCGAGGAAAGCTTCATTTCCGCCTGACCTCAGGACAACTCGATTACGACCTTCGAGCAGTGTTCGCTCCATGGTTACAAATTTCGATCTTCCTGACATAAGCGCGACAGGTATCACAAGAGCCACAATTTTGCGAGCTACTTGGGCTGTTCTTCTTGCACGATATTGCGACACGGACGACATCTGTTTTGGCACGACAGTATCGGGCCGTCAAGCCTCAGTGCCTGGAATAATCGGCATGCCAGGTCCTGCTATTGCAACTGTCCCCCTGCGTATACGAGTCGATCAACAGATGTTAATTGCTACATTTTTAAACCAGGTTCAGGAACAGGCGCTAGAGATGGTGGAATTCGAACAATTCGGTCTGCAAAACATTCGGAAACTAAACTCCGACACCAAAGATGCCTCTGATTTCTCCAGTTTATTGGTTATTCAACCAAAGGAAGCTCTAGACCCTCTTAGCGATAGCGATTCGATCCTTATTTCAGCTGATACGGAGCTTGACACAGGGTACTACGCTCTCCAAAACTATTTTACCTATCCACTCGTTATTCAAGGACATCTCCATGACGACACTACCCAGTTAGTTCTTATTTATAACACCGGAATCCTTTCTGAAGAGCAGGTTGTTGCATTATCGCACCAATTTCACCAAATTGCTAAGGAACTTGTCCTCCGGATGCAGTCAAATCTTGGCGATGTCAGAATTGCTTCTTCTTGGGATCTTCAGAAATCAGCCACATTCAACTCCCAGGTACCAGAAGCTATAGAAAGCTGTTTCCATCAACTTTTCGAAAAACAGGCCATTGAGACCCCTGACGCTTTGGCAATCTGCTCATGGGACGGTACTTTAACATACGCCGAGCTGGATAAAGCGGCCAATCGTCTAGCACATCATCTGATGTCTCAGCACGCAGTTAAATTAGAAGAGCTTATCCACGTGTGTTTCAACAAGTCGGTTTGGTTCTTTGTGTCAATTTTGGCTATCAACAAAGCTGGAGCCGCATGGGTTCCACTTGATCCGTCTCATCCTCCAGAACGACTTCGTCAAATTGTCAAGCAGACGAAAGCTCAAGTGGCGTTAGCATCAGAATCTCATGTCGCGCTGTGCAGCGATCTTATGCCACACGTTATTGAGGTTTCGGCCTTTCTAGACCAGAAATTATCAAGCAATGATGGATATAGTCAAAATTCGCCAGCTACGAAGGTGTCGCCTAATAATGCAGTCTACGTGCTCTTTACATCTGGTAGCACGGGTATCCCAAAAGGTCTTATCATGGAACACCGATCTGTCTGCAGTAGTCAGAAAGCCGTTATTAAAAGACTGGGCCTTCATTCTAATGTTCGGATGCTTCAATTTGCGGCGTTCGTTTTTGATCTCTCGATAGGAGAAATAGTTGCACCACTCATATCAGGTGCCTGCATCTGCGTGCCTTCGGAATGGGCTCGTATGAATGATATTGCAGGCTTTATTCGAGAGAAAGAGGTGAACTGGGCTTATCTGACACCTTCATTTATTAGAGTCCTGAAGCCAGAGGATGTGCCTAGCCTTGAGCTACTTTTACTTTGTGGAGAGGTGACTCCTCGCGATGTCTTTAACACTTGGGTTGGTAAGCTGCGATTTATCAGCGGTTGGGGACCAGCTGAAACATGTGTTTTCAGCACGCTGCACGAATGGAAGTCAGATACCGAATCTCCATTGACTGTTGGCAATCCTGTGGGAGCATTTTGCTGGATCGTTGACCCCGAACACCCCGACCGATTGGCCCCAATTGGAACCGTTGGTGAAGTTATGCTACAGGGTCCAACGCTACTTCGTGAATATCTTGATGATCCTGAGCGGACGAAATCATCTATAGTGATGCCACTACCCGACTGGGCACTGGAAAGGGGATCTCAGTGGCCGCGATTTTATAAATCTGGTGATTTGGCGATGTACAACCCAGACGGAACGATCGAGTTCTGCAGTCGCAGAGATACTCAAGTGAAGATTCGTGGTTTACGAGTTGAACTTAGCGAAGTTGAGCATAGCATTCGTGAAAGCTTGGAAGGCGTTCGTCAAGTCGCTGTGGACATATCAACATCTAGCAGTGGTTCTAATTTGGTCTCATATCTCTGCTTCAGTGAAGAGACGCGTTCATCGTCCAACTCGAAGATTAGTCTGGATGACATATTCATGCCACTTACCGCTGATATGCAACCGTTGCTTGCTGCTATGATAGGCCAGTTGAAGGTCACTCTTCCTAGTTATATGATCCCTACTCTTTTCATCATATGCAAGTACATACCTTCGATCACGTCTACGAAACTCGACAGAAAGATCCTTCGCCAAATGGTATCTCTGCTTAACCATGACCAAATATCGATGTATTCGCTCTTGGATAGTAATAAACGGCTTCCAGAAACAGAAATGGAACGAAAATTACAATCACTTTGGTCGTCCATTTTAAGAATACCTGTCGACTCTTTTGGTCGTGATGATAGCTTTTTACAGATTGGTGGAGATTCAATTTCTGCTATACACCTAATCTCCAGGGCAAGAGCTGAGGGGATATCTCTAAGTGTGAAAGATGTTTTTGATGATTCAAGACTACTCGCAGTTGCTTCGAAGGCAGTTCTCAATAGCAATTTCGAAGAAACAGAGTACACCATTTTACCATTTAGCCTCCTGCCTGAGTTGTCTCGAGACGCAATTATCAAGGAAGCGGCTGATCAATGTGATATTTCACAGAATGCCATTGAAGATGCATATCCATGCACGTCTCTTCAAGAGGGTCTTATGGCATTATCGGTCAAGCAGCGAGGATCATATGTGGCCAAGTATATCTACAAGCTGCCCGGTTATGTCGACATTGAACGTTTTAAAACTGCTTGGAACAAAACTGTCAAGCTATGTGGCGCTCTACGCACGAGAATCATTCTATTTAATGGTTCACCCATCCAGTTGCTGGTCAAAGACTTGGGATGCTGGGAAGCAACAGATAACGAGACGCTCTCTTCCCTTGTCCGCTCAGATCGAGGATCTCGTATGAGCTACGGCACTCCACTCTCCTGGTACGCAATCCTTAACGAAGAAGAGACAAATTACTTCATCTGGTCAGCTCATCATGCTGTTTATGACGGATGGACAATTCAAATTATTCTGAGTACTCTGGAGTCTGTTTACCGGGACACGCAGATGACACCATTGCAACCGTATAGCGGGTTCATCAAATATACTTTGTCCCTTGATCACGACGCAGCGATCAAGTTCTGGGATAACGAACTTCGTGGCTCAAAACGAGCCGAATTCCCAGCTGTCAACGGACTCAACGCTGGAAATGAGAGCCAGTCTACCCAGGTACACCGAAGAACAATTTCACTTCCTCACAGAGAAAGATCATCAATTACGAAAGCATCTATTTTGCGTGCGGCCTGGGCAATTGTTCTTGCTCGTTACTGTGATAGTGACGATCTCACCTTTGGAACAACTGTATCTGGTCGTCAAGCATCAGTTCCTGGCTTAGAAGCAATGCCGGGTCTGGCCATTGCTACTGTACCCATTCGCATTTCTCTTAATAGCCATATTAAGACCTCGGATTTCCTTCTCAGCATTCAGAATCAAGCCACAAATATGGTACCTTTTGAACAATTTGGCATACAAAACATTGCTAATGTTAATTCTGACGCAAAGGCGGCTTGCAATTTCTCTAGTCTACTCGTTATTCAACCCCCAGCTTCATTAGGGTATGACCCTGAGAATGCTATACTTCTCTCCGGTGAAACCGAAAAGGCTTTAACTGAAGATACGATGGAATCATACTTCAATTACCCTCTTGTCCTCATCTATGGAATAACTGGTAATAGCGTTGAGCAGCGCCTATTCTTTAATCCGGCAGTACTGGCGGAGAAGCAAGTAGCAGCACTCTCGTACCAGATTGAACAAGTTATTCAGCAGCTTGCTAATGATGTCTGTCTCGGACAAATCTCCCTTGTTGGAGGCTGGGACATGAAGCATGCTGTGAATTCACAAATGCTAAAGCCTTCTACTGAATCTTGTACCCATTGGGCGATTCAAGATACAGTTCGCACCTACCCTGACTCCCTCGCCGTGGCTTCATGGGATGGTGAACTTACCTATGCTGAGCTTGGAAGCGTAGTATCTCGCTTGGCAGCAAAACTCCAGCTACTTGGCATAGGTTCTGAGACCCTTGTGCCTTTATGTTTTCCCAAGTCTATCTGTGCCGTTATCACCATGATTGCAGTGCAAATGGCAGGCAGTGCTTTTGTTCCACTTGACCCGAAAGCACCGAAGACTCGTCTGAGTAGCATACTAGATGACATCAAGGCTAATATTGCCCTTACGAGCCCTTGTTGTGAATCGAATATGGAAGGCCTAGGTGTTCCTCTTATTGTCATTGACAAGGATTTCTTAGACGCTTTGCCCAACGCCACTGCTTCACAGCGCTCCGGAAATCCCTCTGATGCAGCCGTTATTCTTTTTACGTCTGGCAGTACAGGTAGACCGAAAGGCATGGTTATCCAACATAACGCTCTCTGTTCTTCGGCAAACGCATATGGCCGTGATCTACAAATTGGACCTGGTACCCGCGTTTTTCAGTTCTCTGCCTACACATTCGACGTCGGTATCTTAGATACTCTAGTTACTTTAATGCGCGGTGGTTGCCTCTGCATCCCCTCGGACCATGATCGGCTTAATGACCTACCTGGCGCCATCAATAAAGCTCAAGCTAACTGGGTTTTCCTTACACCTACAGTAGCTGACCTTCTTAATCCTGCTGACGTTCCGACACTTCGTGTGGTTTGCCTCGGAGGAGAGGCTATAAACCAGAAAACTGCCGACAGGTGGAAAGATTGCGTTGAGCTTCATGGTCTCTACGGCCCAGCGGAGGCCTCTATTTGCGCCTGGAATTCGACTGTCGGAAAGTCAGGTAAATCGACTAATCTAGGCAGACCACTTGCAAGCGCTTTTTGGGTTGTCGAACCAAATGACATCCAAAAGCTTGTTCCTGTGGGCTGCATCGGGGAGTTACTTATCCAAGGCCCGATGCTGGCGCGAGGTTATCTCAATGTCCGCACTGAGCAGGCAGCAAATTGGGTCGAAAAATTCTCAGCAAACTGGCTGCCTCACGACTTTCCCAGTAGAGCTTATCGAACCGGTGACTTGGTGCGACGAAATGCCGATGGAACTTATGACTACATTAGCCGCAAAGACACTCAGGTAAAACTTCACGGTCAACGTGTGGAACTTGGCGAAATCGAATCGCAGATCCACAAAGCCATTCCAGCAGAAATGTCTGCCATTGTTGACGTTGTAAAGTCTCACGAAGGGCAGCACCAAGATAGTCTCCTGGCTTTCTTGTGGTATACAGACAACTCAGCGCCAAGTCAACAACTGCCATTAGAATTGATCGGTACGCTATCTGATGAGCAGCGAGTATTAATTTCCGACATAGACATGGCGTTGTCTATTAATCTACCCTCTTATATGATTCCTTCATCCTATCTTATCTTCAATGGCAAACCTGACCATACTACGTCTGGGAAAGTTAATCGCCGTGCTCTTTTAGAGCTTGCTCAGAACATCTCAAATCAGAACCGTTTACGATTCGCTCCTGGGACAGAAGAAAGGGAAGCCCCAAATAAGCCCATGGAGCTCAAGCTTCGGGATCTTTGGGCTGATGTCCTTCATATCAACGCTGAAGATATCAGCAAAAGGGATAGCTTTTTGCGTATTGGTGGTGATTCCATCAGTGCAATCCGGCTGGTTACTCTTGCTCAGCGGCATAACCTTGACCTTAGCGTGGCCATGATTTTCCACAATCCACTGCTGGAACAAATGGCCAGTGCCGTCTTCGTAAATGAAGACACTCTCATTGATGACGTACGACCTTTTAGTTTACTATCCAACACTCAGAAAGAGGCTATCACTCAGGCAACGCGTGATCAGTGCTCATTGCCGCAAGTTGTTGTTGAAGATTCTTACCCTTGTACTGGTATGCAGGAAGGTCTGATGGCTCTCGCTGTTAAGCAACCGGGCTCTTACATTGCTAAATTTGTTTATCGATTGCAAAAACATGTTGATATTGAGACTTTCAAGAAAGCGTGGACACGAACCGCAGAAATCTGCACCAACCTGCGTACTCGAATAATCTACATTGACGGGGCACCAATTCAAGTCGTATTGAAAGATGAACTCAATTTTTCCACTGTTGGCAACCAAAATCTCAATGACGCTATTCGGTCGCATCGCTTTATTGAAATGGGCTGCGGCTCAAATCTTTCTTTAAGCACACTGGTTAAACAAGAAAATGGACACTGCTATTTCCTATGGGCGATTCATCACGCTGTATTCGATGGCTTGACCAATCAAAATATCTTCACAGTGCTACAGAAAGTCTATTCTGGGATAGAGTTGTCTCCACTGCCTCCATACTCACGCTTCATCGGCTATATTAACTCTTTGAACGCGGATAGCGCTGCGCATTATTGGAATGCGCAGCTTGACAACTGCAAGCGGGCACTTTTCCCATCCTCACTCGACACTCAGATTTCATCCGGTACAACCAGCATCTTCGAAAAATCAGTTAGACTTCCTAATATGCCAAATGCGAATACAACGATGGCAACGCTGATTCGATCCGCCTGGGCTCTGGTCCTATCTCGCTACTGTGATACGGATGATATCTGCTTTGGCACAACAGTCTCGGGTCGGCAAGCACCAGTCCTCGATGTAATGGACATGGTTGGACCTATAGTTGCCACGGTCCCAGTTCGAATCCGTTTCAAGTTGGATCAGTCTGTTTCCAGTTTCCTTCAAAATGTGCAAGATCAGGCATTAGAAATGATTCCTTTTGAACAATATGGTCTACAAAACATTATGAAATTGGGTGAAGATATGAAGGAAGCTTGTCAATTCTCCAGCCTCCTGATAATCCAGCCAATGCAAGGCACACCAAGTGAGGAGAGCAACGCTATTCTTGTGTCTGCAGACCAAGAAGTGGATACATCCGCCGACTCTGTCCAGAATTTCTTCAGTTATCCGCTAGTGGTCCAAGGACATCTTTCCGATGATAGCGTCAAGCTGTCAATCGTTTACAACTCCAACGCACTTAATGATGGCCAGGCCGAAGCACTGGCTCATCAGCTGAGTCACGTAATCTGTCAGCTTGCCTCACTACGCGACGCACCCCTACGAGGAGTAGCCCTCTCTTCTCCATGGGATCTCGAAAGGGCTATCGCAATCAATCAGGAACTGCCCGAATTTATTGATTCGTGCCTCCATACGCTCATCGAGAACCAAGCAAACCAACGCCCTGATGCAATTGCTATTTCTGCTTCGGATGGAGAACTCACATACGGCCAGCTAAACAGCGCCGCCAATCGCTTGGCCCATCACCTTATCGAAAGATATTCTGTTCAAATCGAAGATCGCATCAACGTATGTTTCGAAAAGTCGATTTGGCATGTTATTTCGATTATAGCCATCAATAAAATTGGTGCAGCTTGGGTTCCGCTAGATCCCTCGCATCCCGAGCAGCGGTTACGCCAAATTGTTGAGCAGACAGGGGCTAAACTTGCGCTGACTTCGTCAAACCAATTTGCCCTATGTGCCAAAGTTATCAAGGATGTAGTGGAAGTGAGTGACACAATTTATGACCAGTTGGTCAACGCGGCAGTCAGTTCAAATAATCCAGGGGTGGGAGTATCTCCTCATAATGCTGCATATGTGTTGTTCACTTCAGGTTCAACTGGTACACCGAAAGGTATTGTTCTAGAGCACGCCGCTGTATGCACTGGTCTGAATGCTATTGCCAAAAGACTACAATTACCGGCCAGCGCTCGAATGCTGCAGTTTTCTGCCTTCACCTTTGATGTATCTGTAGGAGAAATTTTCACCTCATTGATCACAGGTGCCTGTGTCTGTATTCCATCGGATTGGGCAAGAATGAACAATATCGCTGCTTTCATCCAGGAAAAGAAGATCAATTGGGCTTTCCTAGTCCCATCCTACATTCGCACAATTGATCCAGAGGATGTACCAAGTTTAGAGGTAATTGCTCTGATGGGAGAACCAGCCACTAAAGATATATTCAATACGTGGTTTGGTAAGGTACGTCTTTTCAATAGCTGGGGGCCTACAGAGACCTGTGTTATCAGCTCCAGTCATGAGTGGAAGTCAGCAAATGAGTCGCCCCATGTAATAGGAAAGCCATTGGGTGCCCACTGTTGGATTCTTGATCCTCAGAATCCAAGTCAACTAGCTGCGACTGGAATTGTTGGTGAAGTTGTTGTTCAAGGCCCGACACTTTTACGTGAATATCTCGGCGCTCCAGACAAAACTAAGGCCTCAATAATCGATGCCCTACCAGACTGGGTGCCTCACCAAGCGCTCCCGGGCTGGGGTCGACTATATAAAACCGGTGATCTATGCTTTTACAATTCAGATGGTAACATCGAGTACTCTTCTCGTAAAGATACGCAGATCAAAATTCGAGGCCACAGAGTTGAGGCTGGGGAAATAGAGCACCGGGTGTTACAAGCAATGGCTGTTGATCAGGTCGCGGTGGAATTAGTCAATACCGAGAGCGGAAATACGCTTGTCGCATATCTCTGTTTCAATCTGGACTGCAAAGCGATATCGTTGACAGCGACACCTGACGAAGTCTTTCTTCCACTCACAGACGACATGCAGCAATCAATATCTACCGCAGTGGCACAGCTCAAGACAGATTTAGCCCATTATATGGTGCCTACAATGTTCATTGTCTGCAAGTTCATGCCTTCCATTACTTCTGCCAAATTGGATAGAAAATCACTTCGGCATTTCACTACTATGCTTGATCGAGATCAATTAGCAGCGTACTCATTATCCAACACGGTGGCCGTGAAGGAACCACCGGCAACTGTGATGGAGTGGCGTCTTCAGTCCCTCTGGGCCGAGGTGCTGGGCATTCCTGCCGAATCCATTGGTCGTGATGACAATTTTCTTCAGATCGGTGGTGATTCTATCGTGGCAATTCAATTGGTTTCAAAAGCTCGAAAACTCCGCCTATCCATTTCTGTTAAGGACGTGTTTGATGACCCAAGATTACTTGCTGTGGCCTCCAAAATAACTCTGATCGATAGCCTCACTATAGCATCTGATGAAACACAGCCATTCAGTTTGCTCTCTCAGTCAGCCCACGAAGCTTTGCTGCGTGGTGATGCAGATTTACAATGTCATTTCTCAACAGGCCAGATTATTGAAGACGCATATCCGTGCACCTCATTACAAGAGGGCCTTATGAATATAACAATGAGACAACCAGGGGCTTATGTAGCCAGATACTGCTTCCGCTTAGCAGAAACAGTTGACATATTACGATTCATTTCAGCATGGGATCAAACCGTCGAAATGAGTGCGAATTTGCGAACTAGAATCGTAATCTTGGAGAGTTCAGCCATTCAACTCGTCATCAAGAACGGGTGCCACTGGAATGACGAAGAAAAGTGCTTGCTGCCCGTCCACAGGCAACGAAGTCTTGATATTGATTACGGCTTGCCACTTTGTGATTATTCTCTAATTCATCATGGCGGTGCCAAATATTTTTGTCTCAAGTTGCACCACTCAATCTTCGATGGTTGGTCCCTTCGGTTGGTGATGGGCACTTTGCAGAGCATCTACGATGCAACGGATATCTCTCCGCTCTATTCGTATTCACGGTTTATCAAGTACAACCTGGATATGGACCATGCTGCTTCCGCTCAATATTGGACAGCTCAGCTAGAGGGCGCGAAATCAGCGGCCTTTCCAGCAGAGAGTGAACGAAACAAAAACGATGTGAAGAAGCAAATGAAGCTCCAGACAACTTCAATCAAACTCCAACAGCTGGCCAATAGCTTTATCACAAAGGCCACAGTCATACGAGCAGCATGGGCTATTGTGCTAGCTAGATACAATGGCGTGGATGACATCTGCTTTGGTTCTAGTGTCTCTGGCCGTCATGCTGCAGTTGCTGGCATAGAATCCATCCCTGGTCTCGTAGTCACCACTGTCCCCGTTCGCATTCGGATAGACGATCGGCAGACAGTGTCGTCTTTCCTAAAGGATGTGCAGTACCAAGCTGCTGACATGGTCCCCTACGAGCATTTTGGGTTAAAAAATATCGCAAATCTTAACAAAGAAGCAAAGGCTGCTTGCGACTTCAAAGCCTTATTCGTTGTTCAGCCGGTTCAACAAATGAGTCATGAGAGCAGTCTGTTCAACCTTACGACAGACGTTGAGGGAAGCAGCAAAGAGGAACTGCTTCAAAATTATCTAAATTACCCTCTTGTTGCCCAATGCATGCTGGCCGAAGATAGGGTTGATCTTGATTTGTATTGCGATCTGTCGGTGATTCCCGAGCACCAGTTGCAAGGGCTCTCACATACATTCAAGCACGTAACTGAACAGCTGCTTAATGCAAATGAGCTCCCCTTGTCCCAAATTTCCGTTGTACCGCCCTGGGAATATGACTTTGCAGTGGCAGCTAATGGAGCACCACCCACAACCATTGAACGATGTGTGCACTCGCTCATTGAGAGCGAGGCAAACAAACACCCGACTTCAATGGCCGTGAATGGATGGGACGCTGACTTCACGTACCAACAGTTGGATCTCTGTGCTAACAGACTGGCACATCACCTCATCAACACTTTTAATGTTAAGATTGGTGACATTGTCCACATGTGTTTTGAGAAATCGGCTTGGTATATTGTGGCTATTCTAGCCGTCAACAAGACCGGAGCCGCATGGTCGCCCCTGGATTCTTCTCATCCAGTTCAACGATACTCGCAAATCATTGCACAAACCGGTGCATCACTGATTCTAACTTCCCCGGCTAACGCTTCGAAATGTATACCTTTAGTGCCACACATCTTGGAGGTATCTGCAACACTTGATGCAACTTTGGTCGCAGACAGAACCAATCATAGAAGTCCTTCAATCAATGTGTCATCAGCAGATCGTGCTTATATCATATTTACCTCAGGAACCACTGGTACACCAAAAGGCGTGGTGATTGAACATGGATCATTGTGTACTTCACAGATGGCTCTTGCACAACGAGTTGGTCTTACGCATAGCGCTAGAGTCCTTCAATTTGCATCGCATGTCTTTGATGCGTCGGTATTCGAGATTTTCGCGCCTCTCCTTGTCGGGGGCTGCGTATGTGTGCCATCTTGGGATGAACAGATGAACGATTTAACGGGCTACATGATCAATGCTTCCGTAACAGCGGCATTTGCCACTCCAACTGTTTCTCGTAGTTTGAGACCAGAAAAAATGCCTCGGATGGAGATCCTTATTGTTGGCGGCGAGGCTGGGGCTTCGGATATTCTTGAAACGTGGATTGGAAAGGTGCGGTTATTCAATGGCTGGGGTCCAACGGAAACATGTGTCATTGCTAGTGTCCACGAATGGACAGATATTGGCGATTCAGCGAGAACTATCGGGCGGCCCATTACTGGTAACTGGTGGATTGTTGACCCAAGTAATCCTCAGAGGCGGGTCCCCATCGGTTGCATTGGCGAGATCGTCTACCAAGGACCAACACTATTCCGAGAGTACCTAGCTAATCCATCAAAAACTGAAGAGGTTTTGATAAGTTCTCTGCCAAGCTGGGCCACTGGTGGTGACTGGAAGTCTTGGGATCGATTCTATAGAACTGGTGATCTGGGTTTCTATAATCCGGATGGGACTGTCGAATATTGTGGCCGAAAGGATACTCAGGTCAAAATTCGTGGACTTCGAATTGAGCTTCACGAAATTGAATACCAGATCTACACGCATTTACCGGCTATCCGTCAAGTTACAGTCGACGTTTTGAAAGCAGAGGAGGCGTCACACCTAGTGGCGTATTATTGCCTCAACAACGATACCCAACCATCACATCTATCCGTTGATTCTGAAGGCAAAGGGCTCTTTTTACCTTTGTTGGATGATATGGTACCTCAAATCAATGCGCTTATTTCCAATCTCAATGATATTCTACCTCCCTACATGATCCCCAAAATATTCATCCCCTGCAAGCATATGCCAGTTGGAACATCGTCTAAACTAGACCGGAAATTACTAGTAGATATGACCATGTCGCTTTCAAGGAAAGCAATTGAGCGATATTCACTCGTCGATAGTAGCAAACGCGCTCCAGAAACTCCCATGGAGGCAAAACTGCAACAGCTTTGGGCCGACATCTTGCATATTCCATTAGAGTCAATTGGAAGGGATGACAATTTTCTTCAGATTGGAGGCGATTCCATGTCCGTTATACTACTTGTCTCCGCTGCTCGCGAAATTGGAATCATAGTCAGTGCTAGAGACGTCTTTCACGATGCTCGGCTTGTTAGTGTTGCTGAGAAGGCTCGAAGCATTACTGGAGAGGACTCGGAATTCAGCCCTATCCAGCCATTCAGCTTGTTGAATCAATCTCAACTCGAGTTACTTCAAATCAGCGATACCAAATCTTTCATGGGCTTGAGTGACGATATGAGTATTGAAGACGCATACCCATGCTCAAAACTTCAGGAAGGTCTGATGGCATTGGCAGTTCAAAAACCAGGGTCATACATTGCCCGGTTTCATTATCGCATTTCCAAGCAGGCGGATCTTCATAAATTTAAAGCTGCCTGGAAAAAGACTGTTGAGATGTGCCCTAATATGCGGACTCGGATTCTGCATGTCCATGGATCCTCTATTCAGGTCGTGGTAAAACATGATTTCGACTGGGAGTTAGTTGAACCACAATCTTTGGATGACTACCTCAAGAACTTTCATTACGCCAAGATGGAGTATGGTTCGCGACTCTGTCGTTATGCTCTGGTTTTACATCATGACGAAATACATTTTGTTTGGACAATGCATCATGCCGTTTTCGATGGATGGACAATCCGTCTGGTACTCGAAACCCTGCAGAAGATATATGATGGGTCTCAAGTTACTCAACTCAAGCCATTTTCTCAATTCATTCAATACACCCTGGACATTGATCACCAATCGGCCAGCGAATATTGGCTCAATCAACTCCAAAACGCAAAGAGAGCTAGCTATCCGAACAGATTGGCGTCAAACGAGCAACCCGCCAACGCAAATAGTACAGGGTATCTAGAAATGGAGATAGAGATACCCAAACTCTCTGGTAGTGCCACAAAAGCGACTCTTCTGCGTGCGACCTGGGCGATTGTGCTTGCTTGTTATTGTGATGCCAGGGATATATGCTTTGGCACAACAGTCTCTGGCCGTCAAGCGCCGGTAGCCGGTCTGACGGAAATGCCCGGTCCGGTTATTGCAACGATTCCTATTCGCATCTATCTGGATCATACTAAAGCTATATCTACCTTCCTTGAAGATATTCAAGCGCAAGCATCTGAAATGGTTGCATATGAACAATTTGGTCTACACAATATCGCCAAGTTGAGTGATGATGCGAAGGACGCCTGTGATTTTTCTAGCTTACTGGTGATCCAACCGAGACAGATTTTGTCGCATATCAATGGGGATGACCAGGCCCTGCTGGTTGCGCGCTCCAATGATGGAGCGGACGAGGCATTAGAGAGCTACTTCACCTATCCTCTCGTAATTCAGGCCCACTTACATGAAAATGGAGATAAGCTAGTATTTATATATAATAAGCTTGCTCTTTCTGAAAAGCAGCTTATTACGCTCTCAAATCAGTTCAGACATGTCGTTTCTCAACTCGCCTTTCATCCTCAGCTGTTATTAGGAGACCTCTCTATTGCGTCTGAGTGGGACGTCAAACAAGCTATCAAGTTTAACTCTGAAGCACCAGAGATTATTGACACTTGCGTCCATACGCTGATCGAAGCTCAGGCCCGTCGTAACCCTGATGCTCTGGCGATATCTGCTTGGGATGGGACGTTGACATATAGACAACTTAATGAGTGTGGAAATCGGCTTGCCCATTATCTTATTAGGCAGTATAGTGTTAAGCCTGATGACCTTATTCACGTCTGTTTTGAAAAGTCGGTTTGGCACTTTATTGCTATTCTTGCCATTAACAAAGCGGGTGCTGCATGGGTTCCATTAGACCCTTCTTATCCAGAGCAGAGACTACGACAAGTTATCAGCCAGACACGTTCCACACTGGTATTGGCGTCATCGCGTAACGCAAAATTATGTTCGAGTCTTGTTGAGAACATTCTACAACTTGATGCTGAACTTGATAAGTCATTAACTCTGACTGAAAATGGGCAGAGCGGTCCGACCGTTGCTGTTACCCACCATAACGCGGCGTATGTGCTCTTTACATCTGGCAGTACTGGCAAACCAAAAGGCCTGGTCATGGAACATGGTGCCGCTTGTACAAGCCAAACAGCTATCGCAAAAAGGCTGAATCTGACATCTGATGTTCGGATGCTTCAATTTGCAGCCTTCGTATTTGATCTCTCCATTGGTGAGATTATCGGCCCCCTTATATCTGGTGCCTGTTTATGCATTCCATCAGAAGACACTAGGATGAATGGTTTAAAAGAATATGTTAACGATACCGGGGTTAATTGGGCGTACCTAACACCCGCTTTCGTAAGAACACTCAATCCGGAGGACATGCCTGGTCTAAATCTGTTGCTTTTGGCTGGTGAAGCAGTCCCTCGGGACGTGCTTACCACTTGGTTTGGCAAAGTCCGTCTAGTTAATGGCTGGGGTCCTGCTGAAACTTGTTGCTTCAGCACTCTCCACGAATGGGCCTCTGTGGATGAATCGCCGCTTGTTGTTGGCCGTCCTGTTGGAGGGTTTTGCTGGATTGTAAACCCAGAAGATCCTCAACAACTCACTCCAACTGGAACTCTAGGCGAGATAGTCATACAAGGTCCTACAATCCTACGCGAATATCTTGCAGATATTGAACGCACTAAAGATTCAACTGTTTACTCTCTCCCAACTTGGGCACCTCAGCCAGACTCAGAGCACTGGAATAGGTTTTATAAATCTGGCGATCTTGGGTATTATAATCCTGATGGTACAATCGTTTTCAGCAGCCGCAAGGATACGCAAATCAAGATCCGTGGGTTGAGAGTTGAATTAGGTGAAGTTGAGCATTATATACGCGAGACACTAGACGGAGTACGCCAGGCTGTCGTCGATGTCTACCAAAGGGATGGCCGATCTAATCTCGTCGCATATGTCTGTTTTACTGATGAGATGAAAAATCCGTCTGCAGATGAAGAATTTACTGCAAATGGATTATTTGCATCCATAACAGATGATTTGCGTAAAAGAATCGCGATCATGCTCGGTGAACTGAGAGTTACTTTACCAAGTTACATGATTCCTACCCTTTTCATCCCTTGCAGGTTTATGCCGTCCATTACATCTACCAAGCTTGATAGAAAGACTTTACGTCGTCTGATGGATTCTCTAGATGACCAGCAGCGGGCTCCATACAGTCTCCTCAACCGGCAGAAACGTGAGCCCGAAACCGATATGGAAATCAAGCTTCAGGGGCTTTGGGCGAAAATATTAAACATTCCTGTGAATACTATAGGCCGAGATGATAGTTTCTTACAGGTTGGTGGAGATTCCATTTTAGCCATTCAATTGGCTTCTCGTGCCCGAGAAATGGGAATTTCTTTCCAAGTCAAAGATGTGTTTGACGACCCGAGACTGGTGGCACTGTCTTTGAAAGCTACGAAGACTACATATCAGGCCGTCAAGCAAGTCAAGCCGTTTAGCATGCTTTCCGATAGCCTCAGAGATGCGGTTCTTAGTGATGATATCCGCGTGCAGTGTTGCCTAACCGGAGATCAGGCTATC
The DNA here is from genome assembly GCF_000170995.1 of Trichoderma virens Gv29-8. Classification (NCBI taxonomy): domain Eukaryota; kingdom Fungi; phylum Ascomycota; class Sordariomycetes; order Hypocreales; family Hypocreaceae; genus Trichoderma; species Trichoderma virens. The sequence goes on from NW_014013744.1 coordinate 1,860,208, forward strand.
GAAGACGCCTATCCATGCACCTCGCTGCAGGAAGGCCTGATGGCTTTAACTGCTAAGCAGCCTGGGTCCTATGTCGCAAAGTATGTATTCCGATTACCCGATCATGTCAATATTTCTCGCTTTACAGCTGCTTGGGACAAGATGGCTGGGGTTTGTTCCAATTTACGGACCAGGATAATCCATTTGGACGGAGTGTCAGTCCAAATCGTTGTTCGAGGTGGTAGCCAATGGAGATCTGTCGAGAGCAGGAAGTTGTCTTCCGTTCTCGACTCACCAGAAAATCTCAAAATGACATACGGAATGCCTCTATCCTCATCTGCTATTGTCTACGAAAACGACAAAGCTTACTTCATTTGGTCAGCCCATCACTCTATCTATGATGGTTGGACGATGCGAATCATATTCAGCACCCTATATTCAGCATACTACGGTGATAGCATATCTGCCGTTCAACCTTATTCCTGTTTCTTCAATTACTACATGAACTTAGATACCACAAAAGCAACCAAGTTTTGGACGGAGGAGCTAGCTGGGGCGAAACGGGCAGAATTTCCCTCTAACAAACGCTCCACGTCTTCCGTCATGGATGACGTTCATCATACGAGCATTACTCTTCCAGAGTCACTCCATATATCTGTTACTAAGGCCACGGTTGTCCGTGCTGCATGGGCGGTTGTACTTGCCCGGTATTGTGGTAGCAATGATGTGACGTTTGGCACCACCGTCTCAGGCAGACAGGCCCCGGTCCCAAGTGTTGAGTCCATCGCCGGACCAATGATTGCAACTGTGCCAGTTCGCATTCAACTTGACAACCAGGCCTCTATATCTCAGTTCCTGAGTGATGTTCAATCGAAAGCATCCTCGATGATCCCTTATGAGCAGTTTGGACTGCAAAATATTGCTAAGCTAAGTCCAGATGCGAAAGAGGCGTGTGATTTCTCGAGTCTCCTTGTCATTCAGCCTCCAGCGCATGATCCTTCTGAGGGAGATGATGCAAAGGCTCTTCTTCTACAAAGTGAGATTGAGCAAGAAGAAACAGAAAAAGCTATGCAAGGCTATTTCAATTATCCCCTTGTCATTATTAGTTGCATTGGAGAGCGTGCTATTCAGCACCGTCTGTTTTATAACTCGGCTGTTCTCACCAAGCTTCAGGTGGAAGCGTTATCGCACCACCTTGAGCAAGTTATACAACAACTTTTAAGCAATAACGGCATGCAGAGCGATATTTCTTTAATTGATTCATGGGATCTTCAACAAGCCATTGACGCATCTCGTCTACGCCCTGCCACAGATTCATGCACACATTGGCTGATTCAAGACAAGATTAGGGAACAACCTGAAGAAATTGCTATTACATCTTGGGATGGAGACCTCACATATGCCCAACTTGGGGCTCATGCCACTCGTTTAGCGGCGAAACTACAAGATCTTAATATTGGGCCTGAATCATTGGTGCCTATTTGTTTCCCTAAATCTAAGTGGGCTGTGGTCTCTATGGTGGCTATTCAAATGGCCGGAGGTGCCTTTATTCCTCTTGATCCTGGTGCTTCGCCACTAAGGTTGCAAGGTATTCTTCAGGATACAGGAGCTACCTTGGCCATTACCAGCCCATCATGTCAAGCAACGCTACAATCACTAGGCATGGAAACTATTGCTGTGGATGACGAAATGATCTCTAAATTGCCCAGCTCATTTGTTTTGCAATGTGAAGTGCAACCTGTCAACTCTAGTGTCATCCTCTTCACATCCGGAAGCACGGGGAAGCCTAAGGGTATGATCATTCAGCATAATAGCATATGTTCGTCCAGTGATGCCTATGGAGCTGACCTGAATATTGGTCTTGGCACTCGAGTGTTCCAGTTCTCGGCATATACTTTTGACGTTGGTGTTTTAGATTGCCTCGTCTCGCTCATGAGAGGTGCCTGTATCTGTATCCCTTCAGATCACGATCGCCTTAATAACCTAGCAGCTGCTATTACTGCCTCTCAAGCTAACTGGATTTTCCTTACACCTACTGTTGCAGATCTGCTTCAACCAGTCGACGTTCCTACCTTGAAGACTGTCTGCCTGGGGGGTGAAGCCATAAGCAAGAAATGTGCTGAGAGATGGGTTAACTATGTGAGTCTACATGGTTTGTATGGCCCGGCAGAAGCGTCGATCTGCGCGTGGAATTCTATGGTGGGGAAATCCGGGCGCTCAACGAATCTTGGTCATCCGATATCCAGTGCTTTTTGGGTTGTCGAGGCCAACGACCCCAAGTCTCTCGTCCCGATTGGCTGTATTGGCGAACTTCTCATCGAGGGTCCAATGCTTGCTCGCGGTTATCTCAACGTGACTGACGAGGTCGCTGCCAACTGGATGGAAAGGGTTGATTGGCTCCCTGGTGATAACCAACTAAAGAGAATTTATCGAACAGGTGATTTAGTGCGACGGAACGCTGACGGTACTTTTGATTACATTGGTCGCAAGGATACTCAAGTCAAGCTTCATGGTCAGCGAGTTGAGCTTGGAGAAATTGAGGCCTGCATTCACGAGTTCCTACCGCCAAATATGGCCGCTATCGTGGACCTTGTTAAGGACAAAGATGTTCCTGATAGCCTATTGGCCTTCCTTTGGTACTCCGAGGGAGAATCCACCTCGCCAGCTCGCCTTATGGATACGATATCTGATGAAGCACGAGCCACCATTTTGCACCTAGACACGTCTCTAAGCACGATTCTACCATCATACATGATTCCCTCGTCCTATCTTTTGTTTAATGGCAAGCCAGAGCAGACCATAACGGGCAAAGTCAATCGACGGTCGCTTACTAGCCAAGCGCAACATATTGCTGCCCAAGACCGTCTGCGCTTTGCTCCTGATACTAGTTTCCGTGTGCTACCAACCACTCCCATGGAATTTAAGCTGCGAGAGCTATGGGCTCAAATCCTACACATCGACTCGATGAACATATGCAAGAATGATAGTTTCTTACGTCTTGGCGGCGACTCAATATCTGCAATTCAGTTGGTTTCAAAGGCTCAGCTTCAAGGCCTCAGTCTGACTGTCGCTGTAATTTTCCAAAGTCCTCGACTCGAACAAATGGCGGCTGCCATTGTTGAGGATGATTCAATTACATACGAGGAGATTCAGCCATTTGATATGATTCCGATAGTAGAATCTGATGCCATTTTGGCTGAAGCCCAGGAGCAATGTTCGTTGACACACAGCTCTATCATTCAAGATGCCTACCCTTGTACCAAGCTACAAGAGGGTTTAATGGCATTATCTGTCAAACAACCGGGTAGCTACGTTGCTAAATACCTCTACCGCTTGCCCAGGCATGTTGATGTGGCTCGATTCAAGTCAGCCTGGAGACAAACTGTGGGTATTTGCAGTACTTTGCGCACTAGAATCATCCACACCTCAAATAAAGCAACATACCAAATTGTTCTAGACCACGATTCTACCTGGGAGCCACTACAATATCAAGATTTACAATCTGTTCTACGATACGCCCAAACGATCAAAATGACCTACGGCACACCTCTGTGTCAATTTGCCTTTGTTGAAGACGAACAGCAAAACGTATTCTTCTTCTGGGCCATACATCATACAGTTTTTGACGGCTTGTCTACTCAGGTCATCCTCAACATCTTACACAAGTCCTACTTGGGTGAAGTTGTTCCAACCGTGACTCCATATTCGCGATTCATTCGTTACCTTCTTCAAATAGATAATGAGGCTGCTTCTGCTTACTGGAGAGACCTCCTGCATGGTGCCAATCCTTCGCCATATCCTTCTCTACCCAACACGCATGTCAAACCTGCGGCCACGTGCGTTATGGAGACTTCAATTGGCTTCGTTGATACGGGGAAACATAATGTCACAGTAGCAACCATTGTTCGATCTGCCTGGGCTATCGTCCTTGCTAGGTATTGCGACACAGAAGATGTATGCTTTGGCGCCTCCATCTCTGGCCGCCAAGCTCCTGTTCCTGGAATTATGGACATCGTGGGACCAGCGATTGCGACTGTTCCAGTACGAATCCGAATCGACCGCCAACAACTTCTATCAGAATTTCTGCACAGCGTCCAGGACACAGCAGTAGAAATGATTTCATACGAACAGTTTGGTCTACAAAACATCTCGAAGCTAAGTCGAGATGCTCACGATGCCTGCCAGTTCTCAAGCTTGCTAGTGATTCAACCAATGCGCCATATTTCTAATAGCAAAGAGAGCAAATCTTTGCTTGTTGCTGCAGATGCGACGGAAGAAGGGGTTTCTGACATTCTTGCTAACTTTTTCAACTATCCCCTTGTTGTACAAGGTCACGTTTACGAAGACGAATTGAGAATTGCAATAGCCTATGATGGCAACATTCTGACCAAATCTCAAGTACAAGCTTTATCCAACCAACTTGGCCACGTCATCCACCAGCTCGCATCCGGTGATGCTATTCGTCTTGGGGACATTTTGATAGCGTCCTCTCATGATCTTGAGCTGGCGATTGCTTCCAATAGCGATACGCCTGAGGTCATTAGCTCTTGCATACACGATTTGGTCGACAAACAAGCTCGGATCACCCCAGATGCACCAGCAATCTCAGCATGGGATGCGGAACTCACGTATAGCCAATTTATTGCGGCTGCAAACAGACTTGCGTACCATCTCATTCACAGTCATGGAATCAAGCCAAATGACCTTGTCCATGTCTGCTTTGAGAAATCTGCTTGGCATTTTGTGTCAATTATCGCGATCAATAAAGTTGGTGCTGCTTGGGTGCCTTTAGACCCATCTCAACCTGAAGAACGTTTACTCCAGATTGTCCGTCAGACTAAAGCTCGGGCAGCACTGGTATCACCGAATAATGCTAGCCTTTGTACTAAACTGGTGGAAAATGTGATAGAGGTCACAGCTGAACTCGACGGACAATTGGGTCTGTCTGTTTCAAACTCATACGTGCCTCGCGTAGCTGTGCCACCTCATAGCGTTGCTTATATCATTTTTACCTCGGGAAGCACTGGAACGCCGAAGGGTGTCGTTATGACACATCTATCTCTATGCACTAGCCAAACTGCTTTAGCTGATAGACTCGGCATGACCCCAAGCGTGAGAATATTGCAATTCTCTGCCTTCGTTTTTGACATGTTCATAGGCGAAACAATGGCATCGCTGATCTATGGCGCGTGTGTTTGCGTGCCGTCAGATCGTGAACGAATGGAAAACGTTGTGGGTTTCATTAACGAGCAGCGAATTAACTGGGTTTTCCTAACACCCTCTTTTGCTCGCACGATTCAACCTAAAGATGTCCCTGGCCTGCAACTCCTCTTAGTCGGTGGTGAATCTATTCCTCAAGATTTAGTTCACAAGTGGTTTGGGAAGCTACGTCTTATCTGTGCTTGGGGTCCTACTGAGACCTGTGTTATCAGTGCCACACACGAATGGACTTCTGCTGAAGAATCTTCTCTTGTCATTGGCCGTCCAGTTGGCGGGTTCTGTTGGATTGTTGACCCAGATATGCCACATCGCCTTGCTCCAATAGGCACAGTCGGCGAAATCGTTGTTCAGGGCCCGACACTCTTACACGAATACCTAAATGACTCTCAAAAGACAGAAGCTGCGTTGATGTCCACACCAACTTGGGCACCCCGTCCTGATTCTCAGCATTGGCATCGATGCTACAGATCCGGCGATCTATGTTTCTACAACCATGATGGTAATATCGTATTCAGTGGTCGTAAAGATACACAGGTTAAGGTCCGCGGCTTTCGAGTTGAGCTCGGAGATATAGAGCATCATATTCGGGATCGATTAGATGCTCCTTGCGAAGTTGCCGTTGAGGTCTTGAAAACTACTGTTGGGGCCAATCTGATCGCTTTTGTTACCTTCAATGTCGAAGCTGATGCGGCCAATGGTAGCTCCAGTGCTGACATATTCCTTCATCTCGACTCTGGCATGCAAGAAACTTTCAGTGCTTTGTTGGAACAACTGAAGGTTTTGTTACCCCCATATATGGTTCCGACAACCTTTGTTCCTTGCCAGTATCTCCCATTCACGACGTCGACAAAATTAGATCGGAAGAAGCTAAAAACTATGGCATCCTGCCTTAGCTCAGAAGATCTTGCTAAATACTCACTTTCAAAGTCAGAGAAGCATAGCCCGAAGACAGAGATGGAAACACGACTGCAGGTCATTTGGGCGGAGCTACTAAACATTCCTACTACATCAATCAGTCGAGATGATAGTTTCCTGCAGATTGGTGGCGATTCCATTATGGCGATCCACTTTGTTAATGCTGCTCGGGACGATAATATTGGGCTCACAGTGGCGGATGTCTTTGATGACCCAAGGCTATTAGCTATCGCCGCGAAAGCGACTAATCTCATGGAGAGTGATCCAATATCAGAAATCACACAGTTTGGCCTTCTCGATGAGGTAGTGAGAGAGTCGCTACTAAGCCAGGGCTTGTGGCAAGGTTATAACTTTGCTGACAATATCGTCCTCCAAGATGCTTACCCCTGCACCAAATTGCAAGAGGGTCTTTTGGCTCTTGCGGAGAAACAGCCGGGGAGCTACGTTGCGAAGTTTGTCTACCGCCTAAACAGTAATATCGACGTTCAGAAATTCCGAGCTGCCTTCGAACAGACAGTAAAGGCTTGCAACAATTTGCGCACAAGAATTGTTATCGTCGGAAACACGTCGGTTCAGGTTGTCCTTGAGGATGACTTTGCGTGGGATAATCTAGATGGTGAAGGGCTACGCTCGTATGTGAAGTCCATGGATTCTTTCAAAATGGCATACGGCTCGCGGTTGCACCACTATGCAATTGCTGAGGACGATGGCGATACCTACTTTATATGGACTTTACACCATTCTATCTACGATGGTTGGACGATACGCCTCATGATGGAGGTCCTCCATTCGATCTATGAGGGTTTTGCCCCTGCGCATCTACAGCCGTACAATAAGTTTGTAGAATACATTGCCAATGTTGACCACGATGGGGCAAGGAACTACTGGGGATCACAGCTTCAAGGCGCTAGCCGAGCAGGTTATCCTTCTTTCTCCGGCTCATTAAAAGCTTCAAACTCTTGTAAGACTCTAGAGAGAGACCTAGAGCTACCTAACATGGGCAATTTGTTGGTAACTAAAGCTACGATCATCCGAGCTGCATGGGCTATACTCCTCGCGAGGTATTGTGAGAGTGATGATGTTTGCTTCGGAGTTACTGTTTCCGGCCGTCAAGCACCTGTTCACGGATTATCGGAAATGCCCGGGCCTGCAGTCGCTACCGTGCCTATCCGCGTCCAATTAAACAAAGAGCAAACCGTATTGGACTATCTAGGTAGTATACAGAGCCAAGCTTCGAAGATGGTTCCTTATGAGCAGTTTGGGTTGCAAGAGATTGCCAAAATTAGCTCTGCAGCTCAAGAGGCTTGCAATTTTTCGAGCTTATTGGTCATTCAACCAATGCAACACTTGATTAACGACGATAACGCAATGCTTCTGCCAGTACAAGTTGATTTGCAAGAAGATAACTCGATGCAGAATTACTTCAACTACCCTCTTGTCATCCAAGGTCATGTAACGGACGAAGATGTCAAACTTTTCATCATATATGATCCCAGTGTTCTCCCAGAGTCGCAAATATTAGCTATATCTCACCAGTTGGAACATATCATGAAGCAACTTATCTCGAAACCAGAATCGCAACTTGGCGCTTTATCTCTGTCCTGCAATTCGGATGTCGAATTTGCTCGGGAAGCGAACGGCGAAGATGCTCCTGAAATCCTCAACACTTGTTTGCCTAGACTCATTGAGATTCAAGCCGAGATACGCCCCGAAGCTATTGCTGTACAAGGCTGGGATAAACAATTCACTTACAACGAGTTAAATAGAGCAGCCAATCGCCTGGCTCATCATCTTGTCTCAGATATTGGTGTTAAGCCTCATGACATAGTTCAAGTTTGCTTTAGTAAATCAGCGTGGTACGTTGTAGCCATTTTGGCAATCAACAAAGCTGGTGCCGCTTGGGGTCCCATCGACCCTTCGCATCCTCTTCACCGCCATCAGCAAATTATCAGCCAAACGAAAGCACAGGTTGCACTTACGTCGCTAGACAACGTGGAGAGATGTTCTCTATTAGTTCCTTCTGTCGTCACAGTCTCGTCTTCCCTAGATTCTGACCTCAGTGAGAAGAACTATGACAGCAATCATGGCCCCGACGTTACAGTTACCTCGCATTATGCCGCCTACGTCCTGTTCACCTCTGGCAGTACAGGTATGCCAAAGGGCTTAATCATAGAGCACGGCGCCCTTTGCACAAGTCAAACAGCAGTTGGAAAGCGCTTCGGGTTTACTCCGAAGGTAAAAATATTACAATTCACCACATACGTGTTTGACTTTTCAATCAGTGAAATTATAGCAGCCATGCTATTCGGCGCTTGCGTTTGTATTCCCTCAGAAGAAACCCGTATGAACAGGTTAAAAGGGTTTATCCAGGAAAGTGGCATAAACTGGCTGTTCCTAACTCCGTCCTTTTTACAAACACTAAAGCCTGACGACGTGCCAGGAGTGGAATTGGTAGCGGTTGGGGGCGAGCCTCTTCCTCGTGCTCTGTTCGAAGAATGGGTCGGTAAAGTGAGGTTCTTCAATTGCTGGGGGCCTTCTGAGACTTGCGTTATGAGCGCAATGCATGAATGCAAATCAGAAGAAGAGTCAAATATGACCATTGGAAGACCAGTCGGTGGATTTTGTTGGATTGTTGATCCAGAGGATCCACAGAGACTGGCACCGACAGGTACCGTTGGTGAGCTGATTGTGCAAGGTCCTACTCTATTGCGTGAGTACTTGGGTGATCCTGAGAAGAGCAAGGGCTCAATCTTGTGCAGTCGCCCTGATTGGGCTTTGTACCCTGATTCTGAGAACTGGAGTCGCTTTTACAAGTCTGGAGACCTTTGTTCTTATAATCCCGACGGTACCATTAAATTCTCTTCTCGCAAGGATACTCAAGTCAAGGTTCGCGGCCTGCGTGTGGAATTGGGCGAGGTTGAGTATCGTATTAAAGAAGCTCTACATGGCGCTCTCCAGGTCGCTGTTGATGTTTTCAAGTCGGGGGCTACCTCAACTCTAGCTGCCTACTTTTGCTTCAGCGATGCCACTGCAGTCGTGTCAGGAAATGATCCTGATAATATTTTCATACCCTTGACGGAAGAAGTTCAACAGCTCATTGCAACCATGGTTGGAGAGATCAAGATTATGCTCCCAGAATACATGATTCCGGCTCTTTTCATCCAATGCCAATATATGCCAACTGCCACGTCCGGGAAAATGGATAGAAAGAGTTTAAAAATGCTCACATCAGCCCTCACTCAAGACCAATTAGCGGTTTATTCATTGGTGAATAGCAAGAAGGTCATGCCGCAAACTCCGATGGAGCGCAAGCTACAGGCCATCTGGGCAGATATCTTGGCTATTCCTATGGAAACAATTGGTCGTGATGACAGCTTCCTTAGCATCGGCGGTGATTCCATCGCCGCTATTAGGTTAGTCACTGCTGCTCGTGATAAAGGAATTGCTCTCACTGTGAGCGACATTTTCCATGATGCTCGATTATTATCTGTTGCCTCTAGGGCTTCCTTCATCAATGAATGCGAGGAAGAGGCGCCTACTCATATTGTACCTTTTACCTTGCTCGATGAGGCCCATCACGATATGATCTCCAATAGCCCTACAGACCTCGCCCTCAAACTACCCTATGGCATGGATATAGAGGATGCCTATCCTTGCTCTAAGATGCAAGAAGGCTTAATGGCGTTGTCCGTCAAGCAACCTGGCTCTTACATTGGGAAATACAACTATCTTATTCCAGCTCACGCTGATGTTTACCGGCTAAAAGTAGCATGGGAGCAAATCATCAACCACTTCCCCAATCTACGAACAAGAATTATCCGATTAGGTGCCGTCTCCATTCAAGTTGTTATTAAGGGCGATATCACTTGGGACTGTACGGACCAAATGACGATGCGGTCCTATTTGCAAGAAACCCAAATCATGGAAATGGGGTATGGTTCTCGACTGTGTCGTTATGCTATTATTGAAGATGATGGGAGTTTTTACTTTTCCCTAAACATCCATCACGCTGTCTATGATGGCTGGACGCTGTCTATCATCTTCAAAGCCTTCCATGATGCGTACAGAGGCCTCGAAATTGCCAGTCTCGTTCCATATTCCCATTTTATTAAGTACACTATGGAACTTGACTACGGAGTCGCTGGCGACTATTGGGCAGAGCAGCTTCGAAATGCTCGGAAAGCAACATTCCCCTCTGTCGCGATTGAGTCCACTAGGAAGCCTGAGGCTTCGCGCACAATTACAACGGATCTTAAACTTTCAAGGACCAATACAAACATCACAACAGCTACTCTCGTGCGTGCCGCTTGGGCTATAGTCCTTGCGCGATATTGTGATAGTACGGATGTTTGCTTTGGTGCAACAGTCTCTGGACGACAAGCATCGCTCCACGGTTTGTCACAAATGCCTGGCCCAGTAATTGCCACCATACCTGTTCGAATTCGTTTTGAACACCAGAATTCAACGGTGAAATTTCTGGAGGACGTTCAAACCCAGGCAATGGATATGATACCCTATGAGCAGTTTGGCCTGCAGAATATCCGCAAACTCAACAACGACGCCGAAGAAGCATGCGATTTCGCAAGCTTGCTTGTTATTCAGCCTCTCCAAATGTTCTCAGATAATAGCAGCGGCGATGGAGATGCTCTTTTGGCTGCTATTGAAAGTACAGAGGAGAGCACAGATGTAATGCAGAATTATTTCTCATACCCGCTTGTCGTACAAGGCCATTTGAGTGATGATTTTGTGAGAATCGTTCTGATCTACAACCCACTCTGCATTCCTGAGAAACAGATTATCGCATTATCTGAACAGATCAAGCATGTCATTAGTCAACTAGCGGAATCGCAGCCTGGCCAGACGCTAGGCAACCTTTCTCTCGTTTCTCAGTGGGATATTGAACAATCCCACAAGTTCAATGCCGATATTCCCGAGGTTATCAATTCTTGCTTCCACGATCTTGTTGAATATCAAGCAACTCATCGCCCCAGCGCTATGGCTATCCGTTCTTGGGATGGTGAGTATACCTATGCTGAGCTCAACCAAGCAGCCAATCGTCTTGCAAACCATCTCGTTCAGACATACGACATTAAGACGAACGAACTGATACATGTATGCTTTGAGAAATCTGTCTGGTATTTTATATCCATCTTGGCTATCAATAAGGTTGGTGCTGCTTGGGTGCCGCTTGATCCATCGCATCCTATACAGCGCCTCCAGCAGGTTGTCAATCAAACCCGAGCAAAGATTGCGCTCTGCTCGCCAGACAACGTTGACCTTTGCTACGGCCTCGTTGAATCCGTAGTTCAAGTTGCCACTGAATTGGATAGCCAACTCTTACAGCTTGTGACCAGCCAACAGGGCCCGGCATGCAATGTCTCCCCAAACAATATTGCCTATGTCCTCTTCACGTCAGGCAGTACAGGCACTCCGAAGGGGCTAGTAATGCAACATCGATCTGTGTGTACAAGCCAGATAGCGATAGCTAAGAGGCTTCGCCTGACACCAGAAGTTCGAATACTTCAATTCGCAGCGTTTGTTTTCGATTTATCAATTGGCGAAATCATCGCCACCCTTATTACAGGAGCATGCTTATGCGTTCCATCAGAGCACGCTAGGCTAAACGAACTTACAAAGTTTATTCAAGCGATGGATGTTAACTGGGCCTATCTAACGCCTTCTTTTGTACGGACCCTTAACCCAGATGATATGCCAAATCTAGAGCTCTTACTGCTTGCGGGTGAAGCAGTTCCTCGTGATGTTCTAACAGCCTGGTTTGGCAAAGTTCGTTTAATAAACGGATGGGGACCGGCTGAAACTTGTGTATTTAGTACTTTGCACGAGTGGAAGTCTATTGACGAGTCGTCTCTTACAATTGGACGCCCTGTTGGCGGCTTTTGCTGGATTGTTGATGTTGAAGATTCTGGTCGCCTTGCACCTTTCGGCACGATCGGTGAAATCGTTATCCAAGGCCCGACTCTCTTGCAGGAGTATCTTGCAGATCCAGAACGTACCAATGCTTCCATCAGGCCATCTACAGAATGGTGCCCTCGTCCGGATGGAACGAATTGGAACAGATTCTACAAGTCCGGCGATCTTTGTCGTTATAATACAGACGGCACTATCGAGTTTTCGACACGTAAAGATACGCAAATCAAGATTCGCGGCTTACGTGTTGAACTAAGCGAAGTTGAGTACCATATCCAACAGGCTTTAACAGGTGTGCGTCAGGTAGCTGTTGACCTGTTCAATGGCGATAATGGCTCTGCTCTCGTTGCCTACATTTGCTTCAGTGATGAAACAAGGACACCTGGCATCGAGGTCGACAATTCGAATACGCCCTTCTCATCACCCGACGAAAGTTTACGGAATCAGCTGATAGCTCTCGTTGGAGAACTAGGCGTTGCCTTGCCCCGATATATGATCCCAACACTGTTTATTCCCTGCAAATATATGCCATTTATCACCTCTACAAAATTAGATAGAAAATTATTGCAGAGGCTACTATCGTCACTTAGCCGAGATCAGCTAGCTATCTATTCGTTATCTAACAACGAGAAACGCCAGCCGCAGACCGAAATGGAGCGACGTCTACAACTAATATGGGCGGAAATTATGAACTTGCCAATGGACTCTATTGGCAGGGATGATACCTTCTTCCAGTTAGGAGGCGATTCTATCATGGCTATTTATCTCGTTTCAACAGCCCAGGAGGACGGTATTTCTCTCACCGTAAAGGACGTATTTGATGACCCTAGATTATTGGCTGTGGCCTCAAAGGCTGTTATCGCGCAAGATGCTATGGATTTAGCAGATTCTACTCCAGATCCATTCAGTCTACTGCCCGAATCGCAACAAAGCCTTATCCTACTAGGCAAGATTCGCAAAGAGTGTGGCCTTCTCAACGATCAAACTATCATAGATGCATATCCCTGCTCTTCTCTCCAAGAGGGCCTCATCGCTCTTACCGCGAAGCAACCGGGATCATATGTTGCTACTTATGCCCACCATTTATCCAATTCAGTGGATATCCCCATGTTTATGGCCGCATGGGACTCAGTTGTGGAGGTGTGCGACAATCTTCGAACACGCATTATTGTTTTAGATGGCGTTATGGTGCAAATATTACTCGACAATGACAGTAACTGGGTGTCTGCTGACAATGAGACCCTTGAGTCGATGACTGGATCATCACGGAATTTGAAGATGGGATACGGAACTCCTCTTTGCTGGTACGCAATTGTGTCTGACAAGGGCGAAAACTACTTCGTTTGGTCCGCCCATCATTCTATTTACGATGGATGGACAATGAGAGTCATGTTCTCGGCATTATATTGTGCCTATCAGGGAGATTATGCGCCTGAGGTGCGAGTGCGACCCTTCTCTACTTTCATCAAATCCATAAAGGAGCATGACAGTGACAAATTTGCATCCTACTGGAGAGAAGAACTTGCCGGGGCAAAACGTACCTCATTCCCATCTCGCCGAACTGTCTTGGGTAGCACAGAAACCAAGAGATACAGCTCAACGATTGCATTTTCAAGATCCGTGAAAAGTTCCATCACGCAAGCCTCGATCCTGCGAGCAGCGTGGGCCATTGTCCTCGCCCGGTACTGCGATAGCAACGACGCAGTGTTCGGCGCGACTGTTTCAGGTCGTCAAGCAAAAATACAAGGAGCAGAAATGATAGCTGGGCCGATGATTGCCACCGTCCCCATCAGAGCTCGTCTTAATAACCAGGCACCGATATCAAGATTTCTTCAAGACATCCAAAACCTGAGCTCGGCCATGATTCCTTACGAACAGTTTGGTATACAGAATATTTCCAAGGTCAGTCCGGAAGCTAAGGAAGTTTGCGACTTCTCAAGTCTGTTAGTCGTCCAGCCTCCTGCACACGGAGCAGCCGATGATGGCGACGATAGCATATTCATTATTGACGAATCCGCAAACGATCTTACGATGAATGCCATGGATGGCTACTTTAATTATCCTTTTGTGATCATTAGCAATCTCTATACCGACAAAATCCAGCTGAATCTCTTCTACGACCCTGCAGTATTATCAGAACCTCAAGTAGTCGCTTTGGCGTCTCATTTAGACCATGTCACTCAACAGTTGCTTGCCAGAGAGGCCGTCAACGCGCCGTTGAGTTCGGTGAATCTTCTCAGCCCCTGGGATCTCCAACATGCAGTTGAATCAGCCCGCTTAAAACCTTCTAGTGAGACATGCACTCATTGGCTCATTCAAGAAACCGTCCAATCTCGACCAGATGACATAGCTATCTCGTCATGGGATGCAGAGCTGACCTACTCTCAAGTCGGCACGTTGGCTTCTCGTTTGGCAGTTAAATTACAAGCACGCGGAGTTGGCCCCGAAAGTCTGATTCTTTTGTGCTTCCCCAAGTCCGCATGGGCCGTGATCGCCATGGTGGCTGTCGAAATGGCCGGCGGCGCCTTTGTTCCTCTTGATCCGTCGGCCCCAGCTGCTCGTCTAAAAGGCATTATTGATGACACTCATGCAACTCTCGCTATAGCTAGTCCATCCAGCAGCAAGGTACTTGAGGGACTTGGTGTCGAAATCATGTCGGTTGATCAGGAAGTGCTCTCTGGACTACCTGACCCAGTTAGTAAAGTGGTATCCAATGTCCAACCTCGAAATGCAAGCGTCATACTTTTTACTTCCGGATCTACTGGTAAACCAAAGGGTATGGTCATCCAACATAATAACCTTTGCTCGTCAAGCGATGCTTACGGCAATGATCTCAATATCGGGCCAGGTACACGAGTCTATCAATTTTCAGCCTACACCTTCGACGTCGGCGTCCTAGACTGTCTTGTATCTCTTATGCGCGGTGCCTGTCTATGTATTCCCTCTGATCACGACCGGATGAATAATCTGTCAGGTTCTATGCGGTCCCTGAAAGCTAATTGGGTATTCCTAACCCCCACAGTTGCTGACCTATTGTCTCCCACTGATGTCCCAGACTTAAAGATAGTATGTCTTGGTGGTGAGGCAATTAGTAAGAAGTGCGCAGACCGCTGGGTAAACCATGTCGAGTTGCATGGTCTCTATGGACCGGCTGAGGCGTCTATCTGCGCATGGAATCCCCTAGTTGGCAAGTCTGGTCGGTCAACTAACCTAGGAAGGCCGATCTCCAGCGCCTTCTGGGTTGTTGAACCAAGCAACGTTAGGCAGCTTGTGCCTGTAGGATGCATTGGTGAACTTCTAATTGAGGGTCCCATGCTTGCGCGCGGCTATTTGAACGTTAGCGCTGAAGTTGCTGCAAATTGGATAGAAGACGTGGACTGGCTTCCTGGTGGACGGAAGAGAGTATACCGCACAGGCGATTTGGTTCGCAGGAACGCTGATGGCACATTTGACTATATGGGACGCAAGGATACTCAAGTCAAGCTCCACGGCCAACGTGTCGAGCTTGGCGAGATTGAGTCACAAATTCATGAATTCCTTCCTCGAAACATGGCTGCCATTGTCGATATTGTTACAGCAGATGATGAGAATGCTACTAACATTCTTATGGCGTTCCTTTGGTATACAGAAGATAATGATGCTCCGTCACAAACTCTCCAGCTCATGCAGAGTGTGTCAGATCAAGCGCAGAGCATCATTTCTCATCTAGATTCGTCGTTAGCAGAATCTCTGCCCTCATACATGATTCCCTCTTCTTACCTGATATTTGAGGGTAAACCGGAACAGACATCGTCTGGTAAAATCAACCGACGTTCTCTCGTGGAGCTTGGCCGTAGTGTCTCCGTCCAGGATCGCTTGCGCTTCACTCCTGACGCTATTGATCATGAATTGCCTACAACTCCAATGGAACTTCAACTACAGAGTCTCTGGGCTCAAGTCCTTAAAATGGATGATCCTACTTTGATTGGAAAACACGATAGCTTCCTCCACCTTGGCGGCGATTCAATCAGTGCAATTGAATTAGTCTCATTGGCTCAGCAGCGGAATATTAGCCTCACAGTAGCGATGATCTTCAAAAATCCGCGACTCTCGTCTATGGCTGAGACCATCCAAACAGACTTCTCTCCGCTATCTCCAACATATGATGCCGCGAAGTTTAGCCTTATCCCAAGCAATGACAGAGATAGCGCTCTCAGGGCAGTCAAAACCCAGTGCAAGATTTCAGATTCCGCAAAGGTCGAGGATATATACCCCTGCACGGATCTACAAACAGGTTTAATGGCTTTGACTATCAACCAGCCAGGATCCTATATCGCAAAACATGTCTACCATCTGGCATCACATATCGACATTGAGCGGTTCAAACAAGCCTGGGAGAAAACAGTTGGCTACTGCACCAACCTTCGTACCCGGATTGTGCTGTCTGGAAACACTGCAGTTCAAGCAGTTATCCAAGAACCAATTGATTGGCCATCAACTTACTCTGACCTCCGTTCGTTCCTTCTATCACAGGAAAATCGCAATATGACTTATGGGTCGCCCCTATGTCGATACGCGGTGATTACCCAAGGCAGCGAAAACTATTTCGCCGTTAATATTCATCACACTGTCTTCGATGGATGGACATTGTCAATAATGCTGAGAACGTTGCATGCCATGTATTCTCAGGTTCAACCACCGTCTATTCAGCCATATACCAACTTTATCAAGTACGTTATGGATCTTGATCAAGAGAATGCACGTGAATATTGGTCTACACAGCTCCGTGGCGTCAGACGTACAACGTTCCCAGTGGGAACCACCCAATCGAAGCCATCATCTTCCTCACAGAAAGTTGCAGGCTTGCTGAATAAACAAGTTCACTTTCCACGACCCCCAAAATCCTCCATAACCCGAGCTACTATTCTTCGCGCAACATGGGCATTGTTACTAGCACAGTACGATCATTCTGATGATGTTTGCTTTGGCACAACTGTCTCTGGGCGACAAGCTCCAGTTCAAGGTGTGGATGAAATGCCCGGACTTGTCATTGCCACGGTTCCCATAAGGGTTCAACTTGACAGACGGCAAACGATTTCAGCTCTCTTTGAATATATACAAGATCAAGCATTTGAGATGATACCTTATGAGCAATACGGAATAGCAAACATCTCCAGAATTAGTAACGACACCAAGGAAGCATGTAATTTTACAAATCTTCTTATTGTCCAGCCGGCTCAACAATTCGTTCCCACTGGTAATGCAACTGAGCCAGCTATGTTCTATCCGGCTGTGACCGAAGGCCTTGCCGAAGGTGAACTGCTCGGTGATTACTTCAGCTATCCTCTTGTGATGCAGTGCCAGTTGCTTGAGGATGATGTTCAGTTAGGCTTGATATATCAACAGGATGTTATCAATGACTCTCAGGTGAATGCACTTGCTGAGCAATTTTCTTACATCCTTGAACAGCTCCAAGGTGCGGGTGACGCCACATTGGCAGAACTATCAGCTGCAAGTCCTTGGGATATAGAGCAAGTCATCAAACGAAACAACTATAGCATTGAGCCGATCGAATCATGTGTACATGAATTGATCTCAATTCAAGCTGCTAAGAATCCCCAGCAGGAAGCTCTCTATTCATCTTCTGGAAGCATGACGTATAGAGAGATTGAGCAGTTGTCGAATCAACTTGCTTCACACCTCATTCAGCTTGGCGTTAAGTCAGAGACGATTGTACCTTTCTGCTACGAAAAGTCAACATGGTCAATTATCGCTATGCTGGGTATCATGAAGGCAGGTGGCGTCTTCCTACCATTAGATCCAGCCCACCCACTCAATCGTCGCCAAGCCCTAGTCGATGAAACAAGCGCCCAATTCATGATCGTTTCCCCTACTACAGCCAAAGAATGTGAAGGCATGACGAAAAACAACATTGAGCTCTCACCGACTTTCTTTGCGAGCGCGAATAGTTCTGTCACGACTCGAAAATTCAAGCCTATTAAACCTAAGCCTGGAAGCGCAATGTATATATTGTTTACCTCTGGATCAACAGGAAAACCTAAAGGTGTCATTATTGAACATAAAGGCATAGCCAGCTTTCTATTTAGGAGCTGCGAAATTCTAAATATGGGTGGTGACTCGAGGATGCTTCAATTCTCCAGCTATGTCTTTGATGCCTCTATATTTGAGATTTTTGCTGTCTTAATATCTGGAGGTACTGTTTGTGTCCCTACCGAGACAGAGCGTATGCAGCATACGGCAAACTTCATTGAGAAAGGCCGGATTAATAGTGCCATTCTTACACCGACATTTGTGAAGACACTCATTCCAGAACTAGTTCCTTCACTAGAAATTCTGCTCCTTTGTGGCGAAGCTCCGCCTAAAGAGATCGTAGATTTGTGGCGGCAACATGTCAGCCTCTGGAATGCATATGGACCTACCGAAACATGCGTCATGTCCACTCTCCATCACTATACAGATATAGCAACACCAGCTACAACTATTGGCCGCGGGTTCGCTCATCATTGTTGGGTTGTGAATCCAGAAAACCACCATGAGCTTACACCTATCGGATGTGTCGGTGAACTCTTAGTACAGGGAGAATCTCTATCACGTGGCTACATCAATGACGAGGAAAAGACAAATAATGCATTTATTACCCATGTCAAGTGGCTTCCTGACAATATTGACATTGGAAAACGCCGGTTCTATAAGACTGGCGATCTAGTCCGATATAACCATGACGGAAGCCTTGATTACCTTGGCCGCAAGGATACTCAAGTTAAGATTCGTGGCCAGCGTATAGAGCTTGGTGAGATTGAGTATCAAATTAAGCTTCAATCTTCTGAGATCAAGCATGCGGTAGTTGACATTATCTGTGATGATATACATCAATCTCTCGTTGCATTCGTGAGTTTGTTTGGCGACAAGGGCCCCAGCGAGGCTACGCCGGTTCAGTTAATGTCACATAACAACGAGCTACAAGAGCTTTTCTCCCAGTTGGCTGCAAACCTGACTACAGTTCTGCCAAGCTACATGGTTCCCAAGTACTTTATTGCAGTCGAGTCCATGCCACTCAATACGTCGGGTAAACTTGATCGAAAAGCACTTCTGCAGACAGCTACAAGTCTTTCGAGGGAAGATCTAGCTGTTCATTTGGCGGGTCAGCGTCTGCCGTTCCGTGATGCTTCATCCGATCTCGAACACTGGATCCGAGCGCAATGGGCAGATATTCTTGAAATGCCAAGAGAAGCAATTAGTGTGGATGACAACTTCTACCAATTAGGTGGTGATTCCATTCGCATCGTTAATGTCTCGAGACGTATACTTGACAAGTTCGGTGTGTCTCTTGGCAATACTCTCATGAACAGCAAGCATACAACTATCAGCAATATGGCCAAGTATATTTCCTTAAGCGCAGAGAATGGGGCCACACAAGTAGACCATTCAGATGCAGACATCGACTTAATGGTTAAGATCAATTCGATTTCCAACCTCCCTTGGATGATACAACCACATGGCCTTCAAGAAACCCCCAGAAACACGCTCCCTGGTCAAGCAACAGTATTCCTGACCGGCGCTACTGGTTTCCTTGGTACTGAAATTTTGAAACAGCTGGTGCGGAACCCTGTGATAAAAACCATTGCCGTTCACGTCCGTTCGAAATCACTAGCACAGGGTATGGATCGAATCCGGGACACAGCCAAAATTGCTGGCTGGTGGCGTGAGGAGGATATGGAAAAGTTGGAAATTTGGTTGGGTGACCTCGCCAAGCCACATCTCGGTCTCACAGAAGCACAATGGGAACGCCTCTCTGGTTTGTCGAAATCAGAGGCTAATATCAATGCCATTGTCCACAACGGAGCATCTGTGAACTGGAATGCCAATTATGATACTCTGTGTGCTGCTAACGTCACCTCGACTGTTGATCTGTTGATGGCAACATCAACATCACCATATGAGCCCAAGTTTGTGTTTGTGTCTGGCGGCGCCTTTGTGGATCCAGCTGAAAATCAGGTTGTGTCTGCAGCGATCCTCAATAGCGTCAATGGATACTCACAAACCAAATTTGTCTGCGAGTCTGTCATTTCAAACATCGCCAGCAGCCTCCCTGCCAACCAGAATCGAGTATCAATTGTCAAGCCTGGGCGAATCATTGGTACAGTGGAGCACGGTGTCGCCAACGTCGATGACTTTGTCTGGCGCGTGGTCTCTACGGCAGTATCAATACACGCTTACCCGGAGGAACCATCGGATCACTGGATGGTTATGCAAGACGTGGGCATTGTTGCGTCGAATGTCTTAAACCAGCTCTTTACCGATACAATCAAGCCATTCTCCATGCTTGCAAGTGGTATGCCATTATCTGTCTTCTGGGATCAAGTCAACTCTGGACTGGAAGTCCCATGTAAGCCGCTATCCTGGCAGGAATGGACTGAACTCGCGTTAGCATCAATGAACCGAGTTGGCAACAAGCATCCACTATGGCCGGTGCAACAATTCCTTGGCCAGCTCGGCCTACCACCAAGCATTATACAATTGTCAAATGCGGGGACTCCCGAGTGCAAGCAGTCTACGATGGCCATTGAGAGTAATATGCGATATCTCAGGAAGATTGGATTTATTCATTCGTCGGAGGATGGGTTTGGCAGCGATCAGCGCGAGGGTACGATTCGACGTGTGCATACGCTAGGAGGTTAAGCACAAGGAGATTTTTCTTTCATGTTTTTCCTTCATTAATTTTCCTTTCTTTTTCTTTTTTTCTCTCTCTTCTAAGTGTTAGAACGGCTTCTGATTGGAGGGCTTCTTTCACGCCAACTATCCTTCATATCATTTAGTTTAGCAATCTATAAATGCCCGAGGGCAGTTTTAGATAGATTTCATACATTTTTCTTCTTCTTAATTGCCCGTCCAACTCGCGTTCCTCCCCGTTGTATCACATGATTTCGTAGATACCCCCTCCCTAGCCATGTAAACGTCCAAGTACCCTCTGTATGCCGCTTAGTAGTATCTCAATGGCGCTCAAATTGCCAAATTTGACGGTTTGCAGAGATCCCTTCTTATCTGGGTTCATTAACAGGGCGGTATTCCTGGCTTTTGGTAGAGCCTGGCGATGGTGGACCAAGATCACAGATATCTTTGCAAGGATCACACATGATGAAGCATCTCTTGATATCCGGGTTGATGATGAAGATGCGATTCTTACAGTCTTGTTTACTGTTTCCATTGTTCCGATCCATGCCGTATCGCACCACTATTCGATCAGGATCTTCATTGGTGAAGTAGTCCAAGCACATTGGACCTTCCCTGAGGTACGTGCTTATCCAGAGGATGTGGCCACCGTGGTTCTGCATTACCTCGCTATCAAGCTGGCCCAAGTCATCTGTTTTCTTTCTGCAGTAGGGATCTTGGCATGCGCAAAGAGTGACGGAGATTCGAAACTTGCACATGATGTCTACTAAAGTATTAGCATTCAGTAAGCGATATTGGAAAAGAATTAGCCACCACTCTGCCTTGTTATGCTATTCCTGTGAGGTATGGCTGGTTAGCTTTGAAGTGTGTTGTGATCTTTCTTTGGATGGGAATGGATGAATTAAAAGGCAACTCGGGGGCCAAGTTATAGAATCACCGACATGGAAGCTTGTGAAACAGTAACAGTGAATGTAGTGTCAGTCGGCGAAAATTGTTCCTCCCTTTCTCCGGCACGGCATCTCACGGTTGCCGACATTGTGTCACTTCGTATCATCATATTAAAAGCGCCTAAGCTACAGCTGAAATTTGCGCCATATGGCTGTCTTCTCCGTGATGATTCACGCAGTGATGCCAACTTCCTTCTCAATATCTTCTTTGCTCCAACTCCACTTATCCTGCAGGCTCTTGTCAAGAGACTGCTCAATAACGTCCTTCCCCCACCAATCTCCCCAGCTCGTCAAAAAGATTTGGTCGGGGTCGCTTGGGAAATCGGATCGAGTAAATGCTGCCAAAATGCTTTGTGCGCCTATTATTGTACATACATTAGCCTCGCTACAAGCATCCATATAAAACGAGAGTCAACTCACCTGTAGCAACAGACTTCGCGTCGGGCATATCCATGGTAAGCTTCAGTCCATTGCCTCGGCCAAGGCCAGTGCCTGGAATCAAGCCAGGTGAAACAGCGACAACGTCGCACTGACCGGCCAGTTGACGGCGCCACCAGTGGGCATTGAGAAGCTGAACGAATTTGGTGGCGCAATACACATTCATGCCATCTGCACCAGAAGCGCTCTTCAACATCTCATCAAGAACATCTATGAGAGGCAATAAAGGTGAGTATAGGTAGTGGATAGATGAGCTGCAGGGGCGAAGTCATTCACTCACTAGGATCAGTTATTCGGCGAATCGCTCCAGAAGAGACAAAGACGATACGAGACTTTGACCCGACAAGCTTCTCCCTCAGCAGATGTGTGAGGTAGTGTTGTGCTACAGCATTCATTAGCCACCATTAGAAATATTCACTGCCTCTAAAAGCTCACAGAAATGGTTCACCACCAACGACTCGCACCACCTCCACCCTTTGGGGCCGGGCTTCTCCGCGCCATCGGTAATGGCTGCATTCAGCAACAAGTAATCGATCTTATCACCTCCAATCTTTTCCAATGCCTGCTGCGAAAAGGTCTTGACAGTCCTTACATCAGAAAGTTCCAGCGGCAGCACAGTTACGGCGTGACCAGAGCGGTCATATGCCAGAGCGTCAAAGGCGGCAATGGTGCTCTGGGTGTTTCGGGCACCAAGGATGATTTTGTATGATTGTTTTTGTTGGAGAAGAAGCTGCTTGATGGCTTCAAAGCCCTATGGTTGGATCGGTTAGCCGATACTTTAACAATTTAATGCGTATCTCCAAGGATTGCTCCACTTACAAGTCCAGAAGATGCGCCTGTGGCGACGACGGTTTTCGCGATGGAAGCCATTATGATCTTGGTTGACGTTATCGTCCAGTATTGATCCAGATTATGGCAGCCAAATGAGCTATACAATCGTGTTTATTTTAGAGCTCAAACTGATAACGTCAGGATGATGGCATTGGACAGTAGACACAAGCCTGAATCGAGTCTGTCCGAAGCTAAATAAATAGTAAATTGTGCCAGCACGGAGAATACCAAGTGAAATCTAGCCATCCATCTTGTCTCGGTTTTTAGTTCTTTAAGCCCGGGTTGTCGCTCTGAGTCTTATTCATCCTTCCCCACCTCGCAGCGACTTCCGGATAGAGCATCATCACTTTGATGCCTTGAACCATGTATCTATGATATTTTTGGCTTTGAATGCTCCGCACGTGTTAATCTTGTGATTTATAATGGTCAGAGCGGAGCAAAGGATCTTGTTCCGCTCTACCACTGACACGAGAGTAAGGCAGTGCTTCATGTCCAATCATTCCAGCTGCTTTACGCTTGGTACGAATCTAGCGTTGTGGGCCAACTCCGCTGACGGGAAATGCCTTTAGGGAGCGGAATATTCCATCTCAGCGGCTGAGATAAGGTGGAGCTTAAGGCTGGCGCCCAATAGGTGTACGGGATCCTATACATTTAATCTTACATGGGATCCTATGCAAATTATATAAGCAACGCTGCTTATTCCCCTACTTATTAACTCAGCCAAATGCAAATAGCTTTAACTTACACACAAAAGCACCTTCCGCTATTATAATCCTCTTTCCCTTACAATATCTCTCTTTAAAATAACGCCTTATAAGCCTTATTATCCCTTTTCTCTTTAACAACAGCCAGACTTTAAATATTAAGCTTAATATAATAGTTTAAGGGGGGTAGTAGCCCTTAGCTACTATATTTAATATATATATAACTACCCTTTATATATAAGATATTTAAAGGAATAGCTAAAGCAGTAATATTATACTATAGTAAACTACTTAACTTTTACAATTACTACTCTTTTAAAATAATCTTTATAGTTAAAAAAAAAACTATATACTTTCTCTTTATACAGCAGCTAAGTATTATAAGCTAAATAACTAAAGTTTAATAATTTAACCTATAGTATAATAAAGCTTTTATATATAGAGTTTTTACTATTATACAGCTTTAGCTATTTTTTTTACTTATTAATTTATTTTAAAATTAATATTATATATAAAAAATTACTATATATTTTAAATATAATATTCTAATAGATTACTAAGCTCCTACACTATAATATATTTTAAAGCGTCTATTTATATAAATATATCCTTAATCCAGCTAATTTAATTAATTTACTTTACTTACCATTAAGTTATATTATTTAAATAAAAAGGTACCCTTAAGGTTTTTTATTTAATTTATATAAAATATACTTTTTTTAGCCTTTTTATATATAAAGCTAAAGGAAATAATACTTTTAACTATCTTTACATAAAGATAAAAAAAAAAAGGATAAAATAAAGCAGAAAATTAATTATTTTAATATAAAAATATAGTTATAAAAAGGAATAAAATATTAAATATTGTTAGCACAGATTGCATAATTATATATATACTATTTAAAAAAAACTATTATAATAAGGTTTAAAAGAAACTATTATAATAACACTATTTTAAATAAATAATAATATCTTTAGTGTTTTTCTTTATTACACTGCTTAACTTAACGTCTATATAACTTTAATATATTACTTTATAATATATATAAAACGTATAGTTACTTAATAAACGCACGTTCAAAAGGCATTAAATACTATATACACATACACATTAAATAAAAATAAATAAAACCAGTTTACCTACTTCCTTCTTTTTCTTTCTTTATTAAAACCCTTCTTTTTATTATTACTATTACTACTATTATTATTATTATTATACCTCCCTAAAAGCCTACTACTTTTAAAAGCAAAAGTAAAGCTAAAGCTCCTACTGGCAGTATAATACATCTTCTCTTTTTTTTATTTACTCTTTTTTACTTTTAAATACACTAACTAACTTTTAATAAAAATTATTAAAAAAAGTAATACCTGCTAATCCTAAAAGCAAAAGTAAAAGTAAAAGTAAAAGCATAGGCAACAGCACAGATAATAACAATACTTTTAATAGCAATAATAACGCTTTTAATAACAACAGTAAATAATCTTTATTTAAAAAAGCAGACCTACCCCTAAACCCAGAACTAAAAGATCTACTATATAAAAGTTATATTTAGAGTATAATAGCAGGTAAAAAAGCAACTTTATTTACCCAATATATAAATTTAACTCCTAACTTTAATCAATACCTGCTCTACTATAACAGCAGTTATATATACCCTCCTTAATAAGCTTACTTTATTTCTATTATATTACTCTTAATTAATCTTATATTATAATTATCCCCAGCTATTACCCTTTATATAAAGGATAAACTATACTATTAAAAAAAATAATAAAAAAATAATAAATTAATACTGCTTAACTTTTCGCCTAATACTTAATATACTTAATAATAATAATCCAGCGCTTAAACCGCTAGACAATAATAATAATAAGGATAGATTAATTATACATAAGGAGGCTTACAAAGCTTAAAAAACCATTATTAACTATATATTTTATTAATAGGCACTAATACTAAAAGGAAAAATATATAGTATTATAATTATTATTTTTATTATTTAATTATTTCCTTTACTTAGTTACTAAATTAGAAAATATATATAAAAAAAAAGCTTATAAAATATAAAAGACTATTACTAAATATCTTTAAGTAATAAATACTAACGTTAAAAAAAGAGATAAAATATTATTATTATTACTTTAGTTATTTTATTATATTTATATTCTTTATTAATTACTCTCTAAAGTACTTACCCCTTTTTTTACTTATTTAAATTTAAAAAGATTTAAATTTAAAAAAGTTAATATTATTTTTTTATTTACCTACCTTTTCTTTACCTACCCCCTTTTTTACTTATTTAAATCTAAAAGAATCTAAATTTAAAAAAGTTAATATTATTTCCTTATTTACTTAACCCTTTCTTTACCTACCTAAATTTAAAAAAATCTAAATTTTATTTCTTTACCCACCCCCTTTTTTATTTACTTAAATTAAAAAAAACCCTAAAATAAAAAAAAAAAAAAAAAAATTATATTACTATATTATAAAATATATTTTTAATATTAATTTAATATATTTCTTTTTTTATTTTTTTTTTATTTTAATTACTATATATAATAAAAGTTTTAAAAATTAACTACAGTTATAGATCTTAATATTTTTTATAATTACAGTTACTTTTTTAACTATTTTTTTATTTTTATTATATCTTTAATTTTAATAAACTAACTTTTTAGATTTTTATTAACTCTTTGTTTTTTCTTTAGTTTTAAAACCTTAATTTTATACTGCTACTTTTAAATTATAGTATTAACTACCGCTAATTATTTATTTTAATAATTTATATAATTTCCAATTTACTAAAGCAGTCTTTAAATAGTTAGATTAACAATATTAATTAATTTAATAACCTTTTAGACTTTTTATAATTAAATTAAAATAATTAAAATAATAAAAGGCAATTTTATTAACGGTAATACTTCTCTAGGCTCTTTACTCTTAGACATAAATAACCTAATCTTTAATAACTTTATTAAATTAACTAGCTATAGACTAAATATTTTCTAACTAATTATAATATTCTTTTTAGTTATTTTAAGCTTCCTAGCTTTATAATAGTAATAAAGGAATATTATTTTACTTTTTAACGTAGAGTTTTTAAAGTTAAAGTATTTAATAAAAGCTTTATTATAATTCTTTTTTATTAATAAGAAAACTAATATAGTAAAAGGTTAAAAAATATAAGAGGTTTATAGTAGTAGGAATAGTAAATAAATATTATTTTTATAGTATTTATATAAAAAATTATTAATATAATAACTTTTATAACCGTTAATAATAAGCAGCTGCTTTAATAACTTTTTTAATATTATTTAAAAGATAAAAATCTCCTGTAGTTATTTAAGAGCAATAGCTTTATTTATTTACTTTTTTTTTAATACTTTAAATGCCTAGTTGGTAAAAAAATTAGCTTTTAATAAAAGCTATTAATTTTAATTACTTAAGTTTTAGATAATAATTAGCAGTATAAAAGCTTTTTTAATTACTAAAATACACTTAGTAATTATAATTTAATAATATAATTTAAGTTATTTTTTTATTATAGACTTTATTTTAATATTACTAAATATTAAACTGCTGCTTCTGTGGCCTTTTAGAATACTAGTTTTATCTATATTATATTAATGTTTAAGTAAAATCTCTACTATTTAAGAAAAATAAAAACACTAAATAAAATCCTTAAGGTTACTATATATAACTCTATTTATACACTTAGGATTAATAAGCTTACCTTTAGTATTCTTAACTTTAGGATTTCTATATATAAAACCTTCTATCTACCCTTTTTTAAATAGTTAATTATTATTATTAACTTTAAAAACTCTCTTTATAAATTCTTTAATTTATTAATATATAAATGCAAGGCCTAGGATTTTTTAAATCTTAATTTAATTAGTAAAATACTTTTCTTACTTTTTAAAAAAGCATTACTTTTATTTATTTATTAAGTTTATATTTTAACCGTCAGTAAAACAGTAATAAAATATTAACTATAGAATTCCCTATTATTTAGCAGCTTTTTTTTAAAAGATACTATTTTCTATATCTTTAATTATTAATAAAATATACTTTTTTTTATTAAAATCTATTAAGATTAAAGTAAAATTACTATATAAAAAAATAATAGAAAAAATAGTAATAATATTAAAAAATATTTTAAAAGTTTAAAAGGAAAAAAACCTAAGTAAAGAAAAGGGTAGGTAACCTATAGGTAGCCTAATATTAATATTAGAATATATACTTTATATTTAGGTTATATTATATAATTTATAATTTATAAAGTAATATATATAAGATTTATTCTTTATATATAATTATTATAACCTTAGTTTATAAAAACAGTAGTAAAGATAAAAAATAAATATAAAAAGTTTTAGTAAAAATAAAAAATAAATATAAAAAGTTCTATATATTTCCTCTTTTATATATATTCTTACACTTAAACTTAACTTTAGATTCTTTATAATATTATTATTATAAATAAACATTTCCCTAATAACTACCTCCTTTTAAAATAGTAATATACCTTACGTAAGAAGCTATTTAAGTCTATTAATACTTAGGTAATTAACTAAGGTTATATATTTACAATAGGTAAATTAATAAAGAAAAATAATAGTAAATGCACTATTATATATATATATAATTAATACCAGTAGCCTCTAAATATTCTAAAAGAGCATATTTAGAAGACTTCTATATATAGAACTAGCTGTTAATTCTTAATATATATAAAAAAGTCTTTAAATAGTACAGTTTAAAGTATATAGCACCGTTAAAATATATACTTTTTAATATATAATTATCCACTAAATCTACATCTATCTACTCATCTAGTTCTTTATAAGCTTAAGGTAAAATAAAATTTAAATTTTAAAAAGCTAATAAAAGCTAATATAGCTTTAAAAAATATTTAAACTTTTCTATATTAAAATAAAAATAGCCTTTTAATATAATAAAATATCTATAATTAAACTGTATATAATAAATAAAATGTATATAAAAGGTAAAGTTTAATTTATACTCTAATTAGTTAATTAAATAGTAAGGGATTTTAAAATTAAATATAATTTAATAATAATAGCTATATAACCGCTATTCTCTTTACTTATTTAAAATTATTAAAATATCTTTAAGTATATCCTAATCTATTATTATTAAACTATACTTATAAAACTAATAAATATTATATACCCTTTCTTAATATAATTAACATTAATATTTATTAATAATCTTTTTATATTATATTTACATTTTTTAGTGAAGAAATAAAAGAAAATTATTTTTAAATATTAAATTAGCTTTAATTTATTTATAAAATCTATAATGTAAAATATTTATTTATAGTATTAATTAATTGCTATATTACTTATATAAATACTATAAAAATAGTATTTCTATTAGTATAATTATTACTTTATATTTAGTATATTAATAAAATAATCTTATAGTATTATTAACTAATCTTTATATTATAAAAACACTTAATTACTTTTACACTAAAAGAAATAACAGTAATAAAAAAACTAAGATCTAAAAATTAAAATATATTTTATTAATTTTAATTTTTTATTATTAACTTTTTAATTAAAAAAGAATTCTAAAAGCAAATTATAAAATTTAAGCAGTAATATATTTTATATTATTTAAAGGAAATTACTTATATTAAAACAAAATAGCTTAATTTATATAAAAAAAAGCTTATTAAAGCCTAGGTTAATTAATATATATACTTTAATAATATAGTTATATTTTATATTAAAAATATTTATTCACTACTTAAATCTTACCTTAAGAAATCTATATTAGATCTTTTTAAAGTATAGCAAACTATAAAATAAATATTACTTAACTAACTATTAAAGCTATAATTAAATTAAGCTAAACAGTAAATTAAAATATTAATTAAACTCTTAAATAGCTTATACTTAGACATATATAGCTGGGTTTTACATAAAGCGTTATATAAAATTAAAGAATAATAACGCCTTTTATAAAAAAAAGATTCTCTACCTTTAACTACTTATACTAAGTTATTTATATAATCTTTCAGCCTACTTTATGCTTATCAGCTATAAATTTTACAACAGTAGAACTAAATTCTTTTATTATTACACTTTCATTTACATTAGCACCTTTAGCACCCTAAAGAACTAATCTATCTAAATAAACCTAATATAATTAAAGATTTAAAGCTATTAAAAAAGTCTAATATTACTTAGTTAAATACTTAATAAAAGCTAAATATTTTTAAATATAATAAAAAATAAAAAAAAGCAGTATTTTAATATATTAAATACTATTAAAAAGGATATATTAGATTATTAAAATAGTGCCTATTAAAACATAAAAAGCTTTTAAAATTAATTATTATAATATAAATGCAGCTAATATAAACAGCTATAATAGTAAAACCCATAAAACTATATATAATTAAATTACTAAATCTACTAACAGAAATAATTAAATTAATAAAAACAATAAAAACTACAGATTAAATATAAAAGCTATAATTTAATACTCCTAAAACTATATATTAGCAATATATAACTTTTAAATAAATTTAATATAATAATTAACTTACTAAAAATATAAAAATAAATTAACTATATTATAAAACTAAAAGTTTACTATTATAATATTCTAAAATAATATATAATTAATATTTAAATTATAAATAAATAAGTAAATATTATATAACTTTACACCTATAAAAAGATTAAACTAAAGAAAAAATAATAATATATATAAATTAATTTAATAAAAAAAATAAATAAATAGAAGCAGTTATAATAAAATAGCTAAAAGATAATTTAATAAAAAGCTAAAGGTAAAAAATAGTATATATTTAGAAGTAAATTAAAAAAGATAGTCGTTAATAAGAGGACCTATATATAGATAAATTAATATAAAAAAAAAAATATAATAATTAGGTTAACTATAAAGGCAGCTAACACCTTTATTTTATTACTTAGTTAAATACCCTATAATAATATTCACCTACAAAAGCATCTCTTTTATAATAAAACAAAACTATTTAAATAACCTTCCGGTGCTCAGCTTTACAAAACCGCATATTATTATAAAATTATAGCAGTGCATTAGACTACACTCTGGAATTAAACAGCAGAAGGTGCCTTTATAAGCAGCGTTGCTTACATAATTTACACGGGATCCTGTGCAAGATTAAATATACAGGATCCCGCATACCTATTAGTCGCCCTCAAGGCTCCCGTCAGATGTTTATTGCAAGGCCATCACGTAACATCAACTATTCAACCTCAAGACAACTAAACAACCTCATTGCCTGATACACATGGTACTTGTCGTAACATATTGCTATAAGTTAGCCATAATTTAATCACGGCAATGTTGAGCATTCTCAAAGCCAATATACAGCCTCTTCCACTCCAAGAACTCTCCCTGGTTGATAAGCATGCCGTGTGGCATCTTTGCTTGGATTACGCCGTCGTTATTCTTCCACCCCTTATTGACAGGTGCTCGTAAGGACTTTTCTTTTGCTAAAGTCCACTTTTCCTAAACTAAATGGCAGTATGTGTCGACAAACATTAGCTACTCATTTTCGGCCCATCTTCATTTCATCACACGATATTCCATTCTCAATTAAGGCGCAGAGTGTAGCATATGAATAATAATAATGGGTTGGTCGAGTATCGTTTCTACATCTCACGTGCACATCCGGTTGTTTATGGCTCTTCGACATATGCACATGTACATGAAGCCATCCTCACTTTGCCTTGCACAATACGCAGTCGCATCAAAAGCCTAATACAAAGCTCGCGGCCGTTTACTCCTTTCCATTCTTCCTCTGCTGCCACCAGTGACATACCAATAGGCTGTACATATGCACGGAGCGAATACCCTGAACAGCATGTCCAGTCACAGCATTCAGACCCCACCACAACCATCAAAAGGGGTAAGCCCCCTCACAATCCATATTCCTCTACGGCTAGTCACTTGAGGTTCACGTGTGAATAGAGTTGAGGAAAGACAAGGGACAAATATCGCATGGTACAATATAAGACAGTAATTCGAAAGGGTATGTGCCGATGGCAATGTCTGAGAACCGCATGAGAAGTGAAAACGACATCAACAAGTGCTTGCAACTGGGTTCATTCCATACGTAGATAAGCCTAGAGATTCACAGCATGGCACAGATATAGCCGCACGTAAGCAATGCTGCAGAGCCAAACATGGCTGTCCAAAGGTGGTCATTGTGGCTGACCATGGTGAGACACCGACCAAGATGGAGCCAGTCAATCGGCAAACAGCACGCGACTAGATGGGGAAACTTCTAGTAAATACACGCCTGGGGGTTAATCAAGCCATCATAATGGTCGGCATCATGCATTCGTTTGGCCAAACGCAGGGGAAACAAGCTACGGGGGAAGCTTATGTTAAAAGGAGAATGAGACAGCTTGCAAAACATCAGAAGTTCTTGTGTGCAACAGTATTAGCATACAAGATATTGTCACAGTGAACTTTTCTACCATGCAGCAAAAAAAGGGGAATGGGGGATCGGAAAGATAAGAAACCCTCCCATTTTTCAATTTAGGTAACTAGAACATCAGCGCCAGCCATCCCGGCCGCTTCTGGGGGGGGATTCGTATATATATCAAGAATGAAGCACTCCGTCATTCCTATGTGAAGTCCCTACGCAGTGAGTTGGGAACAATCTTGGTGGTTCTCAACATGGCAAGTTTCATTTTGTGCGGGTAATGGTGGTACTAACAAAGTGTTCCTTTACATAGTTGTTAGTAAAGGCCGAATTTTGGTAAGACGTATAACGTCCCGAGGCTTTTAGTGAGACCAGTCGCGAACCAGCAAACGACGCACGCGCCGAGTTGGCAGAATTCCCCCGGGGAAATTAATCACCTTGATTGTAAAATGCCAGAAGCAGTTATTTGGCCTTGACTCTTTCATGCGAGGCGCAAGTGTACGTCTTAGAAATTACCCCCCCCCCCCCCCCTCCCCGGGAACTTGAAGTAACAAATAAATTAGCTGAATACATGATGGGATTCTTTGCGTAGAATAATTCGAGGGGTTCTTAATCAACTCTTCATTCATTTGCGGCAAGATTCTTTCAGTAAAGTTCTGTCATTCAGTCGAAAAAGTAAATGACCTTCTACCTCCCATAGTGTTTCCCCCGTAGCGTTGCATGCTGCTGATCAGCCATAAGCCTCATATGCCAGGGTAGCATTGCCTAGCGTGGCATCCAAGAGGCTGCTTCCGTGGGTTAACCAGTCCATATCGTCATGTAGTGGATGTGAGATTGCACGGTTTCATCTGTAGACAGAGATGGCCGTGTTAAAATGTTGTGCCCGCCAGGTATCTGACACAAGCCTCGTCAAAGTCAGGAGCTTAATCGATCATGAAGGGAGCACCATTAAGTAGATTGTCCCATATCTATTCCAATATTCTCGGTAGCGCTAAAATGATACCAGACTCCCAGACTGCATAGCTCCCCAGTATTGGCAGGTAGGTCAGGAAAACAAATCTGCCCAGCATTGGGTTTGCAACTAGGTAGTATCGAATCAAGACTACGGAGCCTTTGGATAGCTACCCCACTCAGCCATTGATCAGTTTCAATCGTCCAACTATCCAGAGAAATCGGGGCCATCAATAGCACATCACAGATTGCAGGCTAATCGTTACGAGTCGCTAAATACAGATCTTTGGGCAAGATGTAGCTACATGGGAAACGGGACGTGCTAAGTTAAGGAATTGAAGCCTCGGGACTTAATTACCCGGGACCACAGCAAAAGAAGCTACATCTAGTTTTGATATATTTGCACATAGGAACGGCAAGTGGACAGAGGACCAAAAATTTTACTCGAATGAGGTTTTCATGATGGCAAAAAGGAGTGCAAAACAGCGATGAGGAAAGCGGTGTGTGGATTTCAGTGTCCAAGCGCGAATATACAGCTATGTACAAAGAAACGTACAAAGATGTAAGTAAAGTCAGTATTTATCCGTGCCCCTATAGGCTAATGACACTCTGTTCAGCCTTCATAAAACTTACATGTAATCATCAGTCTATTTCGGGGTGGGTCCATTTACTGCCTCCTTTGCCTCCCAAATATCCGGAGAATGAGAATAACGTTTCTTATCAGGATAAAGGCTAAAGAGAGAGGGAGGTGAAAGCATCTCATTCGAACTACCTCTCAAATGGCACAGTTAGGTGCAACTATAAACGCCACCATGAGGTTGCAACGCCTAATGAGCCGCGATATCTGCGGGGGGATGAATATGAAGTTGGAGAACATGCATCCTTTGTCCTTCCTTGGGCAAGCGAGGCAGACAAACACGTGTCTCAGTTTTTCAGTTTCAATCGCGGACAACAATCTTCCGTTCTTCTATTAACCCTTCGTAGAAGATTGATACAACTCCCAGATCACAGCCATGCAAGCTAGCAGGGCCTACATACAGGCATCAAGATGTGAGGCCGGTCACACGGTCAAATAGCACATCACTATCTAACTCAGCTCCACAGCTTACATATGTATTGAGGTTCTAATTTGCTCACGAAAGCCAATAAGTTACTCCTTGGGATAACTAAACTAGCCTCATGCTCTATACCCATGTCGCCGGCCTACCTCTTTATAACCGTCGGGTGATCATCAATGAAGACAAGACGGCATACATGTACATACTATATAGTCTGTACGAATTTGTGAGTATACACCTATAAGTACCCGCAGGCTTTCCGAAACAGCATGTCAACATTGCAAACCGACGTTGTTCAACAGCCGCCCGGAAAGGCGACCTAAGGCAAACAATACGTGTGTGCTTGGTGTGGCATGCTTGCTAGTTCTGTACGACAAGATAACCTCGACCATCATTCGCTCGCTGGTGTTTGCGCTACGTAGCAGTTTGGACGTCGGCGGCTTTTGGACTATAAAGAACATGAGGCGTGTTACTACAACTGAAGAAACTATATGGTAGTGTCACTCATCAGGGGAAGGGAGCAGAAAACATCGAACAATCATCAATTGTTGCAAAGAATTTCAGAGCCTCTTCAACGTGAAAATGGTTAATACATGCGTTACAAACTCCAAACTCTTCAATAATGATATTTTCACCGACCAACTGGTCAACCACACTGCAATATCAAAACAACAAAAACGGCAAAACGGCAGCAGCATTACACACCAAATGCAGCGTGGCCACCCGTGATATCATAGTCTGGCCCTTCTAGACCTGACACTTTTAGACCTGGCCCCTTTGTCGTGTGCCCCGTTCTTAGGCCTGCAGCGTCCCAGTCGGGTGGGAGAATGGGTGTGTGTGTGTGGCCAACTCGAGGGAGACACTGCTGCTTACTTACACGGGGAGGTTTATCTATGAGACTTGTTTTCGACGGCCCACAAAGTATGGCCAGATGGTAACATTGGGCAGCAACTGTGGTGAAACACTGTGATGAGTGGTGGGACAGAAAGGACTATCAGGACAGAAGCCCTTCACTTTATTGCTCACTTAACCCCCGCCGGTTCACGTTCATCATGCCGCCAAACACCTCGCATCTATAGAGAGTACGCGTACTCAATACTCCATTGCCAATTTCCCCAGAATAGATACATATACACACATACTACTCACGCATATAACGCATAAACGCCTTCCCCGAGTTGCATCGCCTACCCCCGGCCTATGCCGCCTCCTACCCAGCCCCAAACCGCCAAAATGCCATGAATCAACCGCCTTATCAATTGCCTCACCCTTTTCTATTTTTCTTTGTTTTTTTCTGATTATTTATCCATCCTAACAATCAAGGAGTTTAGAGGACCCGCACACCATAGGACCAGTCACTTATCAGCGAATGCCGTAGAGGTAACATCGTCCTTGTCACCACTGCCCTTCGTCTGGATTCGTTCAGGCGCTAGTTATTCGTTTGGCTTCACACTTTGTTGTTGTACACGTTGCCGTCAACGTAATTGACTAGCTCCTTCACGTGGTCGAGATGCTCATGCCCCGCTCCAAAGTCCATGCCCTTCTTCATCACTCGCCTGTAGTTCAGTCCGGGACTGACCTTTCCTAGCACATACCCTCGCCTCGTTTCGACTCGAGAAGGCACTGGGATGCTTCGACCAACCACAGCTTCCATCCCTTGCCATGCAAAAGTGATAGCCTCCTTTGCATCCGCCGGAATGCCTGCCTCGTCTAACATGACGAACTGGGTCTCTGGGAACGACTCCTTGAGATGGTCAAGGATATTGGGGTTCTTTGCTCCACCTCCGCACATGTACACCTCAGCCAACGGCCCGTACTGCGTTGGCATGTATCGTCTGTAGTGTTCAACAATGGCCTGTGCGGTGATTCTAGTGATTGTAGCCACGATGTCATTGGGTGACATGCCCTCCGCTGTGCCGCGCTCAATAAGCTCGTGCGCGATAGTATCGCGGAATACTTCTCGGCCCGTCGTCTTGGGTGGCTCAAGCCCAAAGTAAAAGTGCGTCTTCAGAAAATCGTCCACCATCTCTTGGTTCACCTTGCCGGCTTTGCCCATCTCTCCATCCTTGTCGTACTCTCGCTCTCCATTGGTAAAGTACCGAACCGCAGCGTCGATAAAGACATTACCTGGGCCGGTATCAAAGTCAAAAAACTCATCGTTTAGCTGGCCGTTGGAATCCGGGGGAATAAAGCACACGTTGGCAATGCCGCCGATGTTCTGGCACGCCCTAAGCTTTGTGGGGTGATGGAGAACCAAGGAGTCAAAGAAGGCAATCAGGGGTGCGCCCTGTCGACCAGCCGCCTGGTCTGACACCCGGAAATCCGTTACGGTTGTGATGCCGGTGAGCGAGGCAATAAACGTTCCTTCGGCCATGGTGAGGGCAGACTGCTTGTGTCCGTCCTGGGGCATACTCTCCAACCAGATGGTCTGCCCGTGCGAACCGATAACGTCAATGGACGACAACGGGACGCCGTGTTTTTCCCCAAAAGCTTTGACTGCATCTGCAAACGTCTCTCCCAGAATGACATTGACTTCCGATAGCTCCTGTGGCGTTGTCGTATTGTGAAGAATCATGTTCATAACCCTCTTCTTGATCTTTGGCTCAAGGGGTATCTCATCATACTTGAGTAGTTCAAAGTGCATAGGCTCGCTAGGAGATGCTTGCTTGAATCGACAGAGAGCACAGTCAATTCCATCCATCGATGTGCCCGAGTTCAGCCCAAGGACTGTCATGTCGAGTGGCAACGATTCCTCCCCATAGATGACACCATTGGCAGAACCCATTTTGATATGTTGGTTGTACAGGTTATCAAAATAAGCACAGAGTTGAAATCTTTATAATATGAAGTTGAGGAGAGTGAATTTTGTTTGGGGAGAAGAGTGCTCAAACCTTGGCCCGGATCAAGAGAGTCGACTAGTTCTTTATTGCCTTATAATGGCCTAGGACCAAGCCCGTTCACTTAGCTTTTTAGAGCACGAATCCAGAAGCTCCTCAATGATTATTGGCTTTTAGACAACATATTTTCGAGGCCACAGACCAACTATGTGCGCGAGATGAGCCCGATGAGACCAAAGATACACCCCCCTTCAGGCCAGCCTCCGTCAAAACGCTTCGCACGGCTAAACGGCCACTTGCCAAAAGCGGACAACCATCAAATCGCCACCCCCATGTATGAATCTTGTTTAAACGTTTAGGCACTGCTTTAGCCGGCATAGATCACGTCCTCCGGCGCGTCCCCGCCTGGAGCCTCACCCTGGGAACATGAGTTTATTCCGGACAACGCGTACCGGAGGGTCCATCTTGGGCTCCGTTACGGACTAACGCACGTCTACAAGTCGGAAGGCCATCGTTTTTTTGGTTCTGACAGCCACCGCTGAAGTACAGTGGGAAACGGAGCGAGTGGTGGTGGTTGTGGTGTAGGCTCATCACACACGAGGTAGCACTCGCTTCGCTTCGATTCTTCAGCAGAACCTTGGGGCAGGCAGGTTGGCAGGCCGTATCAGACGTTCATGCTTTCATGCTCTTGGCTCATGGGTCAGAGACCGCCTTTTTTTTTTTCCTATCCCTCTTACGCACCGCCCCCAAGTCTTCCCGTGCCCGATTTTTTTTTTTTTTTCCTTTTAATACCCCTTGATTTAGTGTCAAAGCTTGAGTCCAGATCGTCAACCACATTTTGCCTCCCTTTGCCAATTAATATACTACACACGACTAGTACGAAGCACTGCCGCTTCAATGGCGGGTCTCCAGATTTGGCGCCATGTCCCGGGAAAGGTGCTGTTGTTCCTAATCAATCTCGTCGCGGCAACAGCCCTGATTTTCGAAGGTAAGAGGGTTTTTCCTGCTGGCGCGCCGAGCCGAACTTCCCCATCCGAGTCTAGTTCTGTGGTATCCAGTGCTAATGAGATCTCGCTCAAGGCTATAATCAGGGTGTCCTTGGGACCGTTAGCGCCACGCCAGGCTTCATCAAGATGGCAGATATCGGTCACGATGGGGTCGTAACCAACACCACTAAACAAGGCGGGCTTGCCGCAGCTTATTATTTCGGGGGGATGTGGGGATGCTTCATCGGTGGTACGATTATACCCTCAAGAGAGAACTTTTGTCCGAATGAAGGAGAAATAGGAAAAGAGAAGGATTGCTGTGTGTATGTGTACTAATTCACGACAACAGGATGGGTTGGTGATAAAATAGGCCGCAAAGGAGGTGTTCTCGTGGGAACCGCCTTCGGAATCCTCGGTGCGGCCCTGATGGCCGGCAGCCAGAATGCCAGCATGTTCATCTGTGCGCGTGTCATTGCGGGCATTGGCATTGGCTTTATGAATGCCATTATCCTACCATGGGTCAGCGAGCTATCCCAGTCGCACGACCGAGGTTCCAGCTTCTCCCTGGTCTTCGTCGCCAACTATCTGGGCATCGTCATTGCTTACTGGATCAATTTCGGCATCCGTAATTCCAACCTAGAGTTCCGCTGGCGATTCCCTCTGGCATGGATGATTATCCCGCTCCTAGTCGTTGACGTGGCAGTGCCGCTGCTACCTGAGTCTCCTCGGTCGGTTCATCCCTCCACCTGTATCTTCTATACGCCCCCCCTCCACCTCTTCTCCCGTCCCGTCCCCACAGTTTGCCGTTTACCATCTGTATAAGAACGCTGCTAACAGCTACCTGCAGATGGCTCATTGCCAATGGCCAGCGCCAGGAAGCCATTGATATCCTCTGCAAGCTCAGGGGAGATCTGAGCCCTGAAGATCCCATCATTGCTACCGAGGTTGAACAGCTAGATGCCATCGTTGAGGCGACTCACCACAAGCGCAATGACCTCGCCAACATCGTCCTAGGCGGCCGCTTCTCTGGAAAGCTGCATCTAGGCCGAAGAGCCGTTCTCGGATTTGCCCTGCAGTGGATCCAGCAATGGACCGGCATTCTCGCAATCGTGGGATGGGCCGGCGTCTTATTTGAGCTGGCTGGGTTTGATTCCTACAAGGCCCTCTGGCTAGCCGGCCTAGCGAACACCTTTGGCGTTCCTGGCACCGCAGCTGCAGCCTTTGTCATTGACCGAATGGGGCGTGTAAAGTCATTGATCACTTCCTTCATCATTCAGGGAGTCTGCCTGTTCCTGGTCGGCGCCCTCATCAAGACATCGCAAGACAATGCCATTTCGGATCCGGAACTTTCGCAGCGTCTAGGAACTGCTGCAGCAAGTTTTGTCTTTATTTATGTCTGGTAGGCTGATTCTCTGATATACCTCCTGTCCTCCATTTTTTCCCTTGTCCCGTTTCCTTTCCCCTCCTCCTGAATCCCAAACGTACACATAAAGATATTAATTATTACTATACAGGTTCTTTACCATGTTCAACATCATTCCCTGCTGGATCTACGGCACGGAGATCTGGCCTCAAGAGGTCCGTGCAAAGGGGTACAGCTTCACCATTTTTGGCTGGGCCACAGGCTGTGGCTCCACCACCCTCATCATGCCAATCTTCCTCAGCAGAGTCGGCTATGGCACCTATCTCTTCTTCGGTGCAATGAACGTTGTTGTTGCCCCGATTGTTTGGTTCTTCTATCCCGAACTTGCCAACCGAACTCTGGAAGAGATTTCGCTCCTCTTCACGAGCGAAAGCATGTTGGCAACCGAAAACGTGAAGGAATATCATCGTCGGGTTGGCGAAGCAGGAGGCAACGTTGCCGTTGCGGCCAGACAGCTGTTGGATGAAGTTGACGGTAAGGACTCGGAACGCGGCACAGAGCCTGGAAGCCCAGATGAAAAGAGGGTTGAGGCCAATACCGACGCCGTCATGTAAATTTGTTGACAAAATTAGCCCTTTTTGGAACACACAGTATCTTAATCGGAATAGTACACCTTATGTTTTATGAGCCATAAAGAAGATGTTCTTTTCTTCAAGTGAACACTCCACCAAAATCGAAATTCCACGTCAAATCTCCTAATAAGTCGGGGGGCACCAAGAACGACCAGTCACCTGCCATCTCTGAGCCAACCTGCTCATAATTATGCGCAGCACCTCTTGAACTGTCGACTGGCAACACTTGTTGCATCGTAGTACTCACTGGAGTTTCCTCCAGAGCCGGCCTTGACTGTTGGCGCTGGGCCGCCATGTACTCGTCAATGCGGGATACCTGAGATCGAAGCTTCTCGCTGGCACTCGAGCTCCGGTGTATCGTCTCGAGGTTTTCCAGAAGCCTTGCCATTGATAACATGACAGATCTCACCCGATTGTACTCCCCCTCGCTAAGTGGCTCCTCAAAGACGGAACCGAGAATGGCGCCGATTCCACCCAGATGATGCAGCAGTGGTTTGCTTATAGTCAAGCAATATTGCACCGGAATGGAGCTGAAAGCATCCACCACGTCGGAGGCAATCTCACAACGCTCTGCAATACTTGCGCCTCCCGCCGCGAAGAGAGTGATGCGAAGAAGCTGAAGGCTGGCAGTGATGTTGGCTGCCTGGAAGCCAAATAGATCCTGCTTCTGGTTGAATGCCATGGTTGGTGTGTTTTTGAAGCATTCAGGAAGGTTCAGATACATGCGGAGCACTTTGTCACGAACAGATGTCCCAGTCACGGTGGACTGGTCGTCGATGATTTCGGACATGAAGGATCTCCTACGGTCCCGGAATCGTGCCAGAGCATGCTCCAACACTCTGTATAGATCCGTGATGAAATTCCAGCCAGACAACCAGCAATCAGACTGGGCAGTCAGGACGAGGCGAGCAATGGGAGGGCTTAGGCTACTGGGTGAGAGGCCTGGCCGTGCAATGCCTCCGTCACTAATGTATTGGTCATCCACCTCTGCTGGGTAAGCAACATTGGCTTGCTGTTCACGAGAACGAATAACACCACCCCAAACCACAGACGTGAAGATATCCAGGGTATAAATAGACCAAAACTATTTGAGCAAGGCGGTGGGTTAGCTGGTGTGAGCGGTGAGGGAAGGTGTTAATTTAGAAATGCCCTCACCATTCTTCTCCTCTCTTCTCTCTCGATAATGCCAATGCCAGACGGCCAGTTCACCTCATCATGAAGCCCATCCATGGCCATGAGTGTGTGATAAATGCCAAGATGATGATGCATGTCCCGAATTTTGCCATTTTGAATAGCCGTAATGGCCATTATAGCGTGACCACGGAGGATGTTGAAGTCTGAACTTTCAACGCCATTGTCCAACAGCTGCCTCTTGGCCTCGGCGTAAAAGGTGTCTGGCAATGTCTCTCTCTGGAGGGCCTGGACGTCCCATCGCGGGTTCATGACGGAGCCGTCACGGACCCGGCCGCCCACCAGGGCACACACGGCCATGGTAGTGGCAAAGAGCGACTGATTAGTATTGTACTCGGCCCTCGATATCTTGCGAGTGAAGGAGGGCTGGTGGAAGAAGGGAAAGATTGGGTAGACAATTTCAAAGTAGAGCTCGACGAGATCAACGACAGTGGCCTGGCTGACGATGTAGGGAGCCCGCCAGGCCGACTGTGACTGCGGCGAGGCATTGGCATTGGGCCCCGGGTGCTGAATCTCGGGGATTATTCGCAAGTCTCCCTGGGATGGCGATCTCGACGACTCTAGATCTGGCAAACCCTCCACTGCATGTCGATTGGCCGAGGATCCCCCACTGCCGCGAGCGGGTACTCCT
This sequence comes from Trichoderma virens Gv29-8, assembly GCF_000170995.1. Taxonomy (NCBI): domain Eukaryota; kingdom Fungi; phylum Ascomycota; class Sordariomycetes; order Hypocreales; family Hypocreaceae; genus Trichoderma; species Trichoderma virens. The sequence continues at coordinate 1,901,951 of NW_014013744.1, forward strand.
CGCCGACGCGGCTTCCGGTGGTAAGTACAGGTCTGGGCGAAGTCTCTGCAGTTCTGGCAGCCTGTGCCGTCCTCAGCCGGGCGGCAGCGGATGCTGCGGCGATGGCAGTAGTCGCAGGCCCGCGAAATGCGGCGCTGCTTGGGCTTGGGGACGTCCCGAGGGCTCTGATCAGACATGATCCAGTCAGTAGTCAACGCGTGGGCTGCTCTGACTCAGGAGAGAAAAGAGAAGGCTAAACGGCAAACACCCTGGCCCCCCGCGTCACCCGCGATCTAATATAGCGTCTCTGCAGAGACAGTGGAAGTGAGACAGCCTGTTGCTGAAGATGTCCTTTGTGGCTTTTGTTTCTCGAGGGCGGCTGCTACTGTACACCGCGGCTTGCAGAATTGCCGCGAAGCTGAGTGAGTGACAGAAGTAATGAGTGAGAAGTAACGAGTAAGAAACAGTGCGAATGCGAGCCTAAGGAGATAGTAGTATTTACCCGTACTCCATACAGTGATTCAGATACCTAGGTTGCTAGGTTACCTTATTAATAGGCTCCGCTGGCAGGGTACATATCCAATTCCGGCTTCCACTGCTACCTTACTCCGGCCTTTCGAGCCTTTGCGTCGCGCCAAGAACGAGATGGTTGGTATCAATTGCTTGAGTAAAATTTCCATTCGCGTGTCCTGATCCTAATCCCGCCCCAAGGATAGATACATCTACCGATAACATATGCAGCCATCTACTGACAACTCCTCCTCCATAACTTGGTACATTACATACAATTAATCTCATTTCATTCATTCAACGTTCCAGTTCCATCACCCGTCTTATAGGCTAGATGTTCTGATCAGTCCGAACGGATATAACCAAGAGCGCATAAGATAAGGTAAGCCTAAAGGTAAAGTAGCGGAGTTTGTGTCAAAGCACTATCGAAAGTATAAGTGCTCCAAGAGATGTACCGCCGTGCCGACTTATCCTCTCTGCTTGCTCTCTTGATACCTGGCACGTCGCGCCACATACCTTGAAGGTTCTTAGCAGGCGCCGCCAGGTACAAGCAAGCTTAGGGCTGATACCTTGACAATTTGAGTACCAAACATCAACTGTCAACTCGAATCTTAGGCGCCCTGACCCCGCTCAATCTCAAACAATTGTGGCACGACATCTCCGAGAGTCTGCTCCAGACTTCGCCACTTGATTCCTAGAACTTTGTCCGTCTCGGCCGTGCTCACGCCAAAGTGTGTGTGTGACTCCCGCTTGCCCGGCTCGCCGATCGGAATTCGATCGCCGTACTTGGGCAGCAGTCGCCGGCTCACGTCTGCCAGCTCCTGGTTGCAATAAATACCGCCGGCGAGGAGATAGCGGCCACCGCCGGCCTCGACAATCCGGAGCGCCTTGACATGAGCTTCAGCCGTGTCTCTGACATCCACCCACACCGGCCCTTTGGTAGGAATTAGGGCACTGTTACGGCCAGCTGAGACTGCGGCCCAGACCAGCAGGTTGCTAGTGTTGACGCCGGCAATGGACTTGGGCTTGGCCTCGGGCAGAAAAGGCCCAAAGACCATGCTGGGACATAGGCTGACGAGATCAAACCCTAGCGCCCTGCTCTCCATAAACTTCCAGGCGGCCTTCTCTGCTGCTGTCTTGCTCGCGCGATATGCTGCTGGGGCGTTGTCTGCCTGTGCTCCGTCTTCGTATGTCAAGGGGCTCCAGTCTTGAGCCGTGTAAATCTTTCCGGGGCTTGGGCCGGCCGAGGCGTCGTATATGGAGGCAAAGCTATTTGTGTGAACGATTCTCCGGATGCTCTTGATCTGAGCCGCCGCCTCCAGGATAGCCGTTGACCCTCGCACCGCGGGGATCATCATCTCTTGTTCGAAGTTGGTCGCATTGTAGTGAAATGGAGCGGCAAGGTGAAGGACTGCTGCTGGTGATAAGGGTCCAAGAACATCAAGATAGCTTTGGGCGTTTGTGATGTCTTCGATGACGACCACGTCTAGCCCGGGATGTCTCTTGTGCGAATTCTTCACTGCTTCAACCTTGGACGCACTTCTGACGGTGCCAACAACGTGGTAGCCCTCTTGGAGCAGGGCGGCAACGCAATGCTGTGCAATGAATCCGTTGGCGCCGGTGACGACGACCAGCGCCGGCGGCTCAATGCCAGATGCTAGTAATGAGGGCATTTTGTGATTTCAAGTGGATAGAATGACGGTCCAGCAACGCTTTTGACACTCAAGAAGAAAATGGAGGGAAAAGATGAATATGTCTTCCTATCAGCTCAAGTGCTCGCTGGTCTCAACGCTCAGAGGACAAAGGGAAGAGGGCGTTATGTATCCAGCGCTCCCTGGGGAATCTGCTGTGAGATCGTCGTGTCAGCAGTTGTCTATGAGAGAAAATAGCAGTGGCCACAAACGCCCAGACCAGCGGAGAATCGTTGCAGGCTCATGACCACATTCTCGTGGGCGCTTCCCGACGGCCAGAAGTCCGGTGTTACACGCCGCTCGACGCTCTTGACAAATTTACAAGAGACGAGAGGCTTGATGGAGCGATAGATCAGCGTCCGCTCTTCAGACTGTCGGGCGACTGGCAAAGACGGTGCTGGATAGCGTGCATGCCAACCCGACCCCCTGCAGCCGTCGCAAAGCTCCCTTCTCGAACGAGCTTGTGCGTCTTCCAAGAAGCCTCCGGTGTGGGGCAGGGAGGAGAGAAAGAGCCGGCATCCGGCCCCGGCGACTTCGCCGAGCGGACCGGTGTAGGACATGAAATGCAGCCTTGTTGACAGGAATGTGGGTTAAACATGTGCTGTGTATGAGTGCTCTCTGAGTGGCTGCTGATCATCCAGCACAGTCGTCGTTGTGTTACCTTGTGCAAGTTATAGAGTACATGTATTAGTCCCATTCTCAAGTCCCACCAACAACCTCATGTGGCCATCTGGTATTATGCCATTTGCTGATCGAGTCTCTTCAAAGTTAGAGCGATTCAAATAGACTGAATTCATTTATTTACAAGCTTCTTCATTCGCTACACGGATCGGCCGGCGACGTTGTACGACTCCAGAATTTCTAGTGCACAGTCGACTCATCCCCGCTATCACCACTTCGTCTTCACAGCAAATAATGGGAACCAATAGGTTTGCGTCTGATTCAAACTTCTTCATAGGCTGTTTTCTCCGCATGGATTCACTTGTAATGACAGAAAACAGTCACCATTATTGGTCGACACTGGCCTTTTCTTACCCTTTTTCAACAGGTGGCGGCCTTGGCCATATGCATTCCGTCGGCCTCGACCTGGCTGTTGACGCCACAGCTGATGAGTCTAACACCGAATGAAGGACTGAAAGGATCGGATATGGCTCGACGCGCGAATAGCAAAGGCGTGAAGTACTAGCTCTTGTGTCATTCCAACTAAATCGATAAGCAGCACAACAGGCAACGATGTGCTGTATGACAGGTTGCAACCACCTGATTGCTCCACAGAGGCGCAGTGACGACGTGATAGCAGCAGAGAATCCGAGTGGGATATCATCCAGAATAGCAGTGGACAGGTCATGGCCGTCGCAAACTCTATTACACATGGCGCGCCGCGGAGTCGTAACGGCGCTGATGAAACGCCATTCGCATTGCATATCATCTTAGGAGTAAGAAAGAGGACATCGCATTCCATCAACATGTGCCTCACCTACTTTTGGCTGCAACCCTATAGCCAGCCAATGGCGAGTAAATACACGTGTGGCAGGTCGTCTCCCTACAGTTGTCATTGATGGCACAGGGAACCTGCATAGGTTGGGGTATTTACTTCGTACTCTATCCATACATACGAAGCATACGGAGTACCGATATGGGTACATGGTTACGAGGGCTATGTAAGCAGCAAATGGTTACTCTGAGACGATGCAATCAACGAAGCAAAATGAGCATGGGGAAGACACCTACAACAGTATCGGATATGGTACTACTGCTACAAGTGCAAGTATCGAAGCAGAAAGTGGCCAATGCACAGCCGTGTGCCTACCCAGTCTTGGTATCATGTGTGATACAAGACTGACAAACCCCTAGCCATTTCTCCTGTGGAAATAACGGGCTATGATTCGATGCTATGTTTCGGCTGAGGTTTCAGTCGAGCTATTCCTAGAGCGTTCACGTACTCCGTATCCGCGGCCATATCGACCGACCAGGGTCAGCCATGTTTGCTATCGCATATCAACTTGTGGCTTCTATGGAGCATCTCCGTGGTCCAAGTCATGACTTGTACGTGCGGATTATGGAGCAACGCAATCAATCATGAGGCCAGTCTCGATCCGCCTGCCCATCTCCCGCTCCTGGTGATTCGCAATTCTCTTTGGTGTCCGAGATACGGCTCCTCTGGGCTCTATCCGCGGGTGGATGATGGCGCTGACACTACTCATCTCCACAGCTTACCCGTTGCTGCATGTATCCACTACCGCTTCAAAAGCCGAGCACGTTTGAAAACGAGCTTGCAATACCGTACGCGTAGCAGTACTGTACTAGATATTCCAAAATTGGCGACATAATTTTGCCCAAGACGTGTAAGTGACATGGACCACTTATCACTTGATATGAGCATCGGTTCTGCAAGCGTTTGTGTGGGGAAGTGAGCATCAAGTTGTAGCATCGGTAAGCACCCTGGAGCCATTGCCCCTATTCGGTGAGGGTCGAGACAGTGTCGTCGGTTTGCGTTGCTTCATGGATAACATCGAGGCCGAAAAGAATGGATTGTATAATGATACAAACGTTGCCATAACTAACTAAAACTAGGTATAATGAATAAGGCTGCCTCTAGGTATATTTATTTGCTTCAACTTGTAACTTTGTACCCGTAGATAGAAAGAACCACTCGAATTTTTATCACACACAGACAAAACAGAAAAAAGAAAAACACATAGCTCGGAAAGCATCCAGGCCCCCCAGCTCGCGCTTAGTATACATATTGGAAGGTTGGGTTTGTAAGATCCGTCTGCTCGTCGTCGACGGCCTTGGCGTCAATCTCGCCTCGCTTGATGGCCTCCAGCTCCGCTTTGCGTGCCGCAGCCGTCTTAGCATTGCGGACTCCGTAGAGGATTCTCAACAGGATCGTAACGATGATGGATCCACCGGCAACGCCCAGGACGGTGATCTTGGCGGGCAGATACTTGGGCTTATCCTTGTCCTGGAACGTCTGTGGGCCGATGATGTTGGCGATTGAGAAGGCAATGGCGATGATTACGTTGACGGTAACCTTTTTCGTGTATCCTTGGGTATTAGCACCGACCAGAGCGTAGATGAGAGCTAGGGGAGCCACGTCGAAGTTGATGAGGTAGACACCAGCCAGGGCACCGCCATTGGTCTTAGCAAAGGACATCAATGCGGCGCCAATGATGGTGGGGATCAGGAGACCAATGATGCTCAGCCAGCGAGGCAGGTTGTAGTAGATCACGTATGTTCCGGCGAGGGTCGCAAAGATTGAGATCGCACCGGCGGGCATGTTGAGCAGAGCCGACTTCTTGGGCGTAAGGAAGATGGAGTTGATGATGGTGGCCGAGAAGGTGGTAATGATACCGGAAGGGATGACAATCAGAATGGTGTTGACAAACAGAAGCCACACCTGGAGATCCTTAAGGGCGTCCAAGATACCAGACATCTTGAAAACCTTCTTGCCGGCTCCGGCCTGGTCGCGGGCCAGGACCTCCTCGATCAGAGCCTTCTCGTCCTCGGTCAGGAAGGTTGCCTCACGAACACCGCTGGGCATGAAGAAGATGACGGCCAGGGCAACAAACAGGTTGAAGACACCGACGGAAACGAACATGATACGCCAGCCCTGGAAAGACGAAGTTGTCGAGCCGTGCTGAGCCGCCCACGAAATCAGTCCTCCCATGACCTGTCCACCACCGAGACCGCAGTACCAGATACCAGTGCGCAGGGTAGCCTGCTTCTTGTTGTACCACTGAGACGTGATCATGATGAGGGCAGGCGTGATGACAGCCTCAAACATGCCGAGCAGCGTCCTCACAGCAGCGGCACCAGCAAAGTTCTGCGTCGCAGCCGTGCAGCACACGATGATACCCCAGAGCAGCACGTTGAATCCGAGCACCTTGGACACGGGGAACTTCTGGATCAGGTAGCCCTGGGGGAACTCAGCGATGGCGTAACCGATGAAGAAGGCCGTGGCCATCCAGGAGAAGTCGTTGCCGACAAAGTGGAGGTTCTTGGCGATACCCATGATGTTGGCGTAGTTGACGATGACCTTGTCGAGGAACTGCAGGAAGTAGCAGAAGAACATAAGTGGCACGAGCCTCATGTCGATCTTTCGGTAGATGCGCTTGAGCTGGTCGGTTTTGGCCAACGGGTCGTCCATTGACGAGCCGTGGCTCGAGGTCACTGGCGAAGCGACCTTTTCATCCATTGTGTGATATTATTTTTTTTTTCTTCGGGTAGAAAGAAGATGATTTGAATGTCGAAATGGGAAGGGGGAGAATCAAAAAGAGTCCAAATCAACAATAACACGTTATTACGTTCAAACAATAAAACATAAAAAAGATAATAAACAAAGGAAGAGGTGCGTGACTCAGTTCATTAGTTTATAGAAAAAAACCAAAGAAGCCACAGACGGGAAGAGGAGGGAGAGCGAAGGTCATGAATCAATGGCTAAAACATCAACGCATGAAGTTTCCACCCGCGAGACCACAGAAGGCGACCCAAAGCCTCATACATATATCAAACATTGGCTTCCGCACCAGCTAGGAAAGAACGGGAAAAACGTACGATCCCCTTTTTTCTGTTTTCTCTGCCTTGCGATTCGCTCGTTGCATCCTTCACCTTGTTCAATTTTAGTGTTCTGGGCCGTTCGTTTGCATGGTGCGTCGGTTCGTCTTTTACGATGTAACCTTGGCGGACTTGAGCAAGGCTAAAGACAGACAAGTACCCGTTCATTTTCTCTTCCCTCTCTATTTTTCTCTATCTATTGCGTTCCCTTGTATAGACACTAAGCCCCAATAGATGAAGCAAATATTAGCGGCTGAATCACCTCACAGCTGAAGTGGCAAGGAGTGCTTTGAGATTGCAAAATGCACCAAAGAGACGAGAGAGTTCATGCTGGGGGCCGCAAGGGCATGAACTCGCACCCATGAAAAATAAAAGTGGCCATAATATTCCTCATTAAGCCTCTTGGACCAGCCCGGCATCTTGCAGCACTAAAGAGGATTCAGGATTTCCAATGGGGAAGGCTATACAAGGGGGGGCCGACTGGAATCCGCATCCGAAACCCTCACTTCATTCTCTTTGCCCTCGGAGGATTTTGATTCGATGAGCCATGGAGATTGGAGTGGGCCGTGCTACAGGATCTGAGGCCAAATCTCGAAGCATTAGTCACTTCCATCGAGATTTGGCAGGGCCGGCTTCTGGAGGGTGCAAAGGGTTGTTCTTCATTGTCAACTTATTGCGAAGATCCTACCTGTTTTTGCAAACTAACATCGTATCGCCACCCCGATACGAACCTCGAACGAGCGTCTTTTTCCTTTCCCCAGACGCATTGATGCCAATATTTCCTCGCCGTTACAGATTCGGTTCAGCGCGTGAAGGTTGGCACGGTCCCCCCTTGTGTTTGCTGCCGGGCTTCGTCCCAAAACCGTTCGTCAAGAGGGCTTCTCGATACGATAGAGCAATCTCCAGCTGCCGTCAGCCAGACCAATGCATTCTTCGATACCATCCGCGGTCTAACTTCGTTACGCCTAACGCAATCCTTCCTGTCTTGGGCCCTGGACATTAGAAAATGGAAAACGCAAACAGACACAGCGACGCATAGCTCCAGCAGCCAAACACCTTGAATCTCACCCTCGCCCCCCCCCCCCCCCCCAAGAGAAAATCTGCGGCCGTCGGAAACCCCTGTTCTGCCGCCGCGCTTGGTCCCGTCGCACCGGACAGTCAACCGGACGCTCGGGTCGCTTCCGAGCCCAGGCGGTCCAGAAATCCAAACCAAGTCGGGCATGAGAGGCGAAATCCAAACTCCATAACGGAGCGCGAAAGCTGCAGCTACCAGAGTCTCCGCAATGCCCATCCAGATCCTAGTGACACGATGGTATAACGCCGAGAGAGTGAAAGGGAAAAAGATGGGGGCCTCTTTTTTTTTCTTCTGTGCCCCTTCGCGCTACAATTCTTCGCTCGAGGCATCCAGAAGCAAGATGCGGAACCTAAAACATCGTGAAACCAACCGTCGTGAGAATCAGGAGGCGCCCTAGAGGTAATCCGCGCAGCCCAGCAAGGCAGAACTTCAGCAGAAACAGCCTCCAGCTCAGTCTCATGTAAATTGCCTGCATACGAGCATCGGCCGGCGCAGCGAAACCGAATCGATAACCGACGGCACATCACTTCATTCATCGGCTAGACGCCGAAAAAAACAATCCGTTATTAATCAAATGCCCCCCAGCCAAGGGAATACATGGCCCAAGCATAAAAGTAATCAAACATGTTCTGGAGGCAAGGTAAATTTGTGTCATAACCGAAGAAGATAGACTAACACCGTGCTCTCCGTACTTCCGTAAAGCCGCGCTTTTTGTCTCCGCCGGCTTACTCCTGCTTTCTGCGTCTATGGGTACTTGTCAGATAAGGATGATGCGCCGCCGCCGTCGTAAAATGAAATGCGTGCTTGTTATCCCATTATATCCGCCAGGACTCGCGGGATAGAGTGCTGATGCGGAGCGCATCCCTGGCGGGCAGTTGAGCAAAATGTAACGGCACAGCCAACAAGTGTCCATGTATGTACGGAGTACTGCACTATGCAAAACGTAATGCATCGTCGCCATTAGCAACTGCGCTGGCTTCATCTACTGTGTCTTCCGACGGCTGCAACATCCGTCAAGCCTCCAAAAGCTATGATCTTCGTCTGCTGGCGAGAAACGCGATTGCTCCGACGGCCGTGATACCAACTAACCCCGTGTAGCTAACGGCTTGCGACTAACGGTAACATTTCCTCAGCGGCAGAGAGCTCGGGATGCGTGTATAAGGCCAACATGTCATTGCGCAGACTCCGAGGGCTCAAAATAGACGTTTGTTATTGGGCAAGCAAATGCTATTCCCATTCAATTCAGTTCTTCATTCATACTCGCGTGACTAGATGCCCAACGTATAATCCATCTATAATACTACCTACCCATTTCCCCGTCGTCCTTTATTGGTCGACTCCCTTTTTCTTGTCCGAGACATCTATGCCAGAAGGAGACGCAAAACGTTATAAAGTCTTTCAAAAGTTTAACATAAATACTCATCATGCCCGTCACCGCCAAAAGTCAATCGACCTCCTCTTACAACATAGCCATCATCGGCTCTGGCTTGGGCGGTCTCTCCGCCGCCATTGCTCTCCGTCGTGCCGGCCATCAAGTCACCATCTATGAACGATATGACTTTGGCGGAGAAGTCGGTGCGTCACTGTCGCTCGCCTCCAACGGCTCGCGGTTCCTACATGAATGGGAAGTGGACATTCCGGCCGCTAAGCCCGTCATTCTGCGGAACCTCATTATGCACGATTGGTCGTCGGGAGAGATTTCCGGCCAGTATCCACTGGGAGACTATCGTGAGCGGTTCGGAACAGACTACAACAATTTCCACAGAATTGATCTTCATAAGCACCTAAAAAATGTGGCCACTGCCGAAGCGGGCCAGGGCCCTCCGGCACAGCTAAAAGTGTGGCATAAAGCAATCAAGCTAGATCCTGCTCAAGGCAGAATAGCGTTTGAAAACGGCACCGAGGCTGTTCATGATGTTGTCGTTTGTGCGGATGGAATTCGAAGCCAGATGCGGGAGCAACTTGGCATCACTCCGCAAGTCACGCCGTCCACCTCATGTTGCTACAGGTGCATCATCAGCACCAAAAAGCTCCGCGAGTTGGGCCTTGGCGAGTTTGCCGATAATAGCGCCATTGAGTTCTGGGGCGGGAAAGGCATCGATAAGATTGTCATGAGCCCTTGCTCTAACCACGAGGTCGTCAGCTGCTATTGCTTCTATCCAGCGGAAAAGAACGATCTCAAGGAGGATGGCTGGAATATCTCGTCCACGGGCGAGAATCTGGCAGCAACATTCCCCGATCTGGACGACAGGCTGCGGCTTCTGTTTCGCAACGCAGAGGACATCAAGATGTGGCGCCTTTACAATCATGAGCCTTATCCTTATTGGGTGAATGGTCGTTGCTGCCTCCTTGGAGACGCAGCTCATCCCATGATGCCTGATCAGTCTCAAGGCGCTTGCATGGCTCTCGAAGATGCTGGTGCGCTTGGTATCCTCTTCTCAGCCGAGTATGCGCATCTGTCTATACCAGACAAGCTTCAAATGTATGAGCTAGAGCGCAGGCCACGAGCCTCGCGTGTGCAAGAGAGCAGCCGCCGAGCCAGAACAGACATAACAGAGCGGATTGGCTGGAGCAGTGCCAACGACCGGCCGGGAAAGCTGACCATTGAAGAGGTATGCGGGTACAATATGCATTCTCATGTAGCCGAGCTGGTGGAGAAACTCGCGAACCCCTGATGAAACCCGCGGTAAATGAGCACCAATAATGGTTATAGTTGCTGCTGCTGCTGCTGGCGTTATTATTGTGCTTGCTCTTATGGCCGATGTAGTGCTAGTAAAGACGGCCTCCTGATTTGGCTGTTGGGGCGGGTCGGCAACTTGTATCAGCGTTCAAGGAGTGGGAGACCATGTCCGGCTAAACGATTTATGCCAGGACAAGCTTCCCCCTTTTTTTTCTCTTTTGCAGCCAACAATGAAGGCGGATTGTGTTTAGAAAACAGCCAGGCCGTGCATTTCCTCGTACCGAATGCGTGCCCAGTTAACAATGGTCCCTGTGCCTTCGGTTTGATCTCTCATCCTCCAAACTCGCTCCACCAGCTCTCGGGCGTTGTAAATGTATCCGAAGCCACAGGTACGCTCCATAACCAGGAGGCGGTCCTGAATGACAACACGTTGCTCCATAGTCCAGCATGCACCCCCAGCCATGACCAAGGGGTACATGAGACAGGGTTCCAAAGCGCTGCCATAGCGAATCTTTTGCACCGACTCTAAAATGCCCTCGACGTTGGTAACAACTCTGGCATCATTCACGTCGTAGCCTTCAACAATTTGGTGGAGGCGAAGCCTGATAGCATACTCGTAGGCCATGGTTGCGTGCACAACATCGTCGTTGTTGGTTACATTGGCAGTCCAAGCTGCTCGTGGCAGGCCGCCGTATTCATACGACCAGTGGTTGATACGTTCTTCGATTTGTGAGGCTTCTTTGCGAAAGATGGCCTCTGAAACGCGATCAACTCGGGTTTTCCGCTTGTCTGCAAGCGAGTTGACCACGTCGACCAGATGGAACAGCTCTTTAGGGATGCCGTAAATGGCCGAGTCTTCATCATCAGGGGAGGCCGTCAGCCGATCCAGCGTGGCCGCCTCCCTTTCATCTTCACCCATAAGCGGGGGCTTGCAGGTTGACGTCGTAGCAGCGGAATCGAGGAACCGTGCAAGCCGCACAAGAAACTTGTTGTGGCCATTCATACGATCACCCTGCTGCTGGTTCATTAATGCTGTCAGCAGCCTCTTGGCGCCCTTTAGATGGAGCCGCCACCCTTCGCTGGTGCCATCAAACAGCTCCGTCATGCATAGCAGCAGGCTGCTAACAAGGGCAATGTCGGCATTAGATCTATCCACATGTGGTAGGAGCCTGGCCAGAGACTGCGTCGCTTTGCTCTGGTGGTATATACCCCTGTCAGCCAGTTGAGGTTGCAATTTGCGCCAGTGGTTCGCAGAAAGGGCCAGGATGCAGTGCATGACGAGGCCATTGGACCGAGCGATGGGGAGCAGGTAGCCGTTGTAGGGGTTAGAGGTAGACATGCGACGGGACAGCAGAGACGACACAATGGTGATGTAGTGGTTGAGCAAAGCCCTGTCGTGGGAGGACGTCAGCTGCGGCAGCAACTGCGGGTTATAGATAGATAGAGACGACATGGATGTCATGGGTGATACAGTGAGTGAGTCGTGTGAATCTGATCGAGGGCTGTCGTAGCTTATTGGCGTTATGGACTCGTGCCAGCCCACTGGGGACGAGCCATGCTGATCCCAGGCAGATCTGTCGGTGGGTAGTTCGATTAAATCATTGGTGGACGATGATGCCAGCGGCAGACTTCCAAAGTGATGATCCAGCGAATAGTGGCTGGCGCTGGCGCTGCTGGAGCTGCTGCTGCTGGAAGAACTCAAGGCTGGGCTGTTACCGCCTCGGATGATGAGCTCGGTGGTTCCGTCGGCGATGCCATCGACGGCGATGGATTCCTCCTTTGTGGGCATATCTCTAGGAGCGGCAGCCTCGGCCGCCATGGATGCCGCAGCACCCACAGCGACGGTTGCACCCACGGGCTTGTCCTTGGGACGCTCGGGAGGCCACGCGCAGTCGAGGCACAGGCGCCTGCAGTCGCCGCATCGCGGTTTCGTCTCGTCGCATTTCTTCTTGCGGCGCTTGCACATGAGGCACCCTGTCTGCACCCTCCGGATGCGTGCCTTGGGCAGATCACCCACCTGTTGGTTGGCTGAGCTGCTGGAGTCGCGTGGCCGACAGGGAAGGCTCAGGCGCAGGCACCGCGCACACGGCACGCTGCCATCGCAGGCCTGTTTGATCTGGGCACAGCGATGGCATACAGGACGGCTGTCGGAGCCCATGGCGATGCTGCGGGATGTAGCGTTTCGGTCCTGTCCTGTTTTGTCTTCCTCTTTCCTCTCTCTCGTTTCCTTCTCCCCCTCTACTCGCTCTCACAGCTCTCTCACCTAAGTCCTGGCCTTGTTCGTGGACAGTTTCCAGGACACGCACACAAACGATTCCCCAAAAAGCGAGTTCCAACGGGTTGGTGGTGGTAATACGGGTTTGGTTGAGCTTCCAGGCCCCAGTTTTTGCCGCCTCGAAATCACTCGTCTGCCCGTGCAAAGCGGGTAAGGCTAAAGGAGGTTTCTCTTAGATAAAATGGGCGCGGCAAGAGTGCAAATATCGTCTTCAAGGCCTCTGCTTCTCATGGCGAGGTCGAGCTTCAATAGGATCAAAGGGCTTGTCGAGGACGGGGCGACGATCGGGGGGGAGCCCTTTTGGCGACGCAGCCTGGTTGGTTCTACAAGAGCGGTAGCATCAAGAGGGAAACCGAGCAGGACTCGGGAATACTTGTACAAGGACGGGGCGGACCCCGGTAGATAGTGGCACGGGTACATGTACTTGCACCTCCAGGCGGCGCCGATCTGGCTGCAGCGGGGGTCTCTCTTGGGGGCGCCAATGGATCCTGGATCTTTGGTTGTTGGTGCTACGGGGCAGCTTGTAGCGTCCCAAGCCAGTGCAACCCTGAGGACTCGGCTCGTGTGTGCAAGTACCGGTACGCGCTCTCCAGATGCTGATGCTTGCAGACACCACCTCACTTGTCAGCCAGCAGGCATTGGGACTGCCTTGTTTGCGTCGTTTAGCGAGTGAGAGGTGCTAGCAGGGCCTCCAGAAACCCCGAGCTGCCCCTGTAAGCACCAGGGCGAACAAGGTCGCAAAACATCCATCCATTCAACGGTTGGTACTAAAGTGCTAACTGGAAGCTGCTGGTGCTGTCATCTGAGGACAGGTTGACGAGAAGATTGTCCGTCCGTGGGAATACAGGTACCAACAACATAACCACAGCGGAGAGGGGTGGGGAGATCGGTCAATAGGGATCAAAGCCGCCATCGCCGTCTCCGAAACAAGAGACATTCTCCATTTGGTGCTATAGGTACTTGGCCCGAGTCGATATTGGCAGGTCGGTAGGTACTGTACATACCAATTACCTTGGTACGTACCTGATATATTGATACGATGCCGTGCTGTACGAGTATTAGCATCTTGAGATCAAATTCGCTTCCATCTACTCCGTATTACCCATACCGTCTTTCGCTCTTTCGAGTACCTCCATACCTACCTACCTAATAGATCATAGAGATCGGGCCAAGACTCAAAAGGATTATTAGCCGTAGCCAAAGAGGGGGGTCGGCAAAGCGCATGGATGCTTACCGTGGCTGTCTCGCAACACACTGATCCCGTCGATTCGGGACTGACAGTTGATGACTGCGATGCGATGCGATGCGATGCGCAAGTCTGTAATGCACGCATCTCGTTTTAGCCACGTATTAGGTACCATTAGATTGATAGCTGTAGGAACGGTTACATGTAGAGTACATGTACGAGTACACCCAACCGTCTGTACCGGTACTTTACTGCTCTGCCTCTATTCCGTACGAGTACTCGCACCTTTCGTGTCGGCCGGAGAGAGGGGCCGGTCGTGCTACTTGGCCTAGCCCCGTTGCACCGTTTCGTTTTCTCTCAGTGCGTTTGGAATGTTCCTTTGCCGAGCAGATTCCGTCAATCCATTATTCCCATCTTCTCCGTACGGTATCCCGTTTGCCCGTCTATCCTATGCCATCCTTAGTAGGTGTTAGTACCTGTTGTAGCTCAGTACTTGACTCTACCACGCCTGCTCGCTAATCAGAGCCACAGACGGCCGGCGCTGCAGAATTTGGGGGCCTAAGATGCAGATCCCTTTGCTCGCCCCTCAGTACCATCTGCGGGTTTCAAAGCCTCGACAGCTGCAAATCACCGGGCGGAGCATCAACTTGGTGGGCGTTTGAAACACCGTGCGCGAGTACTACAGTATGCAGCCGGAATGGAATGCATCCTGCCAGCTCCATCGTCGGCCAACTTTTCCCGCCTCTGTTCCTGTTGTCTCCCAGCACAGACTCGTAAATAGTACCTGCACGAGGACGTCAAATGCGGGCAAAACGCCCTTCTCTCTGCAGCCAACAGCCAGCAGCGCCCTCGCTAAAGGAGGCGGTCATCCATCCTCGCCTTATCTCCCTGCCCTCACTGCATCGCCGCATGATGCGCCACGCCAAAGCAAGACAAACGCCTGTTGCTACGCCTAAAAAGGGATGCGCTAGATCCCCGATATCCCAGCTAGACTGCATTGTCACAATTGGCCAAGACCCTAGTCAGGACCGGCACCAGAGATTTGAGAGGCGGGGACGGGCTTGACTAGCAGCAAGGCATCTTTCGAACGATAGGCGCGGCCACCAGACAGGGACGAGTATATTTGGATTAATACTGTGCTCGTACGAGCACTGATGGGTAAGCTTGCTGCTGTGGGCGAGAAAGAGGGGGTTCCGTCAGGACAAGTCGACCTGAGACGGGCAGTGGCAGTTCCTGGCGCTAGACCGACGACGCAACGAAACACACAGCAAGGAACCGGTCGGTACTCGTGGCGTCAACCTCCAATACGGGCCTTGCCGAGCTGTCAAGAAGTGTATCTGGCGGGCATGAATCGCGCTCCCGTTTTGACTGAGCCATCATGTGCAAGTCAACGACCCAACACCGCTCAACACGGCAATGATAATCCATCACCCACGCAGCGTTCGTCAAGCACTGCGTACTCGTACAGTACTCGTACAATCATCGTACTCCCGGTATCTGTACAGTACAAGTATAGCACTTGTCATGCTTATGCTTTCTACCCATACCTACTTGTACCTGCACTTGAACGAATCAAGGCGACCCGCAGGTACTACTAGTAGTACTCTAACAGGCCTATCTATCCACTCCAAAGAAAAAAAAGAAGAGAAAAGAAAAAAGAGAAAATTCTGAGCCCTTGCTCGGCTCATCTCGCTCCGGCATGGGATGGGATCCTGCTCCTAGTGGGGAGTGGGTTCCTGGCTGGGATGACTTGATTCGAAGGATGGCCTTGTGCTCACAGGCAAGGGTCGCATTCACACGGTTTTAATTACTAATGTTGGCATGCAATGCACAACAAACATGGACACTGTTGCTGCGTTGCACCGGTTTTGGTGGTACGAGGGCCGGCATAAGCACCCAATTCGGCTCTCCTTCTGGCACATGTCAGGTCACAATTTGCCCCGATGAAACCGGTTTGTGGACAAACAGAGGAGGATTAGGATCCGAAGGGGTGTGACTGCGAGCGAGTGTGTGTGAGAGAGTGTGAGAGTGTGAGAGAGTGCGGTACCTGCACTACCTACAAGCGGCATGTCATGTTGGACCTCGGCGGAGACGACAGGTGACGGTTTCGTCCCATCGGGGCCAATGCAACGCAACGACAATTATGGAGAGTACCAGTGCAAGGTGCATGTGCTTGTACCTGTAATATGCATGTACGCTTGCTAGAAGTCCCCGGGTACGTCTTTTACCCATGCTGGGTGCTAGGTTGGTAATCTGATCGGTGATGCTTCATATTAGTCAGTGGTCAAGAGAAAAGAGCCTGCTCTAGATAGGTAAGGTAGTGTCTATTTTTCTCATCATCATGATATGTACGTTAGGATAGATCGCTTGCTCTTAGAAGGAGACATGGAGGAAACAAGGACAAGATGCAAAAGGTCAACATGACTAGACAAGAGAGCGGTAAGAGATGCGTCGTCAGTTCCACTCAACAGCCTCCAACACGACCATACGCGCCGGAAGAATGCTTTCAAAGCAGATATGCCTGTACAGTACAGTATTCGCGTTTGTACTCGTACAGCACCAGTGCTGATTTGAAATGGATGCGTCTCCGCCCTCCCTCACGAGTCAGAGTGCGCCATCCGAATCTCCCTAGCCGTGTTGTCAATGAACTCTCTCCCTTGCCACAACGCCTCGTCCATGTGCATGAATGGGTGCGGAACTCCGGGGAAGCGCCGCTGCGTTACCTCGACCCCATTCTCGACCAACAGTTGTGCATATTTCTCGCCCTCGTCCCTCAGCGGATCGGCCGAGGCAGTGTAGATGAGCGTGCGAGCCAGGCCCTTGAAGTTTGGTGCCTTGAACAGGTTGTTTTGCCAGCCGATTCGCTCCTTGGCGGCTTTGTGTGCCTCGGGCTCGGTGGGCAGCGTCGACAACTTCAGCTTGTCGAACCAAGCAAGGCGTGCCCAGTTGAGTGTCGGTGCGAACTCGTTCTCTTGCATCGATGGCCAGGGGGAGTCGGCGGCCGTGGCATACTGCGAGATGTCATCAACAACGGGCGTGCCCGCAGCTACCAACCGCAGCGGAATGCCAGCATCGCGGGCCAGATGTGCCACAGCCAGCGCAATGAAACCGCCTGCTGACACGCCGCCGACCGAGATGCTGTCTGGGCGGATGTTGAACTTGGCCGCGCCCTGCTTGTGGACATACTCAAGAGCGGCGAAGCTGTCCGTGACGCCTGTAGGATAGGCAAACTCAGGCACAAGGCGGTAGGCCACGTCGATGACGGCCACGCCGCCCTTTTTGCAGTAGTGCTTGCAAATGTGACTCTCCGTATCCAGATCACCCAAGCCCCAGCCGCCTCCGTGGAAGTCGACATGCACTGGCCACGGACCTGGGCTCTCGGGCTCGTAGACGCGCACCTCCAGCTGCGACCCGTCGGCAAGCGGGATCACGTCGTCGTAGATGCGTCCAACCTCCGGCGCCGCAGCCGTTCCGTAGCTGTAGAGCAGCGAGTAATTGCCTCGCAGCGCCCCCAGGTCGATTGGCTTGAGCGGCTTGGTAGCGACGTTGTCGTTGTAGAGCTTCTCGAAGGCGGGGTCCAGCTTGCCGGCCATGGAGGGGTGGAGGGGCTGGAGAGCCTCGTGCTTTTCGTCGGACGACATGTCGGATGATTTTTCTTCTGTCTCTGGTTTTCGCTCGTAGGCAGCTGTGGGTGGCCAGAGGAAGAAGGGGAAAACTGGTGATTCTATAGCTCGCGAAGATCTCAGGTCCAGCTCCAGCTCCAGCTCCAGCTCCAGCCCCAGCCCCAGCTTTAGCGGCTGCGGCAGCCTTGATCGGAGGTTATTAATATCGACCCCATAGTTGGTGACACATGCCGCGTACTCGATCCGCCGGCACTTTTCCGCGGTTTCCCAAGCCCGTTGAATCCGCGGTTTGGATCAACGCTCTCCCGCCCGCGCATCTCCAGACGCTCAACCGCCTTCTGTTGGTGGACAGGACAAAGGGACATGGCGGGCCTGCTTATCCCACTAATCTGGGAGTATGTAGCGAGTCACGGTCTTGGGGAATTGGTGGAAATCTACTAGGCTTACAGGCTGCTTGCCGGTTGGCTGGTAAGCACACAACTCTTGACGTTTGCAAAGGATGTGGAATCAAGGTACACCTTGTATTAATTTTATAAGTAAAATATGTTTCTTTTCAAGGTATGTCTTATGCAGGCATGTGTATAATCGCTACCTTGAAGGGGAATTGGTGGAAACTTACTACTATAGCCTGACTTGCAGTCGGTTAAGTCGCTTACACCGTCTTTGCGTCTCCTCTCATACCTTTCTTGAGACTATAATGGTGTAATGTTTGCTCAATTTCCCCCATCTCCCTTTTCTTGCATTTCTTTTCTCATAGTCGTACATATCGTAAGCTGTGGGACTGGATCCAGTAGCATCATAGCACCAGTATCTGCCTAGATCTTGCTGCATACCGCGCCGCACGACAACGCATGCTATACTAGAGGGAGTTTAGCGGACTACGTAGTTTTTTGAATGACTGGATATGTTGACGGAGTAATGATAGCTGGATGTGCTGGGGATGAAGTAGATAACTTGGGTAAAAGGTAGTATGCAATATGTTGTCATGACGCCATGGGCCAGTTAGCTGCAGAAGAGCTGCCTAGATCACTATTCTGTGTCTCCAAATTTAAAGTGCTATATCTACCTTTATCAAAACATGGATAATATCAGATACTAGAGGAAAGTAACGATACTAGAGGGACATATGCAGATAACAATAAATAGTAGCAGAGACTAGAAGAAAGTAGAGAGAGTAGCGGATGGTAGCGATAGTGGTGAAAGTAACAGAAAATAATGAAAATATAGGTAGTATAATCAAAGAAGCGTGTACTTACCTAACTACAGTAGTCTCATTAAATAAAAGGTATCTCTGCGTTGGAAGCTGTCGTAGACGTAGGGTCTGCCGCACGGTTTCTAGGAGTACTATACTCAGCGTCGGATGTCTCCTTGCCAGGATTTGGTGGTGCCCGGTCTTGGTTGTTATTTCAGAGAATCTGTGACCTTGGAAGATTTAATCAGAATAGTAGCCTGTATGAAGCATTCAAAAAAAGAAAAGAAAAAAAAAAAAAATCCAAGTCTATGCCCAATTTTGCATCCTACTAATATTCTTTAACAAAACTATGTGTCCCCCGTGTCTGTTCGTGAAACCTTTTTATCAGCCAACAAAGTCTTATGTTTACCTTGTTGAACCTCGCTGAATCAAGCTACAAACAATACGAAATACGAATTTTACCTGTTGTTCACGTATTGAGTCTGTGATTCGCGTCAATACTTACATGAATTCCGGGTAGGTAGAGGGCCTAGTCAGCTGTTGCGGCATGGAATCAAGGGGCTCATATCGATTGGCCAGCTTAAACAGCCCCCAACCTTCACCAAACTGCGCGATTTCCAACCCATCAAACTACCTGAACCTGGCTCAGCCATGTGGCACTAACAGATCAGATCCGCGGCGTGGTCCGGCATCAGCTAATAAATCGACAGCTGCGCGGTGGGACTCACCGCCTGCTAGAAAAGGACCATGCCAGCGAGAGACAAGGAACAATAGTCGATGGGCAGATGGGAAAGTTGTGGTTTGCGCGGCTGGCCGAAGTGGTTGTTGGCCCATGTTCATGCAATGTTACAAACAAAAGATCACCGAATGATCTGTACCATCACTGCAATACGATGAAGCAATATTTGAGAGCATACTCGTCTCATTCGATAAAGTATCTCTCCATCTGCATTGCAGAGTAGGAAAACTTGCCGCGAAAACCCGGCCCCCTAAGACCAGCGGAAGATGAGTTGTGGTTCCACAATTCGTGGAGAAATTGGTACGGTACGAGCACGGTTTTCAATCTTACTGATCCCATTCAATATTTCCTACTCCCAAGCTCTACTAGACTAGTATCTCCCCATTTGGTTGGAGAAGAGCGACCCCCTGAAGAACCAGCGGATGGGACAAAAGCCATGGCTAGAATCCGCCGCACAGTAGCAGTAGAAGTAGAACCACCAACACACCCTTGCTCCATCATGATGCTATGAGGGGCAGAGAGAATAGCTTTAAAAGCGCAACCATAGAAGACGCTTTTCAGAAAAATAAGGAATAAGATTAATTTTCAAAAGGCAGCTAGCTACCCAGCAACTATTATCACTTCAAGCGTTATTCCATCCAACATGAGCGCCAGCAATAAACCCGTGTTAATCGTTGGCGCTGGCGTCGTGGGCTTGACGTTAGCACACGGGCTCAAAAAGGCACATCAATGACATCTTCTCTTTCTTTGGACCCAACATGTGCTAATTCTAAACCCGCTTGGTTCTCTTCTATAGGCCAACATTCCCTTTGAAATCTACGAGCGCGACGAGAACATCGATGCCCGCGGGCAAGGATATGCCATCACCTTACACTGGGTGTTGGAGTACTTGAAACAAATTCTTGACCAGGAGACCCTTGATGCCATAGACGGTGTCCAGGTTGATCCAGAGATCGGTCGCAACGACAATGGCAACTTCATGTTCATCAATCTTGAGACGAAAGAGGCCAAGTTCAAGATCCCTCCCAACCACCGTCGTCGCGTGAACCGCGAAAAATTTCGAAAAGTCTTGCTCAAGGGAGTCGCGGAGAAAGTCCACTGGAACAAGAAGCTGGCAGACATCCAAGTGTCCGATAATGCTAGCGATGGGGTCACGGCCATCTTTGCAGACGGAAGTGAGGCCCAGGGGAGAATGCTCGTTGGCGCCGAGGGCAGCAACTCTCAGACGAGAAAGTTCCTCGTGCCAGACGCCCATCAGAACTACCTGTTGCCCGTCAAGATGATTGGCGCTTCTGCCGACTTTACTCCCGAGCAGGTCGCGCCGCTCCGAAGCATCGATCCACTGCTCTTCCAGGGCAGCCACCCAACGACGGGCGTCTTCCTCTGGATCTCTATGCTCGAGACGCCAGAGGTGAATGGCACAGCAGGGACTGCCAACGAACGCTTCCGCGTGCAAGTTATGCTCTCATGGATGGACAAAGACAGGGACGAAGTCATCCCGGAGGCAAACCAGGACCGCATCGCCCTGATGAAGCGCCTGGTTGACGGTTTCCACCCTGATCTGTACAACACCATACAGGCCATTCCCGTATCTTCGCCCACCCTCCACCTCGTCCTGCAAGACTGGCCCTGCCAAGACTGGAACAATCACGACGGCCGAGTGACTCTCGTGGGTGACGCCGCACATGCCATGGTCATGTACCGCGGCGAGGCTGGCAACCACGGCATTCTGGACGCCTGGCATCTGTGGGGCGAGATCAAGGCGGTGTATGCGGGCGACAAGACCGGAGCTCTGGCTGTTTCTAATTATGAGGCGGAGATGAAGGAGAGGACCAAGCCAGCCGTATTATTGAGTCGGCAGGCATGTTTGGATGCACATGACTTTAACGGCTTGAATAAAGATTCAGCGGTGCTCAAGGTGAGAGCTATCAAGGCGTCGGCCATTAAGGCGTGAGCCGGGAGGAAGATTGTGGATATTGGATCATGTATGAGTTTATGATGTGTGATTTATTGTTCTGTGAAAAATAATTGGTTTATTCTGTTATTCTGCTATGCAAAATGAACACGTCGAGGAATTCCCGCAAAACAGAAATTGTCAATCCGGCGGTTCTGAACTGGTTTCGCTTTACCGAAATGTTCTATATGCAACCCAAGAGCCTGGAATCATTACACGATTCCAGTTACCGCTCCTCACAGCCGGTAGCAGCCAATTTTCTCAGTAGGTCTGATATATTTCGACAAAATCCAGGTCCCCAGAGCTACAGGTAGTTACTCCAAATATCATTGCAGGGTAGCTAAGTGTTGGCACGTTTTCATCTCGGAAGAAGATGTGAAGTGATTATGTATTATTGTATTGTGGATTATGGGGTATATGAAAGCGAAGAAATCTTTGAGTCCCGGGATTTTAATCCACTGATCTTGTAAAAGTGTCCCTTTAACAAGGGGTCATATTGGCTGAAGTTGAAGTACCATATTACGGAATAGACACTGATCTCTTGCTACCCGGCTCATGCAATTATCTCACCGACAACGGCCGGTCAAATGAACTGACAGGGGCGCCATTGCCCATTATTCTACGTCAGCGGTGTTCCTCCCCAAATTTGCTCCAGACTAATTGGCGTTGATGGCACTAAATCTACGCCTCTTTCAAAGCTTAATACAGAGTCTGTGATGCCATCTCGATTCTTTAGTTCACACCACACTAGACTTTTTGCGAGGCTTTTGACCTTTCGATCTTGGTGATGATCCATGACGCAAATGCCGAAAGCGTCCTTCTGAAGAAACTCTAAAGACACAATGAGCTTGGCAATGTAAAAGGACGGGAGTATCCCTCCTTAGTGTATTCAGACTTCATTCGCCTCTTAACGGCATCACGTGTCAAAAGAGAACGAAACAAAATAAGAACAATTTACAAGGCCAGAGTGCTGAAACGAGATCAATTGCCATCAAAAATGAAGGACAAGAAGGAAATCATCCAGGAGTTCAACGAACTCGTCAACATGACGGCGAAAGAGTTGAAAGAGTGGCTAAAGGGCGATGACTCTACGAGTGCCGGCCAGGCGAAAGAAGACGGCAATGGAGAATCCATTGGTCATGATAGCGGTCGAAAGATTGTTGAGATTCTTGAATCCAACCCAGACAAGGATCCAGAGAAATACACAGACGATGACGTTAGTCATATGAGGAAGGTTGTGTCTTACTGGTATGCCCTCACTTTGAGACACTTGTCTTGGGGAATTTACAGAGACTGATGAAACCTACTCAGCAAACGACACCTGGCTCAAGAAGAAAAGGCGAATAATGCAAAGCCTGTTGAGGAAGTGAAAAAGACCAAATCGTACGCGTCGCTCAAGAACTGGGGCCACGATCCTATCAAGAAGCGCGAGGCAAATGGCGCTGGTGCTGAAGGTGAGGAAGAAGAGCAACAGGAGGAGGATGAACAGGAGGCAACGGGAGAAAAAGCAGGGGAAAAACGAAAGGCACACGATGACCAGTCTGGGAAGAGCAAGAAGAGAGAAACGGAGGATGGCGCCGCTGAGATACAGGACGACGACAGGACGGAAAAGCAAGCCGAGGAGGCTGAGGAGGAAGCCTCAGACGAGCAAGAGTCAAAGAAGGGTCAACAAAATGGAAAAGAGGCGGGAAACGGGGACAAACCAAAGGCTCCTGAAAAGGGAGACACGGTGAGCTGGAACTGGGGCCAAGGCCAACCTGAGGGAAAAGTGAAGGAAGTGAATCCTGGAGAGTAAGTCGTAACCATTGGTGTTTAGCAACCATCCCATCTGGCCGCCCCGGAACTAACTGGAGAGCAGGACCACCATCGAGACGAAAAAAGGAAGCAAAGTCTCACGAAAGGGCAATGAGGAGGACCCTGCTGTTGTGCTTGACACAGGCAAGTCTGAGGCGGTTAAACTGAGCCATGAGCTGAATGAGACGGAGCAATGATTGTGTCTCTGTGCCATTGGCTGGAGTAACCAGAGTCGATGTTGTTATTGTATCTACCATATAGAAGTTGGTAGAATGTTCTGGACAGTTTTAACAACATTGAAGACAAAGGATTGTCGGCCAATGGATTTTCCCCCTTCAAATGTATCCATGAATGCATCTTCAATGTTTCACTCTTCTCGATTTGTGCGCCTCCTATAGCGCCACCTTAGCGGACGTTACAGTGGGGATGCTCGGTGGAACACAGCGGGGTACAGCTCTGGACGGCTGATAAACATAAACGAGGCGTCATCCGTTCAAGGCCGAGTTCAGTTCTCTGGCCTTTGTTCACCTGGCAGCTCTTCCTCGTGGAGGCCAGCTGCTGTCAGACGGCGCCTGATTCCCGTCTTGCTGTGTTTTGCTTCTCTCTTTTCTGCCTCAGCATGCGGCTTGAATTGTAAAGTCTCCAGCCATGAAGACTTGAATCCATCATGTAAGAACGAGAGAGAAAAGCGCCGTCCACGCAACGCAACGCAAAGGGAAATGCTCCGATGCTAACCACCATCTTGTCTTCACAGGATCGAGCCTTCGATTCGATTGCGGCGTGCGATCCACGCCGGCGACGCCCTGCTGGTGAAGCGCATCCTCAAGTCCCATCCGTCCCTTCTCCATAACCCCGACGTCTCTCCAGTTGGGCTCTCCAACTCTAACATGCATCTTGCCGCCTCTCTCGGCCACAAGGAAGTCTGCAAGGTGCTCCTCGATGCCGGCCATGAAGACCCTTGTCCTGCCCTCAACGAGAATCACCAGACTGCCCTTATGCTTGCCTCGGGTGCCGGACACACAGAGGTCGTTCACTTGCTGTGCGAAAACGACTCGGACTGCATTCTACGAAGAGATATTCGCGGCCGGGATGCGGTCATGGAGGCCAGCGGCGGCGGCCACGACACCATACTGCAACTTCTGTTGACATATGTCCCCGGAGGACCGTACGAGGCAGTGCAGAGAGCAGATGCGGAGGGGAACACGGCTCTTCACTTTGCGAGCGGTAACGGCAACCTCTTGGGCCTACGGACATTACTCGCCGCCGGTGCAGATGTCGAGAGGCGCAACATTTGGAACTGGACGCCCGCTGCGTACAGCGCCACAGTGCAGGCCGAAGTTTATCTCAAGGGCCTGGTGTCCGAGGTTGGAAGACTTCAGCAACAACAGCAGAAACGGAAGAAGGAGAGCGAGCCCGTCAAGAAGATGGCTGTTGGTAGTGTCAGAGTAGTAAACAGTGATGAGGACGAGCGTTACGACATTTGACGAAATGATGTTTTCATCTCTATGGGGAATGGCATGGCGAGCTGTAAAGATTTGTCTTGAAGGAAATACGGGTTGCAGGCAGAGCTACATCCATGAATTGCGAATGCTTTGTGCGTTTTGATGCATTGTCTTGATCGTCTTGATCGTCTTGCTGGAGCTGGAGCTGAAGCAAGGCCTTGCTGTTTTATCTGAGTCACAGTCCCAATTGAGGAGTTTGATGCGCAATAAAAATCTGGAAATAGAGCAACAAAACTCGTCTTCTAGCACTTGCTTGTCCTGTCAGTAGTTAGTAATCAGAATCTGTGCTGTTATACGAGTAGGTACATGTAGTAGAGGAAGGCCATCAAGTTGATACGGGCCGGACTTAGCAGCTCCAGTATCAACACATTTCCGACTGCCGCGAAATACGGTTTTCCTACCACAAGACGCATCCTAAGTCCATTCGAGCGCCGTGTATATCCTCACACTGCAGAAATTATAAAAAGCTGGACAGAATGGACGTTGAGAAAGAACAAGACAAAAAGAACAATCCAATCCTTCTGGCCAACCACAAGTGTCGATAACACATCATGGCGACTATTCTCATCACGGGAGGAAATCGAGGTATCGGCTTCGGCATCGTCCAGGCCATCGCACGCAGGATACCTTCTTCCACCATCATTCTGGGCTGCAGAAGGCTTGTGACTGGCTACGAGGCAATCGATCAGTTGCGAGAACAGGGCATCTCATCCAAACTGGATGCAATTCAGATTGACATTGAGGATATCCAGAGCATCACTACAGCTGTCGAGGTTCTGGGTCAGCGATATGGAAAGCTGGACGGTGAGTACATGTATATCGAGATATCCACTTATGCCTTATATGCAGAATACTCCGCTTATGCAAATTGTCATCTTCTTGCCAGTGCTCATCAACAATGCCGCAAGTCTTCAGCTGCCCAAAACTGAGGATCTTGCCGAGCTGAGGGACTGCTCCAACCTCAACTTCAACCGCTGTGTCACATCCAACATCCTCGTGACCAAGGCGTTTGTCCCCCTTCTGAGGAAGAGCTCCTGGCCAAGAGTCATCATGAACTCTAGCGCCAGAGGAAGTCTCGGTCGCACAGCAAGCAGAGAGGTACGCGAGTTTTTATGGTCAAACACGAAGCGAGGCAGCTATTTGCTTTGGTACAAACTGTTTGCTAACGTCACATACAGCTTCCGCCCGTGGCTCTGATCGACTACTGCGTGTGCAAGGCCGCGGTGAACATGCTGACGCTGCATTATCAGATAAACGAAGACAACTACAAGGACAGTGGGGAAAAGATCACTTTCTGGAGTGTTAGCCCGGGCCACACGAAGACGGCTTTCAACAACTTCAAGGGGAAGAAGGATCCTGTGGACAGTGCCGAGGCATTTGTGCGGCTGCTGGAGTCTGAGAAGGGAGCCATTGAGCCGGGTTCGTTTTGGGAATTCGAAGCAGGAACATTCCAAGTCGTCCCTTGGTAGGACTTGGTGAGGCTCTTCATCGCTTGTGGATCTCCCGATGGGCCATGCATGCGTCTGTGGATCATCTCCTCGGCTGAAGACTGATTCAGCTTCTCCAATAGACAATATTTATGCGATGTCAACTAGGTGCAGTCTGCAGGCCACAGCCCGGCCTTGGTCTTGGTGTTATTTTTATCGTGTTATATGTATGTGCCCAACCTGAGGGGGAGGGAAGCCCAGGTTTGCTGTGGAACAGGTCGGCCACGTCTCTGGATGCCCATCAACGTGGCATCCACGTATGACGGCTCTCATTGTGCGGCAAATGAGAGCGCAAGCACGCACTTTACTTGTTGCTGGCTGATTGGATAAGGGTAGTCTCCCTGTCATCTTCGCATCGTTGGGCATTCGACCCCATCCACGCCCACCAGGCATCCTGTCCGTGATTCACCGCCAGCACAGCTCCAGCTTGTCTGGGCACAAACCAGTTTCTAGCATCAAACAAAATTCGCTTGTTCACCACCAAGCTTTGGGTTCCGTCACCGAAGTGAATCATGGCATACCCAAAGGTACATTAACAGACAGTTCCTGACGAAGAATCAGGGATAGGGCACCCTCTCCTCTTCTATTCTAGCCTTCAACAAGAGACAACTACGCTCATCCGTTTGAAGAAGCGAACAAAATCATTTGCCTTTAACTGCTCCATTTCTCCCTGCTGGCCGTGTTCCACCGGCCGCAGCGTATACCACATCATCTATGCCCAACGCTCCTCGCGTGACCCGTAGGACGATTCCCGTCGCGCCTGGCCAGCTTCCGGCGCCCGCGACTAAGCTCGTTATCACTCAAGTAGTTCAAGCCAGTCAGGATTCTCCATTCCGGGCGTTGATCACCGTGGGGGCGTTTTACAATAGCGACGATCAAATTATTTGGAGCACAGAGCAGTTTGTTGGCTACCTTGGCGTTGAGTCTGAGCTGAGCGAGGAACAGGCTTCCGAAGCGGAGGAGGAGGAAGACACGGGGCGTGAGTTTGAGGCTGAGCCTGAAGCTGAGACAGAACAAGAAGCCGAAGCTACGCCTGAGCCTAGTTCATCACCCGGTACGTTCGTTAATCACAGTTGGTTTATGGTCTCTGAGTCGCCTTTATCGAAGCCTGTATAAGCTAACTCCTATACAAGTTCATTCTCCAGCAGCTCATCAATTTGTCTCTCCCAGATCTCGAGCTCGCCGTCGTCGTGAACCATACAGACAGCACCCGATCGGAGCATTCCAAGGCTATAATAACCGCGAAGCAGCCTTCTCTCCCTACTTGCTTTTGCACCATTCTCATCTTCGCCCCCAGTTCCACCCTCACTCCCTCCCTCATCGCTTTCCTCACCCCTCTACTCAGCCATATCCGCACTACCATTGTCATCACCATCACGCTCAGCCCAGTTTCCCGGCGCCGCCATCTTTCGTCAACCCACCCGCCGGCTGGAATCCGGTCTACTCTGGCCCCGTCCCAGGACATTGGCAAGCATCTTTCCAACCCAACGTCGGACGCTGGGTTCATACTTGGCAGCCTCGGCCGTTTGATATACCCTTTCGTTAGCTTCTACTCTCACTAGCTTTCAACTAACTACGGAAATGTCTGGGGGTTGGAATCCGCTGACAGGCCGCGACTCCGGCTCCGGCCGGCCCGCCTTTGCTCCGTACGGAGCCCCTCAGCCGGCCCAAGGCCAAGCATACATTCCTCATGCTGGCGGGCCCGGCTACACCTTCGGTACGGTGCCTCAGCAGAGCAGTTGGCCTAACATGACTTATGGATACTATCCTCTAGCCGCCGCTCAAGGGATCCCGCAGTATGCCGTGCCTGGAGCCGGCTATACTCACGCCCAGGGACCGGTAGGCGGCTTCTACACACAGCAGACGTTTTCCTACCAGCCCAACGGCACGGGAAACATGTTCCCTCGCCAGCCTCAGCCATATCCTAATATCGATCCAACCATGCCGGCCGCCCAGATGACGAACACAACTGGAGGCACGGGCTGCGAACCGGGCTACAACTACTTCTTTCCCGCTGAGCACACAAAAGCTCACGTCTTCAAGACAAACACGCCTCCCTGGCAGCTTCCGCCCACCGCACAGATCCCCTTCAAGGCAGCGCACATCCCGTGCAACACCACCATGGCCGAGCTGCTCAAGGGCTTTGGCTGCACCAACGCAACGCCCAAGAAGAACAAGTGCTTCGAGGTTGTCAGCGGAGGAGGCGGCAAGTGGTACAAAGGCCTGGAAGTCAACGGCGCGGATAAGGACATGTTGAAGAAGACGATCAAGGACGTGGGATGGGATTCCACGAGGACTGGCAATCCGAATGAGAAGCCTGTTGTTTGCCTGTGGTTCTGCAGAGATTGATTGCGCATAATCGTTTACTTTTGTCTCTAAGTCGCTCATTATTTTTTCTCTCCTTTGTTTGGGATGGTTATTTAGGTGTTCATGATTATGGTCTCACTCACTCGATGGGTGATATGGGAAAGTAACCTCGGTGGTTCAGCATTTAATGTAACTACAATTTGAGTCGATTTAATGTTCTTTGAACAGTATATGCTTGTGAAGCTGCCTGCATAAATGACATACGGGTGCTAATATAAGCCTACTAATCGACGGTTTTAGTCTCAATAATATCAAGGACCCTGGTTGTCTCGGCTCTTGACAAAATTATTGAAATGCGTTTACTTGTCAAATATTTTTATAGAGGTATGATATGCCCTCTCTATATTGGATCTGGAAGCATGCCATAATATCGGCGCCATCAGATGAGTCCACAGATTCATGCACGGTGTTGGCGCGGCTGGCTAGCAAGGAGCATAGAACTTACTACGAGTGTCAGAGGCAATGCAGGGTGGTAGATACTCTGACGTATTTTCTCTAGTCTTAGTTCTAGAACGTATGTTTATCATATTATCATTCCTATTAGTCAAGGCGTATATCTATCTTATCTGCAGGCATGGATCGAACACATGAGAGGGGGAGAAGCTGAACAAAGCTGTATGAAGAACTGCTGTACACACTACCCTATAAGGAAAACATTATGTTTTAGCAAGCATCACACAGGTGTGGCTTTGTAGGCCTGGTGTGAGTCATGTAGAATTACTTTGCAAAACATACAAATATACAACAAGACGACAATCCCCTATCTTGTAAAGCTTCAAAGACTACATGCAGACACTTATATAATAGCTTTTACAGATATGCTACTGTACTCTTTCAGGTGGAGATATATGGCATGAAGCATCTACTGGTAATTTACAGTGCGTTATTTAACCGATCACTTGTGCAGTGGCTCTTGCAGAATTGCAAAAGATTAATGCAAAGCTGTCCACTATGCAACAACGGTCAGATCTTCCCCTGAAAGTCTTTCTCGTATTTTTCCACACAGCAAACCGTCTCTGCACAGCTAAAATACATCCATCATCACATCCTTGCCCCCATGATAGCCCCTGATGCAGAGTGGCTATCCCAAGAGAGAGATGTGAAGAAAACAATGTCCTTTATCTGCTTCTTCGACTCGGTTATTGAATCGATGCGGGTATAAGATCGAAGTAGCGCGAGTCCAGTCTATGTCGAGAATATAAAGATTAGTTGAACATAAGTTGAGCATAAGATTCATTACCCAGAACGTAAGGTTATTCTGAAATTTTCAAAATCTCTGGTAATACACAAACAGAGTACAACTAGAAAGAGGAACAGGGAATTGATCTTGGAAGAGGACTACACAGACAGGATGATGCGATGCCAGCTCATCTCCCGACATACGTAAAACTCGAATGAAATTAGCAAACTGTAATGTCCTCCGACCTCGCTTGCTTGATGCCATCTTCGGCCCCCTCCTGGACAACTCGCCATGGTTTCGCGCGTGTTAGTCGTGCCCATGATGACTCTCATACGAGGCTATTCCACTCGGAAAGTCTGGATCCAGACCACCTGCACGCCAAGGTAGGGAATTTGGATGCCTAAAGACTATATCCAATAGCTCACCACCTTGGCGGTTTCAACACACAGCAGCATGATCCGAGTCTTGGGGGCTAGATCTTGTCACCCCTTGTTGCGTGCTCTATAAACGCCTAGTACAGCAAGCCCTGTGGGGTGTGACAGAGTCGACATGTCCTTCATCACGATGCAAGTGCCATCTATGTGGGTGCTGTGCCCCAAGCCTATCCTTAACCACATGTCTCGTGTTGGCAATAGTTTTTTGATAGCAGGCATCAACATTATCACGGCTGCCACTGGTCCAAACTAGGTCCCCAAGGCGGGTCTATCTTCATGCCCCGGCTCGGGCAAGGATAGAACGTGGAGCTGAATGGCTTCGAGAGCGGGCGGTCTAACATGAAGCTAGCAGCATGGCGTGTGGGGGAGCGGCGAGACGGCTAAGCAAAGGTGGCGAGTGAGGAGGGTGAGGCAAGTTTAGGCGTGGCGTGTGTCGACAGGAATAGCAGAGCCATCTCCACGAATTCCCCAGAGAAATCTGACCATCGAGAGACTTTGTCGTCCATGATGAGTGTAAAAACACTAAACAACAGCTCTAAAGCAACAAATTAGCATTACTGTACTTGTACTAGAGGTGTGCTAGTCGCCACTATTTTCAATCACGATGCTGAAATTCGAATACGGCGAGGCCGAAATGCTGGCTTGTGTGTAAGTGAAGTAGCTTTAGTCGAATATTCAAATTGCTTAGTCTGTTTAGAGACAGCGCGGTAAGTTCTACTCCAAAGTATATGGATGCCAAGTTGAAGAATGGCGTCTGGAAAAGGCGGTAGGGAAGGCCATTGTAGGTACTCCTGCATTGATACTACATATCGGAAGTTTTGCCGATTTGAACTTGCAAACCTCCCATCTCTGCAGATGTGAATCGCAGATTCAACCTGTCAGTCAGACTGCAACAGCGTCTCAGCTTTGTCAACTATACTGATTTGGATGAGATCTACGACATTGGATAGCACCGTTGGATCTGGCTTTGATACCATACAATGAAAACGTGTAAATAGACCCATCCGGATGGAGGCCTGCCATGTGGAGACACCTGTGCAGAGTACGGACAAAAGCAAAAGCAGCTTGTACCTGCTTGATGGGCCAATTCCGAAAGTGCTGGCAGTAACAACTGATCCCTTGATTCGGCTGGCTCATGTACATGCATGCGTGACTTCAGTTGCTGGGGTCGTCCGGCGTAACCGCGTGCTCTCCTCAAATCAGGGTGCCAAAGCGTCGACATCGATATATTGTCAGCTGGTGGCTTGATAGCCCAGGACTCCTAGATGGATAGGCGTAACTTGGGCGGTAGAGAGCAGAGAGCGGTCGAACACGCCCACTATCGGTCACTTCTAATCCAGCTGTCAGGTATAATGTAATCCTCCTTGTTCACATCTGGCAAGCATGCAGGATTGTCCATTGTTTCTCCACCCAATAGCCAGCATCTGCTGCAGCGCTAGCCGACGCAAGAACCCCGGTGATTCGGAGTTTTTGATTGACGGACCTCCTCTTGCTCCTCCTCTCTCTCGGCGACGATCAGGCAGCAGAATTAATTTTGTGGAAGCATCTCCACCTGACTGTTTTAGCAGCTCGAGAGCTGGTAAGGATCGGCCAATGTCAGCTTGTGCGGATTATTGTGTACGAGTACGAGTAGACCGGACTTTTGACTGCTCAAGCCCAATTTCAGCCACTCGGTGGTTGTAGAAGGGCGAACAATAGACACTCATGGCTCGTGGTCGATAAACAGGTAGTCGTTTGGGTGAGCTTGCGGTAGATGGTATATCGATTCTGATCTCTGCTACCATGGCGCCACGCTAGATAAGAAGAGAGTCGGGTTTTCTGCAAGGCGCCGAGAAGCGCTAGCAGCAAGGCGAGAGCTGGTATGAGTGCTCTCTCTCTGCGGCTAGCAAAGTCCGCGTACAAGTCTTCACTCTATCAAGCTGGGCTTCGGACTAGCCACCACGTTGCCCATGGCCTGAGATTTGGCGCGCGGGATGAGTTCGCAAGTGGACACTAGTGCCACGGCTCTCTTCGCATGCCGACGCGCCCCCAATTGCATCCAGTGAGAATCTGAGGAATTCTGTTGCCTGGCATCTCGCTAGCCAAGACTGCTGATCCCGGGCCTGGCAACTGATTCAGTGGCCCAAGTTTCCACCTCTGCTTACTTTGTATGTAGTACGAGTATGTGCTCTCGGCCCTCGGTACGGTACCTAGACACATACGAGATGGGCGTCTTTGGTCTTGTCGGCGTGAATTGCTTGCCGTATCGGAGCTGATGATGGCCTACTAGAGTGATTCCATTGCTCCTAACGGGCGCCGGATCCGTCGATGTCGAGCGTGGTGTTGTCGCCACTAGCTGTACTTTGCTTGTTCTGGCCTTTAGGTTCTAGGCCATCGCCATGGTTCGATGCTTTCGACTGATGGCACATGCATCCGGCATATCAAAAAAATGAAGAGGAGTTCGGAGTAGCTGAGTTGGAGAGGGTGGAGTTTGCAGAATGCAATGCATGGAAGTGGAAGCTTGGACTGAGGGCACCAATTGCGCTAAAACGTACCAAATACCTTGGCTGACGCAGATCTGATGCTGCAAACGAGGTACTGTGCACCTCCAACACCTCCAACAGATCCAAGGGGAGAGACAGCACAGCAAAAATTGCCGGACGCGGGCGTGTTGGCCTTCTGCTGCGAATACAGGACAAGTCAACGAGTCGGACCGAGACTGTGTCAATTTCGATCGGCACAAATATACAGCATTCAAAACCAAGACCTCCAAGGTACTACTTGTACAAGGTAATGGATTCCATGTTCTTTGACCAGGTACATTCGTCTCGTACGAGTCTACTGTAGGTGCTGCACAGACACCTGCAGGGTTGCCCTGTAAAAGACCTACGGGAGTTGCTCCCACCTACGTCAGGAGACGGCCGGCTCATCTTTTAGGGGCCAATTACAGCGCTGTCCAGGGGTGTCTCCAGGGCCCACAGTGGCCAAACGGCTTGGAGTTCCCACTCTCGACCTCCAGAGCTAATCCAAGACAAACTATCCATTTTCAACCACCTCAGCACGAAAGCAAAGGGGGCTTGTCTTTCCCATGGGGAACTGGAGATTCTCCTCTATTGTCCTGTCTGGGGGTGCGGGGGACACCCTGGAGATGTTTCCCTGATTGGGGAATCTCAGCATGGCCGGTCTTACACACAGCAGGCTTTGAAGAGGGCTGGACCTGGAGATTTGGCTTCATCAGGACGTTGGCTGGCATTGATCATCTACAGCTGTTGGCGGGACATGAAGATCATCCAATTGCTACTCTGCGTGATACAGGTACGTGCCATTCGCGTCCGTGCTGCTGCAGCCGTACATACAAGTACCTATGCTAAGATTGACCGGTGTGGTAGCAGTAACACAAATGAAATTTCTTCATCCCTGATCACGGCTCCGGGCGTGGGAAATGGCGCTACTGCGAGACAAGCTGCCATAATCCACCTATACAACATGATAAACGCATGAGTCGTACTCTCTACGGCTCTTTGCGTCCGTCTTCCAAGCTTCGGTCCCCACGCCACCAACAGATGCCATGCGACTAGCATCTCCTCCAGCCACGAGTGGGCCGGACCAGGATAGGCCTCAATCCTGGCTTGGACCATGTTGCTCAACTGACTTGGATGATGGCCAATGTACTCGTACCTCCACAATGCCATGGTCCAAGGCGTTTCCGGCGTCCTCAGATCGCGGGGATGACAACGAGTATCCAGCTGGAGCCCAATGTTAGCCGTGCGCGACAAACACTCAAATAGCCATTGATCTCCGCCTCCGGATTCCCATTTTCGTCTCACTTCCCCAGCTCACCTCAAAGGAGTATAATAAACCTCCTTGTCCCCTCTGTCTTGACTTCGATTGTCTCGACACTTTCAACTTCTTCAGCTCGGAAGCAAGATCCCTCTCTTGTCTCTTTTGCCTACACCAATCGAGCCTGCAAGAGAAAGTCATCTGCGGACTGATCCGCCTATCCGTCACAATGTCGGGAGTATAGTCAGTCACCCCTATTTTTGGCACACCTTCTTCCTATGTCAATCCATACACTAACATGTTTTGAAACAGCACCCACACCGAATCCAAGGGTGTCAATGAGACATCCATGGAGAAGGGAGTCTCATACCACGAAGAACAAGACTATTCCCAGAACCTCCAGGCGAGAATTCGCAACCCGCTCAAGGGAATCCCCCGCGACCAGCTTATGAGCGATGTCGAGGCCTTTGCTCAGCGTAACGGGCTTCAGGAGCACACTCTTCTTCTCAAGAAGGGCGCGCTTATTGCCCAGAACCCTGCCGAGCCACATGCCATTGATGGCGACGAGAAGCTCACTGCACACGAGTTGAACATTCTGGAGCGTGAAATTACTCACAAGTGGCATATGCCCACCAGACTCTTCCTCACCATCGCAACATGCTCCATCGGTGCCGCCGTCCAGGGTTGGGATCAGACTGGTAGTAACGGAGCTACCATTTTCTGGCCTGATGTTTATGGCATTGGTGACCAGAGCATTACTCGTAACGCTATTCTCGTCGGTCTCATCAACGCTGCTCCCTACATCGGTAGCGCGTGAGTTCTCCTTCGACATAATCAACCCAGAATATAGCTAACTCGTCTGTAGTTTCATCGGCTGCTGGCTCTCTGATCCCATCAACAACCACTTCGGTCGACGTGGTGTCATCTTTTTCGCTGCTCACTTCTGTATCTGGCCCGTGATTGGTTCTGCTTTCTGCCACACCTGGGGACAACAGCTTGCTTGTCGATTGCTCATGGGTATTGGTATGGGTGCTAAGGCTTCAACGGTCCCCATCTATGCTGCTGAGAACGCCCCGGCTTCCATCAGAGGTGCTTTGGTCATGTCATGGCGTACGTTCATCACCCTTGCAAATATGAAACATAATTTTTACTAACATAGTTTGCTAGAAATGTGGACTGCCTTTGGTATCTTGCTCGGAAGCGCCTTCAACCTGGCTGTCTACCACGTTAAGGATATCAACTGGCGTCTGATGCTTGGCGCTCCTTTCATCCCTGCTGTCCCTCTCCTTGCTCTCATCTACTTCTGCCCCGAGTCGCCTCGTTGGTACATGAAGAAGGGCCGCTACGCCGATGCCTGGAAGTCCCTTGTTGTCCTCCGCAACGACCCCATCCAGGTGGCCCGAGACATCTACTACATCTCCGCCCAGCTGGAAATTGAGAAGGAACTCATTGGCAAGACCAACTACATCACTCGATTCACTCAGCTCTTCACCGTCCCCCGAATTCGCCGTGCCAACTTGGCTGCTTTCACTGTCATGATTGCTCAGCAAATGTGCGGTATCAACATCATTGCCTTCTACTCGACCACTGTCTTTGTCAACGCCGGTTTCACTCAATTCCGAGCCCTGATTGGTTCATTTGGATTCGGCCTCGTCAACTGGCTCTTTGCCTTCCCCGCTTTCTGGACCATTGATACTGTAAGTTGTGCAACTGAACGACACGGATATTTGATGGCATTATTCTAACAACCGCATAGTTTGGTCGCCGAAGCCTGCTTCTCTTTACCTTCCCCCAGATGTTCTGGACTCTCTTGGCTGCTGGTCTCTGCACTTTGATCTCTTCAGAGCACAACGAGCTCCGAACTGGTCTTGTCAGTCTTTTCGTCTTCCTTTTCGGAGGTGAGTACATATCAAAAAAGCTGCCCCTTTTATCCCAAGAACCATGACTAACTCGCAGTCTAGCCTTCTACTCCCCTGGTGAAGGTCCCGTTCCGTTCACATACAGTGCTGAGGTTTATCCCCTGTCTCACCGTGAGACTGGTATGGGCTTCGCTGTCGCTACTTGTTTGTTCTGGGCTGCCGTGCTCGGTACCTCATTCCCCTTCCTGCTCGAGAAGCTCCAGACTGTTGGTGCTTTTGGCCTGTACGCCGGCTTCAACGTTGTTGCTTTCATCATGATCTTCCTCTGGGTGCCCGAGACTATGCAGCGCACTCTCGAGGAGCTCGACTATGTCTTTGCCGTCCCTGTTCGCACTTTCATGAAGTACCAACTCACCGTTGCCCTGCCCTGGTGGTTCAAGAAGTACGTCTTCTTCCAGTGGAGCGCGACTAAGCCTCCTTTGTACCAGTTCGACAATGTCGCTTCTGACCTCCGCCGGGCGTCTATCCACCACGCCGCCACGGCTTCGTCGGACGACGAGAGCAAGCGGGCTATGTAAAGAGGGGAGAGAAACGAATTTTATGAATTTATTTTGGTAGCAAGGGTGAATATTGGATTTTGAGTATATTAATTGGTTACCACACAGATGGGTAGTGTGTTACTGGGAATTGATACCCTTTCCCTTATGGTTATGATATGATATAAGGGGATTATTAAGAATATATGAACTTCCCTATTTCTCAAACTTGTCGTCTTGAATCATTTGAGTAATGATCATTGTCTCTTTGAAACCATGAATCGCGTAGAATCTCTAGAACTGTGTTCTCTGCAAAAAAAAGTTGCTATTCAGTACACTAAGTTGGCTTTCCTGCATTCGGTGCCCCAAATTTCATACGTTAGGTCTCCTTATAAGAGCATATACTAGAGGTATGTGGTACCAGATATCACAAAGAAGTAGCGATACTAAAATAAAAATACCGGGTAGCGATACTCGTAGGCATTCCCTCTACATCTCGTCACGATACTGAACTGTGATTAGTCGCTGGGGTATTACTTAGCTACGCCCTTTCTGTAAATTTTGAATGAGCAGACCGCAGAAGTAAGACCACGTGGAGAGCTTGGCTAAATTGCTTAACCGAGGCTGGCCAACATTCGTATTTCCATGTGATTATGATAAAGGTCAGGTAGCTAAGGATTGGAATAATTCGTGACATGGTGACTGACTTTAAAACCTTCTTCAGTATACCTACATATGGATGTCTTTAGGCTGTAGGGAGCGGTACATCTTTCTTCCCGCGCATGACAATCGACTTCTAATCCAGCCGATCTAGCATGGCCGTAATGAGGCCTGCGGGAAACTCAGGCAACGTTATCATAAGATCTTGGAACTCAGCGACATTCCATAATTCTTCCACCTTACATGCAGCATACAAGCAGACAAGTGATCTCAACGGATCGGCCTGTTCTCCCCTATCAACAGTTTCATTAAAACAATATCTCACGAACCGAGCTATATCGCCACAGCCTCCGGCATGGAGTTTGAACTGAATCAATGCCTGGCGTAGTTTATGGAGGGCCAGGGTCTGCAAAGCTTCTATTCCATAATAGTCTGCGAAGGTATATATCCGTGCATGACGGAGGAGCACATCGTTGTAGTCATCATCTGGTCCGTTAGGACGCAACGAAGGGCTGGGAGCTGTTGGTAATGGATGGAGCTTCTGAAATTTGTTCCACAACGTGTCTTTTTTCTTAATCGGAACGGGAGGCTTGCCCGCACCCTTCTGTCGTAGTAACATATGATTCAAGTGCGGCGGCATTGTGTTCCATTCGGTAAGTACAGCCTTATCATGTTCGGTTGGACATGGCGTGACCAATTCGGCCTCACGCTTCTTGGGCTCTGCTTCGTCGTAGTTCCCTGTGTATACGTATTGGCTAAAACGAACAAAAGTTTCCTCATCTATCTCTTCCCATATGGCTTGCCGTTCTGTGGCCTCTTTCATCCGCCCATTGACGAGTGTGTTCAAAGCTTTGGACTGATGCGCGACGAGGGCAGAATGAATCGTATGTTCCTTCCGATCTGGGCCGACAAGAAACGTAAAGGGAGGTGAAGAGGTAATACTGACTAGATCAGCTCGCGTTTTGTAGCAACAACATCACAACTTACCTTCCGTAGGGCAAGGAAGCCATTGTTAACGAGTGGGACGATAGGTACGGGGAGTGGTTAGAATTCACAAGGAGCATACGGGAGGCGAGGTTGCATGTTTTGGCTTTTAATTGTTGCTGTTCTGGACACATGTGCTTGTTTGATACAAGCCCATGGCGTTATGCTAAACCAGCCACAGTGATGTTTCTATGATTGCGTTATCATGACCATCTCTCATTTCGCGACACCCATTTAACTTTCTACCGTAACTGGATCCATAAGCGATAACACGCGTATAAACATGGAGATCTAACTTTGGCGTGGATCTTAAGACGCTATACTGGACGCTCAATCTTAGTCTGCCCCATGTTTCGCTTCATATACGATATGGATATGACACTAATAAATGATATATATATGAGTGATATAGGAAAATACTAACATGTCTCTTCTAACACAAGATCAAATATGTTATCGGCCCTCTCGCAAATCCCATAAAAAATACGAGATTTGAGTTGCGGGAGCTACGGATTTCGGGTTGTGCATTATTCTACTCCGTCGGGGTAATAAGGAAGGGATCCACAGAACTAATGATTGCTCGGCCAAACATGACATTTACAGCCAAGTCCATCATGTATGAGGTCGTTCATCGGATCCTTTTTGCCATGCCTTCTCTTCTATTCCCTCTGCAAGAGGGTCCCGATTGAATCCTGGGAAGAATCTCTGCTCCCTCTGTTGGTTTGACGGGCCAGGATTCTGTTGCTCCTCAGCCACGCTATCAACCAACGAAGCTGTGACGTCTCTAGATATTCTAGGTGATTACTGTCAGCATTTTGTTTCGTTTCCCAGTGCCACAAACGCCTAAGAAAGCTGTCATCATGCCCGCATTTTGACTAGCCAGAAAGCCACACTGTCGAACCAAGCAACGGCGGATTTCCTCATAATGGCCCTAACAGCTGGCGAGAGCAAGGAGGAAGCTCTTGGGAACATTACTGCGATAGATGTAGAAAAAGCCGAGATTGGGAGCACAACCGACACGTCGGTCGATGTGCCCATAAGCCACATCAAGCTCGACCGGAACCGCTTCTCCATCGCCGGCGCAGCGAATTTGTCTCTCGACGACGTCGAGGCTGTCAATGTTCAGATCCGGGGACTCGCAATCTCAGTCGATACGGCTCCTTCATGGCTTGATCCTAGCACGTACCCCGAATTATTCTCCGCCGGGTTCAAGACGGTGCCTCGCATCAAAACTCTTTTGCACTCCGTTGATGCGGACCTCAAGCCTGGATCTTTGACTGCCATCATTGGAGGCAGTGGCTCGGGAAAGACGACGCTGCTCAACAACCTCGCCGAAAGAGTTGTCAGCTCGAGGTTGAGCCAACAAGGCCTGGCAACACTCAACGGGCAAATCGGGGTCAATAGTGTTCGAAATGCCTACGTTATGCAGCAGGATATCCTGCTCCCGACTCTGACAGTTCGGGAGACCCTGAGATACTCGGCTGATCTTCGACTGCCATCGTCTACCAGCGCCGGGGACCGTGAGAGGATCGTCGAGGAAGTCATCCGCGAGCTAGGTCTCAAAGAATGCGCCAATACGCGCATAGGAAATAGTCAGCACCGCGGCTGCTCTGGAGGCGAGAAGAGGCGAGTAAGCATTGGAGTTCAGCTTCTGTCCAATCCATCCGTGCTGTTCCTTGACGAGCCTACCACTGGTCTGGACGCAACAAGCGCGTTCCAGCTCATAAGAACCCTCAAAGCTTTGTCCCAGAAAGGTCGAACAATTATCACGACAATTCACCAGCCTCGATCCGAGATTTGGGACCTGTTTGACAACCTCATCATCCTGTCCAAGGGAAGCCCCGTCTTCTCCGGCCCCGTCTCCCAATGTCTCCCCTGGTTTAAGGATCTCGGTCACCAACTGCCGCCGTTTGTCAATCCAGCAGAATTCGTCATCGACATTGCCGCCGTAGACAATCGCACCCCTGAGTTAGAGGCAGAAACTTCAACTCGTCTCGAAGGTCTCAAAGCAGCATGGAGGATAGAGAGTGAAAGTCGCTTCCTGCCTCTAGAGGGCATCGCCGAGATGAGGAAGCGGAAAAGACACTCACAGGCGACGACGCATGCAGGATTCCTCCGTCAGGTACGCATCTTGACAGATCGTACCCTAAAGGTCACATATCGAGATCCCCTTGGCATGACAGCGTCTATTCTGGAGGCCATCATCATGGGAGTCGTGATAGGCTACTTGTTTTTCAATGTCGGCCGCGATCAGGCTGGCATTAGGTCTAGGGAAGGTCTTCTTTATATATGCGTAGGTCTCCAGGGCTACTTGATCCTGATGTTCGAAACATACCGCTTGACCATTGATATGCCGACATTTGATCGCGA
The DNA here is from genome assembly GCF_000170995.1 of Trichoderma virens Gv29-8. Taxonomy (NCBI): domain Eukaryota; kingdom Fungi; phylum Ascomycota; class Sordariomycetes; order Hypocreales; family Hypocreaceae; genus Trichoderma; species Trichoderma virens. The sequence continues at coordinate 1,942,344 of NW_014013744.1, forward strand.
GTCTTCAGAGCACTGTGTTGATGCCGTACCCTACATCTTGTCACGACGATTGGCACGACTGATAACAGAGGATTTCCCTGTCCCTTTCTTATTCTCTCTGATTCTATATTTCATGGCCGGATTTGACCATGATGCCGCGAAATTCTTCACCTTCTTCAGTATCAGCTTTGTCAACCATTTTGCTTGCATCATGTGTGCATTCACATGTGTCGTCACAGTACGACATTTCCCGGGAGCGAGTTTGATTGCCAATTTTGCGTTCACGTTGCAAAGCATAGCGTGCGGTATATTTATTCAAGTCGATACTATTCCGGTTTATGTTCGATGGCTGAAATGGCTGACTTGGTCGGTGAGTTGCCCCTTTTTATACTCTCAGAACTTATCACATACCTGAAGCCCCTCATAGAGACAATGTGCTAATTATAAAACGACAGTTCTATACCTTTGGAGCGTATTGTGGCAACGAATTCCAAGGCAGCTTCTATGACTGCCCTGAGTCAGGGGGGGCATCTAATCCAGCCTGCCTTCAGTATACGGGAGAATACATCATGTCATCCCTCGGATTTCCCAGAAACTGGATTGCTCGCCCGATCGCTTGCCTCACGGCCTTTGTCATCTTCTTCTTCATCTTATCGGCTATTGGGTTACACTACATCAAGGTTGAAATGACCATCGCGCGGCCGCGAGTTTCAGACACGGACCTGTCGGCCGGAAAGGAAAAGATGACTGCAAGGTCAATTGCAGAGGTTCGCACCATCGATGTTGAGCTGGAGAATTTCTCTCTCGATCTCGATAAAAGAACTGCCAATGGCAAAAAGCTGCCTCGAAAAACGATTGTCAAGCCTATCAATGTGACCTTCCAGGCCGGTACCTTGAACATCATCATGGGTCCGTCTGGTAGTGGGAAAACTTCTCTTCTTAACTCGATGGCACTCCGGCTACGCAACTCGATTGGCACCAACTACCGCCCATCTGGCAAGATGTCCTTCAATGGGGCAGTTCCGTCATCGTCGGTTGTCCGATCTGTCTGTTCCTATGTCTGCCAGGATGATGATGCTCTCTTACCTTCGTTGACGGTTCGTGAGACGCTGAGGTTTTCTGCTGCTCTGCGACTGCCCTCATTTATGAGCAAAGAGGACAAGTATCGGCGCGCTGAGGAGATCCTTTTGAAAATGGGGTTGAAAGATTGTGCTGATAATTTGATCGGTAATGATTTGGTCAAGGGCATCTCAGGAGGAGAAAAGCGGCGAGTGTCCATTGCTGTACAGATCCTGACAGATCCTCGCATTCTTCTCCTGGATGAGCCGACCTCCGGACTCGACGCCTTCACCGCGAGTTCCATCATGGAAGTTCTCCAAGGACTTGCGACTGAAGGCCGCACAGTCATTTTGACTATCCACCAACCTCGATCGGACTTGTTCAAACACTTTGGCAATGTCCTTCTCCTTGCGCGTGGCGGTGCCCCAGCCTATGCCGGTCCTGCCAAGGATATGCTCAATTATTTTAATAAGCAGGGATACCAATGCCCACAGCATTCGAACCCAGCGGACTTTGCTCTGGATATGATTACTATCGACTTGCAACGAGATGATAGAGAGGCGGAGAGTAGAGATAGAGTTGAAAAGCTCATTGAAGAGTGGAAAAGATGTTCATCGGGGGGAGACAGGGACCAGCTGTGGAAGAAAGAGGAAGGATCAAGACTTCCAGAGATAACTGAAGCCGACGAACTAGACGAAAAGAACACGTTCGGTGAAGGTGTAAACGCAGCAGAAGCAAACGTCGATGAATCTCTGCCAAAGATTCAACCTGCAGCATCTCGCAAATCCTTCAACAAAGCCAATCTTTCAACGCCGGCAGAACTCGGTGCTCTGGTCCACAAGCCTGCTTCTCTCGCCACCGCTGTGCCTCTGCTTCTGCATCGTGCCATTATCAACACTCGCCGGCAGCCTCAGCTCATCATGGCTCGCACGATGCAGGTTGTGGGACTGGCCATCATCTTCGCCCTCTTCTTCGCACCATTGCATCACGATTACTACTCGGTCCAGAACTGGATGGGTTTCATCCAGGAGATTGGAGCTTTCTACTTTGTCGGCATGCTGCAAAACGTGGCAATCTATCCCACTGAGCGAGACGTCTTTTACCGAGAGGATGATGATGGAGTATACAGCGTGGATGCGTTCCTGCTTTCCTATACAATTCTTGAGGTCCCCTTTGAGATTCTCAGTTGTCTTCTTTTCGGCATCTTGATGTGTCTCGCCGTCGGCCTTCCCAGGACGGCAACCATGTACTTTGTCTCCGTCTTTGGCTGCTTCGGGATAGTCTCGTGTGGCGAGAGCCTTGGGATCATGTTCAACACTATCGTCAACCACACCGGCTTCGCCGTCAACATCATGGGCATGTTTCTCTCCATTGCCACCGCCATGGCTGGTGTTCTGTCCATCAACGCCCCCAAGCCCTTCAAGGCCCTCAACTACCTCTCGCCTATCCGCTATGCATCACGATCAATCGCCCCCTATGCCTTGCGGGATGAAACCTTCTACTGCAAGCCGGGACAACAGCTTGCAAACGGCACTTGCCCGATCGAGACAGGCAAGCAGGTCCTTCAGCTGTACGATTTTGATGTCGATCCGGTGGTGAATGTGGCAGCTTTGGCAGGGTGTTTGGTCGTATACCGGCTGTTGGCTTGGCTGCTGCTGAGGCTGGCGAGGACAAGATGGGGCGGATCTAAGAAATAGAGCCAATCATTATTTCGATTCTTTTGTATGTAGTACAGTTTGATGTAGGGCAAGACATATATAATGCCAGCATTTATGTAGATAATATTTTCAACATGCTTCCCCGAATCTATATGTCCTATCGATAGAGGCCCATCTTTAATCCGGCCGCAGCATAATACACGACGCCTTGATACTCGGATACGGCCATGATTCCTCACGAATCACCAGGACCAATGCACAAATTATTACGTTAATGCCAAACGTTACCCCCCAATACCATCGCCCCTTCAATTATCCATTCCAGCATCACGTCTTTCGCCAGCCACGATCCGTCGACAAATCACATCGTCACATTGTCGCGCTACTGGTTGACGTCATGCCTGATCAACGAATGATTGTCCAGAATCGCCTCCCTTGCATCTCTGTAGCCTCTACAGCCCCCACAAGCAAGTGCGGTCAGGCATCAAATCTTCACTGTATACGGCAATAAGGATGGGAAGTGTCTCAGACGCATTCTGTACAAATGGATTTAGGATTCTGCACTCTTTACCTGGTTCACCGAATCGAATGCTATTACTACCATAAATCTCGGAAATCTCCTCAACACTCTCTATGCCTGAACAAATGCAACCCATGTACGTGCAATGCAAGTATGCCGAAAAACAAATACAATATGCCAAAAACGCCCGCCCGCTCGCACTCAAATATGCCATCTACTCTGATCTCTATCCGTTTGCGCACGCCCCCCAGCTCCTAATCAAAGGCATTGACAAAATCATAGACTCGTGTGTTTCGTATCGTTTACAAAGTTCTCTTCTCGGTGATGGACTCGCCAAATGGCTTGCCAGCGACAAAGCCGTCGCCGGGAGCCTCCAGATCAAACACCTTGCGGCCACGAAGCCACGTCTCCATGACCCGACCGGTGAATTTGTGGCCCTGCCAGGGTGAGCAGCGGTTCTTCCAGCGCATGTCGCCTTGAGTAAAGGTCCAGACGTGCGTGTCGTCGAAAACGCAAATGTCGGCGTCCATGCCAACCTTGAGAGCGCCCTTGCGGTGTGCGAGACCGACCTGCTCGGCGGTTGCTTGACAACAGAGGCGGACCATGTCGGTGATGGTCGGTACCTTGGAGGTCTCAGATCTCTGCTTAGCAGCTGTATGCAGAATAGGCAGGCCGAGGCCGACAGAAGAGATGCCACCCCAAGCAGCGAAGAAATCACCGCGGGCAACCGTCTTGGTTGGCGGCTGGTCCTTGGGGCTGTTGACATCTAGTCCAGAATCCGAATGCGGGATTCCAGGTCTCTCGAGGTGGTCGGGCAGCAGCTTCAGCTGAGGGGTACAAGGCGAGTGGTCAGAGACGACTGTACGAATGCACGAGTCGTCGGCCACCAGCTCTTCCCAAAGGCCGTCCCGGTTGTTAGCCTCACGGATGGGAGGGCAGCACTTGTGTCTTGTGTCGCCCTTTTCAATCTCTTCAGCTGATAGCCCCAGATAATGGAAGCAAGTCTCAGCCGTGATGTTGATTCCCCTCTGGCGGGCAGCCTTGAGGATGGGAATCGCTTGCGTTGCCGACAGATGGACAATGTGGAGGTGAAGCGACGGGGCGATGTGGGCATGTGCGAGGATTTCCTCAATGGCATAGGTCTCGAAAGAAGGAGGCCTCGATTCGAGGAATGTGCTGTAGGCGGTCAATTCGCCTTTGGGAGCCGCAGGAGGATCAGACGTCTGGACGGCATCACCAACGGAATCGGTAATAGGAGGGATCATCTCGGCATGGAACATCAGAGTGGTTGGTTCATCCTTGAGTGTCTCCATGGCCAATGCCACATCTTTGGCGGACACGGCAGGGAACTCGTCGACGCCGGATTCAATGAGGAAGCCCTTGAATCCCCTAACACCGGCCTCTACGAGGGGTTTCAACTCGTCTGCATTGCCAGGAATAACGCCGCCATAGAAGCCTACGTCTACCCAGCACTGGCCGCGACTGGCCTTGAGCTTCTCTTCGAATCCTTGGAGAGTAGTCGTGGGTGGGATGGCATTCAGCGGCATGTCGATGACGGTGGTGACGCCGCCGCTTGCCGCCGCTCTAGTTCCAGTCCAGAATCCTTCCCATTCTGTTCGTCCAGGTTCATTCAGGTGGACGTGAGCATCCACGAGTCCCGGGAGCAACAGCTTAGGAGAGTGGTCTACATAGGTAGCGCTGGGAGGGAAGACCGAGGCGGGAAGGACTTCAGGCAGAACAGAGACAATCCTGCCAAGCTCGGGAGATATGCATATGGTCGCCGGAGAGAGAACAAGAGAGTTGTCCGGAAGAGTGAGGACGGCTCGAGTCGAGACGAGGACGGTGAGCGGCCCTACGTTGGAGGTGTGTGTGACGGTCATGGCGAGAACTACGGTGTTCTCCGAGGCCTGTGCGAGTTAAGATGGGCTCCGAGGGCGAGAGACCGCTACTTCGAAACGATCTTCCACGATGAGAAACAGTAACGCGAGGTGCGTAGTCAGAGCACGATAACTTCACGAACTACGGATGAAGAGGAGGGGTAGAGAAGAGAAACAAGAAAGGAAGAAGGAGAACGGAAACCTAGGCGATGCAAGCCGCATCGTCGGCCGGAGCCGATGACGCTCCAGAGCAGTCTAAGCCATATGGTGGATAGTGGCTGGCAGGCCTTATCGTGGGATACGATGCGCCGGGGCGAAGGGCCAGATAAGAGGGGCCGGACATGTATGGCACGGTGCTTATTCTGGGGTTTCCCCTTATTCCTGCTTCCATCTCCTTGGTCTATCAATCTATCTACCTTGTCAACTCATGGTTTCTTTCTCGGGAAAGACCACTAGCGGAGTTGCAAAATTTTCACATCTCGGGGAGGCAAAAAAAAAATTTCCAGAGGGAAAATGAAGGGATTCGCGAAGTCCCGATGATCACTAACAAGGGAAGATGGAAAAAACATCTCCACCCTTATCGGACTCTCCCGATGGGTCAGAACGAGGATAAAGATCCGATAGCCAGGCAAAAGGTGAGAGAAGGCTGGAGCGCGTGGCCAATCAGCATTTGATCGAGTAACAGTTACTCGAGACGGCGCGACAAGAAGGAAAAAGCTGAACGACCTCGGCGGTGTCGGGATTGTCGATAAGCGAACGGCTAGTGGAGGCGTTATCAGTGGTGGAGTTCAGGGTCTTTATCGGAAACCGCCACAAAAAAGGGTGGCTGAGCATGGCAGCTGAGCAGTCCCTGTGGCTGGTTCGGTTTGCTGACTAATGAAGCCATGAGAAGATCTGACTATCAAGGTCACGAGAAGAATTGAAGAGCAAATGGTGGAAAATAGATTATCCAGAGCTGTGCCGCAGAGCCGAGAATTACATAAGACAGAGAAGAGGAGACGCTCCACGTGTTCCGGCTTGGCCAAGCTAATGCAAGCATCTACAGTTCCGGAGTACGGCTAACTTGCTAAGTTCAAGGTTATTGTTAGGTCCAACAACAATAAATGTTGCGGAGCGGCTACATGCAAACGACGGTCCAGCCTATTCGCTACGGCTCTGGAAGATGGCCGATATCACATTTCCGAGGCGGCTAGAGGCTGGCTAGAGGCTGGCAAAAGGACCCCTTGGCACATCTATGTGAAACAGCGTGCAGAGTGCGTCTTCCGCGTCTCCATGAAGTGTGTGAAGCATGCAGTATGCCTCCGCTAGGTCTCGGTCCAGACCATTGCTTTGTTGCCCAACTGCCCATGGATGGCCCAAGGCCCAAGGCCCAAATACGAGGCAGTTATGTCCCGTTGACAAATGGCTCAGGCTCTCAGCCATGTCTCAGTTGAGGAAAAAGGAAAGATAGAGCATGTGAGCATGGTCTGGACTTGACTCGGCCAGAACACCAAATCGGGGTCCAATACCTTGCTGCAGCCGGCCTGCTGCTAGTACGGCCTCAATCGGTCGTTCCCCGCATGAATGGGAAACAAAATGGCATGCGCTGCCAGAGACTCACAGATTAGCTCAATCCTTCCAGCCCAATCACTGCCACAGCGTCCAATGAGCGTCTTTTACGACAGCAAAGTCTCCTTAGCTGCTCCGGGCAGGATCCCGATTTGCACGACCCACTGTGAAGAGTGCATGATAAACTACGAGTACATGCCGGCGGCACGTCCTTTCTAGTGACCGTGTATGAGGACGGGGCATCACTCGGCGAGAGGGAGCATTGAAGTGCCGACCTGAGGACATGGGCATCTTACGACCTCTATCGGTAATGCCAGCGTCTCCGCGTAGGCACCCGGGGAACCACCGATTTCCCTTGGCGAGTGGACCGCTTGAAATGACATGCTTCCTGTGCAGACCAATGATGTTGATTCACGTTACATGCAGATGTGCGTGCTTTTTTCAATAATGGGCTGGAACAGCCCATTTGATGTGTTGGTAAATGAACAAGGTAGGCCGTATGGCAACACGTGTTGCTATGCTGGGAAGAGGCATCTTGGACATGTTTTATCAACCCAACGTCCATGGGTGCAGCCATTAGCTTGGACGCAAATCTGAAAAATGACTGATTGCAACTCGAGTGAGCGGAAATGTCTCAGGCCGGGCTCGTATCGTGATGATGCAGGAGTGCAAAGTAGCATGAGGTGTACTCTTGCTCCCGGTGGAGAAAGCAGATACGGACACCAAGACGTCGAAGGATTTCTATCTTGCTGTTCATCATACCAAATGCTGACACGATATGCTTTTGTTGCCTTTCCCCAACCTCATGCTGTCGTGGCTCGAATCGAGACCAGCTCTGAATATCAACTTGCAGGTTACTTATCCATCCATCCTTCTCTTAGCGCCCAGGTCTGCTTCAGCCTCACAATCTCGCGTATTCACGACAACATTAGATCCCCCACGGGTCTTGTGTAAGGATCCGAGCTTGACGTGTTAGTCTATATTCCTTGAACGGTGAGTGGCTACTGTCTGCATGAGCATATGTACGCTGTACTCATACATGGCGCTAAATGTTTATATGCAGTTTAGTGATTGCCATCTCGGGCTGCCTTGCAAGGATTCTGGCATCATTCTGCCATTGCCTTGTGTGCCTCCCGCAGCCGGTGTGCTAGGATCCCCCTTCTTGTAGTTCACGCTTTTGCCTTGGCAAAGCTGTGTGGCATTCAATCGTCCCCCTTTTCCGGCCAGCCAGTTGCTTGACGGTCTGAGTGTACGGAGAATCAGATACATTCGTCTTCTTCGATCGAAGGAGACTGGTAACCTTGATGAAGAGATCGAATCATCAAGTCGTTCACACAACCGTGTGAAAGCATTAATTTGGTGGCAAGAGACATGTCAGCTCTTGCTTATACGGCTTGCTTGCGGCTCAGTCACTCGTCAGAGCTGAGAGGGCGGGGAGGGGAAGGGGGGTTAGACTGCTTTGGCCAACACTTCCGAATTCGCAAACCAGCTAGTCATACAAGATAGCCGCCCTCCCCGATCGCTGCTAGTGTAGCAGGAAATGTCATCACATTGGCTAGCACAAACTGGTGCTGCAGTGTGCTGGTTGGGACAAGTCCAATCGGTCATATACGCGCCGTGGAGGAGGGGTGGCACCTACGCCATTGTGATTGTCTGCCTGACCTGTGAGACACTGGTCGGCTAAGACACTGATCTGTGCCAAAAAGGGGAGACGATGGCTGAAGTAGGTCTTGCTCATGAAGGGAAAGGTCGATTACCCCATCCCAAGAGCTGCCGTGCACCTTGGAGTTGTATATATAAGGGGCAGAGACTCCTCCATATCCTCGACGTTTCTCATCAGTTTTCATCAGTTCTCATCATCTACCATCCTCTCTCATCCTGTCATCATTTATGAAACATTCTGTCTCTTCCCCTTCTATCATTTCTACTTGTTTTTGAACAAGAAAAGTTCAACTCTCTCCAGAACAACAAAGGGACAAACCCCCTGCTGCATTAGCATTGTCACACCTGAGATCTCTCATCCCAAGATCAATCATGGTACCAAATCCGGAGACACACAACCGCCCTGTCGCCGAAGGCGAACAAATCCTCCCGCTCCATGGCGCCCTTGAGGGCACCTTCTACGTCCCGCCGATGCCTACAGGCCCCATGTCGATGACATCGTATGTCACACCTCACATGCAGGCCTTTCCCACAAACTATGCCATCGGGGCGCCGACTATGTGGGCAGCCGGCGCCCCTCCCATGATCTTCCCATACATGATCGACACCTCTGGTCAACGCCATGATCTCGCTTCTTACGCCGAATGCACAGCAGATTCTGGAGTTGATCAGGTCAACGGGGTGATGGTGGTGTGCGATAGCGGTGCAAACAGCGACGATCTACAGGCCCCTCGGGGCAAATACTACTACAATGGCTGCAGGAAGCTTGGCTCAGGATCACAGGTCAACGGCATTGAGATTGTATATCACGGAGGCAGTCCGACACCAACGGCGCCTGCCATGCCCGGCCGCTGGGAAAAGATGGATATGCTCAATGCGGACGGCAGGGAGATTAAGGGGGCTCCCAAGAACCAGATCAACGGCGCCAGGGTCAGGCTGATGAAGAGGTCGGATATGGGGGCTTCGATTTAGATTAGCATTTGTTTTCAATGGCTGTTTTTCTTTCAAAAGTTGTATACTATACCAGCCGTTATCGAGATGATCGAACTGGCACATGTAGATCCATGAATCAAGAGTGTTTTTGGTATCATTGCTTCTGCACCCTCGCTCTGAATCCAAGTGCTGTAAATGAACTGCTATAACCAAAAGCATGGTAAAAATCACACCCACCGAAGACTAGACTTGGGCATCTATGTATCTATATTGCGGAGAATTCGATGCCTACGTTACATGGATATACTCGCAGACCACGTAATATACAAAATATACACACCTCCAATCACCAGATCCCACGTCTTCTCTCTCCTCCCAGAAGCGAATGACACCATAACGGATGCAATGCGTTGCCGACGGGAATAAACGAAGAAAATCCAGCAATCAATAGCCTTTTCTATTAACAAGCTGGTTGGTCTATCAAAGGTCCTCGCGCCATCCCCCTCCGCTTCGGGCATCCATCAATCCATCCCCAATCACGAAATATCCATTCGCATGCTTTAATTTTTTTTTTCGTTGAGTCCCAGGGTCTTTCTTTTTGATGATTCAGTTTCCGCCTTTTTTATTTTACTTTAATTTTTTGTTTTGCAAATCAAATAGCCGACCTTGGTGCCTTTCTATCAACATCTGCATGTGTACCCTATAATAAGTGGTGATTTGATAATCCCGTCTTTTTTTGTTGGCTTCCTTGCTTTTCAACACAAGAGAAAGAAACAAAAACAAGTGCAAACGGTCCCCCCGTTTCTCCATCCAAACACCATGCCCTTTTGTTCTCCCATTCTTTTTCATGCCTTTTTTGTGTCCCTTCTCATTACACATTTACCCTTTTTTTTTGCCCAAGAGTGGAATAATGGTACAAACGCCAGAACAGTTGGCCTTCTCCCCCCCTCTCCCCGCGTGGCCTGTTTTCAGGTTGCCGCGGTGTTTATCTGCTACCTGACCTGTGATGCATGTGATTGGTTACTTTTGGCGCTGGATCGTCTTGTGAGCCATTTCGATGAGGCCATCCTTGGCCTCGCTGTCGGGGAAATCGGCAATGGCAGCAACCGCCTTTTCGGAGTAGTCGTAAGCGAGAGCTCGGGTCTGCTCAATGCCGTCGCTCTGGAGCACTAATTGGCGAGCCTACAACGTGTCATGTTAGTCCCTCGTCTGATTACAGTTGGAGGTGTGCAAGACTCACCCTCTGGACGTCTCCCTCTTGGGCAAACTTGCGCCCAACGAGAGCTCCAAGCTCGGGCATCTGCTTCCAGGCAAACAGCAGCGGTGCCGTGGCCAGTCCCAGCTCCAAATCTGCTCCTGCAGGCTTGCCCAAGTCTTGCCCACTTCGGGTGTAATCCAGCATGTCGTCCACCAGTTGGAATGCGAGGCCCAGGTTCCGTCCATATGAGTAGGCGGCCTCCACCGTGTGCTGATCCGCGTTGCCGAGAAGCGCCGCCGCTCGGCAAGACTTGGAAATCAAGCTGGCAGTTTTGAGATATGTCTTTTGCAGGTAGTAGCTCAGCGTCTCCTCGGACCACTTGGGGCTGCGCTCGTCGCGCTCTGTGTTCTTGAGCTGCATGAACTCGCCCTCCACCAGGTTGGCAATGACCGTGGCCAGCAGCTCCACCACCTCGGCGTTGCGTAGGCGTGCCAGCGCAACAGATGCCCTGCCCAAGAGGAAATCTCCAGCCAAAACAGCCATCTTGTTGCCAAACTCCAAATTGGCCGACGGCGCACCTCGTCTCGACACAGAGTGATCAATGACATCATCGTGTAGCAGAGATGCCGTGTGGATCAGCTCTGTGATTTCTGCCAGCCGTCTCTGGCTCGGGAGGATGTCGAGGTTAGCCGACTCGGCCAATTCGTTTTCATACGACGTCGAGCTTGCCATTGGGTTGACGTCGCTTAGGATCTGCATGGGCGATATTGACGTGTCGATGCCCCTCGCCGACTCGGGAGCTACTTCGCGCGGGCTCTTGGGACACAGATGTGTGGCTCGCGACATGAGCAGCACAATGAGTGGCCGCACATGCTTGCCCTCGGCCTGCGTATAATACTTGGCGACTCGGTCGAGCGCCGGATGGCCTGATCCCAGCAGCTTGCGGATGTTGCCCGTCAGAAACTTCATCTCCTTGGCCACGGTTCGCAGCGGATCAATCGTCATGGAGTCTTTGGCCGCTCGCTTCGCAACATTGCCCACCATGTTTGTGGCCACCTGGACAGCGGCAGCCCACGCTGAGCCCCGGTTGGAGCTCGAGTGCAGCCCGGCCTGCTGGATGCTCAAAACCCTCCAGGCAGTGCTCGCCGCCATCGTGGGCCGGTGGCAGACCCGGCACGTCGACGCTCCAACCCGGCCGGCGGCATCGCGAAGAGCCGCCGAAGCTCCCGCATGGAGCCTCATCTGCGGCAGGTCTGCGGCAGGTCTCTTCGCAATCGAGGGGAGACGGGCTTGTCTAGCGCACTATTCGCAGCGTCTGGGCGCTGGCTGGGGAGATCGGGGTGGTCGAGGGCCGCAAAGTCGCGCAATCAGTCGTTAAGATCTGGTGGTTTGAGTCGCAAATCCAGCCGTCCGAAACTTTTGCACGGCTCTGGGCCGAGGGGCATCTGGACCTAATCGCAGCTGCTCATTGGACGGTGCTGTCCAGCGATAGGCCCTGGAGCACAGGGGCCATGAGCCCTGTAACGCTGCTGCACGACAGCGCTGTAGCAGTTCCATCCGTAGCAGTTCCCGTAGCGCTCCGGGCGAACGCCCGCTATTACGAGCCTAGCGTCGTTGGTAAGCCGGGTCGGCAATCAGAATTGGCAGCGTCCAGGCGAGGAAGCTTCCGCTAGAGAGGATGCCCCGCACCGTATTCCGTAGCTTGCATCCCGCTATTGGCTTCGGCTATCCCTGCCTTAGTGAGTGATCAATTGATGCCTTTACACTTTTGATAGCTTCACGGGCGGCTCTTCATACTCGTACATGTCATTTGTGATAGCAACACACCTCCACTCACCATGGTGCTCCTGATAATGACGCCGTCCATGGTGGACGCTCTGAACCTGCTGGACGAACTGAACAAAGCGAACGAGCCCAACGACGATGCGAGCCAAAGCCAACCCGAAACCGAAGCAGCCGCATCATCATCACCAGAGCGAGCAGTGGGCACTCCCATCTCCCACACCGATGTCATCAGCCTTTACAAGAAGATCCGCGCTTCAGAGGCATCATCACCGAAATACAGCCTTGAGCAGCTACTCAAGGGATCTCGCTTCTATTTCCCGCCTCCTCCACCAAAGCCCGAACCGGTTGGTGCCCTTCCGCGTCATGCGTTTAGCAGGATGTTGATGATGGTGTTTTACTGACAACTCTATGTATCCTTAGACCGAAGAATACAAAGTCCTAATGGCTCGTCTTCGCCGCGAAGAAGATGCCCGAGCCTACGAACGCATGATCAACCCGCCGCCTCCGCTCGAGACGTTCCAGCACCGATTCCCCAACGCTGCCTATGCCTTTGCTGAGGTTAACCGGCCCTCCAAGCCGGAAGATCTTGGAGATGATGAGGTCACATATAATGAAATTCATCGCCAAGTCGTGCTGATAATCAACTTCCTCGTCAGCATTGCTGGTGTTGCGGTTACGTTGTGGATTGCTGGCCGCTGGTGGAGCCTTTCGTCGCGAATATTCTTATCCCTTGGTGGGAGTATATTGGTTGCAATTGCAGAAGTAGCTGTCTACTCAAGCTATGTGTGGAGAATGGGCGAGGCGAAGAACAAACAGGGCGCAGTGAAGGAGATCAAAGAAGTTGTCCAGACATGGGTTGTGGGACAAGGAGAGGGCGACGAAAAGAGCATCTTGCTGCAAAGCAAAGATGAAGGCGACGAGCAAGTGAGGAGGAGAAACCCGACAACCCAAACGGACAATCCAGACTCGTAAATACGAGTCATCCGCTTCTTGTTTTGTATATTATTTGCAAGCGTTGTGCCAATACCTCTGTTTTCTTTGTACGAATACCTTTGTCTTCTTTGTAACTTCAAGTGCAGCACCTGGTAGTTTGCCGTATTTCATCTGATGAAAAACATCACCAATTTAGCCTCTTGCTAATTTTATAAGCTGCACACTGATAAAGTTTATTCTCTATATAAAATATTCACTAAGTGGCGTAATATAACGCCTCGACTATATGTTGCGTGCGTAAGCTCACAAGACGATAGCTTAGAAGCGGGTGCATGTGACATCGCGTAAAGTGATCGCAATCGCGTCTCGACGCGTCTTTTGCGTGGGGCCGATTCTCGTGAGCACCACAAGCCTGGCGCCTGTTTTCACCCCCAGGTTCAAGTCTTTTTTTCCTTGAGCTCTATACTAAGCTACTTTGTCTACGAATTACGAACCACGAATATTATTTCACGCCGTTGCATTGCAGCAAAAAATATACCATACGTCTTTAATTGGGCGCGAACCTACAGCCGAGCGATGCTCTATGCTCTCGCACACTAACCGCCGAGAATCTGGGTTACACGCGCGCGATACGCTTGGAGCAGCCATGGTGAATTCCTCGCCTGAATATTCAATGTCAGTCCTCTCTCCAGCTCCAGCTGCTGTTTTTTATTGGATTATTTGCTCATGTAATGCCCCCCAGAACGAAACCTGGCCTACACCACCATCTCCGCAAAAGGGACAAACCACTCCGTACCTACGGCAGACAAACCTCAACCCCCGAGGCGCAAAGCGAACCGCCGCTCAAAAGACCACGACTAGCTGCCATTAAGCAGCATGAAGAGAAACTGAGCTCTCCAAATCACAACTTAGATGCCGCCACCAAGTCCGAGGATGCAGCGGTAACAGCCGCACCCGAGGCAAAAACAACACAGGATGAGCCAAGTCGAAGCAAACCCGACACGCACGCGCAGTCTCCCAAGAAGGGCTCTATCCTGAGCTACTTCAAACCGGCTCCCCAGAAACCCAAAGACGATGCTCCATCCCAGCCACAGGATTCACAATCAGAAGAGCCAATCGCTCCCCAAGCATCGCCGAAACGGAAACACACCTCGAAACGAAAACCCCGACTCCTCAAGATCAAAGCCATCTCCCACGAACCCTGCGACCAATCCTCCCAAGACTCAAACTCAGACTCCCCCCAACCACACTTCAGTCGCCACCCTCTCCAAAACACAACCTCCAAAACAGCAGAAACCACATCAAGCTCAACATCCCCCACCCAGTCCCCGGGGCGGGGAAAACCCGGCCGCAAACCGAAACCCTCTCCCTCCATCCAAACCACCCTCAACATCTCCGCCCAGGCTCCCTTCTCCGAATGCAAGATCTGCAACACCGTCTGGAACCCTCTGTATCCCGACGACGTAAAGTTCCATAACAAGACGCACAAGGCCGTGCTCAGAGCGCAGAAGCGCAAGGTGGACGATTTATGACATTAAAGGGGAGGTGGTTTTAGACATGCATATATACGATTGAGTTTTTGTTTATTTGCCTCGCGAGGAAGAATACGGGTGGCGCGGCAAATGGAAGCGGATTTAGATCATTGCATTGCATCATGGGCTGGGAGAATACCATTTTATTTCACGTAATTCTTAGATTCACACGGAGATTAAAACACCGTTTGGCTTAATACACGTCAATTCAGCCTCAGCCGTAACGCATTATACCAAGAACTCAGCCCCCTCATTATTAGAATCGTCGCATTAAGTACTGTTCCAGTCTCCTTCACAGGATAGGTATCATTAACCACTCAAAAACAATAGAAACATCGAAAAAAACTCCTCGTCCCCTCAATTTTTTTGGCCTCTTCCTTCTCTTCACCAGTCCCAGATAGTCCCGTCCACATACTAAGCAGCAGACTTTGCATCACCGCCCGTAACGCCATTTTCCTGCGCCTGGTGCTTCTCGACGGGCGTGGTCGTGGCAACGGGTGACTTGACATCAGCATCGGCCGCCTTGGTTGCAACCGCTGCCGCTGCAGGAACCGCTGTCACCGGAGAGGTCATGGTGGGTGACGACGTGGTTACAGGGGATGCTGGGGTCGATATGGGAGCAGGAGCAGCATTAGTGACGCCCTGAATGATCTGGAACCAGCGCTGGGCGTCGGCAGGCGTGTGAGCCTTGAAGCTGAGCTCGGAGCTGCCAGTGAGCTTGCTGCTCAGCGTGCCGCTCTTGTCCTTGCCCTTGATGTTGAACTTTTCGGCGTTGGGCACTCCGATGACGGCGTCGGGGAGATAGATGGACAGCTCGGGCTTGGGGTCGTTGCGGGTGTCGTCCGAGTCCTTGAACTCGTGCAAGAACTTTGAGGGCGACACGACGTAGTAGCTGGTGGAGTAGCCAAAGGACAGCTTGTTGCGCGACTTGCGCTCCAGCGAGCCCTCAATCAGCGCCTTTGTCGAGGCGTGCTCCATGTTAGGGAACTGAATGGCCTCGACGGAGCGCGGGGGGTCGTTTGCATTGACCAGTCGGTCGGCAGCGCGGTGCTGGAAGTTTGTCCACTCAAAGTCGCGCGGGATGCACTGCACGGTGCCGAGGATGTCGCTGTTGAGCGCCCGCATCTTCTCGCCCTGGCCGCCGACCAGCTGGGTGAAGCCCTCTATGGCCTGCTGGACGACCTCGAGAATGTGCGCCTCGAACGTGCGGAAGTTGTTCTGCACGGAGACGAGGTCGTTGCGGTGGTTGTTCTCCGCGATGACCTGGTTGCTAAGGCGGTGCATGACGCCGCGGCGGACCACGTACGGATCCTCGTGGCTGTTGGTCTGCCGGCCGCCGTGCGAGTCGTATGCGGCGGCTTGCTGGCCGAGCAGCTCAATGTGCTTCTGCGTCACATTGCGCAGCTTCTCGACCTCCTTGGCCGCCGCCTGCGCGCCGCTCGCGAGCTCCTTGGCCTTGTGCTTGATCTCCTTGTGCAGACGATCGAGGATGGGCAGGACGGAGCCCTTGATGCTCTTCTCCGTCTCGATGTTGGTGTTGATCATGGCCTGGGTGTTGGCTCGCATGTTCTCGAAGAAGCCCGCAACGCCGCCAAGGCTCTGGTCGAAGTGGTGGCCCTCACGCAGGGGATTCGAAATGGTCTGTCGGGACGCCGCATGTCAGTATAAAAAAAGAAGAAGAGAAAAGACAAGAAAAGCACTGGCAATCCGCCAAACCAGTGTAGAAGGAGGAGCAATCAGGGGCCGTATCTCACCTTCAAGACCTTCTCGTACTCCTTGGCCTGACGGCCGTGAACCTTCTCCACGGCCTCGACATACTCCTCGAGATATCCCACCATGTGTTTCCACGCCTGCAGACGTTCCGCAAGCAATCCAGCGGTCTACATTTCGCTTGGTTAGCCGCCCGCACGCTCGCACTTCAAACCTCAGCAAGAGAAGAGGCTTCCTCTCCCCGCTGTGCATATGCCGTGTCACGTACATTAGAGGGATCCGCCTCCGGAATAGCATCGTCGCTCAACCCCGTCGTCGCGCGGGACGGCAGCGTAGTGGTAGTCGGCGAAGCCATGGTGAAGAAGACGTATCTCTTGTTGTGCTCGCAGAGGTATTAAGAAAAGATGTGAACTAGAGGTCCAATGACTGATCTTCGAGGCTTCTAAAATAAAGAGCAGAAAGAATAAAAGCAAGCAGCGCAGCAAGGAGTGAAGGAGGACAAGCGCGCAAAGGAGAGTCACTGGTTTACGAGGTTGCAGTAAATGAGGGACAACCAGCCATTGGCGGTCACTGGCCGGCCTTGATGCCGCCTCCCCTTGTCACACATTTTAACCACACCTGCTTTAGCTGGGGGGTCCAGGCCTGGCAGCATCAAAATCGGGCCATTGAGCTCTCAGAGCCTCCATCGTGGAAGGGGAGAAAAAAAAAAGGGCCATGGGGCGGTTCGCCACATTTGGCGGTTGTGTTAGCGCCTTGTGTGGTTTGTTTTAGCATCGCATCACGACGATCATGACCCATGGCTGTGGTCATAAGATGCTCGATGATGCGTGCGGCAAGTTGTGTAAGTGGTAGCTGTAATTGAGCACTTCAGCACTTGGCCACTGCTGTACCTACGAAACTTCAAAATCATAGACTCCCGTCTCCAACCAAGAAGCCCCTCCAGCCTGCGCTGTCCAGATACAGCAAAAAATGTCATCGTCTCATTTTGCCGAGTGGGGGTTCAGCAGCACAGGGGATACGAATCAACCACGTACTCGTATTGGCTGCTACTGCAATATTCCGCTCTCCGGATCTCTCGTTATCTCGTCGGCTCTTGAACGCCGTGAGGCCTCTCTTGAACGCCCTCTTCCCTCCCCGCAGATCGATCGTGAGTCCAAAGGCTCGCTCAGATGCTGCATGTTCCAACACGCTGCAAATCTTGATTTCTCTGCAGCGCATCCCCCTCTAGCCTCGTAGCCCGGCGTTTTTAGTGTCGGCCGTGACGTCAGCTGCGCAGACAAGAAGCGTTTGTCTCAGGAGAGGCCTTTCCGGTGTGGCTGCAGAACTGATGCTGTACTTCAGCTATCTTGTTCAACTCGATCTGCCTACTTGTATCGCACTCCCTACATACAGTGCTATCACCACAGCTCATTCATTGCGTCAGACACAGCCACGGCCACCAATGAGGCCAATGAGGATCAATTGGCATCAGTAGTCCCTGCATAAGTAGGATTTGCCCCTGAGCCATGAGGGGCCCGACTGAACTGCAACGCCACTTGCATAAGGTCGGTAACATTCAGCGCTCTTGGCGGCATCGCATTCAGAACACAGTCACAGCGTGATCAAGTGAAATCTAAGACAGGGAAGAGACGTCCACAAAATTGGCCATTAGCCTCTTTGCTATTGCTGTGGTAGTGTTTGTGGGTAGTTCGTAATACTAAGCTCCGACAAGGCTGCTAATAGCATGCCCAGGGGAGAAGAAGGAAAAACAAAAGTCATGATAACCTCTATCCGCAGATGCCCAAGTCTATAGATTGTATCCTGAAAAAAAGAAAGAAAGCCACGCATAAATCGCTGACGCCTGTAACAACCAACCGACCCTACAGTGCCCAACCAAAACTGATAAAAGATGGAAAAAAGAAGAAAAGGCTCGTATATATGTAGCCGTATAGAAACAAGATGATTAAGGAAAGAGGAGAAAATAACAGAAAGGGGGGATCGTTCGCTTCATGGTGCAAAATCAATGCTGTGCAATCGGTTCACTCTCAAACGGCCTGATCCCTGGCACGGAAGAGATGTAACCTCCGGTGCGCCGAGGTGTCATCCGAATTAGACCGGGCCATGGGAGACGACAGGGCCCGAGCAACGCTCTGCATGTGTGTCTCATGCACCTCGTGTGCCTCGCCTGCTGTGTGCTCAGTTATTGTCGACAAAGCATCGCTACTGTTGCTAAGCTCCATGTTGGGTGGCGTCCGCGGAGCGCTCAGGGCAGTCTGGTAGTCGGGGACAAAGATGCCCGTTTGAGTGCGAGACCGTGCCGGAGTTTTCACTGCTGTTGAATAACTCGGCACTCGATTCAATTCGGCAAACTCCGCAACGTCTACTTGGACTCGTTCAGCCGAGCTTCTAGAACTAGATTCATCCTCCTCGCTGTTTGTGCGGCTGAGATGAGCCGGCGTATGCGGTGTATGGGGTGTGTGAGAGGTGTGATTTGACCCGTGTGTAGGTGAGTTTCTTCCAGAAGCAACGTGAAGAGAGTGGTATGAGCTGTTTCGCTGCGACGGGTCTATAGAGACGTCGGCCAGTCTGGAAGAAAGAGCAGCCGGCGTGATGGCTGCGCTGTTGGCAAAGGCCGCCAGGTTTTCCGAGGAGCCCGTCCGAGAGTGTCCGTAAAAGGGGCTGTTGAACCCAGAGTGCACAGCCGGTGTCTGGAATCCGGTAACGTCCATTTCGTCATAAAGCTGGTCGAGCACATGTTCGCCGTATCCGGGAGGCGCAATCGATCCGATATCCTGTTCGAGTGTCGCGCCTCCGGGAGCCTGGTTGACCAGGTTGCCTTGTTCGTCGAACGGAATGTTGGGCGAGATGAAGATGGAAACCGGGAGCGTCGCTCGTAACTGTTGCGCGCATTGTTAGCCGATGTCTCACTGCCCTGAGCTGAGCCCACACAATCCCCATCGCTGTGAAACACTTACCTCGGAAATGTGGCCGTCCGGGTTCCTGAGTGCGACGGTGAGCTTGATCTTGTGCCTTACTCTGATTCCATGATGGTTGAGATCCTGGATGCATTGGCGCAGCTTCTTGGGCAGAGGGAGCGGCTTGTTCAGCAGCCAGCCCTCCTGCCCGCTGTCTTCAATCATGTCGTGCCAATGCTCCTCGCGATCCACCGCAAACTTCCACGTCGCAACATCGCGCTCTATTCGGTGCTCCCGCATGTTTAGGCCAGTGGCTCCCTGGATGAAGCAATCCCGTATCTCGACCATCTTGGCAGTGATATCGCCCAGCTCGAGGCCCTTTAGGAGGGGCGTAAACCGCATCTCCAGGTTGATGGTGCCGCCGAAAACCACGGCCTTTTGTGGAATGACAATGGAATACTCGATCTTGTTGGGCCAGATGTTCTCCACACTCATGGCGTGCAGAAACTCGAGTGCGCCGGGCTCTAGTGTCCGGATGATGCGGAGGTGCTTGTAGGCGTGCAGGTCGTAGGCAAATTTTCCGCGGCTGACGGTGGCCTTTAGCCGGTATGTGATGGATGCTTCGGGGATGCCCTCGACACTCTCAGCGGTGTCGCCGGGAAGGGTGTATTCGAAGGGATATTCGTAGTTTCCAGCAGGCAGAGTCATGCTCTTGCCGTGGGTGCCAACAAAGGCCGGCCATCTGTGATCGAGGATGGTGATGGTCCTATCGACTCTTTGGCCAGTCACGCCTGGTGTGCTAGATCCAGGGTCAGACCAACTGGAGAGACAAACGGCAGAGTTAGAACTTGTTACACACTGATAAGGCGAATAGTTGACGGGGGAAGCATACTGCAGTCGGAGAGTCCCAATCAGACGCAAATGGACGTCCTCCATTCGGAGGGGCGAAGAAAGACATAGCACGACGACGCCCTTGAGGAGCTGGCCGGAAGACTCCTGTTCGTTTCCGCGAAAGACAATGAAGTCATCGTCTAATCTAATAGAGCAGAAGAGTTTAGTTTAGTAACCCGCAAGAGAAGAGGCGCATTGTGCAATTTGAACTTGGGAGAGTGTTTGTCCACCATGTGTTGCCCCAAGAGCGTTGCGCCGTTGCGATAAGATAAACTCACCTGACATCAAATAGACTATAGCTATGACGTCCTGTCACCGAAGAAAATGGCTTAAATGACGGCATGGTTCGGGTTTGGCAAAGCCGCAATTGCAAAAAACGGCCAAGAAAACCCAGAGAGGGAAAATCAGGAGAGATGAAGTGGTATAGAGAAGAAGAAGAAAGGAAACCCCCAGCCAGAGCCGAGAAAGAGGTGGAAACGCAGACGAGCACGCAGACCAGACGATCGTTGGGTCTAGGATTCAATGGGCTGACATGCCACGCGCCAAATTTTCTGCTTGCCTTCGCCTCTGACACACACACACACACACACACTGACAGCGCTGACTGGCTGTGGGAAAACTTCTAGGCCTCTCGCTCTCGGTGGTATGGCACCGAGAAAGGGACCAAGCTGATAGCGGCGGGGCTCGATAAACGCCGCAGCAAGGGTCTTCCGTCAAGAGCCGGAAGTTGTTGGCTCGCAGCTAGTTGCCCGGTTGGTGGATCCGATAATGCGAGAGAGTCTGTCTTGTCTTGGACCGTGATCAGATTGCGCGATACTAGGGGGTGGCAAGCGAAGAGATTTGATGATGAGAGGGAGAAGAAGGGAGAGAAGAAGAGGAAGAAGAGGAAGAGGAAGAGAAGAGAAAAGAGTTACAAGGGATGGGAGAGGAGAAGAAGAGGGAGAGACTTTGGAGCCAAGCCTCGGGAAAATCACAGGGCTCGACGGTTCGTGCAGCGATATGTACAAGCATGTACGATATCGGGGACGACGCCCAAGGAGGTGTGGAACTCGGTCGACATGACAGCAACTCTGCCCGTGGCTTCTCATCGTCCGCATCCGTATCAATGGCGGCTCCGAGTACAGGTACCAGCGGGCAAGTATTACTCCTACGGGAATAAAGGCTGCTTGGGATCCACGAGGCGGGCGCCCGATAGAGTATCAATCGAAATGCCGTGGGCTGGTGGAACGAGCGAACCCGATCTCGTCACTTTGTTGGCGTTGTGCTACCTGTCTGTGCTGTGCTGTGCTGTGCTGTCCTGTACATGCATGTGCTTCTTTCTTCAGACGAATCATTCCAAGGTACCTGTGCTTGGACGGTTTCATGTATACTTCCATTCAACTCCACAGCATTTCTTCATCCAATTTCTTTCTCACTGCCGAAGTGCACATGCGCTCGCTCGTACGTGCAGCGGCAACAGGCCATAACAAGGTCATGATGATGACGGCCGAAAGCCGAGTGCCGGGGCTCCATGGCTTGACACATGCCAGACAGGCGAAGCCTCAGAAAAAATGGAAGCCCGAATAGAAGCCCGAAAACGGAGCGTTGAGCCCGCCAAACAGGCACCGTCAAGGCTTTTCTGGGCCATGAGTCGTGGCACGCAAGGGGAAGCAAAAGGCAAAAAAAAGCCACCGTCAAGATGACGCTGGGGCTTGCAAACGGAATGGGCGCCTGGATTCCCATTTTTTTATGGAAACTAAAAATGACACAATTCGATTTGATTTTTTTCATTTGATTGCATTTTTTATTTTGCCGTTAGTGCTGCTTCTAATAATACAGCGGGAGTCCCTTCGTGCACAGACACAGAGAG
Organism: Trichoderma virens Gv29-8; assembly: GCF_000170995.1. NCBI lineage: Eukaryota > Fungi > Ascomycota > Sordariomycetes > Hypocreales > Hypocreaceae > Trichoderma > Trichoderma virens. Next base: position 1,964,372 of record NW_014013744.1, read on the forward strand.
ACAGGCAATGCCGCTTTGAGAAGCACAGCGCGGAAAAGTTACTTCATACGAAGTACCGCTGCGGGTCGAGCGCCTCACCTCGCCTCACATCGATGCTTGCGCACTGACAGGAATGTAGCAGCAGCAAGTACCTGGAATACGTAGCCATTCAATGCCACATCACAACGACGGTTATTTCAAGCTTTGCTAGCATCACAGAGCCATTTGTATAATATCATCGACGCAAAACTTGTCCAGCAGCGCAACCGCCCCCGGCATCGGACCTTGTAATAGGCAAATCAAACAGCCGGCACTTTCACACGACACGAAACGACAAAACGGCTATTTGCCCCGCGGTACCGCTACTTGGGCCTCCTCCCAAGCATCTCCAAGCATCTCCAAGCCCTTGGCAATATACTTCATCGTGCTTGTATGGATAGACGCCGTCTTGGTATTGATTGCGTCGTGAGGCGGTGCTGCCCGCTTGACTCTATTCAACTGCTCGTAGTAACCCCCGAGTGCAATGCAATGCAATGCACCGGCGGATAAATACTAACAAGGAAATATCTCGCAGTGCTCACTCTCCCAAACGCCAGCTGACCCTCTGCTGCTGTATGAGAGGGTCAGCTTCAGCAGAGAGCCTGATCCATCGCGCTGCAGGCCAAAGTCCGCCTCGTTCGGCTGCATCCCGCTGGACTCAGCCCGCCAACGCATCTCTTTTGTAATACTACTAGCAGCTGCAAGATACTCAAATACTTGTATCTGATTGTCCGTCCCTTTGCAGCGCGGTGGAGACGTGACCAAGGCATTAACTGTCGCTAGTTCGGTTTGCTGAGGCTTGGCTTCTTACCTACTTGTATGCTATCTTGGCCATCAATCTTGCTTGCTTGTAAGGCTTAGCTACCTACATTAGTAGTACCTCGGCCGGGCCTCATCTTACCTATACAAATCCAAGCTCAGCCGCCATGATTACAATATTCTCGTCGTTGTCATCATCATCCTACGCTGCCTACATGTGCGTCTACGTCTTATAATAGCCCACAGCATCCAACTACCGAAGATAAACGACCGTCTCTACCGATGCAATGCCACCCTTCCCTCTGCCCTCTCCAGTGATGTACCTGTACTCGTACATCCTCAAACCAGATAACCAAGCTCGTATCAAGACCCGCGGCTGCTAGCTTCGGCATCGACAACGCCATCTCGAAGCTGTCTGATACCAAGCCCATGTGCCCAGCCAGGGGGGTCCCATGAGTGGCTCTAGCTTGGGATACCAGCCCTGGCTGATCTTGCTGATATCAGTGGAACGCCTGCGGGCCGTCCAAAAGAAAAAAAAAAAAAAAGGGACCCTGCGTCGTCCACTCTGGAAAAACCGAGCTTGCAAGGGCCACGAGAGAGAAAAAAAAACCTGGAAAGGTCTTGAGGCATAATAGCGCAAGAGATAAGGGAAATCACAAGCAGCTGAATCGCCCACCGCCTCGCAGCTGATACTATGTACAGTACCACTCAAGGAGGCCCATTATTTAAAAAATTTTCTTTTTCGGTTTTTTGCTGTGTCCCATGCATCGAGAATCGCTGTTAGAGATTGCTCTAATGCTACCTTGATATGCTCCATAGTGGATGTGATCTGCGAATCCTAGATGGCGCCTCGAGCACGGGATGTGACAGACCCCCTAGCTTTTGCAACGTTGACATGTGTTCCGACTCAACAACTCAAGCACAACAATTTTCATCATGTTTTGTTTTTTTCTTGCTACCGTTAATTCCCGTCCAGCACGGCGAGTTCTCGGGAGCTCTCGAGCCTCGCCTCTCTTCTTCAATCTGCTAGTTCATGCCTTCTCCCTGCTAGCGGTCATTAGCACCGACTGATTATCGTTGACTGATCTCTCTCTCTGGCAACTATGTCCGGAATCCACATGTAGCCGCCGACCTGGCACGAGCAACCGCTCTGCACCAAGACGCCGACTTCATCTCCAAGAATCTCCGTGCCCCCGTAGCCCCGGCTACTAGGCGCTCGGATTGCCCTGCACGGAGGCACGGAGTCTACAAGTAGCCCAAGCCGTAAATTGCTCCGGCGTGAAAAAGGTCGGCCATTTCGCCGAAAATCAAGTCATTTCGTGGTCATTCTCAATATTCAACCCCGAGATTCGGCGTCAATAGCTGCCTGGAAAAGGAGAGGAGAGTGGTGCCATGACATGTTTCGACAAATGCATCATGACACAGGACAACATCTGATCAAGATGAGATGCAATAATTTCCGCATCAGCAGCCGAAATTCTCCTAACTGCTACCACACAGCGTCGCATTCCAACTTCATCACCACCCCCCCACGCCTGCTCCGCCTAGCCTTCCAGAAACGGGTCTGCAGCTTGATGACAACTTCGGCCAGCTCTCGGAAAGATGGAAAGTGAGCCGAAACGCCTTGGAGGCCAGAGCCTGTCTGATAGGTCGTCAACGGGGCAAAGCCTGCAGCACATAGGAGTACAGGCCCGTCATTCACATGTCTGTCTCATGCAGACGACAAGCAAACTCTACGGCACGTGCGTGTGCTGGTGCCATGAGGCCCATCGAATGACGTTGACGACACTGCTCCACTGCGAATCAGCTCATCATCCTATCCCGATGGACAAGGGGGGCAGCCATTCGGGTCCGCACCATAGCGCCCGTTCAAGTATGTCGCGTCGGCACATGTGAGGCTGTAGATGGATCCGTGGATCCGGAAGCTTTTGATATACGATACACGTACTCGCAATATGCTGTGCCTCATGTGTGCCCTGTTACCCCGTAGACGTGGTGTCAGCCTTCAACTGATCCAGGTGATGCTTGCCGCTGTCCAACCAAACACGTCTTGCTCAATTCAACACATACTTTCAACAAGCTGCATTAGTAAGTATATTAAAGGGAAATGTACAATAAAACACTTCCAAGGTTCAAAACAGCCATCCCTGAGAAACACCAAGCAAGTACCTCTCGCTCGCCTAATCTTGGCCAACGCAAACCAAAAACGATCAATCAAAATGGGAAAAGCGCCATCGTAACGCCTAATCCATCCATTAAGTCATCAGCCCTCCTATTGGGTCGCTGTCTGAACGCCTGGTCTGTTCCATGTTCTTACATGGCCTATAGAGTTTGTCTCGATCAGCCAATGAAACTGGTGCAGTTTATCAAGATATAAGATTTGACGTCTTACCTGACTTGCAGCTCGTGATAACGGCATCCTCGGTGAACGCTAACCAACACGCAGGGTGGGTATCAACCACGTGCGTCTGTAATGGGTGGGATTAGTTGATGTAGATCTCGTGGATGTATTTCCGAGCACTTACAAGCACAGGCGGCAGCATTGGTATCACTGCCCGAGGCTGGACGGGGTGAGCAATCACATTCTCCTCCCACTCATCTTCCGCGCCAGAACTACCCTTGCCTCCAGAGTTCACCGAGGTATTCGTGTCCGTCCTATGCGGAGCCGTGATTCTCGATGATACAGACCCTCGATGGCGAGCTGGCACCTGTAGAAAAGAAAGGGGAAAAAAGTTAGCCGCCAAACGCTTAGCATTCATCCCCTGGCACAATTATCGACTTACAGCGGTCTTTGGCCGGTGAAGCATGCCCACGCTAAAATCCCAAAGACAAAGTCGGCCATCTTCTCCAACGCTGCCAAACCGGTAGTTTCGGTCGTCGCATCGCCATGGGTCAAATGCAAGGGCAGATACCCAAGATCGGTGGCCTTGGCAGCGGGCGACCAGAGCCGAATCGGCCATTGACCAGATAGAGATCAAGTCATCTTGGCCTCCAGTGAGGACGTACTTCCCATCTGGCGTCCAGCAGACACATGATAGCCCCCCGTAATATGAGTAGTACAGATCCAAGAGCCTGTTCATCAGTCAATATGCCAGATCATGCCAATAATATCCCACGGGCGCTGCGGGCTTGCTTACTCTTCTTTGAGGTAATCTATGACTCTCAGCGTTCCATCCTCTGATACCACTGCGAGATGTCGGTTATCAGGCGAAAATGCAAATGCATTTATCCGTTGGTTCGACAATTTCCAAGCAGCCACGGGGTTGGTCTTTTGGTTTTTGGAGTGCACCGATTTGTTGATCCTGATTCCGTTGCCATTGGCAGATCCGTTGGAGAGCTCGCCCTCGCTGCCACTGCCACTAGCGTTCAATCCCTCTTCCTCGGGATTCAGATGGCCATCCTCCTTCTCTTTGTCATACACCACGAGCAGGCCATCCATATGGGCGGCCAAGAACAGGTTTTCGGAGCCAGGAATCCATCGGATTTCAGATACGGGAGTGTTGTTGATTATTCCCTAGTTTCATGTCAACATAGCTCTCAGTCAGTTGACAAGGGAATCATCTTTACATTTTTATTAAGACGAGTGTATCGCTGAGAGATGGGCTCCCACCAGATAATCTCACCGGTAGAGAAGCCCATAATCACGTCAATATGCGAAACGCTCTTTGTCACCATGTTGACGTCGTGGCATAAGCAATGAGCCTTAGTGAAGAGTATCTTTGTCAAGTAATCTTGCTGTAGCCGGTATTAGTATTAGCATACCCAAGCAAATCGCTGCGGCCAGAGTCTGTGTGTAGCTATAGCTCACCTTGGTTGATGACGACATGTCTAGCCACTGAAACGCACGGTTAATGTTGGCAAAAGCAAACAGGCCATCAGATGGGCGTTCCGTCAGTTTCCGCGTGAGATTATCATTAACAATTACGCGCGAGATGAAGGAAGAGTTGCTCTTAGTCACATTATTCTTGGGCTTCTTCTTTTTGTTGATGTCTTTTGACACGGTGGGTGCAAGCAACGAATTGCCTTCTCCAAATGCCGGCGCGGATCCCATTGTCATGGAGCCGGTCGGCACTTCGCTTGATGTCGCGCGGCCATCCTCGCTACTCATACCCCCCTCAGTCGAGTATCGGCTCTCACTGGGGTGCTCCTGAATGCTCGTGGTCCCGCCAAGTGACAGCGTAGTAGCAGACGGGCCCTTGTAGAAGAAGGGAGCTGGTCGCGTTTCCAGGCTCAGGATCGACATTTTCGTTCCCGCAGTCGCAGGTTGTGGATTCGTCGCCAGCGGGTTGGGATTGACCACCGGTGCTTCGGACGGATGAGGCGGCGGCGTCGCCAGATGCAAGTCTTCCTTGAGTACGTATGTTCCTATGCGCCATTCCGTCAGCCAAAGACACCGCATCCGTGCCGTCGCATTATGTCCGACCTACCCTCTCCGACCAGGAACTGGTATTCGGGGCCGCTCGGATTCGATAACGTATTATTAGTTTCGATCAAGGGCACGACGCCCCCGATGCCGATGCCGTAGGCGCCTGCGGGATATCGCGGAGGGGGTGGTAGAACACTGCTCTTGTCAACCGCGAACGCCTTATCGGAGATGGACGGGGAGTCTGGAGAATGGCAAGTACGCACAACATGTTGGCGGGTTATTGGAAGGATGAGTCGTAAAATACAATGTCTGCTCGAATGAGGCAGCACAGATATGAATTGCGCCTCGTATATGATGATTGTTGGTCGAGATGAACCGTAGCAGTCGCGCAAAGATGCTCGATAATCGCTATCACGGATGATATGCGTCCCAAATCCCGATTCTCGGCAGCATAAACGAAGATATCAGAATGACGATACACCGGCTAGACGACTGAAAATGCTCGTGTGAATGCTCGTGTGAATGCTCGTGTGCTGTTCGCAGAGGGACGGCCAACCTAGAGAATCGAGGGTTGGATCAGGACATTCTCCAGAGGCAAAGAAAGCGGACGTATTTGCGACGCCGTTTGCTGGGGGTCTTTATCCGGAGCGATGATAATATGGACTAGGACCAGGTAGGAGGAATAGCGTGTGGGGTAATGACTTCTCGGTGGAGATGCAACAGTTGACGATTGAATGGTTGGCCGGTCACTTGAACCACTAAACCATAAGACGGCCAGTGATGCTTTCCTGCAGGCGATGGGAGCAAATAGGGACTTTGTCCGTGCGCCGTATGGAGAGCTCCTTACCTGTTTGGCAATTGTCGTGAGCCTACGTGAGGTGATGCAATGTGGAAGTCGAGGCGCAATCTGCGTGCAAGAGATTGGATGAAATTAGCAGCGCGCCCATGTATCCTCCAGGTAGCAACTCGAGGCTTGAAGAGTTCAGGTACACGTAATTTAGTAGAAATTGCCGCAGATTGCCTCACATTGCCTGACGAGCACATGTACTGGGTAATTCTCCTTAAGACCAAAACGCAAACCACTGCAGAATAGGTACATGTAGGTACACACATGCAGAGCATCGGCCAGCTGTTGATTGGGCCCCCGTGCACACCACTTCAGCGCCTGTTAGGGGTCTGTAACAGGAACTGCAGCTGCAAATAGCACCTCAGGTGGCCATCTCTTAGCGCTAACTACTAGATAGGTAGCCCGTCCCTCCACGTATCATGCGTCACCGCCTGCCAAATCAGCCCATGCAGCGCCCAACAGCCCCGCGGCAATTTAGCTGCTGCAACGATGCGGCTTGTGACGTGGAAGCACTAGATTTCGCATCTCGCAGCTCGGCTCCACAGACAACAAGCTTCTGCTCGTACATATTGGCGCCTGAACTGCTCGATAGATACCCTGGAACTCGCTGCTTGAGGACATGGCCTCGAGGTAACCTTGGCTGAACAACCGGCATTGTCTTGAGAGCTTGCGCGATGCCTACCGCAGGTAAGAACTTGATCCGGCCTGCTTCCCGGCCGTACTCCGAAGGCTCATGGGAATCATGATGCTTGGAGAGTCTACGGAACTGAACTGGAGCTGACTTGATGGGTTATTCGCTCAGTGAGAATTTGCGTATGTGGCGATGAGAGCACGGGCAAGTCAAGCCTGATTGCGTCTCTCGTCAAGGACCAGTTTATGACCAACAAGATCCAACCCGTCCTGCCTCAAATTACCATTCCGCCGAGCATTGGAACGCCGGAGAATGTCACTACGACAATTGTTGACACTTCGGCTCGACCTCAAGACCGAACGACGCTACGTAAGGAGATTCGGAAATGCAATGTCATTCTGCTTGTGTACGCCGATCATTACAGCTACGAGCGCGTTGCCCTGTTCTGGATGCCCTACTTTAGATCACTGGGTGTCAATGTCCCAGTGGTTTTATGTGCAAACAAGTCGGATTTAGTGGGCCAGAGCAGCACATCACAGGTAGTGGAAGAGGAGATGCTGCCCGTCATGGCTGAGTTTAGAGAAATCGACTCGTGTATCAGAACCAGCGCAAGGGAGCATCGCAACGTCAACGAAGTCTTCTTTCTATGCCAAAAGGCTGTGACCCACCCAATTGCGCCCCTCTTCGACTACAAGGAAGGCAATCTCAAGCCCTCATGCGTTGAGGCCTTGAAGCGAATCTTCTATCTCTGCGACAAAAACCAGGATGGTTATCTGGATAACCAGGAAATGCGAGACTTTCAATCTCGGTGCTTCGACAAGCCCCTTACGGACGATGACCTGGAGAACATCAAGCTTTCCATATCGAAATCCCTTCGGGGCGATGTAGACCTATCAAAGGGTATCAACCTAAAAGGCTTTGTGCAGCTGAACAAAATGTATGCCGAAAAAGGTCGACACGAAACTATCTGGATCATCTTGCGCAAGTACCATCACACAGATAGCTTGAGTCTAGAGGAAAACTTCCTGCACCCCAAATTCGAGGTTCCAGAGTTTTGCTCGGCCGAGCTCAGCCCTGCCGGGTACCGATTCTTTGTGGATCTATTCCTACTATTCGACAAAGACAACGATGGTGGTCTCAATGACCAAGAGCTTGAGGCGCTCTTCGCCCCGACCCCTGGGCTGCCCACTTCTTGGGCTGATTCCTTCCCATCCTCAACAGTTAGAAATGAAGGTGGATATATCACCTTGCAAGGTTGGCTGGCTCAATGGAGCATGACGACGTTTCTAGAACCCAAGACAACTCTAGAGTACCTAGCGTACCTCGGCTTTGAGCCTCCCAACCCAAAGGAACCCATCACATCAGCACTCAAAGTCACAAAACCGCGTAAGAGGCGGAGGCGACCAGGGCGTGTTGAAAGGAACGTCTTCCATTGTTATATACTCGGCGCGTCGGGAGCCGGTAAATCATCTCTTTTGGAAGCTTTCCTGAACCGTCCGTTTGACGACTTGTACCATCCCACAATCAAGCCGCGTCGGGCCGTCAACAGTGTGGAGCTTCCTGGTGGAAAGCAAGTCTATCTCATTTTCGAGGAGCTCGGTGAGCTTGAGCCGGCTATTCTGGAAAACCAGGCAAAATTGGACGCTTGCGATCTCCTTTGTTATGCATACGATTCGTCCGACCCCGATTCGTTTTCTCACATTGTGGACATACGGAAAAAGCACCCTCAGCTAGACGAGCTACCATCTGTATACACTGCACTCAAGGCAGACAGGGACAAAACCATGCAGCGGAGCGAGTTGCAGCCTGACCAGTATACGTCGTCTCTAAACATGAGCTCGCCTTTGCATGTCAGTGTCACTTGGAACAGCATCAGTGAACTGTTTGTCTCTCTTGCTGAGGCGGCGGCGAACCCAAGCACTGCATTCCCCAAGAGTGACGACGACACACCTGATCGGACAAGTTTGTATCTTACCCTGGGAGCAACAGCGTGTGCGGCTATAGCAGCTGTTATGATTTGGAGGCGGTCTACAAACGCCATGTAGGATCTTGGTACAAGTTTGGGCAACCTGACGGATTCATAACGTTTCTATAACCCTATACGATGGTCCGAGAATACGGGTAGTGTTGATAATTTATACGTAGGACGGCGTTTCGTCTTGGTGGTTCCTGGGAAGCAAGCAGAAATTAGATTGGAGCTCATGATACCCGGTTTACATTCATGTTAGGTACGGTCTCATTTAATAGTAGTTTTATTGAATTCAAATATGTAGAAGAAAGAACACTTGCATTAATTCCACGGCATTAAAAAAAAGTGAGCTCAAAATGCATCGATATTTAGCAAAAACAAGCAACGAACTATACTTTGTAAAAGCAAAAGCCAACGTAAAAGCTTGCGGCCTCCATCTCGTCGTCCGAGACGAGAAGTCTTCCACCGCCTCTCTCACGAACTCCCATTCTCTCGCTCAGCGGCCCAAGCTCCGGGTCGTCCTTCTCTGTCTCCCAAATCTCCAAAAAGGGTCTTTGGAATTGCAGTTCCAGGTTAAAGTCCTCGGCCAATGCACGGAACGCCTCCCATGGGACGACGTATTCGGGGACTTCTTCGACGGCCTCGTCCAGGAAGAAGTTGTACTTCCAGCCAAACGCGGGACGGAAGACGCCATCATCGGGGGTCTTGCCCGGGAACCTCACACGGTAGATTGAGTTTCCCCATTCAGCGGTTGGTTCTGCTTCGCCCTCTTCAAGCTCTCCATCCTCGGGCTCTGCTGCGGGAGGTGGTGTAGAAGTGGGAGTTGTAGAGCCGTCGCCATTTTCCTTTGCGGCCTTATCTTCGGCCTCCTTGGCCTCGCGTTTGGCAGCCATTTTAGCGTTGAAAGCGCGGACTCGCTCGCCAAGCACATCGGAGTTGGGGATGCAGCCGATGAAGCGGCCGCCCTTCTTGAGCGCGCCGGCGACATTGCGAAGCATGGTGCGAGCGTTGTTTTCGGACTCAAAGGCGTAGTGCATGCAAAACATCATGCTGACGACGTCGAAGCCGCGGCGGTTCATGGTGGACGGGTCGAAGCCGACCTGTCGGACGATTTCCACGTCTTCGATGCTCTCTGTGTAGCAGTCCTTGACGTGGAACCGCGCATCAAAGAGACGAGGCGGAGGTCTGTTGTGTCGTCCACCACGACCGCCTCGGCCTCCGCGAGAACCCATTTGCCTGTATCGGTCTCTCGCCTGCTCGATACTGACGTTGGCTGGGTCCAGGCCGACGTAGAGCTGGATGGGCTGCGGTGCTTGCTGCCATTTGCTCAGGTCACCGCCCTTTCCACACCCAATGTCGAGAACAAGGAGCTCTCTGCCACTTGAACGGCCCATTTCTCGCGATCCGGGCGTGTGGTCTTCATCGGGCGAGTAGCGCTGAATCAGGCAGCTCTTGACCCAGTTGTTGAAGACGCGCAGGCCCTTGATCTTGCTCTCGCGGGTCCGCCAGTCGCGTCCTCGCTCGGGCACGCTGTTGTAGTGTTCTCTTACGACATCATTGATACCTCGCATCTTGTTTTCCTCTGCAGCCTGGGAGGCGGCGGCCTCGGCGGCCTGACGATCGCGTTCGATCTGGCGCAAGCGGATGGCTTCTCGCTCGGCCTCGGAGAAGCGAGCGCGCGCTCCTGGTCGCTTCAATTTCCTCGGCTGCTCGGATGGAGATATGGCACGTCGCTTGGGCGCCTGGAGGGAGTGGGCATTGTATGCCTGGGGCAGATCGTCGTTCAGGTCGTCTTCGGCTGATCGTTTGAAGCTTCTCCTCGCAGGGGGAGAAGAATCGGGATCGGAGTGGCGGTTCGACATTGCAAAATGCAATACTGCGGTGGGTTGTTGTTGTTGTTTTGTAGATGAAAGCGTTTGTTTGTGAGGTTCTGGTTCGATTGAAGGAGTAAACAGTGGTTTTGTGGATGATGAAGCAAATTTTAAAAGGTTTGTTGAGTCACTGGATAGAGTTGGAAGGGCGCTGTTGAGGCTCTGCCGCCAAGTCTGCACGATAAGCGGCTGATAGCGGGAGCTCAGCTGTCGCCCGCACTCCACTATCACCTCCTGTAATTGTCTACGATGGCTCAACTCAAACTTCACGCAGCCACAAATAGCAAAGATCAATGTAATGTCAAAATCAAAAAACCTCAATTCCTATTGGCGCATCCTGTGATAGAATAAAGCAAATTCATGTTCCCACCTTACCAATCTGATATGTCCACACCGTCGCTGCAAAACGTCATTTGGTTCTCGCAAACTACCAGTGAGTGAGAACAACTGTTGCAACCGTGCTGCCCGGCCGACATTTGTAGCTCTCCATCTCCATCGATTTTCCACTTGCTTTGTCGACAAGTTTCATGAGTTCGCCTAATGTCCTGTCTCCAGACATATACAATTGTCTCATGGTCATATCGCGACATTGCCACACTCTATTCATCATTGATGTCCTCTCGCCTGGATTAGGCAATATTGAATCGACAATAACAATCCGCGAGTAGTCATCCATAACTTTAAAGATATGCCGTAGGAGGTCATAGACCTCCTTGTCAGACTTTCCATGAATCACCCCAGCCAAGAGATAGACCGCGGCTTCACGAGTCATCTGCTCATCTTGAGAACAAAAATTGAATCTGGTCAAGAGAGCAGGGTCTTTCAATTTCCCAAAATCCGCCATCAATTTGACCTTGTCTTGAGGACCATGAACTTCAAACTGGAGGTGAGGGAATCGCTCAGCCAACTCCCAGCAACAGGGGCTACATGAGCCGAGCTGCAAGTTACTGTAAGTATTATAGGTATATATCAAGGATGGCTGCCCATACTATTCCAGTGGGAAACAATATCAAGGGAGAAATACTTACATCCACAACAAGAGACCCTTCCTTAAATAAGACCAGTTAATTACACCATGAACCACATCCGTCGAATAAGTCAGGCTGCGGCTAGTACCGAGTAGGCCCGTTAAATGAGCATACCCATTCGTCTCATCAAGCTGGCTTAAAAATTGTTCTTTGGTAGTGCCAAAGACGAGAAAGGGTTTCTCGTTTTCCTCTTTTGAGCCCTGCCATTTGTTTGTTGTGTCCACTATCTTTGCTGAAGCTGGCATAACTGTATTGCAGAAAAAAGGAAGGCCGTGCAGAAAATCTTCATCTTTAGCAAGAACTGTTGAAAAATAATTATGACAACATTTCCCTTTATAGTCCCTGAAAATATGATGCACCATAACCATTCGCAACATCCGCTTGAGCTCAGAAGCTGGAACATTAGCTTCTTTCGCCAAGTCTTCGTATGACACCGGGTCGCATTCCGGAACGAGATCAAATATTTTGAAATGGAGGAGCCACTGAAGAGCCGATACAAACTGGACCTGGAGGTTGACATTAGCACTGAGCATGGTAGCATTCCACCTTATTTTGGAGAAGGAGAGCAATTTCTGGACTTACCTGCGACAATGCGATTGAAATCATCTTGGATGGTCCGGCTACCAGGTCAAGTAGTTTGGATGCCGAATCCAATATCTTCTCTCTGGCATCAAGAACATGGAGCGGCATTGGAGGTAACAGAACTGGGTGATATTGGTCGAAATCGAAGGGCGTGAGTGGAGCGCCCACCTCTTTGTGATATTTCTCCCACAACCCAACCTGTGTAGTGATTGTTTGGGCAAGGAGATTCATGCTGACCTTGTCATCCACCGTATCTTGGGGATTTATTAGCATGTCTAAACATGTTGAGCTTCCTGAATCCGAGGCGCTGTCTACATCCGTGTCTACATCCGTGTCTAAATCCATGATGTATAGTTGCTGATGAGAGTGTGCTCGAATGATGAGAGAGCAAAAGGATGTCTTGGAGGTTTTTCTTGAGCATCTACAGATAGTCGGGGCAATGGCTGGATATATACTTTTGGCACCAAACAGTCACATTCGTCTTGATGTCGAAGTTGAATCATTGGCCTAGTAAAGGGATCTCAATAACCATATTCACATACCAATCCATGATGTTCTTCGCTTTCAATGATTTATTTGGTATCTACATTGTGCTTTGATCTTTCACACGAGACTCGGCATCTAGATTAAGCGGCTTACACGCCTGTGTTACATCCGCACATGTATGCAGCCTCACCGGTGGTTAGAATAGCGGTAACTGAGGTCATCTTGCAATCGTAGAGGTATCTCAACGTCAGTTAATTACCTTTCACATCAAGAGATGCCGCCGCAGCATTGAAAGCTAAACCTCTACCTGCTCCTCCATCTCATTTCGCACACCAGACACAGCATCATTCACCATACAACCTTATGCGCCACCAGCCAAGCTGCCCGAACGGGATAAAATATTGAACTCTAATTTAGCGCTCCCCCTATTAGCAAATTGGAGTAGAATTAGAATTCAAGACAGCCAATTTGCCGCACTGCCTCTTTTTACTTTGCTTAGAGCAACAAGCTGTGTAGGGTGGGAGGGGGGATGGAGAGAGCGGTTACATAATACGCAGAGAGCCCAGTCCGCGCACCAAAGCACATGCAGTATACTTCGTAAATTAAAAGGAAAAAAAAAAAAAAAAGACGGGATGGACAGACGGAAAAGAGCTTTCCTGACTGGCCCAGAGCTGGGCTCCCCCATGGGGATTTGGGATATCCACACCTCCAAGGCCCCCACATGCAAACGGCGGGCCATGAGCTAGAGGCAATCGATTCCGCTACATGATGTGTGCCTGTCTGTAATCGTTTTGTATAAGAGAAAGAGATGGAAGATAAGGTGTTGAAGGGGGGAGATATACAAAGCACTAAGCCTAGGTAGCTTAATCTATCGCCTCTATCTAGATTGATTGACGCTGCTCCGGGTTGTTACTGTACAGGCTCTGTCATGTAATTTGCAACAGCATCCTTCGTGCTACCTAGATTCATTACTAGTCCCCATGCCACGGTGGGCCAGCAAGCACGCAGATATTACTACATGGCCTCACTAGCTGGACGCCTTGTCAAGCTTGAGATCGCAGGCTTGCCGAGGCCGGCCTAGCACGCGCACCAGGCAAAATCCGCTGGCTGAAAGCTGGGCTTGGGCTTCTCTTAGCAAATACCTTGCAGTACGACGAATCAATACTCAATACACGTCAGGGCCAAAAGTGCCTAGCCCGTCGCCGCGTCCTGTCGTTGTGTCATATCCGGTACTCTGGCTTGTCCCATCGCAACACTTTTTGCCTTCTCTCCGCTTTCTCCCCAACTACATGTGGATTCCCCCGCTTCCCCCTCAGCCAGCTAAGAGCCCTGGTCCTTGTACATCCCGTATCCCAAGACACTCCGGGTTTGCTTCTTCCTGTCCATCAACGTGCCCGTCCTTAGCATTGGCATTAGCATGAGCATGAGCATGAGCATCGACATTGCCAGTGTCACTCATTGTCGCCATTGCCTCGGCCACCGCTCGTTTTCTGCCGGCCAAAAAAAAAGCACATGCCGCTTGACAGCCCTGGGGCCGATATCCAAAGCGACGCCCGGCCTGGCATTATTTTTTTTTTATTTTTTTTTTTCGCTGCCATCTCCAACCCCAACGGATGACGGCACGCGACCGATGAGCCAAACACAACGCCGTTGAGCTGGCCCTTTGCCCCGATACTACGGACTACTGTACTTGGCCTGCCTCCAACTCGGGGGAGCTGTCCCTTGTGCCGGCTCCACGTTATAGCCGCCTGGGGTCCTGGTTCATCCAGTGTATCGCTCGTTTTGCCTGGCCGGATCAAATCGCCGGGCCCTTTTCTTGTCGCCCGTGCTCCATCACATCTCGCCTCGCTCCTTCATCTGCAAAACAAACACCCGCGGCCAGCCGAACCTTGCTGAGCACGCCAGCGGCTCGCCTCGACTGACTCGACTCGTCTCTGATGAGCCAGCCTCGATTGCTGCGTGCTGCTTGTCCATTGTTGATTGGGCTCGGCGTCTCTCCCTCTCCCCAGCCGGCTACATAGTTGGTCACCTCTGCCTCCTCCTTGGCCACTGTGGTTGCAGATAGCAGACCGAGTGCGAATCCGGCTGACCCCACACTGCTGTTTCCTCTGGGCCGTGTCTCTCATCTCTGTCGAGGTTGGACGGATCCTGTTGATACTCTATCTGTTGTTCATTCGAGCTGCCGTCTCTTGATTGCTTCCCATTCCCCCATCCCCCACATCCTCCACCCCCAACTCCCGACACTGTTGCTCTGCTGCTACTCCTTGTCACTTATACCTTACCTTGACGGCCTCGCTTCTGCTCGTAATGCTCCCGCTCCAGGCCATCGACGGCCCAGCCGTTCTTCCACCGCCAGACCAATCCAGTGCCCTCGCAATTGCCGAGGTGGGCGAGAATCGCAACCAGAAGCCCAAGACATTGCCTTGCAAGTACTGTAGCAAGCGATTCAGGTCAGTCTAGCCCGCTCCGCTCCGCTTCTGTCCAACTCTGCTGCTTCGTGCTGTGTTGCTCACATGACCTCTTCTCGAGTTACAGACGCGTCGAACATGTCCAGAGACATGAGAGGACACATACCAAAGAGAAGCCCTTCTCCTGCGGCTGGGACCGCTGTGGGAAAACCTTTGGGCGCCGGTAAGGACAACTTGCTCCCCCCATGTCCCTGTTTGCCATGTCCCTTGCCCTTTCTACGAATCCCCCATCTGCCTTATGTCCGTAAGTACCTACACAACCCATGGCGTGGTCCGGCATGATGTGATGCGATGCCGTGTCTTTTTATGTGGTGCTTGTACCCATACCGGTACCCGCGCCTCCTCATTGCATTACATATCCCCCCTTTCCCCTCTTCCAAAGTGTCACCTCTAGCCTCACCCTAAGCTTCATGCCTAAGCTTCAACTCTGCTATTTTTCTCGCCTTGATCCACTTTCCACCTCCCACCTCCTCGTTGCACTTACACGGTCCCCGCCTTGCGTTGGGTTATACTGACTTATATGGACATCAGTGATCTTCTCGTCCGGCACGAGAAGCTTGTTCACCTAAATGAAGGGCATAAAGATGCCTCCAGACCAAGGAAGCTCTCTGGCACGTCTTTGCACAAGCCATCTCTCTCTGATAGCCATGTCGAACTCGATGTCATGGGGATTCACAGGCTGCGGCCGCCCCCTCCCCCTCCTCCTACCACCACTACGTTGCTTCCTCCACAACCATCGCCGCCGCAACAACAGCAGCAGCAGCATCAGCATCAGCCCCAGGCGCCTCCCCCGCCATATCATCATGGGCCCATGGGTTCAGATGCTGGAAGCCATCTAGGCCAGCAAGACCCGCAAGCAGCGGCCCGAACCGCAGCTTGCAACCTTGATCTCCTTTCTGATGCTGCGTTGGCCAGCGAGGTCAACACCATGCAACCCTTGCTGAACGGCATATCCCAGCAGCCCCCAACTCACTCTAGAGTCAAGAGCTATCCAGATACGATTGAGGGATATGCTGAGCGTGCGCGAGCAGATCCGCCAATTCTGGCAGCTGGATTTGGCCCTCAGCCTCAACAGCCGGCGTACGAGGACTATAACCTGTTCCTTGACGACTACACGACGCCGCAGCACTTCCTCCCTCCGCACTTTGAGCCTGATCAGCAAATGAACTTTTTTGCTCGATCTCCGGCCGTGTTTCAGCGTGGCGGCTCAAAGCCGAGTTCACAACTTCCCTCTCGCTTCGGGTCTCTTGCCCCTGATGTACAGGAGCCCAGCTCTCGAATACACGAGGAGACATCGCGATCCCCTCTTCGCATCTCTGTGGTTGACCACGGCATCATTAAGAACCGTCTAGAAGAGTTCTCGGCCGTGCTGCCGACTGATTTCGTCTTCCCTTCTCGCTATACACTCACCCGCTTCTTGGAAGGATATATTGGGGGTTTTCATGAACAGCTGCCCTTTTTGCATTTGCCTACGTTGTCCCCCACAGAGCTCGCACCCGAGCTGCTTCTGGCCATCCTGTCCGTTGGAGCACAGTACAGGTTCGAGAGTAAGAGGGGGTATGCCCTCTGGTATGCCGCCAAAGCGGTTGCAATGGAGCAGATACGACGACGACATAGCTCGGAAATCCATGCTCTCTTGCCAAATGCGTCCTCTTATAGTCCTCACTCGACACGGCCTTCTCCCAGCACTTCTTACAGACATTCATTTGCTTCTGCCCAGTCAGAGAGGCCGATAACTCAAGACACTCACCGGGAGCCTTAGTAAGCATATGCATTTCTATAATTGCTGTTTTGTATAAGTTGCTAATGCATGAGTCTTCAATTACAGTTCTCCAAACACGCCCCAGTCTCGGCTGGAAACAATCCAGGCTGTTCTGCTGCTCTTCTCTGTTGGACTTTGGGGAGCCAAGACAATTCTGAACGAGGCACTCTCTCTGCAGAGCACCCTGGCTATCCTGATTCGAGAAGAGGGGCTTACTGAAGACATCAGCCAAGCAAGCGTCACGGACTGGGATGCTTGGATTAAGCGCGAAGGGGCTACTAGGACTAAGCTGATTGCCTACTCTTTCTTTAACCTTTGTAGCATTGCATATGACTTGCCACCTCTGTTGGTCACGTCGGAACTCAGACTCTCTTTGCCTCTTCCTGCTAGACTTTGGAGGGCTGAGACTGCCTGGCAATGGCAAGAGCTGCGGCAGTCTACACCAATGGTGGAGATTACGGTTCACGAGGCCATTGCTCGGTTGTTTGGCCGGACAAACCAGGGGCTGCCGAACCACCTATCGTCGCTGGGCTTTTACGTCCTCATCCATGTGCTCATCCAGCACGTGTATTTCTTGAAGCAAACTTCACTGGCAGCCGGCTTGCCGTTTGAAACACAACGCACCTTGAAGCCGGAGGATGTGGAAGAAGTCACTCAGGCGCTGCGGGTATGGCATACCACGGTTGAGCAGCACCACTATCTTCTTGCCACAGGATCAGGGCCTTTTGCCAGCACAGACTTTTCTCCTGGTGGCCTGTTGGCCTACAACGCGACAGCCCTTCTGCGCCTCGCATACATCCGGCTATACAGCGACACCCCTCCAAGCAGAGAGCTGCAGACAAGGGATTCGATGTTGATGGCATCGGCTATGATTTCCACCCCATTGGTTGTGCGCAGCGTGCGACTCCATGGGGCGGTATTTCAGGCCGTTCACGCATTGTCTATGCTGGTCAAGGCTGGTGTCAACTATGTCGCGAGGACCAAGTCTACAGAATGGAGCATTCAGCATTCGCGTAAGTTTTCTTCTTCTTTTCTTCCCTAGTGCTTTGTTTTTATTCATGCTTCCCCTTTGACTGAGTATGAAGACTGACCTCATGGCTATAACAGTATGTAATTTTGAGTGCGCCCTGCTTCTAGCCAAGTGGCTCTTGACGCTGGCGTCCCTTACGCCGTCTGATGCTCCCATTAGCCTCGACGAGAGGAATCTCTTGGAGACGGTGAGGAGAATGTTGGACGAAACTGAATTCGCCGTCCCTGTTGATCCATCTTTGTCTGGCGCAAATGCGAACCCGCAGATGGAAACAGCAACTACAGACCCGATGAAGTTGAGACAGCTGGCGAGCGCGGTAGTACGCCTCTGGGCGGAAACCTTCAAGGGCACGCACATCTTTGATATGATCAAGACAATGGGCGCCAGCTTGGACGGATACGCTGATTTGGTGGACAAGCCGAGGGATCGCGTAGCTTTGGCACCCACTGCGAGCATAAACTAAGGCTAAAGATCAGCCGAAGATTCGCTGGACGGATCTTGATTGGGTGCTTTGAGGATGAGTGACGGGTCTTGCATCACCACGTCGGGCGTTATTGGAGCACACAAGATACCATGCTGGAGCACACTAGCGGGCGAGCAACGGCTTGCAGTATGTTGGAATACGGGACATTTGATTTTGAAATACAGGGACAAAATTGTACACATTGGATGGTTTAGGCAGATATTGGACACTTGTCGGATCTGGAACAACGGTGCTTGGGCGAGGTTACGGGAGAAGGAGGAGTTTGTACATGTGTAACCCACAGTTTGTTGAGAGCAAATGAACGGAATACCCCCTCCTCTGTAACACGCTCAGGATTTGAAATTGCACCGTAACAAGTGGGAACGCCGCCCCGTCGAATTGCGGGGGGATCTCGATACTGTTCGGACTCGGTTACGATACCGAGTTGGGGAGAGGCTGATGAATAGTAAAGTAAGCATGCACTATTATGGACACTCCACTACTAAGAGATACCGAATGCGAGTGCCTAGTACTCCATAGCAAGGACAAAGTACAGGTAAGGTAGTACACGAGAAAGACAAGAAATGGGCAGTGCTAGCACCGATTCATGCTGGACGCGTACAAGAACCGAGGAAAGATGATACACACCCACTCAACGGGAACGAGGATTCGGGATTACTCATCCCCCGGAAAACGAAAGCACGACATCTCATGATCTTGACTTTGGACATCCGGACGATCCATTTGGATGACGAGGCTCTGGATGACGAAGCGTATCTGCACCCAAAAGTGAGCTTTGACCTACTAAGGCAATAAGGGTACAGCTGAAAGTGGCACAGAAAGAGCACAAAAAGCTACTGTATGCTGTGCCTGTCTTGTCTGTCCGTTTGTAGGTAGTTTTAGCATGTGAAGCTTGAAGCCCAGCCTAACCTACAGCAGAGGGAAAAATACGGGGCCGAGCCAACATGCAAGGGAACCGTCGGAGGTGGGGCTTCAGTCAGCGTCCATGTTAGACTTGCCTCGGCATAAGGCTATTTGTTCGGGAGCGGAAATCTGGGGGTCCTTGAAGGGGTCTGACTTCTGACGTTATAAGAATGCTGCTTGGGTTCGTGCTGATTTGCTGTTTTTATTTTTGCGATTGACAAGCGATACAGATAAAGGAAGACGGCGATTTGATTAGATATTATAGACATAGAAGCAGGCGCAAGAACAAGAGCAAGAACAAGAACAAGATCGCGGCTTGTCACAAGACACTCGACCCTCCCACGATGCCTTTCAACACAGAGCTCACTCGCCGTCTGGGCATTCGCGGTACGTGCTGTTCTCTTCTCACTCCTCTCCGCCCCTTCTCACGTTGATACTGACCTCTGCCCTCTAGTCCCCGTCATCCAGGGCGGCCTGATGCACGTCGGCACCGCTGACCTCGCGTCGGCCGTGTCCAACGCCGGCGGCCTGGGCATCATCACGGCCCTCATCTCCCCCTCGCCCGAGGCCCTGCGCGCCGAGATCCAGCGCTGCCGCACGCTGACCGACAAGCCCTTTGGCGTCAACCTGACGCTGCTGCCGTCCCTTCTTCCCCCCGACTACCCGGCCTACGCCCAGGCCATCATCGACGAGGGCGTCAAGATTGTCGAGACGGCCGGAAACTCGCCCGGCCCCGTCATCCGCCAGCTCAAGGCCGCGGGCATCACGGTGCTGCACAAGTGCACGACGATTCGACACGCTCAGAGCGCGATCAAGCTGGGCGTCGATTTCCTTAGCATCGACGGCTTCGAGTGCGCGGGCCACGTTGGCGAGAGCGACATTACAAACTTCATTCTGCTGAGCCGTGCGCGCCAGACGCTGACCATTCCTTTTATTGCTTCGGGAGGATTCGCGGACGGTCAGGGACTTGCGGCGGCGCTGGTTCTGGGTGCTTGTGGTATCAACATGGGTACACGGTAAGCTTCAACTTCGCAGGGAAGGAGATTGCTGTTGGGAAGAAACCGTCACTAATGAAATGTTTTTGCAGGTTCCTCGCCACTGAAGAAGCGCCGGTACACCGAAATATCAAAGAGGCCATTGTCAAGTCTCAGGAGACGGACACAACGCTGTTGCTGCGACGCTGGACGAACACCACCCGACTATTCAAGAACAAGGTCGCTATGGATGCGCTAAAGATTGAGAAGGAGAGCAGCACAGGCGAGTTCTCAGAGGTAGCGCCCTTCGTCAGCGGAAAGAGAGGCAAGGAGGTGTTCACAACCGGTGATCCGGAACATGGTGTAAGTTTTTTTACCTTATTTGTTTGCTCTTTGACTTTTGGTTACTGACGACGGATGGGATGTAGGTCTGGACGACGGGTCAGGTCATGGGTCTTATTCACGATATTCCTACGTGCGGTGTGTTGGTTGCTCGTATTGAGAAGGAGGCTGAGAGTGCGCTGCGGGAGAAGCTGGCTTTGATTGTGTCGGACTCGAAGCTGTGAGGGGTGGAAATAAGGGTATGGGCCAAGTTGATATAATAATGAATGAAATATGCCTTCTTTTTTGGAATCTTAACATACTGCTGCCCCGAACAACTCCTTGTATGATGATATCCTTTATCCTTCTAATAGGGAGAGGCTATTAAGCTGGTAGCTTAGAATGGCAACTATACTGCGCCTCAACGACTATCAGGATTAAGCACGTCATGATAAGATGCAGAATCAGTGCCTTGAATCTCCTTAGTTCTTTGAGTATCTGCTACAATCGATACTCCATTTGGGATATGAGATACTTGATGGTTTGGGGCGTTAGCTAGCAAATCCCTTCACTATAGTGTGATATGACGTATCAGGAGATACATCTATGCTTATCAAGACCTTCAGGTGGTCTATCAGGCTCTTCTTATAAATCCCATGGTACCGATTATCTCGTGGTGTCTTGTACTCCCTTGAGCTATTCTACAGTAGTAATTATGCTGCTTCCCGATGTAGATTGCGCAGCATTCAGGAACATTACCTAGCCAGTGGCTAACCTCGACTACATCGATTCACGACAAACACTGTCGATTTTTAAACCTGGTCTTGGAGGATTATCCTGACGTACTGCGACTGCTGCACGAATTCAAGGCCTGACTACTGTGACAGCCGCTGGCAGCCGCCGAAGAGCGTCAACCCCTTTTCAATCATATTTCACCTGTTAATTCAAAGCTGACAAGTCACACTGGGGATTAAGATGCATTAACTTCCCCATATCTTGCCCACGTTTGCTTCATTCTTCCAACTTTATCTTTTCCTCATCTCCATACAGGGTTTCGCTCGCATCTTGACAGCCCTCGACCGATCTCAGCAATGGCAAAGCTGAAAATTAAGATGCCGAAGAAGACTGAAAAACCCATCAAATTCGGCGAGGAAGATCTTGGACTGGAACCTGATGATCCATTGTACGAAGATGGAATGAAATGTGTGCGCACGTATTGGGCACAGGCAACCAGGCTCACAGCTCGCCAGCAAGAGCAAATGATCGGATACATGCAGAGACGTGAATACGCTATCATTCCTTCTGCGAAGAATGACGCTACTTTGCATAAAATATACATCGAAAACACTGAATGGCTATCGTGGCCAGCATATCTCATCCTGGCATCGATATATGATAAATTGCCTGAAAAGTACAACAGCTTGATTCTACAGCTTTATGGCACCCTGACTATCAAAGACTACACGAAAGAGTATCTGGAGGCAATCGACGACAGGCAGAGGCCGACCAACGAGCTGTACGCACCTAAGAAAGGCGCAGTGACCTTGAGTGTGGCCGACGATGACGTCGCCTCTGTAGAAGAGGAACTGGCGGATGTCTTTGGTCAAGCCAGCGTCGCCTCTATAGCAGAGGAACTGGCGGCTATCTTTTCTCCAGTTAGCCGGGCGAGGCAGAGTGCAGTTCCTGAGGGAGCCAAACGCCCTCGAACGTTTTCTGACAATCCACCCATCGAACCAAAACGCGTGCGGAGATCAGTTAATAAAGATGATTTTGACATAGACAAAGTTGTCTCTGGCGTTATGTCTTCTCACGCAATCCGGCGATTGGCTGAAGCAACCAGAAAGCCGCAAATGACGAACCCTGACCTCTTCGAGATGGAGGATGTGAAAGTTGCCAAAGAAATTTCCAAGAGAAACGAAGCCAAGATTGATGAAGTCAACACCAAACTTGATAAATTCGTCTCGGAGATGCACCAGTTTATGACTGCTTTCGCGAACACGGCGAGTATTCCGCTGCCAATTGAAGTCATCGAAGACGACGATGATGTCGAAGCATCTATCTGATAATCGCGAATGATGGCTTTCACTAGAATGGATGAGGACATTCGCGACTTTTTTTTGGTAGTAGACGTGGAATTTGTATCAACATAACGTAAGTTTCACTTTTTTCACCCTATCGCTTCTATTTGCTGACCATATTTGTGATGTATAGGGCTGGAAAACGGGCCAGGTTTTGGCCCATCCACATTCAGAACTGTTCTGAACTGACTAATTGTATCGTGAAAATGGCAAGCCGGAGGCGATTAAGATGAGCTATGAGCTGAACGAGACAGTGCAATGATTCCGTCCGCCTTTGGTTGGATCAGCCATGACTTGGACTAACCAGCGTCTTGATGCTATTGTAACTACACGTAGGTAGAATCTACTCCGATGTCGAGACTATGTAGACAACAATGAAGGGAAATCAATATTTATCAACCACTTGTCCCTCTTCAAATGATTATATGCTTTTATACTACTGCTGGGGTCAGCTTTTGTCTTTATATCATCACCTCATTCACTTTTACCTTGGCAACTTTGCCTTCAGCTTTCATCGCCATTAAACTCGGGGCTTGGGGTACTCGACATTGCCCTGAACAGAACTCCTTGTATTAAGAACTTTTCTATGCATATTGTAGTCATTCGAAACTCTATCCTAAGCCTCGTAAATCGTGATAATGTTGAAATTCATCCTCTGCTCCTCCGGCTAGGTACCAACGCCGGATCCAACCGCCGTCCCTGCTCTCTCACATACTCGGTTTCTCCCTCCGGAATCCTCCACCGCTCGTAGTAATACAGCTCCGGCATTCTCGTCTGCGTCTGCTCCTCCAGCTGCGACTCTCCATCACGCAGACCAATCCCCGTCTCTATCAACGAAGCTCTTCCCTCGGGGTCGACAGCTTGCCATCCTTCCGACGCTGACCGACGAGATACAATCGAGTCTATATCCTCAGCGAGGGCATATGTCGCCTCCACGAGAGCCCCTCTGACGCCGCAGTAGAACGACGTCGACAAGTCGGATGCCTTGGCCAGGCTGTGGACTCGGTCCATCGATGCGCTGTAGATGTGCATGACTGCGTCTGGCCGCCAGCTATCTTGTCTTGATAGATGATGCCACGTGCAGCTCCGACCAGATGCGGAATCGCACTCTTCGACCGGATTGATCTGAAGCTCATCGACTTCGTTGATGGCGCCATACTGGTGGGGCCGTCCCGGAAGAGGCGTCTTTGCAGAACAAGGCATGGCGCTGGTGTGATGGTACGCCTTTGGGAACCGAAAGTCAAAGAATCGGAGATCGGGGCTGCAGTTGTTGCCGGCTACAAATCGTTCAGATCCATATACTAGCATTGAGCTGCTGGCTTGATACGGCTGGAAGCCATCTCGATATAGGACGTCATGGGCAGAGGGAGTCCGTAAATCCGAAAGTCTAAGTTGTGTCTTTAAGTTAGCTGGCTGATAGGGGGGTCTGACTTTTTGAGCATATTATCGCCTTCCGTCTTACCTATGGCTTCCGTCGTCCCAGGCGCTGAGGAGTAGGTTGTCATTCATCCTTGTAACTGGCTGAATATCACGAACTGTCGTCTTCTCAGCTGCTGTCTCGGAATCTGCCGCAGCATTGTCCTTGCTCATCCTGGAGTTCCTTGCCGCATCGAAAAACTCAATTCCCGTGGGTCGAATCTTGGCCAATCTCAAAGGCTCACGGCTACCACCAATTCCACACGCAATCACGTCCTGGCCCATGAACTTGACGCTGCGTAAAAGCGAAACCTCATCGGGGGAGCTGTCTTTGGATACATCATAGTAGAGGACAGGTTTCAGTGTTGCTTCTTCTGTGTTGGAAAGGTTGTACAGCGTCAAGATGGAGCTTCTGCAACTAGCCAGCAACTTGGCGTCGGATTGCCACTCAGTCCATGAAATCGCTCTCTGTCCAGGAGACATTCGGGGAGGAAGTCTGGACTGGTTGCTAGTGTCGTGTGTAGTAAGGAAGCTCTGAGATGAGTCTGATATTGTCTCATCTCCGACGTCCAAGAGTTGAAGGCCTCCATCGGCCCTTCCAACAACCACCTCTGGAAACTGCTGGCGCTCGATGATGCTGATTGCTGTTACGTCTCCCGTCCCAGCCGCATATCCGGTTTCACGGCCTCCCAGCTTGCTCCAATTGTCTGATGCCTTGCTATTCACCCCCCTTCGTCGAAATATCAGGTTCTCTCCCGCGCCATGCGCCAACAGCTCTTCTTGCGTGGACAAGAGCGTCGTAGCATCAATGACAGAGTGAAAGTTGACAGACTGTCTGCTCCTGGCAAACTCCCTCCTCTTGGCCCGCGCC
This sequence comes from Trichoderma virens Gv29-8, assembly GCF_000170995.1. Taxonomy (NCBI): domain Eukaryota; kingdom Fungi; phylum Ascomycota; class Sordariomycetes; order Hypocreales; family Hypocreaceae; genus Trichoderma; species Trichoderma virens. The sequence goes on from NW_014013744.1 coordinate 1,989,236, forward strand.
GGCGACTTCTCCCCATACACCGTCAGATAGAGTCCGCGACTGTTCCAGCACCGGTCCAGATACGTCAAGCGGTCTGCCACGGCATTCCATCCCGTCAAACCCCCTGATGGGACGTTGATGGAAGGGAATTTGGTCCTCACGAAGCTGCGCCACCCGCTCCGGTTGATGACGGCATGCGCGTGTCGAGATGCGCTCCCCAGATGAGCCACATCGCGAGCCGTGTCCAGATGTTGGACAATGTCGAGAACGAGTTCGTCTGGGAGACTTCCCAGCGACGCCACGTCCATTATGATTACTGTTCAAGTGGTCTCATAGAGCTCATAGAGAGGTCTATGTGATAGTGTTTGGTGAATGCAGAAAGTAGGAAAGAGAAGAAGGAATATGCCGCAAAATTATCCAGCCGACCATCTACCGCATCTTTAACGTCGTCCATTTGCTATCAGCTTCAATTCTCACAGCCAGCATGGACGCATTTTACAGCCCTTGCCGCGATGATGATTCATCCACTAAAACTTACTAAAACTTGACGGTGGCGCAACGAGTATCTCCAAAACGCCGCAGCCAAAGTCTGACTCACGCCCAGGCTTCTATTCTCTCCAGGGTATGCAGATTCTCAAGCCAAAGCCTCCATTGTGACTGGTTCAGTGAAGGCGAAGGAGGGGGAGAGAGTCATGGGGAGATTGCATTACTTTGGTAATAGCGTGACGGGAGGGAAGGCTGCCTGCAAGGCTTATATGCATCTAGCGGGTCTCAGTCAGCGCGATGGACTGCCTAAACTGAAGGCTCTTCCAAATCAAGAGTCAGGAATAACCACACCATAATACTGTGCGGTTGGTACTGTAAATACTAGGTATCAAATATCAAATACCTAGGTTGGTTGTAAGATAGGTAGTTGTAGGACTCATGGGCTGTAGTACCCAAATCATATCCGTCGTCGTCGTTCTCACGCAAAACAGAAAAAGGCCACTGTTTATGTACCCCAAGTATCATCCCCGTTTGCTATACTATATGATGAACCTATCTACAGCCCGTAAACATCATCGCCAATCCCTATGCATATGCTGAAAAGAAAATCCACATGCTGGTTTGCTTCCCTCCCCTTTCTATCACCCCTGGATCGGAAATGAACACCGCCTCCGCCTAACCATTTCCAACGCCAACAGCAAAAACGCCTTATAAAGTATGGTTTTCCAACGTGCCTCGTTGCAAAGGTATCACCAAAATGGACCCCCTTCCGCCATCTCCACCCCCCTCTCTTCAAGCAAGACAAAAGAAAAAAAAAATATCACATTAACAGATACAACGCACGCGCAGCTTTTTCGGCCGCCGCAACATGCCAGGGCCGCACATCTGCTTCCCTATCGACCACTCCACGGGCGCGGGCCAGGGTGCCCAACCCTCTGAAGTATCCCAACATCTCTCGGAAAAGGGGCTCGTGCACTCGCGGCATGGCCTCTGTGTACACTAGATTAACCTCCATTACAGTGGGAGCGTCTTCCACTCTGATTCCTGTCCGCTTGATCAGATAACCACTGATTAATGCAGGATGCACTTCAAGAATGCTCATAGAGTTGCTGAGTCGGTGGCCAGCGATAGCTCCCCAGGTCTGATCAGTGACATCGGTCAGAATGGCGTCCAGATCCGCATCACCGGCACCAGCATTAGAAGCGCCACCATCGCCAGATGGGGTAGCGGCCGTCATGTTGGCTTCGCGAGCAGGGGTTGCGGGGGTTGGAGGCTCCGGAGAAAATGCACTCGGCTGCGGCGTAGATGCTGGTGTATGAAGAGCAGCCGAGGGCGGCGGGAGCCTCACAACCGGCGGTAAAAGCTGAAGTGACGGATTCGTATCGACCGTGAGCAAAGCCACAGTAACCTTGGCGTTAATCTCGGTGCGCGCAAGGTCGACCCAAAAATCCATCTCATGCTGCGGCATCGGTCCGCATTTGGTAATGATGACTCTCCAAAGCACTTTCCAGGCAGATATCAATTCGAGCGTAGTCTCCCATATCTCATTGGCAATCTCGTTCATGTTCCGAGATGGTGATTTCCCCTTTCTTCCCATGCAATATGAAGCCGTGGCTTGCTGGTTCCCCCTGTCGTCAGTCCATGCCGCGGTGATCCATCGCTCGTCGACACTTTGGGCGTATGCTACATGGATGCAAGAGTTTTCGCGAATGAGCGACGCTGACGGGTTAGTAGTCAGTTTAAAATCGATAATGCGTGGTAGGAGCTGCTCGAGTCTGATTGCTGGGGCAGGCATTGGCCCCCCAAATAGAGTACAGCGATCATAGGTTTCGATGCAGAGTCTGACCAGATCTGAAGTCGGAGTGACGACCAAGGCCGAGGGAGAGGACAGCAGGTCTGCTGATACCAGCTGCAAAACTAGTTCATTCTGAGGAGGCTCCTTTCGGGTTGCCAGAATCTTTTGATAAGTTTCAAAGAATCGCTGAAACGCCGTACAAGACTCAATAATGGTCCCGGGATTGTCTGGCGAGTAGACGAAATAAATAACAAAGTTTGTCTCGGTGATTGCAAGGTTGGTGAATACCCCACGCAGCACTTCCATGCTCTCAATCATGGCCGAGCCGTGTCCCGTCACGGTGGCGTCGGGTGAAGTGGTAATCCTATCAATCTCGTATGGTAAAAGTCCTGCTTCCATATCTGCGCCAAGATGCATGACTTCAAACGTGCCCAATTTCAAAAACTCGTAAACACTTTTGATTCGGTCCAGAAAGGTCTTGACATTGTCTCCCATTCCGGGCCATCCAGGAAAGACGCAAATCGCATTGATGTTTTTGCTTCCTGAGGAAGGGGAGAGACCCAAACTCTCCCAAAATGAAACTGCCGACGGCAGTACAGACAGCTTCGTGTCTGCTCTCTGTACTTCCAAATGCGGGCTAGGAATCTGATATAGGTTGCTGGGCCGTATGGCTTCGGGGTTTCCTTCACGGCCAGGGATCTGCCTTGGCTGAAAGTGACTCAAAAGCGGTACGTCTTGAATATCCAACAAGCCTTTCAAGCGCATCGGCATGGTGTCTCCAAAAAATTGCGCAACAATTTCTTCAAGTGTATGAAAGGAATCTCGACTATGAGTTAATAGCTCTTGACGCTTTTGGCTAGCCGAAAGAGTGGCCGTCTCGAAATCCGAGGCTCTGAAGATATCCAGCCCGCCCGTTGCTGCTTGCTCAGTCACAATTTGTGCAATCTGGATCAGATCGTCGTCATTCAAGGCCATGTCTAGCAACAACGGTTCTGGGTCTGAGAACAACGCAGAGAGGGGCACTCCTGTCATATCAGACTTGGATAGCCGTGGCAACTCCATGGCAAGTTGATGATCAGGCTCTTCAATATCGCAATCCCTTAGTGATGTGATTTGAGATAGGATATCGTCATCTGCATTTATCAACCTAATGCTGGCCTTGTGCGGAGAACCAGGCTCATCTGAAGTGTAGCTCGAGTCGTCCTGGTCTGATTCGACGCTGCTGTCCTCTCCTGATATCGATCCATCTAGTTTCATTGGACTAGTTGTCGACATTTGCGGCTCCAGTACGGAATATTGCTTGGCCATGGTGCTTCGGGTGATGGGTCGCTCCCTTGGCTTCCTGTTGAGTTTCCCATGCCGTTTCAGATAGTCAGTTTCGGGAACGGCCCGAAGATCGATGTTTGGCTTCTCCATCTTTTCCACCTTTGAAAGAGCACTAAGGTCGAATAGCCCTCCCCGTTCATATTTCTTATTAATCATCGGCAACGCTGGGTCGAAGTCGAGGCTCTCAAAGATCTTGGCTTTTCTCCACGCGGGTTGAGAAGATGTGGTGGAATCATATTTCGGTATTTTAAGAGATGCCTTGACGCGCTTAAACACCGCATGGGGGTCAAAAGGGCTGGATTCGCGTTTTATAGGCGTGACTCGTATCTCCCCTCGGCTGCGACGGGTTGGGTCTTCATTCTGGCTTCTAGCATGCTTGAGCTCAGGCTTGGCAAATACTACCCTCTCTGGCTGAGGAGGAGGAAGGGGAGGAGGAAGAAGAGGAGCAGAGGACGGTGGCGGTAGCGAAGGAATAGGAGCAAGAGTGGGAGCAAGAGTCGCAGCCTGAGCCGGAGTTGGAACTGACGGAGTGACGGGAGGATGAAGAGGTAAGGATGTAGGCGTTGGCGCCAGGGGTGGCGGTGCAGTCTCGACGGGAATTACAGTCTCTTCAACGGGTTGGGGTGGTGGAGGAAGTGCCATTTCTGAGCTAGGCATATCAGCCATGGGAATATCGGCATCCATGTCGCCAGGCTTCTCATCAAAGAAGTTAAAGTCGGCCTCAGTAATGGCATTGTCGTCAAACATGTCTCTCCCTATATCTCCTCCAAAGATGTTCTCACCATCACCACTGAGAAGATTACTATCACTCCGTTGTCTCTTAGAATCTGCAAACTCCGGAGACTGGTCGACGCTGTCCCCCCCTGTTGGCTCATTCTGGATAGAAGCATCGGCTTCTGCAACGACTGGTGCAGATAGTGGATTGCCCGGGCTGGAAAGCGTACCGTCAATGGATGGGGTCACGCCATTTGCTTGATGAACTCCATCTGGTGGCGTTGGGTACATAATACCAGCCGTTGCTGTATTGGGACGCTGCAAGGCCACAGGTGAAAGTCCACTCGGTTTAGGTGTTTTTGACTCCACGCTTTGCGGCTGTGGATCCTTGGGGATATTGGCAGCACGCTCCATAGCTCGTTTAAGCTTCTCTTCCCTGTCCGTAATAGAGGAATACCATCCTTTAGCATTGCCAAGTGGATCGTGACTTTCTTCATGGCCGCTCAGTACAGCGTCCACTACACGGCTTGTAGAAGATGCATCGACATTTTTCTTGCGGAAACATAGACGCCTTGGCCATGGCAGCGTGAATGAAGAGCTCGCGCTGGAGGATCGGTGATCGCCCCTGGTATCTGCGGTCTTCGGCTTAGGGACCAGGAGATTCACCCAAAGACAGCCCCCGAGTGTTGACGCAGTTATGCCCCGGAAATTCAAGAACCGGAGGCAAGCCTGTTTCCACGACGACTCTTGTCCATCGAGTCCGCCGCGGAAACTAAAAAATTGGGTCATGGGTGTCTGAGCTAAGCTTGTCAAGCCGCCGTCACCAGGAACAAAATTCTGGGTAGCAGTCATGATGCCAAAAGGAGCAGCAAGGACAGAATAGCCCGAGGGGGCCAGACTTGAGGGAACAGCGTCATCTAGTGATAAAATCCCTCTACATTTTGTCAGAGCCAGGCTTATCATCAGTGCTCCCGTTGTCGTCAGATATGCCCTAAAAGTGCCCAGTATCTGCGGTTTGCCGATGGCAACTCCGTGCGGTTGTGCGTTGTATGCAGTCGGAGACAGTAAAACAGTCCTATAGTTGAGAGGAACTGCCCCAACTCGGCGACAGAATGTGGTCGATATCGTCAACAGGACAGAAGCAATGAATTTTTCGTATAGAGGCCTCTGCGCTGTCGATGTGGTCTTGGGCTTTTCGGCCTTTGGGTCTGGGTCTTGCGAGATGGGCGCGGTGGTCTGCAGAGGTGATGAGAGAGCAGGACGGTAGGCCTGTTCCAGAGTAGAAGTAGTCGACAAGAGGCTCGTGGGCGTGCCGCTGGACTGAAGTCCTTGAGAACGGGGTTTTTGTATTATTGGAGGCTCTATGACACCATGCTCCCTTACGATGAGGCCATGTCCAGTCACATCAGGGAGCAGCTCGAGGCTGTCGCCCAAATCATCCAAATTTTCATCTTTGGGGAGAAATTGGAAATGCCACAGAGCCCTTTTGGTCGCATCGTATAAAACGATGTGTCCTTTTTCCCTTAGTGAGTCCTCAACCTCAAGAGCGACCGAGGCGAAGTTTTGCGACAGGTTGGATGACGGTTCGTACAAACGATAAGCGATCGACGAGACATTATTCTAGAACCTGGGGTCAGCCGAAGAGGGGAGAGCCATCAAGCGAGGGGCCAGGCTCACAATTAACAATGTATTAGTTTCATATTCCCCAGTATCCATATCGACTGCTTATAGAGTAATCGGCCCGTGGCAGCCGGTGACAGCGCAGTTGGCCGTCGTCGACACGAAGCCACGGCGTCCTGGAATCTATCGCGCAAACGGTCGGACCAGAGGCCGGGGAGCAAAGCTGTGATGGTCGAGTTCAAGAAGCCCTGATGAGGAGGATAAGTGATTTTGATGCTCTGTGCTGCCCGAGCTCCATCTCAACGAGGGTTTCCGCCGGTCGATGAGGTTGTCGAGGAGCGTCGCCTCGATAGGCGCGCGAGCTCGAAGAACCGGTTATGGAGTCACGAGGCGTCCGAGGATCGGGGATTAGGGGGGAAGCAGAGTCTTCAGCAACTCATCAGCCACATGCCTATGATTGCCAGCATGCGCAGCCTCAGGCCAAGCAAATGAGGAGACGAGGATCAAGCAATGTTGGAAATGCACCGCATCGCGGAACTGACAGGGCTCAGACGTCTCCAGGGAGTCCGAAGCGTGCTGGATCCAGCGCGTGGCGGCGATTGGCTGGGCCAGCGCTCGGTCAGGCGAATCCATACAAAGCATAGTGCTTGTGTGGGGGCGGCTCACCGCTGACCGACGTGGGGCTGGAATTTTTCTTCACCTTGATTTTTCTGGTAGCCGCAAAATTGTCTAGCATTGGATCTTATCTTTGTCTCTGCATTTGCGACTGCAGATATTTTCAGCTGGAACCCAGAAGGGAGACCTGATACTCTGCATCCGCCATGAAGCTCTCCAATCCGGGGACAGTCCCCGTCTACACAATCTCGGGCGCATCTACTGCCCGTCCTCTTCCAGATTGGCTGGCCCGCCGTCGGAAGCGCAGTCTGAAGAACGATGCCGAGTACCAGAATCGCGTCGAACTTCTGCAGGACTTTGAGTTTGAAGAAGCCAGTCAGTGTATCCGCATCAGTGAGGATGGCGAATGGATCATGAGCACGGGTACCTATAAACCCCAGCTGCATGTACACAATCTTCCACAGCTCTCTCTTTCATTCGCAAGGCACACGACCTCGCTCAACGAGACCTTTGTCCTGCTTTCCACCGACTACTCAAAATCCCTACACCTCCAGAATGATCGAAAACTCGAATTCCATACCCCCATGGGCTGCCACTATGAAGCGCGCATTCCCAGATACGGTCGAGATCTTGTATACGATCGGCAATCCACCGAGGCTCTCATTCCTGCCGTTGGAATTGACGCTGATGGCAAGGGAGAGGTTTTCCGCATGAACCTCGAGCTCGGAAGATTTATGAAGTCATATCAGATCGAGGTAGGAGGAGATGATGAGCTGGGTGGCGGTCTGCAAGGAGGCATCAACATTGGCAGCGTGAACTGTGCTGCTATCGCCGAGGATACACACAACCTGCTTGCATTTGGTACATCAATAGGCACAGTAGAGTTTTGGGATCCCCGATCAAGATCACGAGTCGCGCTGCTTGCCGGCCACGATGGCGGCGTCACGGCATTGGACTTTCATTCGTCTGGTTTGTCGCTGGCGACTGGCAGCTCAACTGGTATGATTCAGCTGTTTGATCTCCGTCGGCCTACGCCATTGCTCAAGAAGGATCACGGCTATGGCTTCGCCGTGAAAAAGTTGATTCACATGACAACAGCTTCACAAGAGAAGAAGGTTCTGTCTGCCGATAAGCGCATCATTAAAATCTGGGACGAGGTGACGGGCGATCCATGGACATCCGTTGAACCTGTAGTCGATCTCAACGACGTGGCTTGGTGCAAAAACAGTGGTATGCTTCTGACAGCAAATGAAGGCAAGCAGCAGCACGCATTCTTCATACCACAGCTCGGCCCCGCTCCCAAATGGTGCTCCTTCTTGGACAACATGGTGGAGGAAATGGCAGAAGAAGTCCGCACCGAAACTTACGACAACTACAAGTTCCTGACCCTACCAGAGCTGAAGCAGCTCAGTCTTGCACACTTGATCGGAAAAACCAATCTACTGCGACCATATATGCACGGATACTTTGTCGCATCTAAGCTTTACGAGCAAGCCAAACTCATCGCGAACCCCTATGCATTCGAGGACGAGAGGCAGAAGCGCGTCAAGGAGAGGGTTGAAAAGGAGCGTTCTAGCCGCATTAGAGGCACAAAGAAGGTCAAGGTCAACCAGAGACTTGTCGACAAGCTTCTCAAGAGGCAGGAGAACAGAGGCCAGGTTGATACCGATGCCGGTCTTCTGGGAGATCAGCGATTCAACCAGCTGTTCGAAGACGAAGACTTTGCAGTGGATGAAGCCAGTGGTGAATTCAAGGCTCTTAACCCCAGCACAGCAGTTCAGCAGGCTCTGGAGGCCAAGCATGGAACGGTTACATACCAAGGCAAGGACTCTGATGAAGAGTCTAGCGATGATGAGCCTATCTCTAAGCCTAAAGATGACGTGGTGATGAGGGTATCATCAACACAAAATGAGGGCCGACAGCTAAAGGATTCTGCACTGGGTTCAAGACAGCAGAAGTCTACACGAGTCAACAAGTCAATGAGCGGCGAGGTTCGTGGAGAGAGACAAGTCACATTTGTGCCAGAGTCAAGGAAAAAGAAGCAACAGCAGGAGGAAGAGGAAGAGGCACCACCTCCGCAAAGACGTTCTACAAAGGGTAGGCGAAGCGCCAGCTCAAACACATTTAGAAAGATGTGATACCCATAAACATTTGAAATACCAAAAAAAAGAAAGAAGCAAAGGATATATTGTATATACATTCGGACACCGATGAGCGAAATCATAATTTCATCCATAAAAAAGCACACAAAAGCAAACACTCGCCATTAGCCGTTCTTAATCATGTCCTTTACGCCTTTACTACCCATTCGCACGCACATCCACGAACACTCTGCGTCGTTACTTGCTGCTAGACTTCGATTGGATAGATTTGCTGTCGCTCCGAGCCAAGCCCTTCTCCAAATCTTCAGGTCGAAGTCGAGGGGTTGGGGGCACCTCGTCGATCTTGGTTCGTCCACGTCGATTGGAGCGCGTTGAACCTTTGACAGAACGGGGAAATTCAGATCGCCTTGGAGTAAGAGCAGTAGCAACTTTTTTCGTTGATCTTCTGATAGTCTCTTTGATGGTCCATTCGCGCTTTTTGGCAATGAAGAAGAGAGTAGCGGTTGTAACTGGAGGGTGTCAGCATGCTGGGAAATGGGATGTGCTGAGGACTGCGGATTTTGCTTACTGCCTATCAAGATGACAACCACAACCACGATAATGATGGCAACCAGAGCTCCAGTCGAGAGGGTTATGGAATTAGCTGAGCTGTCGCCCGCGGCACCGGCGTCGGTTCCATCCTGCGCAGTGATGCTGCCGGACTGGCCCTGCCATGAATCGTCCGTCGCCAGAGGGAAATACGCAGAGGTCTGCGACATGATGATATGCCTTGATTGGGATCTGGCGTCTTTACTCGTATGTGTATGTACTTTGTATATCAATGCACAGCCAGGAAGCTTGTTTGAGAAGTCGAAATATCATACGAGATATCTCGTGGTAGGCAGCAAGCAGAATAAGAATAAAACCACAACATCCAAAAGCTCACCCGCTGGACCGGAGATATACTGTGCCATAGCCCACTCTTTATTGTAATATCCCTTCTTTGTTTCTCACCTCCTCTCCATTGTCGACAAGTGCCTGCATACAAATGCCGGCGGCGAGCCATGTATCAGTAAACGCCCTGGGCATCTCATCGGCCCTGTTTGGCGTGGCCCTGGACTAGTTCTTTGTGACGCTTGTGCCTGGATATGACCGAATGTCGGTGGCGCGCCCTCATGATTGGCCTCGTCTCACCCAACAAGCGCCGACGCCAACGGCGCATGCAGGGGTGTTGGCCAATGAGGCGTACAGGACGCAGCTCTGTCGTCCTTTGCATCACTTGAGCGAGCCAAACAGCTAAAGCATCACTGCGCGCCCGCAGGTTCTGTCTGTGACGGCTCCGTGACGACGTGAGACTAAAAGATCCTATTTTTGTGACTGGGGAGGGCCGGTGCATCGCGCTTATTGCGATTGAGAAGGCTCAAGGGTGCATCACTGTGATATTGGTGATTCCGATTTTGGAGGGGCAGTTCCACGCAGCCTTGGAGTCGGCCATTCGCATCAATGATTGTGCGATGTAGGGGCTCGAGACGGTGAAGGTTCGTTTAATGCCGATGCTAAGGATTGGATGGAAAGGAGTGTGGTTTCTGACTGCAATGGAGGGTCTGCAAGGCGGACACCGCACGGCATTACTCGCAGTGTCTCAAGATTGTGAGATGATGCGCCCAAGGCATTTCGAGGGTATCCACGACTGTTGATCTGTCTCAATGATGTTTGCATTGTGATAGCAAGAGATAATGGGTAGCCACGTATATTTGCCGTGGAGTCTGTTTTATGTTTATTTTTATCATTGTTTTTCGGTTCAAGAGAATGATTATTGGCCACTTGAATCTCCTTGTACCTACCCACTACTGTCGCTGCATTTTCTATCTTGGTAGTATCTGCTATTTGATACTTTTACCTCAGCTACTTATGAAATTTGGAACAGACTCTGAATGATGTATAACCATATCAGAGTGCACCGCTTTTGCTGTGTTAAGTCCTGCTACTTCAGTACCTACGCAGCAGTCGGCCTCTTTTCACATGGCCACAGAAAGCGAAGATGAACTTGGCTGCATGATGGAATAATTGAGAAATACAAAAATAAAATAAAATGATATAATGCACTCATCGTATTTTTGTTCTATTCTCATGCTCTTTCTGAATCTCCATTTCCTGAGACGTATCTGCTATGTTGAGAACGTGTCTTTCCAGATGCAGATGCAGCCATGGAAGGAGCATCATGCCTCCTTCCACAGTTACTTCCTAGATGGACTCGCTTACCACAGACTGACCGCCTTCTTTGTAGAAAACCCACAATCGTATGGCCAAAACTTAATTGCAACATCTCCCAAAAGCTGTTCTCGTAAGGACGGTGATGACTTTGGAATTCACACACACATTGCTTCCACCTAATCACGACAAAAGGCACATTCACAATCCACAATCTCGCATCATACATGCACGAAGATGCCTCTCCAGATGAGCTTTACTATGAAGCCCCCAAACTCTGGTACTGGACTTGGCGGTGCATCTCTCGCTGACGAAACCCCTGACTATGGATGGGCAAAAAAGGAAAAAGGCATCAGTAACATGCCATCACTGATCCCTGAACTGGCCTCTCCGAAAATAATGCAGGGTCGTCGTACACTTAACAAGCAAGATATATGCGAAGCATCGCTATCAGAGGGCTACAAGTTTTCACACAGAGATCCACCTCGCCCTGGCCAATTTACCAATATTCCGCAGCACAGTCTGTTTACAAAGCCCCTGAGTTCTCCGCCTCCAGAGCCAAGTCGAGATCTACCCGGCTCACCACCAAAGGACAGAATCACGGATTGGATGGCCAGAGCCTCACCTTTGGACTTGCCAGAGATATGCCTCCCAGACAAATCAAGAAGCATAGATGCTGCTCATAAGCATGGAGGCGAAACGGAGGTCTGTCAACGAGATATAATTGTACGTTGGAGTTGGTTCAGCAATTCTTTTTTTTTTTTTTTGAGCTACTCATACTCTTTTGAATAGGAGGATCAAAGAACTAATGATTTACAGGAGTCGAGATTATTCATGTCCCCTGGTATTACCAAGCCCAAAGACCTACCTGGCTCTAAGAGTTGCTCACCAAAAGACGCCGGCAAGACGGATAAGAACACCAGGCTGATATCGCCACCAAAGCTTGCACCTTTGCCCACACAAAGTCACCACAATAGTCTATCGAAAGCCATTGATCACAAATTGGTCACTGGTGAACAAGATGATGTGCATAGTGCGCCGCGGAAGCAACCAACGGTGAACAAGACAAAGAGCCCAAGTCCAGTACGCCAATCAACTCCTAGCATCTGTGGCGATCTGGAAGTTCCTACATACCGCAGTCCCGCGAGATCTCGGCCTCAACACTCAACAGATTTTGCATGCAGGCCGATGATTTCCAGTTCTACCAGAGCACATAAGCAGCGATCCCACCGGCGATCCGGCTCCAACACGAGTAGCAACATATCCAAGAAACGGTCGCGCACTTACAAATCCCCATCCAAAGTCGACCTAAGACTCAGAAGATTGGTAATGGAAAAGGTTGCCCAAAATTGGAACGAATGTATCCAAGCTGTGCAGGACGAAGCTTACGAAATGGTTAAAGGGCTCAAACATGAGCTCCAACTTCAAGAGGCGGAACATAAACAGACATGCAATCTGCTGAACGAGAAAGATGTGAAGCTATGTGAGATCGAGAAGCTTTACAATACGCTGGTTGAAGATAATACCCGAGTGACCAGGGAGAATGAGGGTTTGGCTTCTGACCTCACATCTCTGCGCGAACAATTGTCTGAAGAGAAGAAGCAAGAGAAACTTGCTCATGATAAGTGTGATACTTACCGGCACAAGCTTAATGAAACTATCAGGGAGCAAGGGGTTCTCTATCGGCGTGCACAAACGTACTACCAAGACACGATGAATCAACTGCGAGATGAAATTGCCCACAAAACAGCGTCATCGGAGGCCATCGATGAGGCTTTGAAAAACAGCCTCAAGATACGAGAGGAGATGAAAAGATGCACGGAGGAGTACCGTATGAAAATGGAGAAGGATGTTGAAAAGAGTAAGGTCTCAGTCATGGCTATGAAAGTGATGCTTAGCTGACCACAGCGCAGGGGACCAAGTTATATCGGAGCTGAAGGAAAAGCTGGCGCTCCAAGAAGCTTTGCTGGCTCAGGAGAAATCATTTGCCGATAAGCTGCGAGCTCAAACTGAAGATAAGGGTGCAACACAGCAGTGCGTTCGGACGTTGGAGGCCAAGGTGGATTCTTTGATGGCGCATCATGCCATACAAAACGAACAACGCGAATCGGATGCCCAACATTGTGCACAGATGATGAGCACGCTGAATTTGAAGTGGTTTATTTCTCTTTCTTGTTTTGCAGAGCGATCTCTTCTGACATTTGGACAGATTAGACTCTCTGCTCGCAGGCGGAAATCTGCTCGCGTCCAAGATGCTTTCACCGGACACTCTTGACCTCAAACTGGCTGTCGCCGAAAAAAACATCATTGATAGGTGAAAATTATGTACACTCATTTAACCTGCCCTAGCTAACACTAGACCAGCATGCTGCCCGCGGTTCTTTCGCTGAAAAATGGGCAAAGTGATGTTGCAATTGCAATGTCGCAGTTGGAGGCATCAATCAGACAAGATCTTGACCACTTCAAAGACGAGGCAAGCAAGATAATAAGTGCATTGGAAGAAAATAAGGAAGGGAGTAATTTGCGAAACCGTGAGCTTCTAAGCCACGCACAAGCCTTTGACAGCAATCTGAAGAAAGCAGAGGGCTGTTATGAACATATGGGCCAAAAACTTGATGTCATATCGGCCAATGGACAAAGCAACCAGCGCGAGACAATCAGTATGCTGCAAGACTTCTTGCAGAAGGTTTCAGCGCGTGAGATTAACCCTGAGGACCTGGAGCGCCAGCTTCAAAAAGGGCATGAAGACTTCATGAAAAAGGCTGAGGCACTGATATCCGAGGCACTGAACAATAGAAAAGAAACAACAGATGTTGTAAGGCGCGCTACTGACGAGCTTCGAGCCACTTTGGAGCAGGGATTTGGACAGGAGAGAGAGAAGACAGCCCAAATGCTCCAAGGAAGCGAAAGTTTGTTGAAGGTCTTGACAGCTCATATCGACGAACAGAAGCAACTCGCGACGCAAACTGACCATAAATCTTCCGAGTTACAAGCGACATTGGAAAGCGAGCGCGAGGCAGCCGCTGAACTAGGACGCAAAATTCAGGAACTTGAGCAGAAATCTCAAGAGACCGAAAATCTCCGTGACCGGTGGCTTAAAGATGTCAAAATGATTGACAAAGTGCGGCCACAGATCAAGGCCATCGAGATGCGAATTCCGCAGGTCGAAAATTACGACAAAAAACTAGACAGGATTGTGGAGATCAGCAGATCTATACAATCATCCGCCAGCTATTTGGCAACAGAAGAGGAATGGGTTCAATTAGAGCTCGCAGGCATTATCCCGAAGCCAGATGCCTCAGAGCCAGTGGCATCTTGTGAAATTACCACAGCGCCACTACCTCATTTCGTCGAATCCAACGTCGTGGCAGAAAAGCAGGCATCGATCAAGGAAGATGCCATAAGCCGCAAAGTTACTGTTCACAGTCCTGATCCAGGTGAGGTCTCACCTTCACCTCCACTAACTGTGATTCAAGAGCAAAAGCGTCGTCGTGAAGTCACTCAACTCAGATCGATTCTTAAGAGCCATGCCCTTCATAGTGCCGTCGAACCAGACAGCCTGGAAGGCCAATATACTCGACCACCGGCCAATCATGGCAAGGCCAACCAAGCCTCGAGCGACTCTCTCAACAAGCCGGCATCTGCTTCGGCGAAGGAAGTTGTTGCTGAAATTCGCTCGAGGATGATTCAGCATGACTGGAGTTTCCCGACTGTAGCTGACTTCGAGCGGGACATTGAATTAAGCAGCAAGAAAAGACACGCGCCTCAGGGCAACCCAGTGTCTTTGGAATCCATTGACGCTGACCATCGGGATATGAAGAAGCTCAGAACCGAGTATTTCATCGAGTAATGCAGTTCGGCAAGGAAGTGTGGTGGGGTGGTTCGTCCGCAGATACTCATGGTATATCCTGCTATAGTTTGAAGGAGCCGGTACTTTTAATTCGCTTACTTTTTGTGGTTGCTCACTTTTTCGGCAGCTAGAATGTGAAATAATCAAGTGTGGAAATATTTGGGAGTGAATTTTTATTCCAATCAGACCAGATATCTTGCTTGACCTGTCAACGCTTCGAGCGTAGTGCCAGCCCATCCCCAAACTCCAGAAATGCTCTTCATATTGATACATGTACATAGGCTGTCGCAGGTTCGAATAACCAGACCACCCGCAACCAAATCATTATTTCCCGTCCCTGAGGTGTATAGTTGGAATTTACATTGCTCGGAAATCTTCTTATTTGGATCGCTTTTTCGTTTCCAGGAACAAGACCTTTTTGCGGACTGAGTGGCAGTTAGACATGGGCATCGGCATTGGAAGAAAATATGAGTATCCAGCGGAGGACAGTTCGTACCTATCGGATCGTACTTGAGCATTCCCATCATGGGAGCTGTTCTAGGCCGCTTGAAGGTGTAGAAGAAGCCGGTCATGGCCATGGAGATGAGCCGGACGTTGATCAATCTTGCCTTTGCTGCGAGGAGGTTAGCGTCTGTTCATTGCGCACATGCATATGGTTGGAATTCTACTGGGCTCGGAAGCAGTAGCTCACCTTTCTTGGCCATTGTGTCGATATCTCCGGCGCTCGAAAGATGTCGTTCGATGGATCCATACTCGCGATAGCATCGTAAATTCCTAGCATGGCGGGATGTCCATCCGGGTAAAGGTACTGCCGAATTCCGAAGCCAAAGTGGGGGGGGCCTCTTTGTCCTCATCAGACTAAGACAAACCCCTGCAGACGGATTGAATTACGTTATACCGGGGCCGCGCCGATAGCGGCTTGCCCATGCTCTGAACCCCTACCAATATCACAGCTAAGCTTGCTGCTGGGGTCCATTCAGTCACCAACGGCGCAAGTATTATCACCGGTGAAGGAGGAAATTAGCATCAGCCTTGCGCCGACGAGACACCGCACCCCAGGAATTGTCTCTTTTTTTTCTCTCTCCGTGTCCATCTAGCGGCTGCTGCATCCTATTCTGGCAGCGGTGTTAGGGATAGGGAGTATGTAAGCCTGTAGTCTGCGATAAAGGGTGCGCGGCCAAAGTGAAGTAGGGGAAAAGCCACGACGTCTCAAGCCAACAAAAACCATCCACAATCCTTTTGGCATCTGGTAGCGCTCCAGCTACACCTGCCGGCGCCTTGCATCGGCGATTTGCCATATTACGTTTCTTTTTCTCTTCTTTTTTCTTCTTCTTTCTATTGTCCTTGATTCTCATCATTCGTCTTGTAATTCGGCATCATGTCAAGGGCGCTGCTGACGAGCAGCAAGGCGCTGCCTCCTGCAACCACTGGGAGGCTGTTGGGTGTGTCGCGGATAGCTGGTAGGTGTCTGAGTTTCCTTTTTTCGCCATCCAGTTTGCCCTGATTGTGTCGCTTGGATTTCCCTTTCACCTCTTTCGTACGTCATTATCATGCTTCAGGCGGCCATTGGAGTGAGGCATTACGACAATTACACGGGCCAAGGGAGCAGCCAGCTTCAGCTCATGCCTGCATCTCGCGGAGAAGCTTCTCTTTTGGCCGCACTCAACATGCAACAAACACCACGAGCTAGGCGCAAACATCCAATGCCGCAACTATCCCCCCAGATCCACCAATCTCGATAGGGCGCACCAGATGATGCGTGGAGCGACCGATGCGCTGATTTTCTTTTCTGCCTGTCATGGATACTGGATGAGGTGTGGTGGTTGAATCCCTTCTGGGCCATGGCTTGGGCCTAACAGCCTAACAGCAGCCAAAGGAGGCGCGCAGATCCCGTGGATTCCCTAACCATCAGCCGAGAGTTTCCATGGCCTGCCGATTGTGTTTGGGGAATCTTGGGGTCCAGACGCAGAGCATGAAGCAGCTCCACCCGCCTCCATCCCCTCTAGCAAACGCTTCCCCTGTGATTTTTCTTTTCTTTTTTTTTTTTTTTTTTTTTTTTCTTTTTTTCCTTTTTTTTATATCTCCGTTATTTTGAACTTGTCTTTTTGTTGGAAGAATTCTTTTGCCAACTTACCAAAAAAAAGATCTAGAAGCCGCCGGTCATCGGCGATCGCTACTCACGTTTTCTGCCCCGCCATCTAGAAGACTTCAACCCCACCATTGCAGATTCGTCCCTCGATCATTCTCAACTACCGCGAAAATGGGCCGCCTCAACCTCAACAACATCAACCCGCACGTCCGCGCGGCGGAATACGCCGTCCGTGGCGAGCTCGCCGTCAAGTCGGAGGAGCTGCGTGCCCAGCTGAGCAAGGGCACCACCAGCCTGCCCTTTGACCAGGTCATCTCGGCCAACATTGGCAACCCGCAGCAGCTGGACCAGAAGCCCATCACCTTCTTCCGCCAGGTCCTCAGTCTGCTGGAGAACCCCCAGCTCCTCGAGAAGGAGGATGTCTTGATCAATGGCCTGGGATACAAGACGGACGTTGTTGAGCGTGCCAAGTGGCTGCTCAAGCACTGCGGCTCTGTTGGTGCCTACAGTGCTAGCAGCGGTGTATACGCCATCAAGGAGAGCATTGCCAAGTTCCTCGAGAGTGAGTAGCGTTTCTTTCGGAGATGGAGATGAGTCGGCTTACTGACACAATGCGCTGCTTTCCAGGAAGAGACGGCTTCCCCGCCAACCCTGCCAACATCTACCTCTCTGCCGGTGCCTCGTCCGGAGTCAACACCCTTCTTCACGTCCTCGCCGAGTCCCCCAAGTCCGGCGTGCTTGTTCCTATTCCTCAATACCCTCTTTACACCGCCACCCTCTCCGTCCTCAACGCCACCTGCGTTCCCTACTACCTCGACGAGTCCAAGGCCTGGGGCACCGACCTTGAGGCCATCCGTGCATCATACGAAAAGGCCAAGTCTGAGGGCGTCGATGTTCGCTGCATCGTCATCATCAACCCCGGTAACCCCACCGGAGCCTCTCTGTCTGAGGCGGATGTGCGCGCCGTGATCGACTTCGCCAGCAAGGAGAAGCTGGTCATCATGGCTGATGAGGTCTACCAGACCAACGTCTTCATTGGCCAATTCCACAGCTTCAAGGGCGTTCTGCGTAAGCTGCAGCAGGAGAACCCCGGCAAGTACGACGATGTCGAGCTGGCCTCTCTTCACAGTATCTCCAAGGGCATGGTTGGCGAGTGTGGTCACCGTGGTGGCTACTTTGAACTTGTCGGATTCGATGCCGAGGTCGAAGCCCAGATTTACAAGTTCGTCTCCATCATGCTGTGCGCTCCCGTCATTGGCCAGTGCCTCGTCGAGCTCATGGTCAACCCGCCCCAGCCTGGCGAGCCCTCATTCGAGCTCTACGACAAGGAGTACAACGGCATTGCCAACGGCCTCCGTGAGCGCGCCAACGCCCTCCACAAGGCATTTGAGCAGATGGAGGGCGTCGAGTGCGGCGAGCCCCAGGGCGCCATGTACCTCTTCCCCACCATCACCCTTCCCCAGAAGGCCATTGAGGCTGCCGGTGCCGAGGGCCGCAAGCCTGACGAGTTCTACTGCATGAGACTGCTCGAGGCTACCGGTGTCTGCGTCGTTCCCGGCAGCGGCTTCGGCCAACGCGAGGGCACGCTGCACTTCCGCACTACCTTCCTTGCCCCTGGAACGGAGTGGGTTAGCCGGATCATCAAGTTCCACCAGGAGTTCATGGACAAGTACAGGTAAATGCCATGTACAGAGTAATACTGCTTCATAGGGTAGAGGTGTTTTTTTAAAAGGAATGTGAGCGAGATTTGGAATTATTTTGCGTGGGTGGATAGAGAATAATTCAGTAGAAAATGATAGAACGTCTATAAAAAAGAATAGGGAGACGTGCATTTGTTGGCAAAACATTTCACAGCATCAAACCAGCCTCTTTGTTGTTTCTAATTCTTTTTTGGTGTTTATTTGTTTTATCTGCTATATCATCGCTCCGTCGCTCCGTCTAAGCGAGTACGATACAACAACATGGGTAATTTGCAGTTTTTTGCATTTTTCCCTATGACATATTGGGGGAGAGGCGAAACTTCGCCTCCCATCCTACACTTTCTCCTTCTATCCCTTCAAGCCATCATCATGCTACGCTTATGCTCTCTCGCTACCCCTTAGTCTGACAGCCTGGCCGTACTTTTGCAGCTTCGTAATCAACTGGTCACCCTGGCGGACAACGTCCTGGTACTGCTTGTTCTTGTCATCGGGACGGTTGGTCTCGATGACGCCCTTGCCGGAGACGCGGTCAATGGTGCAAGGGATACGACCGGCAGCGATGAATCGGGCGAGGTCACTGCGTCCAACGTGCATTAGTAAAACTCTCCCAAGACTGTAAATCGCAAGATTATCAAAAACTCACCGGTCCAGAAAGTCGACCGTAACGCCAAAGTCGTTGGCCATGCTTTCTAGTCCGACAACGCGGTAGCTCTGCAGCAGCTGCTGATAGGCGCGGAGGCGCATCTCGCGGATGAACCAGCTCTTGTGCTCATGCAGGTAGCGGTCGTGGTTGAGGAACTGCTCCTCGACGGAAGCGAGGGACTGGAAGAAGGTCTTGTAGTTGCCATTGTACAGGCTGCTGACCAGCAGGGCGAGCGGGCTGAAGTCGATGGCCATCTCCGCCTCGGGCTGGTCGGTGCTGGTGCCCAGGGTCGTCAGGTTGACTGCCGTGGTGGCCGCCTTGGGGAGCTTATCGCCCGTAGAGTCGTCCGCACCAGGGCCGGCGCTCAGGGCGCCGCTGAGAGCTAGCAGCTTGTCTTCACCGTCGCCCATGATGGCCTTGATCTCGGGGGCATCGACGACCTTGGACTTGAAATCGACTCGCTTTAGGGAGACGGATCCGGTGAGGACCGAGTAGACGACGAGGTTGGAGTAGGTGCAGAGTTCGTAGCTGGTGAATGTGGAGAGGGAGTCGAGCAGTAAGGGCGCGGCGGTGTTGTATGCGCGGACGGTGATGAGGTGCAGGCCCTCGTAGGCCTTTAGGCGGTTGCGGCGGTCCCAGTCGCCGCCCGTCTCGACGAGCGTCTTGGCTCGTTCGACCTGCTTCTTGACGAGGGGCTTGTCGCCGTAGAAGAGCCCCATGCGTATTATGGCCAGCACCAGGTCGATCTTGGTGCCCAGGATGCCCGTCTTTTCGAACAAGCTCTCAAACTCGGCAATTGCTTTGTCCTACATGGAACAACGTTAGGGTCAGCTCAGCTCGACAGCCCCATCAATGGGAAGCATCATCATGATAGAGATAGAATCGCACCTTGTCGCCCACCCGAGCCCAAAAGTCGGCTCGCTTGCCCTTGGCCGCCATGACCTCTGTGTCGCCGGCCTGCTCCTCGGCCTCGTCCTGCTCCTTCTGGAAGTCGGCCAGCTCCTTGTCGTTGTCCTCCTTCAGCTTGTTGTATAGATCCTCGTCCCACGGCAGGTTGACGGCGCCCGTCGCAGCCTTGGTCGCCACCATGCTGGATTTCCGGCTGGGAGGCTTGCCCGGTGCTGAGGAGCTGCTCTCGCCAACGGCATTCAGGATGCCCTCGATGGGGTGGGCCAGGTAGCGGTAGAAGGGCGCCATCTTGTCCTGGGCGATGGCATCTTGCAGGGCCTTGACGGCGGCCAGCTGGGATTGCTTGGACGCATAGCCGTTTGTGAGGGTGAAGACGTGCTGGGACAGCGGCAGCAAAGGCCACTTGACGTACTGGGGATCTGCGCCCATGGTGACGGCAGCTCTATCGGGGGGGGATTATGGATTGGGGTCGGGCTGTCGGGGAATTCGGACGTCGAGGTCGAGAGGCAGTGGCTTTGGTATGGTCGAGAACGAGGATGGATGACGAAGTTGGTGATGGGCTTCCACCTTGGTCGAGCTTCCACAAGACAAGGCCAGCACTAAAGCGCTTGAAGCCTAGCGGGCCGCTGGTCTGGGCGCAAGGCTTCAGCAGGACACGCACCACTGAGTTGTTGTGCTGCTGTCTACGGAGTACCTACGGCTGGATTACCTCATCTGCCCCTCGATCGATGGAATGGCCTACCCTGGAGCCCGCCCAAAAAATAAAACCGGGGACCATCATGTTCAGCTGCTAACTGAACTGATTGCCTGGCAGCAACTTCATCCTTTTCAACTTGGCAAATGAACAGATACTCATATCAATCTCATGCGCTGGCAAGATGCCTTACATGACCAATTCGTGGGTCATCAGCTTCCAAAGCATCTACTTTTAGCTCTTCCCCTCCATGCAAGGCGCCTCGCCGTTCAGCCTCACTCCAGCATCCCTGCCAACCCGTCAGCTTCTTACATCCTCCAGCCACTCCATTGGCCCAGAAATATTATCCTTTATCATTAATCAAGCATATATCCTTGGCCTGGCCTGACCTGACCTGATCCTTGTATCCCATGCTTGCCGCCTAGTCTCCAACATCTGTCCTTGTTTGGTCGGTTACACCCGTCGATATCGTATATATACGAGGGTTTACTCCGCACTACATCATCGTGTCCTACTATCTTCATTCCTTAATCCATTGCCCTTACCAAAGCCGCAAACAACATGGTCAAATTTTCCCAACTTCCCTATGAGCTCCGTGAGAAGATATGGCTGGATACCATAGAGCCTCGCCTTGTTGGCCTCGTTCCCCATCGAGATAAGAGAGGCCGATGGAGTGTGAAAAGCACTGCTCGTCCTCCTGTGGCCATGCATGTCAACGCCGAGTCTCGCCATATCCTGAGCAAATATTACAAAAACCTGGAAACCCGCAGCGTTATGAATCACAAGCCCACTGGTATCTATGAGGAGTGGCCCGTTGTCCTGGATGTATCGCCGCGCATCTTGTTCAACTTTGACATCGACACCCTCCACTTTGCCGACACGACGCCTCCCGAGAAGCCTCTGCCAGATCAGGAGGCTCAGAGGAGAAAGTCAAAGGTTCCCACAAATGCCCTGGATCTTCTCATTCTCAAAGAGTCCATGGACGCGTTCCAAGGGCCTGGGTTTAGGCTAATGATTAACGCATCCGCACGCACCCAGGACTGGCCTTATCTTCTGGAAACGCAAGATGTTAGCCATGATTACATTCATAGCGGCGATCCAAGGCTGCTCAACTGGACTCACATCCATTATGTACGCTTTGACTTTAACGTGTTTCTGTCGGACCTCGCCCTTTGGTGGGGACTCATGCATCCGTTTGTAAAATGGATGCAACAGGCGGCAACGCGCGTCGAAGTCGCGGATGACCCAATAAGGAGCTACGAGCTCGTGATGGTGAACGGCCGAGGCAACAAGCGGAAGCTGCAGAAAATATTGCGGCTTGCGCTTCGTCCAGAGAAAGAAGCCGATGCAGCATATCAGTCCCTCTCTCCTATTGAGCGGCTTCAGCAGTATGGCGCAGTGGTATTCGAAGAGGTACTGCCTACACCTGAAGGCAAGGCCATTCTCTTCGAAGTTGTCGATCCACTCATTGGAGCCGATGCCATCTCCAAATGGAAGCAATTCTCTATAGATAAGAGGGTTGTACCGCCACCACGTCCTAGTATTCTTCCCAGAGCGACGGCTTTTGGAGCGGACATGGAAGTGTTGTGGCAGATGGCCAGCCAAAAACGGGGATTGGCTCACGGAGAGATGTCTCCTGTTCATGGTTTGTGTCTTGCAGACTATGGGATAGACGGTGGCTTTCGCGGCAGAATCTAATTTTCCTTTTTTCCATTATTCCCTTTTTCTTTTCTTTTCCTACTGTTATAGCAATTATTGGATAGGTTCTGGGAATTCAACGGGAGCGGGTTATCTGGTTTACATGCAAAATTTGAGAATAAGCTGATGCCCTCGGCTTTTCAGCTTAATGACTGTTACGACAAGAATGCCTATTATCTAGATAATTGAATATGATCGAATAATCACATTGTTTCGTCGTGTTTCCTCCAACATCGCGACAAACGTTGCCGCATCATCAAGCAAGGCTGCCGGAGCTGGACATGAGGACTGAGCCGGTGGTGACCAGTCGAGTGGTATATATTAAGGCGTATGCCATGCCGAGCCTGGCACGACTTACTCCGCCTTAATCTAGTCATATCTAACTTACCGATACCATCCACATGGATATAGTTAATCTAATGGCCTCAGTAGCTTAATTCACTCTCATTCTATGGAATGTGACATCCAGCTCGGAACACAGAGTCGCCACCCTGCAGACTTTTATGTAGGATTCCGTATACGGCCAGCTTTAACTACAAATACACCCGCAAGTTTTTTAAATCTCTAGGGTACTCCTCCTGTACCTCTACACATACCGCCGCTTAAAGCGGATCAACCTCTATGCTCCCCGAGCCCCTCAGCCCAGAGGCCAGTTTTTCGGTCACTTTGACCCGATCACTCAGAAGCCTACGCCAGGCAGAGGCATAAATTTGACGGCTATGCGGCACGCCACCGCCAGACTTCTCGACAATTCGACAAATAGTTCTTGGACGTCGGATTGTAGTAAGAGCTGCGCCAACTGGGATTGCGGCTAACGCTGTCAATGTTGTTATCCTCTATTCTCTACCGAGACTTCCAATCTCAAAGACTTTGACAGAATATACGAATATGATTTCCACGAACCGAACTACGCCAGAGAGATATCCAACTGCCGCAAAGACGCTTTGAACAGCTCTGGCTTTGGCTGCGAAGGCTTACGACGATAGATGTTAAAGTAACAATACTAATAGCCCCAAACCTGTAAGTTTGCTTTTGGCTCTGTGCTGAATCACGTTTCTCTTTCTAATCGCATGCCTACAGTATTGGTTACCTCTCCTTTATATCACCTTTTCTTCTACCTACCCTTCCTAAACTGCTTAATTTACTATAGCAGCCATAATGAACAGCCACACCTCTCAGACAGAGGCACACTCCCAGGTTCGCAACCCCGAATCTATTATACCTACCCAGCAATATCTAACATCTTCCTTTCTGGCCATCAGGTCTCGCCAGACCCCATCCCTCCGCCCATCAAGCTCAAATATCTAGTTCCACCCCCCTTGCGCCAAGCCAGGCCGGTACGCAAGGTAACAACCACAAGCCCGTACTTGAGTTTGACCCCAACTGGTGCCGCGCATTGGAGAGATTCTCTTACAACCTCACCTCTTAACTCCCGGAGGGTGTGTGCCTTCTCTTAAACTTCCTGACCGAGAAGCCCGGCGGCGACGGACAACTCTTCCTTGCCGACCACGGCCTCAAGTTCACGCGCAAGCCGGCCTACCCTACCATCTATGAATTTGGCTTGGACCTGTACTGCCGTGCTGAAGGCAGCGAGGTGGAAGAGATTTCGCCCATGCACAGACATGGCCTGACGGCATTTGTCTTTAAGCAATAGATCCAGCGGCAATTTAGTTATGCTATCCCCAAAAGCCAGCTCAAGAAGCTTGTCATACTGGTGCCCTCCTTTTAATGGCCTGCATAGCTCTGGAATTCTCGCTGTTTTGCTAGAGTAGCATCTGGCCCTGGGTCAACATTATGGGCACTGAACGCAAAAATGGCCATATATTTGACAAGAAATGACACAAACCCGTCGATTGATGAGAAGGACCTTTCTGACATATTTATGGGTTGATTCACCTATGCGGCTCTACCTCGATGAGATGCATCTCCTGTGGGTGGCGGAATTTATCTACAGATAACACTCCTATTATACCACGGAAATACCAGAAAATGGGCAATATGTTTACAATTTGGCTTGCTTCAACCTCTCGACGCTTGTGTTAGACGACAGCGCGAGACAGAACTTCTGGGACAAGTGGGTATTCAAGAACCAATGGAACACGAACAACACTGTTAAGGGCCTTCCGGGTTTGCGCCAAGGCTGTGGAATCAGACTTGCAGCATTTTCTTATCAGTGTCGACCCCTCCTCCATCGATGAAGAGAAGTTCTTTAACCTCTCGCAAAAGGTGGGATCGAGCGTGCCAGGAGTGCACGTCTTTGACAGATTGGAGATCTGGCCGTGGATGATTCCAGGGTCCAAGATCCCGAAGGTCCACGGACCTGACACCCCCGAGCAACCCTTGCCCATCCCTATGGCTCTCACAGGCCTCACCCACATTAACTACTATAGTCTACCTCATTACAGCCCCTACCCTCCTTTTAGTAGATCTCCGCTTCATTTTCATAGAAATGCGGGTACTCCGTAAGGCCTGTCCGTTCAACCCAGCGAAGCATGTGGCCGAAGTACACGAGGGCGACTACCAAAGGTATCTTGGGGACGGGATCGAACCACCGACTTTTCGATTTACAGTCGAACACTAATTTATATGGGAAGAGTAAACAGAACAAAAAGAAGCATCTGAACACAGGCTCCAAGGAAGCCGCTATATTCTGAGCGGGAAGAGAACTATTTTATATAGGAAAGGTCTAAGGATTACTTATTGGCATGTTAGAGCCTGTTTACTTTTGTTTCTGATTCAGGCTTGTTTGTTATTTCGGATGGTTATCCGCTGAGTTTTTCATGATGAGGACATCATGCTTTTTTCCGTCCGGGAGATGTTGGGTGATCATCACACTCTTCACATACTCAGTCACCTTGCTTGCTTTCGCAATTAAGCTCAGTGCCTTCGGTTCTCTAGTTATGTTGTTTTGTCTTTTTGCCTTCGTCGTTTGCTCGTGATACCACCGTGATCCCTTACAATATATATGTAAACTGTCAACACAATACGTCCAATCCATGAGACGTGCCTTTGGCATGTCATTAATGAACGATCATACAGACCAGTAACTGGAAATCGAGAAAGTCGTGAGGCCAACTAAATGGGGGTATCTACAAACTACTACCTGAGTTCTACAACAACCCCCGATTTTCTTCCCTGCAAGTCATGAATAGATTTCCGGCTCCTTCTACCCAAGATACCATGCCATGAAGCCGCATGTTTACAATCATGTCTTGGCTGGAGCAGACACTAAATACCTCCATTGTTGACTTTTGAGTTTTTCCACTTTTCAAGTTGGAATGCCAAGGTTCCAGCCAAGTCATTCCGTTGCAGGTGAGACTGTGGACGGATACAGCAGCTGAATTATATTTTGAAGCCCCACTGATGACCATGATACCACAAAAGGGAACTTAAGAAAATGGGGCAACACTAATAGGACGGATATGAGCAAACGAACGTGGCCAAACGTGGTCAACACATTCTGTCCAAGCCGTTGTCTCACATTATTTGATGACTACTAAAGCCAAATCGAGAGACTATGAAAGATGTCTCCAAAGAGAGATTTCAGAAACTGATCCGAGAGGTTCAGACGGCTAAAGATGTGATTCAGAGTGTGTCGGCTCCTCATTTCACTATGTCTAGAGTAGGAGGTTCACATGCGACGAGATCATCGTGATTGGCACCGGTGAGGCTCTCATGAGCAAGTTCAACATTAATCGTTACGTGCCTACATGTCTAGTCATTTACTTGACTTGCACCTCGAACACCATGGTGAGATGGGATATGTCAGAGTGCAATAGAAGTCACCCATCATAACACCAACTAAGCCGCAGGTTATGGGAGGTGTCACTCGGATAAGTAATTTACTGAATTGTGTCGTATTCACTATGGAAGATTGGTATCTCCCTAAGCGCGTAATCAAGCGTGGAGTTCAACAAATAATCGTGCTGCCCATCTCCTACAGGTGAAGATACAGACTAGGGATTTGCAGGCAGTCTCAATTTCCAGGGTCGCGACCAGCTACATGGAAGATTCTTCTAGACACTCGAGCCAT
Source organism: Trichoderma virens Gv29-8 (assembly GCF_000170995.1). Lineage (NCBI taxonomy): Eukaryota > Fungi > Ascomycota > Sordariomycetes > Hypocreales > Hypocreaceae > Trichoderma > Trichoderma virens. The sequence continues at coordinate 2,015,679 of NW_014013744.1, forward strand.
AAATCAAGGCTTTAGAGTCATCTGGAACCGCAATCAATTGCATAATGATTGGCCTTACATGATGGTGGAAGAAACGATATTCTATGGTAGAATAGAGGGGATGTAGGAGGTAGATAACCAGTAACCTAAAGGCTATATAGAGATATAATTTCAAGCACACCAGAGATACAGAATAAGCGTAGTCTACTTTATTTTAACCATGCGTTGCTATTCTAGAGGCTCTATCTATATGTACTAGACAGAGTAGACAGAGTAGACAGAGTAGACAGAGTAGACAGAGTAGACAGAGTAGACAGAGTAGACAGAGTAGACAGAGTAGACAGAGTAGACAGAGTAGACAGAGTAGACAGAGTAGACAGAGTAGACAGAGTAGACAGAGTAGATAGAGTAGACAGAGTAGACAGAGTAGACAGAGTAGACAGAGTAGATAGAGTAGATAGGGTTAATATTTATATTAATATATTGCTTCTTAAAGCATTAGTCTGCTATACGAATACTTATATTAACTGAAGAATATTTCTCCTTACTATTCTCTTCTGCTTGCTGCTTCATCCTCCCCTGTGTTTCATGTCGCTCAATAAGCCCTCGAATAAACATCCGCGGTAACCTCAGCAAATGTCCCTTGCCTTCTCTCAGGATAATGTCCGCTGCCATGATGTAATTGCTCACAAAAGCATTCCATGCCTGTTTTTCAAATTGAGAATCCCCGAGAGGCCTTGGAAGATATGGGTCATTGACCCAAACCGCCTCAACAGCCTTTGCCACCCCGACTTCATCCATCGTAATCGACTGGACTTGGTTAAAGTCTAAGACCCAGAGTTCTGTGCTCCTCAAGGTAGGTGCAGCCCTCTCCGGATGACTGCCGAGAACAAATTCAACATCACGGGCGTCTGTTTCAGCCGCCCAGTGCATAAGAGCCATGGCAACCCCCATCCTGCTGGCCATCGTGTTGACGTATAACTGGAGGTCTACCATTTGGTTGAGATGCATCTTAATGTTTCGCAAAGAGAAAAAAAGCCTTTCGCCTTTGCCTTCCAATGAACCGAGGTATACTCTCACTAAGCAATCTCTGTTCGACGCATCTCCATGGGCAGCTTCTTTGATCCGTGGCAGACAATACTTGTCGATCAACAAAGTCCGGGCTCGTTTACACAACGGATCGATTCTCTGGGTGACTAGGGCGCTGGTAGGCAGATGGCATACAGCCTTGGCTGCCGCGACTAGATCTGGACGTTGGCTGAAATGTAGGCTGCCTTCGTCTTCTCTCGGGATAAATAGAAAACAGTCTGGGATTCTGACTTCCGTAAAGCCCCATTTGCGGAATTGTTGTTCGATCAACTCGTGTTTGTGATACTCGTTCTCGAGTGCCATCTGATCGTCCGTCTTGGCTAATTTGATAGCCAGGGGCCTCGCCTCTTGTGCAAAAACGGCACCACAAGCGCCAGCACCAATCTTCCGGAAAGGATTCTCTTTAGGGTTGATAACAGGTTCCGCGTAGGACATCTTTAATGAAAGAAGCCCGCGAAGCTCCAAATCATCCGCGCTGAGATGACCGGGTTCGGGGCTGGCTGCCCCTGAACCGTCGGTAACGCCCTCTAACAGAGAGCTGAGAGTCAGGTCGGTTGGCATCCCTTGCTCTTTCTCCCGTAATAACAACGGAGGGTAGCTGCTTGTACTGGTGAGCCATCGCTTGCTGAGTGCCATGGTGTGTGATATTTGAAGAATCTTTGATAGCTAGATATTAACGATTTTATTGGTGATAGAATGAAATCAGCATGCCAGGATTGCTGGGGGCGGCTGGACAATGGGTTTATATAGCCTTGAAGAAGGGGGTATCGCGTTAGGTTCTGGTCTGTGGACAGGATACGAATCTTATTTTCACTTATAAAGCATATATATGTTTTCCTCTGGAGATGATAGGCAAAAGTAAGTCAAGAAGGTATTTCTGAGTGGCGCTTAAAGGAGTCATCGTGGAAGCTGAAGACACCAAATATTTACACATCTACTGCTTCTACCACTTCTTCCACTTATACATCCACTCCTTCTACCAGTTATAGTAAACTTAGATTATCATCTCTTTTTTTATAGTTTAATTTGCGCCTACCATTATCGGGTTACCAGTCACCTACTAGGGAGCAAGCCAATACACTCATGTTCAGCATCTAATATACTTCACCACCACCTGCTCATCTCACCCCTGAATACATGTAACCTCCCTCACCCCTGCAGCGAATATCCAACATCACCACTCACACTCCCCAACTTCACCAACCTCTCCCTCATCCCCTCCGCCCTCCTCCTCTCCCCCTCATCCTCCAACCCGGAGAAATCCACATTGTCAACCCAGCCCCCAATCCCATGCTGCAGCACGTTTCTCGCCCGCAACTTGCTCCCCCCAACATGTCCCACCGACCCATGCAGCGTCACCCTCTCCTTCTTCGAATCATACACCCCCCGGTGCAAAATGTTGTTGTTGTAAAACGCAATGTCGCCCGCCTCAAGCTTCACCACAATCTGGCCCGGAATCTCCTTTTCAAACGGCCCGGCACTCCGCTCCGCCTCCGTCCTCGCCCTCTTGTGCGATCCCGGCACCAAAACAAGCGATTCATCCTCCCACAGCGCAAAATTATACTGCGCGTGAAACGCCGGCCTCCCCAACCTCTCCATCTCCTCCTCCGGCGAAGCCTCCGCCGGAATGTCGTCCCGATGCCACCGCAGCTCAAAGTCCGTGTCCGGCCTCACCAGCATGTTGAACAGCTCCATCACCAAGTCCTCATCCTCGCACTGCAGCAGCTCCCTCACAATGCTCAGAATCTCCTCCGAAAAGTACAGCGCCGTGAACGTCTCGTGGCCGGGCATCTGCGGCTTCATCAGGTGCTGCACGCCCCAGATGCCCTTCTCGAGAGCCTCCTCGTGGTTCCACGGCGGGAACTGCTTTCCTACGGTCCGGACGTGAGGCCATTGGCCGCTGCGGGCGAGCTGCTCTGCTTTGCGGCTAGCATTGCGTAGTGCCTCGAGCTTCTCGGGGGAGACGATGGATTTGATGACGACGAAGCCGTCGCGCTGGAGATTGGACAGGTGGGGAGATGTATTTTGCGCCGGCATGATGGCTGTTATTTTGAGTTTCTGGCAGTTTCTTTTCCTTGGTTTTACTGGGGGTGGGAGTAGATCGTGAGGTTTGAGTATGTCTCTAGAGGGCCAAATATATAAGTAGGACAAATGAATATGCCCTTATATCATGGGATGCGGGGCTGGCTAAATCCTTCTACCGTGATCCAAAGGTTTATACGAAGCCCCTCAAGACTTCACATGCATTTCACGACTAGTCCATGCTATGACCACAACTAACTCCATTTCTTCCTTCAGCTCAAGATCGACATCCCAAAAGCAACGCAGCATCTCCGATTCAAACCGAACCGAGGCCACGCAGAAAGCGGCTCGATATAGTGGCCAAGACAAGCAAAAAACCGGGGCAAGCTGCGATCCTCTCCCATCTCCTCTCTCGATTTTCACCCAGTAAATCGTCGTAGTTCGCTATTTCAAACTCCATAATCTGTTCTAAAATAAGTCAAATGCAACGTACCATCATCCCACCCCCTCCCCCAAATTCTCCGCGCTCATACCCCAATCATTCACGCGCTCTCAGGCCACCGCACAACAAATCCATTCACCGTCTTCTGCACATCCAAATCACCCGGATCGTTTTCAAACAGCGGCTTCTCCAGCTTCTTTTCCAAAACCTGCTCCACCTCGAATCCTGCCTCGCGCGCCACATCGAAAAAGCGCATGTCCAAGTCCTTCTTCCACGGCCTGTACGAAGTGAAGAATACGTAGGCCGCGCTGTCCCGCGAAACCTTCATCGTCTCCCTGATCGTCTTGACCAGAGCGCCATGCTCTGAGTGCCGGAAGAGCAGATCTGCTAGAATCAAAACGTCAAAGCGCTTTTCTGTTGCCGCTGAGCTTGGGCCATCTTCATCAGATGGAAGACGAGCGATGAGGGGCACTGCATCTCCGCCCCAGACAAATCCAACCGCATCAATCGTCTTTGCAATATGGCCCTTTGGCTCTGTAGTCTCGTCACATTCATCAATGTTCTTCTGCATGTTCATGACGAGATCCGGATCAGGGAAATCAGTCATGACAACCTTCTTCGCTCCAAGGATACCAGCCACAAGTGAAGGAAGCCCCGACGCTGCCCCAAGCTCCAAGACAGTCTTGCCCCGTGCCCGCGCAGGGTCCTCCTCAAAGTAATCCGAAATGATCTTTGCGCCGTTCCATAAATGATGTGCCTCCGTAGGGCTGTGGCCAACCAAATTCAATACAATCTCCTTGCCGCTTCCCATGGTGAAAATTTGCTTTGTTGGTGGAGGGGTAGAGGGGTAGTAATCTTCGGGGTCGTCCAACAGGCCCCCGGTGCCATAGTCGTCGCCCTCTTCCATGTTGGCAGAGCGAAAGTGATTAGAAAAGTCGGTATATTGCCAAGAGAATTATAAACAGAGAGAGCCGTGTCGACGTTGAGAATAATAAGCTAGTAAAAACAGCCGGTTGTATGCCAAATTCAGCTGTTTGAGTGCGAAGAGCCGGGGAATGTCTCTTTTCCAATGATCTCAGGATTCTTGGTCTTATCCGATATATAATCCAACAGACCTGTTCTGTGATACCCCAACTAGTAAACCATGCGTGTTGTGATCTCTCAATCTTCAAATTTGACGGGTCCAAGTCACAGCTCTCAATTTTTTGGTGTTGGTGGGGTGAGTTTTGCAAGCGCCGCCCTCACAGTGTGAGATTCTATCCAAAGACTCTCAGCCACCTGATTCGATACTTCAGTGGTCGTCGAGTCGCCAGTATCAATAGTTTTCCAGCGGATGTGTTTGGGTGTTTGTAGCCATGCGGATGCCAAAGCCAAGATTGAAAGCGAGTGTGTAGAAAGCGCATGTCCCTAATTCCAGGTCACTGTAGACAGACAGATGGGCGAGAGAACAGCATCCATCTTTACGGCCCAAACCGCTGTCTGGCCAGCTCTCTCAACATACTCACCGTCTGATCCTCCCTCTCCTGCCACGCCCTCCTCTTCTCAGCAATCTCCTCTCTCTTGGCCCTCTCAATCTCTTCTCGCCGAATCTCCCTCTCCGACTTGCGCCTCTGTTCCTTCTCCTTCTCCTTCTTGTACTCTTCCAAGCTGTCGCCTCCTCCCATCAGGTCGCTATCACGCACCTCCCCGCCAGGGCTCTTTTCTCGAAACTGCCGCATCTTGTCATTGACTTCTTGCCGCTTCTCTAGCTTGCGCTCGCGGGTCCCAGCCTCGGCGCGAGGGACCAATTCCTCGAGACGCTCCTTTTGCAGCTTCCGGTCGGCTTTACGGGCGACCCGTAGTTCTTCCCAATCAGCCTCCCTCGATTCCGCAGCAAGCTCATCACGTAGAGCAAGATCTTCCTTGTTGGGAATTCCAACGCCAGCCCGGCGGCCGCTGGTTGATGCACCGGGAAGCACAGGCCCGTAGTCCTCGTCCTCGTCCTCGCTCCCATCGCCGCCAAGTTGCTCGCCTTCCAGCGATTCATCTTGTGATAAATGTTGCCGCTGTTGCTGCTGCTCTGGCTGTCTCTTGGGTAATGGATCCCGCTCAAGGATGCGCTGAAACATCTCGGGATCGTACCACCCCTCAGCCAGCTCTCCACGATTCCACTTGCCCACGAAGCTCTTCCACCGACCCCGAATCTCCCGGTCGTCCATGTCCTCGATGAACCGCTGCTTCTGTAAGCTCAGGTATTCGCCAAAGAGGGCTTCAAACGCTCTCAGGTCGTCCTTTGAAAGTTGTCGGGCCCCAAAAGGCAGCTCTACAGCCGCTTGGCTCGTTTGTTTGCTTGCACGACTCGACGAGCCATGGTATCCATCAGATGAGCGCGGTCTTCGAGGCTCCCTCTCCCTGTCTCTCCTCCCAGGAGACGCCCTTCTCTTGCGCTCACCCGAGTACCTCTGCGGGCTTCCATCTGGCGAGAGAGATCTCTTGTCGCGGTGGCGCCGTGAGCCTCCTTCATGATGTGAAGAGCGATGACGCGATTCATGTCCGTCGCGTGTCGAAATCCTGTGTTCTCTCGAAGACTGAGGCATGTTGGTTACACCATGTAAGCATGTAATATGAGGAACCGCACGCCAATAGGATGCTGACGAGACTCCCAAAAAAGAAGCGCCTAGCAAGTATATCCAAGCTCAGCTGACGGCCTAGTTACAGCAAACCCGAGAGGTAAGAGTTGCAGCGAGGCTTAGCTGGGTATTAAGTATGGATCTTAGCTCTGAAGCATTTCCGAGGCGTGAGAACTTTCCCAATCCGCTTCCTACAACTAGCACAGTGCGCCCCACAGTTCCCGGCCATACCTTTTCCCCTACAGATGTTGGTCCCTTGCATTTTCAGAACCTTGAAGCAACCTTTGAACTTGAACTTTGGTCTTCTATGCAGATGGACAGACAGACAAATACATGCTCATATATATGGAGAGGAGATGCGAGTTGTGATTTTTGATCCACATTTGCTACCGAAAGACAGATATACTATACTAAGGTGTGATCCGGTTCTAACCTCTCCCTTCTAATGTGAATTTAAATGTTGGGTATCTACTTTTGGGAATAAGCAATTCAAACAGAATAGGTTAGTATTTCTCAGCGACCCCAGCTGGGTCCGTAGTTCATGTGATGCCTCCAAGCACTCAGGATCAGGATCAGGCTCATGCTCAATAGTACGTCATAGGTAGGTAGGTAGCTTCTCCTATCGCTCATCTCGTTTCCCACCCATTACAGCCCAAGCTCGACGTTGTCAAAATCGGCCGAGGCGGAACTGTTGTGTATGGCACAGCCGATACACTGACAGGAATCCCCGCACGGGCAGCTGGCCATCTCTCCTTCACATGAGTCGCCAAAGGGGTAGCTGACAAAGAAAAAGTCGTTCGCCGACAAAGTTGGCTCTTCTCCAAGACTCGAGTTGGCATCTGATGGCGTCTGCGCTAATGTGGGTGACACAGCTCCTTCCACCTTGGCCATGACGGGTGTCGAAGCACCATTCGGCGATTGGTTAGCGGGTGTGGCCTCCTCGTAGTTGCCGTTGGGGATGCTTTGGACACTGTCGGAGTGTTTGTGACGCTTGTGAGTATCCTCCGACATGCTATTCCAGGCAGACCGCACGTAGTCCTGCGTCGCCTGGTTATACGGGTGTGTAGCACAGCCAATACACTGGCACGAGTCCCCGCAGGCACACTGATGAGACGTCCACGAATCTGCCTCCAAGTCGTCGGGCTGGGGAAATTGCACCGGGGTGGCCGCATTATACGGCATAGTCTGCATATTCGCCATTTGTTGCGGAAAGTTCAGTGTCACCAACTGTCTATATTGATCCGGTTGAAGAGGTTGAAGATAGGAGCCGTATTGTGGCGGATATGCGAATATGGTCGGTTGGACAAAGTAGGGAAACATCCCATTTGGCATGCCAATCGGTACATTAAACGGCGGCATCACCAGGCCATTAACCTGGCTAGGTGTGTGTTCATGTGTCTTAATCTCTGGCTTTTCTGCCCCAGATGAGCAACAGCTCCCAGGCTCGCTCTTGACGACGGGTTTTCCATTTGGTATAGCTGTCTGCTGTCCATCTGCTTGGGCGGCCGTCGACTTTCCATTCCCACAGCAGCTTCCGGCCGCAGGGGAAGCATTTTGTCCATTCGTGGGGGGAGTGTGGCCATTTGACGCCGTTAATTCGGGTGCAGCGTGGTCGATGATTGGATTCCCTGATGCCACCTCCTGATATGAAGGAAATATGGCCGGGCCAGGGATGAAAGTACCGTTTGGGAGAAATCCCATCATGCCATGGCCAGTGGGTATCGTGGGCATGGCGCCATTGGGCGACTGTGGAGACTTGGATTCAGGAGATGATAAAATGTTGACCTGGCTCGCATCTATCCTCTCCAAATCTGCGGGATCGATAGGCTTTCTGCCAGAGGCAGACTTGGAGCCCGTTTTCTGCACGCGGTACGCTGGTTTTGTTGCGGCTCCTTTCGGGGATGGGCTTGGAGGTGTCACCAATCCGTTTGATGTATCTTGACTCTCCTGGTCTCCTGCCTTGCGGCCAGACGCCTTTTCTGAAGTACCACACCGGCATTTCTGTTTCTTAGGGATAGCAGCCGTAACAGCAGCACAGCCGCAATGCTGCGACGAAGGATGCGGACACGAGCTGAGCGGCCGTCCAGGCTTGCGCACGGGGACCATGAGCCGTTCAGAGGCGTGTGTGCATTTGGTGGAGCGATGGCCTCGGATGCACGGCTCGCTGCATGACGATGGTTAGTCGCAATGAGGTCGAGAAGAGAGGACAAGGATGCATAAACTCTGCTCATCAAGGTGGCGGGCAGAAGAAGAGAGGGAAAGGCACGCACCAGGCCATCTTCTGCCCGTTTATCAAAGGCATGGCGAGATGCAGACGGGATTCTGCGCTTAGAATTGTCGGATCTTAAATCAGCTGTGCGCGTGAGCCAATGCCAAGCGCAAGCGCAGCAACGATGGATGGCGTTCGATGCGCCAGAGTAGAATAGAAAAAAATCCTGTGTATCGCAAACACGCGCTTCAGCGCTTCGAGGTCAACTGTGAGTCGCAGACGGAAAAGCACAACGGCATCGAAAGTCGAATTACTTCGGATGAGCGTGTAGATCGTGTAATGATGAATCAGCCTTTCAGACGTCGGATGGGAAAAGTTGCCGCTGAATACGATAATAACCCCCCCGGCGGAGTCAGCGAATGGCGGGGAGAATGGCCACAAACCATTCGATTTCGACCGAGTCTTGCTCAGCAAAGTGGCTGTCGGCGTTTCGATGAAAAGTGCGAGTCCGTAAACCAAGGCCCGATTGCAGAGTGGTTGTATCCAGCAATCCTTTCACGCGATCGAATCCCAGCCTTGAATGGCTCGCACTTGCCAACCGTCGAAGTCGCAAAAAAAAAAAAAGAGGATGAAAAGGGCAAAGTTTCAGCGCGAATCAACAATGAAGCGGCGTAGGGAACATAGCGCTGGAGCCTTCTGTGGCTTGCGCATCTGAACTGCTGACTTTCCATGGGCTCATTTCCCCAGGCGGCATGCGGGGGCCTCATGGCCATCCCAGGGGCCCCTTTAGCGGCCAGCCTTAGTGACTACAGCGGCTGCATCTACAGATTCAGTGGCCTGCATGCGCTAACCAGGGGCCGCAAGGGTGCGTGGTGAAACGCCGTGCGTCAAACGAAACATTTTGTGGCAATCCGTCTCGATCCTCCAACTTGGGCCTTGACATTGCAGTTGCTGTTGCTATTACTGTGCACGGGAACCTGAGAGGGCCATCACCCTTACGGAAGTGCCCTGAGCTGAGCCCAGGTGAAGCAGCCAGCAATCGGTTACCCGCTAATGATACCCGGTACCCGCCGAAGTCTCCGGCTATCGATGTTTAATTCATCAGTGGATGGAGCTTTTCGGGGGTTCTACTGTATCTAGGTGAAGAATGGACCGCTCCCGGCGTCATCAAGAGACCTCTCCCAACGACACCCTCATATCAACACGGTTACTTGTCGCAGCAACAGCACGAAGCCCCTCAACGAATGTGTAATTTTCCCGGCTCCATATCAAAATCACGTATTTACAAACAGAACAGCCTCTACCAATCCACGCGGGTCAAATCATCGAGTCCGTCACCTGGACTAAACCGGCCGCAAGCCCCATCACGCCGCTCCCGAAATCCCGAGCACGGAGCCGTGCGACTCCAAAATCCCAGGCCCCGGAAGCAGCGCAAAACCGCAACTCTGCTCTGCAACAGAGTTATGTAGGAACGGCTGGTCCTCGCCAATCTCGTAAACCATCATCGTCCCTGACATACCTGTACATACGAGTATACGCACAGCATCATTTATTTTTATCTTGAATCTCCACCGGACAAATCGCCCAAAGGCCAATGTTCGTCCGTCCCGCACATGGTTGAGCAAGTTTCTATTGGCTGTCTCCAGGCCCGCGTTGGCACTCTCACACACTCCGAAAGGGTCTGCCTATCTTATGCTCCTTTGCACCCTTTCAATAATCTTCCTCTTCCTAGTAATAACCGCGCGCATGCTTCTGTAAGTGATAGAGGTGGAATAGCATAGCTGCAGTATATCAGCTGCCGCCCTGACTTCGGTCCTAATATCGTCTCTAATAGTCAGCTGCCCGACTGGGGCAGGCACTCAATCAGTGCGGCCATCGTGCCTTGCTCTGGTCCTGACGCTGGATGTTTGATCCACTGTGCATGGATTTTCGTGATTTTCAACAATCCTTGTGGTAAACTCTGTTGCTTTCATTGGTTACCAGTGCCCATTTACGGCTTGAATATCCACATGTGCGAATTCGAATTCCCGATGCGAAGCTCTATGCGTGGATTCCCCAAGACACCGGGTATCTAACAAGCAGTAGTCTACATAGGCTATCTGCTTTAATCAAAAAAAAATTAGTCATCGTATGGCCTAGAAAGGCTGCGGCTCTTGTACAAGGTGCTCGAAAACATATATCCCATCATACCCTTTCCATACGCCACGGTTCCCACTTGAGGCCATGCTATCCGTAGAATATCTCAAAATCATACACTGCTGTCCGTAAGTTTCGTCCAGCAGCGCCAAATTAGTTCCCGTCCGAATTGTCCGAATCGGCAAACATGTCAGCCGCTCGCATTCGCCTCCTAGGCTGTCCTCGGCTCGTAGAGTGTGACTCTGCTTGAACATCCGTCTCTCCATCATCTGGTGTATCATTAGGCTTTGCATCATCAGCGCCTGGCTGTTCAGGCCCGTTACCTTTACCGGCATCAGACGCGTCCTCATCGTCATCGTCTTCATCCATAGGCTCCCCAATTACGTCGTCGTCATCATCTTCAATCGGTTCTCCATCTAGGTCTTCATCTGCAAGGGGCTCGCCATCAACGTCATCTTCTTCGATGGGCTCGCCCAATGCCTCCTCCTCCGCTTCCTCTTGCTGTTGCTGCACCGGCACCTCGGCATCACCAGTAATAGCAGGCTCAGACGTTGTAGGCGCGGTCTGATTGGCTTCGACAACCTTCCACTTTCCCTTCTTGGAGGAATCGTCGACCTTTTCTTGTGCCTTGAGAGATGGTGGGTTTTCAAATGCACTCACAAATAGGGCATGGCTCTCAACTGGAAAGACGCACCACCCTTCCCACAGATTCAACACAAGGGTAACGCTTCGCTTCCATTTTTCTGCGCGTAGTCGACCCCAGCCCAGTTTCTCAGCCATCATTCCTAGGCGTTCAAACACCTTCCTAGAGCGCAGGGCTGTCTCGAGAAGTTGTCGATAACGCCATGCATGTCGAACACTGCTCGTAGAGGATGATGACAAAATATCGCTAACCACATACAAGCCAACCAAGGTAGCCGCGCTTGCGTCTGTATTTTCACTTGCGGCAGCAGAAGCTTCCTCTGTGCCTGCTGTCTGCTGCTCTCCTTTGCCTTCCTTTTTCTTATCCGGGTTGGTAACCGCCAAGGATAGTGGCCGCTCAAGGTTGGAGACAATCAAGTCGACAACTTCATCTGCACCGCGGCTAACGTGGGTAATGGCAAAGGCCGTTACTCGCGCAATATCCCCCTTGCGAACCTTTGCAATTGTGGTGGGCAGACGGGATAAAAGATGAACGAGCTTGGCCTTTTCCAGTGGGTTGAGAAATGTCTTCTCCTCCTCGCCGGTCGGACCGCCGTCACGGTTTGCGTCCCCGTCAAAGTCTTCATCCTCTGAAGAGTCATACTCCCCATCCGAAACGAACTCATCTAGCTTCGTGGTGTACTCGAAGCGAAGACCCGTTTCTGGCGTTTTCCACGCATGGCCTCCATCAAAGAGCGGGACATATTTGCCCTTCTTCTGCTGCAGATTCGAACCGGTAACCACTCCCCAAAGTGTCCATCGGTACCAAACGCCGCCCTGGCTCCTTGCATCCCATAGCCAAGCCCATCTTTCCTCTCTTTGAACTGATGCGCGAGACATGAGTAGAGCCTCGAAGTCGGGCCCGTGTTCAAGAACACCTTCAATCACCTTGTTGATTAATCGAATCATTCGTATATCCTGAGGCGGCTTGACCGGCACGCATAATAGGCCAGCTCGATTTACACCCCCTTGTCCGTGAGAGTATGAAGGCGGTGGGGCGAATCCCCGTTGAAATCCATGTCGTGAATGATCGTTGTGACCAGCTCCAGAGTCTTGGTCTACCGGCTTTGCCCCAAAAGGCTGAGATGCAGAGGCGGAAGATGCCAGCCCTGATAGCGTAGAGTTGCTAACGGCGGAGGAAAGATGGCGATGAAGAGATAGATAATAGCCGTAGCCCATGTATCTGTTCTGCAACGAGCTTACTGCAGCATCCATATCGGTAGCAGGAGTCTCTTTAGACAAGGTCACGATGGCAACCGTGCACTTCCTCTCAGATCCTCCAGGTCCAGCTGGAGGTTGAATCTTGACATTCTCGACTGTCAGATTCGCAGGCAATAGTGATTTGATCGTGGCGGGGGATATTCCTGGAGGAAGATTGGATAGCCGTAGAGTCGGCCTCGCTATAGCCTTCTCCTCGGCTCGGTCAACCATCTCTTCATCGTCGCTCTTGTCCTCAAACTTCAACGTAGCTCTGCCCTCTGATTCCTTGGAGAAATCATTAAAGGACCGCTTCTTTCCAAAGGGCATAGGCGACATCCCCAAGCTCCCTGGCCCGCTCTTCATCCCCGACGACGTGCCAAAGTGTCGCCGCGATGCGCCGCTGGGACCCGAGGGCGGCGGCCCTCCAAAGTTGCCAAACCCAGGCCGCTGATTCCGCTGCGCCGACGCGCCGTGCTCCCCATCGTCATTGTCATCGTGGTCAAAACTCTTGATAAAGTCTTCGTATACGGCGGCGGTTTCCGCAGCCTCGCGCTTACGCTTGGCTTCAGCCTCGGCCTTTTGCTTCTCGAACACGGATTGCCGGGCAGGTTTTTGGAATTTGGATTCCAACCGCGGAGGATCGGTGGGGTCTTTGGAGGATGACATATCGCGTCGAGAATGTGGGAGTTTAGAGGAGGTTGCTAGGCCATGATATTTGACGAGAAAAGTCTGGAGAAGTAGTTGGACTATGGTTTAGTTGAGCCTGAGCTTAGCAGTAGCAACACAAAGCCATAGCGCTGACGATCAAGCACCAAGGCTTATGCATTTACCAGTTACGGCTCCATCGTTAACGGCGCCAGCCTCGATATAGGCATAATTCCGCCTTGGCTGATAGGAAGGATCAAAGCCCGTAAATCACAACATTCACAAAAATTCGAAAGAGCACAAATAATTTTTCTCCCAACTTCAATTTCTTTTATTACTGCCCGCACCAAATATCTACCAGCCTTTACTCATAGAGGATTCATCAAACCCTGGCTCATCAGAAACGAAATGCTACCACCCCCGGACATGCCGGACAAAGATGACGGCATGTCTTGCCTCATCTCCCGGATAATTCCTCTTGCAATATCAACCCTGGACTCCCTCCCCTGCTCCCGTCCATCGTCACCAGCCCCTTGAACTTCCCACCAATTTCTCGACCTGCGTGGTCTGCTGCCTCCTTCTTCCACTTCCACTTCTCTCCAAGCTTGCCTCCATTCCCTGCCATGCAGTCCACCAGCTTGTCTCCAAGGACGGGCAAGAACTTATACGCGTGGCCGCTATCACCTGTCGCAACGAACAGCCCTTCCCAGCCCGGATGCCAGTCCGCCAGGAAGTTGCCGTCGCTCGTGTCGGAATACCAGCACAATCTCGTTTGCTTCCATGGCCGGCTGTCCAGCCCTTTAACGGGTGACATGTCCCTCAAGGCTTGGCGCAGCGCCTGATCTGCGTCTGGCGGCAGTGAGGTAGCATTCCTGCTCCCATCACGCTGTGTCAGTGGCCTGGACACGACAATGGGCTTGCGTTCCTCTGAGGGCGAGGCAGGCAGGGCTGTCTCAACGAGCACTGGGTTCAGGTATCCAAAGGAGTGTCGCGCAACTTTCAAAACGCGCGACTGCGGCGGAATGATAAACAAGCCAGTGCTGAGATTCAGTGCTACAGGCTGCTTTGCCAGTACCTCAAGCTCTTCCTCTGAGATGTCGATGTAGCCCAAAGGCTGTGCTGTGGCCTCTATCCGCCCTCTCATATCAATCAGGCTGCCAGTCCATGCGCCCGCGGCAACAAATACGACTTCCGCTGTCAGGATTTGAGAATCGCTCAATCTTGCGCCGACAACTCTCTTGCCCTCGGTGATGAGTTCCTCCGCTCGTGCATCCACAAACTTGACTCTGCCTGTGGCCTTGACACGATCGTACATCCATTTCATGCCCTCGCCAGCATTTGCCCATCCGGAAAGCTCATTGACATACCCCCAATCGCCGGGATGACCGTCAACACCTAAGTATTGCTGCAATGCTGCGGGCGTTTCCAGAGATCGAATTTTATGGGGTTGCCCGCTCTCACTGGCGATGCGGGATGCATTCTCCCAACTGGATCTGGTATAGCCCATGCCTGACATCTTGGGCTCCGTCGATTCGTTTGCCGCGAGAAACAAGCCAGACTCGGTATATCGTCCCTGACCACCAAGCTCGTCATCGCCCTGCTTGCGCCATTCCTCCTGTGCAAGAGCCCCTAGCTCGGCATAATCCGGATCCGCATAGTCAGCTCGAATGATCCTTGACGAGTCCACGCTGGCAGAGTCTCCCGGTGGGAAAGATGCTCCACGCACGTCGTCCACGATGGTGATGACAGTGTTATCAAAAGACGACCTCTTGGTGAGCGCCCAGGCGGTTGACAGGCCATATACGCCGGAGCCGATGATGAGAATGGATTGAGGAGAGTCGTTCATCTTGGAGTCGCTGGCTACTTGAGAATGATACTGTCAAAACGAGTATTATGCGCAAAGAGACTCGATCTTCTCGACTGATATATATTCTCTACATACGACTTCCGCATGCTATCGGCTCCCTGTCATTACTGAAAGAGCAAGCAACTCCAATTACGAGGAGGGGTGTCAACTCGTGGGAGGGGCCATCCGATAGTCGGGCTTCTACCGGCTTACCGAACCATGTGGCACACGCAAAAGGCCCCCCACAAAAATTGACGAGCGGAGAGAGAGAATTACGTAGAATCACATCGACACACAAACGCAAGTGGGATCAGGCGATATACGACGATTAGAGGACAGAATCAAGCATTCTTGTGATAATGCTAACTGCAAAAGACCAGTCATAACTAGGCTTTTGTAACAGCTACGCCCTGTGTTAAGGACCAAAAGGGCGTAAACTAATCATATCTCGTCCCTCAAAGGGCGTAAGATGTCCTCATAATTTGTCCAGCCCCACGACCGCTGGCCATGGAGCTGCAACTGCCTCACAACACCAACCAGCCATCACGCCTTGGCTGCTCCCCACTTCATCAGCAACATTCCTTCGGCCCACTTTCAACTTGACCTTTTTCCCCTCGAAAGCATTAAAAAGGCCGCGAAAGACCGACATAGCAGTCTGAAGGCGGCCACGAGCAATCTATGTTGTGTCGCGGGATGGGTAGTCTTTGTTCTTTTTGCCGTGAACCAGATCCATCGTAAGAAGAAAAAAAACGCAATAGAACCTCTTCCTGGCCTTCCCCCCTTTGCCAACGCCAATGCAATGCAAGCAGAAATCAAATGGTACAGGCGGAGCCCTACAAAGACACTTGGTTGTGGCCTACCAAGGTCCCGGGGCGAACGACGTCCTATGAAGTAGTCGTGGTATCATGACCGTAATGGTCTAGTCATATACGTCGGTTTTTTAAAAAAAGGTAATTCGATACTGGTGGTACACGAGATGAAACATCTCTGACCATGCCCATAAAGTGCATTTAGACTTTCCGGAAATCTATGGCGTGTGAGTTAGCAATGTGCTGTCTAAAAGAAGAAAAAAAAAAGTAGTCGTAAAGTGTAAACGAACCTTGAAGCACAGGGTAGATCATTTCAAAAGCTTGGTAAATCTCCTCTCTCACTTTGGCACCCGTCAAGACAATCTTGCCGGAAACGAAAATGAGCAGCACAATCTTGGGCTTGATCATACGGTAAATTAGACCAGGGAACAGTTCAGGCTCGTAAGAGCTGAAGTTGTGGTGACGAGAGGCAAGACCTTCGAGACGGATGGGGAACTTGATGTCACATGAACCGACAATATTCTGGATCTTGAAATCGGTAAACTTGGCGTTGAAGCCAAGCTTTTGGATGATACGGGCGTATTTTCGGGAAGCCAGCTTGGAATCGTCCTCGGACTTGGCACCAGTAACGACCATCTTGCCGGAGGCGAAGATCAGGGCTGTTGTCTTGGGCTCGCGGATACGCATGATGACGGCAGCGAAACGCTACATGCTGTTAGCACCCTTATGCCTCCACGAGAATCTCTGTGGGCCGCCATGTATTCACCTTTGGGTTGTACTCGGCGTTTCTTGCGTGCAGGGCAATCGTCTTCAAGTCCAATCGGCAGTCGAGATTCACGGTTGCCACGATGTTCCTTTGATTGCGAGATAAGTCTCTAGGAGCATAGTCAAAGTGACTCAAGTGTATACATACTGCAGAGTAGGTGTGATACCACTGGGACCCTGAGAGGCTGCAGGCGTGGCAGCGGGAGTTGCAGGAGTCACCCCGTTCCCATTTGCAGCCTGCTGACCATTGGGAGCCATTCGCTGACTGCCATCGGCATTGGTTGATGGTGGTGTGAGCTCGTTAGAGGCACCGGGGAACGACAGCGAACCAGGGGCGGTAAAAGCCTTTGCCTGCGCGGCATTGGCCGGGTGCGTTTGAATGCCCTCCATGATCGCGACTAGAGATCAGAAAGCGTGCGGCGAGGCTGCAACCCTAAACTGAGCAGGTCTATGCAGGAGATGATGTTAGCCACTTGCATATCCTGATGATTAATGGTGCATCGAGGCAGCCCAACAGATGGAAAAAAAGAAGCAAGTGATAATGATGCAGCTGCTGATTGGCACAAAAGCAGAGCTCTGCGCTGCACAGGCTGAAAGCGAGATGAAAGGAAGAGGAAGTTGGATGAAGGGAGGCGAAGTCGTGTTTTTGTTGATGTGGCTGTTGCAGCGCCAGCTGGCAGAACACGTGTTGTGTTTGCCACAGCAGGGCGGCGCAGTGAATGAGGGAATGCAGGGAGGAAACACGCAACACAAAATGTTGTTGCCACCTACCTAAATGCGGGAGATGAACAAGTGAATGTCTCCCCTACAGAATGCTGCTCAAGCAGATATTTTTTTGGAGTCCTTGCGAATGCCGGGTGCAAACAGCAAGGTGGGTAGAATAAGGTGAGAGAACGAAGGTCGAGCCTTGGAAAAAAGCGTTGGTCCAACAACCGAGACTCAGATCGTCTCGTCTTCACTTTCAAGCAATTTTTTTGGAGGTTATTTCTTTTAATTGCGTTCTACAGAACGAGGCAACGACTCGAAGGGCGACGACGACGGGCAGTACTTTGTATCGCTTTGAAGTCTTCGTCGGCGATCAACAAGATCGATTGCACCCGTGGGATTAGGGAGGGAGCGACGGCGTTAAGGAACGTGTTCCAGTTCTCTGTTATTGCCTGGTCGCAGGACGTCGACACCGTGCGACCTAAACGGAGCAGACTCGCTTGTTCCGCTCTGGATTTTCCTGACGCTTTTTAGATAAGGGAGAGGCTGTTCAAGGAACGTTGGCGTCCGATGAAGTAGAGAGCGTGGAGAGTAGGAAAAAAAAGGTGGCAAGCGAGGCCTTTGAGGATAGGTGGGGCGTGACGTCGTTGGAGGGGGGAAAATATTAATGAGAGGTCCGAACGTATGTGGGAGGTACGCAGGGCCGCCGGTCGGGACTTCCTCGCAAGAACGAGGAAACAGCGGATGGGGAAGGGCTGGGTACTTATAATTCTCGCTCCGGAAGGCCCAGGCAGGGCTCCCAGGCAACAACACCACCTGTGGCGTCGCCTCTGGCAGACCCGAGCTCAGCTTAGCGTGTGCACTAGGCCCCGGCGCGGCCAATCACAGCGCCGCGCCGCCGTGCTTTTATCTCCTTTGCCCAGCACGGCTCACAAGGCCCCCTGAAGTATCGCGGTAGCATGCAGAACCTCGCGGTACCAGCGCTGTGGCACCAGGATAACGGGGGGGTGACGAGGGCGAGACAGGGGGGCAGCTGGCGGTCACGGTGTCTGTGCCAGGGCTTTTGAGGCCAGCAAACGCACTTCTTCCAACCCGACCAGCGCTTCATTTCACTTCCCTTTTCTTCCTCTTTCTTCTTCCTTCGGCCTGCATCTCGAGGTGCAGCGCTTTTGCTGCTCTTTTGTCGTCGTCCCTTTTGTGTCGCATGCAGTCCACGGCAGCGCAGGACCCCCCTCGCCACTCGACCATGCGTGCAGCTGCGCTTCGATGCTCGCTGCCGCCCGCGGAAGCAACTGAGCGTGCGATAGAGCGAACATTGGAACCGTCTCGGCCCCGTCGACCTGCTCTGGCCTCGCTGTGCCAGTGCCCGCCCTTCCACCACGACGAAACTTGAGCGCTCATCGTCTCGGATGGCGAATATTGGTCCCGATGGGGTGACGGGGAAATTCGCTTGACTCTGCTTTCCGTGTCCGGGTTTCCAGTCAGTTCTGTTGCTGGGGCGAGCGACGGTCAATCAGCCCCAGGCAAGTCGACGGGGCTGGGCAGTGGACCCGCGGTTGGTCGTGTCGCGCCCATTCGCCCCCCCTTTTATGAGCGTTACCCACCAACCACTCCCTGAAATTGCGTCTTCATCGCCCCCCAAACCCCCCTCACCCGCTGAACCACGTCCTTTCAGCGGCCACACCACAACAAGTTACGGCCATGGAACAACACGAGCTCTGAAACACGCACTTTTGCCCCTGTTGCGTGGCCGGCCAAGATAAGCGACATGTGCTCGCTGCTACAAACAGCATCCGTCTCAGCGTCGTCTCATGTGCGGCGGCAGCGAAACCTCTGTGCTTTGTTGTCTGGGCTGGTGTGTCGTGTCGTGTCCAGGCTGGAAGCGATTACGAGTCGCGTTGCACGGCCGCACACAGCAGACAGCAGACAGAATTTTCGCTGCTGCCAGTGTGGGCAAGTCCGCCTGGGAGGAGGCAAAAATGGCACAAGGCGCATCCTGGCGTTAGTGAGTCATTGCCTGTGAACCAACCATGGGCCCTGAGCCGCATCCACCCAGCAATCTTGCTGTTTGCGGCCTTGTGAGTGGCTCTAGCGCCAAGTACTGGGTACAAGCTCGGCTGTCCGCTTGACGCGCCTTTCTGTCACTGTAACCTGTCTCAGCCCAACGGACGCGAAAACGAGCATCTTGCTGCATGCACGAGAAGATGACCCCCCGATGCCATTTCTACCGTATACTTACTATCACGAGTATGGAGTACTAGTATCGCTCGTTTTCCAGCTTGTCGTTTCTCACTTTTTTTTTTCGCTCTGGATAAGCGAGTTGCAGCTGATGGCCCAGCTGCAGCAGCGCCGCCCCGTCCATCGTAGCTTGCTTGGCTTGATGCGCCGGCGCAATCGCGGAAGTTTTGGATCGTTGTAACTGCTACCTCGCCAGCTCCGGCCAAGTACCCCGTTAACAATTTTCCAACCCGGTGACCCCAGCTGCTCAGCACGTTACACTTTGGACCCTAGCGCCGCATCGCTGCCAGAACTGGATACTTTGGCCGCTTTGGGTCCAGAAAAAATTTGCGTTCTCGCCTGCCCATGCCCGTGCTGGTGTAGCATTGAGCTTGTCCAAGCAAATCTTGTCGTCACGGCGCTATAATTCACGCACAAAGAGGGACAAGATGTGCTAAAACAAGAAAAAAAAAATCCAAGATGGGCGATGGAGAGAAAAAAAACTTTTTTCTTCTTCCCTGCCTCTTTTTTTTTTTTTTTTCTTTCTGTTTCTTCCCTTTCGGCAAGTCCAGCATCGTACTCGTATGTAATGTAATGTATACTCGTACTTGAACGTAGCACTGTCTGTATCCTGCTTCGCGCCGAATCGGTGGCCTCTTTGGGACACAGGTGCAGCAGACCGGAACGAGCCAGAGGAATTCATGTTTCACAGCACAGCCAGAGCATTCTGTCTGCCCTTTGTGCAGCCGTGAAATGCAACAAAAGAATGCAACGCATAAACAGCAAACAAGTGGCCTCTTTCTTTTTCCTCTTTTTCCTCTTTTTTTCCACTCGTACTTCGTAGCTGCACATTTGCTGCAAGGTCCTGACCCAACGCGTGATGCGCAACAACCACCAGCAAAATGTTGCCCATCTCATCACGTATTCTATCCAAAATCCAACACGTATAAACACGCAAAAGACAACCCCCTCCCAAAAACATAATGTTCCCCAGACTTGTATAAAACCCACACAGCCCAGCCCAGCCCAGCCCCGTGAGCGCTAGCCATTGCGGAGCCCAAAGAGCGATACTTTTGACACACGCAAAAAGAGGGAACGCGGGCTATCCACTCTCATATCAGCACTACTATCTGGAGCCAATGCAGAAAGGCGAGATGGCCAGTCCGTGAGAACCCGAGGCGGTGATGAAGTGGACTAATAGCTTTTTCTTTCCTTTGGGGTAAACTTTCGGTGTAGGCTTTCTTGTTTTTCTTGTTAATTTCTTTTACTTTTTTTTTGGTATTCGTCTTTTGATATTGATTGCATATGCTTGAAGACGCGTAACCTGCCACCTATATACTTCTCTCGACTCTCATGATATACGAAAAAAAAAAAAAAAAAAAAAAAAAAAAAAAAAAAAAGCACAAAAAGCAAGATTTCAGCCCGACCGCCCTGTTTGATACTCCCCCCAGCACCTATAAACACAAACCAAAAAAAAGAATACTTTTTTTTCTGGGCGTTTCCTTTCCCAGGACATGCATAACATTGTACATATCAATATGTCATATCAGCCAGACCCCCCAAACGTCGTCGTGTGAATCACCCCCTCCCATCGAATCGAATCGATGTGCCTCATGTCATGTAGTACTTGGGTCCTTCGCCTCCCTGCGGGACTTGCCAGTTGATGTCCTGGTGAGGAGCCTTGATATCGCACGTCTTGCAGTGAATGCAGCTGTTTTTCGGGATGTCACTGTTAGTCACTCACTCTCAAGAGAAGTAAAAGAACAAAGGGAAGGGAAGGGAGATGCTACTCACTTTTGTGCGTTAATCTGGAATCGCACGCCGTGCGGTTTTGACTCGTCCTCCACGTACTCGTACACTCCAGCCGGGCAGAAGCGGTTCTCCACGCCCTTGAAAGTCGGATACGTCGTGTCAGTGTGGGCGTCCCAGTCCTTGACCTGCAGGTGCACGGGCTGGTCCTCCTCGTGGTTTGTGCCGGTGCGAGACACGCTAGTCAGGATGTCAAAGGTAATCTTGCCGTCGGGTTTCTCGTACTCAATCTTGGGGAACTGATCGGCGGGCTTGGTGCATGCATAGTCGGGCTTGCCGTGCTTGAACGTCCACGGAACGCGGCCCTTGAGGACGTACGCCTCCAGGCCCGAGTAGGCGACGCCGCCGTAGACGCCGAGCGGGTTGTGCCACGACGGCCGCATGTTGCGCACCTCCTTGAGCTCCTTCCAGATGGATGACTTACGCAGCGCGTCCTCGTAGTCGTAGAGGAAGACGGTGCCCTCGCTAGAGTCGTTCAGGGCTTTCCATGCAGCGTCTGCGGCGAGCATGCCCGACTTCATGGCGTTGTGCGTGCCCTTGACCTTGGGGACGTTGACGAAGCCAGCGGAATCACCGATCAGGGCGCCGCCGGGGAAGGCAACCTTGGGTATACTCTGGAAGCCGCCTTCAACGAGACCTCGAGCGCCGTACGAGATGCATTTACCGCCCTCGAGCACGTTCTTGAACAGCGGGTGAAGCTTCAGCTTCTGGAACTCCTGGTATGGAGAGAGCCAGGGGTTCTCATAGTCCAATGACACAACCAAGCCCAAGCTCACCAGGTTCTCTCCAAAGTGGTACATGAAAGAGCCGCCGTACACGTCCTTGGGCAGGGGGTAGCCCATAGAGTGGACAATCAGGCCCTTTTCAAACTTGGCAGGATCAATCTCCCACACTTCCTTGATGCCCAAGCCGTAAGTCTGGTGCTCGCTGTCTCGTCGCAAGTCGAATTTGCCAACCACTTTCTTGGTCAAGCTGCCGTGGCAACCCTCGCCGAACATTGTGACTCTTGCGTGAAACTCCATGCCGCGCTCAAAGGAATCCTTGGGCTTGTTATCTCGCCCAATGCCCAGGTCGTTTGTGGCAACGCCCTTGACCGATCCATCGGTGTTGTAGAGAACCTCGGAGGCAGCGAAGCCAGGGTACAGCTCCACGCCCACCTCCTCCGCACGCTCGCCGAGCCACTTGACAAACTGGTTCAAGCTGACAATGTAGTTGCCGTGGTTGTTCATCTGGGGCGGCGCGGGGATCGGAATGGCAGCCGTCTTGGTGAGGAAGCGCATCTTGTCCTTGCCGGCCGGGGTCGCATGCTCGAACCGCGAAGGGTTCGACTCGTCAAGCCAGTCGGGGATCAGCTCGTTGATGGCAGACGGCTGGATGACGGCGCCGGAGAGAATGTGGGCGCCCACCTCGCCGGCCTTTTCCAGCACCAGGACTCGGAAGTCCTCGTTGCCCGCCTCGTTTGCCAGCTGCTTCAGCCGAATGGCGGCACTGAGCCCCGCGGGACCAGCGCCGATGATGCAGACGTCAACCTGGTCCGACTCACGCTCAATGGTGGCAGGGTCGAAGGATTCGTCCTCGGCCGCCATCCGCAGTCGCATAGCGGTGCTGAAAGATCTGACGGCAGCAACCGGCATGCCTATTGACGGCCGTATCATGACAGGAGCTCTTCGAGTAGCTGCCACAGGCCCGAGGAACCTCGCTGCCCGACATCTTGGAAGCGCGCGGGTGGTGCGCAGGGCGCATCTCGACACGGGCGCTGCAGCCGGCATTGTGGTGAGTGGTCTTCAGAATTCCTCGCAGCTCCGGAGCAGGCAATTGGCGAAGAGGGAGCAGCTGGGAGGAAGAAAAGCTGCGACATCGACGTCAAGGACCGGCGGCCGAGTTACTATTATCTGCCCAGCGATTGGCTGCCAAGGTCCGACCCGATACCCGGGTTTATATAGCCGATCGCAGCCGGATGGGCCCTGTACTTGTGTGGTACTTGGGGTAATGGAATCCTGCACCGCGAGGAGGTGGCTAAGCTCGGCTTATGAAGTAGCTCTCAGGTATTTCCTATGGCAGAGCTTCGCTGCTGCCACAAGCCTCTAATAACCGCCCCCAGAAAATCATTTGATAATTGGATAAGGTATATTATTATTACAACATGTCTACAATTCGAAGCAGCTCCCCGTCGTGATGCTGACCGATGCCGCAGACGCCAGATCCTTGTTTGGTGGAAACAAGGGCAAAAATTCTCACATCTCACGCAATGGCTGGCTTCGATATCGGCGACATTGTGCCTTAAAGCTGTGCGGCTAGTCTCATATCCTGCAGCTTCGCAGAGCTGCCTGAGGTACCCACGTACCGACCGGAAGGGGCTCTAGCGGGTACGAGTATTACTACCTATGACAAGTTGCCGAATAAGACGGTGATTAATAGTATTGTTATAAACCCCCAAACAGAAACAAGTGGTGAGCTGGCATCGGACCGGGTGACGCATGACCCGTGATATGTCGATTGACCCGTGGCGAGCTCCCAGTCCAAGGTCCAAGTCCAAAACCCGCTCGTGCCTCGTTGTCAGGCGGGCCGTCTGTCATAACCGCGGTCCGCAACATGCGGTCTGCAGCCCATTCAATACACGGCACCCTTTTAAGCCGAAACTAGTACCTCGTGGTACAAACAGTTCCTAGATAGTTATCTATTGGATTTAAGTAGTGTTATCATATACCTAGGTAGGTAGATATTTGGTCTACGCAGTATGAAGCAGACATCCGGCTATCGAATCCCGAGGTATAGGGTAGGCTATGGGCCTACAGGCGATGTTGTAAAACCACATATCATCTATCTATTATCTGTCTGAGGATACACACTCAGCATTCATTGCTGTGAACGTTTCATCTGACTGAGCAAAGAATCAAGTCCTTGGTTTCTAGCTCACGTAATATGTCTTCATCATAATACAAAACACCCGAAGCAGGGTCCAAAGTGCAACCAGACCATTCTATGCCATCCCGGGACAACATGCTGACTATAACATCTGGTCGTCTCACCATCCCACCCTAGACTTGATGAACAGTTCATGCTTATTATACTGTCCAACACACGTCAGCATCAGAACAGTGCTATTGGAGTCATGTTGACTGTGGTTGGTTGCACACTGTAGAGCTTCTGTTAGCGTAAATAACTCTGTGAAGATCTCCATGCATGCATAAGAAGAGTCATGGTAGAATGTATACACGGCAAGGTAAGGAAATAAGTCATAGGCAGAGCGCAAACGTAATCCAAAATATTAGTCCTGTTCTAATATTGCTATTGAGGTAAAAACCATACACCGACTCCTTGCAATCCAACTCTTTCTCCCGTCTATCATGCTGATAACCTAGCCTTAAAGTTCTAACTCAAATCAAATCCAGCCCCTGCCGTAATCGCGTAGAGCAATTTCTTTCGTAAAGTTGATTCCGACTTGTATATCGGCAGCTTCAATAGATTGACACACGTACTCGCGCTTGGTAGTCGTTCCTGATCCGAGCTACCATCCCGGATGGCAAACTTTGGATTCAGTTGTGCAAAGCCAAGCAGCGGTGCTCTTGGGGTCGACGTAACATATTTGAGAACATCGCGCCTCTGGGCGTCTGTCAAGCTGTTCATGACGTTCCAGAACATCTTGATCGTGGGGTGTTCCTCCCCGTCATCGCCTATGGCATAAAGGCCGCTGTAGACTGTGTTTTGGCGTAGGTTTTCAACATCAATTGCCATCGAGTCACCGCCAACCAGGCGCTGTAGCTCAGACTGGTTAAACATGGACAGCCACGACGGCCGGATAATCTCGCGAAGTCCGCGCAGGAAAGAGGTCGTCTGGGGAGCCGGCTGTACAACTAAGCGATGGCGAGCTGCGTAGGATATGTAAAGTAGGCGATTGTCGTTTGTAACCGGCATCTCGTCGCCACCTGGTACCAACTTCCTTGTGACAATCTCGACGGGCTCGCCCGGTGCCGATATCTGGTCCGTTATGGTAAAGTCTAGCCCCAGGGCGGAAACATCCCCGGAATAATTCTTGAGGTTAAGGAGGCCCCTGTATAGCTCTTCATCCATGTCTTGAAGATCATTGACACTTCCCTTGTAGTTGTTCTCCTCCTTTCGATTGGGTGATGGCCATTTCAGGAGGAAAAACCCGGCAAACGCAAGATCAACAAGAATGCCTTCATACATGCACTTGCCAACAATGCGGCCGAGAAATTCATATCGTCTGAGCAAACCAGACATCGCCTCTCTCCACTCAGGATCGGATTCCGTCAACCCTTGCTTCCGCAGTGATTCACGAAGCACATCCATAGCCGTGGGATTAGGATACAGCAGTTCTTTGCCACTGGATGTGAACATTCCAAGCCCCCCGGCCCCGTTTCCAAAGGCCTCTGACGTAACGCTCGTTAGAAATTCCTTGGTAACACCGCCGCCATCGATACCCGCTTCGGGCGTATCGAACTGATCAACAAAGGTGATCTGAATGGGGTCCTTGAGACCTTCTCCGAGCTGGTAGAACTGCTCAAATGCATCTTCAAACAGCTGACCACGGCGGATCTTTGCGTGATGCCTTCCAACCGGAGCCATCAACATCGAATGATTCCCACCTCTACGAACTCTGTCGAGGTTGACGAATTGCCGAAATATCATTACTCGCGTCTCAAACGGAACAACAAACGGGATGTGCTTTAGCACCTCTAATTTGGGTCCCATCTCGGCGAGCCGTCGTTCCCTTTGGGCGCGCATCTGGTTAGCTTTGATCCTTTCCAGTCTCACATTGCGGGAAAGCCGTTGCGCGGCAAAAGTTGAATGCAGTCCATAACCGTCATCAAACGAAGGATCTTGACTTTCATCAGCCTCTATGTCGCTATCGTCGGCCTGCTCTTGAATCTGCCTCTCTTCTTCTGCTATGACGGCTCCGATGAAGTCTTCCTTCTCCAATTTGCTCGTCATAAGCCAGTGGTTTGCCGATAGAAAATGCTTCCTCGAGTCTCTCTCGTAGAGCATTTTTAATGAAGTTGTGATGATGGCGCGAAGGCTCTCCAGATCGAGCTTCGTGGAGACCTCCGAGGTTGGACTCTTGCTGGGGCCCCTGGATTCCTCTAGGTTCTTTGAAGAATCTCCCCAATATGACTCTAGTCGAGATTTTGATGACGCTTCGAGAGCTGCCTGAGTCTGGGTGATCTCTTGAACGCTGTAATGTAGAGCGAATGCGGTATTCTTGAGGAAAGTGATGAGCGCTTCAACATCCTTCAACGCCAAGCTGCACGATCGGGTGCGTGACTTTGGCACGTCGCTACTCAAAACTTGAGGGTAAATGCCACTTAAAAAATCTTCGTCATCACTGATCCTGAGAATAAAAGTGTAAAGCTCCAGGAATAACAGGATAATTCTCCATTCCTGCTCTTCCGTGTGCAATGAGGGCTGAGAGGAGCTGCCATAGAAATACCTGTGAAGTATCTTTGCTGGTCGCTCAGACTCTGTTCTTAGCTTTTGAAACACTGAGGTCTTGGTCATCATCTGCCAGAGGTATTTGACGATGGGCACCTGCCCCTCTGTAGTGGGTATCTCCTCGAGAAACAGCCTCATGCGGGTATCGTCCGCTCTGCTAGGGAAACTTTGAAGCAAAGCCAAGATATAGCCAGCAAGGAGCTCACTTCCTTCGAGCTCTTGTGTTGAAGACTGTGCCAGGCTAGTGGAGAAATCATGCAGCAGATTGGAGATGCCATTATTGTCCACGAGCCACAATAATTGACGGGAAATGTAAGACGACGAGGAGAATGCAAGAGACCCGGTAGTCACGTCGTCGGGATTTATTCGAATACTGATATCGGATGATAGAGCAGATAGCTGGGTGAAAACAACGCTCAGATGGACCAGATTCTGGGTTGAACTCTTCTGCGCTCTACTCAAATCGATATAATGAGCCAAGAGCCAGAAGAGACGGTCTTTTTCGGGTAAAGCATCGGATTTATAGCTATACGCATTGAGTATTTCGACCGCGAGCTTCTCTGTGTCGATGCTTTGGGCCACCTGATCGATATTCTCCTCAAAGAGATAGAGATCCTGGGCTGTTAGAAATCGAAGCGCCAGTGCCCTATATGCATCCGAATCTGTGGACGGCCAAGTTAGCAACCAGTGTCATGCAACACTTATAAAAATGACGCCGTAATAGGATAACATACTGTTTCCCGCACCTGCGCTCAATGGTGCGGAGAGAGATCTGACCACTATGTCCACCCATTCTCGGTCGCGCCTTGATTGGCAAAACTTGGCCAAGGCTGTATAGAACTCGTCGACCGATCCAAGTATTGTGAAGGGGAAGTTGGTGGCCAGGTGGTTGATCAGTGATAGGAGATACTGTAATTCCAATGACGTATTTCTAAGCAAGCCGAGTTAGTATGCCTGTGATGGATTGCAAGCTCGCAGCAGCTTTCACGAGCTATAGGGCAATTCTAAACATACTCTTTGGAAACAGAAACGCCCAAAGCTTGCACAAGCTTGACCATTAATTTTTGAAGGCGTGAGGGATGACGGCTGGCGTCGCTAAATTGCTGAAGGGAAATACTATTACAGTCGTTGATGAATAAAAACAGACGTTGCATGTCGCCGGCTCGGTTGGGCGAGAAGAAGGACAAAAGGAGAGGGAAAGAAACATATACCCTCCGGGAAACATCACTATCTGGTAGAGATTGGTAGATGAGGTCGAAGTCATGCCGGTGCTGGTCCCTCAGAGTGGACCGCGATCTATATCCTCTCCATGTTCTCTGTATCTGCGACGCCGCCTTCAAACGCCGCCTCTCGGCCTGTCGCTTTTCTCTGTCGGCCTGTGCGTCCGAGACGGTCTTTGTAGCGTTCGAAACGGCCGAGGGGGTCCATGATGTGTTGGAGAACGGGTTGCTGGCCTGGCCGCTTAGGTTCACGTTCCTCGGCCGCCTCGAGTTGCCTGTGAAGGTTGAGAACATGGCGGCGGCTTGAACTTTGCTAGTAGCTACACACAGACATCAAGAGGACATGGACAGAGATGCCTCGCAACAGCTTGCACGATGCTTCCGTTGAGTTTGCGGTTGCTGTGGCGATTCTAGAAGATTCAGCCCTGAAGCTTTCATCAGTCATCAAGCTGGATACGTCCTGCTGCAGGCTTCCCATAGCATAGCATCATCGCTGGTGGGGCAACGTCGGCGGGCTTAGTTACTGCCTAATTGGTAGTGTCGCGTGCTGATAAGATAAGGCCAAGACAAAGAAGAACTCAGCAATCAGGGTCACCGCCTTTGAGCATCCCACCAACACAGTGTCAAGACAAGGGCCAGGCCACTGTTACCCTTGTTTCGTGGGGAGCAAAAACAGAACGCAGAGGCGTTGCAAGTAGCACCAGAACGGCAAATTCCAGCGCGTCCAGATTTCGCACTCGCCGGTGGCCACTTGCGGCTGCAACTAGTCGAGACAAAGCATGGGCACGAGAACGGGCTTCTGCCACCGCCTCTCAGAATTTTCAGAGAGCAGACTTTGCATCACACCCTCTTGCAGATAGGCCGGTTGTTAGCCTCGAGACTTGGCCGAGGCGGGGTTGGAGGTGCTTCTCTAGCGGATGACCACACAAAACGTGAAACGCGCTGTTATCGACTACCTGGCCGCGGGCAGCAGCAAGTACCCTTGGCTCATTCTTGGGTTGATTTAGTGGCAGCTCCGGCAGTGTCCTGCACTGTCCCGCACTGTCCCGCACTGCGATACCCTAATAAATCTGGTAGGAAGTCACAACTCGCCGCTAAGGAGGCACGGAAGGTCACTCCACCGCTAGACAGGTTTAGCAGCCCAGCGAAAAAAAAAATGTCGAGTGGTTGAAAAATCTCTTTTTTCCTCTTCTTCCACACAACGCTCAACTTTATCCAACCAACACAAAACCCATAAAAGGCAGGTTAGTTCAGAGGTACGGTCTTCGACCTAGTTCTCTGTTCTTGCTCTTTTCTTTCAATCAAGAAAACCAAAAAAATTTGAAAAATCCAAAAAACCCTACCCGCCACTTTCAAGTCCCCCGCGACGCCGTCGACGAGCAGTCACCGCAGAAAACAAACAAAAAAAACAAAACAAGACCTATCCTTTGAGACAACTCACCCCAGTTGCCTCCATCCCCAAGTCGCTCAGCCTGCAGATTGTCTACTCTGACTCGCCGAGCACTCTTCTTTCTGCTTCTCTTTCTGAATCAGTAAGTCTCCTCTGCTGATTGCCGGGTATTTTGCTGGCAGACTTCTCCCGGCGAACCACGTTTCCCTCGTTCTCCTTTCAGCCGCTGACCCTGTCTTGCTGCAGCCTTGTTTGATACCCGTGATTTAGTCAACCGTCGCAATGGCCGCCAACACCACCTCGAACGCTGTTGACCAGCTCGCCAGCGATCTCAACAACACATCCCTCAATGGCAGCGGCGATGTCAAGGCTCCTGCCGTCGACACTGCCGTCAGCGCTGGTGCTGAGGATGCCTCTGCTCCTACCCCCACCACCGCTCCCCACCCCCAGAACTCGGCCTCGCTCTACGTTGGAGAGCTTGACCCCTCCGTCACCGAGGCCATGCTCTTTGAGCTCTTCTCTCAGATTGGTGCCGTGGCTTCCATCCGTGTCTGCCGTGACGCTGTCACCCGCCGCTCTCTGGGCTACGCCTATGTGAACTACAACTCCACCCCCGATGGCGAGAAGGCCCTGGAGGAGCTCAACTACACTCTCATCAAGGGTCGCCCTTGCCGTATCATGTGGTCCCAGCGTGACCCCGCTCTGCGCAAGACTGGCCAGGGCAACGTGTTCATCAAGAACTTGGACGTTGCCATTGACAACAAGGCTCTCCACGACACCTTTGCTGCCTTTGGCAACATTCTCAGCTGCAAAGTTGCCCAGGATGAGAACGGAAACTCCAAGGGTTACGGTTTCGTTCACTACGAGACCGATGAGGCTGCTGCTCAGGCCATCAAGCATGTCAACGGCATGCTGCTCAACGAGAAGAAGGTCTACGTCGGCTACCACATCCCCAAGAAGGACCGCCAGAGCAAGTTCGAGGAGATGAAGGCCAACTTCACCAACGTCTACGTGAAGAACATTGGACCTGATGTCACCGACGATGAGTTCCGTGAGCTGTTCGAGAAGTTCGGTGATGTTACCTCATCTTCTCTGGCCCGCGACCAGGAGGGTAAGCCTCGCGGTTTCGGCTTCGTCAACTTCACCACCCACGAGGCTGCTTTCAAGGCTGTTGAGGACCTCAACGGCAAGGACTTCCGCGGCCAGGAGCTCTATGTTGGCCGTGCCCAGAAGAAGCATGAGCGTGAAGAGGAGCTGCGAAAGTCTTATGAGGCCGCGCGCCTTGAGAAGGCCAACAAGTACCAGGGTGTCAACCTGTACATCAAGAACCTTGATGACGACGTTGATGATGAGAAGCTCCGACAGATGTTTGCCGAGTTTGGCCCCATCACCTCTGCCAAGGTCATGAGGGACACCCCTCAGGAGGGCGAGGAGGAGGTCAAGGACCAGGAGAAGGACAAGGAGAACCAGAAGGAGGCCGAAAACGAGGCCGAGTCTGCTGAGAGCGCCGAGAAGAAGGCCGAAAAGAAGTCCGACAAGAAGCTTGGTAAGAGCAAGGGCTTCGGCTTCGTCTGCTTCAGCAACCCAGACGATGCCACCAAGGCTGTCGCCGAGATGAACCAGCGGATGATCAACAACAAGCCTCTGTACGTTGCTCTTGCCCAGCGCAAGGACGTCCGCAAGAGCCAGCTTGAGGCTAGTATCCAAGCTCGCAACCAACTGCGGATGCAGCAGGCTGCGGCGGCAGCTGGTATGCCGCAGCAGTACATGCAGCCCCCCGTTTTCTATGCTCCTGGCCAGCAGCCAGGCTTCATCCCCCAGGGCGGCCGTGGCATGCCTTTCCCCCAGCCCGGAATGCCTCTTCCCAACG
Organism: Trichoderma virens Gv29-8; assembly: GCF_000170995.1. Classification (NCBI taxonomy): domain Eukaryota; kingdom Fungi; phylum Ascomycota; class Sordariomycetes; order Hypocreales; family Hypocreaceae; genus Trichoderma; species Trichoderma virens. The sequence continues at coordinate 2,046,773 of NW_014013744.1, forward strand.
TCCAGGGAGGTCGCCCCGGCCAGTTCCCCGGATACCCTCAGCAGGGTGGCCGTAACGTTCCTCAGGGAATCCCCCCCAACATGTACGGCATCCCCGGCCAGTTCCCCCCTCAGTTCGGACAGCCCGGAACTCCTCAGTTCATGGCTGCCATGCAGCAGGCTCAGCAGCAGGCTGCCGCTCTTGCTGGAGGCCGCGGCGGCGCTCCTCAGGGTGGCCGTGGCAACATTGCCGGCATGCCTCCTAATGTCCAGGGTGGAATGCCTGGATACCCTCCCAACAACCGCCAGGGCATGGGCCGCAACAACAACGGCGGCAACAACAACAATGCTGGTCGCAACGGCAACTTCCCTAACCAGCCTGCTCGCGACAACAACGCTTCCTCTATGCTCCAGTCTCAGCTTGCTGCGGCCCAGCCTGCCCAGCAGAAGCAGATTCTTGGAGAGCTGATCTTCCCCAAGATTCAGGCAATCAACGCTGAGCTTGCTGGCAAGATCACTGGTATGCTTTTGGAGATGGATAACTCTGAGCTTGTCAACCTGTAAGCTTCTCCCCCTTTTCAATGATTACTTTGAAGCGAATCTGTGATACTAACTTTTTTACCTTAGCATTGAGGATGAGGCTGCTCTGAAGGCCAAGGTTGACGAGGCGCTGGCCGTCTACGACGAATACGTCAAGTCCCAGGCTGCTGGTTCCGAGAAGAAGGAGGAGGAGACCAAGGCTTAGGTAGAGCCGGTCTTTCCGCCTTTGACACGCAACATCGTTTCCTTTGTCGTTTAAAAATTTGACCACGGTGCGAGATGAACTCGAAGACACCGAATGATACGTGAGATGCAATATGATAGCCACGGGTGCTCAGTCTATTGCATCATGTAAGGATAGACTTATTTGCTATATTTTCTCAAGGATGAACAAAAAGTTGTGTGGTTTGGAAGGTGGTATTTTCGGATGCGGGAAGCCGCCTTGCCCTGGCCGGGACAATTCATGTCGCTGGCAAAAATCAGGCTCACCGGGATGGCGTTGCGGGTTTTATGAAGGCTGCCTCTGGGCTATACCCCCATGAACATGGTCCACTCTCACTGGCAAAAATAACGGAGGCAGGGGCTGAAACGGATAGGATTCTAGGGAATTTTCTAATAGATAACATGATCTTAACCAACTTGTGTTTTTTTATTGTGAAGTTGTGAGCAGTGAGTTTTGAGGTGTGATGTTGTGAATATTTTGTTTTGAGCACACTCTTTTCATCTTCATGATGATTTCTTACAGCTAGATAGGTTGTACAAGCAGCGCTTCCTAACGAACAGCATTTACGCTTTCTTTATATATGAAGACTCTTTTACATACGAAATACTTAAAGGATAAGAAATTGCTTCCAATTGACTCTGCCAAACCTAGGAGGTAGTACTACTAGTTACATACCCAACCAAGCCCAGCGCCCCGATCAAGGCGTCACCTTTCATCTAAGAAAGCTAACCTCGGCACCGAGTAAAAGGAAAGGAAAGAAAAGGAAAGGAAAAAAAAAAAAAAAGAAAACGCCGACACCGTTTGACCGACATTGAAAATACAGCAAAATACCACACATGCCGAGTACATGGGATACTACAATATGTGAGAACAGGGGATGAGAGATAGATGTAAGGAGAGTTTTGTGTGTGAAGAAAGATTCGCTTGCCTGAGAAAAAAAAGAGTATAGAAGAAACGCCATATGAAAAGAGAAGACATTCCACGCCCAAATATAAAGGCAAAAGAAAAGAAAAAGAGAGAACAAAAAAAAAAGGAATAAGGAGAGAGATAGAGAGAGAAGAACAAGAGACAAGGAATGAAGAAGAATAAAAGAAACATCTATGTGAAAAACTTTTTGGTGTGTTCCGGCTTTTCACCTAAATGTGTTGCTCCCTTAATTTCCCCCTCTGAAAATGAAGTCCCCCTCCCCGAAGAAAAAAAAGCAACCCAGATCTCAAAAGAGGAAGAGAATAGAGGGGATGTGAAGATTTGAAAGAAAAAAATGACAAGATTGGATAAATAGTATATACTTACCGTTCCCGTTTGCGAAGCGCCAATGGTTTCCTTGCTTGCCGAACCCACTCCTTTACCCTTTGCCCTTTGCCTGAAAAGCCATGCCTTTGTGTGCCTTTAACCGATAGAAAAGCAGCAGATGTAATTAAAAATAGAAGAAGAATAAAAACTCCACTAGAGCGTGTAAGCGGACAAAAACACGCGCTGTTGGCGATGAGGCCATGCTGTTGTGCCTGACATGGAGAAAATAAAAAAACGGTTAAATAGCAAGGATGTTTTGTATATCCCCCCCAAAAAAACAGAATGATTGATTCAACGCCTTTGGAAAAAGAGAAGAAAACAAACAAACAAAAAAAAAGGGGGGGAAACTACGACTCTCTGAGGATGTCGCCCCGTCCATCATCGAGTCTTAAACTTCTCTGCTGCTGCTTGCTCGGCACGCTGGCGTAAAGCGTTTCCAGGACCTTTCCCTTTTGCTGGCGTCGAATCTCCGACAGGTGGTCTCTCACGCCAGACAAGCTGTCGATCTGGTCCTCAAGAGTCAGGATGGTGGCATTGGTGCCGCGGACGAGCGGCGAGATGAGTTTGGTGCGGAGCCCCTCGAGCGAGGTCTGTAGTGAAAGGAGCTTGCTGTGATGGTTGACCAAGATGCCCTTGTTGCGGACAGTCTTCTCCCTCACGTCGCGGAGGAGCACGCGGTTCTGTTCAAACTTGCGCAGCTCGGCGGCGCGCGTGCCTAGAATGCGCACCCACAAGCTGGCCAGCATGTCGCTGTGGAGCTCTTCCTGGGCGGAGGTCTCGCGCGCGACGGTTCGCGCAAGGTTGAGAAAGTGCTGGTCGATGCTGTTGAAGAGACCATAGAGGTTCATGCTATAGCGAAGCTCCTCTCGAACACTCTCCTCGAGTACCGACAAGAATTCGTTGAACAGTAGCTGGACCATTCGTTGCTCGCGCTGCGGGTTGCTTAGTCCAAAGACGTACGTAGTAATCGTGCCGATCGGCGTAGGAGCGCCCGAGGCGTCCTCGAGGACATGAGCCTCAGAAAGCATATTGTGGATGTTATCGTAAGCGGAGGAGAGGGTGGAAGGAGAAGGAGCGCTCTGGAGGCGATTGAGATGCATCTTGGCCCAATCCATGACATTGAGGATGCTGTTGTACAACGAGGCGCAAACGCCCATGTCAACTTATGCTGTTTGCTTCTCTCGACACACCAGGGTCACACGAGGGAGCAAGGAAAGGGAAAGAACTCAATTGGAAGATGAGGGGGGATGAAAGAAAGATGGGATGATGGAATACGAGGGGATATTTTGAGGGGGGGGGCGATTGTCATTCATCACTTACCCGTCAATGTCGCCATCAACTACGGCAAAGAACTTGGTCATCTCTGTCGCAAGCGTCTTCATTGCGCCGCTGAGAGCATCGAGATCGGAAACGATGAGCGACGCATCCTTCATTCCGCTGGTTCGTACTGTCTCTCCGAGGTCCCAGACGGCGACGCTGGTGGCCTGCAAGTCGTGTACCTGCGTAATGGCATGTTCTGAATAGTAAATGAGGGGTTCAAATGAGCGCGCAATGCCCGCGACCTTGACAAGATCGCCGACGGGCCGCGGCGCAGGCTCCTGGATGAGCGTCTTGAACATTGTGATGCTGAAGACGGCGAGGAGCAGGCTGAACAGGGTAGACGTCCATGACGCAGTGAGAGCGGCGTAGCGTTTACGGACGAAGGCAATGGCTGTTTCAATTGGTTCGGTTCGCTGCTGGACTTCAGCACGCACGGCGAAGCGGATGTCTACAACGAGAAAAGACAACACAGTCAGGCGCCAAGTCCAAGTCCAATGCTAAGACGGAGACGCAGGTGGCTGCGCCAGGCAGAGCAGGCAGCAGCAGCAGCAGCAGGCAAGGAAAATGCGCGGCGCAACTTACAGTTATCCGTCGGCGGCGGCGACTCCAGTATCCTCTCGAGAACGGGCGGGGTTGGTGCCTCGAGTCGCAATGTGCCGCTCCTGTTTCCCTCTGGACTCCGGCTCCTCACCTTGTCCGGGCTCATGCTGCCCGTGGGAAGCCTCGTACGGATCGCCCTCTGCAAAATATCGTTCTGGTTGTCCAGGTCGTGGTCCAAGTCGTCATCGTCATCATCGTCATCGTCGCGCTCACTAAACGGGGTGTTGCGCACGGCCAGGCGCATCGGGGCCATTGCGCCGAGCGCATCATGCGACGGCGGCCTCCAGAAACCGTTGCTTCGACTACCGTTGGCGAGTCTCCGCCACGCTGGAGGAGAATAGGAACCTGCGGACGCGACGTCCAGGTCCGCTAGGAGATCGTCCTCTATCGCCGCTTCGCTGGGGGGGAGAACGGATGAGTTCCTCGTCGTAGACAGCGGGCTTGCTGGCGTCTCGAAATCCCGTAATGAGGCGTCGAGCCTTTCTTGGGGATCGTCCATGATCGGTTTCTTTGGCGTAGTAGTCCCTCTCCTTGTAGTGGTCCTTGGGTTCCTTTCTGAAGCGGTCTTTGAATGATTCCTTCTTGTCGCGGCGGTAGACGGTCAGCGACTGGTCGCGCAGGACAAGCTGGCGGGAGGGCGATGTGGGCGACGGCGGTAGTGCAGGCAGCCTCCTGTTGTCGTTGGAGTCTGGGGCGGATAAGAAGCGCGGCAGGGTGAATCGCGGCAGGTTGAATGAGGGCAGTTGGGGAAGATAGAAGCTGACGAAGACGAGAATAACAAGCAGCGCAGCCAAAAAGGTGCTGGGAGTGACAGTGACGCTGATCAGGGAGACCTGCTGATTCACCGTCAACAGCGAATACATGGGAGAGTCTGAGGGCGGACAAGGTCCAGCGGGATGGGACTAAAGAGAGAAAGGTGTGTCGGTCGGTAGTCGGCCCTGGGCTTGGCTTGCAACTCTTCGCGTTGTCCAGACCCCGGCAGTGCGGTAGGTGTACGCCGTGTGTCTGTCTGGATGGAGTATGTGCGAATGTACTTGGTACGGACGGGGTCGGTAAGGTTAGTAGGCGTGGTTGGAATGACAGGTAGGTTGGGGAAAAGGGTCGACCCAGACAGGCTTTCTTCCCAAGGTCGACGAGCTAAATAGATAGTCCCGCTCGGTCGATTCCGCAGGACCTGCAAGGAGAGACTGGACAAGAGAGAGAGAGGGCAGCGACGTCAGAAACAGCGACAACCCTGGTGCTGGGAAGTGGGCAGCGATCGATGGTGCGGGAGAGCGGCAGCGGGCGATGAATTGTCTTTTGGCGGTCTGTCCTTTTTTTCTTCTTCTTCTTTTCGGCTTGCAAGGGCACAGTAGTCAGCGTCAGTAGTTTCTTTTCCCCCTCTTGTTCGGTTTTTGTTTTGTTCTGGCTTGTTTTCCGAGCAATCCAAGGCCGTCCAGCTCTGCCAAAACCCGGGTCTCTCCCCCCCTTCGTACCCAACTCGAGCTTCTCTCCCAACGCTGGGACTCGACAGCCTAGCCCTGCAGCCGTGACTGGAAGATTGGCGCCGGCCCCGGCAGCGGCCACTCCCCTTCGCGCAATCGCTGACCGTGTTGGGGTGGCAGCAATCGTGAGAGGCTGGGCCGCCCTCGTGGCACGACAGCGACCCAGCCGGCGCGGCCAATCAGACGTGCTGCTCACATCTCCCTCCGCCGTTTCAGACCAGACGGCCATGCTGAACAGGCCACCCCCCTCCTTGGCCGAGTCTTGCTCTTGGCCGCTGCTCGCTCTGCCCTCGCCCATCCCTCACCCATCCCTGGGCCCCCCCCAGCAGTGCCTTGCTTCCCTCGTTGCCCTTCGCCCTCTGTCGGTCATCCAGCTCGAACCCCCCACCTGGATGGCAGTCTGCCTGTCCTTGCTGTCAATCCGCCATGGGCCCCAGAACGGGCAGACTCAGACTACTCAGAATCCCACCATGCCGCCTGCCGCACTACTCGTATGTGCCGTGTCCATGGATGTATCTCCATGCAACCGGCGAAAGAGCCCGATAGCGTGAGAGAGCGCAATCCGCTCATTCGTCGACGCACGCATAGCTTACCTGCAGCATCGCATCAACAATAAAAAGACAAATTCGCTCTGGTTTGCTCTGCTCGTCTCTCGTTCTTCCCGCCTCTGCCCGGCTCCAGCCACTAGGCTGCTCCCGTTATCTTATCACCCCGCAATTAGTGGGCTTTTCTTCTTTCCCACCAGCTTCGCCACCCCTCCATCAACTGAAGCAGCCTGTAGCAGCCTGTAGCAGCCTGTAGCAGCTTGTAGCACTTGTCTTCGCCCTTCATATGCACGCACTTTGCATTTGGTCTCTGCCGCATCGCCCCATTGTTTTTCTATCTCATGGGAAATGCCACACCACCCTCTCCCTTGAGTGGCCGTCTTTTCTTTTTTGGCCTTGTTTCTTTTCCTGTTTCTGAGGAGAGACAAAAGGGAATGGGGGAGCAGCAGGCATCAGATCAGGGCAACTCCCAAGTGGCGGAACCGCAGAATCTAAGCTTTTTTGACGCGAGACGCCCGCAGAAAAAGAAACGAAAGACCACCCACACAAGGTCGATCCTCGTCACCCGCGGATCGTCAACAGCGGAAATGGGTGGTGCGGACCCTTTGAATCCTCATCCTTGCAAGAAGCCGAATGCCTTAGCCTACTTAGTCTATTATATTCGTACTATTCATAGGTGCCATGTACTTTGCCAAGTATCTAATACTTGCCTCGCAGAGACTACTACGGTACGCAGTGCATTCTCCGAGATGCTCCATCGATCGACCAAGCAGGTACTCCATACTTTAGCAGATACCTTAGTATTCCGTGCATCACATCACCATAGTCTCTTCCGCTCGCCCCACCTAGGCGCTGGGAAACCTGAGCTAAACTCAGTCACATGAGAAGTCATCTCTCACCGTCCATGTCCACGCTCACAATGTCTGCGGGCAGTAATACGGAAATACTCGCTGGTCGAGCCCGTCCATACGGCACTTGCTGATATGGCTCATCAAGGGCTCAGCACGTGCATGTTATATGACGCAGTTGCATTAGTTAGTGAGTGTATCAGATGAGAGGCTAGAAAACGAAATCGACGCTATGTTTCCATTTGTGGTTTTATCATCGCCTGTTTGGTCAACTCCTACCCGATTTGCCCATGAAGCAGCACACCTAATACACAACGCATCACACCTTAAAAAAAAAGGCAACTCAAGTCCCTAGGAGAGACCGGAACGAGCAAGAAGGATACTTGGTTAAAAAAAAAAAAGAAGACAACTCCGTCTCGCGCCTTGGCTCCGCTGCTGCTAGTTCGTCCCTTGAACTACCCAGTTTATACAATAGTAGTTTGCGCTTGTCCCCCGTGGTCAACCAACGGAAGATATGGTTGGCTCTCTCTCCCTACCCCCGGTCAGAGATCCCCCAGTGTGGAATGGAGGGGCGTGGGAAAATAAAAGCCGCGATATCAATCTTCTCTGCGTTTGCCCCAGACGGCCAAGATCCATGAACCCTGGCAGGCTCAAGGGCTTTGGAAGTCGTCGGACTCCTAGTCTACTTTGGCGTTGGCCAGACTTCTGGCCGTTGGGTTGCTGATGTTGTTCACCTGCTTCACCGGCGTTCGCTTGTACTTGGACTGCTTGCGTAGCTTCTTGCGTGCAACCATGACGGGCACCGAGCTCTTGGTAACCAGATAGTTGGAGAAGGACCCCAGAATGACACTACGCCTTTGGTTAGCGAACCCTCCTCTTCTCGAAATAAAGCTCAAGCAGGACACATACCCCTTGAGCGCACTTCGGCCCCGGCTCCCGATGACAACTAGAGTGGGATTGACAAGGTCGATTACCTCGGTCACGAGGTGCCGTGGGTTCTTGCAGTGCAGGACTTCTACAATGACCCTGACTTGGAGCCGAGTCTTCCTGAGGAGACGGAGCACCTTATCTGTAATCTCCTGCACGGCGCGATTACGCTCCTGCTCAGCTTTGTAGCGGTCGCCTCTATAGAGCGGCGCGGGTGAGCCGCTTGGCGTGCCAGCGTTGGAATCGCTCCGTAGGTAAAAGCCAGAGCTGCGCTTAAACTCAGAGACCAAGTTCACCTGTGCTGGCACCAGCTTTGTGTTTGCCATCAAGTTGATGGCCGCCGCCTGCTCCTTCATCGCCTTTGACTCATCTGGCACCTGAGACCCCTCTCCCGCGACGATGCCCGTTTCCTCGTCAATGCAGTAGATGGCAACCAAAGTATCGCCGTCTCGGAGAACTGTACCAATCGCCCATTCGAGGGCATGAGTTGATTCATCGCTGAGGTCCGTGGCTACCAGGTATTTCCTCAGCCTGTGGTTCTCTTCTTCGGCGGCCTGAACCATTCTAGTGTAATCCCCACGGTAGATGATTCGGATGGCGCGGTGAGATTCTGGTGTTTCTAGCACGTTGGTCATTGTGAACGACAGGTTTTGTGCCCTCTTGATGTCGTCCATGTCGGCTTCTTCATCCGAGTCCATAACGGATGGTGTCGCCGATGCCGGGCCCTGGTCGTAGCTGGTAACAGGATGAACACCCCTATTGGCCTTGGAGGGCTTTGTGGTGTCTCCAGTGGTAGTTGTTACCTTGATCTCCGGTTCCTCAAACAGGGAGCGGTACTGGTAGTGAGATTGTTGAGATGCCACTTGTGAACCTGTTTACAAAGTCAGCCATCTTTTGGCCACTCGCGTTCGACGAGGCCTTCTCTTCGGTTCGCTTACGTTCTTGTTCCGCCGCCGCGAGCAGGCTCAGTGCCTGCCGGCCCCCTGGTTGAGAGCTGCTGCTGGCTGTGGGTTTCCCACTGTCTGGCTCGGCATCATGTATCAGCGACCGAGGAGACTTCTTGCGCCCTCGGTCCTCGTCTTCGGATGACTCCTCTTCTTCTTCGTCACTCGAACCAAGCTGCTCGCCATCCGGCCCAACATAGTCTTTGACCAGTCTGCCTTCCCCGGCTTCCCCTGATTTTTTCCGCATAGGCAGTTGCGCCAAGCTTCCGCTAGACTGAATGAGATTCGCATCTGACAATTTCCGGTAGGCATTGTTGAGGTTAACAACTTGGCCATCTTTCAAAAGGGCTTTGCCTGGGGGCAGCTGTGGTGTAGAGAACGTCGCCGGTGACCGAGACCTACTCGCCCAACGACGATTTTGAGTCTGGGGCGACTTGGACTGATTGTTAAAAAGACGGGAGCCACCAAACGGAGACCGGCCTCTATCCGTAGGAAGCTGGAGCCCACCTTCCGAGCCTCTCAGGACATCTCCTAGGGATCCCCCGCTCTCTCGCTTGCTGTTCCTCGAGGACGACCATTTTACCGATGATTGAGGACCCGAGCCATGTGATAATATACTAGAGAATTGGTAGTTGGCAATCGGATCGTTCCGGGAGCCACGGCTAGGCTCGGCGAACTTGACGCTAGCATCAGATCTGCTCCGCGGATGTGGCACCAAGCCAGAAGATGGCTGCGGTCTGAAGGGTTCACTGGGGGGAATCAGAGGAGAGCTTGGAGTTGAGCTCCTACCAGTCCGCCTAGGAGATTCCGGCACAGGGCCGCTAATATCGAGCATGCTGCGGACCAGCTGTGGGGAGGGCGGCGCATCAACGTCCAGCATGCTTCTCACTGGGCCCTGGGTGGCAGTGGTAGTTTTGTTGGAAGATGAAGCGGTGCTGCTCGAGGGAACCTCTTCTTCAGCAATGTCCAGCATGCTCCGAACAGGAGAACGCGCGGCATACGGCGAATCTGACCGCCTGGGTGACGGGGCAGGTGCCTCATTGCTGCGCTCCAGCAGAGCGAGAACCTCTTGCCGCTCCATATCGAGCATGGCGTCGATACTCATGGGACGAAATTTGTTATTATTGTTGTTCGCCATGGTGAAGGTTGAAGCCGGCAGGCTTGTATCTTTGTATATAGGATAGGAGACGATTGCTATCGCAGACGTGTCCAGACAATCGCTGATATCAAGGACGGGAGACGGACGGCGATGGCCTGCGTGCAGGCAATGGATAATGACAGATGTGCCGAATTAATTGCTCTCAACGCCGCAGACACGTGCTGCTCGCCGCGGCAGGATCCGACAGTTGATGTTGCGATAGCTTCGATGGGGAGTGTGGTAACGGGAGGCCGCCGCAAAATCCTAGCGGGGCAGCTTTCGATCAAGTCGACGGCGAGTCGATTGGGTCCGAGTTGGAGGCCAGAGGAGCATTGTGCATGAGCAGAAACGCGGCTAAGCAACGGGTGCGCGGCGCCTTTCAGATCATGGCGCAGGCGCGGGCGATGGAACGATGCTCAGGAGCGGACTTGGATCCGTTGATGCACACGATGGAGAGTTGCCGCCAAAAGGGAGAGAAGGGGAGAGACGGGGGAGCTGTTGAGCAAGCGGGATCGGTGGACCGGGCGTTTTCTTGGGGGTGTGATTTTCGAATTTCGACCTGGAACCTTCTCTTTTTCCCTCTCTCTCTCTGGGCGGCTACAGCTGTAGTGATACTATTATCCGCGGCACTTGGTCAAGGGCTGGTTGGTTAAAATGCGCCAATAAATTGTGCTACCTGGTAGATTGTTTGGCCAGGTCTGTTGGAGTCGGTTGCACGTCTGGAAATATTGATGCCGGAGTAGGTCCCAGACGGGAAAAGATGGAGCGCCTGGGGGAGCCTAAAAGCTCCAGCAAGAGGAGGGGCTTGTAGGGCAGTGACGGCCTGGAAGCTCCGTTTAGCGGAACGAGCTGTGCCAGCATGCCCTGAAGCTACTACTGTAATTGCACACTTAGCACTCGGTAGGCGATGATGGCTTTCACTCCTCGTTCGACTCGGCTTTGGCCCCCAAACGCCATCAAACGTGCTAGCCTTTCGTTAGCAGCCTGTGGCTTTTCCTCGCAGGGCCGCACAGCAGCATCGCGATTAAGTTTAATTCGGACGCAAGGGAGAGCAGGCGATTGCATGCCCTCGTGCATACCTGGTCCAGAAAGGGGAGGGGGCTCAGCCAACGCGATTTGCTGGCTCTCTGCTGCTAGCCTCGCCCTCGCCACCCGTTGACGAGCAGAGAAGCTTAACGCTCCTCTTTGTGTAGCCCAAATCCCGCTCCAGGGAATCAATTTGAGCGCTGGCACAGCCCTGTGCTACTCCGCTAAACCGCCGGCCTCGACGCGCTCTCATTGGGTGTTTTGAAATGCTACGTGCGACGGCCGGTTTTGGTCGTATTAACCTTAAAAAAGGGCTTGATCTACCGGGATCGGGGGCCGCCTCAGTGCTCCTTTTTGGGTGTTCTGTATGGATTAGAGCCTGTGGTCACATGCAGGCGATAGAGCAGGCCGTCTTGGAGGGGCGTTGTGATGTGCATTGTGCTGATCCATACTTGATATGGAGCCAGTCTTTTGCTGAGCATGCACATCCATGATATAAAAGGCCTTCAATGGACAATATGTAATACCGTCCTTTATACGGAGTACATTGGATGCATTAAATCTGACACAATCTTGCTTTACTTTAACCTGGCTCTGTGCTGCTTCCTCTACCTCCTAGTGTAACGTATAAGCCGATTGATTGATTGATTCAAATCCTCTCACGAACCCCCCGATTTTTTTTTTTCATCTAGTTCGCTGCCGTAGAATACACATCTAATATACATTCAAATTCCGCCGTCACATCATGTCGTTTATTTCTTCTTCTTGGTCTTGAGCTTGTTGGACCCCACGTTGGCTCTAGCCGCAGTGCCAAGCTTGTGTACTAACTTCCTCTTCTCCCAGACGCTTGATCTGCCCTCCACCACGGCGATAATCTCCTCGGCTATCCGATGAGCGAACTGGTTCCGACCACTGCCTTTCGACGGCTTCTTGTTGATGACGTCCAGGATCCATTGGAACGCCATCCTTCGGCGTTGTCTCACCGCGAGGGGGACTGGAAGTTCGAGGGCACGACCACCTCCACCGGCACCGGCAATGTTCCTTACTTTGAGGAGCGGCGCAACCGAGTCGATGGCGATTGTGATGTAGAGGACGGGGTTAAGGGGAAGGTGGGCGGCGGGAGGAGTCCCTGGTAATAGGGGGAATTTCGGGCTGTAGATGGGGGCGGGCGCTGTTCGTAGAAAGTTCATGACTGCGGCCATGTTCTGATGCTGTCAGTATTCCGAGCTAGCACATGCAGGCCTGTACCATTGACTCACTCTTTGCGCAACACTGAGCTCTCCATGGCGCATCAAGAGCCTGGTGATTTGCTCCAGAACGGGGTGGTATCGCTTCTTGACATGGAACCCATCCGGATAGGGCTTCTGAGGAAGACCAAACTTGTGCCCGGCGTTTTGTACCTCTGTACCAACGGGGACTATTGATTGCGACCCCGCAGCAACAACAGCTTCCGCCTGCTCTGGCGGAGGAATGACACCCTCGCGATACAGAGCCTCCTCCTGCGCTTCTGTCAAACCACCCTCCCGCTGACTTGTTACGGGTCGACCGCCATATAGAATCTGTTCCAACGTCGCATCGTCTAGCGCTTCAATAGGTGACGCCTGTGATGATGAAGTTGTCTATATTCCCAGCGAGTCAGCTCAGCACTTATAGTACCCTCGACTGAGGGGGAAGGAATCATCCCACCTCTTCCGAGGCTTTTTGGGCCAATTTGCCTGAGGAGCTCTCAGTGGCCTTGGAGCTTCTTGGTTCTGATTTGGAAGTCGATCCGGAAGCCTCCTTTTTCGCACCGCTGGGAGGATTGGAGGGCTTGCTGGTCGCATCGTCGGCATAGAATCGAGTCGACGAAATCTGGGCTCGGAATGGCTGGGCTGCAAGGCGAGTGGACTGCGGCCGGACCGCCAAAGTCCTGCATGCACCCCAGATCTTCAATCTTGAAGCCATGGTGGTGCTCCGTGCTACCGAGAGGGCTCCTGAGGCGCAATTCTTCGTCCTCGACTCTTCGCGTGATCGCCTTTCAATGTCCCTCCATGAAAATTACAGCCGCCCACCATCGCCGTCGCTGTGCCGATCGGAACAATTCCGGCCCGAATCCAACTCCAACACGTTTCCTGCTTATGTCATCCTCCATCCCTGGCCTCTATCCTGGCCTCCATCCTTGCATGCTCATCTGAGATGGCTTGACGGATGAATCTGAGCCATCCATGCCATCCTTGCACGATTTGTTCCACAACATCGACTGGCAGCCGCTCATCCCTTGGACGCCAAGGTCGGGGCGCTCATTTCCTCCTTGGCCACATGACCTCGTCCTGCCGTAAATACTCGATCAAGGCTGGGACACGCAGCCTTTTACGGTGTACGAAGCACAAGTATCTGGCAGCTGTGAAGCTACTCACATGCGATCCATCCCATTACTGGGCCAAGAGATTCCAATTCGGAATTTCCTTTCTTTTAATTGACAAACGTAGTAATTATTAGTATCAACTTTCCGCTCTCGTTATTGGGCTATGCGCCAGTCACCATTCTTCCATCAATCTTGAACTCGTCATAATCCTCCTGCATTCGTCCTTTGTGATTCCTGATAAATGCGAAATGAAACAGCCCTCCCAACTGGTAAATCAATACAACCGAATCAAAAAAACCGAATCAAACCCCGAACAATCAAGCAAGCAAACAGACAAATGAACAAACTTGTTAGTCCAGAAACAACAAACTCCATCTTCGCAACCGCGATGCGAACACAACGTGACAAGGATGCTGTGGCTGTGTGCCGCCGTTTTGGTATCTCCCACGTGTAATGCTGATAATTGGGGCGGCTGAGTGGCCACCAAGGGTATTGAGCAATCGAGGTAATGGCCAGAAGAGAATATTCCCAATGGATCAAGAGAGAATCTTCCAAAACATGGCAAAATTGCAAATTGCGCCGTTCCCATAGCCGTCCTCTTTTATGGCCCCACGATGGAAGGCTTTCTTTCTCTGTACTCCAACTCCAAATATGATGAATCCCTACAAAGAAAAAGAAGAGAACGAAAGAGGTAGAAAGAAGAAGAAAAAAAAGAATGAAAAAAAAAAAAAAAGCCAAGTATAGCAAGGCATTGATCTGCATCTTTGACATGGCTAATTGCGGATAGTTAAAATTAGCAGCACCAGCGAACGATGCCGCTGGGCATGGAAGTGGCGGTGACTGCTCACCAAGCCGCCCTGCTCAACCAGTTCAGGGCGCACTCGGCGGCGTCTTCTTTGGCGTTGTTGAGGTTCTTGCCATCGTACCAGTAGCGGGCTGCAAACATCTGACCCCGGATTGTGACTTGGCTAGACCAAGCTGTTCGGCCGCCTGGAAAACAAGAGTCTGTTAGTTCCTAGACGCAAGAAAGATGAGAAGCCGGGGTGAAAGTGTGCCGTACCTCGGCGATCAGACACAATCTGGAAGGTGGGGGGCATGATCTGAGCATCACGGCAAGCCTCTATATAGCACGTTAGTCGAGTCAAGGCGAGGGTCAATGATGAATGTGGCCACTCGTACCTTCAAGGCGCTCTTGCCAGCTTGGGCCGGAGGTGTAGGAAGAAGCAGAAGAGGTGGAAGACATTGTGGGTGTTGTAGGTAAGGTAAGGAATAGGTGTGGTATGGCTGATGCTGTGTAAATGTTCGAGGTCGAGGCGAAGCAAAGAGATTGGAAGGAGACTGCGTATATCAGGGCGTCGAGGGTCGAAACAGTCCAATGGTTGGGGCGAAGAGAGGTGAAGGTGAAGAGTGTCGGACTTGTAGGTCTTATATAGTATGGCAGATGGAGCGAAAGGCTGGAATGAGGGATGGCGGCTGTCAAGGGAGTATCTGTATCCAAAGCAGGAAAAGCGGCGTGTGGGGTGAATCTGAGCACTTTTGTGTTGCTCAAGACAGTCAAAGCTCTCGTCTGGGGATGGCGGGTTGGAAGTGGAAGAGAGAGAGGAGTCTGTGGTTCAGACGGCGCAGACGCGATGTCTTATATCGTGGTGGACTCGGCCTGACGGGGGCTGGTCTTGTTTCTGGAGCTTGGTGGAGGGAACAAGCGGACAAGAATGAATCATCCGAGACGATGGACTAGGGGGCCCCAGCAGATGAGAAGCAGCCGTGTGTGATGTGGCAGCCGGAGAGCAGCTAGTAGGAATTAGATGCAGGCGGGCCGGAGAAAAAAACGAGAGTCTTGGTATCAAATTTAGGCGTCGAGGTGGTGATTGCGCTGTCAATGCTTGCAGCTCAGGGTTGGCGTGTTTGACACGGAGCGGCTGCGGCAGTCTGCATGTAAGAGGGCCTAGACAGCGGCCGAGGCGGAGGTCAAGGCAAAGGGGGAGTACAGATATTACAATGGCCGGCAAGGCGTACAAAGAGGCGTCTCTCTATACAGCATATCCATTGGGTTGCTATTCTGGTCCATCAACGACGTTCAGGGGCAGAGGCAGAGGGCCATTGTCTCTGTTTTTCCCTGACGTTGCTGCTGGATGGGATTTTCTCTGCCACTTGTGCTGTAGCGCAGGACCGGGGGTTAAAAAAAGACGACTACTGTAACTAGCATGGGGAAACACAAGGCGAGCATGGGGCCAAGGAAGCAAGCTTCAATTCAAGCAGCAGCTGTTGGAGGTGGATGAGTGTGATGGAGCCGGGATTATTTGCTGGGGCTGGTCGGTGGATGGTGATTGTCTGCTTTCCTTTTTCTGGTTCGACTCGAGTCCCCTGTACAGGCCGAGCATTGGTGTATGGGATGCCGATGGATGGAGTCCATGTAATTTGAGGTCGAGTCTACCGTCCTAGTAGGAGGGTGGGGTGTGAATTGTCAGTGCGTGTGTGTGGGAGCGATGCGCCGTGCTGCGCTGTCTTGTGCTGAGTTGAGGTAGCATTTGACGTCCATCTGGTCCATCTGGTCCGGATGCTGGCTGATTTCCAGCGCGAGAGCATGGCCACATTCGGAGGGACATGTCTTGGAGTCGCCTTTCTTCGTTCCCCGGGTTCCAGATGAATAATGCTGCTGCTGATACAGGTCTCGGGCAATATCAGGAGAGCACACGATGGAGGAGGACATCTGCTTTCCAGCACCCAGTAGTAAGATGGCACCGCCGAGAGATATCCCAGAGTGCAAATACAGGCACGATGCGTACATAGTACGGTACCTTAGGCATTCTTAGCGCCGTTAGGTCGGATCTCAGCCGCCATGCTAATGGGAAGCTCAACGGTATCCAAAAGTCAATGCCCCTGCCCCTGGCGACGCTGAACAGGTACCTTCCCCGTACTCGATACGCGGCCCAGGCGCAAACCACGCGGCGTGGAAAGCAGCGCTGCGTACGTACCTCGTACTTCTCCATACCCCTTACCCCGTACTTGCCCGTACTACAGAGTACTAAGGTACCTAGATACTTTGGCCTGCTGGGAGTGACAAGGAAGCCACCGCCGAGCAAACGCGGGACTACTGCCGGTGAGCCCCACACCGGGCAGATTAAGGTCTGTGCACTCTTTTTTGTATGGAGGCAGCTGTTCGCCCTTGCCGGCTGTTGCGACCCAGTACTTGCTCTTGACCACAGATCCGTACAAATGGAACGGCGATGCCTTTGGTACCGTGGAGGTACTGGTATCGGCACAGGCTAGATGCCTAAGGTATCGAGAAAAGGGAGGCAGAGACGAGAAGAGAAAGACAGACAGAGAGACAGACAGAGATGTCGTGATAGAGCACCTCCGACTTTAGACGAGTACTCGTACCTACTGACCTACACTCACTCGTACTGCGGCCATGCATACAGGCATATAAAACACCCACACCTAGAAGCATACCCACATACACGTTGCATGCATGGATGGCTAAAAAAACACTTCTTGGGCCACAATGGGCACGATGGCTGATCCGTCGCTCACCAGCTTCAGCGTCCGGCAGCCGTTCAGCAGAGGCTGACAAGGGGGACAAGACGGGGACAAGTCCAGGACAAGACCAGCTCCATTTCTTCGAGTATCGGCGCTGTTCGACTCTGAGTCTTGATACGTCTGCACAACGACAAGGGGCACTCAGTCATCCCCAATACCCTTACCCAGCCGCTACAATTGGCTCGTCCCAACCTGCACTGCTCATCCTCTTACTGCTGTGTCTCTGTCTGCCTATCTTGGTGCCATGGCATCTGTATCAACCAAGGGATATGATACGAGTACATACGACTGTGGCTCTGTGGCACTGCTGCTTTGGGCCAAGATGCTTGGGGGTGTGCAGCCGCCAGAGCCAAGTTTCTGCGCTGTCGCGCAACCAGCCACTCCGTGCTCCGTACTCACTTTTGTTGCCAGCTCGGCCGTGAACCACTGATTCCCCGGTCGACAGTCCGTGTGACGCGGCTCTTATAAGTTTGCTCCCCATTCGCATTCACTGTACTCCGAGGCAATACAGGCAGTGCTAATGCATGTGCGGAGCAGGTCCCATCCACGCTGTCAGCCAAAAATACAGAGTCATACGGAGTACAGCTTTCAAAATTGCTGGCGTTTGGTGGTGCCGGCGTGTCCGCCGGATCCTAATCCGGGCACCAAGCTCATGGCCACGATGAGTTGTCTCGACACCTTGTCGCCAGCTTGCCAGTTGCTTGCAAACACATACATGGCCCCTCCCATCTAAGCAGCAGGGCTGAGTGGGTACGTTTGAAATACGGATGGGGAAGCTAGGAAGGAAAGAGATGGAAACGAAAAAGAAGTGAGAGGAACCGAACCGGCGTTCTGGCTGCGAGACTACCTGAGAGGGACCACTCTCCTGAGCTATGGGTGCATACATGCATGCCTAGTACCAATATGCCGTGAGGTATGGAGGCTGTCTGCAACATCGGCTACTTGTCAACGGACCAAGTGGTATTCTTGAATGCGCTGAGGTGGTGTTGCAAGAACCAGCCACTAGGATGCTTCCCCCTTGGGATGCCGAGATTGCTGGCAGGGCGGCCGTGCATCTATGGGCGTTTGTTACATGTGCATACGCGCACATATACATACAAGTGCGCCTGTACGGAGTACGCATCATGTCTTTTGGCGTGGACGTGTTGGGCGACGAACCAACTGGAGACGTGAGTAGATCGAGGGAGGTCCAGCTGACAATTACTAGTTCCTACTAGGTTGGTCGGTACCTCTCTGGGCAGGGCAAAATTGCGGATGACTTGGTACCGCCAGGTAATATTATCAGCACACGAGTGACAGACGGAAAACAGCGTGCGAATGAATGCCCAGTGCAAGAGTCTCGCATTGTGACCAACTATTGGCGCTGATGATTTTTGAGCACGGCTCTACAAGGAAACGCCCTCTTTCCTCTTCAGCCCGCTTCATTTTGAAGAGATTTTTTCTCCCTGGGTACTCCGTATCCGTTCGGAGGCCATACTACAGGATCTCAATGTCAGCTAAACACGAATGTACTACAGTTCTGTGGTGCAGGTTTGTGGAGCACACGACGACTGCATTAGCGGTGATGCCACTTAATGCGTGTTAAGGCTGAAGTCGCTGTATACCATGTACTACCACCCACTCCAGCAGTATCGCGAATTATGAGCCATTCGACGCCCGCGGATCTAAAAGCAAAGTGCCAACGCATTGCTTCTAGCCCTCCGTTTGGAACTGTGTATCAATACAAGCAACAGTACGTGACTAATGCCTAGGGTCGATATCAGAGACCTGAAAGAAGGGAGGGGAAAAAGCAACGAGACCAACGAGAAAAAAGAAAGCAACCAAAAAAAAAAAAAAAAAAAAGTGAGCACGGGATGACAGCGGGGCATCCTGACGGTGACAACTAAGCACACACGACTGACGATAGGCCGAAAAGGGGCGTGAGTTGGGCACCAGAGCGGGTCTCTTGATCTTGTTTTCCTGCTTCATTCAGTTCAAAAGGACCGGACCTTGATGAGTCTCCCTAAGAGGATCAAGTAAGGCACGAAGGCAGCCTACTAGGTAGTATCTAGGTATGTAAGTGTGTGCGTGACTAAAGTGTGCATACCTAACGACAAGCAGGGAGCTATATGATGGCCGTTGTCGTCCCAAGGCACATAATTCATATATGCTGTGCGACGCTTTAATATCTCTTGCACAGCAATGTGTGGATAGGCAGATTCTGCCTCTCTTGCTCGTTGCGCCAAAGAGTTGACACGACACACGACGACACGACACGACGCAAATTTGCCGCCTCTGCCAAGTACCGTCAAGTACACGGACTACCTACTCCGTAAGTAGCATGGAAAGAAGACGCTGGGGTTGCAAAGGGGTTTTGCTTTTTGGCTTCCTCTTCCAGACCGGTGCGGAGAAGAAAAGGAGATTTGAGACATTGCCCAGTCGCAACCATGTCGCGCTGATTTGACGTTTGGAACCCTCTGTACGTACCTGGTACTGCTACTGAGATGTCACGGTTCTGGCACTAACGGTTGAGTCGTTCAAAGGAGAAGCAGATCTTGAGAGAATTACATTGCTCACCGATCAAAACAATGGGGGAGAATCCGACGCTCTAGAATCACATCACATCGAGATGCTCAGCATGACGGGCCCAGCGAAGTACTGAGTGTCGACGGTACTGCACCCTCTCAGCATCCCTGGCGCAAAGATCTCGCCCCGCAGCCCGTTGCCAGAAATCGAGCCGCTACATAGATTCAGCCCTTTTGTTCCCTCGGAAATGGACGATCCTCATGATATCATCTGCGCAATGCACGACGCAAGACATTGTACAAGTCACGCCTGCTTGAGGTCTCACCTGAGATGACTTGGTACTAGCACATGGGTAGGTTGGCACTTGCGGCCAAGCGCACAGCCACTTGTAATGGCTCTCTTTCCTTTTCCCAGCTTATTCCATCCACGTCCTTGAATCGCCCGTGTTTCCATTCCCTTGTACGGAGTACTGCAAGCCATTCCGCGAAGGAGCCCCCCACTTGACGCAACTGCGCAGATGGCTTTACAAGGCATGATTTTGGCATCCACGTATCTTTGGGTGTAGGTACTTGTACAGGTGTTTGTTAGGCACCAAATTACACACCAACGGGACTCGTGTCCTAGAGTTGCTTCCTTTTTCTCGTTCATTTAAAATAGTCTCCATTTTGATGGCTGCAAAGGGGCAATGCAATTTCCCTGAGCTGTGGGATTCCATCTTCGTCATTGAACTTGTTGTCTCCCTCGGTATCGTGTCTTGACAACAAGCCGCCGTGTACATGACTTGGCGATGCTATTGGCGTCTGGCCCCTCGCTTCCGAATGACGGCTCGCGGCACCGCCATGTGGGCCGGAAGCCTGAGCCGTTTGTTTGCTGCTTGATCTTCTTTGCAGTCGGTGAGCGAGGCGGCAGTGGCTTGGATAGAGTATTTGGTCCCAATCACCTTAAGCGATACGCTACTGTTGCTTCTTGGCCAAACAGTCGGTGATGAAAAGTCGGGACCCTGAAGGCAAGACGTCACGAGCGAACCCAGGACACTCTGCAGGAGGCAACCTGCCGAGACATGCAGAAAAGCGAAATGTCACGACACCATCTGCTTGGTCCCTTGGCGGTTGACCACCGACTTGTACATGCATTGCCCGTACCCGACCAAGTGCTCAAATGAATCACGTAGCTCTCGGAGCTGCTGAGTTTTATTTGTATGCCAGAAGCGGAAGTAAAATCCGGCATATACAGGATCCGTCTCCTGTGACATCTCACACACAAGCAGAGTAGCCTTGAGATGAGGACTTGTCCTATGGCTTCCCTCGCCGCATTGGACTTGTCGCGACGCACACGATTTGGCAATTGCAAATAGTTACACAAGCAAGCTGGATTACGCATTGCCGTTGTTGTTCGCCTCGTCCCAGTCACATGGAATCAACGGCCATTCGGCCTGGTCATGCTGGGGAAGGGGAAGGGGGAAAGGGGGAAGGCACGGCACTATGTCTAACAATAGTTGGTTCCACAGACGAGGTCACACATGATGGTGTTGGCCAAGTTCCTGTACGTGGCATCTTCCGCCATGTTTGACATGGACAATGCCATTTATGCGGCTGCAGGCGGACAAACTACACTCCAACACAGTGATGATACAAAACCCAACGGCAACATGCCTCTCGACTCTCACCAGCAGACATCTCCATCTTCATCCCACCGCTGTTGGGATAGCACAGGATCATGTCTTTGACGAGAATCTAATCTAAATTAACCCACCCTTTTTTTTTCTAGCTCGCTGGCATTTTCTTCTTCGTCGCGTGCTGCCACCCTCTCCCGTCTGGTGCCGTCAGGCCGCTTGATGCCCATCCAATAAACATGGCGACTTCAGCACAGGGAGGGGGGAAGAGAAAAGGTGGCTTGCATAGGCTTGACCGGTTAGCCACTCCTACGAAAAAATTTCATGCGGACAAGTCTGGGAGGCTATTGGATAGGATACACGTGTTGAAGTTATTGCACGATATTACACAAGCTGTGCCGTCGTTGGGCTTCCAAAGCCCTTCCGGTAGTCCACTTTCCATTTCAGATGGACGAGGTCAGTCGGCCGAGCAGGTAATTCCATGACCAGGTATTAGCTCAGCGTAGATTTATCTATCCTTGCAGAATCCAAGTGACATGCTGCATTCCGTGCATAAAAAAACACCTCCCATCTTCAGGGAACCTCACCTGCAGCAGCAGCAACACCAAAGGACAAATGCACGGCATGTGTTGTTGTTGTTAAGCTGGTAAGGCGCAATGAAATCGTAGATGTTTTCCTCGTTCAAAAGGCGATATTGGAGAAAAACACGATCAGCAAGTAGATGATTGATTTATAAAGCACATCAAATCATGTGGAAGAAATACCATGACCAAGATACTGCATGATATAAACACCACTGCCGTCAAACTTGTACAAGAAAGAGACGTAACTTTCCCACCGCCCATCATGCGTAACCTCGCAGCGGAAGCTTAAACCAAACAAACTTCGTCGATTCTGTCCCAACCTTGCATTCTTCTCCAGACCAAAAGTCCAACGTTGAAGCAAAAAAAAAACGGGAATATACATACATGAGGGCATGCGAAAAAGCCGGCCTGGTGCATCAAACCCACGACCAACCACGGCAAGCAACCGTAACAATCTCCCCCCCTTCAATCATAAAATCTTCATGAAATTTTACTCCGTCGTACGAGAGGACTTGGTCCCGAATTCCCGGGTCGGGGCTTCGAACCACCACTCCCCCCCCTTTGTGTCACGGGTATTTCAACCGCCGTGGGCATTAAAGTAAACAAGCATACGACGAAGACGGGAGAAACGGGACGCAGCTCCCCATGTCTGTACCCCGAACTTATCAAATACCCTTCTTTTCATTTCAAGCCCCAACATAACCACAAAAGAGAAAGTTATCCGTTCCCGTATGCATTTATCCACTAGTATCAGGTAGCAAGGCAAGCTTATTGTGAACACGGAGTAACGTCAAATTATACTCCTTTCCAATTGTCAACATAGAGTCACAGGCACGACATATATGAGGCCATCAAATTTCATTCGTCTAATCCAATGTCTCGTCTGAACGTTCATGCTCAAAGCAGAAACTAGTTCAAGCAGATTAAACCCAGCCCTACACTTCGTTCACTTGAGCGTAAAACTATTGCTCGTTCCTACAAACGACGATACACCTCCAAACAGTGCCTTGGAATCACCGTAATACTTGACGCGGTATGTCCCCGGCTGTGCATTGCCGTATGTCTCCCAAGTAATATCCACCTCGCTGTACCCCAAAACGAAGTTGGTTCTTCGCCACGTGTAGACCAGGAACCAATCTGAGTCGTCACGTACCTGCGTCCACGTTCCGCCGCTGCCTTGCTGCTCGATTGCCGCAAAGGTTTGTTCCTGACGGAGGTTGTTACGTGGGTTAGCAGCCTGGAATGTGACGTTGACAATATCACCGACATTATACGTCGGGTTTGGCTGCACCAAAACGCTGCCAAAGCTCTTGCCCAGTGGTGAGTTATCCTGGACAACGTCGGTAATGAATGAGATCATGCTATTACGATTGTCCGGGGGGAGAACACCTTGGGAGGGTTTGCTGGTCGAGCTAGGTTGGAGGTAATGCAAGTTGCTGACGGTGAGATTGATGTAGGCGTTGAGCTCATTACGACCGAAGAGGGTCGAAGCACCCTCGTAGCGCTGAATATCGTACTCCTCAGGAGTTGCGCAATAATGAGAATAGCTGTTTGCTGGACCACCCAAGACGACAATGGGGTCCTCGTCAAGGAATGTGGCCGCTTCCTTTGCAACTGCGGCCTTCCAGCGGCGGCCAGCCATGGTGGTAGCTTCACTGGGACTGACAATGATGACAAGCTGGCCTACGCGGAGCACCTGAATATCCACGATATTGGGGGTCCAGGCGTAAGGCGTCGATATCTCACCAACATCCAAAAGAACAGGTTTGGGCTGTTGGCACGCAACTTGCTGGGGGCCTGGTGCTTTGAGCAGACCTCCAACAAGTGACCAAAAGGGGTTGTTTGGTGCACCGGAGTCTCCCTGAACGAAGTCAAAGGCACCAGGCCAGTCAGAAGTTCCGGCAGCAAAAGAGAAGCCAAGAGCAGCCGGGCAAGTCTGAGCTTTGGTTCCGTCTGGCAGCGTAAAGTTGAAGTACCGCATATCCTGGAAGAAGTGGAAAGCTTTGACTGTAGA
Organism: Trichoderma virens Gv29-8; assembly: GCF_000170995.1. Lineage (NCBI taxonomy): Eukaryota > Fungi > Ascomycota > Sordariomycetes > Hypocreales > Hypocreaceae > Trichoderma > Trichoderma virens. The sequence goes on from NW_014013744.1 coordinate 2,070,238, forward strand.
CCCGGAAACCGCTGTAGTAGATGATTTCAGATTGTTCTACGCCATGTGTAAGTTGCGATTGCTTTTTTAAGAAAAGAAATAGAAGCGAAGGAAGAAACAGCCAAATAAAATGGACATGCCACTTACATAGATAGTCTGGGCTCCAGCAAACTGCCTGCGGCCCATTTCATAGCAGCTCTTGACACCGAGATCCAAGGCTTGGAAGAAGGGTCCTCGACCATGGCAGCTCTGTGACTTGCCATCTGCGCAGGTGCTGTTCTCAAGACTACACTGCTGGCCAGAGCCATCGTCGCACCAAGCACCGCCGACGTTGGGAGTGGTATCGCCAACATTAGCCTGACTGAAACCGGCCACGAAGCCAGGGGCGGCAGTGGGGTCATTCTTCATGGCGCTCTCCAAGAGCCAGGCAGCAACACCTTTGTTGTCACCAGCAGCATGAGTGTTGTTGCCAAGGAGGGAAGTGCCGTGGACAGGGAACCAAGTCAAGACACCAATATTCTTGCCATCAGAGGCACGCTGGAAGCGGAGCAGAGTCATGGTAATATCAGTTTCTGCGTCATACTGAGCTCGCTCCTCCTCTGGGTTGTTCAGGTACGCCCAAATTGAGCGGTTGATGGCACCATCGGCAATTTCAGTTGTACCAACATCGAGATAGCCTTCCTGGAGGCTCTGGTGGGCACGCTGTACGGACAGAACAGCACCATTGACAATGGCTTGGTAGCTCTGCTGGCTCCAGCCAAGGGAGGTGATCTGTGGCAGCAGGTAGTTGAACCAGGCGCCGGGACCAGAGTGGCTGTGAGTTCCCGTCAGAGCAATGTTGTTCTGGCCGTAGACGCTATATTCACTACCTAGAGCCTTCAGGCCGTCTAGGAGACCATTCCGCATGGCCGTGTCCCCGGACTGCGTGTCGAGGACCAGGTAGACAAAGCGGTCGTTGGGGTTGTTCTTGTCCGCAATGATAAAGGCACGGCTGTATAGACGCTGGCGAAGGCCAGATCCCGTCTGGTCCAAGTTGGCATATCCAGCAAAGCCAATCTCGACCACGGGGCCCGTGATATCAGCCTTTCCCACGCCGATGAGATACGACTGACGGTCCGCATCGGCGAGCTTCTGGAACCTGTGTAGCTTTCCGCCGGGCGAGGCTGTGGCTATGGCACCGAAGAGCACCACAGATAGGAGAGCAAAGATGCTAAAGATGGAGAGCGCTGGCCGGGCCTTGCCGGCATTGAACAGCGCCATGGTTGGAGATTCGGGGGCCGGAGCTGGCGACTTTGCTTTCTCCGCAGATGCGAGAGGAGCCAGCTTCTCCAGCTCTCCCAGTGAGTCCGCCATGCAGTATTTATTTCTCCTGGAAGCAGTAAGAGTCTTAGTATAGGTGGTCGATTAATGCCCAAACTCGTGAGCCCGTCAATGCTTGTAGTATCGGCACGGATCACTTGACTGCAAGGGAAGCAGCTTCGTTCCGCTCCTGCCCATTAAGACATGGCGATGCCCTCCAAGGAAAGGGCGGCATGCCCGGCTGCCCTCCAACTTTAAGCTCCGCACCGCTAGTCCCGATCCAGGGCTCTATACTGCCCTTGTGGGGTTAGCGGCAGCGGCAGTCCAGATCCCGCTGGGGAAGGCTGTTCTGGGACAATACAATTGGCGTTGTTAAAAGGGCAACAAGGATACGTATCTGAGATATTTACTGAAATATATTTTAAATTATAGTTTTCCGTATTAATCGAATAACCTTATGCGACTGTGGAGAGGAGCGTGCAGCTCTTTGGATTTCTTTCCCTTATCTCTACCAGTAAATGCTTCCACTCCTTTCTACACTTGGGGCTCGGATTCTCTGTCCATCATGACAAAGACTTGGAGCCACGTCAAAGCCCGCCGTGTCGACGAAAGACGAACCGCGAGCCACTTCAGGCAACACAACCAAAGGTCGTATTGATTGCTATCAATATTCATGCGCCCCGTTCTGCGCGGTGCATACAACTCACGCCTTGCATCCCCGCGGCCACCGATGGGATGGTTAACGTAGCATCGGAACCTCAGCTTCTTCGCTATCATGCATCGCCGAGAGATGGCCAATACGGGTCCGGACGTCTGGTTGAGCACGGCTAGGCAAGCCGACTATCGTCACATCGCGCAGATGCCAGAACGCGACCGCCCTGGTGGCAGATCCAAACAAAGTGCTGCGTGTGCTGAGCTGTGTGACGACAGCCCCTCCATTTGCTAGACGACAATATCATTTCCAGATCAAGGTTCAAAGTGCGGGGAGAGCCGCTAAAATAAATGAACAGGGTCACCCGCCATCCCCGGCTCCATTGGGCAAATGCCAGTCCGAATCCACCTTGTCTGCCGAGACTCGAGCATTTAGAGAGATGGAGCAGGCAGTAAAACCGGCCCAATCTAGTTCCCTTTGAGCGAGTCAAGATCTAGACAGAGGGCTTCAAACATGCGTGCAATGACAGATGACCACGTCATCATGAGTGTCGCATGTCAAATGTGAATCTCTAGTCTAAGAGGCAGGTACAACCTATGCGGGCCGTTGTCTTTGTGTGTGTGCAAGATGAAGCATCGTCATCACCACCACTCCACGAATCGGCGTGATGCCTTAGTCGAGCGGGGGTGTCAACACAGGCATTTCTACCACCGCCTTGAATAGTATCTTGTCCGATTGCCCGTCATGAGCCTCGGTTCTGGATCCGGAATGAAAGGGGAAAATCCTTGTCATTTGGCTTGTGCAAGAACCCAAAGCTGAGATGTGACGGAGTGATGGTTCGTCCGAAGTATGTATTTCAGCAAACTGACATGGGTAGATGTCATGGTCAACGACACCCTTCTGCTCAGGATGGCAAAGATGCAAAGGAGACAAGATCAAGATTGTATTAGTCAATGTATTACTCCTCTCCTCATTGATGCCCAATTTAATATACAACCATTGACAGCGGCTGCCAATCCGAATAGAAGATAGAGACCTCTCTCGTACCCTAAACCCACACAAAACTCGGTGTTACCTAATCCCTCTTCTCCAAACCCACGATCCAAGGCGCATAGTTGTACACGAGATATCCATCCACGGCCAAGCACGTCGCAACTCCGTATGCGATGTACCGACGGGATTGGGGCGATAAATTCCTCCAGCTTCGTGTAGAGGTAGAGATGCTTGCGTCTGCCGGTTTGAGCATGCGTCCCGAAGTGGAAAAGGCGGCTCGGGTGGCTTTTGACACGACAGTGGTAGAGAACATGTTGGTGATTGATCTTTTATCCCTTTCAGAGGAAGAAAAAAAAAAGCAAGAGGAATAGAGTGTTTTGCGTTTGGTTGCGTTGTTTGATTGATGAGTCTATTGTTTTTTGATGTCGATGCTCATTTCATCCAGTTCATCACGGTCTTTATATACGTACGTACTCCGTAGTCGCTCCATGTTTACGCCACTTTTACTCTTAACGTCGTCAGCCGTTATGCTTATTCGTAAGGCTGCCATTATGCCCCCCAACGCCACAATAACACTCCAACGCGCCATCATCCAGGTACAATCAAGTGCTCTAAAACCCGCATACGTAACACATAGAACTAACATGGAAAATCTGCCCCTTTCACTGCGGCTTCGCCGGCCGCGTTATAGTCAATGGCTTAAACGGCCTGCGAAGCCTGTCCAAACCCGGCGGCGGGCCTAAACCCACCGGACGCCTTACGCCGCCCCTGGCCGTCGCAGAAACAAACGTCGTCCTGTGAAAGCTCGAGGCAGGGCGATCAGGGACAGAAGCCTCTTGTGTGGCTGTCTCTTCTTTAACATCTTCGGTTCCAGCTGGTCTTGGCGGTGAGCTGGAGAAGCAGTGATACCGCTTCTTAGAACCGCCTTCCTCGTCTTCCTTCTTTATACTGCTGGGCCGGTTCAGGGCATTGCCGCTGGCGAGTTTGTGCTTCGCCAACGAGGGGTCGACGGCAGGTAGCTTTGGGAGCTCGGGAACCTTAGTCTCGGCCGCCATCCTAGCCGCGGATCGAGATGCTGCAAGCTGATACCGAGCCATGGACGCGTCTGGGCCGCCGAATCCGCCTGTTGGAGCCGCCGTCTTCTTTGATGCGGTCGTTACGAATCCAAGAAGGCTAGTCTGGTCTGCTTTTCGACGAGTTGTCCCCATCTTGACGGCCTTTTTGGCTGCTGCTGCCTTCTCTGCCTCGGCTGCAGCCGCAGAGAGGGCGTTTTGATGCGCTCCGGCCGACACGAACCCGGGTAAGGACGCCATGGTAAAGCTGGACGCTTGCTCCATGGTTGTGCTGTATTCCTTCTGCCATGGTCGCTCCTCAACAGCTTCTTCGTCGTCGTTGTTATAGCCCTGGTTGTTTAAGCGCTGTCGTTTGGTGCCTTTGGGACGATATCCCTCCGAGTCATCTAGGCCTTCCGCATCTCTTGTGTCGACCGGATCTACGGGAAACAGGTTGTCCTCTGGGGAAAACATGGCCGGGAGTTTGGCAAAGATAGCCTTCTCGCTGGGAAGATCTCTTCCAAGGATTTTTGCGACCACTTCTAGGACTGGTCTGTTAAACGAGGTCCCCTGCTTGGCAAAGGCTGCTGAGGCAAATGGTGAGACGAAAGGCGATAGCTCGACCTTTGTGCCCATGCCTTGAGACCCGTACAAGGGACAGCTAAGATAGAGCAGCACTTGCGCTCTGGTCATGGCTACATAGAGTAATCGTCTTTCCTCATCCAAGTCCTCAGCCCTTGAATGGGGAATGGAGCCAGCATAGACGGACGGTACAAACACAATGGGCCACTCGAGCCCTTTCGCGGCGTGGATAGTTGATATAGTTATCAGGGACTTTTTCTCCGCTCCGTCGTCGTTTTTCTGAGCATCTGATGCCAGCGCCACATTTGCCAAGAAGCGGCCCAAGATACTATCATCTTTCACCTGATCGACATTCTCAATTTCAGGTAACAGTTCGTCCTCTAGATTTGCTGAATCGCGTACAAAGTCGTTTGCCAAGCTGAGGAATTCTTGAACACTTTGCCATCTCTGCTCATGGTCTTCAGGATACTCCGACTCGAGGTATTGCTTGAAATTGAGCTGCGACAGCAACTTTTCAATCAGACTAACCAAGTCTTGTTGAGAGTTCTCTGTGATTTGCTGGGCCTGGGTTTGAAGGTTTGATATCAATCTCAGTAGCTCAGTGTTGAGTTTCTGTTCCATCTTAGGCAGTATCTTTGTCGTGGCTTTACGAGTACCCTGGCAATGCTTCCTTAATAGTGACCAGAGACTCATCTTCTGTTGCTCAGCCTCTTCTATAAGTCGCTTGATTGTCGTGTCTCCAATTCCTCGACGCGGGACATTGATGATTCGGGCAATGGCGTCGTTGTTGTCTGGCTGATAGATTGCGCGCAAGTAATCCAGCAAAATCTTGATTTCCTTTCGTTCATAAAACTTGTGGCCTCCAATCATCCGATAAGCCAGCCCCGCCTTTCCCAGTGCCGCCTCGATATGCCTGGAAAGAGAAGCAGACCTCAAAAGAATAGCCACATCTTCATATGTGAGCATGTCCCCAAACATCATGACAGCCCGTTTAATTTCCGACACGATCCAGTCCCCTTCGGCGGCAGAGCTCTTCAACTTTCGCAGAACTGGCCTTGCACCTTTTGTATGGACCGGTAAAAGGACTTTTTGATATCTCTTCTTATCTTGTTGAATTACTGTTAATGAAACGTCGAGAATTGACTGAGATGATCGGTAATTTTCCTCCAAGGATATCTCGTCGGTTTCGGGATAATCTCGTAGTAAACGGTATAAATTTCGGATCTCGGCCGACCGCCAGCCATAGATACTTTGGTCGGGATCACCAACAATTGTTATTCGTTGGCGGGCTTGTGCAAATAATTTCATCAAGTCATACTGGATGCCATTTGTGTCCTGGTACTCATCAATGAGAACTGCTTGGATGTTTGAAACACAGGCGGGATATTCCCTCAAAAGCTCAACACAGCGCACTAGCAGATCATCATAATCCAATAAGTTTGATCGTTCCAAGTGCTCCTGGTACTCCCTGTAGCACTCATTCAGGGATGGATTCTCGGGCTGCTTCTTGTTTGAGGCTGGTTCCGTTGCATGGCCCTTGGCCTTTTTCTTGCTGATCCATGACCTTGCGAACCCTGGATCAATGTTGAAGTCGTGCCGTTTGCATATCCGCTGAATAATTGCCCTAGAATCGCCATCATCCGCGATGCCAAACTTGGAGTCGAGGCCTATATGCTTGCCATAGGCACTGAGGTACCGCCGAGCAATGGAGTGAAAGGTGCCGAGTACAATCTTCCTCTCGCATTCTGGGCCAAGGACCTTGCCAATTCGCTCCTTCATTTCCCGGGCTGCCTTCACCGTGAATGTTGCCACAACGATATCTGACGGCTGGTAGCCAGTTTGTTGCACCAGCCATACGACGCGTGATGTTAGAGTATGCGTCTTGCCACTACCCGGGCCTGCTAGAATAGCGACTGTCGATGCATTGGAAGTAACAGCACGGCGCTGAGCCGCATTTAACGACCGTAGGATTGGATTTTCAGCCTGGGCCGTTGACATGGTGGTGGCTAAGGCAAAAACAGGCGAAGATTGTGCTTAAACAAGGGAGCAAGGCTAAACATCGAGAGCTGACACCGAAGATCTAAGCGAATGACTATGCTTGAAATTTCCAATACAGCACATGTAGAAAATTCACACTCAATTCAGCAAAGATCTGTGATTTCGTCTCATCATATCAGCCTCGTCCGTATCTGGCGCCGTTATCGACACGACACGCGTCGGGACAACCAACAAGGGACAGAGCATCGCGAAGTCATGTGACCGTGATAATGCATCTTAGTAAGCATGTCGACACGCAAGAATTTACGATTCTAGAGCTGCATCCTATTTTTACCACTTTGAGAGTTGAGATTTGGGATTTTAGGATGCGAATGGGAAAATGGAAGAATGAAGGGAAAGGAGAGCCATCAATCATCCTTCGTGCCTGTTCATACTCGACGCGCCCATCTGTGATCTGTGATCTGTGATGAGTGATGAGTGATGAGAGCTGCAAAATGCTTCACATCACACGACTATTGAAGTTATCACAAATCCTGGATCCAAAGATGGCGTGACTCCATCGTTCAAAAGCGAGGCCGTCCATCAGCACGATTGGTGTATATGTTGATCATCACTGCAGACGACATTTCAGTCCGGATCCGCTCCGGCGGTGTGCCTGAGGATGTGACGAGACATACAGAACGGGCATTTCGTTGGTCAAATCGGGGTGACCCGGCTTTGGAGCTCAGGGCGCCCATCACCGCTAGCAGGAGTGGCTGAAGGAGCGATGCTATTCTAAGCAGCCATCCCTCGCTGCGGCACTCGTGCTCGCGCTCTAATTGGGAGGCATTTGGACGAATCGTCTCGGGTGTCACTGCGAAGAAGCAGGGATAAGTCCCGATGTCCTGTTTGAGCGAGCAACGGCGCCGGCGGCTATTTAGCAGGGTGCCCGCTTTGGGTAGCCTGTGATGATGATGAGGAGAACAAGAGGTTAGTGAAATAGCGAGAGGGATCAATGGGAATTGGACAAAGACAAAGAAGAGGCAGCGAGATACCAAGTTTATCATATCATTGATATTAAATCCAATAGTAACCTACATGCACGTTGGTAGCGCCTTGATTGAAAATAAAGGTTCAGCATCCAGTTCGCATCCTCCAGGGCCTCCCCCCTCCCTGTGGGCGGCCTGCGGGGCGCTGCAGGGAGCAAGCTTTAGTGCCTTGCATCGATATTGCCAGCCGTCCAATCAGCAGCCGGTGGCGCCCGTCACAGAGCAGGTCGGCGCTTAACCACCAGCTTTGGCCCAACCACAGGCCCGAGATGGCCTCTCGCCGTGCTCTTTGTGCCTTGAGTTCGTCGACGCCATGTAACCGCCAGAATGCATCACCCAGCCAGTCACAGAGCCGCAAGCTGGGGAGCCCGGGCAAGTCCTTGCCCAGCCCCACGGCCCAGCGCCAATGTTGCTGCCGGCCAGCATCGCCAGCCGCTGTGACGACTCTATATACCCTTTACGTGCCGCATATTTCTCCTCATTCATGTCACATCTCTCTTGGGTCATGTTTCGCATTTCAACGCCAGGAGGTCCCATCACGCAGCGATCGCCTTCATAAGAGCAAGGCCGGTCTCCATCATGCCCTTTGGCACTCGTCCTCCATCATCATCTCTCGCCCTCTTGTCCTCTGTGCTTCTGTGGTCTTTGGCCTCTTCAACGCCGATCCGGGACACCAAGTATCTACCGGCACAGATTGGCGGTATTATAGGAGCGTACGGACTCTCTTTGGTGCTGGTCGCCCTCCTTTTGCTTGCGCTTTCCAAACGACGAAGAGAACATCTCAGCGGCAACGACGTGCCCAGCTACGTGCTTCAACTTCCGGTAGATCCAAAGTTCCAGCAGCAGTTCGACTTCACAGCTCAGCCTGAGGGCCACCCTGTTCCTCCTCTGATCATTCCCAAGTCCGAGTACTACCACACCGGTCCTTACAGTGCCCGAATCTTCGATCCCAAGGCGGCACCCGCATACATCTTACCATCGCCCTCTTCGTCTGCCATCCCGTCCACCCTCGGAGTCTCACCCCTTGTAGATCCGTCCGTCGTTGCAGCAGACAGAGCCATGGCGCAGGACGAGCTTGAACAAATGTACAAGCATGTCTTGGAACATGATGAGGCCAAGGCAAGAGGCATCGTGCTTGAGTCTCCAGTTGTGTCTCCGAACCCCCAGCGCGACTCAACAAACTCAAAGACCGGTCTCTTGTCAAAGAAGAACAAGGCCAAGCCAGCTGGTCTGAACCTGACCGCGGCCAAAGAGGAAAAGTCCCAGTCCAAGACTTCGGCTCTCTTCTCCTCGCTCCTCTCACCGAAGAAGAAGGCGCCCAAGGGCATCAACATCTCGTCCCCCATCTTGACGCCCATGTCGGGAACTTTCCCTCAGCATGAATCCCGCGAGATGAGTGCCATTCCGCCAAGGCATTATGCTCCTGCCCCTCCGCCACCTATCCCGACAGACCAAGTGCCTTTCGGTGCCTCCAACTCTAGGACTGGTGCTCCCTTGACCCCGGATATGTCGCCCGAAAGCATTCAAACCATCGACGAGCGTATTGGGGCTTCTCTCGACCGCGCCAATCGATCGAGGACTACGTTGGCATACACCGAGAGAGAGCCCGATTCGGCCACCACAGAGAGCTCCCAGGCTCCCTTGGTTGGCCTTCCATCATCTCCCAGGCCCGGAAGCTCGTTTCCTTCGCTGCCGTCGTCACCTCGGCCTGGTGCCACCTTCTCCCGCCCCAACGCACCTACTGCGGTCCGAACCGGTGGAACTCTCCCCCTTCGTGCTTACGAAGAACAGCTCGGCTCGCCTTTCATTGCTTCCCAGACGACCAAGCAGACCGTCTTTGAGAGAACCGGCCCTCTATCACCGGGTGGCGGCAGGACTCCCTTTACCGGAACTGCCGTGCCGTACTCTCCGTATCAGCCATATACTCCTTGCGTCCCGATAACCCCTGGCTTGGTTACCAAGGAAGACCGCAAGCGCATGAAGCGAATGGTGCCCAAGACACCAACCTTGGAGATGGTCAAGAATTCTGAGGATGTCTGGTAAATGGGATGGATAAGAGTAACTTTTTTCATACATTAACTCTTCTTCTTTTTCTCACATCTTTTTCTTTTTTTCAAGCTTCTACTGTTAGATAATTTGCTGGGGCTGCCCCAAGGAGGGCGCCTTGATCATGTCGCCGTGATTTTCTTCTCGTTTTCTTCAGACATGCCCTATTCATTTTTCATTTTTTTGCAAACATATATCCAATGACTTGGGCCAGGAGCGCAGGATTGAGGAAAGAAGGAAATTTCATACCCGCATATTCACGACTGACGAGATTTTTTGTACTTGATAAGCCTATAACATCTAAAAATCCATCATCTTTAATTGAATGTTTGGTATTTTGGAAAGAAGGAAAAGATTGTGTGTCTAAAGTGTGATGTTTTCGTGAAAGTCTAAGGAAGGCAGCTCGTCGTGAATGTATTGTTGAAATGATATTCCGGATTGTTTGCCTGTGATATCTTGAGATGGATATTCATCCATAGAGTCGATGGCCAAAGGGAGGGCTGTTCTATTGTCTTGGCTGGCAAGGTAAAAAGGATAAACTCGTCTCAGTCGTTAGTCGTCATCCAGGCCGTGACGTTCATATATATGGTCCTAACGGAGTTTACATGAAACAGTGTCAGAAAATCCACCATGCTTGGTTTCTTTTTCTTTGTTTCCTCTTTCCTCTTTCCTCATCCCCCCCTTGCCTCTTCTGGTTTTCTCCCCCAGGAATGATCCCAAAACAGCCATCTTTCGTTATGTGGGCACCCGAAAAAGCAATGTTGATATATGCAGTCTAGAACCACGGCGGCCTTGAAGCGGCAAGCATTAATTAAGCTTGAGCCCAGCTCCAGCGATTTTAGCTAGCCGCTCTGCATAAAAGACTAATGCCAAAGAGATTGGCAGCATATCAGTCAGCAGCAAAAGCAATGTGATATGTATCATTAACATGTCGTTTCTGACAGTCTGCTGGGAGACAGCTTTATCACACTAACTGTCCTCGATCCATGCTACGGATCTGTTCCGCGTCGATTTGAGATTAGAATGCTCCGTAAGGAATGCTACCTATGTCTTTCTCTGAGGTCATAGTGAATGTTAGGCAATCCTACTAGTTAAGATAGGCATGAATTGATGCCCGTCGGGAATGGCCAATCCTGGTAGACACAATACGATGGACCTCAGCCGAGCACAAGTACGAGAAGCCCTACATTAGTGTGCTGTAGTAGTACCACACAGCTATTGGCCACCATCTCGAATCTCCCATCAAGCTCCAGCGAGTTAAACCCGTTAGCCCGGGGACCCGATCCTGCAGGTGTCGCTTCCGCAGTGATGGGCGCGCAATAGGCGCAAAGGGCAACGGCTGAAGGGGCTATTGAGGCAAGTTTTACGCCCGCGTGGGCAAACTCCCTGTTCCCACGGGCTGAGCGAGGAATATATGATGCAGCCAATATCGATCGACCCGCTCGCGGCAGGCGGGGAATATGCACGGGAGACAGGTTATGATGTATGAGGACTACCTAGTATGGCAGGCTATCAAAGGGAGAAGAATGGGAGGTCCAAAGTCTTGGACAAGCTGGGTACTCCGTACTGGTACATGAATTGATACAACTCGGGAACGGTATTAGCGAGCAGCCCGAAGCGAGGGAGAGGTCGAGGTATGGCATGGAAGCATAGGCTTAGTCAGAAGGTGATAGGTAACATGTCAGGAGTGACGATTGTTGCCCCTCTCGTGTGCCATTTGAGCTTGTGCTAGCCGAGCGGCGATATCTCAGTCAACGGCCGTTGGAGGAGCGGGACGTTGTGTGAGAGGCCATGAGGTTACGACGGCGCCGGCTCCGACACGAGTGTGATTGGCCGCGGTACGAAGAAGTTGACACACAAGTCTCTGACAGATACCGTACCGAGCTGGCGTGCCACCAGTGGCCGGTACTTGTCCTACTGGTGCTACTGGTGATGGTTGAATGAGTGAGTTGAGTGGACATTGAGTAGTTATCCGGATTCCGGATTTCGGACCGCATCGCGGTTAGGTGCCTACCAAGCCTACCAAGCCTACTTGGGGAATCGCCTATTGATGGCCCGTATTGTCCGTGCTATTGTTCTCCTTGATAGGGTTAATGGTAGGGCCACATGACGTTGGTAATACGTACCATGTAATACATCAATATTAATTAATACTTGATGGTACATAAAACAGGAAAAGAATCAAATTGAAACATCAATGCAACGCGTACCACTGTTCGTATACTGTATGCTGCATACCTGGTAGGTACTGTGCTGCACTCACAGGCACATGCAAAATTACAGGGAGGACGCTGCAGCTGCACATGAAAACCGCAAGGGTGCTGCAGCGACCAGAGCGCTGCAAATTCTGGGCGCCGGAGTCACCTGGGAGTCCGAGCAGCCACTCACAGGCCCCGGCAATGCTGTGGCTGAGAGGCTAGAATGTCTGGAATGGCGGCATTGGCCCTCGATGAGTGTCTCAGGCGGCAAGTGTCTTGTTCTGTGCCACGATTGAGGAGACACCAAGACTGTGCTCAGCCAAGACGGCTGAAGACACCAACGGCCACGCAGGGGTGAAGAAAGCAGAGACACTGATGAAACTGTACGCGCACAGTGTGTAGTACGGAGCACGGGGGTCGAGTTGGCGTGCGGCAAACCGCTGCGGCGATGGCGGCCAAACGAGAGCGGCACGAGTTCGCTCCAGTTGCATTGTTTTGTCTGCTCAAGTTCCGTGGAGATTATTTGCTTAGAGCATTCGCTGCTGTACTCGTAGTTGCTCGGAGAAGCTGAATTCGTCAAATAGTACGGAGTAGACTATTACCAATACCAATACCAATACCAACACTAACACCAGCCCCTGATCAATGCTCGGTATTCGGCAGGTCGTGATCGAATTTGACTGAATCGTGGCGCCTTGCAACCAGAGCCACGAAAGGCAAAAGCCAGTTTGCGCGCGTACAGGCCGAGGGGCGCTAGGGGCTTATTTTCGCCGTGGAGGCTCAGCTTGCACGCCTTGCGTCGCTTGGCCTTGTTGATGCCACGAGAGCATCGAGATCGCAATGACGGGTTGTTATACTGAAGCATGGACGGACGGGCATTAATTTCGCTGGTCCATACAGTACAAGTACAGTACGGAACGGGCTGTTGGGAGGGGGGGCCGCTGTCAGTTGAATGCAGGTGGCATGTCGGTCTATTCCCGAGCATTGCTGCGGTTGAAATTGGGTCGGGTATCGCGTCGTGAACATGGACAGACAGGATTGCTACAGTACAGGTACAGGTATGGATACAGCCAGTCGATTTTCTCAGCCACCTGCCGTGGCATGTGGTACTTTGCGTAGGTACCGACGAAAATGCCACGGGCGCTAGTCCCGTCCTGGTGCATGCAGACGACCCTCTCCCTTGCGGCATCTCGTGTGGACGTGCCAAGTTGCCAAGGTGCGCTTTAGTGTGTACCCGGTACCTCTTGACAGGACGCGTACCCACCGGCGCCCACCAGCCTCGTTTGTACCAGTACCCGGAGCATCTGCACAAGCACCTCACTGTCTTACAGCAGTAGGGCTCTGCAGTGGCCGATGTCGATATGCGCGTGCTTTCAATGGGCTAGTCCGCACGAAGACCCCCTCTAGTGTATGCACATGCGTCACTTGTGCATCCGTCGACGAAACAAGAGAGAGGGAAAGTGGGAAGTGGGAAGTGGGAAGTGGAAAGGGAAAATCCTGCACAGCGCAGCACAGCACAGCACTGGACAGCACAGGACAACTCAGCGCAGTAGCACAGCAGCGCAGCATCGCAGGCGGTGGAGCCCGTCAATCCAGTACCAGTACCAGTACCAGCACCACTACGGGACTCGTACAGTGCTGTTACAGTACAGTGGAAGAGGCAAAGGCTTCAAGCAGCAGCTAACAGGCCCAGCCGTCAAGGGAGGTGGGGGCTCTTCGGGTAGGCCTGTTCACCTTTTAGCTTTTTCCCTTGCTCGTTGCGGCGTAGCCTCGCCTGATATCGGTTCCGGATCGTACGATGTTCCTACCTCAGTCTCATCTTGCACCTCTTCTCAGTTTTCCGGCTGTCCGTACCGCATTGCCGCGACCCAAGGCAGAAGCTCGACTCTCGGCGCCCGAGTCCAACCAAGAAACGCAATCAATCCCATCGATCTGCCACTGTCACAGTCCCGACGATCCAGCCATCGATCCATCCATCCTCGTACGGTGGACGAGCCTAGCCCGTGCAATCCCGCCCAACCCCATCCACGAGTGCCTGAGGGACTGGACTGGACTGGAGAACATAGCAAGGGAATACCCAGCAGAAAAGGGAAACCGGAAAAATTAAGAGAAGCCAGAGCTAGAAAAGGGAAAAAAAAGGAAAGAGGCGAAAAAAGAGAATTCCCAGCTGGGCTGAGCCCGCCCCCTGCCTGATTCAGTCATCGTCACCTCTCAGCTTTTTTCCCTTCCAAGGTTCTCTCTCCTTGCCGCCTCAACGGAACAAGCTCCAAGTACCGGCCCATTTCGTATGTCTTTCGGTCTGTAGCACGCGCTTCCTGATTGACCGTCAAGAATCCATCGTCGCCTGCGCGCAGCCATCCCTGGCCATCCCACACCCTCGGCAAGCTCCCACTGGGCGTCTGTCTCAGCAGATCCCGCTTTAAGCTGTCCACCCACCAGGGAAGCAGGAGAAAAAAACAGCTGATCTCATCGTGCTATCGTCTGGTGAGAGCGTCCACAGCTTCTGCACCACTCAGTCCACTTTGGTCCGTCGACCGCACGATTCTCTGCCAACAATCGAGTCACCTTTCCCCTTAGACCCTGACGCACGCCCGCCTGGTCTCAGTCTCTCCATTCTCGTCCTGTCGAGCCCGGCTGCCGCTGCATGAGCTGATCCGCGAGCTTCCCCCGGTCTTTGCAGCCGCCAATCCCCTCCCATGGCCGATGAGGATGGCACCAACGGGCTTGGGTTTGACGACCCAAGCTTCGGCTTCATAGGCGGTGGCCCCGTGCCTCTGGATGGAATCTCAGATGCTCCCAATTTCAGCGGCGATCCCTCGGCTGCTTTCCTTGACGCTGGAGTCTGGCCTCTGGACGCCTCACCTCAGCCCAACTCGTACGACATCAGCAGCAACACCACCCTCTCTTCAGCCCAGCCAGGATACTTGTCCCCGTCCTGGCCAACCCCGACCTTTGACCCGCGACAGCAGCAGCACCAGCAGCAGCAGCCCGACTCTGTCGCCTTTGGCCTACCCAACATCGACCCTACAGCAGTCTTCCTTTCCGGTGTAGCGCCCACCAAGCGGGGCGCCCCGGTATCCAAACCCTCTCTACGATCTGTAACTGCCCTGAGTCCTGCTCTGCAGGAACAGCTGCGAAACATTGCGATGCCCCCTCACCTTCAGTACGGCTCGCCCAAGAGCGCCTCCAGTCCTGAGTCGGCCAAGACTGGAGCTGCCTCATCGCCAGACGTCTCTGGCAGCTCTCTAAAGGATTCCAGGAAGCGCAAGATCTCGGCTGACGATCTGGACGATGACGATCTTCTCGAAGAGGGCGGTAAGCCCATCAAGAAGACAGCTCACAACATGATTGAGAAGCGCTACCGGACCAACATTAACGATAAGATTGCTGCCTTGAGAGACAGCGTTCCCAGCCTGCGCATCATGAGCAAGAGCGCTAGGGGAGAAGACACTACTGAGGACCGCGAGGAACTACACGGCCTTACGCCCGCACACAAGCTCAACAAAGCGACTGTAGGAATTCCCACTCTGACGTTTTATGGATAACAAGGAATCAATGGGCCCGGTGTCCCTGGTGGCTAACTGGTGATGCAGGTTTTAAGCAAAGCGACGGAATACATACGACATCTGGAAAAGAGAAATAATCGATTGCTGGACGAAAACAGCGCCATGCACCAGAGAATCGCCGCCTTCGAGAAGCTGTTCATGGCTGGAGCTATGAACGGCTCCATGCCTCCAATGCAACAACCCACACCGATGCAGTATCCCCAGGATAGCCAAGCGCAGCAACAATCACAGCAGCAGCAACAGCAGCAGCAACAGCAACAAATGACACAATCTCCGCTGGACCCTTCTGGCCAGGAAGCAAATGGAATGCCTGCTGGTATGATTGATGTTCCTGAGGACATGAAGCGAATCCTCTCCCAGATGCCCGGCCAGCCATACCCTGTTCCCCAGCAGCTATTTCGTCCCAACCCGAACGTGGTTGGCCAACAACAGATTCGGCCAATGCAGCAACAGCAACAGGGCCAGCAGACTGGATGGAGTGCCGCAAGCCCCTACCTTGGTAAGCTGATGGTTGGCTCGCTCGCTGGCCTGATGATATTGGAGGCGGTTCGGGAAGAGGAAACCAGTAACGAAGAGCCCCAAGGTCGCGGACTGTTTGCTCTACCCTTACAGCTTCTCAAGCACATGCCATCTCATCTCAATGTGGGTTTGGCGGGATATCAGGCCGATCTTTCTATCAAGTTTATGCTCCTTTTCGGCCTCATCCTGTGGGTTTTCATCCCGTCGCTGTTTTCATCAATAGACCGAAAACCTAAGAAGCAGCAATCCGCCGCTCTACATCCCGTCCCTTCACTGGCTTCTCCCATCAGTGTGCGCCGCCGCGCGTGGGAGACGGCAATCCAGACTGTTTGGGTGCCTCACCACAACTTCTTCCTTGAAGCCGCTGCGCTGATGCTCAAGACGCTCAAGCTTAGCGTGCGCAACGTTTTTGGCGTCCACGCCTATCAGCTGTTGACCGGATTGACTCCCGAACAGGAGGTAGCCCGAGTTCGTGCCTGGGCCACCGCTCTCGATGCACAGCTTACTGGAGGAGATGCAGAGATTTGCATGAGCCGCCTCATCCTGACACTGTTGGCGTCCGGAACCGTGCCCAATACCCCGAGCGGTCTGATGCTTAAGGCACTTCACGTCCGTGTGCTCTTGTGGGACTTGAGCCAGAAATGGTATCAGCTAGGTCTGGTCAACTTTTTTGCCACCAAGATTGCACAACAGCAGTGGAACGCAGCTCGCGACCTAAATCACAAACTAATCAGCAGCCTACCAGAAGAGGAGAAGTCGGAGATGCAGCGAGCAGGATACTTATTACCCGATCATCTGGCTGCCTTGGTCGAACAGGAATGCGACCAAGTTCTCACCCCTACCGTCATTCAACGAGCCCATAACCTGGCCTTCAACTTGGAAACGACATACAACTCGGACCCGATTGATGGTATGGACACGGTAGTCGATGACACAGCCATTGGGTCTCCGATGGATGCTCTCGCAGCCTGGTGGTCAACAGCCAAGGTGCACGATGTGTTGACAACAACGTTGTACGGTGACGGAGAGGCATCGGAGGATGAGCAAGTAATGGAACTGGCCGTTCAAGTCGCTCCCTTGGGCTCTCATGCTCGAGCACGGGCAATCATGGCCCGTTCCGTCCTCGCTCAACAGTTGCGTGGACAAAATATTGCTGCTGCTGTTCAGGTCCTTCGGGTTGACACTGATAGCAGCTGTCTGATGGAGCCCATATCCCTGACTTCTGCCGATCCGAATCCTTTTGCCGGCCTGGCACCGGCTGCGCCTCCTCACTCAGATACTCCCGACCCCGACCTTCAGCTTTGCCTCCGCTGTGCGACAGCTACAGCCCATCTCAAGCGATTAGGCGGCGAGGTTGCTAGTAAGAAACAATACGTCCGCACCTCGATCGAAAAGGTGATTGACTTGACAACGGAAACACCAATGACGCTTTTGAGCTTTACGTCGGTCATGGAGGTTTTGGAGCAGATTCTAGCTCATAAAGATACCACAAACAACTTTGCGCCCCTGGTAGAGAGACTGGCTGCCATCCTGCGTCTTTGGATGGGTAGTTCTCTAGCACTAAACTGCGGTGTATCACGCGACCTTCAGGATAGAGTCATCAATAAATGCCTGAGCGTTACAAAGAGGATAGTGGGCATGGAGGTGGATACAGGCTACGACAGCATGACAGACGACGAAGGATTCCGATGATTGTTAAAGAGGAGAGAAGAGAGAATGAAGACTATGCGCAACTGCATTTCGAAATCTGCTTTACGATACTCCACTTCTTTTGGCTTTTGTCAATATTTTTTCCCTAATATTTCTCCCCCCATTTCCCGCTTTTCTGGGCGAAACAGGTGTACAATGGAGGACGACAGCTCTTTTCAGGCAAGACGACGGCCCCTCAGACCTGGGAAATGTATGTATATAAGAAAGAATTTGTATCAGGAGTGAACTCAGCCTCATTACGACGTATTATGCAACAAAGGCAGGACAAAAAAATTATTCTAGAGGGAAATTGGGAGAGGCGATTAGGGAACCTACTACCATTGTATTTTCATGGCAGGACATGTTTTCATTTTATTACTGTTTTTTCTGAGCTATTTGGGACATTGCTAGCTGTTTGCTTTGTTGTTCTCTTTTCTCTACGTCGTTCTTATTCTTTCCCACAACCTTTTTTTTTTTTCACATTGTTTTCTTTTGTTGCTGCGGTTCGATACCTGGCGGGGCGTAGTGATTGGGCCTCATATACGGAGTAGGCTTTCGTGAAAGACAGGATAGGAAAATTCCTGAGTGAAAAAAAACGATTTTTCTTGTTCAAATTTTGATGAGCTCATTGATGTTTTGTGAATCCTCAAAGTGTGTTACAAAGTGTGTTATGTGTAACGGGATAACGGAGTAATAGCTACCTTTTGGTGTTGCCGTGCGGCATTTCTAGGTTATCGGGAACTTTGTTGATTAGCTGATCTTGATGCAAGAGTCGTGCCGTGGACTGTGGCTTTTCGTATTCACGGTGAGATCCGATCGGATGTGATACGATTTCGGGTGCTAATATTCATTGGGTCCTTTGATAAGGGTCATGGGATATTATGAATAGGTTCTCGAAGTTTGTGTTTCGTATTATCAGGACTATTTTAAGGTCACGAATCTACATTACGATTATGTGTACATAGCGACATAGAGTGATGCATCCAAGAGGGAATATATTGGACATGCATCCGCTACCTCTTGTGACAGCATTTACCAGCAAGTAAGCAAGTAACCAGAAGACTTCAAAGGTCTCACATGCCATAAGTTGCATGCTTCGAAAATCCAAAACCAGGTGCTGAACAGTCCCTTCCAAAACATTCATACATCTAGTACCATATTAGGTATTCATGGTACATAATGCCAAACTATCAGTTCAACGTGAAAGGCCATATCTTGTCTCAAGTATTCGAATCATGCCCCATAAGCTCATATCCCTCTCCAGTTAGGTTTGGATCAGGTTTCTCTTCTGCCTTGTTGGATTATTCTTTTCAGCTTGTATATGCTGTCATTTAACGATTAGATCTGATCCATTTACGGACACTTCCATGATGAGCTTCTTCACAATGCAGGCGTCAATCAAAACTTTGTGACATATTGTGGAATTCGAATACGACAAGCTGGACAAGGTAGACATCAATAGAGATGACATGGGGCGTTGTTATAACTCTAGTGATTGTCCTGGAGGAGATTCCGCCTGATAGCGCGGAGTAGGAAACGCCCTTGATGGTCTTCTTTTGCGGCAGTTGATTCCCGAAGCGGCTGATGGGGAAAACGGGCCTGACACGTCGATGCCGCCCGATTTCACATTGGAGTATGACATGTCCGCTTTTTCTAATACTCTGCTCACAAGATATGGCCTGGAGTTGTATGGTCCGTATAGGAGGTTTTGAATTTCTAAATGATATGGTCCATATTGGAGTGGTCGCCTATGGGAGAATGTATAAGTTGCTAGCCTGTCTATGGCCGTGGCATTTCTAATAGCATGATATCCGCGACACTGACCCATCGATGTAGTTCAAATGAACTCGAATCTGAAGAAACAGTTAATGTGATTCTAAACCTCTTTGTCCTCGTTACCAATCCCTTTAAAGCCAGCGCCTCTCTCCATCTTGTGCAATTTCACCACCCGTCGTTTCCCCCCCTCCAGGGTAAGCGCCGTACCTGGCAGCATTTAGTACGTGGCACAACGTCATCCCGCCTCTCCACGGACCCTTACCTTAGAGTTTCCCTTATCGTCTCCAATTCCTCTCCCACCAACACCAACAAACAACATCTCACCTCCTCCATACTAATCCTCCTCCTCCTTCTCACTCCTCTCTCACGCACGATCAACCATCCATTAAAATGGCAACAACAACAACAGCATCACCTCCACCCCCACAATCCTCATCCTCCTCCTCATTCCCCTTCCCCCGCGAATACTTCTTCCCCGCCTTCTTCACCCGCCAGACAAACCTCACCATCCACCACGCCCAGCTCACAAAGTGGTCCGCCCTCATCCTCGCCTACGCCCGCCACCACCGCCTCTTCCGCATCACCCTCTCCGCTGCCGCAGACTCCGACCTCTTCTTCAACCGCGGCATCGACCGCCGCCTCGCCCCGCCCGACATCCGCGAGGTCCTCGACTTCATGCGCAAGGACGGCCGCGCAGAGTTCGTCCGCTCGGGCTCCAGCAACGGCGCTGCTGATGCCTCGTCTTCCGCTTCTGCCGCGTCGGCTGGCGATGTCGTCTTTTTGTACTGGCGCAAGCCCGAGGAGTGGGCTGCTCTCGTAGAGGCCTTTGTGGAAGAGACGGCGCAGAAGGGAAGCGTCCTGACCGTGTACGAGCTGACAGAGGGAGAAAACACCAGAGGAACAGGTATGTTTAAATAACCAAGAGCCGCTTTGTCACATAAAGTCACGTCCTGTGCTAACAAAGGCTTCACAGAATTCCACGGCATGGACAACCAAGTACTCATGAAGGCGTTGAACATCTTGGTCAAACGGGGCAAAGCCCAAATCTTCGGCTCCGAAGACTCCCTCGGCGTCAAATTCTTCTAAAGTAGGGGATTGCCAACCTACAAGAGGCACTAAGTAACATGCTGCAAACCGCAGCCGGACATACTCCCTCCCCCAGCAAGCCTATTAATAATTGTCCGCCAACACCGACCATGGTTCCGCAATCCGCCCTCCCAAAACTCCGTCATATACGTGCATCATCAGAAGATGTCATCTTTTCCTCCACGTAGCATCGGTCTTCTATTCTGCTTCCAGTAGAAACTTCTTGTCAAATCGCACTTGCTGTGCCATCGCCACGTCGAGAAGCCAGTCTGGCGATACCACCCGCGGCTCCATATGGCCCCTTTCTGCCATGTCCTTGAAGCGTTGCCACAACTGCTTCTCCTCTGCGGTGGTACCGCTAAGAAGATAGACTGGCTCGGGGGGCGCAAAGTTGTCTTGCTCTGCGGTGGTTGGCTTAATGTTCGATCCACTGCGTGCCCGATAAATCATGAAGATGGCGCCGTTGGCTTCTGCTATAGCGCGATAGCTCTCAGGTCCGTTCTTGATTTTGTCAGTGCAGTAGATGGGAATACTTCGGAGGAGCTTGCCGCGGTGAGCCTTGGCCCTGCTGACGGACCTCTCGAGATCAATGTCGTACTTGGATTCGGCTTCGGTATCTTTGAGGATAAAGTCGTCCACATCCTGAAGCTTACCGGTCTCGAGAGTCTTCTCGATAAAGGTAGAGGATATGACCGTGGGGCCGCGAGCCAGGGCACACAGGAATTTGACCGTCCTTACGACGTGCGGCGCGGCTAGATAGTCACAGGGCTGACCCTCTTGGACAATCTGAATACCAAGATCGCGGAGTTTTCTCTGTAGATACGCTGTTAGTGATGCTCTTTGATTGGGTGGGACAAGGGAATTGAACAACAGGAGGGAAACAGTTGAAACTCACCCGATCTTGATCTTCTTTATTCTGGTTGCCCACCCATCTCGTAAACCCTGTTAGGATAATGCGCATTTCGATACCAGGTAGAGATGGCCGTGACTTCTTGGCCGGGCGGTCTTCTTCATCTTCACCGTCTTTATTGCTTGTTGGTTTTTTTGCGCTCTCAGCCTTCTCTTTTTCTACCAGCTCCGCGGCTCGTTTGCCACCAAAGGGAGTTCCTGGTTTGGCATTCCTCTTCTTCTCCTTTTCGTAGAGCGCAATATCCGGTGCGATTGATGAGAGCATGTTCATGGCTTTTGCTTTGGCACTACGTCCACCGGTGGACATGACAACGGGCGTCTCGTTTTCTTTGCCAGGCCGCGGCCTTACTGGAGTAACTAACTGCGCAGTACGCCGGCCCTTCTTTGCAGCAGCAGCTGATGGAATGCTATCCTCCTCGCTGTTGTCTTCCTGCATGGTATCTGAGTCCCCTCCATGCGCGACCTCGCCGATCACCACGCCCTCCGCAGGACCATGCGAGTACGCATTGTCTTCAGCGGCCTCGAGAATCTTTCTCTTTCTCTTTGCCCTCGGGGACATGGTTTCCTCGCCTCCGGGGTAGAACAAATCTCTCAGCCGAGACTCATTGAAAGAGGTCTGACCAATGATTTCGCCCAGATTTGTCCGGGGAGGGAAATGGTTGTACTTTTTAATATTAACCAGCTGAATTTCGCACTTGGCGTAGCTTTCTTCAACCCAGAGGTGATTGACCACCGTGATACCCCACTCAGGAGCAGCTTTGCACTTCTCACTAGAGTTGCGAGCTGTAATAAGATGGGTGTTGTCCGCTTTCATAGTCTTGGTGAATTCGGCGCCGCAAGCTTTGATGAGATTCTCGAGGTAGATGCGGGCCTCGCCGCCGTAATTGGATACGGTGATGCGCAGGTCCTTGAAACCCGGGATGCCATTTCTAGGGATGGGGTAATGAAGCAATCGACGTAGGGGTGATGTCCAGTCGTTGTGAACAATGAGGAAATAGAGCCAGGACAAGTTACCAACTTCTTTGCAAGCCTGAGATGCTCGTACGTACTGCTCGCCATCTCGGTACTGGCAAATGAGAGTATTGCACTCGTCCACATCCTGCACCAACCGACCGCCACCGTAAACGATGATATCTTTTAGGGCGTTCTCGAGACGGGGGGTTATCTTTAGATCTGCGCCGAGCAAGATCAGCTTGTCCTGGAAGACAGTAACGGGCGGTCGACCCGAGTTTCCGTCGGACAAAGATATAAACTCGGGGTTTGCTGATGACGCGCCAACCAAGTTGTTGTTTGACGGAATGTCGAGCTCTTCATCGGGGCCTTTTTTCAGAATTTCGGGGTCAGGAAGAAGGTATGGTCCCTCGTCGATCCTCTTTCCCAGCTTGAAGCAATCATCGAACCTAGCCAGAGGAATTTAGCCTACTGCTATTCCATCAAAGCCCGCCATTAAAACACTTACCAGTGCGGCAAAACTACCTTGCCCTTCCAGCCTTTCTCCAGCGCAATCACAATCTTGGGATGGCTCATGGACAGAGCGCATACGTGTGTGGTCAGCCTGCCTACATCTTTTGATTCCTGCCCGCCCAGCGCCATGGTCGCTCCCAATATGCTCTCTTTGTCCATCTGGGGCAGGTCTGCGCACGTAACAACGACCTCGGAGAAGATCATGCGGGGATCAGGCGAAAACGGCCGCACTTGAGCTTGCTTGCGCCGAGATATTGAAATGGTGATCCAGTGCGTATTCACAACCGGAATCATGTATGCCTGCGAGTCGATATACTGCGGAAAATCAATCGTGTTGGAGACGATGTGCGTGACTCGGTCAATGGGTATGGATCCATCGCGTCGATATTCGACCGTTGTAGCTCCATTCTCTGTTAGAATAGTCGAGAGCTGCCGATGACAAAGATTAGATGCGAACAAGAATCAAGTTGCCGTGGACCACAGGTATCACACGTACACTGCTGATCAGCTTCGGAGCCAGCTGGTTGCTGGGAACGAATGCGATGAAGCAATCGCTGAATATGCCCCCAGCATCAGCCATGGCGCGAAATGCAGCGGCAGCTCCAATAACAAGAGTCAACTCTTCTTCGGGATTTGGAAGCTGCGTAGAGCTTTGATTAAAATCTTCGAATTGCGCCTTTCGTATCTGATCTGCGCAGGCTGTGGCAGT
Source organism: Trichoderma virens Gv29-8 (assembly GCF_000170995.1). Classification (NCBI taxonomy): domain Eukaryota; kingdom Fungi; phylum Ascomycota; class Sordariomycetes; order Hypocreales; family Hypocreaceae; genus Trichoderma; species Trichoderma virens. The sequence goes on from NW_014013744.1 coordinate 2,093,783, forward strand.
TTGACAAAAGAGAGAGTAGGAAAAGGGAAAAAAAGGCGATCGTGAAGATTGACGTAACTTGAAGCCTTATCCTTGGCGCTTCTCTTTTGTTTGTGGCCAGACGCGCTCCTTAGCCTCTTTACGCGAAGAAGGCAGGCTGTCACATGACTTTGACAGGTACCTGAGGTACATGGTACCTTGCTCAAATGCGGGTTCAGAGGGAGTGTGAGGGTATCGCTACTTTTTGTTTTGGCGCGCGAGCCATGAAACATCCATTTTACACGCCCCGCCGTCGACAGCTGTTAGGAGCTCTCAAAATAGTATCGAGAACAGCAACGCGGGGGGCACACGGAACATGTTGCTTTAATAGGCTCTACTTCCATTTGCATGTCAAGAACCAACGGTTGAGCTCAGATCTTCAACAATGTCGGAGCAACGGCTAGAATAGAAAGACAGCCAACATCTTGTGATTCCCATGTGATGGTATTGTTATTAGGTAGGATGAAATATTAACACCATGGCAGTCGTCGGCATCGTGGTCTAGATTATAATAGAATGCTTTTCTTTTGATCCAGGACATGCAATGCAATATATACCTGTTGTTGCTGTTTGAATCTACATGACGCAACATTCGCTCTTTGCAGCAGCGTACCGTCAAATGCTCCAGACTATAACCATGGCCCACAAAGAAAAAGAAAAAAAAAAGATAAAGAACAGTAGCAGAAAATTACAAGGAATCAAAAACATACAACTGAGAAAAGAAAACAGAATATAAGAGTGTGTGGTGAAAAAAAAAAAAAGAAACAAAAGAAAACACCGGCAGTGGCGCCAGATAGAAAGAAGCAATGCTGAAACCGGCGCCTCTACGTATGCATCACCTTCGCATACCCGTATATCCCAGTAAACATAACACATCATCCCAGGTATCATGTCTTTGCGTACCCACGCACACACGCACACACGCACACACGCGCTTCCTCTTAGACAAGCACGAAAAAGAAGGTTTGGTTTTCGGTTTTGTTGATTTTATTCTCCTTCTCATGAGTCCACACACGCCAGTGCTACAGCAGCTCCTGTCAGTGAGCTCTCCTTGGCGGAAACAAGCTCAATGGACTTTGGCTGGCCGGATGAGTTGCTTTCCATCAAGTCGTTGATGTATCGTTGGCAACTAGCCAAGTAGCCTGGATAGTGCTCAATGACACTGCCATTGAAGGCAACGGTAGTCATCTCCATCTTGATGTCTTCCTGAACCTTGGTTCGAAGAGGAGAGGACTCGGGCAGGGTTGAGAGAAACTTTTCATCGCCTTCTAGGCGAATATCCCAGAGGGCGTAGACGGCAGAGGCGATCAGCGCACTTGAACGCACGGAAACGAACGATGCAATGGCCTTGATGGCGCTCATGTCAATAACACTAGGAGTGTGAGTTGAAGGGTATTTTTGAGTGAAGGCGCTGATGGCCTGTGATAGGTCCGTGGTGGTGTCACTAAATGGGCAAACATGTTAGTTTTGCTACAGGCTGACAAATCATGAATACAACGCAATAGTGACTTACCCCTCTATCAAGGAGATGACTTCGGTGCCCAGGGAATAAAGCTCAGTCAAAGCAGGCGGGACGACGCCGCCAAGAAGACCAGTCGTCTGAATGGCATCTACCAGAATCAACCGCACAATCTCACCGAGGTACATGCCGCTAGTCATGTACTCCAAGGGCTGAAAGTCAGGTCTGGGGTGCTCCTTGAGAAGCTGTCGGTCCCATCGAGTCAGGGGTAGGATCTTGGACCCAAACATGCCGAGTTCTGTGTTGACGATGACGTGAGACGCCTCATCGAACCAGCCGGCCGGTCGCTCGCCGAATTTCACTCGGCCGATAGAGGAGACGGGCAGATAGGCAGCGATGTTGACACCGGTACCCAGGATGAGACCGAATCGTGTCGACGAGTGAGAGTACGCTCGTGATAGCAAACAGGCACTCGAGTCGTTCAGGATGGCCTTGAGCTCGACGTGGAGATTTTGATTCTTGCATGCGGTCCTGACGATGTCTCCCAGGTCTTGTCCAACAAGACCAATATCGGCCAAAAAGCCTTTGCCCATGGCTGCAAGTTTGCCACCACCAAGAGAGGTTTGTCTTTGGTTTTTAATCGTCAGTTTTCTAGGCACGACATTGATAACAAAAAAAAAAAAAAAAAAAAAAAAATACGGGGGACTCACTCGATGGGGAAACTCCACGCCAAAGAAATAGGCAGGGGATCCTCAGCACTGTGTTGTTTATTGAGCGTGCTTTGGATCGTTTCCGTAATGCGCGCAGCCATCCACTCGAAAAAGGCAATTCCCTCGAGATCCTTGACCTCCTTGGTGATTTTGTAGTTTTGCATGCTCACAATTTCTGTGGCATTTCCAGAACCCGCCCCGCGTCCTCGCAGCTCAACCAAGGCAACTCGCAGTGTCGATCCTCCCACGTCCAAGGCCAGGTACTGGCCACGTTCGGATCCTGATGGCAGTTGATGGCTGTATGAAGGAAGCATGCATTGCAAATCCGCGTTGAGCCCCTCCAGGATCTGCCCCTTCAACTTGACTGAAATCTCTTGCAGGCCATCACCGCTGATGGGACCGACCAGTGCAGCCTCGGCATCCTTTAAGAACTGCTGGAGAGTCTTCTTCTGACCGTTTGTTTCCTTGCTCTTCTTGTTTCCTGATAACCAAAAGGCCAAGATGGCCTGTATCAGGGACTTGCCTCGAAGCAAGCTCTTGACGACGGCGGCCATGAACGCTTTCCGGAACTGTGACATTGCTATGCTGAAGTATATTAAGAATCTAGCGTGAGTAGACAAAGCAAAGGAGGAAAGAGGCGAAAGGGACAGGATAGTCGGATGAGGTTAGGACGAGATGAGGCTGATATAAGAAAGTATGGAGACTGTAGGGCATCAAGGATGTGGTATAAGCAAAGGTTACCAGCCAAAGTAACGAGGGTGATGGTGGAGGTGTGATCGCGGCAAAAGAAGCGCCGAGGAATCGAGGTACAGTACAAGCTGGTCGGTACTATGCCACGCCAAGAAGGGGGAGGGCGATGTTGTCTGTGCTGTAGAAGTGGCTTGACAGGTTGGTAATGCAAGACAAGGCGTCAAACACGAGGTCAAGCTGGGACCCGATCGACAGGCACGACTCGGGGGGCGCGGGACTGATGGATCTGTAGCAGCAACAACGACAACAGGAAGCCGTGGACCAACAGAAGGCAAAGAGGACGAGAACCACTAGGTAGTAAAAGAGGCGTGGAAGGGGAAATGGAACCTGCCCCGTGCTGATGCAATCTCGGGCAACGGCCACCTCACAGCTGGCAATGGGGAGAAGAAAGAGGGTCGAGAGAGGGTCGCATGGGGAAAATAGATGCGTGTCGTCCAGCCAGGTCGAGGGTTGGGCACGGAGTAGTCCGTATAGGTGGTAGGTCTCCCTTGAGTTGTCGGATGGATATGCGGAGGGCCGGCGAATGGCAGCGTCCGGATGGCCACAACAAGGTGAGCGAGAGAAAGGTAACCAGCTAGCGGTCCTTGCCAATGTAATGTATGGTGGCAGGTCAGTCAGCAGAAGGCGTGTGCCTCGAAAGGTTACAGGGCATGCCGCGGCCTAGGTAGCAAGTAGGTAGCCAATGCTCCGTGCTTGCGCGACGACAAGGCGATCTGAGCTACTGAGATGGAGCTTCTCGTATGCAGACTGCCGAGAGCCTGTTCGCCGCCCGCGAAGCCAAAATAACGTCGCACGGCACGGTGGAGCCGTCAATGGCACTGGCAGAGGATACTATGTATTGATCCAGCTGGAGTACTGTACAAGTATAGTACCTTGACAAGCACGCTCTGTGCTGCGAAAGGGCGAAAGAAGGGGAGAGAAGTTGACCGGGATGGGGGTCACATCGGGGGCTGTCGTCTGGAAGCAATAATTATCGCAGGGCACGCGCGCACTCGCAACACAATAGCAATACGAAGCAGGTCAAGAGCGCAGTGGCGCATGTACTCCATACTTGCCCGTATTTGGCACAGCAGCGCATGCGACAACAAAACAGCGGCCCAAAGGGACTCGACAACATCAAGCTTCGTAAAGGAGTGGAGGGCTTCTGGTTGCGGGCGACGCTTCCATTCCAGGGGGCTGGCCAAGGGGGGACCGTTAGCGGGTGGAGAGCAGAGGGAGTGGCGCCGCCTGGGCAAGGCAAAACAAGCCAGAGGCAACGCAAGATAGACTGTTGGAAGTCGAGCAGAGAACAAGCAGTTTGAGAGGTTGTGGTGTTGTAACGTTGCGGTGGAGAGTTGGTAGCGTGGAGGTTTTGACGGCGACTAGGAGCGGGATGGACAGGGGGGGCTAGCCAGCTGGCCGGGAAATTTTGCCATTGGGTCCGGCGATTTGGAGGCGTCTTGATTGCCTGAAATTGCATTGATGAGATGCAACGGCCGCTGAGCAATAGTTGCAGGACAGGGCATCTGTAGAATGGGTGTGTTGATCTACTGTACAGTAGGTTAGGTAATGATTGATGTTATGCACACAAAAGCTGGATGCATGAATCAATCAACGAATCAATCAATCACCTCAATCAATCACCTCAATCAATTTGCATCAACCCCCGGCTTGCGACGATCAACAATCAATCAAACGCCAATTGTGAACTGCGGGCCATCAATCCATTAGTGGCGCCCACCAGCCACAGCTCCGCCCGCACACCGTGAAGTTCCCAGTACTCCGTAGATGGATCCATATTGGATCATGGATACCATTCCAAGCTTGTTCCATCTCATTCAATAGTGATTTCCGCGGCCTGTCAGGTCGGGTCAGGTCAGCCCGGGTATCCCAAGAGCCCCATCGTCGTGTTACTATACGGAGCACCGGGTACTAAGGTACTTTCAATAGTACATGCAGTCTGGTCCAAACCTCCCTCCAAATCTCCCTGTGGCGCAGAAACAGCCCCAGCCCAAGGTCTGCGCCCCCATTTCTCTCCAACTCAAATCTCCAAATATTGGTCTCCAATTCAGCGCCTGCCACTACTATGTACGAGTACCGTGCCTCTCTTCCCCCCATTTAGGGGTCCTTCTTTGGGGGCGCGCGTTCTGCCAAGAGACGATTGCGGTGTATGATGCTGTTACTGTTGATTCCCGCGAGGAGCCCAGCTTCGTGGCAAACACCCAAGCAGACAGGCGGGAGACAAGGTAGGTAGGCAGAGCTAGAGGTGTGTGTCCTCCTCGGGGGGTGAGCATCGCGGCCGGCGATAAGATCAATGGAAAAGCTACATGAACAAGGAGTGCCTGTAAGTCTGCGTCCATCCATGCACCCTCGTGACCTCGACGCTTCCGTTCCATTAGTTAGTTATGCGTCCAACAAGAGAAAGTAGTATGGCATATAGCACAAACGCTAAGCCTCGATCTCGAAACACTCGCCCTCGCAATCCCAACTTTAATCCGGCCTCGGCTGCAATCGCCTTCCTATATCGTCTTCGCAGCCCTGGCGCTTGATTAATGTGCAGAGATTGGAGATAGCGAGCCGCGCCTGATAGGATAATTGATGCCAAGTGCAACCTCATCTAACGGCCATGATTGCATTTGGGCCAGTTGGACATTAGATCGCCCCGGATAAGCATGTGCATCAGCTTTGCTCCTACTATATTAGTATGCTCCGGACGGAGCAGCGTCGTATCGGCGGTATACTGCATCCGAAGCCATCTGTGCATTCATAAGATCGACTAACCCTCGTCCATGGAAGCGCTTACTCGTATGCCTGGACGACGAGACATGACATGACGCTCTTTGCTTGTATACCCGAGCACATATTGCAGTGTCTCGGCTAACACAAACGGCCATCGGCTGAGAGGCAACTGTCTCTGGCATGGATCTGGAACCCGGCCAGTGTCGCGGAGATGCATTCAAAATCTCGATGGTACTACCTGGACTGTGCTTCGTATAACGAAGCCACTCGCCAAAAATCCTGTGTTACGGTGCCCGTTGCGGATATCAATGTTGCTTCGACGTCTCGGCGTGGATACATGGCATGGGCACATTGCAGAGCAGAGGCAGAGAGCAACAGGACGACGGGATGAGATGACATGAGACAATACTCGCATCACGATGGAGCAAGAGTTTGCGGACAGGAGACGAGTCGCACGACGGCCTGGGGTCACAACCATGAATGACTGGCCAGTGTTGAATCTCGACGGCCGGGGGGTGACTTGGGCCTAGCAGCTCTGGAACGTTGAAGCCACGAGATGGAGATGCACATACGAGTACAGCACGGAGTAATATCCAGCCAAAAAAAAAAAAATTGGACAAGACGACATCGACATCATCGTTTCGCAGACAGCACGGCCCCGCTGGCTGACTGACTGGCCGAGGGAGACTTGTCCTCACCTATCGTGAACGTCTAACCTCAAACGTTGTACTATGAGCAGTCAATCCTCTGTCACGTACCACCGATCCGGCAGTTGCCACTATTGATGAGACCTTTGAATGATGGAAAATCCACCAGACGGAGTAATAACATAGCCATTTGCATAGGGAGCTTGTTTTAGATGATCAAACGCCTGGTAGACTGGGGCTTGTGATTGGCTGCCCCAGCGGCAAACGGGCATCATCCCGTTATAGACGTCACTAAAGAAGAAGAAGACGCCCCCGTTTGGAGTGCCGCAATGCAACAACTGGACTGGCGTTGAGCAGTAGATGCGTCCTAGGCATGGTTACGGTATAGTCTGTCGAATACGGAGCACGGCAAGCATTGGATATACCGGAGGCTTACTACCTAGTACTACTGCATGTGGACGTGAGAAATCGGACGGCGCCATCTGGGACAAGATTGAACCCTCCCCACCACCACGTCCATCAGTTACGGGGACCCAAAGTGGCGCGCAACCGATGGAAGCATGCAGTGACGTTCCATCGAACCAATTTTTTTTTTTCTCTCACACCCAAACCGACATCATTCAATCGCCGGCCCACTAACATTCCCAGCGCCGCTCACATGGCACCTCCAAAGCGTCCTAGTTTGCCGCTGCGACTTCGATGTTAGTGCAGTACAAGCCCGTCACCTCGGGCAAAACACGCCCCCAGACGCTTTCCCGCAGTCTCCGTCTCCGTTGTGCCAGGCCTTGGGGCTGTAACTCTATTGTATTTGCCCATGTGTCGCCAATGGCCGTACCTATAGGTACCCTCTGATGACTTTTGTGTGTCAAGTGTGTTAAGCGCTCTTCCGATTCAGGAACCTGGGGCGCTTTTGCAAAGTTGCATGTCGCTCACTCGAGGGCCCCTCCTCCCCTCATACAAGCTGGGCTCTCTTAAGCCATGGAGCCATAGTCCTGCCCTCCCTCTTTTCTTTAGAAAAAGTTTCTTCTTTTCCTCTCTCTTAATCTGACAAGCCGCAAGAATCTTCTTATCCTCTTCCCTGATAACTCGGCCAGAAGCAAGCATCATCTCCTCTTACTCCGACCTCCCCGGAGCTTGTATATCCATTATCCCACTCATACCTCATACCCTCACACACATCTTTTATCTCTCTCCCCCACACTAGTCCTCTTCCCTCCCAGTCAACACCATGCGTTTGATTATTCGTGACGATGCCAACGGCGCCAGCGCCTATGTCGCAAACTACATCATCAGCCGTATCAACACCTTCCACCCCACTGCCGAGAATCCCTTTGTGCTCGGCCTGCCCACTGGCTCCAGCCCTCTAGGCGTGTACAAGATCTTGGTTGAGAAGTACAAGGCCGGCCTGGTAAGCAACCAATGCAGCATCTGAGCTTGTTGACACTCAAGCATGAACTGTGCCGTAGCTAAACCATGCTAGGTCTCATTTGAAAATGTCATCACCTTCAACATGGATGAGTACGTGGGCATTCCCCGCGACCACTCCGAGTCGTACCACACCTTTATGTGGAAGCACTTCTTCTCTCACGTAAACATCCACCCCTCCAACGTCCACATCCTCAACGGCAATGCCCCCAACCTGGAGGCCGAGTGCGTCGCCTATGAAGATGCCATTAAGAGGGCTGGCGGCATTGACCTGTTCCTGGCCGGTATTGGCGAGGACGGCCACATTGCCTTCAACGAGCCCGGCTCCAGCTTGGCCAGCCGTACCCGTGTCAAGACTCTTGCCTATGACACCATCCTGGCCAACTCCCGCTTCTTTGACCACGACATCAGCAAGGTGCCCCGCATGGCCTTGACTGTCGGTGTCCAGACCGTCCTCGAGGCCCGAGAGGTTGTCGTCATCATCCTGGGCCAGCGCAAGTCGCTTGCCCTGCAGAAGTGCATTGAGGAGGGTGTCAACCACATGTGGACCCTGTCCAGCTTGCAGCTTCACCCTCACCCCATGATTGTGGTTGATGAGGATGCCACTGCTGAGCTCAAGGTCAAGACCGTCAAGGTAAGGAATATCCTCATATCATCTTCTCTACAAACATAAGCTGACTGTGGGATTTGTATAGTACTTCAAGAGCATTGAAAAGGTGGCCATGGACGCCGGATTCGAGCAGATCCTGCCGTCCAAGGTCCGCACCGGCAACGGCCCTATTCCCCAGACCAAGGTGGACGAGGTCTCCTCCCCTACCATCCACGCTCCTCAGCCCACCACTTCTCGCCTTCTCCGGGCCACTCCGGCCACCGAGTACCCCATCCGCTCCGTGTCGCCGGATCTGGTCCCGGACCGCATGGCCTCCCGCATCCCTGAGCCCCACCTCACCGACAGGCTGACCCCTAACCCTGAGCAGCAGACTGTTCAGCAGAATGCCATTACTGCTTAGACGGGAAAAATGGAATACGAAATCATGGAGTTTTAGAATTGGTTGGCTCTCGCTTTATTATTCTCTCGTTTTCACCTCGTAGGAACTTGGACGCTTTTGGGTTTGAATAGGAGCATTGGAATGATGTATACATATACCACACAGAAATACAAAAAAGGGTTAGCAAAAAGATTTAAAATATCAAAAGACCTAGAGACATTGACTGTTGGCAGTTTGCTAACATGCTGTCTTTCCATCATTTACTTTTTTTTTCTTGTGTCTTTCTTCAGCAATGGCTCAAACATTTGTCGTCATTGAGCTCTAGGGTGGACTGCATGCTCGACGCTCAAGTCTGACAAAGGAGACATGCGCGTCATACATCGTGTAAGGTATTCAATCAGTGGTACTTCCAAGGTACATACATACTTTACGTCAAACGGAATAAAGCGCGTCGTCGACGTTTGATACCAGACAGACAACCGGTTAAAAGGCACCAAGCGCCCCGTTTAGGCAAACCCAATCAGACACCCCCCTCCTATCATCAATAGTCCCAAAACTAGTAGCTGAAGCCATCTCCATCGCTGAGAAGATGACATTCCCGCGGGAGGCCACACACACACACACACACACGCCCCCTTGTATCCTCTTTTTTTTTTCTCTACGTCCAGGGCCACGCTTGGATTCCGATTTGCTGTTTCTTGGGGATTTATTTGGGGGACAGCAGGCAGGGGGGGTTTTACGGGGGGAGGAAACAAACTGTTATTACCGAGGGGTTCCGAAATGGGGGGAGGGGAGGGGAAACGATTTAATACAAGCTTATTTTTGCGTGGCAGATGGGACTTTGTTGCCGTACTGTCGGTCTGGGAAAAGCTGGAGATGGGAATTGTGCGGTTGCCCCCCAATTTGGTTCTCTCTGCTTGTGATTACGTGGGGGGAAGTTGCGTGGGGAGGGATGGAATGATTCAGGCGCGGCGCTTGATTTCTGGCGAGTTTTAAGATTGTTCTTGACGTGCTGCTGCCTTTTTCTTGCTTTGTTTTTATTTTTCTTGTTTTGTTTTGCATCGTGGGCATGTTGTTGCGGTGGCTTTGAATCCTGTGAGCTTTTTTGGAATACATGCCCTGCGAAGATTGGCCGAGGGAACATAGCAGTTTTGCGTGTGTCTGTGGATTGTTTCCTTTGATACTCTTTTTCTTCTCTCAGTCTTGGACACAATGACCCAATGAAACTGGTTCCTGGTTCCTCACGGCGGCTTTCTCTTCTTTACAATCTGAGAGGGAGGGACTCTATCGGTCATGACTGCAATGGATATCCAAATGTCGTGATTCTACCCTAAATTTAGCAATGGCTTTTTTTTTTTTTTTTTTCCATTTTTTATCAGAGGTCTGGAACCATTTCTTCAGAGTGATGTCTCTTACCGAACTGCTACGTTACTTGTCTGTTTTACTTTCTCTCTCTCCCATCTCGCCTCTGCGTCCCATCATTTATCCTACTTCTGTTTCTCATAGCTAATAAGATTTCGCATTTGAAGCTCGGCACACACAACCGGACCGAAACTGGTACAGGTGATGATACGAGAGGCCCGAAATGTGGATACTCTGCCCATGCTTGCCGTCCATCCGAAGCAAGAGGATCATACTATTTTGGCTGCTAATACAACTGCAACTGGAACCACTCCATGAGAGACAGACAAATAAAGAATAGCACCCTTCTATTTCTTCTTCTTCTTCTCTGGAGACAACTCTGAAAAAAATCTGTCGATACGACTCTGATGTCTGACAGACTGCAGCGAGGGTTGCCCCAACGCAGCATCTCTGTTGTAGTAGCATCCACGAGCCGGAAACGCGTCCAAAGGCAGGTAAGCATTCATCTGCAATACAACGATGCAAGGCATATAAACACGCTCGCAATCCATTCGCCGTACGGCCGAGAACAACAAGAGATTGAAGCTCCAAACGAGTGCTACGCTGCCATCCAACAGGGCCATCATCATGCCATACCATCTTCCGATTTCGAATTCCAGTGCATCACAAGGCCAGGAAGAAAAAAAAAAAAGGAAAGTGTCCGATGCAATGCATCCATCAAATGCCCGAGATGCTGCCAGCTAAAAGCGGAACCTAGGGGGGCCCTGGACATGGAGATTTGAGAGACAAAAAAATTGGATCGAGCTTTAGGTGACGGCTACGTTTCATCGCATGTGAGCGTGGTGTGCTCGCACGCGATTCATGTTATCTTTTTCGTATTTCACTTTTTCTTTTCTTGCTTCTCAATGTTGCCCTTTTTCTTCTTTCATCTTTTACTTCACTCCTGGTGTGATCGCCGCGTTGCTGGTGTGATTTCAATCACCTTGTTGCCACTAGATCTGGGGCTTCCTCATCATCTACATTTCCTCCCTTTGCTATACCACTTTCCATTTGCCCATGCCCAAGGGATACATACCATGCTAGGATATCTGGAGTCGAGCTTCTCGCAAAATCCCCCTTTTGGCACATCACAAGGGAGATATCAGCCCCTCTGATGATTGCACGAGGACTTGCACACATCAGCCCTAAAAAAAGGCGGTCACAGAGTCTTGAGGCAAGACGGACTAACATGACGACCAAGATTTAACAAACAGACACAGCGTTTTTCTTTAATCGACCGCCTAGAAATCGACACCGTGATGTTTAACGAATGATTTACAATTTTTTTTTCTCTTCGCCCTTGCAAATCAAACTAGCCATGCATCCACGATTCGAATAAAACAATACCAAGATGGAAAAAAATAATATGAAATAAAACAAAAACACAAGAACCAGAAAGAGCCCCTGGGTATATATATCCCTGCTGTGTCCCAGTCATGTCGTCGCATAATGAAAATAGCCCGCGACTTTAAAAACAAAATATCCCTTGAATACACGGGCTCCCCAACGACAGATGGGAAGAGAAATCCGCACTATGATACAATGAAATGCTGCGATCCGTCGGATGGAGCCTTCGTCATTTCGTTAAAAACATGTCCCCGTTGCAAATTCGCCGTAAATGGTTGCACTTCTTTCTAGCGAGTGCGGTATGTAGCCGGGGATCGATCTCTAATCGGCGGTGAAGTAGCGCTTGACCTTTCGGCCTATCTGCTGAGCTTTGAATTCTGGCGGGGCGATGGTGTGGTGGACTATGTGCGGCCTATATACAGCATCGACTGGTGGCATCCTACAGATCCTGAGTTAGTCTCCTGGCCGCAATGCCGTAGAATTCTTTGTCTCATCTTACCAGTCATCAACACTAAGGGGAAAGTATTCGTAGAGAGGATCTGCTTCCTCAGCCGGACTGTTGCTGGCGTTTTGGCCATTCGCCGGATAGGCTTTGGATAGCTGTGGGCTCTGCAGCTCAGCACTTGATCTGTTGGGGCTCTTTTCGTCCTCTGATAGCGATAGAGTTATGGGGACCGTGGGATTGGGCGGCCTTGAGAAGGAGTTTCGATGGTTCGGGGGAGGGCCTTTGCCCGTGGGGTTTTCTGTCGTCCATGCCGGGACCGGTGGAAGTGAGACTGTAGGAGACAGAGCCATGCGCTTCGCTGGGTGCGGGCTCTGGCTGGGCTGTGGTGCAGCCTGCGGAGTAGTCCATTCATTTCCATTCGACTGGACACGTCACGTTAGCCTCTTGATGGCGAAAATAAAACATGCATGACAGCACACTTCCAGCCAAAGCCAGTGCCCTGCTGATGGGACCGCCACTTACAGATGGGTATCTTGGCAAAGAAGCCAGCAGGTTGTCCCTCTCCGCCTTGGGAGTAGGATTGTCAGTGCTGTTTGTGTTTCTCCTCTCTAGCTTCTTATCACTGGTGAGGTGCACATCCTTTCTACTGTCAAAGTTCCGTGGGCTTCGCCCTCGAACAATGACCGGGCCAGATTGAACCTCGGCGATCTTGATAATCTCTCCCGATTTCGTCTTGCCCAGCAGATTGATCTGGACTACATAATGCTGCTGCAATCCCTTTCGCCGGCCGTTGTTAGCGGTGGCGTGCTTGAACTGCAGTCTCTTCCACGAGACGGGCAGAGAGACTCTGTTGGCATCAATCTCTCGGCCAATGCTCAAGTCAAGAGTCAGATTGGGAGGAGCCGATGCGATCTTTGCCTCTTCTAATTGAGGGTTTGCGCCTTTCCATGGTATTGTGATGATTTCGGCGGCTTTCCCCTCAATCGATTCCAAGCCCGTGATGGACGCCGACAGCTCCGTAATGGCTGTCTGGCGCCCCTGTTCGTCTATAACATTGTTCACGGCTCGAGGCAGCGTGATTTGTCCTGAGCACTGCCACAGGTTCCGACGGTAGCACGTCAACTCCAGCGGACGGCCTGAATTCTCCCCGCCAAACACATCCTCGGCAACGAAGAACATGCCGTATAGCTCCGCCGTCATGTTCAAATCGGTAAACGCCCCCGCCTCATCCACTATAGTCGCATGCATGATCGGGTCAGAGAAGCCCAGGAGCTTGTTGTCCAGCTCCTGGGGAGATGCCTCGTCATTCGCGGCATCCTGATTGGTGATGGGCTCAAACGGGCGAGAGGAATAGGAAAATGGATCTTCAAAGGTGGTGACGAAGTTATCGAACTCATAAGAAGGCGTAAAAGGTAGAGGAGCCAGCGCGCTGCCGTCGCTATATGCATTGCTGAAGAGTCAGTGGCAAATTCTTAGGGGGGGAGGGGGAAAGGCTTAGGTGAGAACGGGAAGCAAAGCGGTGCTCGGCTGCGCCCAGGAAAAGGCCAGCAAAAGGGTCGACGTACAGCAGAGATTCATGAAAGTTTAGATCGGGATCAAAAGAGTCGATGCCCATGGGCGGAGGGGGGCCGTGATTCAGCCCCATCGCATCGCTGGGCGCCGTAGGGGCAGCAGGCATTGCCGGCATGGAGTTGAAGGCGGCCATGGCATCATCCAGCCCAGCACCTACGCATCGAGTCGCAGAGTCGCTGGGAGGGTAGCGAGAGGCGCAGGCCGAGGCAGAGGCAGCTGGAGAGAGAGAAGAGAGGCGAGCAAAGGCCGAGGTCGAGGGTTTGAGGTTCGCAGCGGCGACGATGACGCCAGTTCGCAGCAGTTTCTGGAGAAGCAGTCAATGCAAATGAAGATGGGGAGACGATGGAGTGTCCAGGCACGGGACAGTAGCGATAGGACCGAACCGGACGTTGCTTCGGGGGGGGTCTCCAAGCCTTGCGTCCGCTGGAGGCGCTGAGGCGCAACCACTACAGGACGAGTAGGTACTCCGTACAGGTACCTGTAACTTGTACCGCGCTGGGGGGTGGTTTTGGCTCTGGCTCTGGCTCTCGCTCACGCTCACGCAGGCGTTCAAATGAAAATTCAATCAAATGCCCGCGGCCAGACTTTGACACCGGCCATCATCATTGGGCCGGCCCTGGGCGGTGGAGCGTGGAGCGCACGCGGGCTGGCGTCTTGAGACCCTCCAGAGTCGCTCTAGAGCAAGTGAGAAGCCGGGGCAATGGGGTAAAACGCGTGCAGCGCCATGGTTCAGCGGGGCTGCCCGCTATGAGATGCCCCAAAGCCACTAGAGCCGTCGCACTGCAGGGAAAAATGAGGAGGTTGTCTTGTGTGCCTCTCGACGTTGCCTTTGGTGACATCTGGATTGAGGTGATGCGTCGAGCTTGGCAGCATCGTGGGCACCATGGCGGTTCCTGATGGCCAGTTTCTGGCTGGAACGTTCCGATCAGAATCAGCCCTATCTCTCTCTGCTGCGTGATTTGACGCTGCCCGTCGTTATCATGCGAGCTGCTATCTACGGGCTGTATCAGAGCAGCCGTGCCGTATCCACTGCTATCTTCCGTGTCCATTTGATCCATCAAATCCCATTTGATTGCTGCTGTCAAAGTAGATAGGCACTTTTCAGCTATCTTTAGCTAATGTCGGGCCCTATTATCTATCTATCTCCTTGTATCAATCTACTATCTAGCATTACTAGTACCGTGAGCTTGATTTTATAAAAACGTGCTCTCACCGAAACTTCAATCTCGACGAGCTCTCTCCCCCCAACATGTGCCTCCGACCCCCTACCGGTAAGTACTACATGTGCTCGTACCTTGCCACTCTGACTCCTGGAATCCGCTCAGCTTCTCTTTGAGTCCGGGGTTGGTTGCAAAAGACGGGACGCGCACTAACCAGAACCTGCGGTTGGTCGGCACTCGCCTCTGTCCTCCATGTATCATCCATCGTCTGGCGCCATTTTCCCCATGGGCAGGCCCTGCCAAAGAGGAGGGTGCTATGCTTGGCCCGAGGACTTTGTTCGTTTTGTTTGCTAACAGAAACACGCGCTCGCCTCCTCCACATGTGCCGCCAAGCGGTCATGGGCCTCCGTGCCGCGTCACAGGATCGCAGGTGCAATTTCGAGCTGCCAGAGAGGCAAACGGCGGATTGACGGCGCTGGAGCAGGGAATCGGCGGCAGTGTGAAGCAGAAAGCTGACGGAGGGTCGGCTCGGTAATTTAAGCTCACTTGGCACGGGAGAATTGTGCACAGCGTATTTCGGCATCAACCCGACGAGTAATACTCGACGTGTTCATTACCAGGCACGAATACACGACGGCCTCTTCCACCTTGCACCTTGCACAGACTCCTCCCCGGATCTTCCCTTCTTATATTCATGTTTACACATTTCAAGGATATTTAAATGCTCTTTGCCTAACACGGATTTGCTAATGACGCCCTGCAATTTCCAAGAACCCCCCCAATCTATAGAAGTTGTAAAAGAAAAATATACTTGTCCCTTTTGGTTTTTGGTGTAATGCTTATTGTTGTGTGTTTAATTCTGCAGCTGTCAGATGCATGTGGACTCATTCATTCATTCATCAGCGGCGTCAACCTGGTCGGTGGATTGACAATTAGTGTTCCATCAATTGACTCTACGACTCGTGGACGACGCGGTGAACTCTGGTGCCAAACTTCCACACCTCGTCCAAGACCAGAGTGCTAGGCTTGCCGGGCGTCTTGGCCTCCGAAAATATGACCAGGTCGGCGTCAGCACCAGCGTCAAGCGATCCTTTGACTCCCTGCAAGCCCAGCATGGCCGCGGGGGTGGCCGTGACGGCCTTGAGCGCGTGTGGGATTCCGGTGTCTGTCCACTGCAGGAAGTTGTTGACGCATTCGAGGAGGGTGATGGAGCTGGGAGTTTTGACTCTAGTGTTAGAATACATGTACTCTGCTGTGTATGTGTTGCGATGACTGCCAGGGGGGAGAGGTGGGAGAGGTGGCAAAATATGTAATCAAGAGCTTACCTGCCAGCAATGGTGTCCGAGTTCTCCAGCAGCAGCTTGGATCCCACCTTGACGATATTGCACGTTGTGTCACCGTTGGTCCATGGATATGCGCCGTCGGGTAGTCCGACAAGGTGCATGGCGTCGGTGACAAGAATGAATCCATCGGGATGTGAGTTGAAGGCGATCTTGATGGTGGTTGGGTGTAAGTGGATGCCGTCGGCGATGATGCCAAAGTAGGGCCGCGGGAGGCTCTCAGCAATGCCCAGGACGCCGAAGATGCCTGGGTTTCGGTGATGCAGCGGACGCATGGCGTTGAACAGGTGCGTAATCATTGTTGCTCCCTGGCCCACGGCCTCGGACGCCTCTTCGTAAGTGGCCTCGGAGTGTCCCACCGAGTAGATGATGCCCTTTGCCTTGAGCTCCGGGATCAGCTTCATCATCTGGCCGCGCTCCGGCGCCGCCGTGATGTACTTGATGGGGATCTGCTCGCCCTCGGCCCGGGGAGTGAGGTTGTGCTTGCCGTAGCACGCCTCGAGATCCTCATACGTCTGCGCCTCTATCAACACGTCGACGTTGTGCACGCCATTCTTGGTCGGGCTGAGAAACGGCCCCTCGCAGTGAGCGCCGAGCGACTCGGCCCCATCTTCGGCCTCCTGCAAGTGCCCCGACGGTCCCAGGAACGGGAGAGCCTGTATCGAATGCCACCAGAGTCAGTCCACGGCGCGAGCCAATAACACCAAGTCGAGGCAGACACCCCCTGCCACAATGGAAATGGAAATGGGAAAAATAAAATTATAGCACACAATATGCACGGCGACCCACCTTTTGGTATAGTTCAGGCCTCTGGCTGGTGATGGTGGGATTGTACGATGTGACGCCCGTCTGCACCAGCAGCTTCTGCACCTCCTTGAGCTTCTTGCCGTACTGTGACATGTCGTCGAGCAGCGTCGAGAAGTTGAAGCCAAAGGCGCCATTCAGCTGCACGTCGATCAAGCCCGGCGAGACGATGCGGCCGCCGAGGTCGATGGTCTGGTCGGGGAGAACGAGGTCGTCGAAAAAGGCGGCCTGGCTGTTGACAACCTTGCCGGACAGCGAGCTGACCCAGAGATCCTCCTCGACCAGCCGATCGCCGCGCAGGAGGCGGCAGTTGGTGAACTTGGTCAAGCCATTCCTTGGCCGGAAGGGAGGGGACAGTGCTATGGGCATGGCTCCGGCGCTCCTTGTGAGCAAGTTGATTTTATAGGATCCTGATGCTAGAGATATTCTCAAGCTTCACGGAGGATGCGGCGGGAACAAAGATTCAAGAAAGTGCTCTCTGAGAGAAGAAGGACTGCTTGTCCCGGCACCGTTTGATACTGGCTCCATAGCAAAACAGGAAGCAGCTTCAACGCCCGCGAGCAAGGCCGGTACATGTATATACGGCTTTTACAACACCACACACCACACGCCTCTCACTCCCTTGATCCGGCCGAGTACATAGAGTTCGAAACATGACGCCGATTAGCGTCCGATGGTAGCAAGCGCCTACTGAGAGAAAAAAAATCCTCGCCTATCCGTTGAAGTCACGGTGCCATGTGCCTTCGCGGTGGAGCTGCCTGGCTGGAGTCTGGACGGGGGGCAAAGCCGTTGCACGCAAGATCTGGGAGTTACGGGAGTACATGGGCTGTACTTGGGCCATGACGTGCAGGAAAAGAGACATTGTCTCAAAGTGAGTGGCGCTTGATAGGGCGTGGTGCTAGGAAAATGGGTTTACTGTAAGAGAGGAACTACTTGGCTTTTGCTTGTGTCTTTTGCCTTTCTGGCGAACGCTGCTTACAGGCTGAATGATGCTTTCCAACTATCTAACGGTGGATGAGAAAATATTTTGATACTTTACGCAGTCTTTGTTAATAGTCGAGTCCGTTTTTCTTCATTTATCGTGCATGCATATTGTAACTAACAGCGTCAACTGGCGTCCATATCGACTACGGCGAATTATTGCAGATGCTATGGATGCTAGCACTATAACGAGATGCCGTTGTATGTACATGTATGTGCAGGTCCCCAGTTCTGCTGCTACGTACCTGAGGTGGCCCAACTTACAGTGGCTGCTGAAACGGGCACAAACGCAGTGCGGGTGGCGATCAATGCTTGGGCTGGCATGTAACGTTGACTTGAATGCCCGCTACAAAAAGGGCACCTGCGAGTACGATATTGAGGTACATGCCAATGTACCAGATTCCATGCGCTACGCTACGCTACAGCTGGTCGGCAACAGCCCACTTTGGGGCGACAACGCGCGCTGAATCCTGGAGGAGCCGCTGGAATCGGACGGAGCTCATGAGGAGCGACTCCGCCGAACCCGCCAAGGCTTAGTTGCTAAGGTAGTAAGTAGCCGATTCTCAAATCTGCAGTCTGCAGATGGGACAGTCGACACTTGGCCTGTACTACTTGACTACCACCGACTGTAACGCCACTTAGTGCCCTCGGAGCTGCTAATCGGGCAGTACGTACCTCCCTACATGCCAGTGTTGCCACTGTATTCCGAAAAGCGCAGCGAGCCCAGCCGCTTAGCAGCGCGATTGCAATCACTAATCTTGATAGGTAGTCGAGAGCCTCGACTCTTCCGATGCCCCGCCGCGACTATCTGCTGATTAGCCGACATTAAGCCGGATTTCCAACCGCGACGGGCCTCATGTCATGAGCGATGCTCGAGACATGGCTGGGGCCTTCAGCTAAGACGTAGCAGATGCCTTGTTGTGTTGTGTGATCTCGTATAGCCAGACAGCCCACTATCCAGCGTGGGGAAGCATCTCGTCACTTGTCGTGAGACTCTCGTGCGTTGAGCGTCCTCGGCTCGCCTTGCCTTGCGACCAGCAGCGCCGCCGGTGCTTGCTTGCCATGTCCTGGAGGTGATGACGAGCTCGCGTCCTTATCCATAATGGCCAACTCCATCAGCGGCACTTCTGCCGACAAGTTTGAGCTGGATCCGCTATGGCAGAATCTTGATTGGTATGTGCTCTTCTGTTTCTTTTGATCCTTTTCCATCCCTTCTCCGGCGCAAAGCTTCAATGATGCCTGCTGCTGTTGAAGCTCTCCATCTGGCTGTTTGGTCTGGCTGTTTGGAGTCACTACCTGTTATTAGCTAGCAGATTCGCAACGACAACGGTTAACATGTTTTATCTGGTACAGGGCGATTGGGCAGATGCTGCTCATGGGCTGGGATGGCACCCAAGTGACGCCCCAAATCAGAAGCCTCATTGAGGATCACCACCTCGGCTCCATCATTCTGACGGCCAAGAACCTGAAATGTGCGTGATCCCCTCTGTTTAGTATCATCTTATCCGCATGCTTCTTAATATGCTTCCCCGCGCACTTATACAGACCTCTTGCTGTGGATCCGGCCATCTTGCTAACTGGCCAATCAGCGGCGCATCACACTGCAATGCTCGTTCAAGAGCTTCAGATGATTGCCAAGAATTCCGGTCACCCACAGCCGCTTCTCATCGCCGTAGATCAAGAAAATGGCGGCGTCAACAGTCTGTTCGACGAAGACTTCGTCTGCCAGTTCCCTAGTGCCATGGCCATTGCCGCCACTGGCAGTCTTGAGTTGTCATATGAAGTGAACAAGGCAACTGCCACCGAAATCTCAGCCTGTGGTGTTAATCTCATGCTTGGTCCTGTTTTGGACGTTCTTAATAATGCGCGTTATCAAGTTATTGGAGTACGTGCCTCGGGCGATGACCCCCAAGAAGTATCTCAGTATGGACTGGCTGCCCTGAGCGGCATTCGCGACGCCGGTGTGGCCTCTTGTGGAAAACACTTCCCTTCCTATGGAAATCTCGACTTCCTCGGTTCCAATCTTGACGTTCCAATCATTACTCAGACACTGGAAGAGCTGAGTCTCAGCGCTTTGGTGCCCTTTCGAAACGCCATCTCTTCTGGGAAGCTTGATGGCATGTTCATTGGCGGATGTGGCATCTCCAATCCCTCCATGAACGTCAGCCATGCTTGTCTGTCTGATCAAGTCGTCGACGATCTTCTTCGGAACGAACTTGGATTCAAAGGAGTTGCAATCTCAGAGTGCCTTGAAATGGAGGCACTAAGCCAAGACCTCGGAGTCCAGAACGGTGTCGTCATGGCCGTAGAGGCGGGATGCGATATCGTGCTCCTCTGCCGCGCCTACGACGTTCAGTTAGAGGCTATCAAAGGTCTCAAGCTGGGTTACGAGAATGGCATCGTCACGAAGGAGAGAATCTTCACCTCCCTGAGAAGAATCTTTCACCTAAAGTCGAGCTGCACTTCTTGGGCAAAAGCACTAAACCCTCCGGGCATCAATCTACTTTCACAGATCCGCCCCTCTCACCTTGCCCTATCTCGGCGAGCCTATGATGATTCCATCACCATTGTGCGGGATAAAGAGAAGCTGCTGCCCCTCTCCCTTTCGCTGCACCCCGGTGAGGAGCTGCTGTTGCTCACACCGTTGGTCAAGCCACTACCGGCGTCATCTTTGACTAAAAGCTTGCTCGAGTCAAAGAACGACGCATCTTTGATTACCACTATGCATGACAAATGGAGCCACCAAATCCGAGAAAGAAGCGCCATCATGAGCGGAGAAGGAGTCTTTCGAGAATTCGGAAAAACACTAGCAAGATACCGTAATGAGAAGCTCCTACACACAAGCTACACAGCTAATGGAGTAAGACCAGGTAAGAGATACGCTGACGGTAAAGAGGGTTTCCGAGGCATTCACTGACTCTATTATGCAGTACACGAGAATCTCATCAACAGGGCATCATGCATCATCATTTTTACGGCAGACGCGAACAGAAATCTGTATCAGGCCGGGTTTACCAAACATGTTGACATGATGTGCTCTATGCTTCGTAGTAGAGGACAAAAGAAGCAGCTCATTGTGGTTGCCGTGAGCTCCCCTTACGACTTTGCCATGGATAAGTCCATAGGTACCTACATTTGCACATACGACTTTACGGAGAATGCCATGGCTGCTCTCGTCCGAGCGCTGGTCGGAGACAGCAACCCAGTCGGCACCATGCCAGGAACTCTTCGAAAGAGCAAGAAAGTTCTCAAGTCCCGACAGCATTGGCTGGTGGAAGAGTTTGATAGCAATCGGGATCGAAAAGGGTTGAACGACCTCCTTCGGGCTGTGCACCGGGCCAGTGACCAAGATTTCCGGTATTTGCAGACCACAACCTCGGATACCTTTGTGCTCGACAACCAGAACGTGAAAGAGACCCATTTTGTGGTGCGGAACAGTAGTACACAAGCTCTTTACGGCTTTGTCGCTACGTATTTTATCCAGAACGTGGGCATCCTTGGAGCTCTCATTGTAGATCCAACCAAACGGAACCTGTCAATTGGACGATCTCTTCATCGCCGAGCGCTGAAGAGTTTGACCCAGCAGAGAGGCATCAAGAAAGTGCAGCTAGGATCGTGTTTTCCCGCTCTTTTCCTCGGAATCCCTCTCGACATCGAAGTGACAACGACAAAAGAATGGTTCAGCAACAGCGGGTGGGATACTCAGTTCCCACGAAGACTCACAAACATGATTATCCATGATTTGAGTGCCTGGTATGCTCCTGAGGGCCTATCGCAAAGCATTCAGCGAGCCAATATCAGCTTTGACCTGATTTACGGCGTGGAAAGCGGGGATACCGTGATGCACCACGTGCGAACTCACGCAAACCCGGAAGTTCTCGAACTCTACCGAACTGCATTGGAAGAGAGCAAGGCTTGTGGTATTGTGCGAGCCAAGGATGCAGCAGGAAATCTACTAGGAACTATCATCATCTGTAGGCCAAATAGCCCCCTCGCCAGATATGTTCCCCCATTGGTGTCGCTTGGGCAAGACATTGGCGGTCTCCTGGCTCCAATTGTCCCTCCGGCACCTCTTTCGACTTTAGTGCTGCAAGGTCTTGCTTTGATGGGCGTTCGACAAAACAAGGGCCACAAAGCAACCCAGTCAGTACTAAGCTGGGTATGTTCTTCTTGAGCTCATTTGACTTGCTTACCTCCGAATACTAACACGACGCAGGTTGTCGACGATGCTTTTGAGCCTCTTGTGGCTATGGGATTCGATGTTTTGCAGGCATTCGAGGAGATAACGAATTCCCCTGAAATGTAAGAACTACCGTGACTGCCCAAAGTGGAAATGCTGTATGCTAAGCCATGAACAGGTTTCAAACTTGAAGATGGACGATAATTCGCATTGAGCTATGTTACCACTGATACTTACACGGTATTGCTTTCCCTTTGATATTCTTCATCAAAGATATCTTTCCCTATGCAACGCTGCTTGTTTTCCTTGGTACTGGGGTTTGAATGAGGGGTAGTAGTACTGAGCAACCGTTGCACAAGCTTGTCGCTATTCTTTGGTTTTATTCACTGATTTCATATTGGATGCCTGGGGAGCAGTAAGACTACGATTCTATGTATTTATTAGTTATGACCAGTTCACGTGCACTCTCACGCCTTTAGCTATTGATTGTTGTATACTAGGGCAAATTGAACGAAGAAAGTAGGATTGTATCCCCCATCTGGTTTATTGTGGCACGCTAGATCCATAACACATTATTACCATTCTGTTCTATCAAGGTGTCCTCCTTGAAGTCATTATCTGCAACATCTTGCAGCAGGTTCATGCAGTCTTGTCTTCCATGCCTTCGCGCAGAATGGCAACCTGCTTCTTAATTTCCAACCAAAGCACCAGCTCATCCAGTTCCGGGGTCTCCTCCACCGGCCGATCCAGCACCTTGACCCAGTCCTCATCCGCCAAATCCATCGTCATGACCATGGCGTCGTCCTGGGCGTCGTCCTCGTCGCCGTCGCCGGGCTGCTCGTTGCGCGCAATGGCGAGCAGCGCGGCGACAAAGGCCTCCTGCATGTAGGCGAAGCTAAAGTCGTTTGTGATTTCCGCGATGGCGGCGCAGAGCTTGTCGGGGAAGCTGATGGATTTGTTGTCGGCGAGCTTCTTTTGCCAGAAGTGGCAGTAGGCGACGCGTTGGTCAAAGTCTGGGTCTGGGAAGAGGTATTTCCTGTCGAAGCGAGAGGGGCGTTTCTAAACGGAATAAGCATGTATGAGATTGAAGTGAAAGAATGTAGCAGCATTTAGGGCAACTTACAGCAATGCCTGGATCCAATCGTTCGAGATGATTGGTGCTTCCAATCATGAAAATACCGTCGTTGTTCTTCAGACCATCCACCTCGTTCAGGAAATAGCTTCGCACGTCGTCGGTGATGATGGTATCGAGGTCTTCAAAGACGAGATAGCATGGCGCAAACTCTCTTGCCTTTGCGAAAACCATGGCAATGCTTGCCTCTGGCCCCATGTACTGTTTTATAAGTGCCCTCGTCAGCCTAATTTCTGCGGCATAACTACATGGGGTAACAACATACCGATCTTAGAGACCTCACATACAAGGTAGTCACTGGTTGCTTAAGATGGAAAAGCATGTTCATAGTGGCCTTGATAGAGATCGTCTTGCCATTCCCAGGCGGGCCATAGTAAATGATGCCTCGCTTCCACGGCACCTTGAGCCGGTCATAGGTAGCCCTCGATCGGAAGAAGGACAAATGATCCTCAATGAGAGAATTTTTCATCTGCTCGTCAAGAATGACATTCTCCCACGACGACTTCATCGCACTCTGATACAGCTCCGCGTTCTTGCTCCACCAGCCGCCATCAAATACCCAAAACTCTTCATGCAGCTCGCTGCTCCATCGGCCGGCGGCCAGAATCAGCTGCTCAGCCAGCTCCTCGTGCGTGGAGAGCACGTAGAAGTTTGTGATTTGCGGGTAGGCGCTGGCTCCGTCACGGCCGCTGACCAGGTAGACGATGAAGTCCTTGTCCTTCCACTGGTACAGGTACTTCTCAAACAAGGTTTCATTTGCAATGACGCCTAGATCGCCGTCCATGCGCCTTCTGGGCGGGATGTAGATCTTCCATGATAGCGAGGACGGGACATGAGCGTCGTCGTCGTCGCCTATGGGAGTGAATTTGGCGTGGCCGCTTGATGCGTAGGCCAGCAGATTGCATGAGTCTGCCGGGGCGATGGAGAGCGCGAGATTGGGATATTGTTGGCGCAGCGACTTTGCGATGACGGCGTCGGTGCTGATGCGTTTCGCGCCTGTGTGAGAGAAGAACTGGCGGGTGGTCTCGTCATGGCTCTCATGGCTGGAGACGTGCTCCAGAGAGTCTCGATTTCTACGTGCAGCGCCGTCCATTGTTTGGCTCAATTGACGAGATGATGCTCTTGTTGGCGGAGTTGCGATCCGAGGGATTGAAGGTGTCAGAGATGCCAAGTCAGTAGCACGACGGTGAGAGGAGCGAAGTGACGGTGGCGGACAAGGATTGACGCACCAGCCTCACTTGTTTACGTACCATGAAGGTGGTTGGGCAATACGAAGCCGTGCTTATGAGATGCTACTGCACCCGAAGGTTCAGGGATTAAGCGTACATGTACGGAGTACATTGATTGCTCAGTGGACGTAAATGGATAGCACGGACGCGGGATCGCGGAGATGGACTTGATTGGAGACGGTCGAAAACTAAAAGCAACGTCGTCGGTAGAAGCCATTGGCCCGCGTATAAATACGCTCATCAGCATAAAACTTAAAAAAGATGAATACGGAGACTACATGTAGAACTAAACAACCCTAGAAAAGATACAGGCGGGATCAATCGATTGAAGCATTTTATAGCATGTTCCTTGGTATGGGTTGATGGAATTACCTCTTTCGGGAAACTACATGTACAGATGTAGTGCTACCATACATGGCTTAATATTGCATATACCCTACACGACCAACAACCTCACAAGATTCTACATCTCCCACAAATTTAGATACAGCTCCATTCTCACCAGAAATCAATCAAAGGCATTTCGTGGCCCTCAAAAACGCGCCACGCCTTTTACATCTTCTTTCTCGTCGTCAATCTCACCCTCAGGTCACTGCCCTCCTTGATCGACATGATGCCAATTATCGGCTTACCCTCTTCTGCCGTTGGAATTGGCTGAAAACCGTCCATCTCGATATCAAACCTCTGCAACAGCATAGCAACAAACAATAAGACCGCTCTCTTAGCCATGTGTCGTCCCGGGCACATCGTATTTCCGCCTCCAAACGGTCTCCAATTGTTAGTCTTCGTCAAGGCCGCCTTCTCCAGGAAACGCTCGTGATCAAACGAGTCCGCCGTCTCACCAAAGATGCCCTGGTCAAAGTGCAGTTGGCGGAACGGTATCATGAGCCTGTTGCCTTTGCGCAAAACTTTGCCTCCGATGACGGTATCTTTGGTGATGAAGCGTACCGAGGCTGCATAGCTGGACATGCGGATGGTTTCATTCCACATGGCATTGAGCTGGGGGCATTGATTGTGCAAATATTCGAGATCAATCTTGCCCTCTTCATTGAAGGCGGCTTTTGTTTCGTCGCGGATCACTTGGGTGAGTGAGGGGCCGTGGAGGATGTAGCTGAGCATCCAAAAGGCAACTTTGCGTGTGCTCGTGCTGATTCTATAATGCATGTTAGTCTCGATGAATGAATATTGAATAGCAGTATGACAGGGGCATAGAAAAGAAGATTGGATAGTAAACGTACGCCCAGTATATAGTCATGAACATGGTTGCAATGTCATCCTCGCTAATATCTAAAGCCCGCATCTCGTTCTCCATGGCTTTAGTAAACCAAGCCTCACCAGATCTCTGGCTCTGAGGCAGCTGGATATACTTCTTCAATGCACGCTGGATGACATCCCTGGACCGCTTCATCTCTCCAGCGAGGAAATCGGGATACTGGTAGAGGACTTGCCAACTAAGATCATCAAAAATGACAAATTCTTTGGCAAGAGTATCATCGATTTGGCCGAGCTCATCTCCGAAATACGCCCTCTGGCCCGCACTGGTGAAGATATCGGAGCACCATTCCATAAGAGGGAGCACAATGTCGACGTCGGTCGACTTAATAGCATAAGGACAAGCACTATGCAGTTTTTCAATATCCATGCGCACATCAAACCACTCTAGGAAGGAATTCTCGAGAAAATTCAAACCATCCCCTAGAAGTAACTGCCGAATATGCATATTCCGCGACAATGTCGCCAGCGATTTTCCTCGTGGGTTCGCAAAACCCCCCTTATTCGATGGCAGTGGTGTGTACATTGCTTGGATGCAGGACTCAGTGTTCCCGCAAGCCCGCATCAATGCTTGGACGAACTCATTGAAGGATAGGCTATTCATATTTCGGTACGCATCAGAGACGTCCTTGGGCTTTGTGATGACGTATATTTTCGATCCGGCGATGGTCAATGCAAACGGCTCGTTGTTGTTACCGAAATAAGCCCTGTGGTAAAGGAAGTGCTTAGCTCAATATCATGTGCATTGGATATGGCGTATATCACAATTTCTCACCTGGCTCGAGTTATCAAGGCATTAGAGTTGTTGAAGAAGGCTTGTGCGTGGCCTGAATATGAATTGTGTCAGCCGTTTCTGAAGTTTGCCTCTGGCTAACAACTTGTGCAGCTTACCCAAAACTATAGACAGCAATTAGCAAATGAGTCTTCCTCCGAGTATTAAAAGGACAGAATAAACATGAAGAAAGAAGTAGGGGTAATTGAGTGGCTTACTAGGAATGCAATACGGCAATTCTTGTGGATCGTCTGGGTACATTCGAGGAAAGACAGTGAATCTCCCAAGTCTCCAGAGTAGCCATCCAGACATCAACGCAAAGGCACTTAAAACTAGAACAAAATTGTCCTGAGAGCCCTTCAGAAGAGGGCTAGATGCCGATATCACCTGCCAAGATAGTATAATGAGTAGCATGGTGGTTTGGGGCTTTGGAAGAACACTTGATAGGGAAAGAAGAGAAACTGACTGTCGTATAGGATATATGAGAAGGGGATCTCTTATAAGGAATACAATAGGCCTAGTACTCACCAAATACATGATAGTGCGTGTTATATTTAGCTAATTTTTCTCAACCAGATTGTCAAGGCCACATTTACCAAGAACTGTGCCAGAAGTACGGTGCACATCAGTGTTCTTTTGTCCCCAGGGCCGTAGGCGAAATCACATTTCGGTCCGCCGTAACGGTAGCATGGTTAGAACACTTTCCAATATCTGGCCCGTGAGGAATCCGAACGTACGGGTCGAGCGCACGGGACGGACCACCGGCAGAAGGAGCCGGTTACTTGGCAAAAGAACGCCGCAACGCCACTATCACCAACTAGTTTACAAATTATAGGCATTTGTAGTAGGCAGAAGCTCTTTCATTGACCCAGCTACCCGGCTAGTGGTGTTTGCTGTATGTTGACCAGGGGCTAGATGTCATCTCAGCCGCTAGGCTGTGCCCGAGCAAACAGACAGGGCTGGTCAATATCAAGGTTCTAGCCCCCTGCATCAGATTTTATCTACCGAAGCTTTACTCGAATTAGATATTTTCTCTTTGCACATCATAATGTACCTATGGTGCGGTGATTCAATGATTAAAGCATGGAAAACCGATAGTATACCTGTTTCCAGCCTTCTTAGGCCAAGAAGAAGATAATGGGAGTCTACTGGGCAGCCTATTCAGCTTATCCCCATAGTCCGTGAACTCCCCATAACCAGGTCTCAGCCATGCCAACAAAATACGCCAGTGAATTCATATCAAACATCTCTTCTTACTTTGTGTTTGGAATGATCCAGACTCTCAGCCAGGGCCCTTGCCTGGCTGACGCTCCTCTCCCTCAGCCGCAAATCATGCCATGAGGGATGCCTGGATGTTAACCAATCCGCGCAACTCCTTACTGCGCCTCAAATTTCCCGGTTCGTCTGTGGAGTGATGATGTGTGAGTCTAAGGGCGCTGTGCGCAGCCGGCACTTATGCAGCCTCTTTCTGGGGGATCTAAAGTACAATTGCCGGTATCACAATCTCAACCGATGAACTTGGGCCGTGCTTGCGGGGTATGTGCTATGTAAATGGGTCTTGTAGCAGCAAATGAAGACGATAGGTAAAGTGAAATGGGCAAGTTGTGGGAACATGTAATAACTTGGAAGCTTGTAGTGCCGTAATGGGTAATGAATAAATGTATATGCTGTGCGCACCACGTATCCTGCAATAGTGCCGTTCTTGACTGAAGGATTCGAGCATAGCTCGGCTAGCTCTGTAATAACTGATCTATCATTTGTAACCGAATGGATGGTAATGCCTGTCTCTTTGATTCGTACTGTCAATACCAGGGCTGTGGAATGAGAGTAGGTTAGCGAAGCGAACTATCCCCTTTGGCTGGGGCTATGTATGGGTGTGAATGTTAGATAGAAGCTCCTGACAAGATTGAGAAACTGGTTTGCTCACAGAGACGTGAAAAGTGCCTGTGTGCCAGGATGAGAGCCTGGAAATATGCGTTGATTATGTTGTAATGTAAGGACGATCACTCTTCTTAAAAGGGTTTCCCCTCAAAGAAGCCATTTCCGAAGTCGATGCTTTGTAATTATTTTCTACTTCTTACAACCCTTGAAAGCTCTGTCTCCCACTGAGCTCCTCCAAAAGATCGAAGTGGCAACATGTCTGTCACTGCAGATATCGCCCCTCCTATTTTAAGACTGACCACCCTGATGGCATACAAAGAGAAGCTGCTTGGAGTCACGCTTTTACTTGCAATCTTAATCGTGGTTCAGTTCCAACGGATCAGAACGGTCAGTCAGCACGGCAGATTTCGCGATTAAAGGGATGCTGATTTTACTATATCATGCATATGTAGGCAATTTCGTTCTTGATTCGACGCATTCAAGGCCTCTTGTATCTTTTCTTTGGCCCCGAGATTATCGATCATGCATATAAGCAGGTAAAGAGTTTGCAAGATGGCATATGCAAACATTCACTCGCGATTCTGACACGGCACAGGCCAAGGGGAAAACCTTCAAAGTTTCCACTCCATCCAACGACCATCTTCTCATCACGTCTACCGCTCTTATCAGGGAGCTCATAAATGCGCCACTGCAGCACTTATCGCTACATGCGGTAGCTAAAGAGGTATGCGGTGCAATAATAAGCGTGGCAGCCTGCATGTCTAACAGAGAAAGCAGATTCTGCAGCCCAAGTACACAATGTGCGGTTTTGAGTTGCACGATAACCGTGGAATTGAAGGCACGGGATATGTCCGTGCTCTCCGAAGCCTTCTTACTTCCCACCTCCCGAAATTCCAACCCGATCTAGAGCGTATCATGAAGGATGCTCTGGAAGCTGGGCTGAGCGAGGTCCGACCAGACGGTATTGAAGCTAATAACACCCGTACAAGTTTCCATTGTGTCTAATTTAATATGACAGGCTTTGCGCATGTGAAAATTTTCCCTTTTATGAAGACTCTTGTCACTAGAGTCAACTGCTTCGTCTTCTTTGGTGAAGAGCTCTGTAAGAAATCCGTTTCTTCTTAGTATCAATGGAAAAGTCAGCTACATACTAACGACGGCTACATGAGGATAGCCCAAAACACCGAATTTACCTCAGCAGCTTTAGAGTTACCTCAAGCAGTCGTCTTTGCGGCAGAGCTTTTGCGCATAACCCCGGAATTCATGCGGCCATTGGTAGCATCCATAGCTACAAATCGACACAGAGCCGCGAGAAGGATCTACCACTATCTGGTGCCAATTATTGAGCAGCGACTCGCAGTTAGAGAACTTCAGTCTTCTAACGAGGCTACACCTGTACGTAAAAAAATTGCCAGCCTAATTGGTGTGTGACTGCGTATAACTGACACAACATAGACGGACTGCATGCAGTGGCTGATTGACACGTCGCCTCGCAAAAACCTCTGGACGCCTGCGAAAATAGCAGGAGAAATTATGGCGGTTTGGTTTGGATCAGTTCATCAATTGGCCATAGTATGAGAGACTCCCGCCTCCCATGTTGCGTTTTTTTAGCACGCTGACGCCGTTGATTGTTGGTAAGACGTCAACATATGCAGTTCAAGATCTATGTCTACACACTGAGTTCGTTGAGCCATTGAAGAGGGAGATTCGAGATTGCTTTCATGTGAAGAATTCTCCAAGAGATGTTGATAGACTACCTCTTCTTGACAGCTTTATCAAGGAATCAGTTCGCAGCAGCAACTTCGATGCCAGTAAGTCAGCTACATTACCATTACAAGATGACGGCCACCGTCAAGAATTCTGGCTTACAGTGGTCCATAGTTACGTGTCGACGCAAGGCTCTCGTCCCGTATACTTTTCAAGACGGTTCATCCATCAATAAAGGCGACTGGGTATGTGTCCCCCAACGGGCCATGATGCAAGACAATACAAGATACAGAGATCCGCAGATATTCGATGGCTTCAGATTCGCGCGTGCCAATGTCCAACTACAGCAGCACAGGCAATCTGCTGACGTGCCTGATCAGCGGGAGTCCAAATTTACTGACACCAGCCCCGATTGGCCAATATGGGGAATTGGAAATGCGGCTTGGTGAGTAAAAGATTTCAAGGATAGCGGTTGAGGCGTTATCTTGTGCTAACAAAGGAAATGATTTTTGAAAACAGCCCCGGCCGCTTCTACGCTTCGCTAGTGACCAAGCTCATCTTGATCCACATCTTGGAGGATTGGGAATGCAAGATGCCGGATCCTGAAGCACCAAGATCCATGACCTGGAGGTCGAGCATCGTGCCCCGGAGCAGCACTATCATCATGCTCCGCAAGAAGGAGCTTCAGTGATGAAGGCATCACCATTCTGTGTTATTCTTTTGTCATATTTCATTGTGATGAAGCAATAAGTCGCACTTGATTAGATATGTATCTCACCACATATACTTATCCGTGCTCTGTTAAAACACTTGGACTTCTGTTGTCGAATCTATTTGCATATAGTATTGTAATAATGTTGGCTTCATATGGCCTTCTCCGTACTACTGGTGACATTCTTTCATCCATTCATTCTATCATTGACTCTCCCTTATGGCCATTTGCAAAACGAAGCGCTCGTAACAGCGGTCATGACGTTCTATACAAAGTTTACCGTCTTTATGTCTCACAGCCATATCAGCCTCACTTTAGATACATGACTTCTGATTCGCTGGGATGCTTCGGCGGACATGTGCACAGACTTACACGCAAGGCCAGTCTGGTATCCGTGCCCCCTCCCTGCAGACGATCTCATCCACAACTCCCGAATGTGGCCACTGATCGTTTAGGACAATGAAAGTGAACCAGTGAGGTAACAAATGCGCAAAAGGGTGGCCACGGGAGGGGCCTAATGCAACGCAATTGCCGCTAATAGCATCAATTACCTTTGGAGCGCTGCGCCACGGCTGGCTGGAGCCAATCCCATAGTCACAACCTTCTGGATGAATATGCGAGGGGCTTGTATTCATTTCTATTCTTCTCATGCTGGAGGCGTCTAAGTTGCGGGAATCTGTCTGGTCCATGCCTTTGTCATGTACGACGTGACCTGCCAAGTGAATCAGTTTGGTGTTGTGCTAATGACACTAGCAAGTCGTACCCGGTGCCCCGGTAATGGAAATCTGCAGCAAGGTCTGTGCTTGAATCTATTGTAACGTACAAGGTTCATACGAGACACGATCGAGTACACGTGGAGCATTTATAGGTGAGTCTGATGCTTGATTGATGAGATGAAATAAGCTCTGCGGATCATCCAACGTGAAATTTATGCCCAATTAATCATACCCATATGAGTAGATTGTATTAATTGCTATTATTATTTAGAGGTATGGGGAAAGCTTCTCTGTATATGGTTTCAGCTCCTAGCAACATACCTTTGGCTTACACCAGAGCTGGATTGCTCTTCTATATACTCATATCCTTTGCATTTGATTTTCAGCTTTGATTCTAGCTGAAAACATCCCCGAGTCTGGGCGATTTCCTACTTTTGAGTTTGGCCACTCCATATCTAATCCGGAACATGCACACATACACATCCCCCGCACCAGCTTGCAAGCCACCAACACCAACGTGCGAAGAAGGGAGAAGAAGAAAATGAGAAGGCAAAGCCGATCGCGCTAGGCAGTTTGAAGATCCAAGTCTCAGTTATCTTCATATTTCACTCCCGCCTCATTCGCAGCTCGATGTAGTACCGTTACCAAAGCAAATACCTTATAAATTGTAAGGGAACAGCATCAAAGCGGTCTGTATGAACCACTATGAAAGTTTTCAGTTCTTCAAATATATCAGTCACATGAAAACATTTTTATCGGTGAAAGAAGCTTGAATATAGACGCTCTGGGGGCTTGAGAGTAGCTGAATCGGCTAATACGTAAAACGCCTTCCACACTGTTATTCAACCAACACCACTGCTATTTTTTTTTAACTTTTCATTCAATCTGCCTTGATTCATCAGCTGTAACTCTCCAAAGACTAGCTGCTTCTCTCTGAAGATTTAAAAAGAATGGGATCTCAATGCCTCGGTTCCGGAGGGGCGAACTGGCTGCTTGTCCGCTACATTTACTCTATTCATCAACATTCGCCTATTATTGCCCCGGATGTAACTGCAATATATTTTCTGGCTGGTATCGTCTGATGCTCGGGAAATACTAACCCATCAATCCACCGCTTCAGACCTGCTGCTTCACGACAGCAGACGACAAGCGGGAGACCGCTGCTCTCGAGTAGCCTCAACTAGGGAATAAAAGAAAAGCCGATCAAGACAAACACAGAGGAAGAAACAACCTGTAGACAAAATGAGCAATCTCACAATACCCGCAGGTTCAGATCTCTGCCAACTCCCTGCAGCTATACCTCCTCCCGGTGTCGTCCCTAATTTCGTCAACCCTGAATCACTTGCGGGAGGTATCGTCGCAACCGCGGTGGTCATGCTCACATGGTCGTCAATATTTGTTGCTGTACGGATATGGATGAACTGGCGCAATTTCAAGTTGGTAGACTGTAAGTCTTGGTACTGAGCAATACTTAACAATACAATGCGAGCTGACTACCTCACCACAGACTTTGCCATCATCGGCTGTATTCTCAATGCGGCCTATACAGGACTTCTTCTGTCAGGTATCTTGCACTCATGGCGCAAATTTTGCGGACAAATGCTTACCTTGTTTTAACAGTAAATAGGTATGCACGGCACCAGTGGAATGTCCCTATATGCTGGTACACTGCAACATACATGAAGCTCATCTTCTCATTTGGCATGTTGCTTGGTCCAGCCATCTTCTTCTCCAAGGCTGCCATCTTGCTGCTCTATCTTCAAATCTTCTCCGCGCATAGGGCCATGCGCATATCCGTCTATATTGTTATGGTTCTCCTCGTTCTCGACTACTGGGCCGGCGAATTTCTCGAGATTGCCTTTGCGGCGCCACGACCTGGTGAGAACTGGACAACACTCTTGACCAATGGGAATCCCGGCAAGCTCGTATATTGGGGACCTGTTCAGGGGGGGTTGGCCCTCTTCATCGACATAGCCATCTTCGTACTACCACTACCGATACTGTGGAGGCTCAACATGCCCCTCAGAAGACGCATTGCCTTGTGCGCCGTCTTCTTCACTGCCTTGATGTAGGTGTTCAACTATGACCGTGGTAACAAGTATGTGTGTGTGCGCTAATACAGGGTCAACAGGGGAGTTATCGCCAGTATCATTGCACTTTGGGCTCGTGTTAAGTTGCTTGGTACGCCGGACCTCACCTGGCTAGAAGCCCAACTCTTTATTTGCATGTAAGTAGTGTGACGCCAGCCATTAACATCCCACCGTTCCGTCTAACAAGCGTGTCTGTACAGCATTGTCGAAAACAACGTCGCCTTGATAGGCTGTTGCGTGCCCGCCTTCAAGAATATGTGCAAGAAGCACATCGCCCCAAGTCGTGCATGGAAGGCATTTATATCCATAATACGCCGCAGACACCGCAGCGCAGGCGGCGACGAAGGAGGCGATAGAGACATTGAGAAGGGCGGCAACGGACGTTGTGGTGGCCCTCAACTTGCCCAAGGCAATGTAAACAGGGACAACTCCAAAGAGTCGACCTATGAGAACGAGGTTGCTTCAGAGGGAAATCTCGAGAGCTTCGTATCTCACGGACAAGGTGCCGGCAGTTACGAATCCAGCAGCTATTCGTCACGAGTAGTGCAGATTCAGGGAGGCGTCAAAGACGAGAATGGAGTACCCGAGTTGGCAAATACGGCTGCAAATGGAATCGTCCGAAACGTTGATATTACGCAAGAGGTTCATCCCGAGCATATGGATTAGAAGCGGCTGCATATTGCGACTCAATATCTCTTTGCATTTTAATTATTCCTTTCCCTTTTCATTGTGTGACCCATTCACTTTATTGATGTGATATATTTTGACATTCAGGCGTGGGCTAGATACTATAATAAGAGCTATTGTTACACTTTGAGTGTAGTTTCCTCCATGTGGAAACCATTAACACCTGTACAAGATCCCATCTATGGCACATGGTATGTGCTATTAAGTTGATTTTCAAACCTGAGATGATATTAGCACACACATGGAAGCACCCTACTGGTCACGATAAGGCTGGCCATCTTCATCAAAAAAGCTGGAGCAGATCCAAAAGTTGGAGCAGATCCGTCTCGTCCATGTCAGCGCTAGCGGGAAGATCGTAGTCGCTACTGAGGCACTTACTCGGCCGCTAAGGGCATTGGCAGGTTGATGGTAAATATGGCCTCCTCTCGTCTGTGTCGTTACGGCTGTGGATAAGGGGCGTTGCCTATGGTTAGCTGTACATGTATCTGTTAGTATGGTAAACCACCTTAGCTCCCTTGAAGCCAATCTTTCTCTCAGAGAACGCTGCCTTTGCTGGTTGCATTAAATAATTTATTTGCACCAGATATAGCATGAATGAATGGTTCATGAATCCAACTGTATCTTCATCTAAACTTACAGATGCGTTGAACAACTTATAGATACGATTCATGTACATCGGGTCCAAGACTGCCCAGCCAGAAAACAAGTGAACAAAATCTGAGGAAAATAGCTGAGTCGAACCTTATCGGCAAGGATCTCCCGCTGTTGGTTCTGCTTTACACAAGCGGAACCATCTCGAAGCCAATTGTCATCCAAGGCCGAGAGCACGCACTTCGAGGCCAAGATGCTGACCCTGGTTGGTGTTCCCGCAATCCTGGTTGCCGTCTATGTCGCAGTAGCATGTTTGTTCCAAGCGATCAGGATGTTTATCAACGTGGGGCTATTCATGAAATTGCTTCCTTGCTGCGCTGTCACGTCGCCATTCTAGTCACTTGAATGGTTCCTTGTAGGCTTGTTCCTTTGAATCCTTCAAGCTCGAGATGAAACACGGTCAAGACCACATGAATCTACCTCACGCTGAGCCCAGTTTTAATTGCGGAGAAGTTCCCAACCCCGGCGACAGCTGCGAAATCAAGTAATAATAGCTAAACAATTGAGGGGAATGACACGGGGCGAGCGAGATTCGGTTAGGACATGTCGCGAGCCAACGCCGATGGAGAGTGACGGGAGGATTTCTTGGTAGTCAAAGTGCATTCCCCTGTACCAGTACTGTAACTCTGTAGCGAAATGGGATAAGAATGCGGAAGGATTGAAGATTGAAAATCTCGCATTTATCGCAGCGCAGCACTCTCCTCCCACTATGGCCGCTATCCATCCTCAATTTAGATGCGGTTCATTTTTCTCTTGTTTTGCTTACCCATCATCGCATAGCCATGGCTAAGAAACTCACTATTCTCATCACCGGCTGTTCTGCCGACGGCATTGGTGCCGTTCTCGCGCTCACTCTCGCCAAGCAAGGCCACCACATCTTTGCTACTGCACGCAATACTTCCAAGATCCCCTCTGAGCTCAGCAACCTCCCCAACGTGTCTGTAATAGCCCTGGATGTTTCATCCAATGAGTCCGTTGCAGGGGCCGCAAAGTCAGTCGAGGAGGCTGGACACGGTCTAGACGTGTTGGTGAACAACGCAGGATTTGGATACACGATGCCAATTCTAGACGTGGACATTGACAAGGCGCAAAACCTATACAATGCGAATGTCTGGGGAGTGGTGAGAACTGTTCAGGCATTTGCCGGGCAGTTGATCGAAAGCAAAGGCCGAGTGGTCAACATGAGCTCTGTCGGTTCTGTAGTCAACACTCCGTGGATTGGTAAGCCATCCAGCATAGATGATATCTTGTTACGTTTTCACTCATTTTCCGAATCCGTAACAATAAGGCTACAAATTACAGTGATTAACGCAGCAGCTTCTCTCAGGAACTTATGCCTCCTCTAAAGCTGCCATCAACAGCATATCCGAGACGCTTCGCTTGGAACTTTCCCCCTTTGGCGTGAGCGTTGTAACCATCCTGCTTGGCACCGTCGCCACGCCGTTTCACGCAAATGAGCCGATTCCTGATCTTCCCGCAACGTCTTACTACGCCACTATCCTTGAGACAATCACCAAGTGGGCCAAGAATGAGCTCGGCCCCAAAGGAGGGTCTACACATGAGCTCGTCAATTCTATCGTGCCAGATATCGTGGCGAGTGGCAGAAACGGAATAGTATGGAGAGGGGCGTACAGCGGAATTATTTGGTTTGTGACGCGGTGGCTACCAGTAGGGATACTTGTGAGTTTACATATGATTCCCATCTACATGATACGTCACTTTTAATAGGTATATAGATTTACTCGAACAGCATGCTAATCCGGCCTACCCTTTCAGGATGCGATGATGTCTAATGACCAAGGTTTGGACGTCCTGGCCAAGAACTCAGCCAGGTCCTGAGGAAAGCGAGGTGAGATTACATACTGTGAAAATGGTGTAGCTCACATTTAACGATGTTGAAGGAGACTGGAAGAGAGCAGACGAGGTTTACCGAGGTAGGGTTGCGGAGTTGCGGATTTACTTTGAAGCTTTGTAGTGAAAAGACAAAGGCGTTCTTTTCTAGGACGCACGTCACATTATTCCTAAGTCCGGTATTATAATTTTTAAGGTTAATTCAATTCACCCAAAATACATCCTTCTTACAAGTAAACCCCTATTGGATGACAATTGCACCTCTCCACTCTCTCACAGGAATCCTCCTCAGAAACTCCTCATTCGTAAAACACCTATCCAAGTCGACCTCCGGAATCGTTAACTGCAGGGTCCCAACTCTCTCCCACCGCGTCTCAAACGAATCAGACTCAACCCTCCGCAGCGTCAAAAACCTTGCCCTGCCATGCTCTGCACGGGGCCGTTGAGCTGCAAAAATGAGCACGCTGATGAGCTCCCCAGTATCGTGCTTTCGAGTCCAATCTTCTTCTGTTATTGAAATGGACATGCTGACACAAGCAAGCCTGCCGGCGATGCGGTACCACTTCTTATCCCATTCTTGTCGTTCGGCCTGGTAGCGGCGGGTTTCGCCCGCTCTACCAGCTAAACGTCTCCATTCCCAGCTTCCTTTGACTTCATGCCTCACCGTATACTTCAATACCAGAGGGTTCCGTACTTCAAGTAGCGTAGGGGTTTCCGCCTCCAACACCTCCGTGGAATACAGATTAAGCAGCCGTAAGCACACCGGCTCGCATGCCGATCTTAGATACAGATCTGCCGCCCATACCAGGTGAATCTGCAGTGACTCTGCTGTGATAAGATCGCTCATGAAGACGCTGTGCTCGTCTGAAGGCGGAGCTCGCCATGATACCGTCCCTTGCCACCCTGCCCATGTCCAGGATGGCAGATGCGTTCTGCGAGGACACTCTTCGGCAATGAACATTTGATGCTCTGTGCCGCTGCGATGGTACCATGAACAGACCGAAAGGGCAAACGTGATATAAGAACCCGTCAAGTCACATAGTATGTCGTCCATCCACATTGGAATGCCAAGGTATATACACAGTCTCTTGTCTCTGTACATGCCGGCGATGCCAAGAAATGCTTTGAGTGAATCTCCGCCATGACTCAACTTTCTCGCGGAAAAGGCACGGATGTGATCATCCAGGGCTCGTAGTTGCGATCCAATAGATGCTTCGTCCGGAGCAGGAAACCCATATTCCAGCCGGTATTCATCGGTTTGTATAACGTCTCGATGATGATTGCCAATCTCTAAATCTCCGCCAGACGTCTCACTCTTGAAGATTCCTCCCAAAATATAGTCCTCCATATGTTGTCCATTGGGTATCTGAGGCGGCATCTCTCTCCTTCGCGAACCGGTGGCATTCTCCGCGAAAATGTGATTTTTGTGAACCAAGTCTAAAGGCATCTGAAGGCTCTCCTGGGTAGCCATGCAACGACATTCCCAATACGCCTGGTGGTCAGTAAATACTAGACGTCGGTTCGACAAGACACCTTCCTGGTATGTCCATCCTCTCGTCCAATAATCGGATGCCAGAATCTCTTGGCGGGGATCTTGGAGTGCAGAAACTAAAAGACTCCCACTTTCTAGTAGAATCTTGGGTTGACTTTTCCGAGGCATCGATCGTATCCCAGGGAGACCATCGCTGGCCCCAGACCCAGAGGCTGATACAATAGTGAGTTCGGCATATTCGTAAATCGTAGTCATTCGGGTTATGAGATAGTCCTTTTCCACAGGATCAGACTGGTTGATGCATAATCGATCAACCCACAAGTATCGCAATCCCAATTTACGAGATACCGCAACAGCATCAAGAACTGTTGCGGGCCAGTCAACCAAGTCTTCCGGTCGTTGACCCCAGACATAACTGAGCGCGGCATATTCAACTCCCCAGGGCATTTCCACCACTGCTGGCGGATCCTTCTCGCAGTCAATTACACGAAATCCTCGAGTAAGGGTATCGCCCTTATTCGGTCGACTGCAGGAGTTCAAGTGCCATTTTTGGCAGAATGAGAACCACTCTTGTAAAACAGTGAAATCGGCTGTTTCACTGAGATGCCTCGCTTCTAATAACGCGGGAATATCCTCCTTGGTATTGCCAGGCTGCAAAAGGTAAATTGGTCCAACAGCTGGGATGTCTTTATCCAGCCAATTATCGCCATGACCCGACATTGGTATAGACGGAACATCTGGCACTACACCCATCCATACCGTATCTCGTGCATTGTGCCAAGCAGGACTCTTCTTCAATTTTGAGAGGCCAAATATCCAACTCTCGCTGCTGCAAAACCCAAGAAGCTTGTATTTTGCATGACGCTTATCCGGTTGGATCCTCATTGACCAAAAGAAGCGGCATAAAGGGCAGGTTGCCCTCGCCGATAGGCGACTCCCGAAAGAATGCGCAAAGAAGGCATCTCCGTAAAATAAAGGACCGGCGTCGCGCCCGTGGTAAAGTTTTGAAGGGCGCTTGATTAGACCTTTTCTGGCTCTCTTGAAGTCTTTAGAGGCTTTGCCGAAGAGACCGTCGATGTCAAGCAGCTTGCATTCTTGGCAGAGATTAACGGCGTGATTTGTTTTCCGGCGTTTATGTCCATTTGCAACGTTGAGCGTGTCTGATGAACCAGGATCGCCCTCATCTGAGTTGTCGTCGCGTCGTCTTTTAGAATCCATGGCTTCGAGTTGCTGTAAATATTAAAAGTTATAAAATGAATTAACCACAATAATCTACATCCAAACTAGCGGGAATACAAGGGAATCTCTCATGGTTTTATCGCAAGCAGATGCCAGGATGCCATTGCGACGGTGGTGTGAGTGGTTCTCAGCAATAGCGCGGGAGGCTTACAAGGCATTTTAAGAGAGTCCGATGATAAGTTGCAGGGGTCTTGAGCACAGCCAGCGGCCGTTAAAGAGGCCATCTGGATATTTCGGCAGCACACATAAACTGAATGCAGTGTTGTTGAAAATACATCGACAGCAGTGCCAATACATTAGTAGAGCTTCTACATATACGTAGCCTTGGCGCGGAATATGCGTTATTGGGTAATCGTTCTCTTTTCGATTTTCTCAGGAGCGCGGATGTGCGTAATTGAGGATCTAGATGATGTACAGAGTACATATGTACTTTGGAACGCTTTTGTTTCAATGGACTCAGCCTCAGTTTAGGCAGGGCGCAATCTATTATGCACGATCGCGATGAATCGGGACCAACACCGATTGCTCACAATCCTGTTGGTCGGCATTTGACAGCGCGTATATATTATCACACCATCATTTGAATGTAGGTGTCAGGCAGGCGTTCCATCCAAAGAGGCAGCCCGATAAGTGTTTAACAACTTTATAATAAAACATTATGTGCCACAGTTATCGAAAGCGACATCTAGACGTTCACAATTTCCCACGAAATAGGAAGCTGATGAAGGAATCTTTAATAATAAACAAGGCTTGGCATGGTTGGGAAAACACGGTCAAACGAATGGACAAATAGTCATGCCTCGCGTTGCTTGGTTTCTTTCTGTCATCACAAAGATAAACTATTTACGCTGAATACATGGATTACTACAAAAAGCCCGGTCCTTCAAGAATGACTATGTAGATATCACTGCTGGAACGCCTAGTTCAAGGACCCTTGTACATTCAACCCAAACGCTCAATTCTTTGCAAACTCCTCTATAATCTCCTCCAGCGTCCTCGTCAACTCATCTGGCATCGACAGAAACGGGCTGTGCGAAGAATCCAGAGTCTTTACCGCCCACTCGACTCCCGATCGAGCAACAAGGTGATCTTGTATCTTGACAGGCAGCGCATTATCTTTAAGACAGCGGATGTACGCGCGGCGACCATCATAGGACTTGTCTTGCCATCCTACCGCTGACGGCGCTGACTGCATGGCTCGTACGGAATGTGGCTTTAGCATCGCCGTAGCGCTGCGAGCTATCTCGGCTGAACAGTCGTTGTAAAAGGTCTCTTCTTCATCTAGCGTGTAGAGGAGTCCTTCAGTTTCGGCCTGGGGTTAAAGAAAGTCAGAACTATCAACACAGAGAAAAGAAGAAGAAAAAGGATACTAGTTTTGATCTGCCAAGACGAAAAATATGAAGAGGGAAGCAACAGTAGTTACCACTCACCTTGTCTCTATTAACATATGGCGACAACTGCCCATTTCCAAGTTGAGTGATCGACTCATCCTGCAGAGGCATAAGAGCCGCCAGATACACAATGCCAACGACGCCCCCCTGCAATCCCAGCGCTTCTCTGCTCCTTTTATCTAGACCAGGGTTCGCGACGAGTCCCGATGTCACCATGCCCCCGTACGAATGGGCGACTATGAGGACATTTCTCCCCTCATCGACGAGAAGTGTGAGCACAGCTTTCACTTGTGCTTCGTCGTCTTGCACAGAGATGCCTGCAGTTCCAACACTGCGAAGTGAGACGGCTTCAGCGGAAAATCCTGCTGCCTCCAACGATCGGACAAATGTGTCCAAGGTTGAGCCTGGGTGCCATGCTCCGGGGATGAGGAGAATATGAGGCTTGAGAGGAGAAGAAATGACAGCCATTGTTGCTACACGGGGAGTGCTTGATGAATATGTCTTGTGCGTGCTATCGAGTTCTTGTGGAGAAGAATCAGAATTTGGTGAGTCTTTTGGTTTTCCTCCTTTTCTCCTTCTTCTATTTACTTTTGACGAAATCGACGCTTTATTTATAAGAGTTCGCGGCCAAGCCACCACGACTCACCCGTTGCCCTGCCCACTCTGTAACATCCCCTTTCGTCTGCATCCTAGGAGCGGATTCTATCAATAGAATGATTCAAGTCATCATTCAGGGACTTTTCATCATTATTAATGAGCATTTAGCTTATAAATGAGGCGACTTATGAAAGATAAAGTAGAGCCTTGTTGGTTTGGCTTCAAGGTTGTTGGTATGCATCAAGCGTCCGCGTATCACGACAGGATATTTCATTGGCGGACTACACTTGCCTAATCCGGCAGGGTTCTGAGCCTTCTACTGATGCGGTATATGTACAGTTATTACAGGTCAGCAGGCAGTCAGACTCATGTCGGTAATGATGACAGGGGTTGGAGAAATAAAAAATAAAAGTCAATTAGCTGCCGTCTAGTATAGGGCTGACAGCTAAGGATGGATCAAAGGACACATGGATCTCTGGGTCTCTTTATAGAAATCCATGAAGAGATGAAAGGCTGGATTGACTAGTACTATCTACTCCGTATAGTCTGCAGCAAGTCAGAAGCACTAGTTTTCCAACGTTCCAACAACCACCAACCGAACTATTTCGACCATCATCATGTAAGCACGGTGAAGAGACGCTGATTGGAGCGAATGACACGGACGCCACCTCGGGATATAGCCCATCGATAGTTATCCCGCCATTTGCCAAACCGAACGACTGATTCTCCCCTGACTATCCCACCGTCCCATGCGCTCCAATGACGACATGTGCAGCGGAGTTTCTATGGAGAAATAGTATACGGAGAATCAGGCCGCGGGGCATCGTTGGTGGGGTTATGGACATATATTCGGCCTGGCGATGGACGATGCCCGACTCATTGAAATAGGTGTCCACGGCATAGGAACGAGATCGAGGAGACTCTGTTCTGGAATCTTTTTTCATCAAACTCACTCACAATCACTGAAATGGCACGACCATATGAGGGAAAGCTGGCCATCGTCACCGGTGCCTCGCGAGGTTGGTTCCCCTTGAGACATTACGCTTACACAGAGTCCCACACCGGCGATATGTGACGCCGTCTTCGTCTTCTACAAAACCGCCTACTAATTCATGAGGCAACAGGCATTGGAGCAGCAGTGGCCAGACGACTTGCGGCCAAGGGTAGCAATGTCCTCATCACCTTCACCTCAGACTCATCCAAGGAGATGACGCGGCAGCTGGTCGAGGAGCTCACATCAAAGCACAAGATCCACAGCCAGTCGGTCCAGACAGATCTCGGCCAGGCATCAACCGCAGCGCCCATCATCGTGGAGGCCGCTCGGACGTTGTTCCACAGCTACAACCCGGACGGCAAGTTCCAGGTCGACATTCTGATCAACAACGCCGGCGTGTCGTCCAACCAGTTCATGAACGACGCCGAAAAGGGACCCATTGTCGAGGCCGAATTCACACGGGTCTACGCAATCAACGTCCTGGCGCCCCTGCTCCTGACACAGGCCGTGGCGCCTCACCTGCCCACCGACCGCTCCGGCCGCATCGTCAACGTCTCGAGCGTTTCGGCGTCGATCGGCTACCTGGGCCAGTCCGTCTACGCAGGCAGTAAAGGCGCGCTCGAGGTCATGACCCGGACATGGGCGCGCGAGCTGTCGGAGCGCGCAACCGTCAACTCGATCAACCCGGGCCCGGCCTGGGGCGACATGTACGCCGAGGCTGGCCCGACGTTCTGGAAGCGCAACCAGCCGTACGTGGACACGGCGCCGCTGATGGCGTACGACGGCGAGGCCGAGGTGCTGCGCAAGGCGGGCGACGAGGCGGACAGGTTCGACAAGCTGGTGAGGCAGAGCATGGGCGGGAGGAGGCCCGGGTTTGTCGACGAGATTGCGGGCACGATTGACATGCTGTGCACGGAGGAGAGCGGGTGGACGACGGGCAGCGTCGTGTGCGCCAACGGCGGCATGAGGATGACGATTGCGTAGATCTATCCATAATGATACCTAGACTTTAACAATTACTGACCTGCCGCATGTGAATTGGTGTTGAAAGGCTTAGTTCCCTCGCCTAGCCGCGCTCTTCGTCCTGCTTCTCCCCAGATGCCGTGAGATCGAGCGTCAATTGGCTGGCTCGAACTGAAGCTGTTAGTGCTCGGTATACTCGTTTGTCCTTGAGCCCCTCCAAGGCAAAACACTGCCCCGCCGCAATCAATTTTGGTGACGCAGCGTGTTGATGATGAATGCGCCATTGGATGAGCTCTGCCAAGCTGCCTCTGCGACTGACACGTGGATGTCGCTCGACAACTCGCAGGCAGAGGATTAAATTGTTTCAACCTCCTCCAGACGACACGCACGCCAATAGCAGGCATCAGTTCATCCTTCAAACTGCGTCTCTTCACTTCAACTCCCACTCCCACTTACAACAACAATTCGCCTACAATTGTTTGCGCGCGCGCCTTCACACAGCAAACATGTCCACCTCCCCCATAGACTTCCGCGCCCTCACCACCACTTACAACTTCACCCCAGAAACTCAGTCCCAGCTCGCCGACCTCCTCGATGCCTCCATAAACGGCTCCGCAAGCGCCCAAGCCACAGCCGATGGCCTCGACAAGCTGTGCCCCCGAAACGACGAGGCAGAGGGCTTCCTCTGGTCGCTGTGGACGCTCCTCATCGACGTCGCCAAACGCATCCCCCTCGACGATGCGCGACTCCAGAGCCTCGTCGAGGTCCTCAAGGCGCTCAACGCCAAGCAGAGCGGAAGCGTCGAGATCTGGGGGTCGCAGCACCAACTGTGGGCCGACATGCCG
Organism: Trichoderma virens Gv29-8; assembly: GCF_000170995.1. Classification (NCBI taxonomy): domain Eukaryota; kingdom Fungi; phylum Ascomycota; class Sordariomycetes; order Hypocreales; family Hypocreaceae; genus Trichoderma; species Trichoderma virens. The sequence goes on from NW_014013744.1 coordinate 2,137,950, forward strand.
CTGTTTGGCCCCGTCATGAGAGAGGCGTGGAACGGTAAGTTAATCAATAAAAATAAAAAAAATACATAATGAAACAACAGCATTGCTAACTATTGTTATCATTATATCTTTAGGCTCCCCTGAATTCAACGGCTCCTCCGACCAGGCCACCAAAATCGCCCAGTGGCTCTCCCTCAACTCCTTCGCCGCCCGCCTTCTCAGCGCTTCCGTCCAATCTTGGACGAACTTCGCCCTATGGGAGCTTCGCGACGGGCTAGAAGAGCCGCTATCGACTGACGAGGCCAGAGACACATACTTGATCACAACCTCTGAGTGGATTACCCAGGCCGGCAAGGTGTTGTACGACGAGACACAGAAGAGTATCCAGCTTGAGTCACAAGCCACCCAGTCATTAAGACCGGGCAAACTGATTGAAGAAACCAAGCCGGGATTCAACGAGGAGAGGTGGGGCTTTTGGAAGAAAAGATTGGAAGAGCTGAGTGCCAACGCGAGCGCGGAGGCCAAGAAGAGGACAGAGAAGGCATTGCAAGTGATGAAGAGCCTGGAGGCATAGGCTATCTTAGATCAACAAAAAAATATACATGGATATTTCTCTCCTCCTTCTCGCATAGGCCAAATGTGGCAGCCCATAATTATTTCGCTTTCTATGTCATGAGCAGCCATAGCTTCATAAATCCATCCCGCCCCAATAAAGCTTTAACAGAAACTCCAATACGCCCAACTCTACCATGCTCAACGTTATTACGCATACATCATATCACCATCCTCCTCTTCGTCGTCCTCCACAATGGGAACCTCCTTCTTCTTGCCCACCTCCTCCCGACACATGGGGCATGTTCCCTTGCTTCGCAGCCAAGGCCCAACGCACTCCAGATCGAAACGGTGCTTTCCCTTGCACGGCAGCTCTACAACGAGGCAGTACTCGTCTTCCAGATAGGGTACCTTGCAGATGGCGCAGTCGTCCTCCTTGTCAAGCTTCTTCCTGTTGACGCGGTCCAGCATGTCGACAAACTCCTGGCTGGCGCCCTGCAGCCTGGTGGGCGGGTCGTGGATGTCGTCCTCGAGCGAGTTGATGAGCTCCTCGAGAAAGTTGCGGTTGTCCGTCGTCGGGGCCGTCGTCAGCAGCGTCTGCATCTGGCTCTGCAGCAGGCGGAAGAGCGCGGCGGTGTCGACGGGCGTGGGCGTGGCGTGCGGGTTGTTGTGCGGGTTTTGCACGGTCGAGGGCTCGTCGAGCTGGTTCAGCAGGGAGAAGAAGGAGGCCATGTCGACGCGGCGACCTGCGCGGCGAGGCTCGGAGAATTCGACATTGTGCTCGACTGGAGAAGTTGTGGTGTTTTAGCAAACGGCGTGTTCTTCAGATACCTATGGAGATGAGAGGAAGAGGGAGATGGAGGTGGGATTGTGCACATACGTTCGTATTGAGTGGCCATAGTGGGCAAAGCTTGCGTGTGCAGGTGTACACGAGTCGGTGTAATGGTAACTCTCGATTCGCAATGAGGCTGCGCGCATGTAATTTGCTGTGACGCTGGCGGACTTTTGATGCAAAAGCTTCAGTCGTCGCAGGCAGAGATGCTGTCGCAAGCCCACATGCGTCTAGCAGTGATGGAGGGGCACCACCAATAGGGCAGTTGGAGCCTTGGAGGGGCACTGATAGCGCCGAACGATAGGCAGATGTCCCCTGCTGATGGACCGCTGTACTCCGTAGACCAGGGAGCTCGGCTACAGCTCAAGGTTAAGCTCCTGCAGCTCGTGCAGTTCCCCAAAGGGTAAACAGTCCTCGACATCCAATGTAATATAATCCTGACCAGCATCACAAGCACAGCACAGACAAAAGCGGGCGTAATTGGTCCGGCTTTTCCACCAGTTGCAGCGACCCAATGCCTCGAACGTCATCTCCAAATCACGTCACGGAACATCCCGTACCTTTAATACGATGTCTTCAATTAGTAGCAGGCAAATAATAGGTACCCTAATACATGTACCCAGGCTAACCAATTGGTGTAGGTACCTGGGAGTACCTGTAAAACTCCGCTCCGCGTCGAACCAGCCCGAGTATCACATGGTATTAGCTGTTGATTAGATGTTGCCCTTCTCCTTCTCGCTTGGCCGGGCGGAAATCAAACAGATATGGACCCAATCATTCCAGAAGTCCGGGCGTTTCGGGCCGCATTCATTTTTAACTCCATGCCATCATACGCATATCTTAAGGTATATATGATGGGTGCCCAAGCTGCTTTCTCGTCCTCTGCCCACTATAACTCCTAGCTTTCCCTCTCTTCTCGTTGCCACTCCTCCAGGACCTTTCCACACAACCCATCGCCATCAATCAATCCAAAATCTCAACAATGGCTTCCAACTCTGCTGCCGTCTTTGGCTCGACCGGCCTCGTTGGCTCCTACATCCTGTCCAACCTCCTCGCAACCGGCCCCTTCAAGCCCGTCCACACCGTTGGCCGCCGTCCTCCCAAGGCCACCTCGCCCAATCTCAACTCCATCATCGACGCCGACGTCACCAAATGGCCCGCCGCCCTGACCGGCATTTCGCCCGCGCCGCACGTCGCCTTCTCCGCCATCGGCACGACCCGCGCGGCCGCCGGCGGCATCGAGAACCAGTGGAAGATTGACCACGACCTCAACGTCGAGGTGGCCCGGGCAGCCAAGCAGGCCGGCGTCAAGACCTTTGTCTTCATCTCCAGTGTCGGCTCCGACGGCTTCCTGGCGTCGACGTCGCCCTACAGCAAGATGAAGAAGGGCGTTGAGACGACGGTGCGGGAGCTCGAGTTCGACCACGGCATCATCGTGCGGCCGGGCCTCATCCTGGGCGAGCGCGAGGACAAGCGCTTCGCCGAGGGCCTCGCCATGACCTTTGCGCGTGGCCTGGGCTTCCTCGGGCTCAAGGACAGCTTTGCGCAAGATGCCGAGGTGATTGCGCGAGCGGCCATCCGCGCCACGCAGCTGGCCGACGAGGGCAAGGCGCCGAGCAAGTTCTGGGTGCTCGGCCAGGGCGACATTATCAGGCTTGGCCGAACCGAGTGGGAGTCTAAGGAGGAGCCTAAGGAGGAGCAAAAGTAAAAAGGGGAATATGTTTATTTTTCTTATGTTTTGTTTTGTTTTCAAACATGTCACGGCTGCATTGTTGCAGAATCTATCAAGAATCAATACCCTCTTTGCTCTCTTCTTTTCATCTTTTTTTTTTCTCCTTTGACGCTCTTTTGCTATGTATACATACGCAGAGTTTCGTCTAAACTCGCTGACAGAGAGCCATTGTTTGGGCTCGGTTTCGTCAGAATTGGAATTGCAATACCCAATGTTCAGACCCGTTGCGCGTTTTGCTTGGAACAGGGAACAACAGAATGATATGTACACACAATGACGGCAGCTTAATAATTTGCACGGCGTTTGACCTCGGAATTGCTGGGCCATTGGTCAGCAAAGATGGCTTACACGTAGTTTTGAAATTGCATCCAAATGATACCTCCAAAACATCCATCTATTTCAATTGCAAAATAAAGACCTCGTTTTCACTTGTAACTGATAACGAAGACCATTAAACATACCAAAAAAAAAAAAAAAAAAAAAGAGTCACAAGTCTCCTCCAAACCCTTGAATCCTGCGGCAAAGAAACGCCGTGCGCTTACCCGTCTCCGGACTTGCCCCGCGACCGAAGGCCGAACTGAACCAGCCAGAAGACTGAAGAAAGAAAAAAAGCAAAGCCAGAAAAATCCCGGTTCCTTTGGCTTCTGCCCCGCCATCCCATCTGGGCGCCCCCGTCTCGCACGCGATCGTTTTCTCCAGGCAAATCCCGCGCGGCTGATAAGGCATAATTTACGGAAGCCCCTCCAAAGGCGGCGGGACACTTGGATATCTGCCAATTTTAAACAGTCATATATCGGGTCTCTTCCTTTCGCGATCTGGGTTTTGTGCATCCTGTTGGATCTACGCATAGAAGAAGAGCATAGTAGAGGTTCTACAATAGTGTCTTTGAGGAAACTCCGTGTCCGCGAGCTGCCGGCGCATTCACAGTTATCATCTCTCTCATCGGCCATTTGACTCATCCGGCCTCAACTCAACTCAACTCAAACTCACTCACTCACTCACCAACAACACCAACAACAACAACAACACCCATCATCATGTCGTCCCGCCCCGAAATCGTTGGCCCTCAAGCCGGCCCCGAGTCTCCCTACCCCTACAAAATGGAAGGCAAAGTCATTTCCGGCTTCGGCCGCGGCTCCAAAGAGGTAAATAAGAAAAAAGCACCCCCCCCCCTAAAATCCTCATCTCATCTCACACAAACAACCCCCAAAGCTCGGCATCCCAACCGCCAACCTCCCTGTCGACGACAAAATCACCCCCTGGATCGCAAACATCCCCTCCGGCGTCTACTTCGGCTACGCCTCCCTCGCCCTGCCCGACTCCCACCCGGACCAGCCCGCGTCCGCCCCGTCCGGCGCATTCACCGTCTTCCCCATGGTCATGTCCATCGGCTACAACCCGTTCTACAAGAACACCGTGCGCAGCGCAGAGGTGCACATCTTGCACGGCTTCGGGCGCGACTTTTACGATGCCCACATGCGTCTCCTGATCCTGGGCTTTATCCGCGAGGAGAAGGACTACAAGAGCCTGGAGGCGCTCATCGAGGATATCAACGTTGACTGCGAGGTTGCCAAGAAGAGTCTTGCGCGGGAAGGGTGGGCGTGGGATAAGGGGAGCAAGGAGGATGCCGAGTGGTTTGTCAAGCCTTTATAGATGATTTTTTTTGAGTCTTTTTGTTTTTGTTCATTTGGTTTAAATTTATTGTGGTTTGCGTGTCAAGGACAAAGATGGCTACTTTATTACACAAGATGGGAGGGAGAGGATACAAGTTTTGGATGGCATCACTATAGACAGGTCAAATCTGGAGAAAGAGAGAGAGAGAAGCACCGAAAATATTCTTGGATAATAGAAAAAAAAACATAACCAATAGCATCATACCGGCCAAAATAGACAATCCTCCGCTTGGCCAGTCACACCTATATACTAGATGTACGTGTTGTGAGAATGTGTGTAGGTATGCGTTGTGTGTTTTGTGTGTATGTGTGTGTGTTTGCGCACGCGGGTATCATCCAAGTAATCCCCTCTCGTCATTAGAAGTTTCGTGTCATAGCAAAAAAAAGCAAATATCCAAACCAGAAATCATACCCGTCACGAATTGTCTCGTGCTTTCCATGAACGACAATAGAAACAAGAAAGTAGTCCTAAATCTAGCCCATAGCCCACCGATTTTTTGTTTTAGGGGTAAAGACGTATCATGCATTACCTCACCCAGTCCACGGCAAAACGTTGAAAAGAAAAGCAAGAATGTAACAGCAAAGCCAACACCTTATATGCATAAAAGGTTAACGTATAGAGTGTGTGCCCATCAGGGCGACCCGTGGCATCATACAGCGAGCTGATGTGGCTCCTGGTTGGGGTGATATCGGGGCAAGAACTGCAAATCATTAGCATACTGGTTACTGCCAAGCTTTAGGTGTAGGGGGGGATAAGAACTCACATTGATAATGATCATCATGGGAATGTCAAACACGTCCCGCTTAATCGTCCAGCAGTATGTACAATCCACTTTGCCATCCTTTTCGATGCGGGAAATGCCGTGCTCACTGTCAATCATAGTGACACGATTGCTCAGGATGCCTGTCCTAGGATGTCTCTGAGGCCCCAGCATCTCCTTTGCATCCAGCATCTCCTGCGTGCGATACTTCATCAGCCGGCCGCTACGCTGCACCTTGCCTCGGCTGTCTTCAAACGCCAGCTGGGCAAAGTCGCGATAGAATTCGACAAGACTGTCGTCATCCAGTAGCTCGCCCAAGAAGACAGGCTGCGGCCGTGCGTTGACGTTATTGGTGTTGTTATTGGCATGCATCGGCTGGTTCTTGGCAGCGGGCGTCACTTGGCCAGACGATGCTAGGCTGTCGCCATCATCTGTGCTCTCGTCTGAGGATCGGGTATATATGTTGCGGTTAGGCGCCTTGCCCAGGAGCACCTCCTTGGGCCATCCTGTCAACGCCGCAAACTCCTTGTTCACGGCTGCCACCTCTCCGGAGCGTCGACATACAATGGTCGGCGCGCAGCAATGCTGCAAAAAGTCGTCAAACTCAACAAGTGTCCGCTGAAAGCACTTCTCCATAAAAATGAGATCTTCGCGCGTCAAATCCTTGGTACAGGAAATGAACGAGGGTCGGATTTCTCCCAGCGACTGGGCAATCTTCCACAGCTTGCTCAGAGGCAGTCGGTTACGTAGGACAGATATCATGTTGTGGAATCCGGCGACATAAGGATAGGGTTCCTTGACACTTGCGTAGATGGATGCAGAGTCCCGCTGCCTCTTGCCGAGAATCGACTGCACCATCTTGTCCTGCTTCGGCTTGAGACGCGGGGCCCCAGCCATGTTTGGCAAGCCAGGGAATCCCGTTGCCGCCGGGTTTGGAGAACCATCCATTATGGCCTGCGGGCTGGCAGTTGCGTCGGTGCTGGGGCTGGCCAAGCTATTGGGCCCGGCAGCAATGGCAAATGCGTGAGGGAGGCCATGCTGAAGGTTGCCCTGGGTGTATATATTCGAGCCGCCAAGATCCATGCCGGCATATTCACCCATCATGGCGGCGTCATACGAGCCGCTGCCGTTGCCAAACATGGCTGCATAACCCGCCTCAGTCTTTGGAGTTTGTGATATTGAATTTTCTCTTGGGGGTGTCTCGGCACCAAGGCCCATCTTGTTCAGAATGCCAAACTCCCATCCAGCATATTGACTGCCGAAATTTAGGCCTTCGAGATCAAAGTTGTAGAGCGCAGGGTTACTGGGGTCGAACAGCGCGTTAAAGTCCATGGTGTTTCCTTGGAGCATGCTACCCATATGGGCCTGGCCTGCTGCAGAGGCACTGTGGAAGGATGGCGAGATGGGCGATGCCTGAGGATTGAGGTGGATGGCTTCAGGTATGGCCACCGGCGGCTGACTGACGCTTGGATAGACAGGGAACGCGGCGTTGCCCTGCGATAGGAAGCCGTCGCCAGGGGCCGTCCCAAGAACGTTGTTGTCGGAGTGAATAGAATCATGGCGCTGTCCGTTGGCCTTTGCAGAAGGGGGAGGACTGAAATTTGGGCCGAGGACGGGTCGAAGAGCCTCTGGGGGGGCATCGTGCAGGTATTTGGCCTTTTTGCGCACACCATCCTGGCAAGCATCGGCAAGACCACGCTTGATGCACCGCTTACACGGCCTTTCGTCTCCTACATCAAATCAAATGTTAGTCACAGCTAACCAACGGCGGTAAAGGCTAACACAGCCAAGAAAAAAACCAAAGAGTCCAATTGGACTTTCAAGGAATGGGTTGGCAAAGGGGGCAGCCGGGGAAAGGGGGAGGACGGGGCGGGTTTGTTCTCCCAAGAAAGACGCACCACAAGTCAGGTGTGCCCTCTGGCAAGCAAAGCATGCTCTCCTTGCTTTCTTCCGCCGTGGCCTCAAAGGATCTTTAGGATCATACTTCTTCTTATCGTCGTAAGAACCATTGGCCGCCATTGGGTCGGCCATTCTCTCGTCTTCGTCTTTCAGCAGAGTCTCCGAGTCTTCTTCGTTCTCGGATACAGGATCTGAGACGTCTGCCCCGTTATCCTCCATGTCTTGGGGCATTTTGCCGGGCCTTTATATAATAACAAAGCCCCTCCTTGGCGCATACACAGCAGATCAAGCAATCCGCGTTGCTCTTTGTAAATCAGGGCGGCGATCGGGCTCCGTTCCCCAGAAGTCTCGTCTCCCCCAATCCATCCAACTCTTGCGCTGATCAACCACACCAACGCACGGCTTTCGTGGCACGAGCGAACAAGGGCCTAATAGTTACACGGTTGTTACTTTCTTGGGGATGTGCGATTAAAACAAGAGCGATCCACAGTGGCTTGAAGCGTGCCAGGGATATATGCAGCTGGCAAGACCCAGGCGGACGAATGACAGAGAGCCGGGCCAAACTGGGCTGGACCAAGCCGAGCTGAGCAAGAGGGCAGAAAATAGAAGCAAGAAGCAAAGCAGAGCCTCGACGCTGCTCGTGCTTGTATGCGCGGTATGTATGAGACAGTTATGTGTTGACCGGTCGCGGGAGGGACGATCCGTGTGGACTCCCGGGAGTTGATCGGACGGGCGGCCGAAAGCGACAGGCAGGGCCAAATATGTCGGGGTCGGCCAAGTTCGTATTCTTACAGCGGTCGAGGGCCAATGGGCACTTGTGATTCGTGAAGCACACAAGAGGGCGTCTGGTCGTGTGACAAGGCGGCAGAATCAATAGAGCGGCGGCGCCGGTGGCATGGAGGCCAGTGAATTCCAACGCGGAAGCGCAGCCGGGCAGGATCTGTCCTCTCGGATAACGGGGGGGTGTGATCGATCGGCCCAGGTTCGAGAGACAAGATGTAACGCCGCGTCTGCGCAGAGACGGACGAGAAAAGATGGGAGTGAGAGAGGGGGGGTCTGTTCCCCAAGGGAGACTGAGAGTAGGTAGAGAGAGCGAGGAAGATGTAGAAGCAGCTACCCGTTACCCATACGCTTGGCCGCGCCCACCATTGGGGGTTGAGCGATGCGCAGACCAGGACCAGGCGGGAGGCGACACGGCGCTCTGAGGATCGGGCCCGAGGAGTGGAAGCTGAGATGAGGGCGCGCAGCAACGAGGCATGCGAGCAGCAGCGGCTTTGGGCTGGATGACGCCGGAGCGATGGCGGCGATGGCGGCAAAGGGCCCGTTTGCGCCTATGCGGCTGGCCCCCTTTCCGCTGGCAGCGATGCAATGCAGCTGCTGGCCACGGCAACCGACGGTTTGGTGGAAGAGCGACGCCCAGCAAGAAGCAAGACAAAGACAAAGCTGAGGCGCAAGGAGAGGGAGTCAGAGGTGGCCGACGTTTGCTTAGTCGTCGGGTTAAGCTCAGTCAGAATTTCGAGCGAGGTTCGCAACGGCACTGCCCTGGGCATTTCGCAATTGCAGCGGGCGATGGTGGGCGCCAGGGCGGCAGCGCAGCGCGTCTCTTGGGCGCTGGAGCCCGCTGGAGGCACCGCTGCAAGTCCCGCTGGCGACAGGCTGGGTGGCTAGTGGGCAGCTGTGGGCTAGTGGGCTGGACCGCTGGGGATCCCCCGTAACGCAGGCAGGACTGCGGGGTTTTTGCTCCAGGCCTTGGCCCGAACTGGGCCGGTGGCGGCGGCGCTTGGGGCTGTTTGGGAATCAGCTGGACGCTGAGTGGCCACGGCCCAAGGGTGCTACTGCTGCTACTGCTACTAAGCAATGTTGGACTAATGTTGGGTTGGCCGGTAGCTGGTACTTGGGCGCAGCCGCAAGCACGGGTGGTGGGTGGACGAACCAGGTACCGGCTTACAGTATGCCGAATCGACTCAATGGAACTGTAATACATGCTCGTACATAGAACCTACTGCAATCAATGATCCATGCCTTGCTGCATTGAGGCTTGCCGGGCCAATTGCAGGCCGCCCAACAATCCTCGAGTTGCTCAATAGGCATTGGAGGCGTTGGGAGTGTCGCGTGTGGCCGTCGCTTTGATTACAGGCCCTCGCACAGCATCACGGCTGCAGCTCAATCACTAGATTGCGGCAGTGATTTGCCAAGTTTCCAAGAGGGGCGGGCTGTGATCCTTCAAGCCCTTCAAGCCCTTCAAGCCTGGCTCTTCACCTCCATCCTTTACCCACATGCCCTCACCGGTGAGGGTCTGCAAGCACCAACATCTCCAGCAGACGACCACTCCAACAAGCTGCATCCCGGTTGCGAAAAACCCGCCTGTACATGCCGTCTACCTTACATGTACATGGCATGGACGCTCCCCAGCCTCACAAGCACAAGGTACTCCCCTAGTTGCTCTAGTCCCAACCGCGGCCGCCATTCTGGGGTTCGCCGGTGGGTGCGGCCAAGGCGAGGCACCAATCCAGAAGCTCCAAAGCCAGGGGGTGCCATTATTTGCTTTTTGGGCTTGCGAATGCAGGTTCGCTGCATGTGTCAAGCCGGGGGGGACGGGTGGACGGAGGGAGAAATTTTCTTTCTATTCATGAGATGGGAAAACTCTGCCCAACAAGATGGACACGGCGGCTCCTCACCAAGGCTGAAGGGGGGACGTTGGCACTTACAAGAGAGCAGACTCAACCCACGAAAGATGCCAACACAGACAGCCAGGAATACATACCCACAAATAAAACTTAAAGAGAAAAAGAAATGAAAAAAAGTCTTCTTGACGGGCTTCCACCGCTAACACGAAAATCCTCGGAACCCCCTCCCCATGCTCGATCAGCGATAACCGAGTTCCCGAGCCACGCCGCGCCGAGTCCTGAACAAGCACATTCAACGAAACCCCCCCAGGCATGTGTGTCAATGCAAATGCAGCTGCAAATTGTATACGAAATATGGAGTAATGTGCTCCGTAGCTAACCCCCTATTCAGGAGTCGTGCAGGCTGCTAGCATTTTCGAACAACAATGCCCAGCTGCCCTGCCTCCTCATTGTTGTAAAACCTGCATGTCCTTGTCCTGAGAGGGTTGCTCATTGTCTATTTCCAAGCAACCTGCTTTTCAGGCCCATTCTACGCTGTCCACCTGTCTCAAACACGGCATAAACTCTCCAGTCTCTCTCACATGGATAATCCATGTCCCCCTTACATGCAGTCTCACATGCCACGGCATTCCACCGCTCCATGAAGCTCAATTGCATGGGCATTTTGTGCTGCGTAATCCGCAGGCCGTATCACCCGCATCCAGGTTCTAGAGTTGCTGCAACCCACCACCCCCAAAAGGCAAAGACTCGAACAGAGAGAAAAAAAAAGGCCCAGTTCTGCCCTTGCGCATCACAGGAGCGTCTCTATTGGTCCTTTAGTCTCAGCTCCGCACCCTGCCGTGCCATGGGCTGTCAAATCAGGGATAGTAGAAACTAGGACTGTAAATCCAGCGAATCTCGACGAGCGTCACTCACTATATCAAGCACAGTACGTATTTAGTTCTCTTCCTTACATGTACGAGTATGTAGTTACTACTCTTATCTCCTAGAACCCATATTGATTCATCTCTGTGTAAATGTCAAAATGCTATGTCCCTCTTCCAGCTTTTAAACGCCAGCTTCATGTATCCCAAAAAAGCCATTCACGGCTTGGCCACCATTCTCCGCAAGCCACACGACCAGGCCACCACACAGCTCACGAGGTGGTTCCTCTCTTTGGTCTTGGCAAGTCTCGTCCTTCTCTCCATAGTAAACCCCCTTGCGTCCCAACTGACGCGTGCTCACTCTTTTACTTCCAGAGACGCTCATGCAGACGCCCGTGACTCACATCAATCCCTGTTCCCAAGCAGCAACTCTTCTTATTCGATTGGTCGTCCCCTCATCGGTGTGATATATTCCATTTTTCCTCTCTCTTATTAGTATCATTGTCTATAAGTCGTATCCGTCATTTCGCTCATCTCATGTTGCGGCCTCGGGATCAAACCGAGACGAGGTGCCTTATCCGACAGTCCATAGCCCAAACAAATCCAGCATCTCATCTTGTCTCTTTTCTCTTTTCTCCTTTTTTTCATTCTTGCCTTGTCCCATACGCCTCATTAATGAATTATCCCAGAATGTCCTGGTGTTAGTATTACCCTCCCATACAGGTACGATTACGATGCATCGTACACCTCCCCGCTTGTCCTCCCCCTTCAAGCCACCTCCAAATTCACAGGAAGAGCAAGTAGCCGCCTCCTAAGACTTGGCAAATCTGCTCTTGCTCCTAATCTTCTTGCCGTATCTGAAAAAGAGGTACGGGAACGGCATCATGGCCACGGTTAGGAACGCTAGTAGCGACGACGCCCACTGGAATCCAAGCTTGTTATACATTTGTGTACCGAATAGGGGGAACACAGCTGCAAGACCATCAAGTTAGCATCACGTCACAGCTTCCTACAAAGCCTAACAGCTCATTGACTTGGCGTACCTGCGAATGAACAGCGCACAAATGCGTTGGCGGCAAGGGCACTGGCGGCATACATGGGATAGGCGTCGACCTAAACAATCCATCAGTCAGTACGTGTTGCTGAAATTAGTCTGGCATGAGTCAGGAATCCTGCGGATGAAAAAAACTTACCAGAAACGTAAAGACACTGGTGAATACGAGTAGGTTGCTACAAAAGAATATCCAGAGTCAGCCACCGAATCAAGGTCCAATGAGGGGGGTTACTTTTCAAAGGGAAACAGGTACTGCTCCTGCAACTGAGAGCAAAACGGGGAAATGACCGAGGGGGGTAGGAAGAAGGAGGGTGGTTTCAAGAAGCAGGATCCCACTATTCGCAACGCTGCGTCACCGTGGCTTAAGATAGACTCACCCCAATCCAAAGATAGCCGACCCAATGATGGGCACGATCCAATGCACAGAGGAGTACGTCGTCCACCCAAACATGAAGATGCCAATAGGCACCAGAACGGACCCCACGATGGCCGACGGCAGCCGAAACTCGGGCTCGCTGCCGCCCGGCACGCCAGTCTCCTGCTCCAGCTTGGCCATGAGCCTCATGCGGATGCGGAACCACACCGGGTCCGACAGCATGCCGAGGATCATGCCCACGCCGATGCCCAGGAAAGTAAGGCCAATCTGCCACAGGTTGAAGCCGTGATTCGTCGCGAAGACGAGGGGGAATGCGCCAAAGAAGAGGTACAGGATGCCCAGAAGAATGGCGGTGAAGATGCACAGGCTGAGGCACATGGGCTCGAAAATGAGCAGCTGAAAGGGCCGCTGCAAGGAGGTGCTTATGGCTTGGACTACTGTCTTTTGCGTCTTTTCCGAGGGGGCCAACCACCGGTCGTCGCCCGTGTCCTTTCTCATCTTGCGAGCCTTGTTTCTGAGCAATATTGGGTCTATAATTGACAGGTCACAACTCTCGCGTCAGTCATCCAATATTTCCTCTCATGCTGGTGTACTTGCAATACGAAGAAGGGGGGGTATAGCTTACGATATGTCTCCGGCACCAGGAGAACGATTGCAACCCACATGACGCCAGCCCAGATGAGCAGGACATAGTACGTCCACCTCCAATGCGTAAAGTAGTTGATGAAGCCTCCCAAAAGAGGCCCGAGAGCAGGCCCGACAAAGGGCGCAATACTAAATACTGCCATGGGCAGCTGCAACTCGTGTCTCCCAAACAAATCACCCACGGTGCCGCCAGACACCGTAAGAAAGGTGCTGCCCGCCAGGCCGTCGAAGAAGCGAGCTACAATCATGGTGGCGATGTTCTTGGCCACGGCCGAGGGTATCAGCCAGATGAGATACATGCTCCACGACACCAGGTAGATGGGCCGGCGGCCGTAGAACTCGCTCAGGGGACTCAGGAGCATGGGGCCAACGGCAATGCCCAGGACGAATGTCGATAGGCCGAGGTCGGAAACTTCACGCACGTTGTGGAATTCGGCCTCCATCTGCACGTAAGTCGAGGTGTATATCGAGCTAGCGCATGTCCTGGAATGCACAAGAGGTTAACTTCATGTCAGTCAACTATGTTGCCTTTGGTGCTAGTAACTTAAACATAATGTGCCGTGAGTGAGACAAATGCAACGACACAAGCGTCACAATGTTCCACCAAGGCGTGCATGTCTCTGTCTCCTTCTTTCATTCTTCTTCTCATGTCTCACACAATCAAACAACGATATCAATCACATCAACTCGAATCAAAAATCAAAACTTACACGGTAAGACTTCCACACGCACAAATGAGCACAATCAGCCACTTGCGCGCCTTGTTAAAGCTCCGAGGACACAGCGGATCGTTATCCCCATCATCCCAGCCAACTTCATACGGGTCCTTCTCCGGCTGTCCTGCCTCCAACGCCGCCTTCTCGCCGCGCTGCTCGTCCGACACGCCGTAGCCGTTCTGCGACCGTGTGCGGTCCAGCTCTCTGTTCGAGCTCCGTGATGACGGCGTCATGTCCAGCTGCAGATCATCTGCATCATCCCCAAGGCCAGGATTCTCGTAGGCCTTATCGCCCTTCTCGCGGTCAGCCATGTCAGGCGCGAGCGTCGATGCCGTGTCTACGTCTGCAGCCGCCATTATGCCAACGTCTCTTTCAATCGTCTCGAAGTCGGCGACCTGGCAGGCTGCGTGAAAGAGGCCGCGATGAGATTATAGCTTAGTGTGGTGGAGAGAGAGGCCAGGCTGAGAGGTCGGGACGGCAGTGGATCGACGCCCGAGTAATATATAAGAGATTGCGACGATGGTGACCAAGATGCTATGCCGGCATTATCAATCAGGAGGTGACGTGACGTGACGTTGAAGCATTATCAATCGAATCCCACGAGTCTGGCCCCGGGCAAAACGGCAATCTTCGAGATCAAAGTCTCCTCCGAAATTTTCGGAGAAAAGAAAATGATTAGGACGAGCAAACAACCACACACACACGACGACGACGAGGCAGGATTCAATGTTACCAATCAAGCCAGCCAAACTCGAGCAAAAAGCCCTTATTCAGCCGTCGCTCTTTGCCCATCGTCAGTGGATCCCGCGCGGACAGCGTACCTAAAGGCGAAGAGCGAGATCCAACAAATGTCGACATCAAATGAGAGAAAAGACAGAGCCCAGCCCAGCCCAGCTGCGGTCCGCAACTGCCGACCCCCAAATCAGGCTACGCACTTGTCCGGCAGCTCTCGGCGGGAAAACTTGCCCCAAGGGGAAATGGATAATTCCTGGCTTCTTGGCTTTTTACTCGTCCATTTCTCTATTCGCTGCAGTTCTGATCCTGTTATGTGACCCATCGCTTGTTGCTCCTTGGGCCGGTAAACCCTGGTAATTCCCACGCCCAAGGAGAAAGAATCGCAAGCTCCTGTCTCGGCGATTGGGCGCCCTTGTTTCGTCTCGTATTCCGAAGCCCATTCATTCTCTTTCTTCTAGCGTAGAGACGATGCCCCGGTCTTCTTGTTTCTACGTGGGGACCAACAACTCTTAGTGTAAGCAGCTTACTCTAATATGCAAGTCACACTACAACATTACGAATACAGTACAGTAATGAACACCAGAGGAGAAGAACCAAAAAAAGAACAATAAAACTGCCTGACCAAAAAGCTCTGACCTTTAAGTGGTTCAATCACACATCGCCTAAAATTTCGGCGTTACGAGTCGCCATGAGAAAAGAGCGAGGCCGGCTATCGCGGGTATTGCGGCCGGCCCTCGCCCTCGCTTCTCGCGTTTATAAGATTCAACTTTATCCCGTAGATTTTCACGACGCACAGGCGCCCTGCAGGCGCCCATGTGCCTTTCGGAAATAGAAGACTCGCTGACTCGCCAGCGTCTCACGTCTGGGGGCTAAAGAAACTCGTTGAGATAATCAGTTGTCACATTTTCGTATATTCATCTTCAAGCTCGTATACTGTGGCCATCATAACCGCTTTATCTACATCTTCTCCACCGTCAAGCATCACCATCCCCATATCAATATACAATTCTAACCAAGGTCCCAACGCCAGTCGTGAAACTCCCCGACCTGCTCGCAGACAACATGAGCTCTTCGTATGTACACCAGCAGGCATTCTATAAACGCAAAAAAACAACAGGGTATTCTCCAAAGTATATCCACATCCTCCTCCTCCTCCCCTCTTCGCCGATAGCTATCGCCGAAAACCAAAAATCAATACTCAATAATACTCTGGCAATCCGTTCGCCGCAAAGTCCGGCACGTCTGTATCGCAGTTGAAATCCCGCTCCCACGCCTTCTGCGGCAACACGCCCGCCTGCATCCCAGCCTGATAACTCCATTGCGGCGAGCTCTCCGTCTTCCACGTCCAGTACCACCACCCGAGCCCCTTTTCGAAGCTGTACATCTGCGCCTGTGCAAACATGGACAAGAAGTTCTTGTACTCGGAGCTCCATTTGCTAGGATCCGCGTTGGCGTTGGCGCACGAGCATTGGCTATTCTTGGTAGGACAGTCTGGCGACAGAATCGACGTGCTGGCGTTGCCCGTATTGAGCGTGCCCTCCCACCGGTTGCCCTGGCCTACGTTTGTCACAAACTTGGCACAGTCCGTGTCTGCTTGAGACCATTCGGCGAATTGCGTGGGCCCGTAGCCTGTGCTCTTGTCCTGGCTCTGCAGTGCCTGCTCTGTCCACCCCTGGCACGCATACTGCACCTTCTTTTGGTGCGTAAAGTCGATCTGGTTCTGGTTGAAAATTACGTACTGGTGGACGTCGAGGACCAGCCCATCGTAGCCCTGCATGAGTCCCTGCCAGTTGTTCAGGCCCATGAAGCCATCACCAAAGATGACCAGCCCCTTGAAGCCGTTTTTGCGAACCATGGTGAATGCCGTTTCTGTCCAGTTGACCACAGCGCTGGCTTGAAGGAAGGTCATCTTAGGCTCGTTAGCTAGGCCGTAGTGTGTGATGATGTTCTGGTATCTCTTCTGGGAGAAGAACTGAGAGAGGCTGTTGTGAACATCAAGAGACCGTTGTGCGTTTAGTGCCCCGTTGGTGCCGTTGAGCCAGCCGATCGGGCCCTGTCTCCCGCTGTGATTCCATCCGTTCTGGCTCCCCGGTAGGCCGTGTAAGTCGAGGTTGACTCGTAGACCGTATTTCCTGGCCCATTCGATGCCGCGTAGGAGGTATCGCCACGAAGTTCGATAGACGTACTGGTCGCCGTCATAGACCTGGACGGCCCAGTATGAGAACGGAATTCGGACATGATCTAGCCCAGCGTCGGCAATGTCTTTGAACGTGCTCTCAGTAACAAAGGTGTTGTAATGGTTCTCAAGCGTTGATGCAGCCTGCGCCCCGAGATGTGCGCATAGAGTCCACTCGTCCACAACCCCAGAACTGAGAGGGTAATTGAAGAGAGATGGCGTGATGAAAGGCTCAAGTGATAGCCACCCTCCCAAGTTGACACCTCTGGCCGGCGTTTTCGAATAGTCTCCCCAGGACTTATCCAACGGAGGCACATTGCTGTTCGCCTGGGCAGAATCGTCCCATTTCGAGTAAAGGCCCATGACGGGGAGGTTTCCAACCATCTCGTCGGTGAAGGTAGTGTTGAAATCTTCCGTGCTCGCCCAAGTCGAAGGGTCGAGATAAGTATTTATCCACTTGGTCGGTACATCGCTGTTGCTCGCGGGAGGTCCAGAGGACGAACTATCGTTACTATCACCGCCCGATTTGTGCTTTGAGCCCAGCACCGCGGCCACGATAATGATGATGAGGAGAACAAGGGCACAAATGCCTCCAATGATCCCTGGCAACAGGGTTAGTGACTCTTCTAAACAGCCGTCGATGCGCAAACCTACATTTCTTTCTCTTGGACATCTTCGTCTTCTTCTTCTTCTTTGCCGGCTCGCTATACATGTCTTCCTTTCTCAAACTGTCATAGCTATCGTCTCGCGAGAAGCCTCCTATTCTGAACCCCCATCCCTTGGACCTCCCTTCCTCCATCGCCGCCCCGCTGACAACTCTGGACTTTTTCTGCTTGCTCGGCTTACGGTACTTCTTTGGCACAATGATTGGCTCAACCTCTGGATCGGGACTTGGTGATCTCTCTCTTGCTCTTGTCCTTTCCCGCTCCCGCTGCCGCTCCCGCTGCCGTTCGCGCTCGCGTTCTCGCTCTCGCCTTTGCTGCCTCTCTGCGCGCTCCCGGGCTCTGTCGTCATGCGCCTCCCCTCGTTCTCGCTCCCGTTTCCTCCGCTCGCGATCAGCATGTCTCTGCTGCCTCACATTATCCTGGTTCAGTTGCGCCAGCGCCCCTGCGGAAAGCGACTGTGACTGTGACCTGCTGCGCCTGTCGGCTCTGCCTTCATCTGCGCTGCTGGCGCCTCTCCGCGTCCGCGATTCTTTCTTCCGCGGCCTGTCTCTCCTGGATGATTCGCCTCGTGCGCTTCGGTGGCGGTGCGCACGCGGCACGTCGGAGTCGCTCATCGTAACGTCGTGATCGAGCTGCGGCTCGCTAGTATACAAGACGCATCAACTCGAAAATGCATCGATTTCTATGATTCAACGCTGAAAAGGAAGTTCAACAAGCCATTAAAAGAAGAAAAACACAATCCGACATGATCTACAAGGACTCAAAACAATGCCATGGTCCGCTTAACCGATATACACGTCACCGGGCTGAGTTTTGCAGGTCAGGTTGCCAAGTCTTGGCCCGTTGGCTGGGCAACACGCCCCCCAAAACCGGAGATTCGGCCGGGAGGACGGCACCAGACCCGGAAGCGGCACGGCGGAGCGAGTGATGGAGGTTATAATTGGAATGATTGCTGCTGCTGGTTTATTTTGAGCATGTGCATATTGAGCGCAGATTTGAAAAGGCCGCTGTGGGGGTTTTGTAGGTGCAATGAACTGCTGAGTACTCATTCTGGTATAGCGATATGTACGGTGTACTCTATACGGAAGTTTTATGAAGACGATTCTTGGCAGCAACTCAGCCACCAGCCGAGCATTTTGCAAATTAACCGTAAGAGTGATCGAGATTCAATAGGCTGTAGAGCTATTTCAGAGTTTTCAGAGCCATTGTTGGCATCTTTTGCACGAGAATTTCTACACCGTGGGAGCGACGAGTAACAATAACAGCTTCATTAGCTCTGATTTCGTCCTGTATCGAGGGTTTAAACAGGTCTTTGCACTACCATATTATCTACTGCCCGTTACTAAGCTGCGAATAACAGCAATGGAATTCAATTCACTTTTTGCAGCAAACAAATCCAACCTCAAGATTACCTAAGACTTGCACATTCTCCATACTCCATTAATATTACCACTTACCCCATGCTTCTTACTTAGCTTCACCGTCTAAAGACAGACGCCAATTCTGCCGGCTCCAGCCCCGCGACAGGCCGCAGCAAGCCGAGCGCCATCGCCATCCGTCTAAACCGACGACGACCGATGAGAATTACTTTGGTCGCAGGAATCGCAATATCTCGGGCCCCGTATCCCTTCATTCTTCTCTAATCCTAATCCTCACCCACAGCATCAGAATCACCATGAAGCGTCAGGCGGTTCGTCACCTAAAGGGAGCGCTGGCGC
Organism: Trichoderma virens Gv29-8; assembly: GCF_000170995.1. Taxonomy (NCBI): domain Eukaryota; kingdom Fungi; phylum Ascomycota; class Sordariomycetes; order Hypocreales; family Hypocreaceae; genus Trichoderma; species Trichoderma virens. Next base: position 2,156,953 of record NW_014013744.1, read on the forward strand.
ATCCCCGAGCTCGATCAGCACCTCTGAATCTGGCACGATGCTATTCCACACACCCCCCGAACGCAAAGCTGAATTTGCCCATTGACTACTCGACAACCCCTCTGCTGGCTCACACGTCGGCGATAGCCAAGCAGAACACGGAGATTGCTGCCGACGTTCTCCATGGCGCGACCAAGAAGATGAACCTGTTCCAGGCCATCAACGATGCTCTGAACATTGCCCTGACCGAGGATGAGACGGTGTCCGTGTTTGGCGAGGATGTTGCCTTTGGCGGTGTTTTCCGATGCACCATGAAGCTCGCAGAGACACACGGCGCCGACCGGGTGTTTAACACGCCTCTGACGGAGCAGGGCATTCTCGGCTTTGCCATTGGCATGGCTGTCGAGGGCATGCGGCCTGTTGCCGAGATCCAGTTCGCCGACTACGTCTTTCCCGCCTTTGACCAGATCGTCAACGAGGCGGCAAAGAAGCGCTACTACGAGGGTGCCAATGGCCGGAGTGCTGGCGGCATGACCGTCCGCATGCCCTGCGGAGTCGTCGGCCACGGTGCCTTGTACCACTCCCAGTCGCCCGAGGCCTTGTTCACGCACGTTCCTGGAATGCGAGTCATCATGCCCCGATCACCTCTGCAAGCCAAGGGACTGTTGCTGGCGGCCATCCGAAGCAACGACCCCTGCATCTTCATGGAGCCCAAGATCTTGTACCGAGCCGCCGTGGAGGAGGTCCCCGTGGCACCATATGAGCTCCCTCTATCCAAGGCGGAAGTCCTCAAGGAGGGCAAGAACGTCACCGTCATCTCATACGGCCAGCCGCTGTACAACTGCATGGAGGCAATCAAGCAGGCAGAGAAGGATTTCGACATTTCCGTCGAGCTGATTGACCTGCGCACCATCTATCCGTGGGACAAGAAGACTGTGTTTGAAAGCGTTCAGAAGACCGGAAGAGTCCTGGTCGTCCACGAATCCATGGTGAACGCGGGTGTCGGTGCCGAGGTGGCCGCCGCCATTCAAGAGAACGCAGATACCTTCAACAGACTCGAGGCCCCTGTGGCTCGTGTTGCTGGATGGAGTGTCCACAACGCACTGATATTCGAAAAGTTCCACGTCCCGGATGTTGCAAGTGAGTATCTCTATCCTCTCGGGTAGCCTTTGCCGATTTGCTAACCGTGTGTGCCCCAGGAATTTACGACAGCATTAAAAAGACGGTTCAGTACTGATGATGAGGAGAGCGGGTAACGGGTGTCTTTATGTATGAATTTCTAGAGCTTCTTCCTAGCATAAGTGTGAATAATAGAGAACAAAGCCTTATATAACATCAATGCTGCGAGGTCTATGCATCAATGCCCCCAGGGGGGCTTAATTGCGCATCAAGAGATCTGGTCAACTCCCCAACTCAAGAAAACAGCACCGCCAGGAACAAGACACAATTCGAGCAGCTCTTCTGCCTATAACAAGAGCATTCTGTAACTGCCTTGATGCCCACTTACGATTAAGGACCAATGCAAGCTGAACTGGTAAAAGAGTACGTGCGCCCACTGCGAAGAACCATAGTCTGGCCGCGTACCCCGCTAGCGGTTGGATATGGAGACCACACTGCCCCTCGTGTCGATGCCCCGCCCATGCTTCATCTCCTGGCCCCTACCCGATTGCGGTGTACGTCAAAGCTCCTAAAGAGCTGTCCGGTTTCCCTCATCCTCCGCCAGCTAAGCATTCGCAATGTCGCATATCGAGACCGTTTCTGCCTTTGTCCAGGGAGCTCCCCCGGGAGAGGTGAGCCTGCGTCTTGTCCTCTACGCGTCATCGTTGGCAAGCTAACCTCTTCACTCCTGACTCTATTAGCTCGCAGATGTCGTTGCCGGTACGATTCACCCCAAGACGGATATTTGTTCAAGCTTCGAAGAGCACCATTGACGCGCGGACTTTGCAGACATCAAGGCCCTGACGGCCTCCGAGCCCAACATTGTTGACGAGCTGGCGCCGGCCTTTGAGCAGTACAACGAGGAGCAGTTCATCACACTCAAGCTGCCGGGAAGCAGCCAGCCGGTACGGTACCTCGAGGAAATACGTGTTACGGGGACGGAAGACATCTAACGTGCTTAAAGGTCTTGATCAGCCCACACAACTCGCTGGGCGGCGGACGATACTACGACGTCGAGAGCTCCTCCAGCTTCGAGGTGGACCATGTGGCTCAGGCATGTTGGGAGAACAAGTAGCTGCAATATGGGTAGTTGGAGCTAACTGGGATACAGAAAGCCAGTGCGGTGCAGAGCTACGTGCTGGAGGGATCACAAGCCGACCTGGTGTGAGTGCTCAGCGGCGGAACCTACCCTGGCATCGTTTTCAGTCCGGCTAACGTCGTGGCAGTAAATCAACATTGAAGAGCCTGGGAACCTATGTCAAGGAACACTTTCCCAACGCTGCCCTTGGCGCATACCCCGTCGAGTCCGACTCAAAGGTTGCTATTGTCATTGTCGCAAACAAATACAGCCCCAACAACTTCTGGTACGAGCACTCGTTAGGGTACGATATGCTACAGATGCTTACAGGCGATAGGAACGGCCGATGGAGATCAGTCTACACCTTTGATCCCAGTTCCGGAAACCTCGAGGGCACCATCATGGTTGACGTACACTACTACGAAGACGGCAATGTGCGACTGCTGACCAACAAGGCCGTCAGTGCATCGATCCCCTCAGGCACCGGTGCTGGAATCGTCAAGGAAATTGCGGCAACGGAGAAGAAGTACCAGGAAGACCTCAACAAGAGCTTCGTGAGCCTGAGCGAGGGAGCATTCAAGGGCCTGCGGCGACAGCTGCCGGTGACGAGGCAAAAGATCGAATGGGACCGAGTGACGGGCTACCGCCTGGGACAGGACATTGGAGGTGGCAGCTCAAAGCGATGATTTCGTGATTTATTGTTTGGGCATTTGGGAAGAAAGGTGCTTCAAGACGAAGACGATGCTTTTTGATGGATTAATAGAGCCAAAGAATGAATATGAGCAATGAACAGAGCAGCAGCTGTTTGATTACTACCTCATCCTCGCACTGCAGAGTCATGAATATCCCGGGCCGGGCACCACGGGAAATTCTGCTTTGGGAATCGTCCATCTGACTGCATGGAAGCGCGGCCTTACAGTACGCGTACTAGAGGTAACCAAGCCCTCTTGGTATATTGGCAAAAGCTTCACGTGGGCGAATGCTGCTCCGTGCTTTGCACAATCACAGTCGTGCCCAAGTTGTACGTGAGCGGGAATTGACCTTGAATATACCCCAGCCTTGTAGACTACTTTGGGAGCCCTTGGGGAGCTCTGCAGACACCAGTCCATGGATTTTCCGCATACTAAGATATGACGTGGGGGGGCGGCTGAGATGAGAGACGAGAGACAAGGCCAGCCAGCGGTTTCCGATTACGAAGTGATGCAGCCACGCCATATCGACGTAGGATTAGTATGTAACAGTACTAGGTAGGTAACATTGCCGCATCTTAAGTACGTAGGCAAGTTGCAATAATATCTCCATGGATATCCTAGTCCGCTGCAGGAAGCGCCCAAGAGAGGCTAGGAGGCTAGACATCTGGACAATAGCCTCCTTTCATACATATCCCGAGGTTCTCGGAATCGGAAGACGATCAACTCAAAACCAAGCCAGCCACAGCACAATTTAAAGAAGCTCAAGGCTCACTACTCAACAACCGTGGACAAGTCCCGTCTGGAGGAGGCGGGAGGAGAGCGGCGGAGGAGGAGGGGAAAAGGCCTAGCAGCAAGGCTAAGATAAGCCCGCTCTTGGGTTCTGAGCTAATGCGACTCTGCCAAATGCGAATAAGAGGATGCCTAGCATGTGCTTCCGATCATATCCCGAGCTCGAGATACTGTACTAATGAGTGCTGTGATACAGTAAGGGTCCAAATGCCGGCAGATTCACCCATTGATACCGACATCATGTCTTTTGTGGTGCCATTGAGTCAGGGCCAGTCTAGGCGAGAGAGCCGGTGGCAACGAGATCATCTTGATGGAATCTCGATCAAGCCGGCTAGAAATTCTTTCCCCAGAGCCTTTTCCCGTTCGTGTAAGACAATGGAACCTACAGTACAGGACAGTAGATGTACTCCGTACAGACACGCCATGCCATGCTCAGAGCCTTGCCATGGGGAATGCGCCGAGTATTACCACTGCTTTCCAAACCCTTCCATTATCAGCGGATGCTACCACACCCTGCCGAGTCCCCGGTTTTTCTTGTTCCTGTAAGATCCGCCAGACGCTGACCCAAAGGCCAGCTAGCAAGATATGAGCAAGAGGATGATGGGATCTGAGACGCGGGATGCGCTTTAAAAACAAGTCCGAAGGCATCGCTGAACAGGTACTGCAGGTGCTGTATGGGCAGGTACCTATAGGTAGTACAGTACGGAGTATACAGGCCTGGTATAGTTGGTTGGGCGCTGTTGGAACATCTTCAGAATCGGACGAGAAGCCCTGGAGCGAGGCGAATCAGAGCAGCCCAGGCGGTAATTTTGCAGCGGCTGATTGGCGGGCTATGGACCCCTGCGGACCCAACGGAATTGATTTGATGGGGCCCGACACGCTAACAAGAGCGAGAGAGCAAAATGGCTAGTTGGCATTTCAGGACTGAGATGGCCATACGCTTAAAGCGATTTTATCGTACTCGCATCCGCGGATTCTCTTCTCTCTCCCACCATCATTTTTGACCGACTTTGCCAACCAAGTCCTTTTGCCTTTTGGGGTCCTCGCCGCCTTTCTCTTCTCTTTCCTCTTGTCTCGCACTCTCTCTTTGACAACTTCGCCGTTTTTTTTTGCTTGCCTTGAGCCCAATTCGCCCGCCATGTCTAAGACGTACTCTTTCCAGGATGTTGCCGAGCACAACACCAAGAAGGACCTCTTCGTCGTGATCCACGAAAAGGTCTACGACTGCACCAAGTTTGTCGATGAGCACCCGTACGTCTTGCAATTCCCGGCCTCGGCAGCGAGCAGTTGAATTCCCCCCTTTTTCGGTCGGCTGGGGAATGATGCAAAAGCTGCATTGAATGACATCTTTTCTCCTTCTTTCTTGCTAACGCCCATCTCTTAGTGGTGGTGAGGAGGTCTTGCTCGATGTCGCCGGCCAGGATGCCACCGAGGCTTTCGAGGATGTCGGCCACAGCGACGAGGCCCGTGAGTCTCTCGCCGCTCTGATTGTCGGTGACCTGAAGCGCGAGGTATGCGCCCCATTACCTTTTGTTTGCGACGCTTTTCCCTTGTTCACAGCTAATGTTTCGTCTCTAGGCCGGCGACCCTGTCCCCCAGGTCACTTCCAGCAGCGTCCCTTCCATCAAGTCTTCCCCCAGCAGCAGCAACGGCGGCTTTGGCCTCTACAGCGTTGTTGCCATTGGCGGTCTCATCGCCTACTTCGCCTACCAGTACATCCAGGCCAATGCCGAGCAGGTTCAGGCTGCTGCCGCCTAATCGCATCCTATTCATGATTGGGTTTCAACAAAAAATATAAAATTTTAAAATAAAAGAGGAGAAAAAAAAGGAGGATCATGCCCGGGCTTTCGCTTCAGCGCACGAGTCCTCAATAAGACGAGACGGATGAATGTGTCGCTGGGGAGAGGATTTGTGTCATGTTGCCTTTTTCACGCAAGCAATTCACACCGGGGAACGGATCTGGGATATTTTTGTTAAGCGTGACAGTATAGATGGCGTGCTGTCTCCAAGTATATTCGGGCACTAGACCATTGGGAGTCATTGTTACAGGGATGAACTAGATGATGCCTTTGACGGAAAATATACAGGGCTAGATATCTACGATAATCAATGTTTTTTTGGTTGACATGATGGGCAATGACGAAATAAAGTGACCTTTCGCATCGGCCTAGTTGCCAAGGCAGTTTCAAAGCACTGCTAGGTAATTGTCTAGGAGACGCATTGACTTGAAAGTCACCTAGAATACGGAGCATTTGAATCAGATTCACCCCCGGCCTCCGTTTCTGCTTGCGTGGCATTCTCAACAAACGATAAGACAGATAAGCTGAAAAAAAAAGTCAAGCCACACACCTTGATTGCCTAATACGCCACACTGTGTCGCATCAGCCTCGTTTTCGAGTCCCCATACAAATGTCCTTGCATCCGCTTCAACCTCTGCTCATCAACCCTCGTCAACCACTTCGCTCACTCTCTTTTCTCCCCCCCCCCCTTCTACGATACTGCTGCCGCCGCTAGGCCATCCACGCCCAACATGTCGTCGTATCTAGAGAAGCAGTCCTCGGTATTCAGAGGCAGTCTCGCCTCGGCCGCGTCCAAACTGTCCAATCCGTCGAGCCTCAAAGCCACGGCCTCTCTCGCTCCGCCATCGCCCTCGCCATCCGCCGCCTCAGACAGCAACACACCGACATCAAAGAGGAAGCGGGATGTCGCTCCAGAGGTGTTTTCGCAGCCGCAGCTGACGGGGTACGGCGCCGAGGTCAAGACGCAGATGACGTTTGCGGTGGAGTATCTGAAGAAGAAGGGCGACGCAAAGACCATCACGGACATCATCGACCACCTGAGTCTGAGGAACTACACGGAGGAGCACAAGAAGGAGCTGACGGAGGGGCTGAGGGGACATCCGCGGGTGGAATGGAGGCCGGATCCAAGCCTGAGCGAGCAGACGTGGAAGACGGGCACGTACAAGCACCGGCCCATCATCCCGGGAGTCAAGGACGCTACATCGCTACTGGCCCATCTGCAGCGCAAGACGGACTCTTCGGGGGTGTCGGTCAAGGACCTCAAGGACGGCTGGCCCGACTGCGAGGACACACTGGCGAAGCTGGAGCACGAGCACAAGATCCTGGTGGTGCGCACCAAGAAGGACAACTTCCCGCGGTACGTGTGGGCTGACGACGCGTCGCTGCACAACTCTGTCGAGCCCGAATTCCAGGCCATGTGGCGCCGCGTGCAGCTGCCCAGCCTGGACGACATGCACCGCAAGCTGGTGAGCGTTGGGCAGAAGCCGACGAGCGACGACCCGCGCAAGGCCGTGGCGGCGGCGGCGAAGCCCAAGCAGCAGAAGAAGAGGGCCGGCAAGCGCATTGGCAAGGCCACCAACACGCACATGACGCACCTGCTCAACGATTACAGCGGCATGAGGCGGTGATGCGGGCGATGAAGCGAATGTGAGGGGGGAACAAGTCAAACTGTACGGGATAACGTGCAAGGACATAATTCACGGGTAACTACTGGCGAAATGTTTTACACTTTCAACTTCTCTTTACTTTTTTTTCACATCTACTTGATTCAGAGAATGATGGCCACACACAAAAAAAGAGACCGCAAAGATTGGTTTTTTCACTTGCAACAGTGGGCTGGCAGGAAGGCACTAGAATGGAGTTTACGGAGTTTTTTTTGCATTGGTTTTTTTTTTTTTTCTTTTCTTTTCTATTCTACGAAAGATGAGACACAAAAAACAACCCCGACATGAATCGACGGCTGCCTATGGGGTGCTGGGGGTATTACTTTTTTTCTTTTCTCCCATGATAGAGCGAGGGAGTGCAGATGATGCTTTACAGATTTTGCTCCTATAGTTTTTTATAACGAAATAGGACTTAATTGGACATTCCATGAAACTAAATCAAACAAAAAGACGGCTAATAAGAGAAAATGATATAGACTCCTGAGCCGCCGCTCGGGACACCCAAGGTATTGACTGACTGTGAAAATACGCCTCCAACACCACAAACCTAATGCTGTGTTTGATACCGTTTACAACCGGCGCTCCCGAGTCCATCCTAGATAGCGCCCAAAACACCGTGACAAGAAAAGCAATGCTGCTATATGAAGACCGCCTACCTGTGACATTTACGCCCAATGAGACAAAAAAGAAAAGAAAAAAAAGCAAAAAAAAGGGGGATATCTCAGAGAAACCAGTTCTAGAAAGCCTCGCCCGCCAGCCGAATCTTCTCAAACAGGCTCTCAAAGACCTGGCTCTCCTGATAGCCTCCCACCTTGTACCGCCCCTGCACCATGACGCACGGCACAGCCTCGACGCCGATGACATCCCGCGCGGCCCCGGCCATGGCATCGACCCTCCTCCCGGCGTCCTCGTCCTCGAGCCCCAGCCGCACCACGGCCTCGGGCATCCCCGCCGCGACGCCGACGCTGACGAGCCAGGCGTCGTCGGAAAGGTCGCGGCCGTCCTCGAAGTGGCCCTGGAAGAGGCTCTCGACGACGCGCGCCTGGGCGGCGGGGCCGAGCTCGTGCAGGGCGAGGGCGATGAGGCGGTGGGCGGGGCGGGTGCTGCCCGTGAGGCCGCGGATGGAGAATGCGATGTCGTATTTTGCGCCGGTGACTTGGATGCGGGTGAGGAAGTTTGGGTACATGTTGTTGAGGCGGTCGTAGACGGAGCGCTTCTCGACGTTGTCTGTGGGAGTTGGTGTCAGCTTGGTGGCATGGTGATGGCGATCATGATGGCGATCATGATGGAATGGTAAAAAAGAATGGGTGTGGGGGATTGGTTGATGATGAAGTGAAGTGAAGTGATTAGGTCATCCCATGTGGGAGCCCGTGTTATGTGATTTGTAAGTTCCAGCAAGCAAGTTGAATCAAGGAACAAAAACACCAAAACAAAGACTCACGCTTTGCCATTGTCTGCGCAATGTAATACGGCTTGTACGTCACCTCAAAGCGCACCTCGGGATGCTCCTCCGTGTACCGCTGCATCAGCGCCTCCAGGCTGTGCTTCTCGATGAAGCACCACGGGCACAGCAGGTCCACGTAAATCTCCAGCCGGATCAGCCCGCCGGCGCCGCGGCTGCCCGTCGCCGCCTTGTCTCGTCGCATCGCCGCCGTTGCCGTTGCCGTCGCCGTCGTCGGTTTCCTTGCGGACGAGGGCAGAGGTTGGCGCGCGGGCTGGGGCGATGCGATAGTGTCGCTGTGGAAGTGGTGGTTGGGTTGGTGTTGTTGCGACGGGACGCCGATGAGTGGTGATGCGCTCATCCTTGCTTGTGTTGTCGCTCGTTGTTGTTGAAGTGCGGAAACGGGAATGGCTAGTATAGATGGATTGGATGGAGGAACAAGAAGTTGTTTCCGTGTGGCGAGGATGTCGTGTTGAGGGTATTTGTGTGATATTAAGAAGAAGAAAATAGAGAAGAAAATAAATGACAGAAACGCCGGGCAACAATGTGGAATAGACGGAAGCAAGGAATTAGAAATCCAAAAAAGGTTTATGTTCCCTCTTTTAGTCCACCAGGCCTTACGGATTGGATGGATTCAAGCTTCTTAAAGATTCCAACTAAGTGACACCACCGGCAGTGCAGTGCTCAGCCTCGGCTCTCGCCGTTGGTAGTCTTTCTTAGTCAGGCTTAGTATTTTTGGAGACGGTCTTCCAAGATTCAAAACGATTTCCAATCGCTGGAAGAGCAGGAGAAACAAGGAAGGATAAAAAAAGGGCGTCAGGGTCACCTAAATAATAAAGTGGACTTGGCCGGAAAGCAGCAAGCAGCACGGAGTTTTTAGAGGCGGACTGGGGTCTGGTCTTTTGCCGTCTGCTGAACGAGATGTGCTAATGAATCGGCGGGCGACCTCTTTGTTTCGTCATTAGATCGTTCCCGGGGGAGAGAAGAGAAGGGAAGACGACAATATATGGGCGCACGCAAATGCTGTGCGGGAATAATTATAATAATAATCCCTAGGCAAATTAAAAAAAAGAGAGGTCCGCTCGGACGAATCCACCTGAACGGAGCTTGTTATTTATTTTTATTTTTCTCTTTTTGCTTGTTTCTCACTTGATTATGCCTTTTTTTTTTTTCGCCTCCTCTTTCGGGCGAGCTGAAATCGAAATATTGATTTGATGAGATTTTTTTCATCCATCCCGCGCAATTCTCGCCGGCGTCGCCAAGCCCCGGCGAGAGAGGGGGCCGCCATGCTCTAACGCCGCTAAAGCTACAGTGCCTTCGGCCTGTATAACCCCCTAGGTCCCCCGAATTGCTGTTCGACGGCAGCGAGTCTACGGTATTAGGTGCTCTGTACAGCGACTGCGCCGGATTGCCGCAAGGGGCAATTCAGAGCACCATGCATTACCTCTTACGGACATGCATCTAATTCATTCCAGGTCACTTAAAACGCTGCGTCGAAATGCAATCACAGGTCCGATCCATACAAACTTCGGAAGAAGACTTCACGCACGCATCACATGGAAAACACATGGAAGGCAGGGTTCTCTCATCTGCACACCCCAATTCCTGCAAAGGGAACCGAAACGAGCAACAAATTCCCCTGATGGAGCCCTCTCTCTCGCGGACTTTGGGCATCACGGATTGAATAGTAATACAAAAATCATCACGATTACTGATCCGATTGCACCCATTGTCCTGATTAGTGCTAGCAAGACACTGGGTCCCAAGATTGAAGTGTTTTGCGAAGCGGAAAGTTCCCTCGTAACAAGAGATTTAGGAACCGGCGATGGGTAGGTAAGTTTCCCGTTTGTGTGTCTTGAGTGTCACTCTCGATAGAGTTCGAATGGGAGGATTATAATTAATAGTAATCGTGTTTATTGGAGATGGAGTTTTGGTGCCGAGGAACTTATTTGTATACTCATGTTCGACGGCACCATTTTCCAGATTTGAGCAATTCTGTAATCAGTCCGCCAGAGGCAAAGAATGTCAGAATACCACAGCGAACGAGGCATGACGAGCAAAGACGAGCATCCTTTGACAATTGAATATAAAGCTTACTTAGACATCCACCTACGCACAGTACATAATCTTATCCGCCTCCATCTCAGCGGAATTACACATTCACTCAGGAACCTCGTAATAACCCCCGTGTTTCCCTCTAAAAACTAAAAAGCATACAGTAAGCATGTCCGTCATCCATCTTTTGCTGCCAAACAACAAGACACAAATCCTCTCGCAAAGCTTGCCTGGAATTCGGTGCCCCCATGTAAGCGCCTCCCGTGGTGTCATGACTAGCCTTCTGCCCTTGGCCGGAAACAATCCTCCCGACTCTTATACCATGAGCAAGCTCCCATCTCACCTCCATTCTATTATAACATTTTACACGTCTATTAATAACGAACAAGCAAGCAGCAAAAACCCTTTTCATCTCGTATACAAGTTCAATATCAACTCCCAAGTGCCCCCAGAATGAAACAAATCACTCCCATGCTCGCCATGCTCTCCTGAACTTGATTACAAAATCCCAGAAAACCAACATCACCACAACGCCACCCATCCAGCCCTTCACAAGGCCCAATTCGGAAAGCTTCCTTGCTTTCTTCTTCCTCTTTTGCCTTCTTCTCCCTTTTCAGAATGCGCTTCTCACTTCGTATGAACGGCCAATCCGCATCCACTCTTGTCAATCTCATTCCCTGCGCAACGGATTGGTTCCTGCTGTCGCCTGACTAGCCTCCACGACTAATCATAAAATATAGCGTCGCGGCCCTTCTTTGACCCTCTCACGCTCCCCCTCGCTCCTCTTCCTTTTCTTGCACGTCATATCGACTCACTTTGGTTCTTTTTTCTCATCACACTTCACACGACTTCTACAACGGCTAATCGGACATGCCAATCGCAAGCTCAAACCTTACCTTGATCACAAAACGAAAAAGAAGAAGAAAGTGGCAAGAAAGAAAAGAGGCTCGTCACGTCTCGTGCACAACCAAGTCACTGCATATTCCGTAAAGTATATCCGTACAATTTCTCGCGAAGAGGTGCGCTTTTGAGCGCCCTTGTCTAAATAATGTGCCAACAGCCAAGGAAAATGTGTCATCGAAGAGAGGTGGACAGCTCTCCCGCCGTCTATATCTTGTTCCGTTCCCAAGCCCATCTTGTATGCCACCCAGAAAAAATAAAAGAGACGAGGCAAGCAAACACACTCGGTGCCCTTCCACCCCTCCTTATAAACTCCAGTCTTTCCTCCCCTGCCGCTCTGCGCGTCGTGTCAAATGAAAAACGCTCAGTCCATAATCGTCAAGATTCCGGTCCGCCAGTCTATCGCCCAAGTCTATATGAAGAAAAGAAAAGTGAATACCAAAGAAAATATGAAAAGAGAGAGATGGAGAGAGATAGAGAAAGGCTGACGCCCAGAGTCAGCCTAGTGCATACAGGCGGCTGATCCCTATGCTGCCAAGCCGGCAAAAACAGTCGTGTACGTGATTTGTGTCGAGTTAGAAAAGTGATTGATATACAGCAATGTACGTGGGAATATCCAGGTCATCATGGCAAAGAGCCATCAGGCAGCAAGCACTCGGCTTTCATCAAGGGCATTTGGCCCCACTAAGCCATGTGTACCAGACCAGGCTCTGTGCTTTGCGGCCGTCGCATCTGCTGTGGTGCGCCGTAGTACATCTGGCTCATGGAAGGATTGGGAGGGTAACCATCGGGGTCGGGGTAGACGTAACTACCAGCGTTGTGAGCTGGCGAATGGGTTTGAGGAGATTGCCAGCCAACCTGGCTCATGTGAGGACTGCCACCTGCGCTTCCAGATCCCGCCGGGTGTTGCTCCAAGTTGGGCTCCAGAGTAGGAGGAGGACCGTAGCCGGTAGGGTGCGAGGTTGGCCGAATTCCGTTGTTGTAGCTGGCGGCCGACGTCGTCGACGTAGGACTGCCCACGCGGAGATGAGGAGGCAGCGTGCCACCCTGTGTCATGTACTGGAAGTCGGCAGGGTGTCGGTTGAGGCCGTTGGATCCCGAAAGGTCCAGGGCGGGAGACATCATGGTATGCTGGCTAGGTGACGGCGTCGTCAGAGGAGAGCCATGATTAGACATGTGGTCACCCTCGGAGCGAGCTTGGCTTCCGTTCTTGGCCCTTGAGGCTGCGAGCGCCGCCGCAGTAGCAGCCGCAGCCTCTTCGATGGTGCCTGTGTGGTGGTTCTGGTGCCGTGTAAGGGTAGTGCGCCTCGTAAATGTCTTTTGGCAATCAGCATAGGGGCACTTGTAAGGACGCTTTCCCGAATGTGTTCTTCGATGCCGAGCCAGAGAACTGCTATCGCTAAACGGCTGCAATATCACGAATTAGCCGTTTTTGCTTTATTTTGCTCGAAGAGCAGAGGAGCTCAACGCTGATGACTAGCTTACCTTGGCGCAAGTCTCACAGTGATGGGGTTTCTCGCCGGTATGCACCCGTTGGTGAACGGTCAAGGCAGATCTTTGGATGAATTGCTTGTTACACTTGGGATAGTCACAGACATGAGGTCTAACACCTGTGTGGATACGCTCTGCATCATGAACATGTTAGAAGTGACTTCCTTGAGATCTCAGTCTCTATATCAGCCGGACTCACCATGACGGGCAAGGTCGCTTCTTCTTGCGAAGCCTTTGCCACAAGTGCTGCAGGGATATGCTTTAACGGGAGCCGTTGGGGTCTGCTGCTGCGGTGGCTGTTGTGGGATATGGTGCATAGCCATGCTGGGCACACTACCCATGCCAGACATGTCGGCGAAGCCGCCCATTTGCATCGCACTGTGCATAGGGTTCTGAATCTGCATAGGGGCTTGCATCGCCGTCGGCGAAGGGTAGGCACGAGATAGGCTGTGGGCGGAGTAGGAAGAATGTTCGGACATGTGGGGAGAAGCTGATCGATCCATTGTAGGCTCATGCTTGACGAGGCCAAGGTGAGGATGCTGGTGGTGATGGTGGTGGTGGTCGGGAATGCCTCCGCCAAGTCCGTGCGTCATGGCGCCTTTGTTGTTCAGCATGTTGGTTATGTCCATAACCTCAGGCGACGCTGAAGACATGACGGCATTCGGCCTTGCGGACGAAGATAGAGTATGGGGTAACATGGTATGGCAGAGTGCCAGCGGGCGACCTATGAGAGCCAGGTTATAAAGCTATTCGGGTTTCAGTCAGCCTTGAGCTCAGTGTCAAGTATATGCACACATGGTAGACTATGTGATATCATCGTTTGAGAATATCCGATCAAGTGCCAAGCCATGAGTCGTTCCGCCAGCCGTTTGAAGCCACCACGGAGACTTTATCCGCCACCCAATCGACTTGGGCAGGAGTTGAAGGTTCCCAAGAGCTTGGGCCACCCACCAACAGCACCCAGCCGACGTCTGATCCATTCCTGGAAAGATGACCTGGAAAATCAACACAGTTTAGACGTACCTTTTGAGATCTGATAAGACGCAGAGAGTGTCAGGGCTTCGGTCCTGCTTTTCTTTGCGCCGCCACCGTTTTCGGGTCGTCGCCTCCAATTTGGGATCGCGGAAACGAAAGTCTTTGCTATGTAGCACGAATCGTGTCGTTGCGCACTACACCCGCTTTTGCGAACGGATGTCTGAGCTCGGAATATGTATTTCGAGAGGAAAAATGCAGCGTTGTAATAACTCGACGTGTGTGGCCACCGCGGGGCAGCGTCGCAGGATATTTGTATGCAGGCACCGGCAAGCGAGAGAACGGTATGAGGCAAGCGACTCGGTAGGACAGAGCGCAAGCTGTTCGAATAGTGGGCGAGGGAGAAACGAGATCCGACAGCGCTTCTTCAAGTCGTAAGGAGATGTCGCATGCGAGACGGAAAGCCCGACGTGATGGCAGCTGAAATTTGGCACCCAAGATTCCAATCAAGCGGAGGAAGAAAAGGAGCCCGTTTGTCACGACGATTCAGAGCGGTCGAGTCAGCCTGCAGAGCGGAAGCAATGAGCTGCTAGCGAGAAAGACTGATCATAAGCCGGACCGGGGCGTCAATATGCAACGGGCGCTTTGTCGAGGGTGTTGCCGGGTGGTCAAGGCTGGGTCCTATTCGGTCAGCCGCGTCGCGGGACAGTGGGCTGATTCAAGGCTAAAGGAGGGCTGGCGAAGAGGAAGAGGAGAGAGAGAGAAGGAAGAAAAAGGAAAATGGAAAAAAAGAAGGAAGAGGCGTCGAAGCAGAAACGGTGCAACGGCCCGTGGGTGAGGTGGGAAAAAAGGGTGGGAAAATGGATTGAAAGTCGGTGCCAAAATGCGGTCGTCCAAAGCAAGTGCTTCTGGAACTGGCGAACGACGTAACTTTTTTTAGGGGCCCAAGCCTTTATGACAGGCCTGCTGGCTGGGTGCAGGGCAGAGTGCAGGGGTGGGCCTGTCGAGAAAAGATGGAACAAAAAATCTCCTGGACCGGCTCACCCTTGCGCCGCGCCAGAGACCCAGGCAAGCAAACAGGGGTGTGGATGTATGGACTCGCAGCGTTGATGTCTTGACAGGTGCAGGAAGACTCACTGAGGGAAGTTGAAGCGATGGGCTCGGTGCTCTGTGCTCTGTGTCGTCTGCAGTTTGCGATCAAAGCATGGGAACACGTGAAGGAGAGGCGAGCCCTGTGCGTGCTCTCAGGAATGCAGCAGCTGGATGCTTCAATGTTGCCTGGGCTGCGTATCATTCACCGGCTGGCCAAGTGCTGTAGGGCTGGGGCTGCAAAGGAGGAGGGCCCGTCGTCTGGAACGCCGACCTGAGGGATGAAACGGAGAGCTGGACGTTCTGATCGCAAAAGGGTCCCGGGCTCAGGACCAAGAGCAAAGCCAGCTGCAGTCTAATATAACCAGACGGCACAAGGCAAACTCTCGTGCTGCCAGCAGGGCAAGAACAAGACTCGGGAGTTAGTTTGATAGAGGTGGGAGGGGGTGTGTGAGGAGAAACGCTGCTCTGGCGTTTGCGAAAGGAGTTGGTTCAGAATAGCAGTACTCGTGCATGCGGCATCTCGATCATGAGAGCTTTCCTTTGTCTGTCTCTGTCCAGACCAGAGGAGAGGAGAGAAGAGAAGCGGGTTGGTGCTCGGGTGGAAATCAGCTGGCGTTGTTGCTAGCGGTACGAGTATCCCTCGGGTCGGCCAGGTAGCAGTACTTACGCGCGTGCGCCGCTCGGGGCCACAGCACCGTACCCAGTACACAAGTACCTCGCTGGGGACCTGGGCAAGACGCAAAAGTCTCACTCCACAGTGTCCCGATGTACTACTAGGTACGTACAAAGAAAGATTCATTGCGGTGGAGCTGCCAGGCTCTGTTAGCCTGGCCCAGCGCTAAAGCCACTACGGGGCAGGGATGCGCTTGAATTGATGCCGTTTTTGGGCATTTGGGGTTTCGCAGCAGCCAGTCCTCGAGTGGCGGCTACATGCGGTGTGAAGGGTGCTGTGTAGTAACATCAAGTACTATGACAAAGGGAGCTGGAGGCGCAGATGAATCAAATTGATGTGTTATTACAGCTCGCCGTGGGTTGTGAACCATGGGTGCGTGCACACATATTCGCCCGCCCCCCTAGGAGATACATCCACGCATCTACTTGGAGAGGACTAGACTATATCCCTCTTGTATCTGCAGAGGTCAGTACGGTAGGTACAAGAGGTACGCAGGCATGCAAGGCCCTCAAATGGGAACTTGGAAGCATCTACCTGGCCGGCTGCAAGGTAATATTGATCCTAGCGGCAGTGCTTGTATCGTCGACGCTAAAACAGCCCTGGCTGGCTGACGTTGAAGCATGCCATGCCAGATTCCGTAGGTGAGGTAATCCGTGGATGGCATGGCATGGCATGGCATGGCATCGCAAGAGAGCGGGAGGACATGCAGGGCATCATCTCAGACACGGTACATAGTACGTGGGCGTTTGAACGTCTCTCGCCGCTGGAAATTAAAGAGCAAACAGCCAGATGGGCCCTCATTTTGCTTTCATTTCATTTCACAACGGGCACAGGAGGAATCTGAGGCGCCCTCCGCAGTGCCTGCTCTCCTCCCCGGCTGCCACTAAGGACTGGCAGTCATCTTACCTTATGTTATGGATTAGCATCTTGGTGCCACATCCGCAACCCACCAGGAGCGGCGTTTCCGGCTGTTGCTTGGGGTCCGCTGGAGCATGCTGACCGGTGAGAATCCATTTCCCTCTTCTATCGATAATACGCCGAGCATTGATGTAACATTGCAGAGCAAACACTTTTGTTTTGTTTCGCGTTGGTGTTTCATGCAGTTGAAACGAGCAACATGTCGATGCGTTCGCCTGCTCATGATGCTTATGATGCGCAGCCGCGGTGACCGCCAGACGATGTTGCCATGTTGGACCCCCCCAAGCCCCTCAACCGCGATCCCCAACAACTACCAGAGATTGGCGTGTGCGTTGTACATCCATACCTGACCTGTGCTTGCGAATATTCCCCGGCTAAGCATCGTCAGGCGTTGCGAGAGCCGGGCATTCTGGGGGCGTGGCGACGGGCAATTTTCCGCCACCTTCTAGACGGTTGGCGGCACGGAAAAGGTAATGTAGTTAGCAGGTCAAGCTTATGTTGATGCTAAGTCTTGCTAGCAGAGGTAGCTGTATTCGTACTTGCGGTCAGCACCAATCTCAGCCGTCCGCTTCCAATGATCGATCAATGGTGTCTCTCCCTTTGGTGCGTTTTCCCATCTTCCCAAGGACTCGTACCGGTGACAAAGCCACCCCCTTTGGTAGGGAGGAGGAGACGGCTTGGCCCAGCCAGTCGTGAACCACTTGGCCTCATGGTGTTAGACAGAAGCACAAGATGCGGCAAATATGCATGCACGAGTACTGCACGAGCACATGTAGTATTGTAATGCACATGCAGCAGCAATTCATTTCCCTCAAACGTGCATGGCGGGCGATCAATAGCGCAGTCCAGAGGGCCTCGGCCGATTGACAACGTCGTGCAGCCAATAAAGAGACTTGCTAGACAACGCCTCTCGCGATCTAATGAACCCATGCACTCTTTTTTTATCTCTCAGGCATGCAATTGTCACTAGACTGGCCGGGTCCAACAATAGAGATGCGAATGATGTAATTCAGATTGACGCTTGTTAGCCGCGACGATGATGGAAATAAGAGGTGGTACGTGCTACATGTCAACGCCAGCAGAGTTAGTACAAACTTACTCGTACTATACTATACGGACTTGTACTCGTGCGTTTTAATGGGCCATCTGAAACAAGTCGGCTGCAAGGTCATCATCACAATCAATCGACCACATAGTAGCATTCATACCACTGCTAGCACTCCGTACTAGTAGTATGGAATAGGCATGGACTAGGAAAAGAATCGGAAGAGCACCCTCAATTGCTGCTAGCCCCAAGGGAGCAGCAAATGCAATGCTACGGGGACGGAGGGGAAATGTATGGATTTCATTACGAGCATCCAAGTTCCAAGTGCTCCGTCAATTCGATTAATCATGCGGATAGGTCATGCTACCGCTGCCGGACAGAGGCGCAGCACACACTGAGCGACGCACCTCAGGTACCAGCGGCATAGCGGCAGGGCTAATGGCGCCACGTTATTTCATCCAAGGGAACGAGGAAATGGGCCACTTGCATTTGTCGCGACAGCTTCATCTCGCAGCTTGGCGATTGCCCACTGATCATTGTCCCTCCGATGCTCACGCGATGCAGATGCAAATGCAGAGCGCACCCATACGCTACGGCCAAGCGCACGTTTCATCTGTGCCCGCCATGACGGTTAGCCATATGGAATCGATCACATCTCTCATCCTAAATGAGATAAGATGGAGCGGCCCGCGCGTGCGGGTAATTGCGTAGGCACTGTGCAATATACAAGCTCAGCTCCCGGATCGCCAGCACAGGATACTTGGGACCCAGACGTCCCGCTAGGAGGGTGACGGTGACCACGCTGGCATCTCGCCACCATGCCGCAGACAACCAGACAAAGAGGTGTTTCGTAAACAGGCTGCATGCACTCGTATGCAACTCGTATGTACGAGAGTAAGCCGCCAAACCGACCGGCTGCCATTGCCTACAGTACTAATGCTAGTAGTGCCCCGTCAGTCGTTCGAGTTCTCGCAGCAAACATTTCATCTGCAGGCGACAGGCTGTTGGGCACCACCATCCTGACAATAGCGACAGGAGAAACGGGTCACGCCTCCAGGCAGCGATGAGACGGCCAGAGAATGACCGCTTTCCCGCAAGGCTTGCATGACACTCCACCCACCGTCATTAGCTCCAGCCAACGGCTCGAGAAACACAAACGTCGTTTCCTAGCCCTTCTCTCCGTTGTCGCCGTTGCGAGCCAGGGGTGCCGCCTCGGTTTCCTTGTCTGTGCATCTGGTTGGCTGCGTGGAGAGGCCGATGGCCAATGCATCCTGGCGGAAATTGCTCTAGCCGTACGTGGCAGGATTCTGGAATTTCTCTCGGCTCTCTCCTCGACTCGGCTCCACCCTCCTGGATCGATCCTTGTCACTGGCGACGAGGGTGCGACAAGGCTTCGCCCAGCCCCATGCATCTCCCTAACTCACTCCAGCTTTCACGCCCCGCCGCCAGTCGCTAGCTGCGCACAAGTACGGAGAGCGAGCATGCACAAACGCACAGCTAGCATAACGAATCCTTCTCGAGGCGTTCCAGAAGCCTGAGCCCCAGCCCGGCCTCCACCAATGAACCGACCGTCGTATGGCTGACGGACCCTAGCGATACGTAACGTGGTGTACAGGTAGTTGTCTGTCCTCCACCCCTCGCTGTCAGTGCCGGTCCAGTATGATCACCATGATCGGCTGCTGGCTTCCGTGATCCGTCGTAGTAGCAAAGCTGGGTAGTCCACAGCGGCGGCCATGCATTGGCTTCCTCTGCAGCCTCGAGTGTCTGTCCGCGCTTTGGCTTTGCACGGCTTAACAGGCGCGCTCCTCAACGCAATTTCTCTTCTGTCCTCTACTCGTATGCGCCCGAAATCAATCCGCAGTATCAGTTTGTGCAATTCCAAAGTGTTAAAAATAGCGAATGATGTAATGAGGGATGATCCTCCCTACTTGAAATGCGCGGCCATAATGAAGGGGCTCCGGTGGTGGATCGGGTACAGTAGAGTAATTCAGCTTGTTGGTTTGCCCACCCCTCAGCAAGTCGTGGGGAAAAAAATGAAATGCACTACTGTAAGGCCATGCTGACAACTGGGCAAGGTCACCTGAACGACGCGTGACCCAACACAGAGCCGCAGAGCCATTATTTCACCCAGTCGGAACAATTCGATGCTTCAATTCCAGTCTGTTTACTCGATCCGCCAATCAAAACTGCAAGCTCGAGTACGCACAAACAATTGTGCGTGTGCATGCAACCTTTCTCCAATACTCGTGGCAAGGATCGCGATATCCGATGAGCCTCCAACGCTATATCCTACCTTGCAGCCAAGAGACGCATGGCGCGCTCAAAGTGGCTGGTGGCATGCAAGGAATCCGTCGCACCACGGCTTTTTAATCTTGAAACCACGCAGGTGAAACAAACGACCGACCATCACGCCCACCCCAGTCACCACGGAATCAGGGACCAGGATATGATATTAAGTGCTGCGACAGCTGATCTACATGTACGCAAAGCTTCAACGGGCAAGTTAATATTAGCGTCATCACCGTTGGATGGGCCGCGGCCCAGATGAGTCCCGAGGCTCGTTTCGCTCCCATTCCCACTCCCAAGGCATAACACGGAATGGCATGGCATGGCAAACAACCAAGAGGGACAATATTCCCACACGTCGAGAGTTTCCAAAACCAGCGCCACCAACAGGGCGCGGCGCCCATGGAGCCTGATCAGGGAGCACATTGCTGTTGGCAGCAGTGTTTTGGGGGCGTGGCTAATATCCAGCATCCCAAGTTGGTTGGCTATCCAACACGCCCCAGCGAATATCCGTCGAGTTCAAGTGTGGTAACAAGGTGCAGAGGAAAGGCCTTTTATCCAATACTGGTTGGTCCCTGGATCCTCAAGCATCTGCTACTATCGCTACTACTCTTTTCTAATATCTGCTATTTTCACTATTAAAATTGGGACGCGAGCAAAGGGGATGCTGGATAGTCACTCCCTATTGGAATTGCAACCTAGGGCTAATCGCTTGGCCAGCTAGGACATAACCTTTGTGGTGCATGGGCACTTATTTAGCGCAAAGTATTCTCGCCGCAAGCTGGGGCGACGGATCAGGATTGTATCTAACAATGGTTTAGGCTTGGTCCAGTGGCCAGTTGTTACTATTGTCAACTGGGTCCCGAATATGGACGACGGATGACGGAGTACTCCGTTCTTTCGGGGACTTCATACGAGTACGAAAACATGCAAACGGATCCTCACCACCCACTCACTCGGAGGGCTGGCTTGATCGCTTAATGAAACTAGGAGCGCCAATGAAAGTCTGCAAGAATGGCCAAGCCCAATGAGAAGAGAGATCGACGCATAGTCTGCTTGTTTACGAGACGCCTCAATCTCTCCGCCTCGAACATCCAGCGACTTGGAACCCAATGAAGCGCTGACTACATTCCTATCCTTGCATCCTACTTACACCGGGCTTATCCTGACCAACAAAGGAAAGCCAGCAATGAGTGCCGGCAACTCCGTGCACCCCCACGCCTTGGAAAACGCCAGAAAGGGGATATCCGATGCCGACTTGGGACTTGGTGAGGAGCACACGACACCATGTGGCAGCTTCAGACACCCTGTTCTGCGGCAACGCTGTGTCTCACAGCGCTTCATCTGGCACCTGAATTTCGGCATCGAGGGAGAATATAGCGGCTTGAAGATTGCCACGAGCTGATGATAATTGCTTGATCCTTTCTCTGTCCTGAGCTCCTTTCTCCCGTCCCGTCCGGGGGAGGCTGCGGCCAAAGCGGTTCCTTGCCTCGTGGTCGTGCTAAACGTGCGTAATTGTCCGGTCCTTGATATAACCAGTGAACTCAGCTTCTCCATTTTCATCATTTAGGAATGAGTTCCAGTAGTTCGTCTTTTCTGATGGTTTCATCATGAGAGCCCCCAGAACTCATGATAGACGGAGGGGGTCTCGATTGCTCTCAACATTCCCCACGGCTATTAGCACAATTTGATTGTTTGCTATTGCGACAATTCACTCAATGCATAGCTGGCGCCATTTGACTGTGGAGGCAAGATTTGACGACTGCCTTGGGCCGTTTTCACATCATTTGATGTAAGTATTCCGATACCATCCGAACCGACACCATCCGCGGCGCTGTCTGTACGGAATTTCGCCTTCTATACACGCCGATCTGGCCCTTCTTGAGGTAATAGTGACATTTTCCAAAAATAAAGAAAGCAAATAATCCGGCATGGCTAGCGTCTTATTCAGGCAGCGAGCAGCAATTGATTTTTTTTCCCTTGCCTTTGCTGACCGTTTTACGGTCCGTCGAGTCCCAGGGGTCGGCCGACGTAAACGCCGGAATGCTACCCCCTCAGGAGCTTTTAGACCGCCCATTGGGGAGGAATGTCTCTAGCAACAAAGCAGAAATCATAAAGACACACACACAAACGAGAAGAGGTTTCCGTGCAAAGTCTCCGGATAACACAAACGGGAAGAGGTTTCCGTGCAAAGTCTCCGAATAACAACGGCACTTTGTGGTGAACGAGGGGGGGGCCTTGGGACCGTGCATATTTTCGGCGCCGTTTTCTGACAAATGGGGAGGTGGCGTGCACCTTGAGGGTCCGATCTTGTTTTCCTCCTCTCTTTGTTCTTGCATCATGTGGGGGGAGGGTGTAGATAGAAATGATATATTCGGTGACGACTTTGACACAAGTTCCACCCTCTTTGTATTGTGGCAGTATTGTGTATGCAAGATCTCGGGATCCTGAATATTGCTTACCCTGAAGCTTGGCTGATAGACTTGAGTAGGATGTGTTTTGGGCCCGTTTGGATGAGAATTTAGTTAATCTTATTCTTAGGACGGTGGTATTTTCATCTATTGTATTAAGATAGATACATCATGAAACTAGCCGTAATGATTGTGGAAATAGTCTATCATGGCAATCAATTTGATTCTAGTAAGGGATCGGTAACAGCACATGAAGTGTAATTCACCCCAGTTCCAAACCCTCGGCATTTGTAAGGTCCTCACGTACCATCACATGAAAACATGTCCCAGGTATTATCCAGTGCCTCATCGTATGATATGCAAGAGGATGAACACGCCACCCCAAGTCGGACCCAAGGACGGACATGACGACATTTCGACTCAGAAAACTTCACTTGAACATCACAAACTAGCCCAAACCAAGCACAACCCTTCTCCAAAATGGGAATAAGACAGCAAGAAAACATTTATTGGAAAAGAAAATAAGAGAAAATAAAAAGAAGAGAAATCTCAACTGCTCGTTTTGGTAATCTTTCAGATGACCCAAGGCACTCAATGAATTGCACACGCGGTATCATGGCCTCATGAATCATTAGATTTGCCCGCTTTCCAGCACGCATTGAACCATCCCATATCAGCATTCCCCCGAGAATAAAATCCAAAACAACTAGGAAAAAAAAAAAAATAAACAAGAGAGACCCGAGAAGTAGGGGAATACCCAAACGATAGATGAACACAAATAAAAACAAGAAATACCAGGCATATCCATCAAATTCACTCAACAATGTTTCTATCAGCAAACGGATCGTCATCATCCTCCTCGTCTGACAAGTACGAGCCCTGTCTCTGCTGGGCCGTAGGTCGGGGGTTCGATGGCAGCGGCGGTGGTATCGGCGGCGCTGAATAGGCAGGCTTCGAGGCAGGCCGAGGGGGCGGGGTCGCTCTTGGGGACGAGTTGATGTTCAGACCGGCGATGTCGGGGTGCTCGGCCCGGGTTGGGGAGGTCGTGGCCTCTTTGGCAGCTAATTCTTCTTTTCCTTTTATAGCAGCCACTAGAAAGGAGAAAAAAAAGACATTAGGGTCAGTCTCAGGGCTTTGACGAATGCGAGGTTTTGGAGTTGCCAGAAGGGGCAGTTCTTACTTCTGTATAAGTGAGCTTGCTCTGCAAGTTCGTCATCCGAGTCACTGTCGGCATCGACGGACTGGTCGAGCTGCTCAAAGGTCATGAGAGCGCGAACAAGTTCGTCGTTGGCGTGGAGGAGTGGACCTAGCCACTGTTCATGGTCGACGTGATGAATCTACTCGAGGGTTAGCTCTCTGGGAATACATGCCAAGGGAGGCTCCCTAAGGGGGGAACATATGTGGTGAGGACATACAAAGCGCAACACCTTTCTACGGAGAAGCTTGCAAGATTCAAATCGTTCGACGGCCAGGTTGTTCTCGGAAATACGCTCCTTTTCACGGTTGATTGTCTGCAGCACGTTGAGCAGGTTCGTTGCTGCCAGCGACGACTCTGCAATGACAGACTTCATCTGCTCCTTTTCGGCTTCTAGGTTGAAGGGCTTCCTCTTGCCCTTGGTCTTGCTGCTGCTGCTGCTCTTCTTTTTCTTGTCGGAGCTGGAGCTGAATATGGACCCGCCGCCACTCGACAACGACAGAGAAGATGCTTGCTGATGCTTAAACGAATCAACCATTGACGATCCGCGGCTATGAGACGAGCGACTGTGGGATGACGACGAGGGCCCGGCGGCGGGAGGGGATGGCGATTTCGGGGACGTTGGCTCTTCATCTTCGTCGTCGCCAAAGGGGTTCTCTGTTTCCTTGAGCACGCGCGATCTCTCCTGCGTGACGCCAACCTTGCGCTTCGGCAGCTCCTTGTGCAACCGGGCAATCCTCTCCAAGCCGGGCTTGTTCGCATACTGGGACCAGCTGCTGAACAGCTCCCTGCACTTCTTCCTGACCTCTGGGTCCGAGAGGTCGGACGTGCCGCACACGCGCAGCCGCTCCAGCAGGGGCTCGTCGGCAAACGTGCGCTGGAAGCGCGGGCCGGCGTTCTGGATCAGGCCGTCGAGCAGGACCAGGGCGCGGATCTGGCGGTGCACGTTGCCGTACTTGAGCTTCTTTCGAATGGCGCGGGCGGCCTCCGTGGGGCCGGAGGCCTGGAGGGTGATGACCTCGACGAGATCGGGGATGCCGCTGAGGTCTTCCTCTTCGTAGGCCTCGGATGTGAGCGTCTCGATGGTGACCGTGACGGCCGAGTACGGCTTCTTCTGTAGGCAGCGTTAGTTATTTGGCTATAGCGATCCGCAAGGCGAGGGGAACATGGAGCCGTCGTACTTGTTGGAACATGTTGGACGGCCGAGGTGAAGCTTAGCTGGCAGATAGAGTATGTAGGTGTATAAGCAGTGACGCCTTGAACCCTCGAGCTACCAGGCTGTAAATGGAGCTTCCAGAAGCTACCTCTCGAGATTTCCGCGGCGCCGATGTATTTGTACAGGCCCTGCGAGGGTTGACGAGCTCGTCTTGTGCCACGATATTCAGCTGGTATTCAGCTCAATCCACGTCCGCAGCGCCACGTTGTCGCAGGCAGCTCAGCTGAGCTAATAAGACAGGTTCTCAAAGAGCTCCTTTTGTACTGTCGCGCAAGCCGAGCGCCCGCCTGATTTCCGGGTCGTTTCGCGTGATGTCTTTGATTCACCGCCCGCTGCAGAAACGATTGGCATCAGCCGATGATGATCCCTTTGTGCGGCTTTTGCGAGGAGATTCGGCAAATGCGTTGCCAGTTTGGAGGGTCCCTTTGGGTGATTAAAACGCGGGGCTGGAGATGATTCGGGGCTTTGGCGGTGGGGGCATGTGGTGACGTCGCTTTTTCGGCCCTGTTTTTATTTTTGGTCTTGCGAACTGCTTTGTTCTTGGCTTTGTTTTGCTCTGTTTCCAGCTGTGGATCGGTTTAATTGGGTAGTTTTATGCACTTTTTCGAGGGTGGATTAATGGCTTGATTTGGAATGCCGTCTAATTGATTCCACTGTCTCTCTCTATTTAGCGGTGATGGCGTGTGAGGCTACGACACAAAAGCAATTCGAGATGGCCTGGGCTGTCACAATTCGGTGCTTTTACAATCGCAATCACCAGACTAACAAGCGAGATATCATGATATTGACTTGCCCAAGATGAAATATCAGAATATAGTATTAGTACTAATATATACATATCGAGTACTGCTCTAATACTATTACGCGTATACACATGCTGAATAGTTGTGAAGGTTTGTAGCTATGCCGCCAACCCCCACGTTCATCCAACTCTAATAGAACCAACGTCTAATTTTAGTATTTGCATCGCAGCGCCATGCAGGAACATAAAAAGAATAAACAGCCAATCATAAAAGAAGCAGAAAAGAAAACAGTAAAGAAAAGGTCATCATGAATTGCCCAACCCCAGCAGCACCAGGTTCGCGACGTTCATCACGGCAATGAGCAGCCAGACGAGGGCGCTGAGAATGATGAGCACCCAGCCGTTGGACATGTCCGTGGCCGGCCCGCCAATCGGGTGGCCATCTTCCCCTTCCCTTGACTCGATCTGGAGCCGAGCTCGGCCAGGCTGCACCATCATGTACCGTGACCGGGCAGTGAAGTAGATGAGCGGGAACGTCACAAATGGCAGTACGGTACTGAGCACGACCTGAGAGGCGTTGAGGGCTGAGTCGAGACCCTTTCGCCCGACTGCACCAGCGATGATGATGGAAGGCGTTATGCTGATGGATCGCGTGATGAGGCGTCGCAGCCAGGGCTTCATTCTCCACCGGAGAGCGCCCTCGCTGACCATCTGACCGGCAATGGTGCATACAATACCGGCAGAGACACCCGAGAGGAGGAGGGCCAGGGCAAAGATGGTTCCCGCGCCAGACGAGATGCTGCTAGAAAGCAGCTGGTGAATGCCAAAGATGTCTGCGGTAAGGGCGTCTGGGTTACCGTAGAGAGAAGCGCCGGCGACGATGAGAATGGCCGAGTTGACGAACAGGGCAAAGGTAAAGAGTGACAGCGCCAGCTCGGTGATGGAGTACTTGAGGCAGTGCTTGATGGCCGCTAGAGAGGGAATGTAGAAGACCTTATCGTAGCTTCCGTCCATGGTCGACGAAGCCGCCGACACGGGTTCCTGGGGCATGAGACCGTGCTTCTCATCGTAGTCCTTGAGGCGCGGCTTGACGATGCCGGATCCCAGGTACAGGCTGTGAGGCATGACGGTGGCGCCGAGGATACCACAGGCTTGGTAGAGGCCGTCGGACTGGACAATGGCCGAGGAGGGGAGGTAGCCCTTGAAGACCTCGCCGACGCTGGTGTGCTTGATGAGCGAGAGCTGGATGCAGAAGCAGATGACGACGCCCAGAACCAAAAGGAGGACGAAGAACTCAAAGATGCGGAGACCTTTCATGGAGCCGTCTGGGCGGTAGAAAATGAGGATGGCCATGACGTCGAGGATAGATAGAGCGCAGCCGGCGACAAGGGGCAGCTTGGGGATGAGGAGGTTGAGCGCAATGGCCGTGCCAATAACCTAAACAAGAACAACAGTCAGCACCAGATAGTTCTAACCAGGGATATCAGTCTTAAATACCTCGGCGATATCAGTGGCAATGATGGCAACTTCAGCCAGCGCATAGAGAAAGTAGTTGAGCCATCGTGGCAGATAGGCGCGACATGCCGATGCCAGATCGAGCCCCGTGACGGTGCCCAGCTGGATGGCGAGGCTCTGGAGGAGGATGGCGAAGAGGTTGCTGAGCAGGACGATGAAGAGGAGCTTGAAGCGGTACGAAGAGCCCGCCGCAATGTCGGTAGAGTAGTTTCCGGGGTCGACTGCGCGATGATATTAAGTCAGCGTTTTTTCAATCCTTTCTCTTCTTCTTCATCTTCTTTCTTCTTGTTTCGTCCATGATGGGAGCTACACCGACTTACTGTATGCAACAGAAACCATGAATCCAGGTCCCACAAACTTTCCAAACGTCATCAAGACATGCTTCAGCCTCGCCAACAGCGTCCTGCGTCTCGTCCTTGAGCTGCGCCCATTCGAAGCCGTGACCGAGTTCTCATCACCAGCACCGCCATCCTCGCCGCTCGTCTCAAGTATCGCCCCCGTTGCAACCTGCGCGCTCTGCGTCTTGCTGTCGGCGGCTCTGTCAAAGGAAACAATCCGCGGCGGCGTCTGACGGGCGATTGAGTCGTCTGCGACATCGCCGGCCTCGGTCCCGGGTATCCTGTCCATTTTTGGCCTTTGTTCAACTGCTGATGTCGTCCCAAGTTGTTTCCTGGTTTCGTCTCCTACCCCCCCTTTTTTGTGCGCTGCTACCTTCCACCTATAAGAGCAAAGCAGGATCCCTGTTTAAGAAATATCCAGTTCTGGGTAAAATATGCCAGTTTTTCACGTCGGATTCGTTTTGTTCTCGCTCAGCTCGAATGTCGTCAAAGCAGAAGCATACATGCACCTCGCTTCAGTCCCCCGTCCATCAATCCGGCACCCCTACCAATCAGAGAATTGCGCAGCGTAAGAACAGTCGTGGCATGCCACAGAAGCAAAATCAGAAACAAGACGGAAGCGATTGGATTTAAGAGGCCACAGCCACACAACGGACGCTGAAAAAAGAAAGTGGAGACCGCTGCGCTGGTTTTGGATGACTGGCGTTTTCGGGAGGAACTCTGTGTGTCTTGGATTATTTTGTCTAAAAATTGCTTGTTTCTTCTTCTTCTCTTCTTCTTTTTCTTCTCCTGCTCTGATCTTTTCTTGGGTGGAGAGAGGAGGCTAATTAATGGCCCTCGGGGATCGACTCCGGAAGAGAGCGTTGACTAACACAGAAGTAGGAGCTGCAAAGTAATTCGTATCTGTTACGGCATCGGGTCAACAAGCCCGAATCTGCCCGGAAGCACTTGGGTCCGGTCTCACTGGCGTGCAAATCTCGAGACGTTCCGACAGGGCTGACTGTCACTGGCTATCCACTCGTATGCGAGGTCTTGTTCTCGTGCGTCTGGAGCAGATGGAACGAAGAAAACTGGAAGATTTGCAGCCCGATTGTGCTCCCAAAGACGATGCAGATGCAGATGGGTTTGTCGTCGAGATAGAGGCCCGGCCGGTATGCTCCGCCTCGGCGATGCAAGCCCGGGGAAATGGAACGGTCTAGGTTTGCGTAAGAGGATTTAATGCAAGGGGTAAAGCCAAAAAAATCTTGTGAATCACGCGGCTAGAAGCGCAAGTTTAAACAAACAGCCGAAAAAGTCAGGGGGGCTTCAGGGTTGGGGTCTTTTGATCACTGCCGGCCAAAGAGAAGCTGGTCCGGGCTGCAGATGACTTTGCTTGTTAGTGGGTGGGAGAGCGCCGGATGTCGATTCTCGTGAAAGGAGGCGAGTCAAGAGAAAGACGTAGATTGTCGTCAGCAGGGGCAGCGGCCTCGGTATTTACAGTTGCAATGTTTTGACTCGTTGAGTAATTCCACCTTGTTGTACGGAGTACGAGAAGCTTCGTGACGATTTGAATCAAAGACCCTGCCACAAGCCCGGAACCTCAGTGCCGTCTACCTCCATAATACAACATCACATCACATCACACACATGCAATCTTCATACCTCTTCACTCGCGGCCCCCTCTCCTAGACCGGGTTTCCCCGGAACCTTTTTCTGGCACCTTTTTTTCTTCTCAAACTCTCTCCAAGTGGAGATGTTCAAGGCTGAGAACAGGTAGTCTTTCGGCTAGCCGGCTGCCGCTCCCATCCGGGTCCTCTAGCCTCTGCGCCGCCTCTTATTTCTCTTTACTCGTATTCTCACCAAGGAACGGTCACATGCTTGGGTTATTTTTCTTACGTGTTCTTGCGCCTTGTGGTTCCCCTTTTCGTTTTCTTCCCCAGATGTTTCCCCGCGTCTGGCCGATTTTCTAGGCCGAGAGGCGTCGACGATCTTGACATCATTGGAGCTGCTCAGGGCGGGATGAGGACTTGCGCATCTGGAACAGAACCTCGTAGAGCAATTGCGGTGCCATGGTTCGGAATAATTGTGACAGATCCATTAATCACTCATAGCTGCAAGCACTTCTTACACCCGGGGCAGTGCAAAAGCAAACCCACAAGCCGCGCAATGCCATCGGTCTTATGCCGGCATTCAATCGGAATACGACACTGGATCCGTCGTGCCGGTATTGAGATTGAAGCTCACAGCATCGCTAGCAAGACATGATAGAAATCGAAAGTCAAAACATCACGAAAAACGTATTCAAAAGAAACCAAAGGTATGATTCTTCTCTCAAAAGCCCAGCCTTTTCAACCCTCATCTAGTGGTATATGTGGAATTCCCAACCATTTACTCAGTTTTTTTTCAATCCTCCTTCCAACAAACCGCATCCGAGTCTGTTGAAAGACTTTGTTATACAGTAATCCCTGGTAGCACAAAAACGCCATGCTAGGTGTTCAACTCGCCCTCTCAATCCCGGCCCTTGTAGCCTCCAGCCCCTCTCCAACACAGCAATATTCATACATCTAAATGGCGTGGCACAATATCGGCTGTCAAATGTAGACCCGAGGGCCATTTTTTATTTCTGCTTCTTGCCAGATTTGGCCGCCTCGCGCTCTCGCTCCCGTTTGGCGTAAATCCCAGCAGTGAACGGGTCCTCGAACCGCAGGGCGATGATGTACACAATGAGCACGCCCACGGTCAAGGCAATACCGGCGGGCTTTCCAAAGACGAGGGCAGTTCCCAAAAAGTTCATCGTTGAGCCCCAGTACATTGGTGCCGACGTGACATTGAAAGGGAATCCAGTCACCATCTCGTCCATCAGAATGCCAAAGTAGTCGCCCAAGAAGGTGCCGGTGATGCCCAGGCGCCACGTCGACGAGACGACAAGGATGTTGCCGATAGCAAGCAGCGCATACCCGGCAGCCTGCGAGTACAGCGTCGTCAGAAGCGGGTGCGATGGCTGCTCAGACAGGGCCACCTTGTACAGCCAATCGCGCACGAGGCCCAGCGAGAAGATGGTCACGGCGAGGGCATAGCAGGCCGGGTAGGGCTTGCCTCCAAACAGCCTTGTCAGGATCTTGTTATGGTATTCTGCAGAACGACATGATGGTCAGCTGCCTGTGACCTGCCAATCGGGAGATCGGAGTATGGGTTCGTACCTTGACGGGCGACAATGCTGCAGCAGAACGATGTGTAAGCAAGCAAACCAAACAATGTCATCACATGTCGGGGGGGTTTCCATCAGATTCTTACTTCCAGAAGAGCGGGTTGAAGATGATTGACCCTACTGAGACTGTTTTCCCACTGATTAGACACCTGTCTCTCAACTCATCTGCCAGGACAGCTTTCGCCGCTTACTCAATAGGCTCTGCTTGTCCAGGTCGATATATTCGGCCAGGTCGGCTACGTTGAATGATGACGCCATCGCGAGCTCTGTGCGTGCAGGTAGTTTCGGGAACTAGAGAGAAGAGGGTAAACAGCAGAAATGGGAAGGGAACCCAAGAAGAGAGAATGGCGATCACAAGCGAGAGAGAAACGTGGCTGCATCTGGTCGGGAATTTGAATCAAATCAAAGTCCAAGGTCACAGGGCATAGCGTCATTGAATGTACCTGCTAACGAAGAGTACATGCAGCTCGAGCTCCTGCGGGTGCGGGGATTGGTCACTCAGATGGGGCCCTCAACAAAATTGGCGTCTGTCACAAGCAAATTTATCAATTCCAATTCCATTCAGCCGCCTCTGCCAGCCTGGAAATGACAGGGCATAAGAAAAAAAAACAGAAGCCTACTCCGTTGAGGATGAAAACTAGTACTAGCTGGTAGTATGGGCACGAACCTGCCAGAATAACCAGGGGAAATGTAACCGCTAATCCTAAAAATACACTGCCCATGTATGAGGTAGCAAAAGCTCGCGTGTCCAAAGAATCCCCCTTCTCCGATGCCCACGGAAATTCCTCACGGCGTCTCCAATGGGGACAAAAGCCTATATGCTGCCGACACTGGCCGGCATTTGGTATCTATAAATCCATTCACGTCCCTCACAATACAGAAATCGTCATCATCAGCTCATCCACGAGTCGTGGCTGGTTTGGATATTCTCCCTCCCTCACAACGCCTTAAAACGCCGCCCATTAGTGACATGTTTACCGCCTGTTTCTCGTCTTCTTTCCTGCCGTTGCAGTGTCTTCCTCTTCTTCGTCTTGGCCCTTCTTGAGGTCCTCTGTCAGGCCCCATTCCTCCTTGTCGTACCAGTCTTCGCCATCTGACATGTCTCGATTTGGGCCGCAGTGTGCCTCTGCTTTTGACCAGTCCAGCACATCTTTACGGAGCCTTTGCGCCCTCAGCAGACCCATGTGCAGTCTCGCAGCCCCTCGACAGACCTCTTCTTGCTTCTGCACATACAAGGCAAGGAGCCGCCTGATGTCTTCGGCTTCAGCGTCTGGTAAGCCGAGGTTCCGATCGAGCGAGGCATTTGAAGGCGGCAGGAACATTGGGTGGATGTATGAAGCCTCCGCGTCCTGCTTGGCTTCTGGGTTTTCTTGGGAAGTCTTGTTTGCTTGTTCAACGCTGTCCTGCATTTGGACGTCTTCGCTAGGTAGCCGGCTTCCCTTTTTGCGACCTTGACTTGTATTTTCGTTTGATGGCTCTCTGCCGTTTGTATTTCTCCCAGTGTCGCCATTAGGTGTGCTTTTGCCGTTTTCTTTTTTCGCGTCTTGTGTTTCATCAGACTGCTCCTTGGGAACTGCGTCATCTGTTTCCATTGCCTCATCCTGCTTGGGAGGTGTTTTTCTCTTCCCAGGTGATTCGGCATCGCCCATGGGCACGTCGGCATCTGCTGAAGCAGCGGCGCACTTCTCGTCTGATTTTGCCGGTTCATTTGTGCCGGCAGTATGAGGCGCGGACGCATCAGGCTTCTTCTCGCCATTCACGTTGGATGGTGAAGACACGTTATCGCCCGCCTTGGAGAGATCTTGAGGCGGGTGAGCCTCGTTGTTTTTAGTATAAAAATCGATGTCGTTGGTGCCGACCATGGTCGAACACGGCACCCAAGTAGAATCGCCGCAGAGCGAGGTCCATAAATGCCGAACCTGCCACAACGACCGGTTTTCCTTTTGCATTATGCCAGAACTTTGTTTGACTAGCTCGGTGAGGGTATGGGAGGTGAAGGGCTTGGAGAAGACGGGATGGGTTGGGAGGTCGGTTGAAGCAGTGAGGGGCGCAAGGATGTCTGTTAAAGTCAGCGCGAGCCCAGCCCAGGCGGGTTGCACGGCAAACGTACGTTCCAAGCGGATGTTTGCATATGGATTCAGCTCTGCAGCTGACAGTATGGCCTCCTCGACGCGGGACTCGTCGTCGTCGCTGTCGAACTCGTAGCCGTCATCGTCGACCAAGGGAGGGTTGCGATGGATAATGGACCTTTGAACACCGGCGTACTCGACAGACTGTGCCAGGTTAGCTGGGTGAGCCATCGCGCCTCACGGGGCGGCGTCGGTGCGTATCGACGGTCGGTCGTACCTCCTTGTAGGCTCCAGGCCCTGCCGTGGGCATCAATTGCCCCTTGTGTGCGAAACGCGCCCTCTTCTTAAGTTTGTTGCCGCGATTAGTGAAGCTGTCGATCTCCGAGTCGGAGTCAGACTCTGTCGACGCCAACGGGTTAGCGTGATCCGGCTCAGCTGAGAGCGTTTGGAGAGCTCACCATAGGCCCTCCGCTTGAAGGCCTTCTTCATGCCGGCGATGGTCTCGGCAAAGATAACCTGCTGCGACGCCATGATGGGCAGATCCAGAACCAGAACCAGACCCCGAGGCCAGCCGACCGACCGATCGAACGAGGGCAGAAGAGCGCTGGGCGAGCCGGTCGAGGGACGGACACGACGAGTTGGAGAGCGGAGAGCAGCCAAGAGCAGAATCCAGAGTCGGCAACGAGGTGGTGATGGAATCGTTTAGCGCACCGAATGCGGCTTCATGCGGTCCTGCAGGGCCTCGTCCAGAAGACCCCAGGGCTTGTGTCATGCACAAAAAGTTGGCTGGAGGAGCAATTTGGCCCACGAACCGACGAGGAGAGCGGCAGAACAGCAGCGAGACTGGACAAGGCTGCTTTGACTCTGCCCACTTTTTTTTCCCGAGCTTCTGCAGCCAACATGGCAGGGCCAATCACAAACCGAAACACGGAAGCTTACTTTTGCCGATGCCGCGCTCGCTGCTTGCGCTGTGACGTAGCATTGCCGGGGTTTGCCGGGGTTTAAGCGGGAGCTTCAGAATGGTTGAGCTTGTCACTGGTCTGAAGACGAAACTCAATTCATTTACTGGAGCTTATTCTTATCATTGATGTCTCAAGAGATCATCTTAGGCACAGGTAGATCACAAATCATTCGTCGTGTCAGGATACCTGCAGTTGAGCCAACTTTGCTTAGCTAGTGCTTGACGATATCCTTGACTTCCTCACCCTACAATAACGGCATTTCTTAATCCAATATCATTATCAATCGTGTCAATTACACTCTTACACAAGATGTCATTGTTCTATATCACCGTGGCAAATCTTTCTTTTTCCCATCACAATGGGTTCGACACTCCATCCATCAAATACGCCTAATCTGGATTCATGTGCACGTTCCTGCAGGATTCGTGGCCACCCATAGCGCACGGTTTCTCCAAGAACCGCGGTGATCGACCCTCGGCACTCGCCATTCTTCGCCTATAATTAGTTCCCTTGTCCAATAGGGTTGCCGTCTGTATCAATTTGACATCAACTTTATATAGAATCCAATGAATTAATCTTTAAGCTCCTGGAGACAGCATCATATTGTACAAGCAGAGTACACATATATCCTTGTGCACTTTACGCCGATCCTCCTGAAGGCTTTCCAACGTCTACGCCATGCCATTCTTTACTAATGAAAGATATTATTTGTCTGGATGCTCGACCCACGTAAAATTTGGTGGGCTATGCGTTGGCGGGTGATTACTCCAGATGGAGGGTGAAAGGTTGTAAATCTAGATCCAAATCATTGTTCAGCGTTGTTGAGGAGAGGGGGCCGGTAAATGTATTTAAGAGACCGAATACTCCGGCAAAGCAGTACAATGAAGCTATACATTAAACAATTACATAGGACGCCCATTGTCTCTCTTCGGATTCTCATCTCAGCAACAGACAGCAAACTCGCCGACATGAGAGCCTCTATCATCCTAGGCATAGTAGTGTCCCAACTATCACTTGTAAGAGGCGAGTGTCTCCCTCAAGTGGACTTGGGATATGAGATCCACGAGGCGCTCAAGTATAACGTATGACCTTTTTGTCTCCTTCCACAACGGAGAAGTAGCTCTGCTAACCCATCATAGGATACAACCGGCCTCTATACCTTTAGCAACATTCGATACGCCCAGCCTCCAGTCGGCGATCTACGCTTCTCTGCTCCAAAGCCACCAACAGGCCGGAATCTTGTGGTGGAGAAGGGCAATGGGTCACTTATCATGTGCCCTCAAGGGTCTCCAGGCTGGAGCATCGCGAATTCGGATTTTGGGCATGCGTTTATAAATGGGGATCTGTCCAATTACAACTACACGGCAGAGCACGCAGCGCAAGAGTTGATCACCAAGAAGAATGCGCAAGCTATCCTGGAGCTTCCCGGGCAGACGGAAGATTGCCTATTTCTCGATGTCGTTGTTCCTCGCGCTGTGTTTGACCGTCGAACGACGACGAAGAAAGCTCCCGTTTTAGTCTGGTTCGTTCCACTCTATTGAAGATGAAAGTTCATGTCAACTTACTGATGCCTTGGATAGGATGCATGGAGGCGGTTACATCCTTGGATACAAGAATAATATCGTTGATGCCACTGACCCGGCTGGCCTGATCAATGCAAGCCGAAGCGATGGCTCAGACGGCTTCGTCTATGTGTCTTTGAACTACCGGCTTGGGGCTTTTGGTTGGCTGGCTGGACCGTCTCTTGGAGCGGCAAATGGTACTGCGAATGCTGGCCTCCATGATCAACGTCTTGCTCTTCAGTGGGTGCAGAAGTATATTCATCTCTTTAGGGGAGATCCAAACAAGGTGACCCTTAGCGGTCGTAGGTACCACCATTTCCTTTTGATATTCAGGTAGCCTCAAGTTAACTTGTATGCTCTTCAGTTTCGGCCGGCGGCGGCAGCACTGTTCACCATATCACGGCACATGGTGGTAAAAAAGGACCGCCTCCCTTTGCAAGGGCCTTCATCAACTCTCCTGGATACTTTCCTATCGATTCCAACTTCCAAGCCGAAAATATCACCCAATATTTCCTCAAGTTTCTTAATGCAAGCACAATCGAGCAAGCTCGCAAACTACCAACCAGGGCACTGATGGAGGCCAATGTTGCTCATATATCCAGCGTTGAGACCAATTTTGCTTATGGACCCGTGGTTGATGGAGACTTCGTGCCTGCTCTACCAGGCCTGTTGCTTTCTTCCGGCAGATTCCACAAGAACGTCGGTTTGTTGCTCAGCCATACACGCTACGAGGGCGGCGAATATTCACAACCTTTTGTACAGACCGATGATGATTTCATATCTCTCCTTCGCCAGCTCTACCCAGGCATTGTGGATGAAGTGGCCAATTATATAGTCAAAGATCTCTATCCTGGGAAAGGTTCAGTGCGGACCCTTGACTTTATAGGCGATAACATTTTTGCGTGCAACACAAACTGGCGGGCCAAGGCATTTGCCAACCGAACATACAACATGCAGTTCAACATCAGCCCCCCTTTCCATGCATATGATGAATCACACATCTGGAACGGATACGGAAGACAGAATTTTGGTACTCCCGTGATAGAATCTCTGGCATCGTTGTGGCAAGGACACATTACCAATTTTATCAAGACTGGCAATCCGAATGGCCATAGCCTACCATCATTCCCTCAGCAGGGACCAAATGCAAGCGCCAACATCTTGACGTCTGAAGGGATTATCACTGCGCAAGATTCCACTGCCGGATACAGATGTGAGTGGCTGCAAAAGGGTCTCTTTACCTAGAGGGAGCATATTAATTATGTATAATGTCACTGTTAGTATCTGTCTCAACCAAGGGTCAAATACACGAGATGAGCTGTATCTTGCGAAATACGGTTGCTATCGATTTAGAGTTACATGGTTAATATGAACTCCATCTACATCACGCAACAAGGAGCCGGGGAATTCCCTCCAGGGAACTCCTTTCCTGACTCAATGAGCATCATCTCATGATGCACCAGTACCTGCGCCGGCTTTCTTCTTTACTTCAGACCTTCAAACTTGGCTCTTAACCAGATTGCAATGTCAAGCCAATTTGCATTAGGAAAATCCGCTTCGTATTCCCTGACGATACGTTCAATTTCGACCTCTGATTCTGCATTATCTGCCGCAGCCCAGGCCATACATAAACTAAGCGGTATATGCATCGCGCCCAAGGGCCTATAACTCGATGCTCTTACAGCAATTTTCGCAATCTCCGAAATGAGAAAGGCAGTCTCTGTCTTGAGAATTTCATTGCTGGGTTCGAATATTCGAAGAATGGTGCCTAGAAGGAGTCCGATGGAGACTAGGATGGATGCCACACTTTGGGTACGTACGTATGCTCTGAAAGAGGAGGCATTAGCTTCAGGCGTTATTGATTCGGCCATGGCTATAACATAAGCACATAAGCTCTTAGACTCGCTGAAGGCGACTTGGTAGCTGCTTCTGAGGTCATGCAAGTGAAGCTCTGGTTCCTGGAAATAGCCTGGCATCCTGACCATGTGCTCCACTGTGATTGTTTGAGTGCCAATCCCCCTGTGGTCATCGACTCCCCAAGGCTTCTCGGGTCCGTAGTACGTCTTCTTCAGGTTAACGAGCCAGGGGCTTAATTTTATACTCGGATTAGCAATACTCTCAAATATCTACAAAGATGAATTGTTAGTATCTTCTTTCTCTTTAGATAGACGAATGCCATACCACCACCATGCACACTGTTACCAGAATCTGACTTTCAAATTCGCCTTGCCAATCCTTGTCTGACACTTTATTTAGGAGGTGCATTATGCCGTTTATGTGGTTGACATTTTGACCTGGCAATTCGGAAAGCCATCCTTGACATAGAAGAAGGAGATATATGACACACAGTGAGTCTACTATTTGATCCTTGTGTCCCATTAATGAGCCCCGTAGAATGTGCAAAGCATTGCCGAATTGTGATAGGTTCTCCACAGATTGCGGTTGTTTAGATTGCACTGCGGAGAGCGTATTCGCAAATGTCTTAGCCGACGCATCAAGCACGTCACTTGTGCCCATACGTTTGGGTATTTCCTTTAGAAAGACGGTCCAACCAGTAACGTCGTACCGTGGATCATCAACCTTTAGGACTGAGAAAAAGGCCCCTGTTGCTAAAGTTATGGCATTACTGGGGGGGGATGATGGGTGGCCGACGGGTATGACTGAGGAGCTATCTTCTTCCTGGTCATGCTTTTCAGAGCCTTTCAACGCCCTCTTCGGTATATTTGCTGTCGTTTGGACCTTGAACATGAACCGGCACTGGCTTGCACCAATGCAAGGGATTTGAAGACGTGTACAGCGAGAGCACGCCGGCTTCAATGAATCGCACTAATACAGACAATTTAGCTACTGAACTTTTACTGGTCTTATCTTGGAAATTGGGTCAAACTCTGAACCATTTTCTTTTGCTTCCGGCAGGCGTCACAGCCACGACTGGATGGGGTCCCGGCCATCTCCTTGAGCGGGAAGGTAAGCGCATGATTCTACCCAAGATGGAGCTTCAACGATGATGTAGAATCCCTTGAAGGATTTGTGGCGGAGTAGATGTATGGCGAAGCGCTAAATAGCTACCGCAAATAGAAGCCATTGTAGACAATGCAACGCATGAGATGACGTAGAACCTGCGTGATAGCTTGAGCTGCGAAGGAGTCGATATCATTATCCTCAGCTGTAGGATTGATTGGATGGCATGAAGAGGAATAGTTTGGTGCGGCTAGTCTCGTCGGGTGATATTTCCTCTAGGGGAAACAATATGTAGATCTCAAATCAAAACTGGTGATGACATAGCCACAGATGAAATAAGCTTAGATTATCAGTGACTGAAACTATGCGCAGGATCAAAAAGGTTATAAGTGATATATATGATTATATTCTGGCGGTCTATTTGATCCTCTCTCCTCATCCGTGGATACTCAAAGCATACAATACTGCCAACATTGATGACTGCGAATACTTTCTATTCTTACTTACATGTAACTAGCTCACGCGTCATCAAGTAACACATACACAATGACAGATTCATTCTCACGATATCTCTTTGGGTCTTCTAGCGACGCTAGTTCTGCTCGTCATGAAACAGACACCAACGTCACCAACACATCTCAAACTCTCTATATCGGTCCATCCACGACAAACCCCAACCTTTCCGTCGTGCAATATGAGGGCACTCCACAAAGTACACCACCGTTATATTCCATTGCCCCCCACGCCATGTTGCCAGGCATGTTCATCGTCTACCGCGGCCTTCCCGATCCCACCGGCCAGACGGGTCCCATTGGCCACATCAAAAGCAGCTCGGAACATTCAGCGGAGCTAAACCTGCGCGGATGTGCCATGAAGCTTAAAATGAGCCAACTAACCGGCGACTATTCCATTACCGGCACGCCGATGGGCAAGCTGAAGTGGAAGGCCAACGCACTCACCGGGTGCTCATCTCTCACACTGTGCGACAGCCATGGCAAGAAGCTGGCCAAGACGAAGACGAAGAAAGCCGGGCTAGGCGATCAGAAGATTGAGATGCTAGTTCTGTATGATGAGATGGTGGTTGAGATTGCCGTGTTGACGGCGTATCAGACTAAGGTCATTGGGGAGCGAGTGGTTAGCACGGTCCTAGAGGTAGTACAAGCCATGGCTGGGACTTAGACGGGCCATGTGTCATGATCCTGGTCAAATTTTAGCGTTTCTTTAGTCTGAAATGATCCCGGTAATCAAAAATATTTTTTCTTTGGGTCATTGAATCTGGCAGGCATGCTCGCTTACAGTAAAAAGAGGTTGAACAAGAATCAAGTCAAACTGCTACGTCCGGCCATTTCTCACACAGATTATTCGACTGCCAACTCGCAAGTCCATGGATTTTGCCTTGTATTCCATTCGTATTTTCGTGTGAGCATTCTACTAATCAACAAGCTTTTCGTTTTTTCTTTCCTTCTCCTTTTCTCAGCTTCATCCGCATAACGGAGCACAATACGGAGCTCTCCGTGATGCATGTGCTCCGGTCTCCACCCCGGTCGACTCCGATACCGCTTCAAATTCCGCTACAATTTCTTTCTTCAAACCCTGGCAGCCACCGAGTCCACATCTAAACTCACGATCCACAGACAGCCCACAATGGACAATTTTGATGCCTTGATGGGCAAATTACGAGCCGGCTTCTTTCACCAACAAATAATCATCGGTCTGGTGGTCTAGTGGTATGATTCTCGCTTAGGGAAAACCCCAAGTTGCTTGCGAGAGGTCCCGGGTTCAATCCCCGGCCAGACCCGTTCTTCGGAGCTTCAGCTCAGGAACTTTCTTTTTTTGGACTTTTGCTTGTGGCTCAAGGTACTAGGAGCCACCTTTTGCTCCATCCTTTGTGGCTGTCCTTCATGTTCGATTGTTTGGTGGATTACATGTAGCCAGCCAGCCAGTCTCTATATTATGGCCGTGTCTACAGGAACTTTCCTATTTTGAACCTACTGCTTGGTTGTCTCTCTTGGAAGACGATCTGACTCGCGGGTGGTGGGGGGTTCAGCAAGTGGATGTTTGACTATGAATATCACTTGGAGCTAGTATTCAGTGATCCAGTGTGGTGATTGATTGCATATAAGAGAATGGTGAGGAAATGAAGGATGCCAAAGTTGATAATATTATATGTACTTCAAACATTAAATTACTTTAATCGATCTTTGAACTGACAACTACATGTTGTACCAATAGCCCTCCATAGCTGGTATGGTACTCGACTACTGGAAAAGATGATAATAGACACGCTTCCAAGCAGGCAGAGAGGCCACATACTCCCTATATGCGTGGATCTGCTCCCAATCCAGCTCACGGCGGCCGGTGTCAACATCAATTTGTGATACCTTCAACCAGCCAGTGCGCTTCCAGAGGTATCCAGCGACCCAGAAGGCAATGACGATGGGGGCGGCAAGGTAGGATTGGAAGAAGCCCTCAGCGTCGTTGAGACCGTCTACACCAGGGGGTGCGATGGCCGTGAAGAACTGGTATATATGTTAGCTTCAGAACGTGGAATCCGTGAGCGTGGAAAGTTGGACTTACTTGAGCAGCAAAGATAATGAAGCAAATGAACAATCCGATCCATGATCCCACCACACCAAAGATTGCCTTGAATGGAATCTCATCCAGAGAGTGCCCGTGGTAAGCCCAGGCCGAACGGAAACGAATGTGTGCGATGCAAATGGCGGCCCAGGCGAAGAGGACGGCAAGACCGGAGAGGGCCTGCAGCCAGTTGAAAACAGTAGGTCCTGAGGCGTTGAGGTTGATGTAGGCCAGTGGTCCTGTGAGAAGCATGACAATGGTAGAGGGGAGAGGGCGGCCGGAGCGATCAATGTAGGTGAAGAGCTTGGGAGCATATCCCTGCTGCGCCATGGC
Organism: Trichoderma virens Gv29-8; assembly: GCF_000170995.1. Lineage (NCBI taxonomy): Eukaryota > Fungi > Ascomycota > Sordariomycetes > Hypocreales > Hypocreaceae > Trichoderma > Trichoderma virens. Next base: position 2,198,053 of record NW_014013744.1, read on the forward strand.
AGTGAGCGTGCGTGAGCCGCCGTAAACACTAGAGACACCAATGGAGATGACAGAGATGAGGATGACGGTGTTCATGAAGTGGTCGAAGCCGCGAAGGCCAGCATAGAGACCGACGAGGACAAATGGCGATGCCTTGACGTCGGTATAAGCCGCGCTAGACAGGAGTCTAGGGTCGTCTGCCGGAATCAAAAGGCCGACAAAGAAGAGACCAAGCACATAGAACAAAGTAATTCGCCAGAACACCTGCTTGATAGAGCTGGGCAGTGACTTGACTGGGTTTTTGCTTTCGGCCGCTGCAAGACCGACCAGCTCAGTTCCAGTAAAGGAGAAGGCAGCGGTAACAAAGACGGAGCAGAAGCCTCGGAAGCCGTGGCGGAACGCGCCAGGATTGTGCCAATAATGAGCTCCGACGTATTCGGAATATTTTCCACTCGAAGGACCGCCACCGAGAACGAGCACAAGGCAAATGATCATGAAGATGATGGTTGCTGCCAGCTTGATGACTGAAGACCAGAACTCCTCTTCGGCATAACCAATGCTTCCAAAGATGTTGATGAGGATAATGGCAACCCAGAAGATTGTGATCCAGACGCCGACGCTTATATCCTGATTCCAATACTGAATGACGAGGGAACAGACTGTTAATTCGAGTGGTAATACGACAAACCAGAGGAAGAAATAATTCCATCCAACTGCAAAGCCAAACGAGGGGTCGATGAAGCGAGTTGCGTATGTGTAGAAACCACCGGAAACTGGGTACATGATGGCGAGCTCACCAAGAGCATAGACTGCATCGCGTATATCAGTACATGTATATGAAAATCGCAAGGTATCGTGGGATATTCATCGTGCGTGGACTTACCGACGTTGAAAACCATGAAGCCGACGACGAGGAAGCAAATAAGAACCGAAGCGGGACCCTGTACGCCGCAAATATCAGCATCTATCGAATAGGCATTTTTCTCTCTTCGTTTTCTTCTTTCAATTTTCACTTACACCTTTGGCCAAAGCACCACCAGAGCCAACGAAAAAGCCAGCGCCAATCGAGCCTCCGATGGCAATCATCTGTACGTGCCGCGTCGACATCGCCCGGTCCAGCTCCACCAATCCCAGTCCATAGTGTTTCTTCTGGAACGACTTGGCATTCAAGCCGTTTCTCGTCCAGAAATCCTCATGTTCGTATTCATTTGTGAAAGCAGCGTCCGACTGTGGCACCACAGCAGTGTCCTGCACGGTCTTGCCCGCATTGCCCTTCTCTTCTGCTCCCACGGACGGCGAGTCGCCCGAACTAGCCCGCCGGGACATATTGGGGCTGATTTTTTTTTTCTCTTTTTGGAGAATCTCAGAAATTGGGGTATAGTATGCCAACACACACACAAAAAAAAAAGTCCGTAGCGCGGGCTTGTAATTGGTGCCGGCACTTGGAGATCTTGGGCGCAGAATACAGCCTGCCCGAGTCTTCGGGTATCTAATGCAGGGCGGAGGCTAGAAAAATTCCAGAAGCCTACAAAAAGCACGTCACGCGAAGCAGGACAACAAGGGGGGAACGGGAGGGCTCAACACTTTTATATGTTTTTTTTCTTCCTCTGGTGATACTGACACTAATACGCCAATGCTGCACTGCTTGCAGGGCCAACACCAAGCTGAACCGCAGGAACCAAGGAAGCAGGAAACCCTGAGTCAGTGGACAAAGCTTCCGATAGCCGGGACCGGAGAGACGAGTGAAGACCGGTTGTATGATCTGATGCCATTTCGAGAGTCCATGCGCAGGCTGATGGGGCAGAGCACGGAGCCGTTCTCCTCGTAACATACAAAAGCAGTAACATGGTCTGGCTTAGCTCCATACACCAAGGCCGTCCGTCCTGGCAAGTATTCCGACGCAGTGTGTTTCTCTCAGCCCAGCGGAACCGTCGAGTCCGCCACTCAGAAAGGCTCGTGGGTCGCCAAGGCAGCGGCGCCATCCTAGGGACCCAGGTTGACATGTTAATCCCGGCAGATGTGTAGGGCGCAAACGACAGGAGCCCACTCTTGGTGGTGCGGCTGGCCAGTCTGTTAGGTAATTGTCATGCTAGAGCGGGATGCTGAGATGCGGTTTTATGAGAGAACGCAGCGCTTGTTTGTCAAACGCTGGATTTGTATTGGTGGTGGAAGAGAGTTTTGGTGGGTTTTGTGATTTGAACTCCCTCCCCACTTGGTTTGGTGGATGACTCCAATATTTGCAAACATGCTTTCAACGGCGAGGCTTGGAAAACTCATCAGATGCTTGCTCGTGGGGGCAAAATTCGGGGATCTCCAGGTTTCCAAAGAAAAGAAAACGTAAAAGTCTTTGGGGAAATGGGCTGTGATCTCTTGGCAAGCGGTTACCCCGGATCTCTGAGTTGGTTTCCAGAGTTGTTCTCGAAGACGGGCAGTTTTGGATATCAGCTTTATGGATCCAACTATCCATCACGGACTCGCGTGTGTAGTGCTATGCATCTTCCCTTGTAAGTGCTCCGTAGTGTGCATGGACGATACGAAAGGAAATGAGAAAATATCAGCTGCATGCAGCAGCCCATCCCTTCAACCCATGCCCACACCAACCGTTTCACAGCCCAAAAGCCAAGCAAAAAGAGGGCTCAATTAGAGTTGTTCCTCCGCCCTCGCTAGAAGGCAAAAAGAAAAACAAGCCCTTGGCCACTAAAAAGCCCTGTCCGCGAGTCATGTCGTGGGAAGACCCCCAAAATGGCCCGCTTCCCCGACCTCCCCCAGACCCCGCGACGGCCGCCGGTCTCTTATGTCTCTCCTCCCCAAGATTGCCGATGCTGCCCTTTTTCCGGACCTGGTTTTGATTCCGCCTGCACCATAATTGGTGTCGTGGTGCTCACTTGGCTTCTAGAACTTCGCAAACCATCGGGTAGTTAGCCTTGCCAGAGGCTGATTAACGTTAAGGCGGCGCCACGTTTAGGGGCTCCGAGAGGTGATTGGTTTGGGTGCTCTGATACTGGCTTTAGGTCGGGATGGATGGCCTCATTTCAACAACTTAGAAATATAGCTGACTTATTAGCATAAGGGCGTAATGTCGACGAACGATGGTGGCTTCAGCTCATTGATATCAGCTACGTGGTGAGCTAGCTTCGTGTTGAGCGACTCTGGTTTTACTGTCAGGAGATTCTCTCATGTTGGACAACATCACACCATCTCTCGTACTACAAGAGCATTATAGGTACTATATTCGAGAAATAAAAATAAAAATAATGCAGATAGTAGAGTGAAGATAGCCGTGCCGTGCTTTATGCTGATAAACGAAAGTGGTCATCCTTCATCTATCTGAAATTATATGAATGCGAGTTGTGCTAAATCCACATTTTGTTACATAGAAACGACTGCTCAGTAGCTGCCGCATTATCCGAATGAAAGAGGATTTCAAAGACGAAATAATTGGCCAATGATTCATCTGCTCTCTCACTTATCAATCGTGGAGTCATCATCGAGGTCAACCCAGTTCTAATAGCGCCTCCACCGCGATCAACACTCTTGCTACACTTGTTAAAAATAAGCGCCAAAGGCGCCTTCTCCAGATCATACCGTTCATTAGCTTCGGATACACAACGCCTGAATCTCAACAAGGCTTATCAATCCATCCATCGTGGTCTCACCGTTGGCGCTGAGTGGAACTGGAGGCACGGGATAGGTAGTGCCACCTCCGCATCGTCAGTCCGATGTCACGGGCATAGCCTCGGGTAGTTCGGTTAATTTCGTATTCCCAAACGATGGCATTTATCTTGTGATATCCATTTTAAGCCTCGCCGCGATGGAGCTGAAGGATATGCTCCTACTAGCACTGATTGAGGACATCCGTAGCGAGGTAACCCAACATAGAGTCTTGGCCACCTGATTAACATGCTAGAAGTTCTCCATACCAACAAAGGGGTCAAACGTTAATAGCTCCCTAGCAGACACCTGCATAAGTCCAAGATATACTTGTGGGGTTTGTTCATCATGCATTACAAGTAGTATGTTTGCCAAGGGCGTCGCAGCTCAATGTCAGCTACCCTGCTTGCACCCAGCTCAAAAAACTTGCGCAGTCTTCAACGACAACCCTCTACAGCTGCGACATAATCGATCGCCAGCCCAGATGATACTTTCAAGTGTGTTTTGTCTTTATGACCGACAATATGAACTCTATCTATTTGAGAATCCAAGTGCCTGTTTGGGGAGACAAGAGCCGAAAGAAAAAATCTCGGCCCCAATATGCAGAGATGTGAGCTCCGGAACTGCTTGAGAAGGAGTGAACTGGGAGTCAACCAAAGTTATATGCACTTTGAATAAATACGGCAATTGCGAACAATGGCATCACCAATGCCCGTCAAATGCTTGAGAAATACCTGGTGAAGGGAATGAAAGTTACATATACTCTGCATACAGCAATTACGAACAATCCCATCACCGCTCTCCACTCAATAACTTCATCTCAAGAGTAGGAGAATACGGGTATCGCATTTTCGCCGATATTTATATCACACTTGCATCGTGATGGACCCAAATCGCTTATCAGAAAATAAAACCCTGTGCATTTTGCGAGCAGCCCACTCAGGCAACTACAGCGTCATCGCCGCCGTTGGGTAAGACACTCTGCAACTCAACCCCCAACACAACAAGAGACTGCAAACTAAGACGGCGTACCCGTCATTAGATACAACCTTGAGCAAATCCTAGGCCTCGTCAAAGCCGCAGAGCGCGAGAAATCGCCCCTCATCATCCAGCTCCTCCCCTGGGCCATCACCCACTCCGACGGTGTCCTCGTCTACGCCGCCGCACAGGCCGCGCGTCAAGCCTCTGTCCCTATTGCTTTGCATCTCAGCCATTGCCAAGATGAAGACATGGTTAGACGGGGTTGCGGGCTACCGTTTGACTCCATCATGGTGGACTCTTCGGACCACGCCGAAGTGAGAGACTTTGCCAAGACGAAGGAGCTGGTGGCGTATTGCCACTCCCACGGCAAAGCCACGACAGTCGAGCCGCAGGCCATTGAGGAAATATAGGATGAAGTCTCGAATACGCTGAAATGGGAAAAGCTGGCGACGACTGCTCAGGAGAAACAACAGCTTGGGGTTGCGGGGGTGGATGTGGTGGTCCCGGTTATGCCGTCTTTCTCTAGATTTGCGCAGAGAGAAATCCCCGTAGATTCCAGGAGGTATGATTTATTTTGGTGTCAATTTTCTCAAGCCACGATTCATTAACAGTCGTATTTATAGGCTTGGCGAAATCTACGGAGATTCCACGAATACTGGCAGCGTTTCAGACTACAGTAATTTTGCTCTTTAGGAAGGCATAAAACTTGGCATGTGCAAAATCAACGTCGATAAGAGTTTACTCGCGGGATACTGTTCGCTGGTGGAGCAGAGAATCAACAAAATTCCGCTCATGCAAGTCGTAGATGAGGCAATTGAGAAGATGGCAGAAGCATTAGCGGAGAGGATGATATATGTAGGCTCGAGTGGCAAGGCGAAGCAACTTGAGACTTATTAAATTTGTTGAAGGCTACATGTACTTTTCTTGCTTTGTATAATTACCAAGTTTCAGCTTCTCAATATTATTAAAGTCATGGAGCCTTCTTATACATGCTATATCAGTGTTCCAGCGATCAACGTATCATCTGAAAACCGACGATATCTATGTAATAAGTAACTCAAGATACCGTTCATGTCCATCCACCATCGATCCTCATGCTCTGGTTTGTTACCGCAGCACTATCATCCGCAATCAACCACATGGCCATCCTCGCCACCTCCACGGGCTCAATCAGCCTCTTGATCGCCTGGCTCCCTAGAACCTTGGCCTCGTACTCGGGCGTCATCACCACTGTCCTCTCCCGCTCCGTTGCAATAGACCCCGGCATGATGCTATTCACCCTGATGCCCCGCGGTCCGAACTCATGTGCCAGCGTTCTCGTCAGTCCCACAACCGCGGCTTTGCTCGTCGTGTAGGGCGCCTGACCCGTTGCAGAGACGACCCAGTTGATGCTCCCCATGTTGATCACCGAGGCGTTTCCAGCGGCAAGGAGAAGCCCCGGCAGCAAAGCCTGCGTCAAGAAGAAATGATGCCGCAGATTCACCGCAACACTCTCATCCCACCACTCGGTCGTGATCTCCTGCGTCGGTTTCACCATTGCCCTCGCAGCACTGTTCACGAGTCCATCAATCTTGGGGTGCTCTTTCAGGATCTTGGCGGCCGTGGGTTTGAGCTCCTCGTCGATCTTGACGACATCGCAGTGGTGGTATATGGGCTTGTGCTTGACGCCTTGATCAGACACCTTTTGGACCAAGGCCGCGGCAAGCTCATCCTCGACGTCGAGAAATATGACCTGCGAGCCCTGCAGGGAGAATTGCTCGACCATGTCGGCGGCAATGCCCTGCGCACCGCCCGTGATGACGACGGTGCGGTCCACGAGGCTGGGATAAATGGCGAACTTGGCTTGAGCCATGGTGGCGTCTCTCTGCCGTGTTTGTTTTGGTGTCCTTCTGTTTGTCTTCTCCTGAGGCCGTTTTTCTACTCGAGCTGTCAGATTTGAATCGGGAAAAATTGAAAGAGGGCCTCGTATATAACTTGCCGATCAGACGATTACGATCGATTGATTGCATCGTACCCCGCCTTCAGCTCTTTGGTCTGTCATGTCCGAGCTAAGGCGTGTGTAACGTTACTGGGTTTTCCCCAGAATGTGGCTGTTCAAAAGCCTATCAAAAGCTTCAAGAACAATACATTGCATGATTTGACATAAGCAGCTGTCCCATTTTTGACTCAATTGCCTGGTTTTCTGTGTACACAATGAAGCTACATATGTATCAAGCGATGTTGTTGAGCTGGACTATCACCCGTAAGATATACATGCCAAATGTTTTAGAATCGAGTATATGTACCTTAGCAAGACCAAAAAAAAAAAAAATGCGTGATGATTTTTAATTGTTGCATAGTTGCCAGACCACTCATTTAACCCCCTTCTTCAACCTCCCCCAGGTGGCTTCCCATGCTTCGGCGGACTCCCTTTACCACTCTTCCCCCCTTTCCTCGTCTCCTTGCCCGGCCCCGTATCGTGCGCCGTCTTTCCCTCTCCCATCGGCTTGCTAAACTCTTGATTCGCGCCGCTTGCATTCAATGGGTTCGTCTCGTTGCCGCGGCCCGCCGCCTCCAGTTCCGATTCCGGAGTCGGATCCGTCTTGGACGGGTTGAACGCAGCGTCCTTTTGCGCCGCGACATCGTCGTCTCGGCCCGATCTGGTGCCATTGTTGGATCTCGGCTTGAGAGATTCGCGGTCTTGGGAGTCCTTGTAGGGAAGACGAAGGGCGGCCGAGGTGTGATATAGGCGTGGGATGCCTGTCATGCATCGCCGCGAAGTTTGGGCAAGATTACGAATGGTAGATGCCATGATAATGATGACTGATGATTTTGTTTTCCATCTCTCTTGCAAATCGAATCTAACTGGATTTCTTGCAGCATATTTATTTTTAATTGTTCGAAATACCTGAGGTCATGGTGACGCTTCATGGAGCCCCTGATATACATCAACGCATATATACATCATGTACATGTATATTGACGTCATCAAGTTTCACAGAATTAAGGTCAACAACTTGCAAAGATGTAGCTTGACAAAGTGAATCCACGTTGTATTAACTGAGCGATCCTCCTGTAATTCTTCAGTATCATCATCTTTTCAACTTTAGACGAGGTTGCAGTAGGACTAGGTACATGTTAGTAGGCAAGTGTGGGACACTTGTATCAATCCACTGCTTCACATGTCCTGTGTTCGCCTGTCGCCTATTGATGCCATGTTTAGATTCTAGAGCGATATGTAATTATTTGTGATCACTTGCATTCATTCAGTAAATACATTAATGATATTCACCGCTTCTTGTCACTGAAAAAGGCTTACGGTGAGAGGATGTGATGTATGGATAGCTAAGCAACTTGGCTCATATAGCCTACAGCCTCTCCTGAAATCAACAATGAGAATGCTTCTATTCCAATTTGCATGAGAGTGAATAAAATTCGACTTGGAAGGCTATTCATATCCGATGCCAGGCTGCGTAACCTACGGTGAAGGAGAAAACTTTAATGACATGATCCATTCGCTACCAGAATATCTTCCCGTGCTGTACGCAGATTGTCTCCGCCAATGTTTCTCCTTTCCTTCCTTTATGAGCAATCACAAGCACGGTCCATGCAGTATCTCCCTAGTGCTCACGTCGCTTCCCTCAAGCCTCATCACGAGCATTCGCGCTGCAAACAATCGAAACGTAACGGCAGTACAGAAACAGTTGTTTTGTCGGAGCTCCCGTAATGGGAAAGGGGCTTCGGAGGTGCCGCCGGGAGAACAGGCAACATTTGAAGTTTGCTCTGTGCGTGTGCCGCATTCGATGGGGTCCTGCATGCCCATGTTGTACCACCAGTAATTTTATGGCCGTGAGCGAACAGACCGCTCAGACATCCGGGCGATTCAACATCGGAAATACCGGCCCACGCAAAATGTGAGATGATACAGGCGTGTAGGTAGAGCTGGGACATGCTTGGAATCCAAACGAGCGGCAGAATCCTTTGATTTGCGAGGGAACCGGAAGGGCATTTCTTTCAAACAAGTTGGCAAAATGTTCTGAAAACAGCGTGCTGCATCTTGAAATGCTCAAACTTCATTCCCAGAATCGGAGGAACTGGGAGATGAAACAAATCGGTAAAGCACAATCGACTCCCTATGCAAAGAAACCATGAGCACCGCGGATCGCGTTTGTTGTGCTGCCTGGATATTGCAAACAGTCCACTCACAAATCGTTCAGCCATCTCTGAAACAAGCCCAGTTGGGTATGCAATGTCAAAAGTTTTATCTGGAATTCATCGAGCTCGGCTCCATCAAGATCCACCCTGAGCTCTCCCTCTTCCCCAGCTATCAGCTCGAGTAGTTGGATTAATTCTTCAGTGATTGATGCGATTGGGTTATTTGCGAGTTCAAAAGGGTCAAACACTGGCTCCATAACTGGTGGTGACGCAAGTCTTGCTTTGGTTACCGACGTAGTATATAGTTGTGTATTTGTACTGGCATAATGGAGATGGAAATTGTTGATGTGGGCGTTTGCATCATGATCTCCCTCTGTCTCTCTCTCTTCAAGAAAAGGTTATTTGGCGAGAGAACAACTCTGCCCTTTCCCAGTGTGACCAGCTGTTGGACGAGAAAGGCCTTTCCTATCAAGTGAGCCAGAAAGCTAATATGAATTTTGGGCTGGCAACATGGAAGTTTTGTTTCAAGGCTATTGCTGCCCAAGCTTTGGACGCTCCTTCATTCCTTGTATATATTCTACATTCTCTTTCATAAGTTTCGAATTTGTTCTTCATGTTGCTTCGATCTTGCTTGATTCGCAGATGGGCAGTTAATTAATGGTATCGTATGCTGTGTAATTCAGCAACTCATGGAAAGTTTCCTCAGACGCATTCAAGTTGTACTTGCACAGCTCTAGCGTAGGTCCTCTGCACGAGTCAAACTTAACAGCAACGGCAGTCCAATACGGCCAGTGGTTATTTTATGTATTACGCTTCTAAATACTACTGTAGCATAGCCGTACATATATATACATGCTGCAGATCATATTATATATCCCATACGGCTCCGTTTATAATTGGGGAAATAGGGGGCCAGATCGGCTTCTCAGCTAGTCACGGCATTTGAGGCACCGGTTAGGAGAGTCCATATTTCACCACCACCTGCAGGTATATATAGAATAACTACAGGTGGGCATGCATGATCTAATGTTACAAAGTGATGGATATAGACTGGGTCCGCGAACATTTCCGGGGTAGAGTAGGGAGTAGGGAGTATGGAGACACCAATATCCTTCTTGGTGTCGTTGCCCCTGTCGAAAAGGGTATGATTGCCAACCAAGATGGGCAACTTTCTTGCTCGGCACATGCATTTATTTTGTCTGCTGTTGGAGACAGGAGCTAATGACTACAAAGTATGATTTCTTGTTGTTGTCCCTCCTTCTTTTTTCCCCTTCATTCTCTTTCTGTTTTACCTTGTCCCTTCTGCAAGTGGCTTTCTTGGCTGCTGAGCTTGTTGTGGTCAAAGCCACAGATGCGGCGGTAGTGGATGCGACGTAGCGACGGCTGCGTGAGCGACGCACGACAGCTTGCCTCAACCAGCCAGAGCGAGCCCCAGGCAAATCCGTGTTACGACGACTATGAGGACATGACATACTCGTAGTTACTCGACAATAGTATGGCCTTGAGTCCTCGGATACCGGCTTTCAGTGGCTGGAATCACGATAGTAATCGTGCAGTGCAGCTCAAAAGTCTAATACCTATGTACTTTGTTGTAAGCCCATTGGTGCATGTACGAGTATCAGATCCCATGCACAAGGAGGCCAGATTACACCAGTCATGAATGATTGATTGCAGTGACACTTGGGGCCCAGATAGCTGCTGCCAGTGCTCCGTACAGAGAGCTCAGCCTGCAAGGGACACTGCGATTTCTGTGTCGTCCGGCGCAAACCAACGCCCAAGGACAGACCTAGTGTGGCGCGGCGTCTGTGAGAGCGTCTCGTGACGCCTCAGATAGCGGCGTGTTTGCGAAGGGGATCGGCGCGACACGTGGGCTAGCAGGGATGCGAAGCAGACGCCAGCTAAATTGAAGAGAATGATTATTGGGAGGTTTGCGCCGAGGAAATAGTCCGGATAAAAGGGCTGGGCGAGCAGCGAATCTGACTGATGAGCTGGAAAAGTGGCTGGCTGGGCTTTCGTAAAATAGTACAAGTACGAGTTCCTGGTAGTAGCACTGTGCGAATTGGCTTGGCTGGGTACTCGTATGTTGTTGAAGCACGTCCATTCAATTTACAGCAACAGGCAAATCAGCTGCAAGCATCCGCAGGGCGAAGGATCAAACTTCAATTTTAGACTTTGTGCCAGCCTCCTGAGACCTGATCCGCGTCCAACTTGGCAGCGCCGCTCGCCGCTCTTTGCAGCGCGCGCAGGGGAGTTTTGCCCATGCCCAGATGGTGTACAGTAATGGACTCGTAAGAAGATGGAACAATTTGGCTGTTGATTGGCTGCTTCGTTCCAGGTGCACAGTGCAATTGAATAGTACACGCGCCTTTTTGAGCAGCACAGCAGTGGTTATTCAGCGAGCAATCAATTGCGATGGATGGAGATGGATGGAGATGCTGTATTGTATCCATTGTATTGCTAATCTAATCTACCTCTGACACGGTGGCCGAAACAGTGCAGCCAGCCAGCCCCAGCGCCCTGCATATGCATATGCATCTGTCGGTTTCCCTCTTGCATTTGCATCCATTTGCATGTGCAGCCCGCCACGACTCCCTCCCAGCCATCTGGTTCGCCAATTCAATGGATTCGACAATCCTTCTGTCTATTGATCCTTCCGTCCACTCTTTCTTCGACGTCTGGTCGGGCTCTTGTGCCCTCGCTCCCGTCAGCTCAGCTCACCACGTGTCAGAGGTCCATCGCCGGGAAAACGCAGCTAGGTTCCTTTGGTCCTCTGCTCCGAGCAACCGTCTTATCTAGCAGTTCTGCTACTTGGACTTGGTTAGATGGCTGCTGCTAGCTGGTCACTAATGCCTTCGCTTGGCGATTGGAGCCCCCCGACCGCGTTCAATACAGGCGTTGGTCAGCTCTGAATCCGCCGCCGGACTCGCCGACCAGGCGGCTGTTGACACTCCCCACAGTGCAGAGCGGCTGGTACGGGACTGCGATTATTATACGATACGACGACATGGCCAGAGGGCCGGGCTCGCAATAGTGGCAGAGCGTGAAACCGGGCTACTGATGCTCTTTGCCCTATTGACTCGTTATTGTGCCATTGGTGGTTCACGGTAGCCGCTTCGACGGCGTTTGATATCGGCTGTGCGGATCTCGTTTGCCCTCTCTGTACGCTATTTGGCTATCTCTTCGTGTATCTCTCTGTGTATCTCTCCATGTATCTCTCCATCTCTCCATCTCCCCATTTCTCTTCCTCTGTCTCTTCCTCTGTCTCTCCCATGCCTTCGGAGCCGCTAGACAGCTAGCGGGTGGCAATTGATGGCAGCATCAGGTTTCCTCTGGGGCTAAAAAGCCAGAATGGAAAACCCCAAGAGTCCGAGTGTCAGCTTCCAAATGCCATTCCAGAAGTCCCGGGCGGTCCTTGGCCAGCTCTGACAACGTGGTACGCGCAGTAGTTCGTCTCCACCACACCAACCCATCCACGCCTCGGAGCAAAAGACAATGATTTGGCTATTGAGTGGCCATATTCACTCCCAAATAGACCGGGTCCCGCGTTGCATCGAATCACGGCTGGCCAGTCGCATACGTTTGCTTCCCCCCCAAAGCACGACTTGCCAGTGATTGTTGGAGTCGCATCAATGCAACACCACTCACACGATGGCGCCGGTAATTACATTTGACGGACGGAGCCCTTGGGTTATATTGCTGGCTGCTGATACGAGCTGCAAGTCCAAGTCAGACTCAGGTCGCCAGAGCCCAGACCGTCTCCCGTGCATTGGTAGCCTCATGGTTGACCAATATAGGTAGCTCAGGTCGACAGATCCATGAGATATTGATGCAGGAGGCGTTGCTGCAGGAGTACTGGAATATTAACATGTGCTGCTAGTGGCACTACTGCTACCCCATCTTTGAGCACAGCCAACAAGGTGAGCCCACGCATCGCATGCAGGTGAGCTGGAGTTGGATGAATCGGGCAGCATAACACGAACAGCACCAGCAGCATCAGCATCACGTCTCAACGGCCGCTTTCGACTCGTGTGCCTCGTTCCCTATCGCAATAGCTCTCTGCGTGCTCCGTACTGTACTCGTAGCCCCTTGCCTGCGGCTTCTGTGTGGTCCATCTCGTCCCAAGGCTGGCCATGGATGCGACACACCGCTAGTATTTCGCCCTTCTGTGTGACTCTTGACGACTCCGTACGACCCCCATATCTGCACCATCCAGACGCAGGGTTCGACGCAGCAAGTGCCGTTGAACTGTCCTACGAGTACTGCATCTGTATTTTGTCCACTTTACTGTACTACTACTGCTACTACTGTAGATAATACTCCTCACCATCGATAGTATTATCAACACCACTGGTAACACTATCTCTCTCTCTCCATACTACTCCATATCGCCCTTGCGTCATCCCGGAGCCCATGCCCCTTTGGAGGTTGGTATCAAGCAATGGGCTCCAGTTTATTGACTCGAGTCGTCTCTTCCAGTTTGTGTATGGGCCTCATTGCAAGTACATACGCCTCAGTAGCACATTTAGTACTCCGTCCATGTACCCACCGATCTATTACCATTGATTGATTGTTTGATTGACCACCAAAACAAGAGTCCATGTTTGCCCCCCCAAGTCCAGCCTCTATTCACTGCCAATACTGTACAATGCATCTGCAATACTACAACGCAACACAACACACGAATTGATCCCAGCACCAATCCAAGCCCGTCAACCAGCAGTACATGTAATCTTCGTGCTGGCTTTCCCTGAAACCACACCCTGCATGCATGTACCGTCCTCTCCAGCAAAGGGCATTGAATTGAGCCCACCTTGGGAAACGGGTCCCTGCACCGCACCACTGCACCGCACCACTGCTGCACGTCTGGCACAGGCACTAAAGGCGCTGAAGCTGCCCACTGCATTGCCGCCACGGCCGCGCTCAGTCTCTCTACTACCGGCACACATCTCCACTAATACAGGGCGCCCTCGCCCGCTAAACTCCCCCCCGTTCCATCAAATCTCCCGCATCTTTTTCAGTGCACTGGCTAGTCTGGGGCGAGCATTGATCATCGCCCTCTACCACCTATCCTTGCAAGCTTCGCTCCTCTCCTCAACCAGGCTTTTCCTCCTCTTACGCATCCTCCACGCTTCTTCATCCTCCCTTGAACTGCCTCTCGTCTTATTCCCAACCCGCGACGATCTTCTTCATTTCTTCAATCCCCCCGTCTGTCGACAGCAATAGCAATCGTCGACGCAGCCGTCGACTCGGGTTGCAAACAGCGGGACGACACTCCGTAATACCCCAACTCAGATACGAGCCAGCGTTTTTTGGCCCCAGAACTCCAACGGTCGAGCTCGCCATCAGAATTCGGTCAATTCGCCGCCTATCCACACCTGCTAGCCCGCCATTTGCGACTCGACCTGCCTCTGCTCCTAATTCCCCCCCCCCACTGGCCAGCCGATTCCTCGGCCACTGCAGAAAAGAACAGCGACCCGAGCAGACAAACTGCCATCTCTCGCAGCATGAGCCTTTGCCGTCGTTGACGATCCAGCTGCACTTGTCCCTCCATTCCTCCCTAGGCCTTCATCATGGGCAACAGTCAGGGAAAGCCCGTCGACCTGACTGGCGAAAGTACGTGCAAAACCCCCGAGCGAATCACGGCTTCCAGCATCCCTCCCTCTAAACCCCCTCCCACGTGTCTGGCGCGTGGTGCAGCGAACGAAGGCTGCCTTCTTTCTTGCTTCCATGCTGACTGACGGAAAATCACAGCCAACCTCAACCACTTCCGCTTGCTACGAGTCGTCGGCCGAGGCGCCTTTGGCAAGGTCCGCATCGTCGAGCGCAAAGACACAAACTTGGCGTTTGCGCTGAAATACATCCGCAAAGATGAAGGTGCGCCAACCCACGGCGATTTCATGATACCCGCTGCAGCTCGTCTTGAAGTGCGGCTGCGCCGGCACGGCAGAGCAGCACCGCTAACATGCCAACAGTTGTCAAGTCGGAAAGCGTCCGGAACATCATCCGCGAGCGGCGAATGCTGGAGCATGTCAACCATCCCTTCATCTGCAATTTGCGATACAGCTTCCAGGACATCGAATACATGTGAGCCCCCCTCCCACCCACGCCACACCACACAACCTAACCTGGGCGCCCTACTAACGACATCTCCAAGGTATCTCGTCGTCGATCTCATGAGTGGCGGTGATTTGCGATTCCACATCTCCAGAAAGACCTTTACGGAGGAAGCCGTCCGTTTCTGGATAGCTGAATTGGGTTGTGCCCTGCGCTACGTCCATAGCCAGAACATCATCCACAGGGACGTCAAGCCCGACAACGTCCTTCTCGACGCCGAGGGACATGTCCATTTGACCGATTTTGTAAGTTGTATCGAATCAGTGAGACTGCGCGGGTTGATAAGCTGACTGGGCTCGTTTTCGTAGAACGTGGCTTCTGACATTGTTCCGGGGCGCATCATGACGAGCAAATCCGGAACCTTGGCTTACCTTGCCCCGGAAGTCTATTCAGGCAAGGGATACGACATTCGTGCGGATTGGTGGTCACTAGGTGTCTTGTTTTACGAGTGTATCTACAACAAGGTTTGTTTTCCGCTACTCCCCGCAACGCAACTCTGCTGTTCGCGATTTTGAGATTTTGTGGCTAAACCCAACCCAGCGACCATTCGAGGGCAACAGTGAGAACTCGCTGAGCCAACAAGTTCAATTTTCCCAGCCGAAATATCCCGTCACGCAGCCCCCCGTCTCGTTGACATGCCTGTATGCCATTCGCGCCGCACTCGAGGTGAACCCCAACAACCGACTCGGCTCAACGTGGGAGAGCTTCATCTACCATGATTTCTTCAAAACGATCAATTTCGATTTACTCGAGCAGAAACGCATCGAGCCCATTTTCGTCCCCTCGTCGGACAAGACCAACTTTGACGCAACTTACGACTTGGAGGAGCTGTTGCTTGAAGAGGCCCCTCTCGAAGCTCGCGCAAGACGACAGAAGCCGAGAGAGCGACTAAAGGAGGATGCCACCGATCAGGAGATTCGCGAGGATGAACTGTACAGAATGATTGAAACAGATTTCCGTCCGTTCGACTACAACATCGCGGCCTACAACAAGTACGTTGGGATGCCCCGTCTTTTTTTTTCCTTTCCTTTTTTTCCCCCCAACTGAACAACGGAACGCTAACCCTCAGCAGGCTCACTGCTGTTCACGGCGAAGATATCGATCCGGCGACAATTGCGGCTCAGGCCCTTACGACAGACGAAGCTACGCAGATGAACGAGCCGCCAATGACCTATCCAGCTCCTCCTGTGGAACCCCTTGTCAGCGCTGATAGACATAGTGGTCGGGTGCCTCCTCAGGGCCAACAGGCTGCATATCCTGGACAAGTCCAATACGTCCCTCGAT
The DNA here is from genome assembly GCF_000170995.1 of Trichoderma virens Gv29-8. Taxonomy (NCBI): domain Eukaryota; kingdom Fungi; phylum Ascomycota; class Sordariomycetes; order Hypocreales; family Hypocreaceae; genus Trichoderma; species Trichoderma virens. Next base: position 2,214,196 of record NW_014013744.1, read on the forward strand.
CGCCGCCCATGAGCAAACGAGTAACCAGTCCGACAGGCGGAGTGCAGGTGACGCTGGATGGCGGAGGCAGTTGGTCAGAGCTTGCCCGTCAAGATGCAACACTTCCAAAGGATGCTGCTACCGCAGCGGAAGCCAAGAACGAAGGATCAGGCGGCATGTTTGGATTCTTGAAGAACAAGAAGGGGAGAAATAATAGCCCCAAGCCCAAGGAGCGTGGCGTGTTGGGCAAGGAGGGAGCCAGAGTCGTCATTAGCTGAAAAGCCAAGGCCAAGATTGTGATGAATTTGCGACGACGCAACGCCTTTTCCCCCTCAAAGGACAGCGAACCGGATGCGATACCCACGAGGAGAATGAGTACGTGATACGGGCTAATGGGTTCACACGGAGTTAACGGAAGATTGATATTCTGGAATTCATATGGCCCGCTTGAAGCGCTGGCCTCGGCATCTCCTGGGACTGAACTCACCACACCTCAACATTGCTTGTCTAGCCGCCGTGTCGGGCTGGCGGACGGATACGTTGCCTTTTCTATTTTCTTGGCTTATTTTCGTCCCTGTATGAAATATCTACGAGGCAGGCATTTAGAGCACCTCTCGTGTTTCATATCTGGCGGCTAGAACGCCTTTTCGATCGTCGATACCCATCTCATTGTACGATATTACCTCCCTACCGGAAGGGATTCACATACGCACGTCCTAACGCTTTCTTCATGTTTGACGTTTTTTTTTTCTTGGATAGCGAGCAATACTTACCCAATTGCTCTATTCGATTTTCATTTCTCTCTCCTGGTTTGGCGTTGGCATATTTTAGACGTGGAACAGGGCAGAACAGCGGGCGGTTTTAGCGGGAATATGGATATCTGCATCGTCCTAGTAGTATCATACTTTCACTCAAAGTACACCATGATGTCGTTTGGACTCGGCCTAATGTTATAGACAGACGGAGAACAGTTTTCATGTAGCTGGCCATAATTATGATACATACATACCAATCAATACCAAACATATAGCTATGAGCATAAAGTCGCCTTCCTCTTTCCATAAAAGATTCCTCATGTACCTAGTCAGGTTGTCCTTCCTAGCTGCCTTTGGGCTAATATTCCCGTGATTTTCCTCGCGATCTAGTGCCTGTAAGGTCTAGATGGTCATAATGAGATATGAGATATGATATCACATAGACTGTCAAATGCAGCAAAGCAGCCTGTTCAGGTCGATGGATCGATCTTTGACTAGTATGGAAATAGTATACAGCACCAAGATGAGGTAGCTATCTTCCTAGGTATATGGCTTATTATTGGAGGTGACTTGGACGACGATGGAGGCATAAACGGTTGACGACGCTCCTGGTGCCATCTTTCTCCCCATCATACATCGATACTAATATGCTCTCTAGAATTCCTCACGAGCAGGCTCGCATTCCTGCACGGAGAAAACGATTCGTCACAAGGATATCAAGCCAGAAAATCTTCCAGTTCATCAAGGAAGAGCTATCTATACCGATTTTGGTATCTTTTTTGATGGCTCTCATCTTGGATCCTCTACCACTGCTGGGATTCCTGATGGTTTCAGTCAAAGGTATTGTGCACCTAAGACAGTTGCCCACTCTTCCGATCTCCGAAATGATAGAACCGACATATTCTCCCTTGGCTCTGTGTATGCCGAGATTTTGGTAACTTGGGAGCCTCAGGTGCTGCCACCAAGCTTGCTTATAAGTTGTTACGCTGAGAACATTGAAAACATCCTAGACTTTTGTTATTGAGTGTGCCAATTTCGCCAGAAGGCAGTTGGATTAGTGAGGTATGCATGCAGATACTTGCTCGAGGCCAACGGAGCACGGCTAGTTGCTGAAGATGTTGCCGAACGTGTCTGTTGGAGGGGATATTCTGGGATATTGGACCCTTTACCAGATACACACCAGGTTCACTGCACTCACGCTTTGCTTGCGAACAATGTGCACCTATTACGGCTGAGCGACAAATTCCCAGACGCATAATTGGCAGTTCTCATTGGGATCAAGAGAGGAATCTATACATGATTCGAAGTTGGAATAGCAAAGTCTCCAATAACTCTTAAGATTCCCGATAGCAGGGCTAACAAAATTTGAGTAGAAGCAGAAAATCAGTCAACGGAAGGGGCGGGGACGAAATGCAAAGAAGAATATTTGCGATTGCAATACAGAGCGCAAGTGCAACAACTATATCTGCAGTGAGTGCATGTTGCCATGCATTCGTATCTATTAGATCACAATCATAACCTTACTGGGGATTGGAAGGGATGTTTTATATGCGGTCCAACTTGAAGTCAGTATGAATGCTCTTGACCTAACAATATATCCATACATACGAAATACATGAGCATTTCACAATATGATTCACCAGATAAAGATATTTCTTTCTTCCGTCTCCTTTTTTGCTTTGCCCCCTCTAGTTGAGTGATCAGATGAGGCGTCGTATTAACCTCCCTGCAGTCCCGTCATGACACTCTGAACACGGCTTATTTTTGCGTAATCCCATGATCCCCCCCTGACTCAACAACACACATATCAGACAATTCAGGCAAATTTTACGAAAGAGGGGGCAAGGGGGGAAGTAAGAAAAAAAAAATTCCAACGTCAAACTAGAGACTAAAGAAAGTCTTCTTTTTCCTAATGATTTCGTTTTCGTTTTCTTTTTTTTTTTAACCCTTCTTTCCTCTCTTAGCTAACCCTTGCCGTGCCTTGTTACCGTGCTTCCCGATTTGTTCTTGATTAGCCAAGCATGACATTACATTTACTCACCCCCGATGTTACAAATGACTCAAGCCCATTACGGGTAATTCCGATATGAGCAGGGGAAATCGGTTATCCAAAGGCCAAGTTGGCAGAAATATCACAGCGGGAGAACTTTCTTGAGAGACGAGCAAGCGATTGATATCGATTTCTTTGATTAGGATAGATACGCCATCCAATCTTTAAATGCCTACCTGGGTATGCATATGTAGTTTCCCAGACATTTCATTGTGATTTTTTTCTCGGCTGTTTAATGTACACACGAAAAATGACCAATCAATGCGTATCTGTCCCAAAAGAAACAGCAAGATAAAAAACCAGTTCCTTTCCATTATTGCCAGCATGTATGCCCCATAAACAAAACGAACGTCGCCCATTGTTCAAAACCTTCAACCGCAATCCAGAGCCAGCCGCCATGTAACCCCCGTGAGTTGCCGAAGTCGTCTCCAGCCTGGATCAATCCATATCGAATCGTTCATGCGAAAGAGCGAAGACAAAAGCCAAGATTGATTGCAAAATGCAGAGCGTAATCATTCATAGTAGAGATACAACAGTCCGAGTCCCTAATCGTGTAAAAAATCAAAAAATAGTACCAAAATTATGCTTCAAGAATGACGAGTTGCCCTTTCGTCCTATGTCCATCCAATGCTTGTAAAAGCCCGGGGTCACTGGCCTCGGCCATGCCCCTCTGATTGCTCAAAACGCCGTAAAATCCATGGATTCTTTGTGTCCTCTTTTGTACCAGAATCGGGTTTTTATTGTACACTATATGCGCCAGTGGAACGCCATTGATTCTGTACATTATGGCATCAAAGGCTCACTCTGGCTCTGGCTCTTGTCAAGTGATATGCCCAGGCTTTCAGCCGTGCAATCGGATGCCTCTTTGCCCATGTACTTCTTGAGGATGCTGTCAAAATCTCTCTCGGCAACAACTGGCCCACTTCCGGAGCACTTTGCCTTCTTGGTAAGTTCTGAGCACAAGCCATCCAGATCAAACTCGCCATTCTGAGCCTTGGGGCATGCTTGGAGCCTTTCCCTATGATAGACATATTAGTATATAAAATACCCGAAATCAGATTTGTGGCGACGTACCAAAGCTGGTTACAGCTCATGTTTGACTTGTTAGATGGATCATCATCTACTGCGTTCTGCTTTGCATCGATCTCATCAATGAGATTGGTCTTCTTGGTCAGGTTCGGGCTAGCAGCGATGTTGTAAGGAGTGAAGAAATCGGCCTCAAGTGAATCATTGAACAGGTCGTCAAAGGTAGAGTTGGTCATAACGTTCTCCTGAGGCTCGCGATAATCACCAAACAGCTGCGGGTCAAACTGGCCGCCATTGTTCTGCTGGACCATCCAATCAAAGCTGTTGTTGCTGAAATCCACGCCGGAAAACTGAGCAAAGGGTCCTTCTGTGGTGGCCATGGAGGGATGCTCCTCGCCAATCGTCGTCAGGGTATCAACGGGCTTGAAGCCCATGGGGGACTGGGTGAATGGCTCTGGGGATGTACCGCACGATGAGCTCGCGCCGACATTGGAATGAGAAGAGGCTGATGGGGAACTTGTGCTATTGTTCAGGCTGTAGTTGACCGAGTCGACACTGGCTCGAGATCCAGTAGCGGCAGAGCTGCTGCTCATAGAGGGGGTGTGCATGTTAAACACGCCATTGTTAAATTTTGCGAGATCTTCCTTGAACTGCGCATTTCGTGCCGCCTGCTGAGAGACCACTTTGTCCATGTTCTGGCTTGCGGCAGGGCTAGGGGCCTGTTGGGAACTGGGGCTGATGGGTTGCGACATGGACTTCTGGTGAGCCTTGGGCAGGGGGCCAGGGAGGGTTCCGAACTTGGGGAACTCAAACTGAAAGCTAACATCATTGATGTTGTTGATGGCCGCGGCGCCGAATGGCTGGGCACGGGCAGTTGGAACAGATGTCTTGGGCGTCGCAAGGGTCATCCTCTGCTTGTAGTGGTTGAGCTCAGCAGTGATACGCTCGACTTGAGCACGGAGCATGCTGTTCTCATGGTTGGCGGCTTCCGAAGCCTTCTCCAACTCCTCAACCTTGGTCTCAAGATCCTTGAGATGCTTCTCCTTCCTCTCTCTGAAGGCACGCTGAGCAGCTCGGTTCTGAGCCTTACGCTTCTGCAATAGGCTTTTGTTAGTGGACAAGAATTCGAGAGGTATTCAGAAAAGAAGAAATTTGGGCGTACCGAAGTTGGCTCTGAAGTGAGCGGCTTACGGCCAGGCTTCTTGGGGACTTTGTCGGAGCCTTCGTGTCTCTTGGACTCATTGCCAGGGCTGGCATCGTCATCCTCATCATCAGGGTGGCTCCTCTTTTCGGGGCTTTCGGTTTCAGTCGAGTCGGATTTGGCGCTCATGGCTCTATCCGGAACATCTCCAATCATGCTGGCCTGGGCGGCATCATTGGCAAATGAAAAATCAAAGCTGGAATCACCAAAGTCGTAGTCGTAGTTGTCGAGGAAGGGGCTTTCCTGGAATGCAGCACCGTCAAGGCTCTGGAGCGGGTTCGTCTTGAAAGAAGTCGGAGACAACGAGAGCGCCGTCTTTGCATTCGCCTGCTGCTGCTTGTTCGCGTTGAGAGCCGTGAAGAGAAGATTCTGCTGCTGCGGGGTCAAGAAGAAATTCGGTGGCAATGACGAGCCACTTCCGGAGCCGGTTGTCGCCATTTCAGCAGAGATGAGGATGAGAATTTAACAAAACAGAGGCCAATGTTGACGATATCGCTGCCCTGAGAACAGCAGACAAGAGCGCCGGTCTCTCTCACTCTCTCAATACGGGCTTGTTGAGTTCCCTCCGTAGCCGCGGGTGGCGGGGAGATTGATTTGAAATGCCAGACGCTAGGGCGTCAGAGATCCAAGGGGGAGAGCGTCTCAAGAGCAGAGCTGCGACGAGGGGGATACGGGCAGATAAGAACAGATGAAAGAATGGGACAAAAGGGAAATCCCGGATGCACTGCACGTCACAGACAGACGTAGCGTTGGTCCCAGGAGTGTCGAGATGATGATGTTTGGTTGGTGCAAGAGCTGGATGGCTGGGAGGCAAATGGGAAGTTCCAGTGTACAGTAGCGGTTCTCACGTCGTTCCTTAGCACTGTGGGGCGGCGGATGACCAGGGAAGACGCTGCACTGCACTTTTTGCTGCCTGAGTCAGAAAAAACTCTTCTAGGCGCTTCCGTGCGGCCTGGCAAAGAGACAGTTATCGTGTGCTGGAGGCTAGGGGATTTCGCCGCGCACTGTGGCCTGCAGAGAGAGGGGACGCAGCATGTGGTGATGCTGGGGAGACGACTTGACAGATGCTGGGAAGGATGAGGATGAGGAATCTTGCCGCATTTGTCAGCGGCTTCGCAGGGCGGGGGCAGCGCAGCAAAAGCCGTCCGGCTCTCAGCCCTTCCAATAGGGTGTCTGGCTAGTGTGCCGCCCGCCCTTGGATTGGCGCGATGTCGAAGGTCCTTCTCGGCCTGACCGTTGTCCGCTCTGCCGCGACGCCTTGGTGTCGGTCCAGATGCTTGAACAGTCGCCTGTCGATACGGTGCGCTGCGCACGGTGCTGTCCTGAGAGGGTCAAAAGGGCCTCCATCTGGGTAGCATCTTGCTTACGGAGCATCTGGAACTTGACCCGGCGGCAATATTAAGCGGCTACTTCGTGCTTCGTGCTGCGACTGACGAGCAACACCAGGTAGTGTGCCGTATCTGTGAGTGCTCCGTATTATCCCCTCGAGTCGTCTATTTCTATAACAGGTCGCATTCTCGACACCGCGTCCTGACGAGACTTGCCGTCTCTTTTCTTCCTCCCCTTTCCGCTTTGCTTGCTTATCCTACCTATTATACGAGTACGCTTCCTCCAAGGGCCACGGCCGTTAGTGCATGACAGCAACATTGCCTGCCAGCATGAGCCAGGGGATATTTGTACATACAGCCGACATACGAGTACCTGGAGTACTTTTTGCTTGAGCTACCTCTTCTGGGAACAGGCACTACAACTGCTGACGACACCGGTACCTGTCCCGTACTGGCAAGTACACGAACGACCATCGACTGCAAAATACAGTGCTAATCGAGCTGTGTCAGTCTGCGCTGCCCCTTCGGCAATTGTGCTGTGTCCGGCCGATATCCCCAGAAAAGCCGAAGCCCAGCACTCACGGCCACTGTGTGTCCATGTCTCTTTTCTTGTCGAGACCTTTGGCCGCTCCCCCCTCATCCCAGAATTCAAGACACGACATGGCAAAGGCATTGAGTCGTCAGCAATCTGCTTGTGTGCCCAGCGGCCCGTCGCCACATGAGGTGATTTGCCGTCTTGGACGCATCTGATGCAACTAGTGCTGCCCACGGGCAAAGCTACCCAGATTCTGCCAATAACACGGGGACTCTTCTCTTCACGCTGCAACTCTTGTCAGACAGCAGGGGCCACTAGCCGTCAAAGGACACAAAGAAGCAGATACACCGCATGCTCGCTCTTTGTTAGTTGCGAAAGCCCGCCCTTCCGCACTTTGTTGCTACAATCTCCGGGCGATGAGTGGGGTTGACGACCAATTAGCGGCAGTCCCGCTTCCGGAAAAAGGACCCTGGCCTTCGTATCACCGATAATGGAGTTCAAAGTACCTGCTCACGACCCTGATTTTTCGATAATGGGCCATGTTCCTATGCATACCAAGAGCGAAGGTATCATCGTGGACTTTTTTTTTTTTTTTTTGGGCTTACATGCGTCCCAATGGCCAGGCGTTGGCCGACATTCCTATCTATCTCTAGTATCAAGGTTTGATCGAGGGGCAACTGAAGTTCGAGGGGAAGCGTAGCCAAAGGATTTGACATGGGAAATTTATGTAGCAACAACTCGCTAACGTTCTAGGCTATCACCGAATTCTTACTCCAAGGTTGACGGCGAATGCTACTGTTACCAGTTAACACTACTACCCCGCTGCAGAACAGCCATACTATTGGCCGGGTAGCTGGATAAGGCTATTTCTTATTTTGAATTTTGGCCAAACCTCAACTATTTTCCTATATCGTCGCTAGTGTGCGCAATTAACTCATTCGATACGAGAAATGCGACTAACGGAGGCGCATTTATGCCCGTCAGGATGACCATACGAGTACGCTGTCGGCAGTTATCCATTGCATAACTTAGTTGAGAGATTTACGACTTCAGCCGCCGATTGGGTTATGCCGTCCATAGCCATGCGAGGGGCAGATTCACCAACACTACGAATATTCGAATTGGGCAAATGGCTTCACGACCGAATGAAAGTCGCAGTATCACCGTCACCCGTGAGCACGCAAATGAGCATATGTGCGAATTCAAATCATCAATTCCTGCCTAGTGGGCTATGTATTCCCTTCGCTTTATGCCGTTGCAACGCCTTTGCCTTTGAAGGATCCCAGATCCTTATCCCGATCTAGTTGTTCTGTGCCAGCTGCTTGTGAGCCTCGGCCTTGTTGTTGTGGACGGTTTCGTCGATCTTGTCACCGAGAGCGTCCTTGCCAGCAGTCAAGCTGCGAATGGTTAGCGGACTTTGGCCATATACATGCATACTCGGAATATTTGCTCCGGCTTACCGAGTGCTAACATCGACGTTGTCGTTCTTAGCAATCTCCTTGTTGGTTTCTTTGCTGACACCAGAAGTAGCGCCCTGGACAGACTCGGCGACGTAGTTGAAAGCTTGCTTGGCAGTCTCCATTTTGAAGGATTGATTGAGCTCAAGATGAGAACGTAGGTTGTGGTGTAGTTGAGAGTTGAGAGAATTGAGATTGAAGTTGTAAGTGAAATTGTGATGCTGATGATGAGACTTGATCCAGAGGGGGGATGTTGAGGAGGTTTAAATAAACAACGGCCGAGTCCTCCACAAGAATTGCATCACATAGCAATCCCGCATTCCTGTCAATTCTGGACATTTCCATGTCATGAGAATCATGTTCCTGTAGCCATGATCGTCACTTGCCAGGCACAATCAACACTCAATTGGCGGCGGATACTCCACGAAGTGGACCAGAGACCGGCGCTCCACCAATGAGCATAGCGACACCTACGTCATGTTGACTGGTCCCGTACAAAGCTTAAATCACCTGCACTCCACATATTCCGCTTCTAGGAAAGCAATGACGCAAAAATCAAGATGTTGAAGCAATCTAGCGCTCGCAACATCTTGGATTCTGAGGAAGATCGAACTTGGGCCTTCAAGGCACTCAGCCGACTCACCAGAAACTATGCGGAGAACATGGAGATTACTGGGGCATTTAGCTCAGGACCTGGATCTAGATCTAAACAGGACCTCTCCACAATGCACAATGACGGCATAGATTCGTCAACAAAACGACTCGATGAGTGAGCAGCAAACAGAGCAGCATATCAATGAATTGGTAGGTAGTTGATGCACAATGGGTTTGATCACTACAATGGCCATGAAATGGCTGTTATGAAGCTCCTTAAAAAAAGGATACAGATATGTTGTTTTCTCTATCATGCACTCTCATAGGCGCTTCCCCGAAGCCATCACTAATGCAAACCACGCTCTCCGATCTCATTGAACCAACGTAACTCTAAACATCGGCAATTTGCGGTTGCATTAGTCTCAGAACAAGGGTGACGAAATCCTTGGCACAGTACGGCCGCTGGAGTAGGCGTGGATGTGGTGGAATAACAGGTTTTAGGAACATCCGAGCAGATGGATACCCTGAATATCCCTTTACAGATGTGGCGCTAGGACGCAGTATCACTTACAAGTATTATTAGGCTACTCAATAGTTGCAGTCACAAGACTAACAGTCCTGAACCTCTACGCCACGACAATTTCTATATAACCCATATTATGCAACTCGGACATTGCGGCTCTACATGTCGATTGGTATCAGAGAGAAGGGCATAGATGGTGGCAGATACTGGTGCATTCTACGTTTCTGGGTGAAACCTGCAAGTAAGCTAGAAACACAGTAGCTACGTTCAATACTGGGCAAGAGATAGTTCGCATATACTAGGTACATATGTTCTACGCCATCTTCATTAATCCATTACGCCGCGTGTATCTATTCTGGACAACACGGTGATGGAGTTTGCAGGTTCAAAGCTTTACCAACGACAAGGTGCCTTATTTTCCAGTGTCAGTCACATTACCCAGCTAGGCGCATGCCCATTTCATATGGTTAACATCTGCATGTGATTCGGTAAGTGTTTCCGATCATGGTGAAAAAACATTTAGCGCTGCTGCTATCTTTTCCCAGCTCTCATCACTGCCTCCCTTTGTAGCGTACGTTTATGTAAGAGATAGTTAGGTATGTAACGCACAAGCAGATAGCCGCTAAATTGATAAAGGCTACATCCACTATATACGGTGACTTGATGGAAGGTATAGTAATCAACTTTCGCAATAGAAGATACCGTGAAATTCATAGGAGATTGTTTAGTAGAAAAGGTTTCATCCTGACACTGATCTCGAGACTTTACAGGGTAGGCATGCAAACATGGTCCCATGATGCACGCACTGGCGACTCACGTGATTGCAATGCACTCCCCGCCAGCCCCCCTCTACCGCATCCGTTAGCTTCGCGAACCAGTGCCAGCAGCTGCTGACTTCCATGATTATCCCTTGAAACCAGCTTCTGAGGCTCGTACTGGAAGCTCAACAAGGACAGCAGAATCAAGGCTCCTTGCTTAGTCCTCCGCGCCTCAACCGAGGCCGGTACTTACTCAGACATCATGGATCTCGCATATGACCATATTCAAGAGGAAGCCTACATCAAGAATACCGACGAGCCTGGAGAGAGTTCGAAGCAGGAAGATGCACAAACTTCCCTAAACAGCGACATCCAGGAAGCTTACAAGGCATTCTCGGCGAGTCCGTGGGGCGCCAAGATCGGAGGCTTCTTTGGAAATGTAATCAAGCAGGTATGACAACCAGGCTGCCGCCGTATCACCGCCATTCGTGGCTGAGGCTCATTTGGTGTAGGGCGAATCCGTCTACACTCAAGCTTCCAAGGAGATTGCAGAGGTCGGGGAAGATGCACAGAAGGGATTTACCAGTCTGCGAGAAACTATCGCAAATCGAACCCGCTCGCTTTCCCTTACCACCATCATCCCCGACTTGTCCAACGCCGACGCCGACGATAGCCAGAGGACCCCGACCAATGCAACGACTCCAGCGGCTGGAGATGGCACCTCCACCCAAGACTCCGAAACTGTGCTGTCACGCCTAAGAACCGAGGCCGCAAAGCGCTTGAAGGACTTGCAGCAAGCCGAGGATGCCGCCGACGAAGCTCTACTCAGATTCGGAAGCAATATTCGGGACTTTTTACGAGATGCGATTAGCGTCGCGCCTCCGGATGAATCATCCGAGGGTAGCCAAGTCATGTTTGAGAGCAAGGATGCTCAAGGAAAGAGAGTGATCCATACTTCAAGATTCGAGGCACAGCTGCACGTCATCCACACGTCGCCGGAGAGCTTCACCAAGGACCCGTCTGCCACGGAATACGAACAATGGACCAAAGGTTTTGATATTGACAAGCAGACGGATGAAATCAGCGGCGACCTGGCAAAATACCCCGAATTGCGAGCGACTATGGAGAAGCTAGTTCCTGACCAAATTCCTTATGCCGACTTCTGGAAGAGATACTATTTCTTGCGCCATGGCATTGAGACCGCTGAGTCACGACGACGGGATCTTCTCAAAGGTAACATACTAATCTGATGATGCTATTTTTGCTTCATTATCCTGATTCTATCTATAAATCTTTTGTGGCTGACACGCTCTTTTCTAGCTGCGTCTACGGAAGATGAGGTTGGCTGGGATGATGACTCGGAGGAGGAAGAGGAAGAGGAAGAGGAAGAGGATGACTCCGAGGACGACTCGGAGGAGGACGAAAAGTCAACAAAGCCCACTCCTGCTGAGAAATCCGCCACTCCCGATGCCAAGGGAAAGAAGCCCGACTCTATTGCTTCATCAACCACGATCCAGGCCAAAGACACAAAGCCCGATGAGTCCAGGAAATCCAATGATGAAAAGTCCGAGGCGGAAACTGATGCTAGCTATGATGTTGTTGGAGCGGCCTCGGGAAAAACGAGCCAGCTACCTAGTCAGACACCAAACAGCCCAAAGGAGCCCAAGAAAAAAGGGGAGAACGGCAGTGACGAGGATGACAGTGACGAGGATTGGGAGTAATTTTGCACCACGTTTACTCTGTGCGTCTTCGGGTATAATTTGTTTCTTAGAGCTTGGGCAGTTTGGCGTTTGGAATTGCTATCGCCTCTTCAGCAAGTCGAGTCGTCGCAGCGGCGTGTATTTTGTGTTTTGGATTATGCCGATTTGGATGCTCCCCCACAGCGATAGCTTGCTCCCCCCATGTTTTCTGTGCTATTCAAGGTTTACCTCTTCTTCTTGGTGACCTTGATGAAGCCGTCCTCGTCAATCTCAGGAGCAGGCTTTTCCTTGGGGACGGGTGCCAGAGGTGGCGCCTCGTCCATGTCCACATCGCCTTCGTTGTCCTCATCGTCCTCGCCACTGTCGCCAGACTCCCAGTCGGTATCCTGGTCCTGGTCCTCGGCTTGCTTGAACATCTGATCCACCTTGGTGCCCTTGCGATTCGCGAACCGCTCGCTCAGCTTCTTGACCTCGTCATTGAATTCGCCGATGGCGCATTCGGATCTCGCTTTGACAATGGATCTAGCAACATCCAAAGCAGAATCGTCGTCGATGTTGACCTCAAACTCGTCGATCATTACTTGTAGCAGCACCGTCTCGACATCTTCCATATCTGGCTCCTCAGCGGCGCTGGTCTTTGCAGTCTCTCCGGGCTGCGCATCGGCAAATTCTGAAAACAGATCGACGACGGCACCTGCAAACCAGTCCCGTTTGTCTGCAGAGTCGGGTCCTCCCCAGTTATTCTGCACCGCGAGGGTCAGGGCCGGCCATAGGTGCAGGGCGCATGCCACTGCTTGTTCGAAGTTGGACTGTCGGAGTGCTGTAGTATGCAGAGTTAATATACCAATGTCCCATGACCTGATTCTTGTGTTTGTTCCCACTTACCCGCCGGCGGCAACTGAGCTGTCTCTGTAGACGCCATGATGCTGATGCTGGGTTTGAATGTATTAAGCGGGGATATGGAGGGGCTCAAATTCAAACGGCCATAAGTCTGCACAAAATTTTTGGTGTTTTTTTTTCCTTCCCGCCCACGAGTTCTGTGCTGGATTGGCCGTGCACGGACCACTAGCATGACGCTGAACAAGCTTTGTAGGCTAGTACTAATACAGTAATACTCTTTTCCCAACCGACATTCGAGGATTGGGAGCCAAGATCATCCCTTACAATATAAGGCATGACATCATGGGGGCCCCTGATGCCAATCTCAAGATGCTCTGACCTGTTGCCCTTTTATGCGGGTGTCTCGGTGTTCGTATTTTCCCGTCTCTTAATTAGACCGTGTCCCTTTCAGACTCTCTATAAATTAGCGATCCGCACGTATCGATGGAATCTGGAGGGCAAACGAGATCGCTATGAACAGGCTTAACACGACGTCGGTCTCATTGGCCGTTACGCCGACGGTTGTAACCACCTTGTTTTCACATGTATGTAAAAAGTCAATTGCGAAGGCGTTTGCTTTCAAAGACTGGAAGGGATCGTTTCTTATTTCCCCTCCATCAGTCCAGTTTGCTAACTCGCGCTCTGCTGGGGCGGAATCTTGTAGTACCTGAATAAGAAGAGCTTGAAAGAGCACCCGACCACGCATCTGTCGTACGACGAGGGACTACATCTCATTCGGTCGTTCCTCGAATATGCCTCGCAGCACACTGTCGAAGAGATCCAGGGATTCACGGCTCAATGGGTCCCGCACCCGCAATGGGTCAAGCTTGAAAGCGTCACGATTCCTGACGAGCACCTCCGCCGAGCAGCAGAATTGATAGAGGGAGAGCTGGGGCCTGATGGCATCCGTCAGATTGGCGGCAGGAAATGGTGGCACTGGCGAGGACCGAAAGGCCCGTTGGAGGCTGAGTGGATCGAGATGCGGGCGGATGCCAATGAGCGGAAAAAGAACAACGAACCACTGCGTCGTGTGATGCTTTACATACACGGGGGTGCGTATTATTTCGGGAGTGTCGACGAACATCGCTACCAGATGCAACGACACGCGAGAAAACTAAAAGCTAGAGTCTTTGCACCGCGGTACCGTCTGGCTCCTCAATTCCCATTCCCATGTGGCCTTCAGGACTGTTTGGCAGCTTATTTATATCTGCTTACAACGCAAGACCCAAGCACGATTATCTTTGCTGGAGACTCGGCAGGTGGTGGCATGGTGACGTCCATGCTATGCCTTCTTCGAGACCAAGGAATTCCATTGCCCGCCGGGGGCATCCTTATTAGTCCTTGGGTTGACTTGACGCACTCGTTTCCAAGCCTTGGCCTTGAGACGCCGCTGGATTATATACCACAGTCAGGCTTTCACCACAAGCCATCAAGGGCATGGCCGCCGCCCAATGATGATGATGTGAATATGCTCCACGCAGAGGCGGAGAAGCGCAAGAAGGGCGATAAGAAAGGGGCTCCGTCTACGGCTGAACTAGAGCAGAAACAACAGGATCCCGTGGTTCCGGCAAGTGATGGCGAAGCAGGTGTTCATATTGACAGCAGTGGCCTTTACACCGAGACGGAAAAATTTCTAACCGTTACAATCGATGGGGAGCTGATTACCATGAAGGACCAAATTCAAGTGAGTACAACTAATTTACCAACTCGGATGGAATTGGGGTCTAACGTCTGCTAGATGTATACAACGAATGCTCTTCTATCACACCCACTGGTGAGCCCTGTCAAGCAGCCAACGCTTGGTGGGCTGCCGCCTCTTCTGATTACTGTCGGAGGCGGCGAGCTTCTTCGTGACGAGCAGATTTACTTGGCCCACAAGTGTGCCAACCCGACAAAATACGCACCGCCGGACGCAGACTTGACGGACCACGGAAGGGAATTGCTTGCCAAGTACAAGCCTACTTATGTGCAACTTCAAGTGTGGGACGATCTATGCCACGTTGCCCCGACTCTCAGCTTTACAAGCCCGGCCAAGTACATGTACAGATCGATTGCGCAGTTTGGAGCCTGGGCCCTAGCGCGTGCGCAGAACAGAGACATTGAGATTATGGATGACGATGCGATTTCGGTCATTACTAGCTCTGGCTCTGATACGGAAGCTGGGGGCCAGGTAGAACAAGATCTGAATAAAGATAAACAAACAGCGGACGACTCAACGCCTGCAGAGGTTGGAAGAGCAGGAGATCCACTTCCGCCATTCAAGAATTACATGATTCGACAGCGAATAGCCCGGAATGGCGCCATTTTGCCTCTTCCTCGGGAGGAAGAGCTGCCTGGATGCACCATGAAGCCCGAGGAAATTGGAGTTATTAAAGAAGGTCCTGTGAGGAAGTGGCTGGAAACCAAGCGCACATGGGACCACAAATACGCCAGCGCAAGGGCCAAAACGCATAAAAAGATTATCAAGGAAATGGTTGAGGGGTATAAAGATTTTGGCGTGGATGAGCGTCCGCCGCCAACTGCACTGGCTGGGCGAATACCCGTGGGTGCCGAGTTGCAATCAGGGAAGAGAAGGAGGAGTTTTGGCCTAGCCATCTGGTCCCTCTGGGGATCAAAACACGACGAGATGACGGTAGAAAGGGAGCAGAAAGCTAATTACGAGCCCGAGATGCAGGCCGTTACTCCAGATCTGAGTAATGGCGTCTCGTCACCCTCTGGAGCCAACAAGCCTGGGCATAGCCGCAGACCTTCTCATCAGCGGATTGTGCGAGATGAGCATCAAACCGGCAGCGAAGAGACGGAAGGGGAAACTGCTGTTGAGCAGTTGATTGCCATGCGCCGGGAGCAGGAGGCGGCTCACGATGGCCTCCTCAGCCCGGATTATTCTCCTGAAACGGGCGTCGCCGGAAAGAGGCCATTCCTTGACGGCATTGCCTTGCCGTTTAGCATTAGAAATGACGCGGAGACAGCGAGCATGATTACGCTAAATTCAACAATGACGCCTGGATCTCGGCCAATGAGTCCTTCGCCTGGATCGGGACTTCTTGGCGTGACGGATTCAAAGGGAGACCTAGACGAAGAGAAGCCTTCTGCAAATGGTGTGGATGAGGACAATGAGAAAGTAGAGGTGCAGCGTCGGGCCATTGAGACATTTTCGACAGCTAAAGAGGAGTTACCACAGGTCAAGGTAGAGATGTGAAAGAGATGGGAGGTAATATACAAAGGCTCGGTGTGGCTATGAAGGATTTCATCAACGTTTGGAAATAATGGGAGAAGAACGAAGACAGGAAAACCAGCAAGCAAGCATATAACTAGCGATATCCTATCCACATCAATGGTGGCGCATTTATTTAGTTGAATTTAAATTCGAATTTCTTTTTGCTTTCTCTCTTGTATGTTGTATGTTTAGATACCGTAGTTTAATCATACAATCCCATGATGGTATCTTTTTTTCTCTCCCCATTCACCGTTTGACTCCATCATGCATGGTGGTGGTACAATATTCGTAGGGTGTATATATACAACTCCAGCAGAATACCCTTGACTTCTGCTGTGGGTTTATTCGTAGATGTGCTCTTCTTTCTTCGTCTCTTTATCGTATGATCCGTAGAGAACACTTAGTCAACACCGTTGTATCGCTTCCATTGCTCGACGTAAAAGTAAGGATCCTGAGGACCCTTATTCAGGCCCTTGTAATCACCAGGCTCTGAGCGAACTTCTCTGCTCACGAAGGGAGTGAGCTAAACAAACCACAAGGTTAGCTACCATCCATCTTGCTCTTTCTGCCGCCACCAATTGTCCGCCTCTGCACCCCGATTTTGTTTCCTACCTTGGACTCGCTGAGATTCTGGGGCACGACGTATGTGCGGACTTTGCTCCATTCGACAATGTATCCTCCGTACTTGGTGTGGCGACCCATGGCTCCCGTTCGGTTGCCCTTGTAGAAGCCGCGGCCGACATCCTTGGTTGTGAGCTTGAGGTGGCGGTACTTGCCCACGCTGAGGATTTGCGTAGGTCTCATGTTTGCGGGAGGAGGCGAGGAGTCGTGAATTCGAGATGCGAAAT
The DNA here is from genome assembly GCF_000170995.1 of Trichoderma virens Gv29-8. NCBI lineage: Eukaryota > Fungi > Ascomycota > Sordariomycetes > Hypocreales > Hypocreaceae > Trichoderma > Trichoderma virens. The sequence continues at coordinate 2,231,046 of NW_014013744.1, forward strand.
TGCACCGCTAGGCGGCTTGGGATTTGGTGGTTTTCGTGGCGGGAGATGTTGCGCTCTGGTAGGTGGTTTCGCATCATTCCATTGCCATCATGAATTTTTGGGTAGAGGGTGCGCTTGCTCGGCATCCGGCGTTCTTCCGGCGCCGGTCGTTTGTGCCGCCCAATAACTGGAGCTCTACCGTTGCCGCTAATAGCAGGTCGACATACAGAGCGGCGTCCCCTTCTGAGCTTCAATTCTGATGCCTGTGAGATAGTGCCGATTCATCGAGGTGCTGCGAGTCAAAATGCACTGTCGATTGACAATTTAGTCGCAATTTTTTGTATATTTCTTTATAATTTTTTTCCGTCAGCGTTTGCTTGAGAAAGCCCCAGACATCCCCGTCTTCAAGGCTGTAAGGTGGGCTGCTTTACGCCGCAACGAGGGGCAGCTTTTGCGACCTGTATTGAGTGATGCTAACGCTGCTCCACCACCTCTAAGCAAGTGAATCAGTTGCGCAATCCGACTTGAATGCGAAGCTCCTCGGCACGAACCAGACGCTTGGCCTATGTCTTCTCGACGCCGACTTAATCACCATGGATGGCTACCCTTTGGGAAGCCTCGATCATAATGTGCCGCTGATTGTGGTGTCGGGGTTGAGGTCCGATCCGCCAGAGCAGCCTCCCAAGGCCAAGGGCCAGGTGCTTCTTCGGTCTGATCTGCCGCCTCTCGATGGAAACGAAGCGACCTTCTTGGAATCGTACTTTGAGGAAGTGGACGAGCGCGGGAAGTCATGGACGGCGGTTACGAGGGAAGAGCACTACAGGGTTCGCGTCAAGACCGTCGGTAGGGTAAGACGAGTTTGCATGGGACCTAAGCCGGTTGCGCAGCGCATTTCTGATTGAATATAGTCTCTTGTACTTCCATCCCGACGAGCAACGCTGCCTGAGACCATCGAACCGTTGACAACCCCCCCGATTCTACACTCGCCCTTCTCGCCGCTTAGTCCTTCGTCGGCTCTGTACCCTGATGGATTGATGAATGCGCAGTGGATCAAGAAGCACCAGGAAGAGATACCCAGCATATTCGTGTGCTTCTATACTTTGATTAGCGATCCAAAGATTGCCGTGCAACAAGACAATCGGTTAAAGTCTGCTCTTAATGGTATGAGGGCGACTTTGGTGGAATCGGGATACAAGACACGCCTGGTCGTTATCATCCTCGGCGATGAGCTGGCCAGGACCAATTTGACTGCTGAAATTATACAAGACCGACTGGAGGGTGTTCGAAGGGGAACAGGTCTGGACCCTAAATCGATTTTCTATATCCCTCCACAGGAATCGACGTCGGAATTGAGGAGGGTGATGGATAGTATTCTCGCTCTACTGTATAACACGGCCATCGAGTATTATCGAGATCTTGGGAGACATGCTAGGAAGAAGAGATCCCGAGGAATTGTCCCCCAGCCGACGTTACCGCCTACTTCTGGAACATCGCAAACATTGTCGCTGCCGGATTGGAATTTCCGCTATGATTTCAAGTCTGCTATTTTTGCCGAGTTTCGCCAAGAGATTGACGCGGCGATTCGATCTTTTGAGCAAGCGTATGAGATCTTGCTTGGCCAAGACGTGCTTGATATCATCCCTAGCTGGAGCCCTCGCTGGAATGAGGCGCGGCTTCTGGCAGACATCATATCTATTCGCTGTTTGCGGCTGCATCTGTGGATGGGACAAACGAGCCTGGCAGTTAGGAGATGGCAGACTCACCGCGACCGCATCAGCGACTTTGTTGACCGCCGAGGAAGAGGGACCAACAATTATGGCTGGCAAGCCTGGGAAGCCCGGTGGGCAATGGTGATGGCCAACATGATTGAGCTGGTCGAAGTTCCAGGCTTCGGGCCTTCAACCATGACCATCTTCCTTCAGCCGGAGAAAGCTCTTTTTGGAGAGCGACTGCAGCCCTGGGAACTATTGCATCACACAGGCTACTGGTATCGGATAGCTGCGCGCCACCTTGGAGCTCGAAGATCATTGGCCCATAGGATACCTGACGATGATAGAGGAGCACCGGACGCTTCGCCCGCGTCGAGGGTGGCGAGCAAGGCCATCCGCTACGATACATACATGTGTCCCCCACCTCACGAAGAGTACCCGTTGAGCGGAAATGGAGTCAATCACGCACAGCTAATGATAGACTGTCTTCTCAACGCAAGGGGGCAGTTTCAAGCGCGGAAGCAGCACCGAATTGCGGCAGAGATATCTCTAGAGTGCGCAAGAGAGATGGCGACACTGGGGAGCTGGAACGAAGTGTTGGCGATGCTTAGACCACTGTGGGAAGATAAATCCTTTCGCTCGGAGTGGTGGTTAGACATCTCTGAAGATATCCTATGGGTAATGAGGCGGGCGGCGGCGGAGACTGGGCGGGCAGACATTGTGGTCGCAATTGACTGGGAACTAATGAATGAACGTAGGTTTCATCTGATGACGTTGATATATGTGGTTGGCGCTGGGCTAATGCTTGATATTCAGGGTTTACTCGAAGACAAAACTGGCACTATGACCTTGCCAAGTCATTAGATGGCGTATCATTGACATCCAAGCCATTCATTACCATCTCCGATGACTTGGCTTCATCATTTATCTCGGCATCTTTTGCTTTCCGTACTAAGGAGGGCCGGGCTGGTGAGACATGCTTGGCTCAGCTGTCACTGAAGTCTGAGGCGCTTCAAGTAGCTGCGCCAGTTACTTTGTCTTCGATCCGGGTCGAGTTCGAGGGACACCTGAAACCGATCACGCTTGTACACGACTCTGACTTGCCGACAAATTCTTCTAAAGAGCCTGTCTCTGTAACCGCCGTAGCGTTGACAGAGCAGCTTGGAGGAGATGCCAAGGAAAATGATGAAAGTGAAAAGGAGGAAAAAGATGGCGAAGGCGAAGATGAAGATAAGGCCAAGGACGAAAGCGAAACCAAAGACGAAGAGGATGAAAAGGAGGGTCAACTGACTGGCAAATGCAATATTACGCTTAGACCCGGCCACAGACAGGTTTTGGAGATGAACATACCCTTGCGAGAACCGGGACAGGCGTCGGCATCTCGTGTGATTTTGACTTACAAAACCGAAACTTTTGAGTTGGATTACACACTATCGCTGTCAGATTTAGGCAAAGTTACAGGATGGTTCGTTCGAGGCGCGGCAAAACCACGACTGTCGAGACCCGACGGACACATTTTACACATACAACCACGGCCTCCCAAGATGAAGCTGAGGCTGGTAGAGCCTCTCGGCCAGTTCTACGCCAATGAGCCGATACCCCTGAAGATTGGCCTACACAACGAAGAGGACGACTCAGCTAATGTGAAACTGGACATTCGCATTGTTGGAAAGATCATTCCTCGATTCCGGGTGGACGCTGGTGAACACAAACGAGAGGTAGATGCTGCTGAAGAAGAGTCGCAAGTGACGGGGCTCGCTCTCGGCAATATAGGCAGCTCTTCGTCGTTGGAGTTGTCGATTCATCTCGACCCTGCGCCAGCCCCTACAGTGTACGAAATACAGATCCGAGCTGATTACCACTTGGAATCTGACGCAGCAACCCCGATCGTCCAAGTGTTGCCCATTCACCTAAATGTGGTGAACGCATTTGAAGCAAATTATGATTTGATGCCGCGGCTTCATCCGGATCCCTGGCCAAGCCTATTCGACTACGAGGACCTACAAGATGTGTCTGACGGCGATGTGATCCAGGCCAGGGGTCTTGCCCAGCAATGGTGTCTAGTCTGTCACTATGCATCATTCGCCACAGAGGATTTGGATGTAGTTGGTCTGGATATGGTGGTTACGGCTGTGACGCCTGGCGGACGGTGCCGGGTTGTCAGCCAACCCGAGCTCTCTGCAGATGGCATGATTGTGGCTCCCAAGACGATGTATGAAGCTCGATTTGGTCTGGTGGCGCAGAAGGTTACGTTGGATGATAGGCATCCGGTCGCGATTGACTTGGCATTTGTAGTCCGCTGGCGACGACGACGACAAGTGGCAGATGGCGAGAGCAACGCAATCAATGCCACGACGATGACGGTAGGGCAGTACATGGTGCTTGGAACAGAGCCTAGAGTGTTGGCATCAGTACTTCACAGCTCACAAGAGCAGTCTGGTCTGGTGCGACTCGATATCACGATTGAAAATCCGTCCAGCCATTTCCTGACATTTGGACTGGCGATGGAGCCAAGCGATGCATTCGCCTTCTCTGGATCGAAGCAGACGACGGTGCACCTACTCCCTATGTCAAGACGTACAAAGACATACCGCCTGCTGCCACTTACACGAGGTGTCTACATACGGCCGGGCTTGGTAGTGAGAGACAAGTATTTCCAGAAGGTGCTGAGAGTAATTCCGACGGAGGGGATGAAGATTGACAAGGACGGGTTGCTGGTATGGATTCCTCCAGCGCCAGAAGCTGAAGAGTAGTCGGAGGGATGGGTACCCGAGGAACACGCAAATGATTTACAATGTAATTCGTTTAGACTAGATAGGGGATATGATTTCACGCCATCTGACTCCAAAATTCCCCTCCCCCTTTGTCTGAGAGTAGATGCATGAAGCTTGCGCCCGTAGGCTGGACTTTGGCGCTTCACGAACAGGCTAGAGGAAATAACCGTGACGTGGTGAAGAGGTGTATCAGAAATAGACACCCGATATCTTGGCCCCTTGCAATCCTTGGGATTTGGCTCGCACAACCAGTGATTTGCGAAGTGGTTGGGCACGGACAATGCCAAGTTCTTTTCGTCCAATCTGATGCCGACACCCGGGACTCACAGAAGGCCGAGAGGGTGCCTGAGATCTAGATTGGGAGGTTGGGCTAAGCTTCTCGGGTGGGTATGCGTCCTTGTAAGAATGTGGATTCAGGTCTAGCGGGTTTACGAAGCTTGAGTGAGGATCGATGTGTGTGTACGCGTATGTATGGGTTTGGAAGGATCTTGGCATGTGAAGTTGCGGCTCGACTTGTATTGATGCCTCTTTTTTGATGTTACACTTGTACTGCCACGTTCTTTAAGAGGAAGTGAAGTGATGCTTTGCTGTTACACCAAGAGACTCAACACCAACTATTTCATATCGTGTTGTTTTTTGAACACCGAAAATAACCGTCCTCCTTACTGTAACAAAGACCCCCTCCGCCTCCTCCACATCGACGGCAGCTAAATTATTTCCCTTCGCACCATCCCCCCAGCAAATCTCTCGATCCTCGGACATCGGTCAAGCTCCAAGTCCGGGTCTTACCTTGCTTTTCCAGGGTCAGCTGGCTCTTTAGGGCGACTAGGCCGCTTCAGGAGGCATTCGCCCTTGAGTCATGGGCAGGATTCTGGGACTAAAAAAGATGTAAGTTGGGTGATTGGCTCTTCCTACGAGGCGGTACGAAAGGTTAAAAACAATAACGCCCATAATAAAAAAATCCTTCTTGGCCTTTAATTTCCGTGCATGGAGGATTTCAGGAGTGGAGTTTTTTCTTATTGTGTTTTTCTTCTTAGAGGTTCTGGTTTGGAGGAGATGCTCCTTGTATCGTGAGGAGATTCGCCACGTCTTTTTGCATCCTCCCTTGCCATCCTTTGTGGGGTTATTTGGCTGCGGTGGATGGATTTTTCCGGATTTAAGATCTACGCTTGATAAAATCCCTTACTTGATTGTACTCGTACTAATTTGCCGGCAATGGCTGCATTTGGTGTCATGGGTTTGAGTCATTCCCGATGGCCGAGAAGGGTTTGTCTCGGGGCGGGTCAGCAGCGATGGGGGGTTAGAAAGATGATACGATGATTTGTCCAGGGGGCGTGTGTGATGATGTGATGTGATGTGCGGTATAAGGCTGAAAAGGTGTACCACATTCTTGATTCTTATTTACTTGATACCCGTCCTCTTTTGCATCTTGCATTGGTCGGCGGCAGTCGAAAGACCAGGGAAGTAAAACGACACAAGACAGAACAAGCATAGCGAAAAGGCAGCCGATCGAGAGGTTGCAGCGCTAGCAGTGTCGGTTTTCAGCCTAGGTTTCTCGCCAGGCTTCAGCTATTGTTGGAGGACCCCAACGCCAAATTAAAACTTCGGTTAGATCAGAGGGAGAAAAAAAAAAAAAAACCGTGACGAAAGACAGCTTCGTTTTTTCCTTCTTCCGTCTTTCCTCCCCCCCAAGACATAATCCCATTGTTTCATATACAAAAAGGGGGAAACCATGGCTTCAACATCGCCAACTCCGCGTCTTTCATCAGACAAAACAGAGCGCGGGTCGCTGCCGCCGCCTACGAGTCACGACGATGTCGAAAAGGAAATTGCCGTTTCGGGAGAGGACGCGGTAAAGGATGGAGGCGTCATGCTGGAGGATGTCACCAAGACTGCAACGACGGCGACGGATCCCGCAGCCAGCTATCCCAAGGGCCTGAAGCTCGTCTCCATCATCTTTGCCTTGTGCATGGCTATTTTCCTGGTTGCTCTGGATCAGACTATTATTGCGCCTGCGCTGGGAACAATCACTGCGAGGTTCCAGAGTGTGAAGGACATTGTGAGTGTTGCCCCCTTTCGCTTTTCTTCTTGTGCTTGCGTCTTTGAGATGTCCCATCAAATGGCCTTTGCATTTTGTGTAGGAAGTAACAGGGATAAAACTAACCTATTGAATCAGGGCTGGTATGGTTCTTCCTATCTTCTCACAACCACGGCCCTGCAGCCAATGTATGGTGCCATATACAAGTACTTCAACGTCAAGTGGACCTACCTTGCCGCCATCTTCATCTTTGAGATTGGCAGTTTGCTCTCGGCTGTGGCGCCATCATCCAAGGCACTTATTGTTGGACGAGCTATTGCAGGAGTAAGTTGTTTCTCAGAAACATACATTCATAGCTTAATATCAAGGTGCTAACTGAGACGGACAGATTGGAACGGCGGGCTTATTCTCTGGCTCCATTGTCATCATCTCTCTATCTAGTATGACCCTCAAACTCCTCCCCATCATTAATAAACTAGCATCTTGCTAAACTTGATTGTTTCTGTAGTGCCTCTTGAAAAGCGTTCCCTTGCCTTTGGTCTCATCGGCGGCATGTGGGGAATCGCCTCCGTCGCCGGCCCTCTTCTCGGTGGTGCCTTTACCGAAAACGTCTCCTGGAGATGGTGCTTCTACATCAATCTCCCCATCGGTGGCCTCGCCATGCTCATCGTTGTCCTCATCCTGAATGTCAACCGCAACTCGGAAGATACGCTCAACATGACCGTCTTGTCCCGTATCCTCGAGATCGATATCCTGGGCACGGCCATCTTCATTCCCGCCATTGTGTGTCTCCTGTTGGCTCTGCAGTGGGGCGGTTCGGAATACGCTTGGAACGATTCAAAGATCATTGGCCTCTTTGTCGGCTTCGGTCTCATGATTGGCATCTTCATTGGAATCCAGTTCTGGAAGGGCGACAAGGGAACTCTTCCGCCGCGCCTGTTCAAGGACCGCAATGTGCTCCCTGCCATGTTCTTCAGTCTCTTTTTCGGATCTGGTTTCTTCCCCCTTATCTATTATCTTTGTGAGTGGCCTCTCCGCAACGTCCATGATTGCGATCCAAGCAACTGGTTGCTCATTCTGAGTATGTGCTAACCGAGTCAACAGCTCTCTACTTCCAAGCTATCCAAGGCGTCAGCGCCGTCACGGCCGGTATCAAGATCTTGCCCCTGCTCCTTTCTACTGTGCTCACCTCTATCATCTCGGGTGGCCTCATCTCCGTCATTGGTTACTACAACTACGTCATCATTCCATGCATGATTCTATATACCGTCGGAACGGGTATGCTTACGACTCTTGACGTCCACAGTCCTCTCAAGGAGTGGTTTGGTTACCAGGTCATTGCCGGGTTGGGTATCGGAGCTGGCTTTCAGATTTCTGTTTTGGTTGTGCAGACCGTCCTCACTCAGGATTGGGTCCCTATCGGCACTGCCTGTGTCCAGTTTTTCCAGGTCCTGGGAGGCGCAGTCTTTGTTGCCGTTGCCCAGACCCTCTTCCAAAACGGACTCATCGACCAGCTTGAAAAGGACAACATTGGAATCAACCCTCAGATCTTCATCAACAGCGGTGCTTCTGAGATCAAATCCGTGCTTACCAGCATCCACCGTCTAGATGCTTTCGATGCCGTCCTAAATGCATACATGCTAGGATTACGCCACACCTACTACATTTCCGTTGCATGTGCCGGATGCGCATTCTTGTCCTGTGTAGCATTGGAATGGAGATCCGTCAAGAAGGGCGTGGACGGTAAGAAGAGCGAGATGGCGCCGGCCATTGTATAATTACTTTGTTGAAATTACCACTCCGCTCTCCTGACTCATTATTTTCGAGCTTTGTATTTTTCTATACCCATGGAATTTGGACATGTACAGACAGTACCATATACTTTGAGCTGCATAGTGTAATTAATTAGGAATCATATATAGATCCTTGGCAAATACTAATAGAAGCATGAAAGACTCACATTATTGTGTATCCTCGGGTGGCTGGTCCCACGACCTTTGACTGGCCCTCTTTCGTGTGGTTGCTCCCACATCTCGCCCGACAAAGTGAATAACCCAATCTTTGACAAGCCTCGTCTTCTCCCGCTGAGGATGCTTCGCGGCCGCTCGCTTGGTGATGTCTTTATTATGATAGTACCCACCACCTTCGTTCCGCCATAGGAGGCTCACTCGAGTCAGGTTCTTGCGTAGACTTTGGCCATACACCTTTCCGCGGAAGACGTGTAGTGCCACATTTTCCATCAACACAACATCCTGCCGGCGTAGTTTGCTCACTTGGCTAGTTGTGACCTGGTCGCTGGATAGCCAAAAGGTTACCCCAAAGCCTGACTTGGTCTCATCGCCGACCAGAACCTCGACCAGAGATAAAGTTGTGCCCCAACGCGTTGTGACAGTTCGCGGTTGGGCGATAGAGATGACTGCAACGATCAAATTCAGTGTCACTGTTTGGGGGCTCAAAGCGATGATGCGGGCCGCTGAAGGAACGTCTTCCAAGTCTGAGAGATGCGAAGGCACAGGTGTTGGCAGTGGGCGGGCGGACTCTTGTAGGGAAGCATTGTTTGAAGAATTTGTGGTGAACGATATCGTGGTGTCCTCAGTTGTGTTTATGCTGAAACTGCCCAGCTGACTGGATGGTATCAAGTTGTGAGCGACCAGCGACTCCTCAACAAACTGCGTAAGCAGCGCACCTCCATCTTCAGCACCGCCAAAAGACAGGGTGTCATCTCCAGGAAAAGCATCCGCCGTGGTGAAGAAGTCACGGTGGGCTTGAAAGGAGACGTCTAGGATGCTGTGGTTTTGGCTCAGGCCGGTGTGAAGAGGACGCCGGTTGAGCGGCACAGACCGCCAAACGGCGTGTGGTTGTGATGCAATTTCAACGCCTGAGTTTGGGTCTGTACTCGTATGTTTCTGTAGGTGGTCTTTGCTATCAAGTGGGCCAAGTAAGATGTGGAATGCCTCCTCGAAACTGTTGAGAGTGCAGGATTGATGATTCACGGAGTTTGGAGACGGGGCTCCGGCGAAGAGGATGATGCTCGGTGCTGGTGTTGGTGCTGGTGCAGGCATATCTGTGGTGTATTTCGATGATGAAGATACAGCAAAGAACTGATGTTGCACCCTGCCCTTTGTATTCGTCTTGTGTGAACCAGATTCAGAGGAGGTTATCTCTCACTGCAAAGCTGTTGCACCAACCAGCCGCCTCCACAAAAGACCCCTGTCATGCCCCAGATTCAGGAAGCATGTGGCCATGTACATGTAACCTGTACTCCGTACACCTGGACGGTTTGTACTATTGATTGCTTGCTGCTCTAGAAGATGTTGATGCAAGAGAGATGCGATTCGTTAGGCATTGGTGTGAGGCATCTCATAAAGGGGGGAGTATCTATGTACTTGTAGATGTCAAAAAGGTTCAGTTCATTGAACAAAAACTCCGCTTCACGTGTCCCTTAAACCCCGTTATTACCTAAGACACTTCCCCGTACTGACAACAGAAGCTGAAGCCACTGCGTATTACACTAGTCAGCACCTAAATGGGCATCAGCCGCAGCCATAACGCCACTAATTGGGGTTCAGATTCGCTGTCGGCGTGTTTGTAGGCGCCCGGCGATTCAGGAACCGGCAAGCCCAATAGTCTTGCCGAGGCTCAGTCTCCGCCTGAACCCCAGGAAACCCAGCCATGCCGAGCAGAGCCCATGAGGAGCATCTTGCATTGCGGCTTGCAGTTTGCTTTAAGGAATGGAGCTGTTGCTATCTCGGACAATCCTCTTCACAAAGTCAGCTTGCTAAGATTCAGCGATAAACTTGCAGATCCTGGCTGAGTTGGCGACGTATAGACCAAGTATTGTGGCAACTCTTCGTCTACCGGAATAGCCCAACGCGATACAAACAGCCTCTCCCCCCTTTCTCGTTGCTGATACAAATAGCACAGCCGCCATCAGGACCCCTCTTCATTTGTCCTGTTATAGCTAGAATCTAATCCCCGTATATACACCCGTATAGATCGACATCAGAATGGCTTCCTCGTCACCCTCATCCTCCGTCTTTGACATCCGCGAGCATACCATCCAGGCGTCGCACATTCGGGAATACCCGCGCGCAACGGCGGTCTCACAGGACGAACCGCTTCTGCTTCACGTCAAGCAATACACGCCCAAAAACGGTGGTCCTCCGCGCAAAGGTGACATTACCATTGTGGGTGCGCACGCAAATGGCTTTCCAAAGGTAGGTACACGTCTTATCCAGCCTGGAGATGATGTGATCAACGGTGCTAATTAGACATAGGAACTCTATGAACCTCTCTACGAGGAATTCTTGAAAGAGCTGGAAAAGCAGGGTCTTCGATTGCGTGCCATCTGGATCGCTGATACTGCTCACCAAGGCCAGAGTGGCGTCCTCAATGTCGCGAACCTGGGCAATGATCGTACGGCTCTCTCTCTCTGTCTTTCTCACATCTCATCTCATCTCACATGGTTCCATCTCATTCATTTCATCCTGCAATAAACACCGCATACTAACCTGCGAATACAGCCAACTGGCTCGACTATTCCCGTGACATCCTCCACCTCATCAACACCTTCCGCATGCCCCGGCCCATCATCGCCATGGGCCACTCCTTTGGCGCAAACGCCCTCACAAACGTCGCCCTCATGCACCCGCGCCTCTTCACCGGAATGGTCATGCTCGACCCCGTTATTGCTCGCTTCACATCCCCCAAACCGCTCCCCAGCTCGCCACAAACGTACTATGGGCCCGCGTCCCTCAGTGCTACGCGCCGCGACACCTGGCCTTCGCGTGCTGCCGCCGCCGCCTCGTTCCGCTCTAAGCCCTTCTATCAGGCCTGGGATCCACGAGTGCTTGATCTCTTCATCCGCTATGGCCTGCGCGAGGTCCCATCTACCTCCAATTCTCAGCAGGACGAATCCCAAACCCCTGTTCGTCTCACCACAACCAAGCACCAAGAAGTCTTCACCTTTGTCCGACCCATCTGGCCCGCCCTCGATCCAGTCAGCAAACTCATCACCCACAAATCTCGCGCCCCCGATAGCGACCTCGACCCAGAGACTCCTACTCAATTCCCCTTCTACCGCTCCGAGGGGAACAACACTGTAGCCCGTCTCCCCAATATCCGCCCCCCAGTCCTCTACATCTTCGGCGCTAAAAGCAACGTCTCTCCTGCTCATCTAATCCGCGAGAAGCTCGAAAAGACGGGTACCGGCGTCGGCGGCAGTGGAGGCGCCAAAGCCGGCCGCGTAAAGGGGGTCACGCACCCTGAGAGTGGTCACCTCGTTCCCCTAGAGGAGCCCGTGTTCTGCGCAAAGGCTGCCGCCGAATGGACCAAGACGGAGATGGACAAGTGGTGGGAGGAGGAGAAAGAGTATGAAGAATGGGCGAAGAAGCCTTTGGAAGAGAAGGCGACGGTAGACGACGAGTTTATGAAGCGCCTTGGAGCACCGAATCGTAAGAGCGACAAGACGAAAGCGAATTTGTAGACATTAGAGTAGACATGTTTTTGCCTCACCCCTTTGCTGAGATTTTTTTTGTGTGCGTGGCGTGTTATCAGCATATATATGTTCATTCAGTTACCGATGCTGTTTAATTTCTCTTTCTTCTTTCCAATGTACAAGCTATGCATTTTAGATGGACAGCTCTACAAATAACTGGAGTTGCCATTGAGAGTTGCATATCCACTAGAAATGGCGTGCTGAATACAGATATTCGATATACACCTTGGTGCTATCCCCTTTAATGACATGCTTGCCTTTCATTTACCCATAAAAGCTGCTTTACCACGATGAAATGCAATGCTCACATCTTGTAGCATGTCATCTACTTACAACTAAGATGCTTCATTACCCAACTAGCATTCATAAGGATATCCGACACTCAGTTAGATGCCGCTTTTAAAACCATGCTTGCATTCAAATTCTATCAAAAGGCTGCCGTACAAAAAAATTCGCTGTGTCATGGGCTTACCAAGAACAATCTCTGCTTAACCCAAATTTGCCCATCACACTCACCCTCCTCGCTTAGATATAATACATACTGTCCCTGAGATTGTCATGAACCTGTCTCCCCGCTGTGGCTCCTCCAGCTCCTGATACAGTCGAAACACTCTCCGCGTCGTCACCCGGCCCATAATGCTCGGGTCGGTGTGCGCGAGCCCGTTCGCAGACAATGTCTGCATAATACGCTGGCGGACAGATGCTGACGGCCTTGGTGGCGCGGCCAAAGAGGTAGCACAGCTCGTGCGTCAGCCGCTCCAATTCGTCGGCGGCCTTGTCACCGAATTTTGAGCGGAAGATCTCGTCAAGAAGGACAGTGTAGTGCGCTGGCCGAGCGGTGCCCTGGAGCGCCTCATGGGCCGTCATGAAGAAGTCCCAGTACCTAGCCTGGGTCACGCCTCGATCCACAACCGTTCCATTGATGGTGTTGCCGGACTTGGACATGTCGTCTGCTGAAGTAGGGTAAAAACGAGTCTGGTGCCGCTTCACCGCGACCAAAATTGTGAGCTTTGGCTGAGGCTGATTGGCGGGATACTTCTTCAGACAGGCTTCTCTGATAATCGGGAGCTCCTTGTCGAGCACCTGAGAAAATTGACCCTCAGAGACGCCATCTCGGTAGATGACAATGTTTTCAGGGTAACGGTTCCCACTGTGTCTGCTCCAGGTACCCAGCCGTGTCATGAATGCATCCAGTAGCTTATCGCTAAGCATTTCTTGCTTTGGAGGTTGCTCCCACGCTATGGCAGGCCACTGGGCGAGGTCTTTATCGATGCTGGATACAAACCCTGCCAGACTGGGGGCCTCGTAGCCCTTCTTCTGCTGGGCCATGTTCGTAGGGTGAGTTACGTCGTAGCCCACAATCATGGCTTTGCCATCACTCAGAATGCCAAAGTCGTCTCGCAGCTTGTGGTTGGTACCGCCAGCTTTCAGATTGATCTTGAGCCCAACGTTGGCAAAATAGGCTGGGTTTGCTTTTGAAAACTGTGCAGACACCAAGCAGCTCGTATGGATTCCGTACGTACAGTCGCCCAGTGTCTTGATCTTGCTATATAGGCCGGTAGAATCCTTTTCGGGCAGAACCATGACGCAGAGCTGGATGTCATTCTTCTTCAACCACTCAAAGAAACTTACGATTTGTTCGGGATCGACCACAGGATTGATCGGATCAATTGGGGTTTTGTTGATGGCAATGCCCATGGCGACCAGCCACTCTCCGAAACTTAGCACCACCGATTTGTCGACCATTTTCCTGGTCTGATGACTTGCCATGAGATTGACCCAGGACCAGCGCTCAAACTTCTTGCCTGGCTTGACGACTTTGACTGATCTCATGTTCCACGAGCCCTTTGACGGAGCCACATCGGCTCTTTTGCCGTTAGAAATATAGCTCACAACTGGCGCGTTAAGGATTCTTCCATCTACAGTCAGCATCCTCTTGTCGACAGAGAGGCCAAATCTGCCTAGTGAGTCGTCGTCGTCAAGATCGAGAGCTTGACGGCTGGCTGCGCTAATCGACAGGGCATTGGAATATGGCGACCGGCATGCAAATTCCAGCATTGCCGTTGTCTCTTCCATGGTTAGAGTGGCTCTGATTGCCTGTCCTGGCTGGATCTCCACCAGCTCGGCCGGAATGTATGTTGGCTTTTGGTCAGAACCCATGTCGAGCAACGGATAATCCGCCAATGTAATGCCATATGCTTTGACTCATGTTAGCTCTAACTTTTGAAAACAAACGAACGTCGAAAGCAGGTAGGAGAAGGGGAGGGAATGCTTACACTCGAGGTAGTGGTCAAAGACTGTGATGTAGCGACCACCTTTATCGCCATCCCTCCAAAACTGGACATTCTTTGGTCCCGCAAATTCCCAATCACGGTCGAACCTTGGCGGATTGGCCATCCTATGTGATTTGCGGGAGCCGTCTGAAGATGCCAGGCTTAGTATAGCCTTGGATCGACGAATACGTTTGCCATCGATGATCATAGTTCTCCAGGCGCGCGCCTTGGGCAAGAATTTAGCAAAGGCCTTGAGCTTCTTCGTGGCTTGATAGTCCCTCCGTGGAACGGCCCTCAAGCCTAGATTGTCGAATAGAGTCGTCATGGGGCCCGAGATCCTGAAGACACCGTGGGTCACGTTGACGTTTAGCAGGATGCGGCCCGTTCCTAGACGGGTGGATTGAAAGTACCCGCGGGCTGCCGTCAGAGCACGCCAATTATGGGTGAGCCTCTCGATAACCTTGTCATCACCAAAGGGGAAGAAACGGTGTGACCCAATGGTAGCGGTTTTGTCAAAATCGCTCCTTGGCTTGTGGCCCAAAATGGTATTGAGCGCATCGACGGCTTCGGGGAAGCGTGGGAAGGCGACCTCTCCATTGGCAACCGGCTCATCAGCCAAGGACGTCAAATACGACTTCATGCTGCCAACATCAATCTCATGGGGGCCATGAAACTGAACAGAATACGTTTCCATGAATTCGTCGCCCTCACTTTTGGCCATCTGGATGATCATGGGGTTCTCAACCAAGTTGATTTCCTTGAGCGTGATGAGCTGGCTCTTGAACTCCGAGGCAGCAACAAAACTCTTGTCTTGCTCCAAGAGCTTTGCAAGTGTTGCCTTGATAACGAGGAACAGGTCCCTCCCCCGGACATCTCTGGTCTGCTCGCCTTCCTCAGGCCCCTCTGTTTCGCGAGTTGGCTTTGAGGAAGCTTTGCCACCTCGTTTGGACGCCTTCTTTGGGGCTGCCGGCTTGTTGACCTTCTGTTTAACCTCCAGTGTATACTTGAAGAAGACATCACGGGTGACATTGACTTTGAAATAATTTGCCCAAAGAATGACACGTCTGCCTTGTGAGCCAAAAGCTGGTCTGGCGGGGAGATGTTCGTTCATTGGGGGCGCGGGCTTGCCGCCAACATTGCCGCCGCCTCTCTTTTTCCCTTTGACGCTCATGCTGCCCATCTGAGAGGTAAGGGAAGCAAGGGAGGCGGATTGTCGTGCGACAATCTGTGTTTCGAGTTGAGCGACTTCTGCATCGGGAATTGGAATCACATCACCGTAACTAATAGACAGGTTAGACAGAAGCTGATATTGATGCTGAGACGAAGACTTACCCGAAAGCCCTGGAAATGCCAGGAGAGGCCTGGCGTCGTCCACCCCGACCTCGGTCGCCGCCTCCGCCGCCTCTTCGGACGCCGCTGAAGCTACCATGATAGCCACCGCGATCTCCCCCTCTGCCACGGCCGCCGTAGTCTCCACGATCTCCCCCTCTACCACGACCTCCACCGTAGTCACCACGATCTCCTCCTCTACCACGGCTGCCACCATAGTCTCCGCGATCATAGCCTCCTCGTCCGCGGCCACCGCCCCGATCACTGCTACCACCTCGGTCACCACCGCCTCGACCCCGGCCCCGATCACCGCCACGGCCGCCCCGATCACCTCCCCTTCCTCGATCACCACCCCAACCACGGTCACCACCGCGATTCCCACGGTTGCCTCTATCAGCCATGAGAGAGCGTGGGGCAGTTTGAAGGACGCCAGATATGAATCAAAGATGGGTATAAGAGGCTGATGATAAAGATGAAGCAAAAGCAAAAGCGCTATCGTAGAAATAAAGCTACTCCCAAGAATGTGATAGTCTGAAGCAAGGGTATAGAGATTCCAGCAAAAAGCAATGTTGTGGGTTGAGCAAAAGGTGGGTTGTGTGAGAAGAAACAAACAAAGAAGAGGAAATGCGGATAAATAGGCCGTGCTAGAAGTATCTCTGAAAGGCAAGAGGGGCGTGCCAAAAACTAATCAATGGGGAACAGCAGCCGGCCAATGCGGAAGGTCGTTAGGCGTAACAGCTGGTAGAAGCTGCGTGAACTGCGCGGCAGCTCTTTCGCCGTGAGTTTGGAAGGGATTTAAGCAAGAGCTGAAGGGTTGAAGTGTGAGGTTTGGGGGCGAGGAATGACGCCAGTCTGGCAGCTCCCCACTGGGCTTTTTGACAGCCCGGCGCTTATCGGATTCTGCGGGGGTTAATACCGAGCAGCTCTAGTTGTCTAGTCAGCCTGGGCTCTGACGGCTCCTAATGCAAGATATCGCATACCTGCAACTCTCTGTTGGTTGTGCTGTTGTGGGAACCGCGAGGATCACGGCACTGTGCGTGTGTAGTACGAGTACTTGTACTTCGTTTATTGCCTTGCACAGAATCTGCCGTTCTGCCGAGATCCAAAAAGCAACTGCTGGCTGTGGTTATATATATGTGTGTACAGTATGCCTACATATATAGACACACACAGAGCTAGATGGATAGCTATGAATGGCAATCGACCGTTGAGATGCAACTGGGAGTACGTGAGTAATACGTTGGTGTAAAGCCTGCAGGATCTCGCGTGTCGCATCTATTATATGTCTGCAGCTAGATGCCCGTCCTCGCTGCTACTGTACACACCCACTCCATCATCAGACGGATAGCAGCAGCCAACAGAATCCTTTTCCTCCCACCCTTGCTCATGTCGGCCTCCCGACATGGGCCTCATTCACTTGGCCGCCTCCCAGGGAGTCACCGCGCATCATTCCCGCTACCGCCAGCACAGGTCGAGGCTGATTCGCTCCCAGAGAGCGAGAGACAGGGCGCCTCTTTTCTGCCTGGCTCGCATCATCGGCCTGCAGCATTCTGCAGCATTCTGTAGCATCCGCAACCAGCTCCGTTGACGGCGATCCAGACACTCAGCCTCACCTTCAACGGCATCTAGACCAAGAAGGGCCTGAGTCCTAAAAATCAACATGCGGCCGTCGGTTGCATCTGCGCTTCACGCCACCTCACGGTGCGTCAGGCCATGACAGCTATTCATGTTGTGCTACTCCTGTTGTCGAGAATCTGACGGTTGCGGCGGCATCATCACGGCGGGCCTCCCGCTTCTGACGCGGCACGCGGACCGCAAACCTGCAGTGGTGGTGAATAAAAATGATGTGTTGTTTTCTCTCCATGAGTAGCTTCCATGGAGATTGGCGGTGTCTGGAGATCGCGGTGACGAGGCGGCCATGTTCTTTCATCACAGCGTTACATGCAAAGCACCTGTAGATATGCAGATGCCAGGTTTCAACTTGGCACTGCGGGGCGCTTCCTCTTTATACATTTGGTGTACGTGTTAATGCCCAGCACTTTGGTGTCTTTACTCATGAGTAGATACGTGCATCAATACCCACCTCAAAGCCAGTGGGTGTCGAGGCTTTTACACGACGCCCACTCGACACCCACCAAATACGGCATGCTCCTTGCATGTCCCCTCGGGAGTTTTCCTCCGAGGCATCGTTCATTCGTGCGTCTATTTACGGCCGTGTTTATCACACTGCGCAAAGCAGTGGTATTCAAGGGTATTGAATCAATTACATACGTAAAATGTATCAGGCCAGAGCATCTACATGCTCTGTATAACGCCCCAAGTCACCACACCGGCTCGTCCTTGAAATGATGCCAATCAGTTCTTGAACGAACAAACTGCATACTAGACGATCACATCCCACACCGAGGGGAAAAAAAAGAAAAAGGAAAAAGAAAAAGACGAGAAAGTAAAAGGAAAAGGCTTAAAGAACGAGCAAAAAAGAAATTCAATTCCGGCGCCGGGAGTCGAACCCGGATCGCCGCGGGACTTTCTAGTGAAAGCGCGGTATGCTAGCCACTACACCACGTCGGATATGCTTGTTTGATGCCTACGAATGGAATAAACTTAACTTATATAAGACTAGCTGGCGCACGGTGAAAGCTTGAAAATGCTACAAGTTTGAGCAAACATGTATACATTTGACGACAAAGCTTTCTCTTAGCGTCACATGTGGCCGTTGATTGTGTCCAGCGTGTCTATTGTTAGGTAAGAATCACCGGTGGCCGGCATTTAACGATGTATCTCGTCTCGCCTTCATGTTCGGGATTCCGAATACCGCCCCTCATTAACATCGTTGCAACTTCACTTCAACCACATGTACATGGGCAAATAAAATAAATGCATATCTTACCGTAGTTCTGTACGGAATGCCTTGGCTTCAAATCATTCAACTTATTATTAGCATATAGACCTTGAGTTTGGGGGATGCGATGTCGAAACAATTGGAGAGCCAGTAGAGCTGGTAGTGTATTGCGTGTGAAAGACACTGATCAACACGTATTATTTACTGTATACTATAAGATAATGCTGCTACTTGGTGATACATGAGTATACATCTCTAGCTATCTCATGTCTAGGTACTGCTATCTATACAACGAAATGTACAGTTTCTGATGCATCCATAAAAGTCTTCATAGAGGAAGATACATATACACCAAAGCATGTAGAAGTTTTCAGTACAAAAGCCAGTGGCAACATATCAAGCATATTCGGGTTTCCCGGGTACATTTATCCTCCGAAGACTTCGCGATATCTCTTGACAAAGTCCTCCACTGTCTCCGGACGGCGTCCAGTAATCCTCTCCACGACGTCGTTTGTCCCATCCATAAGCCCCTTTTCATGCATCGGGACAATACCCTGGACATGCTGAGACAAGTACGGTATGTCCTGGCCCGTCACTTCTCGGACCCATTGCTCCCCGGTGATTTGCTCGTAGCGAATCTCTTTGCCAAGAGTCTTGCTAACAATCTCGGCGATCTCTGGAGGTGTCAGCTCTACGGGTCCGAGGAGTCGATAAGTCTGTCCCACATGAGACCAGGGGTCGGCTAGAATCTCCGTGATAACAGCTCCTTGGTCCTCGCACGAGATCGGGGCAAAGCGGCCTTTCGGACCAAATGGAACCGCATAACGGCCTTGAAGAATGAGCTTTTGCATAACGGTCAACCACTCATTGAAGGCCGTTGGCTGAAGATGAGTCACTGGAATGGGTGCCCAGTCAAAAACCCGTTCCGCAAGCCAGTGATGCATCGCTGAATCACTGGTAGCATCTGGGCGCGATGTCCGCTGCGAGATGTTGAGGATAAACTCAGCCTTGGCTTCTATAGCTGCCATGGAGTAGTTTGCTGTCGCTTCCACGAGGCCGGGTTGCATGGGGTAAACAAAGTAGGCGCGTTTTACTCCTTCAAATGCACGTCGCACAGAGCGGAGATCGAGGTAGTCACCGACGAAGATCTCAGCGCCCAAGTCTGCGAGTTTGCGGGAACGCTCGTCCTCCTTGCGGACCATGGCACGAACAGGATACCTTCTTTCAAGAAGCATCCTGGTAGCAATGCTACCGGTACGGCCTGCGGCACCCGCGATGAGGATCTTTGGCTTGTCTGACATGATTGTTTTCTATCTGGTGATTTAAACTGAAGTAGTATATGCCTTCACCTTTTTGACGTCTGCTGCTCTTGATATATAGAAGTACCAACTGCTACCTCCTAGGAAAAAAGATTCCAAATGATCCTCTGCTGCACGTTGTGAATAGGCTATTTGATCCTACACTGGGGTATCCAAATTGCAGCGTACCAGGGGACCATAAACCCATAAAGAGATGGTGATGCGAATGTACAGGAATCATGAATAATTAGTACGAAGTAGTGCGGTGTATTTGACGAAGGGGAATTCATGTTTCGGAAGTTACCGAACGTGTGCGTTGCACAATACATTCACGGACAACACCAAATGTCGAATACATGAGATTGGAAATATATGAACGGAACGCTGTCCTTCTTCTCCCAGAAAATCGTTCTTGCCTCAGCCATGTTCGCATACTCTTCTTCTTCTAGACTGGCGCGGGATGGAGACAAGTAATCCCAAGAATCCAAACTTTAAGACTGAAATAATTTGCAATTGCTATTCGATACTTTTTCTCATTCAAAGCTTCTTGGAATTTTCACTGCGCTTATTTTCATGTATTGTATTTACTCTATCCTTTTCTCAAACACGTCCGCCTTAAAGAGTTGATGCTCTTACACAGGTAGATGGGCTCGTAGGTAATAGGAAGCCAACCTTTTCGTTTATGGAAAAGGGGAAAATAAAAAAATCAACGAAATAAAAGAATCTGACCCTCTCCTGAGCCATATACATGTTTTACGAATGATTCCAGTTCTTTGATTTCCATGCCTGTGGATAGAAGCTTCATAGATCTGCCAGGGCACCGGTTTCCTGTTTTGGTTAAACCCCACCTACGACAATGAAGCCCAATGTAAGTCGCAAGTAATATTGCACGTTGATTGCCGGCGCCACATCAGCTCTGAACCGTTGATGCTTCGATTATACGTTTAGTAAACACACAAAGCAGTGAATGTAAGAATCCGGCAATCCAATTGATACCCGCGCTAAAAACTCTATGGAGTGACTAGAGATACCCCTTCTTTAGGGGTAGTCCGAAGCAACAAAGTCGGAATATATAAAGGTTGACTACATACCTAGATGTCTAATAACATATGAGGATATACAACTACATTGGCAATCAAGTTAAAACAAAATATTCCATTCTATCTTATTCATATTAAACAATGGCCGACTCTCTGATTGACGAAATCCTTGAGCGAAATAGGTATGAGGATCCTATATTTTCATCGTGAAAATCTGCTCAACCCTTGGCTACAGAGATTTTGCCGTGACCCACAGGCCGTACCAATTCTTCTCTGAAAATTTAGGTCAGAAACGACCTTCAATACTGATAAGTAAGATTCATGATATGTAATGTAATCACGGCCACGTTACTCACATGATCTCAAGTAACTTGTCTTGACCCAAGATGCAACCCTGAAGAGTTCTTGCGTCTTTTACCAGGAGGTACAATGGATTTCTGGGACTCTATTATGTACTTGATCGCTAACATACTCATAGATGCTGCCGTGTTCCGAGTCGGGGGTGGTAGAGTGGCTCCCATAATCACCCAAGTTACCTCCTTAGACTGCTTTCTCGGTAGCCTCAAAGAGATCATGGTGATCCACCATACAGGTACGCAGAAACCCAGAATTTATATTGAGCGCGAACTAAATATCTTTCAACTCGTTATATAACCCAGATTGCGGAGCTACTTATATGGATAAGAAACAGATTCATGACCACGTCTTGAAGGAAGATGGGGTTTCTGTCGAGGATGTAAATCAGTTGGTGTTTCCGGTCATTACAGAGTGAGCTCTCCTATCAAACATTGGTCGGAAATAGTCACCTAATAGCCACAGTCTGGAACAAAGCGTTCGTGACGATGTCAGTTTACTGAAGGCATCGAGAATTATTCGCCGTGAGTTGAGGGAGCATGCGAGCGGCTATCTTTACGATGTTAAATCTGGACTTGTCCGACGTGTCTAAGCTTTTTATTTATCCAAGGATCTCATTAAGGTCAAGGAATGAAAAATATCAGCTTTGCGGTATGGCGTGAGAGATGATTAAGAAATGCAATGAAAGCATGCAGCAGTCTATTGGGCAAAGGGTAACAGTGCGGATATTTCAGTGGGCCATAAGACATCCATAATTTAGAGTCGTAGCTAGTGGGTTTCTTGACCTGAGATAGTGGGTATTTTCACTTCCAGCATCACTGCAATTTATGCATCTTGATTAGAGCCACTCTTTTCTTACATACAGTCAAGGTGATGATAGAGTCACTCACTCACTACCTAAATTATGCGCTCTCTCTGCTAATATATCTAGGATATTGACACCTCTTCTTATTTGAAGTCACCGTCGAAGTTTTTCGGCCGCCCCGGTGCGTGCGGAAAACTATCGCAGCAGTACGTTCCGTAGCTATCCGGACGAGTTTGCTCCATCTAGATAATGTTTCCCCTCAAAAAGCCTGCTCTCGCTTAGTTTACAGGGCGCGGCCGGGGGTAGATGGTCACAAGGAGAATCCGCTTGTGGAAGGCTGGAGGGGCTGAAGATATATGGAGTACTTTACCTGGGTAGATTTGACGGTGAACGCGGACGCCTAGATCAACTGTATAGAGCCCTTTGTGTGCCTATCTTTTCCAAAGTAGTTCCCAGAACTGCACCATACTAACACCAAGGTTATTGATGAAGGTATAATACGAGACATCGGAGTAATAATGGTCGTCTTTCTCACCCAAATACAAAGAAAATAAATTCCTCTCTAGGTGGAGTTTCAACACTTCACTCTTCTGTTACTCACACCCCTCCGTTACTCACTGGTTCTTAATCAGTCTTGAGTTGTGTTACATTGGGTAATAAATATGCGCTCGTATCAATAATAATCTACTCTCTCTTCAAAACGAGGAGAGTGGCGGCTGAATCTTTGTATGACTAGTCATTAAATGGCTAAAAAGTTAGATTGAGGTAGAGAAGGGGCATTTGGTCAAATTCTGGCTGGTACAAATAGAATGATCAAATTCACTGGGATGATCAAGCAAAGTAAGCCTTGATCGTCCAGGGGATATGCAGCTGCGATTCGCAACTACCCTATGATACCTTATACCTTGCTTCCAGCTCCATTTCCTAGTGAATCAATACTCCATAGGATTTCCTTCGGCGTCCATGAATCCACCATTCTGTGAGGAGTCTAAACTTCTGATTGTGTTAACAATCTTGGGAATTTGCACCTCCATCTTATCTGGCCCAACATGTTTGGTGAGTCTTGTTGGAATATACCCAGGGTGAATACCAACAACTAAGACTTTGCTCCCAATCATCTCCATCTGCATACCCAGAGACTTGGTGACTTGGTTGAGAGCGGTTTTGGAGACACTGTACGCCATATACTTTCCGTCAGTCTTTGCTAGAATGCGAGTTAGCTATCTAAGCCCCCGTTCACAATGTGTAGTTGGAAGTAGTTTGTCATGATATAACTCGACGCCTTAGAATCTCTCATTGCATGAGCATTCTAATCGTGTTATTACTTACCAGCAATCTGGCCTGAATTTGAGGCTATGTTGACAATTTTCGGGTTTGTACTCATTTGAAGAGCTGGCATGAAGGCCTTAGAGACTAAGAAAGGCCCCTGGCGACGAAAATTGTGAGCGGCGGCTGTTTAAACATTGCCGTAACCGATGATTTACTACTTACCACGGTATTGACACGAAATTTGTCGATCAAAGCCTCAGATGTGACCTCATTCCACATTCTGGGAGGCGGAGGAGCTCCTAGTTAAAGACTTAGCTGGCTCCAGGTTTGCCAGTAATATTTTGTTGTGGGAAAGTTACCGGCGTTGTTGATCAAGATGTCTAGAGTTTTATCACCCCAGGAGTCAAAGGCAGCAGCAATACTGTCTTCATCCGTGACATCTAACTCAATGATGCTCGCTCCGGTATTTTTCAACTGCATAGCCTGATCAGCATTCATGCAATCAAACCAGCAGGATGAACATTACCTCTTCTACACTTGCATCATCACGACTCGCCGGGCGCACCGATCCGAAGACGGTATATCCTTTGACAATGAACTCTTTGCAAAGATGTAACCCAATACCACGGTTTGCTCCCGTAATGAGGACAGTTGGATTTTGTAGCACCATTTTTTCTGTTTGAATGAAGAGTTATCAAAGATGTCAAAGGGATTGGTCACTGGCTGTGACACATTTGAATCATGTTTTGAGATGGGGCAACTAATCGAGGTGGGTTATGCACGGCTCAGCTACTGGCAATGGACATGCATATGAATTCCATTGATAAAACTTCTTTGACTATATTCAATCCTGCGTCGCTTAGGCATTTGCTCGCCGTTAGGCAGCAACATCATATGACTCCATATCAAAGGAACCCAAAGTTCATTTGCTTTGTATGCGGCGTGTGCCCGAGTAATCACTGTATTACTTGCCGTTCGCAGTTTTAATGCTTTGAGTTTCAAAAATGTAGCCATCTTGCATGATTTTATGAGGGATAAATTAAGACACTTCACAAGTGATTTTTGAGACCCAGGCGTAGTTGCTCCTGGCACTCCACATTGCACCCCATAGCAATAGCAATGGAATGCTCCGTAACATCCAGCCCAACGATGCTAAAAATGCTACAAATCTAGGTACCTCCCCATACATACCGTGGTACCTCTATTAGCGGAGAGCCTTAAGCGCCGATATGCATTCTGCTGCAGCAGAAATATACCTGTGACTAGTACCTATGGACCGAAGTCAAGTTGTATTTCGGTAACTGGTGGCAATGTTACTTTTTGGAACAAAGGACTCTCTGGAAGAGGAGATTCCAAATCGAATGCGGCGGGGGTAAGCTTGAAGTCCGTGCGGTAGATTTGTTGGTCTAATGAGTTTGTTGGCAATAAGACCAAGGGGCGCTCGATGACTGGATCAAAGAAACTCAAAGCGTACGAGTACAATATTGGCATCGCCACCCCCCCATGTCAAAGATGGTTGATGCAAGCCAACGCCATTGTACTTAGCAGCATGCCACAGCAACCGCCTCGTTATCCATGAGCGAGGCTATATATAGCTGAGCTTCAGCATCAATTCCGACGTTTTTCATCTATAGATAACTATCTCCCGACAAATATTGATTCTCTTAGCACAGAGGAGACGAATATGAGTAACTTGAAACCTGGAACCATGTCAGGATACCTTCAATCTCCTGGATTATGCTGCAGAGAGAAAGAGATAATTCCACCACACAAACCATTAAAAGACGAAAATATGGATATGTATCCGCCCGAGACGAGCTCCCTTTACAGCGACACGTCTTCTGACTCTTCAGATTTCGACCCCGTCATCATGTTACCGCCTCAAAACACCAAATTCGTCGGTCGTGAACGCATATTGCAAAAGATTGAAAGGTGGTTTCGAAAAAGACGAGAGCCCGATGAGACTAATATACTGGCTCTCTATGGCATGGGTGGGAATGGAAAATCCCAAATTGCCCTCGAGTACGCACACCGATACCGAAAGCAATATGGAATCATACTCTGGATCTCGTCCGAAACAGAACGTTCTGCCAACCAAAGTATTCGTGAAGCAGCAGCAAGGTTGAAACTATGCGACGTGTTGCAAACGGATAGCTTCCAAAATAAAACAGCTGTGCGAAAAAAATTAGGGCAGTCCGGTAAAATGTGCCCCTACCTCTTCTTGTCACAAATCCACCTTTCATGTATACAATGTAAAATACTGAGATATGATATTACAGATACACCATGGCTCCTTATATTTGATAACGTATATGATGTATTACTTCCCCACGATTTCTTGCCTTATGAAGGATCTGGGTCTATCATTTACACATCTGTTTTTCGACATCACGGCTTCAACTATGTGCCTTATGCAATAAGGGTGCCAGTATTTCCCGAAACAGAGGCAATAGGTTGTTTGCTTGATCATATCTCTCTTGACAAGACGGTCGAATTGAATAATATCTCCGCCGCAAAGCTCAACCAGTTCCTTGGAGGCCATCCACTTGCCATTGTACGCGTGGCTACCTTTATTCGCTCATGCAAACTTCCCATTGAACAATGTGCTAGACTGGTTGAACTTACTTGGGAGAAATCAAGAGATACGTTACTTATTGGAGAATGTGGGGGTTATCTCAAAGACATGCAAAAAGTATGGGGCATTCCGTTTGAGAAGCTCTCTGAGACACCCAGAGCAATAGCTTTACTTGGAATGCTATCCTATCTGACTGCGGAGGAAGTTCCTGAGGCACTACTTGCACCAGAAATCGCAAAATCCGAACGCCTATCTGATACGTTGTTTTGGCCATACGATATTGAGTGTGTCAACAAACGTTCCCCAGTTTCTCACTCTTGTTTACTGATGCCTGAAATTTAGGTTGCGGTTAGCGGAAGCTCCCCTGCTGGAGTGGGCCTTGATAGAAAGGGATCCTGAAAGACAAAGTCTCTCGCTTCACAGACTCGTTCAAAAAGAGTTTCAACACTTTCTAAGTAACAGCCAACGACAGCTTGCTTTTGATCAAGTAACATTTTGTTTGCATCAGGCATTTCCTAAACAGGACAAAGGCCAGTACATGCACGAAAATTGGGAGCAAGCGGAGCCCTTAGTTGATCACATCGTCACGCTAAACAGACATTATGTTGATACCTCCACGTTTTGCCGGCTCAAGCCATCTTTAAACTATATCAGGCTTCTTAGCAACTGTGCATGGTACGTTCCACTAGCCATAGTCTAGCCGCTAGAGCTGGCACTAGATATCAGATATGACTGACAAGATTAGGTTTCTATTCGAGAAAGGGCTCTATTCAAAGGCACAAGAAATATTAGTCGGTGGCATTGACGCGTGTGAGAGATCAAGAATTCTTAAATTAGTTGAAGTCGAAGTCATATATGCCCATATGTTAAACACCAGTGCTATTCTAGATGGAATCCGGTGTTCCTTTGACTCACAGATTGAAAAACTCCACAAGGTCAGGGAAATACGGATGTCGAAACTTCCCGAAGATGACGAAGAAATTTCAGGCGTTCTTAATAACTTGAGTTTGGCATACGAAAGCAACATGCAATTCGATAAGGCGCTTGAATACAGAGAACAATCCCTAGAAGTCTGCTTGAAGCACGCAGAATCGAAGTCTCGGGAGACAAAAATTAAAAAGAGACTTTTGACATTAGCGAGGATTCTGGTAGCGACGAATAAACTCGAGGAAGCACAAATATTATTTCCTGGACTACTGGAATACTTCAAAAATATTGAGAGCTGGTTACTTATCGGACAGTAAGTGTTGGTACAAATATAAAGCCTGCTGAAGATCTACTAAGTTTTGCTATCAGTCTATCGATTGTTTGGGGGAATTACTACTTTGCCAAGGAAGACTTTCAATCTGGCCATGAGAAGTTTTCGCATGCTCTCAAGCAGTACGAAGAAATTGGTAAAGTCAAATATCACCCAGAAGCTGTAGCTTGTCTCTACAAGCTGGGACGCGTTGCGTTTGCGGAAAAAAATATGAAGGATGCGATGTGAGCCCCCTCCCCAGTGGTCAATAATGCAAGTATGGATACTGACGGCCCCCTCAGTCAACAATTTCGAGAGGCACTTCAGATACTTGAGCAAACTGACCCACAGAGTCCTCAAATAGGGCGAATTTGCTTCATGCTAGGTGAAGCTCTAAAATTAACGGATGATACCAGTGAAGATGAGATACGCGGGTTAGAGAATAAAGTTCGGGAAGTTGTACGGACACTCAGGCCAAAGCAAGATGAGTCAAACGGGATCACGGAAGCCTTTCTTGATTCGCTTGTTTGTGCCATAATTCGTTGATTGCAAGTTGTGTAATGGTGGGGGGCACATCATCAAGCTAGATGGCAATATATATACTACGATTTCGACTGATCATCACACCATCATGTAGCCTGTGATTCAGTATCTCGGTTTTGTTGGCATTAATTCTAAGTTGGTTCTGAGATGACCCCAAACAGAAAGGAGTTGTTCAATTTTTACGTAGTGCGGTGGCCCTACGCTCTGGGCGTACGTTACAAGAAATACACTCATGGACTTTGAACAGGTACGTAAATGCATACAGTTTAAAGGTATTCTCAGATCCATAATTATGTTGCGAGGTTAGTGGGCTGTGCTCGATCTTCAGGTTGTTTGTTTGTGTCAGGCATGCAAGAACCTGAGATTAGGCCACAATGCGCTCGTAGCTCTGCAGGCTTGCCCATAACATAGGCAGTTTCCATACGTGGACTACGTATCATCCAACAAATTAATGCAATGATTAGTTGACCATATCTGGGCTTACGTATGTAATTGACTTGGCAGAAGTCGGAGTTGGGTCTGTTTTGTTCGGTAGCTAGCTACGACCACTGCGAAAGAATTTGCAGCAAAAGATACTTCGACTACATTTCTTCCAGGAGACATAAGAACTGCAGCCTTAGTACTTCCATCTATACAGAGTAGACCAAAATGGCCAACCACAAGCTTCAAATCATCTCGCGCTGGTTTCAATGGCTGGGATTAACTCGCACCAAGACAGAGGCAAGCCAGTCACCACACAAGCTGCGTGCGAATAGAGATGTGCATCTGCCTAAACCTCCGGGATATGTTGGCAGCGATATGCCTTTGGACCCCTCAATTAGAGCTCTAGGAGATATTGATGTTCTGAAGATAACTGTGACGGACCTCAAAAACATGCTTGACAAAGCGCTCATCACTTCTCGAGCTATTTGCCAGGCTTACTTGCGTCAAATAAAGCGACATAACGCGCAGGGAATGGTGCTCAATGCGCTCATTGACGTCGCTCCTGAAGAGGTGCTCCTGGGACTTGCAGACACGTTGGATGCCGAGAGAGCAGCTGGCAATCTCCGCGGAGACTATCATGGAATTCCCATCGTTATTAAGGTATTACCAACCCTTAGTTCTCTCGTGTTGTTAATTGAATGGAGTTGAACATTTTACACATGTGAAGGATACGATAAATACCGACCCATCGCTTGGGATGAGGACTACGCTAGGATCATACGCCATGGCAAAGGCTAGGCCAGCAAGAAACGCATTGGTAGTTGACGTGGTAAGGCGAAACGAGTTCAAACCCATTGTTTCAGAGCGCTATATGGATTCTTCTACTCCAGTTTAACTGGAGGTCACAAGTGTTGCAATGCCTATTCACCAAAGGGCCCAACATAGCGCCATGTCACTACACATATTAGTGCCTTGACGTGTCATATGGATTTCAACTTACCATATACGTATTTGAGTAACTGATACATTTTGTAGCTTCTTAAACATGGAATCATCGTTCTGGCAAAAAGCAAATCTATCGGTGAGTAGTCAATTCTCGCACGGCAAGCTCTAATATATCTAATTGATGTCATAGGAATTCTGAACCAATAATTAAACACCTGTCACCATTTCATAAAATACTTTATCAAAATGTCTAACCTGTTGGATGCAGGGGACCATGTCCCACAGTTTGGTCCCCAATTGGCGGCCAGACCCAATCTCCTTACATCGTTGGGGGAGTCATATCCGGTGAAACTTCGCTCTGACATAGTGTCAGTATTCATTGTCTAGTATATTCTTGCTATTACTCACCAATTACGTTTTGATAGAAACCAGGAGGCTTATCTAGCGGTTCCGCAGTCTCCGTCGCAGCCGGTTTTACCCCTTGGTCGATTGGGGCGGAAACAGATGGATCTCTCCAAACTCCAGCGGCTCGAGCATCTTTGTATGCTTTGAAGCCGACAATAGATATGGTTTCGGGTGATGGTGTCTTTAAATTGACAAATGCTTTTGACAGCCTCGGTGGAATGGCCAAAACAGCCCAAGATCTTGCAGCACTGACCGAGATCCTTTTTCTGACTGTACCTGACAGTCCATTGGCTGGAAAGAGTTTAACAGCAATTTTTTCAGACTCTCTTAATGGCGTTCGTATAGGATTTGTCGACGTCAGTGATTGGCTGTATTCGCCAGAATGTCTCAAACCGGACGATTTGTACCTGCAGCAGCGAGTATATCTACCCACGCCCTTGACAAGGACCAGAGAAGCCAACCACCTGCAGCGAGACCATTGGAATTACGCTATGAGCGAGTTAAGCCTCCTAGGAGCAAAAATTGTTTTTCCTATTGAGATAAAAAAACCTTCGGAGTATACTTTCCAAGGCCAAAGCAGCTACAATGTAATTCGATGTAAGTCTCAGTCGAATCAGGAAGATCACGCCGTAAAATTAATGCCAATCCCAATGAAGATGGCGGATGGAAGCGCCTCGCTGACGATTATCTACGTGATCTAGCCGAGACAGAAGTCCATTCGCTCGAAGATATCGTGGAGTTCAGCGAAAAGCATCCTGACCTGGAATTTTCTGAAGGTCGTAAGTCCCATCCAGTCATTTGGTATAGTGCGAAGTCTAACATGTTAGTTAGTTTGCCCGAATCAAAACTCCTTGATTAATGCATTGAAGTGCGACATTCCGGCTTCTGTAGTAGACGATGCCGTCAAGGATGTCCGCCAGGCTGCCGGACCCGATGGCATAGATCGCGTACTGGAGGAATACGGCATCGATGTTATCATAGCACCGACCGAGAGTGATTTCCATAAAACTGCATCCTTTTCAGGTATGGAGATACAAAGGCATGTCTTTTGGAAAAGCTATACTAAAACTTCACATAGGGTATCCTATTGGCACGATGCCTTTGGGTTATCTGCTTCCAAGCGGGCGCCCTCACGGATTAAGTATCCTATCATCCAAATGCAATGATGCCTTAATACTCAGAATCATGCATGTTTATGGGACAAAGTCATTTACCAGAAGGGTACCACCTCAGCTGGAAGCTTTTTCAGTAGGAAAGGCGAGTATTTAAATCCAAACTGAGGCGCTAGAACTAATTCACTAGTGACCACAATCAGGGTCGTCGCTATTAGACTGATGAAGACAGTTAACGAGGGTATTGGCAAAGATCATATCACCGATAAGATGACGATATATGATGCTTTTAGATATTAATTATTATGTTACTTACCGTCTAAGTTGTGTGCGTTACTTTTGCTTCCAGTGGAAATACTTTCTCTGCTGTAGCTGCTTAATAAAGCCACAGTAAAGCCAATTCAACAGCAGTAATTATAAATTGAGAAAGGAAGCGATAAAGGATATACTTCACTAGCCAAATAGTAGTCTATTATTCAGCTCCTTTATTGCTTGCTTGCCTGAAATACATACCTTCTTGTGTGGATTTGTAACTAATTCAGGTGCTCTTGTCCGAAATAGGATGTGTGTGCAAAGAATTGCCTGAAAGAACATGAGCTGTCCCGATTATGAGATCATCGCATGTTAAATGATGGAACGTACTAAACTTCTCGCATTATATCTCAGGCAATTAGAAATGAGTTAGCTCTTTTATATTGACTAATGACCATAACATACGTACAATACGACTTGCTGCGCGTATTTCTAAGCAGCTGTTTGCTGGCACTCTTGGATCCCATCAAACTCGCCTAAGATAGGTATATATATGCTAGGCTCTCATCCTTAAATACCGTATTATTTCCAACAACTTTCGAAATAGCGGTTTGATCCAAAAGCATTCACTTCTTCACATCAACCACTTAGGTCCTCACAGTTCTTCCAACATGGCACCCCAACCACATATCAAGCTGTACACAGACTCAACCCCCAATGGAATTAAGATCACCACGGCACTAGAAGAGCTCGGACTGCATTATGAACTAGAGCATGTTGACATCAGTACTCTTCGCCAAAAAGAACCGTGGTATCTGGAAATTAATCCCAATGGCCGCATTCCTGCCATTGTAGACACATTCGACGATGGCCAGTCAATTAGAGTATTTGAAGGTGGAAGCATCTTGCAATATCTGACTGATCGCTATGATCCCGAGCATAAACTCTCATTTCCCAAAGGCAGCAGAGAGTACTATGAATGTAACAACTGGCTATTTTTCCAGCATGGAGGTGAGCCCCTCTGGCACCCCTCTCTCTAATTTGCAATTACAATATCTGGCCGGCCAACTAACCATTTTGTCGCTCTTTAGGCATTGGTCCCATGCAAGGCCAGGCATCTCATTTTCTCCGCTATGCTCCTACCAAGATTCAGTATGGAATTGACCGATATGTCACTGAAACAAAGCGGCTCTATAATGTCCTTGATGTTCAACTTTCGAAATCCAAGTCTGGATTTTTAGTCGGAGACCACATCTCGATTGCAGACATTGCGGCCTTGTCTTGGGTAATCTTTGGTCCCTATGTGGACGTTCCACTGGACCTTTTCCCAAATCTGCAGAAGTGGGAAGCGATGTTGAGTGCAAGATCTGCTATCACTAAAGGGTTCCACATTCCTAAGGTGTTGGGCATTAAGAGCGATGACCCAGAAGGCGCCGCAAAGTACCAGAAGCATCATGCGGATTGGGTATTTAAGGGGATGCAGGCTGACCAGGAGAACTTCTGCAAAAAGTGATGCAATGGCACATAGACACTATAGATAGAGCGCACAAGTTTCTAGCGCACGTATTAATGACGTATATAATTCTTTCAAAGCTCTAGTGTAACCTCGCAATATCTTGCCATATTTCTCTTGTATTTATTAATGAATACCACTTATCCCTTACAAACACATCCACCATTTTTCGTCCCAGTGATCTGATGAGCCGTCTTTGGGATATTATCGAACCAATTTTAGCTCCTCATCTCCGTTGAGAACCTCAAAAGAGCGGAAGTTTACTCGCAGGCGGTGCCCGAGTTCATTGGTTCTAGCTCGGAATCGCTTCCATCTTACCTTCAATTTGCCCCCTCGCCCGGGCAGCGCGGTTAGTAGAATTGCTAACAAGGGCAGAATACGCGCATCTCGGAACTTCGCGGGAGCCCCGCATCGCCGTGAGCTAACAAAGAGTCTTTCCCGTCTTGGAAAATACCACAGATCATCTTATTTCCTATTTCGGAAGTAGGAAAACGTAGCAGACTACAAGTCCTTGGGGCACATGTGAGCAAACATATGTAAGTTCTGTATCGAAAAACGGGTGATTTTTTGCCGCCAATCTTGTCATTTGGAGAAGATTCTCATAACTCGAAAGAGCCTTTTCACTAGCAGAAAACAACATAGCATGGTGTCTGAAGGGGAAATTCTGAAGAGTCAACTTATATCAATATCCATACTGAAAACAAGATCTGGATTTGATGTGGAATATCTTCCAAACATACGCACAATATCTTTATCAGGATGTCGTTCATCGACAAGCTTCTGGGCTAGCTTTGACGTATAACCACCTTCTACAAGGATCGGCCCTCTGAAAGCGTTGTACGCAAATCCCAACCGTTCATTTTCCCGAACACCATTCTGATCTGCGAAGTGTAGTTCATTCAAGTGAATATACGCGATACCCAAGCTATCCACCCTTTTCATAACATTTGTAAACTAGAGAGTGGCAATCTCCCTCAATCGTATGTCCTAGAAAGTGCCCTCTGGGCTCACGCAAAGCCCAACGTGCTTAATCCTTATTGCATGAGCGACAGCTTTCATGGCCTCATGTACGAAGCGAGCCCGACTCTCAACGCTGCCACTGTATTGGCTTTCACTTTGATCGGTATCCCGTTGAATAGAGTGTCGATAAAGTCGCCATTTTC
This sequence comes from Trichoderma virens Gv29-8, assembly GCF_000170995.1. Taxonomy (NCBI): domain Eukaryota; kingdom Fungi; phylum Ascomycota; class Sordariomycetes; order Hypocreales; family Hypocreaceae; genus Trichoderma; species Trichoderma virens. The sequence continues at coordinate 2,264,421 of NW_014013744.1, forward strand.
ACCAAGAAGTTCCACACCTTCAAAACTCGCGCCGACTACATTCTTAGAAGCTTGTAAAAATCCTGTACGGTATCCTTGATTTATTTAGTAGTCATATCTTTTGATGTATGGAGACCTGTTTCCAAGGCCAGAGTGCTGGTACTTCTCATATCGGCTCCCTCCTTTTCAACCATTTCGCCATTTATAACGCGTAGTTGTGCAAAGATGAAGCTTGCTCTCAGGTGGATTTCTTCGACAATCGTTTTCCAAGCAGCTGTTTGTTTACGAGTGGAAAGCCCCGGCATATTTCGCAGATCATCGTTTTTCTTTGATGTGAGATTAGATTCGGTGATTAGGAGGGTGCCTGGCACAGAGGCTCTCTGGGAAAATAATGATTTCATCAGATCTGTCGGGATATGTTCATCGTCTGCTCTTAATTAGATCAGATTCTCGTTTGAGAGTTCTTTCAAGGTACGTAGTGGTCTTTGGTATCTTAAGCCACGATGAGTTGACGTATATTTCAAGTACTATTATGTTACTTGGATCTCCTTCAGTGCCGCGATGGTTACAAACACTGATTCCGTCTGTTATTCAAAATATCAGCTTACTCCAGGTCGTTATGTGGGCTGCCTGGGCCAGATATTGAATAATATGGATTTTCCCATTTGGGGAAGAAATGTGCCAAATCGTTTTCCAAAATGGGTTAGACTATGCCTATTTACTGCGGAATGTCATTTCATGCCAATTCTCCTAATATTTCCAAGAATTATCGAATCCAAATGAAATGACTTCAATACGTTACATTTAACTCTATGCTTTCCAATCAATTTAAGGTGAAATTGGACTCAAACATGATATATACGGCGTTGCCAGTACTAGTTCAGATAAATGGAGAAGCAAAAGTGCCATAATATTGCCTTTCTTAATTGAACAAAAAGAAATGGGGAGCTACACGGCCGAGACTCGTGGTATCTCTGGGAAGAACCCGAGAGGACACAAGAAATGAGCATAAATTACATAAATATACCATTGTTTCTAATGATAACTTATGAGGCAACAAAATCAACGTGTTATCATTTTGGATATTATAAAGCATTGTACCATGAGTAAACACTATTTTAGTGAGGTGCTGCGATATTTTTGTTCTATTAGACTATGCATCCTCATCTCGTAGTATCTTGTAACCCATATCTGACATTCATTAGCCCGTGTATCTTCTTCAGTTCTCTATTATTGCACCAATAACAGGTTGAATAGCACAGTGACTACGATTAATCAGCTATGTGGATATGGGGGTACCATGCGGAATTACTGGATATCACCCGATCCCTGATCCTCTTGGCTAACGCCGAAACGAATGCATCCAGTAATTTGATTAATGCCTAAACGGCGTGTGCCGTTGGCTCCGCAGATAGCCAATTCCACCAACGCGGTGAAAGGAGAAGGATTCTGGCCAAGATGTATTACCAAGAATGGAAATGGCTCTACATGCGTGAGATATTGTGTAATATGCCGGTAGATATCTCCAATTGAGAGACCATTAGCCATCCGAGAAAGGTTTGAGTGGATGTATGTTCAAAAATCTACTGACAAATGCTAATGATAATGATATCACATTCTCGTGATGCTATATAGATACTCGTTCAAAATCTACTGACAAATGCTAAACATTAATAATATCACTTTCTTGCAATACTACGTGGGTATGTGTTTAAAAATATACTGATAAATGCTAATATTAATAATATCACTTTCTTACGATACTACGTGGATACACTTCTACTATAAAACGGATACTTCTCAGTCACAATTCTCAAACAAACCATCGAATCATCTACCCATTCTACAAAACTCACCCAATCATTCTTAATCTACAATGCAGTCAATCGATGCCCTAGTCGTTGGAGCTGGATTCGCAGGAATCTACCAGCTCTATAAGCTCCAGGAGATAGGACTTTCGGTGAAATTAATTGACAAGGCTTCCGACGTTGGCGGTACATGGTACTGGAACAGGTATCCTGGAGCCAATAGTGATTCTCTCAGTGAAGTTTACAGATATAGCTGGGATAAGGAGGATCTATTGACATACCCATGGCCAAAGCACTATGTATCTCAGAAGGAGATTTTGGATTATCTAAAACACGTGGTGAAGCGTCATGACTTGAGAAAGTACATGCAATTCAGCACCGAATTAGAATCCGCATCATTCGACAGTGATTCATCTCTGTGGACTGCTCGATTCTCTTCTGGAGAGACTATTCAGTCTAGATACTTGATTACTGCCTTGGGAACTTATTCCAAGATCAATTATCCGGCTATTCCTGGAATCGAGAAATTTGCTGGCGAAAAATATCACACAGGGTACGCTTTTTTCTGCATGATAGGCTGAGGAGAGGTTCTTACAAATTTTGCAGAAACTGGCCAGAAAACTACGATTTCAAGGGCAAACGAGTCGGTGTCATTGGCAGCGGCTCAACAGGAGTCCAAATTACGATTGCAATTGCCGATGAAGTGAAGCAGCTCGTATCTTTCCAACGCACACCACAATATGTCGTTCCCAACGGTGATGGACCAGTCTCTGCTGAATTCAGAGACAACATCAACAAGAATTACGACGAGATTTGGAACGGTGTCCGGAACAGCTGGGCTGCGCATAACGTGAAAGAGAGTACCGTGCCGGCCATGAGCGTCAGCGCGGAAGAGCGCGAGCGTGTCTTCGAGTCCCTTTGGGAGCAAGGCAACGGATTCCGATTCATGTTTTCTGCCTTTTCCGATATCTTAACTAGTGAAGAGGCCAATGAGGAAGCCTGCAAGTTTATTCGAAAGAAGATCTCCCAGATCGTGGAAGATCCCGTGAAGGCTCGAAAGCTGTCTCCGGATGGATACTATGCCAGACGTCCTATTACTGCGCCCGATTACTATGAGACATTTAATAAGAAGCATGTGGATATTGTTGATCTGCGAGAGACCCCCATTACGGAAATCACTGAGCAAGGTATCCGCACTAATGAGAAGCTGCACGAGCTGGACGTCATCATTTTTGCGACTGGATTCGAGGTTGCTGATGGCAATTACACCACTCTCACTATTAATGGTCGCCAGCAATCTTTGAAAGAGCATTGGGCTGAAAGAACGACTTCATACTTGGGTGTGTCCGAAGCAGGATTCCCCAACATGTTCTTGGTCGTGGGACCTCTATCGCCATTCAACAACTTCCCGCCGACAATCGAGGCTCAGGTCGAGTTCATCTCTGGATTAATATTGAAGGCCGAATCAAAGAGAAAGGAAGACGCCTCCGATAAGTTAGTTCTCGTCGAGGCTACTCAGCAAGCTGAGAATGACTATGTGGAAGCGTGTCGCGTGCTTGGAACAAAGAACCTCTTTAGAAAAGAGAAGTCTTATGTTTTTGGCGCCAACGTTGAAGGAAAGACACCCCAAATTCTGTTCTGGGTAGGGGGCCTGGTTCATTACAGGAAGGCTCTTCAAGATGTGGTGGACAACGATTATCGTGGGTTTACGCTTTCGTATTAGATTACTTTGTCGGAGTTTTGTAGATGTTGATATGACCAATAGCACATCTTTTGTTATGTGCCGATATAAATGTTGTCCATTATGATGATTCGATTACTTAATTTCACTTCTGTCATACTTACTGCTATTGATACTACGTATTGTAAGGAGCGTATTACTGACCCATGCTTAATTGGTCATTGTGTTACCATCCATCTCCCCACCGACGTCGGAACTTACCTAGTCTATAATCACAGTAAGAACGCCTCTGTCGCACAAGTTCAGATGACAGCTCATCAGTATTTTATAATGAGCGTTAAAAAATGGATGCCATCATACGATTCACGATATAGAGCACCAACTGCTCATTGTTCATGTTCATATGAACAGGAGCAATGAGTGAAGCAGTGTTATGCCCGGATGAATGATCATCATTCAGAGAATCTAAGAAAATATTAAACTGAGCAATCGTCCTCTTATGCTGTCCGATGCCGTGTCTCCGCCAAACAGACAAAGCTCTCACCCGTTCCTCTGAACGCAAAGCCTCTACTTCAATGTGTACCAGAACACGAATATTCCTCATTTGTCCCTGCAGGAATGCCGCCTGCGTTGACTACGGCGATCTCTGCAATGGACTCGGCCACATCATTGATGTTGATACTACCAGCCGAGCAGTGTGGGACTACTGCACTTGGTGGTTTGTCAATGGCCCTCCAGAGCTTGTCTTGAACAGTTTCGCCGTGCCGCAGTGCCAGAACCTTGCCTGGGAAAATATCAAGACAACAGCATCGGAAATTTGTGACAAGTGTAAAAAAGAATGTCAATGAGCTATAGGAGAAGATTTATCGTTGGGCAAGTTTTCGACAGCACAGATATCTCAACTCAACATCCTTCATTTTCGGAATGATCATATTTTGAGGGACAACCGATTCTATTGTGCATGAACGATTAAAGTTGCGACGATAGCTTGGTTTATATCAACGATACTACTGCTATTTTGGACTCAATACTATTCTGTTTACTCGGACAAGGCTAATCTCTTTGGTTTCATCCATTAGCTATAAGAAATGAAAGCATAGCCACCTGACTACCCATTTTTTTGGTCAGAATAAGTCCTGCCTTGAATATTACAAGATGATGACCAGCTATTCCACAAAAGATAGTAATCCAAGATCTCGAACAATACTCCGAAGAGTGGATAACATTTCCCTCTCAAACTCCGCAACACTCCATGGATTTACTGTGGATATAAAAACGTCGGAATTGGCCTTTGTCGCTGACAAATTTTTAACGATGCTCATTGACATGGCACCATATCACGCGATCACAAATGTGTGGAGGCGCGATCTTTCTCAACTTGCGATATAGCGTAGTCGGGAGATCAAACAAGCCGGCTTAGACATAGCAATCTTGTAAATTATCCCATTCCTCCTTACTATTGCTGCTTCAAATCTTGTTTAGCGGCAGTTGTCTGTAATAGGCCCTGTATATTGTAATGCTGGTTACCCAAAGAATACCACCCTATCCATGTCCACCAGCCTTAATTCCGAGGCGGGGTTTGACTGGTCGGAACGATTGAGCTGAAGGAGAAGCACTCAATAGTAGCTAGACACTCAATAATTTCACAGCGGACTCAATAAAATCTCAAAACTCATCTTGGTCGCCAAGTCTTTTATAAGAGCCCTTTTCATTCTCCTAATTGTCCTAGCATACGTGCACAAATTATCGCCTCTACGATTCTTATCCCAGTCACCATCTCTTCTCAATAAACCAGAGCCGCCAATATGAAGGAACTCTTCATCTACGCCAAACCCAAGTATGGTGGCATTATCAAGGAAACAGATATCCCGTGAGTTATCTTCTAAGCTTAGTTCAAACTCTCACTAACATACTAGCAGGAAACCAGGACCAAAGGACGTTCTCATCAAGGTTGCATATGCGGGGTTGAATCCAAAAGATTGGAAGGTATGATAATACAAATTAACTCCCCAAATGGTCCGACTCATGATGTTTACGGTCTTCTGTCCTTAGGCTACCAAAGGATATGATGAATCACAAGCATTCAACGCTGGAGACGATGTCGCTGGTGTTGTCGAAGCGGTAGGCTCAGAAGTGTTCGAGTTCAAGCCAGGAGACCGCGTTGCAGGCTTTCACCAGATGCTCCATCCCCACGGCACCTACGCCGAATATACCATTGTCAAGGCGTCCACAACGTTTCACCTGCCCCCCAACATCTCTTTCGAGTCTGGCGCTTCATTTCCTTTGGCCTTTATGACAGCCGCCATCGCCTTATACCAGTGCCTAAAAGTACCACTTCCAACAACCCTCCAAGATCCTGCTGCCGAAAAGACTCCCATCTTGATCTGGGGCGGCGCCACGGCTGTCGGAGCTTTCGCTCTTCAACTCGCCAAGCTGAGCAATCTCAGCCCCATCATCACCGTTGCTGGCAACGGAATCGACTTTGTCAAGTCGCTCAACGTAGCAGACCACATCATCGACTACCGAACAGGAGATGTAGTCCAGAAAATCATTGACGCCGCAGGATCGGCCAAGATCAAGCTTGCGTTTGACTCTGTGTCCGACCCTGTCAGCTACGAGCCCATCACCAAAGTGCTTGTCGCATCTGGCGGCGGCACCATCAACATGGTCGATCCCGTCCAAGGCTCGAATTGGAAATTCCCTGACAACGTGAAGCTTTCCGGCACAATGGTTGGTTCAGCTCATGGCGATACTTGGGGCCGTGTCACTGAGGACCAAGCAAAGGTGGACCAGGAGTTTGCATATTGGTTCTACAAGTATCTCAGCCACTTGCTGGCAGATGGCAAAATCAAGCCTCACCCAGTGGAAGTGCTTCCAGACGGCTTGAATGGCATAGTAAGTGGTGTGCAGGCGCTGTATGACCGGAAAGTCAGCGCGAAGAAGCTTGTTGCACGGTAAGTTGATCAATGTCAAAGGTGTCTGGCAGGCTCGCGAACTAATTGCATGTAATAGCATCGGAGACGACCTGTAAATCCACCTTGTCCAGCGAAACGAGCTACTTGATGCTTCAAAAGTATCGCTGTGTAATTCAATGAATAAGTTTTGGCAGCTGGATAATGAAGCCATAAATACGCAAATATAGAAGAGCTCTTGAGAGAATTAAGCAACTGATAGGTCCCCTCAGTGACAACTTATAAAAAAATTACCTTTAAAATCCCAAATCAATCTTCAGGCTATCCAATTGCCCTATAACATTCACAGCCTGGCTCTCCCCCTTCTTGACAAAGGCACTCTGCGGCGGCCCCAGGTACGTGTACCGCAAATCCCCAAGATCAATAAGCAGCTTCTCTAAACAGATATTCTGGCTCCGGAATCGCACCTCAATCGTGTGACTACCTTTCTTCACTGTGCCCAAGTTATGACCCTTCTTCCAGACACAGTCCATGACAGCCGTGGCCCAATTCTTGGGAAGGTTATCAGCATTCGATTCATCTTCAGTCAGACGGAATGTTTTGATGGCCCCTCCATCGAAGCGCACGTCGTACTGCATTCTGCTCGCCTTTTCAGTCTCAAGAGTGATGTTGAACTGAAGCTCGAGATTGGTGTTGTCATGTTGTGAGAAGACATAAATCGGATATTTAAGGAACGGGATATCATCTGGCTTGCTAAAGTCGGTATCAAGTGGAAGAGTGACAGCTCCGGCAATAGGCCGCCCGAGAGCAGGAAGCTGAATATATGGTGCCGTAACCCAATTGCCGGCATCGATGGCCAAGTGCCCACTCTCTTCGACAAACCCTTCAAAGTCTGCAGGGACTCGGCTGTTACGCACAGTCATGTGGACTTGCTCGTATCCATCACGAGTACCAATGATTTCGATCATGACTTTGGCGTCAAAATCAGTGGGTACCTCCGCCCAGTCAATGGTGATGATAACCCTGATATCGTCATCTCGGGGGTTCAGATGGCCTTGATACTGAGAAAGCTTGATCCACTTATACTGTGGCCGAGCCTCCCAGGAAAACTCCTGTGTACCGCGATGGAAGACCTCAAAGTAGCGAGTCTGCTCTCCATAAGGAGTGATGAAAGGCAGAGTCACTCCAGGCTCGAGGCCACCGCGGGATGGATGGGTTCTGTCAGAATCCTCATTGATATGGCCGGGATTAATGCCTTCGATGCCTTCCACTGCTATTCCCATATGACCAACGCTCGGGTTCGAATCTTCTCTTGTCTGCACATAACAAAGTCCATCAATCATGTTGCGTGATGGTTCTGCGCCAGTATCGCCGTAGCCATAATGAGGTTGGCGAAGCATGAGGTTCCATTTACCATCTGAAATAGAATTATACTCTTCAAACAAATCATGATCGGCATCCATGAGACTGATGCACTTTTTCAGCAGGGCATTGGTCGTATTTCGGCGCTGCTTGGCAAAAAGCTGATTCGTGTATTGGGCCACGCGTACTTGAGTGAAAATGTATGTAGCTTTGACGGGATGAAGCACGAGCTGGAAGAAGGCAGATTTGTGTTCCTCGTCGATGTATGAGTAGATGGCTTGAGTCTCTCCCATGAGTTCTCGCCATCGCGCAATGATGTTGTCAGATTCGTGGTATTTCTGAATGACAAAGGTAGATGCATCAATGTGGTCCTGCTTGCGAATCGCCACAAGCTTGTTGAAGTCATACCAGGATTTTGCAATCCGACTTGCATACTTTTCGCCAAACTCCCGAGTAGCAAGATGCTCAAAATATTGCGGCAGAGTAGTGGCCGTGATGGAATTGATATCCCAAGCCAAATCAAACGCAAAACTCATGGGAATCTCAACAGGCTTCAAATCTCCAACATTGAAGACCCAAATACGATTGGCGCCTCGGTGATGAGCCAGCTGGAGCTGATGAAGGGCCTTGCCTAGAGTATTGCTGTTAATCCACCTATAGCAGCGCGGGTATCCCGTGTATTGGAAATGGTAGTAGAAACCCGAGCCACCAGACCTCTTATTCTCCTCCTCCGTTGGAAGACGACGAAGGTTCCCAAAATTGTCGTCGCCGAATAAGAGGGTCACGTCATCAGGGATCACGAGTCCCTTTTCATAGTATCCCTGCACTTCTTTGTAGAGTGCCATGAGCTGCAAGACGCCATCTTCCTTGCCATAATTCTTCTTGATGATGTTTCTTTGTACACTCAGCACTTCGGTGAGGATCTTGACAGGATCTCCTCCAGTCATTGGTACATCACCTTCGCCTCTCATCCCCATGGTGAAGTAGGACTCATATGGTACAGCTCTCTCGGCTCCCTCTTCAAAGTATTGCGTAACCTTTTCCTTGTTTGTGTCCCAATTCCAAGTGCCGCCTGGTTGAGTCGTAGACCACTCGTTCATGGCCCTCTGCATCGGCTCATGGTGCGAAGTTCCCATGACAATACCATAAGTATCTGCAAGCTCCTGGTTCTTGGGGTCGTCTACGAAGAAAGACCGCCCGGGATATGGATATCCTCTCCACATTGCGGGCCACATGAAATTGGCCTTGAGGCGCAAGAGAAGCTCGAAGATGTAATGATACAAGTTGGCGTCAAACGTGGGACCAAATTTTTCGTGTACCCAGCTGTCCATTCCAGGACATTCATCGTTAATGAAGATTCCACGATATTTGACACTGGGCTCGCCATTGCTTGTGGTCACAGGCAAAGCATAGATTTGCTGCTGCTTTTTCGGAGGCACATCAGCCCACCAATGCCATCTATTGTTTGATACTTTGTCAGAATTCACTTTTAATACGTGGTTTGAGAATATGCTTACGGTGACACGCCAATTTGCTCCGAGAGGGAGTAGATTCCAAAGATGGTTCCTCGTTTATCGCTCCCAGCGATGACAAGGGCATCATCATAGCCCTCAAAGGGCTCATGTACAACCGTTGTGATCCAAGATTCCCATTTGCCCTCAATTTGACTAGGGTCAATCTTGCCTTGCTCTTTTAGGAGCTGGATCGTGGGCGATTTAGTGAGAGAGCCGATGACGATACATGATCTAGCCGGCGGAGCCGAAGGGCGAGTCTTGACAATGGGATTGCAGCGCTGCCCGGTGACCTTGGTAAAATCTTCCGACAGATTATTTGCCGCAATGTGGACACCAGTGTAGTCTTGCTCGTCGACAAAGATCTCGGCGCCGACGATGCTGAAGCCGTCTCCCGGCTCAAAATTCACGACCTTTTGCTCAAGCATGTTTGTGACTGGTTATAAGTGTCTGAACGAGTGAGATGACCCAAGAACTTGGAGGCAGCAGCGGAGAGAAATAAAGGCTATTTGTAACCGGTGAGGCACTATGCGAAACGATCGTCTCAGCCAAATACATCGAGCATCAGCTCATAAACAGCTTCTCTCCGTGACGACGTCACGCGGACATGGATTATCCTGTCGGGTAATACGATGGGCTTCTCCTCATTTGCCGGGCGCCACGGGATCGGCTGGAGACCCGATGGGAGGCCGGATATTATATTGACTGGGGCCTGGGCTTCTGATCCACTAACCAGGGATGACGATCAAGATGGCGGGAGGAGAGGCGTAAGTGAAGCTTTGGGCCTGCGCTTTGGCTTCTATCAGACGCTGGGCTTTAGATGCCAGCAGTCGTTCGAGTCATGTATCGATACGCTTGACCGCAAACTCTCATGTTTTGTTTCTACTGCTGTTCAATTGATAAATGATGCGTCTCTGAAACTGAGGCAAAGAGAGGAGACCTCAAGCTCTTACAGCATCTCAGCCACAAGGTTCATCCGCAGTGCAACCCCGCGTTTGCGGCGCCCACACCATCTCGATCCGTCGCTATTTTTGTCACCAACAGGTACGTGCCGCTCCATCACATGCAGTATTCAATTAATTGCTTTACGTCGTATGATAATTCAGCTTGGAAATATACAATGGCGTCTTTATTCATTGCCTGGCTATAAAATATGATACTGCCCGGCATTTCCTTTTCCCTACCATATGTAGCTGTCGTCTAATATTTGAGCGCAAAGCTTACTTGTACAAATGCATGTACTCGCTGTAAGGGATGGCGTAGACAAATATCTAAGGTGGCTCGTGCTTCCAAAGTGATTGTTGCGAAAGAACCGTATCCTAGTCTTCGTCGTGTTTGGTGTTTCTGATCCGGAAAGCTTTCCATGGATCACGGGCAGCAAGTCAGCTGGCCAACCGTGATAGATGAACAAGGTCGACCAGTATCATCATGATGTGTGACCAGCAGCCGCCACCGCAAGGATCTCTTCCTCAAACCCGGGGACATAGTGAACTTCAACACCGCCCTCCTCGAGCAGCTGGCGGCCGGGATTCTTCCCGACAAAAGTCTCGGGCTCAAGAACCCCCACATAAACCTTCTTGATCCACGACCTCTGGCGAAGAACGCGCTCGACGCAGGGCAGCTTGCCGCTGAGCCTCTTGAAGCAGGGTTCAACGGTGGTGTAAAGGGCATGCGGGCTCTTCATGACAGCCTCAAGGCCCTCTTCTGTAGTAGAATGCTCTTCTGCAAGCTTCAAAAGACAGCACTCCTCGGCATGTGTGTTTCCCGGAAGCTCCAGGGTGTAGCCTTCAGCAGAGATATGGCCGTCTTCCAGCCTCACCAGGATGGCTCCGACACGGAAGTTTGTCGGCTTTGGCGGGGATTTCTTTGCCAGCTCCAATGCATGTTGCATTGACGTCTTGTGATCTTGGCTTTCTGGGGAATCCATCACGTCTTGTATACAGCAAATGCGGCTGTGCTCAATGCTGGTTGCTTCTGACGAGTTCAAGTTGCAGCATTCTGTATTAGTGAGCTTAGGCCAGCAACCTCCGGATATAGCGCGGCAGTTAGTGGATCCCGGCTGCCAACTCCATTAAGCTTAACGGGTTCCTGAGCGCGTTGCGACGCGTGACCCAGCTAAAGAGCTTCAGTGTGATCAGCCTACCCTCCTCTGAGACTCTGCAACACAACACAAACCTGCAGCGTTCCATCGAGCTTCGAAAATGTCGGACCACGAAGACGTCGTCGATGGCGAGCCGCCCGCAATCGACCCGTATGAGGTCCTGGGGCTCGAGCGCACCGCAACTGCTGACCAGGTCAAGAGCGCATACCGCAAGGCAGCGCTCAAGAATCATCCAGGTGGGTTGCAGAGATTGCGGAGAGGGCTGAAGGCGTCATCACTTGCCATTGCTGACACTGAGCGCTGCAGACAAAGTTCCCGAGTCTCAGAAAGAAGAGGCTCATGAGACCTTCCAGAGCATCGCATTCGCCTACGCCGTCCTGTCAGACCCCGCGCGACGAAAGCGATACGACACCACTGGATCAACATCCGAGTCGATTGTCGACTCAGAGGGCTTCGACTGGAGCGAATACTACCGGGAGCAATACAAGGATGCAATCTCCGAAGACGCCATCAGGAAATTTGCCGAGAAATACAAGCGGTCCGACGAAGAGAAGGATGACCTCCTCATTGCCTACGAAGAGTGCGAAGGCGATATGGATCAGGTGTACGAGCGAGTAATGCTGAGCGATGTTGTCGAGGATGACGAACGATTCCGCAAGATCATTGACGAAGCAATCGAGACAGGCGACGTCCCCAGCTTCCCGGCCTACAAGAAAGAAAACAAGCGGAAGCGCGCCGCTCGTGCCAAGGCAGCAAAGGCTGAAGAAGCAGAAGCAGAGGAACTAGCCAAGGAACTTGGTGTGCACGACAAAATCTTCGGTGGCAAGTCAAAGGGCAAGAAGGGCAAGGGGAGCTCAGAGGACGACTTGGCTGCTTTGATTCAGAAACGGCAAAAGGACCGCGCTGGGGACTTTTTCAGTCACCTCGAGGAAAAGTATGGTGCGAAGAGCGCTGCCGGCAAGAAGGGCAAAGGAAAGAAGCGTGCTGTGGAAGAAGACGAAGAGGAGCCATCAGAGGAGGCGTTTCAAGCCGCGGCAGCGAGACTTAAAAAGGCCAAGACTGCTGCAAAGGAGGAGAAGCCTGCTTCAAACGCGGGCCGTCGATCGACGAGGTCTCGCCGGTAGAGCCAATGGAGTGTATGTTTTTGAGAATGGGATACAAGTCGGACTGTTTTATTTCATAGGGCAAGGGGGAAAGGAATCGGGATCTGGGTTTAAGGCGTCTGTCGAATCACACAGCACATGCTATTCGGAACATTTTGGTAATTTACAACCTCAGTCGGGTGCTGGGTATGCCTGGATAGATCTTCTATACCAGTAGTAGATGATAAATAACATGCATAAAACAATATGTTGATGATAAATTGCATCGTCTTGCACTGATATTTACTACAAGTCAAATTCACATATGCAGTTTACATGAATACTAGGTAGTATGCAAGCTTCCGTGAGATAGCGGGGCTTGAGCTGTGACGCGCCACAGCAACCAACAGCCTTTCCCACAACGCATCTGCACCAACCCTGGATTTTCTTCTCCTTCAACGATATACCAGACGATGAGCACAAAGTCAATTGCGCGGGTCTGGGTGCATGCGCTTGATTCGCCAGTGAATCAAGGCATCAGGACGCGCATTCCATGACAGAGGCTACCGAAGCTGCCCTCTATCCGCGATACTGCTTCCACCTATCGCCTACCGTGAATACGTGGTGTCTGCTACGTGCTGTCGAGATTCATGCTCTAGATCAGCATGCTGGCTTTGAAGGTACGCGTCCGCTGGCATCAGCCTGAATTACGGCAGCTGAAGCTTACAATTCTTCAAGGGGAAAACTTCTTCTTCTACAGAAACCTCCCGATAAAATGGGTGCGAGTGGTTGGCATCGTCGTGGCCATCGAACAATTCTTCAACCGACGGATCTACACCATAGATGACAGCAGCGGCAGAAACATTCTCGCCGTGGTTACGTCGCCAGCCCCCACAAAGCCAACAGCCGAATCGACCGCCAGCGAGCAACGGACGGAGAAAGATGCAGATGCACAACAGGTTGATCCATATGCAGACGTCGATGTTGGCACAGTAGTTGATGTGAAGGGAGGAGTGTCTTCGTTCCGCAACGAGCACCAGATCAACATTGAGAGGATGACCATTGTTAAAAGCACAGCTCAGGAAGTAGTGCTATGGGAAAAGCGAGCAAAGTTCCGTCGCGAGGTCCTGGAGGTGCCCTGGCGGCTGCGAGACAAAGACGTTCGCCGATGCCGCCGAGATGCAGAGCGGTCAGAGGCTGAAGCAGCAAGGAAGAAGGCGAAGAAGCAAGCCAGGGCCAAGGACACAAAACATAGGGATGCGAAGCTGCCTACAAGGGATTCAAAGAGCAAAAGCTCGCGTGATGACAGCGTGACGAAGAGAGTAGAGAGGATCATTCGGGAAGGCGCATCAACGGGGAAATACAATGCTCTTGGATTATAACATAGCATTGGGTTGGATTGGAAATAATGTGTATTTCGTAGTACAAACCAAATAACTCTGGAATTCCAACAGTACTTGTGCAGCGTCACCATCTCCCGGCACGCATCATGAGCACGCCGATGCAACGATGCCTCACGATACCATGTAATTCGCAAAAGGCAAGCAAATTGCCCGCCCAAACAATTCAAAGCGACACCATCACACGGCCCAATTGCTATTCTCCAGCCCATGCAGCTGTAGCCAAGCACTGAGCTTAGCTGCTCCACAACAAAAGCATTGCCTTTCCCCTCAAACAGCGCATGGATGTTTGTTTACTCAAAAAGTCTCACGCCAGCTCGTACCAGCGCCGGGGCAACACCAAACACCATAGCAGTCAGCCCCAAAACAACCAATTCCACAAAAAGAGAGAGAGAGAGACATTCAAACTGCGTATTGAGGAAAGACAAACCACGGCCCGTGACCCACTTGCGGACGTTTCCAGCACACGCCCGCAGGGGTAACACCGAGCTTCATTGGGAGAGCGCTTCTATGCAACTATCACCAGGATACGCTCCGGTGGCAGCTGACTCAAGAGATACCTGGTAAAGGCGACGAGGACGGAATTAGAAGGGCTCATCCTCTCAAGTCTTCTTGCCAAAGCTAGCTCGGTTTTTGTAGGGTAGAGGAACCGAAAGTATCTATTGCGTGGACGCGAACTGCCTTTCTTCCTCTTCAGCATTCGCAGACTCATACCTCATAGTCCTCATCTCTGAGCTCCTTTGGCACGTCCTTTTATCCTACAAACCACCACTATTCAGCATCACTGTATATTTTCCCTTTTTGGTTATACCTTCATCTTTTGTCTGTCTATTAAACTTCCTTGATATCGCGCTTGTACCACAATCACCATCGCCATTACTCCATCCGTACCGCTCAACACCTCTGAGGCCGGCACTTCAGCTCCGAATCGTCAGACACAGGTATGTCCAAAACAACAAACTACCACTGATTGTCTTCCTCCCCTTTGTGGCCGGTCTGCATTCCAAGCACCCTGGGATTCGGAGTCATGCGTGGATGTGAATCATTTCCCCCACAAAACATATTCTGGGCACCCATTCCTCCGTGACGATGGATATTTTAATTACCACGTTGGAAGCACCGTTTTTGAATCCAATATCATGTTTCTCTCGGACACCTAAAGTACTTCTCTTGAGGGAATCAAGTTGGAAACGCACTTTGAGCCATGTATACGTGGATATACTCAAATCATCACCAATATCATGGCTTTATATCGTATCATATCATGGATTTGTTGGCTAACACTTGTTCAAAGGATTATCGCTTTACCCGGTCTGGATACTGGTCAGGGCCGCTTTGTTCCTACGGAAAAGACCGTCAAATCGAAACGCCCGATTAGGACTCGGTTGCATGCTCCCTTTGGAGGCTTCTGGTTGAATGAAACACTGGCTTCTAGCACGACTGTCTCCAAGGCCACTTGCACTGAGACTTCCTCTTGTATTCAGAACAGCTTCACAACGACAGTCACTGTAACTGCGAGCTCTCTTCCAATTGAGACAAGAAAATCACTCCAATCGCATACCAGTTCGATAAACGGAAGCAAAAGTGACATCACCCACGATCCAACCAAACTGCGTCAAAGTCCAACTGCAAAGACCACGGCCCAATTCAACACACGGATAGGCCTTATGGAGGAAGCTACTGCTGAAACAGATAACACCATGGTGTCAAGGAACATTTTCGCAGAGCCCATCGACGTCAAGCGGCCGCCCTCCCAAATCCCGGTTCGAGAGGATCACCCCGTTCCAAGAAAAGGAATCTCAGAGAATGCTCCGCTTCAGACAAACAAGTTCTACTCCAATTTCTTCTTGGACGACCAGCGATGCCCGACCTTTACGTTTCCCTACTCGTTGGCCTGGGCTGGAGGAAAGGGCGTGACGGCTAGCTGGGGCATGGCATGCTCTCACGTTGAGGCTAGCCAGAGGGTTTTTGGTAAGGAGAAGTTTAACGGTGCTTCATCTTTCTACCTCAACCCGGTGGGCATACATTCTCTGGTTCTTTCTGCCAAGGAGCTTGGAAAAGAAACGACTCTTTCCATTGACAGCATGACGGCATTCTCGGCACGGGTTCACCTCAGCAGAGACGACGACTCTCCACCAGACATATCGTTTCCCCTGGTACAGGGAATGGCGTACATCACGGCACAGTACAACGGCGCGACCCCCGTCATTCAAACTGGTGTGTTCTTCAAGACTATGACTCGGGTGACACGAGACCTCAAGCAAAACCTGGCCAAGTTTACGTTTCATCTCGAGGATGGAGCCACTTGGCTGATGTATGCTTGGAATACAAAGGGGCCACCGTTTGAACTAAGGGTTGTCAACAATGGCCTAGCTGAATCGAAGAGGCCGTTTTACGGTATCATCCAGGTCTGCAAGTGCCCAAAGAACCAGGATGCTGAGAGCATCTTGGACGATGGCGCTGGCATTTACCCTGTTTCTCTTGAGTTGACAGGTACAGCTCGCGGTTATGAAGGCAGCTACTCGTTCAATTTTGAGATAGACGGGCATCAGCATGGCAACCTTTATATGTACGCTCTCCCTCATCATGTTGACTCCTTCGATCGGGAGACGGAGAGGCGCATACAAAATGAAGCGCAGCTGCAATCTACCACCAAGGGCCTTGCCACCTTGGTCAAGGGGAATCACTGGACCATGATCGAACCCTCAATGCCGGTAGACATGACGTTTGCTCCTTGGGATCCCGAAAAAGGAAGCGTTGATAAGCTATCAGATCACGCGAAGAATATCATCCACGCGGCGGCTGCGAAGGAAGTCGCACAGAACATGATTGCGCAGAGCAATCTAGATTCCATGTACTTTAGCGGAAAGGTATATAACACCCCTTTGTTTTTTTCCCTCGTCTCCCTGAGGCTGTGGCATGGGAATTCAACTAACAAACTGCTCTCTAGGCCTTGGCCAAGTTTGCAATCATTCTCTATGTGGTTAAGTGGATGCTGAGAGACGGAGCCCTGGCACATACTGGCTTGGGGCAGCTCAAGGCGGCGTTTGCCACGTTTGCGGCCAATGAACAAAAGTTTCCTCTCATCTACGAAAGTAAGTAGAAGCCTGTTGCTGCCGCCACGTTTTCAAACCCGTTGTGAGATGCTAATACTACGACTGGCAGCTGCTTGGGGTGGGATTGTGTCGTCGGCAAGCTATGTTACCGGAAACTCTGGTGCCGACTTTGGAAACACGTACTACAATGACCATCACTTCCACTACGGTTATCATATCCTCGCCGGTGCAATCATTGGCCATCTCGACTCAGACTGGCTGAAGCAGAACAAGGACTATATCAATGTGCTGGTTCGAGATGTGGCTAACCCCAGCGCCAAAGACAAGTTGTTTCCCATGTGGAGGAATTTTGATTGGTACCACGGCCACAGCTGGGCTCATGGTCTCTATGCTGCTATGGACGGCAAGGTGAAGATGGATTCTCGAGATGGCAGCGCTTACCTATTTGCTAACGGCAGCAGGACCAAGAATCGAGCTCAGAAGATATGATGCACGCCTATGCCATCAAGATGTGGGGCAAGGTCAGCAAGAATGCTGATTTGGAGGCAAGGTAAGAAGCGAGATTCTCCATGCTCATGCTCTGATGATCCCAAACCTTGTTTCTTGTTTCCCTTGCTTCACTCCTCTCCCCCTTAAAAACGAAATTCAGACTAGCTGATGCCAAGGATGTAATAGGGGTAATCTGCAGCTCTCCATCATCGCACGCAGCCTGCAGAACTATTACCTGTACAAGAGCGACAACAAGGTACAGCCAAAGCAGTTTATTGGCAACAAGGTTGCGGGCATCCTATTCGAGAACAAGGTGGACCACACGACGTATTTTGATCCTAACATCGAGGCAATTCAGGGGATCCACATGATCCCTATCTTGCCCTCGACACCGTTTGTGAGGAACAAGGATTTCGTCCAGGAAGAATGGGATGCCTTTTTCAGCGACGGGCGTATTGACGACATTAGCAATGCTTGGAAGGGCATCATTTGGGCCAGCTATGCGTCGGTAGAGCCAAGGAAGGCATGGGAATTCTTTAGCTCACGCTCGTTTAGCCCCCAGTGGCTGGATGGCGGAGCATCGCTGACGTGGTTTATGGCTTATTCTGCGGGTAAGTCTAGGGTGTCTCTATCTGTCAGAGCTTTGAAAATACGATGCTAACAAGGCAGCAACAGCGCTTGGGGAAGTATGATCTCTGATCTTCTGCTACATGGCAGGTATCGGTTGGAGGCTTGGAAGGGAGGCGTGGCGAGCTAGGCGTTGAAGCCTTCTAGATCGTCTTGGCTGCTTGGCTTGTCATGCGGCCGGGACCGGGCATTTCTTGGTATGAATCTCGCCGTGCCTTTGCCGATGCGGGAGGTGATGCGAGGCTGAGCATGTCGGCAGCAGGACAGATGCGGCAAGTTGGCATCACGAGCGGGATTCTGAGCAGAATTGTGGTGGCACTGGCAATTGCCTGGCCTGTTCCGGGTTGTTCCTGTGAGGCGTTTGTGGCCGGCGCTTACTAAGGCCGATTTGAGATCCAACGCCGTGACGTCGTCGGACATGCTGGCGGGAGGTTCGGGATCGCTCACGCCGCAAATTGCGCTGGCCGCAATGGTCCGTCATTTGACACTCTTTGCGTTTCGGCTCGAATGATACATGTACATTTTCGCAGAGTACCTAGGTAGATGCTTCATTTGTCATGCGTTGTTTGATGGTCGGCTTTCCCTAGATCGAGGTGCTTCCGTCGTGCGATGTAACAGCAAGCAACAGGAGATCTCCACGTGGGCGCTTGGCGATGCTAACGGTTATCGATAAGATCCGACTTGCAAGGGGCACTGCGCCAGAGTCTTGGCCTGAGTCTTGGCCAGAGGCTGAGACACGCGCGTCGTCCATCGGAAACATGAGGTTGACGGGTAGATAGATTGCAAGAGCCGGGGACTCTTCGGTGATGGGTCGGGGCGGCGGGGTAAATTCAATTCTAGAAGCGGCCGGGTAAAATTAAGTGCCAGGTAACTTCAAAACCAAGCATGAAAAATCAAAATCAAAAGAAAATGAGTCTAGAGCGAGGCGATTTGTCGAATGGAGTCACGAGTGAGGGGGGAAAATTAAGCTTAATTTGCAATATTCACGTTGAAAGGTGGGTTTGGGAGGCTGTGCTGATGAAAAGAGGCGATGCAAGAGGAGTGGTCATTGTACGGGGGGCGTGAGAAACGGTTTTTGTGTGTGTGTACTTGTAAGAGAGTGTGTTTTGGAAGAATGCATTTGAAATGAAATGAATAGGATAATACCTAGTCAAAGTAGGGGAGCACGTGTTATATGGTATAGGCGAGGACTTTGTCTTGGCTTTATTTCATTTGGGTAAGTACAAGGTAGGCAGAGAGCCTTTTTGAGAAATAATTGCATGCTGTATTACCGAGTACAGAGGATGCCAAGGTACTATTACTCGGGTGGATGATTATGATTGAATGTACTAGTATACTACGAGTAATACTACGAGTAAGGTCTGTGGCTGATTCCTTTCTTTCTCCTTTTCTTTTTTCTTCTTCTTGTGTTTCCTTTACCGAGGTTACCTATTGTGGGCAGTAGTAAATTTCTTCGCAGACAACTCGGATGAAAGAAACGGCATTCTCCGTTCCTTGCCGCCGCCGTTCCCAGAACAAAGACCAGCAAGAAGCGTTGCTGCTGAATCATGCATGACGTCGTCGATTCAGACGGTACCTAGTGGTTTCTCCCCACTCCAGTTTCAGCTGTGCCGGTACTTGGCTCGCTGTACAGTTCCATTCCATGACCCAACAAGCTTTTTTAGACTGGCGAAGCTTTTGTGGGCTCGACTGGATCCATGCGCACGTTTGGGACGCGGGAAGCGCTAAATCGGATTCGCTGCAGGCTTTTGCTGCACCAAGAGGCGCCCGGCCAGGACTGCGAATGTCTTCTCCGCACTTGGATTTGCCTTGAATCGACATGCTAGCTGAATGCCAAGCCGCTGCTGGCAGTCGACGCGACAATACGATACTTGTACTTACGGTGAAGGACGCAAACACCGGCTAGGCACATCTTCTCCAAGCCAAGGGCGGTCATACAATCTGCAGGCGTGCGCAAGAGGGGCTCCTGGAGGGGAAGGAGGCCTCCCGGCAACGTCGCGTGCCAAGACTTTTCTGCGTGCCTTGCGCCCATCGTCCATCACCATCTCTCGACAATCAACAATCACAGCATCAAATCAGCAGTCATCAGTCATCACCATCCCCCCCCAGGCGCAGCAGCACAGTACTATCGGCTCTGCAGTACGAGTATATTCCAATCTCAGCCACCACGCCCAATTGCATCACCGCCGCTCTCGCAAGGTACCGGTACCTTGAATTCTGACACGCACGTACCCGGACCAGACCCCTGTGGGCTGCGCTAGCCTCGTCCTGGCAAACCCATTCGCGGAGCAGACGACCGTCGAGTCGCACTTCTCTTCCCTCCTGCTCCATTCTCTCGCTTGCTCTCGAATCGCCTTCGACCGACTCGACCGCGGCTTTCAATCGAGTCGCTATCTCCTCGCAACCTCCTCGCCATTTCCGCCGTGCCCGGGTAAATACCGTCTGCGCCGTATTCTGTGGCTCTTCCGGAGCTTCCAGCCATGTTCCTGGGTCTGTGTAAGTGACATGGATGCGTTTTTTTGCTGGCCAGGCGTTGCCATCTGATCGAGAGCCTTCTTTCGAAGCTGCTCAAATCAAATCAAAACACCCTTCGTTTCCCTTTCCTTCACCCTAGCTCCATGACATACCTTGCTCCCAAACTAAAACAAAAACGCCACGCGCAACTCTTAAACCCTCAATCTTCCTCCACTCTCCACCCACCCAGCCTTGCTGCTGTCACTTTTATTACTTATCCCTGCCTCGTCGCCTTTGTATCTCCATCCTGCACTACACAATAGTGCCTCCATAATTTCAACTTTCAATGAGCAGTGAGAACTGGAATCGTGGCTGTCATCGCTATTCCTGTTCCTATTCCTGTTCCTGCTTCCTACGACACGGCTGCCTTCGCCGCGAATAGCTCCAACTTGCGACTCTCCCTTACCTCTCGCGCACGATCCTTTACTACTCACTCTTCCCTTTTGTCATTGCGCCGCCGGTTCCTCTCTTTTTAAACATCCGATTCCGCTCGTTGCGATATCTCGTCAACTAACCGTATTCAATTGGTTTCGTCAACTACAGTAAACGTGAATTGGACCAGAGGCATTCGACGCACCATGAGTAACAAACCAAACAACAACGAGCGCACGCCGCTGCTCAACGGCCTCAACGGCGAGAGCTCCAATGGCAACCATAATCACATTCTTGATCGTGGCCGCGAGCGCTCAGCGGCCTTCCAGTTCTTCTTCGATTCGAAACACACGCCAGGCAATGACAGCGACAACTTCGTCGTCCGCAGCCTCGCCTATACCTGGCATGTCACCAAGGTGACTCTCCTTAGCAGTAAGTTTGCGCGAGAATGACAACATTGCCCGCTTCTCTGCATAGGCAGCTATATGCTAACATTTTGGTGCTTCCTCACGCAATTAGACTATGTCAACTTCCTACTCATCATGGTCCCTATCGGTATTGCTGCTGGTCGCCTTGGCTGGAACTCAACCGCCGTTTTCACCATCAACTTCTTTGCCATCATTCCGCTTGCTGCCGTCTTGTCCTTTGCGACTGAGGAAATATCTCTCAAGCTCGGTGAGACTCTAGGTGGACTGCTAAACGCTACTTTTGGAAATGCTGTTGAGTTGATTGTGCGTTATGACGCAATATTCCCCGTTTGGTGGTAGATACTGACTCTATGCAGGTCAGCATTGTGGCTCTTCGAGACAATCAGATCGAGGTTGTGCAGTCGTCTATGCTCGGATCCATTCTTTCAAACTTGTTGCTGGTCATGGGAATGTGCTTCTTATTTGGTGGTCTTCGACACCGTGGTTCAACGGGAGCTGGTACGGAACAGACTTTCTCGTCCGCTGTTGCGCAGACTACCTGCTCTCTCATGGCTCTCTCCTCTGCTTCCCTGGTAATTCCCGCTGCGGTAAGTTATCCTCTGTCGCGCAGTAGGTGTGATAAGCTTTGTCTGACTTTATCAATAGCTGTACGGCGTTCTCGACCAGAAGCAGACTGATAACGGCGACAAAGACCGCAGTATTCTGGTTCTTTCTCGTGGCACTGCCATCATCCTGCTAGTTCTGTACGCCATGTACCTCATTTTCCAGCTTCGTACGCACAGCAATCTTTTCGATGCCGAAAGCCAAGTTGGGGAGGATGAAGAGCCCGAAGAGCCTACTCTGGGTCCAATTGCTGCTACTGCAGTTCTTGTCGTTGTAACCATTCTTGTCGCCGTCTGTGCCGATTACTTGGTTGGAAGCATCGATGATCTCGTCGAAAGCGCAAATATCAGCAAAGCATTTATCGGTTTGATCCTAATCCCCATTGTTGGAAATGCTGCGGAGCACGTTACTGCTGTAGTCGTCGCTCTACGCAACAAGATGGACTTGGCCATGGGCGTGGCAATTGGCTCCAGCATTCAGATTGCGTTGGGCGTCACTCCATTCCTCGTTATTGTCGGGTGGATTATTGGACGTGACATGACGCTCCACTTCGAGACTTGTGAGTTTCATTTTGCCCAAAAACTTTTGTAAAAAAAATTGAAACTAACCATCGTATAGTCGAGACTGTTGCCTTTGCCGTCTCCGTTTTGGTTGTCACTTATACTGTTCAGGATGGCAAATCGAACTATCTCGAAGGTGCTATGCTTCTCGGCCTCTACATCATCATTGCTGTTGCTTTCTTCGCTACGCCAGGCGACTTCTTGGATAAGGCGACGGACCTCATCAGTGGCAGCAACTAAGTACGGCTGAATGACGCCGACGATGATTACACGAGTCGAACTCTACCTCTGGTCGAAGATGACATTGATTCGACCATAAAAGTACGAACATAGCATTGACACTATGAACAACTCGATAGCATCCCTCTCTCTTATGTTATGGACGAGTGCGGGCCTTGTTGACTGAAACAAGAACCCTCGGATCGAGATCACCACTGGCTAAGCCAGCCTTTTTCCTATCCTTGTACTATTATTTCATGTGTTGTACTGAATTCCGAGGATCACAAATTTGAAGACATTGCAGGGGAAGACTGAGAATCAGAGAGCATTGCTAGATGCGTAGGATCAAAATGTGGGTCCCAAGGTAGCGGTGGTCGCTTTGATTTTTTCTTTTGCTGCTTTCCTTTTCTTTCTGTCAGATTTATGGGGAAACAAACGGACAAAATGATGGCGTTGAATCGTGTTTGTATTGATAATTCTAATGATACCTCTGAAAAAAGTATCGAGTTTTGTGCACTTGACGTCTGCCATGATATTTCTAACAGAACAGTGATAAACATTCCACATGAATTTGACTTTTTAACAACCGCGAATTACTCAGGCCATATGAAAAATCACCCCAAATATTGTATATACATGACCCAAAAACAACCGGATTCAACCCGAGTATTCTATTCTTCATTTTGACAGCATTAAGAAAAATTTTATGCAGAAGGCTTCGACATGGGCGTAATAATGCCTTGCTTGATAATAACCCTCGGCTTCGTGTTGTCCTGGAATGTCTCCTTGGTCATCCATTCGGGGCCAACAGGCAGACGCAAGGCACGCTCGTACTGCTGTCTCGACTCGAATGGGAAGGGAAGCTGGGAGGCAAGGTAGCGGTCGTTCTGTAAGGGGAAAATACGGAGTGTTAGCAAAGTTAAGCTTGGGGGTGACAAGATTTACGGTCTTGATATTGGAAAGGGAGGGGGGGTTGAAGACGAACCTTTTTGATGCGTTTTTCGTTAATGATTACTTTGTCCAGCTTGGCGTCCTTGCGGTCCTTCTTCTTGATGCCCTCGACCTTTGTCAGGAAGCGGCCCTGGTGCCTCTTCTTCTCGCGGGCGCTGATTCCTTCGCCGACCCAGGAGCCCCATCCGGGGAGGGTGTTGTCAACGACCTTGTCGTCGTCCGCCTCGGCAATCTCGTCCTTTTCGCGCTCGAACTCGGCGACGACGTCTTCGCCTGCAAAGGCGCGCGCCACGAGGGCCTTGTCCCGGATGGCCAGGGGCAGGCGGTTCTCCGACTCGGCATCAGACTCGGAATCGAATCCCTCGAATTCGTCGTCGTCTTGGTCTTGAGACTTTGACTTCTTGGCGGCAGAGGCCTTGGTTTTCGGCTTGGACGGCTGAGAGGCGGTGAGGATGTTGGCGTTGAGATCGAGGTCGTCGGCGCGTGCCGAGGAGGACTTCTTTCTGCGCGACTCGCCCTGGGACCAGGCTCCCGCTACAGAAGACGTTGTCTCGGCGGGGGTCGACCAGGCGTGGTTAACCGAGCCGTTGGTGATGTGAGGAGCTCCGTCCCCGTTTGCGAAGCTCACGTCTTGTTCCTCTTCTCTAGAGTCCTTGACGCGATTCTTCTTGGCCTCTCGGGCTGAGATGTTCTGCGGCATGGCGAACGGGTTGGCCGCTCCGTTGCCGTACTGCCTTCGGCCAATCTCGCCTCCTTTTTCCTCTTCATCAGACACTTGAGCTTCTTCTCCGTCCAACTCTCTGCGAATTTCCTTGATGAGTTCGTCGTTTGCCTTCTTCTTCGCCGCCTCCGCCTTTTGCATAAACTTCATCTTCATCAACTTCGACTGGGGCTCGTCGTCCTCTTGTTCGAGCTCATCGAGCTGTCGCCTCAAGTCCGCATCGTCGTCGTCATCAGATCCAGAGCTGCTGGTCTCATCTGAATCATCTCCTACTGCCCTTGAGCTCTTGCCCTCTTTTCTCTGACGCAGCTCCTCATCCTTGCGAGCCATTTCTGTCAAACCAGAGCGGAAATCATCGTCCCAGACGGCGCGCTTCGCCTTGGATCCCATTTTGGCCCATTTGCTGTCCTTGTGACGCTGTCCCACTCGTTCCAGGGCGCGACGGCGATCCTGAGCTTCCCTCTCCTCTTCGGAATCGATTTCGCCAGCCTCGGCCATGGCCTCCCTAGTAGCCATCTCGTCGCGCTCCCTTTGTTTTCGGTGCACTCGGTGATAGGCCTTGCTCTTGATCTTCTTGATACGCTTTGCGCGCTTTGCTTCTCTGGAATTGATCTCGCGCTCGAGGCGCTTCCTTTCCAGAACTTGCTTGCGAGTAAGCAGGTTGCCCTCCTCGTCGAATTCCTGCTTCTTGGGCTTCTTCTCCTTTTCCAGGGATAGACCGCTCTGTTCCATGATGCCCATGATTGTAGACTCCAATTCATTAGCAGCGCTCTTCAAAGTGAGAGGTTGAAGCTCTGTCCGATCGAGTCCAGCTGACTCTGAGTTCTCAGGAAGAGGGAATATCAGGTGTTCGGCTCTGCGGTTCTGCTTAACGGTCTCCGTCCATCGATCAAGTGTCTCGTTTGTTTTTTCGTAGGCAGCTGCTCGGTCGATACGCCCCTGTTCTCTTCTCGATAGCGGCACGTCTAGCTTCTTTGACGCTCCGGGCCGTGTTTCTTTCGATTCCTTTTTCAGGAGTTTTACTGATTGCTTCATAAAAGGGTCGTTCAGTCCAGAGAGTCCGAGGTCGCCAAGATCGATTTTCTGGTTCTTGGAGACCGGCGCATCTTTCTCGTCGTCATCTTCGTCGCCACCAAACCCAGATATCAGGCCTCTTAGCTCTTTCAATCTCTCAGGATCAGCCTCCTCGTCACTCTCGTCCTCATCCTCATCAGAGCCATCGGACTCGTCAGAGTCCTCTTCGTCTTCTGATTCTTCCTCTTCAGATCCTTCTTCACCCTCTGGTTCTTCTTCAGATTCTTCCTCGAACTGATCTAGAGCCGTAGCCAGATCAATGGCATCTTCGCCAAGCGTTTCTCCTTCATCGTCATTCCCATCGTCAGAGCCTTCTGAGTCGTCGTCCTGTTTTCCTGTTTGTTAGCATTATAGATAAGCACTTCCACCGACTGCAATTTCTCACCTTTCGCTGGCCGGACTTGGAACCACGGAAGGCATAGCCCTGAAACATCTCATTGTCGCTGTCGCCAAACGCATCGTCACTCTCGATTTCGGAATCTTCATCGTCGTCTGCCATTCCACCGAGCTGCCACTCGTTTCCCTCGCTGTCGCTGCCAAACTCTACGTCGCCACCTGTCGTCCGCTGGGGAGCCTTGACCTTCTTCCGCTTGGGACCTTCTTCTTCGTCCTCCTCATCCTCATCCTCGTCCTCTCGCGCATGCTTCTTCTCAATTTCGGCATCTAGTTCTCGTGCTCGCGGCGTCTTCTTCTCCTTTGTGGGAAATCTCTCCTGCGCAATGTTGAAGGCATTCAGCGCATTCGTCTGCGCCCTCGACTTGGATTTCTTGGGGCCAGACTTGGCCTTTGGCTGGTTCAACAGCGGCCGTCCATGTGCCTGTCGACCTGGCATCTTGACAAACTCTCTGAATTCGAAATTAAAGGACGTTATGGCCAGGTGTTTCGCGACCCCAAGCTGTCCAAGAGCCTCTCTCTGCCTTTGACCTTTACTTTTTTTTTTCTGCTGCTGCTCAACTTTGCCTTGCTTGCTTTTTTTCTGCCATGTAAAAAATTTGGCGGTGAGCGTAGTTTGGCGGGGACCCCCGGCGACATCCCACCTATCAGGGCCCCTCTAATTCTTTCCCGACTCCGCTGTGGCCCGCCCGCCTCGGCGCTCTGTAAGCTCCGACGACATGCTATAATTCGAGCCCGAAACATCGTGCGATTCAAAGCTCTTCCGTCTTCACATTGAGCGCCATTGCGCAAAGCAGCACACAATGGCCGTTTTTGCAGCTGGGCTTCGGAGGGCCGCCCTCCAGATGCCCTCCAGATTCTTTGTCTGCAATCAATGCCTTCGACAGGCGCCCAGACGCTCTCCCTCGCCTATCCTGAACATCGTACGATCGCGAGGATATGCGGATGCGAAGCCATTGGAGAGCCTGGCGGCCCAAAGTGCTGCGGCTGCGGCATCTCAGGCGCAGGGCCAAGCTTCAAAGGCATTCCCTAAGAAAACCACCTCCAAGGCAGTCGCATTATGGCTCATTGGCAGCGCTGCTAGCTGCTTCGGCATTGTCGTCTTTGGTGGACTAACAAGATTGACCGAGTCTGGGTACGATTCAAAACTCACTCTGGATGAGCAAAGGAACGATGCAAGAACTAGTCGCTAACGATGATGTGTCCTGTATATAGACTCAGCATAACGGAATGGAGACCTGTCACCGGCTCTTTGCCTCCCATGTCGCTTGCCGACTGGGAGTCTGAATTCGAAAAATACCGTGCGTCTCCGGAATTCAAGCTGCTCAACCCTCACATGACGCTCGAGGAGTTCAAGAAGATTTACTTTATGGAATGGACTCATCGTCTCTGGGGCCGCTTCATCGGTCTTTCGTTTGTCCTCCCCTCGCTATACTTTGTCGCGCGCCGCCGAGTCTCTCCCAGAATGGCCGTCAACCTGCTCGGCATCTCCAGCTTGATCGGCTTCCAGGGCTTCATTGGCTGGTGGATGGTCAAGTCTGGTCTCAAGGACGATCTCTTTGCTCCTGGCTCTCACCCGCGCGTCTCTCAATATCGATTGACCACGCACTTGGCTACCGCTTTCGTCTGCTATTCCTGGATGCTCATGTCTGGCCTGACCATCCTCCGTACCCGCCGTCTGCTCGCCGACCCCGCTGCCGCCTCTGCTGCCATTAAAGCCATCAAGAACCCCGCGCTCAACGCTTTCAGGCGCTCAGTGCTTGGCGTCACCGGCCTCGTTTTCCTGACTGCCATGTCCGGCGGCTTGGTTGCCGGTCTCGACGCTGGCCTCATCTACAACGAATTCCCCAAGATGGGTCTTGGCTTCACTCCACCCAAGTCCGAGCTCTGGGACAAGTTCTACTCCCGCAAGGAAGACGGCTCTGACCTGTGGTGGCGCAACATGCTCGAGAACCCCAGTCTCGTCCAGCTTGACCACCGAATCCTAGCCATTACGACCTTTTGCACAATCTTGACCCTCTTCGCATACGCCCGCACCGGAAAGGTCGCCGCCGCACTCCCCAGGAACGCAAAGAAGGGCACTACTGGCCTCGTCCATCTTGTCACCTTGCAAGCAGCCCTTGGTATCTCCACTCTCATTTACATGGTTCCCACACACTTGGCGGCCACTCACCAGGCTGGCAGCCTTGCTGTTCTTACGGGCGCCCTGGTACTCGCTCACCGACTTCACATCCCAAAGTCGACGGTGCGAATGATTGAGCAGAAGTTGAAGCAGATTAAGCCATGAAGCAGGCCGCTTCTTTGTATAAAATAGATGTACCATTACGCTACACGGAAGAACACCTACCGGGAATAAAAACCTTGACGGAAAATCATGTATTAAAAACTCAACTCAAGACATATATAGAGAGAGCGAAACCAAGGAGAAGACTCTTGAAGAAAAAAAAAATCATCTAAATTTCACCTATTAACGCCTACTCCTAACTTTCGATTTCTAGTCTGGAATGCCCAATAGTAGTTTCACAAATATTTGACAACTCTTTCTTCTTGTCCCATTCTACAAACAGACCAAAAGCAAAAAGAATGAAAAGAGCACGGCAGTAAAAACAATATTCTCCCAGTCCCCTAGACCTATCCTCCCCCCATTCTATATGCTTCTTATCCGGCCAAATGCTGCGGTTTCTATATTAACACATCATGGAGGCGCACAGAAAATGCTGATTGTTCCTTTTTTGTTGAATAATCGTGAGATTTTTTATGACGCATTGAAAGAGAGAAGAAAAAAAAAGAGAAAAATTTTGTATCAAGGCCGTCGCTCGAAATGAATGCCGGCACCATGATGGCCAGTGTACAACCGTTAAATAAACGAGACGTCCCTTCTATTAACCGTCCGAAAATACGCCTCTTCCAATATCTGTTTTTCGTCGACATTATTATTCCAAGTACATATCGCCACGTACCCCTTGCATCGCCATGGTCATGTCTGCACCATGCATGGCACTGGCTTGTATCGCCGCCATGTTCATGTTGGGCATAGCACGATTTATAGCCATGGCCGCTCTGCTTGCAGGGCTTCCAGCTCCATTTTGCATCATGTAACGCATATCTGCCGCGTTGCGTTGCTGCGCCTGTTGCTGTTGAGCCTGTTGTTGCTGAACCTGCTGCTGAACTTGCTGCTGAACTTGCTGTTGGACCTGTTGCTGGACCTGTTGCTGGACCTGCTGTTGGACCTGCTGTTGGACCTGCTGTTGGACCTGCTGCTGCTGCTGCTGCTGCTGCTGCTGGGTCATGGGACCACGAGTCCGAGACACATCAAGCTGTGCTTGCTGCTGCATAGGAGGGTGCGATGGTTTAATAGGTGATTGGCTCATCATGGCAAAACTATCATCATCTTCCATCTCGGCATCGGCATCTTGATCGCTTGTTTCTTCGATAGATGGCGGGCCGGTGTTAGTCGTAGATGATGCGCTTTGCTCACTAGCCAGACCATTCGTGCTTGCGGTCGAGAGCCTCTGTTCGAGCTGCGGCGGCGGCGGCGGCTGGGTCAACTGTGGTGTTTGAACGGCGCTCGGGGATTCTGACGGACTGTTTTGGTTTCCCACAGCAGGTGTCTGGGCCGCTGTCTGATCAAGGGGCCGCTGTGCAGTCATCCCGGTAGCGGTAACGCGACTCGATACAATCACATTCTTCCATCGGTCTATTGACTTGGCTACAAGGGCGTTCAAGTCCAGGTGCCGATCGTCGAGCTCATAGCCAACAAACTTAGTCCCCGTAACGCCCTGTTCATAGACGTACGCAAGAACTTCTCGTTCTAGAGGAATGGTAGAGGGCGAGAGCACCTTGTATTCTCTCGGCTGCTGTAGTCGGTTGAGTTGGTCGATGTGTGATTTGAGATTAGTATTTTCTTGTTTGAGCTTATGATGCTGCTCTTTCATCTTCTCCATTTCCTTATGCTTGCGGCCCACTCCACGTGCCAGCTCAAGAAGCCAAAGTTCACTTTTCCGCTGATTCGGCAAGGGCTCCCAAACTGCATACGCAGACTGCAGGTGTTCGTTGACATGCTGCTCAAGCGTTTCAGCTGCCCTTTCAGCCCTCTTTACGGCATCTCTCACGTCTCTATACGGCCCCCCGGTCGGGGGATATGCCATCTCCTCCATCACCGCCGTCGTGGCTGAAGCGCATGTAATCTTCCATGCCTTGAATTCTTCCTGGAAGAAGACCTGAAGTGCTTTATACTCACGCTGGCCGGGAGACTGTATAGACCAGGATGTCGAGGTAGGATGCTGGGTTGAAGAGAACAGGGTTGGCGGTGGCAGAAGGCACTGCAGAGTAAGAGCTGGAAAATCCAGAGCAAGTGGATCGAAATCAAAAGGTGACGAGTTGCCATCAACCTGTTGTCTATTTGCGGTGTTAGTCAAGCCCAACCCCACGTTGTATACCACCGTCTAATGAAATCATGGAAGAGGCAGAATAACTTACTTTGCCGCCCGCCACGAGCTCAGAAGTTCTCTGAGCGCCAGCTCTGCAGCTCTAGCAGTGTCCATAGCGTCAGTCAGCTTTTGCTTGACATCGAACTGAGCCTTCTGGGCCATCTGTCTGCTAGCATTCCTTGATACCCCAGGACGCTTGTTGGTATCTTGAGGGGCATTGCCATCCCAGGCATTCTTGCCCGGAAGATCATTTATGACGCCCGTGGCTTCCCATGGGGTAGCATAAGGATATTTGATGGTTGTTGATCCGACAGGGTACTGACCATCTTTGGGCAAAGCAGAAGGTTTGAAGTTTTCTGATTCTTGTCCAGGGGATACCTTCCTGGCCGTCGGTTTCGGAGTACCGGCGGGGGTGGAATTATCCCTCCGAGCACCAAGCGAGCCTCGAGGCTGGCGTCGAGTGATGTTTCCGCGGAGCTTCCGGATAGCATCAACGTCGTGAACACCATCCGGGGGCTTGGGGTTTTTGTCTTTGATATAGAGATCAAGATGTCGGCCGAGGGAAGACGAGGTGAAGGCTTGGCCGCAGTACTCGCAGTTTTTGTCCTTTACAGCCTTGGGCTGGTTGCCCTCGGCACTGGGCGCCGGCGTTTCAGACATTGCTTGCAATTTCTAGAAGAGAGAGGATGCCAAGAGGGAAGAGGTACGGCGGTGAAAAGTTGGACAGGTTGGTTGTTTTCTCGGCGGCAGAAGCGATCGATCGATCGGCCGGCTAGGAGAGGGCGGGATATCGAACTGGTGCTACGAAACAGACAGACAGGTGATCTGGTGGAAGACGACCAAAGCCAACAGCTCCTTTCGTGGAGCAGGACCTGTGAAGATCATAAGGAGCGTGTGAAGCGAACCAGGGGCGATGTGGAAAACGAGTGTGGGAAGCAAATGCCCTCAAGGGGGAGACGGTTCACAAATGTCAAGGCCGCTTGTTCAACTCAGAGCAGCTTAGAAGCAGGCAGGAAACGGCCAATGCAGAAGCAGGACAAGACCTCTCGACGACAGCCCAGAAACAGCTCACCCAATTCCCCTCGTGACAAGCTCAAAGTCAGGAGAAGCCGTGGGAAACCTTTAATTATTTTTTTTAGGTGGTGAGCCGGCTCAGGGGTGGGACCTTGAACGGGACGCTTCCCATGGGAGAAAAGGAACCCCCCTCCCCACCGCACCGGGCCCAGGTGCCATAGGCGGCTCATAGCGGGCAGCTCAGGCGCTGGCACTCGCTGTACAGTAGCAGCCCACCGCTAGGCGCCAGTGTGGCAGCCCCCCCTGTCCGGCGCAGCGCCAGAACCCGGCCCCCCAGATTAGTGCTCCAGCTGTCAGCGACGCCGAGAGACCGTCCACTGGTGGTGCGGATAGCGGGAGAGAGGCGTGCCGATCGTGACCGCGGTTTTGCTGGCGGTGGCCAGGGCTGCAGTGAGTTGTCCAGATGTTCGGTCAGGCCAGCATGCGCAGCCGCCGAAGCCGGGTTTGAGTTGTGAGGAAGCTGAGTCGGGCATCTACGAGTTTCGGACTCCAGGCTGAGAGACACATACCCAGTACTGTACTGTAGCCGGGCAGATATGCCAGGCACGTGTTAGCACCTGAACAGGATGGGCTGCTACCACCTGTAGGGAGGTCCCAAGGTGCCGCACTTGCCATCCATTGGATTGAGGTTGGCAAAGCCAAGTACGAGTACAAGGTATTGGGTACTTCTGCTCGAGTCAAGAGGGCAGGCAAGCAGCTGCGAGTACGAGAGTACGAGCGTGCCAACATTGAATGTACCTCTAACCCACTCAGCACAGGTACAAGTACATGTCAGTCTACTCCGTCGAGGCACCTCCTCCAGCAGTAGCGTCGGTATGATGCAGGAGCAACGGAGTATTGGCCGTCTGCAACCTGTCCTGTATCCTGTACTCGTACATGTACTCATAATGGGGCGCCGCTGAAGGAAGGAGGCTCGCAGGAGATTGCCATGGTACCTGCCCACTCCGCCAGGGAATCATTCCGACCCTGCTGCTGCTGTTCGTAGCAACGGAGTAACTCACATCACGGCTCGATGGAGACGCAGCAACTTGTGCCAATGTCTGTCTGTATCTCAAGTTTCTCTTACAGCTACTGTACGGGTACCGATAGTATGCACTGTCCGGTCCAGGTGCCTTGCCAAGTTATCAGCTTCCTAGCACATACGAGTACAGCACAGTATCAGCCGTCGGCAGCAGAGGACCGACATGCTCCGTACATAGTACATACAGTACGAATACTCGAACAATCCTCTCTCTCGTATGTACCAGTACAGAAGCATGGAGACGCACGACAAGACATCAGGCTCCCGGCCACAGAGGCTAGACGAAGCCTAGACGGACACGATCAAGACTCGCCAACAAGGGTGACAGCGATCGGAGCCATCTCAGGAGTAACGTGGACGGATCCTACGAGGACCTGCCACTCAAAGGCTGTGTCCCATCTGGTCCAGAGCCAAGGGCATGGCCGCCAGCTGTTTCTCGTGGCGTTCTTGAATCCAATCGCTTCATTCTTGCAGCCAAACTGCACGCGATCCCACCTCTCCTGCGCCCGTACCAGCCACCCTACTTCGCACCGGCCGGATTGCAAAAGATCCAGACCGGCTGAGCACCGCCAATGAACGGAGTGGGCATGAGAGAAGGCTCGGATGCCTAGCGTGCTCTGCTGTTGCAGCAGGGTGTTTGTGATTCAGGCAAGTTGAGAGAGTGGGAATGCCATCATAGCTTTGTTGGCTATTTGCACCTTCAGGCTATGTATGGCTTACAGCCTCAAGTCCTGAATGGCAAGTTTCAGTGTCGCATTCAATACCCATGAATGCCCTCGCACGGATAGCGCAATGTGCTCGTAGCATTCAAAACTCGAGCGCTCCTCATGCACTGGCTCTCTGCCCTCCGAACACAGGCCAGATCAAAAAGATCCGAGGCTTCAGGGGGGTTACTTCGGGAGATCACCCAGGCCGTCCAGGGGTGGACGCTATGGTCAAAGTTTGACGCCAAAGCGAAGCCATTCTCCTTGGTTAAGCTAAAAGTCAGACGCTTACTCCGTTGATACAAGTATGACAGAGAATGAGACGAGTCTCCAGAAGAGCCAGAATGCTGGCTGGTAGCCAAGGAGCACCACCTGTCATGTCATGGAAGCATTGCCCCTTGTCCGTCCCGGGAGCTGTCATATCACTTCCGCGCCGCCGCTGTTCAACCGTTCGTCAACGGCCTAACTGCGTGTCTGGCCTGGTCTTTACCGCATGGCGCATACGACGACGGGTCCCCTTGTCGCAGACCCAACCTTTTTCGGTCATCTCTCGTCCAACTAGCATCTTGCGGCCCTTTGCCGCGCATAGAAGAGCAAGACTGATGAAATCATCGCCTCCTATGGTAGAAGGCTTCGTGGTTCTTTGTGTGCCTATCGTTCTGGTAGCATCATCGCCATGCGAAGCCGGAAGAGCCAGGGTTGAACATCGCATGCCGTCCGACTCTTGCCTCGTGGGAAAGAGCTCGAAGTGAGAGCCCCTTGTGCGATTAGCGCAGCGACGGTGGAGACTTATCAACATGGGTTCTCACCACCAGCACGACAACTCCGTACGAGCAGTATTACAGTACATGTGCTCGTATGCAGCAGTCCCAAGATGGCACCTTGGCGTACTGGGTAGCCGAGGAGGGCAATGCCTGCACGGACTCCCTGACCACTGCAGAAGAATTTGCCGCCCCAATGGAAAATTCCACCCAACGGCCTCTCTGCTACCGTTTGGCTGCATGGAGCACTCCGTACTACTACGACGACTACTATGTACTTCTACTCCTACAAGTACTTTACTTTGGTCCGTGGTGGGGGGAAAAGAAAGAAAGAAAAAAAAACCCCGTTGCTCCCTGAACCTCGCCGGGAAAGCTTCAGTGGACCGGCGTTGAAACATTGTCTCAAGTCATTTTTCTGGCCACAGGCCTAAAAGCTTGGCTCTGCTTAGCCGCTTCTCAATCCCTAGATGGCTGCGGCTGAGGGATTTCAGCCGGGGAGCAGAGTCGCCTATTGGGGAGTGCTATGAGAGCTTATTGGGTGCGTAATCGCCGAAGATATGACCTTTGTCTTGGACTTGCTTTGGAGATGGCCGCCATTCTCACGGCAAAGGCGTCTTTACGATGCAATGTCAAGAAGTTCAGTACTCCTTGCATAAACGAAGATTGCTGTCTTGGTGCTGCGCTGCATACAAGTACTACTAGGTAATAAACGATGGACGGTTTTTGCTGACTAGCACCTTGGAGCTAACGGCCTAGGGGTGTGTAGCTTTCTCTTTGGTGTGGTACAGCTGGAAATGGTCCATTTCAGCACCCTATCTCTTGTAGAGATCGCATCTCGATACACGCTTAGCTGGGTCGATCTATTTCCGTGCTCCCGTAAGGAGTTACTCGAGGCGGAATACCGTCTGGCACACGAGACATTAGAGCTGCCGGCTGGGTAGGTAGGCAAATTACATACGTCTAATTAAGTACCCTCCATGGAAGGCACTACAAGTACGATACTACTCTGCCCAAGTCGTGCTGTCGCTACGCAGCAGAGTAGTATTGCACACTAAGATTCCGGCAAAGATCCATGGAAGTCTCTGCGATCTTACCCCTGGCTAGGTCCCTTGTTGCCGGTCGCGAGTGTGGTTGCGTGCATTCTAGCGGGCAAACAGGAATGCCAACCGGCCTTCTCGAATCGGCAACGTTTCGCATCTTGCCGCGTTGGTCCTTTTTCGACATGGTGGGCTCGGATCCCCGGACCGTGGCACTTTTGGCGCTGCCAACACGAGGCCAATTGCTCCCTTTGAAGTTACGCCGGCCGGTTGACTTGTATGACCCGTTACACAAAGGACCGTTGGCCTCTGGGCCGTTTTGGACCCCCATTTTAGCTAAGAAATTTGCTTAGCCGCGTGCAAAGAGCCGCTTCGGGTGATCTACCAGGTACTACTGCCTTGCTGGGTGCTGGCGGCGACATGTGATTCCGATGAGGGCTGGCCAAACCCAATTTGATATTGCAGTAATCATACCTACATGATACTAGCGAACATGACAGGGCTGGACAAGATTAATATTAATTACTCAGTACTAGGTCAGTAGAAGACTTCCAAGAGTCTGCCAAGAAGGCTCAATGCGCTGGCCGAACAAACAAAGGATGGGCGCACCACCTGCGGGACATAAAAGCATATGCGTGGATTAATGAATACGACGCCCTGCCAACAGCCTTCCATCGCAGGAACAGGCGCAAAGTTGACTGCGCCAACGACCGTCCGGCCATCCATGCAGGCCAAGTTGAATGCAGCAATGGTGTGGTGTGTGGCGTCAGCCGACTCAAAACTGATATTTCCCCGACGGTAGTTCTCGTCCCTCAAGACTCGGCGCAACTGTGAGTGGCCTATATGGCTGGTTTGTTTCAGGATATGCGGCGTATCGCAGCTCGGCCTGTTGTTGATCCCGATTCCTTCTGGGTTCGTCTCATCCTTTGTTGCTGGGCGTCTGTCAATGGACGGGTGAGCACGAAGTGGCCACAGCTTCAATATTTGGAATTCGGCGGCAAACAATAGAGAAGCATGCATGCAAACATGTGTGCTAAGTACATGGAGCAAGAGAGCTCTAAATGGCAATCGCTTCTTGAGCACGCATTATCGCTCATGTCAGTTGGAAGCATACACTCAGCGACAGCCGGGAGACTGGATATCGGGAGCGCCACTATGCTGACTGGCGGCCTGACAAGGTTTACTGCACATTCAATAAATGGCGGCGGTAAGCAGCAAAATTACGAGCTACGATATGCGTATGAGCAGCAGTTTGCGCTGAACCAATGGCCGCATGATTATTTTCTTTTTGGGGTATAGGGCGTCATCAACTACCCAGTACTCCGTACAGATAATCCGTAATATGTATATGTCAGCACAGACGTGGGAGTAAAACAACAAAGAATGCTTGATCTATCAAAGGCAAGCAGAAACAGCAGGACAGCGGTGGGCAAATGGTTAATCAAATTCCGGTGTCTTATAAAGCTCAACAAGCTTCGCCATGAATGTCACTCCCCTTGGATAATTTCCATCTCTCAATCACACACTTGGGGCGTTGAAAGTGGAGAGCTGGCAGCTGTTGAGATCGATAGCGATAAGATTAAAAAAAAGCTTGCTCACGTGACCCAGCGTCACTCGCCAACACCAAAGCTTGAGGCCCGCGCCGCCTATCGCGTTTGCTTACAGGACAGCGTCAA
Organism: Trichoderma virens Gv29-8; assembly: GCF_000170995.1. Lineage (NCBI taxonomy): Eukaryota > Fungi > Ascomycota > Sordariomycetes > Hypocreales > Hypocreaceae > Trichoderma > Trichoderma virens. The sequence goes on from NW_014013744.1 coordinate 2,300,967, forward strand.
GCTTGCGACCAGGTTGCGCCGTCTGGGACTGCGAATCAATTCTGCAACGGCAAGGCAAATCAGCTAATCGTGACAATGCCTCCAGGTACGTGCACCAGCTGGCTGCCACTTGGCACCTCCCTTCCCTCGGCTGGCGAACTGCACCTGTGCAAAAGTGCATCTATGACCCCCCAAGTGGCCGGAGCCAGCTCCAGCCCAGTACTTGCACCTAAAAGCTTTTTGCCTTCGCAATAACGCCTCGCCGTCACACTCTGTCGTTGCGCCATGGCTCCCAGAAGAAACAAAAGAAGACCATCTACTAAGAACAAAGCAGCACTCAGTGACGAAGAGGCCTCGGACTACGAGAGCGCGCCACCCGTCAAGTCGTCACGGAATTCCGCGTCCAGCGAGGCAGACGAAGCGGCCGCAAAGCCCCGACGAAACGGAAGAGTCTCGAAGAAGGAAGAGAAGGAAGTTGATGTGGATGTGGAGATAGAGGACGCGGACGTTGATGTGGACGAGGAGGAGGATGAAGATGACGGCCTCGACGATGATGTGTATGAAACAGCCGGATGCTGCACGACCTATAAATTTCAGACCTAACAACTGCTATAGGTTCATTGTCGAAGCTATCAAGAAGCACATGATTGATGAAGATGTGCGTGGGATACAATTCCGTCTCGTTTGTTTACGCCATGGCTTACGTTGTGTAGGGAACGTTGAAATTCCAGGTCAAGTGGGAGGGCTATGAGAAGAAGTCAGATATGACTTGGGAGCCAGAGGAAAACCTACTGTACGTACGGATTACAGAGCGTGGGGCAAGCGAGGCATGATTACTGGATGAAGCAACTGACTTGTGTGCGATTTAGGGAGTCAGCGGGCGAGATTCTCAGTGCCTATCTCGAATCCATCGGCGGGCGAGACAAGATCTTTGAGGAGACACAGGAAGCCTCCAGAGGCAAGAAGCGCAATCGAACGACCAGCACAACACCAGCTGCTACTACGAAGCGTTCCAAGAGAAACGGAACACACCCTGGCGACTCGGCACCCCCAGCTACAGCAGCGAAATGGAGCCCTCCAGCGGGGTCGTGGGAAGACGAGATTGACACGATTGACGCCTGCGAGGACGAAGGTAGTGGCCGGCTCGTTGTTTACCTTGTGTGGAAGAATGGCCGTAAGACGAAGCATGACACGAAGGTCATTTACAAGAAGTGCCCCCAAAAGGTAAGCCGCCCGCGCCTGCTGGTCCGTGGACTTGCCACTAACGCTGACGTAGATGCTACTATTCTACGAACGACATGTGCGAATCATACGGGAGGAGAACAAGGCATTGACAGAATAGAGATGAAGCACGTAAGGGTGGGTAGAGACAGCGAGGGCGCTCTCTTGGTTGCTTACTGCCTCATGAAGGCATTGCTGCCAGATCGGATGCGGCACGGATGAGTGGATATGTGATTTCTGCACTTGAGATTTATGACCATGATGGTCTGGAAACCGGCCGGCGTATACGGACCGCACTGATCATTTTCCGTCTTTTTTTTTTTTTTTTTTTTTTTCCCTCCTGCTTTTCGGGCCCCGATTTCTCGAAGCATGTCTTATTCCTCTTAGGTGTTACTCGGCTAGCCTCTATTTGATGGGGGAGATGGGGAGAAATGTGTATCAACAGCTACAGGTATTCTTGCGAGTATCTTTCTAGTTTTATAAGTTATTGAATGATGAAGAATATCACCATTGACGACTCGACTTGACTCTCGGTCGTTGCTCAATCAGTTGGACGCATACGAAGGATAGAATTCTCCGTACTCGTATAGAAGAGTTGAACTGTATACATAGTAGTAACTTACCGTACTCCGTAGTGTCAGTTGCTTCACCAAAGGAGTCAGTCAGCGTATCGTATCATGTCGTGTCGTGTTTCAAAAAACTCGCAGCTTCAAGGCGCCGATCAGCCAATGACGCGCCACCAGCGCAGCTTTTCTGATAAATGGCGAGGCTGGGAAGCTTGTCCTGTGGCAATCGGCCCCACTGAACAGCAAAGCCTCAGCGCTTTGTGTGACCCCCTGCAAACGACAGCAATAGTGGGGTTAGTCCAGCGAGCTACAGCACAGCTACAGCGCAGCTACAGGGGTGAGGCAGCGTAAGCCACATCAGCTTAGCCCAGGTACAAAGCGTGCTAAAAAAGAGCTCGCGTCCTCCCCAGCCTTGCGATTTTTTGGACAGCCAGAAGAGAGAGAGAGCGAGAGAGAGAGAGGGAAAAGGCTAGAGACGAGGGACAAGGACGAAAAAGCGGGTGGCGGGGCAACGGCGTATATAGTATATAGCTGGGGGTGGCACTTTTCGCGTGTTGCGAGAGTCGTTTTGTTTTTTTTGGGAAACCTGAACCTTTTCTTACGAACGCCGAGTGCTTGAATTGATTTCGACTTTATTCACTGGTTTCGTGTCTTAGATTGGATTATCTGAATACAGCGGAGAGACTTGCAGTTGAGACTTTGCGCGCTGTTTGGCTCTTCATCTTGGCTTCCTTGACGCTTGTTTTCTGGGCCATTTTGCGGTGACGAGATTTGTGTACTTGGTAGGTTTTCGCCCGTCTGATTTCGTTCGTTTCTTTTCCCTTGGCCTGCTTTGCGTATTGAATTGAATCGGGATGAGTTGAATGCTAATCAAGTCTCAGTCTATCAGTCAGACATACTCTTATTTTTTTCTTCTCCCGCCTCGTAATCGCCGAGCAGACGAACAGAGAGAGACGAACCACACCGTCAGAATCTCACCGACATTGTCGCAAACGGGGGAAAATAAACAAACACTCACCCACCCACCAAACAACACCAAACCGCCGCAATGACGCAGCGCAACTATGTCATCGCCATCATCATCATCGTGCTCTTCATCGTTCTAGCCGCCATTTCCTTTGGAATCTACAAGCTGGTGCACGGCGCGCGTCGCGAGCTCACCATCACGACAGAGTCGAGTAGCAGCAACTCGCACAGCCTGGCAGACTAACACTAAGCCAAGAATCCTCTCGAATACAATGAATGGGTAGGCGTATTCTCGGAGGATTCTTGTGCTCATGACTGCCCTGCTTTTTTTTTTTTTTCTACCCTTTTATTTTTTGGGATACGTGGCGCAGCGGATTTCTTTTTTGGATGACCTGCATGAATTTGTTGTCTTGGGTATGAGCAATGGTATTTTATGAATCTTTTTGAGCATCTCTGCATTGGTTTTTTTGAACACCTTTGGGGATGGGAGGGGGGGTCAGTGTTATGGAATAATTGACCCCGGGGCTCGTTTTTTTGGATATGTTTTTGTACATGGATTTGATGGGATGACATGAAATGGAATGTGTGTAATGAAGATACGAGGGTGGGATAATGCGAGGGATGAGGGCTTGTCTATATCGCAGCATGTCGTGAGATGAATTTTGTTTAGAAAGATGAAAATTATATGCAATTGGATAAACTTGTCGCGCCAAACTTGCCCTCTTTTACGTGAATCAACACCGTGACACTTGGGTGTTACAACTCAGCACAGGCGCTTAATAGAGATGCGCTCCTGTTTATATACATGTGCGTGTGAATCTCATGCATATATCTGTTGTATTTCAAATGCTCTGGAGTTCCTCTTCAAAGAGTAACAGAATCTCACTCGTGGTCCTTCTCCTCTGTGTGAATCAGACACTTCTCACTGCTTCGTCTTCTTCTCTGATTAACACAGAACATCTTCATTGACAAGACACGACTCCCCCAAACACTCTGAATCACTGCTCTGTAACTTAACATAAAAATGATTCCACCAACACCACATTCCCTTCTCCTCTCTCTTCTATAAGCTTCATCCGCCTCGACACTCGCCAACATCTGCTCCCTTCAACACCACTCACTTACACCTCTCTATAATGGCGGATGCAAGTTCAACTTCAAACGCTCACGGCTTCACTCAGCAAGAGTTCGTCAACTCTACGCCCCCATCTGCGTCTTCGGGCTCTTCTTCGTCCGCATTCCCAGATACCCCCAACGAAGTCCCCCGGGAGTATCTCATGGCCTCGCCATCTTCTGTTCTACCTTTTGCCGAGCAAGGTTTCCCCTTTCCTGTTCAGGAAGCAACTTCCGATATCTCCTTCAACCCCCTGACTGGCTTTATACAGCCCCGGGGGTATATTCAGAAACACTTTCAAGGAGGCTACAACAACCAGGCTGCTCGCGTTGACAATGATGTACCCTCATCTTCCTCCAAGCTCCCAGAATTCGGCCAATACTCATCCTCTGCTCGTCTTGTTCGTGAACAGCGCCTATCAACATGTCTCAACATCCTCCGCCATATTCAACGCACCCTCCGGCAACGCCACGAGGAGGCCACCCTGAATCTCGCGCGTATCCAACGTCTCACAGTGCAAACAACATGGGATCTCTTCTTTCAAAGTCCCCTGGACTTTATGTGCCACGAGATGGACATTCTCACCGATGCCACCACAAGAGCCATTCTCTCCGAGGGCGGCGATGTTCCACAGCGGCGCTCTGTTCGCGATAGTGAAGATTGGATGCGGAAGCTGGATGGGCTGCGAGATTTGCGAGACGATGAGCACGATGCCAAGGAGAGAGTGCGCAAGATCCTGGGACAGATGCAATATGCAGACGAGATTATGGGAGTGGGATTGAGGGAACAGGCAGCAGCACTGGAGAGAGGCGATCTCATGGCTGGTCAATATCGCAGGGCGTTTAATTACGCCCATCAAGAGGTGGAGGCGATGGCATCTTCGAAAGGCAAGGCTTCTGCCACAATGAGCGCCTTTTTCAACTGGCCATTGCCTGCCACGTCTCCGAACGGCGATGAAGCTAGTATCAACACTGGCGACAATAGCAGTGGATCCTCAGGACAGTGCCTTTCTGAATGTTGTCGGGATCATTCGCCGTAAACCTGCTGGCCATATTCGATATACTCAGCAGTAATAGTTTGGCGCTTGTTGGGGCATTGGGGTTTTATTGTTGGCCGCTCTATGCTGGGAATGGCGATGATTGGGCCTTAGATGGAGCATATAACAGAGATAATGCCTTTGCAACTTCTCCTATCTTCTATCCCTTGGTCTCGATGAAATTATATAGCTGCTACTGATTAACTCCACTCGTGTTCTCATAAAGTTTGTTCTCACCATCACCATGGCCACCAATATGTCAGCTCATTCATGTAAGCAGCATTCAGCTGAACGGTATACAGCTCATCACCCGGCAGCATGACAATCTTTGCCAGCAACAAGGCGTCGTGCGACGAACATTTAATCTTGCTACTCTCTCCTTCCTTCCAGTCAAATTCATATTTGAACTCGTCGAGCTGCATCCATGGCTCAAGCTCCACGAGGCGACACCAGGGTTTTCGCCGCCAATCCCCCCGTTCGTCATGAATGATGTCCATCCCTAAGATAAGGGCATGCTGTAAGCACCACCCTTTGAACGACTTCTCCTTGAAAATAACACGCACGGCGCCTTCCGTGACACGAGCGATGTGAACGTTCGTTTTGGGGTCATTGTAGTACACGACATTCGGCCTGACAGTTAAGGCATTTTGCTGCGGGCTGTTCCTGTAGTGGTATGCTCGTTGCAGTACCCTATCGTTGCCATGCCATCGATCAGCCGGATGGCCTTCACGAGTTCCAATCTTGTAGCTTAGATATTGAAGGCGGAAGCCAAAGGGTATGAACTCCCGAGGATTGTGAGCAACAGAGATCCGTTGGTACTCCCAGGACACACGATTCAAAAGCAAATCCAAGGACATTGCGCCAAAATCTATGTTTCGTAATCAGTTCTGTACGAATATGCCTAGCTCTGCCAAATGAAAAAGAAGAGTGGATCAAGGCCTAAACTTACAGAGCGGCACCTCGTACAAGAGAGACGGGATTCTAGAGAAAGAATTCACTCGCAAAGGGGGAGAAACGGAAGGCGCTTGTTCTCTGAAAAGATTCCAGGGACGGATTCTCGCAAACTGGGACTCTTCCTCGTCCAGAGCCCAGAGTTCAATGCAAGGCGAAGACTCCCCAGAGAAGCCATACCTACATCCAAGAACAGCGCGGCGATAGTTGGACAGGGGACCAGCCGGCAGTCGACCGAAGCTGGGATCATGGGCAACTGGAGTTGCCTTCTCCTGGATCAGCAGTGTAGTCTGCAGGGTGTTGTTTATGATCCGTGTCGTCTGCCTATAGGAGTGGCCTGATGCGAATGGCGAGACGTTTCCACCAGTATTCTCGAAAGCACTCGGAGATTCGGCGAGCAGTCCGTAAAAGTCTTGTCCAGAGGGAATCACTTTCGGTAGCTGCCACGCAAAAATCGACTGGTCATCCACCGTTTTGATGATTTCCTCCTGAAGTCGAAGAAACGCCTTTTTGCCCTCGCCGTAGATGAGAGGCATGGACACGGAGAATAGGCCCATCAGACAGTAGGCCATGTCTTCGAGTCTGGTTGTCGTCCTTCGCGAGGCCCAGGACATTTTGCGCGCTACGGCGATTAAGGATGGGTCAGCGCCAGCAAGGATGCTCACGTCGATACCCGTGATTCTCGATATCACGTCTTTGTGGAGGGATTTCCGTCCGAGATATTTCCAATCTGCAGAGTAGAAGACGACTTCAAACGGCGCAATGAGCTCCTGGAGCGTCCATCCCCTCGTAAACCAACGAGATGCCCCAAAATTAACCTCATCAAAGTTCATATGTCCAGTCTCCAGAGTTGGGTATTCGATGCGTTGGACATCTACCAGATAAGCATAGCAGACCGAAGATTCCCGATACCACGCATACATCGAATTGATAGCCTCGGACAGCTCCGCACTGCTCGTCTTGTCGATGCAGCAGGTATCGATCCATATGTAGTCGAATCCCTCAGAATACGCCAGCGCACACGCGCCCTCGACTTTGGCAAATCCCTGAGGCTTCATCTTACGAGCCTGCTCAACCGACTGGACAATGTCCTGATATGTCACCTCTCCCTGCCCCCAGGTATGAGAAAGAATGGCATATTTGGGGACATTGGCTTCGAAGAACTCGGTAATGCTGTAGGTCTTTGTGTTGAGCAGGCGCATTTTCCCCTTCTCTTTTTTTCTTTCTTTTTCTTCATCGGCAACAACGGATCTTGTTTGCGTAGATGGGAGCTCAAACTTGGGCATGGCCTGGCATTTTAGGCTTATTGCGATCCTTGTCCTGCAGCGTCTTGCGTGGGGCTTCAGCTACTGACATGCCTCATTGATGAGCCGAAAATGGACGAAAATGACCAGCGAGCATGAAATCTCCGACACTCGAATACATCAACGGCCGCCACGGAACTGAAATATTAAGAAACGTAGTATATAGTTAAACAGGCCAGTTTCTAATATTCCAGATAGTATATACTTGGCTTAGCGTAAGCTGTAAAAACTACATGTAATTTGATTACCTCTCCCAACTGATATCTCAACCAGGCGGTTCAAAGGGTATCAAGACAAAATTCAGTCAGCCTAGGACTGGTATCTGAGATTGTAGCATCTCCTGAAAAGGCGCCCAAGATGAGCTTCGCAATTGATACACATTGCAGACCCAATCACCCAAAGCTCACCTACCAGCGTCGAACATCTATCTATCCACATGAGCCAGATGGTTTCCTCATTCTCTGGGGCAAAAAGCAGGACGCTTTTCTTTGCGCTTTATGGAGAAGATGTTCATGTTCAAATGCGAAACATTATGCCGTCGGATTCGAGCCGCCGAACCTCAGCCATGTCTATTATTATCGTCATTCATTGTCGTCGTTTATTATGAGCGTTCTGGAATACTACATGAGAATGCAGCCGCCCTCATCCTTCTTGGGCTTCTTCCAGTACCCGTTGTCGCCCTCCAGGTCATGTTGCTCCGGAGACTTGGCCTCGGGATCATATGGCTTGGACATATCCCAGAGCTCAATCTGGAACTTCTGCCTAGGCTCATTGACATTCGCTTGGTACCTGTCGTGCAGCAGCCCATCGTCGCCAACCTCGAGGAATGTATGATCGCCCGCTCCCGACGCAAATTGCATACCATACTCGAGGCGAAAGAGCCCTTCTGGCGTGGGATGTAGCTTGTATCGGCATGCGCTAACCGACCAGCTCTTGGTCGGCACATTGTCTACCCCGTTTCCGCCGCTCAGGGATCGACAATCGGGCCCGAGGATGTCGGCGGTGATGGAGAACCAGTGCTCGCCGCTCATGGTGGCATCGTCGAGCGGCGGATCGGGTCTGGATTGATGGCCGTAATCTGCGCGCGGCTCGTCGCCAGCACCGAACCGGGCGAGAATCCAGCGGTAGCCCGGGCTGATGATGGGCCGGACGACCCAGTTCAGCATGCTGGCTTTGGTCTGCCAGACGAGAAGGCCGCGGCCGATGTTGGTTCCGTTGTGGGAGCGGAGAGTGATGAATGTCTTCTCGTTGCCGTTCTTGCACATGTACTCGGCTAGCCGTCGCACGTTGACGTGCAAAAGGCTGTCAAACTTGTTTTGCTGCGCTTCCACCATGTCCCAGACCTTTTTCATGGTGCCCTCGTACTCGTATGTCCCAAACTCGACTGTGTCGTCCTGCTTGGCCAGATCGAACAGGACCATGGCCTTGACCTCGATGAGGAAGTACTTGAGCAGCGCCGCCTTGAGCATGCAGTACTGCGCCAGGAAGTCCTTGTTGTCGTTGACATGAGCAGTGTGGAGGAGGTGAAGTAAGCTTTGCTCGCCCTGCTCTACCAATGCCGTGTTGATGTGCTTCAGAGCCGGGTAGACGTCCTTTATCACCTGCTTGCCCACGTCAGTGCATCGATGGACGCACTGCTGGTACTGGTGAGGGTTCGAAGCGTGGGTTTCTGCCGCCTTGGCCAGCGCGGCGGCGGCATTGGTGTACTGGTCATACAAGGCTTCGATGTTATCGACCTGGGTCTGGAGCTGGTCGACTTTGGTCTCAATGCGAAGGTCGCGGATCTGAACAGAGAGGTCGTGTATTGACGTCTTGATCTTGCCGAGTTCTCCCAGTGCTGTTTCCAGCTTCCTCTTGACGGCCTCATTGGGATCTGTTTTCTCCACAACGGCGTCTGCCACAGCCTGGAAGACTTTTGTTCCGGCCCAGCTGATGCCAGCAAGGCCCAAAGATTTGCCAGCCTCGGCCAGAGTGATGCCGACAATGGGTATCAGGACTTGCGCCATAGTTAAAGCGAGAGCGGTATAATAAGCAGTTGCGGTAGTCAGTAAGTTCTTCTATTATGGATCCCTCATACTGGGACACTGGCCGCATTATATAGATGGGTAGCATATTAACTTAATCGAGGCAGTGCTGCTGTCTTGCAGGCGGAGCACCTGAAGATCTCAGCTGTGTTTTCCATAGTGTTTTTGTACATAAGACACTCTACCACATATAGGAAGATCAGCATATTGCCGCTTGACTATTAATCAATAGTGTTGAAAAACGATGGACTATCGGCTGCCTGCATTAGCAAGAAGTGAGCCGTCATAAGCGATTCCTCCGGTGGGGCTTCAGCTACTCACATGCCTCATTAATGAGCTGAAAATAGATAAAAATGGCCGACGAGCATAAAATCTCCGACATGCAAATACGAGTATATCAACAATCGCCGCGGACGACGAGCCGCGGAATTGAAGCATTTAAAGACATGGCACGTGGTTGAACAGACCAGCAAAACATTGCTCCCTGGGTGCTTCTGATATTCCAAAGGGCGTATACTAGGGTTAGCGCAAGCTGCGAGAACTGGTTCAATCTTAGTCTTGAAGCTCTATATTCAGCTCTTGGATAAAAAATGACTTGGAAGGCAATGCAAGTGGGCAGTATGAAACTTTAACCACATATTGAGCTACAAATGATGCCTTCTAGCAACAAATCCAGAAAAAGGAGAACGTCGCAGCTTTCATAGAATTGTCTGCTGGATCCGGATATAGCTATGAAATCTCTTTGCTTTAGAAGTAGAGATGTGAGCTTTCTGTATTCGGTTCATGTATTGAATAAGATGTAAATGCATGCAGTAAAATAAACTTCAGTGCGCGTGGCAAAATAAGATTTAAAAAGCGTAGTCAGGGAGATACCCTTTATCTTGCATCCCCTCCATAGGTATAGAACTTTGTTTTTTCTCCTCAAATTCTAGCATTCACACTCTCCTTTGGAAAGGCTTGAGCTTTTCCACCATGGATCTCCATACACCTGCTTTGAGCGAGTTCCCAGCCAGTAAGATGGGAACTGAAGAGGATAAGAAAGACTTGAAGTGTTTGGGCGACAGGCCAAAACGGGCGCCGACCACCAGCCTCTTACCCATGGAAGAGATGGACGTTAGGCTACGAATAATCGATGTGATTCGAGAAAAACTAGAAAGATGGAACGGCTCAGAGACGCAGCTAACCTATTTGCAATTCTCGGCCTTGTTACTCATGCCTCTCGACTTTTTGATGAATTTGAAGGAAAGCTTCCCCGGCTCACTTCAACATGACATCTCCGTAGAATATATCCAAGCTAGTTTATTTTTTTGTGAGTTTTCATACATGTTACGCTTTTTGTTGTTTCTTTACTCATTGCACGATATCCACAGTCATGAAAGGTAGAACTCCTGGATCTGTTGCTGCATCTGATGCAGATCAAGATGGTTCTCAAGGCACTTCAGAAGCAACCTACAGGGATGCTGTGGAACGCACCAAGGTATATCTGAGCAGAAAACAAGGAAATTTATGTTATTATTGACTATATTATAGTGCCGGGCTCGAGATACCCATACGTGCATTCTCACGCAATCAACCCTACCCGACGTGTCAGTGTGTCATTTCCTCCCCTTCTCCATTGGTGCTACAGAGGAAAACATGGCTTACTTCAAAAAATGCGGCTTCCTTATGTACGCTTTTTCGTTTGGCACCGACCAATACGAGACTGCCAGGACTATGGCGGAACAACGTGGTTGGTTAGACAAAGCATGGAATATGGTTTGCCTAGATCGGCAGCTCCGTGCTTGGTGGGCAGAAGGATATTTTGCGCTCAAATACCTTGAAACTATCCAAAAGAGTGAGATAGAATCTATAGTGCAAATCCAGTTCTACTGGATGCCTCGTAATGGGCTCGATTATGGGCGGGAATGCAGCATTCACCAAGATGTAGTTGAAAGAATGTTATGTACAGCTCCAGGCCGTGACGGGTTCACTGGAGGTACGACAAAATCCGGTCAGTCCCTCGAAACAGGACAGATATTTGAGATTATAGTATCTCCTGAAGAGGCGCCCAAGATGAGGCTCGTAATTGATACACAATGGGCGATGATTCGGCTTGCAGCGCTGTCTGGAGCTGTAGGACATATGGACAGACTAGACAAAGAGTATATTGACCCTTGGGATGAAGATGATGAACACTTCAAAGAATGCATATAAAATGGGCCAACTGGGTGCCCAAAAGATGAGGGCATGGCAGTTTGGACAGAATTAGTAGACCTAGTAGACATGGCTAGATCTAATAGATGTAGCTAGATCTAGTTTTTTCTACTAGATCTAGTTCTTTATACTAGATCTAGTTCTTTCTACTAGATCTAGTTCTTTCTACTAGATCTAGCCCTCTCTACTAGATACAGATAGGTAGTGAACATGGCGAAATATAGGCGATACATATAGTAGATGTATGTAGCTAGATCGAGCAAATATCCGATCCAAAAGCCCTCCTAGACTCGCTACAATCCGTCTAACCTCCAGTCGACACGCCCAAGTATTACATATGTACAACTTCATACAAGTGGTAAATGATTTCCACCAGAACTATACCAACAGTCCTTTCTTATTAACGTCTCCCTGAATTATGCGTATACCTTTCATAAACCAAAACTCAAGCAAAATAATACCCAACCCATAAACCATCCTCACCAACTCATCAACCCCCTCCCTCTATCAAACCCTCCCCTCAACTGTCTCTCCGGCTTCACAACTTTCCCCTTTAGCACCGTATACCGCACCAAATTCTCGCAGTCCTCCGGCCGCACCCTCGCCAGCCAGATACACTGCGCAGCTCCCACATCGCTCTTTTCTCCCTCCCCATCCTTCTCCCCCTCCTCTTTCGCCTCAGCAGCCTCCTCCACGCCCTCCGGCAACGGCTCATCATCTTTTCCAAACGCATTCGGCCGTCGGTACACCATCACGTTGGCAGAATACTTGTGCCCACCAACATGGCTGATAAAGTAAATGCCCACCCCGCCGGGTCTCTCATCATGCAAATCCCGGTACAATCCCAATGGCCGCAAGTGTCTCTCCAGTTCTTTTCGCAAAAGCGGCGCGCTCTGGCCACATCGTGCGTCGCGCGTCTTCTGGCTGCACATGAGCACGACGGCGCTGTGCGGAGATGCGCTGATGGTGAGGTCGGCCAGCGAGGCGTCTGGGCTGGGGAGGGAAGAGGGGATAGTAGAGCGCCAGGGGGCTAGAGGAGACGAATTGGTGGGAGCGACGTTGACGACGTCTTTGATGAGCTGGGGGACGTTGCGCGGATGGACGTTGTGAACGATGGCAAAGGCGGGCAGGAGGAGAACGGTGGTGGGCTCTGAGTAGTCGGTGGTGTCGTGAGGCGTAGGGAGGTTGGAAGCAGACAGCATGAGTCTCTGTGTGGTACGTCAGTATGTGATTCTCACTTATCCTCCTTTTCCCCCCTTTTCTCATCTCACTTTCTCCCATCTCATCTCACTTCACCTCGTCTCACCCCCCATCACTAACAAGAAGAAATCAAATCAAGAAAACAAAAAACAAAAAACTCACCCCATTCGTCACCCCGCCCACCTTCTCAATCGCCTCCATCACACTCCCCCTCTCGTCCGCAACATCCCGCACCCAGTCCGTCTTCCCCGTGCCCACAAGCACATGCGTGCTCCATCCCTTGACCTGCCCATACAGCACGTCCTCCTCGTCAACCTTGAACCCGCGCGGGTACTTGACCGCGCAGCTCTCGCAGTCGTGCAGGCACTCGTCGCCGTCCACCTCGGCCTCGGTCCGCGCAAACAGCGCCTCCAGCCGCGCCGGCCCCGCGCTCGACGCCGGGCCCGAGATGCCCGCTCCCACGCCGGCGGCCCCCGGCACCGCGCTCAGCACGGAGCTCATCAGCGATTTCAGCGACACGGCCATTTTTTGCTTCACGGGCATGCGAGGCGCGTTGTTATTGCTGCCGGTGGTGTTGGTGGCTGCGGGAGGCGGCATGGTGGGAAAAGAAAGAAAAAAGAAAAGGGAAAAGAGAAGAGAAATCGCCGATGGTCTAAGTGGATATAGAACCCTATTTTTTTTTTTCGCCCCCTTAAACTCGTATCTCGTTTTCTGGTCTTCCAAATAAGAAGTCTTACCTCTTTCTGCCGCTAAATCAAACCAAATCAAACGGAAAAAGGGAAACACCCAGATCGTTTATGAAATAGAAAAAAGAAAAGGGTGTTGGCGCTTTAATCCTCCTCCCCCAAAGCTCGGATTTAACAGAAAGCCCCTGTCCTTCATCCCACTCTCTCTCCCCCAACATCCTTATCAGATCCGCCGGCGTCTCGCCCTCTGAATGAGTAATACAAAGCAGCCACTAGCAATTCAGTCGTCCTTCCCCAGCTCCCGTCCCGGCTCCCATAGCCGATGCGCGCGCCTTGCCCCTGGGGGTGGAGGCGACGCCCCAAACGGGAAATTCCCGTCATCACATGGAATCTCTTCCCACCTCAAGCATTTTGTGTCCAATGCTTTGCTGCTGTCGTCATCTCTTCTTCCGAGATTCGCCAATAAGACGGCAGCCCAGCGGTCGATACTACCTAGTGGGAAAAAAACAAATGGCCATTATCGTCTTCTTTCTCTTCGTTTGACACGTAATACATTCTTCAAAGTCCCCACCGCTATTTTCTTCCCACCATCGCCGACATCTCCGAGCCCCAATTCACCGGCCTCTCGCTCGCCGAGTCCATGGCCTCATATGCTATCAGAACTACATCATGTCACTAACCTTGCCAGAAATGTTAAAAACCGTAAGCTAATCTCACTGAATGGGCATACGTAATACTACTTGCTTTGATAATTTCCCCCTAAAAGTGCTGAGCCAAAGTGGTATCAATACCAATACAACTCCTACTCCAAACTTGGACAAGACATATTATTAAAGCCGACTTCAGATTCCGTTGGCGTTTCTGCGCCAATCCCGAAACCCACGACCAATCGTCAAGCTTCACATCGTGTAAATGCGCACAATCAACCCATCAGGACAACGCAGGATTTGATCACTTTGCACTCGATGCACATCATGTCAATGCCAAACTTGTCGCCACACGGTAGCCGTATTCACAGAGTCCCTTATTAAACTCGAGATGCCTATATGCGCAAAAACTCCAATACAAAACAACAAGTGGTGAATCAAGAACAAAAGAAACACTGTAGCACAGCACTCAACACCCGCACCCAATTCGTATTCATTAAGCGGGTCTTCTTTCAGATGTTCTTCTTCCTCGCCTCGTTGTAGCCATCCTCATCGCTATCAGACTCTTCATCCTCATCTCCACCAGTCTCCATCTTGACCTTGTCGGACTTCTTCCGCCTGTCCTTCATTGCCTCTCTAATCTTGCGGCTAGCCTCGCTGAAGCCCTCGGCAGAATCAAGTGTTGTAAACCCGCTAATTGGGAATCCGCTGGAGCCGAAGCCACCGCCCGCGCTGTTGGAGCGACTCCTCGATCGCGACGGCGGCCGTGTCGAGAAGATACCAACTCTGCCAATGTTGCTGAACGAGTCGTTTCGAGGAAGCAAGCGGCTGGACTGTGTGGTGCTGCGGCGTGACAGTGGCGGCGGCGTCTCCAGATCGGGGCCCGCGCTTGACTGGTCGCTGTCTCGCCGAGGACGGTGTTCTGTTGGCGACGCCTGGGTTCCTCCCGTCTCGAGCTTAGCAAAGTCGGGAACCAACCGTGTCTTGTCAAAGTCGGGGAACATCTCTGGCCCGAGAGTGTTGATCAGGTCCGTCACCTGAGCGCTGAGTTCTGCCCGCTTCCGCTTGAGCTTGTGAATATTAAAGTCGGAAGCCGGAACCAGACAAAGCACCAGCGGCCTCAGCGACTTGAAAATGTCCATCCCGACCTCGCCAAACCGCAGCGCCGCAATGGTGATGGCTGTCCATGCCACCCACGTAGCCAGATACACCACCACCAGTGGCACCCATTCCGGCAAATAGCCCCAGAGGCGGTCGTACCACGCCCTAGCGACCACAGCAATCGAGTAGCCATGGTAAAGTGTCGGAGCCAATCCGCAGGCGACGAGGATCTTCCACGTAGCCATGACGTCGCGCCCGCGGATCTTGACGGTAGAGCCCGCCAGCGCCGCCTTAGCCTTGTTTCTGCTGATGATTTTCGTAGCCACAAAAACTGGTGAGAACAGGAGCAGGCCCGGTACCGTGCAGAGGAAGAGGATTAGCAACTTGATAGAGCGGTAGATGAACAGCACAATGACCTTCCAAATGGACATGGTAGCGTACTGCACCTGGTGGTCCCTCAGGTTGAGATAGCGCAGCTGTGAGTTGTACTCTTTGACGCTCTTAGACAGGCTGGTTATCCTCTCGTCGGTTTTGTAGCGCTCGTAGCCCAAGGCCAAGCGGCGGTTCAGCTCCACCACGACTGGCAAAGGTAGCTTCTTGCCGGTTGGGTTGTAGAGCCTTCGCGCCGCCTGGATCATCATCAACGTATCGTAGTCTGGTGCTGAGACGGTCACAGAGCTCAGGGCTTGGTAGACGCTGTCAATGAGCTGGCCGATTGCCTCTCTGCGCTGGTTATTCCGGTACATCTCAACCAGGTGCGGCGGGACCTCAAAGGGGGCTCCAAATTCGATGACGGCGCGGGAGCGGAACTTGTGCGCGTGGAAGTAGTTCATGCCCACAGGCACAATCTTGAGGCCACAGTTAGGTGCCTCGGCCAGCGCTCCCAGGGCCATGATGGCCACACCGGCCTTGAGAGGGAGCAGCTCGGAGCGATCGTGGCTACCACCTTCAGGGAAGATACCGACACAACCACCATTCCTCAACCGCGCAAAGACAGCCTCGTACACCTTGGTCTGGTCGGTATGCGGCGCAAGCTTGAACTTGGTCCCTTGGTATCCCGGCGCAGAGCCGTTGACTGACTTGTTGGTAAACCGGCCGTCCTTGTCGATATCATCTCGTCCGGTGAGCTGCTTCAGAGCCAGCTGAGTCTTGAACGGCCGTTTGATGCGAATCTCCTCGGGGCCCAGGATCTGGTCAATGTTGACGCTCTCGCCAGACGTCTTCTTGCCTGGCGGCAGGAACAACATGCCCTGCGGCTCTCCCTCGCCCACGCCAAACTTTGTGCCCACACCTCGCACCAGCGTCGGGTCGTTGATCGGGTCCGGGAGGTAGATGAAGCCCGTCGCGGGCTTTGCGGCATCCTGCGCTCGCCCGACGGGGACAGAGCCGACCTGGCGGGATCCCCAGCCAATGAAGCCGTGGACGGACTTCTGCGCAATCAGGAGGGATATTCGTCGGTTGGCGTCTAGTCGCAGCGTCCGTTGCAGAAGGATGGCGTCAACAAACTATAAGTCATGTAAGCTTAATACCTTCTTTTTTCCCCTTGCCCTTCTAACCTGGCGCAAGAGTCTATCGCAGAATAGTCCATACCTGGTTTGCATGTGGCGCGGCGACAAAAAGCACAGGCCCCGTCTGCGGAACCCTCCACGAACCCCGCGGCACGACTTCTCTGAAGAAGAGGTTCACGAGATTACCCATTCCGTAGAGGAAGAGGTCGTATTTCCAGTTGACCATGGGATAAAGCTCCTTCTTGGGCTGCTCAGACTCCTCCGCCGGCGCCTCACGGGGCTCGGCCCCCCCCTTAGACACTGCAGCTTCTTGCGAAGCCATGGCTGTAGAGCCTTCTCAGCGTGTGTTGTTGTTGTTGTCGTCGTCGTCGTCGTCGCCTCGTATTGCGGCCGCTTGCTGGTTGGTTCTCTTTGCTCGACGATACTGAATAATGACCCTGCTCGTCACTGTGACCGAAGCGCAGGCCGAATAAAAACCCGGTGCTCCGCGAAGCTTGGTTGCGGAGGAAGAGAGGGAAGAAAAAAGTGGACAGGACCAGTAGCTTGAGCTTTTAGAGCAGAGAGAGCTGGCCACGGGAGGGATGACGATTCCAGCGCGGAGTGGGAAGAGGGGCACCAAGTTTTCCGCTGCGACGCCAAGCCGGATCCCAGCTTCAGCTTGTCGACTTTTAGAATCGACGGTAAGAATAAAAGGGAGGAAAAAAGGAAGAGAGAGATTTAAATGAGGTCCTTCGGTTATCAGTCAAGAGCGTTGGCCTTGGGTGTTATCCATTTGATTACATGTAGATTAGCTCGTTATATGCACCTAGAAAGCGACGTTTCCCTGCCCCCCTCTCCCTCCCAATCACGAGCGCGCCACTTACAACGAGGGGCCGCCGGCGTCGAATTGCTGCAACGCACAATCCCGATTACATTACAGGGAGCTACAGTGGCTGCCAAGCGCTAGCCTCGGACGGACGAACGGCAAAGATCCACTGGCAATGGCACGGTAGGGCTGCTGAAACAGGGCATGGTTACCTGACCGTTGTTTTTCTCGCCATCAGAGTCTCGCAATTGACATGTGCTCGTGGCCAATTCCTCAGCATGCCATCCGAGAGGAACAAGGCGAAAATGCATGCGGAGAAACAAAAAGAAGAAGAAGAAGAAAAGACGGGTTTATTGTTGTGATTGTGTTCGGAATTTGTCTTTGGTCGCGCAAATGCAGCTGTTTGAGACAGGTCATGACAAGAGATAAGCTCGAAACCTTATAAGACACCAAGTTTGACGTTAATGCAAGGTCTGATATGCCGTGAGCTCTAGGCAAACTCTAACGACAACTGCGGTTAATATCTCATCCAGCCCAGGCATTTCCATCACGTAACAAGATGCAAAACTCCAAATCAAATCAAGTAAATACATAATAAATAATCATTCACCATTCATCATTCATCATAGGTAAGCTTCTCTTCTTCCTCCAGCCAAGCAAAGCCCGCAGCGCGACAATCCCGGTCTCCATCACATGCAATTGCAACCCCCCCCCCATAACCGTGTCCGGCACCGACCCGGAGATTGTTTCATTCGGCCGGCGGAGATTTGTACGACTCTTCAAGCACATGCATACAAGTACACACTCCCAAGGCTGCTTACGGGAAGCGGGCCATGCAAGGGGTCATGCAGTGTTTTGTTCCTTTGTAAACATCAAATGCCGTTACTACCACCTAGTGCCTAGTACCTAGCATTACAACGAATTCTATTGGAGTATCCCAAAC
This sequence comes from Trichoderma virens Gv29-8, assembly GCF_000170995.1. Taxonomy (NCBI): domain Eukaryota; kingdom Fungi; phylum Ascomycota; class Sordariomycetes; order Hypocreales; family Hypocreaceae; genus Trichoderma; species Trichoderma virens. Next base: position 2,319,211 of record NW_014013744.1, read on the forward strand.
AAGGCGGCATCGCCGTAATTGATTCTCACCCCCAGCCAAAACTCCATTTAAGTCAGCCAACCCATCTCCATGACGACCAAATCATCGCACATGTACTCGTATACCCCAGAACTACCGCTTCCCCTTCCGTTTGTTGTTCGCCTTCTTCTTCTTGGCCTCAGGAACACTCATAGTGCCTCCCTCAAGCTCGCCCTCCTCGATTTGCCCCTCATTTTCCAACTCTTTGAGCTTCTCCTGGCCAGAGATGAACATGGTCAAGTCTCGATTCATTTCCTTCAGCTCTGCGTTTTCTGCTTTGAGTTCCTCCAGCTGCTTGCGTATCGCTTCGACATCAGTGTCCAAATGCTCAATGCGTTTCATCAGACCTTCATTGAGCCGTTTTTCTTCTTGCAGAGACTGGCCAAGGCTTCTGGCAAGGTTCTCACCCTTCTTCGCCTTGTTCCTCTCCCGTTCAAGATCACGCTCCATCTGCGGGAGCGTCTCCCCGTTTAGGACCTCATATTCCTTTTGCAGAGCAGCATGCTGCTGCCGAGTTTCTGACGTCTCCATTATTGCTTTTTCAAACTCGGCTGAATATTTCGATGCTTTATTAGCGCTCTTGCTGATCATTTCCTCGTAATAGGCCCTCTGAGACTCAAGTTGGCTTCCTAGCAGGTGAGTATACTCGAGCCCTATCATCTCCAACTTCGCCCGTGGGACCATGTCCTCATCCGCGCCTTCACCATTGGCAGTGTGGTTACTTCTCCCAGGAAGCTCAACAACCTTTCCATCGCCTTTATCGCGGATGAGGCGATGCACCCACATATCGCCCGCATAGTCCCAGACATGTTGTGTCTCCAGCTCCAAAGCAAAGCAGTGCGCCGTGTCTTTCCAGTGATCCTTGGCATGCCCTCCTTTGTATCTGCCACATCCCAAGTAGCCACATATAAGGCAAATCCAGAGATCGTCAGCGCAGTCACAGACACTACACAGATTCGATACCGACCCTCCAAAGGGCTGGCTATAAGGGTTCGACGGGTCCCGCTCATCGGAAGGGTTCGTAAACCGGCAGACTGGGCAGCCGGTTCCTTTCCAGCGCTGTAGGCACGTGCAGTGGAAAACGTGAGAGCACGCCACAGTCATCAATCCATTCGTCTCGTCCATTCTTTCTAGGCAGACCGGACATGTGGGTAGCTCCACAAGGTTCGGAGTCGGGGGTGGAAAAGGCTTCAAGCTGTTCGAAACGGCTGTTGAAGACGAAGAAAGGGAATATTCGTGCCCTCGAGACAGGCCCGGTCGTTCGAATGTGATGCTCTTGACGAAAACTACGTGGCAGGCCTGAGACTGTTCACAAGGTCAGCAAATGTCAGCTTAACAAGGGAGGAAGGTATTTGCCCATAATGACATACCCCCATAGAGTTGAATATCTTGCCATTATACTCTCGTCTCCACAGTTTCGCCTGTTTACTATCGCGAAATTTGAGCAGGACCAAATATCGATTCATTCTCGAAGTCATAACCATTCGACAGTGACTGATGTCGTTCTGCCATCGTTCTCCCAAAAAGCCCAGGAAGTCTCCAGGTGTCATGTAGGCCGGGACGGCAGGGATACAGAGCGTGGTGCAGTCTTGCGTGTTTTTGGTTTCTTCTGCCACCTCGTGGTTGGAGGCAAGTCCAGCTGTCTCATCCCCCTCCCTGTAGAAATGCACGATGCCCCAGCCGACTTCGGTATTCTTCCCCTCTAGCTCAACAAACTCTGCCCTTGTCGCCGTCCCTGAGCCGCTGAAAGATGGGCCCAGAGCTGGTGCGGCTGATGGTCCAGCGACAGCAGTAGCCGTCGCCTTGCCTTCTCCAGCCATGTTGTTGTTGTATAATAAACTAGGATCTAACGTTTCGATATTGATGCGCCCAAATCTCCAGTCTCGGACTGCAGTCTGCGGTTGCAAGGCAGCTGTTGACGGCGGTAGAGGATAGCTATTCGCCCGCCCCAACAACTGTCTCTCCGGCAAGGCGTCGCTGTCTCGTCCGTCGTTTTCCGTCGGTGGTCGCGGGGTCCCGCAATCTATGACGCCAGGTCTCGAGTTTGCGCCAAATCCAGCTCTTCGGTCCAACGTAGCCAGAGCTCCAAAAGATATGCGTCTGCCTCTATCTGGTATCTCAGTATTGCGCGCTGCCGAGCGATGAGCTGGGGGGTGGGCGGGAAGGTCGTCAAAAATGCTGGCTTCGTCCGATGGTAGCCAAATATCTTGGCTGTTCTGCGCCGCAAATGTTTCTCCTCCGGCAGCTGGGTTTTCGGTCGGATAAAGCTCGAATTTGATATGGAAAAAATATGAAGTCATTTCCAAACTATAGATTTCGGCACCTTCATAAGGCTATTCAAATATGATGCGCCAGCTGGTGAAGTTGCTGTAAGGATAATAGAGAGAGAAGTTTGCAAGGATAAATTTGCGAGAGCCAGAAACAGTAGGCGAGTTGAGTGTTTATATCAAGGCGGAAAAAAGTGCTTAATTCTGGAACAAGTCGAGGGGAGCCGGTACGTTAGCATGGCGACGCTTTCCGAGCATAAAAATCAGGACGAAGGACACATTTTAAAGAGCCGGTAGAGGGGAGGTTACGAATCTCTAGAAGCTTCACGAAGCAGCAAGTGGCGGTTCTACATGAAGCTTTGCTCCACTAAATGCACCACCCCGATACATGTATACCCGATAACTCAGCACCATGGCCTGATTCTCAATTACGATGCTTGATAGTGTTTATATCACCAAAATTTCACGATTCAAAGAGGAAGATAAGTTTGCGAGACTTGTCAATATTGACTAGTCAGAGCTGTATTGAAGCGTGCCGCAATAATGGCAACGCTGAAATGTGCTAAAATAAACTATTGATGACCAGTGTAGATGGCCAAGTTCCCATATCTGCTTTAAAAAGAAGTTCCCAAAAACGCCGAACCGTCCAATTCAGTCATAACAGTGCGGTCGTAAGCAAAAGGCACGTTTACTGGCCACCACGAAGGCGAAGGACCAAGTGCAGTGTGCTCTCCTTCTGGATGTTGTAGTCGCTCAAGGTGCGACCGTCTTCCAGCTGCTTACCAGCGAAGATCAAGCGCTGCTGGTCAGGAGGAATGCCCTCCTTGTCTTGGATCTTGGACTTGACGTTGTCGATGGTATCAGAAGACTCCACCTCGAGGGTGATAGTCTTGCCGGTCAGGGTCTTGACAAAGATTTGCATACCACCACGGAGACGGAGGACAAGGTGAAGTGTGCTCTCCTTCTGAATGTTGTAGTCGCTCAAAGTGCGGCCGTCCTCAAGCTGCTTGCCAGCAAAGATAAGACGCTGCTGATCCGGGGGGATACCCTCCTTATCCTGAATCTTTGACTTGACATTGTCGATGGTATCAGAAGACTCCACCTCGAGGGTGATAGTCTTGCCAGTCAGGGTCTTGACGAAAATCTGCATACCACCACGAAGACGAAGGACAAGGTGAAGAGTGGACTCCTTCTGAATGTTGTAGTCGGAGAGGGTTCGGCCATCCTCAAGCTGCTTACCAGCGAAGATGAGTCGCTGCTGGTCAGGAGGGATACCCTCCTTGTCCTGGATCTTCGACTTCACATTGTCGATGGTATCAGAAGATTCCACCTCGAGGGTGATGGTCTTTCCGGTGAGGGTCTTGACGACTGAAGCATATTGTTAGTCACAGTTGCCTAGATGGATAGACTGGATCAGACAACTTACAGATCTGCATACCACCACGAAGGCGGAGAACCAGGTGGAGAGTTGACTCCTTCTGGATGTTGTAGTCGGACAGAGTTCGGCCGTCCTCGAGTTGCTTGCCAGCAAAGATAAGACGCTGCTGGTCAGGAGGGATACCCTCCTTGTCCTGAATCTTGGACTTCACATTGTCGATGGTGTCGGATGACTCCACCTCGAGGGTGATAGTCTTACCGGTCAGGGTCTTGACGAAGATTTGCATGATGGCGGGTTAAGCGGTAATCGCTGGAGGATTCGTGGAGAGAGCAAGAAGATGCGCTGTTAACGGATATTCCTAGGAGGGGAAGAGATGTGAATGGGTATAGGAGAGGAGAGAGAAGAGAAAAATGGCTGCTGACGGGCAGGAGGACCTTTTGTAGGGACGAGAGGAGGAGGAGTGGCAGCCTGAAGGGGGGCGGTGACGCTTTGGCAAGGCCGAGGGAAGGACAGGCGCAGTGACCAGCTGGTGCTCCATCTCGCCGCCTTGCAGGAGGTCACTGGTACGTACCGGCGAGTGAGTGGTGGCAAGCGGCCATGATTCATCAGCCTATGGCCCCGAGAAGGCTCCAGAACCGTCCGGGGAAGGCGACGTGCTGCCGGTACCTCGTGTGCACGCAGCTGGCAGTGGGACGCAAAGTACCCTGGGCCCGCATCCGGATAAATCGCTGCCACTAAGCATCAAGGCAGTCAAGGCAGGTCACCCTATCGAAAACGCAGTGGGGCTTATCGCATGGCTGTGTCCAATAGCGGAGGCAGCTGGCGTGTCATCCGGGCCCCTCTTTGTCGCTTGTCCCGCCGAAAGTGAAGCGCTGCCCAGCCTCTTGCTCACTTTGTTTGCACCACTGCGGCTCAGCGTGGCGAACAAGTCTAATTTCTAAGGAGGCAAACGCGGAGAATACAAAAAGGTGAGTCAATAGCCGCATGTACTTTACATCGTTTTCTTCAACACCAGAGCTGCCTATTTTCTTTCCACTGTAAGACGAGACAAGACAAATCGACTGCGCTGGCCCCCCAAGATGCCGCCTTTCGCCCGAGATGCGATGCCACGGAGTTGTTCGGATGCACAATCGCGTTATCAGACCAGCGGTCAGCATCAGTGACGTATTTGCAATCTCGAGCGCCCATTCTCCGTCTGCATCCAGATTGGGCTGCAGCTGCGACAACAAATCACCTCGCACTTGCAATCACAGTCTGCTAGTCTAGTACTCGTGCAGTCCGGCAGATAGCCTGGCACAGCTTATTCATTCCTTTCAAACGCCAGCGCCGGTCCAGGAACAGGAAAGAATCTTCGGCCGCCAAAATCAGGTTTTCGTCATTCGAGCCAGGGGCCATGCAGCGATTGCATCACCTCCACGATTCAACCTCAGGAGGGGCCGAAACAGCGTCCGCTTTTGGGAGCCACTTCTTTTCGCGCAGAACCGGGGCGGGGCGAGACCAGCGGGGCTTTTCAACGATTGCACGATAGACGCTTTGATTGCATCTGATGGTGATGGGCGTAGTCAATAATTGTGAGACAATTGCTGAAACTTGGGAGAAATGCCGACAACGACAAGGGCGTCGAAATGGCGCATGCGCAAATGTCTCTCTCCCTCCATCTATCGAAGAGCTGGCAATATCGAGCCGCTCTTCTTTGTCTCGGACTCCATCTCTGTAAACCGTATCCCATTAGAAGGTCTGAAGGCGGCCACCTTTATTCCTAAGCCCAACTTGAACGTGGCACCTCTTTTAGTGCTCGACTAGACAAACTCTTCAGTTTTTCGACAGATCAAGAAGCGATGCACTCCCTCGATTGTGTCTTAAGAGTTGTGCTACTCTACCGAGTATCCATAGCTAAATTGAGAGAAGACCCGCAAAGCTTGTTCCATACTTGTATTTTTAGATGCTGGGGCTAAGCTGAAGAGGAACCTGACGATCTCTCTCCACACAAAGTACCTCACAGAGACTACCAATGATCCGCAACGCAGATATATTGAATTAGCGATGGATCAGCTAATAAAGATTCTCGGCATCGCAATGGTGATACCTCTGTAAAGAGGTCTGCCTCAAGAGAAGCCATATCACCACGTATTGCGGCCCTTCCTTTAGGGTAAGTTGGCTCAAGCTCTCACCTATGAGAGACAAAGTAAAAAAGAAAACTGAATAGCAACTTGATGTATTGAAAGAAATTAGCCCATGTAGTATGATGAAGAAAAGGAAAATAATGCAGTATATCCCCCAAATTTTAACCATCAAACTCCCCTTCGCCATTTTCTTATGTCGCCTTATTATCTCTCGAATAATAAAGGTATGAACGACTGAGAACGTTCAAGCTATGATTTTCCTTTCGCTATTTGCAAATTAGGATCATGTTGAATAATTTGTGCATTGATTAACGTACCTTTCTTTCCTGCTTGTTTCTTTTTTCCCTTGCCCCCTCTGTTTGTCGCCTTTGCATCTGATATCCACCTCTCTCATCCATGTCGATGATAGAACGGTGGCCTCTGCAGCATAGCTGACTCAAGCTATTGCAAAAATACCATCTATTTCTTTGTCTTGCGTAGAATTCGTGTTTGGCCGCACATTCCGAGTTGCTGCGCCAGCTCCACTTCTAGCGCCTGTGAAGAGCTATTCAGATCTCTCAATCTTGATGCAGTGTCGTCTCTTGGTTGGCCGTTCTTCCTCTTGACCAACTTCGTCGTCGTCGTCTCCGCTGCTACTACCGGCAGGCTTAGCCATCAAGGATTTCATAAACTGGCGAATTGTAGGGGTTCCTCTTTTCGTCTCCAGAAGGCTTTTCACGTCCAGAAACATGTACTGTAGCATGGGATACAGCATGAGTTTGTTGTGATCGTTAGCGTTCTGTTGGAAAAGCACGAGCAATGTCATAAAAAGAAAGATTGAGTTGGCTAATTCCTCATCGAGAGCAAGGGCTTTGTAATGGGTCGTGACTCCATCGTAGAAAGATGGTTCTTCCGTATGAAAAGCACCCATAAGCTTGTATAGAAGAGTCGTAGATTTCGTCAAATCTATGGCCAGTGGTTCATCCCTGCAGGCTCTCTGAATGGGATCGAGTTTTTCCCAGTCTAAATCCTCTTCTGCGCAGGCTGCTTCAAGATCCCCTAGAAGCGCTGACTTTGATTTCTTAGATGGTTTGGTTTTTTTCAGTTGGCTCTTCAAGGTGGCCCAAACTGGGTGTGTTGTCTTCGGGAGGCTTCGTAAAATGGTGATGGCCTCAGAGTAGTATGCCTCTGCAACCAAAGGCGATTTCCGCTTAGATAGTTTGTCCTTCATGAGGCTACCCAAAAGAGATTGGTGAGCCTCGGTTTTAACGGTGACATCTTGGCCTGCTCGAATAAGCGTGGATCTTCAAGAGGCATCTCACATGACACGTCTTTCATCTTCGACCTACCCATCTTGAGAAATTGAGAACAAGTTGCAGTAGAATGAGTATAAAAATAGGGTATTAGCTGAAGGAGCAGTGCTTGGTGGACTTGTAGTATCAATGATTGAAGAAGGGAAGATCTGTGGGGGGGAAAGAAGAGGAGAGAGGAAGGGAGCAGCTTTGTGGAATATATAGCATCCAAGCTCCTTGCAGCCTCAGGCTGTCAGAATCATGAGAAAGTACATCAAAAGTAGAGTATGTGCACGAGCACGCGAAGGTACTTCTCTGCTGGCTGCCAGGTGATGACATCTGTAAGTCTCATGCTAAGATCACACTCTCCTCCTCCTCCTCCTCCTCCTCCTCCTCCTCCAGTGCAGGCAGCGAGGCTTGCAGTCTTCTTCTCTATTGTCTTTGGAGGGACCATATCCGCTCTCAAGGAACATTAAAGTGTCATTAAGCATTTGAAGTTCTCACTCATAGTGGAATTGACAATACATACTACTACTCGTAGACTCTACCATTACCGTTTACTTTTAGAGAATCTCCCCTCCACCACTATGACCCGACACCGCTTCTCCCTTCGCTGTCTGTTTGTATTTATTGATTCATGTGCTGGCATCTAATCTTGGATGTCAGTCCTAGGTATGGTCCACGGCCAAATCAATGTGTCACTAGCTGAGCGATTACTTGCATATACTTCTAGAACTATTTGACTTTGCTTCCTCTCATCTACTACCCGGTGCCGCCAGAACCCCCGGGCTGAATAGCACAGAGTATCTCGCCCCAGAAGAAAAGAAAAATAAAATTATTCGTTTCCCAATCGTATTTCTTATAAACCAGTGCATTTTTCTTGTCTCCAGCGAGTTGGTAAATAAGCCTCAATTGCATACAGGGTAGGTCGCAGAATCCGCCAAATCCCCTCTACTCCACCAACGAATCCATGGGAATGAGACAGTCTGTTCAATTAATAGATGCTCATGTCTTTTCTCTCACACTCTCCAAGATCGAATAACGGCAATACTTATCCAGTATCATTATAGAAGGTTAGCGGTTACCCATACGCCAGCTGCTTAGTGCAATCACCATTCTCTGATTCCAACTAAATGCTCTCATCCAACATCCCGTATGCTTCCTATGATACCAGGCCCAAAATGCTCACTGCCGTCAGGAGTAGCTTTGAGAATAAACATGACATCCACTTTCAGCATCTACGCTCATCAATCTTTATAGAGGTTAAACATTTCGCAGCGTTGCTTGCCTTAAATACAATAACTACATCTCAGTTGTCTCATCCCCTCCACTGTCCGTGTTTGCATCAGTGCTCAATGGACGCAAAGGAGGCAAGGCTATCACAAAACATAGCTCAGCCATTTGGCCGTGGAGAAGCTCTGCCTGCGAGGTAGGCTATGGGTTTACTCATGCAAACACATATTAATCGATCGTCAAGAAAGGTCATCATGATGAAAAACAGTTGCTTCCATTAACAATAGTCAAAGCCGTTTTTTTATTCGTGGCATTCCCGGCCATCGCACCCAACTGCCTAACTGGTCAAGGCATCATGTCAAATCATCCCACTCCATCCAAGGCCAGGTCAAAAGCCGTGGCCCAAGGCGCCTATACCATGCATGTTCGTCTATGCTGCATAGCCACCTGTCTGTCTGTAGATTCCATAACACTACATCATGCAACATGATCCCATAACGAACATAATCGAGAGTTTTCACCTCTCCGCCGCAAAAAAAAAGCCAAAAAAAAAAAAAAAAATCAAATCGCAAATTCCCGTGTGAAAAAAGATGAGCTGCCCGATGGAGTAAAAACCAAAGTGTAAAGATAGAGAGAGACATAGAGTGAAAGGAGAGGTCTTCTTCAAGTCATACATTCGTGGAAGAAAGTCATATCAAGCTCGTAAGACATTCCGCAATACCGTCGTGTTGCATGGCGGCGGTCAACCAATGAAGAATAGGAACGCTAAGGTGAAGTAGATGGCGAGCTCAAAAGCCGTCCTCAAAGATTTATGCAGAGAATCTTATCACAACGCCGTCGCTGAATGACCGTAAAAAGATTCATGTAAAAAGAAAGTCGTGAAGGAAATGATGGTGACGAGCGCGTCTACTCGAGCCTGCCCCCATGACAAGGAAAAAAGATGAAACAAACAAACAATTAGAAACCCTCTATTAGTTAGTTAGCCCGAATAACAAGCTTCGACAAGAACTTGTTTGAAAGCGAATCAAAATCGTAGCGATCAAACTTGGCTTCTCTCCGAGTTCGCAAGTAAGCCTCTGTAAAGTTTATTAGTATACCGTGCCCTCATGTAACCATGTTTGATGGAGCACAAGTGTGTGCAAACTTACCATGCTTGATGACATGTTGTCGCACCTCAGTCATGGCATCACAGACGGCAACATTGTTGTGAAGCAGGTGGCCGTGCTCACGAGTGTCCCAGTCGGTGAAGGCTGGGAGCTTCTGAGAGATGGCGTGGAAGAGGCCCACAATAACACCGACAGGGGTAGTTTCCATGTCGTTGCAGAACTTGTTCACCGCCACAGGGTCAGGGACGCGGTAGTGGCAGTCAAACTGCATCTCTTCCCAAACGGCAAGGAGGATGGAGGCCAGGAGGAAGATGGTTGGCCAGTTCTTCATCTTCTCACCGCTGTAGACACCAGAGTAGAGGGCAGACAGCTCCTCCAGGATGTCCTTCTGAAGCTCGCGCCACATGTCAGCCAGAGCACACTTAATCTGGAAGTTGATCATGACAGGCGCAACGGTGCGGCCATAGTACTTGGAGTCCTCATCGTCGATCTGGCCGTCAAGCGGCATCTCGGATCCCTGGCTCTCAACCATGGTGATGTGCATAGTCAAGTTGTAAGCAAGGACCAACTTAAGGGCCTTTCGGATGACAGGCATCTTCTCCTTGACGTAGTACCGGTGAGCGGTCTTGAGGATCTCGGTGATGAAGGGAGTACCCTCGAAGTGGTCGTCAATGAAGTCTTCAAAGGGACCCTCGATGTGTTTATCGAGATACTCGGAGAGAGCATCAATGCGGATGCCCTCAGCACCGACATCGAGCTTCTCGGTACGAGTCTCAAAGTCAATCGTGTCGTTGGTGGTGACATACGACTCGACCCACTCGACGGAGAAGCAGCTGTCATCGGCAACGTAGACCTCGCGAACCATGACGGGCAGGGCAAATCCATAGCCGTGGGTGATCCACATGAGCGTTTCCTTTTGGGCAAAGCCCTTGACGTTGTAGACGGATACGCCACGGTCCATGTGCCTCTCATAGTCGGCCTTCCAGTCCTTCATAAAGTAGCCAATGTCCTTGATGTCAATTCGCGTGCAGGGGACTTGCCAGAGGCGAGCGTGAGATGGCTGGCATCCAGCGCAGGGCTCTCCCTTATCGCAAGTCTTCTTAAGGAATTTGCATCGCAGGCAAGCACGCAGCTTTCTTATCTCGCTGGCTTGCTTTCGCTGCTCTGGCAAAAGAGGTCCCTTTCTGCGGCCAACCTTCTTCTCGGTAGATCCATCCTTCTTTCCGTTGGAGATGCGCCTGACGACGGTCTTGGGTGCCTTGGCAATCGGGCTCTTGCGGATGCCCGTTCCCGCGCTTCTCCTGGAGGTGGTGCTAGATGAAGAGGGGGAAACTGAGCCTGCTCCACTGCCAGGGCTGTGGCGGGTGGAAGACTCGCCCTTGATGGGAACAGGGGCAGCTACCGAGGTAGGGCTGTGGTTGTGGCTGTGGCTATGGCTATGGCTATGACTATGGCTGTTGTCATGGCTGTGATGGTGACCATCCGTCGAGTAGCAATTCCGGTGACCGTTGTTGTGGTTGTCGGCCTGGCCATCAGATTCTGGTGAGAAGGGAGAATAAGGGAATGGGGGGATTTCCTCGAAGCTACCGACCTCGACCGAGTTGCCACCGTCTGAAGAATCAGAGTTGGTTCGCAGATGAAGTGTCTGCGAAGGATTGAAAATAGCAGCACTTGGAGTAGGCTGAAATAGCTCATGGCCAGGATGTCCCCAGTCCACCATTGCCCACCCATCACCCGATGATGAGGATGGTAATGAGAGGACCTCAAGATAGGTTCCAGTGGGTGAATTGCTACCAACGGTGGGCAGGCCATCGAGCTGCAGGGTGTTTTGAAAGTCTTGCCAGTTTCCCATTCCCGCGCCTCCCCAGTGCATTGCGTGTGCGGTATCATCCAAGGCGGGCATCGAGCTGAAGGGCGACTCTAGTAAATGGGTTTGTAACGCAGCCTGCGTCGTCGCTGGTAGATGATATTCGAGAGGATGGTAGCCCGGAAATGCATTAAAATTCAACAGTGTGGATTCCTGGATGTATTGTGACAAGTCGTGCGCAGGCAAGGCCTGGTGTTGCGCCGCGGAAGCAGCCTGTTGCTGGTGGTGGTGAAGAGCCCAGTCGGTTAGAGGGTTTGTGTGTTGCTGGTAGGGAGAGTGCTGCAGGGGCGAGTGATGGCTGTGAGGGCTGGACATGTGTGAGAGAGGCGAGTTTGGGTGGAATTCCTCGGGGGAGCTGCCTCGAGCTCCCGGAGGCGAGTTGTTGGCGTTGGCGTTCATGTCGATGGGAAGAGACCAAGAGCCAGTGACGAGGTTAGACGCAGGCCCTGGGCTTGAGTGAGCTGTGGTTGTGGTTGAGTAGCTATACGCAGCAGCCCGGTCCCGCTGGTGCTGTTCAAAGGTCAGATCGAGTAAGGCATCGCCCCCGCCGTTGACATTGTAGTCGAGGGTCATTCTGGGAGAGGAGAGAGGAACAATCAAGCGTTCCGCTTGGATGCGAGCAAAGGACGTATTGTATGAAGGTGAGCCGATGACACCGCTCTTTCGTGTTGTGATGTTGGCACTCGATGCGATGAGGGATGATCGGGATTACGGCGGGGAGAGATGGGAAAAAGGAAGAGAAGGGAAGCGTCCGGGGTGCGAAGAGAAACGAAACGGTTTGCTGCAGGCCAGCTGGATGGCGCTATGGCGCGCTCTTGTTCTTTCTTGGGTGCCTAGACGAACAGCCGCTGGCAGGTTCCGGCGCCCAGACAGTCCAGACTCCAGACAGATAGTCAGTCAGAGCGAGCAAGCAAGCAAGCAGCAAGCAGTGCTACCGTGGTACTACTGTAAGTATAGTGTGGTGGTCTGTACAGTACAGTCTGGTAGTGGTGGATGGATGGGATTGAGGAGATGGATGGACGTTGGAGTGGGTGGTCGGCGGGTTGGCATGATTTGGAGGCATCTCGAGCGGGGGCTTGAAGAGGCGGTGAGCTTTGTCGCCCAGCCCCGGGCCGGGACGAGCAGCCAATGGGCGCCGCCAAGGCACATCTGCAGCTGCACAGGTGTGGGGCTGCCGGCCGGCGATCCAGCGAGGGCCACAGCGAGGGCCCCAGGGAGCCACAGAGGGTCACAGCGGGCCACAGAAGGGCCACAGAGGGGGACAGAGCGCTACAGGGCCACGGCGCAGCACCAGGGCCCAATCGGAGCCAACAATGCACTGTGTCGCCGCCAGGACAGTATGACTTGGCCGCGCCCGCGCGACAATGGCGCCATTTGCTGCGCGCCCTTGGTGCCTCATCCGCACTGTGCACAGTGTCGGAGCGTCCTGCCCGCACGTATCGGAGGAGGGGCATCGGGGCGAGACACAGCAGAGAAAGGATCCGAGGGCTCCCTGCTAGTACTAGCAGCAGCTCTTCCTCGACCAGGACCAGGAGGCTATCATCATGCTGGTCATGATACTGTACTCTACTGTTTACAGTACAGCACTTGTCTGTGCTTCGTGCTACCACTGCCAGTCCAGGAGCCATGGCTTGAACTTTTCTCCTGCTAGCCTAACCTAATCTAGCGGGGATCCCGTCCTTGGCTTTACTCTACAGCCCACGACCTCGATGGAACGCGAGACGAAGCATCGCAGCGAAACCACCATCGCCAGACGAAGCGCTGCAGTAGCATCGTTTTGGCTGCGAAAACGGAGCGAGGCCCGGCATCATGACTCTCCAGCACTGGCTATTTGCACTGTCCGAATGCCGTCATATGGCGCGCACCAAGGAACGGCGTTTCATTCCCGAGTCCTTCGTCTCTTGCCTCTGCCAGATCTGGGCTGCCACGTCTTTGGCACGTTTCCAAATACGAACAAACGCCTCACGCTGCACATGCGCTCCGTACGATACGTACATCCGAGTGCTACTTCAGACAGCACATCGTATATATTGCCCCCCCGTGGTCCAACTAGTACTACACGATTCGAGCGAGCCACATCAAGGTCCAGCATCCCCCCCACCTGGACTCCCTTGTCTAGGTTCCATCGCAGCAAGGGTTCATCGGAAAAGCAAGAAGAAGAAAAAAAAGTGAGGAAAAAAAGTGAGCGCGAAGCCTGAGTGGATACGCAACGGCGTCGTTTGCCTTCGCAGCACATTCGTTTAGGCTTCTGGACAGGGTGATTCCCCAGCTTGACGAGCGTTTAGCTCACGATACTGACTTAGAATCCAATAGTATCCCGCCATGGATCAATTAAAACACAAGAAATCAAGAACGAGCGCCTCCCTCGATTCAGGCGACGGCCTGCTACCCTGGTTGGCCGCCCCATCCGTCCCCAGAGTCCCTCGTACACATGCCATCCTATAACTCGCTGGTTGTCGCCGCTGATGCATTGCCCGCCGAGCTGCGGCATAGGAGTGATGCGCTGTCATTTTGTGGCGTGCACACCAGAGCAGCTAAGGCTCCAGCTAAACCCTTATCACCGACCATGGCCAGACCCGATAGATCTGCTGCTCTGCTACGTGTATAATGCGGGTGTTACAAATCGAGTGCTTTGTAGTGCCACCGTCGTTCGGACAGAAAACATTGATCCTTTTTGCCACGGTTCTCGCCATAGCCGCCGGCCAGTCGGGCAGCGTGATGCAACCATGGCCAAGATATGCTATCCAGGTCGACTTTTGCAAAATCTTGTGGACGGTACATGCATGAGGAGCAGGGTGCCGAGACACTCTGCCCTGTAATACTAACACACATTGCTCGATACATGGACGGCGGACATCTGAGCCAAAGCATTCCCCCCAGCCTCGCCTACCTTGCCTAAAGCCGTTTAAGCTAGACAATGCCCGGGCTGGGAGGACAGTGAATCCGAGACATACATACTAGTATTACTACATACTACTATTCCTCTACGGCGAGGCTTGCAGCAATGATGTGCGCCCAAGCAGAATCCAGCTAGATCGGTATTCACCTACACTTTGGCGATCGATCATCATTAGGATATGCATGCGGGTGTCCCATGTGCCTTAGAGTGCTTGATCTCTTTCGCTGCATCGGGTTAACTCTTGTTGTGGGCATTGGCCGGACCATTGCACAAAAGTAGAGACTCGGGACTTATTTAAAAGGCAAGGGAGCATTGGCGGATAGATACCGTCCTCCCCGTTGTCTATTAGCCCGCCTGACGATGCAGGAAGCAGGCCTATTCCACCGAGTATCTGCCCAGCAAATGGTGAGCTGCCAGTAGTACGAGAGTGGCAGAGGGCTGCTTACCTGCCCTCGGTGACGGCCGAATCAGCTGCCTAATCGCGGTAATCAGTCTTCATCATCATGATAAACAAAACGGCTGGCTCCGGAATATTCAAGCTCCATTCCATGCTGAACTCCAGCCACTCGACTTACCTCAGCGACGCAGCTCTACACTACCAAATGCTAGTCTCAACACCAACATCTGAGCCTCGCCATCTGGGTCCGCTAGCCGATAAAAAAAATTATACTCCGTAACGCCGTTGCCGATTAGAGCTCCATACGAGTACATAGTACATGAACAAGATGCTGAGTCGCGCTGCCCTAGTGCTAGCAACTGTCATGCATTTGCATTGATGGCTCCAAAAGGGCAGCTTCTTGCTGCTTGGACAGCCGCTCCTCGCCTGATTTTTTTTTTTTTTTTGCCATTGCCTCGACTGCCGCAAACGCTCCGCTGCCCAACCGCCATGGCCCCCTGCCGCAGCATTGCACCATGGCCTGCCCTGCTTCTCTTGTTAGCTGCAGCGCGTGTTCAAACGTGCTCAGTTTGGGCAAACTGAACCGCACGATCTCGTACTATTTTTGCTGCGATGCTCTGCTAGCAGG
Organism: Trichoderma virens Gv29-8; assembly: GCF_000170995.1. Taxonomy (NCBI): domain Eukaryota; kingdom Fungi; phylum Ascomycota; class Sordariomycetes; order Hypocreales; family Hypocreaceae; genus Trichoderma; species Trichoderma virens. The sequence goes on from NW_014013744.1 coordinate 2,334,398, forward strand.
CCCCCCCCTAGGAGACCCATCGCCAGCCACCGGAGTCAGGAGGGTCAGAGCGCTACTCCAAACCTCGCTGTGGGCAAAGAGCATTGAAAGGGCCCGCCGAGATGCTTGAGCCGGACGCAGTGCTAAACGACCAACAAGGACTCGAAGGGTGCGGAAATGCCTTCCTCGGCGAACGTGTCCCGGCCCAACCCCGCCTCAGGCTGTTGATGTGTGTTACATTCTGCCCTCGGCTGTCTGAGACACAAGATCACATTACCCACTTTGAAGATCTGGGAGGGCGAAGGCGAAAGAGAAGTCCGCCAAGAGCCGAGGGGGGCCCTGCACAGCCGACGACAGAAAGTTGGCGGCTCGTGATACCAAGCTCGCTCAAAGGGGATCGACGGCACATCCATGATATACCCGGACCAGATGCTTGATTGAAGGGTCTGGTGCCCGTCTTGATATGTCACGATGTAGGTCTATCGACCCTTTTCCGCCCTGTCCGAGGCGGAAGTCCAAAATGTGAATATTTATTGGCAGGGATGATGATTGTTGCATGACCGTTTTCCTCAGTCAACGCATATGGACTCACCCACGTTTTACCAAGGCTAGCAATCCGATTCCCCCGGGTCCATCACGTTCTCATAAGTTGTCATTGGGGTTTGAATCTTGCATAATATCAGGGTCTTGTCAGCACGAAGATCGGATTATATTGTCTCCTGAGGATCATGATTTCTGACGTTGCCAACCCTCGAGGTTTAGCCGGCTGAGAAGCTCAAAGGCCCCGCAGAATCATGACTCGAGACGGGCTGGCATCTGCCGTCCGTCATCCAAGCGAATTGCCATCGTGCGACTCGGCAAACTAACGGGACATGGTTGATGCCTCATCGTACAGTACAGGGCAGTAGAGTAATCCGGATGTGTCCGCGTCTCAGCACAGCATGTGGCATTCTCATGGTGGAGAGACAATCAGCCTGTACTGTAGGTGGAAGATGGGCCGACTGGTCTTCTAGAAGTTATACTAGTGTCAAACAATGGCCTGTTGAGGCCAGGATCTTCTACTCTATAGGTTGTAAGGTTGCGATTGCCGACGAGTAGTAGCACAGAATGACAGGCATCGCCGTTCTTACTTCCCAGTTGGCTGTTTAGTCAATAACCAGGTCCTAGATATCAGCTCTGGGTGTCAACAGGGGATATGCCAGCTAAACAGGACACAAGCGTTGGTGATTAGTTTCTACCAAATCAAGAGTTGTGCAACAGACGGAGGGAGCAGACGACACGAGAATAAGCATCTCATTTACAGCCACAGCCGCAGAAAACATTGTTTCCCTTTGAGAAATAAAGAGTTCCAGGAGTAGTGACGAGGCAGTAAGGGGAGAGGCCGGCCGAATCTCCCAATACATGTATCGAAGGAGGCGCAACCAGAATAGGCCTCGAAGATCCAGGGTTACAGCCATATCCCGAATAGCTCACGCAAATCTCGTTTGAATGCCATTCAAGGGATCGCCGCTAACGACTAGGCTTTAAAGGCTAAAGCCACAACGTCGTTCAACAATATGTTTCAGCTACGTCTATAATGTTTGGGCTTGTTAGCTCGAGTTCTCGGGGGCGTGATGACGGCGCAACTGGAGAATGCCTCTGTACACATACACTGCTGTCTGGTTCCATTCAACTCGGGCAAATCAACATCTTTGCCAATATCTGGCTATTCCTTTCAGCCTCGGCAGTGGCAGGAAGTTGGGTTCAATATTGGAGCCTATCTAACAACATGAACCAGAAAGTGGGCGTCGCGGAGAGAGGGGAAGGGGCGCTAAATTGCTACCCGGGATATTGCCGGCAACAATACTTTGGCTACGACTTCCTCTGCCTATTGTTCTGTTACGGCCTGACCATTAGTTTATACTGAGTGTACCGTTCCCGGGCTGTTTGTCAATAGCTCAAAGCACCAGCAAGGTGGGAGGATGAGCGGGGTTGAAATCTGCTGCCCTGCTAAAAAGATGACAAGGCCCTGAGTCCAGACACATGATGAAATCTCGAGCACATTTACGAAGTCGTCCTCGAGTAATCTTTAGGCATCATCTGAGAAACATGGCCGCAGCCGTGGGACAACAGCCAGGCCCGGCGGCACATGGCGTACACCAACAAGATGCGTCTGATACACCCGTGCCCAGTCTCTTCACGCTACCTCCTGTGATTCGCGATGCGCTGGAGACGGACTCATCTCACATCCAGGATGCAACCGTCGACGAGTGTCTGCCCTTCTTGACTGGCAGAGAACACCGCTACCTCAACTCCCATGGCATCCCTCGCCTGGACAAGGCACGGCATGCAAGGTTCCTAACAAAGCAGCTAGGAGTGCTGCCGAGCGCATACGTGGGAGCGGATCCAAGCCGGCCGTGGATATTCTACTGGTGCCTGAATGCCCTGTCTCTCCTTGGTGAGGACGTTGAGCCTTATCGCGCCAAGCTTGTTGAGACAGTGCGTCCGATACAGAACGAAACAGGTGGATTCGGAGGGGGTTTTGGCCAGGCCTCACACCTCGCCACCACGTATGCAGTTGTTCTTTCGCTGGCACTGGTCGGTGGGGACGAGACATTCGAGGTGGTTGACAGGAGAAGCATGTGGAAGTGGTTGTGCCAACTAAAGCAGCCGGATGGTGGGTTCCAGATGGCTGTCGGGGGCGAGGAGGATGTCAGGCAAGTCTTTGATCGGCACGCCCATGCTGTGATACCAGTCTGCTAACTGATGTCTTGCTCAGGGGGGCCTACTGTGCGGCTGTTGTGATTTCGCTGCTCAACCTGCCCTTGAATCTATCACCCGAATCTCCTGCCTATGCCGCTGGCCACACTGATCTCCTTAGTGGACTTGGGGAATGGGTACGGCTGTGTAAGTTGTCTCTGCCCGGACATGTGTTCCGACCATCCCGTCCTAATTGCCACTCTGTCTAACAAGAATGAACATCCAGGCCAGACGTACGAGGGAGGCGTGTCAGCAAAGCACGGGGTCGAGGCGCATGGCGCATACGCCTTCTGTGCTCTAGGATGTCTCTCAATTATTGATTCCCCACACCGAAGCGTTAGACGGTAAGTGTCTCAATCTAGGGTGCTGTCTATTGACGCAGTGCCATGAGAGCTTTGCATTCTGACCCGTTCTCCGGCGCGGTAGGTACATGGATGTGCCACGTCTTATCTCTTGGCTCTCATCTCGCCAGTATGCTCCAGAAGGTGGCTTTTCAGGCCGCACGAACAAGCTTGTCGACGGCTGTTATAGTCACTGGGTTGGCGGATGTTGGCCCCTGATCGAAGCCAGTCTGAGCGGGCCTGAGGGGCCGACAGCTGGCCCTGCAGGTCGCCCGCTCGAAGCCACCGATGCAGACGACAGCTTGTTCAGCCGAAATGGTTTGATTCGATACATCCTTTGCTGTTGTCAAGACATGTCTAAGAGGGGTGGATTGAGGGACAAACCTAGCAAGTGGGTGCTCCCTTTCCCAGAGCGAGACTTTACAGAGCAATCACACTGATGCCTTTTTTTTTTGTGTCCACAGGTACTCGGACGCGTACCACTCATGCTACGTTCTATCCGGTCTCAGCTCCGCACAAACTAAGTGGCGTTTGGTTGCCTCTCGTGCCGATGAAACCCTTCTCGGAGACGATCGTTGGGAGGCGTCACCTCACACAAGCGGAGTCCAAATCTTTGACGAAGAAGACCGCATTGCGACTACGCATCCCGTCTATGCAATTCCCCAACATAGAGTCGACGAGATTCGAAGTTACTTCCTGTCAAAGGAGGGCTTCTAATTGTAACGGGGTAAAAGTGGTTATTCGATACCGGACACTGCTTACTCGTTCTAGCGGAGCACTAACCCGGCACTTGCCCAGTCATTTGTCCTATACCAGGCTGCAGAGAGAGCATGTACGTGTGCACGATAAGGGTTAACCACATGTTATAATCACGTGTCCCTCAGGGGGTTAGATACAGTCCTTGATCTTGAGTCGTTGAAACGAGGACGTGTTGAGATGGCAGACGAGTGGGTCGAGCGATGGCCGCCAATAGCACTATGCTACGACGCACTACTATCCGATCCTTCGAGGGACAGGACGGTGGACAGGGTTTCTCTTGGCCGATCCGACCGCTTGGCCATGGATCGATGAAATCCGCCACCGCTTGATTGATTTTTTTTTTTTCTTATTCTCCTTGGTTGACGGCTCACCAGCTGCCAAAGTTGCAAGGAAACCAACATGTACATGAATCATTTAGAGCATATCAACTGTCATTTGGGACCGTGATCCAACCAGCTCATTTCGAATGGGATGACCCACGATCTTCCGCACACGTGAAAAGTGAATCCAAGGTGGCATCTGAACGCTGTACAAGTAGCTCGGGCTTATTCCTTCGCGAAGCAGGCCGTCTGGGGTGGCTATCCCGAAGCAGCACGGAGTACGGTGCAAGGCTCCTCGTTTGGACGGCCGTGCATTGCATGTACGGAGTCCTCCGTACTAGTACTTGTTCCCCACACTCTTTTACCCGTCAAGGGTATGGTCTGCCAAGTCTTCAAGCTGCTGTTTGAAGCAAGTTGTATTTTTGCCCTCCGGATGTCTGTGCTACGCGCCCAGTGGCTCCAATAATGCCCAAGGCAGAGTGTCCTTGTACATGAGGGATTGCGAAATACATGTGTGCTACCTGATAAGTTGGAGATGCAGGTAGTTTTCCCTTATTCGGTGTCTCCCAAGGGATGATGCCAACACGCTGCTGCCCGCTTACAGATTCCGCAGCGCTAGTTGAAGAAGCATGTCTCGGATGAAGGCTCGTGGGAGGGGTCTGCCTTGCGCCACACCGCATTCGCAGTTCTGCACATCATCGCCAGGCCAAGGGTGGGTTACTATGTATCGAAGGCTGATATTCTTGGAGAAGATTCTGGTCGGCATGGATGCGAGGACGTACCGCATCCCGCCCGAAGCGTCCGCAGACAATGTTGCATGAGTTGTATCATCACCTCTCTTCTCGCATCACCAGGCATCAACAGGTATTGTCGACTACATCACTAGACGATTTCTTCTACAATGTTAGGCTAAAACTACAGCTCACTTCAGGCCGGGCTACGAGGGAGACATGGCATGAGTCCATTAGTTGCTGCGGAGTTACCCCCTACCCTCCAAAAGGCTCAATATTCCAGCAAGCGTCGCCCTTGATCATCAACTGATTGCGCCGTACACATGCACTCTTTTAATGTAAGAAGAGGCAACGAATGCCTCTTTTCTTCTTATTCTGCAAAAATGGCACAGGCCTCACGCACACGCCCCCCTCCGCTTATAGGGCCGCATATCATGCGGCCGCCTTACATGGCCAGCCAGCCTGGTTTTATTCCGGACACTTGCACAAATCATCACCTTGTCAATTGCACAGCCGGTTTGAATTTTCCCTCTGCATACGGCGGCGAGTCAGAGAATGAGATGAGGGGAATCAAGTTTATCACTTCCCCTCTGAGGAGGTATGAGCGAAGAGGCACATATGTGAGCAAGCCTGTGGCAACGCCTTGAAGTCATATCAGGGAACTAATACTAGCTGCTCTCTCTCTCTCTCTCTCTCTCTCTCTCTCTCTCTCCTCTCTCCCACCCCCAATATCTGAGCCGCCTCCTGTGGCCTTTTCCTCTGCCGATGCATTGGAGCCGCCCGCTCAGGAGGTACCTGTCGGCTTACATCCCATCGTTCACCCGCCACCAAGGGGCCGGGATTGAGGGAGGAAAGTGGGCATTTGCATGATGTGGATCGCCATGTTTTTTTTTTCTTCTCTTTTCTTTGCCACAGTGTTTCTCTTGTTTTCTATCCTTCTTTTCCCTGCTTTGGTCCGGCGCTGCAGGGACCTCCTCCCATGATTATCCGACTTGATGGGCACTTACTGCTGCATAGGGGTTACACGAAGCAAAGGGGACGCCGCCTTTTGCAGACAATGACGCTTATGGCCTAGGGCCTGTATAAAAAGCTGCGTCTTACCAAGTACCTGTATGACTCAACTTATGTCCGCCGGCATACTGTACGCTGAAGAGGCACGAAGCCGTCGGAGATGTCAAAGCAGCTGCCAAAGGCCTGGCCATTGCCTGGCTGACGATGAGGCTGCAGCAAGTGGCATGAATCCATATTAATGGCTCACTCGTTAGTAACGCCTAGTATATTTTTGCGACCCGCAGGAACATGTACCAGGTACCTTGCTGTCTGAGTTCCGATAGGTCAGATTCAGCGATTGCTCTCAAAGGGCAGGAGCTATCCCTGCTTGACCGCTGGCATGGGCCTTTTTGACGTAGCAGGCAGGCAGGGGAGCATCTTAGCACTACCTACTCCGTACCTAGGTACCATGTACATGGGCCAAGTACAGTATACGCTGGGCATGACATGGTACCATTTTCGTAGACTGGAATGCACCGTGAAAATCCAACGGACCTACAAGCTTGCCCTCGCCATGCCGCGGCCTGGATTCACTTCACCACTCGCACATACGAAGGCGTGGAGAAGATGCAGATGCATGTCTGGTCCAAGTACCGCTGCATCCCATTTAGCCATGTTGAGGCAACGGCAAGGGCCGGCCGTCGAGAGACTGCAGCCTGTCTGGCGATACGACGGCCGAGGCGGCGGCGATACCGCCTCATGGATGTATCGCCGGCTCGTCTGCTCCAATGCGCAGCTCCCTCGGTAGGGACGTCGACAGCACGCGTCTACACGGTATTCGCCATTACCATCTGGCCTCTACTGAGTGGTCAACACCCATCCGCCTCGTGCCCATCTCATCGCGGACGCACCAGGTCGCTGGGACCAACGGCCGGATCCGAGTCGGCAGTGATTGGCCCCAAGGGCACTCCGTAAAAAGAAACAAGACACTTGCCTACCAAAGGACCGGCCATGTAGTGGCATCGAGTGGCGCTACGGAGCAAAGGGACTTTGCCTTTGACTTCACCTGGCAAGCTAGCGGAACCCCTAGGCGAACCACGAGTGGTGTTTCGGTACCAAGAGCTCTCCAATTGTCGAATCACAAGCTCGGCTGGCGATCCGCCCACAAGATACGTTTGTGCTAGGCAAGGCGTCAAACCCCTTTGCTCTTTGCCATGCTTTTTTTAGCATCTCATCACACATATCACATTGGATAGCAGTGGTATTTTCCGAGTTTCGCAGCAGACGCAACGGATCTTTACCCCAGACCAAAGTGTCATCCAGCGTGGGTGGCGTCTCCTCCTCGTGTGGTTCCTGGGCGAAGGACTGAGGACGGGGCCTTTCATCAGCAATTGGCGGGCAGGTCAAGAGAAACCGCTGCCGAAAGTGGCCCCCCCCGGTCTCGGTACTACAGGCACAAGCACTACTCCTGCTGCTTCGTACATACAACTTGGTGCTACCTCTACCGGGCACGCAGCGGGCTTCCTGTCATCCATCCTCGCCCACAATTGCCAATGGTATACTTGTTGCAAGAGCTCTGCGTCAGCGCTCGGGCCCCCGCGCATGTGAAGATTACTGAGGGTGTCGCTGTCCCAGCATTATTGCACAGAACCCGGGACACAGGTGTGCAAGCCACGGAGCACGCGTACTTGTACATGGCACCTCGGGGGGCAGCTTCAACGAACCGTTCGCTGCGTGTGTTTGCTTAATATCAACCGGCGGCACTGCCAGCTCATCGTTGCATGCGGCCTTTTAACCCCCCCCTCACAAAGAGACTTAAAGAGGGTCAAAGGGTCCGAGGGCGTCTGCCTCATACTTGGCTGCCTTGCGCCCCCCTCTTCGCAGATCTGTCCAATCAATCGGGCCATCTTCACCGTAATTGTCACTATTGTTCTATGTCAAGTCTGGAACCCTGTGTGCGACGACAACGACACACCGTGTACGCGCTTGGAGGTCGAGACAAGCACGGGAGAATCCGTACGAGAACTCACATACAGGTACAATGGATGTGAGCAATATTATGTTACAACTCGAGAGCCGCTGGATGGGTTCTCTAGAACCGGGATCACCTTGCGTCCAACCTTGGCCCACTATTCGCCAGTCCAGCTACTGCGACGCTAAAGAGATTAGACCTTGCGATGTAATGACTTGGGAGTATGGAGCACGGAGTATGTTTATCACTAAAACTCTGTGCGCTCTTGGTCTGCTCACTTTCATGCAAGTGGTTGCAGTTTCGCGCCTCTTCACCGACGTCTGAAAGCACCGACGAGACCTCCCCTTTCCACCTCAGCCTGCAATCCGGGCAGCTTTAGGAAATAGCCTCCGTCAAGCGTCTCTCCGTGGCGCCAGGACCACTGGCACTCTGCCAGATTTGCCCAAGTGCAGCTGGGGGGGTTGTTGTTAACATGTCGTCTCGGTGCCAATCATCCGGCATGTACCAAAGGGATATAGCCTCTTTCTTTGCTGGCACGGTACAGATGAAGCAAAGCAAGGCCGGCGTTACGTATGTGTGACGGCTCATCCCAAGATTTGTGAACGCACACGCTTCCTCCTACCGACGATCGAAGCCACCACCAGCTAACCTGGAGTGAACCCATCCAACCAAACGACTGCGAGAGCTGACCACCAATGCCTGCCGGGATGTGAGCACAACTGGAAAGAAGTGTCTAATGCCCGCCAAGCAGCACATGCTCTATTCGTGCAATGCAATGGGTGTAATCAGGACATTCATTCTACGTTCCAACCGGGGCTGTAACAAGTTTGTGCTATAGACCAAGTTCATGCTACCAGACACGGTGTACTTTGCATCCCAAGATCCCCAACGATACACAGATATCTGCACAAGGCGCCATCTGTGGGATTCTGCTGTGCATTAGCGGCCGCCAAAGCATAGATCTCGGAGGGATATTCTTGGTGATGGTGGTTACCAGGCGATACATTTTCTCTCAGCTTTATGGCGTCGTGTGGCTGGGCTGGCTCTCCTAAGCGATGTTTTACTTGCTATTCTTATCACCAACGCTTCAATGCGGTGATGTGTTATTCACCGGTTCGTGTTGAGGATCGTCGAAGCTGCCATTGGCCTCCTCTCCTTCTCTCTGTGTTTTTTTGCCACCGCCCCCGTTGGTCAATTCAAGACGAACGAGGGGAGCCCATACCCATACCCATACCCATACAGTATTTGCCGTTGATGATTTTCTGGCTGTCGATTGATTAATCGTTCGTGCGACCTCAATTGAACATGGCCGAGGCGCCAAACATGGGTCCCCGCCGCAGAGACAGGGGATTGGGCGCCTAGAGAAGCGACCCTTCCGGCGGCCAGAACGGCCGACATTGCCTGTAAGAAGACGATTGCAGCGGCATGAGCAAATGAGGACAACTCGAGGAGCTAGGAAACCATGCTGAGAGACGAAAGGGCCCGGGTTGACTCAAGCAGGTGGACGACCCTTGACGGTAAGAACCCAGCCCCCTAGCCTGGCCATACCTTACCACTTCGCTCTCTAGCACCTCCATCCTCTGTCCATACTACGACTCGTCCGCATCGCTGGGGCGAAACTTATTCGAGTTGGGGAGACAACCATATACAGTAATGGTTAGGCAGTGCGTCTCTCTGGCACCCAAGTGTACTGTACACTTGTCGTCTTGTACACTTTGTGGTGGAGCGGCCTAGTCCCCAGCGGTTTGCAAAATTAACTGGCAATGAGAGCTGCCAACACATCAACGATGGGGTCACACTCTTCCAAGAGCCGCATCGTTGCTCGCATCAACCTCCATTCGCGCGTTTCGCTCTCTCTCCAGACACCCCTCGGCCCCGCGCTAAGGACGACGTTTGCAATAAAGCCCACATGTCTCGCCAAAGGACCGGCTCATCCTCCTCTTGCGACAGGGCCCGTGGAATGCGTGGTAACGGAGCATCAGGACAGCGGCATACCACGTACATGCATACTCACATACTACTACTACATGCATCCAGACAGGCAGACGCATACATATGCATGCCCAAATACTGCTTGCTACACATCCATCAAAGTATTGCACATCTCTCTCCTCCCCCTTGACTGTCCTCCTCCTCCTCCTTGTGGCCCCCATGCCAGCTTCCGACTAGGACGACCTCCATACTCGTACATACACACATACACACATCCAGACGCAGATTCTCACATCCCGCGTACGGGGTACACGCGCGCGCATACATCCCTCGCCGCTTGATCTTGTCTACCGCCGCTGCTGCTACCGGAGCGGTGCGCCTGGCCTCCGTCTCGGCCGTCCTCGTGCTCCACCCTGGATTTGGCCAGCTTCTGTTCTTGAACTTGTTTCGTTTCCGCCTTCTCCTCCGCCGAAGCCCGCGCTTCTTCTTTGATTTCTTCTTAATCCCTTCGTCTCCCTCTCAGTTCCCGCCGGGGCTCGATTGTAGCTTCTTCCACCATCCCTGGATCCCGCCTCGGTTACACCTTGACTTCGTTTAACATTTTTTGACTTTGCTCTCTCAAAGGTTGCCACACAACCATATTTCAATTCCTCTCAACTCAAACTCGCACACACGCATATCTGCGGCAGCGGCTTCTGGACTCTGTTCCACTTTTATTTTTTTGCCCACACCAGGACAATTTCATTGCCTGAACCCAATTCCTCTCTCCATTTCTCCCTCGCTGCCCATTGAATATCTACCGCAATCATGGGTGGCTTCTACATGCAGTACCTGGAGAGTAAGTTGATCAATTGAACCTCCCGTGTGCTTTGTTTACTTCAACCCAATGGCTACCGACAGCCCCGAAATCTCGTGTGGGGGTGGCGTATGAGATTTGGGGGGGAGGGAGGGGGGGAAATAAATCAAGCCTTGCGCGCGGCCACCACGGCGACCTTGGCTGCTTGGAGGGCTGGTTGAGAGGCAGCGAGCATTTTCAATTGCTTTCTGCCACCCAATCGAACTCTTACAGCCATCCATGTCTCGTGAATTGGTTTGGTGCAGGCACATGATTACACCGTTCCGCGCTTATCCCCCCTCTCTGCTCAATCACAGCTCTGGTTCATGCAGGGACCCTACGGGCTGCAAGAAGGCGGTCGAATGAAGTTCCTATCACAGCATGTTTCTGGCGAGTTGTTGCGAGCTGTGATTGATCCTACACCGTACTTTGTCTTGACAGCCAATGGCTGTGACTCTTTTCTTTTTTTCTTTCATTTTTTGTGTCCTTTTCCAAGAATTTTGAGGAGATGGGAATACTAACCAATGGCTGTAATTAATAGGCCTTTGCCGGCGCCGAGGATGGACAGACCCCTCGTACGAGTGTTACCGTGACCCCAATGGCTTTACTTGCCTTGTCCTGGTCAATGGACGCGAGTACCAGACCGACCTGGCATACGAGTCCGACCTGTTGGCTCAAGAGAATGCCGCCATGCGCGCGTTCATGGTTTGCCGCAACTTTTCCGTTAACGGCGGCATGCTTGCTCGTAATGGCATTGTCCAGGGGCTTCCAGCCAATGCTGATACCCGACGCAAGAGCCGCCCTACATCGTCCAGGGACAGCAATGACCGTCACGGCCGACGCTCTGGCACTCACTCGAGCAGCAGTTCCACTGCTTCATTTGAATAAGCCAGGCGCAGATACCTGGAACGGATTCGGAGTTTTAAGGTGTTGATTCGCCCACATCATTTTCCATATTTCCCCCTTGGTTTTGGCTTGGACCTTCGCAGGCAGCCATGGCGCACATATACACGTGGTTGAAAGGCTTCACGGCATTCCCTTTGAGGATATAACCATCACCGCGCCAACCTTGTTTTTGTTCTTTCTCTAGCGGTTGTTATTTTCTTTTTCACAAACAAAAAAAATGAAGGGTTGAAAAAGTTAAGGAGAGGAAAAAAAAAAAAAGAAGAAGAAAAAGGTACGGAAAAGCGCGTACAAAAGACTTGGCGATAAAGAGGCATTCTTGTAATGCAAATGTTGCAACGACTTTTATGACGACACGAAACGACCTTTAGACACGTCTCATATTTCTTTCGGCGGCCGGCATGACCGGACCGGACCTTTTATTATCAACTTAGATGTTGACTTTGTTCTCTTCTCAGCAATGTGTTTAGAGTTTAGACGCATTGCATCCATGACATTGATGCTCACCTCCCCAACACCTTGCCGCTCATCTCAATTGATGGGTCACTCTTCTGGATCATATGGCTCAACGGTCCTTGGCAAGGAACAAAAGTACATTTCTCCAATGCTATCTCTCGGAAGCGGGTTTTACAGGCAGAGCAGCCTGGTTTGGACGGTTCTTGGTACTGAAATGATGATATGCCTGTCCATCCTTTTGTTATAGGGCATTGAGTGCCCTTGATCACCATAGAGGCTAAGTGTTTCTTCATCTTGCCTCAACTTTATGACTATGTTTCCTGCGATAAGACAAAGTACCGCGTTCGCACAGGGGCAGTCGTGCCTTTCGCAAGGACGGCTCCTTGACTTTCCTTTTAGGCGTCTCGCAGCAAGCGAAGCGGGCAATGCCTTTTTTTCTTCTCCTATATTATCTCTTCATTTTATGATTTCCGCTGTTATTGCCCCTGTTGAGGCAAGAGGGTTCTTTCTCGCGAGCCAATGCTGGCAGTACTGGATGTTCCCCATTTATGATGTTAAGCCGCAGATGAAACCTAAAACGAAAGAGGAAAACGAGATGGATCGATTGGATGACATGATGCAATGAAAGATCTGAATGTGGGTTATGGAATAAAAAAAATTAAGAGGACAAAAAAAAAATAAGAGTTTACGGTAACGATTACATGAAGATGATGACTTTTATGTTTCACTTATTAAGATATTTGTCTTGGTTGGCGTTGTGTCGCGACGCAAGATGTGATGTAGATGTGAAGAATCTTGAATATAAGTGAATACTGGCAATCTTTTTGGTTCGCCGAGGGTCGCTACTGAGGCGATGTACAACCGCTCACTGATGACAGATTGGCGTGTGCGCAGGACAGACTGGATACCAAGCCTGGATGATGTTGCTTTGGCTTTAACAGAGGGACTGATGTACCAAAGGTTTACTATTGCTCGAGTTCTATATGCAGGGTGTCGTCTGTGACTTGTCTCTTTTGGCTGAGATTCAGGATGCTCTGATGAGAGATTTATGGTGTATCACGGTAAGTACTAATGCCTATGTCCATGCTTGCCTGGTCATTTCTAAATGACGATCACCATATAGGGTGGTTAGCTTCCAAATCGGACTTGATCTTAAATTACCAGATAAAGCGTTGAAGCTTCTTCCCAAGGAGTCGACGACGGAGCCGGCCTAGCACCTACACATACGTAATGTGGCACAAGATAGCTCAGGAACAAAAAGAAACTAGGATGAGTGATGAAGCCACATAAAGTACTCGTAGAGATCCTAAATTCATTTAGCGGCCCTGGTCCGGAGCCAAGGGTCTTGTCAAGCAGTAGGATTTACAAGGCTCAACTAGACCGAAAGTAGGAGTCTCTGGGCTGAAGGAAGAACTCCACATTGGAATTGGATTTGGGGGGCAAAGAGAGAGAGAAATTATGATCCTTGTCGGGGGGAGATGAAACACGACACGGGATGGGCTTGGTTTTTTCTTTTTTTTTATTGGTTTTACATTTTTTTTATTTTTATTTTTATTTTTTGTCTCGTTTCGAGTCGAGGTGCTGTGCTCCGTGAGATTAGCGAAGGGTGTTTTGTAATAACGGCTGGATGGAGTCTTTGATGATGTGATGTGATTTAATGCGATACGATACGGGGCTGTGTAGAGCTGCTGGATCCTTGGTTAGAGAAATGGGGCTTTTATTGAATGGATTGAAAAAGAAAAAAAAAGAGAAAAATAAGAATAAAAAAGGAAGAGAGCAAAAAGAATCGCGGAGTGAAGATTTCATTGATGAGATGGATTATGCGCAACGTTGCAGGTATTAAGGGTTGAGGCTAACACACGGCGTCAGGAGAGCGATGGATGCGTGCTTTAAGAAAAATAGGGGGCAAATCACGGCGCTGACCGGTTAATGGCACCACGAATGGAAATGAATGAGGCAGTCGCCGAGCTGACGTCGTGTTATTCCTGGTGCGGAGCGGGCACGAGCGACAATACGAAAGAAGCTGTGGGAGAGCTAAATCTACTCGTACATAAATGAATATATGTACGGAGTATGGGTTTGAAGTATTTTGGCTGTTTGCGTGGGTTGAGGCTGTATTGGGATGTTGGCGTGATGAGGGGGGTTCGCCGAATGCGGGCTGCAGGCTGTATTACTGCATCTTTCAATGAATCGCAGGAATACGATCTGGGCTCTGATGAGGTTCGTGTTGCTGATTGCAAGTGATTGTTTGCAGGGTCGTCCTGGGAATCTGCATCGGTAATCGTTGCCCATCGCATGTGTGTCTGTACGAGTATATTCATGTGAAACAGACCTCGCATCTGGTGAAATGTCGCACTCACATGTCAAGACTTGTACGTTCTACATGTTCTTCTATAATATACTCGTACATACAAGCAAGTCATGACACGAGGCATTTACATGAAATACGAAGCAAAGAAAAAAAAACAAATAAACCCAAAACTATCGATTGCATGATGATACGGAGCTTTACGGGTGTTGTGCAGTTCACGGGCCGCCCAAATTTCGCCTCCAGCTTTCTGCAAGCCGCGTGGGAAATTTTTCATGCTCCCGTCCGCGGTGCTGATTGGCCCGCCCTTCTGTAAAGACCCCTGGACCAGTGATCACAGGCCCCCCAAGGCCCCCGCACTGCCTCGAATCGTCCTGGACGCTTCGTGTTGTAACTATTGACTGGAGTATTGGGAGCTCAGCTGTCACGCCAATTCGCCGGGAATGGGGCCTGGCCGTGCCCATTGGTGATTCGCCGGCAGCTGCTTCAGGGGACGCTGGCCTTGTACGAGTTGAGATGCCGCTAAGCCCAGCGCGTGAAATTAGCAGCCCTTTAGCAGGTACGAACGCATTGCCTCTGCCTCTCCGGAGCGGCAGTACTAGCAGCTCCGTGCTAATCTGTGTACTGGCCTGGCTTCGTGACATCTGGACACCTTGAGCTTGAGCCCGAGCCCAAATAGATGGCAATTTCCTCTCTCCTTTTCCTCCCATCCTCCAGCAAAAACACCACCGCACAGCCTTTGAGCCGACCTTGATTCTCTGCTTTGCGAGCATTGCATTGTCGCTCGTTCTTCTCTACGCTCACTACCCATCATACTAGTTATCTTCTGACTTCTGACTTCTGACTTCTTGCTCCTCTTCTTCAACCCCCCCTTTTTTTACCACATCAGCATCGTCGCAAACATTCACCATGAAGGGTATGATGACGCACCTCCCGCCACGGTCCAAACCGCTGCTCCAATGGCATGGCTAACATTCTCCCCCGCGCAGGACTTATTCTTGTCGGTGGCTTTGGCACTCGCCTTCGCCCTCTCGTACGTCCACGCCAGCGATCCGACCTGCATCCCACCACCGCATCGACGCGAATGGGGGGGAATGGAGGGGGAACCGCCCAAACCGCAGCATCACACATCCCAGAGACTGACCATTGTGCGACGCCATCTAGACCCTGACGCTCCCCAAGCCTCTCGTTGAGTTCTGCAACAAGCCCATGATTGTGCACCAGATCGAGGCTCTCGTCGCCGCTGGCGTTACCGACATCGTCCTCGCCGTCAACTACCGCCCGGAGATCATGGAAAAGTTCCTGGCTGAGGTGAGTCCTGCACTTGACCCCTCACTGCAACCCTTGCCTCCTTTTTTCTTTTTGCTTGCGACTCGTTGCACCAAGCTTTCGCCCCCCAGCTGAGCTCCCCTCCAATGACGTTGAACACGAAAGCTGATTGCGTATGCCCGACCGTTAGTACGAGGCGAAATACAACATCAACATTGAGTTTTCTGTCGAGTCGGAGCCCCTCGACACCGGCGGCCCTCTCAAGCTTGCTGAGAGCATCCTTGCCAAGGACGACTCCCCCTTCTTCGTCCTCAACTCCGACGTCATCTGCGACTATCCCTTCAAGGAGCTCCTCGCATACCACAAGAGCCACGGCGATGAGGGTACCATCGTGGTCACCAAGGTGGAGGAGCCTTCCAAGTACGGTGTTGTTGTCCACAAGCCCAACCACCCATCTCGCATCGACCGTTTCGTCGAGAAGCCCGTCGAGTTCGTCGGCAACCGTATCAATGCCGGCATGTACATCTTCAACACCTCCGTCCTGAACCGTATTGAGCTTCGCCCTACGTCGATCGAGAAGGAGACCTTCCCCGCCATGGTTGCCGACAACCAGCTGCACTCTTTCGACCTTGAGGGCTTCTGGATGGATGTTGGTCAGCCCAAGGATTTCCTTAGCGGCACCTGCCTGTACCTGTCCTCCCTCACCAAGAAGGGCAGCAAGGAGCTCACTCCCCCCACCGAGTCCTACGTGCACGGTGGCAATGTCCTGATCCACCCCACTGCCAAGATCGGAAAGAACTGCAGAATAGGCCCCAACGTCACCATTGGCCCAGACGTCGTCGTCGGTGACGGCGTTCGTCTGCAGCGATGTGTCCTTCTGAGTGCCTCCAAGGTCAAGGACCACGCTTGGGTCAAGTCGACGATTGTTGGCTGGAACAGCACCGTCGGCCGCTGGGCCCGTCTGGAGAACGTGACTGTTCTCGGTGACGATGTTACCATTGGTGACGAGATCTACGTCAACGGTGGTAGCGTCCTGCCTCACAAGTCCATCAAGGCCAACGTGGACGTTCCCGCCATTATCATGTGATTTAATTCATCTTTTCACATCTTCTCGGCTCGCATGTTAAAGCCATGCGCTGCTCTTCACATTGATTCTTCATGTTGATTCATGGCTTTTTTTTTAAACAACTTTTTCACTTCTATTTTTTTGATCTTTTTTTTTTCTGCACCCATTTACGCCCCCATACATTCACCACTCCTCCAATACTTCTCAAAAGATACCCTATCGGTGGGGGGAAACAGTCTTTGAGAGAAAAACAAGCAACATTTATATAATTACTACTAGTCCTGGCATCTTTTGCTTTCTTTTTGCAAGATGTCTGCGCGTTATGTTGAGCTCCAAGTATATCGTTTGGCGTCTCGGGGAACCGGTTGGCAAAGCTTCTTGGAGGGACACGAAGGGAGGAAGGGGCTGGGGCTGAGAAAGAGCTATGACGGACGAGGAACTGAAAATTTACATGTATGAAAAGATGATAGCGTAGCGAATGAAGTGAATTTACGCTTGAGCTGCTCATTTAGCCGTATATTTTCTCTCCAGAATCGTTGATGTATGTTGTGGGTGCTGTCTTGTGGTATGTACACATCTTAATGCAGGTACCAGTGATATCCCTCCCACATAGTGGATGAGTGCATCTCAAGAGGCAAGACCCGGAATACCAATATGTAGACGATGCTATATCCAGTACAGATGCCTGTGATAGACTCGGCATCAAGTTCATTTCGCTTCCTCCCTTGACGCAAAGCTGGCCAAGTTGTTGTCAAGGCAGGAGCGCAATCGATGCCTTATCCCCCAGGCAAGATCCATCCAAGGGCAGGTGCTCAGCGAGTCCTTCCCTCTACATGCCTGTTTATCTGAAAGACACAAATTCCGAGGGGGGAAATGAAGATGATTTTCTTCTTCTCTCCGTTTCTTTTGTCGTGTTTCTCTCTGTTTTTCCTTCATCTACGTCCTGTTCTTTCGGCATTCCCCCTTATTTCACTCACCTCTTTTACTTGTGCGCTTCTACGCACGTTCCTCTGTTCAACTTCTCGGTCTCTCTACTCGTCTCTTTGCGTCGAAGTTTTGTGCATCGCTTGGTTCTGCGTTTCCAGAGTCTTTCCGTCGTCAAGGCGACGAGCCGAACTTCCAGTCATTTCTTCAACAGTCTTCGCTCTCTCCTAGATTCTTCCTCGGATTTACCTAGTCTATCTTTCAGCACCATGGCGGATGAATCGTTTTGTGATCTAAGGTGGGTTAATTAAAGCACTGAAACTTGAACAAGGCTTCATAACTGATATATGTTAGCGATTAATCTGAAAATTCCTGGATCACTATCCCGCCTCTCGAATATTCTGCTCCTGAGACTATGGTTGTTCCCTTGTCCTATGGCCCTCCACTTTCCCTTGTTGTCGGTGGCCAAAAGCGTTCACGCGATGATTTGGACTCGAGTGATGTGGCAGAGCCTGCCTCGAAGCGCCCTGCCCTTTTCACGGGCCGGGATGATATGAGCTCTCAAGACTTTGACATGGGTAACACTGTGAGCAAATTTTAATCATTCAGAACATCTCTATACATTTATCTTACTAACATAAACAAACAGAACATCTGCCCATCTCCGGGCAATTTCTGTTCATCATCTCCCAGCAACTCCCATGTCCTTGGCCCACCCTCGCCGTCTCCAAGGGATGCGGATGATTACAACAGCTGGGGGATTCTACGGTGGGTGGGTGTAGAAGAGTACACCAAGGAATCTCTTTGTAAAGAGAGAGGCGGATCGTATTGGTATCGAATGCCATCTGTCCTACAAGGTCCTCCTTCGCCGACCACGTTCAATGAGAAGCTTATCCAAGATATGAACCTCTTTCCCGACAAGACATTTTTCCGCATCAGCGAGATGATAAATGCCAGGAAAAACATGTATTTTGGTTCGCGCAAATCAGTATTTGAGCTGTTTGCACGGGTCGTTCATACCGGCTGTGGCGGTTTCAATTTCCAGACTTTCCAATCTTTCAAACTCGGAGATCTGTATGGTGCGACACCCAACATAGGTGGCATTATGATGTTCAAGGGAAAAGAAAGCCCCATCTACTGCGAATCCAGCCCGTTTCTTGCAGCGACAAAGACCGATGACAAATGCTACTGCCTCTGCGAAGTGGTAGAAGACGGAATGGCGGCGCTTGGCTGGTCTCTCTACATTTACGATATACAACCCGTTACGTGGGAGATCATTCAAAGCGCCGACGCCATCTTGAGCAACCGGGTTTAGAATGATTTGGTGTGGCATTGACCACAATATGTGTCGACTGGAAAATGTGGTGGAGTATTTGTCTCTTGGTCTGTTGAATGGCAGCTGGATTCAATGTCTATTCTTTCCAAAGAATATTGGCGTTCTATTCATCATGCTACAGTTTTCTATGTGGTTTCCTCTAAAAGAACACTTTCTATAGTGTAATGTCAGGTTTCCGTTAAACTCTTACCCAGTTCCTTTCCCTTTGTCGATAATTACTCTCTCGCTCTGAGGCATCTGTCTACCATGTTTGATGGTTGTACCCTCTACAGTCTACAGTCTCGCATTTTGGGCATACACTATACAAGACTTCAAATGTGATTTTTCACCTTGAAAAAGGGCGAGAGTTCTCGCACCATCATCTCGCGGAGCTCACGCTGCTCCTCTGCGGTGGGGACCTTCAAGGTGCCATGTCGCCGGCGCCAGCTCTCGTCAGTCTCGCGAATTTCAGCATCGGGGTCTTGGCCCGTGGAATCGACAAACTGAAAGGTGCGGTACTCGCAGTTCTTCCAGCTTGTGGCTATGTTTGTGCTTCGGTCAGTTGACAATGATCCTCATTATCCTTTTCTCCCTTTTCACGCTTGAAAAGCAGAGCAGATGTGGGAATTGCATCTTACGATATGTGTTGGTAATTCCGTGCCACTCCTCCGTCAAGAAGTGCAGAAACGCTCCGTGAGAAACCACGGCAATGTGCGCATCGTCTCCAAGGCCGGTGGCAATCTCCCTCAGCGCTACCCTCGCTTCTCTTGCTCTCGTCGCCAGCTTGTCAAGCGCGGGCTCAAAATAGCTTCCCTCACCCTTGAAGTTCCACCCCTCGCGCATTCTACTCAGGTCCGCCTTGTCGCCAAACTCAGCTGCGAGCTTCTCAATCGACGACCCCGTGTCTGAAGGTGCATCGGACACTTCCTGGAGAGTATCCAGCGCAATCACAGGGCCGAGCTTGTCCGTACCAAAGGACTGGAGGCAGGTATACAATGTGCGGCGCATGCCCGAGGCGACCAGGCCGCGGAGCTGGTCGTGATGCGGGAATGCGGCACGCAGATCGGCGCACTGCTGGTTGCCGAGAGGAGTGAGGTCCGGATCCGGCAGCTTCTCGTTTTCGGCGTTGAGGTTGTGGTAGCCTTGCGCGTGGCGTACGAGATGGATCGTGGGAGCCATGTTGTGCTGTATATGAGAGATATATGGGAGTGTGCTGGGCAATTCTCAAAAGGACAAAGCAAAGGTGAATTGGTCTATTAGGAAGCAAAAAGAGGTTCAAGTATCGAGAAATAGGAGAAATAAAAAAGGGAGCAACACCAACCGACTAACAAAAGCCCGCCTACACAGCCTAGACGAAGAGAGCAATGCTCGGCTCACCTACCGCATCAAGCAATCCCGCAAAAACGCATCCGATGACTCAAAATATTACGCGGAGAGGGTCACCCGGCTCCGAGGGGGGCGAACAAAAAACAAGGCCCCATCTTTTGTGCCTCCTCCGGCTCCGGCGATGGGAAAAATCGAAGAGGAGACGCCCCAGCTTAGGAGATGATGATGATACCTTACATAGGGCCGCGTCCCGCAATAAAAAAAAAAAAGGTTCCTTACATGAAAGTGAGTACATACGTTACTTTCGGCTCCCCGGCCTTGACCAAACAGATTCGTATAGAATAATGTTTAGTACAGGAGTAGCTAGAGATGCGGCTCGTGCTAGGATACGGGTGTCCCAATTGGGTGCTTTTTGCCTTGTTTAGTCCTTGTGGCTGGAACCAGTTTTTAGTGTGAGCCCCCCGTGTATGGATGAGTGGATAGAATGCACGATGCTTGCTTTTTTGGCGCCGAAAGCTCGTTCTTGATGCTGTTGCATTGACTATTATGCAACATGATGCAACTCCTTCGGAGCTCCGAGAGTATTTACAAACGCATACATACATACATACACAAGGTTCAAACGTCTACAAGTTGCGTCCAACAAAGAAAGAGACAACCCCATGTTTAGATTTTCGTAGTAAAGGATAAAAAAGGTCATTCTGACAGGCTACGGAACATCCATGTTACATCAACCTGCTGTCCAGTCCTCGTAAAACGCCGCGTCACTGTGTAAAACTCCCCGTTTTTGTCACTTTTAACCCGCATCTCATGACAAATTGCCGCCATTATTTCCCTCCCGGTTCAAATTAGATAACGAAATCAAAACTCAATAAGTGCCTCCTCCTTAACCGGTTGTTGCTGCTGTACGGGCTCATGTTGTGGTGCCGCGGGCATTGAGTACTGAGAATAACCAGCCCATTCAGGTGGAGGGGCAGGTGGCTGCTGCTGCTGCTGCTGTGGCATAGGCATCTGATAGGGTTGTCCTTGCGGCAGTTCCTGCTGGAAGGGCTGCTGGGTCGGGGCAGATGGGGCCTGAGAATGAACAGGCATGTGAGGCGTTGCGTTGGGGGGTTGTGTGAGTTGAGCTGGAGTCTGTAGCGGAGTTCCTTGCGTTTGTCCTGACACTGAGCCTCTATGGTATGGCATAGGTGACTGGTTCAGGTTAGGATACGGCGATTGGCTTGCGTCTGGAGCGGAGCCGGGGGCAGACGGCCCTGTAGGAACGGCTTGTAAAGGTTGAGGAGTGTTGAAGTAGTATGAAGCGTTGGGGTCTGTTGAAGGTGAAGTAGGTGCTTGTTGGGAGTACTGTCTTCGATCTTCGAGGTTCTCCTGCGGCTGCTGTTGCTGTTGGAACTGCTCAGGAGCTGATGGGGCCCGGTTGTTCCAGCCATCAGCTGTTTGTGGCTGCTGCTGAGGCGCATAGGGTCCAGAAGGGGCATCAGGTGCTGGCACGCCAGCATAAGGCGGATAAGGAGACTGCGGCATAGCATGCTGAGTAGGCATTTGATAGAGTTGCTGCTGAACTGGTGGTGCATAACCCGGCTGTTGCTGGCCTGTGTAGAAGCTTTCAGCACCTACGGAGTTGCTTGGAGCGTGGGAAGGTATTGAAGGGTAGGGTCCGGAGGCTTGACGAGGGGGTGGCAAGTTATAGCCGCCAAGATTCTGTTGGCTGTATGCTTTTGATAACCGGTCTTCCAGCATCCGGTCATAATATCTGACAACCGTGGACAGCTTGGCATGAAGGTCGAGGAGTGTATCTATTCATATTGTTAGCCATCGACAGTATAAGGCAGATTGACAGAATCTTTTACCATGCTTGCTCATCGTCTCGCCATATGTTCGCGCAAGCTTGGGACGCAGTGAACCAATGCTATCATACAACTCCTGAATCTGTGGTTCTCGTAGGATAGTGCCTGGAGGTTGAGTCTGGAGCCGGTCAACCAAGGTAGCAAAGAGATTGATATTCTCTGCCTCCACTGCCGTCAATTCGTAGTCGTTCTTTGGCAGCGTGAAGGTAGCGGAAGAGGAAGCGGCGGGCCCTGAAGTCTGTTCCTTTAGCGCAGCAGCATGTTTCTTCTTCTGCTCTTCCATATCTGCCAAGGACGCAGCAATCGCAGCTTTTAGGTCGTCGTCCTCCTCTTCAGCCTGCTTGGTGGCCGCTGCGTCTCCTCCACTCGTCCGAGGTCCATTGGTTGACACGGGCGGAGCCCTACCTCGGGAAGCATTGTTGACTTCTTCTAAACTCATCGCCAATGCCTTTTTAAGATCTTCATCGAACCCGTCGTCAACGCGCGCGTTTCGGGGCTGCATGGCAGATGTGCTACGGGTTTTGTGAGGATACGTCGGTGTGCGGTCGAGAGATGGAATTGGCTCTTTGAAACCCTTATTGGTGAGCTTAGCGTAACACCCATCATCGACTCGCACGGGAGTGGGTATCCCAAGATGAGGCAGCGGGAGCGATTTGCTAGAACACTGCTGGTCGAAGCAGTTGCCGCAGTTTCGACAGTGGTGTTTCCGGTTGGTAAACGTAAACGCCGTTCGACATCGCATGCAAACATCTGAATCAATCCATTCAGGTGGCTATTTGACCTGTCATTAGCTGACAGCCCTTCAGACGTCTTGCTCGAGACACCGATGAATTTAATTTCTTACCGCGCTGCTGTCAATCATACTGCTCGCCACCGTCACCCGCGGCGGGAACTGATACCCCTCCCGCTGCAAACGCTTATACACTTCGCCAATATAGGAAAGCTCGTATCGTCCTTCTGTGGCTCCGGCCCATGACTGAATAAGCTCGAGCATCTTGTTTTTCACTTCGGCGTTGACGGCGACGGGACCGACGGCTTGGAGAAGAGAGGTCAGGTTGTCCATGAACTCGCGAGAGGCGATTTCTGTGAGGAAATGCGACCCGCCATTCTTGACGCACGCATCCGTAAGCTGTAGATGGAGAGTGGTGTTAGGATAGGCTCCAGCTCAGAATCAAAACGGGAAGAGGGTAGAACGAGGAATGCCGGATAACATACGTTGAGGGCGCTCAGCTGGGTGTTTGGGTTCTTGTTGCCGATGCGCCGTTTGAGCGACCGCATGGCCTCTTTGGGCGCCACCGTCTTGGACCTGATGACATCGGAGATCTCGAGGTTGAGCGCGATATCTTCCCTACACATCTCGTGGTTAGTCCAGCTTCGTTACGGGAGCAGTGGAAGCAGCAGGAGGTCGTCGTACAGGCTACTGCTCGTGGCCTTTTCGATCTGCTCGTCCAGGGCCGTGTTGGCCGAGTTTGACCACCAGCTCATCATGTTGACGGCGGCAAGAGGGACTTGGCGCCACTCGGGAGGAGAATAGCGGGACGGCGGAAGCGGAGAAGCGAGGCAGAAGAGAAGAGCTCAGGGATGGCGATGGTGAGGGAGCTGAAGGTGATGGAGATTGTCGCGAGGCTACGAGGTCCGTTCTGGTCAAGTCCAGGTACTTTCGGCTCCGCTGACGACGTCGTCAGTTGCGTCACGGCCGCGGAGGCACCAGCCGGAACAGTGGTTAATCCGCTACAGGCGCCGAGGCAGGCCTAGAGCAGGCTGTTCCTGTGCCTGTAATAACTGTAATTTCACTTGTACAGAGGCTGAGCAGCACTGTCGGAACGATATTGGATCAGATGCAAGTGCTTTCTGCAGACGCATGCTGGAAGTGATTCTCTTTTTTTCTCTTTTTTCTCTTTTTTTTTTTTTTTTCAGGCATCGGAATGCTACAGAGTACCTAGTATACAGTCATACAAAGTTGGCTATGGGTGTTTCCACTGTCGTCTGCCTCGAGCCATCAGCTTTACCAGGCAGAAACCCAGCTCTTGTAAGCCAATATGCCTCGTCCCAGAGCGGCAAAAGCCGAATTTTCCGCGAAGTTGTCTTTTCTAACAGGTACCTACCTGGCAACATTATAAGAGGTATCAGTAAGTATCTATTCAGGTAGTACCTATCTACTAGGTACCTAGTTTAAACCTGCCAACCCGGACGGTTCGAGGTCTTGAATACCTCAAACAAGGTAAACAAACAAATGGCTACTAAAACTTATGCGATGCTCCAAAAAGTGGTAGTGTTGAAAAGTGCATTCTGCCTTAATAGTAATGAATGAACAGCGCTGCGATGACGTAGTGCTGCGGGATATGAAATAGCCCACTTAGAGAAGTCCTGAGCATGGAACGAGCTTCCTCTGAATGAGAGAGACAGCGTGGCGGTGAGAGGCGAATTCTAAACGGCAGCTCCGGTACCGATGCGGTTGAACTCTGTGGTTCAAATAAGCAGACGTAAAAGAGTGAGTAAGAGGGAGGATTTTGATATACCACAAGTCCACGCACTTCCTAGGCCTTGTGTGTTGTTTCAGCGTTTCCGCCGCTATCAGGAATCAATGGCCAAACCGCGTCAGCCAAGCCAATGACGACGCTCGGCTGTGGCTGATGCGTGTGCAATTTGGCGGCGCCGATTCAAGGTACTTGGAAAGAGTTGCGGCACAGGCTGGAGATACAGCACAGTACAGACATCCATGTGGGGGCTACTTGAAACTCAACGCATAATCATGTGTGGTGTAAAGTACCGAAATGAAATTCGGTGTACTTTATACCCCACGTCCGCATGCTAATCCGCCCGCACTTGTACCGTGTCCAGGCTGGTAATTACCTGGTAGTAGAGGCCTAGAGTGGTGCAACCCCCAATAGGCCAAGTTCCCAAACAGCGTCGCCAAAGCAGCTGACTACTCTATCGTTTGTTGACGGCTTCACTCCCCATTCATACGCACAAGACCAGGCCTCCATCCCTTGGCCTGCCGCCCGCCACAGCAACCGGCCTCTTCACAGACAACGACACGCGAGATCCCGACTTTGAAACCCCCGGTCATACGAGAATGCTTTGTGCTGCCACAGCCCCTCATCAGGGCCCCCGAAAGCCGCTGTCATAGGAACCACGTCTTTGTCCTGCCTGCCGCTCGATGCTTGTCTCCCTGAGATGACAAGATCAGACCTCGTATCAGATTCGATCCGTGCGCCCCATTGACGCCTGTCCTTTCCACGCAATCGGCGAGACCACCGCTGAAGCGCCGCACGGCCGACGACGCCAGATCCCATATACCACCCGCCTCATATCCAGCCGCTCCCGACATCGATGACAACGGCAGACCCTATTGATACCACGAGGCACCACATGGCCGTGAATGCCAGGCACAGCATGCCGCCTTCGGGCTACGATGGCATGAATGGCGGCTATGCTCCTCCCCCAGGCGCAACCGCGCCGCTGCCACACATCGAGGATATGGTGGCCTTTCCCCAAGACATCAACCGGAACCAGACGATGAAGCATCTGCTCGAACTGGCCGAAACAACTCTGGCAAAATCCGAAATGGGCCGCGAATTCGGGAAACCCGCCCTGGCCTTCAAAGATTATGTCAAGGCGTCGGTCATTGCCGTGCAAATCATTCCTTCCCACCGTGAGTATGTAGAGCTCAAGAGCCGTCGCGACGACTGGAATCGAAGACACCAGACTCTCTTGAAGAAGATAGCCCAGCAAAGTGACATATACGAACAAATCAAGCGGGATATCATCGCAGACAACGAGAGGACCGGTGTACAACCAACCGTTCCTGCTTCGACTCAGCAAAAGGCCAGCGCAAATGCCATTTTATCACAGGCCTCCTCAATTATAGATGCGCGTCCAGAGAGACAACAGCCTGTCAATGTACAGCAACCCGAGCCTCATACGAACGGCTCACCGGGAAAGGTCAAGCCCGTTGTGCACCCCAAGCCACAGTCTTTGGCTGGCCATGCTATCAAACCTGGGCACGCCCGTGCCGCCTCCGCCGCCTCAGCCATCTCCTCGACCCAGGCCATGTCGGATCTTGCTGCACGCTTTGCCAACTTGCGAGGCCCTCAACCTTCTCCAGGTCAAGATCCTCGCATTAAGACTCACCATATTGTACCACCGCCTAGCAGACCTGCCGGGCCCCGAGATATGCCACCGCCACGCCCCAAAATATCGTTAGATAGCGGAGTTCCGTCACTGCCAAAGATGCCTGATGCAATTTACAGTCCTGCCCGAGGTAGCATCTCTGGGGAATCCTCTCGGCTTCCTCCTAGCACGCCCCGAGGCCCTTTCAGCCGGGCTGGATCAATTGTATCTGTTGGCAGCGCGACAAGCACTCCCTTACCGCAGCAGCAGCAGAGCAATGATTATTTTTCATTTCAATCACAAAGTTATTCTAGGAACGGAAATGGGGACGCTCCGCAGCCACCAGAGAATAGCTTCAAAGTGCCGGAAGGTGATAGAATTACACCCGAAGAGCTCTTTGAGGCCATGAAAGCAAAGGGTTCTATTTTAATCATAGACGTCCGTGCTCGTGAGGACTTTGATGAGGGCCACATCATGTCCTCCTCCACAATTTGCATTGATCCGAGCATCCTTTCCAGGCCCAACATCTCTGCTGATGAAATAGCCGAGAGCCTGGTTCTTTCCCCGAGTCAGGAGCAAATTCAGTTCGAAAGACGGGCCAGTTACGATTTGGTGGTATTTTATGACCAGTACTCGGAAAAAATCCCCTCTCCTTGGAATACGGAAGAAGCTGCTCTTTTGTCCCTGCATCGCGCCTTGGTACACCTCAGCTACGGACACGAACTGCGAAATTCCCCAAAGCTGCTCAAAGGAGGTTTGGACGCATGGGTCGATCTTATGGGCTCTGCGTCTCTGCAGTCAACGGTTCCTCCCAAACCCAAGAAGATTTCATTAGTTAGGCAGGGTCCGTTCCAACGGCGGCCCTCGCAGTATCTGGGAAAGCCACTGAGGCCTGACATTGTCAAAGTCTGGCAACAGGCTGTAGAAATTGAAGAAAAGGAGACGGAGACGGCTACAGAGCAGGCTTTCCACCGCTCAACTGAATCTTTCTTGCGAAGGTTCCCTTCTTTGTCTCTGCAAGAGTCAATGACGTCGCCCGCCATTGCTGAACAAAGAACTCCGGGCTACGGCTCGTCACACCAGGTCGACCTATATACCGACCTCCCTTCTCCTCCTACAAGACCAGCTCCGGCACTGCCACGATTAAGCTACAGCAGCCTGTCCCAGACGGTCGAGGACCACGACATGTATCATGAACCAGCTCCGGCACCTCCCGCGCCACCACCTTCTGAGAAAGTCTTTTACACCGGTCTAAACAACCCTCATAATTGGTGTTATGCGAACAGTACTCTGCAATCATTATTGGCATCGCCTAATTTTGGGAGAGAATTGAGCAATTCAGAATGGGTTGAGAGATACCAGGTACCAAGGAAGGATGATGAGAAGATTGACCAACCGCAGTTGATGATTAAGATAATATCAAATCTATTTCATTGGATGACGACGGGAAAGTTCAAAACCATGAAAGCTCAGACACTAATGGTATGTTGTTTTACTTTCTTTGTCGTGCTCACTCATCCATTCCACATTTCCATTGCTGACAAGTCTTTTCTTTCAGGATTACTCCCTTCATCTTTGCCAGCACAGTCAAACTATATCCAAGTTTGGTGGCAATGGGCAACAGGACGCTCAAGAGTTCATGTCCTTTTTATTAGACTACCTCCATGATGAAACTAATTCTCGCCGAAACCTCAAAGGCAACATTCCACAGCCAAGTACGATTCCTCAGGCACGCTTGCAGGCTGCCGTTGAGTATTGGAGAAACTACCAAGAGCTGAATCGATCTATCGTTGATCGCTACTGGCGAGGCCTTGAGCTCTCAACAGTCGACTGCCAACGATGCCATAAGCAGACGCACACTTTCTCGACGTTTGACTTGGTTTTCGCGCCCGTCGGTAAGAATCAAGACATCACCCTCGAGGACTCGTTCCGAGAACACAACGTTGTCAACACGCTCGACAACTTTGCATGCGACACGTGCAAGAGAAACACAAAGGCCATGCAAACCACTTGCTTTGCCCGCATGCCTCCGCTGCTGTGCCTGAGTTTCCGCAGGTTTGATTTCGACAAATCTGTCGGAGACATTAAGAAGTCGACAAGAAGAGTCACTTGGGACTTTAACGAGATCGACCTCACGCCATACTTTATGCGGACAGGCGAAAACTCAAGCGACAGGGCTTTTTCGGGGCCGTTCAAATACCAGTGCTACGCCGTGATTGTTCACAGCGGCAGCAAGACTGACAACGGGCACTACTACGCTTACGTGCGAGACTCGAGCACACACGATCAATATGCGTGGTACCGCTGCGAAGATAGTCAGGTCACCAAAGTACGCATCGGCACTGGCGATGCGACAGACTACAAGGAGAACGTATTCAAATCCGGGAGAGACACGGTCCCTTACCTGGCCTTTTTCAGGAGGAAAGATAGCTGAATGTAGAGGGGACACGATTTTACTTTTCCCCTTCTTCTTCTTCTTCTTCTTCCTCCTCCACGTCCACACGTTTGTTGGGGCATAAACATACGAATCATGAACAAGGGGCGGGAGAGAGCAATAGAAGGAGAGAAAGAGATGTGACTTGTACATTTGTTTGCCTTTTTTCTTTTCTCTCAGTGTACTTTAGCGTTCCAACTTTTGTTTTTTCTTCATGTATCTCTTGTTTTCTCTACAAATATCCATTGAGTATTTCAACGCCTTTTTTTTCTTGATATATATATACAACTTGTTCAGCCTGTACTGTTTCTTTTTTTTCTTTTCTTGATTCTTTGTATGCTTTTTAGTACCCTAGGATCGGTAGGCGAAAGCATGGCAATGGAGTTTGCATTGGAGCATTTTTCTTGTGTGGTGGTTTTTATTTGATATCATATACATCTATTGTACTTTGCACGAGTTAGGCTAGAAGAAGAAGAAGAAAGTTTCTATAATATCAGCGAGAGGCATCATCACGATACTTTCTGGTGTCTTCCCCCGAATGTCAATTTACGTGCAACCCAATGAAAAAAAAAATGGGCGAGCGAGAGCAACAACTCGCAAGCAGCATTAGAGATAAAAAAGTGGTATAAATGTCATTAATTAGGCCCACGTCCCAAGAGCAGTAACAATAAAGGCAAATTAAATCACGTCGTGCTACATGGCCTGAATCACAACGGCGGTATCATCATCATCCCACCCTCTTTCCTCAATCCCATTTACACCAAGCCACACACCTCGTCACCCCCCATCTCTTCACCCCCATCTCTTCACCCCCATCTCTTAGCCTCTTCTCGCCATCTTCAGCACATGAAAAGATAAGAGGGTAAAATAAAAAGATACACAAAAAGGCTGTGCTTATGGAGAAGATTTAAGGGGCGTGCTTCAAGCACTCGTCGATCTGCTGCTTAAAAGCCTCCCGGATGACTTTCCTGTTGAGCTTCTGTGTAGCAGTAACCAGGCCCTACAAGGAGAAGAAACAAACTGTTAGTATACAGACAGCCAAGTCAAGGGAGAATGCAAACTTACGCTGTTGGGGGTCCACTCCGCATCAGTAACAACGACGCCGCCAACCGTCTCCAAACCAGACAGGCCAGATCGCTTGGCGGTAACTTGCAGGTCCTTGAGAACTGCCGCCTGAACCTTGGGGTCATGGTGCATGCTGTGCTCGTCAACGCCAAGCTCCGCCGCCTTGTCAGCCAGAACCTTCTCATTGGCCATGATGATGGCAATGGGGCGGTTGTGCTCGGGGTCTGCATGGATCATGAGATTGGCCACGAGCTGGGATCCTCGGTAAACAGCCTCCAGCTTCTCCAGGGCAATGTACTCGCCACCCTGCATCTTCACAAGGTTCTTGACTCGATCAATGACGCGCAGGTGGCCATCGGCATCGAACTCGCCAATATCACCGGTCTTGAACCAACCATCGGGGGTGAGAGCCTTGGCAGTCTCTTCTGGGTTGTTGTAATACTCCTTCATGATGGGGAGACCCCTCATCCAAATCTCACCTTGCGGGACCTTGGCATCGGTAGAGTATCCGATTTCAGGAATGGAAACGAGCTTCACTTCAATGGCACCAGAAACGGGGCCAATGGCATTGGCACTGTACTCGAGCGGGTTTCCCAATGAGCCGTTGGCGCAGGTTTCGGTCAAGCCATAACCAGCCAACATGGGGGCGAGAACTAGGGATAGGAAGTGCTTGGTGCTGTCCGAAATGCCACTGGCACCGTTCATGGTAAAACGAAGTCGGCCTCCAGTCAGCTGTCGAACTTTACTAAAGACAATGGGGTCGAAGATGCTGGCAAGCGGAAGCTTGTTGCGCGACATGAAGCTCTTGTAGCTGAAAGCTCCCCAGAAGAGCGACTTGAGAACGGGGCTAGAAGATTCCAGCTTTGCCATGACTCCCTTCTTGACGGTCTCCCACACCTGGGGGACACCAACCATGACGGTTGGCCGCAGCTCCCGCATGTCACCAGCGCAGTTCTTCATGGAGGTATCTGAAAGAGTCCTGGGGTTTCCGTATCCTAGGCAGCCACCAATGGACATGACGAGGTTCTCGAGAGCCATTTCGAAAATGTGCGCAAGAGGAAGGTAGGCGAGAACAACCTCCTTGTCGCTAACGGTCTCGCCGACAGACGCGAGGAGGCCCGTAACTAGTAGCAGAGAAAGTCAGTATTGGATCACAGTCGCGACGCAACAAGGATACATACCTCCCGCAACAAGCGCCTCATGGGTGATGCAAGCACCCTTGGGAAGACCAGTGGAACCAGAGGTATACATGACGCAGAAGACGTCCTCGGGCTTGCCGGGGTTAGGCTCAACCATGTTCTCCTCGCCGAGCTTGCGGAGTTCCTCCCACGTTACGACGCGGATATCCGGGTTCTCTTTCTTGTAGGCTTCGATCTCGCCGCCAACGGTGAAGATGCTGTCCTCGTTGACGATGACAGTCTTGACCTTTGACTTGCGAATGGGGCCGGCGGCCGTCTTGAGCAAGTGAGGGTCGACATACATGGCCTCCGCATCGGTCTGGACGAGCGAGTGCTCGACGCCGCTCTCGCCGAGGGTGTCGTAGGCAGTGACGATGGAGATGGATTGGGAGGCACAGGCATGGGACATGGAGATCCAGTTCACACTACAGGACGAGAGAGGATTCATTGTTAGCGGATTTCACGCGCCCTGAAAGATGCCGGCTAAGACGAGCGGCATTCTTGTGCCTCTGTGCTACAACAGCAACAAAATAACCCGCCACAGAAGGCATTGACTTGCTGGAATGGCACGGCTTACCTGGTTGTGCCGAAAAGGTGCAGCTTCTGAGACTCGCCAAAGCCCAGCTTGCGCAGGCCGGAAGCCAGCTGCAGAACGAGCTTCTCGTACTCCTTGAAGGTCAGGAAGTCGAACTTGCTCAGTTCGAAGAACTGCCACTCCTTGTCCACCTCGACAATCTGGCCATCGATGTTCTTGGGGACCTTCTTGATCTCCTTGTGCAGCTCAATGAGCCTCCGGTGGCCCACGGCAAGGTGGTTGGGATACTCGCGGGCGCTGCGGCGGACAATGTCGAAGACGGTATGTACGTCATCGTGAGGTTTGGTGAGCAGGCCGTCCTTGGCCAATGGGTGGCGACGCGGGATCGTCTCACCAGGGACCTTTTCGTACCCGGAAGCTTCGACAGTGAAGGGCGGCTTGCGCACCTGGGTCAAGGGCATAACGCCCGGGCCAGTCCAGTCCGTCATGTTGAGGGTTGTTGGGGGTTGTTTGCTGCGGCGGATGGCCTAGGGGATGATGGAGCGAGAGGGAACAGAGGAAGAGACAGACGCGGAGGAGATTAAAGCTGTTGAAAAGAGAGCTTTGCTCGTGCCGGGGGGAGTTGCAGGGGGGGAGGGGGTGAGGGTCCGGCTTTTGCTCAAGCAGCAGAAGCTTCGTGTCTGACGGGATCCGGAGCTACTATATAAGCAGGCAAGGCAAAGCAACGCTTGACGATGACGACGACGAAGCGCGAGAATTCGAAACGAAGGAGTGAGGGGAATCAAGTCAAGACGAGGAAGAAATAGGAAAGAAATGAAAAGGGCGTTGGGACAAGTTGGGCAATGATGCAGCAAAGCAGTCCAGGCAGATGCAGGGAGAGAGAGGGAGAGGAGAGCGAGGAAGCGAAGCTTGGAGGCAAAAGCTGGAGGCAGCGCGAGGCAAGGCTAAAGTTAGTTACGTAGCCGGTACGGTACTGGCAGGCCCAGGCCCAGGGCGGGCGTCGTACCGGTACCTGTACATTGGGGTGCTACGGGCTGGATTGGATGGGCTTTTAGGGGAAGCAGCTCTGCTACTGGACTACTGCACAGTACTATGTACTCCAGCAGCCACTGCACTGCAGCAGCCAGCCCATCATAAACGATTGATTGCAGCGCTGCAGTCGCCTAGCAGGCCACAGGCCTAGCTCAAGGCAGCTAAGCTGCACTCCAAGCTGCGCTACTTGTGATTGCTCCAACCAGCGACCCCTGCAAGCCAGGCCAAAGCAACTTGGTTTTTTGCCGGGTCTGGTGGCGTTCTGGGGGAATTTTGTTGGGTCCAGACGAGGGCCATGGGGTGTCTGACGCTAAGCTGCAGCTGCATTTCCTGCTCCCCAATCCAATCCCCCTCGCCGCAGCGTTGCGATTTATGCCGTGGGGTCCGTGTTGTGTGTGTGGACGGGAGGTATCGGTACAAGGACGTTGTCTAGGGATTGAACGAATTATGTACCTTGGGATTGATGCCGGGTGCGTTTCCGTACCTACCGTAGTAACGGATAAGGCACCTGCTATTACCTGTATATGTTGACATGTACCTTGTATTGATTACAGCTCCCGCTCCTCTTCAAAGTTTATTAATACAGCGTACAGGTATAGTAATCCATCTTCCACTGTTAAACACCAGAACAATGAGGCACTTTAACAATGATGGAGCTGTCCATCGACGATAAATGATGACATGCCTCTTGCTAAGGCAGGACGGCACTCTTAGCACCTACACCAAGTGGTCCTGAGTAGGTACTCGAACTTGCACCGGCTGTCTCCATAGCTGAGACCTGACGCATGTCTGTCCATGTACCCATACTTGGGCCCAGCTCGTCGATCTGGCACCACCTTAAATAACCTGTTAAAACAGCTGCCCCAGCGCCGAAACCCGAACGGATCCCCTTCATCCGCCTTCTGTAGCGTATACGAATATATTGTCCATAGAGCTAGGATGCCCTGATTGTGTTGTGTGACCGGCAGCATTCAACATCCAACTCAATGGACGCATCATCATCACCATCATCATCAGCACCTCTTCTTACTCATCCTCTCCCCCCCAGCCCATCAGCAGTGACTCCAGCATCGGGCCAACCTTGTTTCTGATGCACACTCCCGAAAAGCCGAGATGCGGACATGACATTCAGCCGTTTGCCGCGCCGTGCCGTTGCTAACACCGACCGAGCCTTCCAGCACCTCGAACCTTGGAATACAGCGGCTTCACACGTCGGGATTCCAAACATTCTCCTTCGGCCATCTCTTCTTTTGGGCGCTGCAACTCCAGCTGGTACTGTACATGTGCTCGTTTTCCAGGGTAGGCATCCCCTCACATGCCCTCCATACACAGCGAAAAAACCACAATCCTGAAGCCCTCCATCAATAGGTGTAAACACGCATCACAATTCGCCGTCATATGACCTTCAAAGCCGCAGCTCTTTACTAAGGTATACACCTACCTCTCAATACTAACCTCAAGTAAACCCCAAGCCTCGCTTCCTCTCCCCTTGGCAATGAATCCGCGGGACCACGTTACCTTCAGCCAAGTGGGCTGAGAGCCTTGGCGGCAAGTAAAGCCACGACCTAAAAAGCTCGCCACGCTGCAACTGTAACAACGCGCTGTGAGGATCGAGGCTCATGATTTCTTGGTCTGGGACCCCCCCTGGCAATTAGTCAACGCACCTAAATCCAACCCCCCTCCATCGCGCCCTCGTCTGTCTCTCAATTCCTTGATTCATACTCCGTAGAGAGAGAGAGAGATAGGGAAAAGCCCTCATGCGACATGCAGAGCCAACGAGTATTTTTTTTTTTTTAAAAAAAACAAAAGGCCCTCATCGGAAATTACCTACGTTAGATAGACCAACCATGTCCGTTCATGCATGGCGTCCACCCTCTAATAAAATAATAATACGAAATGCTACTCTGCGAGAGAAAAAAAATTCACAACAACAGGTGCCGAGGTCAAAATGTTCAGCTGAACCTGCTTTTGATGCTTCAACCGAGCTTCGATACTTATATTTGCCATGTGCGCTCTCTCATGCATAACGATATCGCCTCCTCATACCATGCATCTCTACTGCAAGCGACAGCGCCAGCCAGCCGCACTGGATTTCATAAATCGACGCACTAATATTCATTATGCTAATTGATCTGCTGAAAGCTATACTATAAATATACTATTTCCTTCTCCCAAACGCCAGAATCCTGCCGAGGCCATTTCGGGGCCATTCCTCCAAACAAAGACTTCACATTGAAAAATCGAGGACACGTCAGGGATAGCCCGTGCGCATGTAACAGTATCAATGCATCTATTCAAATCATGAGGAACCTAGGGGCGGCGTCTTCCCTTCCACCGCGGAACGCTTGATATCATCGGGGGAAAAAATTGAAACAACCGTTGGTTTATAATCCAGCCATAAACGATAAAAAAGGACATGCCCAATGAGCAAGCTGCCCTTCAAAAAACAAAATCTAGCGCCGTGGCCTGGACCACTAAGTAAGCTGCAGCGGCTCAGTCTTCTCGCACGTAAATAGGTTAATGTGGTGATCGCCTCGTGCTGCGCAGCCAAGAATCGGGTGATGCGGGTGGAATGCCGTGGCTGAGATGGGAGATCCCCGGTTCTGCTGCAGGAAGCTTGAGTAGGGCTCGAGTCGAGAAAGCTCGTTGCCGCTCAGGTTAAACACTTTGACGACATGAGCAGAGGTGCCCCTAAAAACAACAATTGCGTTAGCCACGGTGCACTATTAGGGAGTCAAGTACGTGAGCAGATATAAAACTTACACTGAAAATACCGGCAGATGCTCGTGCACGCTTGCCGTCCGTAGAGTGTCCCGCGTTGTCTGGAAGGAATGCAAAGGCTTGTCCATGCGGATATCCCACACCTTGATTTTGCCATTGCGGCTAGCGCTCACCAGCTCTCGCTTTCCTCCACGCTGCATGTGTACACTCTTGATCCATTGGCGATCCGACTCGTCTTTCCACTTGCGCACCATGGATTCCTGCGGCTTCAGCCTCGTGTCGAAGACGCGGACGGCGCCGTCACCAAACCCGGCCACAAAGATGTTGCCCGTCATCTGGTCCGATGTGAGGGAGGTAACACATGAGCCAGATCGGGCAGGAATGTCCATTATGCACGTCTCATGCCCAGCAAACCACACCCGGATAACTCGAACGTCGCCGGCAACGAGGACGCGCCCCGTCGCTTGCTGCCAGTCGAAAACCATTCCGGAGTTGACATTGCTGGGAACCATGTGAGTGAGTGCCCGCCAAGACGTAGCCAGCTCAATGTCCTGCTCCGAGTCGTAATTGCGATATACTCGGATTACGCCATCTGACGATCCAGTCATCAAAATGGCCTGGTCGTCTTCATTGATGAACTTCATGTCACTAATCTTGGAACCTTCTGGATTGCCATTGGAGAATTTGTTCAGGCGTCCTTGTTTCTTCCAGTCCCAAACATAAACCGTGTTGGCGTCGTCTGCCACTGCCAAGTGGTCTTCAAACTGGTGGAATGTCATCTTGGCAGGCTGGGCGCCGTTGTTAATGATGCCTAACTGATTGTTCCACCTGTGAGCGCCCGCAATATGTTTGAGCGGTTGCGTTTCTCTCATAATAGCTTCATTCCTGGCTCTCCGCCACAATCTCTCGTTGTAGTCGGTGCTGCCAGGCTCGTCCGCCTCGGTGTTCTTCATCTGGGGCTCACGGAAGTACTCGATTGACCACTCGAGGAACTTGCTCGTAAGCGGCAGGCTTGGCTCCTTGGTCAGGTCACGCTCTTCATACGTGCCAGAAACCGGCTCCCGCGCATTGTGGTATGTTGCCGAGGGCCCAGAGTAGTCGTTCTGTTCAGGGGGTGCAGATACCCGGTCGGGAGATACCTTTGCTGAAGGTGACTTTGGTGGAACTGGGCTGTTGGGGGTGGTAGGCCGAGACTTTTCTTCGCTGTTGATGAAGGACTGGAATAAGAGACTAGCTGTTCGTCTAAGAAGGCCAGGAGATTGCAAAGGCTGAGGGCTAAGAGCCCCGTTAGTCCTCTGGCCCAAAGAAGCCGTGCTTCTGCTGCGCGACGCCCTGTTTGCCCTTCTCTGGACCTCTCCCATCAAGGCATGGGCAGCCTCGCCGAGGCTAGAGTTAATCAAAGCATTGTGGACGTAGTCAATAACAGTGGTAGCTTCCCGCTGCACCTCTGGATGGGGGTCAACGCTCAGAATCAAGGCATGTTTCCAGAACGCCATGTAAACCGTATTGTGGGAGAGGCCGTGAGCAGTGGGCTTGATGGTCCCGTCCCTCTGCCTGTTATCCGGTCTGGCATAGTGCAGGCCCATTTTGTGATCTTGCCCATCGTCTTGTGGGGGGAACACCAGATACTCCTTCTCCTCAAGGAGCTGCTCATAGGCCGCAACCAAAAACTTGCTCTCGAAGCGAATAATAAAGTGAGACAAGAAAACCAAGAATTCCTTGCGTACAATCGGACTGCCGTCATTTCCCATGTCGAGAATTGTCCAAGCAATCGATTCCTCGATCCGCGCAACCTCCTCCGTCAAGTCGGGGATTCCGAGGAAAGTGGTAAGCGCATGGATCATGGCCGCCCGTACTTCACAGCATGGATCCTTGGTGAGGAATGCTAGCTTGGCGTAAGCATTTTCTCGAATGCCACGCCATTTGGCCTCGGGCAAATCTTGCCACAGCTGGC
The DNA here is from genome assembly GCF_000170995.1 of Trichoderma virens Gv29-8. Classification (NCBI taxonomy): domain Eukaryota; kingdom Fungi; phylum Ascomycota; class Sordariomycetes; order Hypocreales; family Hypocreaceae; genus Trichoderma; species Trichoderma virens. The sequence goes on from NW_014013744.1 coordinate 2,371,445, forward strand.
TGATACATAGACAAGCCCATTGGCGCAAGAGGGGGTTGCCCTCGTTTTGCAGGTGGGCCAGGCAGTAGCTCATGATTTCCGTCTGGTTGCATACCATCTGGCCGTTTCTGTAGCCCTTGCACAGCATGGCCAGGATAAAAGCGCACATGGCCTTGTGCTCATCGCCATTCACGACGGGCAAAGCCTCGGATGGTTTCAAAATCTGTGCAAAGTAGCTGTAACCGCTGTCCTTGATAAGGTCTTGCTGGCATGAAATATCCACGGCAATGAGTCTTGCCCAGATGAAAACCATCACGGGCTTTAGTTCGGTTGCAGCAGATTGCAACAACTTTAGAACGTACGGGAAGATGCCAATGCTGAGAGCCAGCTGAACCGACCATGGCCCCAGATCAAGGAATCTTCCCAACAATATCAAGGCTCGCACCCTATGCTGCTGGCTCAGGAGTACCTGAAGGACAACTGGCAATTGATCAGGGGGCTTTTGGGCCACAGCGTCTCCTCTGGTGAGGTAGACGTCGAAAGCAGTCAGCTGCTCAGTGAAGAAGGAAGAATTCTGGTATTCATAGTCGATACCCTCGTTTTCCTTTCTCTCCAGCAAGGGTAGCTGTGCCAAGGCCATGTCAACGGCCAAATCCCACGTTTCCCACAATGGGTGCTGGTGAGTGTCTGGCAAGGCGGGGTATGATTGAGGGTGGCATCCATACACAGTCATGATCCTCTGCGCCAGCAGAAAGTTCCGGAATAGGGCGGCCACCATCAGATCTTGCCTGAAGAACTTTCTAAACAGATCCCGAGGCAGGGTAGTCCATGCAATGCTGTCGGTAATGGCTGTAAAGATCCAGTTGAGCTCCCCAAGGGGTGTCCTCCTCTCTTGTAGACGGCCGGGAAGCTTCTTGGCACGTTCAGGGCTAATGTTGGTCTTGAGAGGGTTCTGCAGAACGAAGAACCAGAGTGCCATTTCGATCGGGGTCGTCAGACATGACGTGAACAGATCGGCAGGGAGCAGTGGATTGGTGGGGAGATTCTCCTTGACCGCACACGCAGCTAAATGAATATAAGGTCTATAATTTGTTTTGACGTAATGAGGATCCCGCTGTGCGGCTTCCTCCTCCTCCTCGTCATGTTTATCGACGAATCGGTGATAATTGTTGAGAATGTTGCCGGCCTCTGAGCAATCCCACACGAAGATGGTGGGGGCCTGAAGCCATTGCTGCAGATCGTACAATGAAACTGGGATATACTGAGTATAGGTCTTGTTAAATACCCAAATCTCGCCCGACGCCGTCGGTTTTGGCACACCGTGGCCGTTGTAATGCAGCAACACGCGCTCGTCCTTGGCGTTGCGACGAAGAGATATGCAGAATTTTTTCGTCTCTTCAACTGAGGGGTCCAGGTACTGCTTGTAACGGGCTCTAATTGCAAGAGTCTCGTATTGCGCTTGGAGGGACTTGCCAATGTTCTCGAGCGCCTTCTGTATAGGAGGAATGGTAGGATCTGTCCAGGCCTCTAGCTTTGCGCCCGGATTGGTTTTGAGCTGGTCGGGAGGCTCGACACCGATGTTTAAGCATACAGCAAGGGCTGCAGATACTGTCTTGAGCCTATCTCTTTGGCGCCAATCTTGGAGTTCGTACTGCACCGCCTTGGGCTTGGCAGTGGTTTCGTGCCGTTTATCCGTAAAATACATGTACCAATTCTAGAATCCGGTATCAGCATGCTATCTTGGACAGTACTGGGACAGGCCAAGGGACGAGAGACTGCGAATTATTCGCTGTAGCGGGGGGGAGGAGGGGCACCCAAGAATTCGAGAGGATAAGGCTGGGATAGGAGAGGCTGATAAAACGTACATTCGCAAGCTGAGAAATGATATGTTCTGACTGGTAGTGGTCTTCAAAACCATGTCTAGCTCCCCATTCATGGATTTCATCTTCTTCGTGGTCCGATTCTTCGGCCTGTCGCGGCGCATATTCGCTCTTTGAGCGCTGGAGTGATGGCTTCACCGGTCGGGTCGGTCGCTCAGCCTCGATGCTAATGTCATCCCTGGTGTCGCCGGCAGAGACGCCATTCTTGCGGCCGGGCGCGCTCGAGGGCCGCTTGTCGGTCGTCTCGTTGGACTGGGAGTCGCGGTCGGAGCTGCTGGTCGACTGGACCTTGAATCTCGATGTCTCACCGCCGTTGGTGGCTGCGGCGGCGGCTGCGTGTGAGCCATTTGCACCAGTTCGCTGCGTCATCTCGGCTGGAAGGCCATGAGCCGCGGCTCGCAGCTCGTCTAGTCGCGCGGGCAACGGGGACAGCAGAGGCTGCTGATGGTCGAGAAGTGCGGGCGTTGCTTCTGTCAAGCTCGCAGCGTGTTGTTGTGGGTGCCGCGGAGGCGAAGTTTGTTGCGGTTGAGGCAGAGACATGACGGTCGCGGTCTAAAGTGGAGCAGGGCACTATATTCTAAATCTCATATCGAAGCACCCATGCTCAGTGGTGCAGTGCGCGGAATGGAATGCTGCTTTCATCGGCCGCGAAGCGATGCTGCGGGCGACGAGGTGATGCACGGTTTAAAAAAGTATGGAGATGGAAGATTCAAGAGTTCAAGTTGCAGCCTCGTTTGGGGAGGGGAGAGTTTGGGTTTCGGGCGAGGGATGGATGGCTTATTGGCAGCTGCGTTACCGTGCAGCACCTTTGAAAGTCTATTGCCAGCTGCTAACTGGCCGATGCAGTGGTCGTACAGCCCACAGCCATGCATATGTGCGTCTTCGGGTTGCCATCACAACGATGGGATGCCCGGTGTTACTACCCAAAGCTGGGCTACGCGTCAATTCTATCCAGCCCAGGCCTGTAACTGGCGGCGCTCCAGTGTTTGTTGAAGCCATCCATGATCCATCCCGCGGCTTGCCGCAGCGGTAGAGGTGGGAGGCAAGTTGGCAAGGCAGCAGGCAGCACTCCGAAAGACGAGGAATCCCGTTTCTCCGGACCGCGGCGTTGCAGTGCTTGACGATGAGTCACGACATGGGAATGTTCACTACCGGCGTCTATTTGGTTGATATTATTGCTGGGAAATAGTTGGTGTTTGCAGCAGATGTGATCCCGCGACCACGCTCTTGTGAATCAGGTAAGCGGCGGATACGAGATGTTGAGGTCGTGGGCGATCTAGACAAGGACGCTAAAAAGCTTATCCCGCAGCAAGCCATTCAGGCACCACATTCAGCAGCACAAGGCATCAGGTTCCGATAGAGCTTATTACTAGCCAGTACGGAGTACTCGTACGTATATAACATATCGATGTGTTTCTTTGTTGGACTTGCAGTATTGGTGGTTTGTTTGTCATAATCAGCCTCGCGCTCCCTTGAACCCTTTTGACAGCCACGCAGTTTTCTCACCGATGCCGACAAGGAGCACGTGATCACGCACGTCTCTGCAGTAGAATGTTTGTTCACAGGCAATAATACATAGAACCTTGAAGGCTCAATGCGTACTAATCGGAGCGATGCTCCCTGGGTTCCGGGTTCTAGAATCCAATTTGAAGGCAATGGCCTGGGTTGAGCTATTATTAACCATCTGCCCGCGAGCTAACAGCAGCCCAGTCCAGTATATTACGGCAGCAGCACCTTGAACAGCTGAATGGAAGCGTTCCGCGAAACAGCGTGGATATCAGCACCACACTCCGTAGCCCCGTGTAAGTGCCTTAGTGCTCAGCTACCGGTGGCGCGTTCCGACAAAACAACAATCAATCTCTGAGCTGATGTGAAGATTGCGTCGCATCAAAGACATGAATGAGACATGCCGCCAAGCAGCACGCAGTGTTCCTTTGCATCGTCCATGGCCATTTAGGGCTTAGCACTCGAATGAGGAATCTAGATTAGACGGTCTGTGCGCGTATTAGGTTAGTGGTAGCCCGAGGTCTTTTGGAGCTTGAAATGGAACGTTCTTCGACGAATCCTTCATGGTACGAAATACGCGGGATGCGTTAGTCTCATCAGGTAGCTCACTTACAACTGCACGCAGCCCAGGTCAACAAAGTGCGGGCTTTCCTTGGCTTCGACACAGGCAGGGGAGAAGAAAAAAAAAAAACCAAATCAAGCCTCCACAGCTGTCAATCGAGCATAGGTACATACATATTTTTAGCTCCCATGTTGTGCGAGACGCAGCAAATCTCCCAATTGCTGGGCTACGTACAGGGTAACAGGAGGAGGCAAATGTGATCGACGAGGTTGCCCCTGCTGGTGGGCGGCTCACAAACGCCTGCGACTGGGGGCAAATCAGCTTGCCGACTCAGCCAAGGCTCTTCCGGGTTAATAGCACGAGTGCCATTAATTGCCCGCAAGACAATAGGGGATGAAATGATCAGGAGCATGATGCCAACCGCGATCAGCATTGGAATTGCCGGGCGGCTATACCAAGATGGTACCAGTACCAAGGTTCCATACTACAGGCACTACTAGGTAAAGTTAAGGTATGCGGAGCAACCAAGATGACGGGAATCCGACGTGTGCTGCTCTCCAGTAAAAGGACTATGTGGCGTATTCAATCAATTAAATTCTATTTTCAAGCATGTGTACAAGTACTGTATCTGTACAGTAGCATGATTGCTATTACGGGGTCGGTCTGCTTCAAGCGATGCAGGCACGAGCACGATGAGGTCAGCAGTGGGCTCAGCTCTTCTTGGGCGAGCTTCCAGACGAAACGCACAGCATTGGCGGCCAAATCAGATTGTTCCTTGCGTCAGCCTTCCCGTATCCGACGCTGAAATGCCTGTCGCTGCCCCTCCAGCCCCTTGATTTCTGGCCAGCTCCACATCGTCGCCATCTCCGACCTGCAGAGTGTTACAGCGGAGGAACCTGGCTGCAGGCCGCCGCGCAGAGAGATCGCCGCCACTTCTGGCGCACCTGCATGTACCCCCCAGGTCACTGCTGTTAGGAGTCCCCCACAGCGCCATGCTGAGGCACGGCGGTACGTCAGTACCTACAGGAGGTTAGTGCACATTGGTGAGCATGCAGCCCCTAAAAACGTTCACTCAAGCACCCCAAGGACCAGCATCGCCCGCTAATTGGCCCGCTGGGCTGGCCCTGGCACTGTGACAGGAGGCCGAAACGCAGCCCAGCACCAGAAACGAACGCCTCTGCCCCCCGTGCCAGCTCCAATCCATCACCACCAGCAGTCGCTGTGGCTTTTTCCACCTCGAGTCGAGTTACTTCAGCTCTCTCTCGTTGGGCTTTACTGTCCTCACTGTTTCCGAGCAATTGCGAGCTGCATCTCCATTCCGCAGGTTCGCGAACGGCAGAGCAAACGGGCGTTGCTGCTTCACGGATCAGGGCCCTTTTACTTCCTGCCACCCTCCCGTCCCCAAAATAGGTGGCCACTGAAATTTCGGCGATACTCCCCCGGATACTTCCCACAGATGCTTGTCCAGCCATCTCGACGCTCGAGCTTCGACCCCCTTCTTTCCTAACAATTCTCCAGTCACTCTTTGGCCTTGTTGAGCCGTCCGTGTCTTTGTGTGCGTGCGCGCGCAATCCTCTCGTTGCTGTTTTCGTTTGGAGCTTCTCGCCCATTCACCCACGTTCGTTAAACATCGACAACCTCATCGTCCATTGCCCGTCTGGTCTGCGAACGCACCACTGCTCCCATTCCGCCAGCGAGCGGTCCGCAGCCGACCATGGCGTTTCTCTTCAAGTCCAAGAAGCACCAGGACCGTACGGTAACCAGTCGCGACGGCAGCTCAGGCTCTCAGGGGTCCATCCAAAACGCCCCCGGGCGCGCAGTGGCTAGAGACGACAAGAACACAGCATTGCAGCGCGCGACGCCAACGGGGAGCCTGCATTCTATCGACAATGACACCAACACCTCCAGCCCCGACCAGGGCCAAGGCCCAGGCCACGCCCGTCGTGCGGGAAGCGTCGATACGCCTCAGACGAGTGATTTGCCTGTGAGTGACCTTTCTTTGGAGCTAATCCAACTGACTACCGCATGTGTGACATCTAACACGCACAAACCCTCAAGTTTCGAAACCAACCGCCCGTGAGCAATTCCAATGCCTCGCTCTATCCGTGGTCGCAGCGGCGGTTGACATACACTTCGTCGCATCCGAGCCCGTTTCCTCGATATGGCGCCGCCGTCAACGCAGTCGCCTCCAAGGAAGGAGATGTTTATTTGATGGGTGGCCTGATCAACAGCTCGACTGTAAAGGGCGACCTTTGGATGATCGAGGCTGGTGGTAGCATGACATGTTACCCACTGGCGACAACTGCCGAGGGCCCGGGGCCTCGAGTTGGCCATGCCAGTTTGCTAGTCGGCAATGCCTTCATCGTTTATGGCGGAGACACCAAAATTGACGACAATGACATCTTAGACGAGACCCTATATCTACTTAATACTTGTGAGCCTTCATTCCCATGGAAATCCCCTAAACGGCAAGGGCGTCGAGAATCTTACCATAATTCTTGTTTGTAGCAACACGGCACTGGTCCCGTGCCCTGCCCGCTGGGCCGCGTCCATCGGGACGATATGGCCACTCACTCAACATCCTTGGCTCCAAGATATTCATCTTTGGTGGCCAGGTCGAAGGCTTCTTCATGAACGATCTCTCCGCGTTTGATCTCAACCAACTGCAGTCGCCAACTAATCGATGGGAGATTCTCCTCAAGGCAGAAGCGAGCCCCAAGATGCCCGCCGCACGAACGAACCATTCCATGGTGACTTTCAACGATAAGATGTACCTGTATGTGTAATAAATCGGCCCTATACAACTGTTGTCCTCTCTAACCACGCATGCTAGGTTTGGTGGCACAAATGGCTTCCAATGGTTCAACGACGTCTGGTGTTACGATCCTGCAGTCAACAAGTGGGCACAACTGGATTGCATCGGCTATATACCCGCTCCTCGTGAGGGCCACGCTGCTGCTCTGGTGGACGATGTCATGTATATTTTCGGCGGCAGAACCGAGGAAGGCACTGATTTGGGAGATCTTGCAGCGTTTCGCATCACGCAGCGGAGGTGGTATACTTTCCAGAACATGGGCCCCTCTCCCTCGGCTCGATCTGGTCATAGCATGACGACGGTTGGAAAATCCATTGTCGTGCTTGGCGGAGAGCCTAGCACTGCTTCTTCGTCTACTAACGATCTTGGTATTCTCTATGTATTGGACACGACTAAGATTCGGTATCCCAATGATGCTCCAGGAGGGCCCCAGAGAATACCCCAAGCGAGACGGCCAAGCGATGCATCGAATCCCAACAGACAGCCACCGATGCGCGATGTGTCCAACGGAGGAGGCCCTCCCGACGCCGGGAACATGATTGTCGGCGGTCCATCAAGCATCAACAACGGACCAGCTACCCGGAGAATCCCTTCCAACGGTATGGAACCGACCGGCTCACCAGGTCTCGGAGGGCCGGGCTCACCTCCTCCCGTTGGTGCGCCACCAAGAGCGCCTGGAGGCCCCCCCGGAGGCCCACCAGGTCCAGGAGGTCCAGGGAACAAAATGCAGATGTCCAGAGCTGCCGCGAATGCCAGCCCCTCCGGACCGCCTCCACAAGGCCCAACTCCTGCTAAGCCGGTTCCTGATCCGTCTGCTGTGGGACGTGTCCGAGGCGCGTCAGTTGACCGGGCGCCGGGGACGGGCTCACCCCAGCTGGCTTCTGCCCCGTCACCAATAACCCGCGAAATAATACCCGAGGACGAGACACCTGCACCCACATCTGCCCCTATGTCTGCAGCAGGCAATCCTGTTAACGGACGCCGAACACCCACTACGCCTACTCAAGTTGGAAGGGCAGGATCTAAGCAAGGCTCCTTGGGCGGCGGTGAACCCCCCCGGGGCAAAATGCGCCCGGGTAACCCAGGCTCGATTGATAGCATGACAGAAGGAGTGCAGAGGGCTACACCGGATGGAATGCAGAGAGGCCCTCCGGAAGGGATGCAGAGAGGTCCTCCTCCAGAGGGGATGCAAAGAGGTCCTCCTCCAGAGGGGATGCAAAGAGGTCCTCCTCCAGAGGGGATGCAGAGAGGCCCCCCGGAAGGGATGCAGAGAGCCGCGCCAACGCGACCAACATCACCTCCGCATACAACTAAGCCGATGAGCGCCAACCTCAACCGACGATCGTCTGGCCGAAATTCGCAGACTGTTGCTCTTCTAAAAGAGCTTGATAATGCCCGAAATCGGAATGCATGGTATGCGTCGGAACTTGAGTTGGCTAGGAAAGCTGGCTATGTTCCCAATGCCTCCATGGGGCCTGCACTTGATGGAAAAGCTGTTGAGTCCTTTGATGACGAAGATCGACCACTGATCGAGGCACTTTTGGCTATGCGCACAGAATTAGCAAACGTTCAGAATGCTGTAGACAAGCAAGCTATCGTTGCTGCCAAGCAGATAGCGGAGGCGGAAAGGCAACGAGATGTCGCCATTCAAGAAGCCGTTTATGCCAAAGCTAAACTGGCTGCTCAGAGTGGTGGAAGTGTATCAAGTACCCCCCAGCCTGAAGTCGGAGACGAGTCTGGTGCTCGATCAGCAGATATGAGCAAGAAGTTGGCATCTGCCCTCAACCACCATAAGAGTCTTCAGACCCAGCTGGAATCGGCGAAATCCGAGCTGGAGGCGGAGAAGAGAGCTCGCAAGCTCGCCGATGACACGACGTCAGCTGCCCAGAAGCGCATGGCCGATTTAGAGGCTTACAAGCAGCAAACCTCTGGAGAAGTCGAGCGTCTGAAGGCAGAGCTTCACTTCTCGCAACGTGAAGCCCGAGAGCAGGCAGTGGCCGCCGCTGAGGCTGTGGCTGCTCTGGAACTTCTCCAAGTTGAAAAGGACACCATTTCGAGGAAGCTTGATGAAGTTGCCGACTCATCAAATGGTCGGGAAGAAACATTCGAATCTCTTAGAGCTGCCATCGAAGCATCGCAGGATGCAAGCGCTCATCTCGAGACAAAACTCGAGGAAGAGAGAACCCAGAGGGAAAAGGTCGAAGGCAAGCTGACTAAACTCAAGGCTGAACACGAAGCTCGCACAGCAGAATTAGTTGCTGTGACCCAACGTCTACGAGACGCTGAAGAGCTTGCCGAGAAGCACGCTACTGAAGCACGCACGCATCGGGAAGCTGTTCTTGCTGGACTTCACAAGCTCACTGCGAAAGACGACTCGGCTACGCATAGTGCAGATGCTGAACGTGCCGCTGCACTCCAAAACCAACTCACTGCTGCGAACGCTTTAGTTAAGAAATACCAACAGGAAGCAGACATAGCTGCTGATAGGCTACGTAGTGCGGAGGAGCGCATTGCCGGGCTTGAGCAGTATCAGGAGCAGTCAAGCCGTGAGGGTGTTGGTATTCGACGACAGCTTCAGTCTGCCTTGAGGGAAACCCAGAGCCTCCAGGCTGCTCATTCAGATATCAAGAACCAGCTGGCAGCTCAGCAGCTCGAAACAAACGCCATGACTGTGCAACACAATGCCCTCAAGGATATTCTTGTCGAACGAGGTATTAGCCCCACTGGTGCTGCTAGAACTCGCGGCCTCACAAGCCCGCGAACCACTTCTCCTGAGCAGCAAGGTCGCTTGCGAGAGCTTGAGGCTCAGTTGGCCAGCATTAGCGCCGCCCACGAAGAGACCAAGCAGACATTTGCCATCCAAGTCCAAGACTCTGAAACTGCGTACCGTGAGAAGCTATCCCAGCTCGAGAGTGATTATCAGTCCGCGGTGCATTATGTTAAAGGAACAGAGAAGATGTTGAAACAGCTTCAGGAGCAACTGGGGCGCCTTAAGACTGACAATGCCCGCTTGAAGTCCGAAGTTGTGGAGCTTGAGGATAGACTGCAGGCCGGCCCAGATGAGTCTGGTTCGGCTGGGTGGGAGAAAGAGCGTGTCGCCTTGCAGACCAAGATATCTAACTTGGAGGCTGAGCTCCATGATTCTGCTGCCCACCTTGAGAAGAGCCTTGAGGATCTAAAGGTCGAGTTGGCAGAGAGCCATCGCGAATGTGACGAAGCCCGCACATCCCTGAGCACCCAGCGGAAGGAGCTTGAGCAACTGCAGTCCGAAAATGCCCTCCTCGAACAGCGCGCGTCCGACGCTGAACAGAAGGTCTCGCTGCTTTTGGATCAAGTCGAGCACTCTGTCGATACCTACCGTCGCCGCAGCCGACACGTTGTCAGCATGAACGCTGATGCGATGGCAGCCGCAAATGGCATGGGCCTCGGTAGCCTCGGCACACTCGCTCTCGGCCACAACCGCAACGAAAGCTCTGAGGGCGAGAGTATCTATGGGGACAGCAACCTGGGGAACCGAAACAGCGCTGCGCTTGACAATCTGGCCACCGAGCTGGAGACTCTTCGGAATCACTGGGAGACTACAAACAAGAATTACCGTCTGAGTACCAACTTCGATTTTGAATCTGCCAACGCCTCTAAGAAGGAGGACGATACCCCTATCGCTATGGGCATGGGTGGAAACCTTGCGGATTGGAGAAAGCGACTCGATACGGAGAATCACTCTGACGTGGAACAACCCAAGCAAGGCTAAACCAAAATATTATGTTTTGGATATTGCTACGTTTGTATGACGACATATACCCACCCTACCACCTATCTATGCTTCTCAGATATTCCTTGGGTTTTGCCCATAATGTCTGTGCCAAAGAGTCGTGGCCACCAGCCGCCGCTTTCATAATCTGATGATTATTGCTAATTACTCGCCATTCGCGATGGCTGATTTCAACTACACGTCACTGAAATGCCTAAATCTTTTGTTGTTTATTAGTACATCTCATCTTCGATTCCTATTCTCTCCTTAATACCGGTTCTTACTTTTTTCAAGGCATGGCTCGTTTGAACACGGGCCTTGGTTACTTGTTTTATGACATGATACACATAACGGCCTGTCGCGTACGGCGCATGCGCTTGCTCTCTTCTCCAGGAGGGATGTGAATCTTTTGTTGTTTTCGAAATGCGATATTTTTTTTATTCGGTTATTATTATTCACATTTTTTTTTTTTTTTTTGCTTTTCTCTCTCTCTCTCTCCATGTCTTGCTTTTATTTGTCTGATTTTTTTGTTTTAAAACACACTTGCGTCGACGTGGGAAGAATATAGGGGGGACACAAGAACTCCTTTTACACTTTGTTTGTACTATAATTGTGGAAGTATATGCGCGATCTTTCTTCTTCCTCTTTTTTCCCCCCCCATCGCTGCCTCCTCTTGTTTTTCCTCATTTTCCTTGTCGGGGGATCGCTTCAGGTGGACACTTAAAAAAGAATCATGCAAAAAGGGGGATTATGCTTTACAACTCTGTTTTTCATTTTTTTTTTTTTGGTGTGAATTTTTTTTGCATGGTTTGGCTTATTTTTAACTACTTTACTAAATGATGAGAGATGAATTGCCTGGTTCTATTTAAACCATATTATATTGTTCCATTTTGGTGTCTTGCAGTGGTTTACCGTGCAAAGGTCAAACAAGACAAGCTTAAGACGGAGACTTTCAGCTTCGCGAATATGCATGTTTATCTACCTTTTGTTTTAAAGGTATATGAGTTCTAATTCCCCTTTTATGTATGTCATGTATGTATATACAACGCTGCCGTGACTCAACTATTTCATATGTCCTTTAATAGAAATTCTGAGTACATAAATCCCCCCAAACGCCCTGCCAAAAAGCCCCATCCAAAGTGAACACGAAACGGCGTAAACACACATATTTACGCCGCCGCCGCCATAAGCGTCTTCTGGATCCTCAAGCACCTTGCAAAATCAAGCTTCGTCCCATCCTCAGGCATGTGCTCCCCGCTCGCGATGCAAAGCACCCTCATTTTGGGATCGTACCGCAGGTTCGTGAGCAGCTTCGGCGTGATGAGGAAGTACTGGCTGGTGTGCTCGCGGCAGGCAATTTCGACCATGCGCTCATGGACCATGCGCTCGTTGCGGGGGTCCATGCCCTGGTTGATTTCGTCGACGACGCGGAAGGGGGACTGGGCCATGGACTGGAGGGCCATGAGGAAGAAGATTGTGGACACGGCGCGCTCGCCGCCGGATTGGCGATGGGCGTTGAGTTGCTGGAGAGATTCGTTTTCTCTGTTGTTCGTCATACATTCTCCTGGTTAGCTTTCGTGCTCACATATGAAGGATGTGGTAAGGGGGTGAGAGGAAAGGGGGGAAGAAGAAGACGTACCGAAATCTGACCATAATGTCCAAGGCCCACTGGTCAAAATCCTCGTTCTTGTGGACGCGAACCTCGCCAGCACAGCTAATCTGCTCAAAGTTGTAGGCAAAGGCATCATTGATCTTGGACACCAAGGCGTCCAGCTTAGGCTCCCACTTGCCCATCAACTCGTCCAGTTGTCCACTCACTTTGGCGAGTTTACTACTTGATGTATCCATCTTCTTCTGAAGTTTAGCAATCTCCTGTTCGCGCCTCTCAAACTCCCGAATAACGTTAGGGTTGGCCGCGTGGATGAGTTCGAGATTGGCCTTCTCAGCAGAAATATCCATCTCAATCTCTGCTGGCGCCTTGTTTTCAGCCAAGGAGCTGTACAAATCCTTCTTTTCCGGGTTCTCGCTGATGAGCTCTCGAACCTTTTCAAATAGTCCGCGACCTAAGTCTCTGGTCTGGGTGGCTTCTTCGGCAGCTTGCTGCACAATGAGCCTCTCCTGTTCAAGCCTCTCCATTATACTAGAATTGCGGGCTTTGAGACCCTCGATGTCGGACTTGGCCTCGATGAGTCGTATCTTGGCTTCAATGAGGTCGTCGTGAGCCTTTGCAATTTGGCCGAGGGCCTTCTGATGGCGAAGAACCAGTTTGGCTCTTTCTACTACTGCTTTGTCCCATCCAAAGCCGAGGTCGACGATTCTTTCTCTGGCTTCCCGCATGGCCAGCTCGTTTGCCTCTTTATGGCGCTCCTCAGATTCTGCTTTGGTCAGCAAGGCAAAGAACAAAATTGTAGGCTGATTATTGGGAATACTAACCTATTTTTTGGGGTATTAACTGCCACTTGGTAAACTCTCGCTGCAGTGCGTTTTTCTCCGTTCTCAGGTTTTCCTTTGCCGCTGTTAATATAGCAGTTCTCATATCCAGTCTAAAATAAAGGGGTTGACTTACAATTTTGCCTTGTATGTCGGCCTTTTGTTCTTCAAAGGGTCCGATCTTTTGCCTCAACTCCTTGTACTCCGCCTTCATGATTTCTGCTTCTCCGGTGACTTCAGTTAGTCGCCTATTCAGCTCAATCTTCTCTTGTGAGTCCACGGGCTGAGAAGTCCAGAATTTTCCTGGCTGGATCCTCTTGGTAACCGTCGTCATGGCATTGGCGCCATATTCTTTTCGTCGACGAACCATGTACTGCTGCTTCCCAGCTGCCCATTGGTTGATTTTCCCGTTATGGACGAGCTTTTCATACTCGTCATCAGTGTGGTCTCTCAACGAGATGCCGGACTGATGTAACCTCTTTTCAGCACATAGCATGGCAAGCACAGGCTCAGGGCCATCCAAATAGTTTAGGGCAAACCCATCCAGACCAAGCGATTGGGCCTCATCGATGTTAACAGGAGACCTGAAAGCCGCGAGAGGCTGCAAACAGGTTCTGATAACAGCAGATAAACTCATCTCGCGGTACAACTGGTTGGTCAGTTTCTTGTAATCGTTTTTGGTTTGTGCTGTGAAGCAGAGGAAATCGTCGTTTTGAAGCAGGGCTTGGACGGAGTCGGAGTAGCGCTCGTCTCTAACAGAGCAACATAGCATGGGCGGACCGAAAACCTCCTTTTCAAATTCACCCTGGTGCTCTTGAACCCAATCCCAAGCCGTAACCAGCTCCGGGAAATGCTTCCGCATAAAACTTAGCTGTTGGCCCGCTTGTGTGTCGAGAGACTCTATGTCTGCCTTTAGTTTCCGCAGTTCGTCCATCTTCAACCTTCCCTTTTCTTTGACTGCGTCTGTCTCGGCAGCTAATCGACGCTGGTCTGCTTCAACTTCGCGTAGGTTGTGCTCCTCGGCTCGCTATGCGGGAAACCAGACTTGTTAGTTTAAACAAGAGAAAAGGGAAACTCGCGAGATGGAAATGGGACAAGACAGGAAAAATCTTACAATCTTTTGATTCCATTCTCCTGCGTTGAAGTCAGATGGCCTTTTTTTCAACTCTGCCTGTAGAGTTGTAATCCTCAGCTTCGATGCTGCAACCTCTTTCTTTTTCTCATCAAACCCCTTGCGCTCGGCACCTATCTTATTCGACCACTCCTTGACATCGTCCACTGCGGCACTGATCTCTTGCGCCAGACTCTGCGCCGCCACCTGGGTTTCTCTAACGGCCTTTGTTCTCGATGGAATGGCCGCCTCGGTTTCTTGGGCGTAGACTTGCTTCCGGTTTACTGCTTCTAACGATGGTCCACTCTCGTTTTCAAGATGCCTCAGCCTGTTTTCAGCCTCCTTCTTACGCTCCTTTGCCGCTAGGTGGATATTGCGTGCTTCTTGATATTGAGCAATGAAAAGAGCGCCTTTGAGGTTGTTGACTCGCTCCTGAATTTCCTCTCGTTCGCGTATCCTATCCACGTCGGCTTGTAAGCCTTGTTGGCGGGTTTGTAGATTCTTCAGGGTTTCGGCGTCCTCATGCACGGCCTCGGCCACTTCTTTCTTGTCCCTATGAAGTTCTTGAAGCTGTCGATGCCATAGTTGCATTTCCTCGGGAGCTGCAGCGCGCAGAGTTTCGTGCAACAGTTCCACTGGGGTACAGGCGGCAAACTCAACGACTCTGTCCTGCGGAAGAAACTGGCACAGGTTGTCCACCTGGATCTTGAGCATATGCATTAACGATTGTATCTTCTTGTGGGTTGTCTCCTTGCCATTCAGCCACCATTTTTGGATATTTTGTTCACGGCGAATCTGAACACGAATGACAAAGTTGGATCGGTCTTGGGGTCGTTTGTAAAGCTCGATCTCGACGTTTGCCGTGTCCTTGCCATGCTTGACAAACTCCTTGACGGTCCCCGCACGGCCAAGATGCTTGGGGCTGTATCCAAGCCCCAGGCAGATGGCACAGACAAGAGAACTCTTTCCAGTGCCGTTGGGCCCGATGACCATGTTGAGATTCGGGCCAGGAAAAAATACGGCCTTTTCGTATGTGACAAAGTTCTCTACAGCGACTCTGACGATGGCGCCCGGTTGGAAGCTATCCTTGCCACTGTCCCTGGCCTTTCCCTTGCCCTTATCTATGCGACCGGTGCTGCGCCGTGGCTGTTCGTCGTCATCGGAGTCTACTCGTCGTCGCTTCGAACTGTCGTCTCCAGAGGGCGAAGCATGGCCTTCAGTGCTGCTGTCATCTTCATCCTCGTCCTCGTCGGCACGCCGGCGCCGGCGCGAGGTGCTGGGGCTCATATCTTCGAACAAGCTGCGCCGGAGCTGATCAGCTGCGGGAGGGTATCGCGAAAACAGTCGGCGCTGTTGTTTGCGTTCGCATTTGCATTTGCATGAAGCTGGTGAGGAGGCAAGCTGTGGATTTCCTGCGACGCGGTTGGACGCGACTTGACCCCACCACCACTTAACGCCAGACTCTTTAGTGCCTCTTGTGAGCTTGCTGAGGTCCCGGTTAAGCACTGCCTGCACCTGTAGCTGTTACTAGGTAACTATTTGCCCTCCAAGGCACCCACTGGTTCTATCAAAGTTAAATCTTGCGTTAATTGACAAGTCTGTGTGAAAAGCAGAACCTCGCTTGCATATTCATTCAATGAAAAAGAAATTGGCGCATTTATAATTGCAAAGCATGAAGATATTATATATGGTGGGGTTAATCCATCGGCATCTATGCAGATATACCATCATACATCGAAAGCAACTGTCAAAATACACCACCTCAATACAAGGCAAGGACCTACGTATGTCTACACCCATCTGTTCGCCCCATTCTAAAGTCGTGATGCACAAAATAAACTGACAAGGCAAAGAAAGTGCAAAAAAAGTGCAAAAAGAGAACTCTTGCGTAATCTGGGAATCGAACCCAGGGCTCCCCGACGTTGCGGATGGCAACGGAGAATTTTACCACTAAACCAATTACGCTTGCTCCTGATACAGCCGTTGTGTATTGGATATGCTCCGGTCGTCGGAATAAGCACTTATAATGTGAGTCTAGTCGGGCAACCTCCGTTTAGCCCATGCGATCCATCATGGAATCATGGGTGCTCCTTTCAAGGAACGAGATATGACATCGTCAGCGCTAAAGTGCTCGATGGAGACACTCGGAGTTGTGCGTGGGACCAGGAGGTTTTTAATGCAAGAGTTCCCGTCTCCGTCAATTCTCTCTCCTTTCTTGTTCTTATACAATTGTCTCTCATTTTCTGCTTTCCTCTGTTGTGGTCTCTCTATAGAGTATATACGTTTTCCTTGTTAACCGTATGGACTACCCAAAAGATTTTGCCGTGGGACAACCACGACACTCAGATGTTTATCCGTTCATTGACCCAAGGGCAAGTCTCAAAGATGCTGCTCAGGGTAAGACTGTGTTGGTCACGGGAGCCGGTACCGGTATAGGAAAGGCCATTGCCGAACAGTTTGCCATCGCTGGGGCCTCTTCAGTCATTATCGCTGGTCGACGGACAGAACCTCTCGAGGAGACAAAAGCATCAATTAAACTCCTTGCACCCTCTTGTCAAGTTCTTGTTCGAGGCGGTACCGATGTTGCGGATAAAGTGTCTGTCAAGACGCTCATGGATAGCCTACCAGAGATTCCCGATATCCTTGTTCACAGCGCCGCAGTGTCACTCTCCACTGCTGCCATAGACGAGTCCAATCCTGATTGGTGGCTGGGCGACATCGACAACAATATCCGAGGCATGTACATAATTACCACGGCGTATCTCGGCGCCCTCAAGGAGGCGGGTAAGACACAGGCCAGAATCATCAACGTGGGCTCGATTGCATCATGGCGCTATGTCTATGGACGGTCGTCTTATGCCGCCTCCAAAGTCGCAATGAACACCTTCACGGAATACATTGACCGGGAGCAGCAGGCAGCAGGCAACGACATTCGGTGTGTGGTTATGCACCCTGGAGGAGTCCTTACCGACCTCATCAAGAACACCGTCGTCCCCGAAGCTATCATTGGCAGGATGATAGACAAAGCAGAGCTATCCGGAGCCACTGCCGTCTACCTAAGCACGGAACGATCCAATTTCCTCATGGGCCGATTTGTGCTCGCCACATGGGACATGGAAGAGCTGGAACAGCAGAAAGACAAGATTCTCAAGCAGGATCTGCTCAAGACCAGGGTCATGGGGGTTGAGTGGAGAGACGGCTTTTAGCACTTTTAGCACCACGGCACTGGCATTTTTTCCTAACTTGGACATGAGGGGCCAATCGTCGGCCAAGCGTTGGTGGTTTTGCCGCGTGGGGCGGGCTTAGTCATGTTTCAACCTCATCCCTTGCTTTGGAGCAATCTGCAGTTATTTTGTCTCTGTACTCGACTAGAACGCCCCAGCATTGTTTTTGCTTTTGGGATTAGAATTGTAATGCTTATAGACCGTGTTGTTGGTATAGAATACAACAGATATATGATGTAAATATCACGTACATCAGTATTGCCGTAGAGGGTTCGCAGAGGTGGTTCAACAACATTTGCATTCTGCTCATGGTTGTTGTGGAGATGTGGTTTTGGAATAACGCTGTCCATATACTAGCGAAGCTTGTAGCGTGCAATCTATCAGAAGTTGGAGAAATATCAAAGAGATCTAATTATAGACATAACGTATTTATTTGTGTGCATCTTCAGAAGCGCGTCTTGTCGAATTTCTTTCATCGCAAAGGTGGAGCTCACAATCCACCACTTCAACATCTGGCCAGGATTGGCGTGAAATACATCAAATGTGATGCAACCACACAGAGCAATGGGCCGAGATTTTCACAGTTAGTACTCAGTTTCTGTAATATCATTGGACAGGAAAACCTGCCTGTTCATGTTGTGTGCTCGTCTAGTAGTGTGATTGTGATGCCGCACCGCGGTAGGGATAAATTCCAACACACATTTGGAATGCATCGCGACAGTCATCCGCTTACCTTAGCTGGATCGACGACCGCCGCATGCGCAGCTGACGATTCCTCGCCTCTGCACCACCAAACAACCCCGATCAGGGAATGACGCGAACCTGTTTCCACCTAAATTCCAGTGCTGCCCCCCTGTGGCTGCTTGCCAGCTGCTCTGCACTCACTGAAAAGCCGCCACTGGCAGAAGCCAATGCTGCATTCCTTGTCTCTGGACAGCTGCGTCTCACCAGTTGGCATGCCTTTCCCTCCTCGTAACCGACCTTTTTCCCGAGCTCTCTTCCACACGTCGCCTGCCGCATCTTTTCGTCCCCCAATCTCGAGGCTTCTCCACACGACTCTTCCTTCTCGCGATTTCCTTGCTGAATCTCTTTACAGCATCCCGTTGTGTTTTTTTTCTCTTTCACGCATATTGCATTAGGCCTCGTCAGTTACCAATTCTTCTACCAATCATCAGCATCTTGCCGCTTCACAGTTGTATCACAGCCAATCTTTGCGCAGGCTGATTTCGAATATTATGTGCTAATTCTTCTGCAATTCGCGGCAATAATCATGGCCGAATACACCTCAAAGACTCGTGCACCTCTCGCCGAGGCCACGAATCGCCTCAACGTTCCTGCGCCCGCTCAAAACCACCAGAGCCACAAGGCACGATACAGTCAGTCTGGCGCTCCTCAAAGCCATAGCTATCACTCGCATCAGAATATGCAGCCAAATCCGCGCGGTCAGGCAGTGGCTTATGACGCCTATGCCCCTGTTGTACAGAAAACACAGCAGTCGGCAGAGGCTGCGAAGCGTCTCTCCCAAGCATCCTACGCATCCACCTCCAGTAGCCAAAGCAGGAAGAATTACAAGACACACATCGGACCATGGCAACTAGGAAAGACTTTGGGAAAAGGTTCGTCGGCTCGTGTTCGGCTATGTCGCCACAGCATCACCAAGCAGCTTGCCGCTGTCAAAATCGTCAACCGTCGGATGGCGTATCTTGTTCAAGATAGCAGCCTGGCTGCTCTCAGCAAGTGGGATTCGAGCCTCCCCGAAGTCAATGGCGAAATGCGTGTCCCCGTGTCGATTGAACGCGAAGTTGCCATCCTCAAGCTTATTGAACATCCCAATATCATGAAGCTCTATGATATATGGGAGAATCGCTCTGAAATGTTTGTTGCGTTCCCTTGCCTATGATTTGATGCAATTGCTGACCAGGATCCTCTAGTTATCTCATACTTGAATACATTGACCAAGGCGACCTTTTTACCTTTATCAACACAAAAGGAAGGTTGTCAGAGGAAGTGGCTGTCTACTTCTTCCGACAGATGATCAGTGCCATTGCCTATTGCCACTCGTTCAATGTTTGCCACCGTGACCTGAAGCCCGAGAACATCTTGATCACTGCCGATCTCCAAATCAAAATCGCCGACTTTGGCATGGCGGCTCTTCATCAGACAGCTACTCATCGACTGGCGACGGCTTGTGGCAGCCCCCACTACGCAGCGCCCGAGCTTCTCAAGAATAGACAATATCGTGGAGATAGGGCTGATATCTGGAGCATGGGCGTGATTCTCTACGCCATGCTGTCCGCAACTCTGCCTTTTGATGACCCCGACTTGCGTGTCATGATGAACAAGACCAAAAAGGGACAGTACAAAATGCCCGACTTTCTGAGCCCTGAAGCTGAGAATCTCATCGACCGCATGCTCCAGGTCAATCCTGATCACCGCATCACAATGAAACAGATTTGGCAGCACCTTCTGATCCAGAAATATAACTACCTAGACGACTTTGGCCAGGACACTGGTCAGCCACCAGACACACGGAAGGGATTTCAATATGCTCCAATTCCGCCGCACCAGATTGATCCTCAGCTACTCCGACAGCTACGCTCCCTGTGGCACATGTCCAGCGATGACGAATTGGAGAGGAAGTTGGGCTGCAAAGAGTAAGTGATCAACCAGCTTGACAATGTCACATTGGTAATGAATCATGCTCACCGTGAATAAATTTAGACAGAATGACCAAAAAGCATTTTACTGGCTCCTCTATAACTACCGTGAGCAGCAATTGGAGGATTTTAAGCCGGAATTGTCTCATTCTATGAGTGACTACCACCATCTCAAGCCAAACTCTTGGAAGAAGCGCGTTTCGACATGCGAATTCTCCCAGCCCAGAGCCAACGGCCACGGGAGATCCATTTCCCGTTTTACAGTCATCTCAACGACAGCAGAGACCGAGGATGGGACAGTTCAGAGTTACGATCCCTATAGGGGCAGTCGAATGCTGAAGGCTTGCGGTTCGCAGGCCAGCCACGCGAGAATCACTGTCCATCGGGATGGCGAGATGTTGCAATCAACACAACCGACTGGAAAACGTAGCGGATCAAACTCCACTCGCCGCGGACGAGCCAGTTCTATGCGAGTGCATACGGGTCGGTCCCAGTCATCAAGGGGGTCGATGAGCTCACTGCGCAGCAACCGGCAAGGCACGCCGCAGATGCATGGCACTACCGTACGACACAAGCGAGGTGTCGATTTTTCACATGTGCGTAAGCGATCGGCCTCTGCAGCGCAAGTCCAGCGAGGCCTTCACAACTCTCGAACAGACTCTATGATCACCATGAATGGGATTTCGCAGCCTCAAGTTCCCTCGAGACCTCGGTCACCAACGCCAGATATGTCCCAACTGCCGGATGGCACCTACCCCAGAGCCAAAGGTGGCCCCGTCTCCAAGGACGCCTCGCTTCTTTTTAACGAAGAGCTGCGTCACTTTAGCAACAACATCGCCAAAGACTGTGATGACGCATTCAGGAGCTCCCTCATCGAAGATGACTCCTTTTCAGGATCAGTGGCAGATGTGGAGAGAAAGCAGCGCGCCTCGACACCTCTTTCTTTCACCATTGACACTCCGTCAGAGGCGACTGCACCCACAGAGTTCTCAAATAAGTCGTGGAGCAGCCGTCCCTTGCCGCCACTCCCATCTGAAAATGGCTTCAAGAGTCAGCAGACTACTGCAGTCAACTCTCGACCGGCCTCAAGAGCTGATGATAACGACACTCTCGTAGATGAGATTAATCGACTGGCCTTTCCGCTGCTGCTTTCAAACCAGTCGGACCGCCGAATTGTATCAGCACCGGCTTATGGCCAGGTAAGTCGACGAACGGGTACTCTACCATGCATCAGCGAGAACCCAGGTGTCAGCACTGCCATTGTGGAAAAACCAAGGATTGTGTCGGCGCCACCGCATACGCCGCCAAAGAAGGCGAGCCGTACCATGAGCGGTGCTGAGTATCTGGGCCAGGTGGAAACTTCAATCAGAGTTGTGACTTCTCCAACAGCACTGAGCCCTGTCAAGATTCCAGAGCCACTCAACGTGCGAAAGAAGCTAACAAAGGAGGACCTTGGGCAGCCTCTGCAACGCCCACGAGAGCAAAAGGAAGATATGGTGAGAAACTATGCGCAGTACATGCAGGATACTTTACAGCCTGGCCTCCCCAGCCCGGTAAAGAAGAAGAAGTCATGGTTCAAGCGGTCGTTTAAGCTTGATACAGACGGAGACACCTTGGTAGAGTCGAAAGATGACAAGCAGCGAACCGTCTCTTGCGAGACTCGCCAGTCAGGCTCAAGTTCTACTACGGCCACCTCGACCAAGAAGAGGAATTTTAGCTTCCCATTTTGGAAGAGTAATCGAAATAGAGATTCAAAGTTGATTAACGAATGTGAGAATTGCAACAGCTCCTCCATTATCTTGAAGAGTTTTGAACTGACCACCTGGAACCCCGCCATAGATGATGCGAGCCGAACTGAAGAGACGGCAACCGCCCAAGCCGATAAGAAAGGACAAGGATGGCACAAGTCGTCATCTGGCAGCAGCCGCAACATTGAAGTTAAGCAGAATTGGCTTACCAGGCTATTCCGCGTCAAACCCGCAACGAGCTGCATCTGCATGGCCTTGTCACGCAAGCGTACACGACAGGAAGTGGCCGCGTTGCTGCGGAAATGGCGCAAATACGGAATAATGAATATACAGGTGGATAAGGAACGCAACATTGTGTTTGCGCGAGTCGGGGCTAAGAACTGTGAGTTACCATTGTCCATCTCGTCGAATCGAAGCTAACAAACAATGAAGGCCTGAACCTCAAACCAGTTGCGTTTGCCGCAGAGGTGATGACGGTGATTGAGCATGGTAAGAAGCAACCGCTCAGCATTATCCGCTTCACCCAAGAACGCGGTGCCGCAAGCAGCTTCCACAGAGTTGTGGATACGATGAGGATTGTGTTTACCGACCGCAATCTCGTGGTTAAGGACCCAAGCAAGCAGAAGATGATGATCAAGACTCTGAACTCGTGATGCACGACGCGCTACTGCTTTTTCCTTTCCTTTTCCCCCTTTCTCTTTGTTTTAAATAAAATCTGGGTGCTTGGGATTTGCCGCAGGAACAGACCTTGTTAACTGTTTCGAAGACGACTGAATATACGGCGGCAAGAAAGGGAGTATTCCCGAGACATGGTGACTGTGGATCAAAATGGGATTTGAATGGATTCGAGCTACGTTTGGCGACAAATTTCAACACGGTTGAAGCTAATTTTTTCTTCTTTTAATCAACATTTCGGGATGGAGAACAAAAACGATTCTTCCAATGCAGTCTGTTATTTTGTGGCAGCATTGAGGGGGACAACAACGCTAGGTTAAAGATTCTATAATGCTGTTGGATCGAAGGGCTGTCATACGATGTACAGCTTTGCTGTTGGCTTTATTTTTCTTTGTACAAGACTTGGTATTTGACGATGAGGGCTGAATTGATGGAAGTAGGATTGATTGGCATCAGAGGTATCGGAGGAAGCCGACAGATGGCAGCTAATGGGGGTCCGCAGGAGAGCTACAAAGGGCTGGTGATTCGGATCGGCTGTAATTAGATGACATGAGCATTGCTTCCCATAGCTGGACTGTATTTCATTTGTTAGAGTTAAATATTATGAGACGATTCAAATCTGGTCATGGGGTGAAGTTGGAAGTAAGTGGTCGGATGAAAGAATAAGCGGACAAGGACAGCAGCTTGTATTGGGTACCTAGCGCGCCTAGTACTGCAAGTGCTAAGTGCATGTAGAGCAACATTACTAGTGACCTGTAGCTGGAGATTGGATGTTCGCGAGATACGATCCAGACCCGCAGCAGACAAGACATACACTAGTGGAAATATATCGATTCAATACAAATCTGGAACAAAGCAGAAAGAGGAAAGAGAGACATACCGCAGCGCTCGGAAAGTCTCGGGGTTGCTGATTGCGGCTGTTGGAGAATTGGGGAAGCCTCGGCTGCTGCTCGGTCTGGGGAGGCACAAAAATGTTTATCCCCTTGGGATGATTTGGGGTAGAAGGGACGGGAACGGGACTAGGAGGTGAAGGGGCTGAAATGGGTGATGGGAAGTTGGTTGTTTTTGCCACCCGGATTGAAGATGAAGTGAATGGCTGTGTTGCCGAAGGGAGAGTTGGGAATTGGGAATCGGGAATTGGGAATCGGGAATTGGGAGTTGGGAGTTGGGAGTTGGGATGATGGATTAATGAATGAATGAAATGGGACGGCGTGTAAATTAGATACTAGTTGCTTACCCTTTGCCGTGCATCGAGAGAGCTGTAAATTGAATGTTGAGTGCTGTGACGATGAATACCAGACACTCTTGCATCTGGTGATGCGTCACTGCAGCCCCGGATTTGGGCCAGCTTGGAGGCGCAACGGCGTCTTGTGAATGGGCCGTGTCTCAAGTCCCTCGGCACAACAAGGAAAGCATCCGCCAATGCCCATCGCAACACGGAGACCTCTGCCCTTTAGTACCGTGGCTATCGATAAAAGCTCCCGCGTGCTACACTGACTAGACGGCATGGAATGGATCCAAAGTGCCGTCTCGCTGCAGGCGTCCGGCCGGCCATTGTACACGGTACCTGTCGGCGGTTACCCCGCAGTCTCGCGCCGCCAAGTGACGGGCTGCCTTCAGCGCGCAGACAAGTCAGAACAGGCGTCTGCGGCGTCTGAGCACATGCTTAGCGCCAGAGGCTTTCCCCGCCACACAGGTACCCAGTACAAAGGCCCATCCGTCCACCCGAGGCCCAGCCAGACCGACAGGTGCCGAAGCCCCAGAAACCGGCTGACGGCCAGAGTTTGGGAAAAGGGTGAATGGAGCGACAAGAGAGATGGGCAAACGGGGGGCGGTCCTTTTGCCTCTTGTTGCTTACAGCAGTACAGTACTAGTACAGTAGGAGGTCTCCATCTTAGTGCCGATGCATTCTGATAGCGAGGCTAATCTTTCTGCCGACATGGCGGCGCGGGTGCGTCATACCTGGGATGACCTTGGGCATTGGCAGAAACCTTTTTCAACAAGCTATATCAGCCATGGCTCGCTGTGTGTTTCCCGTTCTTTTTTGCTTTTCTTCTGATTCTTCATTTTCCAATCAATTCCTGCGTGTGAAATCCAATCACAGACTCAGAAAGCGTCGTGAATTTTCCTGTGAGCTGCCAGCCTCCCCCCTCCCCCGGTCTTCAAGCTTGTCCAACCCCAATTCCGGAAAGTTTGGAGCTTGCCGTGAACAACCGTCACTGACACGTGAAAGTTTGCCTTTGCATATTACCCATTGCCCGCCATTGAACTCATTAGTTTCTTCTTCTGAGCTCATCCTCAAGCAAAGCATCTTTCACTCATCATCCTCTTTATCACACACACACACGCTTTTGGCATCCTTCTTCTGCCAGCCTCATCTATATCAATCCATCCCGGCGTCGCCACCCCCCGTAGCCAATTCAATCACATAACTCTCCCCACATCATCTTCACAATGGCTTCCACAGAAACTATCCTCCAAGGAGTCACCGTCCTCGGCAAGATTGACGACTCTCACCGCAAGATCCTCACCCCCCCTGCCCTGGCCTTCCTTGCTCTCCTACATCGCTCTTTCAACACCACCCGCAAGAACCTGCTTGAGCGCCGCAAGCTGCGCCAGGCTGAGCTGGATCGCGGCGTTCTCCCCGATTTCCTGCCCGAGACCAAGCACATCCGCGAGAATGCCACATGGAAGGGAGCAGCTCCCGCGCCTGGTCTGGTTGACCGACGCGTTGAGATTACGGGCCCTACCGACCGAAAGATGGTCGTCAATGCTTTGAACTCTGATGTCTGGACTTACATGGCTGATTTTGAAGGTAAGATCCCCTTCAGAGATAGCTGGGTGAGAATCAATTGCTAACGTTGATGGTAAACCTCCAGACTCCAGTGCCCCTACATGGGACAACATGATCAATGGCCAAGTCAACCTGTACGACGCTGTCCGCCGCCAGGTTGACTTCAAGCAGGGCGCCAAAGAATACAAGCTCCGAACTGACCGCAAGCTCCCCACCCTGATTGTCCGTCCCCGAGGCTGGCACCTTGAGGAGAAGCACTTCCTCGTTGATGGCGAGCCCATCTCCGGCAGTCTCTTCGACTTTGGCTTGTACTTCTTCCACAACGCCGTTGAGGCGCAGAAGAAGGGCTTCGGACCGTACTTTTACCTACCCAAGATGGAGAGCCACCTCGAGGCTCGTCTGTGGAACGATGTTTTCAACCTGGCCCAGGACTACATTGCCATTCCCCGTGGCACCATCCGAGGCACTGTCTTGATCGAGACTATCCTTGCTGCCTTTGAGATGGACGAGATCATCTACGAGCTCCGTGAGCACAGCTCTGGCCTCAACTGCGGTCGCTGGGACTACATCTTCAGTACCATCAAGAAGTTCCGCAACAACCCCAACTTTGTCCTCCCCGATCGATCGGCCGTCACCATGACCGTCCCCTTCATGGACGCCTACGTCAAGCTCCTTATCCAGACCTGCCACAAGCGCGGTGTCCACGCCATGGGTGGCATGGCCGCCCAGATCCCCATCAAGGACGACAAGGAGGCCAACGACAAGGCCATGGACAACGTCCGTGCCGATAAGCTACGCGAGGTCCGTGCCGGCCATGACGGCACATGGGTTGCTCACCCTGCTCTCGCCGCCATCGCCTCCGACGTCTTCAACAAGTACATGCCCACTCCTAACCAGCTGTTTGTCCGCCGCGAGGACGTCAAGATTGGCCGGAACGACTTGCTGAACATGAACGTTCCCGGAGTCATTACCGAGGAGGGCATCAAGAAGAATCTCAACATTGGCCTGGGCTACATGGAGGCCTGGATCCGAGGAGTCGGCTGTGTCCCCATCAACTACCTCATGTAAGTCAATACGAACCCATATACTAGGCCCATGGACATGATTGCTAATGATTCGAAAACAGGGAGGATGCTGCCACCGCCGAAGTCTCCCGAAGCCAGCTCTGGCAATGGGTCAAGCACGGCGTCTCAACCGCCGAAGGCAAGCGCGTCGACAAGGCCTATGCTCTCAAGCTCCTCAAGGAGTGCACTGAGGGCCTTGCTGCAAAGGCTCCTCAGGGCAACAAGTTCCATCTCGCCGCCCAGTACTTCTCCACACAGGTCACTGGTGAAGATTACGCTGACTTCCTGACAACGTGAGTTTTCCTTCTTGCTTGTTTGATGAGTTTTGGTATTTGAGTAACTAACATTGGAATAGACTACTTTATGATGAGATTACAAAGCCTGGTTCTCCTTCGCCGGCGTCTAAGCTGTAAATGCTGTGTTTGGTGTTGTGTGTTTTATTAAGTGTAACGATAGTATGAATAAGTTTAATAAAAGCGTTTTATTTAAATAAGAGTATTATATATTTATAATAACATATCTCCTATTTTATTGCCCCTCCTTCTTTTTTTTATTAACCTTTCTCTTTCCTTTTTTATAACTCGCTTTTTTCCCTCTCTCATTAGCCTCTCCTCTTTCATCACATACATTCTCTCCTCTTTCATTACACGCAATCTCTCTTTCCTCTTTTATCAGTGTCTCCTCTCTCTCCTCTTTTTTAATATTATTTATACTCTTTATCACTCTTTCTCTTTCCTCCCTTATTATTCTTTCTTTTTTCTCCTTTTTTTTAATCTCGTTTATAATTTCCATCATTTTCTCTCTTTCCTCTTTTATTAATCTTTCTCTCTCTTCTCTTATTAATCTTTCTCTCTCCTCTCTTATCAGTCTTTCTCTTTCCTCCTTTATTAATCTCTCCCTCTCTTCTCTTATTAGTCTCTCTCTCTCCTCTCTTATCAGTCTTTCTCTTTCCTCCTTTATTAATCTCTCCCTCTCTTCTCTTATTAATCTCTCTCTCTCCTCTCTTATCAGTCTCTCTCTCTCCTCTCTCATTAATCTCTCTTTCTTCTCTTTTATTAATCTCTCTCTCTCCTCTCTCTCCTCTCTTATTACTCTTTCTTTTTCCTCTTTTATTGCTCTTTCTCTCTCCTCTCTTATCACACTCTCTCTTTCCTCTCTTATGTCTTTCTCTCTCTCCTCTCTTATTGCGCGCTCTCTCTCTGTCCCCTCTGTCCCCCCCGTCTCCCCTGTCTCCTCTGTTTCCTCTCTCCCACACACTCTCTCGCTATCCTGGCGGGATATAAAGGAGGTACCATCTTCAGAAGTGCCGCCGATATCCTTGTGGTGGGGAGTGTCGATATTTGCTTGCGCTACCGGAAGACCAAGGCGATCTGTATCTCCTTCTCTATCTTCGCTCTCGAAGCCATCGTATCCATGAGACTTTGCGGA
The DNA here is from genome assembly GCF_000170995.1 of Trichoderma virens Gv29-8. Taxonomy (NCBI): domain Eukaryota; kingdom Fungi; phylum Ascomycota; class Sordariomycetes; order Hypocreales; family Hypocreaceae; genus Trichoderma; species Trichoderma virens. Next base: position 2,399,069 of record NW_014013744.1, read on the forward strand.
ATGGCTTTCGTTCCCGTCACTCTCCTCATCGCTATCATCATATACTGTATGAGGCAACACGAAAAGTGCGAGGCGTTCAAGATGATCGCCGACGTGTGATTGATATCTCTTACTGGATTCAATATGGTATTCTAAGCAGAGAGGACACATGCCGACAATATTTGTCTCGGTTGGAAAGCGGCATAGATTCGCGACGACCTGTAAGTCAGTAGACTTGGAACTTTGCCCATGGACTGTCGCAAGGTGTCCTTTGAAGCTTTCTTGGGTATCAAATGATCCGGAACAGCCAAACACGCAAGACCAAGAGACCCAATGTTCCTGTTTCATATGTGCCACCCAATCATGACGGCTCTGATAAAGTTGGTTCGGGGACGAACAATTGTCGAATAAGCAGATATATGGCTGAAGGTCTCTAAAAACATGCTTTCTAAATTCCGCGGAAGTGGTCAATACTAGGGGATTGGAGATATGAAACGTAAAAACTTCATAAGAAAAAAAAATACCATACTTCCAGGAACTTCTATTATCAATCATTATTATTGTGCGGCAGAGTGGACACTGAAATGGCCCATCGATGTACTCCCTCGGTATTTTAGGGACTCGTAGCTCGTTGGTGGCAGCACTCGAAAGCGCGTACGATGTGGCAGAAGTTTCGGACATGGCGTCCAAAAGTATATCCATTTCAAGAAAAGATGTTGAGTTATCTATATCGTTGAGATTTTTCGGAATGGAAGACGCAATTGTGGTTGCGTTGTCGACCTCATCAGTCTCGCTATATAACCCATGAGCAAGCTTCTGGCTGTGTTCTTCTCGGTATTTCAAGTATTGCCGTCGACGAGACAAGGCTATTCCCAGCCTATCAGCGAGTTTGCTGTCAAGGCGGTTGAATTTTTCGCATATATGCTTCATATCCCACTCCTTGTACATAGAAA